>NW_028136557.1:0-2400000 GCF_964662115.1 Mustela nivalis | reverse complement strand
CTGGGGCCCTGAAGGGTTCTTCTAAACAGAGGCTTTGACACAGCTCCAACGTGCAAGTTTCCCAAGGGTAGATGAGATGTTTTCTGATGGGTGACTCAAGAAAGAGCTATATGCTGGTTTTGAAATCCAGGCCTCTGAGGAGAGATGCCTGGAAACCAAAGCAATGGATATGATTAGTGCCTAGGGGCCTGTTCTTTCGTTTTTACCTCTGGGGACATCTGTCTATTGGTCTGAGTACAGGTAGGTGCTCAGATGGGCTCAGATTGCCCCTGTTTTACCTGGGAAGCCACCACTATTGAGATGGATCAGGGACTTTGGAGATTTATCCTATTAGAAGGGATGTGGCCATTGGAATGGGCACACACAATTCCCTTGGAGAGGGCAAGTACAGTCCTCAGGTTTGGCTCCAGTGGCCTGAGCCTGTAGGTTGTGTAGGCCAGGGCTGTTTGGAGAGTTGTCTTAAACAACAAACTTGGCTTATGTTTCAGGTCATAGGTATGGCAGGACTTAAACTACAGACAATGAGGAGAACTTTTCGGGATTTGAGAAAAGGGCGAGTGTGAGGCTCTTGCTCAAGTTTTTGTCTCTGGATATCGTGTCACTCATGGTCGTGAAATTTCTGGGTGACTTCATTGGAAATGGACGAGTCTTACTCCCTGGTGGTTTGGACCAGTCCAAAGCGTTTGGGGTCACTCTGTGGGATGGAAGAAGTCCGTTTTTTTTTTTTTTTGATGTTGTTTTCTTTTTAACCTCAGGTGTCTCACCTAATGAGGGATTCCAGAGTAGAGCCCTGGGGGGGGGGGTGACTGGACAATCAGAAATCTGGTTAAAAATTGGGGCTTAGGGACATATCAAGCCCATTATGACATCTAATGGTCCAGTCACTGAGAGGACTTACTAGAGGACAGGACTCATGCTGAGGGTCACAATGCGTGTTTATGCCCTTGTCGCACTCAAGAATGGGCGGGGCCTCAGGGTGAATGCTGGTTTCTCCTACACTGAACGTTGGACGACGTGCCAACCACAAGGTTTCTTACCATGGGTAAGGAGGTGTTCTGATTTCTGCATCACACTCACCTCTGGGCAGTGATTGAAAATAATGTCTCGGTTCTGAGGCCTGAAAACTGAGGTAAGGAAGAGATGATGACCTAAGGCCATGGCGGGTCTTATGTGCTCAGTGTGCGGTCTAGTCAGGAGGTCCGGGCTCAGGTTGTGTCCGACAGTGCATTAGTGCCCAGGTTAGACTATATAATTTGGGTAATGTCGAGTGCTGTGGAGGTATATCCTCATTGAAGGTGCCTGGCCAGCTCTTGAGGCAATCATTTTTTTCTAGAGGGCAGGCAGAGTGCTGCATTGTGGGTCCGGAATTGCCAAACTTTTGGGCTTATATCAACGATGGCCGTGGAATGTGGGGAGGTTTCATGGGCCATGCACGAATCTTCCTCTCTGTGCATTTGGCCCGGTCCAAATTATTTTTCGTCTATCTGTGGGTTGGGAGGTCTCCGTTCAGGTTTATTACCTCAGGTGTCCGAACAAAAGTGGAATTCCAAAGCAGAGCCCTGGGGAAGAGTGAAGGGACAACCCAAACTATGGTTAAAAATTGGGGCCTAGCGGCATGGCAGGCCCAATAAGCTGTCTCTTCATCCAGCCACTGAGAGGCATTACTTGAGGATTGGGCTCAGGCTGAGGGTCAAATGTGTGTTTGTGACAATTGTGGCCCTCGAGCATGGGCGGGGCCTCATGGGCCTCCCTGGTTACAACTACACTGGACCTTGGACAACATGCCAATCACAAGGTCTCTTGCCATGCGAAAGTGTTCTGATTTCTGCATCATTTTCAATCTTGAGCAGTGATTGGACATAAGGTCTAGGTTCTGAAGCCTGAAAAATCGCATTTGGGAAGAGATGACGATCTAATGCGATGGCGCATCTGATATGCTCAGTGTGCGGTCAGTTGCCTGGGTGTTGGTCAGGAGGTTCTGGCTCAGGTTGTGTCAGACAGTGCACTAGTGCCCAAGTTAGACTATATAATTTGGGTACAGTCGAGTGCCCTGTAGGTTTATCCTCATTTGAGGTGCCTGGGCACCTCATTAGGCAAGATATTTTTTCTAGATGGCAGGCAGAGTGCTGCATTGTGGGTCCGGAATTGCCAAAATGGAGGACTTCTGGGCCAAGAGTTTGAGGACAGAAGTCTGAGAAAACAAGCTAGACTTGGGCTTCAGGCCTAGGGCACGGTAGTTACCCCCTGCAGATCGGAAAAAATATCTCAAGCATCTGAAGTCACGGCGAGGATCAGACGTTGGCTCAGGTTGTAGTTTCTGTGCATGACTGCCCCTTCATGAAAGGAGCGGAATCTCAAGGCCATGGAGCTTTTCCCACGTTGGGAGTTGTGTGATGCCCCCTTCAACGATTCCTTCTGCAGTAAAATCGAGACCTGTTAGGCAGCCCCAGGACATCCCATATGGAATGCCTCCAGAGCACCGTTTGAGGATGGATGCCTGGGAAGCCCGCCTCGCATTCCAATTGTCTCCTAGCAACAATACAGTTGATATCGGATGGCTCTGCGGGAGCTAACGGGGTGGCTGAGTTGAAATGGACTTTCCTGAGGATGGGGCCTAAAGTGTGTTTGTGTCCATGAGGGCCTTGGAATGGTGCGGTGGCACCGGGACCCTGAAGTATTCTCCTAAGCTTTTGACAAGGCTCCCATGCACAAGTTTCCTTGTGGAGAGGAGATTTGTTCTGATGGGTGCCTCAGGAAAACCCTTATGCTGGTCTTGGAATCCAGGCTCTTGAGGAGACATGCCTGTAAACCAAAGCAATGGATCCGACTATTGCCTAGGATCCTGTCTGGTTCAATCTTATTCTCTGGGGATATCCGTCTATGGAATGAGTGGATGTAGATGCTCACCTGGTGTCAGACCACCTTGTTTGTCCCAGGAGACCTAAACTATTGGTTTTGCCTCGGGGACTTTGGAGAGTTCTCCAAATTTGTAAGATTTTGGACAATGATATGGTCAGAATTCCTATTGATTGGGTAGGCACAGTCCGAATGTTTGGCTCCAGGGGCCCCAGCCTGGAGGGTGTGTGGCCCAGGACTTTGAGGACAGAAGTCTGAAAACACAAACTCACCTTATGTTTGGGGACGTAGGTATGGCAGGCCCAATCTACACACCATGAGCAGAACTCTTCAGGATATGAAGAAAGAGCGAGTCTGAGGCACTTGCTCAGGCTTTTGTCTCTGGATTTTATATCAACGATGGCCGTGGAATGTGGGGAGGCATCATGGGCCATGGACGAATCTTCCTTTCTGTGGATTGGGGCGGTCCCAATTTTTTTCGTCAATCTGTGGGATGGGAGGTCTCCTTTCAGGTTTATTACCTCAGGTGTCCGAACAAAAGAGGAATTCCCAAGCAGAGCCCTGGGGAAGAGTGAAGGGACAACCCAAACTATTGTTAAAAATTGGGACCTAGGGGCTTGACAGGCCCAATAAGCTGTCTCTTCATCCAGTCACTGAGCGGCCTTACTTGAGACTGGGCTCAGGCTGAGGGTCAAATGTGTGTTTGTGACAATAGTGGCCCGTGAGCATGGGTGGGGCCTCATGGGCCAAACTGGTTTCAACTACACTGGACCTTGGACAACATGCCAATCACAAGGTCTCTTGCCATGGGGAAGGTGTTCTGATTTCTGCACCATTTTCAATCGTGAGCAGTGATTGGACATAAGGTATAAGTTCTGAAGCCTGAAAAATCGCAGTTGGGAAGAGATGACGACCTAAAGCGATGGCGCGTCTGATATGCTCAGTGTGCGGTCAGCTGCCTGGGTGTTGGTCAGGGGGTTCTGGCTGAGGTTGTGTCAGACAGTGCACTAGTGCCCAAGTTAGACTATATAATTTGGGTACAGTCGAGTTCCCTGTAGGTTTATCCTCATTTGAGGTGCCTGGGCACCTCATTAGGCAAGATATTTTTTCTAGAGGGCAGGCAGAGTGCTGCCTTGTGGGCCCGGAATTGTCAAAATGGAGGACTTCCGGGCCAGGAGATTGAGGACAGAAGTCTGAGAACACAAGATAGACTTGGGCTTCAGGCCGAGGGCACGGTAGGTACCCCCTGCAGATCGGAAACAATATCTCAAGCATCTGAAGTCACGGCGAGGATCAGACGTTGGCTCAGGTTGCAGTTTCTGTGCATGACCGCCCCTTCATGAACGGAGCGGAATCTCAAGGCCATGGAGGTTTTCCGACATGGGAGTGGTGGGATGCCCCCTTCAATGATTCCTTCTGTGTGACAATTGAGACCTGTTGGGCAGCCCAGGACATCCCATATGGAATGACCAGAGCACCCTTGGAGAATGGATGCCAGGGAAGCCCGCCTCACAATCCAATTGTCTACTAGCCACAATACAGTTGAGATCGGATCCCTCTGCGAGAGCAACCGGGGTGGCTGAGTTGAAATGGACTTTCCTGAGGATGGGCACTAATGTGTGTTTGTGTCCATGAGGGCCTTGAAATGGGGCGGTGGCACTGGGACCCTGAAGTATTCTCCTAAGCTTTTGACATAGTTCCCATGCACAAGTTTCCTTGTGGAGAGGAGATTTGTTCTGATGGGTGCCTCAGGAAACCCATTATGCTGGTATTGGAATCCAGACTTTTGAAGAGACATGCCTGTAAACCAATGCAATGTATTCGATTATGGCCTAGGGTCCTGTCTTGTTAATTCTTCTTGTCTGGGGATATTCATCTATGGAATGAGTGGAGGTAGATGCTCACCTGGTGTCTTACCGCCCTTGTTTGTCCCAGGAGACCTACACTATTGGTTTGGCCTCAGGGACTTTGGAGAGTTCTCCTAATTTGTACGATTTTGGACAATTGAATGGGCAGAATTCCCATGGATTGGGTAGGCACAGTCCTAATGTGTGGCTTCAGAGGCCCCAGCATGAGGGTGTGTGGCCCAGGACTTTGAGGACAGAAGTCTGAAAACACAAACTCAGCTTAGGTTTGGGGATGTAGGTATGGCAGGCCCAATCTACAAATCATGAGAAGAAATCTTCAGGATATGAAGAAAGAGCGAGTCTGAGGCACTTGCTCAGGCTTTTGCATTTGGATTTTATATCAACGATGGCCGTGGAATGGGGGAGGACTCATGGGCCATGGACGAATCTTCCTCTCTGTGGATTTGGCCCGATCCCAATTGTTTTTCGTCAATCTGTGGGATGGGATTTCTCCTTTCAGGTTTATTACCTCAGGTGTCTGAACAAAAGAGGAATTCCAAAGCAGAGCCCTGGGGAAGAGTGAAGGGAAAACCCAAACTATGGTTAAAAATTGGGGCCTAGGGGCATGGCAGGCACAATAAGCTGTCTCTTCATCCAGCCACTGAGAGGCCTTACTTGAGGCCTGGGCTCAGGCTGAGGGTCACAGTGTGTGTTTGTGACCAACGTGGCACGCGAGCATGGGCGGGGCCTCATGGGCCACACTGGTTTCAACTACACTGGACCTTGGACAACATGCCAATCACAAGGTCTCTTGCCATGGGGAAGGTGTTTTGATTTCTGCATCATTTTCAACCCTGGGCAGTGTTTGGAGATAAGGTCTAGGTTCTGAAGCCTGAAAAATCGCAGTTGGGAAGAGATGACAATCTAAGGCGATGGCGCATCTGATATGCTCAGTGTGCGGTCAACTGCCTGGGTGTTGGTCAGGAGGTTCTGGCTCAGGTTGTGTCATACAGTGCACTAGTGCCCAAGTTAGACTATATAATTTGGGTACAGTCGAGTGCCCTGTAGGTTTATCCTCATTTGAGGTGCCTGGGCACCTCATTAGGCAAGATATTTTTTCTAGAGGGCAGGCAGAGTGCTGCCTTGTGGGTCCGGAATTGCCAAACTTGAGGGCTTCTGGGACAGGAGTGTGAGGACAGAAGTTTGAGAACACGAGCTAGACTTGAGTTTCAGGCCGAGGGCACGGCTGGTACCCCCTGCAGTCACAACCAGAATCTCAAGCATCTGAAATCACGGCGAGGATCAGTCGTTGGCTCAGGTTGGAGTTTCTGTGCATGACTGCGCCTTCATGAAAGGAGCGGAATCTCAAGGCCATGGAGGTTTCCGACGTTGGGAGTGGTGGGATGCCCCCTTCAATGATTCCTTCTGTGTGACAATTAAGAGCTGTTGGGCAGCTCCAGGACATCCCATATGGAATGACTCCAGAGCACCGTTGGAGGATGGATGCCAGGCAAGCCCGCCTCACAATCCAATTGTCTACTAGCCACAATACAGTTGAGATCGGATCCCTCTGTGGGAGCAACCGGGGTGGATGAGTTGAAATGGACTTTCCTGAGGATGGGCCCTAATGTGTGTTTGTGTCCATGAGGACCTTGGAATGGGGCGGTGGCCCCGGGACCCTGAAGTATTCTCCTAAGCTTTTGACATAGCTCCCATGCACAAGTTTCCTTGTGGAGAGGAGATTTGTTCTGATGGGTGCCTCAGGAAACCCATTATGCTGGTATTGGAATCCAGACTTTTGAAGAGACATGCCTGTAAACCAATGCAATGTATTCGATTATGGCCTAGGGTCCTGTCTTGTTCATTCTCCTTCTCTGGGGATATTCATCTATGGAATGATTGGAGGTAGATGCTCACCTGGTGTCAGACCACCCTTGTTTGTCCCCGGAGACCTACACTAATGGTTTGGCCTCAGGGACTTTGGAGAGTTCTCCTAATTTGTACGATTTTGGACAATTGAATGGGCAGAATTCCCATGGATTGGGTAGGCACAGTCCTAATGTGTGGCTTCAGAGGCCCCAGCATGAGGGTGTGTGGCCCAGGACTTTGAGGACAGAAGTCTGAAAACACAAACTCAGCTTAGGTTTGGGGATGTAGGTATGGCAGGCCCAATCTACAAATCATGAGAAGAAATCTTCAGGATATGAAGAAAGAGCGAGTCTGAGGCACTTGCTCAGGCTTTTGCATTTGGATTTTATATCAACGATGGCCGTGGAATGGGGGAGGACTCATGGGCCATGGACGAATCTTCCTCTCTGTGGATTTGGCCCGATCCCAATTGTTTTTCGTCGATCTGTGGGATGGGATTTCTCCTTTCAGGTTTATTACCTCAGGTGTCTGAACAAAAGAGGAATTCCAAAGCAGAGCCCTGGGGAAGAGTGAAGGGAAAACCCAAACTATGGTTAAAAATTGGGGCCTAGGGGCATGGCAGGCACAATAAGCTGTCTCTTCATCCAGCCACTGAGAGGCCTTACTTGAGGCCTGGGCTCAGGCTGATGGTCACAGTGTGTGTTTGTGACCAACATGGCACGCGAACATGGGCGGGGCCTCATGGGCCACACTGGTTTCAACTACACTGGACCTTGGACAACATGCCAATCACAAGGTCTCTTGCCATGGGGAAGGTGTTTTGATTTCTGCATCATTTTCAACCCTGGGCAGTGTTTGGAGATAAGGTCTAGGTTCTGAAGCCTGAAAAATCGCAGTTGGGAAGAGATGACAATCTAAGGCGATGGCGCATCTGATATGCTCAGTGTGCGGTCAACGGCCTGGGTGTTGGTCAGGAGGTTCTGGCTCAGGTTGTGTCATACAGTGCACTAGTGCCCATGTTAGACTATATAATTTGGGTACAGTCGAGTGCCCTGTAGGTTTATCCTCATTTGAGGTGCCTGGGCACCTCATTAGGCAAGATATTTTTTCTAGAGGGCAGGCAGAGTGCTGCCTTGTGGGTCCGGAATTGCCAAACTTGAGGGCTTCTGGGACAGGAGTGTGAGGACAGAAGTTTGAGAACACGAGCTAGACTTGAGTTTCAGGCCGAGGGCACGGCTGGTACCCCCTGCAGTCACAACCAAAATCTCAAGCATCTGAAATCACGGCGAGGATCAGTCGTTGGCTCAGGTTGGAGTTTCTGTGCATGACTGCGCCTTCATGAAAGGAGCGGAATCTCAAGGCCATGGAGGTTTCCGACGTTGGGAGTGGTGGGATGCCCCCTTCAATGATTCCTTCTGTGTGACAATTAAGACCTGTTGGGCAGCTCCAGGACATCCCATATGGAATGACTCCAGAGCACCGTTGGAGGATGGATGCCAGGCAAGCCCGCCTCACAATCCAATTGTCTACTAGCCACAATACAGTTGAGATCGGATCCCTCTGCGGGAGCAACCGGGGTGGATGAGTTGAAATGGACTTTCCTGAGGATGGGCCCTAATGTGTGTTTGTGTCCATGAGGACCTTGGAATGGGGCGGTGGCCCCGGGACCCTGAAGTATTCTCCTAAGCTTTTGACATAGCTCCCATGCACAAGTTTCCTTGTGGAGAGGAGATTTGTTCTGATGGGTGCCTCAGGAAACCCATTATGCTGGAATTGGAATCCAGACTTTTGAAGAGACATGCCTGTAAAACAAAGCAATGTATTCGATTATGGCCTAGGGTCCTGTCTTGTTCATTCTCCTTCTCTGGGGATATTCATCTATGGAATGATTGGAGGTAGATGCTCACCTGGTGTCAGACCACCCTTGTTTGTCCCTGGAGACCTACACTATTGGGATTGCCTCGGGGCCTTTGAGAGTTCTCCCAATTTGTAAGATTTTGGACAATTGAATGGGCAGAATACCCATGGATTGGGTAGGCACAGTCCGAATGTGTGGCTCCAGGGGCCCCAGCCTGGAGGCTGTGTGGCCCAGGACTTTGAGGACAGAAGTCTGAAAACACAAACTCACCTTATGTTTGGGGACGTAGGTATGGCAGGCCCAATCTACAAACCATGAGAAGAACTCTTCAGGATATGAAGAAAGAGCGAGTCTGAGGCACTTGCTCAGGCTTTTGTCTCTGGATTTTATATCAACGATGGCCGTGGAATGTGGGGAGGCAACATGGGCCATGGACGAATCTTCCTTTCTGTGGATTGGGGCGGTCCCAATTTTTTTCGTCAATCTGTGGGATGGGAGGTCTCCTTTCAGGTTTATTACCTCAGGTGTCCGAACAAAAGAGGAATTCCAAAGCAGAGCCCTGGGGAAGAGTGAATGGAAAACCCAAACTATGGTTAAAAATTGCGGCATAGGGGCTTGGCAGGCCCAATAAGCTGTCTCTTCATCCAGCCACTGAGCGGCCTTACTTGAGACTGGGCTCAGGCTGAGGGTCAAATGTGTGTTTGTGACAATTGTGGCCCGCGAACATGGGTGGGGCCTCATGGGCCAAATTGGTTTCAACTACACTGGACCTTGGACAACATGCCAATCACAAGGTCTCTTGCCATGGGGAAGGTGTTCTGATTTCTGCATCATTTTCAAACGTGAGCAGTGATTGGACATAAGGTACAGGTTCTGAAGCCTGAAAAATCGCAGTTGGGAAGAGATGACGACCTAAGGCGATGGCGCGTCTGATATGCTCAGTGTACGGTCAGCTGCCTGGGTGTTGGTCAGGGGGTTCTGGCTGAGGTTGTGTCAGACAGTGCACTAGTGCCCAAGTTAGACTATATAATTTGGGTACAGTCGAGTTCCCTGTAGGTTTATCCTCATTTGAGGTGCCTGGGCACCTCATTAGGCAAGATATTTTTTCTAGAGGGCAGGCAGAGTGCTGCCTTGTGGGTCCGGAATTGCCAAAATGGTGGACTTCCGGGCCAGGAGTTTGAGGACAGAAGTCTGATAACACAAGATAGAATTGGGCTTCAGGCCGAGGGCACGGTAGGTACCCCCTGCAGATCGGAAACCATATCTCAAGCATCTGAAGTCACGGCGAGGATCAGACGTTGGCTCAGGTTGTAGTTTCTGTGCATGACTGCCCCTTCATGAAAGGAGCGGAATCTCGAAGCAATGGAGCTTTTCCCACGTTGGGAGTTGTGTGATGCCCCCTTCAAGGATTCCTTCTGCGGGACAATTGAGACCAGTTGGGCAGCTCCAGGACATCCCATATGGAATGACTCCAGAGCACCCTTGGAGGATGGATGTCAGGGAAGCCCGCCTCGCAATCCAATTGTCTACTAGCCACAATACAGTTGAGATCGGATCCCTCTGCGGGAGCAACCTGTGTGGCTGATTTGAAATGGACTTTCCTGAAGATGGGCCCTAATGTGTGTTTGTGTCCATGAGGGCCTTGAAATGGGGCGGTGGCACTGGGACCCTGAAGTATTCTCCTAAGCTTTTGACATAGCTCCCATGCACAAGTTTCCTTGTGGAGAGGAGATTTGTTCTGATGGGTGCCTCAGGAAACCCATTATGCTGGTATTGGAATCCAGACTTTTGAAGAGACATGCCTGTAAACCAAAGCAATGTATTCGATTATGGCCTAGGGTCCTGTCTTGTTCATTCTTCTTGTCTGGGGATATTCATCTATGGAATGAGTGGAGGTAGATGCTCACCTGGTGTCTTACCGCCCTTGTTTGTCCCCGGAGACCTACACTATTGGGATGGCGTCGGGGACTTTGGAGAGTTCTCCTAATTTGTACGATTTTGGACAATGGAATGGGCAGTATTCCCATGGATTGGGTAGGCACAGTCCTAATGTGTGGCTTCAGGGGCCCCTACCTGAGGGTGTGTGGTTTAGGTCTTTGAGGACAGAAGTCTGAAAACACAAATTCAGCCTAGGTTTGGGGATGTAGGTATGGCAGGCCCAATCTACAAATCATTAGAAGAAATCTTCAGGATATGAAGAAAGAGCGATTCTGAGGCACTTGCTCAGGCTTTTGCATTTGGATTTTATATCAACGATGGCCGTGGAATGTTGGGTGGACTCATGGGTCATGGACGAATCTTCCTCTCTGTGGATTTGGCCCGATCCCAATTGTTTTTCGTCAATCTGTGGGATGGGAAGTCTCCTTTCAGGTTTATTACCTCAGGTGTCTGAACAAAAGAGGTATTCCAAAGCAGAGCCCTGGGGAAGAGTGAAGGGAAAACCCAAACTATGGTTAAAAATTGGGGCCTAGGGGCATGGCAGGCAAAATAAGCTGTCTCTACATCCAGCCACTGAGAGGCCTTACTTGAGGGCAGGGCTCAGGCTGAGGGTCACAGTGTGTGTTTGTGACCAACGTGGCACGTGAGCATGGGCGGGGCCTCATGGGCCACACTGGTTTCAACTACACTGGACCTTGGACAACATGCCAATCACAAGGTCTCTTGCCATGGGGAAGGTGTTTTGATTTCTGCATCATTTTCAACCCTGGGCAGGGGTTGGAGATAAGGTCTAGGTTCTGAAGCCTGAAAAATCGCAGTTGGGAAGAGATGACGATCTAAGGCGATGGCGCGTCTGATATGCTCAGTGTGCGGTCAAATGCCTGGGTGTTGGTCAGGAGGTTCTGGCTCAGGATGTGTCAGACAGTGCACTAGTGCCCAAGTTAGACTATATAATTTGGGTACAGTCGAGTGCCCTGTAGGTTTATCCTCATTTGAGGTGCCTGGGCACCTCATTAGGCAAGATATTTTTTCTAGAGGGCAGGCTGAGTGCTGCATTGTGGATCCGGAATTGCCAAAATGGAGGATTTCTTGGCCAGGAATGTGAGGACAGAAGTCTGAGAACACAAGCTAGACTTGGGCTTCAGGCCGAGGGCACGGTAGGTACCCCCTGCAGATCGGAAACAATATCACAAGCATCTGAAGTCATGGCGAGGATCAGACGTTGGCTCAGGTTGTAGTTTCTGTGCATGACTGCCGCTTCATGAAAGAAGTGGAATCTCAAGGCCATGGAGCTTTTCCCACGTTGGGAGTTGTGTGATGCCCCCTTCAAGGATTCCATCTGTTGGACAATTGAGACCTGTTGGGCAGCTCCAGGACATCTAATATGGAATGACTCCAGAGCACCGTTCGAGGATGGATGCCTGGGAAGCCCGCCTCGCATTCCAATTGTCTCCTAGCAACAATACAGTTGAGATCGGATGGCTCTGCGGGAGCAACCGTGGTGGCTGAGTTGAAATGGACTTTCCTGAGGATGGGACCTTAAGTGTGTTTGTGTCCATGAGGGCCTTGGAATGGGGCGGTGGTACCGGGACCCTGAAGTATTCTCCTAAGCTTTTGACATAGCTCCCATGCACAAGTTTCCTTGTGGAGAGGAGATTTGTTCTGATGGGTGCCTCATGAAAACCCTTATGCTGGTCTTGGAATCCAGGCTCTTGAGGAGACATGCCTGTAAACCAAAGCAATGGATCCGATTATTGCCTAGGACCCTGTCTGGTTCAATCTTCTTCTCTGGGGATATCCGTCTATGGAATGAGTGGAGGTAGATGCTCACCTGGTGTCAGACCACCCTTGTTTGTCCCTGGAGACCTAGACTATTGGGATTGCCTCGGGGACCTTGGAGAGTTCTCCCAATTTGTAAGATTTTGGACAATGGAATGGGCAGAATTTCCATGGATTGTGTAGGCACAGTCCGAATGTGTGGCTCCAGGGGCCCCAGCCTGGAGGCTGTGTGGCCCAGGACTTTGAGGACAGAAGTCTGAAAACACAAACTCACCTTATGTTTGGGGACGTAGGTATGGCAGGCCCAATCTACAAATCATGAGAAGAACTCTTCAGGATATGAAGAAAGAGCGAGTCTGAGGCACTTGCTCAGGCTTTTGTCTCTGGGTTTTATATCAATGTTGGCCGTGGAATGTGGGGAGGCATCATGGGCCATGGAAGAATCTACCTCTCTGTGGATTGGCCCGGTCCCAATTATTTTTCGTCAATCTGTGGGATGGGAGGTCTCCTTCAGGTTTATTACCTCAGGTGTCTGAACAAAAGAGGTATTCCAAAGCAGAGCCCTGGGGAAGAGTGAAGGGAAAACCCAAACTATGGTTAAAAATTGGGGCCTAGGGGCATGGCAGGCAAAATAAGCTGTCTCTACATCCAGCCACTGAGAGGCCTTACTTGAGGGCAGGGCTCAGGCTGAGGGTCACAGTGTGTGTTTGTGACCAACGTGGCACGTGAGCATGGGCGGGGCCTCATGGGCCACACTGGTTTCAACTACACTGGACCTTGGACAACATGCCAATCACAAGGTCTCTTGCCATGGGGAAGGTGTTTTGATTTCTGCATCATTTTCAACCCTGGGCAGGGGTTGGAGATAAGGTCTAGGTTCTGAAGCCTGAAAAATCGCAGTTGGGAAGAGATGACGATCTAAGGCGATGGCGCGTCTGATATGCTCAGTGTGCGGTCAAATGCCTGGGTGTTGGTCAGGAGGTTCTGGCTCAGGATGTGTCAGACAGTGCACTAGTGCCCAAGTTAGACTATATAATTTGGGTACAGTCGAGTGCCCTGTAGGTTTATCCTCATTTGAGGTGCCTGGGCACCTCATTAGGCAAGATATTTTTTCTAGAGGGCAGGCTGAGTGCTGCATTGTGGATCCGGAATTGCCAAAATGGAGGATTTCTTGGCCAGGAATGTGAGGACAGAAGTCTGAGAACACAAGCTAGACTTGGGCTTCAGGCCGAGGGCACGGTAGGTACCCCCTGCAGATCGGAAACAATATCACAAGCATCTGAAGTCATGGCGAGGATCAGACGTTGGCTCAGGTTGTAGTTTCTGTGCATGACTGCCGCTTCATGAAAGAAGTGGAATCTCAAGGCCATGGAGCTTTTCCCACGTTGGGAGTTGTGTGATGCCCCCTTCAAGGATTCCATCTGTTGGACAATTGAGACCTGTTGGGCAGCTCCAGGACATCTAATATGGAATGACTCCAGAGCACCGTTCGAGGATGGATGCCTGGGAAGCCCGCCTCGCATTCCAATTGTCTCCTAGCAACAATACAGTTGAGATCGGATGGCTCTGCGGGAGCAACCGTGGTGGCTGAGTTGAAATGGACTTTCCTGAGGATGGGACCTTAAGTGTGTTTGTGTCCATGAGGGCCTTGGAATGGGGCGGTGGTACCGGGACCCTGAAGTATTCTCCTAAGCTTTTGACATAGCTCCCATGCACAAGTTTCCTTGTGGAGAGGAGATTTGTTCTGATGGGTGCCTCATGAAAACCCTTATGCTGGTCTTGGAATCCAGGCTCTTGAGGAGACATGCCTGTAAACCAAAGCAATGGATCCGATTATTGCCTAGGACCCTGTCTGGTTCAATCTTCTTCTCTGGGGATATCCGTCTATGGAATGAGTGGAGGTAGATGCTCACCTGGTGTCAGACCACCCTTGTTTGTCCCTGGAGACCTAGACTATTGGGATTGCCTCGGGGACCTTGGAGAGTTCTCCCAATTTGTAAGATTTTGGACAATGGAATGGGCAGAATTTCCATGGATTGTGTAGGCACAGTCCGAATGTGTGGCTCCAGGGGCCCCAGCCTGGAGGCTGTGTGGCCCAGGACTTTGAGGACAGAAGTCTGAAAACACAAACTCACCTTATGTTTGGGGACGTAGGTATGGCAGGCCCAATCTACAAATCATGAGAAGAACTCTTCAGGATATGAAGAAAGAGCGAGTCTGAGGCACTTGCTCAGGCTTTTGTCTCTGGGTTTTATATCAATGTTGGCCGTGGAATGTGGGGAGGCATCATGGGCCATGGAAGAATCTACCTCTCTGTGGATTGGCCCGGTCCCAATTATTTTTCGTCAATCTGTGGGATGGGAGGTCTCCTTCAGGTTTATTACCTCAGGTGTCCGAACAAAAGAAGAATTCCAAAGCAGAGCCCTGGGGAAGAGTGAAGGGACAACCCAAACTATGGTTAAAAATTGGGGCCTAGGGTCATGGCAGGCCCCATATGCTGTCTCTTCATCCAGCCACTGAGCGGCCTTACTTGAGGACTGGGCTCAGGCTGAGGGTCAAATGTGTGTTTGTGACAAATGTGGCCCGCGAGCATGGGCGGGGCCTCATGGGCCAACTGGTTTCCACTACACTGGAACTTGGACAACATGGCAATCACAAGGTCTCTTGCCATGGGGAAGGTGTTCTGATTTCTGCATCATTTTCAATCGTGAGCAGTGATTGGACATAAGGTATAGGTTCTGAAGCCTGAAAAACCGCAGTTGGGAAGAGATGACGACCTAAGGCGATGGCGCGTCTGATATGCTCAGTGTGTGGTCAACTGCCTGGGTGTTGGTCAGGAGGTTCTGACTCAAGTTGTGTCAGACAGTGTATTAGTGCCCAGGTTAGACTATATAATTTGGGTACAGTCGAGTGCCGTGTAGGTTTATCCTCATTTGAGGTGCCTGGGCACCTCATTAGGCAAGATATTTTTTCTAGAGGGCAGGCAGAGTGCTGCATTGTGGGTCCGGAATTGCCAAACTTTTGGGCGTCTGGGCCAGGAGTGTGAGGACAGAAGTCTGAGAACACAAACTAGACTTGAGTTTCAGGCCGAGGGCACGGCTTGTACTCCCTGCAGTCGCAATCAAAATCTCAAGCATCTGAAGTCACGGCGAGGATCAGAAGTTGGCTCAGGTTGGAGTTTCTCTGCATGACTTCCCTTTCATGAAAGGAGCGGAATCTCAAGGCCATGGAGGTTTTCCGACGTGGGAGTGGTGGGATGCCCCCTTCAATGTTTCCTTCTGTGTGACAATTGAGACCTTTTGGGCAGCTCCAGGACATCTAATATGGAATGACTCCAGAGCACCGTTGGAGGATGGATGCCAGGCAAGCCCGCCTCGCAATCCAATTGTCTACTAGCCACAATACAGTTGAGATCGGATCCCTCTGCGGGAGCAACCGGGGTGGCTGAGTTGAAATGGACTTTCCTGAGGATGGGCCCTAATGTGTGTTTGTGTCCATGAGGGCCTTGAAATGGGGCGGTGGCACTGGGACACTGAAGTATTCTCCTAAGCTTTTGACATAGCTCCCATGCACAAGTTTCCTTGTGGAGAGGAGATTTGTTCTGATGGGTGCCTCAGGAAACCCATTATGCTGGTATTGGAATCCAGATTTTAAAGAGACATGCCTGTAAACCAAAGCAATGTATTCGATTATGGCCTAGGGTCCTGTCTTGTTCATTCTTCTTCTCTGGGGATATTCATCTATGGAATGAGTTGAGGTAGATGCTCACCTGGTGTTAGACCGTCCTTGTTTGTCCCCGGAGACCTACACTATTGGGATGGCCTCGGGGACTTTGGAGAGTTCTCATAATTTGTACGATTTTGGACAATGGAATGGGCAGAATTCCCATGGATTGGGTAGGCACAGTCCTAATGTGTGGCTTCAGGGGCCCCAGCCTGAGAGTGTGTTGCCCAGGACTTTGAGGACAGAAGTCTGAAAACACAAACTCAGCTTAGGTTTGGGGATGTAGGTATGGCAGGCCCAATCTACAAATCATGAGAAGAAATCTTCAGGATATGAAGAAAGAGCGATTCTGAGGCACTTGCTCAGGCTTTTGCATTTGGATTTTATATCAACGATGGCCGTGGAATGTGGGGAGGACTCATGGGCCATGGACGAATATTCCTCTCTGTTGATTTGGCCCGATCCCAATTGTTATACCTCAATCTGTGGGAGGGGAGGTCTCCTTTCAGGTTTATTATCTCAGGTGTCTGAACAAAGAGGAATTCCAAAGCAGAGCCCTGGGGAAGAGTCAAGGGAAAACCCAAACTATGGTTAAAAATTGGGGCCTAGGGGTATGGCAGGCACTATAAGCTGTCTCTTCATCCAGCCACTGAGAGGCTTTCCTTGAGGGCTGGGCTCAGGGTGAGGGTCACAAAGTGTGTTTGTGACCAACGTGGCACGCGAGCATGGGCGGGGCCTCATGGGCCACACTGGTTTCAACTAAACTATACCTTGGACAACATGCCAAACACAAGGTCTCTTGCCATGGGGAAGGTGTTCTGATTTCTGCATCATTTTCAACCCTGGGCAGTGGTTGGAGATAAGGTCTAGGTTCCGAAGCTTGAAAAATCGCAGTTGGGAATAGATGACGATCTAAGGCGATGGCGCGTCTGATATGCTCAATGTGCAGTCAACTGCCTGGGTGTTGGTCAGGAGGTTCTGGCTCAGGTTGTGTCAGACAGTGCACTAGTGCCCAAGTTAGACTATATAATTTGGGTACAGTCGAGTGCCCTGTAGGTTTATCCTCATTTGAGGTGCCTGGGCACCTCATTAGGCAAGATATTTTTTCTAGAGGGCAGGCAGTGTGCTGCATTGTGGGTCCGGAATTGCCAAAATGGAGGATCTGGGCCAGGAGTTTGAGGACAGAAGTCTGAGAACACAAGATAGACTTGGGCTTCAGGCCGAGGGCACGGTAGTTACCCCCTGCAGATCGGAAACAATATCTAAGCATCTGAAGTCAGGGCGAGGATGAGACGTTGGCTCAGGTTGTAGTTTCTGTGCATGATTGCCCCTTCAAGAAAGGAGCGGAATCTCAAGGCCATGGAGATTTTCCCACATTGGGAGTTGTGTGATGCCCCCTTCAAGGATTCCTTCTGCGGGACAATTGAGACCTGTTGGGCAGCTCCAGGACATCCCATATGGAATGACTCCAGAGCACCGTTCGAGGATGGATGCCAGGGAAGCCCGCCTCTCTTTCCAATTGTCTCCTAGCTACGATACAGTTGTGATCGGATGGCTCTGCGGAAGCAACCGGGGTGGCTGAGTTGAAATGGACATTCCTGAGGATTGGGCCTAAAGTGTGTTTTGTCCATGAGGGCCTTGGATTGGGGCGGTGGCACCGTAACCCTGAAGTATTCTCCTACGCTTTTGACATAGCTCCCATGCACAAGTTTCCTTGTGGAGAGGAGATTTGTTCTGATGGGTGCCTCAGGAAAACCCTTATGCTGGTCTTGGAATCCAGGCTCTTGAGGAGACATGCCTGTAAACCAAAGCAATGGATCCGATTATTGCCTAGGATCCTGTCTGGTTCAATCTTCTTCTCTGGGGATATCCGTCTATGGAATGAGTGGAGATAGATGCTCACCTGGTGTCAGACCACCCTTGTTTGTCCCTGGAGACCTACACTATTGGGATTGCCTCGGGGACCTTGGAGAGTTCTCCCAATTTGTAAGATTTTGGACAATGGAATGGGCAGAATTCCCATGGATTGTGTAGGCACAGTCCGAATGTGTGGCTCCAGGGGCCCCAGCCTGGAGGGTGTGTGGCCCAGGACTTTGAGGACAGAAGTCTGAAAACACAAACTCACCTTATGTTTGGGGACGTAGGTATGGCAGGCACAATCTACAAACCATGAGAAGAACTCTTCAGGATATGAAGAAAGAGCGAGTCTGAGGCACTTGCTCAGGCATTTGTCTCTGGGTTTTATATCAATGATGGCCATGGAATGTGGGGAGGCCTCATGGGCCATGGACGAAACTTCCTCTCTGTGGATTTGACCCGGTCCCAATTATTTTTCGTCAATCTGTGGGATGGGAGGTCTCCTTTCATGTTTATTACCTCAGGTGTCCGAACAAAAGAAGAATTCCAAAGCAGAGCCCTGGGGAAGAGTGAAGGGACAACACAAACTATGGTTAAAAATTGGGGCCTAGGGGCATGGCAGGCCCAATGAGCTGTCTCTTCATCCAGCCACTGAGCGGCCTTACTTGAGGACTGGGCTCAGGCTGAGGGTCAAATGTGTGTTTGTGACAAATGTGGCCCGCGAGCATGGGCGGGGCCTCATGGGCCAAACTGGTTTCCACTACACTGGACCTTGGACAACATGGCAATCACAAGATCTCTTGCCATGGGGAAGGTGTTCTGATTTCTGCATCATTTTCAATCGTGAGCAGTGATTGGACATAAGGTATAGGTTCTGAAGCCTGAAAAATCGCAGTTGGCAAGAGATGACGACCTAAGGCCATGGCGCGTCTGATATGCTCAGTGTGCGGTCAGCTGCCTGGGTTTTGGTCAGGAGATTCTGGCTCAGGTTGTGTCAGACAGTGCATTAGTACCCAGGTTAGACTATATAATTTGGGTACAGTCGAGTGCCGTGTAGGTTTATCCTCATTTGAGGTTCCTGGGCTCCTCATTAGGCAAGATATTTTTTCTAGAGGGCTGGCAGAGTGCTGCATTGAGGGTCCGGAATTGCCAAACTTTTTGGCTTCTGGGCCAGGAGTGTGAGGACAGAAGTCAGAGAACACAAGCTAGACTTGAGTTTCAGGCCGAGGGAACGGCTGGTACCCCCTGCAGTCGCAACCATATTCTCAAGCATCTGAAGTCACGGCGAGATCAGACGTTGGCTCAGGTTGGAGTTTCTGTGCATGACTGCCCCTTCATGAACGGAGCGGAATCTCAAGGCCATGGAGGTTTTTCGACGTGGGAGTGGCTGGATGCCCCCTTCAATGATTCCTTCTGTGTGACAATTGAGACCTGTTGGGCAGCTCCAGGACATCCCATATGGAATGACCAGAGCACCCTTGGAGAATGGATGCCAAGGAAGCCCGCCTCGCAATCCAATTGTCTACTAGCCACAATACAGTTGAGATCGGATCCCTCTGCGGGAGCAACCGGGGTGGCTGAGTTGAAATGGACTTTCCTGAGGATGGGCCCTAATGTGTGTTTGTGTCCATGAGGGCCTTGAAATGGGGCGGTGGCACTGGGACCCTGAAGTATTCTCCTAAGCTTTTGACATAGCTCCCATGCACAAGTTTCCTTGTGGAGAGGAGATTTGTTCTGATGAGTGCCTCAGGAAACCCATTATGCTGGTATTGGAATCCAGACGTTTGAAGAGACATGTTTGTAAACCAAAGCAATGTATTCAATTATGGCCTAGGGTCCTGTCTTCTTCATTCTTCTTCTCTGGGGATATTCATCTATGGAATGAGTGGAGGTAGATGCTCACCTGGTGTCTTACCTCCCTTGTTTGTCCACGGAGACCTACACTATTGGGATGGACTCGGGGACTTTGGAGAGTTCTCCTAATTTGTACGATTTTGGACAATGGAATGGGCAGAATTCCCATGGATTGGGTAGGCACAGTCCTAATGTGAGGCTTCAGGGGCCCCAGCCTGAGGGTATGTGGCCCAGGACTTTGAGGACAGAAGTCTGAAAGCACAAACTCAGCTTAGGTTTGGGGATGTAGGTATATCAGGCCCAATCTACAAATCATGAGAAGAAATCTTCAGGATATGAAGAAAGAGCGATTCTGAGGAACTTGCTCAGGCTTTTGCATTTGGATTTTATATCAACGATGGCCGTGGAATGTGGGGAGAACTCATGGGCCATGGACGAATCTTTCTCTCTGTGGATTTGGCCCTATCCCAATTGTTTTTCGTCAATCTGTGGGATGGGAGGTCTCCTTTCAGGTTTTTTACCTCAGGTGTCTGAACAAAAGAGGAATTCCAAAGCAGAGCCCTGGGGAAGAGTGAAGGGAAAATCCAAATTATGGTTAAAAATTGGGGCCTAGGGGCAATGCAGGCACAATAAGCTGTCTCTTCATCCAGCCACTGAGAGTCCTTACTTGAGGCCTGGGCTCAGGCTGAGGGTCACAGTGTGTGTTTGTGACCAACGTGGCACGCGAGCATGGGCGGGGCCTCATGGGCCACACTGGTTTCAACTACACTGGACCTTGGACAACATGCCAATCACAAGGTCTCTTGCCATGGGGAAGGTGTTTTGATTTCTGCATCATTTTCATCCCTGGGCAGTGGTTCGAGATAAGGTCTCGGTTCTGAAGCATGAAAAATCGCAGTTGGGGAGAGATTACGATCTAAGGCCATGGCGGGTTTTATGTGATCAGGGTGCGGTCAGCTTTCGGGGTGTTGGTCAGGAGGTCCGGGCTCAGGTTGTGTTCGACAGTGCATTAGTGCCCAAGTTAGACTATATAATTTGGGTAACGTCGAGTGCTGTGTAGGTTTATCCTCATTTAAGGTGCCTGGGCAGCTCATGAGGCAATAATTTTTTTTCTAGAAGGCAGGCAGAGTGCTGCATTGTGGGTCCGGAATAGTCAAACTTGAGGGCTAAGGGGCCAGGAGTGTGAGGACGGAATCTGAGAAGACGAGCTAGACTTGGGCTTCAGGCCGAGGGCACGGCAGGTACTCCCTGCAGATCTGAACCAATATCTCATGCATCTGAAGTCAGGGCGAGGATCAGACGTTGGCTCAGGTTGGAGTTTCTGTGCATGACGGCAGCTTCATGAAGGGAGCGGAATCTCGGGGCCATTGAGGTTTTCCCACGTTGGGAGTTGTGGGATGCCCCCTTAAAGGATTCCTTCTGCGGGACAATTGAGATTTGTTGGACAGCTCCAGGACATCCCATATGGAATGACTCCAGAGCACCGTTCGCGGATGGATGCCTGGGAAGCCCGCCTCGCATTCCAATTGTCTCCTAGCAACAAGACAGTTTAGATCTGATGGCTCTGCCGGAGCAACTTGGGTGGCTGAGTTGAAATGGACTTTCCTGAGGATGGGTCCTAATATGTTTTTGTGTCCATGAGGGCCTTGGAATGGGGCAGTGGCACCGGGACCCTGAGTTACTCTCCTAAGCTTTGAACAGGCTCCCATGCACAGGTTTCCTTGTGGAGACGAGATGAGTTCTGATGGGTGCCTCAGGAAAACCCCTATGCTCGTATTGGAATCAGGCTTTTGAGGACACATGCCTGTAACCCAAGGCAATGGATCCTATTATGGCCTAGGGTCCTGTATGGTTCAACCTTCTTCTCAGAAGACATCCATCTATGGTATTAGTGGAAGTAGATTATCAGCTGGTGTCAGACAGCCCTTGTTTGTTCCGGGAGACCTACACTATTGGGATGGCCTCAGGGACTTTGGAGGTTTCTCCTAATTTGTATGATTTTGGACCATGGAATGGGCAGAATTCCCATGGATTGGTAGGCACAGTACTAATGTGTGTCTCCAGGGGCTCAGCCTGAAGGGTGTGTGGCCCAAGACTTTGAGGACAGAAGTCTGAAAACACAAACTCAGCTTAGGTTTGGGGACGTAGGTATGGCAGGCATGATCTACAAACCATGAGAAGAACTCTTCAGGATATGAAGAAAGTGGGAGTCTGAGGCGCTTGCTCAGGCTTTTGTCTCTGGATTTTGTATCAGCGATGGCCGTGGAATGTCGGGGAGGCCTCATGGGCCATGGATGAATCTTCCTCTCTGAGGATTTGGCCCGATTCCCAATTGCTTTTCGTCAATCTGTGGGATGGGAGAACTCATTTCAGTTTTGTTACCTCAGGTGTCCCACCAAAAGAGGAATTCCAAAGCAAAGCTGTGGGGAAGACTGAAGGGACAACCCAAACTATGGTTAAAAATTGGGGCCTAGGGGCATGGAAGGCCAATATGCTATCTCTTCATCCAGCCACTGAGTGGCCTTACTTGAGGACTGGGTTCAGCCTGAGGGTCACAATGTGCGTTTGTGACCAATGTGGACGTCGAGCATGGGCGGGGCCTCATGGTCCACACTGGTTTCAACTACACTGATCGTTGGACAACATGCCAACCACAAGGTTTCTTGCCATGGGGAAGGAGTTCTGATTTCTGCATCACCTTCAACCCTGGGCAGTGATTGGAGATAAGGTCTAGGTTCTGAAACCTGAAAACCGAGGTTGGGAAAATGTCGAACTAACGCCACGGCGGCGCGATGTGCTCAGTGTGCGGCCAGCTGTCTGAGAGGGGCCAGGGGGTCCTGGCTCAAGGTGTGTCAGAAAGGGCATTAGTGTCCTGGTCAGCCTATGTATTTGGGGTACAGCCAAGGTCGGTGCAGGTTGATCCTCATTTGGGGTAACTGGGTAGCCCCAGAGGACAAAGTTTTTCTTCTGGAGGGCGGGCAGGGTGCTGCATTGTATTTCTGGATTGCCAAACTGGAGGGCTTGTGGGCCAGGAGTCTGACGACCAAAGTCTGAGAACACAAGCTAGGCTTAGGTTTCTTGGTGAGGCCATGGCAGGCACAATCTACAGACCTGAATCGAGATCTCGTGCATCTGAAGTCAGGGCGAGGATCAGACGATCGCTCAGGTTGGAATTTCTGTCCCTGATGGCCCCTTCATGTATGGGGGGGCATCACGAGGCCATGGGTGTTTTCCCACGATGGGAGTTGTGAGAAGCTCCAAACTGCAGAGAGTCTTCTGCAGGACAATTGAGACCTGTTGCTTGGGTCCAGGCCAATGATTCTGAGCAGGGTTCTAAGGTTGGATGTCTTGGTAGCCCACCTCGCATTCCAATTGTCTCCTAGCAACAAGACAGGTTAGATCTTTTGGATCTGTGGGGAGCAACCGAGGACGCTGAGTTGAAATGGACACCCCTGGGGATGGGTCCTAATGTGCTTTTGTGTCTATAAAGACCTTTGTATGAAGCGGTGGCACTGGGGCCCTAAAGGGTTCTCCTAAACAGAGGCTTTGACACAGCTCCAACGTGCAAGTTTCCCATGTGTAGATGAGATGTTTTCTGATGGGTGAGTCAAGAAACAGCTATATGCTGTTTTGATATCCAGGCCTCTGAGGAGAGATGCCTGGAAACCAAAGCAATGGATCTGATTAGTGCCTAGGGGCCTGTTCTTTCCTTTTTACCTCTGGAGACATCTGTCTATGGGTCTGAGTGCAGGTAGGTGCTCAGTTGGGCTCAGATTGCCCCTGTTTTTCCTGGGAAGCCACCACTATTGAGATGGATCAGGGATTTGGAGGTTTATCCTATTAGAAGGGTTGTGGCCATTGGAATGGGCACACACAATTCCCTTGGAGAGGGCAAGTACAGTCCTCAGGTTTGGCTCCAGGGGCCTGAGCCTGTAGGTTGTGTAAGCCAGGGCTGTTTGAACAAATGTCTGAAAACACAAACTCGGCTTATGTTTTGGGTCATAGGTATGGCAGGACTGACCTACAGACCATGAGGAGAACTCTTCGGGATTTGAAAAAAGGGCGAGTGTGAGGCTCCTGCTCAAGTTTTTGTCTCTGGATATCGTGTCACTCAGGGTCGTGGAATTTCTGGGTGACTTCATGGGAAATGGACGAGTCTTACTCTCTGGTGGTATGGCCCTGTCAAAAAGAGTTTGGGGTCAATCTGTGGGCTGGTAGAAGTCCGTTCTGTTGTTGTTGTTGTTGTTGTTGTTGTTTCTTTCTTTTTTAACCTCAGGTGTCCCACCAAATGAGGGATTCCAGAGTAGAGCCCTGGGGAGGGGCGCATGGACAATCAGAAATCTGGTTAAAAATTGGGGCCTAGGGACATGTCAAGCCCATTATGACATAATGGTCCAGCCACTGAGAGGACTTACTAGAGGACAGGTCTCATGCTGAGGGTCACAATGCGTTGTATGCCCTCATCACACGCAAGAATGGGCGGGGCCTCAGGGTGAAAGCTGGTTTCTCCTACACTGAACGTTGGACAACGTGCCAACCACAAGGGTTCTTGCCATGGGTAAGGAGGAGTTCTGATTTCTGCATCACACTCACCCCTGGGCAGTGATTGGAAATAAGGTCTCGGTTCTGAAGCCTGAAAACGGAGGTAGGGAAGAGATGATGACCTAAGGCCATGGCGGGTTTCATGTGCTCAGTGTGCGGTCAGCTTTCTGGGTGTTGGTCAGGAGGTCCGGGCTCAGGTTGTGTTCGACAGTGCATTAGTGCCCAGGTTAGAGTACATAATTTGGGTAACGTCGAGTGCTGTGTAGGTTTATCCTCATTTAAGGTGCCTGGGCAGCTCATGAGGCAATAATTTTTTTTTTCTAGAGGGCAGGCAGAGTGCTGCATTGTGGGTCCGGAATTGCCAACCTTGAGGGCTTCGGGGCCAGGAGTGTGAGGACGGAAGTCTGAGAAGACAAGCTAGACTAGGGTTTCAGGTTGAGGCCACGGCAGGTACCCCCTGCAGATCTGAACCAATATCTCATGCATCTGAAGTCAGGGCGAGGATCAGACGTTGGCTCAGGTTGTAGTTTCTGTGCATGACGGCCGCTTCATGAAGGGAGTGGAATCTCGGGGCCATTGAGGTTTTCCCAGGTTGGGAGGTGTGGGATGACCCTTCAAGGATTCCTTCTGCGGGACAATTGAGACCTGTTGGACAGCTCCAGGACATCCCATATGGAATGACTCCAGAGCACCGTTCGCGGATGGATACCTGGGAAGCCCGCCTCGCATTCCAATTATCTCCTAGCAACAAGACAGTTTAGATCTGATGGCTCTGCCAGAGCCACCGTGGTGGCTGAGTTGAAATGGACATTCCTGAGGATGGGTCCTAATGTGTTTTTGTGTCCATGAGGGCCTTGGAATGGGGCAGTGGCACCGGGACCCTGAAGTACTCTCCTAAGCTTTGGACATGGCTCCCATGCACAGATTTCCTTGTGGAGACGAGATGAGTTCTGATGGGTGCCTCAGGAAAATCCCTATGCTCGTATTGGAATCAGGCTTTTGAGGACACATGCCTGTAACCCAAAGCAATGGATCCTATTATGGCCTAGGGTCCTGTCTGGTTCAATCTTCTTCTCTGGGGACATCCATCTATGGTATGAGTGGAGGTCGATTATCAGCTGGTGTCAGACAGCCCTTGTTTGTTCCGGGCGACCTACACTATTGGGATGGCCTCAGGGACTTTGGAGGTTTCTCCTAATTTGTATGATTTTGGACCATGGAATGGGCAGAATTCCCATGGATTGGTAGGCACAGTCCTAATGTGTGTCTCCAGGGGCCCAGCCTGGAGGGTGTGTGGCCCAAGACTTTGAGGACAGAAGTCTGAAAACACAAACTCAGCTTAGGTTTGGGGACGTAGGTATGGCAGGCCCGATGTACAAACCATGAGAAGAACTCTTCAGTATATGAAGAAAGTGGGAGTCTGAGGCGCTTGCTCAGGCTTTTGTCTCTGGATTTTGTATCATCGATGGCCGTGGAATGTCGGGGAGGCCTCATGGGCCATGGACGAATCTTCCTCTCTGAGGATTTGGCCCGATTCCCAATTGCTTTTCGTCAATCTGTGGGATGGGAGGACTCATTTCAGTTTTGTTACCTCAGGTGTCCCACCAAAAGAGGAATTCCAAAGCAAAGCCGTGGGGAAGACTGAAGGGACAACCCGAACTATGGTTAAAAATTGGGGCCTTGGGGCATGGCAAGCCCAATATGCTATCTCTTCATCCAGCCACTGAGTGGCCTTACTTGAGGACTGGGCTCAGCCTGAGGGTCACAATGTGCGTTTGTGACCAAAGTGGCCGTCGAGCATGGGCGGGGCCTCATGGGCCACACTGGTTTCAACTACACTGAACGTTGGACAACATGCCAACCACAAGGTTTCTTGCCATGGGGAAGGAGTTCTGATTTCTGCATCACCTTCAACCCTGGGCAGTGATTGGAGATAATGTCTAGGTTCTGACCTGAAAACCGAGGTTGGGACAAGATGACGACCTAAGGCCACGGCGGCTCGATGTGCTCAGTGTGCGGCCAGCTGTCTGGGAGGGGCCAGGGGGTCCAGGCTCAGGCTGTGTCAGAAAGGACATTAGTGCCCTGGTCAGCCTAAGTATTTGGGGTACAACCAAGTTCGGTGCAGGTTGATCCTCATTTGGGGTTACTGGGTAGCCCCAGAGGACAATGTTTTTATTCTGGAGGGCGGGCATGGTGCTGCATTGTAGATCTGGATTGCCAAACTGGAGGGCTTGTGGGCCAGTAGTCTCACGACCAAAGTCTGAGAACACAAGCTAGGCTTAGGTTTCTGGGTGAGGCCATGGCAGGCACAATCTACAGACCTGAATCGAGATCTCGTGTATCTGAATTCAGGTCGAGGATCTGACGATCGCTCAGGTTGGATTTTCTGTCCCTGATGGCCCCTTCATGAATGGGGGGGCATCACGTGGCCATGGGTGTTTTCCCACGATGGGAGTTGTGAGAAGCTCCAAACTGCAGAGAGTCTTCTGCAGGACAATTGAGACCTGTTGCTTGGGTCCAGGCCAATGATTCTGAGCAGGGTTCTAAGGATGGATGGCTGGGTAGCCCACCTCGCATTCCAATTGTCTCCTAGCAACAAGACAGGTTAGATCTTTTGGATCTGTGGGGAGCAACCGAGGACGCTGAGTTGAAATGGACACCCCTGGGGATGGGTCCTAATGTGCTTTTGTGTCAATGGAGACCTTGGAATGAAGCGGTGGCACTGGGGCCCTAAAGGGTTCTCCTAAACAGAGGCTTTGACACAGCTCCAACGTGCAAGTTTCCCATGTGTAGATGAGATGTTTTCTGATGGGTGAGTCAAGAAACAGCTATATGCTGTTTTGATATCCAGGCCTCTGAGGAGAGATGCCTGGAAACCAAAGCAATGGATCTGATTAGTGCCTAGGGGCCTGTTCTTTCCTTTTTACCTCTGGAGACATCTGTCTATGGGTCTGAGTGCAGGTAGGTGCTCAGTTGGGCTCAGATTGCCCCTGTTTTTCCTGGGAAGCCACCACTATTGAGATGGATCAGGGATTTGGAGGTTTATCCTATTAGAAGGGTTGTGGCCATTGGAATGGGCACACACAATTCCCTTGGAGAGGGCAAGTATAGTCCTCAGGTTTGGCTCCAGGGGCCTGAGCCTGTAGGTTGTGTAGGCCAGGGCTGTTTGGACAGTTGTCTGAAATCACAAATTCGGCTTATGTTTCGAGTCATAGGTATGGCAGGACTGACCTACAGACCATGAGGAGAACTCTTCGGGATTTGAAAAAAGGGCGAGTGTGAGGCTCCTGCTCAAGTTTTTGTCTCTGGATATCGTGTCACTCATGGTCGTGGAATTTCTGGGTGACTTCATGGGAAATGGACGAGTCTTACTCTCTGGTGGTTTGGCCCCGTCCAAAGAGTTTGGGGTCAATCTGTGGGCTGGAAGAAGTCCGTTTTTTTTTTTTTTGTTGTTGTTGTTGTTTTCTTTTTTAACCTCAGGTGTCCCACCAAATGAGGGATTACAGAGTAGAGCCCTGGGGAGGGGCGACTGGACAACCAGAAATCTGGTTAAAAATTGGGGCCTAGGGACATGTCAAGCCCATTATGACATCTAATGGTCCAGCCACTGAGAGGACTTACTAGAGGACAGGACTCATGCTGAGGGTCACAATGCGTATGTATGCCCTCGTCGCATGCAAGAATGGGCGGGGCCTCAGGGTGAATGCTGGTTTCTCCTACACTGAACGTTGGACAACGTGCCAACCACAAGGGTTCTTGCCATGGGTAAGGAGGAGTTCTGATTTCTGCATCACACTCACCCCTGGGCAGTGATTGGAGATAAGGTCTCGGTTCTGAAGCCTGAAAACGGAGGTAGGGAAGAGATGATGACCTAAGGCCATGGCGGGTTTTATGTGCTCAGTGTGTGGTCATCTTTCTGGGTGTTGGTCAGGAGGTCCGGGCTCAGGTTGTGTTCGACAGTGCATTAGTGCCCAGGTTAGACTATATAATTTGGGTAACGTCGAGTGCTGTGTAGGTTTATCCTCATATAAGGTGCCTGGGCAGCTCATGAGGCAATAATTTTTTTTCTAGAGGGCAGGCAGAGTGCTGCATTGTGGGTCCGGAATTGCCAACCTTGAGGGCTTAGGGGCCAGGAGTGTGAGGACGGAAGTCTGAGAAGACAAGCTAGACTTGGGTTTCAGGTTGAGGGCATGGTAGGTACCCCCTGCAGATCTGAACCAATATCTCATGCATCTGAATTCAGGGCGAGGATCAGACGTTGGCTCAGGTTGTAGTTTCTGTGCATGACGGCCGCTTCATGAAGGGAGCGGAATCTCGGGGCCATTGAGGTTTTCCCACGTTGGGAGTTGTGGGATGCCCCCTTCAAGGATTCCTTCTGCGGGACAATTGAGACCTGTTGGACAGCTCCAGGACATCCCATATGGATGACTCCAGAGCACCGTTCGCGGATGGATGCCTGGGAAGCCCGCCTCGCATTCCAATTGTCTCCTAGCAACAAGACAGTTCAGATCTGATGGCTCTGCTGGAGCAACCGGGGTGGCTGACTTGAAATGGACTTTCCTGAGGATGGGTCCTAATGTGTTTTTGTGTCCATGAGGGCCTTGGAATGGTGCAGTGGCACCGGGACCCTGAAGTACTCTCCTAAGCTTTGGACATGGCTCCCATGCACATGTTTCCTTGTGGAGACGAGATGAGTTCTGATGGGTGCCTCAGGAAAACCCCTATGCTCGTATTGGAATCAGGCTTTTGAGGACACATGCCTGTAACCCAAAGCAATGGATCCTATTATGGCCTAGGGTCCTGTCTGGTTCAATCTTCTTCTCTGGGGACATCCATCTATGGTATGAGTGGAGGTCGATTATCAGCTGGTGTCAGACAGCCCTTGTTTGTTCCGAGCGACCTACATTATTGGGATGGCCTCAGGGACTTTGGAGGTTTCTCCTAATTTGTATGATTTTGGACCATGGAATGGGCAGAATTCCCATGGATTGGTAGGCACAGTCCTAATATATGTCTCCAGGGGCCCAGCCTGGAGAGTGTGTGGCCCAAGACTTTGAGGACAGAAGTCTGAAAACACAAACTCAGCTTAGGTTTGGGGACGTAGTTATGGCAGGCCCGATCTACAAACCATGAGAAGAACTCTTTAGGATATGAAGAAAGTGCGAGTCTGAGGCGCTTGCTCAGGCTTTTGTCTCTGGATTTTGTATCAGCGATGGCCGTGGAATGTCGGGGAGGCCTCATGGGCCATGGACGAATCTTCCTCTCTGAGGATTTGGCCCGATTCCCAATTGCTTTTCGTCAATCTGTGGGATGGGAGGACTCATTTCAGTTTTGTTACCTCAGGTGTCCCACCAAAGAAGGAATTCCAAAGCAAAGCCGTGGGGAAGACTGAAGGGACAACCCGAACTATGGTTAAAAATTGGGGCCTAGGGACATGGCAAGCCAAATATGCTATCTCTTCATCCAGCCACTGAGTGGCCTTACTTGAGGACTGGGCTCAGCCTGAGGGTCACAATGTGCGTTTGTGACCAATGTGGCCGGCGAGCATGGGCGGGGCCTCATGGGCCACACTGGTTTCAACTACACTGAACGTTGGACAACATGCCAACCACAAGGTTTTTTGCCATGGGGAAGGAGTTCTGATTTCTGCATCACCTTCAACCCTGGGCAGTGATTGGAGATAAGGTCTAGGTTCTGAAACGTGAAAACCGAGGTTGGGAAAAGATGACGACCTAAGGCCACTGCGGCTCGATGTGCTCAGTGTGCGGCCAGCTGTCTGGGAGGGGCCAGGGGGTCCAGGCTCAGGCTGTGTCAGAAAGCGCATTAGTGCCCTGGTCAGCCTATGTATTTGGGGTACAGCCAATGTCGGTGCAGGTTGATCCTCATTTGGGGTTACTGGGTAGCCCCAGAGGACAATGTTTTTCTTATGGAGGGCGGGCAGGGTGCTGCATTGTAGATCTGGATTGCCAAACTGGAGGGCTTGTGGGCCAGTAGTCTCACGACCAAAGTCTGAGAACACAAGCTAGGCTTAGGTTTCTGGGTGAGGCCATGGCAGTCACAATCTACAGACCTGAATCGAGATGTCGTGCATCTGAAGTCAGGGCGAGGATCAGACGATCGCTCAGGTTGGAGTTTCTGTCCCTGATGGCCCCTTCATGAATGGGGGGGCATCACGAGGCCATGGGGGTTTTCCCACGGTGGGAGTTGTGAGAAGCTCCAAACTGCAGAGAGTCTTCTGCAGGACAATTGAGACCTGTTGCTTGGGTCCAGGCCAATGATTCTGAGCAGGGTTCTAAGGATGGATGGCTGGGTAGCCCACCTCGCATTCCAATTGTCTCCTAGCAACAAGAAAGGTTAGATCTCCTGGATCTGTGGGGAGCAACCGAGGACGCTGAGTTGAAATGGACACCCCAGTGGATGGGTCCTAATGTGCTTTTGTGTCTATGGAGACCTTGGAATGAAGCGGTGGCACTGGGGCCCTAAAGGGTTCTCCTAAACAGAGGCTTTGACACAACTCCAACGTGCAATTTTCCCATGTGTAGATGAGATGTTTTCTGATGGGTGCGTCAAGAAACAGCTATATGCTGTTTTGATATCCAGGCCTCTGAGGAGAGATGCCTGGAAACCAAAGCAATGGATCTGATTAGTGCCTAGGGGCCTGTTCTTTCCTTTTTACCTCTGGAGACATCTGTCTATGGGTCTGAGTGCAGGTAGGTGCTCAGTTGTGCTCAGATTGCCCCTGTTTTTCCTGGGAAGCCACCACTATTGAGATGGATTAGGGACTTTGGAGGTTTATCCTATTAGAAGGGTTGTGGCCATTGGAATGGGCACACACAATTCCCTTGGAGAGGGCAAGTACAGTCCTGAGGTTTGGCTCCAGGAGCCTGAGACTGTAGGTTGTGTAGGCCAGGGCTGTTTGGACAGTTGTCTGAAAACACAAACTCGGCTTATGTTTCGGGTCATAGGTATGGCAGGACTGACCTACAAACCATGAGGATAACTCTTCTGGATTAGAAAAAAGGGCGAGTGTGAGGCTCTTTCTCAAGTATTTGTCTCTGGATATCGTGTCACTCATGGTCGTGGAATTTCTGGGTGGCTTCATGGGAAATGGACGAGTCTTACTCTCTGGTTGTTTGGCCCCGTCCAAAGAGTTTGGGGTCAATCTGTGGGCTGGAAGAATTTCGTTTTTTTTTTTTGTTGTTGTTGTTGTTGTTGTTGTTTTCTTTTTTAACTTCAGGTGTCCCACCAAATGAGGGATTCCAGAGTAGAGCCCTGGGGAGGGGCGACTGGACAATCAGAAATCTGGTTAAAAATTGGGGCCTAGGGACATGTCAAGCGCATTATGACATCTAATGGTCCAGCCACTGAGAGGACTTACTAGAGGACAGGACTCATGCTGAGGGTCACAATGCGTATGTATGCCCTCGTCGCACGCAAGAATGGGCGGGGCCTCAGGGTGAATGCTGGTTTCTCCTACACTGAACGTTGGACAACGTGCCAACCACAAGGGTTCTTACCATGGGTAAGGAGGAGTTCTGATTTCTGCATCACACTCACCCCTGGGCAGTGATTGGAAATAAGGTCTCGGTTCTGAAGCCTGAAAACGGAGGTAGGGAAGAGATGATGACCTAAGGCCATGGCGGGATTTATGTGCTCAGTGTGTGGTCATCTTTCTGGGTGTTGGTCAGGAGGTACGGGCTCAGGTTGTGTTCGACAGTGCATTAGTGCCCAGGTTAGACTATATAATTTGGGTAACGTCGAGTGCTGTGTAGGTTTATCCTCATATAAGGTGCCTGGGCAGCTCATGAGGCAATAATTTTTTTTCTAGAGGGCAGGCAGAGTGCTGCATTGTGGGTCCGGAATTGCCAACCTTGAGGGCTTCGGGGCCAGGAGTGTGAGGACGGAAGTCTGAGAAGACAAGCTAGACTAGGGTTTCAGGTTGAGGGCATGGTAGGTACCCCCTGCAGATCTGAACCAATATCTCATGCATCTGAATTCAGGGCGAGGATCAGACGTTGGCTCAGGTTGTAGTTTCTGTGCATGACGGCCGCTTCATGAAGGGAGCGGAATCTCGGGGCCATTGAGGTTTTCCCACGTTGGGAGTTGTGGGATGCCCCCTTCAAGGATTCCTTCTGCGGGACAATTGAGACCTGTTGGACAGCTCCAGGACATCCCATATGGATGACTCCAGAGCACCGTTCGCAGATGGATGCCTGGGAAGCCCGCCTCGCATTCCAATTGTCTCCTAGCAACAAGACAGTTCAGATCTGATGGCTCTGCTGGAGCAACCGGGGTGCCTGACTTGAAATGGACTTTCCTGAGGATGGGTCCTAATGTGTTTTTGTGTCCATGAGGGCCTTGGAATGGTGCAGTGGCACCGGGACCCTGAAGTACTCTCCTAAGCTTTGGACATGGCTCCCATGCACAGGTTTCCTTGTGGAGATGAGATGAGTTCTGATGGGTGCCTCAGGAAAACCCCTATGCTCGTATTGGAATCAGGCTTTTGAGGACACATGCCTGTAACCCAAAGCAATGGATCCTATTATGGCCTAGGGTCCTGTCTGGTTCAATCTTCTTCTCTGGGGACATCCATCTATGGTATGAGTGGAGGTCGATTATCAGCTGGTGTCAGACAGCCCTTGTTTGTTCCGAGCGACCTACACTATTGGGATGGCCTCAGGGACTTTGGAGGTTTCTCCTAATTTGTATGATTTTGGACCATGGAATGGGCAGAATTCCCATGGATTGGTAGGCACAGTCCTAATATATGTCTCCAGGGGCCCAGCCTGGAGGGTGTGTGGCCCAAGACTTTGAGGACAGAAGTCTGAAAACACAAACTCAGCTTAGGTTTGGGGACGTAGTTATGGCAGGCCCGATCTACAAACCATGAGAAGAACTCTTCAGGATATGAAGAAAGTGCGAGTCTGAGGCGCTTGCTCAGGCTTTTGTCTCTGGATTTTGTATCAGCGATGGCCGTGGAATGTCGGGGAGCCCTCATGGGCCATGGACCAATCTTCCTCTCTGAGGATTTGGCCCGATTCCCAATTGCTTTTCGTCAATCTGTGGGATGGGAGGACTCATTTCAGTTTTGTTACCTCAGGTGTCCCACCAAAGAAGGAATTCCAAAGCAAAGCCGTGGGGAAGACTGAAGGGACAACCCGAACTATGGTTAAAAATTGGGGCCTAAGGACATGGCAAGCCAAATATGCTATCTCTTCATCCAGCCACTGAGTGGCCTTACTTGAGGACTGGGCTCAGCCTGAGGGTCACAATGTGCGTTTGTGACCAATGTGGCCGGCGAGCATGGGCGGGGCCTCATGGTCCACACTGGTTTCAACTACACTGAACGTTGGACAACATGCCAACCACAAGGTTTTTTGCCATGGGGAAGGAGTTCTGATTTCTGCATCACCTTCAACCCTGGGCAGTGATTGGAGATAAGGTCTAGTTTCTGAAACCTGAAAACCGAGGTTGGGAAAAGATGACGACCTAAGGCCACGGCGGCTCGATGTGCTCAGTGTGCGGCCAGCTGTCTGGGAGGGGCCAGGGGGTCCAGGCTCAGGCTGTGTCAGAAAGCGCATTAGTGCCCTGGTCAGCCTATGTATTTGGGGTACAGCCAATGTCGGTGCAGGTTGATCCTCATTTGGGGTTACTGGGTAGCCCCAGAGGACAATGTTTTTCTTATGGAGGGCGGCCAGGGTGCTGCATTGTAGATCTGGATTGCCAAACTGGAGGGCTTGTGGGCCAGTAGTCTCACGACCAAAGTCTGAGAACACAAGCTAGGCTTAGGTTTCTGGGTGAGGCCATGGCAGTCACAATCTACAGACCTGAATTGAGATCTCGTGCATCTGAAGTCAGGGCGAGGATCAGACGATCGCTCAGGTTGGAGTTTCTGTCCCTGATGGCCCCTTCATGAATGGGGGGGCATCACGAGGCCATGGGGGTTTTCCCACGGTGGGAGTTGTGAGAAGCTCCAAACTGCAGAGAGTCTTCTGCAGGACAATTGAGACCTGTTGCTTGGGTCCAGGCCAATGATTCTGAGCAGGGTTCTAAGGATGGATGGCTGGGTAGCCCACCTCGCATTCCAATTGTCTCCTAGCAACAAGACAGGTTAGATCTCCTGGATCTGTGGGGAGCAACCGAGGACGCTGAGTTGAAATGGACACCCCAGTGGATGGGTCCTAATGTGCTTTTGTGTCTATGGAGACCTTGGAATGAAGCGGTGGCACTGGGGCCCTAAAGGGTTCTCCTAAACAGAGGCTTTGACACAACTCCAACGTGCAATTTTCCCATGTGTAGATGAGATGTTTTCTGATGGGTGCGTCAAGAAACAGCTATATGCTGTTTTGATATCCAGGCCTCTGAGGAGAGATGCCTGGAAACCAAAGCAATGGATCTGATTAGTGCCTAGGGGCCTGTTCTTTCCTTTTTACCTCTGGAGACATCTGTCTATGGGTCTGAGTGCAGGTAGGTGCTCAGTTGGGCTCAGATTGCCCCTGTTTTTCCTGGGAAGCCACCACTATTGAGATGGATTAGGGACTTTGGAGGTTTATCCTATTAGAAGGGTTGTGGCCATTGGAATGGGCACACACAATTCCCTTGGAGAGGGCAAGTACAGTCCTGAGGTTTGGCTCCAGGAGCCTGAGCCTGTAGGTTGTGTAGGCCAGGGCTGTTTGGACAGTTGTCTGAAAACACAAACTCGGCTTATGTTTCGGGTCATAGGTATGGCAGGACTGACCTACAGACCATGAGGAGAACTCTTCTGGATTAGAAAAAAGGGCGAGTGTGAGGCTCTTGCTCAAGTATTTGTCTCTGGATATCGTGTCACTCATGGTCGTGGAATTTCTGGGTGACTTCATGGGAAATGGACGAGTCTTACTCTCTGGTTGTTTGGCCCCGTCTAAAGAGTTTGGGGTCAATCTGTGGGCTGGAAGAATTTCGTTTTTTTTTTTTTTTGTTGTTGTTGTTGTTGTTTTCTTTTTTAACTTCAGGTGTCCCACCAAATGAGGGATTCCAGAGTAGAGCCCTGGGGAGGGGCGACTGGACAATCAGAAATCTGGTTAAAAATTTGGGACTAGGGACATGTCAAGCCCATTATGACATCTAATGGTCCAGCCACTGAAAGGACTTACTAGAGGACAGGACTCATGCTGAGGGTCACAATGCGTATGTATGCCCTCGTCGCACGCAAGAATGGGCGGGGCCTCAGGGTGAATGCTGGTTTCTCCTACACTGAACGTTGGACAACGTGCCAACCACAAGGGTTCTTGCCATGGGTAAGGAGGAGTTCTGATTTCTGCATCACACTCACCCCTGGGCAGTGATTGGAGATAAGGTCTCAGTTCTGAAGCCTGAAAACGGAGGTAGGGAAGAGATGATGACCTAAGGCCATGGCGGGTTTTATGTGCTCAGTGTGCGGTCATCTTTCTGGGTTTTGGTCAGGAGGTCCGGGCTCATGTTGTGTTCAACAGTGCATTAGTGCCCAGGTTAGACTATATAATTTGGGTAACGTCGAGTGCTGTGTAGGTTTATCCTCATATAAGGTGCCTGGGCAGCTCATGAGGCAATAATTTTTTTTCTAGAGGGCAGGCAGAGTGCTGCATTGTGGGTCCGGAATTGCCAACCTTGAGGGCTTCGGGGCCAGGAGTGTGAGGACGGAAGTCTGAGAAGACAAGCTAGACTTCTGATTCAGGGCGAGGGCACGGCAGGTACCCCCTGCAGATCTGAACCAATATCTCATGCATCTGAAGTCAGGGCGAGGATCAGACGTTGGCTCAGGTTGGAGTTTCTGTGCATGACGGCCGCTTCATGAAGGGAGCGGAATTTCGGGGCCATTGAGGTTTTCCCACGTTGGGAGTTGTGGGATGCCCCCTTCAAGGATTCCTTCTGCGGGACAATTGAGACCTGTTGGACAGCTCCAGGACATCCCATATGGATGACTCCAGAGCACCATTCGCGGATGGATGCCTGGGAAGCCCGCCTCGCATTCCAATTGTCTCCTAGCAACAAGACAGTTCAGATCTGATGGCTCTGCCGGAGCAACCGGGGTGGCTGACATAAAATGGACTTTCCTGAGGATGGGTCCTAATGTGTTTTTGTGTCCATGAGGGCCTTGGAATGGGGCAGTGGCACCGGGACCCTGAAGTACTCTACTAAGCTTTGGACATGGCTCCCATGCACAGGTTTCCTTGTGGAGACGAGATGAGTTCTGATGGGTGCCTCAGGAAAACCCCTATGCTCGTATTGGAATCAGGCTTTTGAGGACACATGCCTGTAACCCAAAGCAATGGATCCTATTATGGCCTAGGGTCCTGTCTGGTTCAATCTTCTTCTCTGGGGACATCCATCTATGGTATGAGTGGAGGTCGATTATCAGCTGGTGTCAGACAGCCCTTGTTTATTCCGAGCGACCTACACTATTGGGATGGCCTCAGGGACTTTGGAGGTTTCTCCTAATTTGTATGATTCTGGACCATGGAATGGGCAGAATTCCCATGGATTGGTAGGCACAGTCCTAATGTGTGTCTCCAGGGGCCCAGCCTGGAGGGTGTGTGGCCCACGACTTTGAGGACAGAAGTCTGAAAACACAAACTCAGCTTAGGTTTGGGGACGTAGTTATGGCAGGCCCAATCTACAAACCATGAGAAGAACTCTTCAGGATATGAAGAAAGTGCGAGTGTGAGGCGCTTGCTCAGGCTTTTGTCTCTGGATTTTGTATCAGCGATGGCCGTGGAATGTCGGGGAGGCCTCATGGGCCATGGACGAATCTTCCTCTCTGAGGATGTGGCCCGATTCCCAATTGCTTTTCTTCAATCTGTGGGATGGGAGGACTCATTTCAGTTTTGTTACCTCAGGTGTCCCACCAAAAGAGGAATTCCAAAGCAAACCGTGGGGAAGACTGAAGGGACAACCCGAACTTTGGTTAAAAATTGGCGCCTAGGGGCATGGCAAGCCCAATATGCTATCTCTTCATCCAGCCACTGAGTGGCCTTACTTGAGGACTGGGCTCAGCCTGAGGGTCACAATGAGTGTTTGTGACCAATGTGGCCGGCGAGCATGGGCGGGGCCTCATGGGCCACACTGGTTTCAACTACACTGAACGTTGGACAACATGCCAACCACAAGGTTTCTTGCCATGGGGAAGGAGTGCTGATTTCTGCATCACCTTCAACCCTGGGCAGTGATTGGAGATAAGGTCTAGGTTCTGAAACGTGAAAACCGAGGTTGGGAAAAGATGACAACCTAAGGCCACGGCGGCTCGAAGTGCTCAGTGTGCGGCCAGCTGTCTGGGAGGGGCCAGGGGGTCCAGGCTCAGGCTGTGTCAGAAAGCGCATTAGTGCCCTGGTCAGCCTATGTATTTGGGGTACAGCCAATCTCCGTGCAGGTTGATCCTCATTTGGGGTTACTGGGTAGCCCCAGAGGACAATGTTTTTCTTATGGAGGGCGGGCAGGGTGCTGCATTGTAGATATGGATTGCCAAACTGGAGGGCTTGTGGGCCAGTAGTGTGACGACCAAAGTCTGAGAACACATGCTAGGCTTAGGTTTCTGGTTGAGGCCATGGCAGGCACAATCTACAGACCTGAATCGAGATCTCGTGCATCTGAAGTCAGGGCGAGGATCAGACGATCGCTCAGGTTGGAGTTTCTGACCCTGATGGCCCCTTCATGAATGGGGTGGCATCACGAGGCCATGGGGGTTTTCCCACGGTGGGAGTTGTGAGAAGCTCCAAACTGCAGAGAGTCTTCTGCAGGACAATTGAGACCTGTTGCTTGGGTCCAGGCCAATGATTCTGAGCAGGGTTCTAAGGATGGATGGCTGGGTAGCCCACCTCGCATTCCAATTGTCTCCTAGCAACAAGACAGGTTAGATCTCCTGGATCTGTGGGGAGCAACCGAGGACGCTGAGTTGAAATGGACACCCCTGGGGATGGGTCCTAATGTGCTTTTGTGTCTATGGAGACCTTGGAATGAAGCGGTGGCACTGGTGCCCTAAAGGGTTCTCCTAAACAGAGGCTTTGACACAACTCCAACGTGCAATTTTCCCATGTGTAGATGAGATGTTTTCTGATGGGTGCGTCAAGAAACAGCTATATGCTGTTTTGATATCCAGGCCTCTGAGGAGAGATGCCTGGAAACCAAAGCAATGGATCTGATTAGTGCCTAGGGGACTGTTCTTTCCTTTTTACCTCTGGAGTCATCTGTCTATGGGTGTGAGTGCAGGTAGGTGCTCAGTTGGGCTCAGATTGCCCCTGTTTTTCCTGGGAAGCCACCACTATTGAGATGGATTAGGGACTTTGGAGGTTTATCCTATTCGAAGGGTTGTGGCCATTGGAATGGGCACACACAATTCCCTTGGAGAGGGCAAGTACAGTCCTGAGGTTTGGCTCCAGGAGCCTGAGCCTGTAGGTTGTGTAGGCCAGGGCTGTTTGGACAGTTGTCTGAAAACACAAACTCGGCTTATGTTTCGGGTCATAGGTATGGCAGGACTGACCTACAGACCATGAGGAGAACTCTTCTGGATTAGAAAAAAGGGAGAGTGTGAGGCTCTTGCTCAAGTTTTTGTCTCTGGATATCGTGTCACTCATGGTCGTGGAATTTCTGTGTGACTTCATGGGAAATGGACGAGTCTTACTCTCTAGTTGTTTGGCCCCGTCCAAAGAGTTTGGGGTCAATCTGTGGGCTGGAAGAATTTCGTTTTTTTTTTTTGTTGTTGTTGTTGTTGTTGTTGTTTTCTTTTTTAACCTCAGGTGTCCCACCAAATGAGGGATTCCAGAGTAGAGCCCTGGGGAGGGGCGACTGGACAATCAGAAATCTGGTTAAAAATTGGGGCCTAGGGACATGTCAAGCCCATTATGACATCTAATGGTCCATCCACTGAAAGGACTTACTAGAGGACAGGACTCATGCTGAGGGTCACAATGCGTATGTATGCCCTCGTCGCACGCAAGAATGGGCGGGGCCTCAGGGTGAATGCTGGATTCTCCTACACTGAACGTTGGACAACGTGCCAACCACAAGGGTTCTTGCCATGGGTAAGGAGGAGTTCTGATTTCTGCATCACACTCACCCCTGGGCAGTGATTGGAGATAAGGTCTCGGTTCTGAAGCCTGAAAACGGAGGTAGGGAAGAGATGATGACCTAAAACCATGGCGGGTTTTATGTGCTCAGTGTGCGGTCATCTTTCTGGGTGTTGGTCAGGAGGTCCGGGCTCAGGTTGTGTTCGACAGTGCATTAGTGCCCAGGTTAGACTATATAATTTGGGTAACGTCGAGTGCTGTGTATGTTTTTCCTCATTTAAGGTGCCTGGGCAGCTCATGAGGCAATAATTTTTTTTTCTAGAGGGCAGGCAGAGTGCTGCATTGTGGGTCCGGAAATGCCAAACTTGAGGGCTTCGGGGCCTTGAGTGTGAGGACGGAAGTCTGAGAAGACAAGCTAGACTTGGGTTTCAGGTTGAGGGCATGGCAGGGACCCCCTGCAGATCTGAACCAATATCTCATGCATCTGAAGTCAGGGCGAGGATCAGACGTTGGCTCAGGTTGCAGTTTCTGTGCATGACGGCCGCTTCATGAAGGGAGCGGAATTTCGGGGCCATTGAGGTTTTCCCACGTTGGGAATTGTGGGATGCCCCCTTCAAGGATTCCTACTGCGGGACAATTGAGACCTGTTGGACAGCTCCAGGACATCCCATATGGATGACTCCAGAGCACCGTTCGCGGATGGATGCCTGGGAAGCCCGCCTCGCATTCCAATTGTCTCCTAGCAACAAGACAGTTTAGATCTGATGGCTCTGCCAGAGCAACCGGGGTGGCTGACTTGAAATGGACTTTCCTGAGGATGGGTCCTAATGTGTTTTTGTGTCCATGAGGGCCTTGGAATGGGGCAGTGGCACCGGGACCCTGAAGTACTCTCCTAAGCTTTGGACATGGCTCCCATGCACAGGATTCCTTGTGGAGACGAGATGAGTTCTGATGGGTGCCTCAGGAAAACCCCTAATCTCGTATTGGAATCAGGCTTTTGAGGACACATGCCTGTAACCCAAAGCAATGGATCCTATTATGGCCTAGGGTCCTGTCTGGTTCAATCTTCTTCTCTGGGGACATCCATCTATGGTATGAGTGGAGGTCGATTATCAGCTGGTGTCAGACAGCCCTTGTTTGTTCCGAGCGACCTACACTATTGGGATGGCCTCAGGGACTTTGGAGGTTTCTCCTAATTTGTATGATTTTGGACCATGGAATGGGCAGAATTCCCATGGATTGGTAGGCACAGTCTTAATGTGTGTCTCCAGGGGCCCAGCCTGGAGGGTGTGTGGCCCAAGACTTTGAGGACAGAAGTCTGAGAACACAAACTCAGCTTAGGTTTGGGGACGTAGTTATGGCAGGCCCGATCTACAAACCATGAGAAGAACTCTTCAGGATATGACGAAAGTGCGAGTCTGAGGCGCTTGCTCAGGCTTTTGTCTCTGGATTTTGTATCAGCGATGGCCATGGAATGGCGGGGAGGCCTAATGGGCCATGGCCGAATCTTCCTCTCTGAGGATTTGGCCCGATTCCCAATTGCTTTTCGTCAATCTGTGGGATGGGAGGTCTCCTTTCAGGTTTGTTACCTCAGGTGTCCCACCAAAAGAGGAATTCCTAAGCAAAGCCGTGGGGAATACTGAAGGGACTACCCGAACTATGGTTAAAAATTGGGGCCTAGGTGCATGGCAAGCCCAATATGCTATCTCTTCATCCAGCCACTGAGTGGCCTTACTTGAGGACTGGTCTCAGCCTGAGGGTCACAATGTGTGTTTGTGACCAATGTGGCCCGCGAGCATGGGCTGGGCCTCATGGGCCACACTGGTTCCAACTACACTGAACGTTGGACAACATGCCAACCACAAGGTTTCTTGCCATGGGGAAGGAGTTCTGATTTCTGCATCACCTTCAAACCTGCGCAGTGATTGGAGATAAGGTCTAGGTTCTGAAACCTGAAAACCGAGGTTGGGAAGAGATGACGACCTAAGGCCACTGCGACTCGATGTGCTCAGTGTGCGGCCAGCTGTCTGAGGGCGTCCAGGCTCAGGCTGTGTCAGAAAGGGCATTAGTGCCCTGGTCAGCCTATGGATTTGGGGTACAGCTAAGGTCGGTGCAGGTTGATCCTCATTTGGGGTTACTGGGTAGACCCAGAGGACAATGTTTTTCTTCTGGAGGGCAGGCAGAGTGCTGCATTGTAGTTATGGATTGCCAAACTGGAGGGCTTGTGGGCCAGTAGTCTGACGACAAAAGTCTGAGAACACAAGCTAGGCTTAGGTTTCTGGGTGAGGCCATGGCAGGCACAATCTACAGACCTGAATCGAGATCTCGTGCATCTGAAGTCAGGGCGAGGATCAGATGATCGCTAGGGTTGGAGTTTCTGTCCCTGATGGCCCCTTCATGAATGGGAGGGCATCACGAGGCCATGGGGGTTTTCCAACGTTGGGAGTTGTGAGAAGCTCCAAACTGCATAGAGTCTTCTGCAGGACAATTGAGACCTGTTGTTTGGCTCCAGACCAAAGATTCTGAGCAGGGTTCTAAGGATGGATGGCTGGGTAGCCAACTTCGCATTCCAATTGTCTCCTAGCAACAAAACAGGTTAGATCTCCTGGATCTGTGGGGAGCAACCGAGGACGCTGAGTTGAAATCGACACCCCTGGGGATGGGTCCTAATGTGCTTTTGTGTCTATGGAGACCTTGGAATGAAGCGGTGGCACTGGGGCCCTAAAGGGTTCTCCTAAACCGAGGCTTTGACACAGCTCCAACGTGCAAGTTTCCCATGTGTAGATGAGATGTCTTCTGATGGGTGAGTCAAGAAACAGCTATATGCTGTTTTGATATCCAGGCCTCTGAGGAGAGATGCCTGGAAACCAAACAATGGATCTGATTAGTGCCTAGGGGCCTGTTCTTTCCTTTTTACCTCTGGAGACATCTGTCTATGAGTCTGAGTGCAGGTAGGTGCTCAGTTGGGCTCAGATTGCCCCTGTTTTTCCTGGGAAGCCACCACTATTGAGATGGATCAGGGACTTTGGAGGTTTATCCTATTCGAAGGGTTGTGGCCATTGGAATGGGCACACACAATTCCCTTGGAGAGGGCAAGTACAGTCCTCAGGTTTGGCTCCAGGGGCCTGAGCCTGTAGGTTGTGTAGCCCAGGGCTGTTTGGACAGTTGTCTGAAAACACAAACTCGGCTTATGTTTCGGTCATAGGTATTGCAGGACTGACCTACAGATCATGAGGAGAACTCTTCGGGATTTGAAAAAAGGGCGAGTGTGAGGCTCCTGCTCAAGTTTTTGTCTCTGGATATCGTGTCACTCATGGTCGTGGAATTTCTGGGTGACTTCATGGGAAATCGACGAGTCTTACTCTCTGGTGGTTTGGCCCCGTCCAAAGAGTTTGGGGTCATTCTGTGGGCTGCAAGAAGTCCGTTTTTGTTGTTGTTGTTGTTGTTGTTGTTGTTGTTGTTGTTTTCTTTTTTAACCTCAGGTGTCCCACCAAATGAGGGATTCCAGAGTAAAGGCCTGGGGAGGGGCGACTGGACAATCAGAAATCTGGTTAAAAATTGGGGCCTAGGGACATGTCAAGCCCATTATGACATCTAATGGTCCAGCCACTGAGAGGACTTACTAGAGGACAGGACTCATGCTGAGGGTCACAATGCGTATGTATGCCCTCGTCGCACCCAAGAATGGGCGGGGCCTCAGGGTGAATGCTGGTTTCTCCTACACTGAACGTTGGACAACGTGCCAACCACAAGGGTTCTTGCCATGGGTAAGGAGGATTTCTGATTTCTGCATCAGACTCACCCCTGGGCAGTGATTGGAGATAAGGTCTCGGTTCTGAAGCCTGAAAACGGAGGTAGGGAAGAGATGATGACCTAAGGCCATGGCGGGTTTTATGTGCTCAGTGTGCGGTCAGCTTTCTGGGTATTGGTCAGGAGGTCCGGGCTCAGGTTGTGTTCGACAGTGCATTAGTGCCCAGGTTAGACTATATAATTTGGGTAACGTCGAGTGCTGTGTAGGTTTATCCTCATGTAAGCTGCCTGGGCAGCTCATGAGGCATCAATTTTTTTTCTAGAGGGCAGACAGAGTGCTGCATTGTGGGTTGGGAATTGCCAAACTTGAGGGCATTGGGTCCAGGAGTGTGAGGACGGAAGTCTGAGAAGACAAGCTAGACTTGGGTTTCAGGGTGAGGGCACGGTAGGTACCCCCTGCAGATCTGAACCAATATCTCATGCATCTGAAGTCAGGGCGAGGATCAGACGTTGGCTCAGGTTGGAGTTTCTGTGCATGATGGCCGCTTCATGAAGGGAGCAGAATCTCGGGGCCAATGAGGTTTTCCCACGTTGGGAGTTGTGGAATGCCCCCTTCAAGGATTCCTACTGCGGGACAATTGAGACCTGTTGTACAGCTCCAGGACATCCCATATGGAATGACTCCAGAGCACCGTTCGTGGATGGATGCCTGGGAAGCCTGCCTCGCATTCCAATTCTCTCCTAGCAACAAGACAGTTTAGATCTGATGGCTCTGCCGGAGCAACCGGGGTGGCTGAGTTGAAATGGACTTTCCTGAGGATGGGTCCTAATGTGTTTTTGTGTCCATGAGGGCCTTGGAATGGGGCAGTGGCACCGGGACCCTGAAGTACTCTCCTAAGCTTTGGACATGGCTCCCATGCACAGGTTCCTTGGGAGACGAGATGAGTTCTGATGGGTGCCTCAGGAAAACCCCTATGCTCGTAATGGAATCAGGCTTTTGAGGATACATGCCTGTAACCCAAAGCAATGGATCCTATTATGGCCTAGGGTCCTGTCTGGTTCAATTTCTTCTTTGGGGACATCCATCTATGGTATGAGTGGAGGTCGATTATCAGCTGGTGTTAGACAGCCCTTGTTTGTTCTGGGAGACCTACACTATTGGGATGGCCTCAGGGACTTTGGAGGTTTCTCCTAATTTGTACGATTTTGGACCATGGAATGGGCGAAATTCCCATGGATTGGTAGGCACAGTCCTAATGTGTGTCTCCAGGGACCCAGCCTGGAGGGAGTGTGGCCCAAGACTTTGAGGACAGAAGTCTGAAAACACAAACTCAGCTTAGGTTTGGGGACGTAGGTATGGCAGGCCCGATCTACAAACCATGAGAAGAACTCTTCAGTATATGAAGAAAGTGCGAGTCTGAGGCGCTTGCTCAGGCTTTTGTCTCTAGATTTTGTATCAGCGATGGCCGTGGAATGTCGGGGAGGCCTCATGGGCCATGGACAAATCTTCTTCTGAGGATTTGGCCCGATTCCCAATTGCTTTTCGTCAATCTGTGGGATGGATGGACTCATTTCAGTTTTGTTACCTCAGGTGTCCCAACTAAATTGGAATTCCAAAGCAAAGCCGTGGGGAAGACTGAAGGGACAACCCGAACTATGGTTAAAAATTGGGGCCTAAGGGCATGGCAAGCCCAATATACTATCTCTTCATCCAGCCACTGACTGGCCTTACTTGAGGACTGGGCTCAGCCTGAGGGTCACAATGTGCGTTTGTGACCAAAGTGGCCGGCGAGCATGGGCAGGGCATCATGGGCCACACTGGTTTCAACTACACTGAACGTTGGACAACATGCCAACCACAAGGTTTCTTGCCATGGGGAAGGAGTTCTGATTTCTGCATCACCTTCAACCCTGGGCAGTGATTGGAGATAAGGTCTAGGTTCTGAAACCTGAAAACCGAGGTTGGGAAGGGATGACGACCTAAGGCCACGGCAGCTCGATGTGCTCAGTGTGCGGCCAGCTGTCTGGGAGGGGCCAGGGGGTCCAGGCTCAGCCTGTGTCAGAAAGGGCATTAGTGCCCTGGTCAGCCTATGTATTTGGGGTACAGCCAAGGTCGGTGCAGGTTGATCCTCATTTAGGGTTACTGGGTAGCCCCAGAGGACAATGTTTTTCTTCTGGAGGGCGGGCAGGGTGCTGCATTGTAGTTCTGGATTGCCAAACTGGAGGGCTTGTGGGCCAGTAGTCTCACGACCAAAGTCTGAGAACACAAGCTAGGCTTAGGTTTCTGGGTGAGGCCATGGCAGGCACAATGTACCGACCTGAATCGAGATCTCGTGCATCTGAAGTCAGGGCGAGGATCAGACGATCACTCAGGTTGGAGTTTCTGTCCCTGATGGCCCCTTCATGAATGAGTGGGCATCACGACGCCATGGGGGTTTTCTCACGATGGGAGTTGTGAGAAGCTCCAAACTGCAGAGAGTCTTCTGCAGGACAATTGAGACCTGTTGTTTGGGTCCAGGCCAATGATTCTGAGCAGGGTTCTAAGGATGGATGGCTGGGTAGCCCACCTCGCATTCCAATTGTCTCCCAGCAACAAGACAGTTTAGATCTCCTGGATCTGTGGGGAGCAACCGAGGACGCTTATTTGAAATGGACACCCCTGGGGATGTGTCCTAATGTGCTTTTGTGTCTATGGAGACCTTGGAATGAAGCGGTGGCACTGGGGCCCTAAAGGGTTCTTTTAAACAGAGGCTTTGACACAGCTCCAACGTGCAAGTTTCCCATGTGTAGATGAGATGTTTTCTGATGGGTGAGTCAAGAAATAGCTATGTGCTGTTTTGATATGCAGGCCTCTGAGGAGAGATTCCTGGAAACCAAAGCAATGGATCTGATTAGTGCCTAGGTGCCTGTTCTTTCCTTTTTACCTCTGGGGACATCTGTCTATGGGTCTGAGTGCAGGTAGGTGCTCAGTTGGGTTCAGATTGCCCCTATTTTTCCTGGGAAGCCACCAATATTGAGATAAATCAGGGACTTTGGAGGTTTATCCTATTAGTAGGGTTGTGGCCATTGGAATGGGCACACACAATTCCCTTGGAGAGGGCAAGTACAGTCCTCAGGTTTGGCTCCAGGGGCCTGAGCCTGTAGATTGTGTAGGCCAGGGCTGTTTGGACAGTTGTCTGAAAACACAATCTCGGCTTATGTTTTGGGTTAGGTATGGCAGGACTGACCTACAGACCATGAGGAGAACACTTCCGTATTTGAAAGAAGGGCGAGTGTGAGGCTCCTGCTCAAGTTTTTGTCTCTGGATATCGTGCCACTCATGGTCGTGGAATTTCTGGGTGACTTCATGGGAAATGGACGAGTCTTACTCTCTGGTGGTTTGGCCCCGTCCAAAGAGTTTAGGGTCATTTTGTGGGTTGGAAGAAGTCTGTTTTGTTGTTGTTGTTGTTGTTGTTGTTGTTTTCTTTTTTAACCTCAGGTGTCCCACCAAATGAGGGATTCCAGAGTGGAACCCTGTGGAGGGGCGACTGGACAATCAGAAATCTGGTTAAAAATTGGGGCCTAGGGACATGTCAAGCCCATTATGACATCTAATGGTCCAGCCACTGAGAGGACTTACTAGAGGACAGGACTCATGCTGAGGGTCACAATGCGTATGTATGCCCTTGTCGCACGCAAGAATGGGCGGGGCCTCAGGGTGAATGCTGGTTTTTTCTACACTGAACGTTGGACAACGTGCCAACCACAAGGGTTCTTGCCATGGGTAAGGAGGATTTCTGATTTCTGCATCAGACTCACCCCTGGGCAGTGATTGGAGATAAGGTCTCGGTTCTGAAGCCTGAAAACGGAGGTAGGGAAGAGATGATGACCTAAGGCCATGACGGGTCTGATGTGCTCAGGGTGCGGTCAGCTGTCTGGGTGTTGGTCAGCAGGTCCGGGCTCAGGTTGTGTCAGACAGTGCATTAGTGCCCCGGTTAGACTATATAATTTGGGTACATTCGAGTGCCGTGTAGGTTTATCTTCATTTAAGCTGCCTGGTCAGCTCATTAGGCAATATATTTTTTCTAGAGGGCAGGCAGAGTGCTTCATTGTCGGTCCGGAATTGCCAAACTTGAGGGCTTCGGGGCCAGGAGAGTGAGGACGGAAGTCTGAGAACACAAGCTAGACTTCGGATTCAGGGTGAGGGCACGGCAGGTACCCGCTGCAGATCTGAACCAATATCTCATGCACCTGAGTCAGGGCGAGGATCCGACGTTGGCTCAGGTTGGAGTTTCTGTGCATGACAGCCCCTTCATGAAGGGAGCGGAATCTCGAGGCCATGGAGGTTTTCCACGTTGGGAGATGTGGGATGCCCCCTTCAAGGATTCCTTCTGCGGGACAATTGAGACCTGTTGGACAGCTCCAGGACATCCCATTTGGAATGACTCCAGAGCACCATTCGAGGATGGATGCCTGGGAAGTCCGCCTCGCCTTCCAATTGTCTCCTAGCAACAAGACAGTTTAGATCTAATGGATCTGCGGGATCAACCGGGGTGGCTGAGTTGAAATGCACTTTCCAGAGGATGGGTCCTAATGTGTGTTTGTGTCCATGAGGGCCTTGGAATGGGGAGGTGGCACCGGGACCCTGAAGTATTCTCCTAAGCTTTGGCATAGCTCCCATGCACAAGTTTCCTTGTGGAGACGAGATTTGTTCTGATGGGTGCCTCAGGAATTCCCCTCTGTTGGTATTGGAATCCAGGCTTTTGAGGAGACATGCCTGTAAACCAAAGCAATGGATGCGATAATGGCCTCGGGTCCTGTCTGGTTCAATCTTCTTGGTATGAGTGGAGGTAGATGAGTGGAGGTAGATGCTCAGCCGATATCAACCGCCCTTTTTTGTCCCGGGCGACCTACTCTATTGGGATGGCCTCAGGTACTTTGGAGGGTTCTCCTAATTTGTACGATTTTTGACAATGGAATGGGCAGAATTGCCATGGATTGGGTGGGGGCAGACCTAATGTGTGGCTCCAGGGTCCCCAGCCTGGAGGGAGTGTGGCCCAGGACTTTGAGGACAGAAGACTGAAAACACAAACTCAGCTTAAGTTTGGGGACGTAGATATGGCACGCCCGATCTACAAACCATGAGAAGAACTCTTCAGGATATGAAGAATGATCGAGTCTGAGGCGCTTGCTCAGGCTTTTGTCTCTGGATTTTGTTTCAGCGATGGCCGTGGAATGTTGGAGAGATCTCATGGGCCATACACGAATCTTCCTCTCTGTGGATTTGGCCCGATCCCAATTGTTTTTCCTCAATCTGTGGGATGGGAGGACTCCGTTCAGGTTTGTTACCTCAAGTGTCCCACCAAAAGAGGAATTCCAAAGCAGAGCCCTGGGGAAGAGTGAAGGGACACCCCGAACTATGGTTAAAAATTGGGGCCTAGGGGCATGGCAAGCCCAATATGCTGTCTCTTCATATAGGCCCTGAGAGGCCTTACCTGAGGACTGGGCTCAGGCTGAGGGTCACAATGTGTGTTTGTGACCAATGTGGCCCGCAATCATGGGCTGGGCCTCATGGGCCATTCTTGTTTCAACTACACTGAACGTTGGACAACATGCCAACCACAAGGTTTCTTGCCATGGGGAAAGAGTTCTGATTTCTGCATCATTTTCAACCCTGGGCAGTGGATGGAGATAAGGTCTAGGTTCTGGAGCCTGAAAACCGCAGTTGGGAAGAGATGACGACCTAAGGCCATGGCGGTTCCGATGTGCTCAGTGTGCGGCCAGCTGTCTGGGTGGGACCAGGAGGTCCAGGCTCAGGCTGGGTCAGAAGGGGAAATAGTGCCCAGGTCAGCCTATATGTTTGGGGTACAGCCGAATGGCTTGCAGGTTTATCCTCATTTCGGGTTTCGGGGTAGCCCTGAGGGCAATGTTTTACTTCTGTAGGGCAGGCAGAGTGCGGCATTGTAGTTCTGGATTGCCAAACTGGAGGGCTTGTGGGCCAGTAGTCTGAGGACGGAGTCTGAGAACCCAAGATAGGCCTAGGTTTCTGGGTGAAGATATGGCAGGCACAATCTACAGACATCAATAGAGATCTCGTGCATCTGAAGTCAGGGCAAGGATCAGACGATCGCTCAGGTTGGACTTTCTGCCCTGATGGCCCTTTCTTGAAGGGGGTTGGATCACGAGGACATGGGGGTTTTCCCACGATGGGAGTTGTGAGAAGCTCCAAACTGCAAAGATTCTTCTGCAAAACAATTAAGACCTGTTGGTTGTCTCCAGGCCAACGATTCCGAGCAGGGTTCTAAGGATGGATGGCTGGGTAGCCCACCTCGCATTCCAACTGTCTCCAAGCAACAAGACAGGTTAGATCTGCTGGATGTGGGGGGCAACCGAGGAGGCTGAGTTGAAATGGACTCTCCTGTGGATGTGTCCTAATATGTTTTTGTGTCTATGGAGACATTGGAATGAAGCGGTGGCCCTGGGGCCCTGAAGGGTTTCCTAAACGGAGTCTTTGACACAGCTCCAACGTGCATGTTTCCCATGTGTAGATGAGATTGTTCTGATGGGTGAGTCAAGAAACAGCCATATGCTGGTATGAAATCCAGGCCTCTGAGGAGAGAAGCCTGGAAACCACAGCAATGGATCCGATTAGTGCCTAGGGGCATGTTCGTTCCTTTTTACCTCTGGGGACATCAGTCTACGGGTCTGAGTGCAGGTAGGTGCTCAGATGGGCTCAGTTTGCCCCTGTTTGTCCTGGGAAGCCACAACTATTGGGATGGCCTCAGGGACTTTCGAGGTTATCCTATTAGTATGGTTGTGGCCATTGGAATGGGCACATACAATTCCCTTGGAGAGGGCATGTATAGTCCTCAGGTTTGGCTCCAGGGCCCTGAGCCTGTAGGGTGTGTAGGCCAGAGCTGTTTGGACAGTTGTCTGAAAACACAAACTCGGCTTATGTTTTGGGTCATAGGTATGGCAGGAATGATCTACGGACCATGAGGAGAACACTTCGGGATATGAAAAAAGGGCGAGTGTGAGGCTCTTGCTCATGTTTTTGTCTCTGGATATCGTGTCACTCATGGTCGTGAAATTGCCGGGTGACTTCATGGGAAATGGACGAGTCTTACTCTCTGGGGGTTCGGTCCCGTCCAAAGAGTTTGGGGTCATTCTGGGGATGGAAGAAGTCCGTTGTTTTGTTGTTGTTGTCGATTTGTTTCATTTTGTTTTTCAACCTCAGATGTCCCACCAAATGAGGGATTCCAGAGTAGAGCCCTGGGGTGGGGCGACTGGACAACCAGAAATCTGGTTAAAAATTGGGGACTAGGGACATGTCAAGCCCATTATGACATCTAATGATCCAGCCACTGAGAGGACTTACTAGAGGACAGGACTCACGCTGAGGTCACAATGCGTGTTTATGCTCTCCTCGCACTCAAGAATGGGCGGGGCCTCAGGGTGAATGCTGGTTTCTCCTACACTGAACGTTGGACAACATGCCAACCACAAGGTTTCTTGCCATGGCTCAGGAAGAGTTCTGATTTCTGCAAGACAGTCACCCGTGGGCAGTGATTGGAGATAAGGTCTAGGTTCTTAAGCCTGAAAACGGAGGTAGGGAAGAGATGATGACCTAAGGCCATGGCGGGTCTGATGTGCTCAGGGTGCGGTCAGCTGTCTGGTGCGGTCAGCAGGTCCGGGCTCAGGTTGTGTCAGACAGTGCATTAGTGCCCAGGTTAGACTATATAATTTGGGTACATTCGAGTGCCGTGTAGGTTTATCTTCATTTAAGCTGCCTGGTCAGCTCATTAGGCAATATATTTTTTCTAGAGGGCAGGCAGAGTGCTTCATTGTCGGTCCGGAATTGCCAACCTTGAGGGCTTCGGGGCCAGGAGAGTGAGGACGGAAGTCTGAGAACACAAGCTAGACTTCGGATTCAGGGTGAGGGCACGGCAGGTACCCCCTGCAGATCTGAACCAATATCTCATGCATCTGAAGTCAGGGCGAGGATCCGACGTTGGCTCAGGTTGGAGTTTCTGTGCATGACGGCCCCTTCATGAAGGGAGCGGAATCTCGAGGCCATGGAGGTTTTCCACGTTGGGAGATGTGGGATGCCCCCTTCAAGGATTCCTTCTGCGGGACAATTGAGACCTGTTGGACAGCTCCAGGACATCCCATTTGGAATGACTCCAGGGCACCGTTCGAGGATGGATGCCTGGGAAGTCCGCCTCGCCTTCCAATTGTCTCCTAGCAACAAGACAGTTTAGATCTAATGGATCTGCGGGAGCAACCGGGGTGGCTGAGTTGAAATGCACTTTCCAGAGGATGGGTCCTAATGTGTGTTTGTGTCCATGAGGGCCTTGGAATGGGGAGGTGGCACCGGGACCCTGAAGTATTCTCCTAAGCTTTGGCATAGCTCCCATGCACAAGTTTCCTTGTGGAGACGAGATTTGTTCTATGGGTGCCTCAGGAAATCCCCTCTGCTTGTATTGGAATCCAGGCTTTTGAGGAGACATGCCTGTAAACCAAAGCAATGGATCCGATAATGGCCTCGGGTCCTGTCTGGTTCAATCTTCTTGGTATGAGTGGAGGTAGATGAGTGGAGGTAGATGCTCAGCCAGTATCAACCGCCCATTTTTTGTCCCGGGCGACCTACACTATTGGGATGGCCTCAGGGACTTTGGAGGGTTCTCCTAATTTGTACGATTTTTGACAATGGAATGGGCCGAATTCCCATGGATTGGGTGGGGGCAGTCCTAATGTGTGGCTCCAGGGGCCCCAGCCTGGAGGGAGTGTGGCCCAGGACTTTGAGGACAGAAGACTGAAAACACAAACTCAGCTTAAGTTTGGGGACGTAGGTATGGCACGCCCGATCTACAAACCATGAGAAGAACTCTTCAGGATATGAAGAATGAGCGAGTCTGAGGCGCTTGCTCAGGCTTTTGTCTCTGGATTTTGTTTCAGCGATGGCCGTGGAATGTTGGGGAGTTCTCATGGGCTATGGACGAATCTTCCTCTCTGTGGATTTGGCCCGATCCCAATTGCTTTTCGTCAATCTGTGGGATGGGAGGACTCCGTTCAGGTTTGTTACCTCAGGTGTCCCACCAAAAGAGGAATTCCAAAGCAGAGCCCTGGGGAAGAGTGAAGGGACACCCCGAACTATGGTTAAAAATTGGGGCCTAGGGGCATGGCAAGCCCAATATGCTGTCTCTTCATATAGGCCCTGAGAGGCCTTACCTGAGGACTGGGCTCAGGCTGATGTTCACAATGTGTGTTTGTGACCAATGTGGCCCGCAATCATGGGCTGGGCCTCATGGGCCACGCTTGTTTCAACTACACTGAACGTTGGACAACATGCGAAGCACAAGGTTTCTTGCCATGGGGAAAGAGTTCTGATTTCTGCATCATTTTCAACCCTGGGCAGTGGTTGGAGATAAGGTCTAGGTTCTAAAGCCTGAAAACCGCAGTTGGGAAGAGATGACGACCAAAGGCCATGGCGGGTCCGATGTGCTCAGTGTGCGGCCAGCTGTCTGGGTGGGACCAGGAGGTCCAGGCTCAGGCTGGGTCAGAAGGGGAAATAGTGCCCAGGTCAGCCTATATGTTTGGGGTACAGCCGATTGGCGTGCAGGTTGATCCTCATTTGGGGTTTCGGGGTAGCCCTGAGGGCAATGTTTTACTTCTGTAGGGCAGGCAGTGTGCGGAATTGTAGTTCTGGATTGCCAAACTGGAGGGCTTGTGGGCCAGTAGTCTGAGGACGGAGTCTGAGAACCCAAGCTAGGCCTAGGTTTCTGGGTGAGGATATGGCAGGCACAATCTACAGACCTCAATAGAGATCTCGTGCATCTGAAGTCAGGGCAAGGATCAGACGATCGCTCAGGTTGGACTTTCTGCCCTGATGGCCCTTTCTTGAAGGGGGTTGGATCACGAGGACATGGGGGTTTTCCCACGATGGGAGTTGTGAGAAGCTCCAAACTGCAAAGATTCTTCTGCAGGACAATTGAGACCAGTTGGTTGGCTCCAGGCCAACGATTCCGAGCAGGGTTCTAAGGATGGATGGCTGGGTAGCACACCTCGCATTCCAATTGTCTCCAAGCAACAAGACAGGTTAGATCTGCTGGATGTGGGGGCCAACCGAGGAGGCTGAGTTGAAATGGACTCTCCTGTGGATGTGTCCTAATATGTTTTTGTGTCTATGGAGACCTTGGAATGAAGCGGTGGCCCTGGGGCCCTGAAGGGTTCTCCTAAACAGAGGCTTTCACACAGCTCCAACGTGCATGTTTCCCATGTGTAGATGAGATTTGTTCTGATGGGTGAGTCAAGAAACAGCCATATGCTGGTATTGAAATCCAGGCCTCTTAGGAGAGATGCCTGGAAAGCAAAGCAATGGATCCGATTAGTGCCTAGGGGCCTGTTCGTTCCTTTTTACTTCTGGGGACATCAGTCTACGTGTCTGAGTGCAGGTAGGTGCTCAGATGGGCTCAGATTGCCCCCTGTTTGTCCTGGGAAGCCACAACTATTGGGATGGCCTCAGGGACTTTGGAGGTTATCCTACTAGTAGGGTTGTGGCCATTGGAATGGGCACATACAATTCCCTTGGAGAGGGCAAGTATAGTCCTCAGGTTTGGCTCCAGGGCCCTGAGCCTGTAGGGTGTGTAGGCCAGGGCTGTTTAGACAGTTGTCTGAAATCACAAACTCGTCTTATGTTTTGGGTCATAGGTATGGCAGGACTGATCTACAGACCATGAGGAGAACACTTCGGGATATGAAAAAAGGGCGAGTGTGAGGCTCTTGCTCAAGTTTTTGTCTCTGGATATCGTGTCACTCATGGTCGTGAAATTGCCGGGTGACTCATGGGAAATGGACGAGTCTTACTCTCTGGGGGTTCGGTCCCGTCCAAAGAGTTTGGGGTCATTCCGGGGATGGAAGAAGTCCGTTTTTTTGTTGTTGTTGTCGATTTGTTTCATTTTTTTTTTTCAACCTCAGATGTCCCACCAAATGAGGGATTCCAGAGTAGAGCCCTGGTGTGGGGCGACTGGACAACCAGAAATCTGGTTAAAAATTGGGGACTAGGGACATGTCAAGCCCATTATGACATCTAATGGTCCAGCCACTGAGAGGACTTACTAGAGGACAGGACTCACGCTGAGGTCACAATGCGTGTTTATGCTCTCGTCACACTCAAGAATGGGCGGGGCCTCAGGGTGAATGCTGTTTTCTCCTACACTGAACGTTGGACAACATGCCAACCACAAGGTTTCTTGCCATGGGTCAGGAAGAGTTCTGATTTCTGCATCACAGTCACCCGTGGGCAGTGATTGGAGATAAGGTCTAGGTTCTGAAGCCTGAAAACGGAGGTAGGGAAGAGATGATGACCTAAGGCCATGGCGGGTCTGATGTGCTCAAAGTGGTCAGCTGTCTGGGTGTTGGTCAGCAGGTCCGTGCTCAGGTTGTGTCAGACAGTGCATTAGTGCCATGGTTAGACTATATAATTTGGGTACATTCGAGTGCCGTGTAGGTTTATCTTCATTTAAGCTGCCTGGTCAGCTCATTAGGCAATATATTTTTTCTAGAGGGCAGGCAGAGTGCTTCATTTTCGGTCTGGAATTGCAAAACTTGAGGGCTTCGGGGCCAGGAGAGTGAGGACGGAAGTCTGAGAACACAGCTAGACTTCGGATTCAGGGTGAGGGCACGGCAGGTACCCCCTGCAGATCTGAACCAATATCTCATGCATCTGAAGTCAGGGCGAGGATCCGACGTTGGCTCAGGTTGGAGTTTCTGTGCATGACGGCCCCTTCATGAAGGGAGTGGAATCTCGAGGCCATGGAGGTTTTCCACGTTGGGAGATGTGGGATGCCCCCTTCAAGGATTCCTTCTGCGGGACAATTGAGACCTTTTGGACAGCTCCAGGACATCCCATATGGAATGACTCCAGAGCACCGTTCGAGGATGGATGCCTGGGAAGTATGCCTCGCCTTCCAATTTTCTCCTAGCAACAAGACAGTTTAGATCTAATGGATCTGCGGGAGCAACCGGGGTGGCTGAGTTGAAATGTACTTTCCAGAGGATGGGTCCTAATGTGTGTTTGTGTCCATGAGGACCTTGGAATGGGGAGGTGGCACCGGGGCCCTGAAGTATTCTCCTAAGCTTTGGCATAGCTCCCATGCAAAAGTTTCCTTGTGGAGACGAGATTTGTTCTGATGGGTGCCTCAGGAAATCCCCTCTGCTGGTATTGGAATCCAGGCTTTTGAGGAGACATGCCTGTAAACCAAAGCAATGGATCCGATAATGGCCTCGGGTCCTGTCTGGTTCAATCTTCTTGGTATGAGTGGAGGTAGAAGAGTGGAAGTAGATGCTCAGCCGGTATCAACCGCCCTTTTTTGTCCCGGGCGACCTACACTATTGGGATGGCCTCAAAGACTTTGGAGGGTTCTCCTAATTTGTACGATTTTTGACAATGGAATGGGCAGAATTCCCATGGATTGGGTGGGGGCAGTCCTAATGTGTGGCTCCAGGGGCCCCAACCTGGAGGGAGTGTGGCCCAGGACTTTGAGGACAGAAGAATGAAAACACAAACTCAGCTTAAGTTTGGGGACGTAGGTATGGCACGCCCGATCTACAAACCATGAGAAGAACTCTTCAGGATATGAAGAATGAGCGAGTCTGAGGCGCTTGCTCAGGCTTTTGTCTCTGGATTTTGTTTCAGCGATGGCTGTGGAATGTTGGGGAGGTCTCATGGGCCATGGACGAATCTCCCTCTCTGTGGATTTGGCCCGATCCCAATTGTTTTTCGTCAATCTGTGGGATGGGAGGACTCCTTTCAGGTTTGTTACCTCAGGTGTCCCACCAAAAGAGGAATTCCAAAGCAGAGCCCTGGGGAAGAGTGAAGGGACAACCCGAACTATGGTTAAAAATTGGGGACTAGGGGCATGGCAAGCCCAATATGCTGTCTCTTCATATAGGCCCTGAGAGGCCTTACCTGAGGACTGGGCTCAGGCTGAGGGTCACAATGTGTGTTTGTGACCAATGTGGCCCGCAAGCATGGGCTGGGCCTCATGGGCCACGCTAGTTTCAACTACACTGAACGTTGGACAACATGCCAACCACAAGGTTTCTTGCCATGGGGAAAGAGTTCTGATTTCTGCATCATTTTAAACCCTGGGAGTTTATGGAGATAAGGTCTAGATTCTGGAGCCTGAAAACCGCAGTTGGGAAGAGATGACGAACTAAGGCCATGGCGGTTCCGATGTGCTCAGTGTGAGGCCAGCTGTCTGGGTGGGACCAGGAGTTCCAGGCTCAGGCTGGGTCAGAAGGGGAAATATTGCCCAGGTCAGCCTATATGTTTGGGGTACAGCCGATTGGCGTGCAGGTTGATCCCCATTTGGGGTTTCAAGGTAGCCCTGAGGGCAATGTTTTACTTCTGTAGGGCAGGCAGAGTGCGGCATTGTAGTTCTGGATTGCCAAACTGGAGGGCTTGTGGGCCAGTAGTCTGAGGACGGAGTCTGAGAACCCAAGCTAGGCCTAGGTTTCTGGGTGAGGATATGGCAGGCACAATCTACAGAACTCAATAGAGATCTCGTGCATCTGAAGTCAGGGCAAGGATCAGACGATCGCTCCGGTTGGACTTTCTACCCTGATGGCCCTTTCTTGAAGGGGGTTGGATCACGAGGACATGGGTGTTTTCCCACGATGGGAGTTGTGAGAAGCTCCAAACTGCAAAGATTCTTCTGCAGGACAATTGAGACCAGTTGGTTGGCTCCAGGCCAACGATTCCGAGCAGGGTTCTAAGGATGGATGGCTGGGTAGCCCACCTCGCATTCCAATTGTCTCCAAGCAACAAGACAGGTTAGATCTGCTGGATGTGGGGGGCAACCGAGGAGGCTGAGTTGAAATGGACTCTCCTGTGGATGTGTCCTAATATGTTTTTGTGTCTATGGAGACCTTGGAATGAAGCGGTGGCCCTGGGGCCCTGAAGGGTTCTCCTAAACAGAGGCTTTGACACAGCTCCAACGTGGAAGTTTCCCATGTGTAGATGAGATTTGTTCTGATGGGTGAGTCAAGAAACAGCCATATGCTGGTATTGAAATCCAGGCCTCTGAGGAGAGATGCCTGGAAACCAAAGCAATGGATCCGATTAGTGCCTAGGGGCCTGTTCGTTCCTTTTTACCTCTGGGTACATCAGTCTACGGGTCTGAGTAAAGGTAGGTGCTCAGATTGGCTCAGATTGCCCCTGTTTGTCCTGGGAAGCCACAACAATTGGGATGGCCTCAGGGACTTTGGAGGTTATCCTATTAGTAGGGTTGTGGCCATTGGAATGGGCACATACAATTCCCTTGGAGAGGGCAAGTACGGTCCTCAGGTTTGGCTCCAGGGCCCTGAGCATGTAGGGTGTGTAGGCCAGAGGTGTTTGGACAGTTGTCTGAAAACACAAACTCGGCTTATGTTTTGGGTCATAGGTATGGCAGGACTGATCTACAGACCATGAGGAGAACACTTCGGGATATGAAAAAAGGGCGAGTGTGAGGCTCTTGCTCAAGTTTTTGTCTCTGGATATCGTGTCACTCATGGTCGTGTAATTGCCGGGTGACTTCATGGGAAATGGACGAGTCTTACTCTCTGGGGGTTCGGTCCCGTCCAAAGAGTTTGGGGTCATTCTGGGGATGGAAGAAGTCCGTTGTTTTGTTGTTGTTGTCGATTTGTTTCATTTTGTTTTTCAACCTCAGATGTCCCACCAATTGAGGGATTCCAGAGTAGAGCCCTGGGGTGGGGCGACTGGACAACCAGAAATCTGGTTAAAAATTGGGGACTAGGGACATGTCAAGCCCATTATGACATCTAATGGTCCAGCCACTGAGAGGACTTACTAGAGGACAGGATTCACGCTGAGGTCACAATGCGTGTTTATGCTCTCGTCGCACTCAAGAATGGGCGGGGCCTCAGGGTGAATGCTGTTTTCTCCTACATTGAAAGTTGGACAACATGCCAACCACAAGGTTTCTTGCCATGGGTCGGGAAGAGTTCTGATTTCTGCATCACAGTCACCCGTGGGCAGTGATTGGAGATAAGGTCTAGGTTCTGAAGCCTGAAAACTGAGGTAGGGAAGAGATGATGACCTAAGGCCATGGCGGGTCTGATGTGCTCAGCGTGCGGTCAGCTGTCTGGGTGTTGTTCAGCAGGTCCGGGCTCAGGTTGTGTCAGACAGTGCATTAGTGCCCAGGTTAGACTATATAATTTGGGTACATTCGAGTGCCGTGAAGGTTTATCTTCATTTAAGCTGTCTGGTCAGCTCATTAGGCAATATGTTTTTTTTAGAGGGCAGGCGGAGTGCTTCATTGTCGGTCCGGAATTGCCAAACTTGAGGGCTTCAGGGCCAGGAGAGTGAGTACGGATGTCTGAGAACACAAGCTAGACTTTGGATTCAGGGTGAGGGCACGGCAGTTACGCCCTGCAGATCTGAACCAAAATCTCATGCATCTGAAGGCATGGCGAGGATCCCACGTTGGCTCAGGTTGGAGTTTCTGTGCATGACGGCCCCTTCATGAAGGGAGCGGAATCTCGAGGCCATGGAGGTATTCCACGTTGGGAGATGTGGGATGCCCCCTTCAAGGATTCCTTCCGCGGGACAATTGAGACCTGTTGGACAGCTCCAAGTCATCCCATATGGAATGACACCAGAGCACCGATCGAGGATATATGCCTGGGAAGTCCGCCTCGCCTTCCAATTGTCTCCTAGCAACAAGACAGTTTAGATCTAATGGATCTGCGGGAGCAACCGGGGTGGCTGAGTTGAAATGCACTTTCCAGAGGATGGGTCCTAATGTGTGTTTGTGTCCATGAGGGCCTTGGAATGGGGAGGTGGCACCGGGACCCTGAAGTATTCTCCTAAGCTTTGGCATAGCTCCCATGCACAAGTTTCCTTGTGGAGACGAGATTTGTTTTGATGGGTGCCTCAGGAAATCCCCTCTGCTGGTATTGGAATCCAGGCTTTTGAGGAGACATGCCTGTAAACCAAAGCAATGGATGCGATAATGGCCTCGGGTCCTGTCTGGTTCAATCTTCTTGGTATGAGTGAGGTAGATGAGTGGAGGTAGATGCTCAGCCGGTATCAACCGCCCTTTTTTGTCCCGGGCGACCTACACTATTGGGATGGCCTCAGGGACTTTGGAGGGTTCTCCTAATTTGTACGATTTTTGACAATGGAATGGGCAGAATTGCAATGGATTGGGTGGGGGCAGTCCTAATGTGTGGTTCCAGGGGCGCCAGCCTGAAGGGAGTGTGGCCCAGGACTTTGAGGACAGAAGAATGAAAACACAAACTCAGCTTAAGTTTGGGGACATAGATATGGCACGCCCGATCTACAAACCATGAGAAGAACTCTTCAGGATATGAAGAATGAGCGAGTCTGAGAAGCTTGCTCAGGCTTTTATATCTGGATTTTGTTTCAGCGATGGCCCTGGAATGTTGGGGAGGTCTCATGGGCCATGGACGAATCTTCCTCTCTGTGGATTTGGCCCGATCCCAATTGTTTTTCGTCAATCTGTGGCATGGGAGGACTCCTTTCAGGTTTGTTACCTCAGGTGTCCCACCAAAAGAGGAATTCCAAAGCAGAGCCCTGGGGAAGAGTGAAGGGACACCCCGAACTATGGTTAAAAATTGGGGCCTAGGGTCATGGCAAGCCCAATATGCTGTCTCTTCATATAGGCCCTGAGAGGCCTTACCTGAGGACTGCGCTCAGGCTGAGGGTCACAATGTGTGTTTGTGACCAATGTGGCCCGCAAGCATGGGCTGGGCCTCATGGGCCACGCTTGTTTCAACTACACTGAACATTGGACAACATGCCAAGCACAAGGTTTCTTGCCATGGGGAAAGAGATCTGATTTCTGCATCATTTTCAACCCTGGGCAGTGGTTGGAGATAAGGTCTAGGTTCTGGAGCCTGAAAACCGCAGTTCGGAAGAGATGATGACCTAAGGCCATGGCGGGTCCGATGTGCTCAGTGGGCGGCCAGCTGTCTGGGTGGGACCAGGAGGTCCAGGCTCAGGCTGGGTCAGAAGGGGAAATAGTGCCCAGGTCAGCCTATATGTTTGGGGTACAGCCGAATGGCGTGCAGGTGGATCCCCATATGGGGTTTAGGGGTAGCCCTGAGGGCAATGTTTTACTTCTGTAGGGCAGGCAGAGTGCGGCATTGTAGTTCTGGATTGCCAAACTGGAGGGCTTGTGGGCCAGTAGTCTGAGGACAGAGTCTGAGAACCCAAGCTAGGCCTAGGTTTCTGGGTGAGGATATGGCAGGCACAATCTACAGACCTCAATAGAGATCTCGTGCATCTGAAGTCAGGGCAAGGATCAGACGATCGCTCAGGTTGGACTTTCTGCCCTGATGGCCCTTTCTTGAATGGGGTTGGATCACGAGGACATGGGGGTTTTCCCACGATGGGAGTTGTGAGAAGCTCCAAACTGCAAAGATTCTTCTGCAGGACAATTGAGACCTATTGGTTGGCCCAAGGCCAACGATTCCGAGCAGGGTTCTAAGGATGGATGGCTGGGTAGCCCACCTCGCATTCCAATTGTCTCCAAGCAACAAGACAGGTTAGATCTGCTGGATGTGGGGGGCAACCGAGGAGGCTGAGTTGAAATGGACTCTCCTGTGGATGTGTCCTAATATGTTTTTGTGTCTATGGAGACCTTGGAATGAAGCGGTGGCCCTGGGGCCCTGAAGGGTTCTCCTAAACAGAGGCTTTGACACAGCTCCAACGTGGAAGTTTCCCATGTGTAGATGAGATTTGTTCTGATGGGTGAGTCAAGAAACAGCCATATGCTGGTATTGAAATCCAGGCCTCTGAGGAGAGATGCCTGGAAACCAAAGCAATGGATCCGATTAGTGCCTAGGGGCCTGTTCGTTCCTTTTTACCTCTGGGGACATCAGTCTACGGGTCTGAGTGAAGGTAGGTGCTCAGATGGGCTCAGATTGCCCCTGTTTGTCCTGGGAAGCCACAACAATTGGGATGGCCTCAGGGACTTTGGAGGTTATCCTATTAGTAGGGTTGTGGCCATTGGAATGGGCACATACAATTCCCTTGGAGAGGGCAAGTACGGTCCTCAGGTTTGGCTCCAGGGCCCTGAGCATGTAGGGTGTGTAGGCCAGAGGTGTTTGGACAGTTGTCTGCAAACACAAACTCGGCTTATGTTTTGGGTCATAGGTATGGCAGGACTGATCTACAGACCATGAGGAGAACACTTCGGGATATGAAAAAAGGGCGAGTGTGAGGCTCTTGCTCAAGTTTTTGTCTCTGGATATCGTGTCACTCATGGTCGTGAAATTGCCGGGTGACTTCATGGGAAATGGACGAGTCTTACTCTCTGGGGGTTCGGTCCCGTCCAAAGAGTTTGCGGTCATTCTGGGGATGGAAGAAGTCCGTATTTTTGTTGTTGTTGTCGATTTGTTTCATTTTGTTTTTCAACCTCAGATGTCCCACCAATTGAGGGATTCCAGAGTAGAGCCCTGCGGTGGGGCGACTGGACAACCAGAAATCTGGTTAAAAATTGGGGACTAGGGACATGTCAAGCCCATTATGACATCTAATGGTCCAGCCACTGAGAGGACTTACTAGAGGAGAGGACTCACGCTGAGGTCACAATGCGTGTTTATGCTCTCGTCGCACTCAAGAATGGGCGGGGCCTCAGGGTGAATGCTGGTTTCTCCTACACTGAAGGTTGGACAACATGCCAACCACAAGGTTTCTTGCCATGGGTCAGGAAGAGTTCTGATTTCTGCATCACAGTCACCCGTGGGCAGTGATTGGAGATAAGGTCTAGGTTCTGAAGCCTGAAAACTGAGGTAGGGAAGAGATGATGACCTAAGGCCATGGCGGGTCTGATGTGCTCAGCGTGCGGTCAGCTGTCTGGGTGTTGGTCAGCAGGTCCGGGCTGAGGTTGTGTCAGATAGTGCATTAGTGCCCAGGTTAGACTATATAATTTGGGTACATTCGAGTGCCGTGTAGGTTTATCCTCATTTAAGCTGCCTGGGCTGCTCATTAGGCAATATATTTTTTCTAGAGGGCAGGCAGAGTGCTTCATTGTCGGTCCGGAATTGCCAAACTTGAGGGCTTCGGGGCCAGGAGAGTGAGGACGGAAGTCTGAGAACACAAGCTAGACTTCGGATTCAGGGTGAGGGCACGGCAGGTACCCCCTGCAGATCTGAACCAATATCTCATGCATCTGAAGTCAGGGCGAGGATCCGACGTTGGCTCAGGTTGGAGTTTCTGTGCATGACGGCCCCTTCATGAAGGGAGCGGAATCTCGAGGCCATGGAGGTTTTCCACGTTGGGAGATGTGGGATGTCCCCTTCAAGGATTCCTTCTGCGGGACAATTGAGACCTGTTGGACAGCTCCAGGACATCCCATATGGAATGACTCCAGAGCACCATTCGAGGATGGATGCCTGGGAAGTCCGCCTCGCCTTCCAATTGTCTCCTAGCAACAAGACAGTTTAGATCTAATGGATCTGCGGGAGCAACCGGGGTGGCTGAGTTGAAATGCACTTTCCAGAGGATGGGTCCTAACGTGTGTTTGTGTCCATGAGGGCCTTGGAATGGGGAGGTGGCACCGGGACCCTGAAGTATTCTCCTAAGCTTTGGCATAGCTCCCATGCACAAGTTTCCTTGTGGAGACGAGATTTGTTCTGATGGGTGCCTCAGGAAATCCCCTCTGCTGGTATTGGAATCCAGGCTTTTGAGGAGACATGCCTGTAAACCAAAGCAATGGATCCGATAATGGCCTCGGGTCCTGTCTGGTTCAATCTTCTTGGTATGAGTGGAGGTAGAAGAGTGGAAGTAGATGCTCAGCCGGTATCAACCGCCCTTTTTTGTCCCGGGCGACCTACACTATTGGGATGGCCGAAAGACTTTGGAGGGTTCTCCTAATTTGTACGATTTTTGACAATGGAATGGGCAGAATTCGCATGGATTGGGTGGGGGCAGTCCTAATGTGTGGCTCCAGGGGCCCCAACCTGGAGGGAGTGTGGCCCAGGACTTTGAGGACAGAAGAATGAAAACACAAACTCAGCTTAAGTTTGGGGACGTAGATATGGCACGCCCGATCTACAAACCATGAGAAGAACTCTTCAGGATATGAAGAATGAGCGAGTCTGAGGCGCTTGCTCAGGCTTTTGTCTCTGGATTTTGTTCCAGCGATGGCTGTGGAATGTTGGGGAGGTCTCATGGGCCATGGACGAATCTCCCTCTCTGTGGATTTGGCCCGATCCCAATTGTTTTTCGTCAATCTGTGGGATGGGAGGACTCCTTTCAGGTTTGTTACCTCAGGTGTCCCACCAAAAGAGGCATTCCAAAGCAGAGCCCTGGGGAAGAGTGAAGGGACAACCCGAGCTATGGTTAAAAATGGGGACTAGGGGCATGGCAAGCCCAATATGCTGTCTCTTCATATAGGCCCTGAGAGGCCTTACCTGAGGACTGGGCTCAGGCTGAGGGTCACAATGTGTGTTTGTGACCAATGTGGCTCGCAAGCATGGGCTGGGCCTCATGGGCCACGCTAGTTTCAACTACACTGAACGTTGGACAACATGCCAACCACAAGGTTTCTTGCCATGGGGAAAGAGTTCTGATTTCTGCATCATTTTAAACCCTGTGCAGTTTTTGGTGATAAGGTCTAGATTCTGGAGCCTGAAAACCGCAGTTGGGAAAGGATGACGACCTAAGGCCATGGCGGTTCCGATGTGCTCAGTGTGAGGCCAGCTGTCTGGGTGGGACCAGGAGTTCCAGGCTCAGGCTGGGTCAGAAGGGGAAATATTGCCCAGGTCAGCCTATATGTTTGGGGTACAGCCGATTGGCGTGCAGGTTGATCCCCATTTGGGGTTTCAGGGTAGCCCTGAGGGCAATGTTTTACTTCTGTAGGGCAGGCAGAGTGCGGCATTGTAGTTCTGGATTGCCAAACTGGAGGGCTTGTGGGCCAGTAGTCTGAGGACGGAGTCTGAGAACCCAAGCTAGGCCTAGGTTTCTGGGTGAGGATATGGCAGGCACAATCTACAGAACTCAATAGAGATCTCGTGCATCTGAAGTCAGGGCAAGGATCAGACGATCGCTCAGGTTGGACTTTCTACCCTGATGGCCCTTTCTTGAAGGGGGTTGGATCACGAGGACATGGGGCTTTTCCCACGATGGGAGTTGTGAGAAGCTCCAAAATGCAAAGATTCTTCTGCAGGACAATTGAGACCAGTTGGTTGGCTCCAGGCCAACGATTCCGAGCAGGGTTCTAAGGATGGATGGCTGGGTAGCCCACCTCGCATTCCAATTGTCTCCAAGCAACAAGACAGGTTAGATCTGCTGGATGTGGGGGGAAACCGAGGAGGCTGAGTTGAAATGGACTCTCCTGTGGATGTGTCCTAATATGTTTTTGTGTCTATGGAGACCTTGGAATGAAGCGGTGGCCCTGGGGCCCTGAAGGGTTCTCCTAAACAGAGGCTTTGACACAGCTCCAACGTGGAAGTTTCCCATGTGTAGATGAGATTTGTTCTGATGGGTGAGTCAAGAAACAGCCATATGCTGGTATTGAAATCCAGGCCTCTGAGGAGAGATGCCTGGAAACCAAAGCAATGGATCCGATTAGTGCCTAGGGGCCTGTTCGTTCCTTTTTACCTCTGGAAACATCAGTCTACGGGTCTGAGTGAAGGTAGGTGCTCAGATGGGCTCAGATTGCCCCTGTTTGTCCTGGGAAGCCACAACTATTGGGATGGCCTCAGGGACTTTGGATGTCATCCTATTAGTAGGGTTGTGGCCATTGGAAGGGGCACATACAATTCCCTTGGAGAGGGTAAGTACAGTCCTCAGGTTTGGCTCCAGGGCCCTGAGCCTGTAGGGTGTGTAGGCCAGAGCTGTTTGGACAGTTGTCTGAAAACACAAACTCGGCTTATGTTTTGGGTCATAGGTATGGCAGGACTGATCTACGGACCATGAGGAGAACACTTCGGGATATGAAAAAAGGGCGAGTGTGAGGCTCTTGCTCAAGTTTTTGTCTCTGGATATCTTGTCACTCATGGTCGTGAAATTGCCCGGTGACTTAATGGGAAATGAACGAGTCTTACTCTCTGGGGGTTCGGTCCCGTCCAAAGAGTTTGCGGTCATTCTGGGGATGGAAGAAGTCCGTTTTTTTGTTGTTGTTGTCGATTTGTTTCATTTTGTTTTTCAAACTCAGATGTCCCACCAAATGAGGGATTCCAGCGTAGAGCCCTGAGGTGGGGCGACTGGACAACCAGAAATCTGGTTAAAAATTGGGGACTAGGGACATGTCAAGCCCATTATGACATCTAATGGTCCAGCCACTGAGAGGACTTACTAGAGGACAGGACTCACGCTGAGGTCACAATGCGTGTTTATGCTCTCGTCGCACTCAAGAATGGGCGGGGCCTCAGGGTGAATGCTGATTTCTCCTACACTGAACGTTGGACAACATGCCAACCACAAGGTTTCTTGCCATGGGTCAGGAAGAGTTCTGATTTCTGCATCACAGTCACCCGTGGGCAGTGATTGGAGATAAGGTCTAGGTTCTGAAGCCTGAAAACTGAGGTAGGAAAGAGATGATGACCTAAGGCCATGGCGGGTCTGATGTGCTCAGGGTGCGGTCAGCTGTCTGGGTGTTGGTCAGCAGGTCCGGGCTCAGGTTGTGTCAGACAGTGCATTAGTGCCCAGATTAGACTATATAATTTGGGTACATTCAAGTGCGGTGTAGGTTTGTCTTCATTTAAGCTGCCTGGTCAGCTCTTTAGGCAATATATTTTTTCTAGAGGGCAGGCAGAGTGCTTCATTGTCGGTCCGGAATTGCCAAACATGAGGGCTTCGGGGCCAGGAGAGTGAGGACGGAAGTCTGAGAACACAAGCTAGACTTCGGATTCAGGGTGAGGGCACGTCAGTTACCCCCTGCAGATCTGAACCAATATCTCATGCATCGGAAGTCAGGGCGAGGATCCGACATTGGCTCAGGTTGGAGTTTCTGTGCATGACGGCCCCTTCATGAAGGGAGCGGAATCTCGAGGCCATGGAGGTTTTCCACGTTGGGAGATGTGGGATGCCCCCTTCAAGGATTCCTTCTGCGGGACAATTGAGACCTGTTGGACAGCTCGGGACATCCCATATGGAATGACTCCAGAGCTCCGTTCGAGGATGGATGCCTGGGAAGTCCGCCTCACCTTCCAATTGTCTCCTAGCAACAAGACAGTTTAGATCTAATGTATCTGCGGGAGCAACCGGGGTGGCTGAGTTGAAATGCACTTTCCAGAGGATGGGTCCTAATGTGTGTTTGTGTCCATGAGTGCCTTGGAATGGGGAGGTGGCACCGGGACCCTGAAGTATTCTCCTAAGCTTTGGCATAGCTCCCATGCACAAGTTTCCTTGTGGAGACGAGATTTGTTCTGATGGGTGCCTCAGGAATTCCCCTCTGCTGGTATTGGAATCCAGGCTTTTGAGGAGACATGCCAGTAAACCAAAGCAATGGATCCGATAATGGCCTCGGGTCCTGTCTGGTTCAATCTTCTTGGTATGAGTGGAGGTAGATGAGTGGAGGTAGATGCTCAGCCGGTATCAATGGCCCTTTTTTGTCCCGGGCGACCTACACTATTGGGATGGCCTCAGGGACTTTGGAGGGTTCTCCTAATTTGTACGATTTTTGACAATGGAATGGGCAGAATTTCCATGGATTGGGTGGGGGCAGTCCTAATGTGTGGTTCCAGGGGCGCCAGCCTGAAGGGAGTGTGGCCCAGGACTTTGAGGACAGAAGACTGAAAACACAAACTCAGCTTAAGTTTGGGGACGTAGGTATGGCACGCCCGATCTACAAACCATGAGAAGAACTCTTCAGGATATGAAGAATGAGCGAGTCTGAGTCGCTTGCTCAGGCTTTTGTCTCTGGATTTTTTTCAGCGATGGCCGTGGAATGTTGGGAAGGTCTCATGACCATGGACGATTCTTCCTCTCTGTGGATTTGGCCCGATCCCAATTGTTTTTCGTCAATCTGTGGGATGGGAGGACTCCTTTCAAGTTTGTTACCTCTGGTGTCCCACCAAAAGAGGAATTCCAAAGCAGAGCCCTGGGGAAGAGTGAAGGGACACCCCGAACTATGGTTAAAAATTGGGGCCTAAGGGCATGGCAAGCCCAATATGCTGTCTCTTCATATAGGCCCTGAGAGGCCTTACCTGAAGACTGCGCTCAGGCTGAGGGTCACAATGTGTGTTTGTGACCAATGTGGCCCGCAAGCATAGGCTGGGCCTCATGGGCCACGCTTGTTTCAACAAAACTGAACGTTGGACAACATGCCAAGCACAAGGTTTCTTGCCATGGGGAAAGAGTTCTGATTTCTGCATCATTTTCAACCCTGGGCAGTGTTAGGAGATAAGGTCTAGGTTCTGGAGCCTGAAAACCGCAGTTGGGAAGAGATGACGACCTAAGGCCATGGCGGGTCCGATGTGCTCAGTGTGCGGCCAGCTGTCTGGGTGGGACCAGGAGGTCCAGGCTCAGGCTGGGTCAGAAGGGGAAATAGTGCCCAGGTCAGCCTATATGTTTGGGTTACAGCCGAATGGCGTGCAGGTTGATCCTCATTTGGGGTTTCGGGGTAGCCCTGAGGGCAATGTTTTACTTCTGTAGGGCAGGCAGTGAGCGGCATTGTAGTTCTGGATTGCCAAACTGGAGGGCTTGTGGGCCAGTAGTCTGAGGACGGAGTCTGAGAACCCAAGCTAGGCCTAGGTTTCTGGGTGAGGATATGGCAGGCACAATCTACAGACCTCAATAGAGATCTCGTGCATCTGAAGTCAAGGCAAGGATCATTCGATCGCTCAGGTTGGACTTTCTGCCCTGATGGCCCATTCTTGAAGAAGGTTGGATCACGAGGACATGGGGGTTTTCCCACGATGGGAGTTGTGAGAAGCTCCAAACTGCAAAGATTCTTCTGCAGGACAATTGAGACCTGTTGGTTGGCTCCAGGCCAACGTTTCCGAGCAGGGTTCTAAGGATGGATCGCTGGGTAGCCCACCTCTCATTCCAATTGTCTGCAAGCAACAAGACAGGTTAGATCTGCTGGATGTGGGGGGCAAACGAGGAGGCTGAGTGGAAATGGACTCTCCTGTGGATGTGTCCTAATATGTTTTTGTGTCTATGGAGACCTTGGAATGAAGCGGTGGCCCTGGGGCCCTGAAGGGTCTCCTAAACAGAGGCTTTGACACAGCTCCAACGTGCATGTTTCCCATGTGTAGATGAGATTTGTTCTGATGGGTGAGTCAAGAAACAGCCATATGCTGGTATTGAAATCCAGGCCTCTGAGGAGAGATGCCTGGAAACCAAAGCAATGGATCCGATTAGTGCCTAGGGGCCTGTTCGTTCCTTTTTACCTCTGGGGACATCAGTCTAGGGGTCTGAGTGCAGGTAGGTGCTCAGATGGGCTCAGATTGCCCCTGTTTGTCCTGGGAAGCCACAACTATTGGGATGGCCTCAGGGACTTTGGAGGTTATCCTACTATTAGGGTTGAGGCCATTGGAATGGGCACATACAATTCCCTTGGAGAGGGCAAGAACAGTCCTCAGGTTTGGCTCCAGGGCCCTGAGCCTGTAGGGTGTGTAGGGCAGAGCTGTTTGGACAGTTGTCTGAAAACACAAACTCGGCTTATGTTTTGGGTCATAGGTATGGCAGGACTGATCTACAGACCATGAGGAGAACACTTCGGGATATGAAAAAAGGGCGAGTGTGAGGCTCTTGCTCAAGTTTTTGTCTCTGGATATCGTGTCACTCATGGTCGTGAAATTGCCGGGTGACTTCATGGGAAATGGACGAGTCTTACTCTCTGGGGGTTCGGTCCCGACCAAAGAGTTTGGGGTCATTCTGGGGATGGAAGAAGTCCGTTTTTTTGTTGTTGTTGTCGATTTGTTTCATTTTGTTTTTCAACCTCAGATGTCCCACCAAATGAGGGATTCCAGAGTAGAGCCCTGGGGTGTGGCGACTGGACAACCAGAAATCTGGTTAAAAATTGGGGACTAGGGACATGTCAAGCCCATTATGACATCTAATGGTCCAGCCACTGAGAGGACTTACTAGAGGACAGGACTCACGCTGAGGTCACAATGCGTGTTTATGCTCTCGTCGAACTCAAGAATGGGCGGGGCCTAAGGGTGAATGCTGTTTTCTCCTACACTGAACGTTGGACAACATGCCAACCACAAGGTTTCTTGCCATGGGTCAGGAAGAGTTCTGATTTCTGCATCACAGTCACCCGTGGGCAGTGATTGGAGTTAAGGTCTAGGTTCTGAAGCCTGAAAACTGTGGTAGGGAAGAGATGATGACCTAAGGCCATGGCGGGTCTGATGTGCTCAGGGTGCGGTCAGCTGTCTGGGTGTTGGTCAGCAGGTCCGGGCTCAGGTTGTGTCAGACAGTGCATTAGTGCCCTGGTTAGACTATATAATTTGGGTACATTCGAGTGCCGTGTAGGTTTATATTCATTTAAGCTGCCTGGTCAGCTCTTTAGGCAATATATTTTTTCTAGAGGGCAGGCAGAGTGCTTCATTGTCGGTCCGGAATTGCCAACATGAGGGCTTCGGGGCCAGGAGAGTGAGGACGGAAGTCTGAGAACACAAGCTAACTTCGGATTCAGGGTGAGGGCACGTCAGTTACCCCCTGCAGATCTGAACCAATATCTCATGCATCTGAAGTCAGGGCGAGGATCCGACGTTGGCTCAGGTTGGAGTTTCTGTGCATGACGGCCCCTTCATGAAGGGAGCGGTATCTCGAGGCCATGGAGGTTTTCCACGTTGGGAGATGTGGGATGCCCCCTTCAAGGATTCCTTCTGCGGGACAATTGAGACCTGTTGGACAGCTCCGGGACATCCCATATGGAATGACTCCAGAGCACCGTTCGAGGATGGATGCCTGGGAAGTCCGCCTCACCTTCCAATTGTCTCCTAGCAACAAGACAGTTTAGATCTAATGTATCTGCGGGGCAACCGGGGTGGCTGAGTTGGAATGCACTTTCCAGAGGATGGGTCCTAATGTGTGTTTGTGTCCATGAGGCCTTGGAATGGGGAGGTGGCACTGGGACCCTGAAGTATTCTCCTAAGCTTTGGCATAGCTCCCATGCACAAGTTTCCTTGTGGAGACGAGATTTGTTCTGATGGGTGCCTCAGGAAATCCCCTCTGCTGGTATTGGAATCCAGGCTTTTGAGGAGACATGCCTGTAAACCAAAGCAATGGATCCGATAATGGCCTCGGGTCCTGTCTGGTTCAATCTTCTTGGTATGAGTGGAGGTAGATGAGTGGAGGTAGATGCTCAGCCGGTATCAACGGCCCTTTTTTGTCCCGGGCGACCTACACTATTGGGATGGCCTCAGGGACTTTGGAGGGTTCTCCTAATTTGTACGATTTTTGACAATGGAATGGGCAGAATTGCAATGGATTGGGTGGGGGCAGTCCTAATGTGTGGTTCCAGGGGCCCCAGCCTGGAGGGAGTGTGGCCCAGGACTTTGAGGACAGAAGACTGAAAACACAAACTCAGCTTAAGTTTGGGGACGTAGGTATGGCACGCCCGATCTACAAACCATGAGAAGAACTCTTCAGGATATGAAGAATGAGCGAGTCTGAGTCGCTTGCTCAGACTTTTGTCTCTGGTTTTTTTTTCAGCGATGGCCGTGGAATGTTGGGAAGGTCTCATGGGCCATGGACGAATCTTCCTTTCTGTGGATTTGGCCCGATCCCAATTGTTTTTCGTCAATCTGTGGGATGGGAGTACTCCTTTCAGGTTTGTTAACTCTGGTGTCCCACCATAAGAGGAATTCCAAAGCAGAGCCCTGGGGAAGAGTGAAGGGAGACCCCGAACTATGGTTAAAAATTGGGGCCTAAGGGCATGGCAAGCCCAATATGCTGTCTCTTCATATAGGCCCTGAGAGTCCTTACCTGAGGACTGCGCTCAGGCTGAGGGTCACAATGTGTGTTTGTGACCAATGTGGCCCGCAAGCATGGGCTGGGCCTGATGGGCCACGCTTGTTTCAACAAAACTGAACGTTGGACAACATGCCAAGCACAAGGTTTCTTGCCATGGGGAAAGAGTTCTGATTTCTGCATCATTTTCAACCCTGGGTAGTGGTTGGAGATAAGGTCTAGGTTCTGGAGCCTGAAAACCGCAGTTGGGAAGAGATGACGACCTAAGGCCATGGAGGGTCCGATGTGCTCAGTGTGCGGCCAGCTGTCTGGGTGGGACCAGGAGGTCCAGGCTCAGGCTGGGTCAGAAGGGGAAATAGTGCCCAGGTCAGCCTATATGTTTGGGTTACAGCCGAATGGCGTGCAGGTTGATCCTCATTTGGGGTTTCGGGGTAGCCCTGAGGGCAATGTTTTACTTCTGTAGGGCAGGCAGTGTGCGGCATTGTAGTTCTGGATTGCCAAACTGGAGGGCTTGTGGGCCAGTAGTCTGAGGACGGAGTCTGAGAACCCAAGCTAGGCCTAGGTTTCTGGGTGAGGATATGGCAGGCACAATCTACAGACCTCAATAGAGATCTCGTGCATCTGAAGTCAGGGCAAGGATCAGACGATCGCTCAGGTTGGACTTTCTGCCTGATGGCCCATTCTTGAAGAAGGTTGGATCACGAGGACATGGGGGTTTTCCCACGATGGGAGTTGTGAGAAGCTCCAAACTGCAAAGATTCTTCTGCAGGACAATTGAGACCTGTTGGTTGGCTCCAGGCCAACGTTTCCGAGCAGGGTTCTAAGGATGGATCGCTGGGTAGCCCACCTCGCATTCCAATTGTCTGCAAGCAACAAGACAGGTTAGATCTGCTGGATGTGGGGGGAAAACGAGGAGGCTGAGTGGAAATGGACTCTCCTGTGGATGTGTCCTAATATGTTTTTGTGTCTATGGAGACCTTGGAATGAAGCGGTGGCCCTGGGGCCCTGAAGGGTTCTCCTAAACAGAGGCTTTGACACAGCTCCAACGTGGAAGTTTCCCATGTGTAGATGAGATTTGTTCTGATGGGTGAGTCAAGAAACAGCCATATGCTGGTATTGAAATCCAGGCCTCTGAGGAGAGATGCCTGGAAACCAAAGCAATGGATCCGATTAGTGCCTAGGGGCCTGTTCGTTCCTTTTTACCTCTGGGGACATCAGTCTAGGGGTCTGAGTGCAGGTAGGTGCTCAGATGGGCTCAGATTGCCCCTGTTTGTCCTGGGAAGCCACAACTATTGGGATGGCCTCAGGGACTTTGGAGGTTATCCTACTAGTAGGGTTGTGGCCATTGGAATGGGCACATACAATTCCCTTGGAGAGGGCAAGTACAGTCCTCAGGTTTGGCTCCAGGGCCCTGAGCCTGTAGGGTGTGTAGGCCAGAGCTGTTTGGACAGTTGTCTGAAAACACAAACTCGGCTTATGTTTTGGGTCATAGGTATGGCAGGACTGATCTACAGACCATGAGGAGAACACTTCGCGATATGAAAAAAGGGCGAGTGTGAGGCTCTTGCTCAAGTTTTTGTCTCTGGACATCGTGTCACTCATGGTCGTGAAATTGCCGGGTGACTTCATGGGAAATGGACGAGTCTTACTCTCTGGGAGTTCGGTCCCGACCAAAGAGTTTGGGGTCATTCTGGGGATGGAAGAAGTCCGTTTTTTTGTTGTTGTCGATTTGTTTCATTTTGTTTTTTAACCTCAGATGTCCCACCAATTGAGGGATTCCAGAGTAGAGCCCTGGGGTGTGGCGACTGGACAACCAGAAATCTGGTTAAAAATTGGGGACTAGGGACATGTCAAGCCCATTATGACATCTAATGGTCCAGCCACTGAGAGGACTTACTAGAGGACAGGACTCACGCTGAGGTCACAATGCGTGTTTATGCTCTCGTCGCACTCAAGAATGAGCGGGGCCTCAGGGTGAATGCTGGTTTCTCCTACACTGAACGTTGGACAACATGCCAACCACAAGGTTTCTTGCCATGGGTCAGGAAGAGTTCTGATTTCTGCATCACAGTCACCCGTGGGCAGTGATTGGAGATAAGGTCTAGGTTCTGAAGCCTGAAAACTGAGGTAGGGAAGAGATAATGACCTAAGGCCATGGCGGGTCTGATGTGCTCAGGGTGCGGTCAGCTGTCTGGGTGTTCGTCAGCAGGTCCGGGCTCAGGTTGTGTCAGACAGTGTATTAGTGCCCAGGTTAGACTATATAATTTGGGTACATTCGAGTGCCGTGTAGGTTTATCTTCATTTAAGCTGCCTGGTCAGCTCATTAGGCAATATATTTTTTCAAGAGGGCAGGCAGAGTGCTTCATTGTCGGTCCGGAATTGCCAAACTTGAGGGCTTCGGGGCCAGGAGTGTGAGGACGGAAGTCTGAGAACACAAGCTAGACTTCGGATTCAGGGTGTGGGCACGGCAGGTACCCCCTGCAGATCTGAACCAATATCTCATGCATCTGAAGTCAGGGCGAGGATCCAACGTTTGCTCAGGTTGGAGTTTCTGTGCATGACGGCCCCTTCATGAAGGGAGCGGAATCTCGAGGCCATGGTGGTTTTCCACGATGGGAGATGTGGGATGCCCCCTTCAAGGATTCCTTCTGCGGGACAATTGAGACCTGTTGGACAGCTCCAGGACATCCCATATGGAATGACTCCAGAGCACCGTTCGAGGATGGATGCCTGGGAAGTCCGCCTCGCCTTCCAATTGTCTCCTAGCAACAAGACAGTTTAGATCTAATGGATCTGCGGGAGCAACCGGGGTGGCTGAGTTGAAATGCACATTCCAGAGGGTGGGTCCTAATGTTTGTTTGTGTCCATGAGGGCCTTGGAATGGGGAGGTGGCACCGGGACCCTGAAGTATTCTCCTAAGCTTTGGCATAGCTCCCATGCACAAGTTTCCTTGTGGAGACGAGATTTGTTCTAATGGGTGCCTCTGGAAATCCCCTCTGCTGTTATTGGAATCCAGGCTTTTGAGGAGACATGCCTGTCAACCAAAGCAATGGATCCGATAATGGCCTCGGATCCTGTCTGGTTCAATCTTCTTGGTATGAGTGGAGGTAGATGAGTGGAGGTAGATGCTCAGCTGTTATCAACCGCCCTTATTTTTCCCGGGCGACCTACACTATTGGGATGGCCTCAGGGACTTTGGAGGGTTCTCCTAATTTGTACGATATTTGACATTGGAATGGGCAGAATTCCCATGGATTGGGTGGGGGCAGTCCTAATGTGTGGCTCCAGGGGCCCCAGGCTGGAGGGAGTGTGGCCCAGGACTTTCAGGACAGAAGACAGAAAACACAAACTCAGCTTAAGTTTGGGGACGTAGGTATGGCACGCCCGATCTACAAACCATGAGAAGAACTCTTCAGGATATGAAGAATGAGCGTGTTTCAGTCGCTTGCTCAGGCTTTTGTCTATGGATTTTGTTTCAGCGATGGCCGTGGAATGTTGGGGAGGTCTCATGGGCCATGGAAGAATCTTCCTCTCTGTGGATTTGGCCCGATCCCAATTGTTTTTCGTCAATCTGTGGGATGGGAGGACTCCTTTCAGGTTTGTTACCTCTGGTGTCCCACCAAAAGAGGAATTCCAAAGCAGAGCCCTGGGGAAGAGTGAAGGGACAACCCGAACTATGGTTAAAAATTGGGGCCTAGGGGCATGGCAAGCCCAATATGCTGTCTCTTCATATAGGCCCTGAGAGGCCTTATCTGAGGACTGGCCTCAGGCTGAGGGTCACAGTGTGTGTTTGTGACCAATGTGGCCCGCAAGCATGTGCTGGGCCTCATGGGCCACGCTTGTTTCAACTACACTGAACGTTGGACAACATGCCAAGCACAAGGTTTCTTGCCATGGGGAAAGAGTTCTGATTTCTGCATCATTTTCAACCCTGGGCAATGGTTGGAGATAAGGTCTAAGTTCTGGAGCCTGAAAACCGCAGTTGGGAAGAGATGACGACCTAAGGCCATGGCGGGTCCGATGTGCTCAGTGTGCGGCCAGCTGTCTGGTTGGGACCAGGAGGTCCAGGCTCAGACTGGGTCAGAAGGGGAAATAGTGCCCAGGTCAGCCTATATGTTTGGGGTACAGCCGATTGGCGTGCAGGTTGATTCTCATTTGGGGTTTCGGGGTAGCCCTGAGGGCAATGTTTTACTTCTGTAGGGCAGGCAGAGTGCGGCATTGTAGTTCTGGATTGCCAAACTGGAGGGCTTGTGGGCCAGTAGTCTGAGGACGGAGTCTGAGAACCCCAGCTAGGCCTAGGTTTCTGGGTGAGGATATGGCAGGCACAATCTACAGACCTCAATAGAGATCTCGTGCATCTGAAGTCAGGGCAAGGATCAGACGATCGCTCAGGTTGGACTTTCTGCCCTGATGGCCCATTCTTGAAGAAGGTTGGATCACGAGGACATGGGGGTTTTCCCACGATGGGAGTTGTGAGAAGCTCCAAACTGCAAAGATTCTTCTGCAGGACAATTGAGACCTGTTGGTTGGTTCCAGGCCAACGATTCCGAGCAGGGTTCTAAGGATGGATGGCTGGGTAGCCCAGTCGCATTCCAATCGTCTCCAAGCAACAAGACAGGTTAGATCTGCTGGATGTGGGGGGCAACCGAGGAGGCTGAGTGGAATTGGACTCTCCTGTCGATGTGTCCTAATATGTTTTTGTGTCTATGGAGACCTTGGAATGAAGCGGTGGCCCTGGGGCCCTGAAGGGTTCTCCTAAACAGAGGCTTTGACACAGCTCCAACGTGCATGTTTCCCATGTGTAGATGAGATTTGTTCTGATGGGTGAGTCAAGAAACAGCCATATGCTGGTATTGAAATCCAGGCCTCTGAGGAGAGATGCCTGGAAACCAAAGCAATGGATCCGATTAGTGCCTAGGGGCCTGTTCGTTCCTTTTTACCTCTGGGGACATCAGTCTAGGGGTCTGAGTGCAGGTAGGTGCTCAGATGGGCTCAGATTGCCCCTGTTTGTCCTGGGAAGCCACAACTATTGGGATGGCCTCAGGGACTTTGGAGGTTATCCTATTAGTAGGGTTGTGGCCATTGGAATGGGCACATACAATTCCCTTGGAGAGGGCAAGTACAGTCCTCAGGTTTGGCTCCAGGGCCCTGAGCCTGTAGGGTGTGTAGGCCAGAGCTGTTTGGACAGTTGTCTGAAAACACAAACTCGGCTTATGTTTTCGGTCATAGGTATGGCAGGACTGATCTACAGACCATAAGGAGAACACTTCGGGATATGAAAAAAGGGCGAGTGTGAGGCTCTTGCTCAAGTTTTTGTCTCTGGATATCGTGTCACTCACGGTCGTGAAATTGCCGGGTGACTTCATGGGAAATGGACGAGTCTTACTCTCTGAGGGTTCGGTCCCGACCAAAGAGTTTGGGGTCATTCTGGGGATGGAAGAAGTCCGTTTTTTTGTTGTTGTCGATTTGTTTCATTTTGTTTTTCAACCTCAGATGTCCCACCAAATGAGGGATTCCAGAGTAGAGCCCTGAGGTGGGGCGACTGGACAACCAGAAATCTGGTTAAAAATTGGGGACTAGGGACATGTCAAGCCCATTATGACATCTAATGGTCCAGCCACTGAGAGGACTTACTAGAGGACAGGACTCACGCTGAGGTCACAATGCGTGTTTATGCTCTCGTCGCACTCAGGAATGGGCGGGGCCTCAGGGTGAATGCTGATTCTCCTACACTGAACGTTGGACAACATGCCAACCACAAGGTTTCTTGCCATGTGTCAGGAAGAGTTCTGATTTCTGCATCAATGTCCCCCGTGGGCAGTGATTGGAGATAAGGTCTAGGTTCTGAAGCCTGGAAACTGAGGTAGGGAAGAGATGATGACCTAAGGCCAGGGCGTGTTTGATGTGCTCAGGGCGCGGTCACCTGGCTGGTGTTGGTCAGCAGGTCCGGGCTCAGGTTGTGTCAGACAGTGCATTAGTGCCCAGGTTAGACTATATAATTAGGGTACATTCGAGTGCCGTGTAGGTTTATCTTCATTTAAGCTGCCTGGTCAGCTCATTATGTAATATTTTTTTTCTAGAGGGCAGGCAGAGTGCTTCATTGTCGGTCCGGAATTGCCATAATTGAGGGCTTCGGGGCCAGGAGAGTGCGTACGGAAGTCTGAGAACACAAGCTAGACTTCGGATTCAGGGTGAGGGCACGGCAGGTACCCCCTGCAGATCTGAACCAATATCTCATGCATCTGAAGTCAGGGCGAGGATCCGACGTTGGCTCAGGTTGGAGTTTCTGCGCATGACGGCCCCTTCATGAAGGGAGCGGAATCTCGAGGCCATGGAGGTTTTCCACGCTGGGAGATGTGGGATGCCCCCTTCAAGGATTCCTTCTGCGGGACAATTGAGACCTGTTGGACAGCTCCAGGACATCCCATATGGAATGACTCCAGAGCACCGTTCGAGGATGGATGCCTGGGAAGTCCGCCTCGCCTTCCAATTGTCTCCTAGCAACAAGACAGTTTAGATCTAATGGATCTGCGGGAGCAACCGGGGTGGCTGAGTTGAAATGCACTTTCCAGAGGATGGGTCCTAACGTGTGTTTGTGTCCATGAGGGCCTTGGTATGGGGAGGTGGCACCGGGACCCTGAAGTATTCTCCTAAGCTTTGGCATAGCTCCCATGCACAAGTTTCCTTGTGGAGACGAGATTTGTTCTGATGGGTGCCTCAGGAAATCCCCTCTGCTGGTATTGGAATCCAGGCTTGAGGAGACATGCCTTTAAACCAAAGCAATGGATCTGATAATGGCCTCGGGTCCTGTCTGGTTCAGTTTTCTTGGTATGAGTGGAGGTAGATGAGTGGAGATAGATGCTCAGCCGGTATCAACCGCCCTTTTTTGTCCCGGGCGACCTACACTATTGGGATGGCCTCAGGGACTTTGGAGGGTTCTCCTAATTTGTACGATTTTTGACAATGGAATGGGCAGAATTCCCATGGATTGGGTGGGGGCAGTCCTAATGTGTGGCTCCAGGGGCCCCAGCGTGGAGGGAGTGTGGCCCAGGACTTTGAGGACAGAAGACTGAAAACACAAACTCAGCTTAAGTTTGGGGACGTAGGTATGGCACGCCCGATCTACAAACCATGAGAAGAACTCTTCAGGATATGAAGAATGAGCGAGTCTGAGTCGCTTGCTCAGGCTTTTGTCTCTGGATTTTGTTTCAGCGATGGCCGTGGAATGTTGGGGAGGTCTCATGGGCCATGGACGAATCTTCCTCTCTGTGGATTTGGCCCGATCCCAATTGTTTTTCGTCAGTCTGTGGGATGGGAGGACTCCTTTCAGGTTTGTTACCTCTGGTGTCCCACCAAAAGAGGAATTCCAAAGCAGAGCCCTGGGGAAGAGTGAATGGAAACCCCGAACGATGGTTAAAAATTGGGGCCTAGGGGCATGGCAAGCCCAATATGCTGTCTCTTCATATAGTCCCTGAGAGGCCTTACCTGAGGACTGGGCTCAGGCTGAGTGTCACAATGTGTGTTTGTGACCAATGTGGCCTGCAAGCATGCGCTGGGCCTCATGGGCCACGCTTGTTTTAACTACACTGAACGTTGGACAACATGCCAACCACAAGGTTTCTTGCCATGGGGAAAGAGTTCTGATTTCTGCATCATTTTCAACCCTGGGCAGTGGTTGGAGATAAGGTCTAGGTTCTGGAGCCTGAAAACCGCAGTTGGGAAGAGATGACGACCTAAGGCCATGGCGGGTCCGATGTGCTCAGTGTGCGGCCAGCTGTCTGGGTGGGACCAGGAGGTCCAGGCTCAGGCTTGGTCAGAAGGGGAAATAGTGCCCAGGTCAGCCTATATGTTTGGGGTACAGCCGAATGGCGTGCAGGTGGATCCTCATTTGGAGTTTCGGGGTAGCCCTGAGGGCAATGTTTTACTTCTGTAGGGCAGGCAGAGTGCGGCATTGTAGTTCTGGATTGCCCAACTGGAGGGCTTGTGGGCCAGTAGTCTGAGGACGGAGTCTGAGAACCCAAGCTAGGCCTAGGTTTCTGGGTGAGGATATGGCAGGCACAATCTACAGACCTCAATCGAGATCTCGTGCATCTGAAGTCAGGGCAAGGATCAGACGATCGCTCAGGTTGGACTTTCTGCCCTGATGGCCCTTTCTTTTTTTTTTTTTTTAATTTATTTTTTATTTTCAGCATAACAGTATTCATTATTTTTCACCACACCCAGTGCTCCATGCAATTCGTGCCCTTTTTAATACCCACCACCTAGTACCCCAACCTCCCACCCCCCACCCCTTCAAAACCCTCAGATTGTTTTTCAGAGTCCATAGTCTCTCATGGTTCACCTCCCCTTCCAATTTCCCCCAACTCCCTTCTCCTCTCTAACTCCCCATGTCCTCCATGCTATTTGTTATGCTCCACAAATAAGTGAAACCATATGATAATTGACTCTCTCTGCTTGACTTATTTCACTCAGCATAATAATCTCTTCCAGTCCCGTCCATGTTGCTACAAAAGTTGGGTATTTGTCCTTTCTTTTTTTTTTTTTTTTTTTATAAACATATATTTTTATCCCCAGGGGTACAGGTCTGTGAATCACCAGGTTTACACACTTCACAGCACTCACCAAAGCACATACCCTCCCCAATGTCCATAATCCCACCCCCTTCTCCCAAACCCCCTCCCCCCAGCAACCCTCAGTTTGTTTTGTGAGATTAAGAGTCACTTATGGTTTGTCTCCCTCCCAATCCCATCTTGTTTCATTTATTCTTCTCCTACCCACTTAAGCCTCCATGTTGCATCACCACTTCCTCATATCAGGGAGATCATATGATAGTTGTCTTTCTCTGCTTGACTTATTTCGCTAAGCATGATACACTCTAGTTCCATCCATGTTGTCGCAAATGGCAAGATTTCATTTCTTTTGATGGCTGCATAGTATTCCATTGTGTATATATACCACATCTTCTTGATCCATTCATCTGTTGATGGACATCTAGGTTCTTTCCATAGTTTGGCTATTGTGGACATTGCTGCTATAAACATTCGGGTGCATGTGCCCCTTTGGATCACTACATTTGTATCTTTAGGGTAAATACCCAATAGTGCAATTGCTGGGTCATTCTGAGGAACCTCCGTGCTGTTTTCCAGAGTGGCTGCACTAGCTTGCATTCCCACCAACAGTGTAGGAGGGTTCCCCTTTCTCCACATCCTCGCCAGCATCTCTCATTTCCTGACTTGTTGATTTTAGCCATTCTGACTGGTGTGAGGTGATATCTCATTGTGGTTTTGATTTGTATTTCCCTGATGCCGAGTGATATGGAGCACTTTTTCATGTGTCTGTTGGCCATCTGGATGTCTTCTTTGCAGAAATGTCTGTTCATGTCCTCTGCCCATTTCTTGATTGGATTATTTGTTCTTTGGGTGTTGAGTTTGCTAAGTTCTTTATAGATTCTGGACACTAGTCCTTTATCTGATATGTCGTTTGCAAATATCTTCTCCCATTCTGTCATTTGTCTTTTGATTTTGTTAACTGTTTCCTTTGCTGTGCAAAAGCTTTTGATCTTGATGAAATCCCAATAGTTCATTTTTTCCCTTGCTTCCCTTGCCTTTTGCGTTGTTCCTAGGAAGATGTTGCTGCGGCAGAGGTCGAAGAGGTTGCTGCCTGTGTTCTCCTCAAGGATTTTGATGGATTCCTTTCGCACATTGAGGTCCTTCATCCATTTTGAGTCTATTTTTGTGTGTGGTGTAAGGAAATGGTCCAATTTCATTTTTCTGCATGTGGCTGTCCAATTTTCCCAGCACCATTTATTGAAGAGGCTGTCTTTTTTCCATTGGACATTCTTTCCTGCTTTGTCGAAGATGAGTTGACCATAGATTTGAGGGTCTATTTCTGGGCTCTCTATTCTGTTCCATTGATCTATGTGTCTGTTTTTGTGCCAGTACCATGCTGTCTTGATGATGACAGCTTTGTAATAGAGCTTGAAGTCCGGAATTGTGATGCCACCAACGTTGGCTTTCTTTTTCAATATCCCTTTGGCTATTCGAGGTCTTTTCTGGTTCCATATAAATTTTAGCATTATTTGTTCCATTTCTTTGAAAAAGATGGATGGTACTTTAATAGGAATTGCATTAAATGTGTAGATTGCTTAGGGTAGCATAGACATTTTCACAATATTTATTCTTCCAATCCAGGAGCATGGAACATTTTTCCATTTCTTTGTATCTTCCTCAATTTCTTTCATGAGTACTTTTTCTGTGTCTCTTTGGTTAGGTTTATTCCTAGGTATCTTATGGTTTTGGATGCAATTGTAAATGGGATTGACTCCTTAATATCTCTTTCTTCTGTCTTGCTGTTGGTGTAGAGAAATGCAACTGATTTCTGTGCATTGATTTTATATCCTGACACTTTACTGAATTCCTGTATAAGTTCTAGCAGTTTTGGAGTGGAGTCTTTTGGGTTTTCCACATATAGTATCATATCATCTGCGAAGAGTGATAATTTGACTTCTTCTTTGCCAATTTGGATGCCTTTAATTTCCTTTTGTTGTCTGATTGCTGAGGCTAGGACCTCTAGTACTATGTTGAATAGCAGTGGTGATAAGGGACATCCCTGCCGTGTTCCTGACCTTAGTGGAAAAGCTTTCAGTTTTTCTCCATTGAGAATGATATTTGCGGTGGGTTTTTCATAGATGGCTTTGATGATATTGAGGTATGTGCCCTCTATCCCTACACTTTGAAGAGTTTTGATCAGGAAGGGATGCTGTACTTTGTCAAATGCTTTTTCAGCATCTATTGAAAGTATCATATGGTTCTTGTTCTTTCTTTTATTGATGTGTTGTATCACATTGACTGATTTGCGGATGTTGAACCAACCTTGCAGCCCTGGAATAAATCCCACTTGGTCGTCGTGAATAATCTTTTTAATGTACTGTTGAATCCTATTGGCTAGTATTTTGCTGAGTATTTTTGCATCTGTGTTCCCTGATGGCCCTTTCTTGAAGGGGGTTGGATCACGAGGACATGGGGGTTTTCCCACGATGGGAGTTGTGAGAAGCTCCAAACTGCAAAGATTCTTCTGCAGGACAATTGAGAACTGTTGGTTGCCTCCAGGCCAACGATTCCGAGCAGGGTTCTAAGGATGGATGGCTGGGTAGCCCACCTCGCATTCCAATTGTCTCCAAGCAACAAGACAGGTTAGATCTGCTGGATGTGGGGGGCAACCGAGGAGGCTGAGTTGAAATGGACTCTCCTGTGGATGTGTCCTAATAAGTTTTTGTGTCTATGGAGACCTTGGAATGAAGCGGTGGCCCTGGGGCCCTGAAGGGTTCTCCTAAACAGAGGCTTTGACACAGCTCCAACGTGCATGTTTCCCATGTGTAGATGAGATTTGTTCTGATGGGTGAGTCAAGAAACAGCCATATGCTGGTATTGAAATCCAGGCCTCTGAGGAGAGATGCCTGGAAACCAAAGCAATGGATCCGATTAGTGCCTGGGGGCCTGTTCGTTCCTTTTTACCTCTGGGGACATCAGTCTACGGGTCTGAGTGCAGGTAGGTGCTCAGATGGGCTCAGATTGCCCCTGTTTGTCCTGGGAAGCCACAACTATTGGGATGGCCTCAGGGACTTTGGAGGTTATCCTACTAGTAGGGTTGTGGCCATTGGAATGGGCACATACAATTCCCTTGGAGAGGGCAAGTACAGTCCTCAGGTTTGGCTCCAGGGCCCTGAGCCTGTAGGGTGTGTAGGCCAGAGCTGTTTGGACAGTTGTCTGAAAACACAAACTCGGCTTATGTTTTGGGTCATAGGTATGGCAGGACTGATCTACAGACCATGAGGAGAACACTTCGGGATATGAAAAAAGGGCGAGTGTGAGGCTCTTGCTCAAGTTTTTGTCTCTGGATATCGTGTCACTCATGGTCGTGAAATTGCCGGGTGACTTCATGGGAAATGGACGAGTCTTACTCTCTGGGGGTTCGGTCCCGTCCAAAGAGTTTGGGGTCATTCTGGGGATGGAAGAAGTCCGTTTTTTTGTTGTTGTCGATTTGTTTTATTTTGTTTTTCAACCTCAGATGTCCCACCAAATGAGGGATTCCAGCGTAGTGCCCTGAGGTGGGGCGACTGGACAACCAGAAATCTGGTTCAAAATTGGGGACTAGGGACATGTCAAGCCCATTATGACATCTAATGGTCCAGCCACTGAGAGGACTTACTAGAGGACAGGACTCACGCTGAGGTCACAATGCGTGTTTATGCTCTCGTCGCACTCAAGAATGGGCGGGGCCTCAGGGTGAATGCTGTTTTCTCCTACACTAAACGTTGGACAGCATGCCAACCACAAGGTTTCTTGCCATGGGTCAGGAAGAGTTCTGATTTCTGCATCACAGTCACCCGTGGGCAGTGATTGGAGATAAGGTCTAGGTTCTGAAGCCTGAAAACTGAGGTAGGGAAGAGATGATGACCTAAGGCCAGGGCGGGTCTGATGTGCTCAGTGTTTGGTCAGCTGTCTGGGTGTTGGTCAGCAGGTCCGGGCTCAGGTTGTGTCAGACAGTGCATTAGTGCCCAGGTTAGACTATATAATTTGGGTACATTCGAGTGCCGTGTAGGTTTATCTTCATTTAAGCTGCCTGGTCAGCTCATTAGGCAATATATTTTTTCTAGAGGGCAGGCAGAGTGCTTCATTGTCGGTCCGGAATTGCCATACTTGAGGGCTTCGGGGCCAGGAGAGTGCGTACGGAAGTCTGAGAACACAAGCTAGACTTCGGATTCAGGGTGAGGGCACGGCAGGTACCCGCTGCAGATCTGAACCAATATCTCATGCATCTGAAGTCAGGGCGAGGATCCCACGTTGGCTCAGGTTGGAGTTTCTGTGCATGACGGCCCCTTCATGAAGGGAGCGGAATCTCGAGGCCATGGAGGTTTTCCACGCTGGGAGATGTGGGATGCCCCCTTCAAGGATTCCTTCTGCGGGACAATTGAGACCTGTTGGACAGCTCCAGGACATCCCATATGGAATGACTCCAGAGCACCGTTCGAGGATGGATGCCTGGGAAGTCCGCCTCGCCTTCCATTGTCTCCTAGCAACAAGACAGTTTAGATCTAATGGATCTGCGGGATCAACCGGGGTGGCTGAGTTGAAATGCACTTTCCAGAGGATGGGTCCTAATGTGTGTTTGTGTCCATGAGGGCCTTGGAATGGGGAGGTGGCACCGGGACCCTGAAGTATTCTCCTAAGCTTTGGCATAGCTCCCATGCACAAGTTTCCTTGTGGAGACGAGATTTGTTCTGTTGGGTGCCTCAGGAAATCCCCTCTGCTGGTATTGGAATGCAGGCTTTTGAGGAGACATGCCTGTAAAACAAAGCAATGGATCCGATAATGGCCTCGGGTCCTGTCTGGTTCAATCTTCTTGGTATGAGTGGAGGTAGATGAGTGGAGGTAGATGCTCAGCCGGTATCAACCGCCCTTTTTTGTCCCGGGGGACCTACACTATTGGGATGGCTTCAGGGACTTTGGAGGGTTCTCCTAATTTGTAGGATTTTTGACAATGGAATGGGCAGAATTCCCATGGATTGTGTGGGGGCAGTCATAATGTGTGGCTCCAGGGGCCCCAGCCTGGAGGGAGTGTGGCCCAGGACTTTGAGGACAGAAGACTGAAAACACAAACTCAGCTTAAGTTGGGGACGTAGGTATGGCACGCCCGATCTACAAACCATGAGAAGAACTCTTCAGGATATGAAGAATGAGCGAGTCTGAAGAGCTTGCTCAGGCTTTTGTCTCTGGATTTTGTTTCAGCGATGGCCGTGGAATGTTGGGGAGGTCTCATGGGCCATGGACGAATCTTCCTCTCTGTGGATTTGGCCCGATCCCAATTGTTTTTCGTCAATCTGTGGGATGGGAGGACTCCTTTCTGGTTTGTTACCTCTGGTGTCCCACCAAAAGAGGAATTCCAAAGCAGAGCCCTGGGGAAGAGTGAAGGGACACCCCGAACTATGGTTAAAAATTGGGGCCTAGGGGCATGGCAAGCCCAATATGCTGTCTCTTCATATAGGCCCTGAGAGGCCTTACCTGAGGACTGGGCTCAGGCTGAGGGTCACAATGTGTGTTTGTGACCAATGGGGCCCGTAAGCATGGGCTGGGCCTCATGGGCCACGCTTGTTTCAACTACACTGAACGTTGGACAACATGCCAAGCACAAGGTTTCTTGCCATGGGGAAAGAGTTCTGATTTCTGCATCATTTTCAACCCTGGGCAGTGGTTGGAGATAAGGTCTAGGTTCTGGAGCCTTAAAACCGCAGTTGGGAAGAGATGACGACCTAAGGCCATGGCAGGTCCGATGTGCTAAGTGTGCGGCCAGCTGTCTGGGTGGGACCAGGAGGTCCAGGCTCAGGCTGGGTCAGAAGGGGAAATAGTGCCCAGGTCAGCCTATATGTTTGGGGTACAGCCGAATGGCGTGCAGGTGGATCCTCATTTGGAGTTTCGGGGTAGCCCTGAGGGCAATGTTTTACTTCTGTAGGGCAGGCAGAGTGCAGCATTGTAGTTCTGGATTGCCCAACTGGAGGGCTTGTGGGCCAGTAGTCTGAGGACGGAGTCTGAGAACCCAAGCTAGGCCTATTTTTCTGGGTGAGGATATGGCAGGCACAATCTACAGACCTCAATAGAGATCTCGTGCATCTGAAGTCAGGGCAAGGATCAGACGATCGCTCAGGTTGGACTTTCTGCCCTGATGGCCCTTTCTTGAAGGGGGTTGGATCACGAGGACATGGGGGTTTTCCCACGATGGGAGTTGTGAGAAGCTCCAAACTGCAAAGATTCTTCTGCAGGACAATTGAGACCTGTTGGTTGGCTCCAGGCCAACGATTCCGAGCAGGGTTCTAAGGATGGATGGCTGGGTAGCCCACCTCGCATTCCAATTGTCTCCAAGCAACAAGACAGGTTAGATTTGCTGGATGTGGGGGGCAACCGAGGAGGCTGAGTTGAAATGGACTCTCCTGTGGATGTGTCCTAATATGTTTTTGTGTCTATGGAGACCTTGGAATGAAGCGGTGGCCCTGGGGCCCTGAAGGGTTCTCCTAAACAGAGGCTTTGACACAGCTCCAACGTGCATGTTTCCCATGTGTAGATGAGATTTGTTCTGATGGGTGAGTCAAGAAACAGCCATATGCTGGTATTGAAATCCAGGCCTCTGAGGAGAGTTTCCTGGAAACCAAAGCAATGGATCCGATTAGTGCTTGGGGCCTGTCCGTTCCTTTTTCCTTCTGGGGACATCAGTCTACGGGTCTGAGTGCAGGTAGGTGCTCAGATGGGCTCAGATTGCCCCTGTTGTCCTGGGAAGCCACAACTATTGGGATGGCCTCAGGGACTTTGGAGGTTATCCTATTAGTAGGGTTGTGGCCATTGGAATGGGCACATACAATTCCCTTGGAGAGGGCAAGTACAGTCCTCAGGTTTGGCTCCAGGGCCCTGAGCCTGTAGGGTGTGTAGGCCAGAGCTGTTTGGACAGTTGTCTGAAAACACAAACTCGGCTTATGTTTTGGGTCATAGGTATGGCAGGACTGATCTACAGACCATGAGGAGAACACTTCGCGATATGAAAAAAGGGCGAGTGTGAGGCTCTTGCTCAAGTTTTTGTCTCTGGATATCGTGTCACTCATGGTCGTGAAATTGCCGGGTGACTTCATGGGAAATGGACGAGTCTTACTCTCTGGGGGTTCGGTCCCGTACAAAGAGTTTGGGGTCATTCTGGGGATGGAAGAAGTCCGTTTTTTTGTTGTTGTCGATTTGTTTCATTTTGTTTTTCAACCTCAGATGTCCCACCAAATGAGGGATTCCAGCGTAGAGCCCTGAGGTGGGGCGACTGGACAACCAGAAATCTGGTTCAAAATTGGGGACTAGGGACATGTCAAGCCCATTATGACATCTAATGGTCCAGCCACTGAGAGGACTTACTAGAGGACAGGACTCACGCTGAGGTCACAATGCGTGTTTATGCTCTCGTCGCACTCAAAAATGGGCGGGGCCTCAGGGTGAATGCTGTTTTCTCCTACACTGAACGTTGGACAACATGCCAACCACAAGGTTTCTTGCCATGGGTCAGGAAGAGTTCTGTTTTCTGCATCACAGTCACCCGTGGGCAGTGATTGGAGATAAGGTCTAGGTTCTGAAGCCTGAAAACTGAGGTAGGGAAGAGATGATGACCTAAGGCCAGGGCGGGTCTGATTTGCTCAGGGTGCGGTCAGCTGTCTGGGTGTTGGTCAGCAGGTCCGGGCTCAGGTTGTGTCAGACAGTGCATTAGTGCCCAGGTTAGACTATATAATTTGGGTACATTCGAGTGCCGTGTAGGTTTATCTTCATTTAAGCTGCCTGGTCAGCTCATTAGGCAATATATTTTTTCTAGAGGGCAGGCAGAGTGCTTCATTGTCGGTCCGGAATTGCCATACTTGAGGGCTTCGGGGCCAGGAGAGTGCGTACGGAAGTCTGAGAACACAAGCTAGACTTCGGATTCAGGGTGAGGGCACGGCAGGTACCCCCTGCAGATCTGAACCAATATCTCATGCATCTGAAGTCAGAGCGAGGATCCCACGTTGGCTCAGGTTGGAGTTTCTGTGCACGACGGCCCCTTCATGAAGGGAGCGGAATCTCGAGGCCATGGAGGTTTTCCACGTTGGGAGATGTGGGATGCCCCCTTCAAGGATTCCTTCTGCGGGACAATTGAGACCTGTTGGACAGCTCCAGGACATCCCATATGGAATGACTCCAGAGCACCGTTCAAGGATGGATGCCTGGGAAGTCCGCCTCGCCTTCCAATTGTCTCCTAGCAACAAGACAGTTTAGATCTAATGGATCTGCGGGATCAACCGGGGTGGCTGAGTTGAAATGCACTTTCCAGAGGATGGGTCCTAATGTGTGTTTGTGTCCATGAGGGCCTTGGAATGGGGAGGTGGCACCGGGACCCTGAAGTATTCTCCTAAGCTTTGGCATAGCTCCCATGCACAAGTTTCCTTGTGGAGACGAGATTTGTTCTGTTGGGTGCCTCAGGAAATCCCCTCTGCTGGTATTGGAATGCAGGCTTTTGAGGAGACATGCCTGTAAAACAAAGCAATGGATCCGATAATGGCCTCGGGTCCTGTCTGGTTCAATCTTCTTGGTATGAGTGGAGGTAGATGAGTGGAGGTAGATGCTCAGCCGGTATCAACCGCCCTTTTTTGTCCCGGGGGACCTACACTATTGGGATGGCTTCAGGGACTTTGGAGGGTTCTCCTAATTTGTAGGATTTTTGACAATGGAATGGGCAGAATTCCCATGGATTGTGTGGGGGCAGTCATAATGTGTGGCTCCAGGGGCCCCAGCCTGGAGGGAGTGTGGCCCAGGACTTTGAGGACAGAAGACTGAAAACACAAACTCAGCTTAAGTTTGGGGACGTAGGTATGGCACGCCCGATCTACAAACCATGAGAAGAACTCTTCAGGATATGAAGAATGAGCGAGTCTGAAGAGCTTGCTCAGGCTTTTGTCTCTGGATTTTGTTTCAGCGATGGCCGTGGAATGTTGGGGAGGTCTCATGGGCCATGGACGAATCTTCCTCTCTGTGGATTTGGCCCGATCCCAATTGTTTTTCGTCAATCTGTGGCATGGGAGGACTCCTTTCTGGTTTGTTACCTCTGGTGTCCCACCAAAAGAGGAATTCCAAAGCAGAGCCCTGGGGAAGAGTGAAGGGACACCCCGAACTATGGTTAAAAATTGGGGCCTAGGGGCATGGCAAGCCCAATATGCTGTCTCTTCATATAGGCCCTGAGAGGCCTTACCTGAGGACTGGGCTCAGGCTGAGGGTCACAATGTGTGTTTGTGACCAATGGGGCCCGTAAGCATGGGCTGGGCCTCATGGGCCACGCTTGTTTCAACTACACTGAACGTTGGACAACATGCCAAGCACAAGGTTTCTTGCCATGGGGAAAGAGTTCTGATTTCTGCATCATTTTCAACCCTGGGCAGTGGTTGGAGATAAGGTCTAGGTTCTGGAGCCTTAAAACCGCAGTTGGGAAGAGATGACGACCTAAGGCCATGGCAGGTCCGATGTGCTAAGTGTGCGGCCAGCTGTCTGGGTGGGACCAGGAGGTCCAGGCTCAGGCTGGGTCAGAAGGGGAAATAGTGCCCAGGTCAGCCTATATGTTTGGGGTACAGCCGAATGGCGTGCAGGTGGATCCTCATTTGGAGTTTCGGGGTAGCCCTGAGGGCAATGTTTTACTTCTGTAGGGCAGGCAGAGTGCGGCATTGTAGTTCTGGATTGCCCAACTGGAGGGCTTGTGGGCCAGTAGTCTGAGGACGGAGTCTGAGAACCCAAGCTAGGCCTATTTTTCTGGGTGAGGATATGGCAGGCACAATCTACAGACCTCAATAGAGATCTCGTGCATCTGAAGTCAGGGCAAGGATCAGACGATCGCTCAGGTTGGACTTTCTGCCCTGATGGCCCTTTCTTGAAGGGGGTTGGATCACGAGGACATGGGGGTTTTCCCACGATGGGAATTGTGAGAAGCTCCAAACTGCAAAGATTCTTCTGCAGGACAATTGAGACCTGTTGGTTGGCTCCAGGCCAACGATTCCGAGCAGGGTTCTAAGGATGGATGGCTGGGTAGCCCACCTCGCATTCCAATTGTCTCCAAGCAACAAGACAGGTTAGATCTGCTGGATGTGGGGGGCAACCGAGGAGGCTGAGTTGAAATGGACTCTCCTGTGGATGTGTCCTAATATGTTTTTGTGTCTATGGAGACCTTGGAATGAAGCGGTGGCCCTGGGGCCCTGAAGGGTTCTCCTAAACAGAGGCTTTGACACAGCTCCAACGTGCATGTTTCCCATGTGTAGATGAGATTTGTTCTGATGGGTGAGTCAAGAAACAGCCATATGCTGGTATTGAAATCCAGGCCTCTGAGGAGAGTTTCCTGGAAACCAAAGCAATGGATCCGATTAGTGCTTGGGGCCTGTCCGTTCCTTTTTCCTTCTGGGGACATCAGTCTACGGGTCTGAGTGCAGGTAGGTGCTCAGATGGGCTCAGATTGCCCCTGTTGTCCTGGGAAGCCACAACTATTGGGATGGCCTCAGGGACTTTGGAGGTTATCCTATTAGTAGGGTTGTGGCCATTGGAATGGGCACATACAATTCCCTTGGAGAGGGCAAGTACAGTCCTCAGGTTTGGCTCCAGGGCCCTGAGCCTGTAGGGTGTGTAGGCCAGAGCTGTTTGGACAGTTGTCTGAAAACACAAACTCGGCTTATGTTTTGGGTCATAGGTATGGCAGGACTGATCTACAGACCATGAGGAGAACACTTCGCGATATGAAAAAAGGGCGAGTGTGAGGCTCTTGCTCAAGTTTTTGTCTCTGGATATCGTGTCACTCATGGTCGTGAAATTGCCGGGTGACTTCATGGGAAATGGACGAGTCTTACTCTCTGGGGGTTCGGTCCCGTACAAAGAGTTTGGGGTCATTCTGGGGATGGAAGAAGTCCGTTTTTTTGTTGTTGTCGATTTGTTTCATTTTGTTTTTCAACCTCAGATGTCCCACCAAATGAGGGATTCCAGCGTAGAGCCCTGAGGTGGGGCGACTGGACAACCAGAAATCTGGTTCAAAATTGGGGACTAGGGACATGTCAAGCCCATTATGACATCTAATGTTCCAGCCACTGAGAGGACTTACTAGAGGAGAGGACTCACGCTGAGGTCACAATGCGTGTTTATGCTCTCGTCGCACTCAAAAATGGGCGGGGCCTCAGGGTGAATGCTGTTTTCTCCTACACTGAACGTTGGACAACATGCCAACCACAAGGTTTCTTGCCATGGGTCAGGAAGAGTTCTGTTTTCTGCATCACAGTCACCCGTGGGCAGTGATTGGAGATAAGGTCTAGGTTCTGAAGCCTGAAAACTGAGGTAGGGAAGAGATGATGACCTAAGGCCAGGGCGGGTCTGAATTGCTCAGGGTGCGGTCAGCTGTCTGGGTGTTGGTCAGCAGGTCCGGGCTGAGGTTGTGTCAGATAGTGCATTAGTGCCCAGGTTAGACTATATAATTTGGGTACATTCGAGTGCCGTGTAGGTTTATCTTCATTTAAGCTGCCTGGTCAGCTCATTAGGCAATATATTTTTTTTAGAGGGCAGGCAGAGTGCTTCATTGTCGGTCCGGAATTGCCATACTTGAGGGCTTCGGGGCCAGGAGAGTGCGTACGGAAGTCTGAGAACACAAGCTAGACTTCGGATTCAGGGTGAGGGCACGGCAGGTACCCCCTGCAGATCTGAACCAATATCTCATGCATCTGAAGTCAGAGCGAGGATCCCACGTTGGCTCAGGTTGGAGTTTCTGTGCATGACGGCCCCTTCATGAAGGGAGCGGAATCTCGAGGCCATGGAGGTTTTCCACGTTGGGAGATGTGGGATGCCCCCTTCAAGGATTCCTTCTGCGGGACAATTGAGACCTGTTGGACAGCTCCAGGACATCCCATATGGAATGACTCCAGAGCACCGTTCGAGGATGGATGCCTGGGAAGTCCGCCTCGCCTTCCAATTGTCTCCTAGCAACAAGACAGTTTAGATCTAATGGATCTGCGGGATCAACCGGGGTGGCTGAGTTGAAATGCACTTTCCAGAGGATGGGTCCTAATGTGTGTTTGTGTCCATGAGGGCCTTGGAATGGGGAGGTGGCACCGGGACCCTGAAGTATTCTCCTAAGCTTTGGCATAGCTCCCATGCACAAGTTTCCTTGTGGAGACGAGATTTGTTCTGTTGGGTGCCTCAGGAAATCCCCTCTGCTGGTATTGGAATGCAGGCTTTTGAGGAGACATGCCTGTAAAACAAAGCAATGGATCCGATAATGGCCTCGGGTCCTGTCTGGTTCAATCTTCTTGGTATGAGTGGAGGTAGATGAGTGGAGGTAGATGCTCAGCCGGTATCAACCGCCCTTTTTTGTCCCGGGGGACCTACACTATTGGGATGGCTTCAGGGACTTTGGAGGGTTCTCCTAATTTGTAGGATTTTTGACAATGGAATGGGCAGAATTCCCATGGATTGTGTGGGGGCAGTCATAATGTGTGGCTCCAGGGGCCCCAGCCTGGAGGGAGTGTGGCCCAGGACTTTGAGGACAGAAGACTGAAAACACAAACTCAGCTTAAGTTTGGGGACGTAGGTATGGCACGCCCGATCTACAAACCATGAGAAGAACTCTTCAGGATATGAAGAATGAGCGAGTCTGAAGAGCTTGCTCAGGCTTTTGTCTCTGGATTTTGTTTCAGCGATGGCCGTGGAATGTTGGGGAGGTCTCATGGGCCATGGACGAATCTTCCTCTCTGTGGATTTGGCCCGATCCCAATTGTTTTTCGTCAGTCTGTGGGATGGGAGGACTCCTTTCTGGTTTGTTACCTCTGGTGTCCCACCAAAAGAGGAATTCCAAAGCAGAGCCCTGGGGAAGAGTGAAGGGACACCCCGAACTATGGTTAAAAATTGGGGCCTAGGGGCATGGCAAGCCCAATATGCTGTCTCTTCATATAGGCCCTGAGAGGCCTTACCTGAGGACTGGGCTCAGGCTGAGGGTCACAATGTGTGTTTGTGACCAATGTGGCCCGCAAGCATGGGCTGGGCCTCATGGGACACGCTTGTTTCAACTACACTGAACGTTGGACAACATGCCAAGCACAAGGTTACTTGCCATGGGGAAAGAGTTCTGATTTCTGCATCATTTTCAACCCTGGGCAGTGGTTGGAGATAAGGTCTAAGTTCTGAGCCTGAAAACCGCAGTTGGGAAGAGAAGACGACCTAAGGCCATGGCGGGTCCGATGTGCTCAGTGTGGGGCCAGCTGTCTGGGTGGGACCAGGAGGTCCAGGCTCAGGCTGGGTCAGAAGGGGAAATAGTGCCCAGGTCAGCCTATATGTTGGGGTTACAGCCGAATGGCGTGCAGGTTGATCCTCATTTGGGGTTTCGGGGTAGCCCTGAGGGCAATGTTTTACTTCTGTAGGGCAGGCAGAGTGCGGCATTGTAGTTCTGGATTGCCCAACTGGAGGGCTTGTGGGCCAGTAGTCTGAGGACGGAGTCTGAGAACCCAAGCTAGGCCTAGGTTTCTGGGTGAGGATATGGCAGGCACAATCTACAGACCTCAATCGAGATCTCGTGCATCTGAAGTCAGGGCAAGGATCAGACGATCGCTCAGGTTGGACTTTCTGCCCTGATGGCCCTTTCTTGAAGGGGGTTGGGACACGAGGACATGGGGGTTTTCCCACGATGGGAGTTGTGACAAGCTCCAAACTGCAAAGATTCTTCTGCAGGACAATTGAGACCTGTTGGTTGGCTGCAGGCCAACGATTCCGAGCCGGGTTCTAAGGATGGATGGCTGGGTAGCCCACCTCGCATTCCAATTGTCTCCAAGCAACAAGACAGGTTAGATCTGCTGGATGTGGGGGGCAACCGAGGAGGCTGAGTTGAAATGGACTCTCCTGTGGATGTGTCCTAATATGTTTTTGTGTCTATGGAGACCTTGGAATGAAGCGGTGGCCCTGGGGCCCTGAAGGGTTCTCCTAAACAGAGGCTTTGACACAGCTCCAACGTGCATGTTTCCCATGTGTAGATGAGATTTGTTCTGATGGGTGAGTCAAGAAACAGCCATATGCTGGTATTGAAATCCAGGCCTCTGAGGAGAGTTTCCTGGAAACCAAAGCAATGGATCCGATTAGTTCCTAGGGGCCTGTCCGTTCCTTTTTACTTCTGGGGACATCAGTCTACGGGTCTGAGTGCAGGTAGGTGCTCAGATGGGCTCAGATTGCCCCTGTTTGTCCTGGGAAGCCACAACTATTGGAATGGCCTCAGGGACTTTGGAGGTTATCCTACTAGTAGGGTTGTGGCCATTGGAATGGGCACATACAATTCCCTTGGAGAGGGCAAGTACAGTCCTCAGGTTTGGCTCCAGGGCCCTGAGCCTGTAGGGTGTGTAGGCCAGAGGTGTTTGGACAGTTGTCTGAAAACACAAACTCGGCTTATGTTTTGGGTCATAGGTATGGCAGGACTGATCTACAGACCATGAGGAGAACACTTCGCGATATGAAAAAAGGGCGAGTGTGAGGATCTTGCTCAAGTTTTTGTCTCTGGATATCGTGTCACTCTTGGTCGTGAAATTGCCGGGTGACTTCATGGGAAATGGACGAGTCTTACTCTCTGGGGGTTCGGTCCCGTACAAAGAGTTTGGGGTCATTCTGGGGATGGAAGAAGTCCGTTTTTTTGTTGTTGTCGATTTGTTTCATTTTGTTTTTCAACCTCAGATGTCCCACCAAATGAGGGATTCCAGCGTAGAGCCCTGAGGTGGGGCGACTGGACAACCAGAAATCTGGTTAAAAATTGGGGACTAGGGACATGTCAAGCCCATTATGACATCTAATGTTCCAGCCACTGAGAGGACTTACTAGAGGAGAGGACTCACGCTGAGGTCACAATGCGTGTTTATGCTCTCGTCGCACTCAAAAATGGGCGGGGCCTCAGGGTGAATGCTGTTTTCTCCTACACTGAACGTTGGACAACATGCCAACCACAAGGTTTCTTGCCATGGGTCAGGAAGAGTTCTGTTTTCTGCATCACAGTCACCCGTGGGCAGTGATTGGAGATAAGGTCTAGGTTCTGAAGCCTGAAAACTGAGGTAGGGAAGAGATGATGACCTAAGGCCAGGGCGGGTCTGATTTGCTCAGGGTGCGGTCAGCTGTCTGGGTGTTGGTCAGCAGGTCCGGGCTCAGGTTGTGTCAGACAGTGCATTAGTGCCCAGGTTAGACTATATAATTTGGGTACATTCGAGTGCCGTGTAGGTTTATCTTCATTTAAGCTGCCTGGTCAGCTCATTAGGCAATATATTTTTTCTAGAGGGCAGGCAGAGTGCTTCATTGTCGGTCCGGAATTGCCATACTTGAGGGCTTCGGGGCCAGGAGAGTGCGTACGGAATTCTGAGAACACAAGCTAGACTTCGGATTCAGGGTGAGGGCACGGCAGGTACCCCCTGCAGATCTGAACCAATATCTCATGCATCTGAAGTCAGAGCGAGGATCCCACGTTGGCTCAGGTTGGAGTTTCTGTGCACGACGGCCCCTTCATGAAGGGAGCGGAATCTCGAGGCCATGGAGGTTTTCCACGTTGGGAGATGTGGGATGCCCCCTTCAAGGATTCCTTCTGCGGGACAATTGAGACCTGTTGGACAGCTCCAGGACATCCCATATGGAATGACTCCAGAGCACCGTTCAAGGATGGATGCCTGGGAAGTCCGCCTCGCCTTCCAATTGTCTCCTAGCAACAAGACAGTTTAGATCTAATGGATCTGCGGGATCAACCGGGGTGGCTGAGTTGAAATGCACTTTCCAGAGGATGGGTCCTAATGTGTGTTTGTGTCCATGAGGGCCTTGGAATGGGGAGGTGGCACCGGGACCCTGAAGTATTCTCCTAAGCTTTGGCATAGCTCCCATGCACAAGTTTCCTTGTGGAGACGAGATTTGTTCTGTTGGGTGCCTCAGGAAATCCCCTCTGCTGGTATTGGAATGCAGGCTTTTGAGGAGACATGCCTGTAAAACAAAGCAATGGATCCGATAATGGCCTCGGGTCCTGTCTGGTTCAATCTTCTTGGTATGAGTGGAGGTAGATGAGTGGAGGTAGATGCTCAGCCGGTATCAACCGCCCTTTTTTGTCCCGGGGGACCTACACTATTGGGATGGCTTCAGGGACTTTGGAGGGTTCTCCTAATTTGTAGGATTTTTGACAATGGAATGGGCAGAATTCCCATGGATTGTGTGGGGGCAGTCATAATGTGTGGCTCCAGGGGCCCCAGCCTGGAGGGAGTGTGGCCCAGGACTTTGAGGACAGAAGACTGAAAACACAAACTCAGCTTAAGTTTGGGGACGTAGGTATGGCACGCCCGATCTACAAACCATGAGAAGAACTCTTCAGGATATGAAGAATGAGCGAGTCTGAAGAGCTTGCTCAGGCTTTTGTCTCTGGATTTTGTTTCAGCGATGGCCGTGGAATGTTGGGGAGGTCTCATGGGCCATGGACGAATCTTCCTCTCTGTGGATTTGGCCCGATCCCAATTGTTTTTCGTCAATCTGTGGGATGGGAGGACTCCTTTCTGGTTTGTTACCTCTGGTGTCCCACCAAAAGAGGAATTCCAAAGCAGAGCCCTGGGGAAGAGTGAAGGGACACCCCGAACTATGGTTAAAAATTGGGGCCTAGGGGCATGGCAAGCCCAATATGCTGTCTCTTCATATAGGCCCTGAGAGGCCTTACCTGAGGACTGGGCTCAGGCTGAGGGTCACAATGTGTGTTTGTGACCAATGTGGCCCGCAAGCATGGGCTGGGCCTCATGGGCCACGCTTGTTTCAACTACACTGAACGTTGGACAACATGCCAAGCACAAGGTTACTTGCCATGGGGAAAGAGTTCTGATTTCTGCATCATTTTCAACCCTGGGCAGTGGTTGGAGATAAGGTCTAAGTTCTGAGCCTGAAAACCGCAGTTGGGAAGAGAAGACGACCTAAGGCCATGGCGGGTCCGATGTGCTCAGTGTGCGGCCTGCTGTCTGGGTGGGACCAGGAGGTCCAGGCTCAGGCTGGGTCAGAAGGGGAAATAGTGCCCAGGTCAGCCTATATGTTGGGGTTACAGCCGAATGGCGTGCAGGTTGATCCTCATTTGGGGTTTCGGGGTAGCCCTGAGGGCAATGTTTTACTTCTGTAGGGCAGGCAGAGTGCGGCATTGTAGTTCTGGATTGCCCAACTGGAGGGCTTGTGGGCCAGTAGTCTGAGGACGGAGTCTGAGAACCCAAGCTAGGCCTAGGTTTCTGGGTGAGGATATGGCAGGCACAATCTACAGACCTCAATCGAGATCTCGTGCATCTGAAGTCAGGGCAAGGATCAGACGATCGCTCAGGTTGGACTTTCTGCCCTGATGGCCCTTTCTTGAAGGGGGTTGGGACACGAGGACATGGGGGTTTTCCCACGATGGGAGTTGTGACAAGCTCCAAACTGCAAAGATTCTTCTGCAGGACAATTGAGACCTGTTGGTTGGCTGCAGGCCAACGATTCCGAGCAGGGTTCTAAGGATGGATGGCTGGGTAGCCCACCTCGCATTCCAATTGTCTCCAAGCAACAAGACAGGTTAGATCTGCTGGATGTGGGGGGCAACCGAGGAGGCTGAGTTGAAATGGACTCTCCTGTGGATGTGTCCTAATATGTTTTTGTGTCTATGGAGACCTTGGAATGAAGCGGTGGCCCTGGGGCCCTGAAGGGTTCTCCTGAACAGAGGCTTTGACACAGCTCCAACGTGCATGTTTCCCATGTGTAGATGAGATTTGTTCTGATGGGTGAGTCAAGAAACAGCCATATGCTGGTATTGAAATCCAGGCCTCTGAGGAGAGTTTCCTGGAAACCAAAGCAATGGTTCCGATTAGTTCCTAGGGGCCTGTCCGTTCCTTTTTACTTCTGGGGACATCAGTCTACGGGTCTGAGTGCAGGTAGGTGCTCAGATGGGCTCAGATTGCCCCTGTTTGTCCTGGGAAGCCACAACTATTGGAATGGCCTAAGGGACTTTGGAGGTTATCCTACTAGTAGGGTTGTGGCCATTGGAATGGGCACATACAATTCCCTTGGAGAGGGCAAGTACAGTCCTCAGGTTTGGCTCCAGGGCCCTGAGCCTGTAGGGTGTGTAGGCCAGAGGTGTTTGGACAGTTGTCTGAAAACACAAACTCGGCTTATGTTTTGGGTCATAGGTATGGCAGGACTGATCTACAGACCATGAGGAGAACACTTCGCGATATGAAAAAAGGGCGAGTGTGAGGATCTTGCTCAAGTTTTTGTCTCTGGATATCGTGTCACTCTTGGTCGTGAAATTGCCGGGTGACTTCATGGGAAATGGACGAGTCTTACTCTCTGGGGGTTCGGTCCCGTCCAAAGAGTTTGGGGTCATTCTGGGGATGGAAGAAGTCCGTTTTTTTGTTGTTGTCGATTTGTTTCATTTTGTTTTTCAACCTCAGATGTCCCACCAAATGAGGGATTCCAGCGTAGAGCCCTGAGGTGGGGCGACTGGACAACCAGAAATCTGGTTAAAAATTGGGGACTAGGGACATGTCAAGCCCATTATGACATCTAATGGTCCAGCCACTGAGAGGACTTACTAGAGGAGAGGACTCACGCTGAGGTCACAATGCGTGTTTATGCTCTCGTCGCACTCAAGAATGGGCGGGGCCTCAGGGAGAATGCTGGTTTCTCCTACACTGAACGTTGGACAACATGCCAACCACAAGGTTTCTTGCCATGGGTCAGGAAGAGTTCTGATTTCTGCATCACAGTCACCCGTGGGCAGTGATTGGAGATAAGGTCTAGGTTCTGAAGCCTGAAAACTGAGGTAGGGAAGAGATGATGACCTAAGGCCAGGGCGGGTCTGATGTGCTCAGGGTGCGGTCAGCTGTCTGGGTGTTGGTCAGCAGGTCCGGGCTCAGGTTGTGTCAGACAGTGCATTAGTGCCCAGGTTAGACTATATAATTTGGGTACATTCGAGTGCCGTGTAGGTTTATCTTCATTTAAGCTGCCTGGTCAGCTCATTAGGCAATATATTTTTTCTAGAGGGCAGGCAGAGTGCTTCATTGTCGGTCCGGAATTGCCATACTTGAGGGCTTCGGGGCCAGGAGAGTGCGTACGGAAGTCTGAGAACACAAGCTAGACTTCGGATTCAGGGTGAGGGCACGGCAGGTACCCGCTGCAGATCTGAACCAATATCTCATGCATCTGAAGTCAGGGCGAGGATCCCACGTTGGCTCAGGTTGGAGTTTCTGTGCATGACGGCCCCTTCATGAAGGGAGCGGAATCTCGAGGCCATGGAGGTTTTCCACGTTGGGAGATGTGGGATGCCCCCTTCAAGGATTCCTTCTGCGGGACAATTGAGTCCTGTTGGACAGCTCCAGGACATCCCATATGGAATGACTCCAGAGCACCGTTCGAGGATGGATGCCTGGGAAGTCCGCCTCGCCTTCCATTGTCTCCTAGCAACAAGACAGTTTAGATCTAATGGATCTGCGGGATCAACCGGGGTGGCTGAGTTGAAATGCACTTTCCAGAGGATGGGTCCTAATGTGTGTTTGTGTCCATGAGGGCCTTGGAATGGGGAGGTGGCACCGGGACCCTGAAGTATTCTCCTAAGCTTTGGCATAGCTCCCATGCACAAGTTTCCTTGTGGAGAGGAGATTTGTTCTGTTGGGTGCCTCAGGAAATCCCCTCTGCTGGTATTGGAATGCAGGCTTTTGAGGAGACATGCCTGTAAAACAAAGCAATGGATCCGATAATGGCCTCGGGTCCTGTCTGGTTCAATCTTCTTGGTATGAGTGGAGGTAGATGAGTGGAGGTAGATGCTCAGCCGGTATCAACCGCCCTTTTTTGTCCCGTGGGACCTACACTATTGGGATGGCTTCAGGGACTTTGGAGGGTTCTCCTAATTTGTAGGATTTTTGACAATGGAATGGGCAGAATTCCCATGGATTGTGTGGGGGCAGTCATAATGTGTGGCTCCAGGGGCCCCAGCCTGGAGGGAGTGTGGCCCAGGACTTTGAGGACAGAAGACTGAAAACACAAACTCAGCTTAAGTTGGGACGTAGGTATGGCACGCCCGATCTACAAACCATGAGAAGAACTCTTCAGGATATGAAGAATGAGCGAGTCTGAAGAGCTTGCTCAGGCTTTTGTCTCTGGATTTTGTTTCAGCGATGGCCGTGGAATGTTGGGGAGGTCTCATGGGCCATGGACGAATCTTCCTCTCTGTGGATTTGGCCCGATCCCAATTGTTTTTCGTCAATCTGTGGGATGGGAGGACGCCTTTCTGGTTTGTTACCTCTGGTGTCCCACCAAAAGAGGAATTCCAAAGCAGAGCCCTGGGGAAGAGTGAAGGGACACCCCGAACTATGGTTAAAAATTGGGGCCTAGGGGCATGGCAAGCCCAATATGCTGTCTCTTCATATAGGCCCTGAGAGGCCTTACCTGAGGACTGGGCTCAGGCTGAGGGTCACAATGTGTGTTTGTGACCAATGGGGCCCGTAAGCATGGGCTGGGCCTCATGGGCCACGCTTGTTTCAACTACACTGAACGTTGGACAACATGCCAAGCACAAGGTTTCTTGCCATGGGGAAAGAGTTCTGATTTCTGCATCATTTTCAACCCTGGGCAGTGGTTGGAGATAAGGTCTAGGTTCTGGAGCCTTAAAACCGCAGTTGGGAAGAGATGACGACCTAAGGCCATGGCGGGTCCGATGTGCTAAGTGTGCGGCCAGCTGTCTGGGTGGGACCAGGAGGTCCAGGCTCAGGCTGGGTCAGAAGGGGAAATAGTGCCCAGGTCAGCCTATATGTTTGGGGTACAGCCGAATGGCGTGCAGGTGGATCCTCATTTGGAGTTTCGGGGTAGCCCTGAGGGCAATGTTTTACTTCTGTAGGGCAGGCAGAGTGCGGCATTGTAGTTCTGGATTGCCCAACTGGAGGGCTTGTGGGCCAGTAGTCTGAGGACGGAGTCTGAGAACCCAAGCTAGGCCTATTTTTCTGGGTGAGGATATGGCAGGCACAATCTACAGACCTCAATAGAGATCTCGTGCATCTGAAGTCAGGGCAAGGATCAGACGATCGCTCAGGTTGGACTTTCTGCCCTGATGTCCCTTTCTTGAAGGGGGTTGGATCACGAGGACATGGGGGTTTTCCCACGATGGGAGTTGTGAGAAGCTCCAAACTGCAAAGATTCTTCTGCAGGACAATTGAGACCTGTTGGTTGGCTCCAGGCCAACGATTCCGAGCAGGGTTCTAAGGATGGATGGCTGGGTAGCCCACCTCGCATTCCAATTGTCTCCAAGCAACAAGACAGGTTAGATCTGCTGGATGTGGGGGGCAACCGAGGAGGCTGAGTTGAAATGGACTCTCCTGTGGATGTGTCCTAATATGTTTTTGTGTCTATGGAGACCTTGGAATGAAGCGGTGGCCCTGGGGCCCTGAAGGGTTCTCCTAAACAGAGGCTTTGACACAGCTCCAACGTGCATGTTTCCCATGTGTAGATGAGATTTGTTCTGATGGGTGAGTCAAGAAACAGCCATATGCTGGTATTGAAATCCAGGCCTCTGAGGAGAGATGCCTGGAAACCAAAGCAATGGATCCGATTAGTGCTTGGGGCCTGTCCGTTCCTTTTTCCTTCTGGGGACATCAGTCTACGGGTCTGAGTGCAGGTAGGTGCTCAGATGGGCTCAGATTGCCCCTGTTGTCCTGGGAAGCCACAACTATTGGGATGGCCTCAGGGACTTTGGAGGTTATCCTATTAGTAGGGTTGTGGCCATTGGAATGGGCACATACAATTCCCTTGGAGAGGGCAAGTACAGTCCCAGGTTTGGCTCCAGGGCCCTGAGCCTGTAGGGTGTGTAGGCCAGAGCTGTTTGGACAGTTGTCTGAAAACACAAACTCGGCTTATGTTTTGGGTCATAGGTATGGCAGGACTGATCTACAGACCATGAGGAGAACACTTCGCGATATGAAAAAAGGGCGAGTGTGAGGCTCTTGCTCAAGTTTTTGTCTCTGGATATCGTGTCACTCATGGTCGTGAAATTGCCGGGTGACTTCATGGGAAATGGACGAGTCTTACTCTCTGGGGGTTCGGTCCCGTACAAAGAGTTTGGGGTCATTCTGGGGATGGAAGAAGTCCGTTTTTTTGTTGTTGTCGATTTGTTTCATTTGGTTTTTCAACCTCAGATGTCCCACCAAATGAGGGATTCCAGCGTAGAGCCCTGAGGTGGGGCGACTGGACAACCAGAAATCTGGTTAAAAATTGGGGACTAGGGACATGTCAAGCCCATTATGACATCTAATGGTCCAGCCACTGAGAGGACTTACTAGAGGACAGGACTCACGCTGAGGTCACAATGCGTGTTTATGCTCTCGTCGCACTCAAAAATGGGCGGGGCCTCAGGGTGAATGCTGTTTTCTCCTACACTGAACGTTGGACAACATGCCAACCACAAGGTTTCTTGCCATGGGTCAGGAAGAGTTCTGTTTTCTGCATCACAGTCACCCGTGGGCAGTGATTGGAGATAAGGTCTAGGTTCTGAAGCCTGAAAACTGAGGTAGGGAAGAGATGATGACCTAAGGCCAGGGCGGGTCTGATTTGCTCAGGGTGCGGTCAGCTGTCTGGGTGTTGGTCAGCAGGTCCGGGCTCAGGTTGTGTCAGACAGTGCATTAGTGCCCAGGTTAGACTATATAATTTGGGTACATTCGAGTGCCGTGTAGGTTTATCTTCATTTAAGCTGCCTGGTCAGCTCATTAGGCAATATATTTTTTCTAGAGGGCAGGCAGAGTGCTTCATTGTCGGTCCGGAATTGCCATACTTGAGGGCTTCGGGGCCAGGAGAGTGCGTACGGAAGTCTGAGAACACAAGCTAGACTTCGGATTCAGGGTGAGGGCACGGCAGGTACCCGCTGCAGATCTGAACCAATATCTCATGCATCTGAAGTCAGAGCGAGGATCCCACGTTGGCTCAGGTTGGAGTTTCTGTGCATGACGGCCCCTTCATGAAGGGAGCGGAATCTCGAGGCCATGGAGGTTTTCCACGTTGGGAGATGTGGGATGCCCCCTTCAAGGATTCCTTCTGCGGGACAATTGAGACCTGTTGGACAGCTCCAGGACATCCCATATGGAATGACTCCAGAGCACCGTTCGAGGATGGATGCCTGGGAAGTCCGCCTCGCCTTCCAATTGTCTCCTAGCAACAAGACAGTTTAGATCTAATGGATCTGCGGGATCAACCGGGCTGGCTGAGTTGAAATGCACTTTCCAGAGGATGGGTCCTAATGTGTGTTTGTGTCCATGAGGGCCTTGGAATGGGGAGGTGGCACCGGGACCCTGAAGTATTCTCCTAAGCTTTGGCATAGCTCCCATGCACAAGTTTCCTTGTGGAGAGGAGATTTGTTCTGTTGGGTGCCTCAGGAAATCCCCTCTGCTGGTATTGGAATGCAGGCTTTTGAGGAGACATGCCTGTAAAACAAAGCAATGGATCCGATAATGGCCTCGGGTCCTGTCTGGTTCAATCTTCTTGGTATGAGTGGAGGTAGATGAGTGGAGGTAGATGCTCAGCCGGTATCAACCACCCTTTTTTGTCCCGGGGGACCTACACTATTGGGATGGCTTCAGGGACTTTGGAGGGTTCTCCTAATTTGTAGGATTTTTGACAATGGAATGGGCAGAATTCCCATGGATTGTGTGGGGGCAGTCATAATGTGTGGCTCCAGGGGCCCCACCTGGAGGGAGTGTGGCCCAGGATTTTGAGGACAGAAGACTGAAAACACAAACTCAGCTTAAGTTTGGGGACGTAGGTATGGCACGCCCGATCTACAAACCATGAGAAGAACTCTTCAGGATATGAAGAATGAGCGAGTCTGAAGAGCTTGCTCAGGCTTTTGTCTCTGGATTTTGTTTCAGCGATGGCCGTGGAATGTTGGGGAGGTCTCATGGGCCATGGACGAATCTTCCTCTCTGTGGATTTGGCCCGATCCCAATTGTTTTTCGTCAATCTGTGGGATGGGAGGACTCCTTTCTGGTTTGTTACCTCTGGTGTCCCACCAAAAGAGGAATTCCAAAGCAGAGCCCTGGGGAAGAGTGAAGGGACACCCCGAACTATGGTTAAAAATTGGGGCCTAGGGGCATGGCAAGCCCAATATGCTGTCTCTTCATATAGGCCCTGAGAGGCCTTACCTGAGGACTGGGCTCAGGCTGAGGGATTTGAGAAAAGGGCGAGTGTGAGGCTCTTGCTCAAGTTTTTGTCTCTGGATATCGTGTCACTCATGGTCGTGAAATTTCTGGGTGACTTCATGGGAAATGGACGAGTCTCACTCCCTGGTGGTTTGGACCAGTCCAAAGCGTTTGGGGTCACTCTGTGGGATGGAAGAAGCCCGTTTTTTTTTTTTTTGATGTTGTTTTCTTTTTAACCTCAGGTGTCTCACCTAATGACGGATTCCTGAGTAGAGCCCTGGGGGGGGGGTGACTGGACATTCAGAAATCTGGTTAAAAATTGGCGCCTAGGGACATATAAAGCCCATTATGACATCTGATGGTCCAGTCACTGAGTGGACTTACTAGAGGACAGGACTCATGCTGAGGCTTACAATGCGTGTTTAAGCCCTTGTCCCACTCAAGAATGGGCGGGGCCTCAGGGTGAATGCTGGTTTCTCCTACACTGAACGTTGGACGACGTGCCAACCACAAGGTTTCTTACCGTGTGTAAGGAGGTGTTCTGATTTCTGCATCACACTCACCCCTGGACAGTTATTGGAGATAATGTCTCGGTTCTGAGGCCTGAAAACTGAGGTAGGGAAGAGATGATGACCTAAGGCCATGGCGGGTCTTATGTGCTCAGTGTGCGGTCTGCTTTCCGGGTGTTGGTCGGGAGGTCCGGGCTTAGGTTGGGTCCGACAGTGCATTAAGGCCCAGGTTAGAATATATACTTAGGGTAAAGTCCAGTGCTGTGGAGGTTTATCCTCATTGAAGGTGCCTGGGCAGCTCATGAGGCAATAATTTTTTTCTAGAGGGCAGGCAGAGTGCTGCATTGTGGGTCCGGAATTGCCAAAATTGAGGGCTTCGGGGCCAGGAGTGTGAGGACGAAAGTCTGAAAATACAAGCTAGACTTGGGATTCAGGGAGGGCACGGCAGGTACCCCTGCAGATCTGAACCAATTCTCATGCATCTGAATCAGGGGGAGGATCAGACGTTGGCTCAGGTTGGAGTTTCTGTGCATGATGGCCGTTTCATGAAAGGAGTGGAATCTCGAGGCCATTGAGGTTTTCCCACGTTGGGAGTTTTGGGATGCCCCCTTCAAGGATTCCTTCTGCGAGACAATTGAGACCTGTTGGACAGCTCCAGGACATCCCATATGGAATGACTCCAGAGCACCGTTCGAGGATGGATGCCTGGAAGCCAGCTTCGCATTCCAATTGTCTCCTAGCAACAAGACAGTTTAGATCTGATGGCTCTGCGGGAGCAACCGGGGTGGCTGACTTGAAATGGACTTTCCTGAGGATGGGTCCTAATGTGTTTTTGTGTCCATGAGGGCCTTGGAATGGGGCGGTGGCACCGGGACCCTGAAGTACTCTTCTATGCTTTGGACATGGCTCCCATGCACAGGATTCCAGTGGAGACGAGATGAGTTCTGCTGAGTGCCTCAGCAAAACCCCTATGCTCGTATTCGAATCAGGCTTTTGAGGAGACATGCCTGTAAACCAAGGCAATGGATCCTATTATGGCCTAGGGTCCTGTCTGGTTCAATCTTCTCCTCTGGGGACATCCATTTATGGTATGAGTGGAGTTAGATTATCAGCTGGTGTCAGACAGCCCTTGTTTGTTCCGGGCGACCTACACTATTGGGATGGCCTCAGGGACTTTGGAGGTTTCTCCTAATTTGTACGATTTTGGAAAATGGAATGGGCAGAATTCTCATGGATTGGTAGGCACAGTCCTAATGTGTGGCTCCAGGGGCCGCAGCCTGGAGGGTGTGTGGCCCTGGACTTTGAGGACAGAAGTCTGAAAACACAAACTCAGCTTAGGTATGGGGACGTAGGTATGGCAGGACAGATCTACAAACCATGAGAAGAAATCTTCAGGATATGAAGAAAGTGTGAGATGATGCGCTGGCTCAGGTTTTTGTCTCTGGATTTTGTATCAGCGATGGCACAATCTACAGACCTGAATCGAGATCTCGTGCATCTGAAGTCAGGGCGAGGATCAGACGATCGCTCAAGTTGGTGTTTCTGTCCCTGATGGCCCCTTCACAAAGGGGGGGCATCACGAGGCCATGGGGGTTTTCCCACGATGGGATTTGTGAGAAACTCCAAACTGCAAAGTGTCTTCTGCAGGACAATTGATACCTGCTGTTTGGCTCCAGGCCAATGATTCTGAGCAGGGTTCTAAGGATGCATGGCTGGGTAGCCCACCTCGCATCCCAATTGTCTCCTAGACACAAGACAGGTTAGATCTGCTGGATCTGGGGGAGCAACCGAGGAGGCTGAGTTGAAATGGACTCTCCTATGGATGGGTCCTAATGTGCTTTTGTGTCGATGGAGACCTTGGAATGAAGCGGTGGCACTGGGGCCCTGAAATGTTCTCCTAAACAGATGCTTTGACACAGCTCCAACGTGCAAGTTTCCCATGTGTAGATGAGATGTTTTCTGATGGGTGAGTCAAGAAACAGCCATATGCTGGTTTTGAAATCCAGGCCTCTGAGGAGAGATGCCTGGAAACCAAAGCAATGGATATGATTAGTGCCTAGGGGCCTGTTCTTTCCTTTTTACCTCTGGGGACATCTGTCTATGGGTCTGAGTACAGGAAGGTGCTCAGATGGGCTCAGATTGCCCCTGTTTTACCTGGGAAGCCACCACTAATGAGATGGATCAGGGACTTTGGAGGTTTATCGTATTAGAAGGGATGTGGCCATTGGAATGGGCACACACAATTCCCTTGGAGAGGGCAAGTACAGTCCTCAGGTTTGGCTCCAGGGGCCTGAGCCTATAGGTTGTGTAGGCCAGGGCTGTTTGGACAGTTGTCTGAAAATACAAACTTGGCTTATGTTTCAGGTCATAGGTATGGCAGGACTTATCTACAGACCATGAGGAGAACTTTTCGGGATTTGAGAAAAGGACGAGTGTGAGGCTCTTGCTCAAGTTTTTGTCTCTGGATATCGTGTCACTCATGGTCGTGAAATTTCTGGGTGACTTCATTGGAAATGGACGAGTCTTACTCCCTGGTGGTTGGACCAGTCCAAAGCGTTTGGGGTCACTCTGTGGGATGGAAGAGGTCTTTTTTTTTTTTTTTTTTTTGACGTTGTTTTCTTTTTAACCTCAGGTGTCTCACCTAATGACGGATTCCTGAGTAGAGCCCTGGGGGGGGGGGTGACTGGACATTCAGAAATCTGGTTAAAAATTGGGGCCTAGGGACATATCAAGCCCATTATGACATCTGATGGTCCAGTCACTGAGAGGACTTACTAGAGGACAGGACTCATGCTGAGGGTCACAATGCGTGTTTATGCCCTTGTCGCACTCAAGATTGGGCGGGGCCTCAGGGTGAATGCTGGTTTCTCCTACACTGAACGTTGGACGACGTGCCAACCACAAGGTTTCTTACCATGGGTAAGGAGGTGTTCTGATTTCTGCATCACACTCACCCCTGGGCAGTGATTGGAGATAATGTCTCGGTTCTGAGGCCTGAAAACTGAGGTAGGGAAGAGATGATGACCTAAGGCCATGGCAGGGCTTATGTACTCAGTGTGCTCTGTTCTTTCCGGGTGTTGGTCAGGAGGTCCGGGCTCAGGTTGTGTCCGACAGTGCATTAGTGCCCAGGTTAGACTATATAATTTGTGTGAAGTCGTGTGCTGTGGAGGTTTATCATCATTGAAGGTGCCTGTGCAGCTCATGATGCAATAATTTTTTTCTAGGGGGCAGGCAGAGTGCTGCATTGTGGGTCCGGAATTGCCAAACTTGAGGGCTTCGGGGCCAGGAGTGTGAGGACGGAATTCTGAGAAGACAAGCTAGACTTGGGTTTCAGGGCGAGGGCACGGCAGGTTCACCCTGCAGATCTGAACCAATACTCATGCATCTGAAGTCAGGGCGAGGATCAGACGTTGGCTCAGGTTGGACATTCCGTGCATTGACGGCCGTTTCATGAAAGGAGTGGAATCTCGAGGCCATTGAGGTTTTCCCACGTTGGGAGTTGTGGGATGCCCCCTTCAAGGATTCCTTCTGCGAGACAATTGAGACCTGTTGGGCAGCTCCAGGACATCCCATATGGAATGACTCCAGAGCACCGTTCGAGGATGGATGCCTGGAAGCCAGCTTCGCATTCCAATTGTCTCCTAGCAACAAGACAGTTTAGATCTGATGGCTCTGCGGGAGCAACCAGGGTGGCTGAGTTGAAATGGACTTTCCTGAGGATGGGTCCTAATGTGTTTTTGTGTCCATGAGGGCCTTGGAATGGGGCGGTGGCACCGGGACCCTGAAGTACTCTTCTATGCTTTGGACATGGCTCCCATGCACAGGATTCCATGTGGAGACGAGATGAGTTCTGCTGAGTGCCTCAGCAAAACCCCTATGCTCGTATTGGAATCAGGCTTTTGAGGAGACATGCCTGTAAACCAAGGCAATGGATCCTATTATGGCCTAGGGTCCTGTCTGGTTCAATCTTCTCCTCTGGGGACATCCATTTATGGTATGAGTGGAGTTAGATTATCAGCTGGTGTCAGACAGCCCTTGTTTGTTCCGGGCGACCTACACTATTGGGATGGCCTCAGGGACTTTGGAGGTTTCTCCTAATTTGTACGATTTTGGACAATGGAATGGGCAGAATTCTCATGGATTGGTAGGCACAGTCCTAATGTGTGGCTCCAGGGGCCGCAGCCTGGAGGGTGTGTGGCCCAAGACTTTGAGGACAGAAGTCTGAAAACACAAACTCAGCTTAGGTTTTGGGACGTAGGTATGGCAGGCCCGATCTACAAACCATGAGAAGAACTCTTCAGGATATGAAGAAAGTGCGTGTCTGAGTCGCTTGCTCAGGTTTTTGTCTCTGGATTTTGTATCAGCGATGGCACAATCTACAGTCCTGAATCGAGATCTCGTGCATCTGATCAGGGCGAGGATCAGTCGATCGCTCAAGTTGGTGTTTCTGTCCCTGATGGCCCCTTCACGAAGGGGGGGCATCACGAGGCCATTGGGGTTTTCCCACTATGGGATTTGTGAGAAGCTCCAAACTGCAAAGTGTCTTCTGCAGGACAATTGAGACCTGTTGTTTGGCTCCAGGCCAATGATTCTGAGCGGGGTTTTAAGGATGCATGGCTGGGTAGCCCACCTCGCATTCCAATTGTCTCCTAGACACAAAAAGGTTAGATCTGCTGGGTCTGGGGGAGCAACCGAGGAGGCTGAGTTGAAATGGACTCTCCTATGGATGTGTTCTAATGTGCTTTTGTGTCTATGGAGACCTCGGAATGAACTGGTGGCACTGGGGCCCTGAAGGGTTCTCCTAAACAGATGCTTTGACACAGCTCCAACGTGCAAGTTTCCCATGTGTAAATGAGATGTTTTCTGAGGGGTTAGTCAAGAAACAACCATATGCTGGTATTGAAATACAGGCCTCTGAGGAGAGATGCCTGGAAACCAAAGCAATGGATATGATTAGTGCCTAGGGGCCTGTTCTTTCCTTTTTACCTCTGGGGACATCTGTCTATGGGTCTGAGTACAGGTAGGTGCTCAGATGGGCTCACATTGCCCCTGTTTGACCTGGGAAGCCACCACTAATGAGATGAATCAAGGACTTTGGAGGTTTATCCTATTAGAAGGGATGTGGCCATTGGAATGGGCACACACAGTTCCCTTGGAGAGGGCAAGTACAGTCCTCAGGTTTGGCTCCAGGGGCCTGAGCCTGTAGGTTGTGTAGGCCAGGGCTGTTTGGACAGTTGTCTAAAAGCACAAACTTCGCTTATGTTTCAGGTCATAGGTATGGCAGGACTTATCTACAGACCATGAGGAGAACTTTTCGGGATTTGAGAAAAGGGCGAGTGTGAGGCTCTTGCTCAAGTTTTTGTCTCTGGATATCGTGTCACTCATGGTCGTGAAATTTCTGGGTGACTTCATTGGAAATGGACGAGTCTTACTCCCTGGTGGTTTGGACCAGTCCAAAGCATATGGGGTCACTCTGTGGGATGGGATGGATGAAGTCCGTTTTTTTTTTTTATGTTGTTTTCTTTTTAACCTCAGGTGTCCCACCAAATGAGGGATTCCAGAGTAGAGCTTTGGGGGTGGGGTGACTGGACAATCAGAAATCTGGTTAAAAATTGGGGCTTAGGGACATATCAAGCCCATTATGACATCTAATGGTCCAGTCACTGAGAGGACTTACTAGAGGACAGGACTCATGCTGAGGGTCACAATGCGTGTTTATGCCCTTGTCGCACTCAAGAATGGGCGGGGCCTCAGGGTGAATGCTGGTTTCGCCTACACTGAACGTTGGACAACATGCCAACCACAAGGTTTCTTACAATGGGTAAGGAGGTGTTCTGATTTCTGCATCACACTCACCTCTGGGCAGTGATTGAAAATAATGTCTCGGTTCTGAGGCCTGAAAACTGAGGTAAGGAAGAGATGATGACCTAAGGCCATGGCGGGTCTTATGTGCTCAGTGTGCGGTCTGGTCAGGACGTCCGGGCTCAGGTTGTGTCCGACAGTGCATTATTGCCCAGGTTAGACTATATAATTTGGGTAAAGTCGAGTGCTGTGGAGGTATATCCTCATTGAAGGTGCCTGGCCAGCTCTTGAGGCAATCATTTTTTTCTAGAGGGCAGGCAGAGTGCTGCATTGTGGGTCCGGAATTGCCAAACTTTTGGGCTTATATCAACGATGGCCGTGGAATGTGGGGAGGTTTCATGGGCCATGCACGAATCTTCCTCTCTGTGGATTTGGCCCGGTCCAAATTATTTTTCGTCTATCTGTGGGTTGGGAGGTCTCCGTTCAGGTTTATTACCTCAGATGTCCGAACAAAAGTGGAATTCCAAAGCAGAGCCCTGGGGAAGAGTGAAGGGACAACTCAAACTATGGTTAAAAATTGGGGCCTAGCGGCATGGCAGGCCCAATAAGCTGTCTCTTCATCCAGCCACTGAGAGGCCTTACTTGAGGATTGGGCTCAGGCTGAGGGTCAAATGTGTGTTTGTGACAATTGTGGCCCTCGAGCATGGGCGGGGCCTCATGGGCCACCCTGGTTACAACTACACTGGACCTTGGACAACATGCCAATCACAAGGTCTCTTGCCATGCGAAAGTGTTCTGATTTCTGCATCATTTTCAATCTTGAGCAGTGTTTGGAGATAAGGTCTAGGTTCTGAAGCCTGAAAAATCGCATTTGGGAAGAGATGACGATCTAATGCGATGGCGCATCTGATATGCTCAGTGTGCGGTCAGTTGCCTGGGTGTTGGTCAGGAGGTTCTGGCTCAGGTTGTGTCAGACAGTGCACTAGTGCCCAAGTTAGACTATATAATTTGGGTACAGTCGAGTGCCCTGTAGGTTTATCCTCATTTGAGGTGCCTGGGCACCTCATTAGGCAAGATATTTTTTCTAGAGGGCAGGCAGAGTGCTGCGTTGTGGGTCCGGAATTGCCAAAATGGAGGACTTCTGGGCCAAGAGTTTGAGGACAGAAGTCTGAGAAAACAAGCTAGACTTGGGCTTCAGGCCTAGGGCACGGTAGTTACCCCCTGCAGATCGGAAAAAATATCTCAAGCATCTGAATTCACGGCGAGGATCAGACGTTGGCTCAGGTTGTAGTTTCTGTGCATGACTGCCCCTTCATGAAAGGAGTGGAATCTCAAGGCCATGGAGCTTTTCCCACGTTGGGAGTTGTGTGATGCCCCCTTCAAGGATTCCTTCTGCAGTAAAATCAAGACCTGTTAGGCAGCCCCAGGACATCCCATATGGAATGCCTCCAGAGCACCGTTTGAGGATGGATGCCTGGGAAGCCCGCCTCGCATTCCAATTGTCTCCTAGCAACAATACAGTTGATATCGGATGGCTCTGCGGGAGCTAACGGGGTGGCTGAGTTGAAATGGACTTTCCTGAGGATGGGGCCTAATGTGTGTTTGTGTCTATGAGGGCCTTGGAATGGTGCGGTGGCACCGGGACCCTGAAGTATTCTCCTAAGCTTTTGACAAGGCTCCCATGCACAAGTTTCCTTGTGGAGAGGAGATTTGTTCTGATGGGTGCCTCAGGAAAACCCTTATGCTGGTCTTGGAATCCAGGCTCTTGAGGATACATGCCTGTAAACCAAAGCAATGGATCCGACTATTGCCTAGGATCCTGTCTGGTTCAATCTTATTCTCTGGGGATATCCGTCTATGGAATGAGTGGAGGTAGATGCTCACCTGGTGTCAGACCACCTTGTTTGTCCCAGGAGACCTAAACTATTGGTTTTGCCTCGGGGACTTTGGAGAGTTCTCCAAATTTGTAAGATTTTGGAAAATGATATGGTCAGAATTCCTATTGATTGGGTAGGCACAGTCCGAATGTGTGGCTCCAGGGGCCCCAGCCTGGAGGCTGTGTGGCCCAGGACTTTGAGGACAGAAGTCTGAAAACACAAACTCACCTTATGTTTGGGGACGTAGGTATGGCAGGCCCAATCTACACACCATGAGCAGAACTCTTCAGGATATGAAGAAAGAGCGAGTCTGAGGCACTTGCTCAGGCTTTTGTCTCTGGATTTTATATCAACGATGGCCGTGGAATGTGGGGAGGCATCATGGGCCATGGACGAATCTTCCTTTCTGTGCATTGGGGCGGTCCCAATTTTTTTCGTCAATCTGTGGGATGGGAGGTCTCCTTTCAGGTTTATTACCTCAGGTGTCCGAACAAAAGAGGAATTCCAAAGCAGAGCCCTGGGGAAGAGTGAAGGGACAACCCAAACTATTGTTAAAAATTGGGACCTAGGGGCTTGGCAGGCCCAATAAGCTGTCTCTTCATCCAGTCACTTAGCGGCCTTACTTGAGACTGGGCTCAGGCTGAGGGTCAAATGTGTGTTTGTGACAATAGTGGCCCGCGAGCATGGGTGGGGCCTCATTGGCCAAACTGGTTTCAACTACACTGGACCTTGGACAACATGCCAATCACAAGGTCTCTTGCCATGGGGAAGGTGTTCTGATTTCTGCACCATTTTCAATCGTGAGCAGTGATTGGACATAAGGTATAAGTTCTGAAGCCTGAAAAATCGCAGTTGGGAAGAGATGATGACCTAAATCGATGGCGCGTCTGATATGCTCAGTGTGCGGTCAGCTGCCTGGGTGTTGGTCAGGGGGTTCTGGCTGAGGTTGTGTCAGACAGTGCACTAGTGCCCAAGTTAGACTATATAATTTGGGTACAGTCGAGTTCCCTGTAGGTTTATCCTCATTTGAGGTGCCTGGGCACCTCATTAGGCAAGATATTTTTTCTAGAGGGCAGGCAGAGTGCTGCCTTGTGGGTCCGGAATTGCCAAAATGGAGGACTTCCGGGCCAGGAGTTTGAGGACAGAAGTCTGAGAACACAAGATAGACATGGGCTTCAGGCCGAGGGCACGGTAGGTACCCCCTGCAGATCGGAAACAATATCTCAAGCATCTGAAGTCACGGCGAGGATCAGACGTTGGCTCAGGTTGCAGTTTCTGTGCATGACCGCCCCTTCATGAACGGAGCGGAATCTCAAGGCCATGGAGGTTTTCTGACGTGGGAGTGGTGGGATGCCCCCTTCAATGATTCCTTCTGTGTGACAATTGAGACCTGTTGGGCAGCCCAGGACATCCCATATGGAATGACCTGAGCACCCTTGGAGAATGGATGCCAGGGAAGCCCGCCTCACAATCCAATTGTCTACTAGCCACAATACAGTTGAGATCGGATCCCTCTGCGAGAGCAACCGGGGTGGCTGAGTTGAAATGGACTTTCCTGAGGATGGGCACTAATGTGTGTTTGTGTCCATGAGGGCCTTGAAATGGGGCGGTGGCACTGGGACCCTGAAGTATTCTCCTAAGCTTTTGACATAGCTCCCATGCACAAGTTTCCTTGTGGAGAGGAGATTTGTTCTGATGGGTGCCTCAGGAAACCCATTATGCTGGTATTGGAATCCAGACTTTTGAAGAGACATGCCTGTAAACCAATGCAATGTATTCGATTATGGCCTAGGGTCCTGTCTTGTTCATTCTTCTTGTCTGGGGATATTCATCTATGGAATGAGTGGAGGTAGATGCTCACCTGGTGTCTTACCGCCCTTGTTTGTCCCCGGAGACCTACACTATTGGTTTGGCCTCAGGGACTTTGGAGAGTTCTCCTAATTTGTACGATTTTGGACAATTGAATGGGCAGAATTCCCATGGATTGGGTAGGCACAGTCCTAATGTGTGGCTTCAGAGGCCCCAGCATGAGGGTGTGTGGCCCAGGACTTTGAGGACAGAAGTCTGAAAACACAAACTCAGCTTAGGTTTGGGGATGTAGGTATGACAGGCCCAATCTACAAATCATGAGAAGAAATCTTCAGGATATGAAGAAAGAGCGAGTCTGAGGCACTTGCTCAGGCTTTTGCATTTGGATTTTATATCAACGATGGCCGTGGAATGGGGGAGGACTCATGGGCCATGGACGAATCTTCCTCTCTGTGGATTTGGCCCGATCCCAATTGTTTTTCGTCAATCTGTGGGATGGGATTTCTCCTTTCAGGTTTATTACCTCAGGTGTCTGAACAAAAGAGGAATTCCAAAGCAGAGCCCTGGGGAAGAGTGAAGGGAAAACCCAAACTATGGTTAAAAATTGGGGCCTAGGGGCATGGCAGGCACAATAAGCTGTCTCTTCATCCAGCCACTGAGAGGCCTTACTTGAAGCCTGGGCTCAGGCTGAGGGTCACAGTGTGTGTTTGTGACCAACGTGGCACGCGAGCATGGGCGGGGCCACATGGGCCACACTGGATTCAACTACACTGGACCTTGGACAACATGCCAATCACAAGGTCTCTTGCCATGGGGAAGGTGTTTTGATTTCTGCATCATTTTCAACCCTGGGCAGTGTTTGGAGATAAGGTCTCGGTTCTGAAGCCTGAAAAATCGCAGTTGGGAAGAGATGACAATCTAAGGCGATGGCGCATCTGATATGCTCAGTGTGCGGTCAACTGCCTGGGTGTTGGTCAGGAGGTTCTGGCTCAGGTTGTGTCATACAGTGCACTAGTGCCCAAGTTAGACTATATAATTTGGGTACAGTCGAGTGCCCTGTAGGTTTATCCTCATTTGAGGTGACTGGGCACCTCATTAGGCAAGATATTTTTTCTAGAGGGCAGGCAGAGTGCTGCATTGTGGGTCCGGAATTGCCAAACTTGAGGGCTTCTGGGACAGGAGTGTGAGGACAGAAGTTTGAGAACACGAGCTAGACTTGAGTTTCAGGCCGAGGGCACGGCTGGTACCCCCTGCAGTCGCAACCAAAATCTCAAGCATCTGAAGTCACGGCGAGGATCAGACGTTGGCTCAGGTTGGAGTTTCTGTGCATGACTGCGCCTTCATGAAAGGAGCGGAATCTCAAGGCCATGGAGGTTTTCCGACGTGGGAGTGGTGGGATGCCCCCTTCAATGATTCCTTCTGTTTGACAATTAAGACCTGTTGGGCAGCTCCTGGACATCCCATATGGAATGACTCCAGAGCACCGTTGGAGGATGGATGCCAGGCAAGCCCGCCTCACAATCCAATTGTCTACTAGCCACAATACTGTTGAGATCGGATCCCTCTGCGGGAGCAACCGGGGTGGATGAGTTGAAATGCACTTTCCTTAGGATGGGCCCTAATGTGTGTTTGTGTCCATGAGGACCTTGGAATGGGGCGGTGGCCCCGGGACCCTGAAGTATTCTCCTAAGCTTTTGACATAGCTCCCATGCACAAGTTTCCTTGTGGAGAGGATATTTGTTCTGATGTGTGCCTCAGGAAACCCATTATGCTGGAATTGGAATCCAGACTTTTGAAGAGACATGCCTGTAAACCAAAGCAATGTATTCGATTATGGCCTAGGGTCCTGTCTTGTTCATTCTCCTTCTCTGGGGATATTCATCTATGGAATGATTGGAGGTAGATGCTCACCTGGTGTCAGACCACCCTTGTTTGTCCCTGGAGACCTACACTATTGGGATTGCCTCGGGGACTTTGGAGAGTTCTCCCAATTTGTAAGATTTTGGACAATGGAATGGGCAGAATTCCCATGGATTGGGTAGGCACAGTCCGAATGTGTGGCTCCAGGAGCCCCAGCCTGGAGGCTGTGTGGCCCAGGACTTTGAGGACAGAAGTCTGAAAACACAAACTCACCTTATGTTTGGGGACATAGGTATGGCAGGCCCAATCTACACAAGATGAGCAGAACTCTTCAGGATATGAAGAAAGAGCGAGTCTGAGGCACTTGCTCAGGCTTTTGTCTCTGGATTTTATATCAACGATGGCCATGGAATGTGGGGAAGCATCATGGGCCATGGACGAATCTTCCTTTCTGTGCATTGGGGCGGTCCCAATTTTTTTCGTCAATCTGTGGGATGGGAGGTCTCCTTTCAGGTTTATTACCTCAGGTGTCCGAACAAAAGAGGAATTCCAAAGAAGAGCCCTGGGGAAGAGTGAAGGGACAACCCAAAATATTGTTAAAAATTGCGGCATAGGGGCTTGGCAGGCCCAATAAGCTGTCTCTTCATCCAGCCACTGAGCGGCCTTACTTGAGACTGGGCTCAGGCTGAGGGTCAAATGTGTGTTTGTGACAATAGTGGCCCGCGAGCATGGGTGGGGCCACATGGGCCAAACTGGTTTCAACTACACTGGACCTTGGACAACATGCCAATCACAAGGTCTCTTGCCATGGGGAAGGTGTTCTGATTTCTGCACCATTTTCAATCGTGAGCAGTGATTGGACATAAGGTATAAGTTCTGAAGCCTGAAAAATCGCAGTTGGGAAGAGATGACGACCTAAAGCGATGGCGCGTCTGATATGCTCAGTGTGCGGTCAGCTGCCTGGGTGTTGGTCAGGGGGTTCTGGCTGAGGTTGTGTCAGACAGTGCACTAGTGCCCAAGTTAGACTATATAATTTGGGTACAGTCGAGTTCCCTGTAGGTTTATCCTCATTTGAGGTGCCTGGGCACCTCATTAGGCAAGATATTTTTTCTAGAGGGCAGGCAGAGTGCTGCCTTGTGGGTCCGGAATTGCCAAAATGGAGGACTTCCGGGCCAGGAGTTTGAGGACAGAAGTCTGAGAACACAAGATAGACATGGGCTTCAGGCCGAGGGCACGGTAGGTACCCCCTGCAGATCGGAAACAATATCTCAAGCATCTTAAGTCACGGCGAGGATCAGACGTTGGCTCAGGTTGCAGTTTCTGTGCATGACAGCCCCATCATGAACGGAGCGGAATCTCAAGGCCATGGAGGTTTTCCGACGTGGGAGTGGTGGAATGCCCCCTTCAATGATTCCTTCTGTGTGACAATTGAGACCTTTTGGGCAGCCCAGGACATCCCATATGGAATGACTCCAGAGCACCCTTGGAGGATGGATGTCAGGGAAGCCCGCCTTGCAATCGAATTGTCTACTAGCCACAATACAGTTGAGATCGGATCCCTCTGCGGGAGCAACCGGGGTGGCTGAGTTGAAATGGACTTTCCTGAGGATGGGCCCTAATGTGTGTTTGTGTCCATGAGGGCCTTGAAATGGAGCGGTGGCACTGGGACCCTGAAGTATTCTCCTAAGCTTTTGACATAGCTCCCATGCACAAGTTTCCTTGTGGAGAGGAGATTTGTTCTGATGGGTGCCTCAGGAAACCCATTATGCTGGTATTGGAATCCAGACTTTTGAAGAGACATGCCTGTAAACCAATGCAATGTATTCGATTATGGCCTAGGGTCCTGTCTTGTTCATTCTTCTTGTCTGGGGATATTCATCTATGGAATGAGTGGAGGTAGATGCTCACCTGGTGTCTTACCGCCCTTGTTTGTCCCCGGAGACCTACACTATTGGTTTGGCCTCAGGGACTTTGGAGAGTTCTCCTAATTTGTACGATTTTGGACAATTGAATGGGCAGAATTCCCATGGATTGGGTAGGCACAGTCCTAATGTGTGGCTTCAGAGGCCCCAGCATGAGGGTGTGTGGCCCAGGACTTTGAGGACAGAAGTCTGAAAACACAAACTCAGCTTAGGTTTGGGGATGTAGGTATGGCAGGCCCAATCTACAAATCATGAGAAGAAATCTTCAGGATATGAAGAAAGAGCGAGTCTGAGGCACTTGCTCAGGCTTTTGCATTTGGATTTTATATCAACGATGGCCGTGGAATGGGGGAGGACTAATGGGCCATGGACGAATCTTCCTCTCGGTGGATTTGGCCAGATCACAATTGTTTTAAGTCAATCTGTGGGATGGGATGTCTCCTTTCAGGTTTATTACCTCAGGTGTCTGAACAAAAGAGGAATTCCAAAGCAGAGCCCTGGAAATATTGAAGGGAAAACCCAAACTATGGTTAAAAATTGGGGCCTAGGGCATGGCAGGCACAATAAGCTGTCTCTTCAACCAGCCACTGAGAGGCCTTACTTGAGGGCTGGGCTCAGGCTGAGGGTCACAGTGTGTGTTTGTGATCTACGTGGCACGCGAGCATGGGCGGGGCCTCATGGGCCACACTGGTTTCAACTACACTGGACCTTGGACAACATGCCAATCACAAGGTCTCTTGCCATGGGGAAGGTGTTTTGATTTCTGCATCATTTTCAACCCTGGGCAGTGGTTGGAGATAAGGTCTAGGTTCTGAAGCCTGAAAAATCGCAGTTGGGAAGAGATGACAATCTAAGGCGATGGCGCATCTGATATGCTCAGTGTGCGGTCAACTGCCTGGGTGTTGGTCAGGAGGTTCTGGCTCAGATGTGTCATACAGTGCACTATTGCCCAAGTTACACTATATAATTTGGGTACAGTCGAGTGCCCTGTAGGTTTATCCTCATTTGAGGTGCCTGGGCACCTCATTAGGCAAGATATTTTTTCTAGAGGGCAGGCAGAGTGCTGCATTGTGGGTCCGGGATTGCCAAACTTGAGGGCTTCTGGGACAGGAGTGTGAGGACAGAAGTTTGAGAACACGAGCTAGACTTGAGTTTCAGGCGGAGGGCACGGCTGGTACCCCCTGCACTCGCAACCAAAATCTCAAGCTTCTGAAATCACGGCGAGGATCAGTCGTTGGCTCAGGTTGGAGTTTCTGTGCATGACTGCGCCTTCATGAAAGGAGTGGAATCTCAAGGCCATGGAGGTTTCCGACGTTGGGAGTGGTGGGATGCCCCCTTCAATGATTCCTTCTGTGTGACAATTAAGACCTGCTGGGCAGCTCCAGGACATCCCATATGGAATGACTCCAGAGCACCGTTGGAGGATGGATGCCAGGCAAGCCCGCCTCACAATCCAATTGTCTACTAGCCACAATACAGTTGAGATCGGATCCCTCTGCGGGAGCAACCGGGGTGGATGAGTTGAAATGGATTTTCCTGAGGATGGGCCCTAATGTGTGTTTGTGTCCATGAGGACCTTGGAATGGGGCGGTGGCCCCGGGACCCTGAAGTATTCTCCTAAGCTTTTGACATAGCTCCCATGCACAAGTTTCCTTGTGGAGAGGATATTTGTTCTGATGTGTGCCTCAGGAAACCATTATGCTGGAATTGGAATCCAGACTTTTGAAGAGACATGCCTGTAAAACAAAGCAATGTATTCGATTATGGCCTAGGGTCCTGTCTTGTTCATTCTCCTTCTCTGGGGATATTCATCTATGGAATGATTGGAGGTAGATGCTCACCTGGTGTCAGACCACCCTTGTTTGTCCCTGGAGACCTACACTATTGGGATTGCCTCGGGGACTTTGGAGAGTTCTCCCAATTTGTAAGATTTTGGACAATGGAATGGGCAGAATACCCATGGATTGGGTAGGCACAGTCCGAATGTGTGGCTCCAGGGGCCCCAGCCTGGAGGCTGTGTGGCCCAGGACTTTGAGGACAGAAATCTGAAAACACAAACTCACCTTATGTTTGGGGACGTAGGTATGGCAGGCCCAATCTACAAACCATGAGAAGAACTCTTCAGGATATGAAGAAAGAGCGAGTCTGAGGCACTTGCTCAGGCTTTTGTCTCTGGATTTTATATCAACGATGGCCGTGGAATGTGGGGAGGCATCATGGGCCATGGACGAATCTTCCTTTCTGTGGATTGGGGCGGTCCCAATTTTTTTCGTCAATCTGTGGGATGGGAGGTCTCCTTTCAGGTTTATTACCTCAGGTGTCCGAACAAAAGAGGAATTCCAAAGCAGAGCCCTGGGGAAGAGTGAATGGAAAACCCAAACTATGGTTAAAAATTGCGGCATAGGGGCTTGGCAGGCCCAATAAGCTGTCTCTTCATCCAGCCACTGAGCGGCCTTACTTGAGACTGGGCTCAGGCTGAGGGTCAAATGTGTGTTTGTGACAATTGTGGCCCACGAACATGGGTGTTGCCTCATGGGCCAAACTGGTTTCAACTACACTGGACCTTGGACAACATGCCAATCACAAGGTCTCTTGCCATGGGGAAGGTGTTCTGATTTCTGCATCATTTCCAAACGTGAGCAGTGATTGGACATAAGGTACAGGTTCTGAAGCCTGAAAAATCGCAGTTGGGAAGAGATGACGACCTAAGGCGATGGCGCGTCTGATATGCTCAGTGTACGGTCAGCTGCCTGGGTGTTGGTCAGGGGGTTCTGGCTGAGGTTGTGTCAGACAGTGCACTAGTGCCCAAGTTAGACTATATAATTTGGGTACAGTCGAGTGCCCTGTAGGTTTATCCTCATTTGAGGTGCCTGGGCACCTCATTAGGCAAGATATTTTTTCTAGAGGGCAGGCAGAGTGCTGCCTTGTGGGTCAGGAATTGCCAAAATGGAGGACTTCCGGGCCAGGAGTTTGAGGACAGAAGTCTGAGAACACAAGATAGACTTGGGCTTCAGGCCGAGGGCACGGCTGGTACCCCCTGCAGATCGGAAACCATATCTCAAGCATCTGAAGTCACGGCGAGGATCAGACGTTGGCTCAGGTTGTAGTTTCTGTGCATGACTGCCCCTTCATGAAAGGAGCGGAAACTCGAAGCCATGGAGCTTTTCCCACGTTGGGAGTTGTGTGATGCCCCCTTCAAGGATTCCTTCTGCGGGACAATTGAGACCAGTTGGGCAGCTCCAGGACATCCCATATGGAATGACTCCAGAGCACCCTTGGAGGATGGATGTCAGGGAAGCCCGCCTTGCAATCGAATTGTCTACTAGCCACAATACAGTTGAGATCGGATCCCTCTGCGGGAGCAACCGGGGTGGCTGAGTTGAAATGGACTTTCCTGAGGATGGGCCCTAATGTGTGTTTGTGTCCATGAGGGCCTTGAAATGGGGCGGTGGCACTGGGACCCTGAAGTATTCTCCTAAGCTTTTGACATAGCTCCCATGCACAAGTTTCCTTGTGGAGAGGAGATTTGTTCTGATGGGTGCCTCAGGAAACCCATTATGCTGGTATTGGAATCCAGACTTTTGAAGAGACATGCCTGTAAACCAATGCAATGTATTCGATTATGGCCTAGGGTCCTGTCTTGTTCATTCTTCTTGTCTGGGGATATTCATCTATGGAATGAGTGGAGGTAGATGCTCACCTGGTGTCTTACCGCCCTTGTTTGTCCCCGGAGACCTACACTATTGGTTTGGCCTCAGGGACTTTGGAGAGTTCTCCTAATTTGTACGATTTTGGACAATGGAATGGGCCGAATTCCCATGGATTGGGTAGGCACAGTCCTAATGTGTGGCTTCAGAGGCCCCAGCATGAGGGTGTGTGGCCCAGGACTTTGAGGACAGAAGTCTGAAAACACAAACTCAGCTTAGGTTTGGGGATGTAGGTATGGCAGGCCCAATCTACAAATCATGAGAAGAAATCTTCAGGATATGAAGAAAGAGCGAGTCTGAGGCACTTGCTCAGGCTTTTGCATTTGGATTTTATATCAACGATGGCCGTGGAATGGGGGAGGACTCATGGGCCATGGACGAATCTTCCTCTCTGTGGATTTGGCCCGATCCCAATTGTTTTTCGTCAATCTGTGGGATGGGATTTCTCCTTTCAGGTTTATTACCTCAGGTGTCTGAACAAAAGAGGAATTCCAAAGCAGAGCCCTGGGGAAGAGTGAAGGGAAAACCCAAACTATGGTTAAAAATTGGGGCCTAGGGGCATGGCAGGCACAATAAGCTGTCTCTTCATCCAGCCACTGAGAGGCCTTACTTGAGGCCTGGGCTCAGGCTGAGGGTCAGAGTGTGTGTTTGTGACCAACGTGGCACGCGAGCATGGGCGGGGCTCATGGGCCACACTGGTTTCAACTACACTGGACCTTGGACAACATGCCAATCACAAGGTCTCTTGCCATGGGGAAGATGTTTTGATTTCTGCATCATTTTCAACCCTGGGCAGTGGTTGGAGATAAGGTCTAGGTTCTGAAGCCTGAAAAATCGCAGTTGGGAAGAGATGACAATCTAAGGCGATGGCGCATCTGATATGCTCAGTGTGCGGTCAACTGCCTGGGTGTTGGTCAGGAGGTTCTGGCTCAGGTTGTGTCATACAGTGCACTAGTGCCCAAGTTAGACTATATAATTTGGGTACAGTCGAGTGCCCTGTAGGTTTATCCTCATTTGAGGTGCCTGGGCACCTCATTAGGCAAGATATTTTTTCTAGAGGGCAGGCAGAGTGCTGCCTTGTGGGTCCGGAATTGCCAAAATGAGGACTTCCGGGCCAGGAGTTTGAGGACAGAAGTCTGAGAACACAAGATAGACTTGGGCTTCAGGCCGAGGGCACGGCTGGTACCCCCTGCAGATCGGAAACCATATCTCAAGCATCTGAAGTCACGGCGAGGATCAGACGTTGGCTCAGGTTGTAGTTTCTTTGCATGACTGCCCCTTCATGAAAGGAGCGGAAACTCGAAGCCATGGAGCTTTTCCCACGTTGGGAGTTGTGTGATGCCCCCTTCAAGGATTCCTTCTGCGGGACAATTGAGACCAGTTGGGCAGCTCCAGGACATCCCATATGGAATGACTCCAGAGCACCCTTGGAGGATGGATGTCAGGGAAGCCCGCCTTGCAATCGAATTGTCTACTAGCCACAATACAGTTGAGATCGGATCCCTCTGCGGGAGCAACCGGGGTGGCTGAGTTGAAATGGACTTTCCTGAGGATGGGCCCTAATGTGTGTTTGTGTCCATGAGGGCCTTGAAATGGGGCGGTGGCACTGGGACCCTGAAGTATTCTCCTAAGCTTTTGACATAGCTCCCATGCACAAGTTTCCTTGTGGAGAGGAGATTTGTTCTGATGGGTGCCTCAGGAAACCCATTATGCTGGTATTGGAATCCAGACTTTTGAAGAGACATGCCTGTAAACCAATGCAATGTATTCGATTATGGCCTAGGGTCCTGTCTTGTTCATTCTTCTTGTCTGGGGATATTCATCTATGGAATGAGTGGAGGTAGATGCTCACCTGGTGTCTTACCGCCCTTGTTTGTCCCCGGAGACCTACACTATTGGTTTGGCCTCAGGGACTTTGGAGAGTTCTCCTAATTTGTACGATTTTGGACAATGGAATGGGCCGAATTCCCATGGATTGGGTAGGCACAGTCCTAATGTGTGGCTTCAGAGGCCCCAGCATGAGGGTGTGTGGCCCAGGACTTTGAGGACAGAAGTCTGAAAACACAAACTCAGCTTAGGTTTGGGGATGTAGGTATGGCAGGCCCAATCTACAAATCATGAGAAGAAATCTTCAGGATATGAAGAAAGAGCGAGTCTGAGGCACTTGCTCAGGCTTTTGCATTTGGATTTTATATCAACGATGGCCGTGGAATGGGGGAGGACTCATGGGCCATGGACGAATCTTCCTCTCTGTGGATTTGGCCCGATCCCAATTGTTTTTCGTCAATCTGTGGGATGGGATTTCTCCTTTCAGGTTTATTACCTCAGGTGTCTGAACAAAAGAGGAATTCCAAAGCAGAGCCCTGGGGAAGAGTGAAGGGAAAACCCAAACTATGGTTAAAAATTGGGGCCTAGGGGCATGGCAGGCACAATAAGCTGTCTCTTCATCCAGCCACTGAGAGGCCTTACTTGAGGCCTGGGCTCAGGCTGAGGGTCAGAGTGTGTGTTTGTGACCAACGTGGCACGCGAGCATGGGCGGGGCTCATGGGCCACACTGGTTTCAACTACACTGGACCTTGGACAACATGCCAATCACAAGGTCTCTTGCCATGGGGAAGGTGTTTTGATTTCTGCATCATTTTCAACCCTGGGCAGTGGTTGGAGATAAGGTCTAGGTTCTGAAGCCTGAAAAATCGCAGTTGGGAAGAGATGACAATCTAAGGCGATGGCGCATCTGATATGCTCAGTGTGCGGTCAACTGCCTGGGTGTTGGTCAGGAGGTTCTGGCTCAGGTTGTGTCATACAGTGCACTAGTGCCCACGTTAGACTATATAATTTGGGTACAGTCGAGTTCCCTGTAGGTTTATCCTCATTTGAGGTGCCTGGGCACCTCATTAGGCAAGATATTTTTTCTAGAGGGCAGGCAGAGTGCTGCCTTGTGGGTCCGGAATTGCCAAAATGAGGACTTCCGGGCCAGGAGTTTGAGGACAGAAGTCTGAGAACACAAGATAGACTTGGGCTTCAGGCCGAGGGCACGGCTGGTACCCCCTGCAGATCGGAAACCATATCTCAAGCATCTGAAGTCACGGCGAGGATCAGACGTTGGCTCAGGTTGTAGTTTCTGTGCATGACTGCCCCTTCATGAAAGGAGCGGAAACTCGAAGCCATGGAGCTTTTCCCACGTTGGGAGTTGTGTGATGCCCCCTTCAAGGATTCCTTCTGCGGGACAATTGAGACCAGTTGGGCAGCTCCAGGACATCCCATATGGAATGACTCCAGAGCACCCTTGGAGGATGGATGTCAGGGAAGCCCGCATTGCAATCGAATTGTCTACTAGCCACAATACAGTTGAGATCGGATCCCTCTGCGGGAGCAACCGGGGTGGCTGAGTTGAAATGGACTTTCCTGAGGATGGGCCCTAATGTGTGTTTGTGTCCATGAGGGCCTTGAAATGGGGCGGTGGCACTGGGACCCTGAAGTATTCTCCTAAGCTTTTGACATAGCTCCCATGCACAAGTTTCCTTGTGGAGAGGAGATTTGTTCTGATGGGTGCCTCAGGAAACCCATTATGCTGGTATTGGAATCCAGACTTTTGAAGAGACATGCCTGTAAACCAATGCAATGTATTCGATTATGGCCTAGGGTCCTGTCTTGTTCATTCTTCTTGTCTGGGGATATTCATCTATGGAATGAGTGGAGGTAGATGCTCACCTGGTGTCTTACCGCCCTTGTTTGTCCCCGGAGACCTACACTATTGGTTTGGCCTCAGGGACTTTGGAGAGTTCTCCTAATTTGTAAGATTTTGGACAATGGAATGGGCCGAATTCCCATGGATTGGGTAGGCACAGTCCTAATGTGTGGCTTCAGAGGCCCCAGCATGAGGGTGTGTGGCCCAGGACTTTGAGGACAGAAGTCTGAAAACACAAACTCAGCTTAGGTTTGGGTATGTAGGTATGGCAGGCCCAATCTACAAATCATGAGAAGAAATCTTCAGGATATGAAGAAAGAGCGATTCTGAGGCACTTGCTCAGGCTTTTGCATTTGGATTTTATATCAACGATGGCCGTGGAATGGGGGAGGACTCATGGGCCATGGACGAATCTTCCTCTCTGTGGATTTGGCCCGATCCCAATTGTTTTTCGTCAATCTGTGGGATGGGATTTCTCCTTTCAGGTTTATTACCTCAGGTGTCTGAACAAAAGAGGAATTCCAAAGCAGAGCCCTGGGGAAGAGTGAAGGGAAAACCCAAACTATGGTTAAAAATTGGGGCCTAGGGGCATGGCAGGCACAATAAGCTGTCTCTTCATCCAGCCACTGAGAGTCCTTACTTGAGGCCTGGGCTCAGGCTGAGGGTCACAGTGTGTGTTTGTGACCAACGTGGCACGCGAGCATGGGCGGGGCCTCATGGGCCACACTGGTTTCAACTACACTGGACCTTGGACAACATGCCAATCACAAGGTCTCTTGCCATGGGGAAGGTGTTCTGATTTCTGCATCATTTTCAACCCTGGGCAGTGGTTGGAGATAAGGTCTAGGTTCTGAAGCCTGAAAAATCGCAGTTGGGAAGAGATGACAATCTAAGGCGATGGCGCATCTGATATGCTCAGTGTGCGGTCAACTGCCTGGGTGTTGGTCAGGAGGTTCTGGCTCAGGTTGTGTCATACAGTGCACTAGTGCCCAAGTTAGACTATATAATTTGGGTACAGTCGAGTGCCCTGTAGGTTTATCCTCATTTGAGGTGCCTGGGCACCTCATTAGGCATGATATTTTTTCTAGAGGGCAGGCAGAGTGCTGCCTTGTGGGTCCGGAATTGCCAAAATGGAGGACTTCCGGGCCAGGAGTTTGAGGACAGAAGTCTGAGAACACAAGATAGACTTGGGCTTCAGGCCGAGGGCACGGCTGGTACCCCCTGCAGATCGGAAACCATATCTCAAGCATCTGAAGTCACGGCGAGGATCAGACGTTGGCTCAGGTTGTAGTTTCTGTGCATGACTGCCCCTTCATGAAAGGAGCGGAAACTCGAAGCCATGGAGCTTTTCCCACGTTGGGAGTTGTGTGATGCCCCCTTCAAGGATTCCTTCTGCGGGACAATTGAGACCAGTTGGGCAGCTCCAGGACATCCCATATGGAAGGACTCCAGAGCACCCTTGGAGGATGGATGTCAGGGAAGCCCGCCTTGCAATCGAATTGTCTACTAGCCACAATACAGTTGAGATCGGATCCCTCTGCGGGAGCATCCGGGGTGGCTGAGTTGAAATGGACTTTCCTGAGGATGGGCCCTAATGTGTGTTTGTGTCCATGAGGGCCTTGAAATGGGGCGGTGGCACTGGGACCCTGAAGTATTCTCCTAAGCTTTTGACATAGCTCCCATGCACAAGTTTCCTTGTGGAGAGGAGATTTGTTCTGATGGGTGCCTCAGGAAACCCATTATGCTGGTATTGGAATCCAGACTTTTGAAGAGACATGCCTGTAAACCAATGCAATGTATTCGATTATGGCCTAGGGTCCTGTCTTGTTCATTCTTCTTGTCTGGGGATATTCATCTATGGAATGAGTGGAGGTAGATGCTCACCTGGTGTCTTACCGCCCTTGTTTGTCCCCGGAGACCTACACTATTGGTTTGGCCTCAGGGACTTTGGAGAGTTCTCCTAATTTGTACGATTTTGGACAATGGAATGGGCCGAATTCCCATGGATTGGGTAGGCACAGTCCTAATGTGTGGCTTCAGAGGCTCCAGCATGAGGGTGTGTGGCCCAGGACTTTGAGGACAGAAGTCTGAAAACACAAACTCAGCTTAGGTTTGGGGATGTAGGTATGGCAGGCCCAATCTACAAATCATGAGAAGAAATCTTCAGGATATGAAGAAAGAGCGATTCTGAGGCACTTGCTCAGGCTTTTGCATTTGGATTTTATATCAACGATGGCCGTGGAATGGGGGAGGACTCATGGGCCATGGACGAATCTTCCTCTCTGTGGATTTGGCCCGATCCCAATTGTTTTTCGTCAATCTGTGGGATGGGATTTCTCCTTTCAGGTTTATTACCTCAGGTGTCTGAACAAAAGAGGAATTCCAAAGCAGAGCCCTGGGGAAGAGTGAAGGGAAAACCCAAACTATGGTTAAAAATTGGGGCCTAGGGGCATGGCAGGCACAATAAGCTGTCTCTTCATCCAGCCACTGAGAGGCCTTACTTGAGGCCTGGGCTCAGGCTGAGGGTCACAGTGTGTGTTTGTGACCAACGTGGCACGCGAGCATGGGCGGGGCCTCATGGGCCACACTGGTTTCAACTACACTGGACCTTGGACAACATGCCAATCACAAGGTCTCTTGCCATGGGGAAGGTGTTTTGATTTCTGCATCATTTTCAACCCTGGGCAGTGGTTGGAGATAAGGTCTAGGTTCTGAAGCCTGAAAAATCGCAGTTGGGAAGAGATGACAATCTAAGGCGATGGCGCATCTGATATGCTCAGTGTGCGGTCAACTGCCTGGGTGTTGGTCAGGAGGTTCTGGCTCAGGTTGTGTCATACAGTGCACTAGTGCCCAAGTTAGACTATATAATTTGGGTACAGTCGAGTGCCCTGTAGGTTTATCCTCATTTGAGGTGCCTGGGCACCTCATTAGGCAAGATATTTTTTCTAGAGGGCAGGCAGAGTGCTGCCTTGTGGGTCCGGAATTGCCAAAATGGAGGACTTCCGGGCCAGGAGTTTGAGGACAGAAGTCTGAGAACACAAGATAGACTTGGGCTTCAGGCCGAGGGCACGGCTGGTACCCCCTGCAGATCGGAAACCATATCTCAAGCATCTGAAGTCACGGCGAGGATCAGACGTTGGCTCAGGTTGTAGTTTCTGTGCATGACTGCCCCTTCATGAAAGGAGCGGAAACTCGAAGCCATGGAGCTTTTCCCACGTTGGGAGTTGTGTGATGCCCCCTTCAAGGATTCCTTCTGCGGGACAATTGAGACCAGTTGGGCAGCTCCAGGACATCCCATATGGAAGGACTCCAGAGCACCCTTGGAGGATGGATGTCAGGGAAGCCCGCCTTGCAATCGAATTGTCTACTAGCCGCAATACAGTTGAGATCGGATCCCTCTGCGGGAGCAACCGGGGTGGCTGAGTTGAAATGGACTTTCCTGAGGATGGGCCCTAATGTGTGTTTGTGTCCATGAGGGCCTTGAAATGGGGCGGTGGCACTGGGACCCTGAAGTATTCTCCTAAGCTTTTGACATAGCTCCCATGCACAAGTTTCCTTGTGGAGAGGAGATTTGTTCTGATGGGTGCCTCAGGAAACCCATTATGCTGGTATTGGAATACAGACTTTTGAAGAGACATGCCTGTAAACCAATGCAATGTATTCGATTATGGCCTAGGGTCCTGTCTTGTTCATTCTTCTTGTCTGGGGATATTCATCTATGGAATGAGTGGAGGTAGATGCTCACCAGGTGTCTTACCGCCCTTGTTTGTCCCCGGAGACCTACACTATTGGTTTGGCCTCAGGGACTTTGGAGAGTTCTCCTAATTTGTACGATTTTGGACAATGGAATGGGCCGAATTCCCATGGATTGGTTAGGCACAGTCCTAATGTGTGGCTTCAGAGTCCCCAGCATGAGGGTGTGTGGCCCAGGACTTTGAGGACAGAAGTCTGAAAACACAAACTCAGCTTAGGTTTGGGGATGTAGGTATGGCAGGCCCAATCTACAAATCATGAGAAGAAAACTTCAGGATATGAAGAAAGAGCGATTCTGAGGCACTTGCTCAGGCTTTTGCATTTGGATTTTATATCAACGATGGCCGTGGAATGGGGGAGGACTCATGGGCCATGGACGAATCTTCCTCTCTGTGGATTTGGCCCGATCCCAATTGTTTTTCGTCAATCTGTGGGATGGGATTTCTCCTTTCAGGTTTATTACCTCAGGTGTCTGAACAAAAGAGGAATTCCAAAGCAGAGCCCTGGGGAAGAGTGAAGGGAAACCCAAACTATGGTTAAAAATTGGGGCCTAGGGGCATGGCAGGCACAATAAGCTGTCTCTTCATCCAGCCACTGAGAGGCCTTACTTGAGGCCTGGGCTCAGGCTGAGGGTCACAGTGTGTTTTTGTGACCAACGTGGCACGCGAGCATGGGCGGGGCCTCATGGGCCACACTGGTTTCAACTACACTGGACCTTGGACAACATGCCAATCACAAGGTCTCTTGCCATGGGGAAGGTGTTTTGATTTCTGCATCATTTTCAACCCTGGGCAGTGGTTGGAGATAAGGTCTAGGTTCTGAAGCCTGAAAAATCGCAGTTGGGAAGAGATGACAATCTAAGGCGATGGCGCATCTGATATGCTCAGTGTGCGGTCAACTGCCTGGGTGTTGGTCAGGAGGTTCTGGCTCAGGTTGTGTCATACAGTGCACTAGTGCCCAAGTTAGACTATATAATTTGGGTACAGTCGAGTGCCCTGTAGGTTTATCCTCATTTGAGGTGCCTGGGCACCTCATTAGGCAAGATATTTTTTCTAGAGGGCAGGCAGAGTGCTGCATCGTGGGTCCGGAATTGCCAAACTTGAGGGCTTCTGGGACAGGAGTGTGAGGACAGAAGTTTGAGAACACGAGCTAGACTTGAGTTTCAGGCCGAGGGCACGGCTGGTACCCCCTGCAGTCGCAACCAAAATCTCAAGCATCTGAAATCACGGCGAGGATCAGTCGTTGGCTCAGGTTGGAGTTTCTGTGCATGACTGCCCCTTCATGAAAGGAGCGGAATCTCAAGGCCATGGAGGTTTCCGACGTTGGGAGTGGTGGGATGCCCCCTTCAATGATTCCTTCTGTGTGACAATTAAGACCTGTTGGGCAGCTCCAGGACATCCCATATGGAATGACTCCAGAGCACCATTGGAGGATGGATGCCAGGCAAGCCCGCCTCACAATCCAATTGTCTACTAGCCACAATACAGTTGAGATCGGATCCCTCTGCGGGAGCAACCGGGGTGGATGAGTTGAAATGGACTTTCCTGAGGATGGGCCCTAATGTGTGTTTGTGTCCATGAGGACCTTGGAATGGGGCGGTGGCCCCGGGACCCTGAAGTATTCTCCTAAGCTTTTGACATAGCTCCCATGCACAAGTTTCCTTGTGGAGAGGATATTTGTTCTGATGTGTGCCTCAGGAAACCCATTATGCTGGAATTGGAATCCAGACTTTTGAAGAGACATGCCTGTAAACCAAAGCAATGTATTCGATTATGGCCTAGGGTCCTGTCTTGTTCATTCTCCTTCTCTGGGGATATTCATCTATGGAATGATTGGAGGTAGATGCTCACCTGGTGTCAGACCACCCTTGTTTGTCCCTGGAGACCTACACTATTGGGATTGCCTCGGGGACTTTGGAGAGTTCTCCCAATTTGTAAGATTTTGGACAATGGAATGGGCAGAATACCCATGGATTGGGTAGGCACAGTCCGAATGTGTGGCTCCAGGGGCCCCAGCCTGGAGGCTGTGTGGCCCAGGACTTTGAGGACAGAAGTCTGAAAACACAAACTCACCTTATGTTTGGGGACGTAGGTATGGCAGGCCCAATCTACAAACCATGAGAAGAACTCTTCAGGATATGAAGAAAGAGCGAGTCTGAGGCACTTGCTCAGGCTTTTGTCTCTGGATTTTATATCAACGATGGCCGTGGAATGTGGGGAGGCATCATGGGCCATGGACGAATCTTCCTTTCTGTGGATTGGGGCGGTCCCAATTTTTTTCGTCAATCTGTGGGATGGGAGGTCTCCTTTCAGGTTTATTACCTCAGGTGTCCGAACTTAAGAGGAATTCCAAAGCAGAGCCCTGGGGAAGAGTGAATGGAAAACCCAAACTATGGTTAAAAATTGCGGCATAGGGGCTTGGCAGGCCCAATAAGCTGTCTCTTCATCCAGCCACTGAGCGGCCTTACTTGAGACTGGGCTCAGGCTGAGGGTCAAATGTGTGTTTGTGACAATTGTGGCCCGCGAACATGGGTGGGGCCTCATGGGCCAAACTGGTTTCAACTACACTGGACCTTGGACAACATGCCAATCACAAGGTCTCTTGCCATGGGGAAGGTGTTCTGATTTCTGCATCATTTTCAAACGTGAGCAGTGATTGGACATAAGGTACAGATTCTGAAGCCTGAAAAATCGCAGTTGGGAAGAGATGACGACCTAAGGCGATGGCGCGTCTGATATGCTCAGTGTACGGTCAGCTGCCTGGGTGTTGGTCAGGGGGTTCTGGCTGAGGTTGTGTCAGACAGTGCACTAGTGCGCAAGTTAGACTATATAATTTGGGTACAGTCGAGTTCCCTGTAGGTTTATCCTCATTTGAGGTGCCTGGGCACCTCATTAGGCAAGATATTTTTTCTAGAGGGCAGGCAGAGTGCTGCCTTGTGGGTCCGGAATTGCCAAAATGAGGACTTCCGGGCCAGGAGTTTGAGGACAGAAGTCTGAGAACACAAGATAGACTTGGGCTTCAGGCCGAGGGCACGGCTGGTACCCCCTGCAGATCGGAAACCATATCTCAAGCATCTGAAGTCACGGCGAGGATCAGACGTTGGCTCAGGTTGTAGTTTCTTTGCATGACTGCCCCTTCATGAAAGGAGCGGAATCTCGAAGCCATGGAGCTTTTCCCACGTTGGGAGTTGTGTGATGCCCCCTTCAAGGATTCCTTCTGCGGGACAATTGAGACCAGTTGGGCAGCTCCAGGACATCCCATATGGAATGACTCCAGAGCACCCTTGGAGGATGGATGTCAGGGAAGCCCGCCTTGCAATCGAATTGTCTACTAGCCACAATACAGTTGAGATCGGATCCCTCTGCGGGAGCAACCGGGGTGGCTGAGTTGAAATGGACTTTCCTGAGGATGGGCCCTAATGTGTGTTTGTGTCCATGAGGGCCTTGAAATGGGGCGGTGGCACTGGGACCCTGAAGTATTCTCCTAAGCTTTTGACATAGCTCCCATGCACAAGTTTCCTTGTGGAGAGGAGATTTGTTCTGATGGGTGCCTCAGGAAACCCATTATGCTGGTATTGGAATACAGACTTTTGAAGAGACATGCCTGTAAACCAATGCAATGTATTCGATTATGGCCTAGGGTCCTGTCTTGTTCATTCTTCTTGTCTGGGGATATTCATCTATGGAATGAGTGGAGGTAGATGCTCACCTGGTGTCTTACCGCCCTTGTTTGTCCCCGGAGACCTACACTATTGGTTTGGCCTCAGGGACTTTGGAGAGTTCTCCTAATTTGTACGATTTTGGACAATGGAATGGGCCGAATTCCCATGGATTGGGTAGGCACAGTCCTAATGTGTGGCTTCAGAGGCCCCAGCATGAGGGTGTGTGGCCCAGGACTTTGAGGACAGAAGTCTGAAAACACAAACTCAGCTTAGGTTTGGGTATGTAGGTATGGCAGGCCCAATCTACAAATCATGAGAAGAAATCTTCAGGATATGAAGAAAGAGCGATTCTGAGGCACTTGCTCAGGCTTTTGCATTTGGATTTTATATCAACGATGGCCGTGGAATGGGGGAGGACTCATGGGCCATGGACGAATCTTCCTCTCTGTGGATTTGGCCCGATCCCAATTGTTTTTCGTCAATCTGTGGGATGGGATTTCTCCTTTCAGGTTTATTACCTCAGGTGTCTGAACAAAAGAGGAATTCCAAAGCAGAGCCCTGGGGAAGAGTGAAGGGAAAACCCAAACTATGGTTAAAAATTGGGGCCTAGGGGCATGGCAGGCACAATAAGCTGTCTCTTCATCCAGCCACTGAGAGGCCTTACTTGAGGCCTGGGCTCAGGCTGAGGGTCACAGTGTGTGTTTGTGACCAACGTGGCACGCGAGCATGGGCGGGGCCTCATGGGCCACACTGGTTTCAACTACACTGGACCTTGGACAACATGCCAATCACAAGGTCTCTTGCCATGGGGAAGGTGTTTTGATTTCTGCATCATTTTCAACCCTGGGCAGTGGTTGGAGATAAGGTCTAGGTTCTGAAGCCTGAAAAATCGCAGTTGGGAAGAGATGGCAATCTAAGGCGATGGCGCATCTGATATGCTCAGTGTGCGGTCAACTGCCTGGGTGTTGGTCAGGAGGTTCTGGCTCAGGTTGTGTCATACAGTGCACTAGTGCCCAAGTTAGACTATATAATTTGGGTACAGTCGAGTGCCCTGTAGGTTTATCCTCATTTGAGGTGCCTGGGCACCTCATTAGGCAAGATATTTTTTCTAGAGGGCAGGCAGAGTGCTGCATTGTGGGTCCGGAATTGCCAAACTTGAGGGCTTCTGGGACAGGAGTGTGAGGACAGAAGTTTGAGAACACGAGCTAGACTTGAGTTTCAGGCCGAGGGCACGGCTGGTACCCCCTGCAGTCGCAACCAAAATCTCAAGCATCTGAAATCACGGCGAGGATCAGTCGTTGGCTCAGGTTGGAGTTTCTGTGCATGACTGCCCCTTCATGAAAGGAGCAGAATCTCAAGGCCATGGAGGTTTCCGACGTTGGGAGTGGTGGGATGCCCCCTTCAATGATTCCTTCTGTGTGACAATTAAGACCTGTTGGGCAGCTCCAGGACATCCCATATGGAATGACTCCAGAGCACCATTGGAGGATGGATGCCAGGCAAGCCCGCCTCACAATCCAATTGTCTACTAGCCACAATACAGTTGAGATCGGATCCCTCTGCGGGAGCAACCGGGGTGGATGAGTTGAAATGGACTTTCCTGAGGATAGGCCCTAATGTGTGTTTGTGTCCATGAGGACCTTGGAATGGGGCGGTGGCCCCGGGACCCTGAAGTATTCTCCTAAGCTTTTGACATAGCTCCCATGCACAAGTTTCCTTGTGGAGAGGATATTTGTTCTGATGTGTGCCTCAGGAAACCCATTATGCTGGAATTGGAATCCAGACTTTTGAAGAGACATGCCTGTAAAACAAAGCAATGTATTTGATTATGGCCTAGGGTCCTGTCTTGTTCATTCTCCTTCTCTGGGGATATTCATCTATGGAATGATTAAAGGTAGATGCTCACCTGGTGTCAGACCACCCTTGTTTGTCCCTGGAGACCTACACTATTGGGATTGCCTCGGGGACTTTGGAGAGTTCTCCCAATTTGTAAGATTTTGGACAATGGAATGGGCAGAATTCCCATGGATTGGGTAGGCACAGACCGAATGTGTGGCTCCAGGGGCCCCAGACTGGAGGCTGTGTGGCCCGGGAATTTGAGGACAGAAGTCTGAAAACACAAACTCACCTTATGTTTGGGGACGTAGGTATGGCAGGCCCAATCTACAAACCATGAGAAGAACTCTTCAGGATATGAAGAAAGAGCGAGTCTGAGGCACTTGCTCAGGCTTTTGTCTCTGGATTTTATATCAACGATGGCCGTGGAATGTGGGGAGGCATCATGGGCCATGGACGAATCTTCCTTTCTGTGGATTGGGGCGGTCCCAATTTTTTTCGTCAATCTGTGGGATGGGAGGTCTCCTTTCAGGTTTATTACCTCAGGTGTCCGAACAAAAGAGGAATTCCAAAGCAGAGCCCTGGGGAAGAGTGAAGGGAAAACCCAAACTATGGTTAAAAATTGCGGCATAGGGGCTTGGCAGGCCCAATAAGCTGTCTCTTCATCCAGCCACTGAGCGGCCTTACTTGAGACTGGGCTCAGGCTGAGGGTCAAATGTGTGTTTGTGACAATTGTGGCCCGCGAACATGGGTGGGGCCTCATGGGCCAAACTGGTTTCAACTACACTGGACCTTGGACAACATGCCAATCACACGGTCTCTTGCCATGGGGAAGGTGTTCTGATTTCTGCATCATTTTCAAACGTGAGCAGTGATTGGACATAAGGTACAGGTTCTGAAGCCTGAAAAATCGCAGTTGGGAAGAGATGACGACCTAAGGCGATGGCGCGTCTGGTATGCTCAGTGTACGGTCAGCTGCCTGGGTGTTGGTCAGGGGGTTCTGGCTGAGGTTGTGTCAGACAGTGCACTAGTGCCCAAGTTAGACTATATAATTTGGGTACAGTCGAGTTCCCTGTAGGTTTATCGTCATTTGAGGTGCCTGGGCACCTCATTAGGCAAGATATATTTTCTAGAGGGCAGGCAGAGTGCTGCCTTGTGGGTCCGGAATTGCCAAAATGGAGGACTTCCGGGCCAGGAGTTTGAGGACAGAAGTCTGAGAACACAAGATAGACTTGGGCTTCAGGCCGAGGGCACGGCTGGTACCCCCTGCAGATCGGAAACCATATCTCAAGCATCTGAAGTCACGGCGAGGATCAGACGTTGGCTCAGGTTGTAGTTTCTGTGCATGACTGCCCCTTCATGAAAGGAGCGGAAACTCGAAGCCATGGAGCTTTTCCCACGTTGGGAGTTGTGTGATGCCCCCTTCAAGGATTCCTTCTGCGGGACAATTGAGACCAGTTGGGCAGCTCCAGGACATCCCATATGGAATGACTCCAGAGCACCCTTGGAGGATGGATGTCAGGGAAGCCCGCCTCGCAATCCAATTGTCTACTAGCCACAATACAGTTGAGATCGGATCCCTCTGCGGGAGCAACCTGTGTGGCTGAGTTGAAATGGACTTTCCTGAAGATGGGCCCTAATGTGTGTTTGTGTCCATGAGGGCCTTGAAATGGGGCGGTGGCACTGGGACCCTGAAGTATTCTCCTAAGCTTTTGACATAGCTCCCATGCACAAGTTTCCTTGTGGAGAGGAGATTTGTTCTGATGGGTGCCTCAGGAAACCCATTATGCTGGTATTGGAATCCAGACTTTTGAAGAGACATGCCTGTAAACCAAAGCAATGTATTCGATTATGGCCTAGGGTCCTGTCTTGTTCATTCTTCTTGTCTGGGGATATTCATCTATGGAATGAGTGGAGGTAGATGCTCACCTGGTGTCTTACCTCCCTCGTTTGTCCCCGGAGACCTACACTATTGGGATGGCCTCGGGGACTTTGGAGTGTTCTCCTAATTTGTACGATTTTGGACAATGGAATGGGCAGTATTCCCATTGATTGGGTAGGCACAGTCCGAATGTGTGGCTCCAGGGGCCCCAGCCTGGAGGATGTGTGGCCCAGGACTTTGAGGACAGAAGTCTGAAAACACAAATTCAGCCTAGGTTTGGGGATGTAGGTATGGCAGGCCCAATCTACAAACCATGAGAAGAAATCTTCAGGATATGAAGAAAGAGCGAGTCTGAGGCACTTGCTCAGGGTTTTGTCTCTGGATTTTATATCAATGATGGCCGTGGAATGTGGGGAGGCCTCATGGGCCATGGACGAATATCCTTCTGTGGATTGAGGCGGTCCCAATTATTTTTCGTCAATCTGTGGGATGGGAGGTCTCCTTTCAGGTTTATTACCTCAGGTGTCCGAACAAAAGAAGTATTCTAAAGCAGAGCCCTGGGGAAGAGTGAAGGGACAACCCAAACTATGATTAAAAATTTGGGGCCTAGGGGCATGGCAGACAAAATAAGCTGTCTCTACATCCAGCCACTGAGAGGCCTTATTTGAGGACTGGGCTCAGGCTGAGGGTCACAGTGTGTGTTTGTGACCAACGTGGCACGTGAGCATGGGCGGGGCCTCATGGGCCAAACTTGTTTCAACTACACTGGACCTTGCACAACATGCCAATTACAAGGTCTCTTGCCATGGGGAAGGTGTTCTGATTTCTGCATCATTTTCAATCGTGAGCAGTGATTGGACATAAGGTATAGGTTCTGAAGCCTGAAAAATCGTAGTTGGTTAGAGATGACGACCTAAGGCGATGGCGCGTCTGATATGCTCAGTGTGCGGTCAGCTGCCTGGGTGTTGGTCAGGAGGTTCTGACTCAGGTTGTGTCAGACACTGTATTAGTGCCCAGGTTAGACTATATAATTTTGGTACAGTCGAGTGCCCTGTAGGTTTATCCTCATTTGAGGTGCCTGGGCACCTCATTAGGCAAGATATTTTTTCTAGAGGGCAGGCAGAGTGCTGCATTCTGGGTCCGGAATTGTCAAACTTTTGGGCTTCTGGGCCAGGAGTGTGAGGACAGAAGTCTGAGAACACAAGCTAGACTTGAGTTTCAGGCCGAGGGCACGGCTGGTACCCCCTGCATTTGCAACCAAAATCTCAAGCATCTGAAGTCACGGCGAGGATCAGACGTTGGCTCAGGTTGTAGTTTCTGTGCATGACTACCCCTTCATGAACGGAGCGGAATCTCAAGGCCATGGAGGTTTTCCGACGTGGGAGTGGTGGGATGCCCCCTTCAATGAATCCTTCTGTGTGACAATTGAGACCTGTTGGGCAGCTCCAGAACATCCAATATGGAATGACTCCAGAGCACACTTGGAGGATGGATGTCAGGGAAGCCCGCCTCGCAATCCAATTGTCTACTAGCCACAATACAGTTGAGATCGGATCCCTCTGCGAGAGCAACCTGTGTGGCTGATTTGAAATGGACTTTCCTGAAGATGGGCCCTAATGTGTTTTTGTGTCCATGAGGGCCTTGAAATGGGGCGGTGGCACTGGGACCCTGAAGTATTCTCCTAAGCTTTTAACATAGCTCCCATGCACAAGTTTCCTTGTGGAGAGGAGATTTGTTCTGATGGGTGCCTCAGGAAACCCATTATGCTGGTATTGGAATCCAGATTTTTGAAGAGACATGCCTGTAAACCAAAGCAATGTATTCGATTATGGCCTAGGGTCCTGTCTTGTTCATTCTTCTTCTCTGGGGATATTCATCTATGGAATGAGTGGAGGTAGATGCTCACCTGGTGTTAGACCGTCCTTGTTTGTCCCCGGAGACCTACACTATTGGGATGGCCTCGGGGAATTTGGAGAGTTCTCCTAATTTGTACGATTTTGGACAATGGAATGGGCAGAATTCCCATGGATTGGGTAGTCACAGTCCTAATGTGTGGCTTCAGGGGCCCCTACCTGAGGGTGTGTGGTTTAGGTCTTTGAGGACAGAAGTCTGAAAACACAAATTCAGCCTAGGTTTGGGGATGTAGGTATGGCAGGCCCAATCTACAAACCATGAGAAGAAATCTTCAGGATATGAAGAAAGAGCGATTCTGAGGCACTTGCTCAGGCTTTTGCATTTAGATTTTATATCATCGATGGCCGTGGAATGTGGGGTGGACTCATGGGTCATGGACGAATCTTCCTCTCTGTGGATTTGGCCCGATCCCAATTGTTTTTCGTCAATCTGTGGGATGGGATTTCTCCTTTCAGGTTTATTACCTCAGGTGTCTGAACAAAAGAGGAATTCCAAAGCAGAGCCCTGGGGAAGAGTGAAGGGAAAACCCAAACTATGGTTAAAAATTGGGGCCTAGGGGCATGGCATGCAAAATAAGCTGTCTCTACATCCAGCCACTGAGAGGCCTTACTTGAGGGCAGGGCTCAGGCTGAGGGTCACAGTGTGTGTTTGTGACCAACGTGGCACGTGAGCATGGGCGGGGCCTCATGGGCCACACTGGTTTCAACTACACTGGACCTTGGACAACATGCCAATCACAAGGTCTCTTGCCATGGGGAAGGTGTTTTGATTTCTGCATCATTTTCAACCCTGGGCAGTGGGTGGAGATAAGGTCTAGGTTCCGAAGCCTGAAAAATCGCAGTTGGGAAGAGATGACGATCTAAGGCGATGGCGCGTCTGATATGCTCAGTGTGCGGTCAGCTGCCTGGGTGTTGGTCAGGAGGTTCTGACTCAGGTTGTGTCAGACACTGTATTAGTGCCCAGGTTAGACTATATAATTTTGGTACAGTCGAGTGCCCTGTAGGTTTATCCTCATTTGAGGTGCCTGGGCACCTCATTAGGCAAGATATTTTTTCTAGAGGGCAGGCAGAGTGCTGCATTCTGGGTCCGGAATTGTCAAACTTTTGGGCTTCTGGGCCAGGAGTGTGAGGACAGAAGTCTGAGAACACAAGCTAGACTTGAGTTTCAGGCCGAGGGCACGGCTGGTACCCCCTGCAGTTGCAACCAATATCTCAAGCATCTGAAGTCACGGCGAGGATCAGACGTTGGCTCAGGTTGTAGTTTCTGTGCATGAACCCCTTCATGAACGGAGCGGAATCTCAAGGCCATGGAGGTTTTCCGACGTGGGAGTGGTGGGATGCCCCCTTCAATGAATCCTTCTGTGTGACAATTAAGACCTGTTGGGCAGCTCCAGAACATCCAATATGGAATGACTCCAGAGCACCCTTGGAGGATGGATGTCAGGGAAGCCCGCCTCGCAATCCAATTGTCTACTAGCCACAATACAGTTGAGATCGGATCCCTCTGCGAGAGCAACCTGTGTGGCTGATTTGAAATGGACTTTCCTGAAGATGGGCCCTAATGTGTTTTTGTGTCCATGAGGGCCTTGAAATGGGGCGGTGGCACTGGGACCCTGAAGTATTCTCCTAAGCTTTTAACATAGCTCCCATGCACAAGTTTCCTTGTGGAGAGGAGATTTGTTCTGATGGGTGCCTCAGGAAACCCATTATGCTGGTATTGGAATCCAGATTTTTGAAGAGACATGCCTGTAAACCAAAGCAATGTATTCGATTATGGCCTAGGGTCCTGTCTTGTTCATTCTTCTTCTCTGGGGATATTCATCTATGGAATGAGTGGAGGTAGATGCTCACCTGGTGTTAGACCGTCCTTGTTTGTCCCCGGAGACCTACACTATTGGGATGGCCTCGGGGACTTTGGAGAGTTCTCCTAATTTGTACGATTGGACAATGGAATGGGCAGAATTCCCATGGATTGGGTAGTCACAGTCCTAATGTGTGGCTTCAGGGGCCCCTACCTGAGGGTGTGTGGTTTAGGTCTTTGAGGACAGAAGTCTGAAAACACAAATTCAGCCTAGGTTTGGGGATGTAGGTATGGCAGGCCCAATCTACAAATCATGAGAAGAAATCTTCAGGATATGAAGAAAGAGCGATTCTGAGGCACTTGCTCAGGCTTTTGCATTTTGATTTTATATCAACGATGGCCGTGGAATGTGGGGTGGACTCATGGGTCATGGACGAATCTTCCTCTCTGTGGATTTGGCCCGATCCCAATTGTTTTTCGTCAATCTGTGGGATGGGAAGTCTCCTTTCAGGTTTATTACCTCAGGTGTCTGAACAAAAGAGGAATTCCAAAGCAGAGCCCTGGGGAAGAGTGAAGGGAAAACCCAAACTATGGTTAAAAATTGGGGCCTAGGGGCATGGCATGCAAAATAAGCTGTCTCTACATCCAGCCACTGAGAGGCCTTACTTGAGGGCAGGGCTCAGGCTGAGGGTCACAGTGTGTGTTTGTGACCAACGTAGCACGTGAGCATGGGCGGGGCCTCATGGGCCACACTGGTTTCAACTACACTGGACCTTGGACAACATGCCAATCACAAGGTCTCTTGCCATGGGGAAGGTGTTTTGATTTCTGCATCATTTTCAACCCTGGGCAGTGGTTGGAGATAAGGTCTAGGTTCCGAAGCCTGAAAAATCGCAGTTGGGAAGAGATGACGATCTAAGGCGATGGCGCGTCTGATATGCTCAGTGTGCGGTCAACTGCCTGGGTGTTGGTCAGGAGGTTCTGGCTCAGGATGTGTCAGACAGTGCACTAGTGCCCAGGTTAGACTATATAATTTGGGTACAGTCGAGTGCCCTGCAGGTTTATCCTCATTTGAGGTGCCTGGGCACCTCATTAGGCAAGATATTTTTTCTAGAGGGCAGGCTGAGTGCTGCATTGTGGATCCGGAATTGCCAAAATGGAGGATTTCTGGGCCAGGAATGTGAGGACAGAACTCTGAGAACACAAGCTAGACTTGGGCTTCAGACCGAGGGCACGGTAGGTACCCACTGCAGATCGGAAACAATATCACAAGCATCTGATTCATGGCGAGGATCAGACGTTGGCTCAGGTTGTAGTTTCTGTGCATGACTGCCCCTTCATGAAAGAAGTGGAAATTCAAGGCCATGGAGCTTTTCCCACGTTGGGAGTTGTGTGATGCCCCCTTCAAGGATTCCATCTGTTGGACAATTGAGACCTGTTGGGCAGCTCCAGGACATCTAATATGGAATGACTCCAGAGCACCGTTGGGGATGGATGCCTGGGAAGCCCGCCTCGCATTCCAATTGTCTCCTAGCAACAATACAGTTGAGATCGGATGGCTCTGCGGGAGCAACCGTGGTGGCTGAGTTGAAATGGACTTTCCTGAGGATGGGGCCTTAAGTGTGTTTGTGTCCATGAGGGCCTTGGAATGGGGCGGTGGTACCGGGACCCTGAAGTATTCTCCTAAGCTTTTGACATAGCTCCCATGCACAAGTTTCCTTGTGGAGAGGAGATTTGTTCTGATGGGTGCCTCAGGAAAACCCTTATGCTGGTCTTGGAATCCAGGCTCTTGAGGAGACATGCCTGTAAACCAAAGCAATGGATCCGATTATTGCCTAGGACCCTGTCTGGTTCAATCTTCTTCTCTGGGGATATCCGTCTATGGAATGAGTGGAGGTAGATGCTCACCTGGTGTCAGATCACCCTTGTTTGTCCCTGGAGACCTACACTATTGGGATTGCCTCGGGGACCTTGGAGAGTTCTCCCAATTTGTAAGATTTTGGACAATGGAATGGGCAGAATACCCATGGATTGTGTAGGCACATTCCGAATGTGTGGCTCCAGGGGCCCCAGCCTGGAGGGTGTGTGGCCCAGGACTTTGAGGACAGAAGTCTGAAAACACAAACTCACCTTATGTTTGGGGACGTAGGTATGGCAGGCCCAATCTACAAATCATGAGAAGAACTCTTCAGGATATGAGGAAAGAGCGAGTCTGAGGCACTTGCTCAGGCTTTTGTCTCTGGGTTTTATATCAATGTTGGCCGTGGAATGTGGGGAGGCATCATGGGCCATGGAAGAATCTTCCTCTCTGTGGATTTGGCCCGGTACCAATTATTTTTCGTCAATCTGTGGGATGGGAGGTCTCCTTCAAGTTTATTACCTCAGGTGTCCGAACAAAAGAAGAATTCCAAAGCAGAGCCCTGGGGAAGAGTGAAGGGAAAACCCAAACTATGGTTAAAAATTGGGGCCAAGGGGCATGGCAGGCTCCATATGCTGTCTCTTCATCCAGCCACTGAGCGGCCTTACTTGAGGACTGGGCTCAGGCTGAGGGTCAAATGTGTGTTTGTGACAAATGTGGCCCGCGAGCATGGGCGGGGCCTCATGGGCCAAACTGGTTTCCACTACACTGGACCTTGGACAACATGGCAATCACAAGGTCTCTTGCCATGGGGAAGGTGTTCTGATTTCTGCATCATTTTCAATCGTGAGCAGTGATTGGACATAAGGTATAGGTTCTGAAGCCTGAAAAACCGCAGTTGTGAAGAGATGACGACCTAAGGCGATGGCGCGTCTGATATGCTCAGTGTGCGGTCAGCTGCCTGGGTGTTGGTCAGGAGGTTCTGAATCAAGTTGTGTCAGACAGTGTATTAGTGCCCAGGTTAGACTATATAATTTGGGTACAGTCGAGTGCCGTGTAGGTTTATCCTCATTTGCGGTGCCTGGGCACCTCATTAGGCAAGATATTTTTTCTAGAGGGCAGGCAGAGTGCTGCATTGTGGGTCCGGAATTGCCAAACTTTTGGGCTTCTGGGCCAGAAGTGTGAGGACAGAAGTCTGAGAACACAAACTAGACTTGAGTTTCAGGCCGAGGGCACGGCTTGTACTCCCTGCAGTCGCAATCAAAATCTCAAGCATCTGAAGTCACGGCGAGGATCAGACGTTGGCTCAGGTTGGAGTTTCTCTGCATGACTTCCCCTTCATGAAAGGAGCAGAATCTCAAGGCCATGGAGGTTTTCCGACGTGGGAGTTGTGGGATGCCCCCTTCAATGTTTCCTTCTGTGTGACAATTGAGACCTGTTGGGCAGCTCCAGGACATCCCATATGGAATGACTCCAGAGCACCCTTGGAGGATGGATGCCAGGCAAGCCCGCCTCGCAATCCAATTGTCTACTAGCCACAATACAGTTGAGATCGGATCCCTCTGCGGGAGCAACCGGGGTGGATGAGTTGAAATGGACTTTCCTGAGGATGGGCCCTAATGTGTGTTTGTGTCCATGAGGGCCTTGAAATGGGGCGGTGGCACTGGGACACTGAAGTATTCTCCTAAGCTTTTGACATAGCTCCCATGCACAAGTTTCCTTGTGGAGAGGAGATTTGTTCTGATGGGTGCCTCAGGAAACCCATTATGCTGGTATTGGAATCCAGACTTTTAAAGAGACATGCCTGTAAACCAAAGCAATGTATTCGATTATGGCCTAGGGTCCTGTCTTGTTCATTCTTCTTCTCTGGGGATATTCATCTATGGAATGAGTTGAGGTAGATGCTCACCTGGTGTCAGACCACCCTTGTTTGTCCCTGGAGACCTACACTATTGGGATTGCCTCGGGGACTTTGGAGAGTTCTCCCAATTTGTAAGATTTTGGACAATGGAATGGGCAGAATACCCATGGATTGGGTAGGCACAGTCCGAATGTGTGGCTCCAGGGGCCCCAGCCTGGAGGCTGTGTGGCCCAGGACTTTGAGGACAGAAGTCTGAAAACACAAACTCACCTTATGTTTGGGGACGTAGGTATGGCAGGCCCAATCTACAAACCATGAGAAGAACTCTTCAGGATATGACGAAAGAGCGAGTCTGAGGCACTTGCTCAGGCTTTTGTCTCTGGGTTTTATATCAATGATGGCCATGGAATGTGGGGAGGCCTCATGGGCCATGGACGAAACTTCCTCTCTGTAGATTTCACCCGGTCCCAATTATTTTTCGTCAATCTGTGGGATGGGAGGTCTCCTTTCATGTTCATTACCTCAGGTGTCCGAACAAAAGAAGAATTCCAAAGCAGAGCCCTGGGGAAGAGTGAAGGGACAACCCAAACTATGGTTAAAAATTGGGGCCAAGGGGCATGGCAGGCCCAATGAGCTGTCTCTTCATCCAGCCACTGAGTGGCCTTACTTGAGGACTGGGCTCAGGCTGAGGGTCAAATGTGTGTTTGTGACAAATGTGGCCCGCGAGCATGGGCGGGGCCTCATGGGCCAAACTGGTTTCCACTACACTGGACCTTGGACAATATGGCAATCACAAGGTCTCTTGCCATGGGGAAGGTGTTCTGATTTCTGCATCATTTTTAATCGTGAGCAGTGATTGGACATAAGGTATAGGTTCTGAAGCCTGAAAAATCGCAGTTGGCAAGAGATGACGACCTAAGGCCATGGCGCGTCTGATATGCTCAGTGTGCGGTCAGCTGCCTGGGATTTGGTCAGGAGGTTCTGGCTCAGGTTGTGTCAGACAGTGCATTAGTACCCAGGTTAGACTATATAATTTGGGTACAGTCGAGTGCCGTGTAGGTTTATCCTCATTTGAGGTTCCTGGGCTCCTCATTAGGCAAGATATTTTTTCTAGAGGGCTGGCAGAGTGCTGCATTGAGGGTCCGGAATTGCAAAACTTTTTGGCTTCTGGGCCAGGAGTGTGAGGACAGAAGTCAGAGAACACAAGCTAGACTTGAGTTTCAGGCCGAGGGAACGGCTGGTACCCCCTGCAGTCGCAACCATATTCTCAAGCATCTGAAGTCACGGCGAGATCAGACGTTGGCTCAGGTTGGAGTTTCTGTGCATGACTGCCCCTTCATGAACGGAGCGGAATCTCAAGGCCATGGAGGTTTTTCGACGTGGGAGTGGCTGGATGCCCCCTTCAATGATTCCTTCTGTGTGACAATTGAGACCTGTTGGGCAGCTCCAGGACATCCCATATGGAATGACCAGAGCACCCTTGGAGAATGGATGCCAAGGAAGCCCGCCTCGCAATCCAATTGTCTACTAGCCACAATACAGTTGAGATCGGATCCCTCTGCGGGAGCAACCGGGGTGGCTGAGTTGAAATGGACTTTCCTGAGGATGGGCCCTAATGTGTGTTTGTGTCCATGAGGGCCTTGAAATGGGGCTGTGGCACTGGGACCCTGAAGTATTCTCCTAAGCTTTTGACATAGCTCCCATGCACAAGTTTCCTTGTGGAGAGGAGATTTGTTCTGATGAGTGCCTCAGGAAACCCATTATGCTGGTATTGGAATCCAGACTTTTGAAGAGACATGTTTGTAAACCAAAGCAATGTATTCGATTATGGCCTAGGGTCCTGTCTTCTTCATTCTTCTTCTCTGGAGATATTCATCTATGGAATGAGTGGAGGTAGATGCTCACCTGGTGTCTTACCTCCCTTGTTTGTCCCCGGAGAACTACACTATTGGGATGGACTCGGGGACTTTGGAGAGTTCTCCAAATTTGTACGATTTTGGACAATGGAATGGGCAGAATTCCCATGGATTGGGTAGGCACAGTCCTAATGTGAGGCTTCAGGGGCCCCAGCCTGAGGGTATGTGGCCCAGGACTTTGAGGACAGAAGTCTGAAAGCACAAACTCAGCTTAGGTTTGGGGATGTAGGTATATCAGGCCCAATCTACAAATCATGAGAAGAAATCTTCAGGATATGAAGAAAGAGCGATTCTGAGGAACTTGCTCAGGCTTTTGCACTTGGATTTTATATCAACGATGGCCGTGTAATGTGGGGAGAACTCATGGGCCATGGACGAATCTTCCTCTCTGTGGATTTGGCCCTATCCCAATTGTTTTTCGTCAATCTGTGTGATGGGAGGTCTCCTTTCAGGTTTTTTACCTCTGGTGTCTGAACAAAAGAGGAATTCCAAAGCAGAGCCCTGGGGAAGAGTGAAGGGATAACCCAAACTATGGTTAAAAATTGGGGCCTAGGGGCAATGCAGGCACAATAAGCTGTCTCTTCATCCAGCCACTGAGAGGCCTTACTTGAGGGCTGGGCTCAGGGTGAGGGTCACAGTGTGTGTTTTTGACCAACGTGGCACGCGAGCATGGGCGGGGCCTCATGGGCCACACTGGTTTCAACTACACTGGACCTTGGACAACATGCCAATCACAAGGTCTCTTGCCATGGGGAAGGTGTTTTGATTTCTGCATCATTTTCATCCCTGGGCAGTGGTTGGAGATAAGGTCTCGGTTCTGAAGCCTGAAAAATCGCAGTTGGGGATAGATTACGATCTAAGGCCATGGCGGGTTTTATGTGCTCAGGGTGCGGTCAGCTTTCTGGGTGTTGGTCAGGAGGTCCGGGCTCAGGTTGTGTTCGACAGTGCATTAGTCCCCAGGTTAGACTATATAATTTGGGTAACGTCGAGTGCTGTGTAGGTTTATCCTAATTTAAGGTGCCTGGGCAGCTCATGAGGCAATAATTTTTTTTCTAGAAGGCAGGCAGAGTGCTGCATTGTGGGTCCGGAATAGTCAAACTTGAGGGCTAAGGGGCCAGGAGTGTGAGGACGGAATCTGAGAAGACGAGCTAGACTTTGGCTTCAGGCCTAGGGCACGGCAGGTACTCCCTGCAGATCTGAACCAATATCTCATGCATCTGAAGTCAGGGCGAGGATCAGACTTTGGCTCAGGTTGGAGTTTCTGTGCATGACGGCCGCTTCATGAAGGGAGCGGAATCTCGAGGCCATTGAGGTTTTCCCACGTTGGGAGTTGTGGGATGCCCCCTTCAAGGATTCCTTCTGCTGGACAATTGAGATTTGTTGGACAGCTCCAGGACATCCCATATGGAATGACTCCAGAGCACCGTTCGCGGATGGATGCCTGGGAAGCCCGCCTCGCATTGGTTTCTACTACACTGAACGTTGGACAACATGCCAACCACAAGGTTTTTTGCCATGGGGAAGGAGTTCTGATTTCTGCATCACCTTCAACCCTGGGCAGTGATTGGAGATAAGGTCTAGGTTCTGAAACCTGAAAACCGAGGTTGGGAAAAGATGACGACCTAAGGCCACGGCGGCTCGATGTGCTCAGTGTGCGGCCAGCTGTCTGGGAGGGGCCAGGGGGTCCAGGCTCAGGCTGTGTCAGAAAGCGCATTAGTGACCTGGTCAGCCTATGTTTTTGGGGTACAGCCAATGTCGGTGCAGGTTGATCCTCATTTGGGGTTACTGGGTAGCCCCAGAGGACAATGTTTTTCTTATGGAGGGCGGGCAGGGTGCTGCATTGTAGATCTGGATTGCCAAACTGGAGGGCTTGTGGGCCAGTAGTCTGACGACAAAAGTCTGAGAACACAAGCAAGGCTTAGGTTTCTGGGTGAGGCCATGGCAGGCACAATCTACAGACCTGAAACGAGATCTCGTGCATCTGAATTCAGGGCGAGGATCTGACGATCGCTCAGGTTGGAGTTTCTGTCCCTGATGGCCCCTTCATGAATGGGAGGGCATCACGAGGCCATGGGGGTTTTCCCACGATGGGAGTTGTGAGAAGCTCCAAACTGCAGAGAGTCTTCTGCAGGACAATTGAGACCTGTTGCTTGGGTCCAGGCCAATGATTCTGAGCAGGGTTCTAAGGATGGATGGCTGGGTAGCCCACCTCGCATTCCAATTGTCTCCTAGCAACAAGACAGGTTAGATCTTTTGGATCTGTGGGGAGCAACCGAGGACGCTGAGTTGAAATGGACACCCCTGGGGATGGGTCCTTATGTGCTTTTGTGTCTATGGAGACCTTGGAATGAAGCGGTGGCACTGGGGCCCTAAAGGGTTCTCCTAAACAGAGGCTTTGACACAGCTCCAACGTGCAAGTTTCCCATGTGTAGATGAGATGTTTTCTGATGGGTGAGTCAAGAAACAGCTATATGCTGTTTTGATATCCAGGCCTCTGAGGAGAGATGCCTGGAAACCAAAGCAATGGATCTGATTAGTGCCTAGGGGCCTGTTCTTTCCTTTTTACCTCTGGAGACATCTGTCTATGGGTCTGAGTGCAGGTAGGTGCTCAGTTGGGCTCAGATTGCCCCTGTTTTTCATGGGAAGCCACCACTATTGAGATGGATTAGGGACTTTGGAGGTTTATCCTATTAGAAGGGTTGTGGCCATTGGAATGGGCACACACAATTCCCTTGGAGAGGGCAAGTATAGACCTCAGGTTTGGCTCCAGGGGCCTGAGCCTGTAGGTTGTGTAGGCCAGGGCTGTTTGGACAGTTGTCTGAAATCACAAACTCGGCTTATGTTTCGAGTCATAGGTATGGCAGGACTGACCTACAGACCATGAGGAGAACTCTTCGGGATTTGAAAAAAGGGCGAGTGTGAGGCTCCTGCTCAAGTTTTTGTCTCTGGATATCGTGTCACTCATGATCGTGGAATTTCTGGGTGACTTCATGGGAAATGGACGAGTCTTACTCTCTGGTGGTTTGGCCCCGTCCAAAGAGTTTGGGGTCAATCTGTGGGCTTGAAGAAGTCCGTTTTTTTTTTGTTGTTGTTGTTGTTGTTGTTGTTTTCTTTTTTAACCTCAGGTGTCCCACCAAATGAGGGATTCCAGAGTAGAGCCCTGGGGAGGGGCGACTGGACAATCAAATATCTGGTTAAAAATTGGGGCCTAGGGACATGTCAAGCCCATTATGACATCTAATGGTCCAGCCACTGAGAGGACTTACTAGAGGACAGGACTCATGCTGAGGGTCACAATGCGTATGTATGCCCTCGTCGCACGCAAGAATGGGCGGGGCCTCAGGGTGAATGCTGGTTTCTCCTACACTGAACGTTGGACAACGTGCCAACCACAAGGGTTCTTGCCATGGGTAAGGAGGAGTTCTGATTTCTGCATCACACTCACCCCTGGGCAGTGATTGGAGATAAGGTCTCGGTTCTGAAGCCTGAAAACAGAGGTAGGGAAGAGATGATGACCTAAGGCCATGGCGGGTTTTATGTGCTCAGTGTGCGGTCAGCTTTCTGGGTGTTGGTCAGGAGGTCCGGGCTCAGGTTGTGTTCGACAGTGCATTAGTGCCCAGGTTAGACTATATAATTTGGGTAACGTCGAGTGCTGTGTAGGTTTATCCTCATATAAGGTGCCTGGGTAGCTCATGAGGCAATAATTTTTTTTCTAGAGGGCAGGCAGAGTGCTGCATTGTGGGTCCGGAATTGCCAACCTTGAGGGCTTCGGGGCCAGGAGTGTGAGGACGGAAGTCTGAGAAGACAAGCTAGACTTGGGTTTCAGGTTGAGGGCATGGTAGGTACCCCCTGCAGATCTGAACCAATATCTCATGCATCTGAAGTCAGGGCGAGGATCAGACGTTGGCTCAGGTTGGAGTTTCTGTGCATGACGGCCGCTTCATGAAGGGAGCGGAATCTCGGGGCCATTGAGGTTTTCCCACGTTGGGAGTTGTGGGATGCCCCCTTCAAGGATTCCTTCTGCGGGACAATTGAGACCTGCTGGACAGCTCCAGGACATCCCATATGGATGACTCCAGAGCACCGTTCGCGGATGGATGCCTGGGAAGCCCGCCTCGCATTCCAATTGTCTCCTAGCAACAAGACAGTTCAGATCTGATGGCTCTGCCGGAGCAACCGGGGTGGCTGACTTGAAATGGACTTTCCTGAGGATGGGTCCTAATGTGTTTTTGTGTCCATGAGGGCCTTGGAATGGGGCAGTGGCACCGGGACCCTGAAGTACTCTCCTAAGCTTTGGACATGGCTCCCATGCACAGGTTTCCTTGTGGAGACGAGATGAGTTCTGATGGGTGCCTCAGGAAAACACCTATGCTCGTATTGGAATCAGGCTTTTGAGGACACATGCCTGTAACCCAAAGCAATGATCCTATTATGGCCTAGGGTCCTGTCTGGTTCAATCTTCTTCTATGGGGACATCCATCTATGGTATGAGTGGAGGTCGATTATCAGCTGGTGTCAGACAGCCCTTGTTTGTTCCGAGCGACCTACACTATTGGGATGGCCTCAGGGACTTTGGAGGTTTCTCCTAATTTGTATGATTTTGGACCATGGAATGGGCAGATTTCCCATGGATTGGTAGGCACAGTCCTAATGTGTGTCTACAGGGGCCCAGCCTGGAGTGTGTGTGGCCCAAGACTTTGAGGACAGAAGTCTGAAAACACAAACTCAGCTTAGGTTTGGGGACGTAGTTATGGCAGGCCCGATCTACAAACCATGAGAAGAACTCTTCAGGATATGAAGAAAGTGCGAGTGTGAGGCGCTTGCTCAGGCTTTTGTCTCTGGATTTTGTATCAGCGATGGCCGTGGAATGTCGGGGAGGCCTCATGGGCCATGGACCAATCTTCCTCTCTGAGGATGTGGCCCGATTCCCAATTGCTTTTCGTCAATCTGTGGGATGGGAGGACTCATTTCAGTTTTGTTACCTCAGGTGTCCCACCAAAGAAGGATTCCAAAGCAAAGCCGTGGGGAAGACTGAAGGGACAACCCGAACTATGGTTAAAAATTGGGCCCTAGGGTATGGCAATCCAAATATGCTATCTCTTCATCCAGCCACTGAGTGGCCTTACTTGAGGACTGGGCTCAGCCTGAGGGTCACAATGTGCGTTTGTGACCAATGTGTCCGGCGAGAATGGGCGGGGCCTCATGGGCCACACTGGTTTCAACTACACTGAACCTTGGACAACATGCCAACCACAAGGTTTCTTGCCATGGGGAAGGAGTTCTGATTTCTGCATCACCTTCAACCCTGGGCAGTGATTGGAGATAAGGTCTAGGTTCTGAAACCAGAAAACCGAGGTTGGGAAAAGATGACGACCTAAGGCCACGGCGGCTCGATGTGCTCAGTGTGCGGCCAGCTGTCTGGGAAGGGCCAGGGGGTCCAAGCTCAGGCTGTGTCAGAAAGGGCATTAGTGCCCTGGTCAGCCTATGTATTTGGGGTACAGCCAATGTCGGTGCAGGTTGATCCTCATTTGGGGTTACTGGGTAGCCCCAGAGGACAATGTTTTTCTTATGGAGGGCGGGCAGGGTGCTGCATTGTAGATCTGGATTGCCAAACTGGAGGGCTTGTGGGCCAGTAGTGTGACGACCAAAGTCTGAGAACACATGCTAGGCTTAGGTTTCTGGTTGAGGCCATGGCAGGCACAATCTACAGACCTGAATCGAGATCTCGTGCATCTGAAGTCAGGGCGAGGATCAGACGATCGCTCTGGTTGGAGTTTCTGACCCTGATGGCCCCTTCATGAATGGGGTGGCATCACGAGGCCATGGGGGTTTTCCCACGGTGGGAGTTGTGAGAAGCTCCAAACTGCAGAGAGTCTTCTGCAGGACAATTGAGACCTGTTGCTTGGGTCCAGGCCAATGATTCAGAGCAGGGTTCTAAGGATGGATGGCTGGGTAGCCCACCTCGCATTCCAATTGTCTCCTAGCAACAAGACAGGTTAGATCTCTTGGATCTGTGGGAGCAACCCAGGACCCTGAGTTGAAATGGACACCCCTGGGGATGGGTCCTAATGTGCTTTTGTGTCTATGGAGACCTTGGAATGAAGCGGTGGCACTGGGGACCTAAAGGGTTCTCCTAAACAGAGGCTTTGACACAGCTCCAACGTGCAATTTTCCCATGTGTAGATGAGATATTTTCTGATGGGTGCGTCAAGAAACAGCTATATGCTGTTTTGATATCCAGGCCTCTGAGGAGAGATGCCTGGAAACCAAAGCAATGGATCTGATTAGTGCCTAGGGGCCTGTTCTTTCCTTTTTACCTCTGGAGACATCTGTCTATGGGTCTGAGTGCAGGTAGGTGCTCAGTTGGGCTCAGATTGCCCCTGTTTTTCCTGGGAAGCCACCACTATTGAGATGGATCATGGACTTTGGAGGTTTATCCTATTAGAAGGGTTGTGGTCATTGGAATGGGCACACACAATTCCCTTGGAGAGGGCAAGTACAGTCCTCAGGTTTGGCTCCAGGGGCCTGAGCCTGTAGGTTGTGTAGGCCAGGGCTGTTTGGACAGTTGTCTGAAAACACAAACTCGGCTTATATTTCGGGTCATAGGTATGGCAGGACTGACCTACAGACCATGAGGAGAACTCTACGGGATTTGAAAAAAGGGCGAGTGTGAGGCTCTTGCTCAAGTTTTTGTCTCTGGATATCGTGTCACTCATGGTCGTGGAATTTCTGGGTGACTTCATGGGAAATGGACGAGTCTTACTCTCTGGTGGTTTGGCACCGTCCAAAGAGTTTGGGGTCAATCTGTGGGCTGGAAGAAGTCCGTTTTTTGTTGTTGTTGTTGTTGTTGTTTTCTTTTTTACCTCAGGTGTCCCACCAAATGAGGGATTCCAGAGTAGAGCCCTGGGGAGGGGCGACTGGACAATCAGAAATCTGGTTAAAAATTGGGGCCTAGGGACATGTCAAGCCCATTATGACATCTAATGGTCCAGCCACTGAGAGGACTTACTAGAGGACAGGACTCATGCTGAGGGTCACAATGCGTATGTATGCCCTCGTCGCACGCAAGAATGGGCGGGGCCTCAGGGTGAATGCTGGTTTCTCCTACACTGAACGTTGGACAACGTACCAACCACAAGGGTTCTTGCCATGGGTAAGGAGGAGTTCTGATTTCTGCATTACACTCACCCCTGGGCAGTGATTGGAGATAAGGTCTCGGTTCTGAAGCCTGAAAACTGAGGTAGGGAAGAGATGATGACCTAAGGCCATGGCGGGTTTTATGTGCTCAGTGTGCGGTCAGCTTTCTGGGTGTTTATCAGGAGGTCCGGGCTCAGGTTGTGTTCGACAGTGCATTAGTGCCCAGGTTAGACTATATAATTTGGGTAAAGTCGATAGCAGTGTAGGTTTTTCCTCATTTAAGGTGCTTGGGCAGCTCATGAGGCAATAATTTTTTTTCTAGAGGGCAGGCAGAGTGCTGCATTGTGTGTCCGGAATTGCCAAAATTGAGGGCTTCGGGGCCAGGAGTATGAGGACGGAAGTCTGAGAAGAGAAGCTAGACTTGGGTTTCAGGACGAGGGCACGGCAGGTACCCCCTGCAGATCTGAACCAATATCTCATGCATCTGAAGTCAGGGCGAGGATCAGCCGTTGGCTCTGGTTGGAGTATCTGTGCCTGACGTCGGCTTCATGAAGGGATAGGAATCTCGGGGCCATTGAGGTTTTCCCACGTTGGGTGTTGTGGGATGCCCCCTTCAAGGATTCCTTCTTCGGGACATTTGAGACCTGTTGGACAGCTTCACGACATTCCATATGGAATGACTCCAGAGCACCGTTCGTGGATGGATGCCTGGGAAGCCCGCCTCGCATTCCATTTGTCTCCTAGCAACAAGGGAGTTTAGACCTGATGGCTCTGCCGGAGCAACCGGGGTGGCTGAGTTGAAATGGACTTTCCTGAGGATGGGTCCTAATGTGTTTTTGTGTCCATGAGGGCCTTGGAATGGGGCGGTGGCTCCGGGACCCTGAAGTACTCTCCTAAGCTTTGGACATGGCTCCCATGCACAGGTTTCCTTGTGGAGACGAGATGAGATCTGATGGGTGCCTCAGGAAAACCCCTATGCTCGTATTGGAATCAGGCTTTTGAGGACACATGCCTGTAACCCAAAGCAATGGATCCTATTATGGCCTCGGGTCCTGTCTGGTTCAATCTTCTTCTCTGGGGACATCCATCTATGGTATGAGTGGAGGTCGATTATCAGCTGGTGTCAGACAGCCCTTGTTTGTTCCCGGCGACCTACACTATTGGGATGGCCTCAGGTACTTTGGAGGTTGCTCCTAAGTTGTACGATTTTGGACCATGGAATGGGCAGAATTCCCATGGATTGGTAGGCACTGTCCTAATTTGTGGCTGCAGGGGCCCAGACTGGAGGGTGTGTGGCCGAAGACTTTGAGGACAGAAGTCTGAGAACACAAATTCAGCTTAGGTTTGGGGACGCAGGTATGGCAGGCCCGATCTACAAACCATGAGAAGAACTCTTTTGGATATGAAGAAAGTGGGAGTCTGAGGCGCTTGCTCAGGCTTTTGTCTCTGGATTTTGTATCAGCGATGGCCATGGAATGGCGGGGAGGCCTAATGGGCCATGGCCGAATCATCCTCTCTGAGGATTTGGCCCGATTCCCAATTGCTTTTCGTCAATCTGTGGGATGGGAGGTCTCCTTTCAGGGTTGTTACCTCAGGTATCCCACCAAAAGAGGAATTCCTAAGCAAAGCCGTGGGGAATACTGAAGGGACAACCCGAACTATGGTTAAAAATTGGGGCCTAGGTGCATGGCAAGCCCAATATGCTATCTCTTCATCCAGCCACTGAGTGGCCTTACTTGAGGACTGCTCTCAGCCTGAGGGTCACAATGTGTGTTTGTGACCAATGTGGCCCGCGAGCATGGGCTGGGCCTCATGGGCCACACTGGTTTCAACTACACTGAACGTTGGACAACATGCCAACCACAAGGTTTCTTGCCATGGGGAAGGAGTTCTGATTTCTGCATCACCTTCAACCCTGCGCAGTGATTGGAGATAAGGTCTAGGTTCTGAAACCTGAAAAACGAGGTTGGGAAGAGATGACGACCTAAGGCCACTGCGACTCGATGTGCTCAGTGTGCGGCCAGCTGTCTGAGGGCGTCCAGGCTTAGGCTGTGTCAGAAAGGGCATTAGTGCCCTGGTCAGCCTATGTATTTGGGGTACAGCCAATGTCGGTGCAGGTTGATCCTCATTTGGGGTTACTGGGTAGACCCAGAGGACAATGTTTTTCTTCTGGAGGGCAGGCAGAGTGCTGCATTGTAGTTCTGGATTGCCAAACTGGAGGGCTTGTGGGCCAGTAGTCTGACGACAAAAGTTGAGAACACAAGCTAGGCTTAGGTTTCTGGGTGAGGCCATGGCAGGCACAATCTACAGACCTGAATCGAGATCTCGTGCATCTGAAGTCAGGGCGAGGATCAGATGATCGCTAGGGTGGAGTTTCTGTCCCTGATGGCCCCTTCATGAATGGGAGGGCATCACGAGGCCATGGGGGTTTTCCAACGTTGGGAGTTGTGAGAAGCTCCAAACTGCAGAGAGTCTTCTGCAGGACAATTGAGACCTGTTGTTTGGCTCCAGACCAAAGATTCTGAGCAGGGTTCTAAGGATGGATGGCTGGGTAGCCCACTTCGCATTCCAATTGTCTCCTAGCAACAAGACAGGTTAGATCTCCTGGATCTGTGGGGAGCAACCGAGGACCCTGAGTTGAAATGGACAACCCTGGGGATGGGTACTAATGTGCTTTTGTGTCTATGGAGACCTTGGAATGAAGCGGTGGCACTGGCGCCCTAAAGGGTTCTCCTAAACAGAGGCTTTGACACAGCTCCAACGTGCAAGTTTCCCATGTGTAGATGAGATGTTTTCTGATGGGTGAGTCAAGAAACAGCTATATGCTGTTTTGATATCCAGGCCTCTGAGGAGAGATTCCTGGAAACCAAAGCAATGGATCTGATTAGTGCCTAGGGGCCTGTTCTTTCCTTTTTACCTCTGGAGACATCTGTCTATGGGTCTGAGTGCAGGTAGGTGCTCAGTTGGGCTCAGATTGCCCCTGTTTTTCCTGGGAAGCCACCACTATTGAGATGGATCAGGGACTTTGGAGGTTTATCCTATTCGAAGGGTTGTGGCCATTGGAATGGGCACACACAATTTCCTTGGAGAGGGCAAGTACAGTACTCAGGTTTGGCTACAGGGGCCTGAGCCTGTAGGTTGTGTAGCCCAGGGCTGTTTGGACAGTTGTCTGAAAACACAAACTCGGCTTATGTTTCGGTCATAGGTATTGCAGGACTGACCTACAGATCATGAGGAGAACTCTTCGGGATTTGAAAAAAGGGCGATTGTGAGGCTCCTGCTCAAGTTTTTGTCTCTGGATATCGTGTCACTCATGGTCGTGGAATTTCTGGGTGACTTTATGGGAAATGGACGAGTCTTACTCTCTGGTGGTTTGGCCCCGTCCATAGAGTTTGGGGTCATTCTGTGGGCTGCAAGAAGTCCGTTTTTGTTGTTGTTGTTGTTGTTGTTGTTGTTGTATCTTTTTTAACCTCAGGTGTCCCACCCAATGAGGGATTCCAGAGTAAAGGCCTGGGGAGGGGCGACTGGACAATCAGAAATCTGGTTAAAAATTGGGGCCTAGGGACATGTCAAGCCCATTATGACATCTAATGGTCCAGCCACTGAGAGGACTTACTAGAGGACAGGACTCATGCTGAGGGTCACAATGCGTATGTATGCCCTCGTCGCACGCAAGAATGGGCGGGGCCTCAGGGTGAATGCTGGTTTCTCCTACACTGAACGTTGGACAACGTGCCAACCACAAGGGTTCTTGCCATGGGTAAGGAGGAGTTTGATTTCTGCATCAGACTCACCCCTGGGCAGTGTTTGGAGATAAGGTCTCGGTTCTGAAGCCTGAAAACGGAGGCAGGGAAGAGATTATGACATAAGGCCATGGCGGGTTTTATGTGCTCATTGTGCGGTCAGCATTCTGGGTATTGGTCAGGAGGTCCAGGCTCAGGCTGTGTTCGACAGTGCATTAGTGCCCAGGTTAGACTATATAATTTGGGTAACGTCGAGTGCTGTGTAGGTTTATCCTCATGTAAGCTGCCTGGGCAGCTCATGAGGCAACAATTTTTTTTTCTAGAGGGCAGGCAGAGTGCTGCATTGTGGGTTGGGAATTGCCAAACTTGAGGGCATCGGGGCCAGGAGTGTGAGGACGGAAGTCTGAGAAGACAAGCTAGACTTGGGTTTCAGGGTGAGGGCACAGCAGGTACCCCCTGCAGATCTGTACCAATATCTCATGCATCTGAAGTCAGGGCGAGGATCAGACGTTGGCTCAGGTTGGAGTTTCTGTGCATGATGGCAGCTTCATGAAGGGAGCAGAATCTCGGGGCCATTGAGGTTTTCCCACGTTGGGAGTTGTGGGATGCCCCCTTCAAGGATTCCTTCTGCGGGACAATTGAGACCTGTTGGACAGCTCCAGGACATCCCATATGGATGATTCCAGAGCACCGTTCGTGGATGGATGCCTGGGAAGCCCGCCTCGCATTCCAATTCTCTCCTAGCAACAAGACAGTTTAGATCTGATGGCTCTGCCGGAGCAACCGAGGTGGCTGAGTTGAAATGGACTTTCCCGAGGATGGGTCCTAATGAGTTTTTGTGTCCATGAGGGCCTTGGAATGGGGCGGTGGCACCGGGACCCTGAAGTACTCTCCTAAGCTTTGGACATGGCTCCCATGCACAGGTTCCTTGGGAGACGAGATGAGTTCTGATGGGTGCCTCAGGAAAACCCCTATGCTCGTAATGGAATCAGGCTTTTGAGGACACATGCCTGTAACCCAAATCAATGGATCCTATTATAGCCTAGTGTCCTGTCTGGTTCAATTTCTTCTCTGGGGACATCCATCTATGGTATGAGTGGAGGTCGATTATCAGCTGGTGTCAGACAGTCCTTGTTTGTTCTGGGAGACCTACACTATTGGGATGGCCTCAGGGACTTTGGAGCTTTCTCCTAATTTGTACGATTTTGGACCATGGAATGGGCAGAATTCCCATGGATTGGTAGGCACAGTCCTAATGTGTGTCTCCAGGGACCCAGCCTGGAGGGAGTGTGGCCCAAGACTTTGAGGACAGAAGTCTGAAAACACAAACTCAGCTTAGGTTTGGGGACGTAGGTATGGCAGGCCCGATCTACAAACCATGAGAAGAACTCTTTTGGATATGAAGAAAGTGGGAGTCTGAGGCGCTTGCTCAGGCTTTTGTCTCTGGATTTTGTATCAGCGATGGCCGTGGAATGTCGGGGAGGCCTCATGGGCCATGGACGAATCTTCCTCTCTGAGGATTTGGCCCGATTCCCAATTGCTTTTCGTCAATCTGTGGGATGGGGGGTCTCCTTTCAGGTTTGTTACCTCAGGTGTCCCACCAAAAGAGGAATTCCAAAGCAAAGCCGTGGGGAAGACTGAAGGGACAACCCGAACTATGGTTAAAAATTGGGGCCTAGGGGCATGGCAAGCCCAATATGTTATCTCTTCATCCAGCCACTGAGTGGCCTTACTTGAGGACTGGTCTCAGCCTGAGGGTCACAATGTGGGTTTGTGACCAATGTGGCCCGCGAGCATGGGCGGGGCATCATGGGCCACATTGGTTTCAACTACACTGAACGTTGGACAACATGCCAACCACAAGGTTTCTTGCCATAGGGAAGGAGTTCTGATTTCTGCATCACCTTCAACACTGGGCAGTGATAGGATATAAGGTCTAGGTTCTGAAACCTGAAAACCGAGGTTCGGAAGGGATGACGACCTAAGGCCACGGCGGCTCGATGTGCTCAGTGTGCGGCCAGCTGTCTGGGAGTTGCCAAGAGGTCCAGGCTCAGGCTGTGTCAGAAAGGGCATCAGTGTCCTGGTCAGCCTATGTATTTGGGTTACAGCCATGGTCGGTGCAGGTTGATCCTCATTTGGGGTTACTGGGTAGCCCCAGAGGACAATGTTTTTCTTCTGGAGGGCAGTCAGAGTGCAGCATTGTAGTTCTGGATTGCCAAACTGGAGGGCTTGTGGGCCAGTAGTCTGACGACAAAAGTCTGAGAACACAAGATAGGCTTAGGTTTCTGGGTGAGGCCATGGCAGGCACAATCTACAGACCTGAATCGAGATCTCATGAATCTGAAGTCAGGGCGAGGATCAGACGATCGCTCAGGTTGGAGTTTCTGTCCCTGATGGCCCCTTCATGAATGGGGGGGCATCGCGAGGCCATGGGGGTTTTCCCACGATGGGAGTTGTGAGAAGCTCCAAACTGCAGAGAGTCTTCTGCAGGACAATTGAGACCTGTTGTTTGGCTCCAGGCCAATGATTCTGAGCAGGGTTCTAAGGATGGATGGCTGGGTATCCCACCTCGCATTCCAATTGCCTCCTAGCAACAAGACAGGTTAGATCTCCTGGATCTGTGGGGAGCAACCGAGGACGCTGAGTTGAAATGGACACCCCAGTCAGATGTCGGACCAAATGAGGGATTCCAGAGTAGAGCCCTGGGGTGGGGCGACTGGACAACCAGAAATCTGGTTAAAAATTGGGGACTAGGGACATGTCAAGCCCATTATGACATCTAATGATCCAGCCACTGAGAGGACTTACTAGAGGACAGGACTCACGCTGAGGTCACAATGCGTGTTTATGCTCTCGTCGCACTCAAGAATGGGCGGGGCCTCAGGGTGAATGCTGGTTTCTCCTACACTGAACGTTGGACAACATGCCAACCACAAGGTTTCTTGCCATGGGTCAGGAAGAGTTCTGATTTCTGCATCACAGTCACCCGTGGGCAGTGATTGGAGATAAGGTCTAGGTTCTGAAGCCTGAAAACTGAGGTAGGGAAGAGATGATGACCTAAGGCCATGGCGGGTCTGATGTGCTCAGCGTGCGGTCAGCTGTCTGGGTGTTGGTCAGCAGGTCCGGGCTCAGGTTGTGTCAGACAGTGCATTAGTGCCCAGGTTAGACTATATAATTTGGGTACATTAGAGTGCCGTGTAGGTTTATCCTCATTTAAGCTGCCTGGGCTGCTCATTAGGCAATATATTTTTTCTAGAGGGCAGGCAGAGTGCTTCATTGTCGGTCCGGAATTGCCAAACTTGAGGGCTTCGGGGCCAGGAGAGTGAGGACGGAAGTCTGAGAACACAAGCTAGACTTCGGATTCAGGGTGAGGGCACGGCAGGTAACCCCTGCAGATCTGAACCAATATCTCATGCATCTGAAGTCAGGGCGAGGATCCCACGTTGGCTGAGGTTGGAGTTTCTGTGCATGACGGCCCCTTCATGAAGGGAGCGGAATCTCGAGGCCATGGACGTTTTCCACGTTGGGAGATGTGGGATGCCCCCTTCAAGGATTCCTTCTGCGGGACAATTGAGACCTGTTGGACAGCTCCAGGATATCCCATATGGAATGACTCCAGAGCATCGTTCCAGGATAGATGCCTGGGAAGTCCGCCTCGCCTTCCATTTGTCTCCTAGCAACAAGACAGTTTAGATCTAATGGATCTGCGGGAGCAACCGGGGTGGCTGAGTTGAAATGCACTTTCCAGAGGATGGGTCCTAACGTGTATTTGTGTCCATGAGGACCTTGGAATGGGGAGGTGGCACCGGGACCCTGAAGTATTCTCCTAAGCTTTGGCTTAGCTACCATGCACAAGTTTCTTGTGGAGACGAGATTTGTTCTGATGAGTGCCTCAGGAAATCCCCTCTGCTGGTATTGGAAACCAGGCTTTTGAGGAGACATGCCTGTAAACCAAAGCAATGGATTTGATAATGGCCTCGGGTCCTGTCTGGTTCAATCTCCTTGGTATGAGTGGAGGTAGATGAGTGGAGGTAGATGAGTGGAGGTAGATGCTCAGCCGGTATCAACCGCCCATTTTTTGTCCCGGGCGACCTACACTATTGGGATGGCCTCAGGGACTTTGGAGGGTTCTCCTAATTTGTACGATTTTTGACAATAGAATGGGCAGAATTCCCATGGATTGGGTGGGGGCAGTCCTAATGTGTGGCTCCAGGGGCCCCAGCCTGGAGGGAGTGTGGCCCAGGACTTTGAGGACAGAAGACTGAAAACACAAACTCAGCTTAAGTTTGGGGACGTAGGTATGGCACGCCCGATCTACAAACCATGAGAAGAACTCTTCAGGATATGAAGAATGAGCGAGTCTGAGGCGTTTGCTCAGGATTTAGTCTCTGGATTTTGTTTCTGCGATGGCCGTGGAATGTTGGGGAGGTCTCATGGGCCATGGACAAATCTTCCTCTCTGTGGATTTGGCCCGATCCCAATTGTTTTTCGTCAATCTGTGGGATGAGAGGACTCCTTTCAGGTTTGTTACCTCAGGTGTCCCACCAAAAGAGGAATTCCAAAGCAGAGCCCTGGGGAAGAGTGAAGGGACAACACGAACTATGGTTAAAAATTGGGGCCTAGGGGCATGGCAAGCCCAATATGCTGTCTCTTCATATAGGCCCTGAGAGGCCTTACCTGAGGACTGGGCTCAGGCTGAGGGTCACAATGTGTGTTTGTGCCCAATGTGGCCCGCAATCATGGGCTGGGCCTCATGGGCCACGCTTGTTTCAACTACACTGAACATTGGACAACATGCCAACCACAAGGTTTCTTGCCATGGGGAAAGAGTTCTGATTTAAGCATCATTTTCAAACCTGGGCAGTGGTTGGAGATAAGGTCTAGGTTCTGGAGCCTGAAAACCGCAGTTGGGAAGAGATGAGGACCTAAGGCCATGGCGGGTCCGATGTGCTCAGTGTGCGGCCAGCTGTCTGGGTGGGACCAGGAGGTCCAGGCTCAGGCTGGGTCAGAAGGGGAAATAGTGCCCAGGTCAGCCTATATGTTTGGGGTACAGCCGAATGGAGTGCAGGTTGATCCTCATTTGGGGATTCGGGGTAGCCCTGAGGGCAATATTTTACTTCTGTAGGGCAGGCAGAGTGCGGCATTGTAGTTCTGGATTGCCAAAATGGAGGGCCTGTGGGCCAGTAGTCTGAGGACAGAGTCTGAGAACCCAAGCTAAGCCTAGGTTTCTGGGTGAGGATATGGCAGGCACAATCTACAGACCTCAATAGAGATCTCGTGCATCTGAAGTCAGGGCAAGGATCAGACGATCGCTCAGGTTGGACTTTCTGCCCTGATGGCCCTTTCTTGAAGGGGGTTGGATCACGAGGACATGGGGGTTTTCCCACGATGGGAGTTGTGAGATGCTCCAAACTGCAAAGATACTTCTGCAGGACAATTGAGACCTGTTGGTTGGCTCCAGGCCAACGATTCCGAGCAGGGTTCTAAGGATGGATGGCTGGGTAGCCCACCTCGCATTACAATTGTCTCCAAGCAACAAGACAATTTAGATCTGCTGGATGTGGGGGGCAACCGAGGAGGCTGAGTTGAAATGGACTCTCCTGTGGATGTGTCCTAATATGTTTTTGTGTCTATGGAGACCTTGGAATGAAGCGGTGGCCCTGGGGCCCTGAAGGGTTCTCCTAAACAGAGGCTTTGACACAGCTCCAACGTGCATGTTCCCATGTGTAGATGAGATTTGTTCTGATGGGTGAGTCAAGAAACAGCCATATGCTGGTATTGAAATCCAGGCCTCTGAGGAGAGATCCGGGAAAACCAAAGCAATGTTTCCGATTAGTGCCTAGGGGCCTGTTCGTTCCTTTTTACCTCTGGGGACATCAGTCTACGGGTCTGAGTGCAGGTAGGTGCTCAGATGGGCTCAGATTGCCCCTGTTTGTCCTGGGAAGCCACAACTATTGGGATGGCCTCAGGGACTTTGGAGGTTATCCTACTAGTAGGGTTGTGGCCATTGGAATGGGCACATACAATTCCCTTGGAGAGGGCAAGTACAGTCCTCAGGTTTGGCTCCAGGGCCCTGAGCCTGTAGGGTGTGTACGCCAGAGCTGTTTGGACAGTTGTCTGAAAACAGAAACTCGGCTTATGTTTGGGTCATAGGTATGGCAGGACTGATCTACAGACCATGAGGAGAACACTTCGGGATATGAAAAAAGGGCGAGTGTGAGGCTCTTGCTCAAGTTTTTGTCTCTGGATATCGTGTCACTCATGGTCGTGAAATTGCCGGGTGACATCATGGGAAATGGACGAGTCTTACTCTCTGGGGGTTCGGTCCCGTCCAAAGAGTTTGGGGTCATTCTGGGGATGGTAGAAGTCCGTTTTTTTGTTGTTGTCGATTTGTTTCATTTTGTTTTTCAACCTCAGATGTCCCACCAAATGAGGGATTCCAGAGTAGAGCCCTGGGGTGGGGCGACTGGACAACCAGAAATCTGGTTAAAAATTGGGGACTAGGGACATGTCAAGCCCATTATGACATCTAATGGTCCAGCCACTGAGAGGACTTACTAGAGGACAGGACTCACGCTGAGGTCACAATGCGTGTTTATGATCTCGTCGCACTCAAGAATGGGCGGGGCCTCAGGGTGAATGCTGATTCTCCTACACTGAACGTTGGACAACATGCCAACCACAAGGTTTCTTGCCATGGGTCAGGAAGAGTTCTGATTTCTGCATCACAGTCACCCGTGGGCAGTGATTGGAGATAAGGTCTAGGTTCTGAAGCCTGAAAACTGAGGTAGGGAAGAGATGATGACCTAAGGCCATGGCGGGTCTGATGTGCTCAGCGTGCGGTCAGCTGTCTGGGTGTTGGTCAGCAGGTCCGGGCTCAGGTTGTGTCAGACAGTGCATTAGTGCCCAGGTTAGACTATATAATTTGGGTACATTTGAGTGCCGTGTAGGTTTATCCTCATTTAAGCTGCCTGGGCTGCTCATTAGGCAATATATTTTTTCTAGAGGGCAGGCAGAGTGCTTCATTGTCGGTCCGGAATTGCCAAACTTGAGGGCTTCGGGGCCTGGAGAGTGAGGACGGAAGTCTCAGAACACAAGCTAGACTTCGGATTCAGGGTGAGGGCACGGCAGGTAACCCCTCAGATCTGAACAATTATCTCATGCATCTGAAGTCAGGGCGAGGATCCCACGTTGGCTGAGGTTGGAGTTTCTGTGCATGACGGCCCCTTCATGAAGGGAGCGGAATCTCGAGGCCATGGACGTTTTCCACGTTGGGAGATGTGGGATGCCCCCTTCAAGGATTCCTTCTGCGGGACAATTGAGACCTGTTGGACAGCTCCAGGATATCCCATATGGAATGACTCCAGAGCACCGTTCCAGGATAGATGCCTGGGAAGTCCGCCTCGCCTTCCATTTGTCTCCTAGCAACAAGACAGTTTAGATCTAATGGATCTGCGGGAGCAACCGGGGTGGCTGAGTTGAAATGCACTTTCCAGAGGATGGGTCCTAACGTGTATTTGTGTCCATGAGGACCTTGGAATGGGGAGGTGGCACCGGGACCCTGAAGTATTCTCCTAAGCTTTGGCATAGCTACCATGCACAAGTTTCTTGTGGAGACGAGATTTATTCTGATGAGTGCCTCAGGAAATCCCCTCTGCTGGTATTGGAAACCAGGCTTTTGAGGAGACATGCCTGTAAACCAAAGCAATGGATTTGATAATGGCCTCGGGTCCTGTCTGGTTCAATCTCCTTGGTATGAGTGGAGGTAGATGAGTGGAGGTAGAAGAGTGGAGGTAAATGCTCAGCCGGTATCAATCGCCCATTTTTTGTCCCGGGCGACCTACACTATTGGGATGGCCTCAGGGACTTTGGAGGGTTCTCCTAATTTGTACGTTTTTTGACAATAGAATGGGCAGAATTCCCATGGATTGGGTGGGGGCAGTCCTAATGTGTGGCTCCAGGGGCCCCAGCCTGGAGGGAGTGTGGCCCAGGACTTTGAGGACAGAAGACTGAAAACACAAACTCAGCTTAAGTTTGGGGACGTAGGTATGGCACGCCCGATCTACAAACCATGAGAAGAACTCTTCAGGATATGAAGAATGAGCGAGTCTGAGTCGCTTGCTCAGGATTTTGTCTCTGGATTTTGTTTCTGCGATGGCCGTGGAATGTTGGGGAGGTCTCATGGGCCATGGACAAATCTTCCTCTCTGTGGATTTGGCCCGATCCCAATTGTTTTTCGTCCATCTGTGGGATGGGAGGACTCCTTTCAGGATTGTTACCTCAGGTGTCCCACCAAAAGAGGAATTCCAAAGCAGAGCCCTGGGGAAGAGTGAAGGGACACCCCGAACTATGGTTAAAAATTGGGGCCTAGGGGCATGGCAAGCCCAATATGCTGTCACTTCATATAGGCCCTGAGAGGCCTTACCTGAGGACTGGGCTCAGGCTGAGGGTCACAATGTGTGTTTGTGCCCAATGTGGCCCGCAAGCATGGGCTGGGCCTCATGTGCCACGCTTGTTTCAACTACACTGAACATTGGACAACATGCCAACCACAAGGTTTCTTGCCATGGGGAAAGAGTTCTGATTTAAGCATCATTTTCAAACCTGGGCAGTGGTTGGAGATAAGGTCTAGGTTCTGGAGCCTGAAAACCGCAGTTGGGAAGAGATGACGACCTAAGGCCATGGCGGGTCCGATGTGCTCAGTGTGCGGCCAGCTGTCTGGGTGGGACCAGGAGGTCCAGGCTCAGGCTGGGTCAGAAGGGGAAATAGTGCCCAGGTCAGCCTATATGTTTGGGGTACAGCCGAATGGCGTGCAGGTTGATCCTCATTTGGGGATTCGGGGTAGCCCTGAGGGCAATGTTTTACTTCTGTAGGGCACGCAGAGTGCGGCATTGTAGTTCTGGATTGCCAAAATGGAGGGCCTGTGGGCCAGTAGTCTGAGGACGGAGTCTGAGAACCCAAGCTAAGCCTAGGTTTCTGGGTGAGGATATGGCAGGCACAATCTACAGACATCAATAGAGATCTCGTGCATCTGAAGTCAGGGCAAGGATCAGACGATCGCTCAGGTTGGACTTTCTGCCCTGATGGCCCTTTCTTGAAGGGGGTTGGATCACGAGGACATGGGGGTTTTCCCACGATGGGAGTTGTGAGATGCTCCAAACTGCAAAGATACTTCTGCAGGACAATTGAGACCTGTTGGTTGGCTCCAGGCCAACGATTCCGAGCAGGGTTCTAAGGATGGATGGCTGGGTAGCCCACCTCGCATTCCAATTGTCTCCAAGCAACAAGACAATTTAGATCTGCTGGATGTGGGGGGCAACCGAGGAGGCTGAGTTGAAATGGACTCTCCTGTGGATGTGTCCTAATATGTTTTTGTGTCTATGGAGACCTTGGAATGAAGCGGTGGCCCTGGGGCCCTGAAGGGTTCTCCTAAACAGAGGCTTTGACACAGCTCCAACGTGCATGTTTCCCATGTGTAGATGAGATTTGTTCTGATGGGTGAGTCAAGAAACAGCCATAAGCTGGTATTGAAATCCAGGCCTCTGAGGAGAGATGCCTGGAAACCAAAGCAATGGATCCGATGAATGCCTAGGGGCCTGTTCGTTCCTTTTTACCTCTGGGGACATCAGTCTACGGGTCTGAGTGCAGGTAGGTGCTCAGATGGGCTCAGATTGCCCCTGTTTGTCCTGGGAAGCCACAACTATTGGGATGGCCTCAGGGACTTTGGAGGTTATCCTACTAGTGGGGTTGTGGCCATTGGAATGGGCACATACAATTCCCTTGGAGAGGGCAAGTACAGTCCTCAGGTTTGGCTCCAGGGCCCTGAGCCTGTAGGGTGGGTAGGCCAGAGCTGTTTGGACAGTTGTCTGAAAAACAAACTCAGCTTATGTTTTGGGTCATAGGAATGGCAGGACTGATCTTCAGACCATGAGGAGAACACTACGGGATATGAAAAAAAGGCGAGTGTGAGGCTCTTGCTCAAGTTTTTGTCTCTGGATATCGTGTCACTCATGGTCGTGAAATTGCCAGGTGACATCATGGGAAATGGACGAGTCTTACTCTCTGGGTGTTCGGTACCGTCCAAAGAGTTTGGGGTCATTCTGGGGATGGAGGAAGTCCGTTTTTTTGTTGTTGTTGTCGATTTGTTTCATTTTGTTTTTCAACCTCAGATGTCCCACCAAATGAGGGATTCCAGAGTAGAGCCCTGGGGTGGGGCGACAGGACAACCAGAAATCTGGTTAAAAATTGGGGACTAGAGACATGTCAAGCCCATTATGACATCTAATGGTCCAGCCACTGAGAGGACTTACTAGAGGACAGGACACACGCTGAGGTCACAATGCGTGTTTATGCTCTCGTCGCACTCAAGAACGGGCGGGGCCTCAGGGTGAATGCTGGTTTCTCCTACACTGAAAGTTGGACAACATGCCAACCACAAGGTTTCTTGCCATGGGTCAGGAAGAGTTCTGATTTCTGCATCACAGTCACCCGTGGGCAGTGATTGGAGATAAGGTCTAGGTTCTGAAGCCTGAAAAGTGAGGTAGGGAAGAGATGATGACCTAAGGCCATGGCGGGTCTAATGTGCTCAGCCTGTGGTCAGCTGTCTGGGTGTTGGTCAGCAGGTCCGGGCTCAGTTTGTGTCAGACAGTGCATTAGTGCCCAGGTTAGACTATATAATTTGGGTACATTCGAGTGCCGTGTAGGCTTATCCTCATTTAAGCTGCCTGGGCTGCTCATTAGGCAATATATTTTTTCTAGAGGGCAGGCAGAGTGCTTCATTGTCGGTCCGGAATTGCCAAACTTGAGGGCTTCGGGGCCAGGAGAGTGAGGACGGAAGTCTGAGAACACAAGCTAGAATTCGGATTCAGGGTGAGGGCACGGCAGGTACCCCCTGCAGATCTGAACCAATATCTCATGCATCTGAAGTCAGGGCGAGGATCCGACGTTGGCTCAGGTTGGAGTTTCTGTGCATGACGGCCCCTTCATGAAGGGAGCGGAATCTCGAGGCCATGGAGGTTTTCCACGTTGGGAGATGTGGGATGCCCCCTTCAAGGATTCCTTCTGCGGGACAATTGAGACCATTTGGACAGCTCCAGGACATCCCATATGGAATGACGCCAGAGCACTGTTCCAGGATGTATGCCTGGGAAGTCCGCCTCGCCTTCCAATTGTCTCCTAGCAACAAGACAGTTTAGATCTAATGGATCTGCGGGAGAAACCGGGGTGGCTGAGTTGAAATGAACTTTCCAGAGGATGGGTCCTAACGTGTATTTGTGTCCTTGAGGGCTTTGGAATGGGGAGGTGGCACCGGGACCTGAAGTATTCTCCTAAGCTTTGGCTTAGCTACCATGCTCAAGTTACCTTGTGGAGACGAAATTTGTTCTGATGAGTGCCTCAGGAAATCCCCTCTGCTGGTATTGGAATCCAGGCTTTTGAGGAGACATGCCTGTAAACCAAAGCAATGGATTCGATAATGGCCTCGGGTCCTGTCTGGTTCAATCTCCTTGGTATGAGTGGAGGTAGATGAGTGGAGGTAGATGCTCAGCCGGTATCAACCGCCCATTTTTTGTCCCGGGCGACCTACACTATTGGGATGGCCTCAGGGACTTTGGAGGGTTCTCCTAATTTGTACGATTTTTGACAATGGAATGGGCAGAATTGCCATGGATTGGGTGGGGGCAGTCCTAATGTGTGGCTCCAGGGGCCCCAGCCTGGAGGGAGTGTGGCCCAGGACTTTGAGGACAGAAGACTGAAAACACAAACTCAGCTTAAGTTTGGGGACGTAGGTATGGCACGCCCAATCTACAAACCATGAGAAGAACTCTTCAGGATATGAAGAATGAGCGAGTCTGAGGCGCTTGCTCAGGCTTTTTTCTCTGGATTTTGTTTCTGCGATGGTGTGGAATGTTGGGGAGGTCTCATGGGCCATGGACGAATCTTCCTCTCTGTGGATTTGGCCCGATCCCAATTGTTTTTCTTCAATCTGTGGGATGGGAGGACTCCTTTCAGGTTTGTTACCTCAGGTGTCCCACCAAAAGAGGAATTCCAAAGCAGAGCCCTGGGGAAGAGTGAAGGGAAACCGCGAACTATGGTTAAAAATTGGGGCCTAGGGGCATGGTAAGCCCAATATGCTGTCTCTTCATATAGGCCCTGAGAGGCCTTACCTGAGGACTGGGCTCAGGCTGAGGGTCACAATGTGTGTTTGTGACCAATGTGGCCCACAAGCATGGGCTGGGCCTCATGGGCCACGCTTGTTTCAACTACACTGAACATTGGACAACATGCCAACCACATGGTTTCTTGCCATGGGGAAAGAGTTCTGATTTCAGCATCATTTTCAAACCTGGGCAGTGGTTGGAGATAAGGTCTAGGTTCTGGAGCCTGAAAACCGCAGTTGGGAAGAGATGACGACCTAAGGCCATGGCGGGTCCGATGTGCTCAGTGTGCGGCCAGCTGTCTGGTTGGGACCAGGAATTCCAGGCTCAGGCTGGGTCAGAAGGGGAAATAGTGCCCAGGTCAGCCTATATGTTTGGGGTACAGCCGAATGGCGTGCAGGTTGATCCTCATTTGGGGATTCGGGGTAGCCCTGAGGGCAATGTTTTACTTCTGTAGGGCACGCAGAGTGCGGCATTGTAGTTCTGGATTGCCAAAATGGAGGGCCTGTGGGCCAGTAGTCTGAGGACGGAGTCTGAGAACCCAAGCTAAGCCTAGGTTTCTGGGTGAGGATATGGCAGGCACAATCTACAGACATCAATAGAGATCTCGTGCATCTGAAGTCAGGGCAAGGATCAGACGATCGCTCAGGTTGGACTTTCTGCCCTGATGGCCCTTTCTTGAAGGGGGTTGGATCACGAGGACATGGGGGTTTTCCCACGATGGGAGTTGTGAGAAGCTCCAAACTGCAAAGATTCTTCTGCAGGACAATTGAGACCTGTTGGTTGGCTCCAGGCCAACGATTCCGAGCAGGGTTCTAAGGATGGATGGCTGGGTAGCCCACCTCGCATTCCAATTGTCTCCAAGCAACAAGACAGGTTAGATCTGCTGGATGTGGGGGGCAACCGAGGAGGCTGAGTTGAAATGGACTCTCCTGTGGATGTGTCCTAATAAGTTTTTGTGTCTATGGAGACCTTGGAATGAAGCGGTGGCCCTGGGGCCCTGAAGAGTTCTCCTAAACAGAGGCTTTGACACAGCTCCAACGTGCATGTTTCCCATGTGTAAATGAGATTTGTTCTGATGGGTGAGTCAAGAAACAGCCATATGCTGGTATTGAAATCCAGGCCTCTGAGGAGAGATGCCTGGAAACCAAAGCAATGGATCCGATTAGTGCCTAGGGGCCTGTTCGTTCCTTTTTACCTCTGGGGACATCAGTCTACGGGTCTGAGTGCAGGTAGGTGCTCAGATGGGCTCAGATTGCTCCTGTTTGTCCTGGGAAGCCACAACTATTGGGATGGCATCAGGGACTTTGGAGGTTATCCTACTAGTAGGGTTGTTGCCATTGGAATGCGCACATACAATTCCCTTGGAGAGGGCAAGTACAGTCCTCAGGTTTGGCTCCAGGGCCCTGAGCCTGTAGGGTGTGTAGGCCAGAGCTGTTTGGACAGTTGTCTGAAAACACAAACTCGGCTTATGTTTTGGGTCATAGGTATGGCAGGACTGATCTACAGACCATGAGGAGAACACTTCGGGATATGAAAAAGGGGCGAGTGTGAGGCTCTTGCTCAAGTTTTTGTCTCTGGATATCGTGTCACTCATTGCCGTGAAATTGCCGGATGACTTCATGGGAAATGGACGAGTCTTACTCTCTGGGGGTTCGGTCCCGTCCAAAGAGTTTGGGGTCATTCTGGGGATGGAAGAAGTCCGTTTTTTTGTTGTTGTTGTCGATTTGTTTCATTTTGTTTTTCAACTTCAGATGTCCCACCAAATGAGGGATTCCAGAGTAGAGCCCTGTGGTGGGGCGACTGGACAACCAGAAATCTGGTTAAAAATTGGGGACTAGGGACATGTCAAGCCCATTATGACATCTAATGGTCCAGCCACTGAGAGGACTTACTAGAGGACATGACTCAGGCTGAGGTCACAATGCGTGTTTATGCTCTCGTCGCACTCAAGAATGGGCGGGGCCTCAGGGTGAATGCTGATTCTCCTACACTGAACGTTGGACAACATGCCAACCACAAGGTTTCTTGCCATGGGTCAGGAAGAGTTCTGATTTCTGCATCACAGTCACCCGTGGGCAGTGATTGGAGATAAGGTCTAGGTTCTGAAGCCTGAAAACTGAGGTAGGGAAGAGATGATGACCTAAGGCCATGGCGGGTCTAATGTGCTCAGCCTGTGGTCAGCTGTCTGGGTGTTGGTCAGCAGGTCCGGGCTCAGTTTGTGTCAGACAGTGCATTAGTGCCCAGGTTAGACTATATAATTTGGGTACATTCGAGTGCCGTGTAGGCTTATCCTCATTTAAGCTGCCTGGGCTGCTCATTAGGCAATATATTTTTTCTAGAGGGCAGGCAGAGTGCTTCATTGTCGGTCCGGAATTGCCAAACTTGAGGGCTTCGGGGCCAGGAGAGTGAGGACGGAAGTCTGAGAACACAAGCTAGACTTCGGATTCAGGGTGAGGGCACGGCAGGTACCCCCTGCAGATCTGAACCAATATCTCATGCATCTGAAGTCAGGGCGAGGATCCGACGTTGGCTCAGGTTGGAGTTTCTGTGCATGACGGCCCCTTCATGAAGGGAGCGGAATCTCGAGGCCATGGAGGTTTTCCACGTTGGGAGATGTGGGATGCCCCCTTCAAGGATTCCTTCTGCGGGACATTGAGACCTGTTGGACAGCTCCAGGACATCCCATATGGAATGACGCCAGAGCACTGTTCCAGGATGTATGCCTGGGAAGTCCGCCTCGCCTTCCAATTGTCTCCTAGCAACAAGACAGTTTAGATCTAATGGATCTGCGGGAGAAACCGGGGTGGCTGAGTTGAAATGCACTTTCCAGAGGATGGGTCCTAACGTGTATTTGTGTCCTTGAGGGCTTTGGAATGGGGAGGTGGCACCGGGACCTGAAGTATTCTCCTAAGCTTTGGCTTAGCTACCATGCTCAAGTTTCCTTGTGGAGACGAAATTTGTTCTGATGAGTGCCTCAGGAAATCCCCTCTGCTGGTATTGGAATCCAGGCTTTTGAGGAGACATGCCTGTAAACCAAAGCAATGGATTCGATAATGGCCTCGGGTCCTGTCTGGTTCAATCTCCTTGGTATGAGTGGAGGTAGATGAGTGGAGGTAGATGCTCAGCCGGTATCAACCGCCCATTTTTTGTCCCGGGCGACCTACACTATTGGGATGGCCTCAGGGACTTTGGAGGGTTCTCCTAATTTGTACGATTTTTGACAATGGAATGGGCAGAATTGCCATGGATTGGGTGGGGGCAGTCCTAATGTGTGGCTCCAGGGGCCCCAGCCTGGAGGGAGTGTGGCCCAGGACTTTGAGGACAGAAGACTGAAAACACAAACTCAGCTTAAGTTTGGGGACGTAGGTATGGCACGCCCAATCTACAAACCATGAGAAGAACTCTTCAGGATATGAAGAATGAGCGAGTCTGAGGCGCTTGCTCAGGCTTTTTTCTCTGGATTTTGTTTCTGCGATGGTGTGGAATGTTGGGGAGGTCTCATGGGCCATGGACGAATCTTCCTCTCTGTGGATTTGGCCAGATCCCAATTGTTTTTCGTCAATCTGTGGGATGGGAGGACTCCTTTCAGGTTTGTTACCTCAGGTGTCCCACCAAAAGAGGAATTCCAAAGCAGAGCCCTGGGGAAGAGTGAAGGGACACCGCGAACTATGGTTAAAAATTGGGGCCTAGGGGCATGGTAAGCCCAATATGCTGTCTCTTCATATAGGCCCTGAGAGGCCTTACCTGAGGACTGGGCTCAGGCTGAGGGTCACAATGTGTGTTTGTGACCAATGTGGCCCACAAGCATGGGCTGGGCCTCATGGGCCACGCTTGTTTCAACTACACTGAACATTGGACAACATGCCAACCACATGGTTTCTTGCCATGGGGAAAGAGTTCTGATTTCAGCATCATTTTCAAACCTGGGCAGTGGTTGGAGATAAGGTCTAGGTTCTGGAGCCTGAAAACCGCAGTTGGGAAGAGATGACGACCTAAGGCCATGGCGGGTCCGATGTGCTCAGTGTGCGGCCAGCTGTCTGGTTGGGACCAGGAATTCCAGGCTCAGGCTGGGTCAGAAGGGGAAATAGTGCCCAGGTCAGCCTATATGTTTGGGGTACAGCCGAATGGCGTGCAGGTTGATCCTCATTTGGGGATTCGGGGTAGCCCTGAGGGCAATGTTTTACTTCTGTAGGGCACGCAGAGTGCGGCATTGTAGTTCTGGATTGCCAAAATGGAGGGCCTGTGGGCCAGTAGTCTGAGGACGGAGTCTGAGAACCCAAGCTAAGCCTAGGTTTCTGGGTGAGGATATGGCAGGCACAATCTACAGACATCAATAGAGATCTCGTGCATCTGAAGTCAGGGCAAGGATCAGACGATCGCTCAGGTTGGACTTTCTGCCCTGATGGCCCTTTCTTGAAGGGGGTTGGATCACGAGGACATGGGGGTTTTCCCACGATGGGAGTTGTGAGAAGCTCCAAACTGCAAAGATTCTTCTGCAGGACAATTGAGACCTGTTGGTTGGCTCCAGGCCAACGATTCCGAGCAGGGTTCTAAGGATGGATGGCTGGGTAGCCCACCTCGCATTCCAATTGTCTCCAAGCAACAAGACAGGTTAGATCTGCTGGATGTGGGGGGCAACCGAGGAGGCTGAGTTGAAATGGACTCTCCTGTGGATGTGTCCTAATAAGTTTTTGTGTCTATGGAGACCTTGGAATGAAGCGGTGGCCCTGGGGCCCTGAAGAGTTCTCCTAAACAGAGGCTTTGACACAGCTCCAACGTGCATGTTTCCCATGTGTAAATGAGATTTGTTCTGATGGGTGAGTCAAGAAACAGCCATATGCTGGTATTGAAATCCAGGCCTCTGAGGAGAGATGCCTGGAAACCAAAGCAATGGATCCGATTAGTGCCTAGGGGCCTGTTCGTTCCTTTTTACCTCTGGGGACATCAGTCTACGGGTCTGAGTGCAGGTAGGTGCTCAGATGGGCTCAGATTGCTCCTGTTTGTCCTGGGAAGCCACAACTATTGGGATGGCATCAGGGACTTTGGAGGTTATCCTACTAGTAGGGTTGTTGCCATTGGAATGCGCACATACAATTCCCTTGGAGAGGGCAAGTACAGTCCTCAGGTTTGGCTCCAGGGCCCTGAGCCTGTAGGGTGTGTAGGCCAGAGCTGTTTGGACAGTTGTCTGAAAACACAAACTCGGCTTATGTTTTGGGTCATAGGTATGGCAGGACTGATCTACAGACCATGAGGAGAACACTTCGGGATATGAAAAAGGGGCGAGTGTGAGGCTCTTGCTCAAGTTTTTGTCTCTGGATATCGTGTCACTCATTGCCGTGAAATTGCCGGATGACTTCATGGGAAATGGACGAGTCTTACTCTCTGGGGGTTCGGTCCCGTCCAAAGAGTTTGGGGTCATTCTGGGGATGGAAGAAGTCCGTTTTTTTGTTGTTGTTGTCGATTTGTTTCATTTTGTTTTTCAACTTCAGATGTCCCACCAAATGAGGGATTCGAGAGTAGAGCCCTGTGGTGGGGCGACTGGACAACCAGAAATCTGGTTAAAAATTGGGGACTAGGGACATGTCAAGCCCATTATGACATCTAATGGTCCAGCCACTGAGAGGACTTACTAGAGGACATGACTCAGGCTGAGGTCACAATGCGTGTTTATGCTCTCGTCGCACTCAAGAATGGGCGGGGCCTCAGGGTGAATGCTGATTCTCCTACACTGAACGTTGGACAACATGCCAACCACAAGGTTTCTTGCCATGGGTCAGGAAGAGTTCTGATTTCTGCATCACAGTCACCCGTGGGCAGTGATTGGAGATAAGGTCTAGGTTCTGAAGCCTGAAAACTGAGGTAGGGAAGAGATGATGACCTAAGGCCATGGCGGGTCTAATGTGCTCAGCCTGTGGTCAGCTGTCTGGGTGTTGGTCAGCAGGTCCGGGCTCAGTTTGTGTCAGACAGTGCATTAGTGCCCAGGTTAGACTATATAATTTGGGTACATTCGAGTGCCGTGTAGGCTTATCCTCATTTAAGCTGCCTGGGCTGCTCATTAGGCAATATATTTTTTCTAGAGGGCAGGCAGAGTGCTTCATTGTCGGTCCGGAATTGCCAAACTTGAGGGCTTCGGGGCCAGGAGAGTGAGGACGGAAGTCTGAGAACACAAGCTAGACTTCGGATTCAGGGTGAGGGCACGGCAGGTACCCCCTGCAGATCTGAACCAATATCTCATGCATCTGAAGTCAGGGCGAGGATCCGACGTTGGCTCAGGTTGGAGTTTCTGTGCATGACGGCCCCTTCATGAAGGGAGCGGAATCTCGAGGCCATGGAGGTTTTCCACGTTGGGAGATGTGGGATGCCCCCTTCAAGGATTCCTTCTGCGGGACATTGAGACCTGTTGGACAGCTCCAGGACATCCCATATGGAATGACGCCAGAGCACTGTTCCAGGATGTATGCCTGGGAAGTCCGCCTCGCCTTCCAATTGTCTCCTAGCAACAAGACAGTTTAGATCTAATGGATCTGCGGGAGAAACCGGGGTGGCTGAGTTGAAATGCACTTTCCAGAGGATGGGTCCTAACGTGTATTTGTGTCCTTGAGGGCTTTGGAATGGGGAGGTGGCACCGGGACCTGAAGTATTCTCCTAAGCTTTGGCTTAGCTACCATGCTCAAGTTTCCTTGTGGAGACGAAATTTGTTCTGATGAGTGCCTCAGGAAATCCCCTCTGCTGGTATTGGAATCCAGGCTTTTGAGGAGACATGCCTGTAAACCAAAGCAATGGATTCGATAATGGCCTCGGGTCCTGTCTGGTTCAATCTCCTTGGTATGAGTGGAGGTAGATGAGTGGAGGTAGATGCTCAGCCGGTATCAACCGCCCATTTTTTGTCCCGGGCGACCTACACTATTGGGATGGCCTCAGGGACTTTGGAGGGTTCTCCTAATTTGTACGATTTTTGACAATGGAATGGGCAGAATTGCCATGGATTGGGTGGGGGCAGTCCTAATGTGTGGCTCCAGGGGCCCCAGCCTGGAGGGAGTGTGGCCCAGGACTTTGAGGACAGAAGACTGAAAACACAAACTCAGCTTAAGTTTGGGGACGTAGGTATGGCACGCCCAATCTACAAACCATGAGAAGAACTCTTCAGGATATGAAGAATGAGCGAGTCTGAGGCGCTTGCTCAGGCTTTTTTCTCTGGATTTTGTTTCTGCGATGGTGTGGAATGTTGGGGAGGTCTCATGGGCCATGGACGAATCTTCCTCTCTGTGGATTTGGCCAGATCCCAATTGTTTTTCGTCAATCTGTGGGATGGGAGGACTCCTTTCAGGTTTGTTACCTCAGGTGTCCCACCAAAAGAGGAATTCCAAAGCAGAGCCCTGGGGAAGAGTGAAGGGACACCGCGAACTATGGTTAAAAATTGGGGCCTAGGGGCATGGTAAGCCCAATATGCTGTCTCTTCATATAGGCCCTGAGAGGCCTTACCTGAGGACTGGGCTCAGGCTGAGGGTCACAATGTGTGTTTGTGACCAATGTGGCCCACAAGCATGGGCTGGGCCTCATGGGCCACGCTTGTTTCAACTACACTGAACATTGGACAACCTGCCAACCACATGGTTTCTTGCCATGGGGAAAGAGTTCTGATTTCAGCATCATTTTCAAACCTGGGCAGTGGTTGGAGATAAGGTCTAGGTTCTGGAGCCTGAAAACCGCAGTTGGGAAGAGATGACGACCTAAGGCCATGGCGGGTCCGATGTGCTCAGTGTGCGGCCAGCTGTCTGGTTGGGACCAGGAATTCCAGGCTCAGGCTGGGTCAGAAGGGGAAATAGTGCCCAGGTCAGCCTATATGTTTGGGGTACAGCCGAATGGCGTGCAGGTTGATCCTCATTTGGGGATTCGGGGTAGCCCTGAGGGCAATGTTTTACTTCTGTAGGGCACGCAGAGTGCGGCATTGTAGTTCTGGATTGCCAAAATGGAGGGCCTGTGGGCCAGTAGTCTGAGGACGGAGTCTGAGAACCCAAGCTAAGCCTAGGTTTCTGGGTGAGGATATGGCAGGCACAATCTACAGACATCAATAGAGATCTCGTGCATCTGAAGTCAGGGCAAGGATCAGACGATCGCTCAGGTTGGACTTTCTGCCCTGATGGCCCTTTCTTGAAGGGGGTTGGATCACGAGGACATGGGGGTTTTCCCACGATGGGAGTTGTGAGAAGCTCCAAACTGCAAAGATTCTTCTGCAGGACAATTGAGACCTGTTGGTTGGCTCCAGGCCAACGATTCCGAGCAGGGTTCTAAGGATGGATGGCTGGGTAGCCCACCTCGCATTCCAATTGTCTCCAAGCAACAAGACAGGTTAGATCTGCTGGATGTGGGGGGCAACCGAGGAGGCTGAGTTGAAATGGACTCTCCTGTGGATGTGTCCTAATAAGTTTTTGTGTCTATGGAGACCTTGGAATGAAGCGGTGGCCCTGGGGCCCTGAAGGGTTCTCCTAAACAGAGGCTTTGACACAGCTCCAACGTGCATGTTTCCCATGTGTAAATGAGATTTGTTCTGATGGGTGAGTCAAGAAACAGCCATATGCTGGTATTGAAATCCAGGCCTCTGAGGAGAGATGCCTGGAAACCAAAGCAATGGATCCGATTAGTGCCTAGGGGCCTGTTCGTTCCTTTTTACCTCTGGGGACATCAGTCTACGGGTCTGAGTGCAGGTAGGTGCTCAGATGGGCTCAGATTGCTCCTGTTTGTCCTGGGAAGCCACAACTATTGGGATGGCATCAGGGACTTTGGAGGTTATCCTACTAGTAGGGTTGTTGCCATTGGAATGCGCACATACAATTCCCTTGGAGAGGGCAAGTACAGTCCTCAGGTTTGGCTCCAGGGCCCTGAGCCTGTAGGGTGTGTAGGCCAGAGCTGTTTGGACAGTTGTCTGAAAACACAAACTCGGCTTATGTTTTGGGTCATAGGTATGGCAGGACTGATCTACAGACCATGAGGAAAACACTTCGGGATATGAAAAAGGGGCGAGTGTGAGGCTCTTGCTCAAGTTTTTGTCTCTGGATATCGTGTCACTCATTGCCGTGAAATTGCCGGGTGACATCATGGGAAATGGACGAGTCTTACTCTCTGGGGGTTCGGTCCCGTCCAAAGAGTTTGGGGTCATTCTGGGGATGGAAGAAGTCCGTTTTTTTGTTGTTGTTGTCGATTTGTTTCATTTTGTTTTTCAACCTCAGATGTCCTACAAATGAGGGATTCCAGAGTAGAGCCCTGGGGTGGGGCGACTAGACAACCAGAAATCTGGTTAAAAATTGGGGACTAGGGACATGTCAAGCCCATTATGACATCTAATGGTCCAGCCACTGAGAGGACTTACTAGAGGACAGGACTCACGCTGAGGTCACAATGCGTGTTTATGCTCTCGTCGCACTCAAGAATGGGCGGGGTCTCAGGGTGAATGCTGCTTTCTCCTACACTGAACGTTTGACAACATGCCAACCACAAGGTTTCTTGCCATGGGTCAGGAAGAGTTCTGATTTCTGCATCACAGTCACCCGTGGGCAGTGATTGGAGATAAGGTCTAGGTTCTGAAGCCTGAAAACTGAGGTAGGGAAGAGATGATGACCTAAGGCCATGGCGGGTCTGATGTGCTCAGCGTGCGGTCAGCTGTCTGGGTATTGGTCAGCAGGTCCGGGCTCAGGTTGTGTCAGACAGTGCATTAGTGCCCAGGTTAGACTATATAATTTGGGTACATTCGAGTGCCGTGTAGGTTTATCCTCATTTAAGCTGCCTGGGCTGCTCATTAGGCAATATATTTTTTCTAGAGGGCAGGCAGAGTGCTTTATTGTCGGTCCGGAATTGCCAAACTTGAGGGCTTCGGGGCCAGGAGAGTGAGGACGGAAGTCTGAGAACACAAGTTAGACTTCGGATTCAGGGTGAGGGCACGGCAGGTACCCCCTGCAGATCTGAACCAATATCTCAAGCATCTGAAGTCAGCGCGAGGATCCGACGTTGGCTCAGGTTGGAGTTTCTGTGCATGACGGCCCCTCCATGAAGGGAGCGGAATCTCGAGGCCATGGAGGTTTTCCACGTTGGGAGATGTGGGATGCCCCCTTCAAGGATTCCTTCTGCGGGACAATTGAGACCTGTTGGACAGCTCTAGGACATCCCATATGGAATGACTCCAGAGCACCGTTCCAGGATGGATGACTGGGCAGTCCGCCTCGCCTTCCAATTGTCTCCTAGCAACAAGACAGTTTAGATCTAATGGATCTGCGGGAGCAACCGGGGTGGCTGGGTTGAAATGCACTTTCCAGAGGATGGGTCCTAACATGTGTTTGTGTCCATGAGGGCCTTGGAATGGGGAGGTGGCACCGGGACCCTGAAGTATTCTCTTAAGCTTTGGCTTAGCTCCTATGCAGAAGTTTCCTTGTGGAGACGAGATTTGTTCTGATGGGTGCCTCAGGAAATCCCCTCTGCTGGTATTGGAATCCAGGCTTTTGAGGAGACATGCCTGTAAACCAAAGCAATGGATCCGATAATGGCCTTGGGTCCTGTCTGGTTCAATCTTCTTGGTATGAGTGGAGGTAGATGAGTGGAGGTAGATGCTCAGCCGGTATCAACCGCCAATTTTTTGTCCCGGGCGACCTACACTATTGGGATGGCCTCAGGGACTTTGGAGGGTTCTCCTAATTTGTACGATTTTTGACAATGGAATCGGCAGAATTCCCATGGATTGGGTGGGGGCAGTCCTAATGTGTGGCTCCAGGGGCCCCAGCCTGGAGGGAGTGTGGCCCAGTACTTTGAGGACAGAAGACTGAAAACACAAACTCAGCTTAAGATTGGGGACGTAGGTATGGCACGCCCGATCTACAAACCATGAGAAGAACTCTTCAGGATATGAAGAATGAGCGAGTCTGAGGCGCTTGCTCAGGCTTTTGTCTCTGGATTTTGTTTCAGCGATGGCCGTGGAATGTTGGGGAGGTCTCATGGGCCATGGACGAATCTTCCTCTCTGTGGATTTGGCCCGATCCCAATTGTTTTTCTTCAATCTGTGGGATGGGAGGACTCCTTTCAGGTTTGTTACCTCAGGTGTCCCACCAAAAGAGGAATTCCAAAGCAGAGCCCTGGGGAAGAGTGAAGGGACACCCCGAACTATGGTTAAAAATTGGGGCCTAGGGGCATGGCAAGCCCAATATGCTGTCTCTTCATATAGGCCCTGAGAGGCCTTACCTGAGGACTGGGCTCAGGCTGAGGGTCACAATGTGTGTTTGTGACCAATGTGGCCCGCAAGCATGGGCTGGGCCTCATGGGCCACGCTTGTTTCAACTACACTGAACGTTGGACAACATGCCACGCACAAGGTTTCTTGCCATGGGGAAAGAGTTCTGATTCTGCATAATTTTCAACCCTGGGCAGTGGTTGGAGATAAGGTCTAGGTTCTGGTGCCTGAAAACCGCAGTTGGGACGAGATGACGACCTAAGGCCATGGCGGGTCCGATGTGCTCAGTGTGCGGCCAGCTGTCTGGGTGGGACCAGAGGTCCAGGCTCAGGCTGGGTCAGTAGGGGAAATAGTGCCCATGTCAGCCTATATGTTTGGGGTACAGCCGAATGGCGTGCAGGTTGATCCTCATTTGGGGTTTCGGGGTAGCCCTGAGGGCAATGTTTTACTTCTGTAGGGCAGGCAGAGTGCGGCATTGTAGTTCTGGATTCCCTAACTGGAGGGCTTGTGGGCCAGTAGTCTGAGGACGGAGTCTGAGAACCCAAGCTAGGCCTAGGTTTCTGGGTGAGGATATGGCAGGCACAATCTACAGACCTCAATAGAGATCTCGTGCATCTGAAGTCACGGCAAGGCTCAGACGATCGCTCAGGTTGGACTTTCTGCCCTGATGGCCCTTTCTTGAAGGGGGTTGGATCACGAGGACATGGGGGTTTTCCCACGATGGGAGTTGTGAGAAGCTCCAAACTGCAAAGATTCTTCTGCAGGACAATTGAGACCTGTTGGTTGGCTCCAGGCCAACGATTCCGAGCAGGGTTCTAAGGATTGATGGCTGGGTAGCCCACCTCGCATTCCAATTGTCTCCAAGCAACAAGACAGGTTAGATCTGCTGGATGTGGGGGGCAACCGAGGAGGCTGAGTTGAAATGGACTCTCCTGTGAATGTGTCCTAATATGTTTTTGTGTCTATGGAGACTTTGGAATGAAGCGGTGGCCCTGGGGCCCTGAAGGGTTCTCCTAAACAGAGGCTTTGACACAGCTCCAACATGCATGTTTCCCATGTGTAGATGAGTTTTGTTCTGATGGGTGAGTAAAGAAACAGCCATATGCTGGTATTGAGATCCAGGCCTCTTAGGAGAGATGCCTGGAAAACAAAGCAATGGATCCGATTAGTGCCTAGGGGCCTGTTCGTTCCTTTTTACCTCTGGGGACATCAGTCTACGGGTCTGAGTGCAGGTAGGTGCTCAGATGGGCTCAGATTGCCCCTGTTTGTCCTGGGAAGCCACAACTATTGGGATGGCCTCAGGGACTTTGGAGGTTATCCTACTAGTAGGGTTGTGGCCATTGGAATGGGCACATACAATTCCCTTGGAGAGGGCAAGTACAGTCCTCAGGTTTGGCTCCAGGGCCCTGAGCCTGTAGGGTGTGTAGGCCAGAGCTGTTTGGACAGTTGTCTGAAAACACAAACTCGGCTTATGTTTTGGGTCATAGGTATGGCAGGACTGATCTACAGACCATGAGGAGAACACTTCGGGATATGAAAAAAGGGCGAGTGTGAGGCTCTTGCTCAAGTTTTTGTCTCCGGATATCGTGTCACTCATGGTCGTTAAATTGCCGGATGACTTCATGGGAAATGGACGAGTCTTACTCTCTGGGGGTTCGGTCCCGTCCAAAGAGTTTGGGGTCATTCTGGGGATGGAAGAAGTCCGTTTTTTTGTTGTTGTTGTCGATTTGTTTCATTTTGTTTTTCAACTTCAGATGTCCCACCAAATGAGGGATTCCAGAGTAGAGCCCTGTGGTGGGGCGACTGGACAACCAGAAATCTGGTTAAAAATTGGGGACTAGGGACATGTCAAGCCCATTATGACATCTAATGGTCCAGCCACTGAGAGGACTTACTAGAGGACAGGACTCAGGCTGAGGTCACAATGCGTGTTTATGCTCTCGTCGCACTCAAGAATGGGCGGGGCCTCAGGGTGAATGCTGATTCTCCTACACTGAACGTTGGACAACATGCCAACCACAAGGTTTCTTGCCATGGGTCAGGAAGAGTTCTGATTTCTGCATCACAGTCACCCGTGGGCAGTGATTGGAGATAAGGTCTAGGTTCTGAAGCCTGAAAAGTGAGGTAGGGAAGAGATGATGACCTAAGGCCATGGCGGGTCTGATGTGCTCAGCGTGCGGTCAGCTGTCTGGGTGTTGGTCAGCAGGTCCGGGCTCAGGTTGTGTCAGACAGTGCATTAGTGCCCAGGTTAGACTATATAATTTGGGTACATTCGAGTGCCGTGTAGGTTTATCCTCATTTAAGCTGCCTGGGCTGCTCATTAGGCAATATATTTTTTCTAGAGGGCAGGCAGAGTGCTTTATTGTCGGTCCGGAATTGACAAACTTGAGGGCTTCGGGGCCAGGAGAGTGAGGACGGAAGTCTGAGAACACAAGCTAGACTTCGGATTCAGGGTGAGGGCACGGCAGGTACCCCCTGCAGATCTGAACCAATATCTCATGCATCTGAAGTCAGGGCGAGGATCCGACGTTGGCTCAGGTTGGAGTTTCTGTGCATGACGGCCCCTCCATGAAGGGAGCGGAATCTCAAGGCCATGGAGGTTTTCCACGTTGGGAGATGTGGGATGCCCCCTTCAAGGATTCCTTCTGCGGGACAATTGAGACCTGTTGGACAGCTCCAGGACATCCCATATGGAATGACTCCACAGCACCGTTCCAGGATGGATGACTGGGCAGTCCGCCTCGCCTTCCAATTGTCTCCTAGCAACAAGACAGTTTAGATCTAATGGATCTGCGGGAGCTACCGGGGTGGCTGAGTTGAAATGCACTTTCCAGAGGATGGGTCCTAACATGTGTTTGTGTCCATGAGGGCCTTGGAATGGGGAGGTGGCACCGGGACCCTGAAGTATTCTCCTAAGCTTTGGCTTAGCTCCCATGCACAAGTTTCCTTGTGGAGACGAGATTTGTTCTGATGGGTGCCTCAGGAAATCCCCTCTGCTGGTATTGGAATCCAGGCTTTTGAGGAGACATGCCTGTAAACCAAAGCAATGGATCCGATAATGGCCTCGGGTCCTGTCTGGTTCAATCTTCTTGGTATGAGTGGAGGTAGATGAGTGGAGGTAGATGCCCAGCCGTAATCAACCGCCCTTTTTTGTCCCGGGCGACCTACACTATTGGGATGGCCTCAGGGACTTTGGAGGGTTCTCCTAATTTGTATGATGTTTGACAATGGAATGGGCAGAATTCCCATGGATTGGGTGGGGGCAGTCCTAATGTGTGGCTCCAGGGGACCCATCCTGGAGGGAGTGTGGCCCAGGGCTTTGAGGACAGAAGAATAAAAACACAAACTCAGCTTAAGTTTGGGGACGTAGGTATGGTACGCCCGATCTACAAACCATGAGAAGAACTCTTCAGGATATGAAGAATGAGCGAGTCTGAGGCGCTTGCTCAGGCTTTTGTCTCTGGATTTTGTTTCAGCGATGGCCGTGGAATGTTGGGGAGGTCTCATGGGCCATGGACGAATCTTCCTCTCTGTGGATTTGGCCCGAACTCAATTCTTTTTCGTCAATCTGTGGGATGGGAAGACTCCGTTCAGGTTTTTTACCTCAGGTGTCCCACCAAAAGAGGAATTCCAAAGCAGAGCCCTGGGGAAGAGTGAAGGGACAACCCGAACTTTGGTTAAAAATTGGGGCCTAGGGGCATGGCAAGCCCAATATGCTGTCTCTTCATATAGGCCCTGAGAGGCCTTACCTGAGGACTGGGCTCAGGCTGAGGGTCACAATGTGTGTTTGTGACCAATGTGGCCCGCAAGCATGGGCTGGGCCACATGGGCCACGCTTGTTTCAACTACACTGAACGTTGGACAACATGCCAACCACAAGGTTTCTTGCCATGGGGAAAGAGTTCTGATTTCTGCATCATTTTCAGACCTGGGCAGTGGTTGGTGATAAGGCCTAGGTTCTGGAGCCTGAAAACCGCAGTTGGGAAGAGATGACGACCTAAGGCCATGGCGGGTCCGATGTGCTCAGTGTGCGGCCAGCTATCTGGGTGGGACCAGGAGGTCCAGGCTCAGGCTGGGTCAGAAGGGGAAATAGTGCCCAGGTCAGCCTATATGTTTGGGGTACAGCCTAATGGCGTGCAGGTTGATCCACATTTGCGGTTTCGGGGTAGCCCTGAGGACAATGTTTTACTTTTGTAGGGCAGGCAGAGTGCGGCATTGTAGTTCTGGATTGCCCAACTGGAGGGCTTGTGGGCCAGTAGTCTGAGGACTGAGTCTGAGAACCCAAGCTAGGCCTAGGTTTCTGGGTGAGGATATGGCAGGCACAATCTACCGACCTCAATCGAGATCTCGTGCATCTGAAGTCAGGGCAAGGATCAGACGATCGCTCAGGTTAGACTTTCTGCCCTGATGGCCCTTTCTTGAAGGGGGTTGGATCACGAGGACATGGGGGTTTTCCCACGATGGGAGTTGTGAGAAGCTCCAAACTGCAAAGATTCTTCTGCAGGACAATTGAGACCTGTTGGTTGGCTCCAGGCCAACGATTCCGAGCAGGGTTCTAAGGATGGATGGCTGGGTAGCCCACCTCGCATTCCAATTGTCTCCAAGCAACAAGACAGGTTAGATCTGCTGGATGTGGGGGGCAACCGAGGAGGCTGAGTTGAAATGGACTCTCCTGTGGATGTGTCCTAATATGTTTTTGTGTCTATGGAGACCTTGGAATGAAGCGGTGGCCCTGGGGCCCTGAAGGGTTCTCCTAAACAGAGGCTTTGACACAGCTCCAACGTGCATGTTTCCCATGTGTAGATGAGATTTGTTCTAATGGGTGAGTCAAGAAACAGCCATATGCTGGTATTGAAATCCAGGCCTCTGAGGAGAGATGCCTGGAAAACAAAGCAATGGATCCGATTAGTGCCTAGGGGCCTGTTCGTTCCTTTTTACCTCTGGGGACATCAGTCTACGGGTCTGAGTGCAGGTAGGTGCTCAGATGGGCTCAGATTGCCCCTGTTTGTCCTGGGAAGCCACAACTATTGGGATGGCCTCAGGGACTTTGGAGGTTATCCTACTAGTAGGGTTGTGGCCATTGGAATGGGCACATACAATTCCCTTGGAGAGGGCAAGTACAGTCCTCAGGTTTGGCTCCAGGGCCCTGAGCCTGTAGGGTGTGTAGGCCAGAGCTGTTTGGACAGTTGTCTGAAAACACAAACTCGGCTTATGTTTTGGTTCATAGGTATGGCAGGACTGATCTACAGACCATGAGGAGAACACTTCGGGATATGAAAAAAGGGCGAGTGTGAGGTTCTTGCTCAAGTTTTTGTCTCTGGATATCGTGTCACTCATGGTCGTGAAATTGCCGGGTGACTTCATGGGAAATGGACGAGTCTTACTCTCTGGGGGTTCGGTCCCGTCCAAAGAGTTTGGGGTCATTCTGGGGATGGAAGAAGTCCGTTTTTTTGTTGTTGTCAATTTGCTTCATTTTGTTTTTCAACCTCAGATGTCCCACCAAATGAGGGATTCCAGAGTAGAGCCCTGGGGTGGGGCGACTGGACAACCAGAAATCTGGTTAAAAATTGGGGACTAGGGACATGTCAAGCCCATTATGACATCTAATGGTCCAGCCACTGAGAGGACTTACTAGAGGACAGGACTCACGTTGAGGTCACAATGCGTGTTTATGCTCTCGTCGCATGCAACAATGGGCGGGGCCTCAGTGTGAATGCTGGATTCTCCTACACTGAACGTTGGACAACATGCCAACCACAAGGTTTCTTGCCATGGGTCAGGAAGAGTTCTGATTTCTGCATCACAGTCACCCGTGGGCAGTGATTGGAGATAAGGTCTAGGTTCTGAAGCCTGAAAACTGAGGTCGGGAAGAGATGATGACCTAAGGCCATGGCGGGTCTGATGTGCTCAGCGTGCGGTCAGCTGTCTGGGTGTTGGTCAGCAGGTCCGGGCTCAGGTTGTGTCAGACAGTGCATTAGTGCCCAGGTTAGACTATATAAGTTGGGTACATTCGAGTGCCGTGTAGGTTTATCCTCATTTAAGCTGCCTGGGCTGCTCATTAGACAATATATATTTTCTAGAGGGCAGGCAGAGTGCTTCATTGTCGGTCCGGAATTGCCAAACTTGAGGGCTTCGGGGCCAGGAGAGTGAGGACGGAAGTCTGAGAACACAGGCTAGACTTCGGATTCAGGGTGAGGGCACGGCAGGTACCCCCTGCATATCTGAACCAATATCTCATGCATCTGAAGTCAGGGCGAGGGTCCCACGTTGGCTCAGGTTGGAGTTTCTGTGCATGAGGGCCCCTTCATGAAGGGAGCGGAATCTCAAGGCCATGGAGGTTTTCCACGTTGGGAGATGTGGGATGCCCCCTTCAAGGATTCCTTCTGCGGGACAATTGAGACCTGTTGGACAGCTCCAGGACATCCCATATGGAATGACTCCAGAGCACAGTTCCAGGATGGATGCCTGGAAAGTCCGCCTCGCCTTCCAATTGTCGCCTAGCAACAAGACAGTTTAGATCTAATGGATCTGAGGGAGCAACCGGGGTGGCTGAGTTGAAATGCACATTCCAGAGGATGGGTCTAACGTGTGTTTATGTCCTGAGGGCCTTGGAATGGGGAGGTGGCACCGGGACCCTGAAGTATCTCCTAAGCTTTGGCATAGCTCCCATGCACAAGTTTCCTTGTGGAGACGAGATTTGTTCTGATGGGTGCCTCAGGAAATCCCCTCTGCTGGTATTGGAATCCAGGCTTTTGAGGAGGCATGCCTGTAAACCAAAGCAATGGATCCGATAAAGGCCTCGGGTCCTGTCTGGTTCAATCTCCTTGGTATGAGTGGAGGTAGATGAGTGGAGGTAGATGCTCAGCCGGTATCAACCGCCCTTTTTGTCCCGGGCGACCTACACTATTTGGATGGCCTCAGGGACTTTGGAGGTTTCTCCTAATTTGTATGATTTTTGACAATGGAATGGGCAGAATTCCCATGGATTGGGTGGGGGCAGTCCTAATGTGTGGCTCCAGGGGCCCCAGCCTGGAGGGAGTGTGGCCCAGGACTTTGAGGACAGAAGACTGAAAACACAAACTCAGCTTAAGTTTGGGGACGTAATTATGGCACGCCTGATCTACAAACCATGAGAAGAACTCTTCAGGATATGAAGAATGAGCGAGTCTGAGGCGCTTGCTCAGGCTTTTATCTCTGGATTTTGTTTCAGCGATGGCCGTGGAATGTTGGGGCGGTTTCATGGGCCATGGACGAATCTTCCTCTCTGTGGATTTGACCCGTTCCCAATTGTTTATCGTCAATCTGTGGGATGGGAGGACACCTTTCAGGTTTGTTACCTCAGGTGTCCCACCAAAAGAGGAATTCCAAAGCAGATCCCTGGGGAAGAGTGAAGGGACAACCCGAACTATGGTTAAAAATTGGGGCCTAGGGGCATGGCAAGCCCAATATGCTGTCTCTTCATATAGGCCCTGAGAGGCCTTACCTGAGGACTGGGCTCAGGCTGAGGGTCACAATGTGTGTTTGTGACCAATGGGGCCCGCAAGCATGGGCTGGGCCTCATGGGCCACACTTGTTTCAACTACACTGAACGTTAGACAACATGCCAACCACAAGGTTTCTTGCCATGTGGAAAGAGTTCTGATTTCTGCATCATTTTCAACCCTGGGCAGTGGTTGGAGATAAGGTCTAGGTTCTGGAGCCTGAAAACCGCAGTTGGGAAGAGATGACGACCTAAGGCCATGGCGGGTCCGATGTGCTCAGTGTGCGGCCAGCTGTCTGCGTGGGACCAGGAGGTCCAGGCTCAGGCTGGGTCAGAAGGGGAAATAGTGCCCAGGTCAGCCTATATATTTGGGGTACAGCCGAATGGCGTGCAGGTTGATCCTCATTTGGGGTTTCGGGGTAGCCCTGAGGGCAATGTTTGACTTCTGTAGGGCAGGCAGAGTGCGGCATTGTAGTTCTGGCTTACCCAACTGGAGGGCTTGTGGGCCAGTAGTCTGAGGACGGAGTCTGAGAACCCAAGCTAGGCCTAGGTTTCTGGGTGAGGATATGGCAGGCACAATCTACAGACCTCAATAGAGATCTCGTGGATCAGACGATCGCTCAGGTTGGACTTTCTGCCCTGATGGCCCTTTCTTGAATGGGGTTGGATCACGAGGACATGGGGGCTTTCCCATGATGGGAGTTGTGAGAAGCTCCAAACTGCAAAGATTCTTCTGCAGGACAATTGAGACCTGTTGGTTGGCTCCAGGCCAACGATTCCGAGCAGGGTTCTAAGGATGGATGGCTGGGTAGCCCACCTCGCATTCCAATTGTCTCCAAGCAACAAGACAGGTTAGATCTGCTGGATGTGGGGGGCAACCGAGGAGGCTGAGTTTAAATGGACTCTCCTGTGGATGTGTCCTAATATGTTTTTGTGTCTATGGAGACCTTGGTGTGAAGCGGTGGCCCTGGGGCCCTGAAGGATTATCCTAAACAGAGGCTTTGAAACAGCTCCAACGTGCATGTTTCCCATGTGTAGATGAGATTTGTTCTGATGGGTGAGTCAAGAAACAGCCATATGCTGGTATTGAAATCCAGGCCTCTGAGGAGAGATGCCTGGAAACCAAAGCAATGGATCCGATTAGTGCCTAGGGGCCTGTTCGTTCCTTTTTACCTCTGGGGACATCAGTCTACGGGTCTGAGTGCAGGTAGGTGCTCAGATGGGCTCAGATTGCCCCTGTTTGTCCTGGGAAGCCACAACTATTGGGATGGCCTCAGGGACTTTGGAGGTTATCCTATTAGTAGGGTTGTGGCCATTGGAATGGGCACATACAATTCCCTTGGAGAGGGCAAGTACAGTCCTCAGGTTTGGCTCCAGGGCCCTGAGCCTGTAGGGTGTGTAGGCCAGAGCTGTTTGGACAGTTGTCTGAAAACACAAACTCGGCTTATGTTTTTGGTCCAGGTATGGCAGGACTGATCTACAGACCATGAGGAGAACACTTCGGGATATGAAAAAAGGGCGAGTGTGAGGCTCTTGCTCAAGTTTATGTCTCTGGATATCGTGTCACTCATGGTCGTGAAATTGCCGGGTGACTTCATGGGAAATGGACGAGTCTTACTCTCTGGGGGTTCGGTCCCGTCCAAAGAGTTTGGGGTCATTCTGGGGATGGAAGAAGTCCGTTTTTTTGTTGTTGTTGTCGATTTGTTTCATTTTGTTTTTCAACCTCAGATGTCCCACCAAATGAGGGATTCCAGAGTAGAGCCCTGTGGTGGGGCGACTGGACAACCAGAAATCTGGTTAAAAATTGGGGACTAGGGACATGTCAAGCCCATTATGACATCTAATGGTCCAGCCACTGAGAGGACTTACTAGAGGACAGGACTCACGCTGAGGTCACAATGCGTGTTTATGCTCTCGTCGCACTCAAGAATGGGCGGGGCCTCAGGGTGAATGCCTGTTTCTCCTACACTGAACGTTGGACAACATGCCAACCACAAGGTTTCTTGCCATGGGTCAGGAAGAGTTCTGATTTCTGCATCACAGTCACCCGTGGGCAGTGATTGGAGATAAGGTCTAGGATCTGAAGCCTGAAAACTGAGGTAGGGAAGAGATGATGACCTAAGGCCATGGCGGGTCTGATGTGCTCAGGGTGCGGTCAGGTGTCTGGGTGTTGATCAGCAGGTCCGGGCTCAGGTTGTGTCAGACAGTGCATTAGTGCCCAGGTTAGACTATATAATTTGGGTACATTTGAGTGCCGTGTAGGTTTATCTTCATTTAAGCTGCCTGGGCAGCTCATTAGGCAATATATTTTTTCTAGAGGGCAGGCAGAGTGCTTCATTGTCGGTCCGGAATTGCCAAACTTGAGGGCTTCGGGGCCAGGAGAGTGAGGACGGAAGTCTGAGAACACAAGCTAGACTTCGGATTCAGGGTGAGGGCACGGCAGGTTCCCCCTGCAGATCTGAACCAATATCTCATGCATCTGAGTCAGGGCGAGGATCCGACGTTGGCTCAGGTTGGAGTTTCTGTGTATGACGGCCCCTTCATGAAGGGAGCGGAATCTCGAGGCCATGGAGGTTTTCCACGTTGGGAGATATGGGATGCCCCCTTCAAGGATTCCTTCTGCGGGACAATTGAGACCTGTTGGACAGCTCCAGGACATCCCATATGGAATGACTCCAGAGCACCGTTCGAGGATGGATGCCTGGGAAGTCTGCCTCGCCTTCCAATTGTCTCCTAGCAACAAGACAGTTTAGATCTAATGGATCTGCGGGAGCAACCGGGGTGGCTGAGTTGAAATGCACTTTCCAAAAGATGGGTCCTAACGTGTGTTTGTGTCCATGAGGGCCTTGGAATGGGGAGGTGGCACCGGGACCCTGAATTATTCTCCTAAGCTTTGGCATAGCTCCCATGCACAAGTTTCCTTGTGGAGACGTGATTTGTTCTGATGGGTGCCTCAGGAAATCCCCTCTGCTGGTATAGGAATCCAGGCTTTTGAGGAGACGTGCCTGTAAACCAAAGCAATAGATCTGATAATGGCCTCGGGTCCTGTCTGGTTCAATCTTCTTGGTATGAGTGGAGGTAGATGAGTGGAGGTAGATGCTCAGCTGGTATCACCCGCCCTTTTTTTTCCCGGTCGACCTACACTATTGGGATGGCCTCAGGGACTTTGGAGGGTTCTCCTAATTTGTACGATTTTTGACAATGGAATGGGCAGAATTCCCATGGATTGGGTGGGGGCAGTCCTAATGTGTGGCTCCAGGGGCCCCAGCCTGGAGGGAGTGTGGCCCAGTACTTTGAGGACAGAAGACTGAAAACACAAACTCAGCTTAAGTTTGGGGACGTAGGTATGGCACGCCCGATCTACAAACCATGAGAAGAACTCTTCAGGATATGAAGAATGAGCGAGTCTGAGGCGCTTGCTCAGGCTTTTGTCTCTGGATTTTGTTTCAGCGATGGCCGTGGAATGTTGGGGAGGTCTCATGGGCCATGGACAAATCTTCCTCTCTGTGGATTTGGCCCGATCCCAATTGTTTTTCGTCAATCTGTGGGATGGAGGACTCCTTTCAGGTTTGTTAACTCAGGTGTCCCACCAAAAGAGGAATTCCAAAGCAGAGCCCTGGGGAAGAGTGAAGGGACACCGCGAACTATGGTTAAAAATTGGGGCCTAGGGGCATGGAAAGCCCAATATGCTGTCTCTTCATATAGGCCCTGAGAGGCCTTACTGAAGCCTGGGCTCAGGCTGAGGGTCACAATGTGTCTTTGTGACCAATGTGGCCCGCAAGCATGGGCTGGGCCTCATGGGCCACGCTTGTTTCAACTACACTGAACGTTGGACAACATGCCAACCACAAGGTTTCTTCCATGGGGAAAGAGTTCTGATTTCTGCATCATTTTCAACCCTGGGCAGTGGTTGGAGATAAGGTCTAGGTTCTGGAGCCAGAAAACCGCAGTTGGGAAGAGATGACGACCTAAGGCCATGCGGGACCGATGTGCTCAGTGTGCGGCCAGCTGTCTGGGTGGGACCAGGAGGTCCAGGCTCAGGCTAGGTCAGAAGGGGAAATAGTGCCCAGGTCAGCCTATATGTTTGCGGTACAGCCGAATGGCGTGCAGGTTGATCCTCATTTGGGGTTTCGGTGTAGCCCTGAGGGCAATGTTTTACTTCTGTAGGGCAGGCAGAGTGCGGCATTTTAGTTCTGGATTGCCCAACTGGAGGGCTTGTGGGCCAGTAGTCTGAGGACGGAGTCTGAGAACCCAAGCTAGGCCTAGGTTTCTGGGTGAGGATATGGCAGGCACAATCTACAGACCTCAATAGAGATCTCGTGCATCTGAAGTCAGGGCAAGGATCAGACGATCGCTCAGGTTGGACTTTCTGCCCTGATGGCCCTTTCTTGAAGGGGGTTGGATCACGAGGACATGGGGGTTTTCCCACGATGGGAGTTGTGAGAAGCTCCAAACTGCAAAGATTCTTCTCAGGACAATTGAGATCTGTTGGTTGGCTCCAGGCCAACGATTCCGAGCAGGGTTCTAAGGATGGATGGCTGGGTAGCCCACCTCGCATTCCAATTGTCTCCAAGCAACAAGACAGGTTAGATCTGCTGGATGTGGGGGGCAACCGAGGAGGCTGAGTTGAAATGGACTCTCCTGTGGATGTGTCCTAATATGTTTTTGTGTCTATGGAGACCTTGGAATGAAGCGGTGGCCCTGGGGCCCTGAAGGGTTCTCCTAAACAGAGGCTTTGACACAGCTCCAACGTGCATGTTTCCCATGTGTAGATGAGTTTTGTTCTGATGGGTGAGTCAAGAAACAGCCATATGCTGGTATTGAGATCCAGGCCTCTGAGGAGAGATGCCTGCAAAACAAAGCAATGGATCCGATTAGTGCCTAGGGGCCTGTTCGTTCCTTTTTACCTTTGGGGACATCAGTCTACGGGTCTGAGTGCAGGTAGGTGCTCAGATGGGCTCAGATTGCCCCTGTTTGTCCTGGGAAGCCACAACTATTGGGATGGCCTCAGGGACTTTAGAGGTTATCCTATTAGTAGGGTTGTGGCCATTGGAATGGGCACATACAATTCCCTTGGAGAGGGCAAGTACAGTCCTCAGGTTTGGCTCCAGGGCCCTGAGCCTGTAGGGTGTGTAGGCCAGAGCTGTTTGGACAGTTGTCTGAAAACACAAACTCGGCTTATGTTTTTGGTCCAGGTATGGCAGGACTGATCTACAGACCATGAGGAGAACACTTCGGGATATGAAAAAAGGGCGAGTGTGAGGCTCTTGCTCAAGTTTATGTCTCTGGATATCGTGTCACTCATGGTCGTGAAATTGCCGGGTGACTTCATGGGAAATGGACGAGTCTTACTCTCTGGGGGTTCGGTCCCGTCCAAAGAGTTTGGGGTCATTCTGGGGATGGAAGAAGTCCGTTTTTTTGTTGTTGTTGTCGATTTGTTTCATTTTGTTTTTCAACCTCAGATGTCCCACCAAATGAGGGATTCCATAGTAGAGCCCTGGGGTGGGGCGATTGGACAACCAGAAATCTGGTTAAAAATTGGGGACTAGGGACATGTCAAGCCCATTATGACATCTAATGGTCCAGCCACTGAGAGGACTTACTAGAGGACAGGACTCACGCTGAGGTCACAATGCGTGTTTATGCTCTCGTCGCACTCAAGAATGGGCGGGGCCTCAGGGTGAATGCTTGTTTCTCCTACACTGAACGTTGGACAACATGCCAACCACAAGGTTTCTTGCCATGGGTCAGGAAGAGTTCTGATTTCTGCATCACAGTCACCCGTGGGCAGTGATTGGAGATAAGGTCTAGGATCTGAAGCCTGAAAACTGAGGTAGGGAAGAGATGATGACCTAAGGCCATGGCGGGTCTGATGTGCTCAGGGTGCGGTCAGGTGTCTGGGTGTTGATCAGCAGGTCCGGGCTCAGGTTGTGTCAGACAGTGCATTAGTGCCCAGGTTAGACTATATAATTTGGGTACATTTGAGTGCCGTGTAGGTTTATCTTCATTTAAGCTGCCTGGGCAGCTCATTAGGCAATATATTTTTTCTAGAGGGCAGGCAGAGTGCTTCATTGTAGGTCCGGAATTGCCAAACTTGAGGGCTTCGGGGCCAGGAGAGTGAGGAAGGAAGTCTGAGAACCCAAGGAGACTTCGGATTCAGGGTGAGGGCACGGCAGGTTCCCCCTGCAGATCTGAACCAATATCTCATGCATCTGAAGTCAGGGCGAGGATCCGACGTTGGCTCAGGTTGGAGTTTCTGTGTATGACGGCCCCTTCATGAAGGGAGCGGAATCTCGAGGCCATGGAGCTTTTCCACGTTGGGGGATGTGGGATGCCCCCTTCAAGGATTCCTTCTGCGGGACAATTGAGACCTGTTGGACAGCTCCAGGATATCCCATATGGAATGACTCCAGAGCACCGTTCGAGGATGGATGCCTGGGAAGTCTGCCTCGCCTTCCAATTGTCTCCTAGCAACAAGACAGTTTAGATCTAATGGATCTGCGGGAGCAACCGGGTTGGCTGAGTTGAAATGCACATTCCAGAGAATGGGTCCTAACGTGTGTTTGTGTCCATGAGGGCCTTGGAATGGGGCGGTGGCACCGGGGCCCTGAAGTATTCTCCTAAGCTTTGGACATAGCTCCCATGCACAAATTTCATTGTGGAGACGAGATTTATTCTGATGGGTGCCTCAGGAAATCCCCTCTGCTGGTATTGGAATCCAGGCTTTTGAGGAGACATGCCTGTAAACCAAAGCAATGGATCCGATAATGCCTCAGGTCCTGTCTGGTTATATCTTCTTCTCTGGGGATATCCATCTCTGGTATGAGTGGAGGTAGATGCTCAGCTGGTATCAACCGTTTTTTTTTTTTTTTTTTTTTTTTTTTTTGTCCTGGGCGACCTACACTATAGGAATGGCCTCAGGGACTTTGGAGGGTTCTCCTAATTTGAACGATTTTTGACAATGGAATGGGCAGAATTCCCATGGATTGGGTGGGGGCAGTCCTAATGTGTGGCACCAGGGGCCCAAGCTGGAGGGAGTGTGGCCCAGGACTTTGAGGACAGAAGACTGAAAAGAGAAACTCAGCTTAGGTTTGGGGACTTAGGTCAGGCACGCCCGATCTACAAACCATGAGAAGAACTCTTCAGGAAATGAAGAATTAGCGAGTCTGAGGCACTTGCTCTGGCTTTTGTCTCTGGATTTTGTATCAGCGATGGCCGTGGAATGTTGGGGAGTCCTCATCGGCCGTGGACGAATCTTCCTCTCTGTGTATTTGGCGTGATCCCAGTTGCTTTTCGTCAATCTGTGGGATGGGAGGACTACTTTCAGGTTTGTTAACTCAGGTGTCCCACCAAAAGAGGAATTCCAAAGCAGAGATCTGGGGAAGAGTGAAGGGACATCCCGAACTATGGATAAAAATTGGGGCCTAGGGGCATGGCAAGCCCAATATGCTGTCTCTGCATCCAGGCACTGAGAGGCCTTACCTGAGGACTGGGCTCAGGCTGAGGGTCACAATGTGTGTTTGTGACCAATATGGCCCGCAATCATGGGCTGGGCCTCATGGGCCACACTGGTTTCAACTACACTGAAGGTTGGACAACATGCCAACCACAAGGTTTCTTGCATGGGAAAAGAGTTCTGATTTATGCATCATTTTCAAACCAGGGCAGTGATTGGAGATCAGGTCTAGGTTCTGAAGCCTGGAAACCGAGGTTGAGATGAGATGACGACCTAAGGCCATGGCGGGTTTAATGTGCTCAGTGTGCTGCCAGCTGTGTGGGTGGGGCCAGGAGGTCCAGGCTCAGGCTGGGTCAGAAAGGGAAATAGTGCCCAGGTCAGCCTACAAATTTGGGGTACAGCCGAATGGCGTGCAAGTTGATCCTCATTTGGGGATTCTGGGTAGCCCCAGAGGGCAAGGTTTTTCTTCTGGGGGGCAGGCAGAGTGCAGCATTGTAGTTCTGGTTTGCCAAACTGGAGGGCTTGTGGGCCAGTAGTCTGAGGACGGAAGTCTAGGAACCCAAGCTAGGCCTAGGTTTCTGGGTGAGGATATGGAAGGCACAATCTACAGACCTCAATCGAGACCTCGTGCATCTGAAGTCAGGGCAAAGTTCAGACGATCGCTCCTGTTGGACTTTCTGTCCCTGATGGCCCCTTCTTGAAGGGGGTGTTGGATCACGAGGCCATGGGTGTTTTTCCACGATGGGAGTTGTGAGAAGCTACCAGCTGCAAAGATTCTTCTGCAGGACAATTGAGACCTGTTGGTTGGCTCCAGGCCAATGATTCCGAGCAGGGTTCTAAGGATGGATGGCTGGGTAGCCCACCTCGCATTCCAATTGTCTCCAAGCAACAAGACAGGTTAGATCTGCTGGATGTGGGGGGCAACCGAGGAGGCTGAGTTGAAATGGACTCTCCTTTGGATGTGTCCTAATATGTTTTTGTGTCTATGGAGACCTAGGAAAAAGCGGGGGCACTGGGGCCCTGAAGGATTATCCTAAACAGAGGCTTTGAAACAGCTCCAACGTGCATGTTTCCCATGTGTAGATGAGATTTGTTCTGATGGGTGAGTCAAGAAACAGCCATATGCTGGTATTGAAATCCAGGCCTCGGAGGAGAGATGCCTGGAAACCAAAACAATGGATCCGATTAGTGCCTAGGGGCCTGTTCGTTCCTTTTTACCTCTGGGGACATCAGTCTACGGGTCTGAGTGCAGGTAGGTGCTCAGATGGGCTCAGATTGCCCCTGTTTGTCCTGGGAAGCCACAACTATTGAGATGGCCTCAGGGACTTTGGAGGTTTATACTTTTAGTAGGGCTTTGGCCATTGGAATGGGCACATACAATTCTCTTGTAGAGGGCAAGTACAGTCCTCAGGTTTGTCTCCAGGGGCCTGAGCCTGTAGGGTGTGTAGGCCAGAGCTGTTTGGTCAGTTGTCTGAAAACACAAACTCGGCTTATGTTTCGGGTCATAGGTATTGCAGGACTGATCTACAGACCATGAGGAGAAGCCTTCGCGATATGAAAAGAGGGCGAGTGTGAGGCTCTTGCTCAAGTTTTTGTCTCTGGATATCGTGTCACTCTTGGTCGTGAAATTTCCGGGTGACTCAATGGGAAAGGGACGAGTCTTACTCTCTGGTATTTCGGCCCCGTTGAAAGAGTTTGGGGTCATTCTGGGGATGTAAGAAGTCCGTTTTGTTGTTTTTGTTGTTTTGTTTTGTTTTGTTTTTCACCTCAGATGTCCCACCAAATGAGGGATTCCAGAGTAGAGCCCTGTGGTGGGGCGACTGGACAACCAGAAATCTGGGTAAAAATTGGGGCCTAGGGAAATGTCAAGCCCATTATGATATCTAATGATCCAGCCACTGAGAGGACTTACTAGAGGACAGGACTCAGCTGAGGTCACAATGCGTGTTTATGCTCTCGTCGCACTCAAGAATGGGCGGGGCCTCAGGGTGAATGCTGGTTTCCCCTACACTGAAGGTTGGACAACATGCCAACCGCAAGGTTTCTTGCCATGGGTAAGGAGGAGTTCTGATTTCTGCATCACACTCACCCCTGAACATGGATTGGAGATAAGGACTCGGCCCCGAAGCCTGAAAACTGAGGTAGGGAAGAGATGATGACCTAAGGCCATGGCGGGACTGATGTGCTCAGTGTGCGGTCAGCTGTCTGGGTGTTGGTCAGGAGGTCCGGGCTCAGGTTGTGTCAGACAGTGCATTAGTGCCCAGGTTAGACTATATAATTTGGGTACATTCGAGTGCCGTGTATGTTGATCCTCATTTAAGCTGCCTGGGCAGCTCATTAGGCAATATATTTGTTTTAGAGGGCAGGCAGAGTGCTTCATTGTTGGTCAGGAATTGCCAAACTTGAGCGCTTGGGGTCCAGGAGAGTGAGGACGAAAGTCTGAGAACAAAAGCTAGACTTCGGATTCAGGGTGAGGGCACGGCAGGTACCCCCTGCAGATCTGAACCAATATCTCATGCATCTGAAGTGAGGGCGAGGATCAGACGTTGGCTCAGGTTGGAGTTTCTGTGCATGACGTCCCTTCATAAAGGGGGCCTAATCTCGAGGCCATGGAGTTTTTCCACGTTGGGAGATGTGGGATGCCCCCTTCAAGGATTCCTTCTGCGGGACAATTGAGACCTATTGGACAGCTCCAGGACATCCCATATGGAACGACTCCTGAGCACCGTTTGAGGATGGATGCCTGGGAAGTCCGCCTCACATTCCAATTGTCTCCTAGCAACAAGACAGTTTAGATCTAATGGATCTGCGGGAGCAACCGGGGTGGCTGAGTTGAAATGGACATTCCTGAGGATGGGTCCTAATGTGTGTTTGTGTCCATGAGGGCCTTGGAATGGGGCAGTGGCACCGGGGCCCTGAAGTATTCTCCTAAGCTTTGGACATAGCTCCCATGCACAAGTTTCCTTGTGGAGACCAGTTTTGTTCTGATGTGTGCCTCAGGAAATCCCCTCTGCTGGTATTGCAATCCAGGGTTTGAGGAGACATGCCTGTAAACCAAAGCAATGGATCCGATAATGCCTCAGGTCCTGTCTGTTTCAATCTTCTTCTCTGGGGACAACCATCTCTTTTATAAGTGGAGGTAGATGCTCAGCTGGTATTAACCGTTTTTTTTTTTTTTTTGTCCCGGGCGACCTACAGTAGAGGGATGGCCTAGGGACTTTGGAGGTTCTCCTGATTTGTACGATTTTTGACAATGGAATGGGCAGAATTCCCAAGGATTGGGTGGGCGCATTCCTAATGTGTGGCTCCAGGGGTCCCAGCTGGAGGGAGTGTGGCCCAGGACTTTAAGGACAGAAGTCTGAAAACACAAACTCAGCTTAGGATTGGGAACTTAGGTATGGCACGCCCGATCTACAAACCATGAGAAGAACTCTTCAGGATACGAAGAATGAGCGAGTCTGAGGCGCTTGCTCAGGCTATTGTCTCTGGATTTTGTATCAGCGATCGCCGTGGAATGTTGGGGAGTAATCATGGGCCGTGGACGAATCTTCCTCTCTGTGAATTTTGCGTGATCCCAATTGCTTTTCGTCAATCTGTGGGATGGGAGGACTCCTTTCAGGTTTGTAACCACAGGTGACCCGCCAAAAGAGAAATTCCAAAGCAGAGCTCTGGGGAAGAGTGAAGGGACAGTTCGAACTATGGTTAAAAATTGGGGCTTAGGGGCATGGCAAGCCCAATATGCTGTCTCTGCATCCAGCCACTGAGAGGCCTTACCTGAGGACTGGGCTCAGGCTAAGGGTCACAATGTGTGTTTGTGTCCAATGTGGCCCGCAAATATGGGCGGGGCCTCATGGGCCACACTGGTTTCAACTACACTGAACGTTGGACAACATGCCAACCACAAGGTTTCTTGCTTTGGGAAAAGAGTTCTGATTTATGCATCATTTTCAAACCAGGGCAGTGATTGGAGATCAGGTCTAGGTTCTGAAGCGTGGAAACCTAGGTTTAGAAGAGATGACGACCTAAGGCCATGGCAGGTCTAATGTGCTCATTGTGCGGCCAGCTGTCTGGGTGGGGCCAGGAGGTCCAGGCTCAGGCTGGGTCAGAAAGGGCAATAGTGCCCAGGTCAGCCTATATATTTGGGGTACAGCCGAATGGCGTGCAAGTTGATCCTCATTTGGGGATTCTGGGTAGCCCCAGAGGGCAAGGTTTTTCTTCTGGGGGGCAGGCAGAGTGCAGCATTGTAGTTCTGGTTTGCCAAACTGGAGGGTTTGTGGGCCAGTAGTCTGAGGACGGAAGTCTGAGAACCCAAGCTAGGCCTTGGTTTCTGGGTGAGGATATGGCAGGCACAATCTACAGACCTCAATAGAGATCTCGTGCATCTGAAGTCAGGGCAAAGATCAGATGATCACTCCTGTTGGACTTTCTGTCCCTGATGGCCCCTTCTTGAAGGGGGGGTTGGATCACGAGACCTTGGGGGTTTTCACACGATGGGAGTTGTGAGAAGCTCCCAACTGCAAAGATTCTTCTGCAGGACAATTGAGACCTGTTGGTTGGCTCCAGGCCAACGATTCCGAGCAGGGTTCTAAGGATGGATTCCTGGGTAGCCCACCTCGCATTCCAATGTTCTCCAAGCAACAAGACAGGTTAGATCTGCTGGATGTGGGGGAGCAACCCAGGAGGCTGAGTTGAAATGGACTCTCCGGTGGATGTGTCCTAATATGTTGTTGTGTCTATGGAGACCTAGGAATGAAGCGGGGGCACTGGGGCCCTGAAGGATTATCCTAAACAGAGGCTTTGAAACAGCTCCAAAGTGCATGTTTCCCATGTGTAGATGAGATTTGTTCTGATGGGTGAGTCAAGAAACAGCCATATGCTGGTATTGAAATCCAGGCCTCGGAGGAGAGATGCCTGGAAACCAAAACAATGGATCCGATTAGTGCCTAGGGGCCTGTTCGTTCCTTTTTACCTCTGGGGATATCAGTCTACGGGTCTGAGTGCAGGTAGGTGCTCAGATGGGCTCAGATTACCCCTGTTTGTCCTGGGAAGCCACAACTATTGAGATGGCCTCAGGGACTTTGGAGGTTTATACTATTAGTAGGGCTTTGGCCATTAGAATGGGCACATACAATTCTCTTGTAGAGGGCAAGTAGAGTCCTCAGGTTTGGCTCCAGGGGCCTGAGCCTGTAGGGTGTGTAGGCCAGAGCTGTTTGGACAGTTGTCTGAAAACACAAACTCAGCTTATGTTTCGGGTCATAGGTTTGGCAGGACTGATCTACAGACCATGAGGAGAAGCCTTCGCGATATGAAAAGAGGGCGAGTGTGAGGCTCTAGCTCAAGTTTTTGTCTCTGGATATCGTGTCACTCTTGGTCGTGAAATTTCCGGGTGACTCAATGGGAAAGGGACGAGTCTTACTCTCTGGTGTTTCGGCCCCGTCGAAAGAGTTTGGGGTCATTCTGGGGATGGAAGAAGTCCGTTTTGTTGTTGTTGTTGTTTTGTTTTGATTTGTTTTTCAACCTCAGATGTCCCACCAAATGAGGGATTCCAGAATAGAGCCCTGGGGAGGGGCGACTGGACAACCAGAAATCTGGTTAAAAATTGGGGCCTAGGGAAATGTCAAGCCCATTATGATATCTAATGATCCAGCCACTGAGAGGACTTACTAGAGGACAGGACTCAGCTGAGGTCACAATGCGTGTTTATGCTCTCGTCGCACTCAAGAATGGGCGGGGCCTCAGGGTGAATGCTGGTTTCTCCTACACTGAAGGTTGGACAACATGCCAACCGCAAGGTTTCTTGCCATGGGTAAGGAGGAGTTCTGATTTCTGCATCACACTCACCCCTGAACATGGATTGGAGATAAGGACTCGGCCCCGAAGCCTGAAACCTGAGGTAGGGAAGAGATGATGACCTAAGGCCATGGCGGGACTGATGTGCTCAGTGTGCGGTCAGCTGTCTGGGTGTTGGTCAGGAGGTCCGGGCTCAGGTTGTGTCAGACAGTGCATTCGTGCCCAGGTTAGACTATATAATTTGGGTACATTCGAGTGCCGTGTATGCTGATCCTCATTTAAGCTGCCTGGGCAGCTCATTAGGCAATATATTTGTTCTAGAGGGCAAACAGAGTGCTTCATTGTTGGTCCGGAATTGCCAAACTTGAGGGCTTGGGGGCCAGGAGAGTGAGGACGGAAGTCTGAGAACAAAAGCTAGACTTCGGATTCAGGGTGAGGGCACGGCAGGTACCCCCTGCAGATCTGAACCAATATCTCATACATCTGAAGTGAGGGCGAGGATCAGACGTTGGCTCAGGTTGGAGTTTCTGTGCATGACGTCCCTTCATGAAGGGGGCCTAATCTCGAGGCCATGGAGTTTTTCCACGTTGGGAGATGTGGGATGCCCCCTTCAAGGATTCCTTTTGCGGGACATTGAGACCTATTGGACAGCTCCAGGACATCCCATATGGAACGACTCCTGAGCACCATTCGAGGATGGATGCCTGGGAAGTCCGCCTCACATTCCAATTGTCTCCTAGCAACAAGACAGTTTAGATCTAATGGATCTGCGGGAGCAACCGGGGTGGCTGAGTTGAAATGGACATTCCTGAGGATGGGTCCTAATGTGTGTTTGTGTCCATGAGGGCCTTGGAATGGGGCGGTGGCACCGGGGCCCTGAAGTATTCTCCTAAGCTTTGGACATAGCTCCCATGCACAAGTTTCCTTGTGGAGACCAGATTTGTTCTGATGTGTGCCTCAGGAAATCCCCTCTGCTGGTATTGGAATCCAGGCTTTTGAGGAGACATGCCTGTAAACCAAAGCAATGGATCCGATAATGCCTCAGGTCCTGTCTGGTTCAATCTTCTTCTCTGGGGACAACCATCTCTGGTATGAGTGGAGGTAGATGCTCAGCTGGTATAAACCGTTTTTTTTTTTTTTTTGTCCCGGGCGACCTACACTAGAGGGATGGCCTCAGGAACTTTGGAGGGTTCTCCTGATTTGTACGATTTTTGACAATGGAATGGGCAGAATTCCCAAGGATTGGGTGGGCGCATTCCTAATGTGTGGCTCCAGGGGCCCCAGCTGGAGGGAGTGTGGCCCAGGACTTTAAGGACAGAAGTCTGAAAACACAAACTCAGCTTAGGATTGGGAACTTAGGTATGGCACGCCCGATCTACAAACCATGAGAAGAACTCTTCAGGATACGAAGAATGAGCGAGTCTAAGGGGCTTTCTCAGGCTTTTGTCTCTGGATTTTGTATCAGCGATGGCCGTCTCTGGATCCAGCCACTCAGAGGCATTACCTGAGGACTGGGCTCAGGCTGAGGGTCACAATGTGTGTTTGTGACCAATGTGGCCCGCAAGCATGGGCGGGGCCTCATGGGCCACACTGGTTTCAACTACACTGAACGTTGGACAACATGCCAACCACAAGGTTTCTTGCCATGGGAAAAGAGTTCTGTTTTATGCATCATTTTCAAACCAGGGCAGTGATTGGAGATCAGGTCTAGGTTCTGAAGCCTGGACCGAGGATGAGAAGAGATGACGACACAAGTCCATGGCGGGTCTGATGTGCTCAGTATGCAGCCAGCTGTCTGGGTGGGGCCAGGAGGTCCAGGCTCAGGCTGGGTCAGAAAGGGCAATAGTGCCCAGGTCAGCCTACATATTTGGGGTACAGCCGAATGGCGTGCAAGTTGATCCTCATTTGGGGATTCTGGGTAGCCCCAGAGGGCAATGTTTTTCTTCTGAAGGGCAGGCAGAGTGCAGCATTGTAGTTCTGGTTTGCCAAACTGGAGGGCTTGTGGGCTAGTAGTCTGAGGACGGAAGTCTGAGAACCCAAACTAGGCCTATGTTTATGGGTGAGAATATGGCAGGCACAATCTACAGACCTCAATCGAGATCTCATGCATCTGAAGTCAGGGCAAAGACAGGTGATTGCTCCTGTTGGACTTTCTGTCCCTTCTTGAAGGGGGGGTGGATCACGAGGCCATAAGGGTTTTCCCACGATGGGAGTTGTGAGAAGATCCCAACTGCAAAGATTCTTCTGCAGGACAATTGAGACGTGTTGGTTGCCTCCCGGCCAACGATTCCAAGCAGGGTTCTAAGGATGGATGGCTGGGTAGACCTCCTCGCATTCCAATTGTCTCCAAGCAACAAGACAGGTTAGATCTGCTGGACGTAGGGGAGCAACCGAGGAGGCTGAGTTGAAATGGACTCTCCTGTGGATGTGTCCTAATATGTTTTTGTTTCTATGGAGACCTAGGAATGAAGTGGGGGCACTGGGGCCCTGAAGCATTATCCTAAACAGAGGCTTTGAAACAGCTCCAACGTGCTTGTTTCCCATGTGTAGATGAGATTTGTTCTGATGGGTGGGTCTAGAAACAGCCATATGCTGGTATTGAAATCCAGGCCTCGGAGGAGAGATGCCTGGAAACCAAAACAATGGATCCGATTTTGCCTAGGGTCCTGTTCGTTCCTTTTTACCTCTGGGGACATCAGTCTACGGGTCTGAGTGCATGTAGGTGCTCCGATGGGCTCAGATTGCCCCTGTTTGTCCTGGGAAGCCACAACTATTGGGATGGCCTCAGGGACTTTGGAGGTTTATACTATTAGTAGGGCTTTGGCCATTGGAATGGGCACATACAATTCTCTTGTAGAGGGCAAGTACAGTCCTCAGGTTCGGCTCCAGGGCCCTGAGCCTGTAGGGTGTGTAGGCCAGAGCTGTTTGGTCAGTTGTCTGAAAACACAAACTCGGCTTATGTTTCGGGTCATAGGTATGGCAGGACTGATCTACAGACCATGAGGATAAGTCAGGGATAGGATCAGACGATCGCTCATGTTGGAATTTCTGTCCCTGATGGCCCCTCATGAATGGGGGGGCATCACGAGGCCATGGGGGTTTTCCCACGATGGGAGTTGTGAGAAGCTCCAAACTGCAGAGAGTCTTCTGCAGGACAACTGAGACCTGTTGTTTGGCTCCATTCCAATGATTCTGAGCAGGGTTCTAAGGAAGGATGGCTGGGTAGCCCACCTTGCATTCCAATTGTCTCCTAGCAACAAGAAAGGTTAGATCTCCTTGATCTTTGGGAAGCAATCAAGGAGGCTAGTTGAAATGGAAACCCCTGGGGATGGGTCGTAATGTGCTTTTGTGTCTATGGAGACCTTGGAATGAAGCGGTGGCACTGGGGCCCTAAAGAATTCTTCTAAACAGAGGCTTTGACACAGCTCCAACGTGCAAGGTTTTCGTGTAGATGAGATGTTTTCTGATGGGTGAGTCAAGAAACAGCTAGATGCTGTTTAGAAATCCAGGCCTCTCAGGAGAGATGCCTGGAAACCAAAGCAATGGATCTGATTAGTGCCTAGGGGCCTGTTCTTTCCTTTTTACCTCTGGGGACAACTGTCTATGGGTCTGAGTGCAGGTAGGTGCTCAGTTGGGCTCAGATTGCCCCTGTTTTTCCTGGGAAGCCACCACTATTGAGATGGATCATGGACTTTGGAGGTTTATCCTATTAGAAGGGTTGTGGCCATTGGAATGGGCACACACAATTCCCTTAGAGAGGGCAAGTACAGTTCTCAGGTTTGGCTCCATGGGCCTGAGCCTGTAGGTTGTGTAGGCCAGGGCTGTTTGGACAGTTGTCTGAAAACACAAACTCGGCTTATGTTTCGGGTCATATGTATTGCAGGACTGACCTACAGACCATGAGGAGAAATCTTCGGGATTTGAAAGAAGGGCGAGTGTGAGGCTCCTGCTCAAGTTTTTGTCTCTGGATATCGTGTCACACATGGTCGTGGAATTTCTGGGTGACTTCATGGGAAATGGACGAGTCTTACTCTCTGGCAGTTTGGCCCCGTCCAAAGAGTTTAGGGTCAATCTGTGGGCTGGAAGAAGTCCGTTTTTTTTTTTTTTGTTTTTTTTTTTGTTTTTTTTTTTAACCTCAGGTGTCCCACCAAATGAGGGATTCCAGAGTAGAGCCCTGGGGAGGGGCGACTGGACAATCAGAAATCTGGTTAAAAATTGGGGCCTAGGGACATGTCAAGCCCATTATGACATCTAATGGTCCAGACACTGAGAGGACATACTAGAGAACAGGACTCATGCTGAGGGTCACAATGCGTATGTATGCCCTCATCGCACACAAGAATGGGCGGGGCCTCAGGGTGAATGCTGGTTTCTCCTACACTGAACGTTGGACAACGTGCCAAACACAAGAGTTATTGCCATTGGTAAGGAGGAGTTCTGATTTCTGCATCACACTCACCCCTGGGCAGTGATTGGAGATAAGGTCTCGGTTCTGAAGCCTGAAAACGGAGGTAGGAAAGAGATGATGACCTAAGGCCATGGCTTGTTTTATGTGCTCAGTGTACGGTCAGCTTTCGGGGTGTTGGTCAGGCGGTCCGGGCTCAGGTTGTGTTCGACAGTGCATTAGTGCCCAGGTTAGACTATATAATTTGGGTAACGTCGAGTGCTGTGTAGGTTTATCCTCATTTAAGGTGCCTGGGCAGCTCATGAGGCAATAATTTTTTTCCTAGAGGGCAGGCAGAGTGCTGAATTGTGGGTCCGGAATTGACAAACTAGAGGGCTTCGGGGCCAGGAGTGTGAGGACGGAAGTCTGAGAAGACAAGCTAGACTTGGGTTTTAGGGTGAGGGCACGGAAGGTACCCCCTGCAGATCTGAACCAATATCTCATGCATCTGAAGTCAGGGCAAGGATCAGACGTTGGCTCAGGTTGGCTATTCTGTGCATGACGGCCGCTTCATGAAGGGAGCAGAATCTCGGGGCCATTGAGGTTTTCCCACGTTGGGAGTTGTGGGATGCCCCCTTCAAGGATTCCTTCTGCGGGACAATTGAGACCTGTTGGACAGCTCCAGGACACCCCATATGGAATGACTCCAGAGCACCGTTCGAGGATGGATGCCTGGGAAGCCCGCCTCGCATTCCAATTGTCTCCTAGCAACAAGACAGTTTAGTTCTGATGGCTCTGCCGGAGCAACCGGGGTGGCTGAGTTGAAATGGACTTTCCTGAGGATGGGTCCTAATGTGTTTTTGTGTCCATGAGGGCCTTGGAATGGGGCGGTGGCACCGGGACCCTGAAGTACTCTCCTAAGCTTTGGACATGGCTCCCATGCACAGGTTTCCTTGTGGAGACGAGATGAGTTCTGATGGGTGCCTCAGGAAAACCCCTATGCTCGTATTGGAATCAGGCTTTTGAGGACACATGCCTGTAACCCAAATCAATGGATCCTATTATGGCCTACGGTCCTTTCTGGTTCAATCTTCTTCTCTGGGGACATCAATCTATGGTATGAGTGGAGGTCGATTATCAGCTGGTGTCAGAGAGCACTTTTTTTTCCGGGCGACCTACACTATTGGGATGGCCACAGGGACTTTGGAGGTTTCTCCTAAGTTGTATGATTTTGGACCATGGAATGGGCAGAATTCCCATGGATGGTAGTCCCAGTCCTAATGTGTGTCTCCAGGGGTCCAGCCTGGAGGGTGTGTGGCCCAAGACTTTGAGGACAGAAGTCTGAAAACAAACTCAGCTTAGGTTTGGGGACGTAGGTATGGCAGGCCCGATCTACAAACCATGAGAAGAACTCTTCAGGATATGAAGAAAGTGCGAGTCTGAGGCGCTTGCTCAGGCTTTTGTCTCTGGATTTTGTATCAGCGATGGCCGTGGAATGTCGGGGAGGCCTCATGGGCCATGGACGAATCTTCCTCTCTGAGGATTTGGCCCGATTCCCAATTGCTTGTCGTCAATCTGTGGGATGGGAGGACTCATTTCAGTTTTGTTACCTCAGGTGTCCCACCAAAAGAGGAATTCCAAAGCAAAGCCGTGGGGAAGACTGAAGGGACAACCCGAACTATGGTTAAAAATTGGGGCCTAGGGGCATGGCAAGCCCAATATGCTATCTCTTCATCCAGACACTGAGTGGCCTTACTTGAGGACTGGGCTCAGCCTGAGGGTCACAATGTGCGTTTGTGACCAATGTGGCCGGCGAGCATGGGCGGGGCCTCATGGGCCACACTGGTTTCAACTACACTGAACGTTGGACAACATGCCAACCACAAGGTTTCTTGCCATGGGGAAGGAGTTCTGATTTCTGCATCACCTTCAACCCTGGGCAGTGATTGGAGATAAGGTCTAGGTTCTGAAACCTGAAAACCGTGGTTGGGAAAAAATGACGACCTAAGGCCACGGCGGCTCGATGTGCTCAGTGTGCAGCCAGCTGTCTGGGAGGGGCCAGGGGGTCCAGGCTCAGGCTGTGTCAGAAAGGGCATTAGTGCCCTGGTCAGCCTATGTATTTGGGGTACAGCCAAGGTCGGTGCAGGTTGATCCTCATTTGGGGTTACTGGGTAGCCCCAGAGGACAATGTTTTTCTTCTGGAGGGCGGGCAGGGTGCTGCACTGTAGTTCTGGATTGCCAAACTGGAGGGCTTGTGGGCCAGTAGTCTGACGACCAAAGTCTGAGAACACAAGCTAGGCTTAGGTTTCTGGGTGAGGTCATGGCAGGCACAATCTACAGACCTGAATCGAGATCCCGTGCATCTGAAGTCAGGGCAAGGATCAGACGATCGCTCAGGTTGGAGTTTCTGTCCCTGATGGCCCCTTCATGAATGGGGGGGCATCACGAGGCCATGGGTGTTTTCCCACGATGGGTGTTGTGAGAAGCTCAAAACTGCAGAGAGTCTTCTGCAGGACAATTGAGACCTGTTGTTTGGGTCCAGGCCAATGATTCTGAGCAGGGTTCTAAGGATGGATGGCTGGGTAGCCCACCTCGCATTCCAATTGTCTCCTAGCAACAAGACAGGTTAGATCTCCTGGATCTGTGGGGAGCAACCGAGGACGCTGAGTTGAAATGGACACCCCTGGGGATGGGTCCTAATGAGCTTTTGTGTCTATGGAGACCTTGGAATGAAGCGGTGGCACTGGGGCCCTAAAGGGTTCTCCTAAACAGAGGCTTTGACACAGCTCCAACGTGCAAGTTTCCCATGTGTAGATGAGATGTTTTCTGATGGGTGAGTCAAGAAACAGCTATATGCTGTTTTGATATCCAGGCCTCTGAGGAGAGATGCCTGGAAACCAAAGCAATGGATCTGATTAGTGCCTAGGGGCCTGTTCTTTCCTTTTTTACCTCTGGAGACATCTGTCTATGGGTCTGAGTGCAGGTAGGTGCTCAGTTGGGCTCAGATTGCCCCTGTTTTTCCTGGGAAGCCACCAATATTGAGATGGATCAGGGACTTTGGAGGTTTATCCTATTAGAAGGGTTGTGGCCATTGGAATGGGCACACACAATTCCCTTGGAGAGGGCAAGTACAGTCCTCAGGTTTGGCTCCAGGGGCCTGAGCCTGTAGGTTGTGTAGGCCAGGGCTGTTTGGACAGTTGTCTGAAAACACAAACTCGGCTTATGTTTCGGGTCATAGGTATGGCAGGACTGACCTACAGACCATGAGGAGAACTCTTCGGGATTTGAAAAAAGGGCGAGTGTGAGGCTCCTGCTCAAGTTTTTGTCTCTGGATATCGTGTCACTCATGGTCGTGGAATTTCTGGGTGACTTCATGGGAAATAGACGAGTCTTACTCTCTGGTGGTTTGGCCCCGTCCAAAGACTTGGGGTCAATCTGTGGGCTGGAAGAAGTCTGTTTTATTGTTGTTGTTGTTGTTGTTGTTGTTGTTGTTGTTGTTGTTTTCTTTTTTAACCTCAGGTGTCCCACCAAATGAGGGATTCCAGAGTAGAGCCCTGGGGAGGGGCGACTGGACAATCAGAAATCTGGTTAAAAATTTGGGCCTAGGGACATGTCAAGCCCATTATGACATCTAATGGACAAGCCACTGAGAGGACTTACTAGAGGACTGGACTCATGCTGAGGGTCACAATGCGTATGTATGCCCTCGTCGCACGAAAGAATGGGCGGGGCCTCAGGGTGAATGCTGGTTTCTCCTACACTGAACGTTGGACAACGTGCCAACCACAAGGGTTCTTGCCATGGGTAAGGAGGAGTTCTGATTTCTGCATCACACTCATCCCTGGGCAGTGATTGGAGATAAGGTCTCGGTTCTGAAGCCTGAAAACGGAGGTAGGGAAGAGATGATGACCTAAGGCCATGGCGGGTTTTATGTGCTCAGTGTGCGGTCAGCTTTCTGGGTGTTGGTCAGGAGGTCCGGGCTCAGGTTGTGTTCGACAGTGCATTAGTGCCCAGGTTAGACTATATAATTTGGGTAAAGTCGAGTGCTGTGTAGGTTTATCCTCATTTAAGGTGCCTGGGCAGCTCATGAGGCAATAATTTTTTTTCCTAGAGGGCAGGCAGAGTGCTGCATTGTGGGTCCGAAATTGCCAACCTTGAGGGCTTCGGGGCCAGGAGTGTGAGGACGGAAGTCTGAGAAGACAAGCTAGACTTGGGTTTCAGGGTGAGGGCACGGCAGGTACCCCCTGCAGATCTGAACCAATATCTCATGCATCTTAAGTCAGGGCGAGGATCAGACGTTGGCTCTGGTTGGAGTTTCTGTGCATGACGGCCGCTTCATGAAGGGAGCGGAATCTCGGGGCCAATGAGGTTTTCCCACGTTGGGAGTTGTGGGATGCCCCCTTCAAGGATTCCTCCTGTGGGACAATTGAGACCTGTTGGACAGCTCCAGGACATCCCATATGGAATGAGTCCAGAGCACCTTCGGGGATGGATGCCTGAGAAGCCCGCCTCGCATTCCAATTGTCTCCTAGCAACAAGACAGTTTAGATCTGATGGCTCTGCCGGAGCAACCGGGGTGGCTGAGTTGAAATGGACTTTCCTGAGGATGGGTCCTAATGTGTTTTTGTGTCCATGAGGGCCTTGAAATGGGGCAGTGGCACCGGGACCCTGAAGTACAATCCTAAGCTTTAGACATGGCTCCCATGCACAGGTTTCCTTGTGGAGACGAGATGAGTTCTGATGGGTGCCTCAGGAAAACCCCTATGCTCGTATTGGAATCAGGATTTTGAGGACACATGCCTGTAACCCAAAGCAATGGATCCTATTATGGCCTAGGGTCCTGTCTGGTTCAATCTTCTTCTCTGGGGACATCCATCTATGGTATGAGTGGAGGTCGATTATCAGCTGGTGTCAGACAGCCCTTGTTTGTTCTGGGCGACCTACACTATTGGGATGGCCTCAGGGACTTTGGAGGTTTCTCCTAATTTGTACGATTTTGGACCATGGAATGGGCAGAATTCCCATGGATTGGTAGGCACAATCCTAATGTGTGTCTCCAGGGGCCCAGCCTGGAGTGTGTGTGGCCCAAGACTTTGAGGACAGAAGTCTGAAAACACAAACTCAGCTTAGGTTTGGGGACGTAGGTATGGCAGGCCCGATCTACAAACCATGAGAAGAACTCTTCAGGATATTAAGAAAGAGCGAGTCTGAGGCGCTTGCTCAGGCTTTGGTCTCTGGATTTTGTGTCAACGATGGCCGTGGAATGTGGGCAGGCCTCATGGGCCATGGACGAAACTTCCTCTCTTGGGATTTGGCCCGGTCCCAATTGTTTTTCGTCAATCTGTGGGATGGGAGGTCTCCTTTCAGGTTTGTTAAATCAGGTGTCACAACCAAAGAGGAATTTCAAAGCAGAGCCCTGGGGAAGAGTGAAGAGACAACCCAAACTATGGTTAAAATTTGGGGCCTAGGGGCATGGAAGGCCCAATATGCTGTCTCTTCATCCAGCCACTGAGAGGCCTTGCTTGAGGACTGGGCTCATGCTGATGGTCACAATGTGTGTTTGTGACCAATGTGGCTTGCGAGCATGGGCGGGGCCTCATGGGTCACACTGGTTTCATCTACACTGAACTTTGGACAACATGCCAATCACAAGGTCTCTTGCCATGGGGAAGGAGTTCTGATTTCTGCATCATTTTCAACCCTGGGCAGTGGTTGGAAATAAGGTCTAGGTTCGGAAGCCTGAAAACCGCAGTTTGGAAGAGATGATGACCTAAGGTCATGGTGGGTCTGATGTGCTCAGTGTGTGGTCAGCTGCCTGGTTGTTGGTCAGGAGGTTCGGGCTCAGGTTGTGTCAGACAGTGCATTAGTGCCCAGGTTATACTATATAATTTGGGTTCAGTCGAGTGCCGTGTATGTTAGTCCTCATTTGAGGTGCCTGGGCAGCTCATTAGGCAAGATATTTTTTCTAGAGGGCAGGCAGAGTGCGCCATTGTGGGTCCGGAATTGCCAAACTGGAGGGCCTCTGCGCCAGTAATGTGAGGAGAGAAGTCTGAGACCACAAGCTACACTTGGGCTTCAGGCCGAGGGCAAGGCAGGTACCCCCTGCACATCTGAAACAATATCTCATTCATCTGAAGTCACGGCAAGGATCAGACGTTGGCTCAGGTTGGAGTTTCTGTGCATGACTGCCCGTTCATGAACGGAGAGGAATCTCAAGGTCATGGAGGTTTTCCCACGTTGGGTGTTGTGGGATGCCCCCTTCAAGGATTCCGTATGTGGGACAATTGAGACCTGTTGGGCAGCTCCAAAACATCCCATATGGAATGACTCCACAACACCGTTCGAGGATGGATGCCAGGGAAGCACGCCTCGCATTCCTATTGTCTCCTAGCAACAAGACAGTTGAGAACGGATGGCTCTGCGGGAGCAACCGGGGTAGCTGAGTTGAAATGGAATTTCCTGAGCATGGGGCCTAATATGTGTGTGTCTATGAGAACCTTGGAATGGGGTGGTGGCACCGGGACTCTGAGGTATTCTCCTAATATTTTAACATAGGTCCCATGCACAATTTTCCTCGTGGAGACGAGATTTTTTCTGATGGTGCCTCAGGGAACTCCCTATGCTGGTATTGGAATCCAGGTTTTGAGGAGACATCCTGTAAACAAAAGCAATGGATCCTATTATGGCCTAGGGTCGTGTATGGTTCCATCTCCATCTCTGGGTCATCCATCTATGGTAAGAGTGGAGGTAGATGCTCAGCTGGTGTCAGACTGCCTTTGTTTGTAAAAGAGACGTACATATTGCGTTGGCCTCGGGGACTATGGAGGGTTCTCCTAATTTGTACAATTTTGGACATGGAATTGGCAGAATTCCCATGCATGGGGTAGGCACAGTCCTAATGTGTGGCTCCAGGGGCCCCAGCCTGGAGGGTGTGTGGCCCAGGACGTTGAGGTCAGAAGTCTGAAAACACAAACTCAACTTAGGTTTGGGGACATAGGTATGGGAGGCCCAATCTACAACCATGAGAAGAACTCTTCAGGATATTTAGAAAGAGCGAGTCTGAGGCTCTTGCTCAGGCTTTGGTCTCTTGATTTTGTGTCTACGATGGCCGTGGAATGTGGGGAGGCCACATGGGCCATGGACGAATCTTCCTCTCTGTGGATTTGGCCCGGTCCCAATTGTTTTTCGTCAATCTGTGGGATGGGAGGTCTCCTTTCAGGTTTGTTACCTCAGGTGTCCCAACCAAAGAGGAATTCCAAAGCAGAGCCCTGGGGAAGAGTGAAGGGACAACCCAAACTATGGTTAAAATTTGGGGCCTAGGGGCAGGGTAGGCCCCATATGCTGTCTCTTCATCCAGCCACTGAGAGGCCTTACTTGAGGACTGGGCTTAGGCTGAGGTTCACAATGTGTGTTTGTGACCAATGTGAGCTTGCGAGCATGGGCGGGGCCTCATGGGCCACACAGGTTTCAACTACACTGAACTTTGGACAACATGCCAATCACAAGGTCTCTTGCCATGGGTAAGGATTTCTGATTTCTGCATCATTTTCAACCCTGGGCAGTGGTTGGAGATAAGGTCTAGGTTCAGAAGCCTGAAAACCGCAGTTGGGAAGAGATGATGACCTAAGGCCATGGTGGGTCTGATGTGCTCAGTGTGCGGTCAGCTACCTGGTTGTTGGTCAGGAGGTTCGGGCTCAGGTTGTGTCAGACAGTGCATTTGTGCCAAGGTTAGACTATATAATTTGGGTACAGTCGAGTGCCGTGTAGGTTGATCCTCATTTGAGGTGCCTGGGCAGCTCATTAGGCAAGATATTTTTTCTAGAGGGCAGGCAGAGTGCTGCATTGTGGGTCCAGAATTGCCAAACTTGAGGGCTTCTGGGCCAGTAGTGTGAGGACAGAAGTCTGAGAACACAAGCTAGACTTGGGCTTCAGGTCGAGGGTAAGGCAGGTACCCCCTGCACATCTGAACCAATATCTCATGATCTGAGGTCATGGCAAGGATCAGACGTTGGCTCAGGTAGCAGTTTCTGTGCATGACTGTCCCTTCTTGAACGGAAAGGAATCTCAAGGCCATGGAGGTTTTCCCACGTTGGGAGTTGTGGGATGCCCCCTTCAAGGATTCCTTCTGCGGGACAATTGAGACCTGTTGGGCAGCTCCAAAACATCCCATATGGAATGACTCCAGAGCACCGTTGGAGGATGGATGCCAGGGAAGCCCACCTCGCACTCCAATTGTCTCCTAGCAACAAGACAGTTGAGATCGGATGGGTCTGCGGGAGCAACTGGGGTGGCTGAGTTGAAATCAACTTTCCTGAGCATGGGGACTAATATGTGTTTGTGTCCAAGGGGACCTTGGGATGGGGCGGTGCCACCGGGACTCTGAAATATTCTCCTAATATTTTGACATAGGACCCATGCACAAGTTTCCTCGTGGAGATGAGATTTTTCTGATAAGTGCCTCAGGAAACCCCCTTTACTGGTATTGGAATCCAGGATTTTGAGGAGACATGCCTGTAAACCAAAGCAATGGATCAGATTATGGCCTAGGGTCCTGTTGGTTCCATCTCCTTCTCTTGGGACATCCATCTATGTTATGAGTGCAGGTAGATGCTCAGCTGGTGTCAGACCGCAGTTGTTTGTCCACAGAGATCTACATATTCGGATGGCTTCGGGGACTTTGGAGGGTTCTCCTAATTGGTACAATTTTGGACAATGGAATGGGCAGAATTCCCATGCATGGGGTAGGCACAGTCCTAATGTGTGTCTCCAGTGGCCCTAGCTTAAAGGGTGTGTGGCCCAAGACTTTGAGGACAGAAGTCTGAAAACACCAACTCAGCTTAGGTTTGGGGACGCAGGAATGGCAGGCCCAATCTACAAACCACGAGAAGAACTCTTCAGGATATGAAGAAAGAGCGAGTCTGAGGCGCTTGCTCAGGCTTTGGTCTCTGGATTTTGTGTCAACGATGGTCGTGGAATGAGGGGAGGCCTAATGGGCCATGGACGAATCTTCATCTCTTGGGATTTGGCCTGGTCCCAGTTGTTTTTGTCAATCTGTGGGATGGGAGGTCTCCTTTCAGGTTTGTAACCTCAGGTGTCCCAACCAAAGAGTAATTCCAAAGCAGAGCCCTGGGGAAGAGTGAAGGGACAACCCAAACTATGGTTAAAATTTGGGGCCTAGGGGCATGGCAGGCCCCATATGCTGTCTCTTCATCCAGCCACTGAGAGGCCTTACTTGAGGACAGGGTTCAGGCTGAGGGTCACAATGTGTGTTTGTGACCAATGTGGCTTGTGAGCATGGGCGGGGCCTCATGGGCCACACTGGTTTCAACTACGCTGAACTTTGTTCAACATGCCAATCACAAGGTCTCTTGCCATGGGGAAGGATTTCTGATTTCTGCATCATTTTCAACCCTGGGCAGTGGTTGGAGATAAGGTCTAGGTTCGGAAGCCTGAAACCGCAGTTGGGAAGAGATGATGACCTAAGGCCATGGTGGATCTGATGTGCTCAGTGTGCGGTCAGCTGCCTGGATGTTGGTCAGGGGGTTCGGGCTCAGGTTGTGTCAGACAGTGCATTTGTGCCCAGGTTAAACTCTACAATTTGGGTACAGTCGAGTACCGTGTAGTTTGATCCTCATTTGAGGTGCCTGGGCAGCTCATTAGGCACGATATTTTTTCTAGAGAGCAGGCAGAGTGCTGCATTGTGGGTCCGGAATTGCCAAACGTGAGGGCTTCTGGGCCAGTAGTGTGAGGACAGAAGTCTGAGAACACAAGCTAGACTTGGGCTTCAGGCCGAGGGCAAGGCAGGTACCCCCTGCACATCTGAACCAATATCTCATGCATCTGAAGTCACGGCTAATTCAGTCGTTGGCTCGGGTTGTAGTTTCTGTGCATGACTGCCCCTTCATGAACAGAGAGGTATCTCAAGGCCATGGAGGTTTTCCCACGTTGGGAGTTGTGGGATGCCCCCTTCAAGGATTCCTTCTGCGGGACAATTGAGACCTGTTGGGCAGCTCCAAAACATCCCATATGGAATGACTCCAGAGCACCGTTCGAGGATGGATGCCAGGAAAGTCCGCCTCGCATTCCAATTGTCTCCTAGCAACAAGACAGTTGAGATCCGATGGCTCTGCGGGAGCAACCGGGGTGGCTGAGTTGAAATGGACTTTCCTGAGCATGGGGCCTAATGTGTGTTTGTGTCCATGAGGACCTTGGAATGGGGCGGTGGCACCGGGACTCTGAAGTATTCTCCTAAATTTTTGACATAGGTCCCATGCACAAGTTTCCTCGTGGAGACGAGATTTTTTCTGATGGGTGCCTCAGGAAACCCCCTATGCTGGTATTGGAATCCAGGATTTTGAGGAGACATGCCTGTAAACCAAAGCAATGGATCCGATTATGGCCTAGGGTCCTTTCTGGTACCATATCCTTCACTGGGGACATCCATCTATAGTATGAGTCGAGGTAGATGCTAAGCTGGTGTCAGACCACCCTTGTTTGTCCAAAGAGACCTAGATATTGGGATGGCCTCGGGGATTTTGGAGGGTTCTCCTAATTTGTACAATTTTGGACAATGGAATGGGCAGAATTCCCATGCATGAGGTAGGCACAGTCCTAATGTGTGGCTCCAGGGGCCCCAGCTTGGAGGGTGTGTGGCCCAGGACTTTGAGGACAGAAGTCTGAAAACACAAACTCAGCTTAGGTTTGGGGACGTAGGTATGGCAGGCCCAATCTACAAACCATGAGAAGAACTCTTCAGGATTTGAAGACAGAGCGAGTCTGAGGCGCTTGCTCAGGCTTTGGTCTCTGGATTTTGTGTCAACGATGGCCGTGGAATGGGGGGAGGCCTCATGGGCAATGGACGAATCTTCGTCTCTGTGGATTTGGCCCAGTCCCAATTGTTTTTCGTCAATCTGTGGGATGGGAGGTCTCCTTTCAGGTTTGTTACCTCAGGTGTCCCAACCAAAGAGGAATTCCAAAGCAGAGCCCTGGGGAAGAGTGAAGGGACAACCCAAACTATCGTTAAAATTTGGGGCCTAGGGGCATGGCAGGCCCCATATGCCGTCTCTTCATCCAGCCACTGAGAGGCCTTACTTGAGGACTGGGTTCAGGCTGATGGTCACAATGTATGTTTGTGACCAATGTGGCTCGGGAGCATGGGCGGTGCCTCATGGGCCACACTGGTTTCAACTACACTGAACTTTGGACAACATGCAAATCACAAGGTCTCTTGCCATGGGGAAGGAGTTCTGATTTCTGCATCATTTTCAACCCTGGGCAGTGGTTGGAGATAAGGTCTAGGTTCGGAAGCCTGAAACCGCAGTTGGGAAGAGATGATGACCTAAGGCCATGGTGGTTCTGATGTGCTCAGTGTGCGGTCAGCTGCCTGGATGTTGGTCAGGAGGTTCGGGCTCAGGTTGTGTCAGACAGTGCATTTGTGCCGAGGTTAGACTCTACAATTTGGGTACAGTCGAGTGTCGTGTAGTTTGATCCTCATTTGAGGTGCCTGGGCAGCTCATTGGGCACGATATTTTTTCTAGAGAGCAGGCAGAGTGCTGCATTGTGGGTCCGGAATTGCCAAACGTGAGGGCTTCTGGGCCAGTAGTGTGAGGACAGAAGTCTGAGAACACAAGCTAGACTTGGGCTTCAGGCCGAGGGCAAGGCAGGTACCCCCTGCACATCTGAACCAATATCTCATGCATCTGAAGTCACGGCGAGATTCAGTCGTTGGCTCGGGTTGTAGTTTCTGTGCATGACTGCCCCTTCATGAACGGAGAGGAATCTCAAGGCCATGGAGGTTTTCCCACGTTGGGAGTTGTGGAATGCCCCCTTCAAGGATTCCTTCTGCGGGACAATTGAGACCTGTTGGGCAGCTCCAAAACATCCCATATGGAATGACTCCAGAGCACCGTTCGAGGATGGATGCAAGGGAAGTCCGCCTCTCATTCCAATTTTCTCCTAGCAACAAGACAGTTGAGATCCGATGGCTCTGCGTGAGCAACCGGGATTGCTGAGTTGAAATGGACTTTCCTGAGCATAGGGCCTAATGTGTGTTTGTGTCCATGAGGACCTTGGAATGGGGCGGTGGCACCGGGACTCTGAAGTATTCTCCTAAGATTTTGACATAGGTCCCATGCACAAGTTTCCTCGTGGAGACGAGATTTTTTCTGATGGGTGCCTCAGGAAACCCCCTATGCTGGTATTGGAATCCAGGATTTTGAGGAGACATGCCTGTAAACCAAAGAAATGGAACCGATTATGGCCTAGGGTCCTTTCTGGTACCATATCCTTCACTGGGGACATCCATCTATGGTATGAGTGGAGGTAGATGCTCAGCTGGTGTCAGACCGCCCTTGTTTGTCCACTGAGACCTACATATTGGGATCGCCTCGGTTACTTTGGAGGGTTCTCCGAATTTGTACAATTTTGGAAAATGGAATGGGCAGAATTACTATGCATGGGGTAGGTACAATCTTAATGTGTGGCTCCAGGGGCCCCAGCCTGGAGGATGTGTGGCCCAGGACTTTGAGGACAGAAGTCTGAAAACACAGACTCAGCTTAGGTTAGGGGACGTAGGTATGGCAGGCCCAATCTACAAACCATGAGAAGAACTCTTCATGATATGAAGAAAGAGCGAGTCTGAGGCGCTTGCTCAGGCTTTGGTCTCTGGATTTTGTGTCAACGATGGCCGTGGAATGTGGGGAGACCTCATGGGACATGGACGAATCTTCCTCTGTGGATTTGGACCGATCCCAATTGTTTTTCGTCAATCTGTGGGATGGGAGGTCTCCTTTCAGGTTTGTAACCTCAGGTGTCCCAACCAAAGAGGAATTCCAAAGCAGAGCCCTGGGGAAGAGTGAAGGGACAACCCAAACTATGGTTATAATTTGGGGCCTTGGGGCATGGCAGGCCCCATATGCTGTCTCTTCACCAACCAGTGAGAGGCCTTACTTGAAGACTGGGCTCAGCTGAGGGTCACAATGTGTGTTTGTGACCAATGTGGCTCCCGAGCATGGGCGGAGCCTCATGGGCCACACTGGTTTCATCTACACTGAACTTTGGACAATATGCCAATCACAAGGTCTCTTGCCATGGGGAAGGAGTTCTGAATTCTGCATCATTTTCAACCCTGGGCAGTGGTTGGAGATAAGGTTTAGGTTCGGAAGCCTGAAAACCGCAGTTGGGAAGAGATGATGACTTAAGGCCATGGTGGGTCTGATGTGCTCAGTGTGCGGTCAGCTGCCTGGTTGTTGGTCAGAAGGTTCGGCCTCAGGTTGTGTCAGACAGTGCATTATTGCCCAGGTTAGACTATGTAATTTGGGTACAGTCGAGTGCCGTGTATGATGATCCTCATTTGAGGTGCCTGGGCAGCTCATTAGGCAAGATATTTTTTCTAGAGAGCAGGCAGAGTGCTGCATTGTGGGTCCGGAATTGCCAAACGTGAGGGCTTCTGTGCCAGTAGTGTGAGGACAGAAGTCTGAGAACACAAGCTAGACTTGGGCTACAGGCCGAGGGCAAAGCAGGTACCCCATGCACATCTGAGCCAATATTCATGCATCTGAAGTCACGGCGAGGCTCAGACGTTGGCTCAGGTTGAAGTTTCTGTGCATGACTGCCCCTTCATGAACGGAGAGGAATCTCAAGGCCATGGAGGTTTTCCCACGTTGGGAGTTGTGAGATTTCCCCTTCAAGGATTCCTTCTGCAAGACAATTGCGACCTGTTGGGCAGCTCCAGGACATCCCATATGGAATGACTCCAGAGCACCATTCGAGGATGGATGCTAGGGAAGCCCGCCTCGCATTCAAATTGTCCCCTAGCAACAAGACAGTGGAGGTCGGATGGCTCTGCGAGAGCAACCGGGGTGGCTGAGTTGAAATGGACTTTCCTGAGCATGGGGCCTAATGTGTGTTTGTGTCCATGAGGACCTAGGAATGGAGCGGTGGCACCGGGACTCTGAAGTATTCTCCTAAGATTTTGACATAGGTCCCATGCACAAGTTTCCTCGTGGAGACGAGATGTTTTCTGATGGGTGCCTCAGGAAACACCCTATGCTGGTATTGGAATCCAGGATTTTGAGGAGTCATGACTGTAAACCAAAGCAATGGATCCGATTATGACCTAGGGTCCTGTCTGGTACCATAACCTTCTCTGGGGACATCCATCTATGGTATGAGTGGACGTAGATACTCAGCTGGTGTCAGACCGCCCTTGTTTGTCCACTGAGACCTACATTTTGGGATGGCCTCGGGGACTTTGGAGGGTTCTCCTAATTGGTACAATTTTGGACAATGGAATGGGCAGAATTCCCATGCATGGGGTAGGCACAGTCCTAATGTGTGGCTCCAGTGGCCCCAGCCTGGAGGGTGTGTGGCCCAGGACTTTGAGGACAGAAGTCTGAAAACACAAACTCAGCTTAGGTTTGGACGTAGGTATGGCAGGTCCAATCTACAAACCATGAGAAGAAATCTTCAGAATACGAAGAAAGAGCGAGTCTGAGGCGATTGCTCAGGCTTTGGTCTCTGGATTTGTGTCAACGATGGCCGTGGAATGTGGGGAGGCCTCATGGGCCATGGACGAATCTTCCTCGCTGTGGATTTGGATCGGTCCCAATTGTTTTTTGTCAATCTGTGGGATTGGAGGTCTCCTTTCAGGTTTGTTACCTCAGGTGTCCCAACCAGGAGGAATTCCAAACCTGAGCCCTGGGGAAGAGTGAAGGGACAACCCAAACTATCGTTAAAATTTGGGGCCTAGGGGCATGGCAGGCCCCATATGCTGTCTCTTCACCAGCCACTGAGAGGCCTTACTTGAGGACTGGGCTCAGGCTGAGGGTCACAATGTGTGTTTGTGACCAATGTGGCTCGCGAGCATGGGCGGGGCCTCATGGGCCACACTGGTTTCATCTACACTGAACTTTGGACAACATGCCAATCACAAGGTCTCTTGCCATGGTGAAGGAGTTCTGATTTCTGCATCATTTTCAACCCTGGGCAGTCGTTGGAGATAAGGTCTAGGTTCGGAAGCCTGAAAACCGCAGTTGGGAAGAGATGATGACCTAAGGCCATGGTGGGTCTGATGTGCTCAGTGTGCGGTCAGCTGCCTGGTTGTTAGTCAGGAGTTTCGGCCTCAGGTTGTGTCAGACAGGGAATTAGTGCCTAGGTTAGACTATATAATTTGGATACAGTCGAATGCCGTGTAGGTTGATCTTTATTTGAGGTGCCCGTGCAGTTCCTTAGGCAAGATATTTTTTCTAGAGGTCAGGCAGAGTGCTGCATTGTGGGTCCAGAATTGCCAAACGTGAGGTCTTCTGGGCCAGTAGAGTGAGGACAGAAGTCTGAGACCACAAGCTAGACTTGGGCTTCAGGCCGAGTGCAAGGCAGGTACCCCCTGCACATCTGAACCAATATCTCATGCATCTGAAGGCACGGCGAGGATCAGACGTTGGCTCAGGTTGGGGTTTCTGTGCATGACTGCCCCTTCCAGAACGGAGAGGAATCTCAAGGCCATGAAGGTTTTCCCACTTTGGGAGTTGTGGGATGCCCCGTTCAAGGATTCCTTCGCGGGACAATTGAGACCTGTTGGGCAGCTCCAAAACATCCCATATGGAATGACTCCAGAGCACCGTTCGAGGATGGATTCCAGGGAAGCCTGCCTTGCATTCCAATTGTCTCCTTGCAATAAGACAGTTGAGATCGGATGGCTCTGCGGGAGCATCCTGGTTGGCTGAGTTGATATGGACTTTCCTGAGCATTGGGCCTAATGTGTGTTTGTGTCCATGAGGACCTTGGAATGGGTCGGTGGCACTGGGACTCTGAAGTATTCTCCTAAGATTTTGACATAGGTCCCATGCACAAGTTTCCTCGTGGAGACGAGATTTTTTCTGATGGGTGCCTCAGGAAACCCCCTATGCTGGTATTGGAATCCAGGATTTTGAGGAGACATGCCTTTAAACCAAAGCAATGGATCCGAATATGGCCTAGGGTCCTGTCTGGAACCATATCCTTCTCTGGGGACATCCATCTATGTTATAGGTGGAGGTAATGGTCAGCTGGTGTAGGACCGCCCTTGTTTGTCCACAGAGACCTACATATTGGGATGGCCTCGGGGACTTTGGAGGGTTCTCCTAATTGGTACAATTTTGGACAATGGAATGGGCAGAATTCCCATGCATGGGGTAGGGACAGTCCTAATGTGTGGCTCCAGGGGCCCCAGCCTGGAGGGTATGTGGCCCAGGACTTTGAGGACAGAAGTCTGAAAACACAAACTCAGCTTAGGTTGGGGGACGTAGGTATGGCAGGCCCAATCTACAAACCATGAGAAGAGCTCTTCAGGATACGAAGAAAGAGCGAGTCTGAGGCGCTTGCTCAGGCTTTGGTCTCTGGATTTTGGGTCAACGATGGCCGTGGATTAAGGGGAGGCCTCATGGGCAATGGACGAATCTTCCTCTCTGTGGATTTGGCCCGGTCCCAATTGTTTTTCGTCAATCTGTGGGATGGGAGGTCTCCTTTCAGGTTTGTAACCTCAGGTGTCCCAACCAAAGAGGAATTCCAAAGCAGAGCCCTTGGGAAGAGTGAAGGGTCAACCCAAACTATGGTTAAAATTTGGGTCCTAGGGGCATGGCAGGCCCCATATACTGTCTCTTCATCCAGCCTCTGAGAGGCCTTACTTGAGGACGGGGATCACGCAGAGGGTCACAATGTGTGTTTGTGACCAATGTGGCCCGCGAGAAGGGGCCGGGCCTCATGGGCCACCCTGGTTTCAACTACACTGAACTTTGGACAACATGCCAATCACAAGGTCTCTTGCCATGGGGAAGGAGTTCTGATTTCTGCATCATTTTCAACCCTGGGCAGTGGTTGGAGATAAGGTCTAGGTTCGGAAGCCTGAAAACCGCAGTTGGGAAGAGATGATGACCTAAGGCCATGGTGGGTCTGATGTGCTCAGTGTGCGGTCAGCTGCCTGGTTGTTGGTCAGGAGGTTCGGGCTCAGGTTGTGTCAGACAGTGCATTATTGCCCAGGTTAGACTATGTAATTTGGGTACAGTCGAGTGCCGTGTATGATGATCCTCATTTGAGGTGCCTGGGCAGCTCATTAGGCATATATTTTTTCTAGAGAGCAGGCAGAGTGCTGCAATGTGGGTCCGGATTTGCCAAACGTGAGGGCTTCTGGGCCAGTAGTGTGAGGACAGAAGTCTGAGAACACAAGCTAGCCTTGGGCTTCAGGCCGAGGGCAAGGCAGGTACCCCCTGCACATCTGAACCAATATCTCATGCATCTGAAGTCACGACGAGGATCAGACGTTGGCTCAGGTTGAAGTTTCTGTGCATGACTGCCCCTTCATGAACGGAGAGGAATCCCAAGGCCATGGAGGTTTTCCCACGTTGGGAGTTGTGGGATGTTCCCTTCAAGGATTCCTTCTGCGGGACAATTGAGACCTTTTGGGCGGCTCCAAAACATCCCATATGGAATGTATCCAGAGCACCGTTCAAGGATGGATGCCAGGCAAGCCCGCCTCGCATTCCAATTGTCTCCTAGCAACAAGACAGTGGAGATCGGATGGCTCTGCGGGAGCAACCGGGGTGGCTGAGTTGAAATGGACTTTCCTGAGCATGGAGCCTAATGTGTGTTTGTGTCCATGAGGACCTAGGAATGGAGCGGTGGCACCGGGACTCTGAAGTATTCTCCTAAGATTTTGACATAGGTCCCATGCACAAGTTTCCTCGAGGAGACGAGATGTTTTCTGATGGGTGCCTCAGGAAACCCCCTATGCTGGTATTGGAAACCAGGATTTTGAGGAGTCATGACTGTAAACCAAAGCAATGGATCCGATTATGGCCTAGGGTCCTGTCTGGTACCATATCCTTCTCTGGGGACATCCATCTATGGTATGAGTGGACGTAGATGCTAAGCTGGTGTCAGACCGCCCTTGTTGTCCACTGAGACCTACATTTTGGGATGGCCTCGGGGACTTTGGAGGGTTCTCCTAATTGGTACAATTTTGGACAATGGAATGGGCAGAATTCCCATGCATGGGGTAGGCACAGTCCTAATGTGTGGCTCCAGTGGCCCCAGCCTGGAGGGTGTGTGGCCCAAGACTTTGAGGACAGAAGTCTGAAAACACCAACTCAGCTTAGGTTTGGGGACGCAGGAATGGCAGGCCCAATCTACAAACCACGAGAAGAACTCTTCAGGATATGAAGAAAGAGCGAGTCTGAGGCGCTTGCTCAGGCTTTGGTCTCTGGATTTTGTGTCAACGATGGTCGTGGAATGAGGGGAGGCCTAATGGGCCATGGACGAATCTTCATCTCTTGGGATTTGGCCTGGTCCCAGTTGTTTTTTGTCAATCTGTGGGATGGGAGGTCTCCTTTCAGGTTTGTAACCTCAGGTGTCCCAACCAAAGAGTAATTCCAAAGCAGAGCCCTGGGGAAGAGTGAAGGGACAACCCAAACTATGGTTAAAATTTGGGGCCTAGGGGCATGGCAGGCCCCATATGCTGTCTCTTCATCCAGCCACTGAGAGGCCTTACTTGAGGACAGGGTTCAGGCTGAGGGTCACAATGTGTGTTTGTGACCAATGTGGCTTGCGAGCATGGGCGGGGCCTCATGGGCCACACTGGTTTCAACTACGCTGAACTTTGTTCAACATGCCAATCACAAGGTCTCTTGCCATGGGGAAGGATTTCTGATTTCTGCATCATTTTCAACCCTGGGCAGTGGTTGGAGATAAGGTCTAGGTTCGGAAGCCTGAAACCGCAGTTGGGAAGAGATGATGACCTAAGGCCATGGTGGATCTGATGTGCTCAGTGTGCGGTCAGCTGCCTGGATGTTGGTCAGGGGGTTCGGGCTCAGGTTGTGTCAGACAGTGCATTTGTGCCCAGGTTAAACTCTACAATTTGGGTACAGTCGAGTACCGTGTAGTTTGATCCTCATTTGAGGTGCCTGGGCAGCTCATTAGGCACGATATTTTTTCTAGAGAGCAGGCAGAGTGCTGTGGAGAGCCATGTAACAGCTGCTAGAAGTCATGTAGACGGATGTGTCTGAGGAGGCAAGGCTGTGAATGATCAACCCAAGGTATTTGGGTGCGTTCATGGGTGACGTACATTCTATACTGGGAGTCTTAATAGAGGTCCATGATTAATCAGGTGTCACGGAAAAGGCACATAAACAGAGTGAACAATAAGTTTCGGGGGCTCACGTCAGTGGGCACGAGCCCCCCGCATGATATGGATTCAAGTCACCTGTATCGTTTCTGATTGGACCTTATCTACCCTTACTGATTGGATGTTATAGTGTGCGGTATGGTGATTGGTTGTTTTTCTATCCACTGTTTCCTATAACTTGGGGTTATGATCGGTGTTCAGAGATCCCGGATCAAGATTGACAATAAAGAAGTTTGCCACTCAACCTCGTCTGCGGGTCGTTCTTGCGGGTCGAGAGCGACATCTGGTGCCGAAAACCCGGGAACCGCGACGCTGGACGTGGACCGAGGATTGGGGTAAGAGCAACGATTCGGAAAGTGCATGCCTATTTCCTGTCTTTAGACGGGGGAAAATTTCTCTGGGGACGATCCTAAGGGGCTAACATTTTAAGTTCCTCAGAGGGGGGGAGTTTCCAGAATGGGAAACGAATTAGCCCAATATAGGATGGAAGGACCATTAAGAGATATTCTGAAAGCTAATGGCACTCCTTTGAAGTCTCAGACTGCTCGTGCCTTCTTAAAGGAGGCCGGTGAAATTGCCCCTTGGTTCATAGAGGAGGGACTTCTGAATGTGCCTCAGTGGGAACATCTAGGAGAGGATTTAAGGCAGAACCCCACCGTGAATGCCGGAACTCTGGCTATGTGGTCCCTTGTGAAAGTATGTCTGCAATCTTCCCGGGAGCGACTAAAACAGGTTGTACAACAAGGAGGGGAGATTTTAGAGCAGTTAAAGGAAGAATCACACAAGGGGTCCTCCCAGAGCTCTGAGGTGGATAGTGAGAGTTCAGAGGGACTTCCAGATGAACTAACTCAAAATCAAAAAGGGGGTAAGGAGAAAAAGAATCCAGAGGCTTTAGGCTTACCAACAGAGGCAAAACCCATAGCTGTGAAACAACCAGAAGCAGAAATAGACCGTGCGCCGACTCCTCATTCCAGCCCCACGGCGCCACCCCATGAGTGGCCCCCGCCATATCAGTCAGGCTGTGCGAAAACTTGGAAAACACCGGAGCCACGCTGGGTGCCTCAGTGGCCTTTAACAAAAGATAAATTACAAGCGGCAAAAGAGCTAGTCCAAGAACAACTCAGGGCAGGACATATTCAAAAATCCACGTCTCCGTGGAATACTCCCATATTTGTAATAAGAAAGAAATCAGGCAACTGGCGATTGCTACATGACCTACGACAGATTAATGATCAAATGCAGGTCATGGGACCCATTCAGTTAGGGCTCCCAGTCGTGACGGCGTTGCCAAAAAACTGGCCCTCTATTGTAATTGACATCAAAGACTGTTTCTTTTCCATTCCACTACACCCTGCAGATACAGAGCGCACTCACCTGACCTTTAAAACTACCTTGCAAAAAATACAAAAAGGGGGAATAGGGGAGGAATATCATACACCTACAGACCTTACCAACTCGACCACTTTTATTTTAAATTTTCTCACACTTGACAAAGACGGCGTTTCAGCCGCGGAGCGCCATTGGGGCCAACAGAAAGCGCAGCAATCTATGGTGAAGTGGAAAGATGTCTTTACTGGCTTATGGAAGGACCCAACCCGGTGCTTAGGCGGCACCGAGGTTCCCTTTGTGTTTTCCCGCAGGATGCGCCTGCCCCACTCTGGGTGCCGGAACGCCTCACCAGGCTGGTGGCCACGGAGCCTGTGGAGGATGCTGGTGATGGTGATGATAGCGACGATGACTGTCCTGCAGCCTGTTCCCACGAAGGCGGAGCCAACTCAACTGTGGCCGAGACAAGAGACTGCCCCACTCCAAGAGTTCCTGCAAATAGCTCGGCGTAGAGTGCATCTCCCTCATCTGGACTCATATCTGTTACTGATGCTTGTTTAAATTCTGGATATAGGGGAAGCTCCAAGTGCTAAACTGACTGTAGCACAACTTGCTGAAAACTTTGTAAATTCCTTGTTCTCTCACTTCCCTTCCCTGACGCATGCATGGTATGTTATAGAAACTATTATAGGTGTATTAGCAATAATCGTTATTCTTATGTGCCTTTTGACCCTGGTATTAGTAATAAGAACTTTATAGTACTCCTCCTCAGGCTAGACAAACGAACAAGCCTAATGAGTGTGACTCAAATGTTCTTAAAGCTATAGCTGCTGACTAACATGGCAGACATGGCCATGATGGCTCTGGAGGCTAGCGCCTCCCCCTGAATATGGCTAAGTATGCTGGGTCGGTAGCCAAAGACGGGTAAGACTGATCCCTCACCATAGCAACCTAAGACAGGGGCTCCTCGGCTAGGGGGAGTACCCGATGACGGGTAAGCATGTGTGTTGAGGATTGGCAACCTAAGACAGGCACGATCCCTGCCATGTAATAAATAAAAAAGGGGGAGCTGTGGAGAGCCCTGTAACAGCTGCTAGAAGTCATGTAGACGGATGTGTCTGAGGAGGCAAGGCTGTGAATGATCAACCCAAGGTATTTGGGTGCGTTCATGGGTGACGTACATTCTATACTGGGAGTCTTAATAGAGGTCCATGATTAATCAGGTGTCACGGAAAAGGCACATAAACAGAGTGAACAATAAGTTTCGGGGGCTCACGTCAGTGGGCACGAGCCGCCCGCATGATATGGATTCAAGTCACCTGTATCGTTTCTGATTGGACCTTATCTACCCTTACTGATTGGATGTTATAGTGTGCGGTATGGTGATTGGTTGTTTTTCTATCCACTGTTTCCTATAACTTGGGGTTATGATCGGTGTTCAGAGTTCCCGGATCAAGATTGACAATAAAGAAGTTTGCCACTCAACCTCGTCTGCGGGTCGTTCTTGCGGGTCGAGAGCGACAGAGTGCTGCATTGTGGGTCCGGAATTGCCAAACGTGAGGGCTTCTGGGCCAGTAGTGTGAGGACAGAAGTCTGAGAACACAAGCTAGACTTGGGCTTCAGGCCGAGGGCAAGGCAGGTACCCCCTGCACATCTGAACCAATATCTCATGCATCTGAAGTCACGGCTAATTCAGTCGTTGGCTCGGGTTGTAGTTTCTGTGCATGACTGCCCCTTCATGAACAGAGAGGTATCTCAAGGCCATGGAGGTTTTCCCACGTTGGGAGTTGTGGGATGCCCCCTTCAAGGATTCCTTCTGCGGGACAATTGAGACCTGTTGGGCAGCTCCAAAACATCCCATATGGAATGACTCCAGAGCACCGTTCGAGGATGGATGCCAGGAAAGTCCGCCTCGCATTCCAATTGTCTCCTAGCAACAAGACAGTTGAGATCCGATGGCTCTGCGGGAGCAACCGGGGTGGCTGAGTTGAAATGGACTTTCCTGAGCATGGGGCCTAATGTGTGTTTGTGTCCATGAGGACCTTGGAATGGGGCGGTGGCACCGGGACTCTGAAGTATTCTCCTAAATTTTTGACATAGGTCCCATGCACAAGTTTCCTCGTGGAGACGAGATTTTTTCTGATGGGTGCCTCAGGAAACCCCCTATGCTGGTATTGGAATCCAGGATTTTGAGGAGACATGCCTGTAAACCAAAGCAATGGATCCGATTATGGCCTAGGGTCCTTTCTGGTACCATATCCTTCACTGGGGACATCCATCTATAGTATGAGTCGAGGTAGATGCTAAGCTGGTGTCAGACCACCCTTGTTTGTCCAAAGAGACCTAGATATTGGGATGGCCTCGGGGATTTTGGAGGGTTCTCCTAATTTGTACAATTTTGGACAATGGAATGGGCAGAATTCCCATGCATGAGGTAGGCACAGTCCTAATGTGTGGCTCCAGGGGCCCCAGCTTGGAGGGTGTGTGGCCCAGGACTTTGAGGACAGAAGTCTGAAAACACAAACTCAGCTTAGGTTTGGGGACGTAGGTATGGCAGGCCCAATCTACAAACCATGAGAAGAACTCTTCAGGATTTGAAGACAGAGCGAGTCTGAGGCGCTTGCTCAGGCTTTGGTCTCTGGATTTTGTGTCAACGATGGCCGTGGAATGGGGGGAGGCCTCATGGGCAATGGACGAATCTTCGTCTCTGTGGATTTGGCCCAGTCCCAATTGTTTTTCGTCAATCTGTGGGATGGGAGGTCTCCTTTCAGGTTTGTTACCTCAGGTGTCCCAACCAAAGAGGAATTCCAAAGCAGAGCCCTGGGGAAGAGTGAAGGGACAACCCAAACTATCGTTAAAATTTGGGGCCTAGGGGCATGGCAGGCCCCATATGCCGTCTCTTCATCCAGCCACTGAGAGGCCTTACTTGAGGACTGGGTTCAGGCTGATGGTCACAATGTATGTTTGTGACCAATGTGGCTCGGGAGCATGGGCGGTGCCTCATGGGCCACACTGGTTTCAACTACACTGAACTTTGGACAACATGCAAATCACAAGGTCTCTTGCCATGGGGAAGGAGTTCTGATTTCTGCATCATTTTCAACCCTGGGCAGTGGTTGGAGATAAGGTCTAGGTTCGGAAGCCTGAAACCGCAGTTGGGAAGAGATGATGACCTAAGGCCATGGTGGTTCTGATGTGCTCAGTGTGCGGTCAGCTGCCTGGATGTTGGTCAGGAGGTTCGGGCTCAGGTTGTGTCAGACAGTGCATTTGTGCCGAGGTTAGACTCTACAATTTGGGTACAGTCGAGTGTCGTGTAGTTTGATCCTCATTTGAGGTGCCTGGGCAGCTCATTGGGCACGATATTTTTTCTAGAGAGCAGGCAGAGTGCTGCATTGTGGGTCCGGAATTGCCAAACGTGAGGGCTTCTGGGCCAGTAGTGTGAGGACAGAAGTCTGAGAACACAAGCTAGACTTGGGCTTCAGGCCGAGGGCAAGGCAGGTACCCCCTGCACATCTGAACCAATATCTCATGCATCTGAAGTCACGGCGAGATTCAGTCGTTGGCTCGGGTTGTAGTTTCTGTGCATGACTGCCCCTTCATGAACGGAGAGGAATCTCAAGGCCATGGAGGTTTTCCCACGTTGGGAGTTGTGGAATGCCCCCTTCAAGGATTCCTTCTGCGGGACAATTGAGACCTGTTGGGCAGCTCCAAAACATCCCATATGGAATGACTCCAGAGCACCGTTCGAGGATGGATGCAAGGGAAGTCCGCCTCGCATTCCAATTTTCTCCTAGCAACAAGACAGTTGAGATCCGATGGCTCTGCGTGAGCAACCGGGATTGCTGAGTTGAAATGGACTTTCCTGAGCATAGGGCCTAATGTGTGTTTGTGTCCATGAGGACCTTGGAATGGGTCGGTGGCACCGGGACTCTGAAGTATTCTCCTAAGATTTTGACATAGTCCCATGCACAAGTTTCCTCGTGGAGACGAGATTTTTTCTGATGGGTGCCTCAGGAAACCCCCTATGCTGGTATTGGAATCCAGGATTTTGAGGAGACATGCCTGTAAACCAAAGAAATGGAACCGATTATGGCCTAGGGTCCTTTCTGGTACCATATCCTTCACTGGGGACATCCATCTATGGTATGAGTGGAGGTAGATGCTCAGCTGGTGTCAGACCGCCCTTGTTTGTCCACTGAGACCTACATATTGGGATCGCCTCGGTTACTTTGGAGGGTTCTCCGAATTTGTACAATTTTGGAAAATGGAATGGGCAGAATTACTATGCATGGGGTAGGTACAATCTTAATGTGTGGCTCCAGGGGCCCCAGCCTGGAGGATGTGTGGCCCAGGACTTTGAGGACAGAAGTCTGAAAACACAGACTCAGCTTAGGTTAGGGGACGTAGGTATGGCAGGCCCAATCTACAAACCATGAGAAGAACTCTTCATGATATGAAGAAAGAGCGAGTCTGAGGCGCTTGCTCAGGCTTTGGTCTCTGGATTTTGTGTCAACGATGGCCGTGGAATGTGGGGAGACCTCATGGGACATGGACGAATCTTCCTCTGTGGATTTGGACCGATCCCAATTGTTTTTCGTCAATCTGTGGGATGGGAGGTCTCCTTTCAGGTTTGTAACCTCAGGTGTCCCAACCAAAGAGGAATTCCAAAGCAGAGCCCTGGGGAAGAGTGAAGGGACAACCCAAACTATGGTTATAATTTGGGGCCTTGGGGCATGGCAGGCCCCATATGCTGTCTCTTCACCAACCAGTGAGAGGCCTTACTTGAAGACTGGGCTCAGCTGAGGGTCACAATGTGTGTTTGTGACCAATGTGGCTCCCGAGCATGGGCGGAGCCTCATGGGCCACACTGGTTTCATCTACACTGAACTTTGGACAATATGCCAATCACAAGGTCTCTTGCCATGGGGAAGGAGTTCTGATTTCTGCATCATTTTCAACCCTGGGCAGTGGTTGGAGATAAGGTCTAGGTTCGGAAGCCTGAAAACCGCAGTTGGGAAGAGATGATGACTTAAGGCCATGGTGGGTCTGATGTGCTCAGTGTGCGGTCAGCTGCCTGGTTGTTGGTCAGAAGGTTCGGCCTCAGGTTGTGTCAGACAGTGCATTATTGCCCAGGTTAGACTATGTAATTTGGGTACAGTCGAGTGCCGTGTATGATGATCCTCATTTGAGGTGCCTGGGCAGCTCATTAGGCAAGATATTTTTTCTAGAGAGCAGGCAGAGTGCTGCATTGTGGGTCCGGAATTGCCAAACGTGAGGGCTTCTGTGCCAGTAGTGTGAGGACAGAAGTCTGAGAACACAAGCTAGACTTGGGCTACAGGCCGAGGGCAAAGCAGGTACCCCATGCACATCTGAGCCAATATTCATGCATCTGAAGTCACGGCGAGGCTCAGACGTTGGCTCAGGTTGAAGTTTCTGTGCATGACTGCCCCTTCATGAACGGAGAGGAATCTCAAGGCCATGGAGGTTTTCCCACGTTGGGAGTTGTGAGATTTCCCCTTCAAGGATTCCTTCTGCAAGACAATTGCGACCTGTTGGGCAGCTCCAGGACATCCCATATGGAATGACTCCAGAGCACCATTCGAGGATGGATGCTAGGGAAGCCCGCCTCGCATTCAAATTGTCCCCTAGCAACAAGACAGTGGAGGTCGGATGGCTCTTCGAGAGCAACCGGGGTGGCTGAGTTGAAATGGACTTTCCTGAGCATGGGGCCTAATGTGTGTTTGTGTCCATGAGGACCTAGGAATGGAGCGGTGGCACCGGGACTCTGAAGTATTCTCCTAAGATTTTGACATAGGTCCCATGCACAAGTTTCCTCGTGGAGACGAGATGTTTTCTGATGGGTGCCTCAGGAAACACCCTATGCTGGTATTGGAATCCAGGATTTTGAGGAGTCATGACTGTAAACCAAAGCAATGGATCCGATTATGACCTAGGGTCCTGTCTGGTACCATATCCTTCTCTGGGGACATCCATCTATGGTATGAGTGGACGTAGATACTCAGCTGGTGTCAGACCGCCCTTGTTTGTCCACTGAGACCTACATTTTGGGATGGCCTCGGGGACTTTGGAGGGTTCTCCTAATTGGTACAATTTTGGACAATGGAATGGGCAGAATTCCCATGCATGGGGTAGGCACAGTCCTAATGTGTGGCTCCAGTGGCCCCAGCCTGGAGGGTGTGTGGCCCAGGACTTTGAGGACAGAAGTCTGAAAACACAAACTCAGCTTAGGTTTGGACGTAGGTATGGCAGGTCCAATCTACAAACCATGAGAAGAAATCTTCAGAATACGAAGAAAGAGCGAGTCTGAGGCGATTGCTCAGGCTTTGGTCTCTGGATTTGTGTCAACGATGGCCGTGGAATGTGGGGAGGCCTCATGGGCCATGGACGAATCTTCCTCGCTGTGGATTTGGATCGGTCCCAATTGTTTTTTGTCAATCTGTGGGATTGGAGGTCTCCTTTCAGGTTTGTTACCTCAGGTGTCCCAACCAGGAGGAATTCCAAACCTGAGCCCTGGGGAAGAGTGAAGGGACAACCCAAACTATCGTTAAAATTTGGGGCCTAGGGGCATGGCAGGCCCCATATGCTGTCTCTTCACCAGCCACTGAGAGGCCTTACTTGAGGACTGGGCTCAGGCTGAGGGTCACAATGTGTGTTTGTGACCAATGTGGCTCGCGAGCATGGGCGGGGCCTCATGGGCCACACTGGTTTCATCTACACTGAACTTTGGACAACATGCCAATCACAAGGTCTCTTGCCATGGTGAAGGAGTTCTGATTTCTGCATCATTTTCAACCCTGGGCAGTCGTTGGAGATAAGGTCTAGGTTCGGAAGCCTGAAAACCGCAGTTGGGAAGAGATGATGACCTAAGGCCATGGTGGGTCTGATGTGCTCAGTGTGCGGTCAGCTGCCTGGTTGTTAGTCAGGAGTTTCGGCCTCAGGTTGTGTCAGACAGGGAATTAGTGCCTAGGTTAGACTATATAATTTGGATACAGTCGAATGCCGTGTAGGTTGATCTTTATTTGAGGTGCCCGTGCAGTTCCTTAGGCAAGATATTTTTTCTAGAGGTCAGGCAGAGTGCTGCATTGTGGGTCCAGAATTGCCAAACGTGAGGTCTTCTGGGCCAGTAGAGTGAGGACAGAAGTCTGAGACCACAAGCTAGACTTGGGCTTCAGGCCGAGTGCAAGGCAGGTACCCCCTGCACATCTGAACCAATATCTCATGCATCTGAAGGCACGGCGAGGATCAGACGTTGGCTCAGGTTGGGGTTTCTGTGCATGACTGCCCCTTCCAGAACGGAGAGGAATCTCAAGGCCATGAAGGTTTTCCCACTTTGGGAGTTGTGGGATGCCCCGTTCAAGGATTCCTTCGCGGGACAATTGAGACCTGTTGGGCAGCTCCAAAACATCCCATATGGAATGACTCCAGAGCACCGTTCGAGGATGGATTCCAGGGAAGCCTGCCTTGCATTCCAATTGTCTCCTTGCAATAAGACAGTTGAGATCGGATGGCTCTGCGGGAGCATCCTGGTTGGCTGAGTTGATATGGACTTTCCTGAGCATTGGGCCTAATGTGTGTTTGTGTCCATGAGGACCTTGGAATGGGTCGGTGGCACTGGGACTCTGAAGTATTCTCCTAAGATTTTGACATAGGTCCCATGCACAAGTTTCCTCGTGGAGACGAGATTTTTTCTGATGGGTGCCTCAGGAAACCCCCTATGCTGGTATTGGAATCCAGGATTTTGAGGAGACATGCCTTTAAACCAAAGCAATGGATCCGAATATGGCCTAGGGTCCTGTCTGGAACCATATCCTTCTCTGGGGACATCCATCTATGTTATAGGTGGAGGTAATGGTCAGCTGGTGTAGGACCGCCCTTGTTTGTCCACAGAGACCTACATATTGGGATGGCCTCGGGGACTTTGGAGGGTTCTCCTAATTGGTACAATTTTGGACAATGGAATGGGCAGAATTCCCATGCATGGGGTAGGGACAGTCCTAATGTGTGGCTCCAGGGGCCCCAGCCTGGAGGGTATGTGGCCCAGGACTTTGAGGACAGAAGTCTGAAAACACAAACTCAGCTTAGGTTGGGGGACGTAGGTATGGCAGGCCCAATCTACAAACCATGAGAAGAGCTCTTCAGGATACGAAGAAAGAGCGAGTCTGAGGCGCTTGCTCAGGCTTTGGTCTCTGGATTATGGGTCAACGATGGCCGTGGATTAAGGGGAGGCCTCATGGGCAATGGACGAATCTTCCTCTCTGTGGATTTGGCCCGGTCCCAATTGTTTTTCGTCAATCTGTGGGATGGGAGGTCTCCTTTCAGGTTTGTAACCTCAGGTGTCCCAACCAAAGAGGAATTCCAAAGCAGAGCCCTTGGGAAGAGTGAAGGGTCAACCCAAACTATGGTTAAAATTTGGGTCCTAGGGGCATGGCAGGCCCCATATACTGTCTCTTCATCCAGCCTCTGAGAGGCCTTACTTGAGGACGGGGATCACGCAGAGGGTCACAATGTGTGTTTGTGACCAATGTGGCCCGCGAGAAGGGGCCGGGCCTCATGGGCCACCCTGGTTTCAACTACACTGAACTTTGGACAACATGCCAATCACAAGGTCTCTTGCCATGGGGAAGGAGTTCTGATTTCTGCATCATTTTCAACCCTGGGCAGTGGTTGGAGATAAGGTCTAGGTTCGGAAGCCTGAAAACCGCAGTTGGGAAGAGATGATGACCTAAGGCCATGGTGGGTCTGATGTGCTCAGTGTGCGGTCAGCTGCCTGGTTGTTGGTCAGGAGGTTCGGGCTCAGGTTGTGTCAGACAGTGCATTATTGCCCAGGTTAGACTATGTAATTTGGGTACAGTCGAGTGCCGTGTATGATGATCCTCATTTGAGGTGCCTGGGCAGCTCATTAGGCATATATTTTTTCTAGAGAGCAGGCAGAGTGCTGCAATGTGGGTCCGGATTTGCCAAACGTGAGGGCTTCTGGGCCAGTAGTGTGAGGACAGAAGTCTGAGAACACAAGCTAGCCTTGGGCTTCAGGCCGAGGGCAAGGCAGGTACCCCCTGCACATCTGAACCAATATCTCATGCATCTGAAGTCACGACGAGGATCAGACGTTGGCTCAGGTTGAAGTTTCTGTGCATGACTGCCCCTTCATGAACGGAGAGGAATCCCAAGGCCATGGAGGTTTTCCCACGTTGGGAGTTGTGGGATGTTCCCTTCAAGGATTCCTTCTGCGGGACAATTGAGACCTTTTGGGCGGCTCCAAAACATCCCATATGGAATGTATCCAGAGCACCGTTCAAGGATGGATGCCAGGCAAGCCCGCCTCGCATTCCAATTGTCTCCTAGCAACAAGACAGTGGAGATCGGATGGCTCTGCGGGAGCAACCGGGGTGGCTGAGTTGATATGGACTTTCCTGAGCATGGAGCCTAATGTGTGTTTGTGTCCATGAGGACCTAGGAATGGAGCGGTGGCACCGGGACTCTGAAGTATTCTCCTAAGATTTTGACATAGGTCCCATGCACAAGTTTCCTCGTGGAGACGAGATGTTTTCTGATGGGTGCCTCAGGAAACCCCCTATGCTGGTATTGGAAACCAGGATTTTGAGGAGTCATGACTGTAAACCAAAGCAATGGATCCGATTATGGCCTAGGGTCCTGTGTTGTACCATATCCTTCTCTAGGGACATCCATCTATGGTATGAGTGGACGTAGATACTCAGCTGGTGTCAGACCGCCCTTGTTGTCCACTGAGACCTACATATTTGGATGGCCTCGGGGACATTAGAGGGATCTCCTCATTGGTACAATTTTGGACAATGGAATGGGCAGAATTCCCATGAATGGGGTAGGCACATTCCTAATGTTGGCTCCACGGGCCCCAGCCTGGAGGGTTTGTGGCCCAGGACGTTGAGGACAGAATTCTGAAAACACAAACTCAGCTTAGGTTTGGGGACGTAGGTATGGCTGGCCCAATCTACAAACCATGATAAGAAATCTTCAGAATACGAAGAAAGAGCGAGTCTGAGGCGATTGCTCAGGCTTTGGTCTCTGGATTTTGTGTCAACGATGGCCGTGGAAAGGGGGGAGGCCTCATGGGCCATGGACGAATCTTCCTCTCTGTGGATTTGGAACGGTCCCAATTGTTTTTCGTCAATCTGTGGGATGGGAGGTCTCCTTTCAGGTTTGTTACCTCAGGTGTCCCAACCAGGAGGAATTCAAAGCAGAGCCCTGGGGAAGAGTGAATGGACAACCCAAACTATGGTTAAAAATTGGGGCCTAGGGGCATGGCAGGCCCCATATGCTGTCTCTACATCCAGCCACTGAGAGGCCTTACTTGAGGACTGGGCTCAGGCTGAGGGTCACAATGTGTGTTTGTGACCAATGTGGCCCGCGAGAAGGGGCCGGGCCTCATGGGCCACACTGGTTTAAACTACACTGAACTTTGGACAACATACCAATCACAAGGTCTCTTGCCATGGGGAAGGAGTTCTGATTTCTGCATCATTTTCAACCATTGGCAGTGTTTGGAGAAAAGGTCTAGGTTCAGAAGCCTGAAAACCGCAGTTGGGAAGAGATGATGACCTAAGGCCATGGTGGGTCTGATGTGCTCAGTGTGCGGTCAGCTGCCTGGTTGTTGGTCAGGAGGTTCGGGCTCAGGTTGTGTCAGACAGTGCATTAGTGACCAGGTTACACTATATAATTTGGGTACAGTCGAGTGCCGTTTAGGTTGATCCTCATTTGAGGAGCCTGGGCAGCTCATTAGGCAAGATATTTTTTCTAGAGGGCAGGCAGAGTGCTGCATTGTGGGCCCGGAATTGCCAAACTTGAGGGCTTCTGGTTCAGTAGTGTGAGGACAGAAGTCTGAGAACACAAGCTAGACTTGGGCTTCAGGCCGAGGGCAAGGCAGGTACCCCCTGCACATCTGAACCAATATCTCATGCATCTGAAGTCACGGCGAGGCTCAGACGTTGGCTCAGGTTGAAGTTTCTGTGCATGACTGCCCCTTCATGAACGGAGAGGAATCCCAAGGCCATGGAGGTTTTCCCACGTTGGGAGTTGTGGGATGCCCCCTTCAAGGATTCCTTCTGCGGCACAATTGAGACCTGTTGGGCAGCTCCAAAACATCCCATATGGAATAACTCCAGAGCACCGTTGGAGGATAGATGCCATGGAAGCCCGCCTCACATTCCAATTGTCTCCTAGCAACAAGACAGTGGCGATCGGATGGCTCTGCGGGAGCAACCGGGGTGGTTGAGTTGAAATGGACTTACCTGAGCATGGGGCCTAATGTGTGTTTGTGTCCATGAGGACCTTGGAATGGGGAAGTGGCACCGGGACTCTGAAGTATTCTCCTAAGGTTTTGACATAGGTTCCATGCACAACTTTCCTCATGGAGACGAGATGTTTTCTGATGGGTGCCTCAGGAAACCCCCTATGCTGGTATTGGAATCCAGGATTTTGGAGGAGACATGCCTTTAAACCAAAGTAATGAATCCGATTATGGCCTAGGGTCCTGTCAGGTTCCATCTCCTTCTTTGGGGACATCCATCTATGTTTTGAGTGGAGCTAGTTGCTCAGCTGGTGTCAGACCGCCCTTGTTTGTCCAAAGAGACCTACATATTGGGATGGCCTTGGGGACTTTGGAGGGATCTCCTAATTTGTAAATTGTGGATTATGGAATGGGCAGAATTCCCATGCATGAAGTAGGCACAGTCCTAATGTGTCGCTCCAGGGGCCCCAGGCTGGAGGGTGTGTGGCCCAGGACTCTGAGGACAGAAGTCGGAAAACACAGAATCAGCTTAGGTTTGGGGACGTAGGTATGGCAGGCCCAATCTACAAGCCATGAGAAGAACTCTTCAGGATATGAAGAAAGAGCGAGTCTGAGGCGCTTGCTCAGGCTTTGGTCTCTGGATTTTGTGTCAACAATGGCCGTGGAATGTGGGGAAGCCTCATGGGCCATGGACGAAACTTCCTCTCTTAGGATTTGGCCCGGCCCCAATTGTTTTCGTCAATCTGTGGGACGGGAGGTCTCCTTTCAGGTTTGTTACCTCAGGTGTCCCAACCAAAGAGGAATTGCAAAGCAGAGCCCTGGGGAAGATTGAAGGGACAACCCAAACTATGGTTAAAATTTGGGGCCTAGGGGCATGGCAGGCCCCATATGCTGTCTCTTCATCCAGCCACTGAGAGGCCTTACTTGAGGACTGGGCTCAGGCTGAGGGTCACAATGTGTGTTTGTGACCAATGTGTCCCGTGAGCATGGGCGGGGCCTCATGGGCCACACTGGTTTCAACTACACTGAACTTTGGACAACATGCCAATCACAAGGTCTCTTGCCATGGGGAAGGAGTTCTGATTTCTGCATCATTTTCAACCATAGGCAGTGGTTGGAGAAAAGGTCTAGGTTCGGAAGCCTGAAAACCGCCGTTGGGAATAGATGATGACCTAAGGCCATGGTGGGTCTGATGTGCTCAGTGTGCGGTCAGCTGCCTGGTTGTTGGTCAGGAGGTTCGGGCTCAGGTTGTGTCAGACAGTGCATTAGTGCCCAGGTTAGACTATGTAATTTGGGTACAGTCGAGTGCCGTGTATGATGATCCTCATTTGAGGTGCCTGGGCAGCTCATTAGGCAAGATATTTTTTCTAGAGGGCAGGCAGAGTGCTGCATTGTGGGTCCGGAATTGCCAAACGTGAGGGCTTCTGTGCCAGTAGTGTGAGGACAGAAGTCTGAGAACACAAGCTAGACTTGGGCTACAGGCCGAGGGCAAAGCAGGTACCCCATGCACATCTGAGCCAATATTCATGCATCTGAAGTCACGGCGAGGCTCAGACGTTGGCTCAGGTTGAAGTTTCTGTGCATGACTGCCCCTTCATGAACGGAGAGGAATCTCAAGGCCATGGAGGTTTTCCCACGTTGGGAGTTGTGAGATTTCCCCTTCAAGGATTCCTTCTGCAAGACAATTGCGACCTGTTGGGCAGCTCCAGGACATCCCATATGGAATGACTCCAGAGCACCATTCGAGGATGGATGCTAGGGAAGCCCGCCTCGCATTCAAATTGTCCCCTAGCAACAAGACAGTGGAGGTCGGATGGCTCTGCGAGAGCAACCGGGGTGGCTGAGTTGAAATGGACTTTCCTGAGCATGGGGCCTAATGTGTGTTTGTGTCCATGAGGACCTAGGAATGGAGCGGTGGCACCGGGACTCTGAAGTATTCTCCTAAGATTTTGACATAGGTCCCATGCACAAGTTTCCTCGTGGAGACGAGATGTTTTCTGATGGGTGCCTCAGGAAACACCCTATGCTGGTATTGGAATCCAGGATTTTGAGGAGTCATGACTGTAAACCAAAGCAATGGATCCGATTATGACCTAGGGTCCTGTCTGGTACCATATCCTTCTCTGGGGACATCCATCTATGGTATGAGTGGACGTAGATACTCAGCTGGTGTCAGACCGCCCTTGTTTGTCCACTGAGACCTACATTTTGGGATGGCCTCGGGGACTTTGGAGGGTTCTCCTAATTGGTACAATTTTGGACAATGGAATGGGCAGAATTCCCATGCATGGGGTAGGCACAGTCCTAATGTGTGGCTCCAGTGGCCCCAGCCTGGAGGGTGTGTGGCCCAGGACTTTGAGGACAGAAGTCTGAAAACACAAACTCAGCTTAGGTTTGGACGTAGGTATGGCAGGTCCAATCTACAAACCATGAGAAGAAATCTTCAGAATACGAAGAAAGAGCGAGTCTGAGGCGATTGCTCAGGCTTTGGTCTCTGGATTTGTGTCAACGATGGCCGTGGAATGTGGGGAGGCCTCATGGGCCATGGACGAATCTTCCTCGCTGTGGATTTGGATCGGTCCCAATTGTTTTTTGTCAATCTGTGGGATTGGAGGTCTCCTTTCAGGTTTGTTACCTCAGGTGTCCCAACCAGGAGGAATTCCAAACCTGAGCCCTGGGGAAGAGTGAAGGGACAACCCAAACTATCGTTAAAATTTGGGGCCTAGGGGCATGGCAGGCCCCATATGCTGTCTCTTCACCAGCCACTGAGAGGCCTTACTTGAGGACTGGGCTCAGGCTGAGGGTCACAATGTGTGTTTGTGACCAATGTGGCTCGCGAGCATGGGCGGGGCCTCATGGGCCACACTGGTTTCATCTACACTGAACTTTGGACAACATGCCAATCACAAGGTCTCTTGCCATGGTGAAGGAGTTCTGATTTCTGCATCATTTTCAACCCTGGGCAGTCGTTGGAGATAAGGTCTAGGTTCGGAAGCCTGAAAACCGCAGTTGGGAAGAGATGATGACCTAAGGCCATGGTGGGTCTGATGTGCTCAGTGTGCGGTCAGCTGCCTGGTTGTTAGTCAGGAGTTTCGGCCTCAGGTTGTGTCAGACAGGGAATTAGTGCCTAGGTTAGACTATATAATTTGGATACAGTCGAATGCCGTGTAGGTTGATCTTTATTTGAGGTGCCCGTGCAGTTCCTTAGGCAAGATATTTTTTCTAGAGGTCAGGCAGAGTGCTGCATTGTGGGTCCAGAATTGCCAAACGTGAGGTCTTCTGGGCCAGTAGAGTGAGGACAGAAGTCTGAGACCACAAGCTAGACTTGGGCTTCAGGCCGAGTGCAAGGCAGGTACCCCCTGCACATCTGAACCAATATCTCATGCATCTGAAGGCACGGCGAGGATCAGACGTTGGCTCAGGTTGGGGTTTCTGTGCATGACTGCCCCTTCCAGAACGGAGAGGAATCTCAAGGCCATGAAGGTTTTCCCACTTTGGGAGTTGTGGGATGCCCCGTTCAAGGATTCCTTCGCGGGACAATTGAGACCTGTTGGGCAGCTCCAAAACATCCCATATGGAATGACTCCAGAGCACCGTTCGAGGATGGATTCCAGGGAAGCCTGCCTTGCATTCCAATTGTCTCCTTGCAATAAGACAGTTGAGATCGGATGGCTCTGCGGGAGCATCCTGGTTGGCTGAGTTGATATGGACTTTCCTGAGCATTGGGCCTAATGTGTGTTTGTGTCCATGAGGACCTTGGAATGGGTCGGTGGCACTGGGACTCTGAAGTATTCTCCTAAGATTTTGACATAGGTCCCATGCACAAGTTTCCTCGTGGAGACGAGATTTTTTCTGATGGGTGCCTCAGGAAACCCCCTATGCTGGTATTGGAATCCAGGATTTTGAGGAGACATGCCTTTAAACCAAAGCAATGGATCCGAATATGGCCTAGGGTCCTGTCTGGAACCATATCCTTCTCTGGGGACATCCATCTATGTTATAGGTGGAGGTAATGGTCAGCTGGTGTAGGACCGCCCTTGTTTGTCCACAGAGACCTACATATTGGGATGGCCTCGGGGACTTTGGAGGGTTCTCCTAATTGGTACAATTTTGGACAATGGAATGGGCAGAATTCCCATGCATGGGGTAGGGACAGTCCTAATGTGTGGCTCCAGGGGCCCCAGCCTGGAGGGTATGTGGCCCAGGACTTTGAGGACAGAAGTCTGAAAACACAAACTCAGCTTAGGTTGGGGGACGTAGGTATGGCAGGCCCAATCTACAAACCATGAGAAGAGCTCTTCAGGATACGAAGAAAGAGCGAGTCTGAGGCGCTTGCTCAGGCTTTGGTCTCTGGATTTTGGGTCAACGATGGCCGTGGATTAAGGGGAGGCCTCATGGGCAATGGACGAATCTTCCTCTCTGTGGATTTGGCCCGGTCCCAATTGTTTTTCGTCAATCTGTGGGATGGGAGGTCTCCTTTCAGGTTTGTAACCTCAGGTGTCCCAACCAAAGAGGAATTCCAAAGCAGAGCCCTTGGGAAGAGTGAAGGGTCAACCCAAACTATGGTTAAAATTTGGGTCCTAGGGGCATGGCAGGCCCCATATACTGTCTCTTCATCCAGCCTCTGAGAGGCCTTACTTGAGGACGGGGATCACGCAGAGGGTCACAATGTGTGTTTGTGACCAATGTGGCCCGCGAGAAGGGGCCGGGCCTCATGGGCCACCCTGGTTTCAACTACACTGAACTTTGGACAACATGCCAATCACAAGGTCTCTTGCCATGGGGAAGGAGTTCTGATTTCTGCATCATTTTCAACCCTGGGCAGTGGTTGGAGATAAGGTCTAGGTTCGGAAGCCTGAAAACCGCAGTTGGGAAGAGATGATGACCTAAGGCCATGGTGGGTCTGATGTGCTCAGTGTGCGGTCAGCTGCCTGGTTGTTGGTCAGGAGGTTCGGGCTCAGGTTGTGTCAGACAGTGCATTATTGCCCAGGTTAGACTATGTAATTTGGGTACAGTCGAGTGCCGTGTATGATGATCCTCATTTGAGGTGCCTGGGCAGCTCATTAGGCATATATTTTTTCTAGAGAGCAGGCAGAGTGCTGCAATGTGGGTCCGGATTTGCCAAACGTGAGGGCTTCTGGGCCAGTAGTGTGAGGACAGAAGTCTGAGAACACAAGCTAGCCTTGGGCTTCAGGCCGAGGGCAAGGCAGGTACCCCCTGCACATCTGAACCAATATCTCATGCATCTGAAGTCACGACGAGGATCAGACGTTGGCTCAGGTTGAAGTTTCTGTGCATGACTGCCCCTTCATGAACGGAGAGGAATCCCAAGGCCATGGAGGTTTTCCCACGTTGGGAGTTGTGGGATGTTCCCTTCAAGGATTCCTTCTGCGGGACAATTGAGACCTTTTGGGCGGCTCCAAAACATCCCATATGGAATGTATCCAGAGCACCGTTCAAGGATGGATGCCAGGCAAGCCCGCCTCGCATTCCAATTGTCTCCTAGCAACAAGACAGTGGAGATCGGATGGCTCTGCGGGAGCAACCGGGGTGGCTGAGTTGAAATGGACTTTCCTGAGCATGGAGCCTAATGTGTGTTTGTGTCCATGAGGACCTAGGAATGGAGCGGTGGCACCGGGACTCTGAAGTATTCTCCTAAGATTTTGACATAGGTCCCATGCACAAGTTTCCTCGTGGAGACGAGATGTTTTCTGATGGGTGCCTCAGGAAACCCCCTATGCTGGTATTGGAAACCAGGATTTTGAGGAGTCATGACTGTAAACCAAAGCAATGGATCCGATTATGGCCTAGGGTCCTGTGTTGTACCATATCCTTCTCTAGGGACATCCATCTATGGTATGAGTGGACGTAGATACTCAGCTGGTGTCAGACCGCCCTTGTTGTCCACTGAGACCTACATATTTGGATGGCCTCGGGGACATTAGAGGGATCTCCTCATTGGTACAATTTTGGACAATGGAATGGGCAGAATTCCCATGAATGGGGTAGGCACATTCCTAATGTTGGCTCCACGGGCCCCAGCCTGGAGGGTTTGTGGCCCAGGACGTTGAGGACAGAATTCTGAAAACACAAACTCAGCTTAGGTTTGGGGACGTAGGATTGCTCAGGCTTTGGTCTCTGGATTTTGTGTCAACGATGGCCGTGGAAAGGGGGGAGGCCTCATGGGCCATGGACGAATCTTCCTCTCTGTGGATTTGGAACGGTCCCAATTGTTTTTCGTCAATCTGTGGGATGGGAGGTCTCCTTTCAGGTTTGTTACCTCAGGTGTCCCAACCAGGAGGAATTCAAAGCAGAGCCCTGGGGAAGAGTGAATGGACAACCCAAACTATGGTTAAAAATTGGGGCCTAGGGGCATGGCAGGCCCCATATGCTGTCTCTACATCCAGCCACTGAGAGGCCTTACTTGAGGACTGGGCTCAGGCTGAGGGTCACAATGTGTGTTTGTGACCAATGTGGCCCGCGAGAAGGGGCCGGGCCTCATGGGCCACACTGGTTTAAACTACACTGAACTTTGGACAACATACCAATCACAAGGTCTCTTGCCATGGGGAAGGAGTTCTGATTTCTGCATCATTTTCAACCATTGGCAGTGTTTGGAGAAAAGGTCTAGGTTCAGAAGCCTGAAAACCGCAGTTGGGAAGAGATGATGACCTAAGGCCATGGTGGGTCTGATGTGCTCAGTGTGCGGTCAGCTGCCTGGTTGTTGGTCAGGAGGTTCGGGCTCAGGTTGTGTCAGACAGTGCATTAGTGACCAGGTTACACTATATAATTTGGGTACAGTCGAGTGCCGTTTAGGTTGATCCTCATTTGAGGAGCCTGGGCAGCTCATTAGGCAAGATATTTTTTCTAGAGGGCAGGCAGAGTGCTGCATTGTGGGCCCGGAATTGCCAAACTTGAGGGCTTCTGGTTCAGTAGTGTGAGGACAGAAGTCTGAGAACACAAGCTAGACTTGGGCTTCAGGCCGAGGGCAAGGCAGGTACCCCCTGCACATCTGAACCAATATCTCATGCATCTGAAGTCACGGCGAGGCTCAGACGTTGGCTCAGGTTGAAGTTTCTGTGCATGACTGCCCCTTCATGAACGGAGAGGAATCCCAAGGCCATGGAGGTTTTCCCACGTTGGGAGTTGTGGGATGCCCCCTTCAAGGATTCCTTCTGCGGCACAATTGAGACCTGTTGGGCAGCTCCAAAACATCCCATATGGAATAACTCCAGAGCACCGTTGGAGGATAGATGCCATGGAAGCCCGCCTCACATTCCAATTGTCTCCTAGCAACAAGACAGTGGCGATCGGATGGCTCTGCGGGAGCAACCGGGGTGGTTGAGTTGAAATGGACTTACCTGAGCATGGGGCCTAATGTGTGTTTGTGTCCATGAGGACCTTGGAATGGGGAAGTGGCACCGGGACTCTGAAGTATTCTCCTAAGGTTTTGACATAGGTTCCATGCACAACTTTCCTCATGGAGACGAGATGTTTTCTGATGGGTGCCTCAGGAAACCCCCTATGCTGGTATTGGAATCCAGGATTTTCGAGGAGACATGCCTTTAAACCAAAGTAATGAATCCGATTATGGCCTAGGGTCCTGTCAGGTTCCATCTCCTTCTTTGGGGACATCCATCTATGTTTTGAGTGGAGCTAGTTGCTCAGCTGGTGTCAGACCGCCCTTGTTTGTCCAAAGAGACCTACATATTGGGATGGCCTTGGGGACTTTGGAGGGATCTCCTAATTTGTAAATTTTGGATTATGGAATGGGCAGAATTCCCATGCATGAAGTAGGCACAGTCCTAATGTGTCGCTCCAGGGGCCCCAGGCTGGAGGGTGTGTGGCCCAGGACTCTGAGGACAGAAGTCGGAAAACACAGAATCAGCTTAGGTTTGGGGACGTAGGTATGGCAGGCCCAATCTACAAGCCATGAGAAGAACTCTTCAGGATATGAAGAAAGAGCGAGTCTGAGGCGCTTGCTCAGGCTTTGGTCTCTGGATTTTGTGTCAACAATGGCCGTGGAATGTGGGGAAGCCTCATGGGCCATGGACGAAACTTCCTCTCTTAGGATTTGGCCCGGCCCCAATTGTTTTCGTCAATCTGTGGGACGGGAGGTCTCATTTCAGGTTTGTTACCTCAGGTGTCCCAACCAAAGAGGAATTGCAAAGCAGAGCCCTGGGGAAGATTGAAGGGACAACCCAAACTATGGTTAAAATTTGGGGCCTAGGGGCATGGCAGGCCCCATATGCTGTCTCTTCATCCAGCCACTGAGAGGCCTTACTTGAGGACTGGGCTCAGGCTGAGGGTCACAATGTGTGTTTGTGACCAATGTGTCCCGTGAGCATGGGCGGGGCCTCATGGGCCACACTGGTTTCAACTACACTGAACTTTGGACAACATGCCAATCACAAGGTCTCTTGCCATGGGGAAGGAGTTCTGATTTCTGCATCATTTTCAACCATAGGCAGTGGTTGGAGAAAAGGTCTAGGTTCGGAAGCCTGAAAACCGCCGTTGGGAATAGATGATGACCTAAGGCCATGGTGGGTCTGATGTGCTCAGTGTGCGGTCAGCTGCCTGGTTGTTGGTCAGGAGGTTCGGGCTCAGGTTGTGTCAGACAGTGCATTAGTGCCCAGGTTATACTATATAATTTGGGTACAGTGGAGTGCCCGGTAGGTTGATCCTCATTTGAGGTGCCTGGGCAGCTCATTAGGCAAGATATTTTTTCTAGAGGGCAGGCAGAGTGCTGCATTGTGGGTCCGGAATTCCAAACGTGAGCGCTTCTGGGCCAGTAGTGTGAGGACAGAAGTCTGAGAACACAAGCTAGACTTGGGCGTCACCGAGGGCAAGGCAGGTACCCCCTGCACATCTGAACCCATATCTCATGCATCTGAAGTCACGGCGAGGATCAGACGTTGACTCAGGTTGTAGTTTCTGTGCATTACTGCCCTTCATGAACGGAAAGGAATCTCAAGGCCATGCAGGTTTTCCCTCGTTGGGAGTTGTGGGATGCCCCCTTCAAGGATTCCTTCTGCGGGACAATTGAGACCTGTTGGGCAGCTCCAAAACATCCCATATGGAATGACTCCAGAGCACTGTTTGAGGATGGATGCCAGGGAAGCCCGCCTCGCATTCCAATTGTCTCCTAGCTACAAGACAGTGGAGATCGGATGGCTCTGCGGGAGCAACCAGGGTGGCTGATTTGAAATGGACAGCTCCCGAGCATGGGGCCTAATGTGTGGTTGTGTCCATGAGGACCTTGGAATGGGGAAGTGGCACCGGGACTCTAAAGTATTCTCCTAAGATTTTGACATAGGTCCCATGCACAAGTTTCCTCGTGGAGACGAGGTGTTTTCTGATGGGTGCCTCAGGAAACCCCCTATGCTGGTATTGGAATCCAGGATTTTTAGGAGACATGCCTGTAAACCAAAGCAATGGATCCGATTATGGCAGGGTCCTGTCTGGTTCCATGTCCTTCTCTGGGGACATCCATCTATGGTATGATTGGAGGTAGATGCTCAGCTGGTGTCAGACCGCCCTTGTTGTCCAAAGAGACCTACATATTGGGATGGCCTCAGGTACTTCGGAGGGATCTCCTAATTTGTACAATTTTGTACAATGCAATGGGCAGAATTCCCATGCATGAAGTAGGCACAGTCCTAATGTGTGGCTCCAGTGGCCCCAGCCTGGAGGGTGTGTGGCCCAGGACTTTGAGGACAGAAGTCGGAAAACACAGAATCAGCTTAGGTTTCGGGACGTAGGTATCGCAGGCCCAATCTACAAGCCATGAGAAGAACTCTTCAGGATATGAAGAAAGAGCGAGTCTGAGGCGCTTGCTCAGGCTTTGGTCTCTGGATTTTGTGTCACCGATGGCCGTGGAATGTGGGGAAGTCTCATGGGCCATGGACGAAACTTCCTCTCTTGGGATTTGGCACGGTCCCAATTGCTTTTCTTCAATCTGTGGGATGGGAGGTCTCCTCTCAGGTTTGTTACCTCAGGGTCCCAACCAAAGAAGAATTCCAAAGCAGAGCCCTGGGGAAGAGTGAGGGGACAACCAAAACTATGGTTAAAATTTGGGGCCTAGGGGCATGGAAGGCCCCATATGCCAATTACAAGGTCTCTTGCCATGGGGAAGGAGTTCTGATTTCTGCATCCTTTTCAACCCTGGGCAGTGGTTGGAGATAAGGTCTAGGTACGGAAGTCAGAAAACCGCATTTGGGAAGAGATGATGACCTAAGGCCATGGTGGGTCTGATGTGCTCAGTGTGCGGTCAGGTGCCTAGTTGTTGGTCAGGAGGTTCGGGCTCAGGTTGTGTCAGACAGTGCATTAGTGCCCAGGTTAGACTATATAATTTGGGTACAGTCGAGTGTCGTGTAGGTTGATCCTTATTTGAGGTGCCCGGGCAGTTCATTAGGCAAGATATTTTTTCTATAGGGCAGGCAGAGTGCTGCATTGTGGGTCCGGAATTGCCAAACGTGAGGGCTTCTGGGCTAGGAGTGTGAGGACAGAAGTCTGAGAACACAACCTAAACTTGGGCTTCAGGCCGAGGGAACTGCAGGTGTCCCCTGCAGATCTGAACCAATATCTCAAGCATATGAAGTCATGGCGAGGAACAGACGTTGTCTCCCGTTGGAGTTTCTGTGCATGACTGCCCCTTCATGAACGAAGCGGAGTCTCAAGGCTCTTAACGTTTTCCCACGTTGGGAGTAGTGGGATGCCCCCTTCAAGGATTCCTTATTCGGGACATTTGAGACTTGTTGGGCAGCTCCAGGACATTTCCTATGGAATGACTCCAGAGCATTGTTCTAAGATGGATGCCAGGGAAGATCGCCTCGCATTCCAATTGTCTCCTAACAACAAGACAGTTGAGATCTGATGGCTCTGCGCGAGACACCGGGGAGGCTGAGTTGAAATGGACTTTCCCGAGGTAAGTTCCTAAAGTGTGTTTGTGCCCATGGGAACCTTGGAATGGGGCGGTGGCACCGGGACCCTGAAGTATTCTCCTAAACTTTTGACATAGCTCCCATGCTCAAGTTTCCTTGTGCAGATGAGGTTTGTTCTGATGGGTGCCTCAGGAAACCCCCTATGCTTGTATTGGAATTCAGGCTTTTGAGGAGACATGCCTGTAAACCAAAGCTTGGATCTGATTATGGCCTAGGGTCATGTCTGGTTCCATCTTCTTCTCTAGGGACATCCATCTATGTCATGTGTGGAGATAGATTCTCAGCTGGTGTCAGACCGCCCTTGTTTGTCCCGGGAGACCTACACTCTTGGGATGGCCTCGGGGACTTTGCAGGGTTCTCCTAATATGTAGATATTGAACAATGGAATGGGCAGAATTTCCATGCATGGGGTAAGCACAGTCCTAATGTGTGGCTCCAGGGGCCCCATCCTGGAGGGTGTGTGGCCCTGGAATTTGAGGACAGAAGTCTGAAAACACAAACTCAGCTTAGGTTTGGGGACGTAGGTATGGCAGGCCCAATCTACAAACCATGAGAATAAAACTTCAGGATATGAAGAAAGAGCGAGTCTGAGGCGCTTGCTCAGGCTTTGTTCTCTGGATTTTGTATCAACGATGACCGTGGAATGTGGCGAGGCCTCATGGGTCATGGACGAATCTTCCTCTCGGTGGATATGGCCCGGTCCCAATGGTTTTTCGTCAATCTGTGGGATGGGAGGTCTCCTTTCAGGTTTGATACCTCAGGTGCCCCAAACAAAGAGGAATTCCAAAGCAGAGCCCTGTGGAAGAGTGAAGGGACTAGACAGTTGAGATCTGATGGCTCTGCGGGAGAAACCGGGGTGGCTGAGTTGAAATGGACTTTCTTGAGGATGGGGCTTAATGTGTGTTTGTGTCCATGAGGGCCTTGGAATGGAGGGTAGCCTGGAGGTTGTGTGGGTCCAGGCTGTGGGCACAGATGTCTGGAAACACAAACTCAGCTTATGAGTGGCGCCTAGTGTATGGCAGGCCGGATGTATAGCCCTAGAGGGAGCTCCTGGGCCTCTGAAACAAGGGCGAGTGGGAGGCGTTTCTTCAGGCTTTTGTCTCTGGATGTTGTGTCCGGGATAGCCGTGGATTGGACGGGTGGCCTCAGGGACTATGGACGAGTATCCCTGTCTGGGGATTTCTCCCAGCTCCCAAGAGTTTGGGGTCATTTTGTGTGAAGGGTGGAGTCGTGTTGTCTGGCTCATGTGTCTCTCCAAGAAAGGGATTCGAGAGCAGATCTAGCGGTACGGGCGGGGTGACTGGAAAACTCAAACACTGGTGAGGATTGGGTGCATAGCGGCCTGGCAAGCCCCATATGTGGGCTCTTGGTCCAGGCCCTGACAGGCCTTTCTTTGACATGGGGCTCATGCTGAGGGTCACAGTGTGAATTTGTGCTGCTGCACCCACGGTTGGGCGTGGAATCATGGGACATGAAGGTTTCTCTCACCCTGAAGGTGTGATTCCATGCCAAGAGCAAGCTTTACAGCCATGGGGAAGGAGGAGTTCTCTTTTGTGCTTGCGATACCCAGCTGTGTGGAGAATTGATATAATGTCTAGGTTCAGATATCTGAAAACCAAGGTTAGGAAGAGGTGACAGCATAAGACCATGGCGTGACCGAAGTGCTGGGTGTGCGGCCAGCTGTCTCCTTGTCTGTCTGGACGTGTGGCTTCAGGCTGTGTCAGATGGAACTTAAGTGCCCAAAGCAGCCTATCCAGTTCGGGGCACGTCAAGGCCCGAGCAGGTTGATCCTCATCTGGGTTTTCTGGGGAACCCCACAGGGAAACGTTGTTCTTCCGTTGGGCAGACACTGGCTGGGATGTGGTTCTGGAGTTCCTAGTCCGGAGGGCTTGTTTGCCAGGAGTGTGAGGAAGGAAGTCTGAAAACACAAGCTAGCCTGAGGTTTGGGACCGAGGGCAGAGCAGGCCCACTCTGCAGAGGCTGTATCGAGATCTCCTGCACTGAGGTCATGTCAACTATGAGACGTGCCTCAGGCTACACTTTTTGTCCAGCATGGCCTCTTCCTTAAGGGTGTGGGGGCTCCATGACGCCAGGGAGGTTTGCCTACGATGGGATTTGTGAACTACTCCAAACCTCAAGGTTTCCTTCTGCACGACTGTCGAGTCCTATTGGATGGTTCCAGGAGGTCCCATATGGGAAGACTCGAGAGCAGGTGTCTAAGCATGGATGCCTGGGAATGCCACCTCATATTCCCACTCTTTAGTCAGGACAAGTCAGGCTCAATCTGCGGGCTCCTGGGTGAGCTACCCAGAGGGGAGAGTTGAAATGGACTCTCCTGAAGATGAGTCCTACTGTGGGTTGGTGGCCTGGGAGACCTTGGAATGTGGAGGTGGCTCAGGGACTCTGCAGGATTCTCCAACCTGAGGTGTTTGACAGGGCTCCAACAAGGAAGCTTCCCATGTGGAGTCGAGAGGAGTTCTGTTCAGTGCCTCAGGAAAGCCCCATATACTGTTCTTCGAACCAAAGCCTCTGAGGAGTGACACCTGGACACCAAAGCAAGAGTTGAGATTAGGGCCTAAGGGCCTGGCCGGCTCAACCTTCTATCTCTGTTGACATCTGTGTGCATGCCTTGGTGGAGGTAGCTGCTCAGCTTGTGTCCGAATGCCCCTGTGTGTCCAGAGAGGCTCCCAGTAGTGGGATGTCCTCGGGGGCCTTGAGATTTCTCATATTCTGGAGGTGTGTGGCCAAAGGAATGGACACAGTTTCCCAGTAGAGAGAAGGCACGGTCCTGTGGTATGGCTCCAGAGGACCCAGCCTAGTGGCTGTGTTTGCCCGGGCTGTGGGGACAGAAGTCTGAAAAAGCAAACTTGGCTCAGCTAGAGGCCAAGGTAATGGCAGGCCTGGTCTCCAGTCCGTGAGGGGAGATCCTCTGGATATCAAAGGAGGGCAAGTGGGAGGCAGTCGCTCAGGCTTTTGTCTCTGGGTGCTGCGTTCACAGTGGCCGTTCAGGGTAGGGGTTGCTTCAGGGGCCGAGGAAGAGCCTTCCTCTCGGGGGATTGTCCAAGCTCCCAAGTGTTTCGGTTCAATCTGTAGGAAGGGAAGAGTACTGTTTTCTGCCACAGGGGACCCCCCAGGAGAGGGACTCTAGAGCACAGCAGTGGCCTCCCTCAACTGGAATACACACCATCTAGTTAGTCCTGGGTGCCTATGGGCATGGCAAGCCACATATGCGGGCTCTTGGTCCAGTCACTGAGAGGCGTTACTTGAATAAGGTACTCATGCTGAGGGTCACCATGTGTGTTTGTGCCCAAGGCGGCCCTCACGCATGGGCGTGGCCTCATGGGTCATGCCGTTTTCTCCTACACTGAATGTTTGACTCACTGCCAGCAGCAAGGTTTCTTGCCATGGGGAAGGAGGGGTTCTGACTTGTGCATCAGGTTCCCCCGTGTGCAGGAATTGGAGATAAGGTCCAGGTTCCGATGACTGAAAACCCAGGTTGGGAATGGATGGTGGCCTAAGGCAGTGGCTGGTCCAATGTGCTGGGTGTGCAGCCAGCTGTGTTGGTGTCTGTTGGAAGGTCTGGGCTCAGGCAATTTGCGACAGAGCATCAGTGTTTAAGGTAGCCTATGCAGTTGGGGTGTTGCCGAGGGCCAAGCAGTTTGATCCTCATTTGGGATCTCTGGGCAGCACCATAGACAATGTTTTTCTCCTGGGAGGCAGGCAGAGTGCTTCATTGTGGCCCCAGAATTCCCAGTAGGGAGGGTGTGTGGGCCAGGAGTGTGAGGACGGAAGTCTGAAAACACCAGCTAGGGTGAGGATTGGATCCAAGGGCAGAGCAGGCCCACTCTGCAGAGGCTGAATCGAAATCTCCTGCATCTGAAGTCAGGCTGAGGATCAGACGTTGGCTGAGGCTGGAGTATGTGTCCATGATGGCACCTTCATGAAGCGGGGGCCTCATGAGGCCAAGGAAGTTTTCCCACGCTGAGTTTGGAGGTTGCCCCAGACCACAAGGTTTCTTCTGCGGGATATTCGTGTCCTGTTGCATGGCTCCAGGACATACCCTACGGAAGGACTGTAGAGCAGGGTTCGAAGGATGGATCCCTGTACAGCATGCCTCGGTTTCCCATTGACCATGAGCGACAAGATATGTTTGATCTCCTGCCTCTGGGGCACGCTACCCAGTGGGCTGAGTTGAAATGGCCTCTCCCGAGGATGGGTCATAATGTGCGTTTGGGTCCATGAAGACCTTGTAATGTGCTGGTTGTTCAGTGGCCCTGCGGAACTCTCCTACCTGAAGGGTTTGATACATCCCCAGTAAGAAAGCTCCCCATGTGGAGACAAAAGAGGTTTTGTTTGGTGCCTCAGAAAAGCCCCTAGTGCTGGTCTACGAAAACAGTCCTCTGAGGACGGACACATGGAAACCAAAGCTAAGGTTCATATTAGGGCCTGGGGGCCTGTCCATTTCAAACTTCTGTCTCTGGGGACAATGTCTGAGAGTCTAAGTGGAGATAGTTGCACCGCTCGTGTCAGAGAGCCCCTCTTAGTCCAGGGGCTAAGTCCACTATTGATGGCCTCAGGGGCCTTGGGGCTTTTCCCTAACCTGTGGGGTTGTGGTCAATGGATTGGGTACACTTTCCTTGGAGAGGGCAGGCACAATCTTTCGCTGTGGCACCAGAAGTCCTAGCCTGTAGGTTGTGTGGGTCCAGGCTGTGGACACAGAAGTCTGAAAATACAAACTCAGTTCATGAGTGGCGCCTAGGGTATGGCAGGCCGGATGTACAGCCCGAGAGGGAGCTCCTGGGCCTCTGAAACAAGGGCGAGTGGGAGGCGTTCCTTCAGGCTTTTGTCTCTGGATGTTGTGTCCGGGATAGCCGTGGATAGGAGGGGTGGCCTCAGGGACTTTGGACGAGTATCTCTCTCTGGGGATTTGTCCCAGGTCCCAAGAGTTTGGGGTCATTTTGTTGAAAGGGTGGAGTCGTGTTTTCTGGCTCATGTGTCTCTCCAAGAAAGGGATTCCAGACCAGAGACCCAGGTATGGGCTGGGCGACTGGTAAAATCAATCACTGGTGAGGATTGGGTGCATAGGTGCTTGGCAAGTCAATATGCGGGCTCTTGGTCCAGGCCCTGACAGGACTTTCTTTGACATGGGGCTCATGCTGAGGGTCACTGTTTGAATTTGTGCCCAAGCAGCACTCACGTTTGGGCGTGGCATCAGGGGCCATGAAGGTTTCTCCCACCCTGAAGGTGTGACTCCATGCCAAGAGCAAGCTTTATAGCCATGGGGAAGGAAGAGTTCTGTTTTTTGCATGCGATACCCAGCTGTATGGAGAATTGATATAATATCTAGGTTCAGATATCTGAAAACCAAGGTTAGGAAGAGTTGACGGCATATGACCATGGCGTGTCCGAGTGCGGGGTGTGCGGCCAGCTGTCTCCTTGTCTGTCTGGACGTCTGGCTTCAGGCTGTGTCAGACAGAGCATGAGTGCCCAGTGCAGCCTATCCAGTTCGGGTACCGTTGAGGCCCGAGCAGGTTGATCCTCATCTGGGTTTTCTGGATAGCCCCACAAGGAAACGTTTTTCTTCCGTTGGGTAGACACTGGGCCTGGTTGTGGTTCTGGAGTTCCTAGTCCGGAGGGCTTGTTTGCCAGGAGTGTGAGGAAGGAAGTCTGAAAAAACAAGCTAGCGTGAGGTTTGGGATCGAAGGCATGGCAGGCCCACTCTGCAGAGGCTGAATCGAGATCTCCTGCTCTGAGGTCATGTCAACTATGAGACGAGCCTAAGGCTAGAGATTTTGTCCAGCATGGCCTCTTCCTGAAGGGTGTGGGGGCGTCATGAGGCCACGGAGGTTTGCCTACGATGAGATTTGTGAACTACTCCAAACCTCAAGGTTTCCTTCTGCACGAATGTCGAGTCCTATTGGATGGTTCCAGGAGGCCCCATATGGAAAGACTCGAGAGCAGGTGTCTAAGCATGGATGCCTGGGAACGCCACCTCATATTCCCACTCTTTAGTCAGGACAAGGCCGGCTCAATCTGTGGCCTCCTGGGTGAGCTACCCAGAGGGGAGAGTTGAAATGGACTCTCCTGAAGATGAGTCCTACTGTGGGTTGGTGGCCTGGGAGACCTTGGAATGTGGAGGTGGCTCAGGGACTCTGCAGGATTCTCCAACCTGAGGTGTTTGACACGGCTCCAACAAGGAAGCTTCCCATGTGGAGACGAGAGAAGTTCTGTTCAGTGCCTCAGGAAAGCCCCATATCCTGTTCTTCGAACCAAAGCCTCTGAGGAGTGACACCTGGACCAAAGCAAGAGTTGAGATTAGGGCCTAAGGGCCTGGCCGGCTCAACCTTCTATCTCTGTTGACATCTGTGTGCATGCTTTCGTGGAGGTAGCTGCTCAGCTTGTGTCCGAATGCCCCTGTGTGTCCAGGGAGGCTCCCAGTAGTGGGATGTCCTTGAGGTTTCTCATATTCTGGAGTTGTGTGGCCAAGGAATGGACACAGTTTTCCAGGAGAGAGCAGGCACGGTCATATGGTATGGCTCCAGAGGACCCAGCCTAGAGGCTGTGTTTGCCAGGGCTGTGGGGACAGATGTCTGAAAAAGCAAACTTGGCTCAGCTAGGGGCCAAGGTAATGGCAGGCCTGATCTCCAGTCCGTGAGGGGAGATCCTCTGGATATCAAAGGAGGGCAAGTGGGATGCATTCGCTCAGGATTTGTCTCTGGGTGTTGCGTTCACAATGCCCGTTCAGGGTAGGGGTTGCTTCAGGGGCCGAGGAAGAGCCTTCCTCTCGGGGGATTGTCCAAGCTCCCAAGTGTTTTGGTTCATTCTGTGGGAAGGAAAGAGTACTGTATTCTGCCACAGGGGACCCCCCAGGAGAGGGACTCTAGAGCACAGCAGTGGCTTCCCTCAACTGGAATACACACCATCTAGTTAGTCCTGGGTGCCTATGGGCATGGCAAGCCACATATGCGGGCCCTTGGTCCAGTCACTGAGAGGCGTTACTTGAATAAGGTACTCATGCTGAGGGTCACCATGTGTGTTTGTGCCCAAGGCGGCCCTCACGCATGGGCGTGGCCTCATGGGTCATGCCGTTTTCTCCTACACTGAATGTTTGACTCACTGCCAGCAGCAAGGTTTCGTGCCATGGGGAAGGAGGGGTTCTGACTTGTGCATCAGGTTCCCCCGTGTGCAGGAATTGGAGATAAAGTCCAGGTTCCGATGACTGAAAACCCAGGTTGGGAATGGATGGCGGCCTAAGGCAGTGGCTGGTCCAATGTGCTGGGTGTGCAGCCAGCTGTGTCGGTGTCTGTTGGAAGGTCTGGGCTCAGGCAATTTGCGACAGAGCATCAGTGTTTAAGGTAGCCTTTGCAATTGGGGTGTTGCCGATGGCCCAGCTGTTTGGTCCTCATTTGGGGTTCTGGGCAGCACCATAGACAATGTTTTTCTCCTGGAAGGCAGGCAGAGTGCTTCATTGTGGCCCCAGAATTTCCTGGAGGGTGGGTTTGTGGGCCCAGAATGTGAGGACAGAAGTCTGAAAACACAAGCTAGGGTGAGGAATGGAGCCAAGGGCAGAGCAGGCCCACTCTGCAGAGGCTGAATCAAAATCTCCTGCATCTGAAGTCAGGCTGAGGATCAGACGTTGGCTGAGGCTGGAGTTTTTGGCCATGATGGCACCTTCATGAAGCGGGGGCCTCATGAGGCCAAGAAAGTTTTCCCACGCTGAGTTTGGAGGTTACCCCAACCACAAGGTTTCCTTCTGCGGGACATTCGAGTCCTGTTGCATGGCTCCAGGACATAGGATACGGAAGGACTGTAGAGCAGGGTTCGAAGGATGGATCCCTGTACAGCATGCCTCACATTCCCATTGGCCATTAGCCACAAGATATGTTTGATCTGCTGCCTCTGGGGCACGCTACCCAGGGGGCTGAGTTGAAATGGCCTCTCCTGAGGATGCGTCATAATGTGCGTTTGAGTCCATGGAGACCTTGGAATGTGCTGGTTGTTCTGTGGCCCTGCGGAACTCTCCTACCTGAAGGGTTTGATACATCCCCAGTAAGTAAGCTTCCCATGAGAAGACGAGAGAGGTTTGGTTTGGTGCCTCAGAAAAGCTCCGTGTGCTGGTCTACGAAAACAGTCCTCTGAGGACGGACACATGGAAACCAAAGCTAAAGTTCAGATTAGGGCCTGGGGGCCTGTCCATTTCAACCTTCTGTCTCTGGGGACACTGTCTGAGAGTCTAAGTGGAGATAGATGCTCCGCTGGTGTCAGAGAGCCCTTCTTAGTCCAGGGTGGCCTACACTATTGATGGCCTCAGGGGCCTTGGAGCTTTTCCCTAACCTGTAGGGTTGTGGTCAATGGATTGGGCACAATTTCCTTGGAGAGGGCAGGCACAATCTTTCGCTGTGTCTCCAGAGGCCCTAGCCTGGAGGTTTTGTGGGTCCAGGCTGTGGGCACAAAAGTCTGAAAACACAAACTCAGCTCATGAGTGGCGCCTAGCGTATGGCAGGCCGGATGTACAGCCCGAGAGGGAGCTTCTGGGCCACTGAAACAAGGGCGAATGGGAGGCGTTCCTTCAGGTTTTGTCTCTGGATGTTGTGTCCGGGATAGCCGTGGATTGGAAAGGTGGCCTCAGGGACTATGGAAGACTATCCCTCTCTGGGGATTTGTCCCAGCTCCCAAGAGTTTGGGGTCATTTTCTGGTAAGGGTGGAGTCGTGTTTTCTGACTCATGTGTCTCTCCAAGAAAGGGATTCCAGAGCAGAGCCCCAGGTACGGGCTGGGCGACTGGAAAACTCAAACACTGGTGAGGATTGTGTGTATGGGGGCTTGGAAAGCAAGCATGAGCGGGGCCTCATGGGCCACACTGGTTTCAACTACACTTAACATTGGACAACATGCCAACCACAAGGTTTCTTGCCCTGGGGAAGGAATTCTGATTTCTGCATTAGGTTCAGGCCTGGGCAGTGAATAGAGATAAGGTCTAGGTTCTGAAGCCTGAAAACCGAGGTGGAAAGAGATGACGTCCTAAGGCCTTGGCGGCTCGATGTGCTCAGTGTGCGGCCAGCTGTCTTGGTGCGGCCAGGAGGTCTAGGCTCAGGCAGTGTCAGAAAGGGCATTAGTGCCCTGGTCAGCCTATGTATTTGGGGTACAGCCAAGGTAGGCGCAGGCTGATCCTCACTTGGGGTTACTTGGTAGCCCCAGAGGGCAATGTTTTTCTTCTGGAGGGCAGGCAGAGTGCTGCTTTATAGTTCTGGATTGCCAAAATGGAGGGCTTCTGGGTCAGTAGTCTGAGGACAGAAGTCTGAGAACACTAGCTAGGCTTCGGTTTCTGGGTGAGGACATGGCAGGCACAATCTACAGAACTGAATAGAGATCTCGTGCATCTGAAGTCAGGGCGAGGATCAGACGATCGCTCAGGTTGGAGTTTCTGACCCTGATAGCCCCTTCATAAAGGGAGGCATCACGAGGCCATGGCGGTTTTCCCACAATGGGAATTGTGAGAAGCTCCAAACTGCAAAGTGTCTTCTGCAGGACAATTGAGACCTGTTGTTGGCTCCAAGCCAATGATTCTGAGCAGGGTTCTAAGGATGGATGGCTGGGTAGCCCACCTAGCATTCCAATTGTCTCCTAGCATCAAGACAGGTTAGTTCTGCTGGATCTAGGGGAGAAACCGAGGAGGCTGAGTTGAAATTGACTCTCCTGTGGATGGGTCCTAATGTGTTTTGTGTCTATGGAACCTTGGAAAGAGCGGTGGCACTGGGGCCCTGAAGGGTTCTCCTAAACAGAGCCTTTGAAAACAGCTCCAACGTGCAAGTTTCCCATGTGTAGATGAGATGTTTTCTGATGGGTGAGTCAAGAAACAGCCATTGCTGGTTTTGAAATCCAGGCCTCTGAGGAGAGATGCCTGGACCCAAAGCAATGGATATGATTAGTGACTAGGGGTCTGTTCTTTGCTTTTTACCTCTGGGGACATCTGTCTATGGGTCTGAGTACAGGTAGGTGCTCAGATGGGCTCAGATTGCCCCTGTTTTACCTGGGAAGCCACCACTAATGAAATGGATCAGGGACTTTGGAGGTTTATCCTATTAGAAGGAATGTGGCCATTGGAATGGGCACACACAATTCCCTTGGAGAGGGCAAGTACAGTCCTCAGGTTTGGCTCCAGGGGCCTAAGACTGTAGGTTGTGTAGGCCAGGACTGTTTGGACAGTTGTCTGAAAACACAAACTTGGCTTATGTTTCAGGTCATAGGTATGGCAGGACTTATATACAGACCATGAGGAGAACATTTTGGGATTTGAGAAAAGGGCGAGTGTGAGGCTCTTGCTCAAGTTTTTGTCTCTGGATATCTTGTCACTCATGGTCGTGAAATTTTTGGGTGACTTCATGGGAAATGGACGAGTCTTACTCCCTGGTGGTTTGGCCCAGTCCAAAGCGTTTGGGGTCACTCTGTGGGATAGATGAAGTCCGTTTATTTTTTTTTTTTTGATGTTGTTTTCTTTTTAACCTAAGGTGTCCCACCAAATGAGGGATTCCAGAGTAGAGCCCTGGGGGGGGGGTTGACTGGACAATCAGAAATCTGGTTAAAATTGGGACCTAGGGACATATCAAGCCCATTATGACATCTAATGGTCCAGTCACTGAGAGGACTTACTAGAGGACAGGACTCATGCTGAGGGTCACAATGCGTGTTTATGCCCTTGTCGCACTCAAGAATGGGCGGGGCCTCAGGGTGAATGCTGGTTTCTTCTACACTGAACGTTGGACGACGTGCCAAACACAAGGTTTCTTACCATGGGTAAGGAGGTGTTCTGATTTCTGCATCACACTCACCCCTGGGCAGTGATTGGAGATAATATCTCGTTTCTGAGGCCTGAAAACTGAGGTAGGGAAGAGATGATGACCTACGGCCTTGGCGGGTCTTATGTGCTCAGTTTGCGGTCTGCTTTCTGGGAGTTGGTCGGGAAGTCCGGGCTCAGGTTGTGTCCGACAGTGCATTAGTTCCCAGGTTAGACTATATAATTTGGGTGAAGTCGAGTGCTGTGGAGGTTTATCCTCATTGAAGGTGCCTGGGCAGCTCATGAGGCAATAATTTTTTTCTAGAGGGCAGGCAGAGTGCTGCATTGTGGGTCCGAAATTGCCAAACTTGAGGGCTTCGGGGCCAGGAGTGTGAGGACGGCAGTCTGAGAAGACTAGCTAGACTTGGTTTCAGGGCTAGGGCACGGCAGGTACCCCCTGAAGATCTGAACCAATACTCATGCATCTGAAGTCAGGGCGAGGATCAGACGTTGGCTCAGGTTGGAGTTTCTGTGCATGATGGCCGCTTCATGAAGGGAGCGGAATCTCGAGGCCATTGAGATTTTCCCACGTTGGGAGTTGTGGGATGCCATCTTCAAGGATACCTTCTGCGGGACAATTGAGGCCTGTTGGACAGCTCCAGGACATCCCATATGGAATGACTCCAGAGCACCGTTCGAGGCGGATGCCTGGGAAGCCCGCCTCGCATTCCAATTGTCTCCTAGCAACAAGACAATTTAGATCTGATGGCTCTGCGGAGCAACCGGGGTGGCTGACTTGAAATGGACTTTCCTGAGGATGGGTCCTAATGTGTTTTTGTGTCCATGATGGCCCTGGAATGGGGCGGTGGCACCGGGACCCTGAAGTACTCTCCTATGCTTTGGACATGGCTCCCATGCATAGGTTTCCTTGTGGAGACGAGATGAGTTCTGCTGGGTGCCTCAGCAAAACCCTTATGCTCGTATTGGAATCAGGCTTTTGAGGAGACATGCCTGTAAAACAAGGCAATGGATCCTATTATGGCCTAGTGTCCTGTCTGGTTCATTCTTCTCCTCTGGGGACATCCATTTATGGTATGAGTGGAGGTAGATTATCAGCTGGTGTCAGACAGCCCTTGTTAGTTCCGGGCGACCTACGCTATTGGGATGGCCTCAGGGTCTTTGGAGGTTTCTCCTAATTTGTTCGATTTTGGACAATGGAATGGGCAGAATTCCCATGGATTGGTAGGCACAGTCCTAATGTGTGGCTCCAGGGGCCCCAGACTAGAGGATGTGTGGCCCAGGACTTTGAGGACAGAAGTCTGAAAACACAAACTCATCCTAGTTTTGGGGACATAGGTATGGCAGGCCCGATCTACAAACCATGAGAAGAACTCTTCAGGATATGAAGAAAGTGCGAGTCTGAGGTGTTTGCTCTGGTTTGTGTCTCTGGATTTTGTATCAGCGATGGCACAATCTACAGACCTGAATCGAGATCAGGTGCATCTGAAGTCAGGGCGAGGATCAGATGATCGCTCAAGTTGGTGTTTCTGTCCCTGATGGGCCCTTCACGAAGGGGCGGCATCACGAGGTCATGGGGATTTTCCCACGATGGGATTTGTGAGAAGCTCCAAACTGCAAAGTGTCTTCTGCAGGACAATTGAGACCTGTTGTTTGGCTCCAGGCCAATGATTCTGAGCAGGGTTCTAAGGATGAATGGCTGGGTAGCCCACCTCACATTCCAATTGTCTCCTAGAAACAAGATAGGTTAGATCTGCTGGATCTGGGGGAGCAACCGAGGAGGGTGAGTTGAAATGGACTCCCCTATGGATGGGTCCTAATGTGCTTTTGTTTCTATGGAGACCTTGGAATGAAGCCGTGGCTCTGGGGACCTGAAGGGTTCTCCTAAACAGAGGCTTTGACACAGCTCCAACGTGCAAGTTTCCCATGTTTAGATGAGATTTTTTCTGATGGGTGAGTCAAGAAACAGCCATATGCTGGTTTTGAAATCCAGGCCTCTGAGGAGAGATGCCTGGAAACCAAAGCAATGGATATGATTAGTGCCTAGGGGCCTGTTCTTTCCTTTTTACCTCTGGGGACATCTGTCTATGGGTCTGAGTACAGGTAGGTGCTCAGAAGGGATCAGATTGCCCCTGTTTTACCTGGGAAGCCACCAATAATGAGATGGATCAGGGACTTTGGATGTTTATCCTATTAGAAGGGATGTGGCCATTGGAATGGGCACACACAATTCCCTTGGAGTGGGCAAGTACAGTCCTCAGGTTTGGCTCCAGGGGCCTGAGCCTGTAGGTTGAGTAGGCCAGGGCTGTTTGGACAGTTGTCTGAAAACACAAACTCGGCTTATGTTTCAGGTCATAGGTATGGCAGGACTTATCTACAGACCATGAGGAGAACTTTTTGGGATTTGAGAAAAGGGCGAGTGTGAGGCTCTTGCTCAAGATTTTGTCTCTGGATATCATGTCACTCATGGTCGTGAAATTTCTGGGTGACATCATGGGAAATGGACGAGTCTTACTCCCTGGTGGTTTGGCCCAGTCCAAAGCGTTTGGGGTCACTCTGTGGAATGGAAGAAGTCCGGTTTTTTTTTTTTTTTTTGATGTTGTTTTGTTTTTAACCTCAGGTGTCCCACCAAATGAGGGATTCCAGAGTAAAGCCCTAGGCGGGGGTGACTGGACAATCAGAAATCTGGTTAAAAATTGGGGCCTAGTGTCATACCAAACCCATTATGACAACTAATGGTCCAGTCACTGAGAGGACTTACTAGAAGAAAGGACCCATGCTGAGGGTCAAAATGAGTGTTTATACCCTTGTCACACTCAAGAATGGGCGGGGCCTCAGGGTGAATGCTGGTTTCTCCTACACTGTACGTTGCACGACGTGCCAACCACAAGGTTTCTTACCATGTGTAAGGAGGTGTTCTGATTTCTGCATCACACTCACCCCTGGGCAGTGATTGGAGATAATGTCTCGGTTCTGAGGCCTGAAAACTGAGATAGCGAAGAGATGATGACCTAAGGCCATGGTGGGTCTTATGTGCTCAGTGTGCGGTCAGCTTTCCGGGTGTTGATCAGGAGGTCCGGGCTCAGGTTTTGTCCGACAGTGCATTATTGCTCAGGTTAGACTATATAATTTGGGTGAAGTAGAGTGCTGTGGAGGTTTATCCTCATTGAAGGTGCCTGGGCAGCTCATGAGGCAATAATTTTTTTCTAGAGGGCAGGCAGATTGCTGCACTGTGGGTCCGGAATTGCCAAACTTGAAGGCTTCAGGGCCAGGAATGTGAGGACCGAAGTCTGAGAAGACAAGCTAGACTTGGGTTTCAGGGCGAGGACACGGCAGGTACCCCCTGCAGATCTGAACCAATGCTCATGCATCTGAATTCAGGGCGAGGATCAGACGTTGGCTCAGGTTGGAGTTTCCGTGCATGACGGCCGCTTCATGAAGGGAGCGGAATCTCGAGGCCATTGAGTTTTTCCCACGTTGGGAGTTGTGAGATGCCCCCTTCAAGGATTCCTTCTGCGCGACAATTGAGACGTGTTGGACAGCTCCAGGACATCCCATATGGAATGACTCCAGAGCACCGTTCGAGTTGGATGCCTGGGAAGCCCGCATCGCATTCCAATTGTCTCCTAGCAACAAGACAGTTTAGATCTGATGGCTCTGCGGGAGCAACCGGGGTGGCTGAGTTGAAATGGACTTTCCTGAGGATGGGTCCTAATGTGTTTTAGTGTCCATGAGGGCCTTGGAATGGGGCGGTGGCACCGGGACCCTGAAGTACTCTCCTATGCTTTGGACATGGCTCCCATGCACAGGTTTCCTTGAGGAGACGAGATGAGTTCTGCTGGGTGCCTCAGCAAAACCCCGATGCTCGTATTGGAATCAGGCTTTTGAGGAGACATGCCTGTAAACCAAGGCAATGGATCCTATTATGGTCTAGGGTCCTGTCTGGTTCAATCTTCTCCTTGGGGACATCCATTTATGATATGAGTGGAGGTAGATTATCAGTTGGTGTCAGACAGCCCTTGTTTGTTCAAGGCGACCTACACTATTGGGATGGCCTCAGGGACTTTGGAGGTTTCTCCTATTTTGTACGATTTGGGACAATGGAATGGGCAGAATTCCCATGGATTGGTAGGCACAGTCCTAATGTGTGGCACCAGGGGCCTCAGTCTGGAGGGTTTGTGGCCCTGGACTTTGAGGACAGAAGTCGGAAAACACAAACTCAGCTTAGGTATGGACGTAGGTATGGCAGGCTCGATCTACAAACCATGAGAAGAACTCTTCAGGATATGAAGAAAGTGCGAGTCTGAGGCACTTGCGCAGGTTTTGTCTCTGGATTTTGTATCAGCGATGGCACAATCTACAAAACTGAATCGAGATCTTGTGCATCTAAAGTCAGGGCGAGGATCAGACGTTCGCTCAAGTTGGTGTTTCTGTCCCTGATGGCCCCTTCACGAAGGGGCGGCATCACGAGGCCATGGGGGTTTTCCCACGATGAAATTTGTGAGAAACTCCAAACTGCAAAGTGTCTTCTGAAGGACAATTGAGACCTGTTGTTTGGCTCCAGGCCAATGATTTGAGCAGGGTTCTAAGGATGCATGGCTGGGTAGCCCACCTCACATTCCAATTGTCTCCTAGAAACAAGACACGTTAGATCTGCTGGATCTGGGGGAGCAACCGAGGAGGCTGAGTTGAAATGGACTCTCCTTTGGATGGGTCCTGATGTGCTTTTGTGTCGATGGAGACCTTGGAATGAAGCGGGGGCACTGGGGCCCTGAAGGGTTCTCCTAAACAGAGGCTTTGACACAGCTCCAACGTGCAAGTTTCCCAATGTAGATGAGATTTTTTCTGATGGGTGAGTCAAGAAACAGCCATATGCTGGTTTTGAAATCCAGGCCTCTGAGGAGAGATGCCTGGAAACCAAAGCAATGGATATGATTAGTGTCTAGGGTCCTGTTCTTACCTTTTTACCTCTGGGGACATCTGTCTATGGGTCTGAGTGCAGGTAGGTACTCAGATGGGCTCAGATTGCCCGCTGTTTTACCTGGGAAGCCACCACTAATGAGATGGATCAGGGACTTTGGAGGTTTATCCTATTAGAAGGGATGTGGCCATTGGAATGGGCACACACAATTCCCTTGGAGTGGGCAAGTACAGTCCTCAGGTTTGGCTCCAGGGGCCTGAGACTGTAGGTTGTGTAGGCCAGGGCTGTTTGGACAGTTGTCTGAAAACACAAACTTGGCTTATGTTTCAGGTCATAGGTATGGCAGGACTGATCTACAGACCATGAGGAGAACTTTTCGGGATTTGAGAGGATCGCGTTGTGAGGCTCTTGCTCAAGTTTTTGTCTCTGGATATCGTGTCACTCATGGTCGTGAAATTTCTGGGTGACTTCATGGGAAATGGACGAGTCTTACTCCCTGGTGGTTTGGACCAGTCCAAAGCGTTTGGGGTCACTCTGTGGGATGGAATAAGTCCGTTTTTTTTTTTTTGATGTTGTTTTCTCTTTAACCTCAGGTGTCTCACCAAATGAGGGATTCCAGAGTAGAGCCCCCGGGGGGGGGTGACTGGACAATCAGAAATCTGGTTAAAAATTGGGGCCTAGGGACATATCAAGCCCATTATGACTTCTAATGGTCCAGTCACTGAGAGGACTTACTAGAGGACAGGACTCATGCTGAGGGTCACAATGCGTGTTTATGCCCTAGTCGCACTCAAGAATGAGCGGGGCCTCAGGGTGAATGCTGGTCTCTCCTACACACTGAACGTTGGACGAAGTGCCACAAGGTTTCCTACAATGGGTAAGGAGGTGTTCTGATTTCTGCATCACACTCACCCCTGGGCAGGCCTCGGTTCTGAGGCCTGAAAACTGAGGTAGGGAAGAGATGATGACCTAAGGCCATGGCGGGTCTTATGTGCTCAGTGTGCGGTCTGTTTTCTGGGTGTTGGTCAGGAAGTCCGGGTTCAGGTAGTGTCCGACAGTGCATTAGTGCCCAGGTTAGACTATATAATTTGGGTGAAGTCGAGTGCTGTGGAGGTTTATCCTCATTGAAGGTGCCTGGGCAGCTCATGAGGCAATAATTTTTTTCAAGAGGGCAGGCAGAGTGCTGCATTGTCGGTCCGGAATTGCCAAAATTGAGGGCTTCCGTGCCAGGAGTGTGAGGACGGAAGTCTGAGAAGACAAGCTAGACTTGGGTTTCAGGGCGAGGGCACGGCAGGTACCCCCTGCAGATCTGAAACAATACGCATGCATCTGAAGTCAGGGCGAGGATCAGACGTTGGCTCAGGTTGGAGTTTCCGTGCATGAAGGCCGCTTCATGAAGGGAGCGGAATCTCGAGGCCATTGAGTTTTTCCCACGTTGGGAGTTGTGGGATGCCCCCTTCTAGGATTCCTTCTGCGCGACAATTGAGACCTGTTGGACAGCTCCAGGACATCCCATATGGAATGACTCCAGAGCACAGTTCGAGGATGGATGCCTGGGAAGCCCGCCTCGCATTCCAATTGTCTCCTAGCAACAAGACAGTTTAGATCTGATGGCTCTGCCAGAGCAACCGGGGTGGCTGACTTGAAATGGACTTTCCTGAGGATGGGTCCTAATGTATTTTGTGTCCATGAGGGCCTTGGAATGGGGCGGTGGCACTGGGACCCTGAACTACTCTCCTATGCTTTGGACATGGCTCCCATGCATAGGTTTCCTTGTGGAGACGAGATGAGTTCTGCTGGGTGCCTCAGCAAAACCCCTATGCTCGTATTGGAATCAGGCTTTTGAGGAGACATGCCTGTAAAACAAGGCAATGGATCCTATTATGGTCTAGGGTCCTGTCTGGTTCAATCTTCTCCTTGGGGACATCCATTAATGGTATGAGTGGAGGTAGATTATGAGCTGGTGTCAGACAGTCCTTGTTTGTTCCGGGCGACCTACACCATTGGGATGGCCTCAGGGACTTTGGAGGTTTCTCCTAATTTGTACGATATTGGACAATGGAATGGGCAGAATTCCCATGGATGGTAGGCACAGTCCTAATGTGTGGCTCCAGGGGCCGCAGCCTGGAGGGTGTGTGGCCCTGGACTTTGAGGACAGAAGTCTGAAAACACAAACTCAGCTTAGGTATGGGGACATAGGTATGGCAGGCCCGATCTACAAACCATGAGAAGAACTCTTCAGGATATGAAGAAAGTGCGAGTCTGAGGCGCTTGCTCAGGGTTTTGTCTCTGGATTATATATCAGCGATGGAACAATCTACAGACATGAATCGAGATCTCGTGCATCTGAAACCAGGGCGAGGATCAGACGATCGCTCAAGTTGGTGTTTCTGTCCCTGATGGCCCCTTCACAAAGGGGCGGCATCACGAGGCCATGGGTGTTTTCCCACGATGGGATTTGTGAGAAGCTCCAAACTGCAAAGTGTCTTCTGCAGGACAATTGAGACCTGTTGTTTGGCTCCAGGCCAATGATTCTGAGCAGGGTTCTAAGGATGCATGGCTGGGTAGCCCACCTCATATTCCAATTGTCTCCTAGAAACAAGACAGGTTAGATCTGCTGGATCTGGGGGAGCAACCGAGGAGTCTGAGTTGAAATGGACTCTCCTATGGATGGGTCCTAATGTGCTTTTGTGTCGATGGAGACCTTGGAATGAAGCGGTGGCACTGGGGCCCTGAAGGGTTCTCCTAAACAGAGGCTTTGACACAGCTTCAACGTACAAGTTTCCCATGTGTAGATGAGATGTTTTCTGATGGGTGAGTCAAGAAACAGCCATATGCTGGTTTTGAAATCCAGGCCTCTGAGGAGAGATGCCTGGAAACCAAAGCAATGGATATGATTAGTGCCTAGGGGCCTGTTCTTTCCTTTTTACCTCTGGGAACATCTGTCTATGGGTCTGAGTACAGGTAGGAGCTCAGATGGGATCAGATTGCCCCTGTTTTACCTGGGAAGCCACCACTAATGAGATGGATCAGGGACGTTGGAGGTTTATCCTATTAGAAGGGATGTGGCCATTGGAATGGGCACACACAATTCCCTTGGAGAGGGCAAGTATATTTTTCAGGTTTGGCTTCAAGGGCCTAAGCTGTAGGTTGTGAAGTCCAGGGCTGTTTGGACAGTTGTCTGAAAATACAAACTTGGCTTATGTTTCAGGTCATAGGTATGGCAGGACTTATCTACAGAACATGAGGAGAACTTTTCGGGATTTGAGAAAAGGGCGAGTGTGAGGCTCTTGCTCAAGTTTTTGTCTCTGGATATCGTGTCACTCATGGTTGTGAAATTTCTGGGTGACTTCATGGGAAATGGACGAGTCTTACTCCCTGGTGGTTTGGACCAGTCCAAAGCGTTTGGGGTCACTCTGTGGGATGGAAGAAGTCCGTTGTTTTTTTTTTGATGTTGTTTTCTTTTTAACCTCAGGTGTCCCCCCAAATGAGGGATTCCAGAGTAGAGCCCTGGGGGTGGTGGGTGACTGGACAATCAGAAATCTGGTTAAAAATTGTGGCCTAGGGTCATATCAAGCCCATTATGACATCTAATGGTCCAGTCACTGAGAGGACTTACTAGAGGACAGGACTCATGCTGAGGGTCACAATGCGTGTTTATGCCCTTGTAGCACTCAAGAATGGGCGGGGCCTCAGGGTGAATGCTGGTTTCTCCTACACTGAACGTTGGACGACGTGCCAACCACAAGGTTTCTTACCATGGGTAAGGAGGTGTTCTGATTTCTGCATCACACTCACCCCTGGGCAGTGATTGGAGATAATTTCTCGGTTCTGAGGCCTGAAAACTGAGGTAGGGAAGAGAGGATGACCTAAGGCCATGGCGGTCTTATTTGCACAGTGTGCGGTCTGCTTTCCTGGTGTTGGTCAGGAGGTCCGGGCTCAGGTTGTGTCCGACAGTGCATTAGTTCCCAGGTTAGACTATTAATTTGGGTGAAGTCGAGTGCTGTGGAGGTTTATCCTCATTGAAGGTGCCTGGGCAGCTCATGAGGCAATAATTTTTTTTCAGAGGGCAGGCAGAGTGCTGCATTGTGTGTCCAGAATTGCCAAACATGAGGGCTTCGGGGCCAGGAGTGTGAGGACGGAAGTCTGAGAAGACAAGCTAGACTTGGGTTTCAGGGCGAGGGCACGGCAGGTACCGCCTGCAGAACTGAACCAATACACATGCGTCTGAAGTCAGGGCGAGGATCAGACGTTGGCTCAGGTTGGAGTTTCCGTGCATGACGGCCGCTCATGAAGGGAGCGGAATCTCGAGGCCACTGAAGTTTTCCCACGTTGGGAGTTGTGGGATGCCCCCTTCAAGGATTCCTTCTGCGGGACAATTGAGACCTTTTGGACAGCTCCAGGACATCCCATATGGAATGACTCCAGAGCACCGTTCGAGGATGGATGCCTGGGAAGCCCACCTCGCATTCCAATTGTCTCCTAGTAACAAGACAGTTTAGATCTGACGGCTCTGCGGGAGCATCGGGGGTGGCTGAGTTGAAATGAACTTTCCTGAGGATCGGTCGTAATGTGTTTTTGTGTCCATGAGGGCCTTGGAATGGGCGGTGGCACCGGGACCATGAAGTACTCTCCTATGCTTTGGACATGGCTCCCATGCATAGGTTTCCTTGTGGAGACGAGATGAGTTCTGCTGGGTGCCTCAGCAAAACCCCTATGCTCGTATTGGAATCAGGCTTTTGAGGAGACATGTCTGTAAAACAAGGCAATGGATCCTATTATGGCCTACGGTCCTGTCTGGTTCAATCATTTCCTTGGGGACATCCATTTATGGTATGAGTGGAGGTCGATTATCAGCTGGTGTCAGACAGCCCTTGTTTGTTCCGGGCGACCTACACTATTGGGATGGCCTCAGGGACTTTGGAGGTTTCTCCTAATTTGTACGATTTAGACAATGGAATGGGCAGAATTCCCATGGATTGTTAGGCACAGTCCTAATGTGTGGCTCCAGGGGCCCCAGCCTGGAGGGTGTGTGGCCCAGGACTTTGAGGACAGAAGTCTGAAAACACAAACTCAGCTTAGGTTTGGGGACGTAGGTATGGCAGGCCTGAGCTACAAACCTTGAGAAGAACTCTTCAGGATATGAAGAAAGTGCGAGTCTGAGGCGCTTGCTCAGGTTTTTGTCTCTGGATTTTGTATCAGCGACGGCACAATCTACAGACGTGAATCGAGATCTCGTGCATCTGAAGTCAGGGCGAGATTCAGACGATCGCTGAAGTTTGTGTTTCTGTCCCTGATGGCCCCTTCACGAAGGGGCGGCATCACGAGGCCATGGGGGTTTTCCCACGATGGGAGTTGTGAGAAGCTCCAAACTGCAAAGTGTCTTCTGAGGACATTTGAGTCCTTTTTTTTCCCTCCAGGCCAATGATTCTGAGCAGGGTTCTAAGGATGCATGGCTGGGTAGCCCACCTCGCATTCCTATTGTCTCCTAGAAACAAGACAGGTTATCTGCTGGATCGGGGGTGCAACTGAGGAGGCTGAGTTGAAATGGACTCTCCTTTGGATGGGTCCTAATGTGCTTTTGTGTCTATGGAGACCTTAAAATGAAGCGGGGGCACTGGGGCCCTGAAGGGTTCTTCTAAACAGAGGCTTTGACACAGCTCCAACGTTCAAGTTTCCCAAGGGTAGATGAGATGTTTTCTGATGGGTGACTCAAGAAAGAGCTATATGCTGGTTTTGAAATCCAGGCCTCTGAGGAGAGATGCCTGGAAACCAAAGCAATGGATATGATTAGTGCCTAGGGGCCTGTTCTTTCGTTTTTACCTCTGGGGACATCTGTCTATTGGTCTGAGTACAGGTAGGTGCTCAGATGGGCTCAGATTGCCCCTGTTTTACCTGGGAAGCCACCACTATTGAGATGGATCAGGGACTTTGGAGATTTATCCTATTAGAAGGGATGTGGCCATTGGAATGGGCACACACAATTCCCTTGGAGAGGGCAAGTACAGTCCTCAGGTTTGGCTCCAGTGGCCTGAGCCTGTAGGTTGTGTAGGCCAGGGCTGTTTGGAGAGTTGTCTTAAACAACAAACTTGGCTTATGTTTCAGGTCATAGGTATGGCAGGACTTAAACTACAGACAATGAGGAGAACTTTTCGGGATTTGAGAAAAGGGCGAGTGTGAGGCTCTTGCTCAAGTTTTTGTCTCTGGATATCGTGTCACTCATGGTCGTGAAATTTCTGGGTGACTTCATTGGAAATGGACGAGTCTTACTCCCTGGTGGTTTGGACCAGTCCAAAGCGTTTGGGGTCTTTCTGTGGGATGGAAGAAGTCCGTTTTTTTTTTTTTTTTGATGTTGTTTTCTTTTTAACCTCAGGTGTCTCACCTAATGAGGGATTCCAGAGTTGAGCCCTGGGGGGGGGTGACTGGACATTCAGAAATCTGGTTAAAAATTGGGGCTTAGGGACATATCAAGCCCATTATGACATCTAATGGTCCAGTCACTGAGAGGACTTACTAGAGGACAGGACTCATGCTGAGGGTCACAATGCGTGTTTATGCCCTTGTCGCACTCAAGAATGGGCGGGGCCTCAGGGTGAATGCTGGTTTCTCCTACACTGAACGTTGGACGACGTGCCAACCACAAGGTTTCTTACCATGGGTAAGGAGGTGTTCTGATTTCTGCATCACACTCACCTCTGGGCAGTGATTGAAAATAATGTCTCGGTTCTGAGGCCTGAAAACTGAAGTAAGGAAGAGATGATGACCTAAGGCCATGGCGGGTCTTATGTGCTCAGTGTGCGGTCTAGTCAGGAGGTCCAGGCTCAGGTTGTGTCCGACAGTGCATTAGTGCCCAGGTTAGACTATATAATTTGGGTAAAGTCGAGTGCTGTGGAGGTATATCCTCATTGAAGGTGCCTGGCCAGCTCTTGAGGCAATCATTTTTTTCTAGAGGGCAGGCAGAGTGCTGCATTGTGGGTCCGGAATTGCCAAACTTTTGGGCTTATATCAACGATGGCCGTGGAATGTGGGGAGGTTTCATGGGCCATGCACGAATCTTCCTCTCTGTGTATTTGGCCCGGTCCAAATTATTTTTCGTCTATCTGTGGGTTGGGAGGTCTCCGTTCAGGTTTATTACCTCAGGTGTCCGAACAAAAGTGGAATTCCAAAGCAGAGCCCTGGGGAAGAGTGAAGGGACAACCCAAACTATGGTTAAAAATTGGGGCCTAGCGGCATGGCAGGCCCAATAAGCTGTCTCTTCATCCAGCCACTGAGAGGCATTACTTGAGGATTGGGCTCAGGCTGAGGGTCAAATGTGTGTTTGTGACAATTGTGGCCCTCGAGCATGGGCGGGGCCTCATGGGCCTCCCTGGTTACAACTACACTGGACCTTGGACAACATGCCAATCACAAGGTCTCTTGCCATGCGAAAGTGTTCTGATTTCTGCATCATTTTCAATCTTGAGCAGTGATTGGACATAAGGTCTAGGTTCTGAAGCCTGAAAAATCGCATTTGGGAAGAGATGACGATCTAATGCGATGGCGCATCTGATATGCTCAGTGTGCGGTCAGTTGCCTGGGTGTTGGTCAGGAGGTTCTGGCTCAGGTTGTGTCAGACAGTGCACTAGTGCCCAAGTTAGACTATATAATTTGGGTACAGTCGAGTGCCCTGTAGGTTTATCCTCATTTGAGGTGCCTGGGCACCTCATTAGGCAAGATATTTTTTCTAGACGGCAGGCAGAGTGCTGCATTGTGGGTCCGGAATTGCCAAAATGGAGGACTTCTGGGCCAAGAGTTTGAGGACAGAAGTCTGAGAAAACAAGCTAGACTTGGGCTTCAGGCCTAGGGCACGGTAGTTACCCCCTGCAGATCGGAAAAAATATCTCAAGCATCTGAAGTCACGGCGAGGATCAGACGTTGGCTAGGTTGTAGTTTCTGTGCATGACTGCCCCTTCATGAAAGGAGCGGAATCTCAAGGCCATGGAGCTTTTCCCACGTTGGGAGTTGTGTGATGCCCCCTTCAACGATTCCTTCTGCAGTAAAATCGAGACCTGTTAGGCAGCCCCAGGACATCCCATATGGAATGCCTCCAGAGCACCGTTTGAGGATGGATGCCTGGGAAGCCCGCCTCGCATTCCAATTGTCTCCTAGCAACAATACAGTTGATATCGGATGGCTCTGCGGGAGCTAACGGGGTGGCTGAGTTGAAATGGACTTTCCTGAGGATGGGGCCTAATGTGTGTTTGTGTCCATGAGGGCCTTGGAATGGTGCGGTGGCACCGGGACCCTGAAGTATTCTCCTAAGCTTTTGACAAGGCTCCCATGCACAAGTTTCCTTGTGGAGAGGAGATTTGTTCTGATGGGTGCCTCAGGAAAACCCTTATGCTGGTCTTGGAATCCAGGCTCTTGAGGAGACATGCCTGTAAACCAAAGCAATGGATCCGACTATTGCCTAGGATCCTGTCTGGTTCAATCTTATTCTCTGGGGATATCCGTCTATGGAATGAGTGGATGTAGATGCTCACCTGGTGTCAGACCACCTTGTTTGTCCCAGGAGACCTAAACTATTGGTTTTGCCTCGGGGACTTTGGAGAGTTCTCCAAATTTGTAAGATTTTGGACAATGATATGGTCAGAATTCCTAAAGATTGGGTAGGCACAGTCCGAATGTTTGGCTCCAGGGGCCCCAGCCTGGAGGGTGTGTGGCCCAGGACTTTGAGGACAGAAGTCTGAAAACACAAACTCACCTTATGTTTGGGGACGTAGGTATGGCAGGCCCAATCTACACACCATGAGCAGAACTCTTCAGGATATGAAGAAAGAGCGAGTCTGAGGCACTTGCTCAGGCTTTTGTCTCTGGATTTTATATCAACGATGGCCGTGGAATGTGGGGAGGCATCATGGGCCATGGACGAATCTTCCTTTCTGTGGATTGGGGCGGTCCCAATTTTTTTCGTCAATCTGTGGGATGGGAGGTCTCCTTTCAGGTTTATTACCTCAGGTGTCCGAACAAAAGAGGAATTCCAAAGCAGAGCCCTGGGGAAGAGTGAAGGGACAACCCAAACTATTGTTAAAAATTGGGACCTAGGGGCTTGACAGGCCCAATAAGCTGTCTCTTCATCCAGTCACTGAGCGGCCTTACTTGAGACTGGGCTCAGGCTGAGGGTCAAATGTGTGTTTGTGACAATAGTGGCCCGTGAGCATGGGTGGGGCCTCATGGGCCAAACTGGTTTCAACTACACTGGACCTTGGACAACATGCCAATCACAAGGTATCTTGCCATGGGGAAGGTGTTCTGATTTCTGCATCATTTTCAAACGTGAGCAGTGATTGGACATAAGGTATAAGTTCTGAAGCCTGAAAAATCGCAGTTCGGAAGAGATGACGACCTAAAGCGATGGCGCGTCTGATATGCTCAGTGTGCGGTCAGCTGCCTGGGTGTTGGTCAGGGGGTTCTGGCTGAGGTTGTGTCAGACAGTGCACTAGTGCCCAAGTTAGACTATATAATTTGGGTACAGTCGAGTTCCCTGTAGGTTTATCCTCATTTGAGGTGCCTGGGCACCTCATTAGGCAAGATATTTTTTCTAGAGGGCAGGCAGAGTGCTGCCTTGTGGGCCCGGAATTGTCAAAATGGAGGACTTCCGGGCCAGGAGATTGAGGACAGAAGTCTGAGAACACAAGATAGACTTGGGTTTCAGGCCGAGTGCACGGTAGGTACCCCCTGCAGATCGGAAACAATATCTCAAGCATCTGAAGTCACGGCGAGGATCAGACGTTGGCTCAGGTTGCAGTTTCTGTGCATGACCGCCCCTTCATGAACGGAGCGGAATCTCAAGGCCATGGAGGTTTTCCGACATGGGAGTGGTGGCACTGGGACCCTGAAGTATTCTCCTAAGCTTTTGACATAGCTCCCATGCACAAGTTTCCTTGTGGAGAGGAGATTTGTTCTGATGGGTGCCTCAGGAAACCCATTATGCTGGTATTGGAATCCAGATTTTGGACAATTGAATGGGCAGAATTCCCATGGATTGGGTAGGCACAGTCCTAATGTGTGGCTTCAGAGGCCCCAGCATGAGGGTGTGTGGCCCAGGACTTTGAGGACAGAAGTCTGAAAACACAAACTCAGCTTAGGTTTGGGGATGTAGGTATGGCAGGCCCAATCTACAAATCATGAGAAGAAATCTTCAGGATATGAAGAAAGAGCGAGTCTGAGGCACTTGCTCAGGCTTTTGCATTTGGATTTTATATCAACGATGGCCGTGGAATGGGGGAGGACTCATGGGCCATGGACGAATCTTCCTCTCTGTGGATTTGGCCCGATCCCAATTGTTTTTCGTCAATCTGTGGGATGGGATTTCTCCTTTCAGGTTTATTACCTCAGGTGTCTGAACAAAAGAGGAATTCCAAAGCAGAGCCCTGGGGAAGAGTGAAGGGAAAACCCAAACTATGGTTAAAAATTGGGGCCTAGGGGCATGGCAGGCACAATAAGCTGTCTCTTCATCCAGCCACTGAGAGGCCTTACTTGAGGCCTGGGCTCAGGCTGAGGGTCACAGTGTGTGTTTGTGACCAACGTGGCACGCGAACATGGGCGGGGCCTCATGGGCCACACTGGTTTCAACTACACTGGACCTTGGACAACATGCCAATCACAAGGTCTCTTGCCATGGGGAAGGTGTTTTGATTTCTGCATCATTTTCAACCCTGGGCAGTGTTTGGAGATAAGGTCTAGGTTCTGAAGCCTGAAAAATCGCAGTTGGGAAGAGATGACAATCTAAGGCGATGGCGCATCTGATATGCTCAGTGTGCGGTCAACTGCCTGGGTGTTGGTCAGGAGGTTCTGGCTCAGGTTGTGTCATACAGTGCACTAGTGCCCAAGTTAGACTATATAATTTGGGTACAGTCGAGTGCCCTGTAGGTTTATCCTCATTTGAGGTGCCTGGGCACCTCATTAGGCAAGATATTTTTTCTAGAGGGCAGGCAGAGTGCTGCCTTGTGGGTCCGGAATTGCCAAACTTGAGGGCTTCTGGGACAGGAGTGTGAGGACAGAAGTTTGAGAACACGAGCTAGACTTGAGTTTCAGGCCGAGGGCACGGCTGGTACCCCCTGCAGTCACAACCAAAATCTCAAGCATCTGAAATCACGGCGAGGATCAGTCCTTGGCTCAGGTTGGAGTTTCTGTGCATGACTGCGCCTTCATGAAAGGAGCGGAATCTCAAGGCCATGGAGGTTTCCGACGTTGGGAGTGGTGGGATGCCCCCTTCAATGATTCCTTCTGTGTGACAATTAAGACCTGTTGGGCAGCTCCAGGACATCCCATATGGAATGACTCCAGAGCACCGTTGGAGGATGGATGCCAGGCAAGCCCGCCTCACAATCCAATTGTCTACTAGCCACAATACAGTTGAGATCGGATCCCTCTGCGGGAGCAACCGGGGTGGATGAGTTGAAATGGACTTTCCTGAGGATGGGCCCTAATGTGTGTTTGTGTCCATGAGGACCTTGGAATGGGGCGGTGGCCCCGGGACCCTGAAGTATTCTCCTAAGCTTTTGACATAGCTCCCATGCACAAGTTTCCTTGTGGAGAGGAGATTTGTTCTGATGGGTGCCTCAGGAAACCCATTATGCTGGTATTGGAATCCAGACTTTTGAAGAGACATGCCTGTAAAACAAAGCAATGTATTCGATTATGGCCTAGGGTCCTGTCTTGTTCATTCTCCTTCTCTGGGGATATTCATCTATGGAATGATTGGAGGTAGATGCTCACCTGGTGTCAGACCACCCTTGTTTGTCCCTGGAGACCTACACTATTGGGATTGCCTCGGGGCCTTTGAGAGTTCTCCCAATTTGTAAGATTTTGGACAATTGAATGGGCAGAATACCCATGGATTGGGTAGGCACAGTCCGAATGTGTGGCTCCAGGGGCCCCAGCCTGGAGGCTGTGTGGCCCAGGACTTTGAGGACAGAAGTCTGAAAACACAAACTCACCTTATGTTTGGGGACGTAGGTATGGCAGGCCCAATCTACAAACCATGAGAAGAACTCTTCAGGATATGAAGAAAGAGCGAGTCTGAGGCACTTGCTCAGGCTTTTGTCTCTGGATTTTATATCAACGATGGCCGTGGAATGTGGGGAGGCATCATGGGCCATGGACGAATCTTCCTTTCTGTGGATTGGGGCGGTCCCAATTTTTTTCGTCAATCTGGGATGGGAGGTCTCCTTTCAGGTTTATTACCTCAGGTGTCCGAACAAAAGAGGAATTCCAAAGCAGAGCCCTGGGGAAGAGTGAATGGAAAACCCAAACTATGGTTAAAAATTGCGGCATAGGGGCTTGGCAGGCCCAATAAGCTGTCTCTTCATCCAGCCACTGAGCGGCCTTACTTGAGACTGGGCTCAGGCTGAGGGTCAAATGTGTGTTTGTGACAATTGTGGCCCGCGAACATGGGTGGGGCCTCATGGGCCAAACTGGTTTCAACTACACTGGACCTTGGACAACATGCCAATCACAAGGTCTCTTGCCATGGGGAAGGTGTTCTGATTTCTGCATCATTTTCAAACGTGAGCAGTGATTGGACATAAGGTACAGGTTCTGAAGCCTGAAAAATCGCAGTTGGGAAGAGATGACGACCTAAGGCGATGGCGCGTCTGATATGCTCAGTGTACGGTCAGCTGCCTGGGTGTTGGTCAGGGGGTTCTGGCTGAGGTTGTGTCAGACAGTGCACTAGTGCCCAAGTTAGACTATATAATTTGGGTACAGTCGAGTTCCCTGTAGGTTTATCCTCATTTGAGGTGCCTGGGCACCTCATTAGGCAAGATATTTTTTCTAGAGGGCAGGCAGAGTGCTGCCTTGTGGGTCCGGAATTGCCAAAATGGAGGACTTCCGGGCCAGGAGTTTGAGGACAGAAGTCTGATAACACAAGATAGAATTGGGCTTCAGGCCGAGGGCACGGTAGGTACCCCCTGCAGATCGGAAACCATATCTCAAGCATCTGAAGTCACGGCGAGGATCAGACGTTGGCTCAGGTTGTAGTTTCTGTGCATGACTGCCCCTTCATGAAAGGAGCGGAATCTCGAAGCAATGGAGCTTTTCCCACGTTGGGAGTTGTGTGATGCCCCCTTCAAGGATTCCTTCTGCGGGACAATTGAGACCAGTTGGGCAGCTCCAGGACATCCCATATGGAATGACTCCAGAGCACCCTTGGAGGATGGATGTCAGGGAAGCCCGCCTCGCAATCCAATTGTCTACTAGCCACAATACAGTTGAGATCGGATCCCTCTGCGGGAGCAACCTGTGTGGCTGAGTGGAAATGGACTTTCCTGAAGATGGGCCCTAATGTGTGTTTGTGTCCATGAGGGCCTTGAAATGGGGCGGTGGCACTGGGACCCTGAAGTATTCACCTAAGCTTTTGACATAGCTCCCATGCACAAGTTTCCTTGTGGAGAGGAGATTTGTTCTGATGGGTGCCTCAGGAAACCCATTATGCTGGTATTGGAATCCAGACTTTTGAAGAGACATGCCTGTAAACCAAAGCAATGTATTCGATTATGGCCTAGGGTCCTGTCTTGTTCATTCTTCTTGTCTGGGGATATTCATCTATGGAATGAGTGGAGGTAGATGCTCACCTGGTGTCTTACCGCCCTTGTTTGTCCCCGGAGACCTACACTATTGGGATGGCCTCGGGGACTTTGGAGAGTTCTCCTAATTTGTACGATTTGGACAATGGAATGGGCAGTATTCCCATGGATTGGGTAGGCACAGTCCTAATGTGTGGCTTCAGGGGCCCCTACCTGAGGGTGTGTGGTTTAGGTCTTTGAGGACAGAAGTCTGAAAACACAAATTCAGCCTAGGTTTGGGGATGTAGGTATGGCAGGCCCAATCTACAAATCATGAGAAGAAATCTTCAGGATATGAAGAAAGAGCGATTCTGAGGAACTTGCTCAGGCTTTTGCATTTGGATTTTATATCAACGATGGCCGTGGAATGTGGGGAGAACTCATGGGTCATGGACGAATCTTCCTCTCTGTGGATTTGGCCCTATCCCAATTGTTTTTCGTCAATCTGTGGGATGGGAGGTCTCCTTTCAGGTTTTTTACCTCAGGTGTCTGAACAAAAGAGGAATTCCAAAGCAGAGCCCTGGGGAAGAGTGAAGGGAAAATCCAAATTATGGTTAAAAATTGGGGCCTAGGGGCATGGCAGGCAAAATAAGCTGTCTCTTCATCCAGCCACTGAGAGGCCTTACTTGAGGCCTGGGCTCAGGCTGAGGGTCACAGTGTGTGTTTGTGACCAACGTGGCACGCGAGCATGGGCGGGGCCTCATGGGCCACACTGGTTTCAACTACACTGGACCTTGGACAACATGCCAATCACAAGGTCTCTTGCCATGGGGAAGGTGTTTTGATTTCTGCATCATTTTCATCCCTGGGCAGTGGTTCGAGATAAGGTCTCGGTTCTGAAGCATGAAAAATCGCAGTTGGGGAGAGATTACGATCTAAGGCCATGGCGGGTTTTATGTGATCAGGGTGCGGTCAGCTTTCTGGGTGTTGGTCAGGAGGTCCGGGCTCAGGTTGTGTTCGACAGTGCACTAGTGCCCAAGTTAGACTATATAATTTGGGTAACGTCGAGTGCTGTGTAGGTTTATCCTCATTTAAGGTGCCTGGGCAGCTCATGAGGCAATAATTTTTTTTCTAGAAGGCAGGCAGAGTGCTGCATTGTGGGTCCGGAATAGTCAAACTTGAGGGCTAAGGGGCCAGGAGTGTGAGGACGGAATCTGAGAAGACGAGCTAGACTTGGGCTTCAGGCCGAGGGCACGGCAGGTACTCCCTGCAGATCTGAACCAATATCTCATGCATCTGAAGTCAGGGCGAGGATCAGACGTTGGCTCAGGTTGGAGTTTCTGTGCATGACGGCAGCTTCATGAAGGGAGCGGAATCTCGGGGCCATTGAGGTTTTCCCATGTTGGGAGTTGTGGGATGCCCCCTTAAAGGATTCCTTCTGCGGGACAATTGAGATTTGTTGGACAGCTCCAGGACATCCCATATGGAATGACTCCAGAGCACCGTTCGCGGATGGATGCCTGGGAAGCCCGCCTCGCATTCCAATTGTCTCCTAGCAACAAGACAGTTTAGATCTGATGGCTCTGCCGGAGCAACCGGGGTGGCTGAGTTGAAATGGACTTTCCTGAGGATGGGTCCTAATATGTTTTTGTGTCCATGAGGGCCTTGGAATGGGGCAGTGGCACCGGGACCCTGAGTTACTCTCCTAAGCTTTGAACAGGCTCCCATGCACAGGTTTCCTTGTGGAGACGAGATGAGTTCTGATGGGTGCCTCAGGAAAACCCCTATGCTCGTATTGGAATCAGGCTTTTGAGGACACATGCCTGTAACCCAAGGCAATGGATCCTATTATGGCCTAGGGTCCTGTATGGTTCAACCTTCTTCTCAGAAGACATCCATCTATGGTATTAGTGGAAGTAGATTATCAGCTGGTGTCAGACAGCCCTTGTTTGTTCCGGGAGACCTACACTATTAGGATGGCCTCAGGGACTTTGGAGGTTTCTCCTAATTTGTATGATTTTGGACCATGGAATGGGCAGAATTCCCATGGATTGGTAGGCACAGTACTAATGTGTGTCTCCAGGGGCTCAGCCTGAAGGGTGTGTGGCCCAAGACTTTGAGGACAGAAGTCTGAAAACACAAACTCAGCTTAGGTTTGGGGACGTAGGTATGGCAGGCATGATCTACAAACCATGAGAAGAACTCTTCAGGATATGAAGAAAGTGGGAGTCTGAGGCGCTTGCTCAGGCTTTTGTCTCTGGATTTTGTATCAGCGATGGCCGAGGAATATCGGGGAGGCCTCATGGGCCATGGACGAATCTTCCTCTCTGAGGATTTGGCCCGATTCCCAATTGCTTTTCGTCAATCTGTGGGATGGGAGAACTCATTTCAGTTTTGTTACCTCAGGTGTCCCACCAAAAGAGGAATTCCAAAGCAAAGCTGTGGGGAAGACTGAAGGGACAACCCAAACTATGGTTAAAAATTGGGGCCTAGGGGCATGGAAGGCCAATATGCTATCTCTTCATCCAGCCACTGAGTGGCCTTACTTGAGGACTGGGTTCAGCCTGAGGGTCACAATGTGCGTTTGTGACCAATGTGGCCGTCGAGCATGGGCGGGGCCTCATGGTCCACACTGGTTTCAACTACACTGATCGTTGGACAACATGCCAACCACAAGGTTTCTTGCCATGGAGAAGGAGTTCTGATTTCTGCATCACCTTCAACCCTGGGCAGTGATTGGAGATAAGGTCTAGGTTCTGAAACCTGAAAACCGAGGTTGGGAAAATGTCGAACTAACGCCACGGCGGCGCGATGTGCTCAGTGTGCGGCCAGCTGTCTGAGAGGGGCCAGGGGGTCCTGGCTCAAGGTGTGTCAGAAAGGGCATTAGTGTCCTGGTCAGCCTATGTATTTGGGGTACAGCCAAGGTCGGTGCAGGTTGATCCTCATTTGGGGTAACTGGGTAGCCCCAGAGGACAAAGTTTTTCTTCTGGAGGGCGGGCAGGGTGCTGCATTGTATTTCTGGATTGCCAAACTGGAGGGCTTGTGGGCCAGGAGTCTGACGACCAAAGTCTGAGAACACAAGCTAGGCTTAGGTTTCTGGGTGAGGCCATGGCAGGCACAATCTACAGACCTGAATCGAGATCTCGTGCATCTGAAGTCAGGGCGAGGATCAGACGATCGCTCAGGTTGGAATTTCTGTCCCTGATGGCCCCTTCATGTATGGGGGGGCATCACGAGGCCATGGGTGTTTTCCCACGATGGGAGTTGTGAGAAGCTCCAAACTGCAGAGAGTCTTCTGCAGGACAATTGAGACCTGTTGCTTGGGTCCAGGCCAATGATTCTGAGCAGGGTTCTAAGGTTGGATGTCTTGGTAGCCCACCTCGCATTCCAATTGTCTCCTAGCAACAAGACAGGTTAGATCTTTTGGATCTGTGGGGAGCAACCGAGGACGCTGAGTTGAAATGGACACCCCTGGGGATGGGTCCTAATGTGCTTTTGTGTCTATAAAGACCTTTGTATGAAGCGGTGGCACTGGGGCCCTAAAGGGTTCTCCTAAACAGAGGCTTTGACACAGCTCCAACGTGCAAGTTTCCCATGTGTAGATGAGATGTTTTCTGATGGGTGAGTCAAGAAACAGCTATATGCTGTTTTGATATCCAGGCCTCTGAGGAGAGATGCCTGGAAACCAAAGCAATGGATCTGATTAGTGCCTAGGGGCCTGTTCTTTCCTTTTTACCTCTGGAGACATCTGTCTATGGGTCTGAGTGCAGGTAGGTGCTCAGTTGGGCTCAGATTGCCCCTGTTTTTCCTGGGAAGCCACCACTATTGAGATGGATCAGGGATTTGGAGGTTTATCCTATTAGAAGGGTTGTGGCCATTGGAATGGGCACACACAATTCCCTTGGAGAGGGCAAGTACAGTCCTCAGGTTTGGCTCCAGGGGCCTGAGCCTGTAGGTTGTGTAAGCCAGGGCTGTTTGAACAAATGTCTGAAAACACAAACTCGGCTTATGTTTTGGGTCATAGGTATGGCAGGACTGACCTACAGACCATGAGGAGAACTCTTCGGGATTTGAAAAAAGGGCGAGTGTGAGGCTCCTGCTCAAGTTTTTGTCTGTGGATATTTGTCACTCAGGGTCGTGGAATTTCTAGGTGACTTCATGGGAAATGGACGAGTCTTACTCTCTGGTGGTATGGCCCTGTCAAAAAGAGTTTGGGGTCAATCTGTGGGCTGGTAGAAGTCCGTTCTGTTGGTGTTGTTGTTGTTGTTGTTGTTTCTTTCTTTTTTAACCTCAGGTGTCCCACCAAATGAGGGATTCCAGAGTAGAGCCCTGGGGAGGGGCGCCTGGACAATCAGAAATCTGGTTAAAAATTGGGGCCTAGGGACATGTCAAGCCCATTATGACATCTAATGGTCCAGCCACTGAGAGGACTTACTAGAGGACAGGTCTCATGCTGAGGGTCACAATGCGTATGTATGCCCTCATCACACGCAAGAATGGGCGGGGCCTCAGGGTGAAAGCTGGTTTCTCCTACACTGAACGTTGGACAACGTGCCAACCACAAGGGTTCTTGCCATGGGTAAGGAGGAGTTCTGATTTCTGCATCACACTCACCCCTGGGCAGTGATTGGAAATAAGGTCTCGGTTCTGAAGCCTGAAAACGGAGGTAGGGAAGAGATGATGACCTAAGGCCATGGCGGGTTTCATGTGCTCAGTGTGCGGTCAGCTTTCTGGGTGTTGGTCAGGAGGTCCGGGCTCAGGTTGTGTTCGACAGTGCATTAGTGCCCAGGTTAGAGTATATAATTTGGGTAACGTCGAGTGCTGTGTAGGTTTATCCTCATTTAAGGTGCCTGGGCAGCTCATGGGGCAATAATTTTTTTTTTCTAGAGGGCAGGCAGAGTGCTGCATTGTGGGTCCGGAATTGCCAACCTGAGGGCTTCGGGGCCAGGAGTGTGAGGACGGAAGTCTGAGAAGACAAGCAAGACTAGGGTTTCAGGTTGAGGGCACGGCAGGTACCCCCTGCAGATCTGAACCAATATCTCATGCATCTGAAGTCAGGGCGAGGATCAGACGTTGGCTCAGGTTGTAGTTTCTGTGCATGACGGCCGCTTCATGAAGGGAGTGGAATCTCGGGGCCATTGAGGTTTTCCCAGGTTGGGAGGTGTGGGATGACCCTTCAAGGATTCCTTCTGCGGGACAATTGAGACCTGTTGGACAGCTCCAGGACATCCCATATGGAATGACTCCAGAGCACCTTTCGCGGATGGATACCTGGGAAGCCCGCCTCGCATTCCAATTATCTCCTAGCAACAAGACAGTTTAGATCTGATGGCTCTGCCAGAGCCACCGTGGTGGCTGAGTTGAAATGGACATTCCTGAGGATGGGTCCTAATGTGTTTTTGTGTCCATGAGGGCCTTGGAATGGGGCAGTGGCACCGGGACCCTGAAGTACTCTCCTAAGCTTTGGACATGGCTCCCATGCACAGATTTCCTTGTGGAGACGAGATGAGTTCTGATGGGTGCCTCAGGAAAACCCCTATGCTCGTATTGGAATCAGGCTTTTGAGGACACATGCCTGTAACCCAAAGCAATGGATCCTATTATGGCCTAGGGTCCTGTCTGGTTCAATCTTCTTCTCTGGGGACATCCATCTATGGTATGAGTGGAGGTCGATTATCAGCTGGTGTCAGACAGCCCTTGTTTGTTCCGGGCGACCTACACTATTGGGATGGCCTCAGGGACTTTGGAGGTTTCTCCTAATTTGTATGATTTTGGACCATGGAATGGGCAGAATTCCCATGGATTGTTAGGCACAGTACTAATGTGTGTCTCCAGGGGCTCAGCCTGAAGGGTGTGTGGCCCAAGACTTTGAGGACAGAAGTCTGAAAACACAAACTCAGCTTAGGTTTGGGGACGTAGTTATGGCAGGCCCGATCTACAAACCATGAGAAGAACTCTTCAGGATATGAAGAAAGTGCGAGTCTGAGGCGCTTGCTCAGGCTTTTGTCTCTGGATTTTGTATCAGCGATGGCCGTGGAATGTCGGGGAGGCCTCATGGGCCATGGACGAATCTTCCTCTCTGAGGATTTGGCCCGATTCCCAATTGCTTTTCGTCAATCTGTGGGATGGGAGGACTCATTTCAGTTTTGTTACCTCAGGTGTCCCACCAAAAGAGGAATTCCAAAGCAAAGCCGTGGGGAAGACTGAAGGGACAACCCGAACTATGGTTAAAAATTGGGGCCTTGTGGCATGGCAAGCCCAATATGCTATCTCTTCATCCAGCCACTGAGTGGCCTTACTTGAGGACTGGGCTCAGCCTGAGGGTCACAATGTGCGTTTGTGACCAATGTGGCCGGCGAGCATGGGCGGGGCCTCATGGTCCACACTGGTTTCAACTACACTGAACGTTGGACAACATGCCAACCACAAGGTTTCTTGCCATGGGGAAGGAGTTCTGATTTCTGCATCACCTTCAACCCTGGGCAGTGATTGGAGATAAGGTCTAGGTTCTGAAACGTGAAAACCGAGGTTGGGAAAAGATAACGACCTAAGGCCACGGCGGCTCGATGTGCTCAGTGTGCGGCCAGCTGTCTGGGAGGGGCCAGGGGGTCCAGGCTCAGGCTGTGTCAGAAAGGGCATTAGTGCCCTGGTCAGCCTAAGTATTTGGGGTACAGCCAAGTTCGGTGCAGGTTGATCCTCATTTGGAGTTACTGGGTAGCCCCAGAGGACAATGTTTTTATTCTGGAGGGTGGGCATGGTGCTGCATTGTATTTCTGGATTGCCAAACTGGAGGGCTTGTGGGCCAGTAGTCTCACGACCAAAGTCTGAGAACACAAGCTAGGCTTAGGTTTCTGGGTGAGGCCATGGCAGGCACAATCTACAGACCTGAATCGAGATCTCGTGCATCTGAAGTCAGGTCGAGGATCTGACGATCGCTCAGGTTGGAGTTTCTGTCCCTGATGGCCCCTTCATGAATGGGGGGGCATCACGAGGCCATGGGGGTTTTCCCATGATGGGAGTTGTGAGAAGCTCCAAACTGCAGAGAGTCTTCTGCAGGACAATTGAGACCTGTTGTTTGGGTCCAGGCCAATGATTCTGAGCAGGGTTCTTAGGATGGATGGCTGGGTAGCCCACCTCGCATTCCAATTGTCTCCTAGCAACAAGACAGGTTAGATCTTTTGGATCTGTGGGGAGCAACCGAGGACGCTGAGTTGAAATGGACACCCCTGGGGATGGGTCCTAATGTGCTTTTGTGTCTATGGAGACCTTGGAATGAAGCGGTGGCACTGGGGCCCTAAAGGGTTCTCCTAAACAGAGGCTTTGACACAGCTCCAACGTGCAAGTTTCCCATGTGTAGATGAGATGTTTTCTGATGGGTGAGTCAAGAAACAGCTATATGCTGTTTTGATATCCAGGCCTCTGAGGAGAGATGCCTGGAAACCAAAGCAATGGATCTGATTAGTGCCTAGGGGCCTGTTCTTTCCTTTTTACCTCTGGAGACATCTGTCTATGGGTCTGAGTGCAGGTAGGTGCTCAGTTGGGCTCAGATTGCCCCTGTTTTTCCTGGGAAGCCACCACTATTGAGATGGATTAGGGACTTTGGAGGTTTATCCTATTAGAAGGGTTGTGGCCATTGGAATGGGCACACACAATTCCCTTGGAGAGGGCAAGTATAGTCCTCAGGTTTGGCTCCAGGGGCCTGAGCCTCTAGGTTGTGTAGGCCAGGGCTGTTTGGACAGTTGTCTGAAATCACAAATTCGGCTTATGTTTCCAGTCATAGGTATGGCAGGACTGACCTACAGACCATGAGGAGAACTCTTCGGGATTTGAAAAAAGGGCGAGTGTGAGGCTCCTGCTCAAGTTTTTGTCTCTGGATATCGTGTCACTCATGGTCGTGGAATTTTTGGGTGACTTCATGGGAAATGGACGAGTCTTACTCTCTGGTGGTTTGGCCCCGTCCAAAGAGTTTGGGGTCAATCTGTGGGCTGGAAGAAGTCCGTTTTTTTTTTGTTGTTGTTGTTGTTGTTTTCTTTTTTAACCTCAGGTGTCCCACCAAATGAGGGATTACAGAGTAGAGCCCTGGGGAGGGGCGACTGGACAACCAGAAATCTGGTTAAAAATTGGGGCCTAGGGACATGTCAAGCCCATTATGACATCTAATGGTCCAGCCACTGAGAGGACTTACTAGAGGACAGGACTCATGCTGAGGGTCACAATGCGTATGTATGCCCTCGTCGCACGCAAGAATGGGCGGGGCCTCAGGGTGAATGCTGGTTTCTCCTACACTGAACGTTGGACAACGTGCCAACCACAAGGGTTCTTGCCATGGGTAAGGCGTAGTTCTGATTTCTGCATCACACTCACCCCTGGGCAGTGATTGGAGATAAGGTCTCGGTTCTGAAGCCTGAAAACGGAGGTAGGGAAGAGATGATGACCTAAGGCCATGGCGGGTTTTATGTGCTCAGTGTGTGGTCATCTTTCTGGGTGTTGGTCAGGAGGTCCGGGCTCAGGTTGTGTTCGACAGTGCATTAGTGCCCAGGTTAGACTATATAATTTGGGTAACGTCGAGTGCTGTGTAGGTTTATCCTCATATAAGGTGCCTGGGCAGCTCATGAGGCAATAATTTTTTTTCTAGAGGGCAGGCAGAGTGCTGCATTGTGGGTCCGGAATTGCCAACCTTGAGGGCTTCGGGGCCAGGAGTGTGAGGACGGAAGTCTGAGAAGACAAGCTAGACTTGGGTTTCAGGTTGAGGGCATGGTAGGTACCCCCTGCAGATCTGAACCAATATCTCATGCATCTGAATTCAGGGCGAGGATCAGACGTTGGCTCAGGTTGTAGTTTCTGTGCATGACGGCCGCTTCATGAAGGGAGCGGAATCTCGGGGCCATTGAGGTTTTCCCACGTTGGGAGTTGTGGGATGCCCCCTTCAAGGATTCCTTCTGCGGGACAATTGAGACCTGTTGGACAGCTCCAGGACATCCCATATGGATGACTCCAGAGCACCGTTCGCGGATGGATGCCTGGGAAGCCCGCCTCGCATTCCAATTGTCTCCTAGCAACAAGACAGTTCAGATCTGATGGCTCTGCTGGAGCAACCGGGGTGGCTGACTTGAAATGGACTTTCCTGAGGATGGGTCCTAATGTGTTTTTGTGTCCATGAGGGCCTTGGAATGGTGCAGTGGCACCGGGACCCTGAAGTACTCTCCTAAGCTTTGGACATGGCTCCCATGCACAGGTTTCCTTGTGGAGACGAGATGAGTCTGATGGGTGCCTCAGGAAAACCCCTATGCTCGTATTGGAATCAGGCTTTTGAGGACACATGCCTGTAACCGAAAGCAATGGATCCTATTATGGCCTAGGGTCCTGTCTGGTTCAATCTTCTTCTCTGGGGACATCCATCTATGGTATGAGTGGAGGTCGATTATCAGCTGGTGTCAGACAGCCCTTGTTTGTTCCGAGCGACCTACATTATTGGGATGGCCTCAGGGACTTTGGAGGTTTCTCCTAATTTGTATGATTTTGGACCATGGAATGGGCAGAATTCCCATGGATTGGTAGGCACAGTCCTAATATATGTCTCCAGGGGCCCAGCCTGGAGAGTGTGTGGCCCAAGACTTTGAGGACAGAAGTCTGAAAACACAAACTCAGCTTAGGTTTGGGGACGTAGTTATGGCAGGCCCGATCTACAAACCATGAGAAGAACTCTTTAGGATATGAAGAAAGTGCGAGTCTGAGGCGCTTGCTCAGGCTTTTGTCTCTGGATTTTGTATCAGCGATGGCCGTGGAATGTCGGGGAGCCCTCATGGGCCATGGACCAATCTTCCTCTCTGAGGATTTGGCCCGATTCCCAATTGCTTTTCGTCAATCTGTGGGATGGGAGGACTCATTTCAGTTTTGTTACCCCAGGTGTCCCACCAAAGAAGGAATTCCAAAGCAAAGCCGTGGGGAAGACTGAAGGGACAACCCGAACTATGGTTAATAATTGGGGCCTAGGGACATGGCAAGCCAAATATGCTATCTCTTCATCCAGCCACTGAGTGGCCTTACTTGAGGACTGGGCTCAGCCTGAGGGTCACAATGTGCGTTTGTGACCAATGTGGCCGGCGAGCATGGGCGGGGCCTCATGGGCCACACTGGTTTCAACTACACTGAACGTTGGACAACATGCCAACCACAAGGTTTTTTGCCATGGGGAAGGAGTTCTGATTTCTGCATCACCTTCAACCCTGGGCAGTGATTGGAGATAAGGTCTAGGTTCTGAAACGTGAAAACCGAGGTTGGGAAAAGATGACGACCTAAGGCCACTGCGGCTCGATGTGCTCAGTGTGCGGCCAGCTGTCTGGGAGGGGCCAGGGGGTCCAGGCTCAGGCTGTGTCAGAAAGCGCATTAGTGCCCTGGTCAGCCTATGTATTTGGGGTACAGCCAATGTCGGTGCAGGTTGATCCTCATTTGGGGTTACTGGGTAGCCCCAGAGGACATTGTTTTTCTTATGGAGGGCGGGCAGGGTGCTGCATTGTAGATCTGGATTGCCAAACTGGAGGGCTTGTGGGCCAGTAGTCTCACGACCAAAGTCTGAGAACACAAGCTAGGCTTAGGTTTCTGGGTGCGGCCATGGCAGTCACAATCTACAGACCTGAATCGAGATCTCGTGCATCTGAAGTCAGGGCGAGGATCAGACGATCGCTCAGGTTGGAGTTTCTGTCCCTGATGGCCCCTTCATGAATGGGGGGGCATCACGAGGCCATGGGGGTTTTCCCACGGTGGGAGTTGTGAGAAGCTCCAAACTGCAGAGAGTCTTCTGCAGGACAATTGAGACCTGTTGCTTGGGTCCAGGCCAATGATTCTGAGCAGGGTTCTAAGGATGGATGGCTGGGTAGCCCACCTCGCATTCCAATTGTCTCCTAGCAACAAGACAGGTTAGATCTCCTGGATCTGTGGGGAGCAACCGAGGACGCTGAGTTGAAATGGACACCCCAGTGGATGGGTCCTAATGTGCTTTTGTGTCTATGGAGACCTTGGAATGAAGCGGTGGCACTGGGGCCCTAAAGGGTTCTCCTAAACAGAGGCTTTGACACAACTCCAACGTGCAATTTTCCCATGTGTAGATGAGATGTTTTCTGATGGGTGCGTCAAGAAACAGCTATATGCTGTTTTGATATCCAGGCCTCTGAGGAGAGATGCCTGGAAACCAAAGCAATGGATCTGATTAGTGCCTAGGGGCCTGTTCTTTCCTTTTTACCTCTGGAGACATCTGTCTATGGGTCTGAGTGCAGGTAGGTGCTCAGTTGGGCTCAGATTGCCCCTGTTTTTCCTGGGAAGCCACCACTATTGAGATGGATTAGGGACTTTGGAGGTTTATCCTATTAGAAGGGTTGTGGCCATTGGAATGGGCACACACAATTCCCTTGGAGAGGGCAAGTACAGTCCTGAGGTTTGGCTCCAGGAGCCTGAGACTGTAGGTTGTGTAGGCCAGGGCTGTTTGGACAGTTGTCTGAAAACACAAACTCGGCTTATGTTTCGGGTCATAGGTATGGCAGGACTGACCTACAGACCATGAGGAGAACTCTTCTGGATTAGAAAAAAGGGCGAGTGTGAGGCTCTTGCTCAAGTATTTGTCTCTGGATATCGTGTCACTCATGGTCGTGGAATTTCTGGGTGGCTTCATGGGAAATGGACGAGTCTTACTCTCTGGTTGTTTGGCCCCGTCCAAAGAGTTTGAGGTCAATCTGTGGGCTGGAAGAATTTCGTTTTTTTTTTTTTTTTTTTGTTGTTGTTGTTGTTTTCTTTTTTAACTTCAGGTGTCCCACCAAATGAGGGATTCCAGAGTAGAGCCCTGGGGAGGGGCGACTGGACAATCAGAAATCTGGTTAAAAATTGGGGCCTAGGGACATGTCAAGCCCATTATGACATCTAATGGTCCAGCCACTGAGAGGAATTACTAGAGGACAGGACTCATGCTGAGGGTCACAATGCGTATGTATGCCCTCGTCGCACGCAAGAATGGGCGGGGCCTCAGGGTGAATGCTGGTTTCTCCTACACTGAACGTTGGACAACGTGCCAACCACAAGGGTTCTTGCCATGGGTAAGGCGTAGTTCTGATTTCTGCATCACACTCACCCCTGGGCAGTGATTGGAAATAAGGTCTCGGTTCTGAAGCCTGAAAACGGAGGTAGGGAAGAGATGATGACCTAAGGCCATGGCGGGTTTTATGTGCTCAGTGTGCGGTCAGCTTTCTGGGTGTTGGTCAGGAGGTCCGGGCTCAGGTTGTGTTCGACAGTGCATTAGTGCCCAGGTTAGACTATATAATTTGGGTAACGTCGAGTGCTGTGTAGGTTTATCCTCATATAAGGTGCCTGGGCAGCTCATGAGGCAATAATTTTTTTTCTAGAGGGCAGGCAGAGTGCTGCATTGTGGGTCCGGAATTGCCAACCTTGAGGGCTTCGGGGCCAGGAGTGTGAGGACGGAAGTCTGAGAAGACAAGCTAGACTTGGGTTTCAGGTTGAGGGCATGGTAGGTACCCCCTGCAGATCTGAACCAATATCTCATGCATCTGAATTCAGGGCGAGGATCAGACGTTGGCTCAGGTTGTAGTTTCTGTGCATGACGGCCGCTTCATGAAGGGAGCGGAATCTCGGGGCCATTGAGGTTTTCCCACGTTGGGAGTTGTGGGATGCCCCCTTCAAGGATTCCTTCTGCGGGACAATTGAGACCTGTTGGACAGCTCCAGGACATCCCATATGGATGACTCCAGAGCACCGTTCGCAGATGGATGCCTGGGAAGCCCGCCTCGCATTCCAATTGTCTCCTAGCAACAAGACAGTTCAGATCTGATGGCTCTGCTGGAGCAACCGGGGTGCCTGACTTGAAATGGACTTTCCTGAGGATGGGTCCTAATGTGTTTTTGTGTCCATGAGGGCCTCGGAATGGTGCAGTGGCACCGGGACCCTGAAGTACTCTCCTAAGCTTTGGACATGGCTCCCATGCACAGGTTTCCTTGTGGAGATGAGATGAGTTCTGACGGGTGCCTCAGGAAAACCCCTATGCTCGTATTGGAATCAGGCTTTTGAGGACACATGCCTGTAACCCAAAGCAATGGATCCTATTATGGCCTAGGGTCCTGTCTGGTTCAATCTTCTTCTCTGGGGACATCCATCTATGGTATGAGTGGAGGTCGATTATCAGCTGGTGTCAGACAGCCCTTGTTTGTTCCGAGCGACCTACACTATTGGGATGGCCTCAGGGACTTTGGAGGTTTCTCCTAATTTGTATGATTTTGGACCATGGAATGGGCAGAATTCCCATGGATTGGTAGGCACAGTCCTAATATATGTCTCCAGGGGCCCAGCCTGGAGGGTGTGTGGCCCAAGACTTTGAGGACAGAAGTCTGAAAACACAAACTCAGCTTAGGTTTGGGGACGTAGTTATGGCAGGCCCGATCTACAAACCATGAGAAGAACTCTTCAGGATATGAAGAAAGTGCGAGTCTGAGGCGCTTGCTCAGGCTTTTGTCTCTGGATTTTGTATCAGCGATGGCCGTGGAATGTCGGGGAGCCCTCATGGGCCATGGACCAATCTTCCTCTCTGAGGATTTGGCCCGATTCCCAATTGCTTTTCGTCAATCTGTGGGATGGGAGGACTCATTTCAGTTTTGTTACCTCAGGTGTCCCACCAAAGAAGGAATTCCAAAGCAAAGCCGTGGGGAAGACTGAAGGGACAACCCGAACTATGGTTAAAAATTGGGGCCTAAGGACATGGCAAGCCAAATATGCTATCTCTTCATCCAGCCACTGAGTGGCCTTACTTGAGGACTGGGCTCAGCCTGAGGGTCACAATGTGCGTTTGTGACCAATGTGGCCGGCGAGCATGGGCGGGGCCTCATGGTCCACACTGGTTTCAACTACACTGAACGTTGGACAACATGCCAACCACAAGGTTTTTTGCCATGGGGAAGGAGTTCTGATTTCTGCATCACCTTCAACCCTGGGCAGTGATTGGAGATAAGGTCTAGGTTCTGAAACGTGAAAACCGAGGTTGGGAAAAGATGACGACCTAAGGCCACGGCGGCTCGATGTGCTCAGTGTGCGGCCAGCTGTCTGGGAGGGGCCAGGGGGTCCAGGCTCAGGCTGTGTCAGAAAGCGCATTAGTGCCCTGGTCAGCCTATGTATTTGGGGTACAGCCAATGTCGGTGCAGGTTGATCCTCATTTGGGGTTACTGGGTAGCCCCAGAGGACAATGTTTTTCTTATGGAGGGCGGCCAGGGTGCTGCATTGTAGATCTGGATTGCCAAACTGGAGGGCTTGTGGGCCAGTAGTCTCACGACCAAAGTCTGAGAACACAAGCTAGGCTTAGGTTTCTGGGTGAGGCCATGGCAGTCACAATCTACAGACCTGAATTGAGATATCGTGCATCTGAAGTCAGGGCGAGGATCAGACGATCGCTCAGGTTGGAGTTTCTGTCCCTGATGGCCCCTTCATAAATGGGGGGGCATCACGAGGCCATGGGGGTTTTCCCACGGTGGGAGTTGTGAGAAGCTCCAAACTGCAGAGAGTCTTCTGCAGGACAATTGAGACCTGTTGCTTGGGTCCAGGCCAATGATTCTGAGCAGGGTTCTAAGGATGGATGGCTGGGTAGCCCACCTCGCATTCCAATTGTCTCCTAGCAACAAGACAGGTTAGAATCCTGGATCTGTGGGGAGCAACCGAGGACGCTGAGTTGAAATGGACACCCCAGGGGATGGGTCCTAATGTGCTTTTGTGTCTATGGAGACCTTGGAATGAAGCGGTGGCACTGGGGCCCTAAAGGGTTCTCCTAAACAGAGGCTTTGACACAACTCCAACGTGCAATTTTCCCATGTGTAGATGAGATGTTTTCTGATGGGTGCGTCAAGAAACAGCTATATGCTGTTTTGATATCCAGGCCTCTGAGGAGAGATGCCTGGAAACCAAAGCAATGGATCTGATTAGTGCCTAGGGGCCTGTTCTTTCCTTTTTACCTCTGGAGACATCTGTCTATGGGTGTGAGTGCAGGTAGGTGCTCAGTTGGGCTCAGATTGCCCCTGTTTTTCCTGGGAAGCCACCACTATTGAGATGGATTAGGGACTTTGGAGGTTTATCCTATTAGAAGGGTTGTGGCCATTGGAATGGGCACACACAATTCCCTTGGAGAGGGCAAGTACAGTCCTGAGGTTTGGATCCAGGAGCCTGAGTCTGTAGGTTGTGTAGGCCAGGGCTGTTTGGACAGTTGTCTGAAAACACAAACTCGGCTTATGTTTCGGGTCATAGGTATGGCAGGACTGACCTACAGACCATGAGGAGAACTCTTCTGGATTAGAAAAAAGGGCGAGTGTGAGGCTCTTGCTCAAGTATTTGTCTCTGGATATCGTGTCACTCATGGTCGTGGAATTTCTGGGTGACTTCATGGGAAATGGACGAGTCTTACTCTCTGGTTGTTTGGCCCCGTCCAAAGAGTTTGGGGTCAATCTGTGGGCTGGAAGAATTTCGTTTTTTTTTGTTGTTGTTGTTGTTGTTGTCGTTGTTGTTTTCTTTTTTAACCTCAGGTGTCCCACCAAATGAGGGATTCCAGAGTAGAGCCCTGGGGAGGGGCGACTGGACAATCAGAAATCTGGTTAAAAATTGGGGCCTAGGGACATGTCAAGCCCATTATGACATCTAATGGTCCAGCCACTGAAAGGACTTACTAGAGGACAGGACTCATGCTGAGGGTCACAATGCGTATGTATGCCCTCGTCGCACCCAAGAATGGGCGGGGCCTCAGGGTGAATGCTGGTTTCTCCTACACTGAACGTTGGACAACGTGCCAACCACAAGGGTTCTTGCCATGGGTAAGGAGGAGTTCTGATTTCTGCATCACACTCACCCCTGGGCAGTGATTGGAGATAAGGTCTCGGTTCTGAAGCCTGAAAACGGAGGTAGGGAAGAGATGATGACCTAAGGCCATGGCGGGTTTTATGTGCTCAGTGTGCGGTCATCTTTCTGGGTGTTGGTCAGGAGGTCCGGGCTCAGGTTGTGTTCGACAGTGCATTAGTGCCCAGGTTAGACTATATAATTTGGGTAACGTCGAGTGCTGTGTAGGTTTATCCTCATATAAGGTGCCTGGGCAGCTCATGAGGCAATAATTTTTTTTTCTAGAGGGCAGGCAGAGTGCTGCATTGTGGGTCCGGAAATGCCAACCTTGAGGGCTTCGGGGCCTGGAGTGTGAGGACAGAAGTCTGAGAAGACAAGCTAGACTTGGGTTTCAGGTTGAGGGCATGGCAGGTACCCCCTGCAGATCTGAACCAATATCTCATGCATCTGAAGTCAGGGCGAGGATCAGACGTTGGCTCAGGTTGGAGTTTCTGTGCATGACGGCCGCTTCATGAAGGGAGCGGAATTTCGGGGCCATTGAGGTTTTCCCACGTTGGGAGTTGTGGGATGCCCCCTTCAAGGATTCCTACTGCGGGACAATTGAGACCTGTTGGACAGCTCCAGGACATCCCATATGGATGACTCCAGAGCACCGTTCGCGGATGGATGCCTGGGAAGCCCGCCTCGCATTCCAAATGTCTCCTAGCAACAAGACAGTTTAGATCTGATGGCTCTGCCGGAGCAACCGGGGTGGGTGAGTTGAAATGAACTTTCCTGAGGATGGGTCCTAATGTGTTTTTGTGTCCATGAGGGCCTTGGAATGGGGCAGTGGCACCGGGACCCTGAAGTACTCTCCTAAGCTTTGGACATGGCTCCCATGCACAGGTTTCCTTGTGGAGACGAGATGAGTTCTGATGGGTGCCTCAGGAAAACCCCTATGCTCGTATTGGAATCAGGCTTTTGAGGACACATGCCTGTAACCCAAAGCAATGGATCCTATTATGGCCTAGGGTCCTGTCTGGTTCAATCTTCTTCTCTGGGGACATCCATCTATGGTATGAGTGGAGGTCGATTATCAGCTGGTGTCAGACAGCCCTTGTTTGTTCTGGGAGACCTACACTATTGGGATGGCCTCAGGGACTTTGGAGGTTTCTCCTAATTTGTATGATTCTGGACCATGGAATGGGCAGAATTCCCATGGATTGGTAGGCACAGTCCTAATGTGTGTCTCCAGGGGCCCAGCCTGGAGGGTGTGTGGCCCACGACTTTGAGGACAGAAGTCTGAAAACACAAACTCAGCTTAGGTTTGGGGACGTAGTTATGGCAGGCCCGATCTACAAACCATGAGAAGAACTCTTCAGGATATGAAGAAAGTGCGAGTGTGAGGCGCTTGCTCAGGCTTTTGTCTCTGGATTTTGTATCAGCGATGGCCGTGGAATGTCGGGGAGGCCTCATGGGCCATGGACGAATCTTCCTCTCTGAGGATGTGGCCCGATTCCCAATTGCTTTTCTTCAATCTGTGGGATGGGAGGACTCATTTCAGTTTTGTTACCTCAGGTGTCCCACCAAAAGAGGAATTCCAAAGCAAACCGTGGGGAAGACTGAAGGGACAACCCGAACTATGGTTAAAAATTGGCGCCTAGGGGCATGGCAAGCCCAATATGCTATCTCTTCATCCAGCCACTGAGTGGCCTTACTTGAGGACTGGGCTCAGCCTGAAGGTCACAATGAGTGTTTGTGACCAATGTGGCCGGCGAGCATGGGCGGGGCCTCATGGGCCACACTGGTTTCAACTACACTGAACGTTGGACAACATGCCAACCACAAGGTTTCTTGCCATGGGGAAGGAGTGCTGATTTCTGCATCACCTTCAACCCTGGGCAGTGATTGGAGATAAGGTCTAGTTTCTGAAACGTGAAAACCGAGGTTGGGAAAAGATGACGACCTAAGGCCACTGCGGCTCGATGTGCTCAGTGTGCGGCCAGCTGTCTGGGAGGGGCCAGGGGGTCCAGGCTCAGGCTGTGTCAGAAAGCGCATTAGTGCCCTGGTCAGCCTATGTATTTGGGGTACAGCCAATCTCCGTGCAGGTTGATCCTCATTTGGGGTTACTGGGTAGCCCCAGAGGACAATGTTTTTCTTATGGAGGGCGGGCAGGGTGCTGCATTGTAGATATGGATTGCCAAACTGGAGGGCTTGTGGGCCAGTAGTGTGACGACCAAAGTCTGAGAACACATGCTAGGCTTAGGTTTCTGGTTGAGGCCATGGCAGGCACAATCTATAGACCTGAATCGAGATCTCGTGCATCTGAAGTCAGGGCGAGGATCAGACGATCGCTCAGGTTGGAGTTTCTGACCCTGATGGCCCCTTCATGAATGGGGTGGCATCACGAGGCCATGGGGGTTTTCCCACGGTGGGAGTTGTGAGAAGCTCCAAACTGCAGAGAGTCTTCTGCAGGACAATTGAGACCTGTTGCTTGGGTCCAGGCCAATGATTCTGAGCAGGGTTCTAAGGATGGATGGCTGGGTAGCCCACCTCGCATTCCAATTGTCTCCTAGCAACAAGACAGGTTAGATCTCCTGGATCTGTGGGGAGCAACCGAGGACGCTGAGTTGAAATGGACACCCCTGGGGATGGGTCCTAATGTGCTTTTGTGTCTATGGAGACCTTGGAATGAAGCGGCGCACTGGTGCCCTAAAGGGTTCTCCTAAACAGAGGCTTTGACACAACTCCAACGTGCAATTTTCCCATGTGTAGATGAGATGTTTTCTGATGGGTGCGTCAAGAAACAGCTATATGCTGTTTTGATATCCAGGCCTCTGAGGAGAGATGCCTGGAAACCAAAGCAATGGATCTGATTAGTGCCTAGGGGACTGTTCTTTCCTTTTTACCTCTGGAGTCATCTGTCTATGGGTGTGAGTGCAGGTAGGTGCTCAGTTGGGCTCAGATTGCCCCTGTTTTTCCTGGGAAGCCACCACTATTGAGATGGATTAGGGACTTTGGAGGTTTATCCTATTAGAAGGGTTGTGGCCATTGGAATGGGCACACACAATTCCCTTGGAGAGGGCAAGTACAGTCCTGAGGTTTGGCTCCAGGAGCCTGAGCCTGTAGGTTGTGTAGGCCAGGGCTGTTTGGACAGTTGTCTGAAAACACAAACTCGGCTTATGTTTCGGGTCATAGGTATGGCAGGACTGACCTACAGACCATGAGGAGAACTCTTCTGGATTAGAAAAAAGGGCGAGTGTGAGGCTCTTGCTCAAGTATTTGTCTCTGGATATCGTGTCACTCATGGTCGTGGAATTTCTGGGTGACTTCATGGGAAATGGACGAGTCTTACTCTCTGGTTGTTTGGCCCCGTCCAAAGAGTTTGGGGTCAATCTGTGGGCTGGAAGAATTTCGTTTTTTTTTTTTTGTTGTTGTTGTTGTTGTTGTTTTCATTTTTAACCTCAGGTGTCCCACCAAATGAGGGATTCCAGAGTAGAGCCCTGGGGAGGGGCGACTGGACAATCAGAAATCTGGTTAAAAATTGGGGCCTAGGGACATGTCAAGCCCATTATGACATCTAATGGTCCATCCACTGAAAGGACTTACTAGAGGACAGGACTCATGCTGAGGGTCACAATGCGTATGTATGCCCTCGTCGCACTCAAGAATGGGTGGGGCCTCAGGGTGAATGCTGGATTCTCCTACACTGAACGTTGGACAACGTGCCAACCACAAGGGTTCTTGCCATGGGTAAGGAGGATTTCTGATTTCTGCATCAGACTCACCCCTGGGCAGTGATTGGAGATAAGGTCTCGGTTCTGAAGCCTGAAAACGGAGGTAGGGAAGAGATGATGACCTAAAACCATGGCGGGTTTTTTGTGCTCAGTGTGCGGTCATCTTTCTGGGTGTTGGTCAGGAGGTCCGGGCTCAGGTTGTGTTCGACAGTGCATTAGTGCCCAGGTTAGACTATATAATTTGGGTAACGTCGAGTGCTGTGTAGGTTTATCCTCATTTAAGGTGCCTGGGCAGCTCATGAGGCAATAATTTTTTTTTCTAGAGGGCAGGCAGAGTGCTGCATTGTGGGTCCGGAAATGCCAACCTTGAGGGCTTCGGGGCCTTGAGTGTGAGGACGGAAGTCTGAGAAGACAAGCTAGACTTGGGTTTCAGGTTGAGGGCATGGCAGGTACCCCCTGCAGATCTGAACCAATATCTCATGCATCTGAAGTCAGGGCGAGGATCAGACGTTGGCTCAGGTTGGAGTTTCTGTGCATGACGGCCGCTTCATGAAGGGAGCGGAATTTCGGGGCCATTGAGGTTTTCCCACGTTGGGAATTGTGGGATGCCCCCTTCAAGGATTCCTACTGCGGGACAATTGAGACCTGTTGGACAGCTCCAGGACATCCCATATGGATGACTCCAGAGCACCGTTCGCGGATGGATGCCTGGGAAGCCCGCCTCGCATTCCAATTGTCTCCTAGCAACAAGACAGTTTAGATCTGATGGCTCTGCCAGAGCAACCGGGGTGGCTGACTTGAAATGGACTTTCCTGAGGATGGGTCCTAATGTGTTTTTGTGTCCATGAGGGCCTTGGAATGGGGCAGTGGCACCGGGACCCTGAAGTACTCTCCTAAGCTTTGGACATGGCTCCCATGCACAGGATTCCTTGTGGAGACGAGATGAGTTCTGATGGGTGCCTCAGGAAAACCCCTAATCTCGTATTGGAATCAGGCTTTTGAGGACACATGCCTGTAACCCAAAGCAATGGATCCTATTATGGCCTAGGGTCCTGTCTGGTTCAATCTTCTTCTCTGGGGACATCCATCTATGGTATGAGTGGAGGTCGATTATCAGCTGGTGTCAGACAGCCCTTGTTTGTTCCGAGCGACCTACACTATTGGGATGGCCTCAGGGACTTTGGAGGTTTCTCCTAACATGTATGATTTTGGACCATGGAATGGGCAGAATTCCCATGGATTGGTAGGCACAGTCCTAATGTGTGTCTCCAGGGGCCCAGCCTGGAGGGTGTGTGGCCCAAGACTTTGAGGACAGAAGTCTGAGAACACAAACTCAGCTTAGGTTTGGGGACGCAGGTATGGCAGGCCCGATCTACAAACCATGAGAAGAACTCTTCAGGATATGAAGAAAGTGCGAGTCTGAGGCGCTTGCTCAGGCTTTTGTCTCTGGATTTTGTATCAGCGATGGCCATGGAATGGCGGGGAGGCCTAATGGGCCATGGCCGAATCTTCCTCTCTGAGGATTTGGCCCGATTCCCAATTGCTTTTCGTCAATCTGTGGGATGGGAGGTCTCCTTTCAGGTTTGTTACCTCAGGTGTCCCACCAAAAGAGGAATTCCTAAGCAAAGCCGTGGGGAATACTGAAGGGACTACCCGAACTATGGTTAAAAATTGGGGCCTAGGTGCATGGCAAGCCCAATATGCTATCTCTTCATCCAGCCACTGAGTGGCCTTACTTGAGGACTGGTCTCAGCCTGAGGGTCACAATGTGTGTTTGTGACCAATGTGGCCCGCGAGCATGGGCTGGGCCTCATGGGCCACACTGGTTCCAACTACACTGAACGTTGGACAACATGCCAACCACAAGGTTTCTTGCCATGGGGAAGGAGTTCTGATTTCTGCATCACCTTCAAACCTGCGCAGTGATTGGAGATAAGGTCTAGGTTCTGAAACCTGAAAACCGAGGTTGGGAAGAGATGACGACCTAAGGCCACTGCGACTCGATGTGCTCAGTGTGCGGCCAGCTGTCTGAGGGCGTCCAGGCTCAGGCTGTGTCAGAAAGGGCATTAGTGCCCTGGTCAGCCTATGGATTTGGGGTACAGCCAAGGTCGGTGCAGGTTGATCCTCATTTGGGGTTACTGGGTAGACCCAGAGGACAATGTTTTTCTTCTGGAGGGCAGGCAGAGTGCTGCATTGTAGTTATGGATTGCCAAACTGGAGGGCTTGTGGGCCAGTAGTCTGACGACAAAAGTCCGAGAATACAAGCTAGGCTTAGGTTTCTGGGTGAGGCCATGGCAGGCACAATCTACAGACCTGAATCGAGATCTCGTGCATCTGAAGTCAGGGCGAGGATCAGATGATCGCTAGGGTTGGAGTTTCTGTCCCTGATGGCCCCTTTTGAATGGGAGGGCATCACGAGGCCATGGGGGTTTTCCAACGTTGGGAGTTGTGAGAAGCTCCAAACTGCAGAGAGTCTTCTGCAGGACAATTGAGACCTGTTGTTTGGCTCCAGACCAAAGATTCTGAGCAGGGTTCTAAGGATGGATGGCTGGGTAGCCAACTTCGCATTCCAATTGTCTCCTAGCAACAAAACAGGTTAGATCTCCTGGATCTGTGGGGAGCAACCGAGGACGCTGAGTTGAAATCGACACCCCTGGGGATGGGTCCTAATGTGCTTTTGTGTCTATGGAGACCTTGGAATGAAGCGGTGGCACTGGGGCCCTAAAGGGTTCTCCTAAACCGAGGCTTTGACACAGCTCCAACGTGCAAGTTTCCCATGTGTAGATGAGATGTCTTCTGATGGGTGAGTCAAGAAACAGCTATATGCTGTTTTGATATCCAGGCCTCTGAGGAGAGATGCCTGGAAACCAAACAATGGATCTGATTAGTGCCTAGGGGCCTGTTCTTTCCTTTTTACCTCTGGAGACATCTGTCTATGAGTCTGAGTGCAGGTAGGTGCTCAGTTGGGCTCAGATTGCCCCTGTTTTTCCTGGGAAGCCACCACTATTGAGATGGATCAGGGACTTTGGAGGTTTATACTATTAGAAGGGTTGTGGCCATTGGAATGGGCACACACAATTCCCTTGGAGAGGGCAAGTACAGTCCTCAGGTTTGGCTCCAGGGGCCTGAGCCTGTAGGTTGTGTAGCCCAGGGCTGTTTGGACAGTTGTCTGAAAACACAAACTCGGCTTATGTTTCGGTCATAGGTATTGCAGGACTGACCTACAGATCATGAGGAGAACTCTTCGGGATTTGAAAAAAGGGCGAGTGTGAGGCTCCTGCTCAAGTTTTTGTCTCTGGATATCGTGTCACTCATGGTCGTGGAATTTCTGGGTGACTTCATGAAAAATCGTCGAGTCTTACTCTCTGGTGGTTTGGCCCCGTCCAAAGAGTTTGGGGTCATTCTGTGGGCTGCAAGAAGTCCGTTTTTGTTGTTGTTGTTGTTGTTGTTGTTTTCTTTTTTAACCTCAGGTGTCCCACCAAATGAGGGATTCCAGAGTAAAGGCCTGGGGAGGGGCGACTGGACAACCAGAAATCTGGTTAAAAATTGGGGCCTAGGGACATGTCAAGCCCATTATGACATCTAATGGTCCAGCCACTGAGAGGACTTACTAGAGGACAGGACTCATGCTGAGGGTCACAATGCGTATGTATGCCCTCGTCGCACCCAAGAATGGGCGGGGCCTCAGGGTGAATGCTGGTTTCTCCTACACTGAACGTTGGACAACGTGCCAACCACAAGGGTTCTTGCCATGGGTAAGGAGGATTTCTGATTTCTGCATCAGACTCACCCCTGGGCAGTGATTGGAGATAAGGTCTCGGTTCTGAAGCCTGAAAACGGAGGTAGGGAAGAGATGATGACCTAAGGCCATGGCGGGTTTTATGTGCTCAGTGTGCGGTCAGCTTTCTGGGTATTGGTCAGGAGGTCCGGGCTCAGGTTGTGTTCGACAGTGCATTAGTGCCCAGGTTAGACTATATAATTTGGGTAACGTCGAGTGCTGTGTAGGTTTATCCTCATGTAAGCTGCCTGGGCAGCTCATGAGGCATCAATTTTTTTTCTAGAGGGCAGACAGAGTGCTGCATTGTGGGTTGGGAATTGCCAAACTTGAGGGCATTGGGTCCAGGAGTGTGAGGACGGAAGTCTGAGAAGACAAGCTAGACTTGGGTTTCAGGGTGAGGGCACGGTAGGTACCCCCTGCAGATCTGAACCAATATCTCATGCATCTGAAGTCAGGGCGAGGATCAGACGTTGGCTCAGGTTGGAGTTTCTGTGCATGATGGCCGCTTCATGAAGGGAGCAGAATCTCGGGGCCAATGAGGTTTTCCCACGTTGGGAGTTGTGGAATGCCCCCTTCAAGGATTCCTACTGCGGGACAATTGAGACCTGTTGGACAGCTCCAGGACATCCCATATGGAATGACTCCAGAGTACCGTTCGTGGATGGATGCCTGGGAAGCCTGCCTCGCATTCCAATTCTCTCCTAGCAACAAGACAGTTTAGATCTGATGGCTCTGCCGGAGCAACCGGGGTGGCTGAGTTGAAATGGACTTTCCTGAGGATGGGTCCTAATGTGTTTTTGTGTCCATGAGGGCCTTGGAATGGGGCAGTGGCACCGGGACCCTGAAGTACTCTCCTAAGCTTTGGACATGGCTCCCATGCACAGGTTCCTTGGGAGACGAGATGAGTTCTGATGGGTGCCTCAGGAAAACCCCTATGCTCGTAATGGAATCAGGCTTTTGAGGATACATGCCTGTAACCCAAAGCAATGGATCCTATTATGGCCTAGGGTCCTGTCTGGTTCAATTTCTTCTTTGGGGACATCCATCTATGGTATGAGTGGAGGTCGATTATCAGCTGGTGTTAGACAGCCCTTGTTTGTTCTGGGAGACCTACACTATTGGGATGGCCTCAGGGACTTTGGAGGTTTCTCCTAATTTGTACGATTTTGGACCATGGAATGGGCAGAATTCCCATGGATTGGTAGGCACAGTCCTAATGTGTGTCTCCAGGGACCCAGTCTGGAGGGAGTGTGGCCCAAGACTTTGAGGACAGAAGTCTGAAAACACAAACTCAGCTTAGGTTTGGGGACGTAGGTATGGCAGGCCCGATCTACAAACCATGAGAAGAACTCTTCAGTATATGAAGAATGTGCGAGTCTGAGGCGCTTGCTCAGGCTTTTGTCTCTAGATTTTGTATCAGCGATGGCCGTGGAATGTCGGGGAGGCCTCATGGGCCATGGACAAATCTTCTTCTGAGGATTTGGCCCGATTCCCAATTGCTTTTCGTCAATCTGTGGGATGGATGGACTCATTTCAGTTTTGTTACCTCAGGTGTCCCAACTAAATTGGAATTCCAAAGCAAAGCCGTGGGGAAGACTGAAGAGACAACCCGAACTATGGTTAAAAATTGGGGCCTAAGGGCATGGCAAGCCCAATATACTATCTCTTCATCCAGCCACTGACTGGCCTTACTTGAGGACTGGGCTCAGCCTGAGGGTCACAATGTGCGTTTGTGACCAAAGTGGCCGGCGAGCATGGGCAGGGCATCATGGGCCACACTGGTTTCAACTACACTGAACGTTGGACAACATGCCAACCACAAGGTTTCTTGCCATGGGGAAGGAGTTCTGATTTCTGCATCACCTTCAACCCTGGGCAGTGATTGGAGATAAGGTCTAGGTTCTGAAACCTGAAAACCGAGGTTGGGAAGGGATGACGACCTAAGGCCACGGCAGCTCGATGTGCTCAGTGTGCGGCCAGCTGTCTGGGAGGGGCCAGGGGGTCCAGGCTCAGCCTGTGTCAGAAAGGGCATTAGTGCCCTGGTCAGCCTATGTATTTGGGGTACAGCCAAGGTCGGTGCAGGTTGATCCTCATTTAGGGTTACTGGGTAGCCCCAGAGGACAATGTTTTTCTTCTGGAGGGCGGGCAGGGTGCTGCATTGTAGTTCTGGATTGCCAAACTGGAGGGCTTGTGGGCCAGTAGTCTCACGACCAAAGTCTGAGAACACAAGCTAGGCTTAGGTTTCTGGGTGAGGCCATGGCAGGCACAATGTACAGACCTGAATCGAGATCTCGTGCATCTGAAGTCAGGGCGAGGATCAGACGATCACTCAGGTTGGAGTTTCTGTCCCTGATGGCCCCTTCATGAATGAGTGGGCATCACGACGCCATGGGCGTTTTCTCACGATGGGAGTTGTGAGAAGCTCCAAACTGCAGAGAGTCTTCTGCAGGACAATTGAGACCTGTTGTTTGGGTCCAGGCCAATGATTCTGAGCAGGGTTCTAAGGATGGATGGCTGGGTAGCCCACCTCGCATTCCAATTGTCTCTCAGCAACAAGACAGGTTAGATCTCCTGGATCTGTGGGGAGCAACCGAGGACGCTTATTTGAAATGGACACCCCTGGGGATGTGTCCTAATGTGCTTTTGTGTCTATGGAGACCTTGGAATGAAGCGGTGGCACTGGGGCCCTAAAGGGTTCTTTTAAACAGAGGCTTTGACACAGCTCCAACGTGCAAGTTTCCCATGTGTAGATGAGATGTTTTCTGATGGGTGAGTCAAGAAACAGCTATGTGCTGTTTTGATATGCAGGCCTCTGAGGAGAGATTCCTGGAAACCAAAGCAATGGATCTGATTAGTGCCTAGGTGCCTGTTCTTTCCTTTTTACCTCTGGGGACATCTGTCTATGGGTCTGAGTGCAGGTAGGTGCTCAGTTGGGCTCAGATTGCCCCTATTTTTCCTGGGAAGCCACCAATATTGAGATAAATCAGGGACTTTGGAGGTTTATCCTATTAGTAGGGTTGTGGCCATTGGAATGGGCACACACAATTCCCTTGGAGAGGGCAAGTACAGTCCTCAGGTTTGGCTCCAGGGGCCTGAGCCTGTAGATTGTGTAGGCCAGGGCTGTTTGGACAGTTGTCTGAAAACACAATCTCGGCTTATGTTTTGGGTTAGGTATGGCAGGACTGACCTTCAGACCATGAGGAGAACTCTTCGGTATTTGAAAGAAGGGCGAGTGTGAGGCTCCTGCTCAAGTTTTTGTCTCTGGATATCGTGCCACTCATGGTCGTGGAATTTCTGGGTGACTTCATGGGAAATGGACGAGTCTTACTCTCTGGTGGTTTGGCCCCGTCCAAAGAGTTTAGGGTCATTTTGTGGGTTGGAAGAAGTCTGTTTTGTTGTTGTTGTTGTTGTTGTTGTTGTTTTCTTTTTTAACCTCAGGTGTCCCACCAAATGAGGGATTCCAGAGTGGAACCCTGTGGAGGGGCGACTGGACAATCAGAAATCTGGTTAAAAATTGGGGCCTAGGGACATGTCAAGCCCATTATGACATCTAATGGTCCAGCCACTGAGAGGACTTACTAGAGGACAGGACTCATGCTGAGGGTCACAATGCGTATGTATGCCCTTGTCGCACGCAAGAATGGGCGGGGCCTCAGGGTGAATGCTGGTTTTTTCTACACTGAACGTTGGAAAACGTGCCAACCACAAGGGTTCTTGCCATGGGTAAGGAGGATTTCTGATTTCTGCATCAGACTCACCCCTGGGCAGTGATTGGAGATAAGGTCTCGGTTCTGAAGCCTGAAAACGGAGGTAGGGAAGAGATGATGACCTAAGGCCATGACGGGTCTGATGTGCTCAGGGTGCGGTCAGCTGTCTGGGTGTTGGTCAGCAGGTCCGGGCTCAGGTTGTGTCAGACAGTGCATTAGTGCCCCGGTTAGACTATATAATTTGGGTATATTCGAGTGCCGTGTAGGTTTATCTTCATTTAAGCTGCCTGGTCAGCTCATTAGGCAATATATTTTTTCTAGAGGGCAGGCAGAGTGCTTCATTGTCGGTCCGGAATTGCCAAACTTGAGGGCTTCGGGGCCAGGAGAGTGAGGACGGAAGTCTGAGAACACAAGCTAGACTTCGGATTCAGGGTGAGGGCACGGCAGGTACCCGCTGCAGATCTGAACCAATATCTCATGCACCTGAGTCAGGGCGAGGATCCGACGTTGGCTCAGGTTGGAGTTTCTGTGCATGACAGCCCCTTCATGAAGGGAGCGGAATCTCGAGGCCATGGAGGTTTTCCACGTTGGGAGATGTGGGATGCCCCCTTCAAGGATTCCTTCTGCGGGACAATTGAGACCTGTTGGACAGCTCCAGGACATCCCATTTGGAATGACTCCAGAGCACCATTCGAGGATGGATGCCTGGGAAGTCCGCCTCGCCTTCCAATTGTCTCCTAGCAACAAGACAGTTTAGATCTAATGGATCTGCGGGAGCAACCGGGGTGGCTGAGTTGAAATGCACTTTCCAGAGGATGGGTCCTAATGTGTGTTTGTGTCCATGAGGGCCTTGGAATGGGGAGGTGGCACCGGGACCCTGAAGTATTCTCCTAAGCTTTGGCATAGCTCCCATGCACAAGTTTCCTTGTGGAGACGAGATTTGTTCTGATGGGTGCCTCAGGAATTCCCCTCTGTTGGTATTGGAATCCAGGCTTTTGAGGAGACATGCCTGTAAACCAAAGCAATGGATGCGATAATGGCCTCGGGTCCTGTCTGGTTCAATCTTCTTGGTATGAGTGGAGGTAGATGAGTGGAGGTAGATGCTCAGCCGATATCAACCGCCCTTTTTTGTCCCGGGCGACCTACTCTATTGGGATGGCCTCAGGGACTTTGGAGGGTTCTCCTAATTTGTACGATTTTTGACAATGGAATGGGCAGAATTGCCATGGATTGGGTGGGGGCAGACCTAATGTGTGGCTCCAGGGGCCCCAGCCTGGAGGGAGTGTGGCCCAGGACTTTGAGGACAGAAGACTGAAAACACAAACTCAGCTTAAGTTTGGGGACGTAGATATGGCACGCCCGATCTACAAACCATGAGAAGAACTCTTCAGGATTGAAGAATGATCGAGTCTGAGGCGCTTGCTCAGGCTTTTGTCTCTGGATTTTGTTTCATCGATGGCCGTGGAATGTTGGAGAGATCTCATGGGCCATACACGAATCTTCCTCTCTGTGGATTTGGCCCGATCCCAATTGTTTTTCCTCAATCTGTGGGATGGGAGGACTCCGTTCAGGTTTGTTACCTCAAGTGTCCCACCAAAAGAGGAATTCCAAAGCAGAGCCCTGGGGAAGAGTGAAGGGACACCTCGAATTATGGTTAAAAATTGGGGCCTAGGGGCATGGCAAGCCCAATATGCTGTCTCTTCATATAGGCCCTGAGAGGCCTTACCTGAGGACTGGGCTCAGGCTGAGGGTCACAATGTGTGTTTGTTACCAATGTGGCCCGCAATCATGGGCTGGGCCTCATGGGCCATGCTTGTTTCAACTACACTGAACGTTGGACAACATGCCAACCACAAGGTTTCTTGCCATGGGGAAAGAGTTCTGATTTCTGCATCATTTTCAACCCTGGGCAGTGGATGGAGATAAGGTCTAGGTTCTGGAGCCTGAAAACCGCAGTTGGGAAGAGATGACGAACTAAGGCCATGGCGGTTCCGATGTGCTCAGTGTGCGGCCAGCTGTCTGGGTGGAACCAGGAGGTCCAGGCTCAGGCTGGGTCAGAAGGGGAAATAGTGCCCAGGTCAGCCTATATGTTTGGGGTACAGCCGAATGGCTTGCAGGTTGATCCTCATTTCGGGTTTCGGGGTAGCCCTGAGGGCAATGTTTTACTTCTGTAGGGCAGGCAGAGTGCGGCATTGTAGTTCTGGATTGCCAAACTGGAGGGCTTGTGGGCCAGTAGTCTGAGGACGGAGTCTGAGAACCCAAGATAGGCCTAGGTTTCTGGGTGAAGATATGGCAGGCACAATCTACAGACATCAATAGAGATCTCGTGCATCTGAAGTCAGGGCAAGGATCAGACGATCGCTCAGGTTGGACTTTCTGCCCTGATGGCCCTTTCTTGAAGGGGGTTGGATCACGAGGACATGGGGGTTTTCCCACGATGGGAGTTGTGAGAAGCTCCAAACTGCAAAGATTCTTCTGCAAAACAATTAAGACCTGTTGGTTGTCTCCAGGCCAACGCTTCCGAGCAGGGTTCTAAGGATGGATGGCTGGGTAGCCCACCTCGCATTCCAACTGTCTCCAAGCAACAAGACAGGTTAGATCTGCTGGATGTGGGGGGCAACCGAGGAGGCTGAGTTGAAATGGACTCTCCTGTGGATGTGTCCTAATATGTTTTTGTGTCTATGGAGACATTGGAATGAAGCGGTGGCCCTGGGGCCCTGAAGGGTTTCCTAAACGGAGTCTTTGACACAGCTCCAACGTGCATGTTTCCCATGTGTAGATGAGATTTGTTCTGATGGGTGAGTCAAGAAACAGCCATATGCTGGTATGAAATCCAGGCCTCTGAGGAGAGAAGCCTGGAAACCACAGCAATGGATCCGATTAGTGCCTAGGGGCATGTTCGTTCCTTTTTACCTCTGGGGACATCAGTCTACGGGTCTGAGTAAAGGTAGGTGCTCAGATGGGCTCAGTTTGCCCCTGTTTGTCCTGGGAAGCCACAACTATTGGGATGGCCTCAGGGACTTTCGAGGTTATCCTATTAGTATGGTTGTGGCCATTGGAATGGGCACATACAATTCCCTTGGAGAGGGCATGTATAGTCCTCAGGTTTGGCTCCAGGGCCCTGAGCCTGTAGGGTGTGTAGGCCAGAGCTGTTTGGACAGTTGTCTGAAAACACAAACTCGGCTTATGTTTTGGGTCATAGGTATGGCAGGAATGATCTACGGACCATGAGGAGAACACTTCGGGATATGAAAAAAGGGAGAGTGTGAGGCTCTTGCTCATGTTTTTGTCTCTGGATATCGTGTCACTCATAGTCGTGAAATTGCCGGGTGACTTCATGGGAAATGGACGAGTCTTACACTCTGGGGGTTCGGTCCCGTCCAAAGAGTTTGGGGTCATTCTGGGGATGGAAGAAGTCCGTTGTTTTGTTGTTGTTGTCGATTTGTTTCATTTTGTTTTTCAACCTCAGATGTCCCACCAAATGAGGGATTCCAGAGTAGAGCCCTGGGGTGGGGCGACTGGACAACCAGAAATCTGGTTAAAAATTGGGGACTAGGGACATGTCAAGCCCATTATGACATCTAATGATCCAGCCACTGAGAGGACTTACTAGAGGACAGGACTCACGCTGAGGTCACAATGCGTGTTTATGCTCTCGTCGCACTCAAGAATGGGTGGGGCCTCAGGGTGAATGCTGGTTTCTCCTACACTGAACGTTGGACAACATGCCAACCACAAGGTTTCTTGCCATGGCTCAGGAAGAGTTCTGATTTCTGCAAGACAGTCACCCGTGGGCAGTGATTGGAGATAAGGTCTAGGTTCTTAAGCCTGAAAACGGAGGTAGGGAAGAGATGATGACCTAAGGCCATGTCGGGTCTGATGTGCTCAGGGTGCGGTCAGCTGTCTGGTGCGGTCAGCAGGTCCGGGCTCAGGTTGTGTCAGACAGTGCATTAGTGCCCAGGTTAGACTATATAATTTGGGTACATTCGAGTGCCGTTTAGGTTTATCTTCATTTAAGCTGCCTGGTCAGCTCATTAGGCAATATATTTTTTCTAGAGGGCAGGCAGAGTGCTTCATTGTCGGTCCGGAATTGCCAACCTTGAGGGCTTCGGGGCCAGGAGAGTGAGGACGGAAGTCTGAGAACACAAGCTAGACTTCGGATTCAGGGTGAGGGCACGGCAGGTACCCCCTGCAGATCTGAACCAATATCTCATGCATCTGAAGTCAGGGCGAGGATCCGACGTTGGCTCAGGTTGGAGTTTCTGTGCATGACGGCCCCTTCATGAAGGGAGCGGAATCTCGAGGCCATGGAGGTTTTCCACGTTGGGAGATGTGGGATGCCCCCTTCAAGGATTCCTTCTGCGGGACAATTGAGACCTGTTGGACAGCTCCAGGACATCCCATTTGGAATGACTCCAGGGCACCGTTCGAGGATGGATGCCTGGGAAGTCCGCCTCGCCTTCCAATTGTCTCCTAGCAACAAGACAGTTTAGATCTAATGGATCTGCGGGAGCAACCGGGGTGGCTGAGTTGAAATGCACTTTCCAGAGGATGGGTCCTAATGTGTGTTTGTGTCCATGAGGGCCTTGGAATGGGGAGGTGGCACCGGGACCCTGAAGTATTCTCCTAAGCTTTGGCATAGCTCCCATGCACAAGTTTCCTTGTGGAGACGAGATTTGTTCTGATGGGTGCCTCAGGAAATCCCCTCTGCTTGTATTGGAATCCAGGCTTTTGAGGAGACATGCCTGTAAACCAAAGCAATGGATGCGATAATGGCCTCGGGTCCTGTCTGGTTCAATCTTCTTGGTATGAGTGGAGGTAGATGAGTGGAGGTAGATGCTCAGCCAGTATCAACCGCCCATTTTTTGTCCCGGGCGACCTACACTATTGGGATGGCCTCAGGGACTTTGGAGGGTTCTCCTAATTTGTACGATTTTTGACAATGGAATGGGCCGAATTCCCATGGATTGGGTGGGGGCAGACCTAATGTGTGGCTCCAGGGGCCCCAGCCTGGAGGGAGTGTGGCCCAGGACTTTGAGGACAGAAGACTGAAAACACAAACTCAGCTTAAGTTTGGGGACGTAGGTATGGCACGCCCGATCTACAAACCATGAGAAGAACTCTTCAGGATATGAAGAATGAGCGAGTCTGAGGCGCTTGCTCAGGCTTTTGTCTCTGGATTTTGTTTCAGCGATGGCCGTGGAATGTTGGGGAGTTCTCATGGGCTATGGACGAATCTTCCTCTCTGTGGATTTGGCCCGATCCCAATTGCTTTTCGTCAATCTGTGGGATGGGAGGACTCCGTTCAGGTTTGTTACCTCAGGTGTCCCACCAAAAGAGGAATTCCAAAGCAGAGCCCTGGGGAAGAGTGAAGGGACACCCCGAACTATGGTTAAAAATTGGGGCCTAGGGGCATGGCAAGCCCAATATGCTGTCTCTTCATATAGGCCCTGAGAGGCCTTACCTGAGGACTGGGCTCAGGCTGAGGTTCACAATGTGTGTTTGTGACCAATGTGGCCCGCAATCATGGGCTGGGCCTCATGGGCCACGCTAGTTTCAACTACACTGAACGTTGGACAACATGCCAACCACAAGGTTTCTTGCCATGGGGAAAGAGTTCTGATTTCTGCATCATTTTAAACCCTGGGCAGTTTATGGAGATAAGGTCTAGATTCTGGAGCCTGAAAACCGCAGTTGGGAAGAGATGACGAACTAAGGCCATGGCGGTTCCGATGTGCTCAGTGTGAGGCCAGCTGTCTGGGTGGGACCAGGAGTTCCAGGCTCTGGCTGGGTCAGAAGGGGAAATATTGCCCAGGTCAGCCTATATGTTTGGGGTACAGCCGATTGACGTGCAGGTTGATCCCCATTTGGGGTTTCAGGGTAGCCCTGAGGGCAATGTTTTACTTCTGTAGGGCAGGCAGAGTGCGGCATTGTAGTTCTGGATTGCCAAACTGGAGGGCTTGTGGGCCAGTAGTCTGAGGACGGAGTCTGAGAACCCAAGCTAGGCCTAGGTTTCTGGGTGAGGATATGGCAGGCACAATCTACAGAACTCAATAGAGATCTCGTGCATCTGAAGTCAGGGCTAGGATCAGACGATCGCTCCGGTTGGACTTTCTACCCTGATGGCCCTTTCTTGAAGGGGGTTGGATCACGAGGACATGGGGGTTTTCCCACGATGGGAGTTGTGAGAAGCTCCAAACTGCAAAGATTCTTCTGCAGGACAATTGAGACCAGTTGGTTGGCTCCAGGCCAACGATTCCGAGCAGGGTTCTAAGGATGGATGGCTGGGTAGCCCACCTCGCATTCCAATTGTCTCCAAGCAACAAGACAGGTTAGATCTGCTGGATGTGGGGGGCAACCGAGGAGGCTGAGTTGAAATGGACTCTCCTGTGGATGTGTCCTAATATGTTTTTGTGTCTATGGAGACCTTGGAATGAAGCGGTGGCCCTGGGGCCCTGAAGGGTTCTCCTAAACAGAGGCTTTGACACAGCTCCAACGTGGAAGTTTCCCATGTGTAGATGAGATTTGTTCTGATGGGTGAGTCAAGAAACAGCCATATGCTGGTATTGAAATCCAGGCCTCTGAGGAGAGATGCCTGGAAACCAAAGCAATGGATCCGATTAGTGCCTAGGGGCCTGTTCGTTCCTTTTTACCTCTGGGGACATCAGTCTACGGGTCTGAGTAAAGGTAGGTGCTCAGATTGGCTCAGATTGCCCCTGTTTGTCCTGGGAAGCCACAACAATTGGGATGGCCTCAGGGACTTTGGAGGTTATCCTATTAGTAGGGTTGTGGCCATTGGAATGGGCACATACAATTCCCTTGGAGAGGGCAAGTACGGTCCTCAGGTTTGGCTCCAGGGCCCTGAGCATGTAGGGTGTGTAGGCCAGAGGTGTTTGGACAGTTGTCTGAAAACACAAACTCGGCTTATGTTTTGGGTCATAGGTATGGCAGGACTGATCTACAGACCATGAGGAGAACACTTCGGGATATGAAAAAAGGGCGAGTGTGAGGCTCTTGCTCAAGTTTTTGTCTCTGGATATCGTGTCACTCATGGTCGTGAAATTGCCGGGTGACTTCATGGGAAATGGACGAGTCTTACTCTCTGGGGGTTCGGTCCCGTCCAAAGAGTTTGGGGTCATTCTGGGGATGGAAGAAGTCCGTTTTTTTGCTGTTGTTGTCGATTTGTTTCATTTTGTTTTTCAACCTCAGATGTCCCACCAATTGAGGGATTCCAGAGTAGAGCCCTGGGGTGGGGCGACTGGACAACCAGAAATCTGGTTAAAAATTGGGGACTAGGGACATGTCAAGCCCATTATGACATCTAATGGTCCAGCCACTGAGAGGACTTACTAGAGGACAGGACTCACGCTGAGGTCACAATGCGTGTTTATGCTCTCGTCGCACTCAAGAATGGGCGGGGCCTCAGGGTGAATGCTGTTTTCTCCTACACTGAACGTTGGACAACATGCCAACCACAAGGTTTCTTGCCATGGGTCAGGAAGAGTTCTGATTTCTGCATCACAGTCACCCGTGGGCAGTGATTGGAGATAAGGTCTAGGTTCTGAAGCGTGAAAACTGAGGTAGGGAAGAGATGATGACCTAAGGCCATGGCGGGTCTGATGTGCTCAGGGTGCGGTCAGCTGTCTGGGTGTTGGTCAGCAGGTCCGGGCTCAGGTTGTGTCAGACAGTGCATTAGTGCCCAGGTTAGACTATATAATTTGGGTACATTCGAGTGCCGTGTAGGTTTATCTTCATTTAAGCTGCCTGGTCAGCTCATTAGGCAATATATTTTTTTTAGAGGGCAGGCAGAGTGCTTCATTGTCGGTCCGGAATTGCCAAACTTGAGGGCTTCAGGGCCAGGAGAGTGAGGACGGATGTCTGAGGACACAAGCTAGACTCTGGATTCAGGGTGAGGGCACGGCAGGTACCCCCTGCAGATCTGAACCAATATCTCATGCATCTGAAGTCAGGGCGAGGATCCGACGTTGGCTCAGGTTGGAGTTTCTGTGCATGACGGCCCCTTCATGAAGGGAGTGGAATCTCGAGGCCATGGAGGTTTTCCACGTTGGGAGATGTGGGATGCCCCCTTCAAGGATTCCTTCTGCGGGACAATTGAGACCTTTTGGACAGCTCCAGGACATCCCATATGGAATGACTCCAGAGCACCGTTCGAGGATGGATGCCTGGGAAGTATGCCTCGCCTTCCAATTGTCTCCTAGCAACAAGACAGTTTAGATCTAATGGATCTGCGGGAGCAACCGGGTGGCTGAGTTGAAATGTACTTTCCAGAGGATGGGTCCTAATGTGTGTTTGTGTCCATGAGGGCCTTGGAATGGGGAGGTGGCACCGGGGCCCTGAAGTATTCTCCTAAGCTTTGGCATAGCTCCCATGCAAAAGTTTCCTTGTGGAGACGAGATTTGTTCTGATGGGTGCCTCAGGAAATCCCCTCTGCTGGTATTGGAATCCAGGCTTTTGAGGAGACATGCCTGTAAACCAAAGCAATGGATCCGATAATGGCCTCGGGTCCTGTCTGGTTCAATCTTCTTGGTATGAGTGGAGGTAGAAGAGTGGAAGTAGATGCTCAGCCGGTATCAACCGCCCTTTTTTGTCCCGGGCGACCTACACTATTGGGATGGCCTCAAAGACTTTGGAGGGTTCTCCTAATTTGTACGATTTTTGACAATGGAATGGGCAGAATTCCCATGGATTGGGTGGGGGCAGTCCTAATGTGTGGCTCCAGGGGCCCCAACCTGGAGGGAGTGTGGCCCAGGACTTTGAGGACAGAAGAATGAAAACACAAACTCAGCTTAAGTTTGGGGACGTAGGTATGGCACGCCCGATCTACAAACCATGAGAAGAACTCTTCAGGATATGAAGAATGAGCGAGTCTGAGGCGCTTGCTCAGGCTTTTGTCTCTGGATTTTGTTTCAGCGATGGCTGTGGAATGTTGGGGAGGTCTCATGGGCCATGGACGAATCTCCCTCTCTGTGGATTTGGCCCGATCCCAATTGTTTTTCGTCAATCTGTGGGATGGGAGGACTCCTTTCAGGTTTGTTACCTCAGGTGTCCCACCAAAAGAGGAATTCCAAAGCAGAGCACTGGGGAAGAGTGAAGGGACAACCCGAACTATGGTTAAAAATTGGGGACTAGGGGCATGGCAAGCCCAATATGCTGTCTCTTCATATAGGCCCTGAGAGGCCTTACCTGAGGACTGGGCTCAGGCTGAGGATCACAATGTGTGTTTGTGACCAATGTGGCCCGCAAGCATGGGCTGGGCCTCATGGGCCACGCTAGTTTCAACTACACTGAACGTTGGACAACATGCCAACCACAAGGTTTCTTGCCATGGGGAAAGAGTTCTGATTTCTGCATCATTTTAAACCCTGGGCAGTTTATGGAGATAAGGTCTAGATTCTGGAGCCTGAAAACCGCAGTTGGGAAGAGATGACAAACTAAGGCCATGGCGGTTCCGATGTGCTCAGTGTGAGGCCAGCTGTCTGGGTGGGACCAGGAGTTCCAGGCTCAGGCTGGGTCAGAAGGGGAAATATTGCCCAGGTCAGCCTATATGTTTGGGGTACAGCCGATTGGCGTGCAGGTTGATCCCCATTTGGGGTTTCAGGGTAGCCCTGAGGGCAATGTTTTACTTCTGTAGGGCAGGCAGAGTGCGGCATTGTAGTTCTGGATTGCCAAACTGGAGGGCTTGTGGGCCAGTAGTCTGAGGACGGAGTCTGAGAACCCAAGCTAGGCCTAGGTTTCTGGGTGAGGATATGGCAGGCACAATCTACAGAACTCAATAGAGATCTCGTGCATCTGAAGTCAGGGCAAGGATCAGACGATCGCTCCGGTTGGACTTTCTACCCTGATGGCCCTTTCTTGAAGGGGGTTGGATCACGAGGACATGGGGGTTTTCCCACGATGGGAGTTGTGAGAAGCTCCAAACTGCAAAGATTCTTCTGCAGGACAATTGAGACCAGTTGGTTGGCTCCAGGCCAACGATTCCGAGCAGGGTTCTAAGGATGGATGGCTGGGTAGCCCACCTCGCATTCCAATTGTCTCCAAGCAACAAGACAGGTTAGATCTGCTGGATGTGGGGGGTAACCGAGGAGGCTGAGTTGAAATGGACTCTCCTGTGGATGTGTCCTAATATGTTTTTGTGTCTATGGAGACCTTGGAATGAAGCGGTGGCCCTGGGGCCCTGAAGGGTTCTCCTAAACAGAGGCTTTGACACAGCTCCAACGTGCATGTTTCCCATGTGTAGATGAGATTTGTTCTGATGGGTGAGTCAAGAAACAGCCATATGCTGGTATTGAAATCCAGGCCTCTGAGGAGAGATGCCTGGAAACCAAAGCAATGGATCCGATTAGTGCCTAGGGGCCTGTTCGTTCCTTTTTACCTCTGGGGACATCAGTCTACGGGTCTGAGTGCAGGTAGGTGCTCAGATGGGCTCAGATTGCCCCTGTTTGTCCTGGGAAACCACAACAATTGGGATGGCCTCAGGGACTTTGGAGGTTATCCTATTAGTAGGGTTGTGGCCATTGGAATGGGCACATACAATTCCCTTGGAGAGGGCAAGTACGGTCCTCAGGTTTGGCTCCAGGGCCCTGAGCATGTAGGGTGTGTAGGCCAGAGGTGTTTGGACAGTTGTCTGAAAACACAAACTCGGCTTATGTTTTGGGTCATAGGTATGGCAGGACTGATCTACAGACCATGAGGAGAACACTTCGGGATATGAAAAAAGGGCGAGTGTGAGGCTCTTGCTCAAGTTTTTGTCTCTGGATATCGTGTCACTCATGGTCGTGTAATTGCCGGGTGACTTCATGGGAAATGGACGAGTCTTACTCTCTGGGGGTTCGGTCCCGTCCAAAGAGTTTGGGGTCATTCTGGGGATGGAAGAAGTCCGTTGTTTTGTTGTTGTTGTCGATTTGTTTCATTTTGTTTTTCAACCTCAGATGTCCCACCAATTGAGGGATTCCAGAGTAGAGCCCTGGGGTGGGGCGACTGGACAACCAGAAATCTGGTTAAAAATTGGGGACTAGGGACATGTCAAGCCCATTATGACATCTAATGGTCCAGCCACTGAGAGGACTTACTAGAGGACAGGATTCACGCTGAGGTCACAATGCGTGTTTATGCTCTCGTCGCACTCAAGAATGGGCGGGGCCTCAGGGTGAATGCTGTTTTCTCCTACATTGAACGTTGGACAACATGCCAACCACAAGGTTTCTTGCCATGGGTCAGGAAGAGTTCTGATTTCTGGATCACAGTCACCCGTGGGCAGTGATTGGAGATAAGGTCTAGGTTCTGAAGCCTGAAAACTGAGGTAGGGAAGAGATGATGACCTAAGGCCATGGCGGGTCTGATGTGCTCAGCGTGCGGTCAGCTGTCTGGGTGTTGTTCAGCAGGTCCCGGCTCAGGTTGTGTCAGACAGTGCATTAGTGCCCAGGTTAGACTATATAATTTGGGTACATTCGAGTGCCATGAAGGTTTATCTTCATTTAAGCTGTCTGGTCAGCTCATTAGGCAATATGTTTTTTTTAGAGGGCAGGCGGAGTGCTTCATTGTCGGTCCGGAATTGCCAAACTTGAGGGCTTCAGGGCCAGGAGAGTGAGGACGGATGTCTGAGAACACAAGCTAGACTTTGGATTCAGGGTGAGGGCACGGCAGTTACGCCCTGCAGATCTGAACCAATATCTCATGCATCTGAAGGCATGGCGAGGATCCCACGTTGGCTCAGGTTGGAGTTTCTGTGCATGACGGCCCCTTCATGAAGGGAGCGGAATCTCGAGGCCATGGAGGTATTCCACGTTGGGAGATGTGGGATGCCCCCTTCAAGGATTCCTTCCGCGGGACAATTGAGACCTGTTGGACAGCTCCAGGACATCCCATATGGAATGACACCAGAGCACCGATCGAGGATGGATGCCTGGGAAGTCCGCCTCGCCTTCCAATTGTCTCCTAGCAACAAGACAGTTTAGATCTAATGGATCTGCGGGAGCAACCGGGGTGGCTGAGTTGAAATGCACTTTCCAGAGGATGGGTCCTAACGTGTGTTTGTGTCCATGAGGGCCTTGGAATGGGGAGGTGGCACCGGGACCCTGAAGTATTCTCCTAAGCTTTGGCATAGCTCCCATGCAAAAGTTTCCTTGTGGAGACGAGATTTGTTCTGATGGGTGCCTCAGGAAATCCCCTCTGCTGGTATTGGAATCCAGGCTTTTGAGGAGACATGCCTGTAAACCAAAGCAATGGATCCGATAATGGCCTCGGGTCCTGTCTGGTTCAATCTTCTTGGTATGAGTGGAGGTAGAAGAGTGGAAGTAGATGCTCAGCCGGTATCAACCGCCCTTTTTTGTCCCGGGCGACCTACACTATTGGGATGGCCTCAAAGACTTTGGAGGGTTCTCCTAATTTGTACGATTTTTGACAATGGAATGGGCAGAATTCCCATGGATTGGGTGGGGGCAGTCCTAATGTGTGGCTCCAGGGGCCCCAACCTGGAGGGAGTGTGGCCCAGGACTTTGAGGACAGAAGAATGAAAACACAAACTCAGCTTAAGTTTGGGGACGTAGGTATGGCACGCCCGATCTACAAACCATGAGAAGAACTCTTCAGGATATGAAGAATGAGCGAGTCTGAGGCGCTTGCTCAGGCTTTTGTCTCTGGATTTTGTTTCAGCGATGGCTGTGGAATGTTGGGGAGGTCTCATGGGCCATGGACGAATCTCCCTCTCTGTGGATTTGGCCCGATCCCAATTGTTTTTCGTCAATCTGTGGGATGGGAGGACTCCTTTCAGGTTTGTTACCTCAGGTGTCCCACCAAAAGAGGAATTCCAAAGCAGAGCACTGGGGAAGAGTGAAGGGACAACCCGAACTATGGTTAAAAATTGGGGACTAGGGGCATGGCAAGCCCAATATGCTGTCTCTTCATATAGGCCCTGAGAGGCCTTACCTGAGGACTGGGCTCAGGCTGAGGATCACAATGTGTGTTTGTGACCAATGTGGCCCGCAAGCATGGGCTGGGCCTCATGGGCCACGCTAGTTTCAACTACACTGAACGTTGGACAACATGCCAACCACAAGGTTTCTTGCCATGGGGAAAGAGTTCTGATTTCTGCATCATTTTAAACCCTGGGCAGTTTATGGAGATAAGGTCTAGATTCTGGAGCCTGAAAACCGCAGTTGGGAAGAGATGACGAACTAAGGCCATGGCGGTTCCGATGTGCTCAGTGTGAGGCCAGCTGTCTGGGTGGGACCAGGAGTTCCAGGCTCAGGCTGGGTCAGAAGGGGAAATATTGCCCAGGTCAGCCTATATGTTTGGGGTACAGCCGATTGGCGTGCAGGTTGATCCCCATTTGGGGTTTCAGGGTAGCCCTGAGGGCAATGTTTTACTTCTGTAGGGCAGGCAGAGTGCGGCATTGTAGTTCTGGATTGCCAAACTGGAGGGCTTGTGGGCCAGTAGTCTGAGGACGGAGTCTGAGAACCCAAGCTAGGCCTAGGTTTCTGGGTGAGGATATGGCAGGCACAATCTACAGAACTCAATAGAGATCTCGTGCATCTGAAGTCAGGGCAAGGATCAGACGATCGCTCCGGTTGGACTTTCTACCCTGATGGCCCTTTCTTGAAGGGGGTTGGATCACGAGGACATGGGGGTTTTCCCACGATGGGAGTTGTGAGAAGCTCCAAACTGCAAAGATTCTTCTGCAGGACAATTGAGACCAGTTGGTTGGCTCCAGGCCAACGATTCCGAGCAGGGTTCTAAGGATGGATGGCTGGGTAGCCCACCTCGCATTCCAATTGTCTCCAAGCAACAAGACAGGTTAGATCTGCTGGATGTGGGGGGTAACCGAGGAGGCTGAGTTGAAATGGACTCTCCTGTGGATGTGTCCTAATATGTTTTTGTGTCTATGGAGACCTTGGAATGAAGCGGTGGCCCTGGGGCCCTGAAGGGTTCTCCTAAACAGAGGCTTTGACACAGCTCCAACGTGCATGTTTCCCATGTGTAGATGAGATTTGTTCTGATGGGTGAGTCAAGAAACAGCCATATGCTGGTATTGAAATCCAGGCCTCTGAGGAGAGATGCCTGGAAACCAAAGCAATGGATCCGATTAGTGCCTAGGGGCCTGTTCGTTCCTTTTTACCTCTGGGGACATCAGTCTACGGGTCTGAGTGCAGGTAGGTGCTCAGATGGGCTCAGATTGCCCCTGTTTGTCCTGGGAAACCACAACAATTGGGATGGCCTCAGGGACTTTGGAGGTTATCCTATTAGTAGGGTTGTGGCCATTGGAATGGGCACATACAATTCCCTTGGAGAGGGCAAGTACGGTCCTCAGGTTTGGCTCCAGGGCCCTGAGCATGTAGGGTGTGTAGGCCAGAGGTGTTTGGACAGTTGTCTGAAAACACAAACTCGGCTTATGTTTTGGGTCATAGGTATGGCAGGACTGATCTACAGACCATGAGGAGAACACTTCGGGATATGAAAAAAGGGCGAGTGTGAGGCTCTTGCTCAAGTTTTTGTCTCTGGATATCGTGTCACTCATGGTCGTGTAATTGCCGGGTGACTTCATGGGAAATGGACGAGTCTTACTCTCTGGGGGTTCGGTCCCGTCCAAAGAGTTTGGGGTCATTCTGGGGATGGAAGAAGTCCGTTGTTTTGTTGTTGTTGTCGATTTGTTTCATTTTGTTTTTCAACCTCAGATGTCCCACCAATTGAGGGATTCCAGAGTAGAGCCCTGGGGTGGGGCGACTGGACAACCAGAAATCTGGTTAAAAATTGGGGACTAGGGACATGTCAAGCCCATTATGACATCTAATGGTCCAGCCACTGAGAGGACTTACTAGAGGACAGGATTCACGCTGAGGTCACAATGCGTGTTTATGCTCTCGTCGCACTCAAGAATGGGCGGGGCCTCAGGGTGAATGCTGTTTTCTCCTACATTGAACGTTGGACAACATGCCAACCACAAGGTTTCTTGCCATGGGTCAGGAAGAGTTCTGATTTCTGGATCACAGTCACCCGTGGGCAGTGATTGGAGATAAGGTCTAGGTTCTGAAGCCTGAAAACTGAGGTAGGGAAGAGATGATGACCTAAGGCCATGGCGGGTCTGATGTGCTCAGCGTGCGGTCAGCTGTCTGGGTGTTGTTCAGCAGGTCCCGGCTCAGGTTGTGTCAGACAGTGCATTAGTGCCCAGGTTAGACTATATAATTTGGGTACATTCGAGTGCCATGAAGGTTTATCTTCATTTAAGCTGTCTGGTCAGCTCATTAGGCAATATGTTTTTTTTAGAGGGCAGGCGGAGTGCTTCATTGTCGGTCCGGAATTGCCAAACTTGAGGGCTTCAGGGCCAGGAGAGTGAGGACGGATGTCTGAGAACACAAGCTAGACTTTGGATTCAGGGTGAGGGCACGGCAGTTACGCCCTGCAGATCTGAACCAATATCTCATGCATCTGAAGGCATGGCGAGGATCCCACGTTGGCTCAGGTTGGAGTTTCTGTGCATGACGGCCCCTTCATGAAGGGAGCGGAATCTCGAGGCCATGGAGGTATTCCACGTTGGGAGATGTGGGATGCCCCCTTCAAGGATTCCTTCCGCGGGACAATTGAGACCTGTTGGACAGCTCCAGGACATCCCATATGGAATGACACCAGAGCACCGATCGAGGATGGATGCCTGGGAAGTCCGCCTCGCCTTCCAATTGTCTCCTAGCAACAAGACAGTTTAGATCTAATGGATCTGCGGGAGCAACCGGGGTGGCTGAGTTGAAATGCACTTTCCAGAGGATGGGTCCTAACGTGTGTTTGTGTCCATGAGGGCCTTGGAATGGGGAGGTGGCACCGGGACCCTGAAGTATTCTCCTAAGCTTTGGCATAGCTCCCATGCACAAGTTTCCTTGTGGAGACGAGATTTGTTCTGATGGGTGCCTCAGGAAATCCCCTCTGCTGGTATTGGAATCCAGGCTTTTGAGGAGACATGCCTGTAAACCAAAGCAATGGATGCGATAATGGCCTCGGGTCCTGTCTGGTTCAATCTTCTTTGTATGAGTGAGGTAGATGAGTGGAGGTAGATGCTCAGCCGGTATCAACCGCCCTTTTTTGTCCCGGGCGACCTACACTATTGGGATGGCTTCAGGGACTTTGGAGGGTTCTCCTAATTTGTACGATTTTTGACAATGGAATGGGCAGAATTGCAATGGATTGGGTGGGTGCAGTCCTAATGTGTGGTTCCAGGGGCGCCAGCCTGAAGGGAGTGTGGCCCAGGACTTTGAGGACAGAAGAATGAAAACACAAACTCAGCTTAAGTTTGGGGACATAGGTATGGCACGCCCGATCTACAAACCATGAGAAGAACTCTTCAGGATATGAAGAATGAGCGAGTCTGAGAAGCTTGCTCAGGCTTTTATATCTGGATTTTGTTTCAGCGATGGCCCTGGAATGTTGGGGAGGTCTCATGGGCCATGGACGAATCTTCCTCTCTGTGGATTTGGCCCGATCCCAATTGTTTTTCGTCAATCTGTTGGATGGGAGGACTCCTTTCAGGTTTGTTACCTCTGGTGTCCCACCAAAAGAGGAATTCCAAAGCAGAGCCCTGGGGAAGAGTGAAGGGACACCCCGAACTATGGTTAAAAATTGGTGCCTAGGGTCATGGCAAGCCCAATATGCTGTCTCTTCATATAGGCCCTGAGAGGCCTTACCTGAGGACTGCGCTCAGGCTGAGGGTCACAATGTGTGTTTGTGACCTATGTGGCCCGCAAGCATGGGCTGGGCCTCATGGGCCACGCTTGTTTCAACTACACTGAACATTGGACAACATGCCAAGCACAAGGTTTCTTGCCATGGGGAAAGAGATCTGATTTCTGCTTCATTTTCAACCCTGGGCAGTGGTTGGAGATAAGGTCTAGGTTCTGGAGCCTGAAAACCGCAGTTCGGAAGAGATGATGACCTAAGGCCATGGCGGGTCCGATGTGCTCAGTGGGCGGCCAGCTGTCTGGTTGGGACCAGGAGGTCCAGGCTCAGGCTGGGTCAGAAGGGGAAATAGTGCCCAGGTCAGCCTATATGTTTGGGGTACAGCCGAATGGCGTGCAGGTGGATCCCCATTTGGGGTTTAGGGGTAGCCCTGAGGGCAATGTTTTACTTCTGTAGGGCAGGCAGAGTGCGGCATTGTAGTTCTGGATTGCCAAACTGGAGGGCTTGTGGGCCAGTAGTCTGAGGACAGAGTCTGAGAACCCAAGCTAGGCCTAGGTTTCTGGGTGAGGATATGGCAGGCACAATCTACAGACCTCAATAGAGATCTCGTGCATCTGAAGTCAGGGCAAGGATCAGACGATCGCTCAGGTTGGACTTTCTGCCCTGATGGCCCTTTCTTGAATGGGGTTGGATCACGAGGACATGGGGGTTTTCCCACGATGGGAGTTGTGAGAAGCTCCAAACTGCAAAGATTCTTCTGCAGGACAATTGAGACCTGTTGGTTGGCCCAAGGCCAACGATTCCGAGCAGGGTTCTAAGGATGGATGGCTGGGTAGCCCACCTCGCATTCCAATTGTCTCCAAGCAACAAGACAGGTTAGATCTGCTGGATGTGGGGGGCAACCGAGGAGGCTGAATTGAAATGGACTCTCCTGTGGATGTGTCCTAATATGTTTTTGTGTCTATGGAGACCTTGGAATGAAGCGGTGGCCCTGGGGCCCTGAAGGGTTCTCCTAAACAGAGGCTTTGACACAGCTCCAACGTGGAAGTTTCCCATGTGTAGATGAGATTTGTTCTGATGGGTGAGTCAAGAAACAGCCATATGCTGGTATTGAAATCCAGGCCTCTGAGGAGAGATGCCTAGAAACCAAAGCAATGGATCCGATTAGTGCCTAGGGGCCTGTTCGTTCCTTTTTACCTCTGGGGACATCAGTCTACGGGTCTGAGTGAAGGTAGGTGCTCAGATGGGCTCAGATTGCCCCTGTTTGTCCTGGGAAGCCACAACAATTGGGATGGCCTCAGGGACTTTGGAGGTTATCCTATTAGTAGGGTTGTGGCCATTGGAATGGGCACATACAATTCCCTTGGAGAGGGCAAGTACGGTCCTCAGGTTTGGCTCCAGGGCCCTGAGCATGTAGGGTGTGTAGGCCAGAGGTGTTTGGACAGTTGTCTGAAAACACAAACTCGGCTTATGTTTTGGGTCATTGGTATGGCAGGACTGATCTACAGACCATGAGGAGAACACTTCGGGATATGAAAAAAGGGCGAGTGTGAGGCTCTTGCTCAAGTTTTTGTCTCTGGATATCGTGTCACTCATGGTCGTGAAATTGCCGGGTGACTTCATGGGAAATGGACGAGTCTTACTCTCTGGGGGTTCGGTCCCGCCCAAAGAGTTTGAGGTCATTCTGGGGATGGAAGAAGTCCGTATTTTTGTTGTTGTTGTCGATTTGTTTCATTTTGTTTTTCAACCTCAGATGTCCCACCAATTGAGGGATTCCAGAGTAGAGCCCTGCGGTGGGGCGACTGGACAACCAGAAATCTGGTTAAAAATTGGGGACTAGGGACATGTCAAGCCCATTATGACATCTAATGTTCCAGCCACTGAGAGGACTTACTAGAGGAGAGGACTCACGCTGAGGTCACAATGCGTGTTTATGCTCTCGTCGCACGCAAGGATGGGCGGGGCCTCAGGGTGAATGCTGGTTTCTCCTACACTGAACGTTGGACAACATGCCAACCACAAGGTTTCTTGCCATGGGTCAGGAAGAGTTCTGATTTCTGCATCACAGTCACCCGTGGGCAGTGATTGGAGATAAGGTCTAGGTTCTGAAGCCTGAAAACTGAGGTAGGGAAGAGATGATGACCTAAGGCCATGGCGGGTCTGATGTGCTCAGCGTGCGGTCAGCTGTCTGGGTGTTGGTCAGCAGGTCCGGGCTGAGGTTGTGTCAGATAGTGCATTAGTGCCCAGGTTAGACTATATAATTTGGGTACATTCGAGTGCCGTGTAGGTTTATCCTCATTTAAGCTGCCTGGGCTGCTCATTAGGCAATATATTTTTTCTAGAGGGCAGGCAGAGTGCTTCATTGTCGGTCCGGAATTGCCAAACTTGAGGGCTTCGGGGCCAGGAGAGTGAGGACGGAAGTCTGAGAACACAAGCTAGACTTCGGATTCAGGGTGAGGGCACGGCAGGTACCCCCTGCAGATCTGAACCAATATCTCATGCATCTGAAGTCAGGGCGAGGATCCGACGTTGGCTCAGGTTGGAGTTTCTGTGCATGACGGCCCCTTCATGAAGGGAGCGGAATCTCGAGGCCATGGAGGTTTTCCACGTTGGGAGATGTGGGATGTCCCCTTCAAGGATTCCTTCTGCGGGACAATTGAGACCTGTTGGACAGCTCCAGGACATCCCATATGGAATGACTCCAGAGCACCATTCGAGGATGGATGCCTGGGAAGTCCGCCTCGCCTTCCAATTGTCTCCTAGCAACAAGACAGTTTAGATCTAATGGATCTGCGGGAGCAACCGGGGTGGCTGAGTTGAAATGCACTTTCCAGAGGATGGGTCCTAACGTGTGTTTGTGTCCATGAGGGCCTTGGAATGGGGAGGTGGCACCGGGAACCTGAAGTATTCTCCTAAGCTTTGGCATAGCTCCCATGCACAAGTTTCCTTGTGGAGACGAGATTTGTTCTGATGGGTGCCTCAGGAAATCCCCTCTGCTGGTATTGGAATCCAGGCTTTTGAGGAGACATGCCTGTAAACCAAAGCAATGGATGCGATAATGGCCTCGGGTCCTGTCTGGTTCAATCTTCTTGGTATGAGTGAGGTAGATGAGTGGAGGTAGATGCTCAGCCGGTATCAACCGCCCTTTTTTGTCCCGGGCGACCTACACTATTGGGATGGCTTCAGGGACTTTGGAGGGTTCTCCTAATTTGTACGATTTTTGACAATGGAATGGGCAGAATTGCAATGGATTGGGTGGGTGCAGTCCTAATGTGTGGTTCCAGGGGCGCCAGCCTGAAGGGAGTGTGGCCCAGGACTTTGAGGACAGAAGAATGAAAACACAAACTCAGCTTAAGTTTGGGGACATAGGTATGGCACGCCCGATCTACAAACCATGAGAAGAACTCTTCAGGATATGAAGAATGAGCGAGTCTGAGAAGCTTGCTCAGGCTTTTATATCTGGATTTTGTTTCAGCGATGGCCCTGGAATGTTGGGGAGGTCTCATGGGCCATGGACGAATCTTCCTCTCTGTGGATTTGGCCCGATCCCAATTGTTTTTCGTCAATCTGTTGGATGGGAGGACTCCTTTCAGGTTTGTTACCTCTGGTGTCCCACCAAAAGAGGAATTCCAAAGCAGAGCCCTGGGGAAGAGTGAAGGGACACCCCGAACTATGGTTAAAAATTGGGGCCTAGGGTCATGGCAAGCCCAATATGCTGTCTCTTCATATAGGCCCTGAGAGGCCTTACCTGAGGACTGCGCTCAGGCTGAGGGTCACAATGTGTGTTTGTGACCAATGTGCCCCGCAAGCATGGGCTGGGCCTCATGGGCCACGCTTGTTTCAACTACACTGAACATTGGACAACATGCCAAGCACAAGGTTTCTTGCCATGGGGAAAGAGATCTGATTTCTGCTTCATTTTCAACCCTGGGCAGTGGTTGGAGATAAGGTCTAGGTTCTGGAGCCTGAAAACCGCAGTTCGGAAGAGATGATGACCTAAGGCCATGGCGGGTCCGATGTGCTCAGTGGGCGGCCAGCTGTCTGGTTGGGACCAGGAGGTCCAGGCTCAGGCTGGGTCAGAAGGGGAAATAGTGCCCAGGTCAGCCTATATGTTTGGGGTACAGCCGAATGGCGTGCAGGTGGATCCCCATTTGGGGTTTAGGGGTAGCCCTGAGGGCAATGTTTTACTTCTGTAGGGCAGGCAGAGTGCGGCATTGTAGTTCTGGATTGCCAAACTGGAGGGCTTGTGGGCCAGTAGTCTGAGGACAGAGTCTGAGAACCCAAGCTAGGCCTAGGTTTCTGGGTGAGGATATGGCAGGCACAATCTACAGACCTCAATAGAGATCTCGTGCATCTGAAGTCAGGGCAAGGATCAGACGATCGCTCAGGTTGGACTTTCTGCCCTGATGGCCCTTTCTTGAATGGGGTTGGATCACGAGGACATGGGGGTTTTCCCACGATGGGAGTTGTGAGAAGCTCCAAACTGCAAAGATTCTTCTGCAGGACAATTGAGACCTGTTGGTTGGCCCAAGGCCAACGATTCCGAGCAGGGTTCTAAGGATGGATGGCTGGGTAGCCCACCTCGCATTCCAATTGTCTCCAAGCAACAAGACAGGTTAGATCTGCTGGATGTGGGGGGCAACCGAGGAGGCTGAATTGAAATGGACTCTCCTGTGGATGTGTCCTAATATGTTTTTGTGTCTATGGAGACCTTGGAATGAAGCGGTGGCCCTGGGGCCCTGAAGGGTTCTCCTAAACAGAGGCTTTGACACAGCTCCAACGTGGAAGTTTCCCATGTGTAGATGAGATTTGTTCTGATGGGTGAGTCAAGAAACAGCCATATGCTGGTATTGAAATCCAGGCCTCTGAGGAGAGATGCCTAGAAACCAAAGCAATGGATCCGATTAGTGCCTAGGGGCCTGTTCGTTCCTTTTTACCTCTGGGGACATCAGTCTACGGGTCTGAGTGAAGGTAGGTGCTCAGATGGGCTCAGATTGCCCCTGTTTGTCCTGGGAAGCCACAACAATTGGGATGGCCTCAGGGACTTTGGAGGTTATCCTATTAGTAGGGTTGTGGCCATTGGAATGGGCACATACAATTCCCTTGGAGAGGGCAAGTACGGTCCTCAGGTTTGGCTCCAGGGCCCTGAGCATGTAGGGTGTGTAGGCCAGAGGTGTTTGGACAGTTGTCTGAAAACACAAACTCGGCTTATGTTTTGGGTCATTGGTATGGCAGGACTGATCTACAGACCATGAGGAGAACACTTCGGGATATGAAAAAAGGGCGAGTGTGAGGCTCTTGCTCAAGTTTTTGTCTCTGGATATCGTGTCACTCATGGTCGTGAAATTGCCGGGTGACTTCATGGGAAATGGACGAGTCTTACTCTCTGGGGGTTCGGTCCCGCCCAAAGAGTTTGAGGTCATTCTGGGGATGGAAGAAGTCCGTATTTTTGTTGTTGTTGTCGATTTGTTTCATTTTGTTTTTCAACCTCAGATGTCCCACCAATTGAGGGATTCCAGAGTAGAGCCCTGCGGTGGGGCGACTGGACAACCAGAAATCTGGTTAAAAATTGGGGACTAGGGACATGTCAAGCCCATTATGACATCTAATGTTCCAGCCACTGAGAGGACTTACTAGAGGAGAGGACTCACGCTGAGGTCACAATGCGTGTTTATGCTCTCGTCGCACGCAAGGATGGGCGGGGCCTCAGGGTGAATGCTGGTTTCTCCTACACTGAACATTGGACAACATGCCAACCACAAGGTTTCTTGCCATGGGTCAGGAAGAGTTCTGATTTCTGCATCACAGTCACCCGTGGGCAGTGATTGGAGATAAGGTCTAGGTTCTGAAGCCTGAAAACTGAGGTAGGGAAGAGATGATGACCTAAGGCCATGGCGGGTCTGATGTGCTCAGCGTGCGGTCAGCTGTCTGGGTGTTGGTCAGCAGGTCCGGGCTGAGGTTGTGTCAGATAGTGCATTAGTGCCCAGGTTAGACTATATAATTTGGGTACATTCGAGTGCCGTGTAGGTTTATCCTCATTTAAGCTGCCTGGGCTGCTCATTAGGCAATATATTTTTTCTAGAGGGCAGGCAGAGTGCTTCATTGTCGGTCCGGAATTGCCAAACTTGAGGGCTTCGGGGCCAGGAGAGTGAGGACGGAAGTCTGAGAACACAAGCTAGACTTCGGATTCAGGGTGAGGGCACGGCAGGTACCCCCTGCAGATCTGAACCAATATCTCATGCATCTGAAGTCAGGGCGAGGATCCGACGTTGGCTCAGGTTGGAGTTTCTGTGCATGACGGCCCCTTCATGAAGGGAGCGGAATCTCGAGGCCATGGAGGTTTTCCACGTTGGGAGATGTGGGATGTCCCCTTCAAGGATTCCTTCTGCGGGACAATTGAGACCTGTTGGACAGCTCCAGGACATCCCATATGGAATGACTCCAGAGCACCATTCGAGGATGGATGCCTGGGAAGTCCGCCTCGCCTTCCAATTGTCTCCTAGCAACAAGACAGTTTAGATCTAATGGATCTGCGGGAGCAACCGGGGTGGCTGAGTTGAAATGCACTTTCCAGAGGATGGGTCCTAACGTGTGTTTGTGTCCATGAGGGCCTTGGAATGGGGAGGTGGCACCGGGAACCTGAAGTATTCTCCTAAGCTTTGGCATAGCTCCCATGCACAAGTTTCCTTGTGGAGACGAGATTTGTTCTGATGGGTGCCTCAGGAAATCCCCTCTGCTGGTATTGGAATCCAGGCTTTTGAGGAGACATGCCTGTAAACCAAAGCAATGGATGCGATAATGGCCTCAGGTCCTGTCTGGTTCAATCTTCTTGGTATGAGTGGAGGTAGAAGAGTGGAAGTAGATGCTCAGCCGGTATCAACCGCCCTTTTTTGTCCCGGGCGACCTACACTATTGGGATGGCCGAAAGACTTTGGAGGGTTCTCCTAATTTGTACGATTTTTGACAATGGAATGGGCAGAATTCCCATGGATTGGGTGGGGGCAGTCCTAATGTGTGGCTCCAGGGGCCCCAACCTGGAGGGAGTGTGGCCCAGGACTTTGAGGACAGAAGAATGAAAACAAAAACTCAGCTTAAGTTTGGGGACGTAGGTATGGCACGCCCGATCTACAAACCATGAGAAGAACTCTTCAGGATATGAAGAATGAGCGAGTCTGAGGCGCTTGCTCAGGCTTTTGTCTCTGGATTTTGTTTCAGCGATGGCTGTGGAATGTTGGGGAGGTCTCATGGGCCATGGACGAATCTCCCTCTCTGTGGATTTGGCCCGATCCCAATTGTTTTTCGTCAATCTGTGGGATGGGAGGACTCCTTTCAGGTTTGTTACCTCAGGTGTCCCACCAAAAGAGGAATTCCAAAGCAGAGCCCTGGGGAAGAGTGAAGGGACAACCCGAACTATGGTTAAAAATTGGGGACTAGGGGCATGGCAAGCCCAATATGCTGTCTCTTCATATAGGCCCTGAGAGGCCTTACCTGAGGACTGGGCTCAGGCTGAGGATCACAATGTGTGTTTGTGACCAATGTGGCCCGCAAGCATGGGCTGGGCCTCATGGGCCACGCTAGTTTCAACTACACTGAACGTTGGACAACATGCCAACCACAAGGTTTCTTGCCATGGGGAAAGAGTTCTGATTTCTGCATCATTTTAAACCCTGGGCAGTTTATGGAGATAAGGTCTAGATTCTGGAGCCTGAAAACCGCAGTTGGGAAGAGATGACGAACTAAGGCCATGGCGGTTCCGATGTGCTCAGTGTGAGGCCACCTGTCTGGGTGGGACCAGGAGTTCCAGGCTCAGGCTGGGTCAGAAGGGGAAATATTGCCCAGGTCAGCCTATATGTTTGGGGTACAGCCGATTGACGTGCAGGTTGATCCCCATTTGGGGTTTCAGGGTAGCCCTGAGGGCAATGTTTTACTTCTGTAGGGCAGGCAGAGTGCGGCATTGTAGTTCTGGATTGCCAAACTGGAGGGCTTGTGGGCCAGTAGTCTGAGGACGGAGTCTGAGAACCCAAGCTAGGCCTAGGTTTCTGGGTGAGGATATGGCAGGCACAATCTACAGAACTCAATAGAGATCTCGTGCATCTGAAGTCAGGGCAAGGATCAGACGATCGCTCCGGTTGGACTTTCTACCCTGATGGCCCTTTCTTGAAGGGGGTTGGATCACGAGGACATGGGGGTTTTCCCACGATGGGAGTTGTGAGAAGCTCCAAACTGCAAAGATTCTTCTGCAGGACAATTGAGACCAGTTGGTTGGCTCCAGGCCAACGATTCCGAGCAGGGTTCTAAGGATGGATGGCTGGGTAGCCCACCTCGCATTCCAATTGTCTCCAAGCGACAAGACAGGTTAGATCTGCTGGATGTGGGGGGTAACCGAGGAGGCTGAGTTGAAATGGACTCTCCTGTGGATGTGTCCTAATATGTTTTTGTGTCTATGGAGACCTTGGAATGAAGCGGTGGCCCTGGGGCCCTGAAGGGTTCTCCTAAACAGAGGCTTTGACACAGCTCCAACGTGGAAGTTTCCCATGTGTAGATGAGATTTGTTCTGATGGGTGAGTCAAGAAACAGCCATATGCTGGTATTGAAATCCAGGCCTCTGAGGAGAGATGCCTGGAAACCAAAGCAATGGATCCGATTAGTGCCTAGGGGCCTGTTCGTTCCTTTTTACCTCTGGGGACATCAGTCTACGGGTCTGAGTAAAGGTAGGTGCTCAGATTGGCTCAGATTGCCCCTGTTTGTCCTGGGAAACCACAACAATTGGGATGGCCTCAGGGACTTTGGAGGTTATCCTATTAGTAGGGTTGTGGCCATTGGAATGGGCACATACAATTCCCTTGGAGAGGGCAAATACGGTCCTCAGGTTTGGCTCCAGGGCCCTGAGCATGTAGGGTGTGTAGGCCAGAGGTGTTTGGACAGTTGTCTGAAAACACAAACTCGGCTTATGTTTTGGGTCATAGGTATGGCAGGACTGATCTACAGACCATGAGGAGAACACTTCGGGATATGAAAAAAGGGCGACTGTGAGGCTCTTGCTCAAGTTTTTGTCTCTGGATATCGTGTCACTCATGGTCGTGTAATTGCCGGGTGACTTCATGGGAAATGGACGAGTCTTACTCTCTGGGGGTTCGGTCCCGTCCAAAGAGTTTGGGGTCATTCTGGGGATGGAAGAAGTCCGTTTTTTTGTTGTTGTTGTCGATTTGTTTCATTTTGTTTTTCAACCTCAGATGTCCCACCAATTGAGGGATTCCAGAGTAGAGCCCTGGGGTGGGGCGACTGGACAACCAGAAATCTGGTTAAAAATTGGGGACTAGGGACATGTCAAGCCCATTATGACATCTAATGGTCCAGCCACTGAGAGGACTTACTAGAGGACAGGATTCACGCTGAGGTCACAATGCGTGTTTATGCTCTCGTCGCACTCAAGAATGGGCGGGGCCTCAGGGTGAATGCTGTTTTCTCCTACATTGAACGTTGGACAACATGCCAACCACAAGGTTTCTTGCCATGGGTCAGGAAGAGTTCTGATTTCTGCATCACAGTCACCCGTGGGCAGTGATTGGAGATAAGGTCTAGGTTCTGAAGCCTGAAAACTGAGGTAGGGAAGAGATGATGACCTAAGGCCATGGCGGGTCTGATGTGCTCAGCGTGCGGTCAGCTGTCTGGGTGTTGTTCAGCAGGTCCGGGCTCAGGTTGTGTCAGACAGTGCATTAGTGCCCAGGTTAGACTATATAATTTGGGTACATTCGAGTGCCGTGAAGGTTTATCTTCATTTAAGCTGTCTGGTCAGCTCATTAGGCAATATGTTTTTTTTAGAGGGCAGGCGGAGTGCTTCATTGTCGGTCCGGAATTGCCAAACTTGAGGGCTTCAGGGCCAGGAGAGTGAGGACGGATGTCTGAGAACACAAGCTAGACTTTGGATTCAGGGTGAGGGCACGGCAGTTACGCCCTGCAGATCTGAACCAATATCTCATGCATCTGAAGGCATGGCGAGGATCCCACGTTGGCTCAGGTTGGAGTTTCTGTGCATGACGGCCCCTTCATGAAGGGAGCGGAATCTCGAGGCCATGGAGGTATTCCACGTTGGGAGATGTGGGATGCCCCCTTCAAGGATTCCTTCCGCGGGACAATTGAGACCTGTTGGACAGCTCCAGGACATCCCATATGGAATGACACCAGAGCACCGATCGAGGATGGATGCCTGGGAAGTCCGCCTCGCCTTCCAATTGTCTCCTAGCAACAAGACAGTTTAGATCTAATGGATCTGCGGGAGCAACCGGGGTGGCTGAGTTGAAATGCACTTTCCAGAGGATGGGTCCTAATGTGTGTTTGTGTCCATGAGGGCCTTGGAATGGGGAGGTGGCACCGGGACCCTGAAGTATTCTCCTAAGCTTTGGCATAGCTCCCATGCACAAGTTTCCTTGTGGAGACGAGATTTGTTCTGATGGGTGCCTCAGGAAATCCCCTCTGCTGGTATTGGAATCCAGGCTTTTGAGGAGACATGCCTGTAAACCAAAGCAATGGATGCGATAATGGCCTCGGGTCCTGTCTGGTTCAATCTTCTTGGTATGAGTGAGGTAGATGAGTGGAGGTAGATGCTCAGCCGGTATCAACCGCCCTTTTTTGTCCCGGGCGACCTACACTATTGGGATGGCTTCAGGGACTTTGGAGGGTTCTCCTAATTTGTACGATTTTTGACAATGGAATGGGCAGAATTGCAATGGATTGGGTGGGTGCAGTCCTAATGTGTGGTTCCAGGGGCGCCAGCCTGAAGGGAGTGTGGCCCAGGACTTTGAGGACAGAAGAATGAAAACACAAACTCAGCTTAAGTTTGGGGACATAGGTATGGCACGCCCGATCTACAAACCATGAGAAGAACTCTTCAGGATATGAAGAATGAGCGAGTCTGAGAAGCTTGCTCAGGCTTTTATATCTGGATTTTGTTTCAGCGATGGCCCTGGAATGTTGGGGAGGTCTCATGGGCCATGGACGAATCTTCCTCTCTGTGGATTTGGCCCGATCCCAATTGTTTTTCGTCAATCTGTTGGATGGGAGGACTCCTTTCAGGTTTGTTACCTCTGGTGTCCCACCAAAAGAGGAATTCCAAAGCAGAGCCCTGGGGAAGAGTGAAGGGACACCCCGAACTATGGTTAAAAATTGGGGCCTAGGGTCATGGCAAGCCCAATATGCTGTCTCTTCATATAGGCCCTGAGAGGCCTTACCTGAGGACTGCGCTCAGGCTGAGGGTCACAATGTGTGTTTGTGACCAATGTGCCCCGCAAGCATGGGCTGGGCCTCATGGGCCACGCTTGTTTCAACTACACTGAACATTGGACAACATGCCAAGCACAAGGTTTCTTGCCATGGGGAAAGAGATCTGATTTCTGCTTCATTTTCAACCCTGGGCAGTGGTTGGAGATAAGGTCTAGGTTCTGGAGCCTGAAAACCGCAGTTCGGAAGAGATGATGACCTAAGGCCATGGCGGGTCCGATGTGCTCAGTGGGCGGCCAGCTGTCTGGGTGGGACCAGGAGGTCCAGGCTCAGGCTGGGTCAGAAGGGGAAATAGTGCCCAGGTCAGCCTATATGTTTGGGGTACAGCCGAATGGCGTGCAGGTGGATCCCCATTTGGGGTTTAGGGGTAGCCCTGAGGGCAATGTTTTACTTCTGTAGGGCAGGCAGAGTGCGGCATTGTAGTTCTGGATTGCCAAACTGGAGGGCTTGTGGGCCAGTAGTCTGAGGACAGAGTCTGAGAACCCAAACTAGGCCTAGGTTTCTGGGTGAGGATATGGCAGGCACAATCTACAGACCTCAATAGAGATCTCGTGCATCTGAAGTCAGGGCAAGGATCAGACGATCGCTCAGGTTGGACTTTCTGCCCTGATGGCCCTTTCTTGAATGGGGTTGGATCACGAGGACATGGGGGTTTTCCCACGATGGGAGTTGTGAGAAGCTCCAAACTGCAAAGATTCTTCTGCAGGACAATTGAGACCTGTTGGTTGGCCCAAGGCCAACGATTCCGAGCAGGGTTCTAAGGATGGATGGCTGGGTAGCCCACCTCGCATTCCAATTGTCTCCAAGCAACAAGACAGGTTAGATCTGCTGGATGTGGGGGGCAACCGAGGAGGCTGAATTGAAATGGACTCTCCTGTGGATGTGTCCTAATATGTTTTTGTGTCTATGGAGACCTTGGAATGAAGCGGTGGCCCTGGGGCCCTGAAGGGTTCTCCTAAACAGAGGCTTTGACACAGCTCCAACGTGGAAGTTTCCCATGTGTAGATGAGATTTGTTCTGATGGGTGAGTCAAGAAACAGCCATATGCTGGTATTGAAATCCAGGCCTCTGAGGAGAGATGCCTAGAAACCAAAGCAATGGATCCGATTAGTGCCTAGGGGCCTGTTCGTTCCTTTTTACCTCTGGGGACATCAGTCTACGGGTCTGAGTGAAGGTAGGTGCTCAGATGGGCTCAGATTGCCCCTGTTTGTCCTGGGAAGCCACAACAATTGGGATGGCCTCAGGGACTTTGGAGGTTATCCTATTAGTAGGGTTGTGGCCATTGGAATGGGCACATACAATTCCCTTGGAGAGGGCAAGTACGGTCCTCAGGTTTGGCTCCAGGGCCCTGAGCATGTAGGGTGTGTAGGCCAGAGGTGTTTGGACAGTTGTCTGAAAACACAAACTCGGCTTATGTTTTGGGTCATTGGTATGGCAGGACTGATCTACAGACCATGAGGAGAACACTTCGGGATATGAAAAAAGGGCGAGTGTGAGGCTCTTGCTCAAGTTTTTGTCTCTGGATATCGTGTCACTCATGGTCGTGAAATTGCCGGGTGACTTCATGGGAAATGGACGAGTCTTACTCTCTGGGGGTTCGGTCCCGCCCAAAGAGTTTGAGGTCATTCTGGGGATGGAAGAAGTCCGTATTTTTGTTGTTGTTGTCGATTTGTTTCATTTTGTTTTTCAACCTCAGATGTCCCACCAATTGAGGGATTCCAGAGTAGAGCCCTGCGGTGGGGCGACTGGACAACCAGAAATCTGGTTAAAAATTGGGGACTAGGGACATGTCAAGCCCATTATGACATCTAATGGTCCAGCCACTGAGAGGACTTACTAGAGGAGAGGACTCACGCTGAGGTCACAATGCGTGTTTATGCTCTCGTCGCACTCAAGAATGGGCGGGGCCTCAGGGTGAATGCTGTTTTCTCCTACAGTGAACGTTGGACAACATGCCAACCACAAGGTTTCTTGCCATGGGTCAGGAAGAGTTCTGATTTCTGCATCACAGTCACCCGTGGGCAGTGATTGGAGATAAGGTCTAGGTTCTGAAGCCTGAAAACTGAGGTAGGGAAGAGATGATGACCTAAGGCCATGGCGGGTCTGATGTGCTCAGGGTGCGGTCAGCTGTCTGGGTGTTGGTCAGCAGGTCCGGGCTCAGGTTGTGTCAGACAGTGCATTAGTGCCCAGGTTAGACTATATAATTTGGGTACATTCGAGTGCCGTGTACGTTTATCTTCATTTAAGCTGCCTGGTCAGCTCATTAGGCAATATATTTTTTTTAGAGGGCAGGCAGAGTGCTTCATTGTCGGTCCGGAATTGCCAAACTTGAGGGCTTCAGGGCCAGGAGAGTGAGGACGGATGTCTGAGAAAACAAGCTAGACTCTGGATTCAGGGTGAGGGCACGGCAGGTACCCCCTGTAGATCTGAACCAATATCTCATGCATCTGAAGTCAGGGCGAGGATCCGACGTTGGCTCAGGTTGGAGTTTCTGTGCATGACGGCCCCTTCATGAAGGGAGCGGAATCTCGAGGCCATGGAGGTTTTCCACGTTGGGAGATGTGGGATGCCCCCTTCAAGGATTCCTTCTGCGGGACAATTGAGACCTTTTGGACAGCTCCAGGACATCCCATATGGAATGACTCCAGAGCACCGTTCGAGGATGGATGCCTGGGAAGTACGCCTCGCCTTCCAATTGTCTCCTAGCAACAAGACAGTTTAGATCTAATGGATCTGCGGGAGCAACCGGGGTGGCTGAGTTGAAATGTACTTTCCAGAGGATGGGTCCTAACGTGTGTTTGTGTCCATGAGGGCCTTGGAATGGGGAGGTGGCACCGGGACCCTGAAGTATTCTCCTAAGCTTTGGCATAGCTCCCATGCACAAGTTTCCTTGTGGAGACGAGATTTGTTCTGATGGGTGCCTCAGGAAATCCCCTCTGCTGGTATTGGAATCCAGGCTTTTGAGGAGACATGCCTGTAAACCAAAGCAATGGATCCGATAATGGCCTCGGGTCATGTCTGGTTCAATCTTCTTGGTATGAGTGGAGGTAGAAGAGTGGAAGTAGATGCTCAGCCGGTATCAACCGCCCTTTTTTGTCCCGGGCGACCTACACTATTGGGATGGCCTCAAAGACTTTGGAGGGTTCTCCTAATTTGTACGATTTTTGACAATGGAATGGGCAGAATTCCCATGGATTGGGTGGGGGCAGTCCTAATGTGTGGCTCCAGGGGCCCCAACCTGGAGGGAGTGTGGCCCAGGACTTTGAGGACAGAAGAATGAAAACACAAACTCAGCTTAAGTTTGGGGACGTAGGTATGGCACGCCCGATCTACAAACCATGAGAAGAACTCTTCAGGATATGAAGAATGAGCGAGTCTGAGGCGCTTGCTCAGGCTTTTGTCTCTGGATTTTGTTCCAGCGATGGCTGTGGAATGTTGGGGAGGTCTCATGGGCCATGGACGAATCTCCCTCTCTGTGGATTTGGCCCGATCCCAATTGTTTTTCGTCAATCTGTGGGATGGGAGGACTCCTTTCAGGTTTGTTACCTCAGGTGTCCCACCAAAAGAGGAATTCCAAAGCAGAGCCCTGGGGAAGAGTGAAGGGACAACCCGAACTATGGTTAAAAATTGGGGACTAGGGGCATGGCAAGCCCAATATGCTGTCTCTTCATATAGGCCCTGAGAGGCCTTACCTGAGGACTGGGCTCAGGCTGAGGGTCACAATGTGTGTTTGTGACCAATGTGGCCCGCAAGCATGGGCTGGGCCTCATGGGCCACGCTAGTTTCAACTACACTGAACGTTGGACAACATGCCAACCACAAGGTTTCTTGCCATGGGGAAAGAGTTCTGATTTCTGCATCATTTTAAACCCTGTGCAGTTTTTGGGGATAAGGTCTAGATTCTGGAGCCTGAAAACCGCAGTTGGGAAGAGATGACGACCTAAGGCCATGGCGGTTCCGATGTGCTCAGTGTGAGGCCAGCTGTCTGGGTGGGACCAGGAGTTCCAGGCTCAGGCTGGGTCAGAAGGGGAAATATTGCCCAGGTCAGCCTATATGTTTGGGGTACAGCCGATTGGCGTGCAGGTTGATCCCCATTTGGGGTTTCAGGGTAGCCCTGAGGGCAATGTTTTACTTCTGTAGGGCAGGCAGAGTGCGGCATTGTAGTTCTGGATTGCCAAACTGGAGGGCTTGTGGGCCAGTAGTCTGAGGACGGAGTCTGAGAACCCAAGCTAGGCCTAGGTTTCTGGGTGAGGATATGGCAGGCACAATCTACAGAACTCAATAGAGATCTCGTGCATCTGAAGTCAGGGCAAGGATCAGACGATCGCTCCGGTTGGACTTTCTACCCTGATGGCCCTTTCTTGAAGGGGGTTGGATCACGAGGACATGGGGCTTTTCCCACGATGGGAGTTGTGAGAAGCTCCAAAATGCAAAGATTCTTCTGCAGGACAATTGAGACCAGTTGGTTGGCTCCAGGCCAACGATTCCGAGCAGGGTTCTAAGGATGGATGGCTGGGTAGCCCACCTCGCATTCCAATTGTCTCCAAGCAACAAGACAGGTTAGATCTGCTGGATGTGGGGGGCAACCGAGGAGGCTGAGTTGAAATGGACTCTCCTGTGGATGTGTCCTAATATGTTTTTGTGTCTATGGAGACCTTGGAATGAAGCGGTGGCCCTGGGGCCCTGAAGGGTTCTCCTAAACAGAGGCTTTGACACAGCTCCAACGTGGAAGTTTCCCATGTGTAGATGAGATTTGTTCTGATGGGTGAGTCAAGAAACAGCCATATGCTGGTATTGAAATCCAGGCCTCTGAGGAGAGATGCCTGGAAACCAAAGCAATGGATCCGATTAGTGCCTAGGGGCCTGTTCGTTCCTTTTTACCTCTGGGGACATCAGTCTACGGGTCTGAGTGAAGGTAGGTGCTCAGATGGGCTCAGATTGCCCCTGTTTGTCCTGGGAAGCCACAACAATTGGGATGGCCTCAGGGACTTTGGAGGTTATCCTATTAGTAGGGTTGTGGCCATTGGAATGGGCACATACAATTCCCTTGGAGAGGGCAAGTATGGTCCTCAGGTTTGGCTCCAGGGCCCTGAGCATGTAGGGTGTGTAGGCCAGAGGTGTTTGGACAGTTGTCTGAAAACACAAACTCGACTTATGTTTTGGGTCATAGGTATGGCAGGACTGATCTACAGACCATGAGGAGAACACTTCGGGATATGAAAAAAGGGCGAGTGTGAGGCTCTTGCTCAAGTTTTTGTCTCTGGATATCGTGTCACTCATGGTCGTGAAATTGCCGGGTGACTTCATGGGAAATGGACGAGTCTTACTCTCTGGGGGTTCGGTCCCGTCCAAAGAGTTTGGGGTCATTCTGGGGGTGGAAGAAGTCCGTTTTTTTGTTGTTGTTGTCGATTTGTTTCATTTTGTTTTTCAACCTCAGATGTCCCACCAATTGAGGAATTCCAGAGTAGAGCCCTGGGGTGGGGCGACTGGACAACCAGAAATCTGGTTAAAAATTGGGGACTAGGGACATGTCAAGCCCATTATGACATCTAATGGTCCAGCCACTGAGAGGACTTACTAGAGGACAGGACTCACGCTGAGGTCACAATGCGAGTTTATGCTCTTGTCGCACTCAAGAATGGGCGGGGCCTCAGGGTGAATGCTGGTTTCTCCTACATTGAACGTTGGACAACATGCCAACCACAAGGTTTCTTGCCATGGGTCAGGAAGAGTTCTGATTTCTGCATCACAGTCACCCGTGGGCAGTGATTGGAGATAAGGTCTAGGTTCTGAAGCCTGAAAACTGAGGTAGGGAAGAGATGATGACCTAAGGCCATGGCGGGTCTGATGTGCTCAGGGTGCGGTCAGCTGTCTGGGTGTTGGTCAGCAGGTCCGGGCTCAGGTTGTGTCAGACAGTGCATTAGTGCCCAGGTTAGACTATATAATTTGGGTACATTCGAGTGCCGTGAAGGTTTATCTTCATTTAAGCTGTCTGGTCAGCTCATTAGGCAATATGTTTTTTTTAGAGGGCAGGCAGAGTGCTTCATTGTCGGTCCGGAATTGCCAAACTTGAGGGCTTCAGGGCCAGGAGAGTGAGGACGGAAGTCTGAGAACACAAGCTAGACTTTGGATTCAGGGTGAGGGCACGGCAGGTACGCCCTGCAGATCTGAACCAATATCTCATGCATCTGAAGGCATGGCGAGGATCCCACGTTGGCTCAGGTTGGAGTTTCTGTGCATGACGGCCCCTTCATGAAGGGAGCGGAATCTCGAGGCCATGGAGGTATTCCACGGTGGGAGATGTGGGATGCCCCCTTCAAGGATTCCTTCTGCGGGACAATTGAGACCTGTTGGAGAGCTCCAGGACATTCCATATGGAATGACACCAGAGCACCGATCGAGGATGGATGCCTGGGAAGTCCGCCTCGCCTTCCAATTGTCTCCTAGCAACAAGACAGTTTAGATCTAATGGATCTGCGGGAGCAACCGGGGTGGCTGAGTTGAAATGCACTTTCCAGAGGATGGGTCCTAATGTGTGTTTGTGTCCATGAGGGCCTTGGAATGGGGAGGTGGCACCGGGACCCTGAAGTATTCTCCTAAGCTTTGGCATAGCTCCCATGCACAAGTTTCCTTGTGGAGACGAGATTTGTTCTGATGGGTGCCTCAGGAAATCCCCTCTGCTGGTATTGGAATCCAGGCTTTTGAGGAGACATGCCTGTAAACCAAAGCAATGGATCCGATAATGGCCTCGGGTCCTGTCTGGTTCAATCTTCTTGGTATGAGTGGAGGTAGAAGAGTGGAAGTAGATGCTCATCCGGTATCAACCGCCCTTTTTTGTCCCGGGCGACCTACACTATTGGGATGGCCTCAAAGACTTTGGAGGGTTCTCCTAATTTGTACGATTTTTGACAATGGAATGGGCAGAATTCCCATGGATTGGGTGGGGGCAGTCCTAATGTGTGGCTCCAGGGGCCCCAACCTGGAGGGAGTGTGGCCCAGGACTTTGAGGACAGAAGAATGAAAACACAAACTCAGCTTAAGTTTGGGGACGTAGGTATGGCACGCCCGATCTACAAACCATGAGAAGAACTCTTCAGGATATGAAGAATGAGCGAGTCTGAGGCGCTTGCTCAGGCTTTTGTCTCTGGATTTTGTTCCAGCGATGGCTGTGGAATGTTGGGGAGGTCTCATGGGCCATGGACGAATCTCCCTCTCTGTGGATTTGGCCCGATCCCAATTGTTTTTCGTCAATCTGTGGGATGGGAGGACTCCTTTCAGGTTTGTTACCTCAGGTGTCCCACCAAAAGAGGAATTCCAAAGCAGAGCCCTGGGGAAGAGTGAAGGGACAACCCGAACTATGGTTAAAAATTGGGGACTAGGGGCATGGCAAGCCCAATATGCTGTCTCTTCATATAGGCCCTGAGAGGCCTTACCTGAGGACTGGGCTCAGGCTGAGGGTCACAATGTGTGTTTGTGACCAATGTGGCCCGCAAGCATGGGCTGGGCCTCATGGGCCACGCTAGTTTCAACTACACTGAACGTTGGACAACATGCCAACCACAAGGTTTCTTGCCATGGGGAAAGAGTTCTGATTTCTGCATCATTTTAAACCCTGTGCAGTTTTTGGGGATAAGGTCTAGATTCTGGAGCCTGAAAACCGCAGTTGGGAAGAGATGACGACCTAAGGCCATGGCGGTTCCGATGTGCTCAGTGTGAGGCCAGCTGTCTGGGTGGGACCAGGAGTTCCAGGCTCAGGCTGGGTCAGAAGGGGAAATATTGCCCAGGTCAGCCTATATGTTTGGGGTACAGCCGATTGGCGTGCAGGTTGATCCCCATTTGGGGTTTCAGGGTAGCCCTGAGGGCAATGTTTTACTTCTGTAGGGCAGGCAGAGTGCGGCATTGTAGTTCTGGATTGCCAAACTGGAGGGCTTGTGGGCCAGTAGTCTGAGGACGGAGTCTGAGAACCCAAGCTAGGCCTAGGTTTCTGGGTGAGGATATGGCAGGCACAATCTACAGAACTCAATAGAGATCTCGTGCATCTGAAGTCAGGGCAAGGATCAGACGATCGCTCCGGTTGGACTTTCTACCCTGATGGCCCTTTCTTGAAGGGGGTTGGATCACGAGGACATGGGGCTTTTCCCACGATGGGAGTTGTGAGAAGCTCCAAAATGCAAAGATTCTTCTGCAGGACAATTGAGACCAGTTGGTTGGCTCCAGGCCAACGATTCCGAGCAGGGTTCTAAGGATGGATGGCTGGGTAGCCCACCTCGCATTCCAATTGTCTCCAAGCAACAAGACAGGTTAGATCTGCTGGATGTGGGGGGCAACCGAGGAGGCTGAGTTGAAATGGACTCTCCTGTGGATGTGTCCTAATATGTTTTTGTGTCTATGGAGACCTTGGAATGAAGCGGTGGCCCTGGGGCCCTGAAGGGTTCTCCTAAACAGAGGCTTTGACACAGCTCCAACGTGGAAGTTTCCCATGTGTAGATGAGATTTGTTCTGATGGGTGAGTCAAGAAACAGCCATATGCTGGTATTGAAATCCAGGCCTCTGAGGAGAGATGCCTGGAAACCAAAGCAATGGATCCGATTAGTGCCTAGGGGCCTGTTCGTTCCTTTTTACCTCTGGGGACATCAGTCTACGGGTCTGAGTGAAGGTAGGTGCTCAGATGGGCTCAGATTGCCCCTGTTTGTCCTGGGAAGCCACAACAATTGGGATGGCCTCAGGGACTTTGGAGGTTATCCTATTAGTAGGGTTGTGGCCATTGGAATGGGCACATACAATTCCCTTGGAGAGGGCAAGTATGGTCCTCAGGTTTGGCTCCAGGGCCCTGAGCATGTAGGGTGTGTAGGCCAGAGGTGTTTGGACAGTTGTCTGAAAACACAAACTCGACTTATGTTTTGGGTCATAGGTATGGCAGGACTGATCTACAGACCATGAGGAGAACACTTCGGGATATGAAAAAAGGGCGAGTGTGAGGCTCTTGCTCAAGTTTTTGTCTCTGGATATCGTGTCACTCATGGTCGTGAAATTGCCGGGTGACTTCATGGGAAATGGACGAGTCTTACTCTCTGGGGGTTCGGTCCCGTCCAAAGAGTTTGGGGTCATTCTGGGGGTGGAAGAAGTCCGTTTTTTTGTTGTTGTTGTCGATTTGTTTCATTTTGTTTTTCAACCTCAGATGTCCCACCAATTGAGGAATTCCAGAGTAGAGCCCTGGGGTGGGGCGACTGGACAACCAGAAATCTGGTTAAAAATTGGGGACTAGGGACATGTCAAGCCCATTATGACATCTAATGGTCCAGCCACTGAGAGGACTTACTAGAGGACAGGACTCACGCTGAGGTCACAATGCGAGTTTATGCTCTTGTCGCACTCAAGAATGGGCGGGGCCTCAGGGTGAATGCTGGTTTCTCCTACATTGAACGTTGGACAACATGCCAACCACAAGGTTTCTTGCCATGGGTCAGGAAGAGTTCTGATTTCTGCATCACAGTCACCCGTGGGCAGTGATTGGAGATAAGGTCTAGGTTCTGAAGCCTGAAAACTGAGGTAGGGAAGAGATGATGACCTAAGGCCATGGCGGGTCTGATGTGCTCAGGGTGCGGTCAGCTGTCTGGGTGTTGGTCAGCAGGTCCGGGCTCAGGTTGTGTCAGACAGTGCATTAGTGCCCAGGTTAGACTATATAATTTGGGTACATTCGAGTGCCGTGAAGGTTTATCTTCATTTAAGCTGTCTGGTCAGCTCATTAGGCAATATGTTTTTTTTAGAGGGCAGGCAGAGTGCTTCATTGTCGGTCCGGAATTGCCAAACTTGAGGGCTTCAGGGCCAGGAGAGTGAGGACGGAAGTCTGAGAACACAAGCTAGACTTTGGATTCAGGGTGAGGGCACGGCAGGTACGCCCTGCAGATCTGAACCAATATCTCATGCATCTGAAGGCATGGCGAGGATCCCACGTTGGCTCAGGTTGGAGTTTCTGTGCATGACGGCCCCTTCATGAAGGGAGCGGAATCTCGAGGCCATGGAGGTATTCCACGGTGGGAGATGTGGGATGCCCCCTTCAAGGATTCCTTCTGCGGGACAATTGAGACCTGTTGGAGAGCTCCAGGACATTCCATATGGAATGACACCAGAGCACCGATCGAGGATGGATGCCTGGGAAGTCCGCCTCGCCTTCCAATTGTCTCCTAGCAACAAGACAGTTTAGATCTAATGGATCTGCGGGAGCAACCGGGGTGGCTGAGTTGAAATGCACTTTCCAGAGGATGGGTCCTAATGTGTGTTTGTGTCCATGAGGGCCTTGGAATGGGGAGGTGGCACCGGGACCCTGAAGTATTCTCCTAAGCTTTGGCATAGCTCCCATGCACAAGTTTCCTTGTGGAGACGAGATTTGTTCTGATGGGTGCCTCAGGAAATCCCCTCTGCTGGTATTGGAATCCAGGCTTTTGAGGAGACATGCCTGTAAACCAAAGCAATGGATGCGATAATGGCCTCGGGTCCTGTCTGGTTCAATCTTCTTGGTATGAGTGAGGTAGATGAGTGGAGGTAGATGCTCAGCCGGTATCAACCGCCCTTTTTTGTCCCGGGCAACCTACACTATTGGGATGGCCTCAGGGACTTTGGAGGGTTCTCCTAATTTGTACGATTTTTGACAATGGAATGGGCAGAATTGCAATGGATTGGGTGGGGGCAGTCCTAATGTGTGGTTCCAGGGGCGCCAGCCTGAAGGGAGTGTGGCCCAGGACTTTGAGGACAGAAGAATGAAAACACAAACTCAGCTTAAGTTTGGGGACGTAGGTATGGCACGCCCGATCTACAAACCATGAGAAGAACTCTTCAGGATATGAAGAATGAGCGAGTCTGAGAAGCTTGCTCAGGCTTTTATATCTGGATTTTGTTTCAGCGATGGCCCTGGAATGTTGGGGAGGTCTCATGGGCCATGGACAGTCTTCCTCTCTGTGGATTTGGCCCGATACCAATTGTTTTTCGTCAATCTGTGGGATGGGAGGACTCCTTTCAGGTTTGTTACCTCAGGTGTCCCACCAAAAGAGGAATTCCAAAGCAGAGCCCTGGGGAAGAGTGAAGGGACACCCCGAACTATGGTTAAAAATTGGGGCCTAGGGTCATGGCAAGCCCAATATGCTGTCTCTTCATATAGGCCCTGAGAGGCCTTACCTGAGGACTGCGCTCAGGCTGAGGGTCACAATGTGTGTTTGTGACCAATGTGGCCCGCAAGCATGGGCTGGGCCTCATGGGCCACCCTTGTTTCAACTACACTGACCATTGGACAACATGCCAAGCACAAGGTTTCTTGCCATGGGGAAAGAGATCTGATTTCTGCTTCATTTTCAACCCTGGGCAGTGGTTGGAGATAAGGTCTAGGTTCTGGAGCCTGAAAACCGCAGTTGGGAAGAGATGACGACCTAAGGCCATGGCGGGTCCGATGTGCTCAGTGTGCGGCCAGCTGTCTGGTTGGGACCAGGAGGTCCAGGCTCAGGCTGGGTCAGAAGGGGAAATAGTGCCCAGGTCAGCCTATATGTTTGGGGTACAGCCGATTGGCGTGCAGGTTGATCCCCATTTGGGGTTTCGGGGTAGCCCTGAGGGCAATGTTTTACTTCTGTAGTGCAGGCAGAGTGCGGCACTGTAGTTCTGGATTGCCAAACTGGAGGGCTTGTGGGCCAGTAGTCTGAGGACAGAGTCTGAGAACCCAAGCTAGGCCTAGGTTTCTGGGTGAGGATATGGCAGGCACAATCTACAGACCTCAATAGAGATCTCGTGCATCTGAAGTCAGGGCAAGGATCAGACGATCGCTCCGGTTGGACTTTCTGCCCTGATGGCCCTTTCTTGAAGGGGGTTGGATCACGAGGACATGGGGGTTTTCCCACGATGGGAGTTGTGAGAAGCTCCAAACTGCAAAGATTCTTCTGCAAGACAATTGAGACCTGTTGGTTGGCCCAAGGCCAACGATTCCGAGCAGGGTTCTAAGGATGGATGGCTGGTTATCCCACCTCGCATTCCAATTGTCTGCAAGCAACAAGACAGGTTAGATCTGCTGGATGTGGGGGGCAACCGAGGAGGCTGAGTTGAAATGGACTCTCCTGTGGATGTGTCCTAATATGTTTTTGTGTCTATGGAGACCTTGGAATGAAGCGGTGGCCCTGGGGCCCTGAAGGGTTCTCCTAAACAGAGGCTTTGACACAGCTCCAACGTGGAAGTTTCCCATGTGTAGATGATATTTGTTCTGATGGGTGAGTCAAGAAACAGCCATATGCTGGTATTGAAATCCAGGCCTCTGAGGAGAGATGCCTGGAAACCAAAGCAATGGATCCGATTAGTGCCTAGGGGCCTGTTCATTCCTTTTTACCTCTGGGGACATCAGTCTACGGGTCTGAGTGCAGGTAGGTGCTCAGATGGGCTCAGATTGCCCCTGTTTGTCCTGGGAAGCCACAACTATTGGGATGGCCTCAGGGACTTTGGAGGTCATCCTATTAGTAGGGTTGTGGCCATTGGAAGGGGCACATACAATTCCCTTGGAGAGGGCAAGTACAGTCCTCAGGTTTGGCTCCAGGGCCCTGAGCCTGTAGGGTGTGTAGGCCAGAGCTGTTTGGACAGTTGTCTGAAAACACAAACTCGGCTTATGTTTTGGGTCATAGGTATGGCAGGACTGATCTACGGACCATGAGGAGAACACTTCGGGATATGAAAAAAGGGCGAGTGTGAGGCTCTTGCTCAAGTTTTTGTCTCTGGATATCGTGTCACTCATGGTCGTGAAATTGCCCGGTGACTTCATGGGAAATGGACGAGTCTTACTCTCTGGGGGTTCGGTCCCGTCCAAAGAGTTTGCGGTCATTCTGGGGATGGAAGAAGTCCGTTTTTTTGTTGTTGTTGTCGATTTGTTTCATTTTGTTTTTCAACCTCAGATGTCCCACCAAATGAGGGATTCCAGCGTAGAGCCCTGAGGTGGGGCGACTGGACAACCAGAAATCTGGTTAAAAATTGGGGACTAGGGACATGTCAAGCCCATTATGACATCTAATGGTCCAGCCACTGAGAGGACTTACTAGAGGACAGGACTCACGCTGAGGTCACAATGCGTGTTTATGCTCTCGTCGCACTCAAGAATGGGCGGGGCCTCAGGGTGAATGCTGTTTTCTCCTACACTGAACGTTGGACAACATGCCAACCACAAGGTTTCTTGCCATGGGTCAGGAAGAGTTCTGATTTCTGCATCACAGTCACCCGTGGGCAGTGATTGGAGATAAGGTCTCGGTTCTGAAGCCTGAAAACTGAGGTAGGGAAGAGATGATGACCTAAGGCCATGGCGGGTCTGATGTGCTCAGGGTGCGGTCAGCTGTCTGGGTGTTGGTCAGCAGGTCCGGGCTCAGGTTGTGTCAGACAGTGCATTAGTGCCCAGATTAGACTATATAATTTGGGTACATTCAAGTGCGGTGTAGGTTTGTCTTCATTAAGCTGCCTGGTCAGCTCTTTAGGCAATATATTTTTTCTAGAGGGCAGGCAGAGTGCTTCATTGTCGGTCCGGAATTGCCAAACATGAGGGCTTCGGGGCCAGGAGAGTGAGGACGGAAGTCTGAGAACACAAGCTAGACTTCGGATTCAGGGTGAGGGCACGTCAGTTACCCCCTGCAGATCTGAACCAATATCTCATGCATCGGAAGTCAGGGCGAGGATCCGACATTGGCTCAGGTTGGAGTTTCTGTGCATGACGGCCCCTTCATGAAGGGAGCGGAATCTCGAGGCCATGGAGGTTTTCCACGTTGGGAGATGTGGGATGCCCCCTTCAAGGATTCCTTCTGCGGGACAATTGAGACCTGTTGGACAGCTCGGGACATCCCATATGGAATGACTCCAGAGCTCCGTTCGAGGATGGATGCCTGGGAAGTGCGCCTCACCTTCCAATTGTCTCCTAGCAACAAGACAGTTTAGATCTAATGGATCTGCGGGAGCAACCGGGGTGGCTGAGTTGAAATGCACTTTCCAGAGGATGGGTCCTAATGTGTGTTTGTGTCCATGAGTGCCTTGGAATGGGGAGGTGGCACCGGGACCCTGAAGTATTCTCCTAAGCTTTGGCATAGCTCCCATGCACAAGTTTCCTTGTGGAGACGAGATTTGTTCTGATGGGTGCCTCAGGAAATCCCCTCTGCTGGTATTGGAATCCAGGCTTTTGATGAGACATGCCTGTAAACCAAAGCAATGGATCCGATAATGGCCTCGGGTCCTGTCTGGTTCAATCTTCTTGGTATGTGTGGAGGTAGATGAGTGGAGGTAGATGCTCAGCCGGTATCAACGGCCCTTTTTTGTCCCGGGCGACCTACACTATTGGGATGGCCTCAGGGACTTTGGAGGGTTCTCCTAATTTGTACGATTTTTGACAATGGAATGGGCAGAATTTCCCTGGATTGGGTGGGGGCAGTCCTAATGTGTGGTTCCAGGGGCCCCAGCCTGGAGGGAGTGTGTCCCAGGACTTTGAGGACAGAAGACTGAAAACACAAACTCAGCTTAAGTTTGGGGACGTAGGTATGGCACGCCCGATCTACAAACCATGAGAAGAACTCTTCAGGATATGAAGAATGAGCGAGTCTGAGTCGCTTGCTCAGGCTTTTGTCTCTGGATTTTTTTCAGCGATGGCCGTGGAATGTTGGGAAGGTCTCATGGGCCATGGACGAATCTTCCTCTCTGTGGATTTGGCCCGATCCCAATTGTTTTTCGTCAATCTGTGGGATGGGAGGACTCCTTTCAGGTTTGTTACCTCTGGTGTCCCACCAAAAGAGGAATTCCAAAGCAGAGCCCTGGGGAAGAGTGAAGGGACACCCCGAACTATGGTTAAAAATTGGGGCCTAAGGGCATGGCAAGCCCAATATGCTGTCTCTCCATATAGGCCCTGAGAGGCCTTACCTGAGGACTGCGCTCAGGCTGAGGGTCACAATGTGTGTTTGTGACCAATGTGGCCCGCAAGCATAGGCTGGGCCTGATGGGCCACGCTTGTTTCAACAAAACTGAACGTTGGACAACATGCCAAGCACAAGGTTTCTTGCCATGGGGAAAGAGTTCTGATTTCTGCATCATTTTCAACCCTGGGCAGTGGTAGGAGATAAGGTCTAGGTTCTGGAACCTGAAAACCGCAGTTGGGAAGAGATGACGACCTAAGGCCATGCGGGTCCGATGTGCTCAGTGTGCGGCCAGCTGTCTGGGTGGGACCAGGAGGTCCAGGCTCAGGCTGGGTCAGAAGGGGAAATAGTGCCCAGGTCAGCCTATATGTTTGGGTTACAGCCGAATGGCGTGCAGGTTGATCCTCATTTGGGGTTTCGGGGTAGCCCTGAGGGCAATGTTTTACTTCTGTAGGGCAGGCAGTGAGCGGCATTGTAGTTCTGGATTGCCAAACTGGAGGGCTTGTGGGCGAGTAGTCTGAGGACGGAGACTGAGAACCCAAGCTAGGCCTAGGTTTCTGGGTGAGGATATGGCAGGCACAATCTACAGACCTCAATAGAGATCTCGTGCATCTGAAGTCAAGGCAAGGATCATTCGATCGCTCAGGTTGGACTTTCTGCCCTGATGGCCCATTCTTGAAGAAGGTTGGATCACGAGGACATGGGGGTTTTCCCACGATGGGAGTTGTGAGAAGCTCCAAACTGCAAAGATTCTTCTGCAGGACAATTGAGACCTGTTGGTTGGCTCCAGGCCAACGTTTCCGAGCAGGGTTCTAAGGATGGATCGCTGGGTAGCCCACCTCTCATTCCAATTGTCTGCAAGCAACAAGACAGGTTAGATCTGCTGAATGTGGGGGGCAAACGAGGAGGCTGAGTGGAAATGGACTCTCCTGTGGATGTGTCCTAATATGTTTTTGTGTCTATGGAGACCTTGGAATGAAGCGGTGGCCCTGGGGCCCTGAAGGGTCTCCTAAACAGAGGCTTTGACACAGCTCCAACGTGCATGTTTCCCATGTGTAGATGAGATTTGTTCTGATGGGTGAGTCAAGAAACAGCCATATGCTTGTATTGAAATCCAGGCCTCTGAGGAGAGATGCCTGGAAACCAAAGCAATGGATCCGATTAGTGCCTAGGGGCCTGTTCGTTCCTTTTTACCTCTGGGGACATCAGTCTAGGGGTCTGAGTGCAGGTAGGTGCTCAGATGGGCTCAGATTGCCCCTGTTTGTCCTGGGAAGCCACAACTATTGGGATGGCCTCAGGGACTTTGGAGGTTATCCTACTATTAGGGTTGAGGCCACTGGAATGGGCACATACAATTCCCTTGGAGAGGGCAAGAACAGTCCTCAGGTTTGGCTCCAGGGCCCTGAGCCTGTAGGGTGTGTAGGCCAGAGCTGTTTGGACAGTTGTCTGAAAACACAAACTCGGCTTATGTTTTGGGTCATAGGTATGGCAGGACTGATCTACGGACCATGAGGAGAACACTTCGGGATATGAAAAAAGGGCGAGTGTGAGGCTCTTGCTCAAGTTTTTGTCTCTGGATATCGTGTCACTCATGGTTGTGAAATTGCCCGGTGACTTCATGGGAAATGGACGAGTCTTACTCTCTGGGGGTTCGGTCCCGTCCAAAGAGTTTGCGGTCATTCTGGGGATGGAAGAAGTCCGTTTTTTTGTTGTTGTTGTCGATTTGTTTCATTTTGTTTTTCAACCTCAGATGTCCCACCAAATGAGGGATTCCAGCGTAGAGCCCTGAGGTGGGGCGACTGGACAACCAGAAATCTGGTTAAAAATTGGGGACTAGGGACATGTCAAGCCCATTATGACATCTAATGGTCCAGCCACTGAGAGGACTTACTAGAGGACAGGACTCACGCTGAGGTCACAATGCGTGTTTATGCTCTCGTCGCACTCAAGAATGGGCGGGGCCTCAGGGTGAATGCTGTTTTCTCCTACACTGAACGTTGGACAACATGCCAACCACAAGGTTTCTTGCCATGGGTCAGGAAGAGTTCTGATTTCTGCATCACAGTCACCCGTGGGCAGTGTTTGGAGATAAGGTCTAGGTTCTGAAGCCTGAAAACTGAGGTAGGGAAGAGATGATGACCTAAGGCCATGGCGGCTCTGATGTGCTCAGGGTGCGGTCAGCTGTCTGGGTGTTGGTCAGCAGGTCCGGGCTCAGGTTGTGTCAGACAGTGCATTAGTGCCCAGATTAGACTATATAATTTGGGTACATTCAAGTGCGGTGTAGGTTTGTCTTCATTTAAGCTGCCTGGTCAGCTCTTTAGGCAATATATTTTTTCTAGAGGGCAGGCAGAGTGCTTCATTGTCGGTCCGGAATTGCCAAACATGAGGGCTTCGGGGCCAGGAGAGTGAGGACGGAAGTCTGAGAACACAAGCTAGACTTCGGATTCAGGGTGAGGGCACGTCAGTTACCCCCTGCAGATCTGAACCAATATCTCATGCATCGGAAGTCAGGGCGAGGATCCGACATTGGCTCAGGTTGGAGTTTCTGTGCATGACGGCCCCTTCATGAAGGGAGCGGAATCTCGAGGCCATGGAGGTTTTCCACGTTGGGAGATGTGGGATGCCCCCTTCAAGGATTCCTTCTGCGGGACAATTGAGACCTGTTGGACAGCTCGGGACTTCCCATATGGAATGACTCCAGAGCTCCGTTCGAGGATGGATGCCTGGGAAGTCCGCCTCACCTTCCAATTGTCTCCTAGCAACAAGACAGTTTAGATCTAATGAATCTGCGGGAGCAACCGGGGTGGCTGAGTTGAAATGCACTTTCCAGAGGATGGGTCCTAATGTGTGTTTGTGTCCATGAGTGCCTTGGAATGGGGAGGTGGCACCGGGACCCTGAAGTATTCTCCTAAGCTTTGGCATAGCTCCCATGCACAAGTTTCCTTGTGGAGACGAGATTTGTTCTGATGGGTGCCTCAGGAAATCCCCTCTGCTGGTATTGGAATCCAGGCTTTTGAGGAGACATGCCTGTAAACCAAAGCAATGGATCCGATAATGGCCTCGGGTCCTGTCTGGTTCAATCTTCTTGGTATGAGTGGAGGTAGATGAGTGGAGGTAGATGCTCAGCCGATATCAACGGCCCTTTTTTGTCCCGGGCGACCTACACTATTGGGATGGCCTCAGGGACTTTGGAGGGTTCTCCTAATTTGTACGATTTTTGACAATGGAATGGGCAGAATTGCAATGGATTGGGTGGGGGCAGTCCTAATGTGTGGTTCCAGGGGCCCCAGCCTGGAGGGAGTGTGGCCCAGGACTTTGAGGACAGAAGACTGAAAACACAAACTCAGCTTAAGTTTGGGGACGTAGGTATGGCACGCCCGATCTACAAACCATGAGAAGAACTCTTCAGGATATGAAGAATGAGCGAGTCTGAGTCGCTTGCTCAGACTTTTGTCTCTGGTTTTTTTTTCAGCGATGGCCGTGGAATGTTGGGAAGGTCTCATGGGCCATGGACGAATCTTCCTTTCTGTGGATTTGGCCCAATCCCAATTGTTTTTCGTCAATCTGTGGGATGGGAGTACTCCTTTCAGGTTTGTTACCTCTGGTGTCCCACCAAAAGAGGAATTCCAAAGCAGAGCCCTGGGGAAGAGTGAAGGGAGACCCCGAACTATGGTTAAAAATTGGGGCCTAAGGGCATGGCAAGCCCAATATGCTGTCTCTTCATATAGGCCCTGAGAGTCCTTACCTGAGGACTGCGCTCAGGCTGAGGGTCACAATGTGTGTTTGTGACCAATGTGGCCCGCAAGCATGGGCTGGGCCTGATGGGCCACGCTTGTTTCAACAAAACTGAACGTTGGACAACATGCCAAGCACAAGGTTTCTTGCCATGGGGAAAGAGTTCTGATTTCTGCATCATTTTCAACCCTGGGCAGTGGTTGGAGATAAGGTCTAGGTTCTGGAGCCTGAAAACCGCAGTTGGGAAGAGATGACGACCTAAGGCCATGGAGGGTCCGATGTGCTCAGTGTGCGGCCAGCTGTCTGGGTGGGACCAGGAGGTCCAGGCTCAGGCTGGGTCAGAAGGGGAAATAGTGCCCAGGTCAGCCTATATGTTTGGGTTACAGCCGAATGGCGTGCAGGTTGATCCTCATTTGGGGTTTCGGGGTAGCCCTGAGGGCAATGTTTTACTTCTGTAGGGCAGGCAGTGTGCGGCATTGTAGTTCTGGATTGCCAAACTGGAGGGCTTGTGGGCCAGTAGTCTGAGGACGGAGTCTGAGAACCCAAGCTAGGCCTAGGTTTCTGGGTGAGGATATGGCAGGCACAATCTACAGACCTCAATAGAGATCTCGTGCATCTGAAGTCAGGGCAAGGATCAGACGATCGCTCAGGTTGGACTTTCTGCCCTGATGGCCCATTCTTGAAGAAGGTTGGATCACGAGGACATGGGGGTTTTCCCACGATGGGAGTTGTGAGAAGCTCCAAACTGCAAAGATTCTTCTGCAGGACAATTGAGACCTGTTGGTTGGCTCCAGGCCAACGTTTCCGAGCAGGGTTCTAAGGATGGATCGCTGGGTAGCCCACCTCGCATTCCAATTGTCTGCAAGCAACAAGACAGGTTAGATCTGCTGGATGTGGGGGGCAAACGAGGAGGCTGAGTGGAAATGGACTCTCCTGTGGATGTGTCCTAATATGTTTTTGTGTCTATGGAGACCTTGGAATGAAGCGGTGGCCCTGGGGCCCTGAAGGGTTCTCCTAAACAGAGGCTTTGACACAGCTCCAACGTGCATGTTTCCCATGTGTAGATGAGATTTGTTCTGATGGGTGAGTCAAGAAACAGCCATATGCTGGTATTGAAATCCAGGCCTCTGAGGAGAGATGCCTGGAAACCAAAGCAATGGATCCGATTAGTGCCTAGGGGCCTCTTCGTTCCTTTTTACCTCTGGGGACATCAGTCTAGGGGTCTGAGTGCAGGTAGGTGCTCAGATGGGCTCAGAATGCCCCTGTTTGTCCTGGGAAGCCACAACTATTGGGATGGCCTCAGGGACTTTGGAGGTTATCCTACTAGTAGGGTTGTGGCCATTGGAATGGGCACATACAATTCCCTTGGAGAGGGCAAGTACAGTCCTCAGGTTTGGCTCCAGGGCCCTGAGCCTGTAGGGTGTGTAGGCCAGAGCTGTTTGGACAGTTGTCTGAAAACACAAACTCGGCTTATGTTTTGGGTCATAGGTATGGCAGGACTGATCTACAGACCATGAGGAGAACACTTCGCGATATGAAAAAAGGGCGAGTGTGAGGCTCTTGCTCAAGTTTTTGTCTCTGGACATCGTGTCACTCATGGTCGTGAAATTGCCGGGTGACTTCATGGGAAATGGACGAGTCTTACTCTCTGGGAGTTCGGTCCCGACCAAAGAGTTTGGGGTCATTCTGGGGATGGAAGAAGTCCGTTTTTTTGTTGTTGTCGATTTGTTTCATTTTGTTTTTTAACCTCAGATGTCCCACCAATTGAGGGATTCCAGAGTAGAGCCCTGGGGTGTGGCGACTGGACAACCAGAAATCTGGTTAAAAATTGGGGACTAGGGACATGTCAAGCCCATTATGACATCTAATGGTCCAGCCACTGAGAGGACTTACTAGAGGACAGGACTCACGCTGAGGTCACAATGCGTGTTTATGCTCTCGTCGCACTCAAGAATGAGCGGGGCCTCAGGGTGAATGCTGTTTTCTCCTACACTGAACGTTGGACAACATGCCAACCACAAGGTTTCTTGCCATGGGTCAGGAAGAGTTCTGATTTCTGCATCACAGTCACCCGTGGGCAGTGATTGGAGATAAGGTCTAGGTTCTGAAGCCTGAAAACTGAGGTAGGGAAGAGATAATGACCTAAGGCCATGGCGGGTCTGATGTGCTCAGGGTGCGGTCAGCTGTCTGGGTGTTCGTCAGCAGGTCCGGGCTTAGGTTGTGTCAGACAGTGCATTAGTGCCCAGGTTAGACTATATAATTTGGGTACATTCGAGTGCCGTGTAGGTTTATCTTCATTTAAGCTGCCTGGTCAGCTCATTAGGCAATATATTTTTTCAAGAGGGCAGGCAGAGTGCTTCATTGTCGGTCCGGAATTGCCAAACTTGAGTGCTTCGGGGCCAGGAGAGTGAGGACGGAAGTCTGAGAACACAAGCTAGACTTCGGATTCAGGGTGTGGGCACGGCAGGTACCCCCTGCAGATCTGAACCAATATCTCATGCATCTGAAGTCAGGGCGAGGATCCAACGTTGGCTCAGGTTGGAGTTTCTGTGCATGACGGCCCCTTCATGAAGGGAGCGGAATCTCGAGGCCATGGTGGTTTTCCACGATGGGAGATGTGGGATGCCCCCTTCAAGGATTCCTTCTGCGGGACAATTGAGACCTGTTGGACAGCTCCAGGACATCCCATATGGAATGACTCCAGAGCACCGTTCGAGGATGGATGCCTGGGAAGTCGCCTCGCCTTCCAATTGTCTCCTAGCAACAAGACAGTTTAGATCTAATGGATCTGCGGGAGCAACCGGGGTGGCTGAGTTGGAATGCACTTTCCAGAGGATGGGTCCTAATGTGTGTTTGTGTCCATGAGGGCCTTGGAATGGGGAGGTGGCACCGGGACCCTGAAGTATTCTCCTAAGCTTTGGCATAGCTCCCATGCACAAGTTTCCTTGTGGAGACGAGATTTGTTCTGATGGGTGCCTCAGGAAATCCCCTCTGCTGGTATTGGAATCCAGGCTTTTGAGGAGACATGCCTGTAAACCAAAGCAATGGATCCGATAATGGCCTCGGGTCCTGTCTGGTTCAATCTTCTTGGTATGAGTGGAGGTAGATGAGTGGAGGTAGATGCTCAGCCGATATCAACGGCCCTTTTTTGTCCCGGGCGACCTACACTATTGGGATGGCCTCAGGGACTTTGGAGGGTTCTCCTAATTTGTACGATTTTTGACAATGGAATGGGCAGAATTGCAATGGATTGGGTGGGGGCAGTCCTAATGTGTGGTTCCAGGGGCCCCAGCCTGGAGGGAGTGTGGCCCAGGACTTTGAGGACAGAAGACTGAAAACACAAACTCAGCTTAAGTTTGGGGACGTAGGTATGGCACGCCCGATCTACAAACCATGAGAAGAACTCTTCAGGATATGAAGAATGAGCGAGTCTGAGTCGCTTGCTCAGACTTTTGTCTCTGGTTTTTTTTTCAGCGATGGCCGTGGAATGTTGGGAAGGTCTCATGGGCCATGGACGAATCTTCCTTTCTGTGGATTTGGCCCAATCCCAATTGTTTTTCGTCAATCTGTGGGATGGGAGTACTCCTTTCAGGTTTGTTACCTCTGGTGTCCCACCAAAAGAGGAATTCCAAAGCAGAGCCCTGGGGAAGAGTGAAGGGAGACCCCGAACTATGGTTAAAAATTGGGGCCTAAGGGCATGGCAAGCCCAATATGCTGTCTCTTCATATAGGCCCTGAGAGTCCTTACCTGAGGACTGCGCTCAGGCTGAGGGTCACAATGTGTGTTTGTGACCAATGTGGCCCGCAAGCATGGGCTGGGCCTGATGGGCCACGCTTGTTTCAACAAAACTGAAAGTTGGACAACATGCCAAGCACAAGGTTTCTTGCCATGGGGAAAGAGTTCTGATTTCTGCATCATTTTCAACCCTGGGCAGTGGTTGGAGATAAGGTCTAGGTTCTGGAGCCTGAAAACCGCAGTTGGGAAGAGATGACGACCTAAGGCCATGGAGGGTCCGATGTGCTCAGTGTGCGGCCAGCTGTCTGGGTGGGACCAGGAGGTCCAGGCTCAGGCTGGGTCAGAAGGGGAAATAGTGCCCAGGTCAGCCTATATGTTTGGGTTACAGCCGAATGGCGTGCAGGTTGATCCTCATTTGGGGTTTCGGGGTAGCCCTGAGGGCAATGTTTTACTTCTGTAGGGCAGGCAGTGTGCGGCATTGTAGTTCTGGATTGCCAAACTGGAGGGCTTGTGGGCCAGTAGTCTGAGGACGGAGTCTGAGAACCCAAGCTAGGCCTAGGTTTCTGGGTGAGGATATGGCAGGCACAATCTACAGACCTCAATAGAGATCTCGTGCATCTGAAGTCAGGGCAAGGATCAGACGATCGCTCAGGTTGGACTTTCTGCCCTGATGGCCCATTCTTGAAGAAGGTTGGATCACGAGGACATGGGGGTTTTCCCACGATGGGAGTTGTGAGAAGCTCCAAACTGCAAAGATTCTTCTGCAGGACAATTGAGACCTGTTGGTTGGCTCCAGGCCAACGTTTCCGAGCAGGGTTCTAAGGATGGATCGCTGGGTAGCCCAACTCGCATTCCAATTGTCTGCAAGCAACAAGACAGGTTAGATCTGCTGGATGTGGGGGGCAAACGAGGAGGCTGAGTGGAAATGGACTCTCCTGTGGATGTGTCCTAATATGTTTTTGTGTCTATGGAGACCTTGGAATGAAGCGGTGGCCCTGGGGCCCTGAAGGGTTCTCCTAAACAGAGGCTTTGACACAGCTCCAACGTGCATGTTTCCCATGTGTAGATGAGATTTGTTCTGATGGGTGAGTCAAGAAACAGCCATATGCTGGTATTGAAATCCAGGCCTCTGAGGAGAGATGCCTGGAAACCAAAGCAATGGATCCGATTAGTGCCTAGGGGCCTCTTCGTTCCTTTTTACCTCTGGGGACATCAGTCTAGGGGTCTGAGTGCAGGTAGGTGCTCAGATGGGCTCAGAATGCCCCTGTTTGTCCTGGGAAGCCACAACTATTGGGATGGCCTCAGGGACTTTGGAGGTTATCCTACTAGTAGGGTTGTGGCCATTGGAATGGGCACATACAATTCCCTTGGAGAGGGCAAGTACAGTCCTCAGGTTTGGCTCCAGGGCCCTGAGCCTGTAGGGTGTGTAGGCCAGAGCTGTTTGGACAGTTGTCTGAAAACACAAACTCGGCTTATGTTTTGGGTCATAGGTATGGCAGGACTGATCTACAGACCATGAGGAGAACACTTCGCGATATGAAAAAAGGGCGAGTGTGAGGCTCTTGCTCAAGTTTTTGTCTCTGGACATCGTGTCACTCATGGTCGTGAAATTGCCGGGTGACTTCATGGGAAATGGACGAGTCTTACTCTCTGGGAGTTCGGTCCCGACCAAAGAGTTTGGGGTCATTCTGGGGATGGAAGAAGTCCGTTTTTTTGTTGTTGTCGATTTGTTTCATTTTGTTTTTTAACCTCAGATGTCCCACCAATTGAGGGATTCCAGAGTAGAGCCCTGGGGTGTGGCGACTGGACAACCAGAAATCTGGTTAAAAATTGGGGACTAGGGACATGTCAAGCCCATTATGACATCTAATGGTCCAGCCACTGAGAGGACTTACTAGAGGACAGGACTCACGCTGAGGTCACAATGCGTGTTTATGCTCTCGTCGCACTCAAGAATGAGCGGGGCCTCAGGGTGAATGCTGTTTTCTCCTACACTGAACGTTGGACAACATGCCAACCACAAGGTTTCTTGCCATGGGTCAGGAAGAGTTCTGATTTCTGCATCACAGTCACCCGTGGGCAGTGATTGGAGATAAGGTCTAGGTTCTGAAGCCTGAAAACTGAGGTAGGGAAGAGATAATGACCTAAGGCCATGGCGGGTCTGATGTGCTCAGGGTGCGGTCAGCTGTCTGGGTGTTCGTCAGCAGGTCCGGGCTTAGGTTGTGTCAGACAGTGCATTAGTGCCCAGGTTAGACTATATAATTTGGGTACATTCGAGTGCCGTGTAGGTTTATCTTCATTTAAGCTGCCTGGTCAGCTCATTAGGCAATATATTTTTTCAAGAGGGCAGGCAGAGTGCTTCATTGTCGGTCCGGAATTGCCAAACATGAGGGCTTCGGGGCCAGGAGAGTGAGGACGGAAGTCTGAGAACACAAGCTAGACTTCGGATTCAGGGTGTGGGCACGGCAGGTACCCCCTGCAGATCTGAACCAATATCTCATGCATCTGAAGTCAGGGCGAGGATCCAACGTTGGCTCAGGTTGGAGTTTCTGTGCATGACGGCCCCTTCATGAAGGGAGCGGAATCTCGAGGCCATGGTGGTTTTCCACGATGGGAGATGTGGGATGCCCCCTTCAAGGATTCCTTCTGCGGGACAATTGAGACCTGTTGGACAGCTCCAGGACATCCCATATGGAATGACTCCAGAGCACCGTTCGAGGATGGATGCCTGGGAAGTCGCCTCGCCTTCCAATTGTCTCCTAGCAACAAGACAGTTTAGATCTAATGGATCTGCGGGAGCAACCGGGGTGGCTGAGTTGAAATGCACATTCCAGAGGGTGGGTCCTAATGTTTGTTTGTGTCCATGAGGGCCTTGGAATGGGGAGGTGGCACCGGGACCCTGAAGTATTCTCCTAAGCTTTGGCATAGCTCCCATGCACAAGTTTCCTTGTGGAGACGAGATTTGTTCTGATGGGTGCCTCTGGAAATCCCCTCTGCTGTTATTGGAATCCAGGCTTTTGAGGAGACATGCCTGTAAACCAAAGCAATGGATCCGATAATGGCCTCGGATCCTGTCTGGTTCAATCTTCTTGGTATGAGTGGAGGTAGATGAGTGGAGGTAGATGCTCAGCTGTTATCAACCGCCATTATTTTTCCCGGGCGACCTACACTATTGGGATGGCCTCAGGGACTTTGGAGGGTTCTACTAATTTGTTCGATATTTGACATTGGAATGGGCAGAATTCCCATGGATTGGGTGGGGGCAGTCCTAATGTGTGGTTCCAGGGGCCCCAGCCTGGAGGGAGTGTGGCCCAGGACTTTGAGGACAGAAGACAGAAAACACAAACTCAGCTTAAGTTTGGGGACGTAGGTATGGCACGCCCGATCTACAAACCATGAGAAGAACTCTTCAGGATATGAAGAATGAGCGAGTTTCAGTCGCTTGCTCAGGCTTTTGTCTTTGGATTTTGTTTCAGCGATGGCCGTGGAATGTTGGGGAGGTCTCATGGGCCATGGAAGAATCTTCCTCTCTGTGGATTTGGCCCGATCCCAATTGTTTTTCGTCAATCTGTGGGATGGGATGACTTCTTTCAGGTTTGTTACCTCTGGTGTCCCACCAAAAGAGGAATTCCAAAGCAGAGCCCTGGGGAAGAGTGAAGGGACAACCCGAACTATGGTTAAAAATTGGGGCCTAGGGGCATGGCAAGCCCAATATGCTGTCTCTTCATATAGGCCCTGAGAGGCCTTATCTGAGGACTGGCCTCAGGCTGAGGGTCACAGTGTGTGTTTGTGACCAATGTGGCCCGCAAGCATGTGCTGGGCCTCATGGGCCACGCTTGTTTCAACTACACTGAACGTTGGACAACATGCCAAGCACAAGGTTTCTTGCCATGGGGAAAGAGTTCTGATTTCTGCATCATTTTCAACCCTGGGCAATGGTTGGAGATAAGGTCTAAGTTCTGGAGCCTGAAAACCGCAGTTGGGAAGAGATGACGACCTAAGGCCATGGCGGGTCCGATGTGCTCAGTGTGCGGCCAGCTGTCTGGTTGGGACCAGGAGGTCCAGGCTCAGACTGGGTCAGAAGGGGAAATAGTGCCCAGGTCAGCCTATATGTTTGGGGTACAGCCGATTGGCGTGCAGGTTGATTCTCATTTGGGGTTTCGGGGTAGCCCTGAGGGCAATGTTTTACTTCTGTAGGGCAGGCAGAGTGCGGCATTGTAGTTCTGGATTGCCAAACTGGAGGGCTTGTGGGCCAGTAGTCTGAGGACGGAGTCTGAGAACCCCAGCTAGGCCTAGGTTTCTGGGTGAGGATATGGCAGGCACAATCTACAGACCTCAATAGAGATCTCGTGCATCTGAAGTCAGGGCAAGGATCAGACGATCGCTCAGGTTGGACTTTCTGCCCTGATGGCCCTTTCTTGAAGGGGGTTGGATCACGAGGACATGGGGGTTTTCCCACGATGGGAGTTGTGAGAAGCTCCAAACTGCAAAGATTCTTCTGCAGGACAATTGAGACCTGTTGGTTGGTTCCAGGCCAACGATTCCGAGCAGGGTTCTAAGGATGGATGGCTGGGTAGCCCAGTCGCATTCCAATCGTCTCCAAGCAACAAGACAGGTTAGATCTGCTGGATGTGGGGGGCAACCGAGGAGGCTGAGTGGAATTGGACTCTCCTGTCGATGTGTCCTAATATGTTTTTGTGTCTATGGAGACCTTGGAATGAAGCGGTGGCCCTGGGGCCCTGAAGGGTTCTCCTAAACAGAGGCTTTGACACAGCTCCAACGTGCATGTTTCCCATGTGTAGATGAGATTTGTTCTGATGGGTGAGTCAAGAAACAGCCATATGCTGGTATTGAAATCCAGGCCTCTGAGGAGAGATGCCTGGAAACCAAAGCAATGGATCCGATTAGTGCCTAGGGGCCTGTTCGTTCCTTTTTACCTCTGGGGACATCAGTCTACGGGTCTGAGTGCAGGTAGGTGCTCAGATGGGCTCAGATTGCCCCTGTTTGTCCTGGGAAGCCACAACTATTGGGATGGCCTCAGGGTCTTTGGAGGTTATCCTATTAGTAGGGTTGTGGCCATTGGAATGGGCACATACAATTCCCTTGGAGAGGGCAAGTACAGTCCTCAGGTTTGGCTCCAGGGCCCTGAGCCTGTAGGGTGTGTAGGCCAGAGCTGTTTGGACAGTTGTCTGAAAACACAAACTTGGCTTATGTTTTCGGTCATAGGTATGGCAGGACTGATCTACAGACCATAAGGAGAACACTTCGGGATATGAAAAAAGGGCGAGTGTGAGGCTCTTGCTCAAGTTTTTGTCTCTGGATATCGTGTCACTCACGGTCGTGAAATTGCCGGGTGACTTCATGGGAAATGGACGAGTCTTACTCTCTGAGGGTTCGGTCCCGACCAAAGAGTTTGGGGTCATTCTGGGGATGGAAGAAGTCCGTTTTTTTGTTGTTGTCGATTTGTTTCATTTTGTTTTTCAACCTCAGATGTCCCACCAAATGAGGGATTCCAGAGTAGAGCCCTGAGGTGGGGCGACTGGACAACCAGAAATCTGGTTAAAAATTGGGGACTAGGGACATGTCAAGCCCATTATGACATCTAATGGTCCAGCCACTGAGAGGACTTACTAGAGGACAGGACTCACGCTGAGGTCACAATGCGTGTTTATGCTCTCGTCGCACTCAGGAATGGGCGGGGCCTCAGGGTGAATGCTGTTTTCTCCTACACTGAACGTTGGACAACATGCCAACCACAAGGTTTCTTGCCATGTGTCAGGAAGAGTTCTGATTTCTGCATCAATGTCCCCCGTGGGCAGTGATTGGAGATAAGGTCTAGGTTCTGAAGCCTGGAAACTGAGGTAGGGAAGAGATGATGACCTAAGGCCAGGGCGTGTTTGATGTGCTCAGGGCGCGGTCACCTGGCCGGTGTTGGTCAGCAGGTCCGGGCTCAGGTTGTGTCAGACAGTGCATTAGTGCCCAGGTTAGACTATATAATTTGGGTACATTCGAGTGCCGTGTAGGTTTATCTTCATTTAAGCTGCCTGGTCAGCTCATTATGTAATATTTTTTTTCTAGAGGGCAGGCAGAGTGCTTCATTGTCGGTCCGGAATTGCCATAATTGAGGGCTTCGGGGCAAGGAGAGTGCGTACGGAAGTCTGAGAACACAAGCTAGACTTCGGATTCAGGGTGAGGGCACGGCAGGTACCCCCTGCAGATCTGAACCAATATCTCATGCATCTGAAGTCAGGGCGAGGATCCGACGTTGGCTCAGGTTGGAGTTTCTGCGCATGACGGCCCCTTCATGAAGGGAGCGGAATCTCGAGGCCATGGAGGTTTTCCACGCTGGGAGATGTGGGATGCCCCCTTCAAGGATTCCTTCTGCGGGACAATTGAGACCTGTTGGACAGCTCCAGGACATCCCATATGGAATGACTCCAGAGCACCGTTCGAGGATGGATGCCTGGGAAGTCCGCCTCGCCTTCCAATTGTCTCCTAGCAACAAGACAGTTTAGATCTAATGGATCTGCGGGAGCAACCGGGGTGGCTGAGTTGAAATGCACTTTCCAGAGGATGGGTCCTAACGTGTGTTTGTGTCCATGAGGGCCTTGGTATGGGGAGGTGGCACCGGGACCCTGAAGTATTCTCCTAAGCTTTGGCATAGCTCCCATGCACAAGTTTCCTTGTGGAGACGAGATTTGTTCTGATGGGTGCCTCAGGAAATCCCCTCTGCTGGTATTGGAATCCAGGCTCTAGGAGACATGCCTGTAAACCAAAGCAATGGATCTGATAATGGCCTCGGGTCCTGTCTGGTTCAATTTTCTTGGTATGAGTGGAGGGAGATGAGTGGAGATAGATGCTCAGCCGGTATCAACCGCCCTTTTTTGTCCCGGGCGACCTACACTATTGGGATGGCCTCAGGGACTTTGAAGGGTTCTCCTAATTTGTACGATGTTTGACAATGGAATGGGCAGAATTCCCATGGATTGGGTGGGGGCAGTCCTAATGTGTGGCTCCAGGGGCCCCAGCCTGGAGGGAGTGTGGCCCAGGACTTTGAGGACAGAAGACTGAAAACACAAACTCAGCTTAAGTTTGGGGACGTAGGTATGGCACGCCCGATCTACAAACCATGAGAAGAACTCTTCAGGATATGAAGAATGAGCGAGTCTGAGTCGCTTGCTCAGGCTTTTGTCTCTGGATTTTGTTTCAGCGATGGCCGTGGAATGTTGGGGAGGTCTCATGGGCCATGGACGAATCTTCCTCTCTGTGGATTTGGCCCGATTCCAATTGTTTTTCGTCAGTCTGTGGGATGGGAGGACTCCTTTCAGGTTTGTTACCTCTGGTGTCCCACCAAAAGAGGAATTCCAAAGCAGAGCCCTGGGGAAGAGTGAATGGAAACCCCGAACGATGGTTAAAAATTGGGGCCTAGGGGCATGGCAAGCCCAATATGCTGTCTCTTCATATAGTCCCTGAGAGGCCTTACCTGAGGACTGGGCTCAGGCTGAGTGTCACAATGTGTGTTTGTGACCAATGTGGCCTGCAAGCATGCGCTGGGCCTCATGGGCCACGCTTGTTTTAACTACACTGAACGTTGGACAACATGCCAACCACAAGGTTTCTTGCCATGGGGAAAGAGTTCTGATTTCTGCATCATTTTCAACCCTGGGCAGTGGTTGGAGATAAGGTCTAGGTTCTGGAGCCTGAAAACCGCAGTTGGGAAGAGATGACGACCTAAGGCCATGGCGGGTCCGATGTGCTCAGTGTGCGGCCAGCTGTCTGGGTGGGACCAGGAGGTCCAGGCTCAGGCTTGGTCAGAAGGGGAAATAGTGCCCAGGTCAGCCTATATGTTTGGGGTACAGCCGAATGGCGTGCAGGTGGATCCTCATTTGGAGTTTCGGGGTAGCCCTGAGGGCAATGTTTTACTTCTGTAGGGCAGGCAGAGTGCGGCATTGTAGTTCTGGATTGCCCAACTGGAGGGCTTGTGGGCCAGTAGTCTGAGGACGGAGTCTGAGAACCCAAGCTAGGCCTAGGTTTCTGGGTGAGGATATGGCAGGCACAATCTACAGACCTCAATCGAGATCTCGTGCATCTGAAGTCAGGGCAAGGATCAGACGATCGCTCAGGTTGGACTTTCTGCCCTGATGGCCCTTTCTTTTTTTTTTTTTTTTTAATTTATTTTTTATTTTCAGCATAACAGTATTCATTATTTTTCACCACACCCAGTGCTCCATGCAATTCGTGCCCTTTTTAATACCCACCACCTAGTACCCCAACCTCCCACCCCCCACCCCTTCAAAACCCTCAGATTGTTTTTCAGAGTCCATAGTCTCTCATGGTTCACCTCCCCTTCCAATTTCCCCCAACTCCCTTCTCCTCTCTAACTCCCCATGTCCTCCATGCTATTTGTTATGCTCCACAAATAAGTGAAACCATATGATAATTGACTCTCTCTGCTTGACTTATTTCACTCAGCATAATAATCTCTTCCAGTCCCGTCCATGTTGCTACAAAAGTTGGGTATTTGTCCTTTCTTTTTTTTTTTTTTTTTATAAACATATATTTTTATCCCCAGGGGTACAGGTCTGTGAATCACCAGGTTTACACACTTCACAGCACTCACCAAAGCACATACCCTCCCCAATGTCCATAATCCCACCCCCTTCTCCCAAACCCCCTCCCCCCAGCAACCCTCAGTTTGTTTTGTGAGATTAAGAGTCACTTATGGTTTGTCTCCCTCCCAATCCCATCTTGTTTCATTTATTCTTCTCCTACCCACTTAAGCCTCCATGTTGCATCACCACTTCCTCATATCAGGGAGATCATATGATAGTTGTCTTTCTCTGCTTGACTTATTTCGCTAAGCATGATACGCTCTAGTTCCATCCATGTTGTCGCAAATGGCAAGATTTCATTTCTTTTGATGGCTGCATAGTATTCCATTGTGTATATATACCACATCTTCTTGATCCATTCATCTGTTGATGGACATCTAGGTTCTTTCCATAGTTTGGCTATTGTGGACATTGCTGCTATAAACATTCGGGTGCATGTGCCCCTTTGGATCACTACATTTGTATCTTTAGGGTAAATACCCAATAGTGCAATTGCTGGGTCATTCTGAGGAACCTCCATGCTGTTTTCCAGAGTGGCTGCACTAGCTTGCATTCCCACCAACAGTGTAGGAGGGTTCCCCTTTCTCCACATCCTCGCCAGCATCTCTCATTTCCTGACTTGTTGATTTTAGCCATTCTGACTGGTGTGAGGTGATATCTCATTGTGGTTTTGATTTGTATTTCCCTGATGCCGAGTGATATGGAGCACTTTTTCATGTGTCTGTTGGCCATCTGGATGTCTTCTTTGCAGAAATGTCTGTTCATGTCCTCTGCCCATTTCTTGATTGGATTATTTGTTCTTTGGGTGTTGAGTTTGCTAAGTTCTTTATAGATTCTGGACACTAGTCCTTTATCTGATATGTCGTTTGCAAATATCTTCTCCCATTCTGTCAGTTGTCTTTTGATTTTGTTAACTGTTTCCTTTGCTGTGCAAAAGCTTTTGATCTTGATGAAATCCCAATAGTTCATTTTTTCCCTTGCTTCCCTTGCCTTTTGCGTTGTTCCTAGGAAGATGTTGCTGCGGCAGAGGTCGAAGAGGTTGCTGCCTGTGTTCTCCTCAAGGATTTTGATGGATTCCTTTCGCACATTGAGGTCCTTCATCCATTTTGAGTCTATTTTTGTGTGTGGTGTAAGGAAATGGTCCAATTTCATTTTTCTGCATGTGGCTGTCCAATTTTCCCAGCACCATTTATTGAAGAGGCTGTCTTTTTTCCATTGGACATTCTTTCCTGCTTTGTCGAAGATGAGTTGACCATAGATTTGAGGGTCTATTTCTGGGCTCTCTATTCTGTTCCATTGATCTATGTGTCTGTTTTTGTGCCAGTACCATGCTGTCTTGATGATGACAGCTTTGTAATAGAGCTTGAAGTCCGGAATTGTGATGCCACCAACGTTGGCTTTCTTTTTCAATATCCCTTTGGCTATTCGAGGTCTTTTCTGGTTCCATATAAATTTTAGCATTATTTGTTCCATTTCTTTGAAAAAGATGGATGGTACTTTAATAGGAATTGCATTAAATGTGTAGATTGCTTAGGGTAGCATAGACATTTTCACAATATTTATTCTTCCAATCCAGGAGCATGGAACATTTTTCCATTTCTTTGTATCTTCCTCAATTTCTTTCATGAGTACTTTTTCTGTGTCTCTTTGGTTAGGTTTATTCCTAGGTATCTTATGGTTTTGGATGCAATTGTAAATGGGATTGACTCCTTAATATCTCTTTCTTCTGTCTTGCTGTTGGTGTAGAGAAATGCAACTGATTTCTGTGCATTGATTTTATATCCTGACACTTTACTGAATTCCTGTATAAGTTCTAGCAGTTTTGGAGTGGAGTCTTTTGGGTTTTCCACATATAGTATCATATCATCTGCGAAGAGTGATAATTTGACTTCTTCTTTGCCAATTTGGATGCCTTTAATTTCCTTTTGTTGTCTGATTGCTGAGGCTAGGACCTCTAGTACTATGTTGAATAGCAGTGGTGATAAGGGACATCCCTGCCGTGTTCCTGACCTTAGTGGAAAAGCTTTCAGTTTTTCTCCATTGAGAATGATATTTGCGGTGGGTTTTTCATAGATGGCTTTGATGATATTGAGGTATGTGCCCTCTATCCCTACACTTTGAAGAGTTTTGATCAGGAAGGGATGCTGTACTTTGTCAAATGCTTTTTCAGCATCTATTGAAAGTATCATATGGTTCTTGTTCTTTCTTTTATTGATGTGTTGTATCACATTGACTGATTTGCGGATGTTGAATCAACCTTGCAGCCCTGGAATAAATCCCACTTGGTCGTCGTGAATAATCTTTTTAATGTACTGTTGAATCCTATTGGCTAGTATTTTGCTGAGTATTTTTGCATCTGTGTTCCCTGATGGCCCTTTCTTGAAGGGGGTTGGATCACGAGGACATGGGGGTTTTCCCACGATGGGAGTTGTGAGAAGCTCCAAACTGCAAAGATTCTTCTGCAGGACAATTGAGAACTGTTGGTTGCCTCCAGGCCAACGATTCCGAGCAGGGTTCTAAGGATGGATGGCTGGGTAGCCCACCTCGCATTCCAATTGTCTCCAAGCAACAAGACAGGTTAGATCTGCTGGATGTGGGGGGCAACCGAGGAGGCTGAGTTGAAATGGACTCTCCTGTGGATGTGTCCTAATAAGTTTTTGTGTCTATGGAGACCTTGGAATGAAGCGGTGGCCCTGGGGCCCTGAAGGGTTCTCCTAAACAGAGGCTTTGACACAGCTCCAACGTGCATGTTTCCCATGTGTAGATGAGATTTGTTCTGATGGGTGAGTCAAGAAACAGCCATATGCTGGTATTGAAATCCAGGCCTCTGAGGAGAGATGCCTGGAAACCAAAGCAATGGATCCGATTAGTGCCTGGGGGCCTGTTCGTTCCTTTTTACCTCTGGGGACATCAGTCTACGGGTCTGAGTGCAGGTAGGTGCTCAGATGGGCTCAGATTGCCCCTGTTTGTCCTGGGAAGCCACAACTATTGGGATGGCCTCAGGGACTTTGGAGGTTATCCTACTAGTAGGGTTGTGGCCATTGGAATGGGCACATACAATTCCCTTGGAGAGGGCAAGTACAGTCCTCAGGTTTGGCTCCAGGGCCCTGAGCCTGTAGGGTGTGTAGGCCAGAGCTGTTTGGACAGTTGTCTGAAAACACAAACTCGGCTTATGTTTTGGGTCATAGGTATGGCAGGACTGATCTACAGACCATGAGGAGAACACTTCAGGATATGAAAAAAGGGCGAGTGTGAGGCTCTTGCTCAAGTTTTTGTCTCTGGACATCGTGTCACTCATGGTCGTGAAATTGCCGGGTGACTTCATGGGAAATGGACGAGTCTTACTCTCTGGGGGTTCGGTCCCGTCCAAAGAGTTTGGGGTCATTCTGGGGATGGAAGAAGTCCGTTTTTTTGTTGTTGTCGATTTGTTTTATTTTGTTTTTCAACCTCAGATGTCCCACCAAATGAGGGATTCCAGCGTAGTGCCCTGAGGTGGGGCGACTGGACAACCAGAAATCTGGTTCAAAATTGGGGACTAGGGACATGTCAAGCCCATTATGACATCTAATGGTCCAGCCACTGAGAGGACTTACTAGAGGACAGGACTCACGCTGAGGTCACAATGCGTGTTTATGCTCTCGTCGCACTCAAGAATGGGCGGGGCCTCAGGGTGAATGCTGTTTTCTCCTACACTGAACGTTGGACAACATGCCAACCACAAGGTTTCTTGCCATGGGTCAGGAAGAGTTCTGATTTCTGCATCACAGTCACCCGTGGGCAGTGATTGGAGTTAAGGTCTAGGTTCTGAAGCCTGAAAACTGTGGTAGGGAAGAGATGATGACCTAAGGCCATGGCGGGTCTGATGTGCTCAGGGTGCGGTCAGCTGTCTGGGTGTTGGTCAGCAGGTCCGGGCTCAGGTTGTGTCAGACAGTGCATTAGTGCCCAGGTTAGACTATATAATTTGGGTACATTCGAGTGCCCTGTAGGTTTATATTCATTTAAGCTGCCTGGTCAGCTCTTTAGGCAATATATTTTTTCTAGATGGCAGGCAGAGTGCTTCATTGTCGGTCCGGAATTGCCAACATGAGGGCTTCGTGGCCAGGAGAGTGAGGACGGAAGTCTGAGAACACAAGCTAACTTCGGAATCAGGGTGAGGGCACGTCAGTTACCCCCTGCAGATCTGAACCAATATCTCATGCATCTGAAGTCAGGGCGAGGATCCGACGTTGGCTCAGGTTGGAGTTTCTGTGCATGACGGCCCCTTCATGAAGGGAGCGGTATCTCGAGGCCATGGAGGTTTTCCACGTTGGGAGATGTGGGATGCCCCCTTCAAGGATTCCTTCTGCGGGACAATTGAGACCTGTTGGACAGCTCCGGGACATCCCATATGGAATGACTCCAGAGCACCGTTCGAGGATGGATGTCTGGGAAGTCCGCCTCACCTTCCAATTGTCTCCTAGCAACAAGACAGTTTAGATCTAATGTATCTGCGGGAGCAACCGGGGTGGCTGAGTTGGAATGCACTTTCCAGAGGATGGGTCCTAATGTGTGTTTGTGTCCATGAGGGCCTTGGAATGGGGAGGTGGCACCGGGACCCTGAAGTATTCTCCTAAGCTTTGGCATAGCTCCCATGCACAAGTTTCCTTGTGGAGACGAGATTTGTTCTGATGGGTGCCTCAGGAAATCCCCTCTGCTGGTATTGGAATCCAGGCTTTTGAGGAGACATGCCTGTAAACCAAAGCAATGGATCCGATAATGGCCTCGGGTCCTGTCTGGTTCAATCTTCTTGGTATGAGTGGAGGTAGATGAGTGGAGGTAGATGCTCAGCCGATATCAATGGCCCTTTTTTGTCCCGGGCGACCTACACTATTGGGATGGCCTCAGGGACTTTGGAGGGTTCTCCTAATTTGTACGATTTTTGACAATGGAATGGGCAGAATTGCAATGGATTGGGTGGGGGCAGTCCTAATGTGTGGTTCCAGGGGCCCCAGCCTGGAGGGAGTGTGGCCCAGGACTTTGAGGACAGAAGACTGAAAACACAAACTCAGCTTAAGTTTGGGGACGTAGGTATGGCACGCCCGATCTACAAACCATGAGAAGAACTCTTCAGGATATGAAGAATGAGCGAGTCTGAGTCGCTTGCTCAGACTTTTGTCTCTGGTTTTTTTTTCAGCGATGGCCGTGGAATGTTGGGAAGGTCTCATGGGCCATGGACGAATCTTCCTTTCTGTGGATTTGGCCCGATCCCAATTGTTTTTCGTCAATCTGTGGGATGGGAGTACTCCTTTCAGGTTTGTTACCTCTGGTGTCCCACCAAAAGAGGAATTCCAAAGCAGAGCCCTGGGGAAGAGTGAAGGGAGACCCCGAACTATGGTTAAAAATTGGGGCCTAAGGGCATGGCAAGCCCAATATGCTGTCTCTTCATATAGGCCCTGAGAGTCCTTACCTGAGGACTGCGCTCAGGCTGAGGGTCACAATGTGTGTTTGTGACCAATGTGGCCCGCAAGCATGAGCTGGGCCTGATGGGCCACGCTTGTTTCAACAAAACTGAACGTTGGACAACATGCCAAGCACAAGGTTTCTTGCCATGGGGAAAGAGTTCTGATTTCTGCATCATTTTCAACCCTGGGCAGTGGTTGGAGATAAGGTCTAGGTTCTGGAGCCTGAAAACCGCAGTTGGGAAGAGATGACGACCTAAGGCCATGGAGGGTCCGATGTGCTCAGTGTGCGGCCAGCTGTCTGGGTGGGACCAGGAGGTCCAGGCTCAGGCTGGGTCAGAAGGGGAAATAGTGCCCAGGTCAGCCTATATATTTGGGTTACAGCCGAATGGCGTGCAGGTTGATCCTCATTTGGGGTTTCGGGGTAGCCCTGAGGGCAATGTTTTACTTCTGTAGGGCAGGCAGTGTGCGGCATTGTAGTTCTGGATTGCCAAACTGGAGGGCTTGTGGGCCAGTAGTCTGAGGACGGAGTCTGAGAACCCAAGCTAGGCCTAGGTTTCTGGGTGAGGATATGGCAGGCACAATCTACAGACCTCAATAGAGATCTCGTGCATCTGAAGTCAGGGCAAGGATCAGACGATCGCTCAGGTTGGACTTTCTGCCCTGATGGCCCATTCTTGAAGAAGGTTGGATCACGAGGACATGGGGGTTTTCCCACGATGGGAGTTGTGAGAAGCTCCAAACTGCAAAGATTCTTCTGCAGGACAATTGAGACCTGTTGGTTGGCTCCAGGCCAACGTTTCCGAGCAGGGTTCTAAGGATGGATCGCTGGGTAGCCCACCTCTCATTCCAATTGTCTGCAAGCAACAAGACAGGTTAGATCTGTTGGATGTGGGGGGCAACCGAGGAGGCTGAGTTGAAATGGACTCTCCTGTGGATGTGTCCTAATATGTTTTTGTGTCTATGGAGACCTTGGAATGAAGCGGTGGCCCTGGGGCCCTGAAGGGTTCTCCTAAACAGAGGCTTTGCCACAGCTCCAACGTGGAAGTTTCCCATGTGTAGATGATATTTGTTCTGATGGGTGAGTCAAGAAACAGCCATATGCTGGTATTGAAATCCAGGCCTCTGAGGAGAGATGCCTGGAAACCAAAGCAATGGATCCGATTAGTGCCTAGGGGCCTGTTCATTCCTTTTTACTTCTGGGGACATCAGTCTACGGGTCTGAGTGCAGGTAGGTGCTCAGATGGGCTCAGATTGCCCCTGTTTGTCCTGGGAAGCCACAACTATTGGGATGGCCTCGGGACTTTGGAGGTCATCCTATTAGTAGGGTTGTGGCCATTGGAATGGGCACATACAATTCCCTTGGAGAGGGCAAGTACAGTCCTCAGGTTTGGCTCCAGGGCCCTGAGCCTGTAGGGTGTGTAGGCCAGAGCTGTTTGGACAGTTGTCTGAAAACACAAACTCGGCTTATGTTTTGGGTCATAGGTATGGCAGGACTGATCTACGGACCATGAGGAGAACACTTCGGGATATGAAAAAAGGGCGAGTGTGAGGCTCTTGCTCAAGTTTTTGTCTCTGGATATCGTGTCACTCATGGTCGTGAAATTGCCCGGTGACTTCATGGGAAATGGACGAGTCTTACTCTCTGGGGGTTCGGTCCCGTCCAAAGAGTTTGCGGTCATTCTGGGGATGGAAGAAGTCCGTTTTTTTGTTGTTGTTGTCGATTTGTTTCATTTTGTTTTTCAACCTCAGATGTCCCACCAAATGAGGGATTCCAGCGTAGAGCCCTGGGGTGGGGCGACTTGACAACCAGAAATCTGGTTAAAAATTGGGGACTAGGGACATGTCAAGCCCATTATGACATCTAATGGTCCAGCCACTGAGAGGACTTACTAGAGGACAGGACTCACGCTGAGGTCACAATGCGTGTTTATGCTCTCGTCGCACTCAAGAATGGGCGGGGCCTCAGGGTGAATGCTGTTTTCTCCTACACTGAACGTTGGACAACATGCCAACCACAAGGTTTCTTGCCATGGGTCAGGAAGAGTTCTGATTTCTGCATCACAGTCACCCGTGGGCAGTGATTGGAGATAAGGTCTAGGTTCTGAAGCCTGAAAACTGAGGTAGGGAAGAGATGATGACCTAAGGCCATGGCGGGTCTGATGTGCTCAGGGTGCGGTCAGCTGTCTGGGTGTTGGTCAGCAGGTCCGGGCACAGGTTGTGTCAGACAGTGCATTAGTGCCCAGATTAGACTATATAATTTGGGTACATTCAAGTGCGGTGTAGGTTTGTCTTCATTTAAGCTGCCTGGTCAGCTCTTTAGGCAATATATTTTTTCTAGAGGGCAGGCAGAGTGCTTCATTGTCGGTCCGGAATTGCCAAACATGAGGGCTTCGGGGCCAGGAGAGTGAGGACGGAAGTCTGAGAACACAAGCTAGACTTCGGATTCAGGGTGAGGGCACGTCAGTTACCCCCTGCAGATCTGAACCAATATCTCATGCATCGGAAGTCAGGGCGAGGAACCGACATTGGCTCAGGTTGGAGTTTCTGTGCATGACGGCCCCTTCATGAAGGGAGCGGAATCTCGAGGCCATGGAGGTTTTCCACGTTGGGAGATGTGGGATGCCCCCTTCAAGGATTCCTTCTGCGGGACAATTGAGACCTGTTGGACAGCTCGGGACATCCCATATGGAATGACTCCAGAGCTCCGTTCGAGGATGGATGCCTGGGAAGTCCGCCTCACCTTCCAATTGTCTCCTAGCAACAAGACAGTTTAGATCTAATGTATCTGCGGGAGCAACCGGGGTGGCTGAGTTGAAATGCACTTTCCAGAGGATGGGTCCTAATGTGTGTTTGTGTCCATGAGTGCCTTGGAATGGGGAGGTGGCACCGGGACCCTGAAGTATTCTCCTAAGCTTTGGCATAGCTCCCATGCACAAGTTTCCTTGTGGAGACGAGATTTGTTCTGATGGGTGCCTCAGGAAATCCCCTCTGCTGGTATTGGAATCCAGGCTTTTGAGGAGACATGCCTGTAAACCAAAGCAATGGATCCGATAATGGCCTCGGGTCCTGTCTGGTTCAATCTTCTTGGTATGAGTGGAGGTAGATGAGTGGAGGTAGATGCTCAGCCGATATCAACGGCCCTTTTTTGTCCCGGGCGACCTACACTATTGGGATGGCCTCAGGGACTTTGGAGGGTTCTCCTAATTTGTACGATTTTTGACAATGGAATGGGCAGAATTGCAATGGATTGGGTGGGGGCAGTCCTAATGTGTGGTTCCAGGGGCCCCAGCCTGGAGGGAGTGTGGCCCAGGACTTTGAGGACAGAAGACTGAAAACACAAACTCAGCTTAAGTTTGGGGACGTAGGTATGGCACGCCCGATCTACAAACCATGAGAAGAACTCTTCAGGATATGAAGAATGAGCGAGTCTGAGTCGCTTGCTCAGACTTTTGTCTCTGGTTTTTTTTTCAGCGATGGCCGTGGAATGTTGGGAAGGTCTCATGGGCCATGGACGAATCTTCCTTTCTGTGGATTTGGCCCGATCCCAATTGTTTTTCGTCAGTCTGTGGGATGGGAGTACTCCTTTCAGGTTTGTTACCTCTGGTGTCCCACCAAAAGAGGAATTCCAAAGCAGAGCCCTGGGGAAGAGTGAAGGGAGACCCCGAACTATGGTTAAAAATTGGGGCCTAAGGGCATGGCAAGCCCAATATGCTGTCTCTTCATATAGGCCCTGAGAGGCCTTACCTGAGGACTGGGCTCAGGCTGAGGGTCACAATGTGTGTTTGTGCCCAATGTGGCCCGCAAGCATGGGCTGGGCCTGATGGGCCACGCTTGTTTCAACAAAACTGAACGTTGGACAACATGCCAAGCACAAGGTTTCTTGCCATGGGGAAAGAGTTCTGATTTCTGCATCATTTTCAACCCTGGGCAGTGGTTGGAGATAAGGTCTAGGTTCTGGAGCCTGAAAACCGCAGTTGGGAAGAGATGACGACCTAAGGCCATGGAGGGTCCGATGTGCTCAGTGTGCGGCCAGCTGTCTGGGTGGGACCAGGAGGTCCAGGCTCAGGCTGGGTCAGAAGGGGAAATAGTGCCCAGGTCAGCCTATATGTTTGGGTTACAGCCGAATGGCGTGCAGGTGGATCCTCATTTGGGGTTTCGGGGTAGCCCTGAGGGCAATGTTTTACTTCTGTAGGGCAGGCAGTGTGCGGCATTGTAGTTCTGGATTGCCAAACTGGAGGGCTTGTGGGCCAGTAGTCTGAGGACGGAGTCTGAGAACCCAAGCTAGGCCTAGGTTTCTGGGTGAGGATATGGCAGGCACAATCTACAGACCTCAATAGAGATCTCGTGCATCTGAAGTCAGGGCAAGGATCAGACGATCGCTCAGGTTGGACTTTCTGCCCTGATGGCCCATTCTTGAAGAAGGTTGGATCACGAGGACATGGGGGTTTTCCCACGATGGGAGTTGTGAGAAGCTCCAAACTGCAAAGATTCTTCTGCAGGACAATTGAGACCTGTTGGTTGGCTCCAGGCCAACGTTTCCGAGCAGGGTTCTAAGGATGGATCGCTGGGTAGCCCACCTCGCATTCCAATTGTCTGCAAGCAACAAGACAGGTTAGATCTGCTGGATGTGGGGGGCAAACGAGGAGGCTGAGTGGAAATGGACTCTCCTGTGGATGTGTCCTAATATGTTTTTGTGTCTATGGAGACCTTGGAATGAAGCGGTGGCCCTGGGGCCCTGAAGGGTTCTCCTAAACAGAGGCTTTGACACAGCTCCAACGTGCATGTTTCCCATGTGTAGATGAGATTTGTTTTGATGGGTGAGTCAAGAAACAGCCATATGCTGGTATTGAAATCCAGGCCTCTGAGGAGAGATGCCTGGAAACCAAAGCAATGGATCCGATTAGTGCCTAGGGGCCTCTTCGTTCCTTTTTACCTCTGGGGACATCAGTCTAGGGGTCTGAGTGCAGGTAGGTGCTCAGATGGGCTCAGAATGCCCCTGTTTGTCCTGGGAAGCCACAACTATTGGGATGGCCTCAGGGACTTTGGAGGTTATCCTACTAGTAGGGTTGTGGCCATTGGAATGGGCACATACAATTCCCTTGGAGAGGGCAAGTACAGTCCTCAGGTTTGGCTCCAGGGCCCTGAGCCTGTAGGGTGTGTAGGCCAGAGCTGTTTGGACAGTTGTCTGAAAACACAAACTCGGCTTATGTTTTGGGTCATAGGTATGGCAGGACTGATCTACAGACCATGAGGAGAACACTTCGCGATATGAAAAAAGGGCGAGTGTGAGGCTCTTGCTCAAGTTTTTGTCTCTGGACATCGTGTCACTCATGGTCGTGAAATTGCCGGGTGACTTCATGGGAAATGGACGAGTCTTACTCTCTGGGAGTTCGGTCCCGACCAAAGAGTTTGGGGTCATTCTGGGGATGGAAGAAGTCCGTTTTTTTGTTGTTGTCGATTTGTTTCATTTTGTTTTTTAACCTCAGATGTCCCACCAATTGAGGGATTCCAGAGTAGAGCCCTGGGGTGTGGCGACTGGACAACCAGAAATCTGGTTAAAAATTGGGGACTAGGGACATGTCAAGCCCATTATGACATCTAATGGTCCAGCCACTGAGAGGACTTACTAGAGGACAGGACTCACGCTGAGGTCACAATGCGTGTTTATGCTCTCGTCGCACTCAAGAATGAGCGGGGCCTCAGGGTGAATGCTGTTTTCTCCTACACTGAACGTTGGACAACATGCCAACCACAAGGTTTCTTGCCATGGGTCAGGAAGAGTTCTGATTTCTGCATCACAGTCACCCGTGGGCAGTGATTGGAGATAAGGTCTAGGTTCTGAAGCCTGAAAACTGAGGTAGGGAAGAGATAATGACCTAAGGCCATGGCGGGTCTGATGTGCTCAGGGTGCGGTCAGCTGTCTGGGTGTTCGTCAGCAGGTCCGGGCTTAGGTTGTGTCAGACAGTGCATTAGTGCCCAGGTTAGACTATATAATTTGGGTACATTCGAGTGCCGTGTAGGTTTATCTTCATTTAAGCTGCCTGGTCAGCTCATTAGGCAATATATTTTTTCAAGAGGGCAGGCAGAGTGCTTCATTGTCGGTCCGGAATTGCCAAACTTGAGGGCTTCGGGGCCAGGAGAGTGAGGACGGAAGTCTGAGAACACAAGCTAGACTTCGGATTCAGGGTGTGGGCACGGCAGGTACCCCCTGCAGATCTGAACCAATATCTCATGCATCTGAAGTCAGGGCGAGGATCCAACGTTGGCTCAGGTTGGAGTTTCTGTGCATGACGGCCCCTTCATGAAGGGAGCGGAATCTCGAGGCCATGGTGGTTTTCCACGATGGGAGATGTGGGATGCCCCCTTCAAGGATTCCTTCTGCGGGACAATTGAGACCTGTTGGACAGCTCCAGGACATCCCATATGGAATGACTCCAGAGCACCGTTCGAGGATGGATGCCTGGGAAGTCGCCTCGCCTTCCAATTGTCTCCTAGCAACAAGACAGTTTAGATCTAATGGATCTGCGGGAGCAACCGGGGTGGCTGAGTTGGAATGCACTTTCCAGAGGATGGGTCCTAATGTGTGTTTGTGTCCATGAGGGCCTTGGAATGGGGAGGTGGCACCGGGACCCTGAAGTATTCTCCTAAGCTTTGGCATAGCTCCCATGCACAAGTTTCCTTGTGGAGACGAGATTTGTTCTGATGGGTGCCTCAGGAAATCCCCTCTGCTGGTATTGGAATCCAGGCTTTTGAGGAGACATGCCTGTAAACCAAAGCAATGGATCCGATAATGGCCTCGGGTCCTGTCTGGTTCAATCTTCTTGGTATGAGTGGAGGTAGATGAGTGGAGGTAGATGCTCAGCCGATATCAACGGCCCTTTTTTGTCCCGGGCGACCTACACTATTGGGATGGCCTCAGGGACTTTGGAGGGTTCTCCTAATTTGTACGATTTTTGACAATGGAATGGGCAGAATTGCAATGGATTGGGTGGGGGCAGTCCTAATGTGTGGTTCCAGGGGCCCCAGCCTGGAGGGAGTGTGGCCCAGGACTTTGAGGACAGAAGACTGAAAACACAAACTCAGCTTAAGTTTGGGGACGTAGGTATGGCACGCCCGATCTACAAACCATGAGAAGAACTCTTCAGGATATGAAGAATGAGCGAGTCTGAGTCGCTTGCTCAGACTTTTGTCTCTGGTTTTTTTTTCAGCGATGGCCGTGGAATGTTGGGAAGGTCTCATGGGCCATGGACGAATCTTCCTTTCTGTGGATTTGGCCCGATCCCAATTGTTTTTCGTCAATCTGTGGGATGGGAGTACTCCTTTCAGGTTTGTTACCTCTGGTGTCCCACCAAAAGAGGAATTCCAAAGCAGAGCCCTGGGGAAGAGTGAAGGGAGACCCCGAACTATGGTTAAAAATTGGGGCCTAAGGGCATGGCAAGCCCAATATGCTGTCTCTTCATATAGGCCCTGAGAGTCCTTACCTGAGGACTGCGCTCAGGCTGAGGGTCACAATGTGTGTTTGTGACCAATGTGGCCCGCAAGCATGGGCTGGGCCTGATGGGCCACGCTTGTTTCAACAAAACTGAACGTTGGACAACATGCCAAGCACAAGGTTTCTTGCCATGGGGAAAGAGTTCTGATTTCTGCATCATTTTCAACCCTGGGCAGTGGTTGGAGATAAGGTCTAGGTTCTGGAGCCTGAAAACCGCAGTTGGGAAGAGATGACGACCTAAGGCCATGGAGGGTCCGATGTGCTCAGTGTGCGGCCAGCTGTCTGGGTGGGACCAGGAGGTCCAGGCTCAGGCTGGGTCAGAAGGGGAAATAGTGCCCAGGTCAGCCTATATGTTTGGGTTACAGCCGAATGGCGTGCAGGTTGATCCTCATTTGGGGTTTCGGGGTAGCCCTGAGGGCAATGTTTTACTTCTGTAGGGCAGGCAGTGTGCGGCATTGTAGTTCTGGATTGCCAAACTGGAGGGCTTGTGGGCCAGTAGTCTGAGGACGGAGTCTGAGAACCCAAGCTAGGCCTAGGTTTCTGGGTGAGGATATGGCAGGCACAATCTACAGACCTCAATAGAGATCTCGTGCATCTGAAGTCAGGGCAAGGATCAGACGATCGCTCAGGTTGGACTTTCTGCCCTGATGGCCCATTCTTGAAGAAGGTTGGATCACGAGGACATGGGGGTTTTCCCACGATGGGAGTTGTGAGAAGCTCCAAACTGCAAAGATTCTTCTGCAGGACAATTGAGACCTGTTGGTTGGCTCCAGGCCAACGTTTCCGAGCAGGGTTCTAAGGATGGATCGCTGGGTAGCCCACCTCGCATTCCAATTGTCTGCAAGCAACAAGACAGGTTAGATCTGCTGGATGTGGGGGGCAAACGAGGAGGCTGAGTGGAAATGGACTCTCCTGTGGATGTGTCCTAATATGTTTTTGTGTCTATGGAGACCTTGGAATGAAGCGGTGGCCCTGGGGCCCTGAAGGGTTCTCCTAAACAGAGGCTTTGACACAGCTCCAACGTGCATGTTTCCCATGTGTAGATGAGATTTGTTTTGATGGGTGAGTCAAGAAACAGCCATATGCTGGTATTGAAATCCAGGCCTCTGAGGAGAGATGCCTGGAAACCAAAGCAATGGATCCGATTAGTGCCTAGGGGCCTCTTCGTTCCTTTTTACCTCTGGGGACATCAGTCTAGGGGTCTGAGTGCAGGTAGGTGCTCAGATGGGCTCAGAATGCCCCTGTTTGTCCTGGGAAGCCACAACTATTGGGATGGCCTCAGGGACTTTGGAGGTTATCCTACTAGTAGGGTTGTGGCCATTGGAATGGGCACATACAATTCCCTTGGAGAGGGCAAGTACAGTCCTCAGGTTTGGCTCCAGGGCCCTGAGCCTGTAGGGTGTGTAGGCCAGAGCTGTTTGGACAGTTGTCTGAAAACACAAACTCGGCTTATGTTTTGGGTCATAGGTATGGCAGGACTGATCTACAGACCATGAGGAGAACACTTCGCGATATGAAAAAAGGGCGAGTGTGAGGCTCTTGCTCAAGTTTTTGTCTCTGGACATCGTGTCACTCATGGTCGTGAAATTGCCGGGTGACTTCATGGGAAATGGACGAGTCTTACTCTCTGGGAGTTCGGTCCCGACCAAAGAGTTTGGGGTCATTCTGGGGATGGAAGAAGTCCGTTTTTTTGTTGTTGTCGATTTGTTTCATTTTGTTTTTTAACCTCAGATGTCCCACCAATTGAGGGATTCCAGAGTAGAGCCCTGGGGTGTGGCGACTGGACAACCAGAAATCTGGTTAAAAATTGGGGACTAGGGACATGTCAAGCCCATTATGACATCTAATGGTCCAGCCACTGAGAGGACTTACTAGAGGACAGGACTCACGCTGAGGTCACAATGCGTGTTTATGCTCTCGTCGCACTCAAGAATGAGCGGGGCCTCAGGGTGAATGCTGTTTTCTCCTACACTGAACGTTGGACAACATGCCAACCACAAGGTTTCTTGCCATGGGTCAGGAAGAGTTCTGATTTCTGCATCACAGTCACCCGTGGGCAGTGATTGGAGATAAGGTCTAGGTTCTGAAGCCTGAAAACTGAGGTAGGGAAGAGATAATGACCTAAGGCCATGGCGGGTCTGATGTGCTCAGGGTGCGGTCAGCTGTCTGGGTGTTCGTCAGCAGGTCCGGGCTTAGGTTGTGTCAGACAGTGCATTAGTGCCCAGGTTAGACTATATAATTTGGGTACATTCGAGTGCCGTGTAGGTTTATCTTCATTTAAGCTGCCTGGTCAGCTCATTAGGCAATATATTTTTTCAAGAGGGCAGGCAGAGTGCTTCATTGTCGGTCCGGAATTGCCAAACTTGAGGGCTTCGGGGCCAGGAGAGTGAGGACGGAAGTCTGAGAACACAAGCTAGACTTCGGATTCAGGGTGTGGGCACGGCAGGTACCCCCTGCAGATCTGAACCAATATCTCATGCATCTGAAGTCAGGGCGAGGATCCAACGTTGGCTCAGGTTGGAGTTTCTGTGCATGACGGCCCCTTCATGAAGGGAGCGGAATCTCGAGGCCATGGTGGTTTTCCACGATGGGAGATGTGGGATGCCCCCTTCAAGGATTCCTTCTGCGGGACAATTGAGACCTGTTGGACAGCTCCAGGACATCCCATATGGAATGACTCCAGAGCACCGTTCGAGGATGGATGCCTGGGAAGTCGCCTCGCCTTCCAATTGTCTCCTAGCAACAAGACAGTTTAGATCTAATGGATCTGCGGGAGCAACCGGGGTGGCTGAGTTGGAATGCACTTTCCAGAGGATGGGTCCTAATGTGTGTTTGTGTCCATGAGGGCCTTGGAATGGGGAGGTGGCACCGGGACCCCGAAGTATTCTCCTAAGCTTTGGCATAGCTCCCATGCACAAGTTTCCTTGTGGAGACGAGATTTGTTCTGATGGGTGCCTCAGGAAATCCCCTCTGCTGGTATTGGAATCCAGGCTTTTGAGGAGACATGCCTGTAAACCAAAGCAATGGATCCGATAATGGCCTCGGGTCCTGTCTGGTTCAATCTTCTTGGTATGAGTGGAGGTAGATGAGTGGAGGTAGATGCTCAGCCGATATCAACGGCCCTTTTTTGTCCCGGGCGACCTACACTATTGGGATGGCCTCAGGGACTTTGGAGGGTTCTCCTAATTTGTACGATTTTTGACAATGGAATGGGCAGAATTGCAATGGATTGGGTGGGGGCAGTCCTAATGTGTGGTTCCAGGGGCCCCAGCCTGGAGGGAGTGTGGCCCAGGACTTTGAGGACAGAAGACTGAAAACACAAACTCAGCTTAAGTTTGGGGACGTAGGTATGGCACGCCCGATCTACAAACCATGAGAAGAACTCTTCAGGATATGAAGAATGAGCGAGTCTGAGTCGCTTGCTCAGACTTTTGTCTCTGGTTTTTTTTTCAGCGATGGCCGTGGAATGTTGGGAAGGTCTCATGGGCCATGGACGAATCTTCCTTTCTGTGGATTTGGCCCGATCCCAATTGTTTTTCGTCAATCTGTGGGATGGGAGTACTCCTTTCAGGTTTGTTACCTCTGGTGTCCCACCAAAAGAGGAATTCCAAAGCAGAGCCCTGGGGAAGAGTGAAGGGAGACCCCGAACTATGGTTAAAAATTGGGGCCTAAGGGCATGGCAAGCCCAATATGCTGTCTCTTCATATAGGCCCTGAGAGTCCTTACCTGAGGACTGCGCTCAGGCTGAGGGTCACAATGTGTGTTTGTGACCAATGTGGCCCGCAAGCATGGGCTGGGCCTGATGGGCCACGCTTGTTTCAACAAAACTGAACGTTGGACAACATGCCAAGCACAAGGTTTCTTGCCATGGGGAAAGAGTTCTGATTTCTGCATCATTTTCAACCCTGGGCAGTGGTTGGAGATAAGGTCTAGGTTCTGGAGCCTGAAAACCGCAGTTGGGAAGAGATGACGACCTAAGGCCATGGAGGGTCCGATGTGCTCAGTGTGCGGCCAGCTGTCTGGGTGGGACCAGGAGGTCCAGGCTCAGGCTGGGTCAGAAGGGGAAATAGTGCCCAGGTCAGCCTATATGTTTGGGTTACAGCCGAATGGCGTGCAGGTTGATCCTCATTTGGGGTTTCGGGGTAGCCCTGAGGGCAATGTTTTACTTCTGTAGGGCAGGCAGTGTGCGGCATTGTAGTTCTGGATTGCCAAACTGGAGGGCTTGTGGGCCAGTAGTCTGAGGACGGAGTCTGAGAACCCAAGCTAGGCCTAGGTTTCTGGGTGAGGATATGGCAGGCACAATCTACAGACCTCAATAGAGATCTCGTGCATCTGAAGTCAGGGCAAGGATCAGACGATCGCTCAGGTTGGACTTTCTGCCCTGATGGCCCATTCTTGAAGAAGGTTGGATCACGAGGACATGGGGGTTTTCCCACGATGGGAGTTGTGAGAAGCTCCAAACTGCAAAGATTCTTCTGCAGGACAATTGAGACCTGTTGGTTGGCTCCAGGCCAACGTTTCCGAGCAGGGTTCTAAGGATGGATCGCTGGGTAGCCCACCTCGCATTCCAATTGTCTGCAAGCAACAAGACAGGTTAGATCTGCTGGATATGGGGGGCAAACGAGGAGGCTGAGTGGAAATGGACTCTCCTGTGGATGTGTCCTAATATGTTTTTGTGTCTATGGAGACCTTGGAATGAAGCGGTGGCCCTGGGGCCCTGAAGGGTTCTCCTAAACAGAGGCTTTGACACAGCTCCAACGTGCATGTTTCCCATGTGTAGATGAGATTTGTTCTGATGGGTGAGTCAAGAAACAGCCATATGCTGGTATTGAAATCCAGGCCTCTGAGGAGAGATGCCTGGAAACCAAAGCAATGGATCCGATTAGTGCCTAGGGGCCTCTTCGTTCCTTTTTACCTCTGGGGACATCAGTCTAGGGGTCTGAGTGCAGGTAGGTGCTCAGATGGGCTCAGAATGCCCCTGTTTGTCCTGGGAAGCCACAACTATTGGGATGGCCTCAGGGACTTTGGAGGTTATCCTACTAGTAGGGTTGTGGCCATTGGAATGGGCACATACAATTCCCTTGGAGAGGGCAAGTACAGTCCTCAGGTTTGGCTCCAGGGCCCTGAGCCTGTAGGGTGTGTAGGCCAGAGCTGTTTGGACAGTTGTCTGAAAACACAAACTCGGCTTATGTTTTGGGTCATAGGTATGGCAGGACTGATCTACAGACCATGAGGAGAACACTTCGCGATATGAAAAAAGGGCGAGTGTGAGGCTCTTGCTCAAGTTTTTGTCTCTGGACATCGTGTCACTCATGGTCGTGAAATTGCCGGGTGACTTCATGGGAAATGGACGAGTCTTACTCTCTGGGAGTTCGGTCCCGACCAAAGAGTTTGGGGTCATTCTGGGGATGGAAGAAGTCCGTTTTTTTGTTGTTGTCGATTTGTTTCATTTTGTTTTTTAACCTCAGATGTCCCACCAATTGAGGGATTCCAGAGTAGAGCCCTGGGGTGTGGCGACTGGACAACCAGAAATCTGGTTAAAAATTGGGGACTAGGGACATGTCAAGCCCATTATGACATCTAATGGTCCAGCCACTGAGAGGACTTACTAGAGGACAGGACTCACGCTGAGGTCACAATGCGTGTTTATGCTCTCGTCGCACTCAAGAATGAGCGGGGCCTCAGGGTGAATGCTGTTTTCTCCTACACTGAACGTTGGACAACATGCCAACCACAAGGTTTCTTGCCATGGGTCAGGAAGAGTTCTGATTTCTGCATCACAGTCACCCGTGGGCAGTGATTGGAGATAAGGTCTAGGTTCTGAAGCCTGAAAACTGAGGTAGGGAAGAGATAATGACCTAAGGCCATGGCGGGTCTGATGTGCTCAGGGTGCGGTCAGCTGTCTGGGTGTTCGTCAGCAGGTCCGGGCTTAGGTTGTGTCAGACAGTGCATTAGTGCCCAGGTTAGACTATATAATTTGGGTACATTCGAGTGCCGTGTAGGTTTATCTTCATTTAAGCTGCCTGGTCAGCTCATTAGGCAATATATTTTTTCAAGAGGGCAGGCAGAGTGCTTCATTGTCGGTCCGGAATTGCCAAACTTGAGGGCTTCGGGGCCAGGAGAGTGAGGACGGAAGTCTGAGAACACAAGCTAGACTTCGGATTCAGGGTGTGGGCACGGCAGGTACCCCCTGCAGATCTGAACCAATATCTCATGCATCTGAAGTCAGGGCGAGGATCCAACGTTGGCTCAGGTTGGAGTTTCTGTGCATGACGGCCCCTTCACGAAGGGAGTGGAATCTCGAGGCCATGGTGGTTTTCCACGATGGGAGATGTGGGATGCCCCCTTCAAGGATTCCTTCTGCGGGACAATTGAGACCTGTTGGACAGCTCCAGGACATCCCATATGGAATGACTCCAGAGCACCGTTCGAGGATGGATGCCTGGGAAGTCGCCTCGCCTTCCAATTGTCTCCTAGCAACAAGACAGTTTAGATCTAATGGATCTGCGGGAGCAACCGGGGTGGCTGAGTTGAAATGCACATTCCAGAGGGTGGGTCCTAATGTTTGTTTGTGTCCATGAGGGCCTTGGAATGGGGAGGTGGCACCGGGACCCTGAAGTATTCTCCTAAGCTTTGGCATAGCTCCCATGCACAAGTTTCCTTGTGGAGACGAGATTTGTTCTGATGGGTGCCTCTGGAAATCCCCTCTGCTGTTATTGGAATCCAGGCTTTTGAGGAGACATGCCTGTAAACCAAAGCAATGGATCCGATAATGGCCTCGGATCCTGTCTGGTTCAATCTTCTTGGTATGAGTGGAGGTAGATGAGTGGAGGTAGATGCTCAGCTGTTATCAACCGCCCTTATTTTTCCCGGGCGACCTACACTATTGGGATGGCCTCAGGGACTTTGGAGGGTTCTACTAATTTGTACGATATTTGACATTGGAATGGGCAGAATTCCCATGGATTGGGTGGGGGCAGTCCTAATGTGTGGCTCCAGGGGCCCCAGCCTGGAGGGAGTGTGGCCCAGGACTTTGAGGACAGAAGACAGAAAACACAAACTCAGCTTAAGTTTGGGGACGTAGGTATGGCACGCCCGATCTACAAACCATGAGAAGAACTCTTCAGGATATGAAGAATGAGCGAGTTTCAGTCGCTTGCTCAGGCTTTTGTCTTTGGATTTTGTTTCAGCGATGGCCGTGGAATGTTGGGGAGGTCTCATGGGCCATGGAAGAATCTTCCTCTCTGTGGATTTGGCCCGATCCCAATTGTTTTTCGTCAATCTGTGGGATGGGAGGACTCCTTTCAGGTTTGTTACCTCTGGTGTCCCACCAAAAGAGGAATTCCAAAGCAGAGCCCTGGGGAAGAGTGAAGGGACAACCCGAACTATGGTTAAAAATTGGGGCCTAGGGGCATGGCAAGCCCAATATGCTGTCTCTTCATATAGGCCCTGAGAGGCCTTATCTGAGGACTGGCCTCAGGCTGAGGGTCACAGTGTGTGTTTGAGACCAATGTGGCCCGCAAGCATGTGCTGGGCCTCATGGGCCACGCTTGTTTCAACTACACTGAACGTTGGACAACATGCCAAGCACAAGGTTTCTTGCCATGGGGAAAGAGTTCTGATTTCTGCATCATTTTCAACCCTGGGCAATGGTTGGAGATAAGGTCTAAGTTCTGGAGCCTGAAAACCGCAGTTGGGAAGAGATGACGACCTAAGGCCATGGCGGGTCCGATGTGCTCAGTGTGCGGCCAGCTGTCTGGTTGGGACCAGGAGGTCCAGGCTCAGACTGGGTAAGAAGGGGAAATAGTGCCCAGGTCAGCCTATATGTTTGGGGTACAGCCGATTGGCGTGCAGGTTGATTCTCATTTGGGGTTTCGGGGTAGCCCTGAGGGCAATGTTTTACTTCTGTAGGGCAGGCAGAGTGTGGCATTGTAGTTCTGGATTGCCAAACTGGAGGGCTTGTGGGCCAGTAGTCTGAGGACGGAGTCTGAGAACCCCAGCTAGGCCTAGGTTTCTGGGTGAGGATATGGCAGGCACAATCTACAGACCTCAATAGAGATCTCGTGCATCTGAAGTCAGGGCAAGGATCAGACGATCGCTCAGGTTGGACTTTCTGCCCTGATGGCCCTTTCTTGAAGGGGGTTGGATCACGAGGACATGGGGGTTTTCCCACGATGGGAGTTGTGAGAAGCTCCAAACTGCAAAGATTCTTCTGCAGGACAATTGAGACCTGTTGGTTGGTTCCAGGCCAACGATTCCGATCAGGGTTCTAAGGATGGATGGCTGGGTAGCCCAGTCGCATTCCAATCGTCTCCAAGCAACAAGACAGGTTAGATCTGCTGGATGTGGGGGGCAACCGAGGAGGCTGAGTGGAATTGGACTCTCCTGTCGATGTGTCCTAATATGTTTTTGTGTCTATGGAGACCTTGGAATGAAGCGGTGGCCCTGGGGCCCTGAAGGGTTCTCCTAAACAGAGGCTTTGACACAGCTCCAACGTGCATGTTTCCCATGTGTAGATGAGATTTGTTCTGATGGGTGAGTCAAGAAACAGCCATATGCTGGTATTGAAATCCAGGCCTCTGAGGAGAGATGCCTGGAAACCAAAGCAATGGATCCGATTAGTGCCTAGGGGCCTGTTCGTTCCTTTTTACCTCTGGGGACATCAGTCTACGGGTCTGAGTGCAGGTAGGTGCTCAGATGGGCTCAGATTGCCCCTGTTTGTCCTGGGAAGCCACAACTATTGGGATGGCCTCAGGGACTTTGGAGGTTATCCTATTAGTAGGGTTGTGGCCATTGGAATGGGCACATACTATTCCCTTGGAGAGGGCAAGTACAGTCCTCAGGTTTGGCTCCAGTGCCCTGAGCCTGTAGGGTGTGTAGGCCAGAGCTGTTTGGACAGTTGTCTGAAAACACAAACTTGGCTTATGTTTTCGGTCATAGGTATGGCAGGACTGATCTACAGACCATAAGGAGAACACTTCGGGATATGAAAAAAGGGCGAGTGTGAGGCTCTTGCTCAAGTTTTTGTCTCTGGATATCGTGTCACTCACGGTCGTGAAATTGCCGGGTGACTTCATGGGAAATGGACGAGTCTTACTCTCTGGGAGTTCGGTCCCGACCAAAGAGTTTGGGGTCATTCTGGGGATGGAAGAAGTCCGTTTTTTTGTTGTTGTCGATTTGTTTCATTTTGTTTTTCAACCTCAGATGTCCCACCAAATGAGGGATTCCAGAGTAGAGCCCTGAGGTGGGGCGACTGGACAACCAGAAATCTGGTTAAAAATTGGGGACTAGGGACATGTCAAGCCCATTATGACATCTAATGGTCCAGCCACTGAGAGGACTTACTAGAGGACAGGACTCACGCTGAGGTCACAATGCGTGTTTATGCTCTCGTCGCACTCAGGAATGGGCGGGGCCTCAGGGTGAATGCTGTTTTCTCCTACACTGAACGTTGGACAACATGCCAACCACAAGGTTTCTTGCCATGTGTCAGGAAGAGTTCTGATTTCTGCATCAATGTCCCCCGTGGGCAGTGATTGGAGATAAGGTCTAGGTTCTGAAGCCTGGAAACTGAGGTAGGGAAGAGATGATGACCTAAGGCCAGGGCGTGTTTGATGTGCTCAGGGCACGGTCACCTGGCCGGTGTTGGTCAGCAGGTCCGGGCTCAGGTTGTGTCAGACAGTGCATTAGTGCCCAGGTTAGACTATATAATTTGGGTACATTCGAGTGCCGTGTAGGTTTATCTTCATTTAAGCTGCCTGGTCAGCTCATTATGTAATATTTTTTTTCTAGAGGGCAGGCAGAGTGCTTCATTGTCGGTCCGGAATTGCCATAATTGAGGGCTTCGGGGCCAGGAGAGTGCGTACGGAAGTCTGAGAACACAAGCTAGACTTCGGATTCAGGGTGAGGGCACGGCAGGTACCCCCTGCAGATCTGAACCAATATCTCATGCATCTGAAGTCAGGGCGAGGATCCGACGTTGGCTCAGGTTGGAGTTTCTGCGCATGACGGCCCCTTCATGAAGGGAGCGGTATCTCGAGGCCATGGAGGTTTTCCACGCTGGGAGATGTGGGATGCCCCCTTCAAGGATTCCTTCTGCGGGACAATTGAGACCTGTTGGACAGCTCCAGGACATCCCATATGGAATGACTCCAGAGCACCGTTCGAGGATGGATGCCTGGGAAGTCCGCCTCGCCTTCCAATTGTCTCCTAGCAACAAGACAGTTTAGATCTAATGGATCTGCGGGAGCAACCGGGGTGGCTGAGTTGAAATGCACTTTCCAGAGGATGGGTCCTAACGTGTGTTTGTGTCCATGAGGGCCTTGGTATGGGGAGGTGGCACCGGGACCCTGAAGTATTCTCCTAAGCTTTGGCATAGCTCCCATGCACAAGTTTCCTTGTGGAGACGAGATTTGTTCTGATGGGTGCCTCAGGAAATCCCCTCTGCTGGTATTGGAATCCAGGCTTGAGGAGACATGCCTGTAAACCAAAGCAATGGATCTGATAATGGCCTCGGGTCCTGTCTGGTTCAATTTTCTTGGTATGAGTGGAGGTAGATGAGTGGAGATAGATGCTCAGCCGGTATCAACCGCCCTTTTTTGTCCCGGGCGACCTACACTATTGGGATGGCCTCAGGGACTTTGAAGGGTTCTCCTAATTTGTACGATTTTTGACAATGGAATGGGCAGAATTCCCATGGATTGGGTGGGGGCAGTCCTAATGTGTGGCTCCAGGGGCCCCAGCGTGGAGGGAGTGTGGCCCAGGACTTTGAGGACAGAAGACTGAAAACACAAACTCAGCTTAAGTTTGGGGACGTAGGTATGGCACGCCCGATCTACAAACCATGAGAAGAACTCTTCAGGATATGAAGAATGAGCGAGTCTGAGTCGCTTGCTCAGGCTTTTGTCTCTGGATTTTGTTTCAGCGATGGCCGTGGAATGTTGGGGAGGTCTCATGGGCCATGGACGAATCTTCCTCTCTGTGGATTTGGCCCGATCCTAATTGTTTTTCGTCAGTCTGTGGGATGGGAGGACTCCTTTCAGGTTTGTTACCTCTGGTGTCCCACCAAAAGAGGAATTCCAAAGCAGAGCCCTGGGGAAGAGTGAATGGAAACCCCGAACGATGGTTAAAAATTGGGGCCTAGGGGCATGGCAAGCCCAATATGCTGTCTCTTCATATAGTCCCTGAGAGGCCTTACCTGAGGACTGGGCTCAGGCTGAGTGTCACAATGTGTGTTTGTGACCAATGTGGCCTGCAAGCATGCGCTGGGCCTCATGGGCCACACTTGTTTTAACTACACTGAACGTTGGACAACATGCCAACCACAAGGTTTCTTGCCATGGGGAAAGAGTTCTGATTTCTGCATCATTTTCAACCCTGGGCAGTGGTTGGAGATAAGGTCTAGGTTCTGGAGCCTGAAAACCGCAGTTGGGAAGAGATGACGACCTAAGGCCATGGCGGGTCCGATGTGCTCAGTGTGCGGCCAGCTGTCTGGGTGGGACCAGGAGGTCCAGGCTCAGGCTTGGTCAGAAGGGGAAATAGTGCCCAGGTCAGCCTATATGTTTGGGGTACAGCCGAATGGCGTGCAGGTGGATCCTCATTTGGAGTTTCGGGGTAGCCCTGAGGGCAATGTTTTACTTCTGTAGGGCAGGCAGAGTGCGGCATTGTAGTTCTGGATTGCCCAACTGGAGGGCTTGTGGGCCAGTAGTCTGAGGACGGAGTCTGAGAACCCAAGCTAGGCCTAGGTTTCTGGGTGAGGATATGGCAGGCACAATCTACAGACCTCAATCGAGATCTCGTGCATCTGAAGTCAGGGCAAGGATCAGACGATCGCTCAGGTTGGACTTTCTGCCCTGATGGCCCTTTCTTTTTTTTTTTTTTTTAATTTATTTTTTATTTTCAGCATAACAGTATTCATTATTTTTCACCACACCCAGTGCTCCATGCAATTCGTGCCCTTTTTAATACCCACCACCTAGTACCCCAACCTCCCACCCCCCACCCCTTCAAAACCCTCAGATTGTTTTTCAGAGTCCATAGTCTCTCATGGTTCACCTCCCCTTCCAATTTCCCCCAACTCCCTTCTCCTCTCTAACTCCCCATGTCCTCCATGCTATTTGTTATGCTCCACAAATAAGTGAAACCATATGATAATTGACTCTCTCTGCTTGACTTATTTCACTCAGCATAATAATCTCTTCCAGTCCCGTCCATGTTGCTACAAAAGTTGGGTATTTGTCCTTTCTTTTTTTTTTTTTTTTTATAAACATATATTTTTATCCCCAGGGGTACAGGTCTGTGAATCACCAGGTTTACACACTTCACAGCACTCACCAAAGCACATACCCTCCCCAATGTCCATAATCCCACCCCCTTCTCCCAAACCCCCTCCCCCCAGCAACCCTCAGTTTGTTTTGTGAGATTAAGAGTCACTTATGGTTTGTCTCCCTCCCAATCCCATCTTGTTTCATTTATTCTTCTCCTACCCACTTAAGCCTCCATGTTGCATCACCACTTCCTCATATCAGGGAGATCATATGATAGTTGTCTTTCTCTGCTTGACTTATTTCGCTAAGCATGATACGCTCTAGTTCCATCCATGTTGTCGCAAATGGCAAGATTTCATTTCTTTTGATGGCTGCATAGTATTCCATTGTGTATATATACCACATCTTCTTGATCCATTCATCTGTTGATGGACATCTAGGTTCTTTCCATAGTTTGGCTATTGTGGACATTGCTGCTATAAACATTCGGGTGCATGTGCCCCTTTGGATCACTACATTTGTATCTTTAGGGTAAATACCCAATAGTGCAATTGCTGGGTCATTCTGAGGAACCTCCATGCTGTTTTCCAGAGTGGCTGCACTAGCTTGCATTCCCACCAACAGTGTAGGAGGGTTCCCCTTTCTCCACATCCTCGCCAGCATCTCTCATTTCCTGACTTGTTGATTTTAGCCATTCTGACTGGTGTGAGGTGATATCTCATTGTGGTTTTGATTTGTATTTCCCTGATGCCGAGTGATATGGAGCACTTTTTCATGTGTCTGTTGGCCATCTGGATGTCTTCTTTGCAGAAATGTCTGTTCATGTCCTCTGCCCATTTCTTGATTGGATTATTTGTTCTTTGGGTGTTGAGTTTGCTAAGTTCTTTATAGATTCTGGACACTAGTCCTTTATCTGATATGTCGTTTGCAAATATCTTCTCCCATTCTGTCAGTTGTCTTTTGATTTTGTTAACTGTTTCCTTTGCTGTGCAAAAGCTTTTGATCTTGATGAAATCCCAATAGTTCATTTTTTCCCTTGCTTCCCTTGCCTTTTGCGTTGTTCCTAGGAAGATGTTGCTGCGGCAGAGGTCGAAGAGGTTGCTGCCTGTGTTCTCCTCAAGGATTTTGATGGATTCCTTTCGCACATTGAGGTCCTTCATCCATTTTGAGTCTATTTTTGTGTGTGGTGTAAGGAAATGGTCCAATTTCATTTTTCTGCATGTGGCTGTCCAATTTTCCCAGCACCATTTATTGAAGAGGCTGTCTTTTTTCCATTGGACATTCTTTCCTGCTTTGTCGAAGATGAGTTGACCATAGATTTGAGGGTCTATTTCTGGGCTCTCTATTCTGTTCCATTGATCTATGTGTCTGTTTTTGTGCCAGTACCATGCTGTCTTGATGATGACAGCTTTGTAATAGAGCTTGAAGTCCGGAATTGTGATGCCACCAACGTTGGCTTTCTTTTTCAATATCCCTTTGGCTATTCGAGGTCTTTTCTGGTTCCATATAAATTTTAGCATTATTTGTTCCATTTCTTTGAAAAAGATGGATGGTACTTTAATAGGAATTGCATTAAATGTGTAGATTGCTTAGGGTAGCATAGACATTTTCACAATATTTATTCTTCCAATCCAGGAGCATGGAACATTTTTCCATTTCTTTGTATCTTCCTCAATTTCTTTCATGAGTACTTTTTCTGTGTCTCTTTGGTTAGGTTTATTCCTAGGTATCTTATGGTTTTGGATGCAATTGTAAATGGGATTGACTCCTTAATATCTCTTTCTTCTGTCTTGCTGTTGGTGTAGAGAAATGCAACTGATTTCTGTGCATTGATTTTATATCCTGACACTTTACTGAATTCCTGTATAAGTTCTAGCAGTTTTGGAGTGGAGTCTTTTGGGTTTTCCACATATAGTATCATATCATCTGCGAAGAGTGATAATTTGACTTCTTCTTTGCCAATTTGGATGCCTTTAATTTCCTTTTGTTGTCTGATTGCTGAGGCTAGGACCTCTAGTACTATGTTGAATAGCAGTGGTGATAAGGGACATCCCTGCCGTGTTCCTGACCTTAGTGGAAAAGCTTTCAGTTTTTCTCCATTGAGAATGATATTTGCGGTGGGTTTTTCATAGATGGCTTTGATGATATTGAGGTATGTGCCCTCTATCCCTACACTTTGAAGAGTTTTGATCAGGAAGGGATGCTGTACTTTGTCAAATGCTTTTTCAGCATCTATTGAAAGTATCATATGGTTCTTGTTCTTTCTTTTATTGATGTGTTGTATCACATTGACTGATTTGCGGATGTTGAATCAACCTTGCAGCCCTGGAATAAATCCCACTTGGTCGTCGTGAATAATCTTTTTAATGTACTGTTGAATCCTATTGGCTAGTATTTTGCTGAGTATTTTTGCATCTGTGTTCCCTGATGGCCCTTTCTTGAAGGGGGTTGGATCACGAGGACATGGGGGTTTTCCCACGATGGGAGTTGTGAGAAGCTCCAAACTGCAAAGATTCTTCTGCAGGACAATTGAGAACTGTTGGTTGCCTCCAGGCCAACGATTCCGAGCAGGGTTCTAAGGATGGATGGCTGGGTAGCCCACCTCGCATTCCAATTGTCTCCAAGCAACAAGACAGGTTAGATCTGCTGGATGTGGGGGGCAACCGAGGAGGCTGAGTTGAAATGGACTCTCCTGTGGATGTGTCCTAATAAGTTTTTGTGTCTATGGAGACCTTGGAATGAAGCGGTGGCCCTGGGGCCCTGAAGGGTTCTCCTAAACAGAGGCTTTGACACAGCTCCAACGTGCATGTTTCCCATGTGTAGATGAGATTTGTTCTGATGGGTGAGTCAAGAAACAGCCATATGCTGGTATTGAAATCCAGGCCTCTGAGGAGAGATGCCTGGAAACCAAAGCAATGGATCCGATTAGTGCCTGGGGGCCTGTTCGTTCCTTTTTACCTCTGGGGACATCAGTCTACGGGTCTGAGTGCAGGTAGGTGCTCAGATGGGCTCAGATTGCCCCTGTTTGTCCTGGGAAGCCACAACTATTGGGATGGCCTCAGGGACTTTGGAGGTTATCCTACTAGTAGGGTTGTGGCCATTGGAATGGGCACATACAATTCCCTTGGAGAGGGCAAGTACAGTCCTCAGGTTTGGCTCCAGGGCCCTGAGCCTGTAGGGTGTGTAGGCCAGAGCAGTTTGGACAGTTGTCTGAAAACACAAACTCGGCTTATGTTTTGGGTCATAGGTATGGCAGGACTGATCTACAGACCATGAGGAGAACACTTCAGGATATGAAAAAAGGGCGAGTGTGAGGCTCTTGCTCAAGTTTTTGTCTCTGGATATCGTGTCACTCATGGTCGTGAAATTGCCGGGTGACTTCATGGGAAATGGACGAGTCTTACTCTCTGGGGGTTCGGTCCCGTCCAAAGAGTTTGGGGTCATTCTGGGGATGGAAGAAGTCCGTTTTTTTGTTGTTGTCGATTTGTTTTATTTTGTTTTTCAACCTCAGATGTCCCACCAAATGAGGGATTCCAGCGTAGTGCCCTGAGGTGGGGCGACTGGACAACCAGAAATCTGGTTCAAAATTGGGGACTAGGGACATGTCAAGCCCATTATGACATCTAATGGTCCAGCCACTGAGAGGACTTACTAGAGGACAGGACTCACGCTGAGGTCACAATGCGTTTTTATGCTCTCGTCGCACACAAGAATGGGCGGGGCCTCAGGGTGAATGCTGTTTTCTCCTACACTAAACGTTGGACAGCATGCCAACCACAAGGTTTCTTGCCATGGGTCAGGAAGAGTTCTGATTTCTGCATCACAGTCACCCGTGGGCAGTGATTGGAGATAAGGTCTAGGTTCTGAAGCCTGAAAACTGAGGTACGGAAGAGATGATGACCTAAGGCCAGGGCGGGTCTGATGTGCTCAGTGTTTGGTCAGCTGTCTGGGTGTTGGTCAGCAGGTCCGGGCTCAGGTTGTGTCAGACAGTGCATTAGTGCCCAGGTTAGACTATATAATTTGGGTACATTCGAGTGCCGTGTAGGTTTATCTTCATTTAAGCTGCCTGGTCAGCTCATTAGGCAATATATTTTTTCTAGAGGGCAGGCAGAGTGCTTCATTGTCGGTCCGGAATTGCCATACTTGAGGGCTTCGGGGCCAGGAGAGTGCGTACGGAAGTCTGAGAACACAAGCTAGACTTCGGATTCAGGGTGAGGGCACGGCAGGTACCCGCTGCAGATCTGAACCAATATCTCATGCATCTGAAGTCAGGGCGAGGATCCCACGTTGGCTCAGGTTGGAGTTTCTGTGCATGACGGCCCCTTCATGAAGGGAGCGGAATCTCGAGGCCATGGAGGTTTTCCACGATGGGAGATGTGGGATGCCCCCTTCAAGGATTCCTTCTGCGGGACAATTGAGACCTGTTGGACAGCTCCAGGACATCCCATATGGAATGACTCCAGAGCACCGTTCGAGGATGGATGCCTGGGAAGTCCGCCTCGCCTTCCATTGTCTCCTAGCAACAAGACAGTTTAGATCTAATGGATCTGCGGGATCAACCGGGGTGGCTGATTTGAAATGCACTTTCCAGAGGATGGGTCCTAATGTGTGTTTGTGTCCATGAGGGCCTTGGAATGGGGAGGTGGCACCGGGACCCTGAAGTATTCTCCTAAGCTTTGGCATAGCTCCCATGCACAAGTTTCCTTGTGGAGACGAGATTTGTTCTGTTGGGTGCCTCAGGAAATCCCCTCTGCTGGTATTGGAATGCAGGCTTTTGAGGAGACATGCCTGTAAAACAAAGCAATGGATCCGATAATGGCCTCGGGTCCTGTCTGGTTCAATCTTCTTGGTATGAGTGGAGGTAGATGAGTGGAGGTAGATGCTCAGCCGGTATCAACCGCCCTTTTTTGTCCCGGGGGACCTACACTATTGGGATGGCTTCAGGGACTTTGGAGGGTTCTCCTAATTTGTATGATTTTTGACAATGGAATGGGCAGAATTCCCATGGATTGTGTGGGGGCAGTCATAATGTGTGGCTCCAGGGGCCCCAGCCTGGAGGGAGTGTGGCCCAGGACTTTGAGGACAGAAGACTGAAAACACAAACTCAGCTTAAGTTGGGGACGTAGGTATGGCACGCCCGATCTACAAACCATGAGAAGAACTCTTCAGGATATGAAGAATGAGCGAGTCTGAAGAGCTTGCTCAGGCTTTTGTCTCTGGATTTTGTTTCAGCGATGGCCGTGGAATGTTGGGGAGGTCTCATGGGCCATGGACGAATCTTCCTCTCTGTGGATTTGGCCCGATCCCAATTGTTTTTCGTCAATCTGTGGGATGGGAGGACTCCTTTCTGGTTTGTTACCTCTGGTGTCCCACCAAAAGAGGAATTCCAAAGCAGAGCCCTGGGGAAGAGTGAAGGGACACCCCGAACTATGGTTAAAAATTGGGGCCTAGGGGCATAGCAAGCCCAATATGCTGTCTCTTCATATAGGCCCTGAGAGGCCTTACCTGAGGACTGGGCTCAGGCTGAGGGTCACAATGTGTGTTTGTGACCAATGGGGCCCGTAAGCATGGGCTGGGCCTCATGGGCCACGCTTGTTTCAACTACACTGAACGTTGGACAACATGCCAAGCACAAGGTTTCTTGCCATGGGGAAAGAGTTCTGATTTCTGCATCATTTTCAACCCTGGGCAGTGGTTGGAGATAAGGTCTAGGTTCTGGAGCCTTAAAACCGCAGTTGGGAAGAGATGACGACCTAAGGCCATGGCAGGTCCGATGTGCTAAGTGTGCGGCCAGCTGTCTGGGTGGGACCAGGAGGTCCAGGCTCAGGCTGGGTCAGAAGGGGAAATAGTGCCCAGGTCAGCCTATATGTTTGGGGTACAGCCGAATGGCGTGCAGGTGGATCCTCATTTGGAGTTTCGGGGTAGCCCTGAGGGCAATGTTTTACTTCTGTAGGGCAGGCAGAGTGCGGCATTGTAGTTCTGGATTGCCCAACTGGAGGGCTTGTGGGCCAGTAGTCTGAGGACGGAGTCTGAGAACCCAAGCTAGGCCTATTTTTCTGGGTGAGGATATGGCAGGCACAATCTACAGACCTCAATAGAGATCTCGTGCATCTGAAGTCAGGGCAAGGATCAGACGATCGCTCAGGTTGGACTTTCTGCCCTGATGGCCCTTTCTTGAAGGGGGTTGGATCACGAGGACATGGGGGTTTTCCCACGATGGGAGTTGTGAGAAGCTCCAAACTGCAAAGATTCTTCTGCAGGACAATTGAGACCTGTTGGTTGGCTCCAGGCCAACGATTCCGAGCAGGGTTCTAAGGATGGATGGCTGGGTAGCCCACCTCGCATTCCAATTGTCTCCAAGCAACAAGACAGGTTAGATCTGCTGGATGTGGGGGGCAACCGAGGAGGCTGAGTTGAAATGGACTCTCCTGTGGATGTGTCCTAATATGTTTTTGTGTCTATGGAGACCTTGGAATGAAGCGGTGGCCCTGGGGCCCTGAAGGGTTCTCCTAAACAGAGGCTTTGACACAGCTCCAACGTGCATGTTTCCCATGTGTAGATGAGATTTGTTCTGATGGGTGAGTCAAGAAACAGCCATATGCTGGTATTGAAATCCTGGCCTCTGAGGAGAGTTTCCTGGAAACCAAAGCAATGGATCCGATTAGTGCTTGGGGCCTGTCCGTTCCTTTTTCCTTCTGGGGACATCAGTCTACGGGTCTGAGTGCAGGTAGGTGCTCAGATGGGCTCAGATTGCCCCTGTTGTCCTGGGAAGCCACAACTATTGGGATGGCCTCAGGGACTTTGGAGGTTATCCTATTAGTAGGGTTGTGGCCATTGGAATGGGCACATACAATTCCCTTGGAGAGGGCAAGTACAGTCCTCAGGTTTGGCTCCAGGGCCCTGAGCCTGTAGGGTGTGTAGGCCAGAGGTGTTTGGACAGTTGTCTGAAAACACAAACTCGGCTTATGTTTTGGGTCATAGGTATGGCAGGACTGATCTACAGACCATGAGGAGAACACTTCGCGATATGAAAAAAGGGCGAGTGTGAGGCTCTTGCTCAAGTTTTTGTCTCTGGATATCGTGTCACTCATGGTCGTGAAATTGCCGGGTGACTTCATGGGAAATGGACGAGTCTTACTCTCTGGGGGTTCGGTCCCGTACAAAGAGTTTGGGGTCATTCTGGGGATGGAAGAAGTCCGTTTTTTTGTTGTTGTCGATTTGTTTCATTTTGTTTTGCAACCTCAGATGTCCCACCAAATGAGGGATTCCAGCGTAGAGCCCTGAGGTGGGGCGACTGGACAACCAGAAATCTGGTTCAAAATTGGGGACTAGGGACATGTCAAGCCCATTATGACATCTAATGGTCCAGCCACTGAGAGGACTTACTAGAGGACAGGACTCACGCTGAGGTCACAATGCGTGTTTATGCTCTCGTCGCACTCAAAAATGGGCGGGGCCTCAGGGTGAATGCTGTTTTCTCCTACACTGAACGTTGGACAACATGCCAACCACAAGGTTTCTTTCCATGGGTCAGGAAGAGTTCTGTTTTCTGCATCACAGTCACCCGTGGGCAGTGATTGGAGATAAGGTCTAGGTTCTGAAGCCTGAAAACTGAGGTAGGGAAGAGATGATGACCTAAGGCCAGGGCGGGTCTGATTTGCTCAGGGTGCGGTCAGCTGTCTGGGTGTTGGTCAGCAGGTCCGGGCTCAGGTTGTGTCAGACAGTGCATTAGTGCCCAGGTTAGACTATATAATTTGGGTACATTCGAGTGCCGTGTAGGTTTATCTTCATTTAAGCTGCCTGGTCAGCTCATTAGGCAATATATTTTTTCTAGAGGGCAGGCAGAGTGCTTCATTGTCGGTCCGGAATAGCCATACTTGAGGGCTTCGGGGCCAGGAGAGTGCGTACGGAAGTCTGAGAACACAAGCTAGACTTCGGATTCAGGGTGAGGGCACGGCAGGTACCCCCTGCAGATCTGAACCAATATCTCATGCATCTGAAGTCAGAGCGAGGATCCCACGTTGGCTCAGGTTGGAGTTTCTGTGCATGACGGCCCCTTCATGAAGGGAGCGGAATCTCGAGGCCATGGAGGTTTTCCACGTTGGGAGATGTGGGATGCCCCCTTCAAGGATTCCTTCTGCGGGACAATTGAGACCTGTTGGACAGCTCCAGGACATCCCATATGGAATGACTCCAGAGCACCGTTCAAGGATGGATGCCTGGGAAGTCCGCCTCGCCTTCCAATTGTCTCCTAGCAACAAGACAGTTTAGATCTAATGGATCTGCGGGATCAACCGGGGTGGCTGAGTTGAAATGCACTTTCCAGAGGATGGGTCCTAATGTGTGTTTGTGTCCATGAGGGCCTTGGAATGGGGAGGTGGCACCGGGACCCTGAAGTATTCTCCTAAGCTTTGGCATAGCTCCCATGCACAAGTTTCCTTGTGGAGACGAGATTTGTTCTGTTGGGTGCCTCAGGAAATCCCCTCTGCTGGTATTGGAATGCAGGCTTTTGAGGAGACATGCCTGTAAAACAAAGCAATGGATCCGATAATGGCCTCGGGTCCTGTCTGGTTCAATCTTCTTGGTATGAGTGGAGGTAGATGAGTGGAGGTAGATGCTCAGCCGGTATCAACCGCCCTTTTTTGTCCCGGGGGACCTACACTATTGGGATGGCTTCAGGGACTTTGGAGGGTTCTCCTAATTTGTAGGATTTTTGACAATGGAATGGGCAGAATTCCCATGGATTGTGTGGGGGCAGTCATAATGTGTGGCTCCAGGGGCCCCAGCCTGGAGGGAGTGTGGCCCAGGACTTTGAGGACAGAAGACTGAAAACACAAACTCAGCTTAAGTTTGGGGACGTAGGTATGGCACGCCCGATCTACAAACCATGAGAAGAACTCTTCAGGATATGAAGAATGAGCGAGTCTGAAGAGCTTGCTCAGGCTTTTGTCTCTGGATTTTGTTTCAGCGATGGCCGTGGAATGTTGGGGAGGTCTCATGGGCCATGGACGAATCTTCCTCTCTGTGGATTTGGCCCGATCCCAATTGTTTTTCGTCAATCTGTGGGATGGGAGGACTCCTTTCTGGTTTGTTACCTCTGGTGTCCCACCAAAAGAGGAATTCCAAAGCAGAGCCCTGGGGAAGAGTGAAGGGACACCCCGAACTATGGTTAAAAATTGGGGCCTAGGGGCATGGCAAGCCCAATATGCTGTCTCTTCATATAGGCCCTGAGAGGCCTTACCTGAGGACTGGGCTCAGGCTGAGGGATTTGAGAAAAGGGCGAGTGTGAGGCTCTTGCTCAAGTTTTTGTCTCTGGATATCGTGTCACTCATGGTCGTGAAATTTCTGGGTGACTTCATGGGAAATGGACGAGTCTTACTCCCTGGTGGTTTGGACCAGTCCAAAGCGTTTGGGGTCACTCTGTGGGATGGAAGAAGCCCGTTTTTTTTTTTTTTGATGTTGTTTTCTTTTTAACCTCAGGTGTCTCACCTAATGACGGATTCCTGAGTAGAGCCCTGGGGGGGGGGTGACTGGACATTCAGAAATCTGGTTAAAAATTGGCGCCTAGGGACATATAAAGCCCATTATGACATCTGATGGTCCAGTCACTGAGAGGACTTACTAGAGGACAGGACTCATGCTGAGGCTTACAATGCGTGTTTAAGCCCTTGTCCCACTCAAGAATGGGCGGGGCCTCAGGGTGAATGCTGGTTTCTCCTACACTGAACGTTGGACGACGTGCCAACCACAAGGTTTCTTACCGTGTGTAAGGAGGTGTTCTGATTTCTGCATCACACTCACCCCTGGACAGTTATTGGAGATAATGTCTCGGTTCTGAGGCCTGAAAACTGAGGTAGGGAAGAGATGATGACCTAAGGCCATGGCGGGTCTTATGTGCTCAGTGTGCGGTCTGCTTTCCGGGTGTTGGTCGGGAGGTCCGGGCTTAGGTTGGGTCCGACAGTGCATTAAGGCCCAGGTTAGAATATATACTTAGGGTAAAGTCCAGTGCTGTGGAGGTTTATCCTCATTGAAGGTGCCTGGGCAGCTCATGAGGCAATAATTTTTTTCTAGAGGGCAGGCAGAGTGCTGCATTGTGGGTCCGGAATTGCCAAAATTGAGGGCTTCGGGGCCAGGAGTGTGAGGACGAAAGTCTGAAAATACAAGCTAGACTTGGGATTCAGGGCGAGGGCACGGCAGGTACCCCTGCAGATCTGAACCAATTCTCATGCATCTGAATCAGGGGGAGGATCAGACGTTGGCTCAGGTTGGAGTTTCTGTGCATGATGGCCGTTTCATGAAAGGAGTGGAATCTCGAGGCCATTGAGGTTTTCCCACGTTGGGAGTTTTGGGATGCCCCCTTCAAGGATTCCTTCTGCGAGACAATTGAGACCTGTTGGACAGCTCCAGGACATCCCATATGGAATGACTCCAGAGCACCGTTCGAGGATGGATGCCTGGAAGCCAGCTTCGCATTCCAATTGTCTCCTAGCAACAAGACAGTTTAGATCTGATGGCTCTGCGGGAGCAACCGGGGTGGCTGACTTGAAATGGACTTTCCTGAGGATGGGTCCTAATGTGTTTTTGTGTCCATGAGGGCCTTGGAATGGGGCGGTGGCACCGGGACCCTGAAGTACTCTTCTATGCTTTGGACATGGCTCCCATGCACAGGATTCCAGTGGAGACGAGATGAGTTCTGCTGAGTGCCTCAGCAAAACCCCTATGCTCGTATTCGAATCAGGCTTTTGAGGAGACATGCCTGTAAACCAAGGCAATGGATCCTATTATGGCCTAGGGTCCTGTCTGGTTCAATCTTCTCCTCTGGGGACATCCATTTATGGTATGAGTGGAGTTAGATTACCAGCTGGTGTCAGACAGCCCTTGTTTGTTCCGGGCGACCTACACTATTGGGATGGCCTCAGGGACTTTGGAGGTTTCTCCTAATTTGTACGATTTTGGAAAATGGAATGGGCAGAATTCTCATGGATTGGTAGGCACAGTCCTAATGTGTGGCTCCAGGGGCCGCAGCCTGGAGGGTGTGTGGCCCTGGACTTTGAGGACAGAAGTCTGAAAACACAAACTCAGCTTAGGTATGGGGACGTAGGTATGGCAGGACAGATCTACAAACCATGAGAAGAAATCTTCAGGATATGAAGAAAGTGTGAGTCTGAGGCGCTGGCTCAGGTTTTTGTCTCTGGATTTTGTATCAGCGATGGCACAATCTACAGACCTGAATCGAGATCTCGTGCATCTGAAGTCAGGGCGAGGATCAGACGATCGCTCAAGTTGGTGTTTCTGTCCCTGATGGCCCCTTCACAAAGGGGGGGCATCACGAGGCCATGGGGGTTTTCCCACGATGGATTTGTGAGAAACTCCAAACTGCAAAGTGTCTTCTGCAGGACAATTGATACCTGCTGTTTGGCTCCAGGCCAATGATTCTGAGCAGGGTTCTAAGGATGCATGGCTGGGTAGCCCACCTCGCATCCCAATTGTCTCCTAGACACAAGACAGGTTAGATCTGCTGGATCTGGGGGAGCAACCGAGGAGGCTGAGTTGAAATGGACTCTCCTATGGATGGGTCCTAATGTGCTTTTGTGTCGATGGAGACCTTGGAATGAAGCGGTGGCACTGGGGCCCTGAAATGTTCTCCTAAACAGATGCTTTGACACAGCTCCAACGTGCAAGTTTCCCATGTGTAGATGAGATGTTTTCTGATGGGTGAGTCAAGAAACAGCCATATGCTGGTTTTGAAATCCAGGCCTCTGAGGAGAGATGCCTGGAAACCAAAGCAATGGATATGATTAGTGCCTAGGGGCCTGTTCTTTCCTTTTTACCTCTGGGGACATCTGTCTATGGGTCTGAGTACAGGAAGGTGCTCAGATGGGCTCAGATTGCCCCTGTTTTACCTGGGAAGCCACCACTAATGAGATGGATCAGGGACTTTGGAGGTTTATCGTATTAGAAGGGATGTGGCCATTGGAATGGGCACACACAATTCCCTTGGAGAGGGCAAGTACAGTCCTCAGGTTTGGCTCCAGGGGCCTGAGCCTATAGGTTGTGTAGGCCAGGGCTGTTTGGACAGTTGTCTGAAAACACAAACTTGGCTTATGTTTCAGGTCATAGGTATGGCAGGACTTATCTACAGACCATGAGGAGAACTTTTCGGGATTTGAGAAAAGGACGAGTGTGAGGCTCTTGCTCAAGTTTTTGTCTCTGGATATCGTGTCACTCATGGTCGTGAAATTTCTGGGTGACTTCATTGGAAATGGACGAGTCTTACTCCCTGGTGGTTGGACCAGTCCAAAGCGTTTGGGGTCACTCTGTGGGATGGAAGAGGTCCTTTTTTTTTTTTTTTTTGACGTTGTTTTCTTTTTAACCTCAGGTGTCTCACCTAATGACGGATTCCTGAGTAGAGCCCTGGGGGGGGGGTGACTGGACATTCAGAAATCTGGTTAAAAATTGGGGCCTAGGGACATATCAAGCCCATTATGACATCTGATGGTCCAGTCACTGAGAGGACTTACTAGAGGACAGGACTCATGCTGAGGGTCACAATGCGTGTTTATGCCCTTGTCGCACTCAAGATTGGGCGGGGCCTCAGGGTGAATGCTGGTTTCTCCTACACTGAACGTTGGACGACGTGCCAACCACAAGGTTTCTTACCATGGGTAAGGAGGTGTTCTGATTTCTGCATCACACTCACCCCTGGGCAGTGATTGGAGATAATGTCTCGGTTCTGAGGCCTGAAAACTGAGGTAGGGAAGAGATGATGACCTAAGGCCATGGCAGGGCTTATGTACTCAGTGTGCTCTGTTCTTTCCGGGTGTTGGTCAGGAGGTCCGGGCTCAGGTTGTGTCCGACAGTGCATTAGTGCCCAGGTTAGACTATATAATTTGTGTGAAGTCGTGTGCTGTGGAGGTTTATCATCATTGAAGGTGCCTGTGCAGCTCATGATGCAATAATTTTTTTCAAGGGGGCAGGCAGAGTGCTGCATTGTGGGTCCGGAATTGCCAAACTTGAGGGCTTCGGGGCCAGGAGTGTGAGGACGGAATTCTGAGAAGACAAGCTAGACTTGGGTTTCAGGGCGAGGGCACGGCAGGTTCACCCTGCAGATCTGAACCAATACTCATGCATCTGAAGTCAGGGCGAGGATCAGACGTTGGCTCAGGTTGGACATTCCGTGCATTGACGGCCGTTTCATGAAAGGAGCGGAATCTCGAGGCCATTGAGGTTTTCCCACGTTGGGAGTTTTGGGATGCCCCCTTCAAGGATTCCATCTGCGGGACAATTGAGACCTGTTGGACAGCTCCAGGACATCCCATATGGAATGACTCCAGAGCACCGTTCAAGGATGGATGCATGGGAAGCCCGCCTCACATTCCAATTGTCTCCTAGCAACAAGACAGTTTAGATCTGATGGCTCTGCGGGAGCAACCGGGGTGGCTGAGATGAAATGGACTTTCCTGAGGATTGGTCCTAATGTTTTTTTGTGTCCATGAGGGCCTTGGAATGGGGCGGTGGCACCGGGACTCTGAAGTACTCTCCTATGCTTTGGACATGGCTCCCATGCACAGGTTTCCTTGTGGAGACGAGATGAGTTCTGATGGGTGCCTCAGCAAAACCCCTATGCTCGTATTGGAATCAGGATTTTGAGGATACATGCCTGTAAACCAAGGCAATGGATCCTATTATGGCCTAGGGTCCTGTCTGGTTCAATCTTCTCCTCTGGGGACATCCATTTATGGTATGAGTGGAGGTCGATTATCAGCTGGTGTCAGACAGCCCTTGTTTGTTCCGGGCGACCTACACTATTGGGATGGCCTCAGGGACTTTGGAGGTTTCTCCTAATTTGTACGATTTTGGACCATGGAATGGGCAGAATTCCCATGGATTGTTAGGTACAGTCCTAATGTGTGGCTCCAGGGGCCCCAGCCTGGAGGGTGTGTGGCCCAGGACTTTGAGGACAGAAGTCTGAAAACACAAACTCAGCTTAGGTTTGGGGACGTAGGTATGGCAGGCCTGAGCTACAAACCTTGAGAAGAACTCTTCAGGATATGAAGAAAGTGCGAGTCTGAGGCGCTTGCTCAGGTTTTTGTCTCTGGATTTTGTATCAGCGACGGCACAATCTACAGACGTGAATCGAGATCTCGTGCATCTGAAGTCAGGGCGAGGATCAGACGATCGCTGAAGTTTGTGTTTCTGTCCCTGATGGCCCCTTCACGAAGGGGCGGCATCACGAGGCCATGGGGGTTTTCCCACGATGGGAGTTGTGAGAAGCTCCAAACTGCAAAGTGTCTTCTGAGGACATTTGAGTCCTTTTTTTTCCCTCCAGGCCAATGATTCTGAGCAGGGTTCTAAGGATGCATGGCTGGGTAGCCCACCTCGCATTCCTATTGTCTCCTAGGAACAAGACAGGTTATCTGCTGGATCGGGGGAGCAACCGAGGAGGCTGAGTTGAAATGGACTCTCCTTTGGATGGGTCCTAATGTGCTTTTGTGTCTATGGAGACCTTGGAATGAAGCGGGGGCACTGGGGCCCTGAAGGGTTCTTCTAAACAGAGGCTTTGACACAGCTCCAACGTGCAAGTTTCCCAAGGGTAGATGAGATGTTTTCTGATGGGTGACTCAAGAAAGAGCTATATGCTGGTTTTGAAATCCAGGCCTCTGAGGAGAGATGCCTGGAAACCAAAGCAATGGATATGATTAGTGCCTAGGGGCCTGTTCTTTCCTTTTTACCTCTGGGGACATCTGTCTATTGGTGTGAGTACAGGTAGGTGCTCAGATGGGCTCAGATTGCCCCTGTTTTACTTGGGAAGCCACCACTATTGAGATGGATCAGGGACTTTGGAGATTTATCCTATTAGAAGGGATGTGGCCATTGGAATGGGCACACACAATTCCCTTGGAGAGGGCAAGTACAGTCCTCAGGTTTGGCTCCAGTGGCCTGAGCCTGTAGGTTGTGTAGGCCAGGGCTGTTTGGACAGTTGTCTGAAACAACAAACTTGGCTTATGTTTCAGGTCATAGGTATGGCAGGACTTAAACTACAGACCATGAGGAGAACTTTTCGGGATTTGAGAAAAGGGCGAGTGTGAGGCTCTTGCTCAAGTTTTTGTCTCTGGATATCGTGTCACTCATGGTCGTGAAATTTCTGGGTGACTTCATGGGAAATGGACGAGTCTTACTCCCTGGTGGTTTGGACCAGTCCAAAGCGTTTGGGGTCACTCTGTGGGATGGAAGAAGCCCGTTTTTTTTTTTTTTTGATGTTGTTTTCTTTTTAACCTCAGGTGTCTCACCTAATGACGGATTCCTGAGTAGAACCCTGGGGGGGGGGTGACTGGACATTCAGAAATCTGGTTAAAAATTGGCGCCTAGGGACATATCAAGCCCATTATGACATCTAATGGTCCAGTCACTGAGAGGACTTACTAGAGGACAGGACTCATGCTGAGGCTTACAATGCGTGTTTAAGCCCTTGTCCCACTCAAGAATGGGCGGGGCCTCAGGGTGAATGCTGGTTTCTCCTACACTGAACGTTGGACGACGTGCCAACCACAAGGTTTCTTACCGTGTGTAAGGAGGTGTTCTGATTTCTGCATCACACTCACCCCTGGACAGTTATTGGAGATAATGTCTCGGTTCTGAGGCTTGAAAACTGAGGTAGGGAAGAGATGATGACCTAAGGCCATGGCGGGTCTTATGTGCTCAGTGTGCGGTCTGCTTTCCGGGTGTTGGTCGGGAGGTCCGGGCTTAGGTTGTGTCCGACAGTGCATTAAGGCCCAGGTTAGAATATATACTTAGGGTAAAGTCCAGTGCTGTGGAGGTTTATCCTCATTGAAGGTGCCTGGGCACCTCATGAGGCAATAGTTTTTTTCTAGAGGGCAGGCAGAGTGCTGCATTGTGGGTCCGGAATTGCCAAACATGAGGGCTTCGGGGCCAGGAGTGTGAGGACGGAAGTCTGAAAAGACAAGCTAGACTTGGGATTCAGGGCGAGGGCACGGCAGGTACCCCTGCAGATCTGAACCAATACTCATGCATCTGAATCAGGGGGAGGATCAGACGTTGGCTCAGGTTGGAGTTTCTGTGCATGATGGCCGTTTCATGAAAGGAGTGGAATCTCGAGGCCATTGAGGTTTTCCCACGTTGGGAGTTGTGGGATGCCCCCTTCAAGGATTCCTTCTGCGAGACAATTGAGACCTGTTGGGCAGCTCCAGGACATCCCATATGGAATGACTCCAGAGCACCGTTCGAGGATGGATGCCTGGAAGCCAGCTTCGCATTCCAATTGTCTCCTAGCAACAAGACAGTTTAGGTCTGATGGCTCTGCGGGAGCAACCAGGGTGGCTGAGTTGAAATGGACTTTCCTGAGGATGGGTCCTAATGTGTTTTTGTGTCCATGAGGGCCTTGGAATGGGGCGGTGGCACCGGGACCCTGAAGTACTCTTCTATGCTTTGGACATGGCTCCCATGCACAGGATTCCATGTGGAGACGAGATGAGTTCTGCTGAGTGCCTCAGCAAAACCCCTATGCTCGTATTGGAATCAGGCTTTTGAGGAGACATGCCTGTAAACCAAGGCAATGGATCCTATTATGGCCTAGGGTCCTGTCTGGTTCAATCTTCTCCTCTGGGGACATCCATTTATGGTATGAGTGGAGTTAGATTATCAGCTGGTGTCAGACAGCCCTTGTTTGTTCCGGGCGACCTACACTATTGGGATGGCCTCAGGGACTTTGGAGGTTTCTCCTAATTTGTACGATTTTGGACAATGGAATGGGCAGAATTCTCATGGATTGGTAGGCACAGTCCTAATGTGTGGCTCCAGGGGCCGCAGCCTGGAGGGTGTGTGGCCCAAGACTTTGAGGACAGAAGTCTGAAAACACAAACTCAGCTTAGGTTTGGGGACGTAGGTATGGCAGGCCCGATCTACAAACCATGAGAAGAAATCTTCAGGATATGAAGAAAGTGCGTGTCTGAGTCGCTTGCTCAGGTTTTTGTCTCTGGATTTTGTATCAGCGATGGCACAATCTACAGTCCTGAATCGAGATCTCGTGCATCTGATCAGGGCGAGGATCAGTCGATCGCTCAAGTTGGTGTTTCTGTCCCTGATGGCCCCTTCACGAAGGGGGGGCATCACGAGGCCATTGGGGTTTTCCCACTATGGGATTTGTGAGAAGCTCCAAACTGCAAAGTGTCTTCTGCAGGACAATTGAGACCTGTTGTTTGGCTCCAGGCCAATGATTCTGAGCGGGGTTTTAAGGATGCATGGCTGGGTAGCCCACCTCGCATTCCAATTGTCTCCTAGACACAAAAAGGTTAGATCTGCTGGGTCTGGGGGAGCAACCGAGGAGGCTGAGTTGAAATGGACTCTCCTATGGATGTGTTCTAATGTGCTTTTGTGTCTATGGAGACCTTGGAATGAACTGGTGGCACTGGGGCCCTGAAGGGTTCTCCTAAACAGATGCTTTGACACAGCTCCAACGTGCAAGTTTCCCATGTGTAAATGAGATGTTTTCTGAGGGGTTAGTCAAGAAACAACCATATGCTGGTATTGAAATACAGGCCTCTGAGGAGAGATGCCTGGAAACCAAAGCAATGGATATGATTAGTGCCTAGGGGCCTGTTCTTTCCTTTTTACCTCTGGGGACATCTGTCTATGGGTCTGAGTACAGGTAGGTGCTCAGATGGGCTCACATTGCCCCTGTTTGACCTGGGAAGCCACCACTAATGAGATGAATCAAGGACTTTGGAGGTTTATCCTATTAGAAGGGATGTGGCCATTGGAATGGGCACACACAGTTCCCTTGGAGAGGGCAAGTACAGTCCTCAGGTTTGGCTACAGGGGCCTGAGCCTGTAGGTTGTGTAGGCCAGGGCTGTTTGGACAGTTGTCTAAAAGCACAAACTTGGCTTATGTTTCAGGTCATAGGTATGGCAGGACTTATCTACAGACCATGAGGAGAACTTTTCGGGATTTGAGAAAAGGGCGAGTGTGAGGCTCTTGCTCAAGTTTTTGTCTCTGGATATCGTGTCACTCATGGTCGTGAAATTTCTGGGTGACTTCATTGGAAATGGACGAGTCTTACTCCCTGGTGGTTTGGACCAGTCCAAAGCATATGGGGTCACTCTGTGGGATGGGATGGATGAAGTCCGTTTTTTTTTTTTTATGTTGTTTTCTTTTTAACCTCAGGTGTCCCACCAAATGAGGGATTCCAGAGTAGAGCTTTGGGGGTGGGGTGACTGGACAATCAGAAATCTGGTTAAAAATTGGGGCTTAGGGACATATCAAGCCCATTATGACATCTAATGGTCCAGTCACTGAGAGGACTTACTAGAGGACAGGACTCATGCTGAGGGTCACAATGCGTGTTTATGCCCTTGTCGCACTCAAGAATGGGCGGGGCCTCAGGGTGAATGCTGGTTTCGCCTACACTGAACGTTGGACAACATGCCAACCACAAGGTTTCTTACAATGGGTAAGGAGGTGTTCTGATTTCTGCATCACACTCACCTCTGGGCAGTGATTGAAAATAATGTCTCGGTTCTGAGGCCTGAAAACTGAGGTAAGGAAGAGATGATGACCTAAGGCCATGGCGGGTCTTATGTGCTCAGTGTGCGGTCTGGTCAGGACGTCCGGGCTCAGGTTGTGTCCGACAGTGCATTATTGCCCAGGTTAGACTATATAATTTGGGTAAAGTCGAGTGCTGTGGAGGTATATCCTCATTGAAGGTGCCTGGCCAGCTCTTGAGGCAATCATTTTTTTCTAGAGGGCAGGCAGAGTGCTGCATTGTGGGTCCGGAATTGCCAAACTTTTGGGCTTATATCAACGATGGCCGTGGAATGTGGGGAGGTTTCATGGGCCATGCACGAATCTTCCTCTCTGTGGATTTGGCCCGGTCCAAATTATTTTTCGTCTATCTGTGGGTTGGGAGGTCTCCGTTCAGGTTTATTACCTCAGATGTCCGAACAAAAGTGGAATTCCAAAGCAGAGCCCTGGGGAAGAGTGAAGGGACAACTCAAACTATGGTTAAAAATTGGGGCCTAGCGGCATGGCAGGCCCAATAAGCTGTCTCTTCATCCAGCCACTGAGAGGCCTTACTTGAGGATTGGGCTCAGGCTGAGGGTCAAATATGTGTTTGTGACAATTGTGGCCCTCGAGCATGGGCGGGGCCTCATGGGCCACCCTGGTTACAACTACACTGGACCTTGGACAACATGCCAATCACAAGGTCTCTTGCCATGCGAAAGTGTTCTGATTTCTGCATCATTTTCAATCTTGAGCAGTGTTTGGAGATAAGGTCTAGGTTCTGAAGCCTGAAAAATCGCATTTGGGAAGAGATGACGATCTAATGCGATGGCGCATCTGATATGCTCAGTGTGCGGTCAGTTGCCTGGGTGTTGGTCAGGAGGTTCTGGTTCAGGTTGTGTCAGACAGTGCACTAGTGCCCAAGTTAGACTATATAATTTGGGTACAGTCGAGTGCCCTGTAGGTTTATCCTCATTTGAGGTGCCTGGGCACCTCATTAGGCAAGATATTTTTTCTAGAGGGCAGGCAGAGTGCTGCGTTGTGGGTCCGGAATTGCCAAAATGGAGGACTTCTGGGCCAAGAGTTTGAGGACAGAAGTCTGAGAAAACAAGCTAGACTTGGGCTTCAGGCCTAGGGCACGGTAGTTACCCCCTGCAGATCGGAAAAAATATCTCAAGCATCTGAAGTCACGGCGAGGATCAGACGTTGGCTCAGGTTGTAGTTTCTGTGCATGACTGCCCCTTCATGAAAGGAGTGGAATCTCAAGGCCATGGAGCTTTTCCCACGTTGGGAGTTGTGTGATGCCCCCTTCAAGGATTCCTTCTGCAGTAAAATCAAGACCTGTTAGGCAGCCCCAGGACATCCCATATGGAATGCCTCCAGAGCACCGTTTGAGGATGGATGCCTGGGAAGCCCGCCTCGCATTCCAATTGTCTCCTAGCAACAATACAGTTGATATCGGATGGCTCTGCGGGAGCTAACGGGGTGGCTGAGTTGAAATGGACTTTCCTGAGGATGGGGCCTAATGTGTGTTTGTGTCTATGAGGGCCTTGGAATGGTGCGGTGGCACCGGGACCCTGAAGTATTCTCCTAAGCTTTTGACAAAGCTCCCATGCACAAGTTTCCTTGTGGAGAGGAGATTTGTTCTGATGGGTGCCTCAGGAAAACCCTTATGCTGGTCTTGGAATCCAGGCTCTTGAGGAGACATGCCTGTAAACCAAAGCAATGGATCCGACTATTGCCTAGGATCCTGTCTGGTTCAATCTTATTCTCTGGGGATATCCGTCTATGGAATGAGTGGAGGTAGATGCTCACCTGGTGTCAGACCACCTTGTTTGTCCCAGGAGACCTAAACTATTGGTTTTGCCTCGGGGACTTTGGAGAGTTCTCCAAATTTGTAAGATTTTGGAAAATGATATGGTCAGAATTCCTATTGATTGGGTAGGCACAGTCCGAATGTGTGGCTCCAGGGGCCCCAGCCTGGAGGCTGTGTGGCCCAGGACTTTGAGGACAGAAGTCTGAAAACACAAACTCACCTTATGTTTGGGGACGTAGGTATGGCAGGCCCAATCTACACACCATGAGCAGAACTCTTCAGGATATGAAGAAAGAGCGAGTCTGAGGCACTTGCTCAGGCTTTTGTCTCTGGATTTTATATCAACGATGGCCGTGGAATGTGGGGAGGCATCATGGGCCATGGACGAATCTTCCTTTCTGTGCATTGGGGCGGTCCCAATTTTTTTCGTCAATCTGTGGGATGGGAGGTCTCCTTTCAGGTTTATTACCTCAGGTGTCCGAACAAAAGAGGAATTCCAAAGCAGAGCCCTGGGGAAGAGTGAAGGGACAACCCAAACTATTGTTAAAAATTGGGACCTAGGGGCTTGGCAGGCCCAATAAGCTGTCTCTTCATCCAGTCACTGAGCGGCCTTACTTGAGACTGGGCTCAGGCTGAGGGTCAAATGTGTGTTTGTGACAATAGTGGCCCGCGAGCATGGGTGGGGCCTCATTGGCCAAACTGGTTTCAACTACACTGGACCTTGGACAACATGCCAATCACAAGGTCTCTTGCCATGGGGAAGGTGTTCTGATTTCTGCACCATTTTCAATCGTGAGCAGTGATTGGACATAAGGTATAAGTTCTGAAGCCTGAAAAATCGCAGTTGGGAAGAGATGATGACCTAAATCGATGGCGCGTCTGATATGCTCAGTGTGCGGTCAGCTGCCTGGGTGTTGGTCAGGGGGTTCTGGCTGAGGTTGTGTCAGACAGTGCACTAGTGCCCAAGTTAGACTATATAATTTGGGTACAGTCGAGTGCCCTGTAGGTTTATCCTCATTTGAGGTGCCTGGGCACCTCATTAGGCAAGATATTTTTTCTAGAGGGCAGGCAGAGTGCTGCCTTGTGGGTCCGGAATTGCCAAAATGGAGGACTTCCGGGCCAGGAGTTTGAGGACAGAAGTCTGAGAACACAAGATAGACATGGGCTTCAGGCCGAGGGCACGGTAGGTACCCCCTGCAGATCAGAAACAATATCTCAAGCATCTGAAGTCACGGCGAGGATCAGACGTTGGCTCAGGTTGCAGTTTCTGTGCATGACCGCCCCTTCATGAACGGAGCGGAATCTCAAGGCCATGGAGGTTTTCTGATGTGGGAGTGGTGGGATGCCCCCTTCAATGATTCCTTCTGTGTGACAATTGAGACCTGTTGGGCAGCCCAGGACATCCCATATGGAATGACCTGAGCACCCTTGGAGAATGGATGCCAGGGAAGCCCGCCTCACAATCCAATTGTCTACTAGCCACAATACAGTTGAGATCGGATCCCTCTGCGAGAGCAACCGGGGTGGCTGAGTTGAAATGGACTTTCCTGAGGATGGGCACTAATGTGTGTTTGTGTCCATGAGGGCCTTGAAATGGGGCGGTGGCACTGGGACCCTGAAGTATTCTCCTAAGCTTTTGACATAGCTCCCATGCACAAGTTTCCTTGTGGAGAGGAGATTTGTTCTGATGGGTGCCTCAGGAAACCCATTATGCTGGTATTGGAATCCAGACTTTTGAAGAGACATGCCTGTAAACCAATGCAATGTATTCGATTATGGCCTAGGGTCCTGTCTTGTTCATTCTTCTTGTCTGGGGATATTCATCTATGGAATGAGTGGAGGTAGATGCTCACCTGGTGTCTTACCGCCCTTGTTTGTCCCCGGAGACCTACACTATTGGTTTGGCCTCAGGGACTTTGGAGAGTTCTCCTAATTTGTACGATTTTGGACAATTGAATGGGAAGAATTCCCATGGATTGGGTAGGCACAGTCCTAATGTGTGGCTTCAGAGGCCCCAGCATGAGGGTGTGTGGCCCAGGACTTTGAGGACAGAAGTCTGAAAACACAAACTCAGCTTAGGTTTGGGGATGTAGGTATGACAGGCCCAATCTACAAATCATGAGAAGAAATCTTCAGGATATGAAGAAAGAGCGAGTCTGAGGCACTTGCTCAGGCTTTTGCATTTGGATTTTATATCAACGATGGCCGTGGAATGGGGGAGGACTCATGGGCCATGGACGAATCTTCCTCTCGGTGGATTTGGCCAGATCACAATTGTTTTAAGTCAATCTGTGGGATGGGATGTCTCCTTTCAGGTTTATTACCTCAGGTGTCTGAACAAAAGAGGAATTCCAAAGCAGAGCCCTGGAAATATTGAAGGGAAAACCCAAACTATGGTTAAAAATTGGGGCCTAGGGCATGGCAGGCACAATAAGCTGTCTCTTCAACCAGCCACTGAGAGGCCTTACTTGAGGGCTGGGCTCAGGCTGAGGGTCACAGTGTGTGTTTGTGATCTACGTGGCACGAGAGCATGGGCGGGGCCTCATGGGCCACACTGGTTTCAACTACACTGGACCTTGGACAACATGCCAATCACAAGGTCTCTTGCCATGGGGAAGGTGTTTTGATTTCTGCATCATTTTCAACCCTGGGCAGTGGTTGGAGATAAGGTCTAGGTTCTGAAGCCTGAAAAATCGCAGTTGGGAAGAGATGACAATCTAAGGCGATGGCGCATCTGATATGCTCAGTGTGCGGTCAACTGCCTGGGTGTTGGTCAGGAGGTTCTGGCTCAGGTTGTGTCATACAGTGCACTATTGCCCAAGTTACACTATATAATTTGGGTACAGTCGAGTGCCCTGTAGGTTTATCCTCATTTGAGGTGCCTGGGCACCTCATTAGGCAAGATATTTTTTCTAGAGGGCAGGCAGAGTGCTGCATTGTGGGTCCGGGATTGCCAAACTTGAGGGCTTCTGGGACAGGAGTGTGAGGACAGAAGTTTGAGAACACGAGCTAGACTTGAGTTTCAGGCCGAGGGCACGGCTGGTACCCCCTGCAGTCGCAACCAAAATCTCAAGCTTCTGAAATCACGGCGAGGATCAGTCGTTGGCTCAGGTTGGAGTTTCTGTGCATGACTGCGCCTTCATGAAAGGAGCGGAATCTCAAGGCCATGGAGGTTTCCGACGTTGGGAGTGGTGGGATGCCCCCTTCAATGATTCCTTCTGTGTGACAATTAAGACCTGCTGGGCAGCTCCAGGACATCCCATATGGAATGACTCCAGAGCACCGTTGGAGGATGGATGCCAGGCAAGCCCGCCTCACAATCCAATTGTCTACTAGCCACAATACAGTTGAGATCGGATCCCTCTGCGGGAGCAACCGGGGTGGATGAGTTGAAATGGACTTTCCTGAGGATGGGCCCTAATGTGTGTTTGTGTCCATGAGGACCTTGGAATGGGGCGGTGGCCCCGGGACCCTGAAGTATTCTCCTAAGCTTTTGACATAGCTCCCATGCACAAGTTTCCTTGTGGAGAGGATATTTGTTCTGATGTGTGCCTCAGGAAACCCATTATGCTGGAATTGGAATCCAGACTTTTGAAGAGACATGCCTGTAAAACAAAGCAATGTATTCGATTATGGCCTAGGGTCCTGTCTTGTTCATTCTCCTTCTCTGGGGATATTCATCTATGGAATGATTGGAGGTAGATGCTCACCTGGTGTCAGACCACCCTTGTTTGTCCCTGGAGACCTACACTATTGGGATTGCCTCAAGGACTTTGGAGAGTTCTCCCAATTTGTAAGATTTTGGACAATGGAATGGGCAGAATACCCATGGATTGGGTAGGCACAGTCCGAATGTGTGGCTCCAGGGGCCCCATCCTGGAGGCTGTGTGGCCCAGGACTTTGAGGACAGAAATCTGAAAACACAAACTCACCTTATGTTTGGGGACGTAGGTATGGCAGGCCCAATCTACAAACCATGAGAAGAACTCTTCAGGATATGAAGAAAGAGCGAGTCTGAGGCACTTGCTCAGGCTTTTGCATTTGGATTTTATATCAACGATGGCCGTGGAATGGGGGAGGACTCATGGGCCATGGACGAATCTTCCTCTCTGTGGATTTGGCCCGATCCCAATTGTTTTTCGTCAATCTGTGGGATGGGATTTCTCCTTTCAGGTTTATTACCTCAGGTGTCTGAACAAAAGAGGAATTCCAAAGCAGAGCCCTGGGGAAGAGTGAAGGGAAAACCCAAACTATGGTTAAAAATTGGGGCCTAGGGGCATGGCAGGCACAATAAGCTGTCTCTTCATCCAGCCACTGAGAGGCCTTACTTGAGGCCTGGGCTCAGGCTGAGGGTCACAGTGTGTGTTTGTGACCAACGTGGCACGCGAGCATGGGCGGGGCCTCATGGGCCACACTGGTTTCAACTACACTGGACCTTGGACAACATGCCAATTACAAGGTCTCTTGCCATGGGGAAGGTGTTTTGATTTCTGCATCATTTTCAACCCTGGGCAGTGGTTGGAGATAAGGTCTAGGTTCTGAAGCCTGAAAAATCGCAGTTGGGAAGAGATGACAATCTAAGGCGATGGCGCATCTGATATGCTCAGTGTGCGGTCAACTGCCTGGGTGTTGGTCAGGAGGTTCTGGCTCAGGTTGTGTCATACAGTGCACTAGTGCCCAAGTTAGACTATATAATTTGGGTACAGTCGAGTGCCCTGTAGGTTTATCCTCATTTGAGGTGCCTGGGCACCTCATTAGGCAAGATATTTTTTCTAGAGGGCAGGCAGAGTGCTGCCTTGTGGGTCCGGAATTGCCAAAATGGAGGACTTCCGGGCCAGGAGTTTGAGGACAGAAGTCTGAGAACACAAGATAGACTTGGGCTTCAGGCCGAGGGCACGGCTGGTACCCCCTGCAGATCGGAAACCATATCTCAAGCATCTGAAGTCACGGCGAGGATCAGACGTTGGCTCAGGTTGTAGTTTCTGTGCATGACTGCCCCTTCATGAAAGGAGCGGAAACTCGAAGCCATGGAGCTTTTCCCACGTTGGGAGTTGTGTGATGCCCCCTTCAAGGATTCCTTCTGCGGGACAATTGAGACCAGTTGGGCAGCTCCAGGACATCCCATATGGAAGGACTCCAGAGCACCCTTGGAGGATGGATGTCAGGGAAGCCCGCCTTGCAATCGAATTGTCTACCAGCCACAATACAGTTGAGATCGGATCCCTCTGCGGGAGCAACCGGGATGGCTGAGTTGAAATGGACTTTCCTGAGGATGGGCCCTAATGTGTGTTTGTGTCCATGAGGGCCTTGAAATGGGGCGGTGGCCCCGGGACCCTGAAGTATTCTCCTAAGCTTTTGACATAGCTCCCATGCACAAGTTTCCTTGTGGAGAGGAGATTTGTTCTGATGGGTGCCTCAGGAAACCCATTATGCTGGTATTGGAATCCAGACTTTTGAAGAGACATGCCTGTAAACCAATGCAATGTATTCGATTATGGCCTAGGGTCCTGTCTTGTTCATTCTTCTTGTCTGGGGATATTCATCTATGGAATGAGTGGAGGTAGATGCTCACCTGGTGTCTTACCGCCCTTGTTTGTCCCCGGAGACCTACACTATTGGTTTGGCCTCAGGGACTTTGGAGAGTTCTCCTAATTTGTACGATTTTGGACAATGGAATGGGCCGAATTCCCATGGATTGGGTAGGCACAGTCCTAATGTGTGGCTTCAGAGGCCCCAGCATGAGGGTGTGTGGCCCAGGACTTTGAGGACAGAAGTCTGAAAACACAAACTCAGCTTAGGTTTGGGGATGTAGGTATGGCAGGCCCAATCTACAAATCATGAGAAGAAATCTTCAGGATATGAAGAAAGAGCGATTCTGAGGCACTTGCTCAGGCTTTTGCATTTGGATTTTATATCAACGATGGCCGTGGAATGGGGGAGGACTCATGGGCCATGGACGAATCTTCCTCTCTGTGGATTTGGCCCGATCCCAATTGTTTTTCGTCAATCTGTGGGATGGGATTTCTCCTTTCAGGTTTATTACCTCAGGTGTCTGAACAAAAGAGGAATTCCAAAGCAGAGCCCTGGGGAAGAGTGAAGGGAAAACCCAAACTATGGTTAAAAATTGGGGCCTAGGGGCATGGCAGGCACAATAAGCTGTCTCTTCATCCAGCCACTGAGAGGCCTTACTTGAGGCCTGGGCTCAGGCTGAGGGTCACAGTGTGTGTTTGTGACCAACGTGGCACGCGAGCATGGGCGGGGCCTCATGGGCCACACTGGTTTCAACTACACTGGACCTTGGACAACATGCCAATCACAAGGTCTCTTGCCATGGGGAAGGTGTTTTGATTTCTGCATCATTTTCAACCCTGGGCAGTGGTTGGAGATAAGGTCTAGGTTCTGAAGCCTGAAAAATCGCAGTTGGGAAGAGATGACAATCTAAGGCGATGGCGCATCTGATATGCTCAGAGTGCGGTCAACTGCCTGGGTGTTGGTCAGGAGGTTCTGGCTCAGGTTGTGTCATACAGTGCACTAGTGCCCAAGTTAGACTATATAATTTGGGTACAGTCGAGTGCCCTGTAGGTTTATCCTCATTTGAGGTGCCTGGGCACCTCATTAGGCAAGATATTTTTTCTAGAGGGCAGGCAGAGTGCTGCCTTGTGGGTCCGGGATTGCCAAACTTGAGGGCTTCCGGGACAGGAGTGTGAGGACAGAAGTTTGAGAACACGAGCTAGACTTGAGTTTCAGGCCGAGGGCACGGCTGGTACCCCCTGCAGTCGCAACCAAAATCTCAAGCATCTGAAATCACGGCGAGGATCAGTCGTTGGCTCAGGTTGGAGTTTCTGTGCATGACTGCCCCTTCATGAAAGGAGCGGAATCTCAAGGCCATGGAGGTTTCCGACGTTGGGAGTGGTGGGATGCCCCCTTCAATGATTCCTTCTGTGTGACAATTAAGACCTGTTGGGCAGCTCCAGGACATCCCATATGGAATGACTCCAGAGCACCGTTGGAGGATGGATGTCAGGGAAGCCCGCCTCACAATCCAATTGTCTACTAGCCACAATACAGTTGAGATCGGATCCCTCTGCGGGAGCAACCGGGGTGGCTGAGTTGAAATGGACTTTCCTGAGGATGGGCCCTAATGTGTGTTTGTGTCCATGAGGGCCTTGAAATGGGGCGGTGGCACTGGGACCCTGAAGTATTCTCCTAAGCTTTTGACATAGCTCCCATGCACAAGTTTCCTTGTGGAGAGGAGATTTGTTCTGATGGGTGCCTCAGGAAACCCATTATGCTGGTATTGGAATCCAGACTTTTGAAGAGACATGCCTGTAAACCAATGCAATGTATTCGATTATGGCCTAGGGTCCTGTCTTGTTCATTCTTCTTGTCTGGGGATATTCATCTATGGAATGAGTGGAGGTAGATGCTCACCTGGTGTCTTACCGCCCTTGTTTGTCCCCGGAGACCTACACTATTGGTTTGGCCTCAGGGACTTTGGAGAGTTCTCCTAATTTGTACAATTTTGGACAATGGAATGGGCCGAATTCCCATGGATTGGGTAGGCACAGTCCTAATGTGTGGCTTCAGAGGCTCCAGCATGAGGGTGTGTGGCCCAGGACTTTGAGGACAGAAGTCTGAAAACACAAACTCAGCTTAGGTTTGGGGATGTAGGTATGGCAGGCCCAATCTACAAATCATGAGAAGAAATCTTCAGGATATGAAGAAAGAGCGATTCTGAGGCACTTGCTCAGGCTTTTGCATTTGGATTTTATATCAACGATGGCCGTGGAATGGGGGAGGACTCATGGGCCATGGACGAATCTTCCTCTCTGTGGATTTGGCCCGATCCCAATTGTTTTTCGTCAATCTGTGGGATGGGATTTCTCCTTTCAGGTTTATTACCTCAGGTGTCTGAACAAAAGAGGAATTCCAAAGCAGAGCCCTGGGGAAGAGTGAAGGGAAAACCCAAACTATGGTTAAAAATGGGGCCTAGGGGCATGGCAGGCACAATAAGCTGTCTCTTCATCCAGCCACTGAGAGGCCTTACTTGAGGCCTGGGCTCAGGCTGAGGGTCACAGTGTGTGTTTGTGACCAACGTGGCACGCGAGCATGGGCGGGGCCTCATGGGCCACACTGGTTTCAACTACACTGGACCTTGGACAACATGCCAATCACAAGGTCTCTTGCCATGGGGAAGGTGTTCTGATTTCTGCATCATTTTCAACCCTGGGCAGTGGTTGGAGATAAGGTCTAGGTTCTGAAGCCTGAAAAATCGCAGTTGGGAAGAGATGACAATCTAAGGCGATGGCGCATCTGATATGCTCAGTGTGCGGTCAACTGCCTGGGTGTTGGTCAGGAGGTTCTGGCTCAGGTTGTGTCATACAGTGCACTAGTGCCCAAGTTAGACTATATAATTTGGGTACAGTCGAGTGCCCTGTAGGTTTATCCTCATTTGAGGTGCCTGGGCACCTCATTAGGCAAGATATTTTTTCTAGAGGGCAGGCAGAGTGCTGCCTTGTGGGTCCGGAATTGCCAAACTTGAGGGCTTCCGGGACAGGAGTGTGAGGACAGAAGTTTGAGAACACGAGCTAGACTTGAGTTTCAGGCCGAGGGCACGGCTGGTACCCCCTGCAGTCGCAACCAAAATCTCAAGCATCTGAAATCACGGCGAGGATCAGTCGTTGGCTCAGGTTGGAGTTTCTGTGCATGACTGCCCCTTCATGAAAGGAGCGGAATCTCAAGGCCATGGAGGTTTCCGACGTTGGGAGTGGTGGGATGCCCCCTTCAATGATTCCTTCTGTGTGACAATTAAGACCTGTTGGGCAGCTCCAGGACATCCCATATGGAATGACTCCAGAGCACCGTTGGAGGATGGATGTCAGGGAAGCCCGCCTCACAATCCAATTGTCTACTAGCCACAATACAGTTGAGATCGGATCCCTCTGCGGGAGCAACCGGGGTGGCTGAGTTGAAATGGACTTTCCTGAGGATGGGCCCTAATGTGTGTTTGTGTCCATGAGGGCCTTGAAATGGGGCGGTGGCACTGGGACCCTGAAGTATTCTCCTAAGCTTTTGACATAGCTCCCATGCACAAGTTTCCTTGTGGAGAGGAGATTTGTTCTGATGGGTGCCTCAGGAAACCCATTATGCTGGTATTGGAATCCAGACTTTTGAAGAGACATGCCTGTAAACCAATGCAATGTATTCGATTATGGCCTAGGGTCCTGTCTTGTTCATTCTTCTTGTCTGGGGATATTCATCTATGGAATGAGTGGAGGTAGATGCTCACCTGGTGTCTTACCGCCCTCGTTTGTCCCCGGAGACCTACACTATTGGTTTGGCCTCAGGGACTTTGGAGAGTTCTCCTAATTTGTACGATTTTGGACAATGGAATGGGCCGAATTCCCATGGATTGGGTAGGCACAGTCCTAATGTGTGGCTTCAGAGGCCCCAGCATGAGGGTGTGTGGCCCAGGACTTTGAGGACAGAAGTCTGAAAACACAAACTCAGCTTAGGTTTGGGTATGTAGGTATGGCAGGCCCAATCTACAAATCATGAGAAGAAATCTTCAGGATATGAAGAAAGAGCGAGTCTGAGGCACTTGCTCAGGCTTTTGCATTTGGATTTTATATCAACGATGGCCGTGGAATGGGGGAGGACTCATGGGCCATGGACGAATCTTCCTCTCTGTGGATTTGGCCCGATCCCAATTGTTTTTCGTCAATCTGTGGGATGGGATTTCTCCTTTCAGGTTTATTACCTCAGGTGTCTGAACAAAAGAGGAATTCCAAAGCAGAGCCCTGGGGAAGAGTGAAGGGAAAACCCAAACTATGGTTAAAAATTGGGGCCTAGGGGCATGGCAGGCACAATAAGCTGTCTCTTCATCCAGCCACTGAGAGGCCTTACTTGAGGCCTGGGCTCAGGCTGAGGGTCACAGTGTGTGTTTGTGACCAACGTGGCACGCGAGCATGGGCGGGGCCTCATGGGCCACACTGGTTTCAACTACACTGGACCTTGGACAACATGCCAATCACAAGGTCTCTTGCCATGGGGAAGGTGTTTTGATTTCTGCATCATTTTCAACCCTGGGCAGTGGTTGGAGATAAGGTCTAGGTTCTGAAGCCTGAAAAATCGCAGTTGGGAAGAGATGACAATCTAAGGCGATGGCGCATCTGATATGCTCAGTGTGCGGTCAACTGCCTGGGTGTTGGTCAGGAGGTTCTGGCTCAGGTTGTGTCATACAGTGCACTAGTGCCCAAGTTAGACTATATAATTTGGGTACAGTCGTGTGCCCTGTAGGTTTATCCTCATTTGAGGTGCCTGGGCACCTCATTAGGCAAGATATTTTTTCTAGAGGGCAGGCAGAGTGCTGCATTGTGGGTCCGGAATTGCCAAACTTGAGGGCTTCTGGGACAGGAGTGTGAGGACAGAAGTTTGAGAACACGAGCTAGACTTGAGTTTCAGGCTGAGGGCACGGCTGGTACCCCCTGCAGTCACAACCAAAATCTCAAGCATCTGAAATCACAGCGAGGATAAGTCGTTGGCTCAGGTTGGAGTTTCTGTGCATGACTGCGCCTTCATGAAAGGAGCGGAATCTCAAGGCCATGGAGGTTTCCGACGTTGGGAGTGGTGGGATGCCCCCTTCAATGATTCCTTCTATGTGACACTTAAGCCCTGTTGGGCAGCTCCAGGACATCCCATATGGAATGACTCCAGAGCACCGTTGGAGGATTGATGCCAGGCAAGCCCACCTCACAATCCAATTGTCTACTAGCCACAATACAGTTGAGATCGGATCCCTCTGCGGGAGCAACCGGGGTGGCTGAGTTGAAATGGACTTTCCTGAGGATGGGCCCTAATGTGTGTTTGTGTCCATGAGGACCTTGGAATGGGGCGGTGGCCCCGGGACCCTGAAGTATTCTCCTAAGCTTTTGACATAGCTCCCATGCACAAGTTTCCTTGTGGAGAGGATATTTGTTCTGATGTGTGCCTCAGGAAACCCATTATGCTGGAATTGGAATCCAGACTTTTGAAGAGACATGCCTGTAAACCAAAGCAATGTATTCGATTATGGCCTAGGGTCCTGTCTTGTTCATTCTCCTTCTCTGGGGATATTCATCTATGGAATGATTGGAGGTAGATGCTCACCTGGTGTCAGACCACCCTTGTTTGTCCCTGGAGACCTACACTATTGGGATTGCCTCGGGGACTTTGGAGAGTTCTCCCAATTTGTAAGATTTTGGACCATGGAATGGGCAGAATACCCATGGATTGGGTAGGCACAGTCCGAATGTGTGGCTCCAGGGGCCCCAGCCTGGAGGCTGTGTGGCCCAGGACTTTGAGGACAGAAGTCTGAAAACACAAACTCACCTTATGTTTGGGGACGTAGGTATGGCAGGCCCAATCTACAAACCATGAGAAGAACTCTTCAGGATATGAAGAAAGAGCGAGTCTGAGGCACTTGCTCAGGCTTTTGTCTCTGGATTTTATATCAACGATGGCCGTGGAATGTGGGGAGGCATCATGGGCCATGGACGAATCTTCCTTTCTGTGCATTGGGGCGGTCCCAATTTTTTTCGTCAATCTGTGGGATGGGAGGTCTCCTTTCAGGTTTATTACCTCAGGTGTCCGAACTTAAGAGGAATTCCAAAGCAGAGCCCTGGGGAAGAGTGAATGGAAAACCCAAACTATGGTTAAAAATTGTGGCATAGGGGCTTGGCAGGCCCAATAAGCTGTCTCTTCATCCAGCCACTGAGCGGCCTTACTTGAGACTGGGCTCAGGCTGAGGGTCAAATGTGTGTTTGTGACAATTGTGGCCCGCGAACATGGGTGGGGCCTCATGGGCCAAACTGGTTTCAACTACACTGGACCTTGGACAACATGCCAATCACAAGGTCTCTTGCCATGGGGAAGGTGTTCTGATTTCTGCATCATTTTCAAACGTGAGCAGTGATTGGACATAAGGTACAGGTTCTGAAGCCTGAAAAATCGCAGTTGGGAAGAGATGACGACCTAAGGCGATGGCGCGTCTGATATGCTCAGTGTACGGTCAGCTGCCTGGGTGTTGGTCAGGGGGTTCTGGCTGAGGTTGTGTCAGACAGTGCACTAGTGCGCAAGTTAGACTATATAATTTGGGTACAGTCGAGTTCCCTGTAGGTTTATCCTCATTTGAGGTGCCTGGGCACCTCATTAGGCAAGATATTTTTTCTAGAGGGCAGGCAGAGTGCTGCCTTGTGGGTCCGGAATTGCCAAAATGGAGGACTTCCGGGCCAGGAGTTTGAGGACAGAAGTCTGAGAACACAAGATAGACTTGGGCTTCAGGCCGAGGGCACGGCTGGTACCCCCTGCAGATCGGAAACCATATCTCAAGCATCTGAAGTCACGGCGAGGATCAGACGTTGGCTCAGGTTGTAGTTTCTGTGCATGACTGCCCCTTCATGAAAGGAGCGGAATCTCGAAGCCATGGAGCTTTTCCCACGTTGGGAGTTGTGTGATGCCCCCTTCAAGGATTCCTTCTGCGGGACAATTGAGACCAGTTGGGCAGCTCCAGGACATCCCATATGGAATGACTCCAGAGCACCCTTGGAGGATGGATGTCAGGGAAGCCCGCCTTGCAATCGAATTGTCTACTAGCCACAATACAGTTGAGATCGGATCCCTCTGCGGGAGCAACCGGGGTGGCTGAGTTGAAATGGACTTTCCTGAGGATGGGCCCTAATGTGTGTTTGTGTCCATGAGGGCCTTGAAATGGGGCGGTGGCACTGGGACCATGAAGTATTCTCCTAAGCTTTTGACATAGCTCCCATGCACAAGTTTCCTTGTGGAGAGGAGATTTGTTCTGATGGGTGCCTCAGGAAACCCATTATGCTGGTATTGGAATCCAGACTTTTGAAGAGACATGCCTGTAAACCAATGCAATGTATTCGATTATGGCCTAGGGTCCTGTCTTGTTCATTCTTCTTGTCTGGGGATATTCATCTATGGAATGAGTGGAGGTAGATGCTCACCTGGTGTCTTACCGCCCTTGTTTGTCCCCGGAGACCTACACTATTGGTTTGGCCTCAGGGACTTTGGAGAGTTCTCCTAATTTGTACGATTTTGGACAATGGAATGGGCCGAATTCCCATGGATTGGGTAGGCACAGTCCTAATGTGTGGCTTCAGAGGCCCCAGCATGAGGGTGTGTGGCCCAGGACTTTGAGGACAGAAGTCTGAAAACACAAACTCAGCTTAGGTTTGGGTATGTAGGTATGGCAGGCCCAATCTACAAATCATGAGAAGAAATCTTCAGGATATGAAGAAAGAGCGAGTCTGAGGCACTTGCTCAGGCTTTTGCATTTGGATTTTATATCAACGATGGCCGTGGAATGGGGGAGGACTCATGGGCCATGGACGAATCTTCCTCTCTGTGGATTTGGCCCGATCCCAATTGTTTTTCGTCAATCTGTGGGATGGGATTTCTCCTTTCAGGTTTATTACCTCAGGTGTCTGAACAAAAGAGGAATTCCAAAGCAGAGCCCTGGGGAAGAGTGAAGGGAAAACCCAAACTATGGTTAAAAATTGGGGCCTAGGGGCATGGCAGGCACAATAAGCTGTCTCTTCATCCAGCCACTGAGAGGCCTTACTTGAGGCCTGGGCTCAGGCTGAGGGTCACAGTGTGTGTTTGTGACCAACGTGGCACGCGAGCATGGGCGGGGCCTCATGGGCCACACTGGTTTCAACTACACTGGACCTTGGACAACATGCCAATCACAAGGTCTCTTGCCATGGGGAAGGTGTTTTGATTTCTGCATCATTTTCAACCCTGGGCAGTGGTTGGAGATAAGGTCTAGGTTCTGAAGCCTGAAAAATCGCAGTTGGGAAGAGATGACAATCTAAGGCGATGGCGCATCTGATATGCTCAGTGTGCGGTCAACTGCCTGGGTGTTGGTCAGGAGGTTCTGGCTCAGGTTGTGTCATACAGTGCACTAGTGCCCAAGTTAGACTATATAATTTGGGTACAGTCGTGTGCCCTGTAGGTTTATCCTCATTTGAGGTGCCTGGGCACCTCATTAGGCAAGATATTTTTTCTAGAGGGCAGGCAGAGTGCTGCATTGTGGGTCCGGAATTGCCAAACTTGAGGGCTTCTGGGACAGGAGTGTGAGGACAGAAGTTTGAGAACACGAGCTAGACTTGAGTTTCAGGCTGAGGGCACGGCTGGTACCCCCTGCAGTCACAACCAAAATCTCAAGCATCTGAAATCACAGCGAGGATAAGTCGTTGGCTCAGGTTGGAGTTTCTGTGCATGACTGCGCCTTCATGAAAGGAGCGGAATCTCAAGGCCATGGAGGTTTCCGACGTTGGGAGTGGTGGGATGCCCCCTTCAATGATTCCTTCTATGTGACACTTAAGCCCTGTTGGGCAGCTCCAGGACATCCCATATGGAATGACTCCAGAGCACCGTTGGAGGATTGATGCCAGGCAAGCCCACCTCACAATCCAATTGTCTACTAGCCACAATACAGTTGAGATCGGATCCCTCTGCGGGAGCAACCGGGGTGGCTGAGTTGAAATGGACTTTCCTGAGGATGGGCCCTAATGTGTGTTTGTGTCCATGAGGACCTTGGAATGGGGCGGTGGCCCCGGGACCCTGAAGTATTCTCCTAAGCTTTTGACATAGCTCCCATGCACAAGTTTCCTTGTGGAGAGGATATTTGTTCTGATGTGTGCCTCAGGAAACCCATTATGCTGGAATTGGAATCCAGACTTTTGAAGAGACATGCCTGTAAACCAAAGCAATGTATTCGATTATGGCCTAGGGTCCTGTCTTGTTCATTCTCCTTCTCTGGGGATATTCATCTATGGAATGATTGGAGGTAGATGCTCACCTGGTGTCAGACCACCCTTGTTTGTCCCTGGAGACCTACACTATTGGGATTGCCTCGGGGACTTTGGAGAGTTCTCCCAATTTGTAAGATTTTGGACCATGGAATGGGCAGAATACCCATGGATTGGGTAGGCACAGTCCGAATGTGTGGCTCCAGGGGCCCCAGCCTGGAGGCTGTGTGGCCCAGGACTTTGAGGACAGAAGTCTGAAAACACAAACTCACCTTATGTTTGGGGACGTAGGTATGGCAGGCCCAATCTACAAACCATGAGAAGAACTCTTCAGGATATGAAGAAAGAGCGAGTCTGAGGCACTTGCTCAGGCTTTTGTCTCTGGATTTTATATCAACGATGGCCGTGGAATGTGGGGAGGCATCATGGGCCATGGACGAATCTTCCTTTCTGTGCATTGGGGCGGTCCCAATTTTTTTCGTCAATCTGTGGGATGGGAGGTCTCCTTTCAGGTTTATTACCTCAGGTGTCCGAACTTAAGAGGAATTCCAAAGCAGAGCCCTGGGGAAGAGTGAATGGAAAACCCAAACTATGGTTAAAAATTGTGGCATAGGGGCTTGGCAGGCCCAATAAGCTGTCTCTTCATCCAGCCACTGAGCGGCCTTACTTGAGACTGGGCTCAGGCTGAGGGTCAAATGTGTGTTTGTGACAATTGTGGCCCGCGAACATGGGTGGGGCCTCATGGGCCAAACTGGTTTCAACTACACTGGACCTTGGACAACATGCCAATCACAAGGTCTCTTGCCATGGGGAAGGTGTTCTGATTTCTGCATCATTTTCAAACGTGAGCAGTGATTGGACATAAGGTACAGGTTCTGAAGCCTGAAAAATCGCAGTTGGGAAGAGATGACGACCTAAGGCGATGGCGCGTCTGATATGCTCAGTGTACGGTCAGCTGCCTGGGTGTTGGTCAGGGGGTTCTGGCTGAGGTTGTGTCAGACAGTGCACTAGTGCGCAAGTTAGACTATATAATTTGGGTACAGTCGAGTTCCCTGTAGGTTTATCCTCATTTGAGGTGCCTGGGCACCTCATTAGGCAAGATATTTTTTCTAGAGGGCAGGCAGAGTGCTGCCTTGTGGGTCCGGAATTGCCAAAATGGAGGACTTCCGGGCCAGGAGTTTGAGGACAGAAGTCTGAGAACACAAGATAGACTTGGGCTTCAGGCCGAGGGCACGGCTGGTACCCCCTGCAGATCGGAAACCATATCTCAAGCATCTGAAGTCACGGCGAGGATCAGACGTTGGCTCAGGTTGTAGTTTCTGTGCATGACTGCCCCTTCATGAAAGGAGCGGAATCTCGAAGCCATGGAGCTTTTCCCACGTTGGGAGTTGTGTGATGCCCCCTTCAAGGATTCCTTCTGCGGGACAATTGAGACCAGTTGGGCAGCTCCAGGACATCCCATATGGAATGACTCCAGAGCACCCTTGGAGGATGGATGTCAGGGAAGCCCGCCTTGCAATCGAATTGTCTACTAGCCACAATACAGTTGAGATCGGATCCCTCTGCGGGAGCAACCGGGGTGGCTGAGTTGAAATGGACTTTCCTGAGGATGGGCCCTAATGTGTGTTTGTGTCCATGAGGGCCTTGAAATGGGGCGGTGGCACTGGGACCATGAAGTATTCTCCTAAGCTTTTGACATAGCTCCCATGCACAAGTTTCCTTGTGGAGAGGAGATTTGTTCTGATGGGTGCCTCAGGAAACCCATTATGCTGGTATTGGAATACAGACTTTTGAAGAGACATGCCTGTAAACCAATGCAATGTATTCGATTATGGCCTAGGGTCCTGTCTTGTTCATTCTTCTTGTCTGGGGATATTCATCTATGGAATGAGTGGAGGTAGATGCTCACCTGGTGTCTTACCGCCCTCGTTTGTCCCCGGAGACCTACACTATTGGTTTGGCCTCAGGGACTTTGGAGAGTTCTCCTAATTTGTACGATTTTGGACAATGGAATGGGCCGAATTCCCATGGATTGGGTAGGCACAGTCCTAATGTGTGGCTTCAGAGGCCCCAGCATGAGGGTGTGTGGCCCAGGACTTTGAGGACAGAAGTCTGAAAACACAAACTCAGCTTAGGTTTGGGTATGTAGGTATGGCAGGCCCAATCTACAAATCATGAGAAGAAATCTTCAGGATATGAAGAAAGAGCGAGTCTGAGGCACTTGCTCAGGCTTTTGCATTTGGATTTTATATCAACGATGGCCGTGGAATGGGGGAGGACTCATGGGCCATGGACGAATCTTCCTCTCTGTGGATTTGGCCCGATCCCAATTGTTTTTCGTCAATCTGTGGGATGGGATTTCTCCTTTCAGGTTTATTACCTCAGGTGTCTGAACAAAAGAGGAATTCCAAAGCAGAGCCCTGGGGAAGAGTGAAGGGAAAACCCAAACTATGGTTAAAAATTGGGGCCTAGGGGCATGGCAGGCACAATAAGCTGTCTCTTCATCCAGCCACTGAGAGGCCTTACTTGAGGCCTGGGCTCAGGCTGAGGGTCACAGTGTGTGTTTGTGACCAACGTGGCACGCGAGCATGGGCGGGGCCTCATGGGCCACACTGGTTTCAACTACACTGGACCTTGGACAACATGCCAATCACAAGGTCTCTTGCCATGGGGAAGGTGTTTTGATTTCTGCATCATTTTCAACCCTGGGCAGTGGTTGGAGATAAGGTCTAGGTTCTGAAGCCTGAAAAATCGCAGTTGGGAAGAGATGACAATCTAAGGCGATGGCGCATCTGATATGCTCAGTGTGCGGTCAACTGCCTGGGTGTTGGTCAGGAGGTTCTGGCTCAGGTTGTGTCATACAGTGCACTAGTGCCCAAGTTAGACTATATAATTTGGGTACAGTCGAGTGCCCTGTAGGTTTATCCTCATTTGAGGTGCCTGGGCACCTCATTAGGCAAGATATTTTTTCTAGAGGGCAGGCAGAGTGCTGCATTGTGGGTCCGGAATTGCCAAACTTGAGGGCTTCTGGGACAGGAGTGTGAGGACAGAAGTTTGAGAACACGAGCTAGACTTGAGTTTCAGGCTGAGGGCACGGCTGGTACCCCCTGCAGTCACAACCAAAATCTCAAGCATCTGAAATCACAGCGAGGATCAGTCGTTGGCTCAGGTTGGAGTTTCTGTGCATGACTGCGCCTTCATGAAAGGAGCGGAATCTCAAGGCCATGGAGGTTTCCGACGTTGGGAGTGGTGGGATGCCCCCTTCAATGATTCCTTCTGTGTGACACTTAAGCCCTGTTGGGCAGCTCCAGGACATCCCATATGGAATGACTCCAGAGCACCGTTGGAGGATGGATGCCAGGCAAGCCCGCCTCACAATCCAATTGTCTACTAGCCACAATACAGTTGAGATCGGATCCCTCTGCGGGAGCAACCGGGGTGGCTGAGTTGAAATGGACTTTCCTGAGGATGGGCCCTAATGTGTGTTTGTGTCCATGAGGACCTTGGAATGGGGCGGTGGCCCCGGGACCCTGAAGTATTCTCCTAAGCTTTTGACATAGCTCCCATGCACAAGTTTCCTTGTGGAGAGGATATTTGTTCTGATGTGTGCCTCAGGAAACCCATTATGCTGGAATTGGAATCCAGACTTTTGAAGAGACATGCCTGTAAACCAAAGCAATGTATTCGATTATGGCCTAGGGTCCTGTCTTGTTCATTCTCCTTCTCTGGGGATATTCATCTATGGAATGATTGGAGGTAGATGCTCACCTGGTGTCAGACCACCCTTGTTTGTCCCTGGAGACCTACACTATAGGGATTGCCTCGGGGACTTTGGAGAGTTCTCCCAATTTGTAAGATTTTGGACCATGGAATGGGCAGAATACCCATGGATTGGGTTGGCACAGTCCGAATGTGTGGCTCCAGGGGCCCCAGCCTGGAGGCTGTGTGGCCCAGGACTTTGAGGACAGAAGTCTGAAAACACAAACTCACCTTATGTTTGGGGACGTAGGTATGGCAGGCCCAATCTACAAACCATGAGAAGAACTCTTCAGGATATGAAGAAAGAGCGAGTCTGAGGCACTTGCTCAGGCTTTTGTCTCTGGATTTTATATCAACGATGGCCGTGGAATGTGGGAAGGCATCATGGGCCATGGACGAATCTTCCTTTCTGTGGATTGGGGCGGTCCCAATTTTTTTCGTCAATCTGTGGGATGGGAGGTCTCCTTTCAGGTTTATTACCTCAGGTGTCCGAACAAAAGAGGAATTCCAAAGCAGAGCCCTGGGGAAGAGTGAAGGGAAAACCCAAACTATGGTTAAAAATTGCGGCATAGGGGCTTGGCAGGCCCAATAAGCTGTCTCTTCATCCAGCCACTGAGCGGCCTTACTTGAGACTGGGCTCAGGCTGAGGGTCAAATGTGTGTTTGTGACAATTGTGGCCCGCGAACATGGGTGGGGCCTCATGGGCCAAACTGGTTTCAACTACACTGGACCTTGGACAACATGCCAATCACAAGGTCTCTTGCCATGGGGAAGGTGTTCTGATTTCTGCATCATTTTCAAACGTGAGCAGTGATTGGACATGAGGTACAGGTTCTGAAGCCTGAAAAATCGCAGTTGGGAAGAGATGACGACCTAAGGCGATGGCGCGTCTGGTATGCTCAGTGTTCGGTCAGCTGCCTGGGTGTTGGTCAGGGGGTTCTGGCTGAGGTTGTGTCAGACAGTGCACTAGTGCCCAAGTTAGACTATATAATTTGGGTACAGTCGAGTTCCCTGTAGGTTTATCCTCATTTGAGGTGCCTGGGCACCTCATTAGGCAAGATATTTTTTCTAGAGGGCAGGCAGAGTGCTGCCTTGTGGGTCCGGAATTGCCAAAATGGAGGACTTCCGGGCCAGGAGTTTGAGGACAGAAGTCTGAGAACACAAGATAGACTTGGGCTTCAGGCCGAGGGCACGGTAGGTACCCCCTGCAGATCGGAAACCATATCTCAAGCATCTGAAGTCACGGCGAGGATCAGACGTTGGCTCAGGTTGTAGTTTCTGTGCATGACTGCCCCTTCATGAAAGGAGCGGAATCTCGAAGCCATGGAGCTTTTCCCACGTTGGGAGTTGTGTGATGCCCCCTTCAATGATTCCTTCTGCGGGACAATTGAGACCAGTTGGGCAGCTCCATGACATCCCATATGGAATGACTCCAGAGCACCCTTGGAGGATGGATGCCAGGGAAGCCCGCCTTGCAATCCAATTGTCTACTAGCCACAATACAGTTGAGATCGGATCCCTCTGCGGGAGCAACCGGGGTGGCTGAGTTGAAATGGACTTTCCTGAGGATGGGCCCTAATGTGTGTTTGTGTCCATGAGGGCCTTGAAATGGGGCGGTGGCACTGGGACCCTGAAGTATTCTCCTAAGCTTTTGACATAGCTCCCATGCACAAGTTTCCTTGTGGAGAGGAGATTTGTTCTGATGGGTGCCTCAAGAAATCCATTATGCTGGTATTGGAATACAGACTTTTGAAGAGACATGCCTGTAAACCAATGCAATGTATTCGATTATGGCCTAGGGTCCTGTCTTGTTCATTCTTCTTGTCTGGGGATATTCATCTATGGAATGAGTGGAGTTAGATGCTCACCTGGTGTCTTACCTCCCTCGTTTGTCCCCGGAGACCTACACTATTGGTTTGGCCTCAGGGACTTTGGAGAGTTCTCCTAATTTGTACGATTTTGGACAATGGAATGGGCCGAATTCCCATGGATTGGGTAGGCACAGTCCTAATGTGTGGCTTCAGAGGCCCCAGCATGAGGGTGTGTGGCCCAGGACTTTGAGGACAGAAGTCTGAAAACACAAACTCAGCTTAGGTTTGGGTATGTAGGTATGGCAGGCCCAATCTACAAATCATGAGAAGAAATCTTCAGGATATGAAGAAAGAGCGAGTCTGAGGCACTTGCTCAGGCTTTTGCATTTGGATTTTATATCAACGATGGCCGTGGAATGGGGGAGGACTCATGGGCCATGGACGAATCTTCCTTTCTGTGGATTGGGGCGGTCCCAATTTTTTTCGTCAATCTGTGGGATGGGAGGTCTCCTTTCAGGTTTATTACCTCAGGTGTCCGAACAAAAGAGGAATTCCAAAGCAGAGCCCTGGGGAAGAGGGAAGGGAAAACCCAAACTATGGTTAAAAATTGCGGCATAGGGGCTTGGCAGGCCCAATAAGCTGTCTCTTCATCCAGCCACTGAGCGGCCTTACTTGAGACTGGGCTCAGGCTGAGGGTCAAATGTGTGTTTGTGACAATTGTGGCCGGCGAACATGGGTGGGGCCTCATGGGCCAAACTGGTTTCAACTACACTGGACCTTGGACAACATGCCAATCACAAGGTCTCTTGCCATGGGGAAGGTGTTCTGATTTCTGCATCATTTTCAAACGTGAGCAGTGTTGGACATGAGGTACAGGTTCTGAAGCCTGAAAAATCGCAGTTGGGAAGAGATGACGACCTAAGGCGATGGCGCGTCTGGTATGCTCAGTGTTCGGTCAGCTGCCTGGGTGTTGGTCAGGGGGTTCTGGCTGAGGTTGTGTCAGACAGTGCACTAGTGCCCAAGTTAGACTATATAATTTGGGTACAGTCGAGTTCCCTGTAGGTTTATCCTCATTTGAGGTGCCTGGGCACCTCATTAGGCAAGATATTTTTTCTAGAGGGCAGGCAGAGTGATGCCTTGTGGGTCCGGAATTGCCAAAATGGAGGACTTCCGGGCCAGGAGTTTGAGGACAGAAGTCTGAGAACACAAGATAGACTTGGGCTTCAGGCCGAGGGCACGGTAGGTACCCCCTGCAGATCGGAAACCATATCTCAAGCATCTGAAGTCACGGCGAGGATCAGACGTTGGCTCAGGTTGTAGTTTCTGTGCATGACTGCCCCTTCATGAAAAGAGCGGAATCTCGAAGCCATGGAGCTTTTCCCACGTTGGGAGTTTTGTGATGCCCCCTTCAAGGATTCCTTCTGCGGGACAATTGAGACCAGTTGGGCAGCTCCAGGACATCCCATATGGAAGGACTCCAGAGCACCCTTGGAGGATGGATGCCAGGGAAGCCCGCCTTGCAATCCAATTGTCTACTAGCCACAATACAGTTGAGATCGGATCCCTCTGCGGGAGCAACCGGGGTGGCTGAGTTGAAATGGACTTTCCTGAGGATGGGCCCTAATGTGTGTTTGTGTCCATGAGGGCCTTGAAATGGGGCGGTGGCACTGGGACCCTGAAGTATTCTCCTAAGCTTTTGACATAGCTCCCATGCACAAGTTTCCTTGTGGAGAGGAGATTTGTTCTGATGGGTGCCTCAAGAAATCCATTATGCTGGTATTGGAATACAGACTTTTGAAGAGACATGCCTGTAAACCAATGCAATGTATTCGATTATGGCCTAGGGTCCTGTCTTGTTCATTCTTCTTGTCTGGGGATATTCATCTATGGAATGAGTGGAGGTAGATGCTCACCTGGTGTCTTACCGCCCTCGTTTGTCCCCGGAGACCTACACTATTGGTTTGGCCTCAGGGACTTTGGAGAGTTCTCCTAATTTGTACGATTTTGGACAATGGAATGGGCCGAATTCCCATGGATTGGGTAGGCACAGTCCTAATGTGTGGCTTCAGAGGCCCCAGCATGAGGGTGTGTGGCCCAGGACTTTGAGGACAGAAGTCTGAAAACACAAACTCAGCTTAGGTTTGGGTATGTAGGTATGGCAGGCCCAATCTACAAATCATGAGAAGAAATCTTCAGGATATGAAGAAAGAGCGAGTCTGAGGCACTTGCTCAGGCTTTTGCATTTGGATTTTATATCAACGATGGCCGTGGAATGGGGGAGGACTCATGGGCCATGGACGAATCTTCCTTTCTGTGGATTGGGGCGGTCCCAATTTTTTTCGTCAATCTGTGGGATGGGAGGTCTCCTTTCAGGTTTATTACCTCAGGTGTCCGAACAAAAGAGGAATTCCAAAGCAGAGCCCTGGGGAAGAGGGAAGGGAAAACCCAAACTATGGTTAAAAATTGCGGCATAGGGGCTTGGCAGGCCCAATAAGCTGTCTCTTCATCCAGCCACTGAGCGGCCTTACTTGAGACTGGGCTCAGGCTGAGGGTCAAATGTGTGTTTGTGACAATTGTGGCCCGCGAACATGGGTGGGGCCTCATGGGCCAAACTGGTTTCAACTACACTGGACCTTGGACAACATGCCAATCACAAGGTCTCTTGCCATGGGGAAGGTGTTCTGATTTCTGCATCATTTTCAAACGTGAGCAGTGATTGGACATGAGGTACAGGTTCTGAAGCCTGAAAAATCGCAGTTGGGAAGAGATGACGACCTAAGGCGATGGCGCGTCTGGTATGCTCAGTGTTCGGTCAGCTGCCTGGGTGTTGGTCAGGGGGTTCTGGCTGAGGTTGTGTCAGACAGTGCACTAGTGCCCAAGTTAGACTATATAATTTGGGTACAGTCGAGTTCCCTGTAGGTTTATCCTCATTGGAGGTGCCTGGGCACCTCATTAGGCAAGATATTTTTTCTAGAGGGCAGGCAGAGTGATGCCTTGTGGGTCCGGAATTGCCAAAATGGAGGACTTCCGGGCCAAGAGTTTGAGGACAGAAGTCTGAGAACACAAGATAGACTTGGGCTTCAGGCCGAGGGCACGGTAGGTACCCCCTGCAGATCGGAAACCATATCTCAAGCATCTGAAGTCACGGCGAGGATCAGACGTTGGCTCAGGTTGTAGTTTCTGTGCATGACTGCCCCTTCATGAAAAGAGCGGAATCTCGAAGCCATGGAGCTTTTCCCACGTTGGGAGTTGTGTGATGCCCCCTTCAAGGATTCCTTCTGCGGGACAATTGAGACCAGTTGGGCAGCTCCAGGACATCCCATATGGAAGGACTCCAGAGCACCCTTGGAGGATGGATGCCAGGGAAGCCCGCCTTGCAATCCAATTGTCTACTAGCCACAATACAGTTGAGATCGGATCCCTCTGCGGGAGCAACCGGGGTGGCTGAGTTGAAATGGACTTTCCTGAGGATGGGCCCTAATGTGTGTTTGTGTCCATGAGGGCCTTGAAATGGGGCGGTGGCACTGGGACCCTGAAGTATTCTCCTAAGCTTTTGACATAGCTCCCATGCACAAGTTTCCTTGTGGAGAGGAGATTTGTTCTGATGGGTGCCTCAAGAAATCCATTATGCTGGTATTGGAATACAGACTTTTGAAGAGACATGCCTGTAAACCAAAGCAATGTATTCGATTATGGCCTAGGGTCCTGTCTTGTTCATTCTTCTTGTCTGGGGATATTCATCTATGGAATGAGTGGAGTTAGATGCTCACCTGGTGTCTTACCTCCCTCGTTTGTCCCCGGAGACCTACACTATTGGTTTGGCCTCAGGGACTTTGGAGAGTTCTCCTAATTTGTACGATTTTGGACAATGGAATGGGCCGAATTCCCATGGATTGGGTAGGCACAGTCCTAATGTGTGGCTTCAGAGGCCCCAGCATGAGGGTGTGTGGCCCAGGACTTTGAGGACAGAAGTCTGAAAACACAAACTCAGCTTAGGTTTGGGTATGTAGGTATGGCAGGCCCAATCTACAAATCATGAGAAGAAATCTTCAGGATATGAAGAAAGAGCGAGTCTGAGGCACTTGCTCAGGCTTTTGCATTTGGATTTTATATCAACGATGGCCGTGGAATGGGGGAGGACTCATGGGCCATGGACGAATCTTCCTCTCTGTGGATTTGGCCCGATCCCAATTGTTTTTCGTCAATCTGTGGGATGGGATTTCTCCTTTCAGGTTTATTACCTCAGGTGTCTGAACAAAAGAGGAATTCCAAAGCAGAGCCCTGGGGAAGAGTGAAGGGAAAACCCAAACTATGGTTAAAAATTGGGGCCTAGGGGCATGGCAGGCACAATAAGCTGTCTCTTCATCCAGCCACTGAGAGGCCTTACTTGAGGCCTGGGCTCAGGCTGAGGGTCACAGTGTGTGTTTGTGACCAACGTGGCACGCGAGCATGGGCGGGGCCTCATGGGCCACACTGGTTTCAACTACACTGGACCTTGGACAACATGCCAATCACAAGGTCTCTTGCCATGGGGAAGGTGTTTTGATTTCTGCATCATTTTCAACCCTTTGCAGTGGTTGGAGATAAGGTCTAGGTTCTGAAGCCTGAAAAATCGCAGTTGGGAAGAGATGACAATCTAAGGCGATGGCGCATCTGATATGCTCAGTGTGCGGTCAACAGCCTGGGTGTTGATCAGGAGGTTCTGGCTCAGGTTGTGTCATACAGTGCACTAGTGCCCAAGTTAGACTATATAATTTGGGTACAGTCGAGTGCCCTGTAGGTTTATCCTCATTTGAGGTGCCTGGGCACCTCATTAGGCAAGATATTTTTTCTAGAGGGCAGGCAGAGTGCTGCATTGTGGGTCCGGAATTGCCAAACTTGAGGGCTGCTGGGACAGGAGTGTGAGGACAGAAGTTTGAGAACACGAGCTAGACTTGAGTTTCAGGCCGAGGGCACGGCTGGTACCCCCTGCAGTCGCAACCAAAATCTCAAGCATATGAAGTCACGGCGAGGATCAGTCGTTGGCTCAGGTTGGAGTATCTGTGCATGACTGCGCCTTCATGAAAGGAGCGGTATCTCAAGGCCATGGAGGTTTCCGACGTTGGGAGTGGTGGGATGCCCCCTTCAATGATTCCTTCTGTGTGACACTTAAGCCCTGTTGGGCAGCTCCAGGACATCCCATATGGAATGACTCCAGAGCACCGTTGGAGGATGGATGCCAGGCAAGCCCGCCTCACAATCCAATTGTCTACTAGCCACAATACAGTTGAGATCGGATCCCTCTGCGGGAGCAACCGGGGTGGATGAGTTGAAATGGACTTTCCTTAGGATGGGCCCTAATGTGTGTTTGTGTCCATGAGGTCCTTGGAATGGGGCGGTGGCCCCGGGACCCTGAAGTATTCTCCTAAGCTTTTGACATAGCTCCCATGCACAAGTTTCCTTGTGGAGAGGATATTTGTTCTGATGTGTGCCTCAGGAAACCCATTATGCTGGAATTGGAATGCAGACTTTTGAAGAGACATGCCTGTAAAACAAAGCAATGTATTTGATTATGGCCTAGGGTCCTGTCTTGTTCATTCTCCTTCTCTGGGGATATTCATCTATGGAATGATTAAAGGTAGATGCTCACCTGGTGTCAGACCACCCTTGTTTGTCCCTGGAGACCTACACTATTGGGATTGCCTCGGGGACTTTGGAGAGTTCTCCCAATTTGTAAGATTTTGGACAATGGAATGGGCAGAATTCCCATGGATTGGGTAGGCACAGACCGAATGTGTGGCTCCAAGGGCCCCAGACTGGAGGCTGTGTGGCCCGGGAATTTGAGGACAGAAGTCTGAAAACACAAACTCACCTTATGTTTGGGGACGTAGGTATGGCAGGCCCAATCTACAAACCATGAGAAGAACTCTTCAGGATATGAAGAAAGAGCGAGTCTGAGGCACTTGCTCAGGCTTTTGTCTCTGGATTTTATATCAACGATGGCCGTGGAATGTGGGGAGGCATCATGGGCCATGGACGAATCTTCCTTTCTGTGGATTGGGGCGGTCCCAATTTTTTTCGTCAATCTGTGGGATGGGAGGTCTCCTTTCAGGTTTATTACCTCAGGTGTCCGAACAAAAGAGGAATTCCAAAGCAGAGCCCTGGGGAAGAGTGAAGGGAAAACCCAAACTATGGTTAAAAATTGCGGCATAGGGGCTTGGCAGGCCCAATAAGCTGTCTCTTCATCCAGCCACTGAGCCGCCTTACTTGAGACTGGGCTCAGGCTGAGGGTCAAATGTGTGTTTGTGACAATTGTGGCCCGCGAACATGGGTGGGGCCTCATGGGCCAAACTGGTTTCAACTACACTGGACCTTGGACAACATGCCAATCACAAGGTCTCTTGCCATGGGGAAGGTGTTCTGATTTCTGCATCATTTTCAAACGTGAGCAGTGATTGGACATAAGGTACAGGTTCTGAAGCCTGAAAAATCGCAGTTGGGAAGAGATGACGACCTAAGGCGATGGCGCGTCTGGTATGCTCAGTGTACGGTCAGCTGCCTGGGTGTTGGTCAGGGGGTTCTGGCTGAGGTTGTGTCAGACAGTGCACTAGTGCCCAAGTTAGACTATATAATTTGGGTACAGTCGAGTTCCCTGTAGGTTTATCCTCATTTGAGGTGCCTGGGCACCTCATTAGGCAAGATATATTTTCTAGAGGGCAGGCAGAGTGCTGCCTTGTGGGTCCGGAATTGCCAAAATGGAGGATTTCCGGGCCAGGAGTTTGAGGACAGAAGTCTGAGAACACAAGATAGACTTGGGCTTCAGGCCGAGGGCACGGCTGGTACCCCCTGCAGATCGGAAACCATATCTCAAGCATCTGAAGTCACGGCGAGGATCAGACGTTGGCTCAGGTTGTAGTTTCTGTGCATGACTGCCCCTTCATGAAAGGAGCGGAACCTCGAAGCCATGGAGCTTTTCCCACGTTGGGAGTTGTGTGATGCCCCCTTCAAGGATTCCTTCTGCGGGACAATTGAGACCAGTTGGGCAGCTCCAGGACATCCCATATGGAATGACTCCAGAGCACCCTTGGAGGATGGATGTCAGGGAAGCCCGCCTCGCAATCCAATTGTCTACTAGCCACAATACAGTTGAGATCGGATCCCTCTGCGGGAGCAACCTGTGTGGCTGAGTTGAAATGGACTTTCCTGAAGATGGGCCCTAATGTGTGTTTGTGTCCATGAGGGCCTTGAAATGGGGCGGTGGCACTGGGACCCTGAAGTATTCTCCTAAGCTTTTGACATAGCTCCCATGCACAAGTTTCCTTGTGGAGAGGAGATTTGTTCTGATGGGTGCCTCAGGAAACCCATTATGCTGGTATTGGAATCCAGACTTTTGAAGAGACATGCCTGTAAACCAAAGCAATGTATTCGATTATGGCCTAGGGTCCTGTCTTGTTCATTCTTCTTGTCTGGGGATATTCATCTATGGAATGAGTGGAGGTAGATGCTCACATGGTGTCTTACCTCCCTCGTTTGTCCCCGGAGACCTACACTATTGGGATGGCCTCGGGGACTTTGGAGTGTTCTCCTAATTTGTACGATTTTGGACAATGGAATGGGCAGTATTCCCATGGATTGGGTAGGCACAGTCCGAATGTGTGGCTCCAGGGGCCCCAGCCTGGAGGATGTGTGGCCCAGGACTTTGAGGACAGAAGTCTGAAAACTAAATTCAGCCTAGGTTTGGGGATGTAGGTATGGCAGGCCCAATCTACAAACCATGAGAAGAAATCTTCAGGATATGAAGAAAGAGCGAGTCTGAGGCACTTGCTCAGGGTTTTGTCTCTGGATTTTATATCAATGATGGCCGTGGAATGTGGGGAGGCCTCATGGTCCATGGACGAATATCCTTCTGTGGATTGAGGCGGTCCCAATTATTTTTCGTCAATCTGTGGGATGGGAGGTCTCCTTTCAGGTTTATTACCTCAGGTGTCCGAACAAAAGAAGTATTCTAAAGCAGAGCCCTGGGGAAGAGTGAAGGGACAACCCAAACTATGATTAAAAATTTGGGGCCTAGGGGCATGGCAGACAAAATAAGCTGTCTCTACATCCAGCCACTGAGAGGCCTTACTTGAGGACTGGGCTCAGGCTGAGGGTCACAGTGTGTGTTTGTGACCAACGTGGCACGTGAGCATGGGCGGGGCCTCATGGGCCAAACTTGTTTCAACTACACTGGACCTTGCACAACATGCCAATTACAAGGTCTCTTGCCATGGGGAAGGTGTTCTGATTTCTGCATCATTTTCAATCGTGAGCAGTGATTGGACATAAGGTATAGGTTCTGAAGCCTGAAAAATCGTAGTTGGTTAGAGATGACGACCTAAGTCGATGGCGCGTCTGATATGCTCAGTGTGCGGTCAGCTGCCTGGGTGTTGGTCAGGAGGTTCTGACTCAGGTTGTGTCAGACACTGTATTAGTGCCCAGGTTAGACTATATAATTTTGGTACAGTCGAGTGCCCTGTAGGTTTATCCTCATTTGAGGTGCCTGGGCACCTCATTAGGCAAGATATTTTTTCTAGAGGGCAGGCAGAGTGCTGCATTCTGGGTCCGGAATTGTCAAACTTTTGGGCTTCTGGGCCAGGAGTGTGAGGACAGAAGTCTGAGAACACAAGCTAGACTTGAGTTTCAGGCCGAGGGCACGGCTGGTACCCCCTGCAGTTGCAACCAAAATCTAAAGCATCTGAAGTCACGGCGAGGATCAGACGTTGGCTCAGGTTGTAGTTTCTGTGCATGACTACCCCTTCATGAACGGAGCGGAATCTCAAGGCCATGGAGGTTTTCCGACGTGGGAGTGGTGGGATGCCCCCTTCAATGAATCCTTCTGTGTGACAATTGAGACCTGTTGGGCAGCTCCAGAACATCCAATATGGAATGACTCCAGAGCACACTTGGAGGATGGATGTCAGGGAAGCCCGCCTCGCAATCCAATTGTCTACTAGCCACAATACAGTTGAGATCGGATCCCTCTGCGAGAGCAACCTGTGTGGCTGATTTGAAATGGACTTTCCTGAAGATGGGCCCTAATGTGTTTTTGTGTCCATGAGGGCCTTGAAATGGGGCGGTGGCACTGGGACCCTGAAGTATTCTCCTAAGCTTTTAACATAGCTCCCATGCACAAGTTTCCTTGTGGAGAGGAGATTTGTTCTGATGGGTGCCTCAGGAAACCCATTATGCTGGTATTGGAATCCAGATTTTTGAAGAGACATGCCTGTAAACCAAAGCAATGTATTCGATTATGGCCTAGGGTCCTGTCTTGTTCATTCTTCTTCTCTGGGGATATTCATCTATGGAATGAGTGGAGGTAGATGCTCACCTGGTGTTAGACCGTCCTTGTTTGTCCCCGGAGACCTACACTATTGGGATGGCCTCGGGGACTTTGGAGAGTTCTCCTAATTTGTACGATTTTGGACAATGGAATGGGCAGAATTCCCATGGATTGGGTAGTCACAGTCCTAATGTGTGGCTTCAGGGGCCCCTACCTGAGGGTGTGTGGTTTAGGTCTTTGAGGACAGAAGTCTGAAAACACAAATTCAGCCTAGGTTTGGGGATGTAGGTATGGCAGGCCCAATCTACAAATCATGAGAAGAAATCTTCAGGATATGAAGAAAGAGCGATTCTGAGGCACTTGCTCAGGCTTTTGCATTTAGATTTTATATCATCGATGGCCGTGGAATGTGGGGTGGACTCATGGGTCATGGACGAATCTTCCTCTGTGTGGATTTGGCCCGATCCCAATTGTTTTTCGTCAATCTGTGGGATGGGATTTCTCCTTTCAGGTTTATTACCTCAGGTGTCTGAACAAAAGAGGAATTCCAAAGCAGAGCCCTGGGGAAGAGTGAAGGGAAAACCCAAACTATGGTTAAAAATTGGGGCCTAGGGGCATGGCATGCAAAATAAGCTGTCTCTACATCCAGCCACTGAGAGGCCTTACTTGAGGGCAGGGCTCAGGCTGAGGGTCACAGTGTGTGTTTGTGACCAACGTAGCACGTGAGCATGGGCGGGGCCTCATGGGCCACACTGGTTTCAACTACACTGGACCTTGGACAACATGCCAATCACAAGGTCTCTTGCCATGGGGAAGGTGTTTTGATTTCTGCATCATTTTCAACCCTGGGCAGTGGTTGGAGATAAGGTCTAGGTTCCGAAGCCTGAAAAATCGCAGTTGGGAAGAGATGACGATCTAAGGCGATGGCGCGTCTGATATGCTCAGTGTGCGGTCAACTGCCTGGGTGTTGGTCAGGAGGTTCTGGCTCAGGATGTGTCAGACAGTGCACTAGTGCCCAGGTTAGACTATATAATTTGGGTACAGTCGAGTGCCCTGCAGGTTTATCCTCATTTGAGGTGCCTGGGCACCTCATTAGGCAAGATATTTTTTCTAGAGGGCAGGCTGAGTGCTGCATTGTGGATCCGGAATTGCCAAAATGGAGGATTTCTGGGCCAGGAATGTGAGGACAGAACTCTGAGAACACAAGCTAGACTTGGGCTTCAGACCGAGGGCACGGTAGGTACCCACTGCAGATCGGAAACAATATCACAAGCATCTGATTCATGGCGAGGGTCAGACGTTGGCTCAGGTTGTAGTTTCTGTGCATGACTGCCCCTTCATGAAAGAAGTGGAAATTCAAGGCCATGGAGCTTTTCCCACGTTGGGAGTTGTGTGATGCCCCCTTCAAGGATTCCATCTGTTGGACAATTGAGACCTGTTGGGCAGATCCAGGACATATAATATGGAATGACTCCAGAGCACCGTTGGGGATGGATGCCTGGGAAGCCCGCCTCGCATTCCAATTGTCTCCTAGCAACAATACAGTTGAGATCGGATGGCTCTGCGGGAGCAACCGTGGTGGCTGAGATGAAATGGACTTTCCTGAGGATGGGGCCTTAAGTGTGTTTGTGTCCATGAGGGCCTTGGAATGGGGCGGTGGTACCGGGACCCTGAAGTATTCTCCTAAGCTTTTGACATAGCTCCCATGCACAAGTTTCCTTGTGGAGAGGAGATTTGTTCTGATGGGTGCCTCAGGAAAACCCTTATGCTGGTCTTGGAATCCAGGCTCTTGAGGAGACATGCCTGTAAACCAAAGCAATGGATCCGATTATTGCCTAGGACCCTGTCTGGTTCAATCTTCTTCTCTGGGGATATCCGTCTATGGAATGAGTGGAGGTAGATGCTCACCTGGTGTCAGACCACCCTTGTTTGTCCCTGGAGACCTACACTATTGGGATTGCCTCGGGGACCTTGGAGAGTTCTCCCAATTTGTAAGATTTTGGACAATGGAATGGGCAGAATTTCCATGGATTGTGTAGGCACATTCCGAATGTGTGGCTCCAGGGGCCCCAGCCTGGAGGGTGTGTAGCCCAGGACTTTGAGGACAGAAGTCTGAAAACACAAACTCACCTTATGTTTGGGGACGTAGGTATGGCAGGCCCAATCTACAAATCATGAGAAGAACTCTTCAGGATATGAAGAAAGAGCGAGTCTGAGGCACTTGCTCAGGCTTTTGTCTCTGGGTTTTATATCAATGTTGGCCGTGGAATGTGGGGAGGCATCATGGGCCATGGAAGAATCTTCCTCTCTGTGGATTTGGCCCGGTCCCAATTATTTTTCGTCAATCTGTGGGATGGGAGGTCTCCTTCAGGTTTATTACCTCAGGTGTCCGAACAAAAGAAGAATTCCAAAGCAGAGCCCTGGGGAAGAGTGAAGGGACAACCCAAACTATGGTTAAAAATTGGGGCCAAGGGGCATGGCAGGCTCCATATGCTGTCTCTTCATCCAGCCACTGAGCGGCCTTACTTGAGGACTGGGCTCAGGCTGAGGGTCAAATGTGTGTTTGTGACAAATGTGGCCCGCGAGCATGGGCGGGGCCTCATGGGCCAAACTGGTTTCCACTACACTGGACCTTGGACAACATGGCAATCACAAGGTCTCTTGCGATGGGGAAGGTGTTCTGATTTCTGCATCATTTTCAATCGTGAGCAGTGATTGGACATAAGGTATAGGTTCTGAAGCCTGAAAAACCGCAGTTGTGAAGAGATGACGACCTAAGGCGATGGCGCGTCTGATATGCTCAGTGTGCGGTCAGCTGCCTGGGTGTTGGTCAGGAGGTTCTGACTCAAGTTGTGTCAGACAGTGTATTAGTGCCCAGGTTAGACTATATAATTTGGGTACAGTCGAGTGCCGTGTAGGTTTATCCTCATTTGCGGTGCCTGGGCACCTCATTAGGCAAGATATTTTTTCTAGAGGGCAGGCAGAGTGCTGCATTGTGGGTCCGGAATTGCCAAACTTTTGGGCTTCTGGGCCAGAAGTGTGAGGACAGAAGTCTGAGAACACAAACTAGACTTGAGTTTCAGGCCGAGGGCACGGCTTGTACTCCCTGCGGTCGCAATCAAAATCTCAAGCATCTGAAGTCACGGCGATGATCAGACGTTGGCTCAGGTTGGAGTTTCTCTGCATGACTTCCCCTTCATGAAAGGAGCAGAATCTCAAGGCCATGGAGGTTTTCCGACGTGGGAGTTGTGGGATGCCCCCTTCAATGTTTCCTTCTGTGTGACAATTGAGACCTGTTGGGCAGCTCCAGGACATCCCATATGGAATGACTCCAGAGCACCGTTGGAGGATGGATGCCAGGCAAGCCCGCCTCGCAATCCAATTGTCTACTAGCCACAATACAGTTGAGATCGGATCCCTCTGCGGGAGCAACCGGGGTGGATGAGTTGAAATGGACTTTCCTGAGGATGGGCACTAATGTGTGTTTGTGTCCATGAGGGCCTTGAAATGGGGCGGTGGCACTGGGACACTGAAGTATTCTCCTAAGCTTTTGACATAGCTCCCATGCACAAGTTTCCTTGTGGAGAGGAGATTTGTTCTGATGGGTGCCTCAGGAAACCCATTATGCTGGTATTGGAATCCAGACTTTTAAAGAGACATGCCTATAAACCAAAGCAATGTATTCGATTATGGCCTAGGGTCCTGTCTTGTTCATTCTTCTTCTCTGGGGATATTCATCTATGGAATGAGTTGAGGTAGATGCTCACCTGGTGTCAGACCACCCTTGTTTGTCCCTGGAGACCTACACTATTGGGATTGCCTCGGGGACTTTGGAGAGTTCTCCCAATTTGTAAGATTTTGGAAAATGGAATGGGCAGAATACCCGTGGATTGGGTAGGCACAGTCCGAATGTGTGGCTCCAGGGGCCCCAGCCTGTGTGGCCCAGGACTTTGAGGACAGAAGTCTGAAAACACAAACTCACCTTATGTTTGGGGACGTAGGTATGGCAGGCCCAATCTACAAACCATGAGAAGAACTCTTCAGGATATGACGAAAGAGCGAGTCTGAGGCACTTGCTCAGGCTTTTGTCTCTGGGTTTTATATCAATGATGGCCATGGAATGTGGGGAGGCCTCATGGGCCATGGACGAATCTTCCTCTCTGTGGATTTCACCCGTTCCCAATTATTTTTCGTCAATCTGTGGGATGGGAGGTCTCCTTTCATGTTCATTACCTCAGGTGTCCGAACAAAAGAAGAATTCCAAAGCAGAGCCCTGGGGAAGAGTGAAGGGACAACCCAAACTATGGTTAAAAATTGGGGCCAAGGGGCATGGCAGGCCCAATGAGCTGTCTCTTCATCCAGCCACTGAGCGGCCTTACTTGAGGACTGGGCTCAGGCTGAGGGTCAAATGTGTGTTTGTGACAAATGTGGCCCGCGAGCATGGGCGGGGCCTCATGGGCCAAACTGGTTTCCACTACACTGGACCTTGGACAATATGGCAATCACAAGGTCTCTTGCCATGGGGACGGTGTTCTGATTTCTGCATCATTTTTAATCGTGAGCAGTGATTGGACATAAGGTATAGGTTCTGAAGCCTGAAAAATCGCAGTTGGCAAGAGATGACGACCTAAGGCCATGGCGCGTCTGATATGCTCAGTGTGCGGTCAGCTGCCTGGGATTTGGTCAGGAGGTTCTGGCTCAGGTTGTGTCAGACAGTGCATTAGTACCCAGGTTAGACTATATAATTTGGGTACAGTCGAGTGCCGTGTAGGTTTATCCTCATTTGAGGTTCCTGGGCTCCTCATTAGGCAAGATATTTTTTCTAGAGGGCTGGCAGAGTGCTGCATTGAGGGTCCGGAATTGCCAAACTTTTTGGCTTCTGGGCCAGGAGTGTGAGGACAGAAGTCAGAGAACACAAGCTAGACTTGAGTTTCAGGCCGAGGGAACGGCTGGTGCCCCCTGCAGTCGCAACCATATTCTCAAGCATCTGAAGTCACGGCGAGATCAGACGTTGGCTCAGGTTGGAGTTTCTGTGCATGACTGCCCCTTCATGAACGGAGCGGAATCTCAAGGCCATGGAGGTTTTTCGACGTGGGAGTGGCTGGATGCCCCCTTCAATGATTCCTTCTGTGTGACAATTGAGACCTGTTGGGCAGCTCCAGGACATCCCATATGGAATGACCAGAGCACCCTTGGAGAATGGATGCCAAGGAAGCCCGCCTCGCAATCCAATTGTCTACTAGCCACAATACAGTTGAGATCGGATCCCTCTGCGGGAGCAACCGGGGTGGCTGAGTTGAAATGGACTTTCCTGAGGATGGGCCCTAATGTGTGTTTGTGTCCATGAGGGCCTTGAAATGGGGCGGTGGCACTGGGACCCTGAAGTATTCTCCTAAGCTTTTGACATAGCTCCCATGCACAGGTTTCCTTGTGGAGAGGAGATTTGTTCTGATGAGTGCCTCAGGAAACCCATTATGCTGGTATTGGAATCCAGACTTTTGAAGAGACATGTTTGTAAACCAAAGCAATGTATTCGATTATGGCCTAGGGTCCTGTCTTCTTCATTCTTCTTCTCTGGGGATATTCATCTATGGAATGAGTGGAGGTAGATGCTCACCTGGTGTCTTACCTCCCTTGTTTGTCCCCGGAGAACTACACTATTGGGATGGACTCGGGGACTTTGGAGAGTTCTCCAAATTTGTACGATTTTGGACAATGGAATGGGCAGAATTCCCATGGATTGGGTAGGCACAGTCCTAATGTGAGGCTTCAGGGGCCCCAGCCTGAGGGTATGTGGCCCAGGACTTTGAGGACAGAAGTCTGAAGCACAAACTCAGCTTAGGTTTGTGGATGTAGGTATATCAGGCCCAATCTACAAATCATGAGAAGAAATCTTCAGGATATGAAGAAAGAGCGATTCTGAGGAACTTGCTCAGGCTTTTGCATTTGGATTTTATATCAACGATGGCCGTGTAATGTGGGGAGAACTCATGGGCCATGGACGAATCTTCCTCTCTGTGGATTTGGCCCTATCCCAATTGTTTTTCGTCAATCTGTGTGATGGGAGGTCTCCTTTCAGGTTTTTTACCTCTGGTGTCTGAACAAAAGAGGAATTCCAAAGCAGAGCCCTGGGGAAGAGTGAAGGGATAACCCAAACTATGGTTAAAAATTGGGGCCTAGGAGCAATGCAGGCACAATAAGCTGTCTCTTCATCCAGCCACTGAGAGGCCTTACTTGAGGGCTGGGCTCAGGGTGAGGGTCACAGTGTGTGTTTTTGACCAACGTGGCACGCGAGCATGGGCGGGGCCTCATGGGCCACACTGGTTTCAACTACACTGGACCTTGGACAACATGCCAATCACAAGGTCTCTTGCCATGGGGAAGGTGTTTTGATTTCTGCATCATTTTCATCCCTGGGCAGTGGTTGGAGATAAGGTCTCGGTTCTGAAGCCTGAAAAATCGCAGTTGGGGATAGATTACGATCTAAGGCCATGGCGGGTTTTATGTGTTCAGGGTGCGGTCAGCTTTCTGGGTGTTGGTCAGGAGGTCCGGGCTCAGGTTGTGTTCGACAGTGCATTAGTGCCCAGGTTAGACTATATAATTTGGGTAACGTCGAGTGCTGTGTAGGTTTATCCTCATTTAAGGTGCCTGGGCAGCTCATGAGGCAATAATTTTTTTTCTAGAAGGCAGGCAGAGTGCTGCATTGTGGGTCCGGAATAGTCAAACTTGAGGGCTAAGGGGCCAGGAGTGTGAGGACGGAATCTGAGAAGACGAGCTAGACTTTGGCTTCAGGCCTAGGGCACGGCAGGTACTCCCTGCAGATCTGAACCAATATCTCATGCATCTGGAGTCAGGGCGAGGATCAGACTTTGGCTCAGGTTGGAGTTTCTGTGCATGACGGCCGCTTCATGAAGGGAGCGGAATCTCGAGGCCATTGAGGTTTTCCCACGTTGGGAGTTGTGGGATGCCCCCTTCAAGGATTCCTTCTGCGGGACAATTGAGATTTGTTGGACAGCTCCAGGACATCCCATATGGAATGACTCCAGAGCACCGTTCGCGGATGGATGCCTGGGAAGCCCGCCTCGCATTGGTTTCAACTACACTGAACGTTGGACAACATGCCAACCACAAGGTTTTTTGCCATGGGGAAGGAGTTCTGATTTCTGCATCACCTTCAACCCTGGGCAGTGATTGGAGATAAGGTCTAGGTTCTGAAACCTGAAAACCGAGGTTGGGAAAAGATGACGACCTAAGGCCACGGCGGCTCGATGTGCTCAGTGTGCGGCCAGCTGTCTGGGAGGGGCCAGGGGGTCCAGGCTCAGGCTGTGTCAGAAAGCGCATTAGTGACCTGGTCAGCCTATGTATTTGGGGTACAGCCAATGTCGGTGCAGGTTGATCCTCATTTGGGGTTACTGGCTAGCCCCAGAGGACAATGTTTTTCTTATGGAGGGCGGGCAGGGTGCTGCATTGTAGATCTGGATTGCCAAACTGGAGGGCTTGTGGGCCAGTAGTCTGACGACAAAAGTCTGAGAACACAAGCAAGGCTTAGGTTTCTGGGTGAGGCCATGGCAGGCACAATCTACAGACCTGAAACGAGATCTCGTGCATCTGAAGTCAGGGCGAGGATCTGACGATCGCTCAGGTTGGAGTTTCTGTCCCTGATGGCCCCTTCATGAATGGGAGGGCATCACGAGGCCATGGGGGTTTTCCCACGATGGGAGTCGTGAGAAGCTCCAAACTGCAGAGAGTCTTCTGCAGGACAATTGAGACCTGTTGCTTGGGTCCAGGCCAATGATTCTGAGCAGGGTTCTAAGGATGGATGGCTGGGTAGCCCACCTCGCATTCCAATTGTCTCCTAGCAACAAGACAGGTTAGATCTTTTGGATCTGTGGGGAGCAACCGAGGACGCTGAGTTGAAATGGACACCCCTGGGGATGGGTCCTTATGTGCTTTTGTGTCTATGGAGACCTTGGAATGAAGCGGTGGCACTGGGGCCCTAAAGGGTTCTCCTAAACAGAGGCTTTGACACAGCTCCAACGTGCAAGTTTCCCATGTGTAGATGAGATGTTTTCTGATGGGTGAGTCAAGAAACAGCTATATGCTGTTTTGATATCCAGGCCTCTGAGGAGAGATGCCTGGAAACCAAAGCAATGGATCTGATTAGTGCCTAGGGGCCTGTTCTTTCCTTTTTACCTCTGGAGACATCTGTCTATGGGTCTGAGTGCAGGTAGGTGCTCAGTTGGGCTCAGATTGCCCCTGTTTTTCATGGGAAGCCACCACTATTGAGATGGATTAGGGACTTTGGAGGTTTATCCTATTAGAAGGGTTGTGGCCATTGGAATGGGCACACACAATTCCCTTGGAGAGGGCAAGTATAGTCCTCAGGTTTGGCTCCAGGGGCCTGAGCCTGTAGGTTGTGTAGGCCAGGGCTGTTTGGACAGTTGTCTGAAATCACAAACTCGGCTTATGTTTCGAGTCATAGGTATGGCAGGACTGACCTACAGACCATGAGGAGAACTCTTCGGTATTTGAAAGAAGGGCGAGTGTGAGGCTCCTGCTCAAGTTTTTGTCTCTGGATATCGTGTCACTCATGATCGTGGAATTTCTGGGTGACTTCATGGGAAATGGACGAGTCTTACTCTCTGGTGGTTTGGCCCCGTCCAAAGAGTTTGGGGTCAATCTGTGGGCTTGAAGAAGTCCGTTTTTTTTTTTTTGGTGTTGTTGTTGTTGTTTTCTTTTTTAACCTCAGGTGTCCCACCAAATGAGGGATTCCAGAGTAGAGCCCTGGGGAGGGGCGACTGGACAATCAGAAATCTGGTTAAAAATTGGGGCCTAGGGAAATGTCAAGCCCATTATGACATCTAATGGTCCAGCCACTGAGAGGACTTACTAGAGGACAGGACTCATGCTGAGGGTCACAATGCGTATGTATGCCCTCGTCGCACGCAAGAATGGGCGGGGCCTCAGGGTGAATGCTGGTTTCTCCTACACTGAACGTTGGACAACGTGCCAACCACAAGGGTTCTTGCCATGGGTAAGGAGGAGTTCTGATTTCTGCATCACACTCACCCCTGGGCAGTGATTGGAGATAAGGTCTCGGTTCTGACGCCTGAAAACGGAGGTAGGGAAGAGATGATGACCTAAGGCCATGGCGGGTTTTATGTGCTCAGTGTGCGGTCATCTTTCTGGGTGTTGGTCAGGAGGTCCGGGCTCAGGTTGTGTTCGACAGTGCATTAGTGCCCAGGTTAGACTATATAATTTGGGTAACGTCGAGTGCTGTGTAGGTTTATCCTCATATAAGGTGCCTGGGCAGCTCATGAGGCAATAATTTTTTTTCTAGAGGGCAGGCAGAGTGTTGCATTGTGGGTCCGGAATTGCCAACCTTGAGGGCTTCGGGGCCAGGAGTGTGAGGACGGAAGTCTGAGAAGACAAGCTAGACTTGGGTTTCAGGTTGAGGGCATGGTAGGTACCCCCTGCAGATCTGAACCAATATCTCATGCATCTGAAGTCAGGGCGAGGATCAGACGTTGGCTCAGGTTGGAGTTTCTGTGCATGACGGCCGCTTCATGAAGGGAGCGGAATCTCGGGGCCATTGAGGTTTTCCCACGTTGGGAGTTGTGGGATGCCCCCTTCAAGGATTCCTTCTGCGGGACAATTGAGACCTGCTGGACAGCTCCAGGACATCCCATATGGATGACTCCAGAGCACCGTTCGCGGATGGATGCCTGGGAAGCCCGCCTCGCATTCCAATTGTCTCCTAGCAACAAGACAGTTCAGATCTGATGGCTCTGCCGGAGCAACCGGGGTGGCTGACTTGAAATGGACTTTCCTGAGGATGGGTCCTAATGTGTTTTTGTGTCCATGAGGGCCTTGTAATGGGGCAGTGGCACCGGGACCCTGAAGTACTCTCCTAAGCTTTGGACATGGCTCCCATGCACAGGTTTCCTTGTGGAGACGAGATGAGTTCTGATGGGTGCCTCAGGAAAACCCCTATGCTCGTATTGGAATCAGGCTTTTGAGGACACATGCCTGTAACCCAAAGCAATGATCCTATTATGGCCTAGGTTCCTGTCTGGTTCAATCTTCTTCTATGGGGACATCCATCTATGGTATGAGTGGAGGTCGATTATCAGCTGGTGTCAGACAGCCCTTGTTTGTTCCGAGCGACCTACACTATTGGGATGGCCTCAGGGACTTTGGAGGTTTCTCCTAATTTGTATGATTTTGGACCATGGAATGGGCAGATTTCCCATGGATTGGTAGGCACAGTCCTAATGTGTGTCTACAGGGGCCCAGCCTGGAGTGTGTGTGGCCCAAGACTTTGAGGACAGAAGTCTGAAAACACAAACTCAGCTTAGGTTTGGGGACGTAGTTATGGCAGGCCCGATCTACAAACCATGAGAAGAACTCTTCAGGATATGAAGAAAGTGCGAGTCTGAGGCGCTTGCTCAGGCTTTTGTCTCTGGATTTTGTATCAGCGATGGCCGTGGAATGTCGGGGAGGCCTCATGGGCCATGGACCAATCTTCCTCTCTGAGGATGTGGCCCGATTCTCAATTGCTTTTCGTCAATCTGTGGGATGGGAGGACTCATTTCAGTTTTGTTACCTCAGGTGTCCCACCAAAGAAGGATTCCAAAGCAAAGCCGTGGGGAAGACTGAAGGGACAACCCGAACTATGGTTAAAAATTGGGCCCTAGGGTATGGCAATCCAAATATGATATCTCTTCATCCAGCCACTGAGTGGCCTTACTTGAGGACTGGGCTCAGCCTGAGGGTCACAATGTGCGTTTGTGACCAATGTGTCCGGCGAGAATGGGCGGGGCCTCATGGGCCACACTGGTTTCAACTACACTGAACGTTGGACAACATGCCAACCACAAGGTTTCTTGCCATGGGGAAGGAGTTCTGATTTCTGCATCACCTTCAACCGTGGGCAGTGATTGGAGATAAGGTCTAGGTTCTGAAACCAGAAAACCGAGGTTGGGAAAAGATGACGACCTAAGGCCACGGCGGCTGATGTGCTCAGTGTGCGGCCAGCTGTCTGGGAAGGGCCAGGGGGTCCAAGCTCAGGCTGTGTCAGAAAGGGCATTAGTGCCCTGGTCAGCCTATGTATTTGGGGTACAGCCAATGTCGGTGCAGGTTGATCCTCATTTGGGGTTACTGGGTAGCCCCAGAGGACAATGTTTTTCTTATGGAGGGCGGGCAGGGTGCTGCATTGTAGATCTGGATTGCCAAACTGGAGGGCTTGTGGGCCAGTAGTGTGACGACCAAAGTCTGAGAACACATGCTAGGCTTAGTTTTCTGGTTGAGGCCATGGCAGGCACAATCTACAGACCTGAATCGAGATCTCGTGCATCTGAAGTCAGGGCGAGGATCAGACAATCGCTCTGGTTGGAGTTTCTGACCCTGATGGCCCCTTCATGAATGGGGTGGCATCACGAGGCCATGGGGGTTTTCCCACGGTGGGAGTTGTGAGAAGCTCCAAACTGCAGAGAGTCTTCTGCAGGACAATTGAGACCTGTTGCTTGGGTCCAGGCCAATGATTCAGAGCAGGGTTCTAAGGATGGATGGCTGGGTAGCCCACCTCGCATTCCAATTGTCTCCTAGCAACAAGACAGGTTAGATCTCTTGGATCTGTGGGAGCAACCCAGGACCCTGAGTTGAAATGGACACCCCTGGGGATGGGTCCTAATGTGCTTTTGTGTCTATGGAGACCTTGGAATGAAGCGGTGGCACTGGGGACCTAAAGGGTTCTCCTAAACAGAGGCTTTGACACAGCTCCAACGTGCAATTTTCCCATGTGTAGATGAGATATTTTCTGATGGGTGCGTCAAGAAACAGCTATATGCTGTTTTGATATCCAGGTCTCTGAGGAGAGATGCCTGGAAACCAAAGCAATGGATCTGATTAGTGCCTAGGGGCCTGTGCTTTCCTTTTTACCTCTGGAGACATCTGTCTATGGGTCTGAGTGCAGGTAGGTGCTCAGTTGGGCTCAGATTGCCCCTGTTTTTCCTGGGAAGCCACCACTATTGAGATGGATCAGGGACTTTGGAGGTTTATCCTATTAGAAGGGTTGTGGTCATTGGAATGGGCACACACAATTCCCTTGGAGAGGGCAAGTACAGTCCTCAGGTTTGGCTCCAGGGGCCTGAGCCTGTAGGTTGTGTAGGCCAGGGCTGTTTGGACAGTTGTCTGAAAACACAAACTCGGCTTATATTTCGGGTCATAGGTATGGCAGGACTGACCTACAGACCATGAGGAGAACTCTACGGGATTTGAAAAAAGGGCGAGTGTGAGGCTCTTGCTCAAGTTTTTGTCTCTGGATATCGTGTCACTCATGGTCGTGGAATTTCTGGGTGACTATATGGGAAATGGACGAGTCTTACTCTCTGGTGGTTTGGCACCGTCCAAAGAGTTTGGGGTCAATCTGTGGGCTGGAAGAAGTCCGTTTTTTGTTGTTGTTTTTGTTGTTGTTTTCTTTTTTACCTCAGGTGTCCCACCAAATGAGGGATTCCAGAGTAGAGCCCTGGGGAGGGGCGACTGGACAATCAAAAATCTGGTTAAAAATTGGGGCCTAGGGACATATCAAGCCCATTATGACATCTAATGGTCCAGCCACTGAGAGGACTTACTAGAGGACAGGACTCATGCTGAGGGTCACAATGCGTATGTATGCCCTCGTCGCACGCAAGAATGGGCGGGGCCTCAGGGTGAATGCTGGTTTCTCCTACACTGAACATTGGACAACGTACCAACCACAAGGGTTCTTGCCATGGGTAAGGAGGAGTTCTGATTTCTGCATTACACTCACCCCTGGGCAGTGATTGGAGATAAGGTCTCGGTTCTGAAGCCTGAAAACTGAGGTAGGGAAGAGATGATGACCTAAGGCCATGGCGGGTTTTATGTGCTCAGTGTGCGGTCAGCTTTCTGGGTGTTTATCAGGAGGTCCGGGCTCAGGTTGTGTTCGACAGTGCATTAGTGCCCAGGTTAGACTATATAATTTGGGTAAAGTCGAATGCAGTGTAGGTTTTTCCTCATTTAAGGTGCTTGGGCAGCTCATGAGGCAATAATTTTTTTTCTAGAGGGCAGGCAGAGTGCTGCATTGTGTGTCCGGAATTGCCAAAATTGAGGGCTTCGGGGCCAGGAGTATGAGGACGGAAGTCTGAGAAGAGAAGCTAGACTTGGGTTTCGGGGCGAGGGCACGGCAGGTACCCCCTGCAGATCTGAACCAATATCTCATGCATCTGAAGTCAGGGCGAGGATCAGCCGTTGGCTCTGGTTGGAGTATCTGTGCCTGACGTCGGCTTCATGAAGGGATAGGAATCTCGGGGCCATTGAGGTTTTCCCACGTTGGGTGTTGTGGGATGCCCCCTTCAAGGATTCCTTCTTCGGGACATTTGAGACCTGTTGGACAGCTTCACGACATTCCATATGGAATGACTCCAGAGCACCGTTCGTGGATGGATGCCTGGGAAGCCCGCCTCGCATTCCATTTGTCTCCTAGCAACAAGGGAGTTTAGACCTGATGGCTCTGCCGGAGCAACCGGGGTGGCTGAGTTGAAATGGACTTTCCTGAGCATGGGTCCTAATGTGTTTTTGTGTCCATGAGGACCTTGGAATGGGGCGGTGGCTCCGGGACCCTGAAGTACTCTCCTAAGCTTTGGACATGGCTCCCATGCACAGGTTTCCTTGTGGAGACGAGATGAGTTCTGATGGGTGCCTCAGGAAAACCCCTATGCTCGTATTGGAATCAGGCTTTTGAGGACACATGCCTGTAACCCAAAGCAATGGATCCTATTATGGCCTAGGGTCCTGTCTGGTTCAATCTTCTTCTCTGGGGACATCCATCTATGGTATGAGTGGAGGTCGATTATCAGCTGGTGTCAGACAGCCCTTGTTTGTTCCCGGCGACCTACACTATTGGGATGGCCTCAGGGACTTTGGAGGTTGCTCCTAAGTTGTACGATTTTGGACCATGGAATGGGCAGAATTCCCATGGATTGGTAGGCACTGTCCTAATTTGTGGCTGCAGGGGCCCAGACTGGAGGGTGTGTGGCCGAAGACTTTGAGGACAGATGTCTGAGAACACAAATTCAGCTTAGGTTTGGGGACGCAGGTATGGCAGGCCCGATCTACAAACCATGAGAAGAACTCTTCAGGATATGAAGAAAGTGCGAGTCTGAGGCGCTTGCTCAGGCTTTTGTCTCTGGATTTTGTATCAGCGATGGCCATGGAATGGCGGGGAGGCCTAATGGGCCATGGCCGAATCATCCTCTCTGAGGATTTGGCCCGATTCCCAATTGCTTTTCGTCAATCTGTGGGATGGGAGGTCTCCTTTCAGGGTTGTTACCTCAGGTATCCCACCAAAAGAGGAATTCCTAAGCAAAGCCGTGGGGAATACTGAAGGGACAACCCGAACTATGGTTAAAAATTGGGGCCTAGGTGCATGGCAAGCCCAATATGCTATCTCTTCATCCAGCCACTGAGTGGCCCTACTTGAGGACTGCTCTCAGCCTGAGGGTCACAATGTGTGTTTGTGACCAATGTGGCCCGCGAGCATGGGCTGGGCCTCATGGGCCACACTGGTTTCAACTACACTGAACGTTGGACAACATGCCAACCACAAGGTTTCTTGCCATGGGGAAGGAGTTCTGATTTCTGCATCACCTTCAACCCTGCGCAGTGATTGGAGATAAGGTCTAGGTTCTGAAACCTGAAAAACGAGGTTGGGAAGAGATGACGACCTAAGGCCACTGCGACTCGATGTGCTCAGTGTGCGGCCAGCTGTCTGAGGGCGTCCAGGCTTTGGCTGTGTCAGAAAGGGCATTAGTGCCCTGGTCAGCCTATGTATTTGGGGTACAGCCAATGTCGGTGCAGGTTGATCCTCATTTGGGGTTACTGGGTAGACCCAGAGGACAATGTTTTTCTTCTGGAGGGCAGGCAGAGTGCTGCATTGTAGTTCTGGATTGCCAAACTGGAGGGCTTGTGGGCCAGTAGTCTGACGACAAAAGTTGAGAACACAAGCTAGGCTTAGGTTTCTGGGTGAGGCCATGGCAGGCACAATCTACAGACCTGAATCGAGATCTCGTGCATCTGAAGTCAGGGCGAGGATCAGATGATCGCTAGGGTGGAGTTTCTGTCCCTGATGGCCCCTTCATGAATGGGAGGGCATCACGAGCCCATGGGGGTTTTCCAACGTTGGGAGTTGTGAGAAGCTCCAAACTGCAGAGAGTCTTCTGCAGGACAATTGAGACCTGTTGTTTGGCTCCAGACCAAAGATTCTGAGCAGGGTTCTAAGGATGGATGGCTGGGTAGCCCACTTCGCATTCCAATTGTCTCCTAGCAACAAGACAGGTTAGATCTCCTGGATCTGTGGGGAGCAACCGAGGACGCTGAGTTGAAATGGACAACCCTGGGGATGGGTACTAATGTGCTTTTGTGTCTATGGAGACCTTGGAATGAAGCGGTGGCACTGGCGCCCTAAAGGGTTCTCCTAAACAGAGGCTTTGACACAGCTCCAACGTGCAAGTTTCCCATGTGTAGTTGAGATGTTTTCTGATGGGTGAGTCAAGAAACAGCTATATGCTGTTTTGATATCCAGGCCTCTGAGGAGAGATGCCTGGAAACCAAACAATGGATCTGATTAGTGCCTAGGGGCCTGTTCTTTCCTTTTTACCTCTGGAGACATCTGTCTATGGGTCTGAGTGCAGGTAGGTGCTCAGTTGGGCTCAGATTGCCCCTGTTTTTCCTGGGAAGCCACCACTATTGAGATGGATCAGGGACTTTGGAGGTTTATCCTATTCGAAGGGTTGTGGCCATTGGAATGGGCACACACAATTTCCTTGGAGAGGGCAAGTACAGTACTCAGGTTTGGCTACAGGGGCCTGAGCCTGTAGGTTGTGTAGCCCAGGGCTGTTTGGACAGTTGTCTGAAAACACAAACTCGGCTTATGTTTCGGTCATAGGTATTGCAGGACTGACCTACAGATCATGAGGAGAACTCTTCGGGATTTGAAAAAAGGGCGATTGTGAGGCTCCTGCTCAAGTTTTTGTCTCTGGATATCGTGTCACTCATGGTCGTGGAATTTCTGGGTGACTTTATGGGAAATGGACGAGTCTTACTCTCTGGTGGTTTGGCCCCGTCCATAGAGTTTGGGGTCATTCTGTGGGCTGCAAGAAGTCCGTTTTTGTTGTTGTTGTTGTTGTTGTTGTTGTTGTTGTATCTTTTTTAACCTCAGGTGTCCCACCAAATGAGGGATTCCAGAGTAAAGGCCTGGGGAGGGGCGACTGGACAATCAAAAATCTGGTTAAAAATTGGGGCCTAGGGAAATGTCAAGCCCATTATGACATCTAATGGTCCAGCCACTGAGAGGACTTACTAGAGGACAGGACTCATGCTGAGGGTCACAATGCGTATGTATGCCCTCGTCGCACGCAAGAATGGGCGGGGCCTCAGGGTGAATGCTGGTTTCTCCTACACTGAACGTTGGACAACGTGCCAACCACAAGGGTTCTTGCCATGGGTAAGGAGGAGTTCTGATTTCTGCATCAGACTCACCCCTGGGCAGTGATTGGAGATAAGGTCTCGGTTCTGAAGCCTGAAAACGGAGGCAGGGAAGAGATTATGACATAAGGCCATGGCGGGTTTTATGTGCTCATTGTGCGGTCAGCATTCTGGGTATTGGTCAGGAGGTCCAGGCTCAGGCTGTGTTCGACAGTGCATTAGTGCCCAGGTTAGACTATATAATTTGGGTAACGTCGAGTGCTGTGTAGGTTTATCCTCATGTAAGCTGCCTGGGCAGCTCATGAGGCAACAATTTTTTTTCTAGAGGGCAGGCAGAGTGCTGCATTGTGGGTTGGGAATTGCCAAACTTGAGGGCATCGGGGCCAGGAGTGTGAGGACGGAAGTCTGAGAAGACAAGCTAGACTTGGGTTTCAGGGTGAGGGCACAGCAGGTACCCCCTGCAGATCTGTACCAATATCTCATGCATCTGAAGTCAGGGCGAGGATCAGACGTTGGCTCAGGTTGGAGTTTCTGTGCATGATGGCCGCTTCATGAAGGGAGCAGAATCTCGGGGCCATTGAGGTTTTCCCACGTTGGGAGTTGTGGGATGCCCCCTTCAAGGATTCCTTCTGCGGGACAATTGAGACCTGTTGGACAGCTCCAGGACATCCCATATGGATGACTCCAGAGCACCGTTCGTGGATGGATGCCTGGGAAGCCCGCCTCGCATTCCAATTCTCTCCTAGCAACAAGACAGTTTAGATCTGATGGCTCTGCCGGAGCAACCGAGGTGGCTGAGTTGAAATGGACTTTCCCGAGGATGGGTCCTAATGAGTTTTTGTGTACATGAGGGCCTTGGAATGGGGCGGTGGCACCGGGACCCTGAAGTACTCTCCTAAGCTTTGGACATGGCTCCCATGCACAGGTTCCTTGGGAGACGAGATGAGTTCTGATGGGTGCCTCAGGAAAACCCCTATGCTCGTAATGGAATCAGGCTTTTGAGGACACATGCCTGTAACCCAAATCAATGGATCCTATTATAGCCTAGTGTCCTGTCTGGTTCAATTTCTTCTCTGGGGACATCCATCTATGGTATGAGTGGAGGTCGATTATCAGCTGGTGTCAGACAGTCCTTGTTTGTTCTGGGAGACCTACACTATTGGGATGGCCTCAGGGACTTTGGAGCTTTCTCCTAATTTGTACGATTTTGGACCATGGAATGGGCAGAATTCCCATGGATTGGTAGGCACAGTCCTAATGTGTGTCTCCAGGGACCCAGCCTGGAGGGAGTGTGGCCCAAGACTTTGAGGACAGAAGTCTGAAAACACAAACTCAGCTTAGGTTTGGGGACGTAGGTATGGCAGGCCCGATCTACAAACCATGAGAAGAACTCTTTTGGATATGAAGAAAGTGGGAGTCTGAGGCGCTTGCTCAGGCTTTTGTCTCTGGATTTTGTATCAGCGATGGCCGTGGAATGTCGGGGAGTCCTCATGGGCCATGGACGAATCTTCCTCTCTGAGGATTTGGCCCGATTCCCAATTGCTTTTCGTCAATCTGTGGGATGGGGGGTCTCCTTTCAGGTTTGTTACCTCAGGTGTCCCACCAAAAGAGGAATTCCAAAGCAAAGCCGTGGGGAAGACTGAAGGGACAACCCGAACTATGGTTAAAAATTGGGGCCTAGGGGCATGGCAAGCCCAATATGTTATCTCTTCATCCAGCCACTGAGTGGCCTTACTTGAGGACTGGTCTCAGCCTGAGGGTCACAATGTGGGTTTGTGACCAATGTGGCCCGCGAGCATGGGCGGGGCATCATGGGCCACATTGGTTTCAACTACACTGAACGTTGGACAACATGCCAACCACAAGGTTTCTTGCCATAGGGAAGGAGTTCTGATTTCTGCATCACCTTCAACACTGGGCAGTGATAGGAGATAAGGTCTAGGTTCTGAAACCTGAAAACCGAGGTTCGGAAGGGATGACGACCTAAGGCCACGGCGGCTCGATGTGCTCAGTGTGCGGCCAGCTGTCTGGGAGTTGCCAAGAGGTCCAGGCTCAGGCTGTGTCAGAAAGGGCATCAGTGTCCTGGTCAGCCTATGTATTTGGGTTACAGCCATGGTCGGTGCAGGTTGATCCTCATTTGGGGTTACTGGGTAGCCCCAGAGGACAATGTTTTTCTTCTGGAGGGCAGTCAGAGTGCAGCGTTGTAGTTCTGGATTGCCAAACTGGAGGGCTTGTGGGCTAGTAGTCTGACGACAAAAGTCTGAGAACACAAGCTAGGCTTAGGTTTCTGGGTGAGGCCATGGCAGGCACAATCTACAGACCTGAATCGAGATCTCATGAATCTGAAGTCAGGGCGAGGATCAGACGATCGCTCAGGTTGGAGTTTCTGTCCCTGATGGCCCCTTCATGAATGGGGGGGCATCGCGAGGCCATGGGGGTTTTCCCACGATGGGAGTTGTGAGAAGCTCCAAACTGCAGAGAGTCTTCTGCAGGACAATTGAGACCTGTTGTTTGGCTCCAGGCCAATGATTCTGAGCAGGGTTCTAAGGATGGATGGCTGGGTATCCCACCTCGCATTCCAATTGCCTCCTAGCAACAAGACAGGTTAGATCTCCTGGATCTGTGGGGAGCAACCGAGGACGCTGAGTTGAAATGGACAACCCTGGGGATGGGTACTAATGTGCTTTTGTGTCTATGGAGACCTTGGAATGAAGCGGTGGCACTGGTGCCCTAAAGGGTTCTCCTAAACAGAGGCTTTGACACAGCTCCAACGTGCAAGTTTCCCATGTGTAGATGAGATGTTTTCTGATCGGTGAGTCAAGAAACAGCTGGAGCTGCTTTTGAAATCCAGTCCTCTGAGGAGAGATGCCTGGAAACCAAAGCAATGGATCTGATTAGTGCCTAGGGGCCTGTTCTTTCCTTTTTACCTCTGGGGACATCTGTCTATGGGTCTGAGTGCAGGTAGGTGCTCAGTTGGGCTCAGATTGCCCCTGTTTTTCCTGGGAAGCCACCACTATTGAGATGGATCAGGGACTTTGGAGGTTTATCCTATTAGAAGGGTTGTGGCCATTGGAATGGGCACACACAATTCCCTTGGAGAGGGCAAGTACAGTCCTCAGGTTTGGCGCCAGGGGCCTGAGCCTGTAGGTTGTGTAGGCCAGGGCTGTTTGGACAGTTGTCTGAAAACACAAACTCGGCTTATGTTTCGGGTCATAGGTATGGCAGGACTGACCTACAGACCATGAGGAGAACTCTTCGGGATTTGAAAGAAGGGCGAGTGTGAGGCTCCTGCTCAAGTTTTTGTCTCTGGATATCGTGTCACTCATGGTCGTGAAATTGCCGGGTGACTTCATGGGAAATGGAGGAGTCTTACTCTCTGGTGGTTTGGCCCGTCCAAAGAGTTTGGGGTCATTCTGTGGGCTGGAGGAAGTCCGTTTTTGTTGTTGTTGTTGTTGTTGTTGTTGTTGTTGTTGTTGTTGTTTTTAACCTCAGGTGTCCCACCAAATGAGGGATTCCAGAGTAGAGCCCTGGGGAGGGGCGACTGGACAATCAGAAATCTGGTTAAAAATTGGGGCCCAGGGACATGTCAAGCCCATTATGACATCTAATGGTCCAGCCACTGAGAGTACTTACTAGAGGACAGGACTCACGCTGAGGTCACAATGCGTGTTTATGCTCTTGTCGCACTCAAGAATGGGCGGGGCCTCAGGGTGAATGCTGGTTTCTCCTACACTGAACGTTGGACAACATGCCAACCACAAGGTTTCTTGCCATGGGTCAGGAAGAGTTCTGATTTCTGCATCATTTTCAACCCTGGGCAGTGGTTGGAGATAAGGTCTAGGTTCTGAAGCCTGAAAACTGAGGTAGGGAAGAGATGATGACCTAAGGCCATGGCGGGTCTGATGTGCTCAGCGTGCGGTCAGCTGTCTGGGTGTTGGTCAGCAGGTCCGGGCTCAGGTTGTGTCAGACAGTGCATTAGTGCCCAGGTTAGACTATATAATTTGGGTACATTTGAGTGCCGTGTAGGTTTATCCTCATTTAAGCTGCCTGGGCTGCTCATTAGGCAATATATTTTTTCTAGAGGGCAGGCAGAGTGCTTCATTGTCGGTCCGGAATTGCCAAACTTGAGGGCTTCGGGGCCAGGAGAGTGAGGACGGAAGTCTGAGAACACAAGCTAGACTTCGGATTCAGGGTGAGGGCACGGCAGGTAACCCCTGCAGATCTGAACCAATATCTCATGCATCTGAAGTCAGGGCGAGGATCCCACGTTGGCTGAGGTTGGAGTTTCTGTGCATGACGGCCCCTTCATGAAGGGAGCGGAATCTCGAGGCCATGGACGTTTTCCACGTTGGGAGATGTGGGATGCCCCCTTCAAGGATTCCTTCTGCGGGACAATTGAGACCTGTTGGACAGCTCCAGGATATCCCATATGGAATGACTCCAGAGCACCGTTCCAGGATAGATGCCTGGGAAGTCCGCCTCGCCTTCCATTTGTCTCCTAGCAACAAGACAGTTTAGATCTAATGGATCTGCGGGAGCAACCGGGGTGGCTGAGTTGAAATGCACTTTCCAGAGGATGGGTCCTAACGTGTATTTGTGTCCATGAGGACCTTGGAATGGGGAGGTGGCACCGGGACCCTGAAGTATTCTCCTAAGCTTTGGCTTAGCTACCATGCACAAGTTTCTTGTGGAGACGAGATTTGTTCTGATGAGTGCCTCAGGAAATCCCCTCTGCTGGTATTGGAAACCAGGCTTTTGAGGAGACATGCCTGTAAACCAAAGCAATGGATTTGATAATGGCCTCGGGTCCTGTCTGGTTCAATCTCCTTGGTATGAGTGGAGGTAGATGAGTGGAGGTAGATGAGTGGAGGTAAATGCTCAGCCGGTATCAACCGCCCATTTTTTGTCCCGGGCGACCTACACTATTGGGATGGCCTCAGGGACTTTGGAGGGTTCTCCTAATTTGTACGATTTTTGACAATAGAATGGGCAGAATTCCCATGGATTGGGTGGGGGCAGTCCTAATGTGTGGCTCCAGGGGCCCCAGCCTGGAGGGAGTGTGGCCCAGGACTTTGAGGACAGAAGACTGAAAACACAAACTCAGCTTAAGTTTGGGGACGTAGGTATGGCACGCCCGATCTACAAACCATGAGAAGAACTCTTCAGGATATGAAGAATGAGCGAGTCTGAGGCGTTTGCTCAGGATTTTGTCTCTGGATTTTGTTTCTGCGATGGCCGTGGAATGTTGGGGAGGTCTCATGGGCCATGGACAAATCTTCCTCTCTGTGGATTTGGCCCGATCCCAATTGTTTTTCGTCAATCTGTGGGATGGGAGGACTCCTTTCAGGTTTGTTACCTCAGGTGTCCCACCAAAAGAGGAATTCCAAAGCAGAGCCCTGGGGAAGAGTGAAGGGACACCCCGAACTATGGTTAAAAATTGGGGCCTAGGGGCATGGCAAGCCCAATATGCTGTCTCTTCATATAGGCCCTGAGAGGCCTTACCTGAGGACTGGGCTCAGGCTGAGGGTCACAATGTGTGTTTGTGCCCAATGTGGCCCGCAATATGGGCTGGGCCTCATGGGCCACGCTTGTTTCAACTACACTGAACGTTGGACAACATGCCAAGCACAAGGTTTCTTGCCATGGGGAAAGAGTTCTGATTTCAGCATCATTTTCAACCCTGGGCAGTGGTTGGAGATAAGGTCTAGGTTCTGGAGCCTGAAAACCGCAGTTGGGAAGAGATGAGGACCTAAGGCCATGGCGGGTCCGATGTGCTCAGTGTGCGGCCAGCTGTCTGGGTGGGACCAGGAGGTCCAGGCTCAGGCTGGGTCAGAAGGGGAAATAGTGCCCAGGTCAGCCTATATGTTTGGGGTACAGCCGAATGGCGTGCAGGTTGATCCTCATTTGGGGATTCGGGGTAGCCCTGAGGGCAATATTTTACTTCTGTAGGGCAGGCAGAGTGCGGCATTGTAGTTCTGGATTGCCAAAATGGAGGGCCTGTGGGCCAGTAGTCTGAGGACGGAGTCTGAGAACCCAAGCTAAGCCTAGGTTTCTGGGTGAGGATATGGCAGGCACAATCTACAGACCTCAATAGAGATCTCGTGCATCTGAAGTCAGGGCAAGGATCAGACGATCGCTCAGGTTGGACTTTCTGCCCTGATGGCCCTTTCTTGAAGGGGGTTGGATCACGAGGACATGGGGGTTTTCCCACGATGGGAGTTGTGAGATGCTCCAAACTGCAAAGATACTTCTGCAGGACAATTGAGACCTGTTGGTTGGCTCCAGGCCAACGATTCCGAGCAGGGTTCTAAGGATGGATGGCTGGGTAGCCCACCTCGCATTCCAATTGTCTCCAAGCAACAAGACAATTTAGATCTGCTGGATGTGGGGGGCAACCGAGGAGGCTGAGTTGAAATGGACTCTCCTGTGGATGTGTCCTAATATGTTTTTGTGTCTATGGAGACCTTGGAATGAAGCGGTGGCCCTGGGGCCCTGAAGGGTTCTCCTAAACAGAGGCTTTGACACAGCTCCAACGTGCATGTTTCCCATGTGTAGATGAGATTTGTTCTGATGGGTGAGTCAAGAAACAGCCATATGCTGGTATTGAAATCCAGGCCTCTGAGGAGAGATCCGGGAAAACCAAAGCAATGGATCCGATTAGTGCCTAGGGGCCTGTTCGTTCCTTTTTACCTCTGGGGACATCAGTCTACGGGTCTGAGTGCAGGTAGGTGCTCAGATGGGCTCAGATTGCCCCTGTTTGTCCTGGGAAGCCACAACTATTGGGATGGCCTCAGGGACTTTGGAGGTTATCCTACTAGTAGGGTTGTGGCCATTGGAATGGGCACATACAATTCCCTTGGAGAGGGCAAGTACAGTCCTCAGGTTTGGCTCCAGGGCCCTGAGCCTGTAGGGTGTGTACGCCAGAGCTGTTTGGACAGTTGTCTGAAAACAGAAACTCGGCTTATGTTTGGGTCATAGGTATGGCAGGACTGATCTACAGACCATGAGGAGAACACTTCGGGATATGAAAAAAGGGCGAGTGTGAGGCTCTTGCTCAAGTTTTTGTCTCTGGATATCGTGTCACTCATGGTCGTGAAATTGCCGGGTGACATCATGGGAAATGGACGAGTCTTACTCTCTGGGTGTTCGGTACCGTCCAAAGAGTTTGGGGTCATTCTGGGGATGGAAGAAGTCCGTTTTTTTGTTGTTGTCGATTTGTTTCATTTTGTTTTTCAACCTCAGATGTCCCACCAAATGAGGGATTCCAGAGTAGAGCCCTGGGGTGGGGCGACTGGACAACCAGAAATCTGGTTAAAAATTGGGGACTAGGGACATGTCAAGCCCATTATGACATCTAATGGTCCAGCCACTGAGAGGACTTACTAGAGGACAGGACTCACGCTGAGGTCACAATGCGTGTTTATGCTCTCGTCGCACTCAAGAATGGGCGGGGCCTCAGGGTGAATGCTGGTTTCTCCTACACTGAACGTTGGACAACATGCCAACCACAAGGTTTCTTGCCATGGGTCAGGAAGAGTTCTGATTTCTGCATCACAGTCACCCGTGGGCAGTGATTGGAGATAAGGTCTAGGTTCTGAAGCCTGAAAACTGAGGTAGGGAAGAGATGATGACCTAAGGCCATGGCGGGTCTGATGTGCTCAGCGTGCGGTCAGCTGTCTGGGTGTTGGTCAGCAGGTCCGGGCTCAGGTTGTGTCAGACAGTGCATTAGTGCCCAGGTTAGACTATATAATTTGGGTACATTTGAGTGCCGTGTAGGTTTATCCTCATTTAAGCTGCCTGGACTGCTCATTAGGCAATATATTTTTTCTAGAGGGCAGGCAGAGTGCTTCATTGTCGGTCCGGAATTGCCAAACTTGAGGGCTTCGGGGCCAGGAGAGTGAGGACGGAAGTCTGAGAACACAAGCTAGACTTCGGATTCAGGGTGAGGGCACGGCAGGTAACCCCTGCAGATCTGAACCAATATCTCATGCATCTGAAGTCAGGGCGAGGATCCCACGTTGGCTGAGGTTGGAGTTTCTGTGCATGACGGCCCCTTCATGAAGGGAGCGGAATCTCGAGGCCATGGACGTTTTCCACGTTGGGAGATGTGGGATGCCCCCTTCAAGGATTCCTTCTGCGGGACAATTGAGACCTGTTGGACAGCTCCAGGATATCCCATATGGAATGACTCCAGAGCACCGTTCCAGGATAGATGCCTGGGAAGTCCGCCTCGCCTTCCATTTGTCTCCTAGCAACAAGACAGTTTAGATCTAATGGATCTGCGGGAGCAACCGGGGTGGCTGAGTTGAAATGCACTTTCCAGAGGATGGGTCCTAACGTGTATTTGTGTCCATGAGGACCTTGGAATGGGGAGGTGGCACCGGGACCCTGAAGTATTCTCCTAAGCTTTGGCTTAGCTACCATGCACAAGTTTCTTGTGGAGACGAGATTTGTTCTGATGAGTGCCTCAGGAAATCCCCTCTGCTGGTATTGGAAACCAGGCTTTTGAGGAGACATGCCTGTAAACCAAAGCAATGGATTTGATAATGGCCTCGGGTCCTGTCTGGTTCAATCTCCTTGGTATGAGTGGAGGTAGATGAGTGGAGGTAGATGAGTGGAGGTAAATGCTCAGCCGGTATCAACCGCCCATTTTTTGTCCCGGGCGACCTACACTATTGGGATGGCCTCAGGGACTTTGGAGGGTTCTCCTAATTTGTACGATTTTTGACAATAGAATGGGCAGAATTCCCATGGATTGGGTGGGGGCAGTCCTAATGTGTGGCTCCAGGGGCCCCAGCCTGGAGGCAGTGTGGCCCAGGACTTTGAGGACAGAAGACTGAAAACACAAACTCAGCTTAAGTTTGGGGACGTAGGTATGGCACGCCCGATCTACAAACCATGAGAAGAACTCTTCAGGATATGAAGAATGAGCGAGTCTGAGTCGCTTGCTCAGGATTTTGTCTCTGGATTTTGTTTCTGCGATGGCCGTGGAATGTTGGGGAGGTCTCATGGGCCATGGACAAATCTTCCTCTCTGTGGATTTGGCCCGATCCCAACTGTTTTTCGTCAATCTGTGGGATGGGAGGACTCCTTTCAGGATTGTTACCTCAGGTGTCCCACCAAAAGAGGAATTCCAAAGCAGAGCCCTGGGGAAGAGTGAAGGGACACCCCGAACTATGGTTAAAAATTGGGGCCTAGGGGCATGGCAAGCCCAATATGCTGTCACTTCATATAGGCCCTGAGAGGCCTTACCTGAGGACTTGGCTCAGGCTGAGGGTCACAATGTGTGTTTGTGCCCAATGTGGCCCGCAAGCATGGGCTGGGCCTCATGGGCCATGCTTGTTTCAACTACACTGAACATTGGACAACATGCCAACCACAAGGTTTCTTGCCATGGGGAAAGAGTTCTGATTTAAGCATCATTTTCAACCCTGGGCAGTGGTTGGAGATAAGGTCTAGGTTCTGGAGCCTGAAAACCGCAGTTGGGAAGAGATGACGACCTAAGGCCATGGCGGGTCCGATGTGCTCAGTGTGCGGCCAGCTGTCTGGGTGGGACCAGGAGGTCCAGGCTCAGGCTGGGTCAGAAGGGGAAATAGTGCCCAGGTCAGCCTATATGTTTGGGGTACAGCCGAATGGCGTGCAGGTTGATCCTCATTTGGGGATTCGGGGTAGCCCTGAGGGCAATGTTTTACTTCTGTAGGGCACGCAGAGTGCGGCATTGTAGTTCTGGATTGCCAAAATGGAGGGCCTGTGGGCCAGTAGTCTGAGGACGGAGTCTGAGAACCCAAGCTAAGCCTAGGTTTCTGGGTGAGGATATGGCAGGCACAATCTACAAACCTCAATAGAGATCTCGTGCATCTGAAGTCAGGGCAAGGATCAGACGATCGCTCAGGTTGGACTTTCTGCCCTGATGGCCCTTTCTTGAAGGGGGTTGGATCACGAGGACATGGGGGTTTTCCCACGATGGGAGTTGTGAGATGCTCCAAACTGCAAAGATACTTCTGCAGGACAATTGAGACCTGTTGGTTGGCTCCAGGCCAACGATTCCGAGCAGGGTTCTAAGGATGGATGGCTGGGTAGCCCACCTCGCATTCCAATTGTCTCCAAGCAACAAGACAATTTAGATCTGCTGGATGTGGGGGGCAACCGAGGAGGCTGAGTTGAAATGGACTCTCCTGTGGATGTGTCCTAATATGTTTTTGTGTCTATGGAGACCTTGGAATGAAGCGGTGGCCCTGGGGCCCTGAAGGGTTCTCCTAAACAGAGGCTTTGACACAGCTCCAACGTGCATGTTTCCCATGTGTAGATGAGATTTGTTCTGATGGGTGAGTCAAGAAACAGCCATAAGCTGGTATTGAAATCCAGGCCTCTGAGGAGAGATGCCTGGAAACCAAAGCAATGGATCCGATGAGTGCCTAGGGGCCTGTTCGTTCCTTTTTACCTCTGGGGACATCAGTCTACGGGTCTGAGTGCAGGTAGGTGCTCAGATGGGCTCAGATTGCCCCTGTTTGTCCTGGGAAGCCACAACTATTGGGATGGCCTCAGGGACTTTGGAGGTTATCCTACTAGTGGGGTTGTGGCCATTGGAATGGGCACATACAATTCCATTGGAGAGGGCAAGTACAGTCCTCAGGTTTGGCTCCAGGGCCCTGAGCCTGTAGGGTGGGTAGGCCAGAGCTGTTTGGACAGTTGTCTGAAAAACAAACTCAGCTTATGTTTTGGGTCATAGGAATGGCAGGACTGATCTTCAGACCATGAGGAGATCACTACGAGATATGAAAAAAGGGCGAGTGTGAGGCTCTTGCTCAAGTTTTTGTCTCTGGATATCGTGTCACTCATGGTCGTGAAATTGCCGGGTGACATCATGGGAAATGGACGAGTCTTACTCTCTGGGTGTTCGGTACCGTCCAAAGAGTTTGGGGTCATTCTGGGGATGGAAGAAGTCCGTTTTTTTGTTGTTGTTGTCGATTTGTTTCATTTTGTTTTTCAACCTCAGATGTCCCACCAAATGAGGGATTCCAGAGTAGAGCCCTGGGGTGGGGCGACAGGACAACCAGAAATCTGGTTAAAAATTGGGGACTAGAGACATGTCAAGCCCATTATGACATCTAATGGTCCAGCCACTGAGAGGACTTACTAGAGGACAGGACACACGCTGAGGTCACAATGCGTGTTTATGCTCTCGTCTCACTCAAGAACGGGCGGGGCCTCAGGGTGAATGCTGGTTTCTCCTACACTGAAAGTTGGACAACATGCCAACCACAAGGTTTCTTGCCATGGGTCAGGAAGAGTTCTGATTTCTGCATCACAGTCACCCGTGGGCAGTGATTGGAGATAAGGTCTAGGTTCTGAAGCCTGAAAACTGAGGTAGGGAAGAGATGATGACCTAAGGCCATGGCGGGTCTGATGTGCTCAGCGTGCGGTCAGCTGTCTGGGTGTTGGTCAGCAGGTCCGGGCTCAGTTTGTGTCAGACAGTGCATTAGTGCCCAGGTTAGACTATATAATTTGGGTACATTCGAGTGCCGTGTAGGCTTATCCTCATTTAAGCTGCCTGGGCTGCTCATTAGGCAATATATTTTTTCTAGAGGGCAGGCAGAGTGCTTCATTGTCGGTCCGGAATTGCCAAACTTGAGGGCTTCGGGGCCAGGAGAGTGAGGACGGAAGTCTGAGAACACAAGCTAGAATTCGGATTCAGGGTGAGGGCACGGCAGGTACCCCCTGCAGATCTGAACCAATATCTCATGCATCTGAAGTCAGGGCGAGGATCCGACGTTGGCTCAGGTTGGAGTTTCTGTGCATGACGGCCCCTTCATGAAGGGAGCGGAATCTCGAGGCCATGGAGGTTTTCCACGTTGGGAGATGTGGGATGCCCCCTTCAAGGATTCCTTCTGCGGGACAATTGAGACCTGTTGGACAGCTCCAGGACATCCCATATGGAATGACTCCAGAGCACCGTTCGAGGATGGATGCCTGGGAAGTCCGCCTCGCCTTCCAATTGTCTCCTAGCAACAAGACAGTTTAGATCTAATGGATCTGCGGGAGAAACCGGGGTGGCTGAGTTGAAATGCACTTTCCAGAGGATGGGTCCTAACGTGTATTTGTGTCCTTGAGGGCTTTGGAATGGGGAGGTGGCACCGGGACCTGAAGTATTCTCCTAAGCTTTGGCTTAGCTACCATGCTCAAGTTTCCTTGTGGAGACGAAATTTGTTCTGATGAGTGCCTCAGGAAATCCCCTCTGCTGGTATTGGAATCCAGGCTTTTGAGGAGACATGCCTGTAAACCAAAGCAATGGATTCGATAATGGCCTCGGGTCCTGTCTGGTTCAATCTCCTTGGTATGAGTGGAGGTAGATGAGTGGAGGTAGATGCTCAGCCGGTATCAACCGCCCATTTTTTGTCCCGGGCGACCTACACTATTGGGATGGCCTCAGGGACTTTGGAGGGTTCTCCTAATTTGTACGATTTTTGACAATGGAATGGGCAGAATTGCCATGGATTGGGTGGGGGCAGTCCTAATGTGTGGCTCCAGGGGCCCCAGCCTGGAGGGAGTGTGGCCCAGGACTTTGAGGACAGAAGACTGAAAACACAAACTCAGCTTAAGTTTGGGGACGTAGGTATGGCACGCCCGATCTACAAACCATGAGAAGAACTCTTCAGGATATGAAGAATGAGCGAGTCTGAGGCGCTTGCTCAGGCTTTTTTCTCTGGATTTTGTTTCTGCGATGGTGTGGAATGTTGGGGAGGTCTCATGGGCCATGGACGAATCTTCCTCTCTGTGGATTTGGCCAGATCCCAATTGTTTTTCGTCAATCTGTGGGATGGGAGGACTCCTTTCAGGTTTGTTACCTCAGGTGTCCCACCAAAAGAGGAATTCCAAAGCAGAGCCCTGGGGAAGAGTGAAGGGACACCGCGAACTATGGTTAAAAATTGGGGCCTAGGGGCATGGTAAGCCCAATATGCTGTCTCTTCATATAGGCCCTGAGAGGCCTTACCTGAGGACTGGGCTCAGGCTGAGGGTCACAATGTGTGTTTGTGACCAATGTGGCCCACAAGCATGGGCTGGGCCTCATGGGCCACGCTTGTTTCAACTACACTGAACATTGGACAACATGCCAACCACATGGTTTCTTGCCATGGGGAAAGAGTTCTGATTTCAGCATCATTTTCAAACCTGGGCAGTGGTTGGAGATAAGGTCTAGGTTCTGGAGCCTGAAAACCGCAGTTGGGAAGAGATGACGACCTAAGGCCATGGCGGGTCCGATGTGCTCAGTGTGCGGCCAGCTGTCTGGTTGGGACCAGGAGTTCCAGGCTCAGGCTGGGTCAGAAGGGGAAATAGTGCCCAGGTCAGCCTATATGTTTGCGGTACAGCCGAATGGCGTGCAGGTTGATCCTCATTTGGGGATTAGGGGTAGCCCTGAGGGCAATATTTTACTTCTGTAGGGCAGGCAGAGTGCGGCATTGTAGTTCTGGATTGCCAAACTGGAGGGCCTGTGGGGCAGTAGTCTGAGGACGGAGTCTGAGAACCCAAGCTAAGCCTAGGTTTCTGGGTGAGGATATGGCAGGCACAATCTACAGACCTCAATAGAGATCTCGTGCATCTGAAGTCAGGGCAAGGATCAGACGATCGCTCAGGTTGGACTTTCTGCCCTGATGGCCCTTTCTTGAAGGGGGTTGGATCACGAGGACATGGGGGTTTTCCCACGATGGGAGTTGTGAGAAGCTCCAAACTGCAAAGATTCTTCTGCAGGACAATTGAGACCTGTTGGTTGGCTCCAGGCCAACGATTCCGAGCAGGGTTCTAAGGATGGATGGCTGGGTAGCCCACCTCGCATTCCAATTGTCTCCAAGCAACAAGACAATTTAGATCTGCTGGATGTGGGGGGCAACCGAGGAGGCTGAGTCGAAATGGACTCTCCTGTGGATGTGTCCTAATATGTTTTTGTGTCTATGGAGACCTTGGAATGAAGCGGTGGCCCTGGGGCCCTGAAGAGTTCTCCTAAACAGAGGCTTTGACACAGCTCCAACGTGCATGTTTCCCATGTGTAGATGAGATTTGTTCTGATGGGTGAGTCAAGAAACAGCCATATGCTGGTATTGAAATCCAGGCCTCTGAGGAGAGAAGCCTGGAAACCAAAGCAATGGATCCGATTAGTGCCTAGGGGCCTGTTCGTTCCTTTTTACCTCTGGGGACATCAGTCTACGGGTCTGAGTGCAGGTAGGTGCTCAGATGGGCTCAGATTGCTCCTGTTTGTCCTGGGAAGCCACAACTATTGGGATGGCATCAGGGACTTTGGAGGTTATCCTACTAGTAGGGTTGTTGCCATTGGAATGCGCACATACAATTCCCTTGGAGAGGGCAAGTACAGTCCTCAGGTTTGGCTCCAGGGCCCTGAGCCTGTAGGGTGTGTAGGCCAGAGCTGTTTGGACAGTTGTCTGAAAACACAAACTCGGCTTATGTTTTGGGTCATAGGTATGGCAGGACTGATCTACAGACCATGAGGAGAACACTTCGGGATATGAAAAAGGGGCGAGTGTGAGGCTCTTGCTCAAGTTTTTGTCTCTGGATATCGTGTCACTCATTGCCGTGAAATTGCCGGGTGACATCATGGGAAATGGACGAGTCTTACTCTCTGGGGGTTCGGTCCCGTCCAAAGAGTTTGGGGTCATTCTGGGGATGGAAGAAGTCCGTTTTTTTGTTGTTGTTGTCGATTTGTTTCATTTTGTTTTTCAACCTCAGATGTCCTACAAATGAGGGATTCCAGAGTAGAGCCCTGGGGTGGGGCGACTGGACAACCAGAAATCTGGTTAAAAATTGGGGACTAGGGACATGTCAAGCCCATTATGACATCTAATGGTCCAGCCACTGAGAGGACTTACTAGAGGACAGGACTCACGCTGAGGTCACAATGCGTGTTTATGCTCTCGTCGCACTCAAGAATGGGCGGGGTCTCAGGGTGAATGCTGCTTTCTCCTAACTGAACGTTTGACAACATGCCAACCACAAGGTTTCTTGCCATGGGTCAGGAAGAGTTCTGATTTCTGCATCACAGTCACCCGTGGGCAGTGATTGGAGATAAGGTCTAGGTTCTGAAGCCTGAAAACTGAGGTAGGGAAGAGATGATGACCTAAGGCCATGGCGGGTCTGATGTGCTCAGCGTGCGGTCAGCTGTCTGGGTGTTGGTCAGCAGGTCCGGGCTCAGGTTGTGTCAGACAGTGCATTAGTGCCCAGGTTAGACTATATAATTTGGGTACATTCGAGTGCCGTGTAGGTATATCCTCATTTAAGCTGCCTGGGCTGCTCATTAGGCAACATATTTTTTCTAGAGGGCAGGCAGAGTGCTTCATTGTCGGTCCGGAATTGCCAAACTTGAGGGCTTCGGGGCCAGGAGAGTGAGGACGGAAGTCTGAGAACACAAGCTAGACTTCGGATTCAGGGTGAGGGCACGGCAGGTACCCCCTGCAGATCTGAACCAATATCTCAAGCATCTGAAGTCAGCGCGAGGATCCGACGTTGGCTCAGGTTGGAGTTTCTGTGCATGACGGCCCCTCCATGAAGGGAGCGGAATCTCGAGGCCATGGAGGTTTTCCACGTTGGGAGATGTGGGATGCCCCCTTCAAGGATTCCTTCTGCGGGACAATTGAGACCTGTTGGACAGCTCCAGGACATCCCATATGGAATGACTCCAGAGCACCGTTCCAGGATGGATGACTGGGCAGTCCGCCTCGCCTTCCAATTGTCTCCTAGCAACAAGACAGTTTAGATCTAATGGATCTGCGGGAGCAACCGGGGTGGCTGGGTTGAAATGCACTTTCCAGAGGATGGGTCCTAACATGTGTTTGTGTCCATGAGGGCCTTGGAATGGGGAGGTGGCACCGGGACCCTGAAGTATTCTCCTAATCTTTGGCTTAGCTCCTATGCAGAAGTTTCCTTGTGGAGACGAGATTTGTTCTGATGGGTGCCTCAGGAAATCCCCTCTGCTGGTATTGGAATCCAGGCTTTTGAGGAGACATGCCTGTAAACCAAAGCAATGGATCCGATAATGGCCTTGGGTCCTGTCTGGTTCAATCTTCTTGGTATGAGTGGAGGTAGATGAGTGGAGGTAGATGCTCAGCCGGTATCAACCGCCCTTTTTGTCCCGGGCGACCTACACTATTGGGATGGCCTCAGGGACTTTGGAGGGTTCTCCTAATTTGTACGATTTTTGACAATGGAATGGGCAGAATTCCCATGGATTGGGTGTGGGCAGTCCTAATGTGTGGCTCCAGGGGCCCCAGCCTGGAGGGAGTGTGGCCCAGGACTTTGAGGACAGAAGACTGAAAACACAAACTCAGCTTAAGTTTGGGGACGTAGGTATGCCACGCCCGATCTACAAACCATGAGAAGAACTCTTCATAATATGAAGAATGAGCGAGTCTGAGGCGCTTGCTCAGGCTTTTGTCTCTGGATTTTGTATCAGCGATGGCCGTGGAATGTCGGGGAGGCCTCATGGGCCATGGACGAATCTTCCTCTCTGTGGATTTGGCCCGATCCCAATTGTTTTTCGTCAATCTGTGGGATGGGAGGACTCCTTTCAGGTTTGTTACCTCAGGTGTCCCACCAAAAGAGGAATTCCAAAGCAGAGCCCTGGGGAAGAGTGAAGGGACAACCCGAACTATGGTTAAAAATTGGGGCCTAGGGGCATGGCAAGCCCAATATGCTGTCTCTTCATATAGGCCCTGAGAGGCCTTACCTGAGGACTGGGCTCAGGCTGAGGGTCACAATGTGTGTTTGTGCCCAATGTGGCCCGCAAGCATGGGCTGGGCCTCATGGGCCACGCTTGTTTCAACTACACTGAACATTGGACAACATGCCAACCACAAGGTTTCTTGCCATGGGGAAAGAGTTCTGATTTAAGCATCATTTTCAACCCTGGGCAGTGGTTGGAGATAAGGTCTAGGTTCTGGAGCCTGAAAACCGCAGTTGGGAAGAGATGACGACCTAAGGCCATGGCGGGTCCGATGTGCTCAGTGTGCGGCCAGCTGTCTGGGTGGGACCAGGAGGTCCAGGCTCAGGCTGGGTCAGAAGGGGAAATAGTGCCCAGGTCAGCCTATATGTTTGGGGTACAGCCGAATGGCGTGCAGGTTGATCCTCATTTGGGGTTTCGGGGTAGCCCTGAGGGCAATGTTTTACTTCTGTAGGGCACGCAGAGTGCGGCATTGTAGTTCTGGATTGCCAAACTGGAGGGCTTGTTGGCCAGTAGTCTGAGGACTGAGTCTGAGAACCCAAGCTAGGCCTTGGTTTCTGGGTGAGGATATGGCAGGCACAATCTACAGACCTCAATAGAGATCTCGTGCATCTGAAGTCAGGGCAAGGATCAGACGATCCCTCAGGTTGGACTTTCTGCCCTGATGGCCCTTTCTTGAAGGGGGTTGGATCACGAGGACATGGGGGTTTTCCCACGATGGGAGTTGTGAGAAGCTCCAAACTGCAAAGATACTTCTGCAGGACAATTGAGACCTGTTGGTTGGCTCCAGGCCAACGATTCCGAGCAGGGTTCTAAGGATGGATGGCTGGGTAGCCCACCTCGCATTCCAATTGTCTCCAAGCAACAAGACAGGTTAGATCTGCTGGATGTGGGGGGCAACCGAGGAGGCTGAGTTGAAATGGACTCTCCTGTGGATGTGTCCTAATATGTTTTTGTGTCTATGGAGACTTTGGAATGAAGCGGTGGCCCTGGGGCCCTGAAGGGTTCTCCTAAACAGAGGCTTTGACACAGCTCCAACGTGCATGTTTCCCATGTGTAGATGAGATTTGTTCTGATGGGTGAGTCAAGAAACAGCCATATGCTGGTATTGAAATCCAGGCCTCTGAGGAGAGATGCCTGGAAAACAAAGCAATGGATCCGATTAGTGCCTAGGGGCCTGTTCGTTCCTTTTTACCTCTGGGGACATCAGTCTACGGGTCTGAGTGCAGGTAGGAGCTCAGATGGGCTCGGATTGCCCCTGTTTGTCCTGGGAAGCCACAACTATTGGGATGGCCTCAGGGACTTTGGAGGTTATCCTACTAGTAGGGTTGTGGCCATTGGAATGGGCACATACAATTCCCTTGGAGAGGGCAAGTACAGTCCTCAGGTTTGGCTCCAGGGCCCTGAGCCTGTAGGGTGTGTAGGCCAGAGCTGTTTGGACAGTTGTCTGAAAACACAAACTCGGCTTATGTTTTGGGTCATAGGTATGGCAGGACTGATCTACAGACCATGAGGAGAACACTTCGGGATATGAAAAAAGGGCGAGTGTGAGGCTCTTGCTCAAGTTTTTGTCTCTGGATATCGTGTCACTCATGGTCGTTAAATTGCCGGATGACTTCATGGGAAATGGACGAGTCTTACTCTCTGGGGGTTCGGTCCCGTCCAAAGAGTTTGGGGTCATTCTGGGGATGGAAGAAGTCCGTTTTTTTGTTGTTGTTGTCGATTTGTTTCATTTTGTTTTTCAACTTCAGATGTCCCACCAAATGAGGGATTCCAGAGTAGAGCCCTGTGGTGGGGCGACTGGACAACCAGAAATCTGGTTAAAAATTGGGGACTAGGGACATGTCAAGCCCATTATGACATCTAATGGTCCAGCCACTGAGAGGACTTACTAGAGGACAGGACTCACGCTGAGGTCACAATGCGTGTTTATGCTCTCGTCGCACTCAAGAATGGGCGGGGCCTCAGGGTGAATGCTGGTTTCTCCTACACTGAACGTTGGACAACATGCCAACCACAAGGTTTCTTGCCATGGGTCAGGAAGAGTTCTGATTTCTGCATCACAGTCACCCGTGGGCAGTGATTGGAGATAAGGTCTAGGTTCTGAAGCCTGAAAACTGAGGTCGGGAAGAGATGATGACCTAAGGCCATGGCGGGTCTGATGTGCTCAGCGTGCGGTCAGCTGTCTGGGTGTTGGTCAGCAGGTCCGGGCTCAGGTTGTGTCAGACAGTGCATTAGTGCCCAGGTTAGACTATATAATTTGGGTACATTCGAGTGCCGTGTAGGTTTATCCTCATTTAAGCTGCCTGGGCTGCTCATTAGGCAATATATTTTTTCTAGAGGGCAGGCAGAGTGCTTTATTGTCGGTCCGGAATTGACAAACTTGAGGGCTTCGGGGCCAGGAGAGTGAGGACGGAATTCTGAGAACACAAGCTAGACTTCGGATTCAGGGTGAGGGCACGGCAGGTACCCCCTGCAGATCTGAACCAATATCTCATGCATCTGAAGTCAGGGCGAGGATCCGACGTTGGCTCAGGTTGGAGTTTCTGTGCATGACGGCCCCTCCATGAAGGGAGCGGAATCTCAAGGCCATGGAGGTTTTCCACGTTGGGAGATGTGGGATGCCCCCTTCAAGGATTCCTTCTGCGGGACAATTGAGACCTGTTGGACAGCTCCAGGACATCCCATATGGAATGACTCCACAGCACCGTTCCAGGATGGATGACTGGGCAGTCCGCCTCGCCTTCCAATTGTCTCCTAGCAACAAGACAGTTTAGATCTAATGGATCTGCGGGAGCTACCGGGGTGGCTGAGTTGAAATGCACTTTCCAGAGGATGGGTCCTAACATGTGTTTGTGTCCATGAGGGCCTTGGAATGGGGAGGTGGCACCGGGACCCTGAAGTATTCTCCTAAGCTTTGGCTTAGCTCCCATGCACAAGTTTCCTTGTGGAGACGAGATTTGTTCTGATGGGTGCCTCAGGAAATCCCCTCTGCTGGTATTGGAATCCAGGCTTTTGAGGAGACATGCCTGTAAACCAAAGCAATGGATCCGATAATGGCCTCGGGTCCTGTCTGGTTCAATCTTCTTGGTATGAGTGGAGGTAGATGAGTGGAGGTAGATGCCCAGCCGTAATCAACCGCCCTTTTTTGTCCCGGGCGACCTACACTATTGGGATGGCCTCAGGGACTTTGGAGGGTTCTCCTAATTTGTATGATGTTTGACAATGGAATGGGCAGAATTCCCATGGATTGGGTGGGGGCAGTCCTAATGTGTGGCTCCAGGGGACCCATCCTGGAGGGAGTGTGGCCCAGGGCTTTGAGGACAGAAGACTAAAAACACAAACTCAGCTTAAGTTTGGGGACGTAGGTATGGTACGCCCGATCTCCAAACCATGAGAAGAACTCTTCAGGATATGAAGAATGAGCGAGTCTGAGGCGCTTGCTCAGGCTTTTGTCTCTGGATTTTGTTTCAGCGATGGCCGTGGAATGTTGGGGAGGTCTCATGGGCCATGGACGAATCTTCCTCTCTGTGGATTTGGCCCGATCTCAATTGTTTTTCGTCAATCTGTGGGATGGGAAGACTCCTTTCAGGTTTTTTACCTCAGGTGTCCCACCAAAAGAGGAATTCCAAAGCAGAGCCCTGGGGAAGAGTGAAGGGACAACCCGAACTTTGGTTAAAAATTGGGGCCTAGGGGCATGGCAAGCCCAATATGCTGTCTCTTCATATAGGCCCTGAGAGGCCTTACCTGAGGACTGGGCTCAGGCTGAGGGTCACAATGTGTGTTTGTGACCAATGTGGCCCGCAAGCATGGGCTGGGCCACATGGGCCACGCTTGTTTCAACTACACTGAACGTTGGACAACATGCCAACCACAAGGTTTCTTGCCATGGGGAAAGAGTTCTGATTTCTGCATCATTTTCAGACCTGGGCAGTGGTTGGTGATAAGGCCTAGGTTCTGGAGCCTGAAAACCGCAGTTGGGAAGAGATGACGACCTAAGGCCATGGCGGGTCCGATGTGCTCAGTGTGCGGCCAGCTATCTGGGTGGGACCAGGAGGTCCAGGCTCAGGCTGGGTCAGAAGGGGAAATAGTGCCCAGGTCAGCCTATATGTTTGGGGTACAGCCTAATGGCGTGCAGGTTGATCCTCATTTGCGGTTTCGGGGTAGCCCTGAGGGCAATGTTTTACTTTTGTAGGGCAGGCAGAGTGCGGCATTGTAGTTCTGGATTGCCCAACTGGAGGGCTTGTGGGCCAGTAGTCTGAGGACGGAGTCTGAGAACCCAAGCTAGGCCTAGGTTTCTGGGTGAGGATATGGCAGGCACAATCTACCGACCTCAATCGAGATCTCGTGCATCTGAAGTCAGAGCAAAGATCAGACGATCGCTCAGGTTAGACTTTCTGCCCTGATGGCCCTTTCTTGAAGGGGGTTGGATCACGAGGACATGGGGGTTTTCCCACGATGGGAGTTGTGAGAAGCTCCAAACTGCAAAGATTCTTCTGCAGGACAATTGAGACCTGTTGGTTGGCTCCAGGCCAACGATTCCGAGCAGGGTTCTAAGGATGGATAGCCCACCTCGCATTCCAATTGTCTCCAAGCAACAAGACAGGTTAGATCTGCTGGATGTGGGGGGCAACCGAGGAGGCTGAGTTGAAATGGACTCTCCTGTGGATGTGTCCTAATATGTTTTTGTGTCTATGGAGACCTTGGAATGAAGCGGTGGCCCTGGGGCCCTGAAGGGTTCTCCTAAACAGAGGCTTTGACACAGCTCCAACGTGCATGTTTCCCATGTGTAGATGAGATTTGTTCTAATGGGTGAGTCAAGAAACAGCCATATGCTGGTATTGAAATCCAGGCCTCTGAGGAGAGATGCCTGGAAAACAAAGCAATGGATCCGATTAGTGCCTAGGGGCCTGTTCGTTCCTTTTTACCTCTGGGGACATCAGTCTACGGGTCTGAGTGCAGGTAGGTGCTCAGATGGGCTCAGATTGCCCCTGTTTGTCCTGGGAAGCCACAACTATTGGGATGGCCTCAGGGACTTTGGAGGTTATCCTACTAGTAGGGTTGTGGCCATTGGAATGGGCACATACAATTCCCTTGGAGAGGGCAAGTACAGTCCTCAGGTTTGGCTCCAGGGCCCTGAGCCTGTAGGGTGTGTAGGCCAGAGCTGTTTGGACAGTTGTCTGAAAACACAAACTCGGCTTATGTTTTGGTTCATAGGTATGGCAGGACTGATCTACAGACCATGAGGAGAACACTTCGGGATATGAAAAAAGGGCGAGTGTGAGGTTCTTGCTCAAGATTTTGTCTCTGGATATCGTGTCACTCATGGTCGTGAAATTGCCGGGTGACTTCATGGGAAATGGACGAGTCTTACTCTCTGGGGGTTCGGTCCCGTCCAAAGAGTTTGGGGTCATTCTGGGGATGGAAGAAGACCGTTTTTTTGTTGTTGTCAATTTGCTTCATTTTGTTTTTCAACCTCAGATGTCCCACCAAATGAGGGATTCCAGAGTAGAGCCCTGGGGTGGGGCGACTGGACAACCAGAAATCTGGTTAAAAATTGGGGACTAGGGACATGTCAAGCCCATTATGACATCTAATGGTCCAGCCACTGAGAGGACTTACTAGAGAACAGGACTCTCGTTGAGGTCACAATGCGTGTTTATGCTCTCGTCGCACGCAACAATGGGCGGGGCCTCAGTGTGAATGCTGGATTCTCCTACACTGAACGTTGGACAACATGCCAACCACAAGGTTTCTTGCCATGGGTCAGGAAGAGTTCTGATTTCTGCATCACAGTCACCCGTGGGCAGTGATTGGAGATAAGGTCTAGGTTCTGAAGCCTGAAAACTGAGGTCGGGAAGAGATGATGACCTAAGGCCATGGCGGGTCTGATGTGCTCAGCGTGCGGTCAGCTGTCTGGGTGTTGGTCAGCAGGTCCGGGCTCAGGTTGTGTCAGACAGTGCATTAGTGCCCAGGTTAGACTATATAAGTTGGGTACATTCGAGTGCCGTGTAGGTTTATCCTCATTTAAGCTGCCTGGGCTGCTCATTAGACAATATATATTTTCTAGAGGGCAGGCAGAGTGCTTCATTGTCGGTCCGGAATTGACAAACTTGAGGGCTTCGGGGCCAGGAGAGTGAGGACGGAAGTCTGAGAACACAAGCTAGACTTCGGATTCAGGGTGAGGGCACGGCAGGTACCCCCTGCATATCTGAACCAATATCTCATGCATCTGAAGTCAGGGCGAGGGTCCCACGTTGGCTCAGGTTGGAGTTTCTGTGCATGACGGCCCCTTCATGAAGGGAGCGGAATCTCAAGGCCATGGAGGTTTTCCACGTTGGGAGATGTGGGATGCCCACTTCAAGGATTCCTTCTGCGGGACAATTGAGACCTGTTGGACAGCTCCAGGACATCCCATATGGAATGACTCCAGAGCACAGTTCCAGGATGGATGCCTGGAAAGTCCGCCTCGCCTTCCAATTGTCGCCTAGCAACAAGACAGTTTAGATCTAATGGATCTGAGGGAGCAACCGGGGTGGCTGAGTTGAAATGCACATTCCAGAGGATGGGTCTAACGTGTGTTTATGTCCATGAGGGCCTTGGAATGGGGAGGTGGCACCGGGACCCTGAAGTATCTCCTAAGCTTTGGCATAGCTCCCATGCACAAGTTTCCTTGTGGAGACAAGATTTGTTCTGATGGGTGCCTCAGGAAATCCCCTCTGCTGGTATTGGAATCCAGGCTTTTGAGGAGACATGCCTGTAAACCAAAGCAATGGATCCGATAAAGGCCTCGGGTCCTGTCTGGTTCAATCTCCTTGGTATGAGTGGAGGTAGATGAGTGGAGGTAGATGCTCAGCCGGTATCAACCGCCCTTTTTGTCCCGGGCGACCTACACTATTGGGATGGCCTCAGGGACTTTGGAGGTTTCTCCTAATTTGTATGATTTTTGACAATGTAATGGGCAGAATTCCCATGGATTGGGTGGGGGCAGTCCTAATGTGTGGCTCCAGGGGCCCCAGCCTGGAGGGAGTGTGGCCCAGGACTTTGAGGACAGAAGACTGAAAACACAAACTCAGCTTAAGTTTGGGGACGTAATTATGGCACGCCTGATCTACAAACCATGAGAAGAACTCTTCAGGATATGAAGAATGAGCGAGTCTGAGGCGCTTGCTCAGGCTTTTATCTCTGGATTTTGTTTCAGCGATGGCCGTGGAATGTTGGGGCGGTCTCATGGGCCATGGACGAATCTTCCTCTCTGTGGATTTGACCCGATCCCAATTGTTTTTCGTCAATCTGTGGGATGGGAGGACACCTTTCAGGTTTGTTACCTCAGGTGTCCCACCAAAAGAGGAATTCCAAAGCAGATCCCTGGGGAAGAGTGAAGGGACAACCCGAACTATGGTTAAAAATTGGGGCCTAGGGGCATGGCAAGCCCAATATGCTGTCTCTTCATATAGGCCCTGAGAGGCCTTACCTGAGGACTGGGCTCAGGCTGAGGGTCACAATGTGTGTTTGTGACCAATGGGGCCCGCAAGCATGGGCTGGGCCTCATGGGCCACGCTTGTTTCAACTACACTGAACGTTAGACAACATGCCAACCACAAGGTTTCTTGCCATGGGGAAAGAGTTCTGATTTCTGCATCATTTTCAACCCTGGGCAGTGGTTGGAGATAAGGTCTAGGTTCTGAAGCCTGAAAACTGAGGTAGGGAAGAGATGATGACCTAAGGCCATGGCGGGTCTGATGTGCTCAGCGTGCGGTCAGCTGTCTGGGTGTTGGTCAGCAGGTCCGGGCTCAGGTTGTGTCAGACAGTGCATTAGTGCCCAGGTTAGACTATATAATTTGGGTACATTTGAGTGCCGTGTAGGTTTATCCTCATTTAAGCTGCCTGGGCTGCTCATTAGGCAATATATTTTTTCTAGAGGGCAGGCAGAGTGCTTCATTGTCGGTCCGGAATTGCCAAACTTGAGGGCTTCGGGGCCAGGAGAGTGATGACGGAAGTCTGAGAACACAAGCTAGACTTCGGATTCAGGGTGAGGGCACGGCAGGTAACCCCTGCAGATCTGAACCAATATCTCATGCATCTGAAGTCAGGGCGAGGATCCCACGTTGGCTGAGGTTGGAGTTTCTGTGCATGACGGCCCCTTCATGAAGGGAGCGGAATCTCGAGGCCATGGACGTTTTCCACGTTGGGAGATGTGGGATGCCCCCTTCAAGGATTCCTTCTGCGGGACAATTGAGACCTGTTGGACAGCTCCAGGATATCCCATATGGAATGACTCCAGAGCACCGTTCCAGGATAGATGCCTGGGAAGTCCGCCTCGCCTTCCATTTGTCTCCTAGCAACAAGACAGTTTAGATCTAATGGATCTGCGGGAGCAACCGGGGTGGCTGAGTTGAAATGCACTTTCCAGAGGATGGGTCCTAACGTGTATTTGTGTCCATGAGGACCTTGGAATGGGGAGGTGGCACCGGGACCCTGAAGTATTCTCCTAAGCTTTGGCTTAGCTACCATGCACAAGTTTCTTGTGGAGACGAGATTTGTTCTGATGAGTGCCTCAGGAAATCCCCTCTGCTGGTATTGGAAACCAGGCTTTTGATGAGACATGCCTGTAAACCAAAGCAATGGATTTGATAATGGCCTCGGGTCCTGTCTGGTTCAATCTCCTTGGTATGAGTGGAGGTAGATGAGTGGAGGTAGATGAGTGGAGGTAAATGCTCAGCCGGTATCAACCGCCCATTTTTTGTCCCGGGCGACCTACACTATTGGGATGGCCTCAGGGACTTTGGAGGGTTCTCCTAATTTGTACGATTTTTGACAATAGAATGGGCAGAATTCCCATGGATTGGGTGGGGGCAGTCCTAATGTGTGGCTCCAGGGGCCCCAGCCTGGAGGGAGTGTGGCCCAGGACTTTGAGGACAGAAGACTGAAAACACAAACTCAGCTTAAGTTTGGGGACGTAGGTATGGCACGCCCGATCTACAAACCATGAGAAGAACTCTTCAGGATATGAAGAATGAGCGAGTCTGAGGCGTTTGCTCAGGATTTTGTCTCTGGATTTTGTTTCTGCGATGGCCGTGGAATGTTGGGGAGGTCTCATGGGCCATGGACAAATCTTCCTCTCTGTGGATTTGGCCCGATCCCAATTGTTTTTCGTCAATCTGTGGGATGGGAGGACTCCTTTCAGGTTTGTTACCTCAGGTGTCCCACCAAAAGAGGAATTCCAAAGCAGAGCCCTGGGGAAGAGTGAAGGGACACCCCGAACTATGGTTAAAAATTGGGGCCTAGGGGCATGGCAAGCCCAATATGCTGTCTCTTCATATAGGCCCTGAGAGGCCTTACCTGAGGACTGGGCTCAGGCTGAGGGTCACAATGTGTGTTTGTGCCCAATGTGGCCCGCAATCATGGGCTGGGCCTCATGGGCCACGCTTGTTTCAACTACACTGAACATTGGACAACATGCCAAACACAAGGTTTCTTGCCATGGGGAAAGAGTTCTGATTTAAGCATCATTTTCAAACCTGGGCAGTGGTTGGAGATAAGGTCTAGGTTCTGGAGCCTGAAAACCGCAGTTGGGAAGAGATGAGGACCTAAGGCCATGGCGGGTCCGATGTGCTCAGTGTGCGGCCAGCTGTCTGGGTGGGACCAGGAGGTCCAGGCTCAGGCTGGGTCAGAAGGGGAAATAGTGCCCAGGTCAGCCTATATGTTTGGGGTACAGCCGAATGGCGTGCAGGTTGATCCTCATTTGGGGATTCGGGGTAGCCCTGAGGGCAATATTTTACTTCTGTAGGGCAGGCAGAGTGCGGCATTGTAGTTCTGGATTGCCAAAATGGAGGGCCTGTGCGCCAGTAGTCTGAGGACGGAGTCTGAGAACCCAAGCTAAGCCTAGGTTTCTGGGTGAGGATATGGCAGGCACAATCTACAGACCTCAATAGAGATCTCGTGCATCTGAAGTCAGGGCAAGGATCAGACGATCGCTCAGGTTGGACTTTCTGCCCTGATGGCCCTTTCTTGAAGGGGGTTGGATCACGAGGACATGGGGGTTTTCCCACGATGGGAGTTGTGAGATGCTCCAAACTGCAAAGATACTTCTGCAGGACAATTGAGACCTGTTGGTTGGCTCCAGGCCAACGATTCCGAGCAGGGTTCTAAGGATAGATGGCTGGGTAGCCCACCTCGCATTCCAATTGTCTCCAAGCAACAAGACAATTTAGATCTGCTGGATGTGGGGGGCAACCGAGGAGGCTGAGTTGAAATGGACTCTCCTGTGGATGTGTCCTAATATGTTTTTGTGTCTATGGAGACCTTGGAATGAAGCGGTGGCCCTGGGGCCCTGAAGGGTTCTCCTAAACAGAGGCTTTGACACAGCTCCAACGTGCATGTTTCCCATGTGTAGATGAGATTTGTTCTGATGGGTGAGTCAAGAAACAGCCATATGCTGGTATTGAAATCCAGGCCTCTGAGGAGAGATCCGGGAAAACCAAAGCAATGGATCCGATTAGTGCCTAGGGGCCTGTTCGTTCCTTTTTACCTCTGGGGACATCAGTCTACGGGTCTGAGTGCAGGTAGGTGCTCAGATGGGCTCAGATTGCCCCTGTTTGTCCTGGGAAGCCACAACTATTGGGATGGCCTCAGGGACTTTGGAGGTTATCCTACTAGTAGGGTTGTGGCCATTGGAATGGGCACATACAATTCCCTTGGAGAGGGCAAGTACAGTCCTCAGGTTTGGCTCCAGGGCCCTGAGCCTGTAGGGTGTGTACGCCAGAGCTGTTTGGACAGTTGTCTGAAAACAGAAACTCGGCTTATGTTTGGGTCATAGGTATGGCAGGACTGATCTACAGACCATGAGGAGAACACTTCGGGATATGAAAAAAGGGCGAGTGTGAGGCTCTTGCTCAAGTTTTTGTCTCTGGATATCGTGTCACTCATGGTCGTGAAATTGCCGGGTGACATCATGGGAAATGGACGAGTCTTACTCTCTGGGGGTTCGGTCCCGTCCAAAGAGTTTGGGGTCATTCTGGGGATGGAAGAAGTCCGTTTTTTTGTTGTTGTCGATTTGTTTCATTTTGTTTTTCAACCTCAGATGTCCCACCAAATGAGGGATTCCAGAGTAGAGCCCTGGGGTGGGGCGACTGGACAACCAGAAATCTGGTTAAAAATTGGGGACTAGGGACATGTCAAGCCCATTATGACATCTAATGGTCCAGCCACTGAGAGGACTTACTAGAGGACAGGACTCACGCTGAGGTCACAATGCGTGTTTATGCTCTCGTCGCACTCAAGAATGGGCGGGGCCTCAGGGTGAATGCTGGTTTCTCCTACACTGAACGTTGGACAACATGCCAACCACAAGGTTTCTTGCCATGGGTCAGGAAGAGTTCTGATTTCTGCATCACAGTCACCCGTGGGCAGTGATTGGAGATAAGGTCTAGGTTCTGAAGCCTGAAAACTGAGGTAGGGAAGAGATGATGACCTAAGGCCATGGCGGGTCTGATGTGCTCAGCGTGCGGTCAGCTGTCTGGGTGTTGGTCAGCAGGTCCGGGCTCAGGTTGTGTCAGACAGTGCATTAGTGCCCAGGTTAGACTATATAATTTGGGTACATTTGAGTGCCGTGTAGGTTTATCCTCATTTAAGCTGCCTGGACTGCTCATTAGGCAATATATTTTTTCTAGAGGGCAGGCAGAGTGCTTCATTGTCGGTCCGGAATTGCCAAACTTGAGGGCTTCGGGGCCAGGAGAGTGAGGACGGAAGTCTGAGAACACAAGCTAGACTTCGGATTCAGGGTGAGGGCACGGCAGGTAACCCCTGCAGATCTGAACCAATATCTCATGCATCTGAAGTCAGGGCGAGGATCCCACGTTGGCTGAGGTTGGAGTTTCTGTGCATGACGGCCCCTTCATGAAGGGAGCGGAATCTCGAGGCCATGGACGTTTTCCACGTTGGGAGATGTGGGATGCCCCCTTCAAGGATTCCTTCTGCGGGACAATTGAGACCTGTTGGACAGCTCCAGGATATCCCATATGGAATGACTCCAGAGCACCGTTCCAGGATAGATGCCTGGGAAGTCCGCCTCGCCTTCCATTTGTCTCCTAGCAACAAGACAGTTTAGATCTAATGGATCTGCGGGAGCAACCGGGGTGGCTGAGTTGAAATGCACTTTCCAGAGGATGGGTCCTAACGTGTATTTGTGTCCATGAGGACCTTGGAATGGGGAGGTGGCACCGGGACCCTGAAGTATTCTCCTAAGCTTTGGCTTAGCTACCATGCACAAGTTTCTTGTGGAGACGAGATTTGTTCTGATGAGTGCCTCAGGAAATCCCCTCTGCTGGTATTGGAAACCAGGCTTTTGAGGAGACATGCCTGTAAACCAAAGCAATGGATTTGATAATGGCCTCGGGTCCTGTCTGGTTCAATCTCCTTGGTATGAGTGGAGGTAGATGAGTGGAGGTAGATGAGTGGAGGTAAATGCTCAGCCGGTATCAACCGCCCATTTTTTGTCCCGGGCGACCTACACTATTGGGATGGCCTCAGGGACTTTGGAGGGTTCTCCTAATTTGTACGATTTTTGACAATAGAATGGGCAGAATTCCCATGGATTGGGTGGGGGCAGTCCTAATGTGTGGCTCCAGGGGCCCCAGCCTGGAGGCAGTGTGGCCCAGGACTTTGAGGACAGAAGACTGAAAACACAAACTCAGCTTAAGTTTGGGGACGTAGGTATGGCACGCCCGATCTACAAACCATGAGAAGAACTCTTCAGGATATGAAGAATGAGCGAGTCTGAGTCGCTTGCTCAGGATTTTGTCTCTGGATTTTGTTTCTGCGATGGCCGTGGAATGTTGGGGAGGTCTCATGGGCCATGGACAAATCTTCCTCTCTGTGGATTTGGCCCGATCCCAATTGTTTTTCGTCAATCTGTGGGATGGGAGGACTCCTTTCAGGATTGTTACCTCAGGTGTCCCACCAAAAGAGGAATTCCAAAGCAGAGCCCTGGGGAAGAGTGAAGGGACACCCCGAACTATGGTTAAAAATTGGGGCCTAGGGGCATGGCAAGCCCAATATGCTGTCACTTCATATAGGCCCTGAGAGGCCTTACCTGAGGACTGGGCTCAGGCTGAGGGTCACAATGTGTGTTTGTGACCAATGTGGCCCGCAAGCATGGGCTGGGCCTCATGGGCCACGCTTGTTTCAACTACACTGAACATTGGACAACATGCCAACCACAAGGTTTCTTGCCATGGGGAAAGAGTTCTGATTTAAGCATCATTTTCAACCCTGGGCAGTGGTTGGAGATAAGGTCTAGGTTCTGGAGCCTGAAAACCGCAGTTGGGAAGAGATGACGACCTAAGGCCATGGCGGGTCCGATGTGCTCAGTGTGCGGCCAGCTGTCTGGGTGGGACCAGGAGGTCCAGGCTCAGGCTGGGTCAGAAGGGGAAATAGTGCCCAGGTCAGCCTATATGTTTGGGGTACAGCCGAATGGCGTGCAGGTTGATCCTCATTTGGGGATTCGGGGTAGCCCTGAGGGCAATGTTTTACTTCTGTAGGGCACGCAGAGTGCGGCATTGTAGTTCTGGATTGCCAAAATGGAGGGCCTGTGGGCCAGTAGTCTGAGGACGGAGTCTGAGAACCCAAGCTAAGCCTAGGTTTCTGGGTGAGGATATGGCAGGCACAATCTACAGACCTCAATAGAGATCTCGTGCATCTGAAGTCAGGGCAAGGATCAGACGATCGCTCAGGTTGGACTTTCTGCCCTGATGGCCCTTTCTTGAAGGGGGTTGGATCACGAGGACATGGGGGTTTTCCCACGATGGGAGTTGTGAGATGCTCCAAACTGCAAAGATACTTCTGCAGGACAATTGAGACCTGTTGGTTGGCTCCAGGCCAACGATTCCGAGCAGGGTTCTAAGGATGGATGGCTGGGTAGCCCACCTCGCATTCCAATTGTCTCCAAGCAACAAGACAATTTAGATCTGCTGGATGTGGGGGGCAACCGAGGAGGCTGAGTTGAAATGGACTCTCCTGTGGATGTGTCCTAATATGTTTTTGTGTCTATGGAGACCTTGGAATGAAGCGGTGGCCCTGGGGCCCTGAAGGGTTCTCCTAAACAGAGGCTTTGACACAGCTCCAACGTGCATGTTTCCCATGTGTAGATGAGATTTGTTCTGATGGGTGAGTCAAGAAACAGCCATAAGCTGGTATTGAAATCCAGGCCTCTGAGGAGAGATGCCTGGAAACCAAAGCAATGGATCCGATGAGTGCCTAGGGGCCTGTTCGTTCATTTTTACCTCTGGGGACATCAGTCTACGGGTCTGAGTGCAGGTAGGTGCTCAGATGGGCTCAGATTGCCCCTGTTTGTCCTGGGAAGCCACAACTATTGGGATGGCCTCAGGGACTTTGGAGGTTATCCTACTAGTGGGGTTGTGGCCATTGGAATGGGCACATACAATTCCCTTGGAGAGGGCAAGTACAGTCCTCAGGTTTGGCTCCAGGGCCCTGAGCCTGTAGGGTGGGTAGGCCAGAGCTGTTTGGACAGTTGTCTGAAAAACAAACTCAGCTTATGTTTTGGGTCATAGGAATGGCAGGACTGATCTTCAGACCATGAGGAGATCACTACGAGATATGAAAAAAGGGCGAGTGTGAGGCTCTTGCTCAAGTTTTTGTCTCTGGATATCGTGTCACTCATGGTCGTGAAATTGCCGGGTGACATCATGGGAAATGGACGAGTCTTACTCTCTGGGTGTTCGGTACCGTCCAAAGAGTTTGGGGTCATTCTGGGGATGGAAGAAGTCCGTTTTTTTGTTGTTGTTGTCGATTTGTTTCATTTTGTTTTTCAACCTCAGATGTCCCACCAAATGAGGGATTCCAGAGTAGAGCCCTGGGGTGGGGCGACAGGACAACCAGAAATCTGGTTAAAAATTGGGGACTAGAGACATGTCAAGCCCATTATGACATCTAATGGTCCAGCCACTGAGAGGACTTACTAGAGGACAGGACACACGCTGAGGTCACAATGCGTGTTTATGCTCTCGTCGCACTCAAGAACGGGCGGGGCCTCAGGGTGAATGCTGGTTTCTCCTACACTGAAAGTTGGACAACATGCCAACCACAAGGTTTCTTGCCATGGGTCAGGAAGAGTTCTGATTTCTGCATCACAGTCACCCGTGGGCAGTGATTGGAGATAAGGTCTAGGTTCTGAAGCCTGAAAACTGAGGTAGGGAAGAGATGATGACCTAAGGCCATGGCGGGTCTGATGTGCTCAGCGTGCGGTCAGCTGTCTGGGTGTTGGTCAGCAGGTCCGGGCTCAGTTTGTGTCAGACAGTGCATTAGTGCCCAGGTTAGACTATATAATTTGGGTACATTCGAGTGCCGTGTAGGCTTATCCTCATTTAAGCTGCCTGGGCTGCTCATTAGGCAATATATTTTTTCTAGAGGGCAGGCAGAGTGCTTCATTGTCGGTCCGGAATTGCCAAACTTGAGGGCTTCGGGGCCAGGAGAGTGAGGACGGAAGTCTGAGAACACAAGCTAGAATTCGGATTCAGGGTGAGGGCACGGCAGGTACCCCCTGCAGATCTGAACCAATATCTCATGCATCTGAAGTCAGGGCGAGGATCCGACGTTGGCTCAGGTTGGAGTTTCTGTGCATGACGGCCCCTTCATGAAGGGAGCGGAATCTCGAGGCCATGGAGGTTTTCCACGTTGGGAGATGTGGGATGCCCCCTTCAAGGATTCCTTCTGCGGGACAATTGAGACCTGTTGGACAGCTCCAGGACATCCCATATGGAATGACGCCAGAGCACCGTTCCAGGATGGATGCCTGGGAAGTCCGCCTCGCCTTCCAATTGTCTCCTAGCAACAAGACAGTTTAGATCTAATGGATCTGCGGGAGAAACCGGGGTGGCTGAGTTGAAATGCACTTTCCAGAGGATGGGTCCTAACGTGTATTTGTGTCCTTGAGGGCTTTGGAATGGGGAGGTGGCACCGGGACCTGAAGTATTCTCCTAAGCTTTGGCTTAGCTACCATGCTCAAGTTTCCTTGTGGAGACGAAATTTGTTCTGATGAGTGCCTCAGGAAATCCCCTCTGCTGGTATTGGAATCCAGGCTTTTGAGGAGACATGCCTGTAAACCAAAGCAATGGATTAGATAATGGCCTCGGGTCCTGTCTGGTTCAATCTCCTTGGTATGAGTGGAGGTAGATGAGTGGAGGTAGATGCTCAGCCGGTATCAACCGCCCATTTTTTGTCCCGGGCGACCTACACTATTGGGATGGCCTCAGGGACTTTGGAGGGTTCTCCTAATTTGTACGATTTTTGACAATGGAATGGGCAGAATTGCCATGGATTGGGTGGGGGCAGTCCTAATGTGTGGCTCCAGGGGCCCCAGCCTGGAGGGAGTGTGGCCCAGGACTTTGAGGACAGAAGACTGAAAACACAAACTCAGCTTAAGTTTGGGGACGTAGGTATGGCACGCCCGATCTACAAACCATGAGAAGAACTCTTCAGGATATGAAGAATGAGCGAGTCTGAGGCGCTTGCTCAGGCTTTTTTCTCTGGATTTTGTTTCTGCGATGGTGTGGAATGTTGGGGAGGTCTCATGGGCCATGGACGAATCTTCCTCTCTGTGGATTTGGCCAGATCCCAATTGTTTTTCGTCAATCTGTGGGATGGGAGGACTCCTTTCAGGTTTGTTACCTCAGGTGTCCCACCAAAAGAGGAATTCCAAAGCAGAGCCCTGGGGAAGAGTGAAGGGACACCGCGAACTATGGTTAAAAATTGGGGCCTAGGGGCATGGTAAGCCCAATATGCTGTCTCTTCATATAGGCCCTGAGAGGCCTTACCTGAGGACTGGGCTCAGGCTGAGGGTCACAATGTGTGTTTGTGACCAATGTGGCCCACAAGCATGGGCTGGGCCTCATGGGCCACGCTTGTTTCAACTTCACTGAACATTGGACAACATGCCAACCACATGGTTTCTTGCCATGGGGAAAGAGTTCTGATTTCAGCATCATTTTCAAACCTGGGCAGTGGTTGGAGATAAGGTCTAGGTTCTGGAGCCTGAAAACCGCAGTTGGGAAGAGATGACGACCTAAGGCCATGGCGGGTCCGATGTGCTCAGTGTGCGGCCAGCTGTCTGGTTGGGACCAGGAGTTCCAGGCTCAGGCTGGGTCAGAAGGGGAAATAGTGCCCAGGTCAGCCTATATGTTTGCGGTACAGCCGAATGGCGTGCAGGTTGATCCTCATTTGGGGATTAGGGGTAGCCCTGAGGGCAATATTTTACTTCTGTAGGGCAGGCAGAGTGCGGCATTGTAGTTCCGATTGCCAAACTGGAGGGCCTGTGGGGCAGTAGTCTGAGGACGGAGTCTGAGAACCCAAGCTAAGCCTAGGTTTCTGGGTGAGGATATGGCAGGCACAATCTACAGACCTCAATAGAGATCTCGTGCATCTGAAGTCAGGGCAAGGATCAGACGATCGCTCAGGTTGGACTTTCTGCCCTGATGGCCCTTTCTTGAAGGGGGTTGGATCACGAGGACATGGGGGTTTTCCCACGATGGGAGTTGTGAGAAGCTCCAAACTGCAAAGATTCTTCTGCAGGACAATTGAGACCTGTTGGATGGCTCCAGGCCAACGATTCCGAGCAGGGTTCTAAGGATGGATGGCTGGGTAGCCCACCTCGCATTCCAATTGTCTCCAAGCAACAAGACAGGTTAGATCTGCTGGATGTGGGGGGCAACCGAGGAGGCTGAGTTGAAATGGACTCTCCTGTGGATGTGTCCTAATATGTTTTTGTGTCTATGGAGACCTTGGAATGAAGGGGTGGCCCTGGGGCCCTGAAGAGTTCTCCTAAACAGAGGCTTTGACACAGCTCCAACGTGCATGTTTCCCATGTGTAAATGAGATTTGTTCTGATGGGTGAGTCAAGAAACAGCCATATGCTGGTATTGAAATCCAGACCTCTGAGGAGTGATGCCTGGAAACCAAAGCAATGGATCCGATTAGTGCCTAGGGGCCTGTTCGTTCCTTTTTACCTCTGGGGACATCAGTCTACGGGTCTGAGTGCAGGTAGGTGTTCAGATGGGCTCAGATTGCTCCTGTTTGTCCTGGGAAGCCACAACTATTGGGATGGCATCAGGGACTTTGGAGGTTATCCTACTAGTAGGGTTGTTGCCATTGGAATGCGCACATACAATTCCCTTGGAGAGGGCAAGTACAGTCCTCAGGTTTGGCTCCAGGGCCCTGAGCCTGTAGGGTGTGTAGGCCAGAGCTGTTTGGACAGTTGTCTGAAAACACAAACTCGGCTTATGTTTTGGGTCATAGGTATGGCAGGACTGATCTACAGACCATGAGGAGAACACTTCGGGATATGAAAAAGGGGCGAGTGTGAGGCTCTTGCTCAAGTTTTTGTCTCTGGATATCGTGTCACTCATTGCCGTGAAATTGCCGGGTGACATCATGGGAAATGGACGAGTCTTACTCTCTGGGGGTTCGGTCCCGTCCAAAGAGTTTGGGGTCATTCTGGGGATGGAAGAAGTCCGTTTTTTTGTTGTTGTTGTCGATTTGTTTCATTTTGTTTTTCAACCTCAGATGTCCTACAAATGAGGGATTCCAGAGTAGAGCCCTGAGGTGGGGCGACTGGACAACCGGAAATCTGGTTAAAAATTGGGGACTAGGGACATATCAAGCCCATTATGACATCTAATGGTCCAGCCACTGAGAGGACTTACTAGAGGACAGGACTCACGCTGAGGTCACAATGCGTGTTTATGCTCTCGTCGCACTCAAGAATGGGCGGGGTCTCAGGGTGAATGCTGCTTTCTCCTACACTGAACGTTTGACAACATGCCAACCACAAGGTTTCTTGCCATGGGTCAGGAAGAGTTCTGATTTCTGCATCACAGTCACCCGTGGGCAGTGATTGGAGATAAGGTCTAGGTTCTGAAGCCTGAAAACTGAGGTAGGGAAGAGATGATGACCTAAGGCCATGGCGGGTCTGATGTGCTCAGCGTGCGGTCAGCTGTCTGGGTGTTGGTCAGCAGGTCCGGGCTCAGGTTGTGTCAGACAGTGCATTAGTGCCCAGGTTAGACTATATAATTTGGGTACATTCGAGTGCCGTGTAGGTATATCCTCATTTAAGCTGCCTGGGCTGCTCATTAGGCAACATATTTTTTCTAGAGGGCAGGCAGAGTGCTTCATTGTCGGTCCGGAATTGCCAAACTTGAGGGCTTCGGGGCCAGGAGAGTGAGGACGGAAGTCTGAGAACACAAGCTAGACTTCGGATTCAGGGTGAGGGCACGGCAGGTACCCCCTGCAGATCTGAACCAATATCTCAAGCATCTGAAGTCAGCGCGAGGATCCGACGTTGGCTCAGGTTGGAGTTTCTGTGCATGACGGCCCCTCCATGAAGGGAGCGGAATCTCGAGGCCATGGAGGTTTTCCACGTTGGGAGATGTGGGATGCCCCCTTCAAGGATTCCTTCTGCGGGACAATTGAGACCTGTTGGACAGCTCCAGGACATCCCATATGGAATGACTCCAGAGCACCGTTCCAGGATGGATGACTGGGCAGTCCGCCTCGCCTTCCAATTGTCTCCTAGCAACAAGACAGTTTAGATCTAATGGATCTGCGGGAGCAACCGGGGTGGCTGGGTTGAAATGCACTTTCCAGAGGATGGTTCCTAACATGTGTTTGTGTCCATGAGGGCCTTGGAATGGGGAGGTGGCACCGGGACCCTGAAGTATTCTCCTAAGCTTTGGCTTAGCTCCTATGCAGAAGTTTCCTTGTGGAGACGAGATTTGTTCTGATGGGTGCCTCAGGAAATCCCCTCTGCTGGTATTGGAATCCAGGCTTTTGAGGAGACATGCCTGTAAACCAAAGCAATGGATCCGATAATGGCCTTGGGTCCTGTCTGGTTCAATCTTCTTGGTATGAGTGGATGTAGATGAGTGGAGGTAGATGCTCAGCCGGTATCAACCGCCCTTTTTGTCCCGGGCGACCTACACTATTGGGATGGCCTCAGGGACTTTGGAGGGTTCTCCTAATTTGTACGATTTTTGACAATGGAATGGGCAGAATTCCCATGGATTGGGTGTGGGCAGTCCTAATGTGTGGCTCCAGGGGCCCCAGCCTGGAGGGAGTGTGGCCCAGGACTTTGAGGACAGAAGACTGAAAACACAAACTCAGCTTAAGTTTGGGGACGTAGGTATGGCACGCCCGATCTACAAACCATGAGAAGAACTCTTCATAATATGAAGAATGAGCGAGTCTGAGGCGCTTGCTCAGGCTTTTGTCTCTGGATTTTGTATCAGCGATGGCCGTAGAATGTCGGGGAGGCCTCATGGGCCATGGACGAATCTTCCTCTCTGTGAATTTGGCCCGATCCCAATTGTTTTTCGTCAATCTGTGGGATGGGAGGACTCCTTTCAGGTTTGTTACCTCAGGTGTCCCACCAAAAGAGGAATTCCAAAGCAGAGCCCTGGGGAAGAGTGAAGGGACAACCCGAACTATGGTTAAAAATTGGGGCCTAGGGGCATGGCAAGCCCAATATGCTGTCTCTTCATATAGGCCCTGAGAGGCCTTACCTGAGGACTGGGCTCAGGCTGAGGGTCACAATGTGTGTTTGTGCCCAATGTGGCCCGCAAGCATGGGCTGGGCCTCATGGTCCACGCTTGTTTCAACTACACTGAACATTGGACAACATGCCAACCACAAGGTTTCTTGCCATGGGGAAAGAGTTCTGATTTAAGCATCATTTTCAACCCTGGGCAGTGGTTGGAGATAAGGTCTAGGTTCTGGAGTCTGAAAACCGCAGTTGGGAAGAGATGACGACCTAAGGCCATGGCGGATCCGATGTGCTCAGTGTGCGGCCAGCTGTCTGGGTGGGACCAGGAGGTCCAGGCTCAGGCTGGGTCAGAAGGGGAAATAGTGCCCAGGTCAGCCTATATGTTTGGGGTACAGCCGAATGGCGTGCAGGTTGATCCTCATTTGGGGTTTCGGGGTAGCCCTGAGGGCAATGTTTTACTTCTGTAGGGCACGCAGAGTGCGGCATTGTAGTTCTGGATTGCCAAACTGGAGGGCTTGTTGGCCAGTAGTCTGAGGACTGTGTCTGAGAACCCAAGCTAGGCCTTGGTTTCTGGGTGAGGATATGGCAGGCACAATCTACAGACCTCAATAGAGATCTCGTGCATCTGAAGTCAGGGCAAGGATCAGACGATCCCTCAGGTTGGACTTTCTGCCCTGATGGCCCTTTCTTGAAGGGGGTTGGATCACGAGGACATGGGGGTTTTCCCACGATGGGAGTTGTGAGAAGCTCCAAACTGCAAAGATTCTTCTGCAGGACAATTGAGACCTGTTGATTGGCTCCAGGCCAACGATTCTGAGCAGGGTTCTAAGGATGGATGGCTGGGTAGCCCACCTCGCATTCCAATTGTCTCCAAGCAACAAGACAGGTTAGATCTGCTGGATGTGGGGGGCAACCGAGGAGGCTGAGTTGAAATGGACTCTCCTGTGGATGTGTCCTAATATGTTTTTGTGTCTATGGAGACCTTGGAATGAAGCGGTGGCCCTGGGGCCCTGAAGGGTTCTCCTAAACAGAGGCTTTGACACAGCTCCAACGTGCATGTTTCCCATGTGTAGATGAGATTTGTTCTGATGGGTGAGTCAAGAAACAGCCATATGCTGGTATTGAAATCCAGGCCTCTGAGGAGAGATGCCTGGAAAACAAAGCAATGGATCCGATTAGTGCCTAGGGGCCTGTTCGTTCCTTTTTACCTCTGGGGACATCAGTCTACGGGTCTGAGTGCAGGTAGGAGCTCAGATGGGCTCGGATTGCCCCTGTTTGTCCTGGGAAGCCACAACTATTGGGATGGCCTCAGGGACTTTGGAGGTTATCCTACTAGTAGGGTTGTGGCCATTGGAATGGGCACATACAATTCCCTTGGAGAGGGCAAGTACAGTCCTCAGGTTTGGCTCCAGGGCCCTGAGCCTGTAGGGTGTGTAGGCCAGAGCTGTTTGGACAGTTGTCTGAAAACACAAACTCGGCTTATGTTTTGGGTCATAGGTATGGCAGGACTGATCTATAGACCATGAGGAGAACACTTCGGGATATGAAAAAAGGGCGAGTGTGAGGCTCTTGCTCAAGTTTTTGTCTCTGGATATCGTGTCACTCATGGTCGTTAAATTGCCGGATGACTTCATGGGAAATGGACGAGTCTTACTCTCTGGGGGTTCGGTCCCGTCCAAAGAGTTTGGGGTCATTCTGGGGATGGAAGAAGTCCGTTTTTTTGTTGTTGTTGTCGATTTGTTTCATTTTGTTTTTCAACTTCAGATGTCCCACCAAATGAGGGATTCCAGAGTAGAGCCCTGTGGTGGGGCGACTGGACAACCAGAAATCTGGTTAAAAATTGGGGACTAGGGACATGTCAAGCCCATTATGACATCTAATGGTCCAGCCACTGAGAGGACTTACTAGAGGACAGGACTCAGGCTGAGGTCACAATGCGTGTTTATGCTCTCGTCGCACTCAAGAATGGGCGGGGCCTCAGGGTGAATGCTGATTCTCCTACACTGAACGTTGGACAACATGCCAACCACAAGGTTTCTTGCCATGGGTCAGGAAGAGTTCTGATTTCTGCATCACAGTCACCCGTGGGCAGTGATTGGAGATAAGGTCTAGGTTCTGAAGCCTGAAAACTGAGGTCGGGAAGAGATGATGACCTAAGGCCATGGCGGGTCTGATGTGCTCAGCGTGCGGTCAGCTGTCTGGGTGTTGGTCAGCAGGTCCGGGCTCAGGTTGTGTCAGACAGTGCATTAGTGCCCAGGTTAGACTATATAATTTGGGTACATTCGAGTGCCGTGTAGGTTTATCCTCATTTAAGCTGCCTGGGCTGCTCATTAGGCAATATATTTTTTCTAGAGGGCAGGCAGAGTGCTTTATTGTCGGTCCGGAATTGACAAACTTGAGGGCTTCGGGGCCAGGAGAGTGAGGACGGAAGTCTGAGAACACAAGCTAGACTTCGGATTCAGGGTGAGGGCACGGCAGGTACCCCCTGCAGATCTGAACCAATATCTCATGCATCTGAAGTCAGGGCGAGGATCCGACGTTGGCTCAGGTTGGAGTTTCTGTGCATGACGGCCCCTCCATGAAGGGAGCGGAATCTCAAGGCCATGGAGGTTTTCCACGTTGGGAGATGTGGGATGCCCCCTTCAAGGATTCCTTCTGCGGGACAATTGAGACCTGTTGGACAGCTCCAGGACATCCCATATGGAATGAATCCACAGCACCGTTCCAGGATGGATGACTGGGCAGTCCGCCTCGCCTTCCAATTGTCTCCTAGCAACAAGACAGTTTAGATCTAATGGATCTGCGGGAGCTACCGGGGTGGCTGAGTTGAAATGCACTTTCCAGAGGATGGGTCCTAACATGTGTTTGTGTCCATGAGGGCCTTGGAATGGGGAGGTGGCACCGGGACCCTGAAGTATTCTCCTAAGCTTTGGCTTAGCTCCCATGCACAAGTTTCCTTGTGGAGACGAGATTTGTTCTGATGGGTGCCTCAGGAAATCCCCTCTGCTGGTATTGGAATCCAGGCTTTTGAGGAGACATGCCTGTAAACCAAAGCAATGGATCCGATAATGGCCTCGGGTCCTGTCTGGTTCAATCTTCTTGGTATGAGTGGAGGTAGATGAGTGGAGGTAGATGCCCAGCCGTAATCAACCGCCCTTTTTTGTCCCGGGCGACCTACACTATTGGGATGGCCTCAGGGACTTTGGAGGGTTCTCCTAATTTGTATGATGTTTGACAATGGAATGGGCAGAATTCCCATGGATTGGGTGGGGGCAGTCCTAATGTGTGGCTCCAGGGGACCCATCCTGGAGGGAGTGTGGCCCAGGGCTTTGAGGACAGAAGACTAAAAACACAAACTCAGCTTAAGTTTGGGGACGTAGGTATGGTACGCCCGATCTACAAACCATGAGAAGAACTCTTCAGGATATGAAGAATGAGCGAGTCTGAGGCGCTTGCTCAGGCTTTTGTCTCTGGATTTTGTTTCAGCGATGGCCGTGGAATGTTGGGGAGGTCTCATGGGCCATGGGCGAATCTTCCTCTCTGTGGATTTGGCCCGATCTCAATTGTTTTTCGTCAATCTGTGGGATGGGAAGACTCCTTTCAGGTTTTTTACCTCAGGTGTCCCACCAAAAGAGGAATTCCAAAGCAGAGCCCTGGGGAAGAGTGAAGGGACAACCCGAACTTTGGTTAAAAATTGGGGCCTAGGGGCATGGCAAGCCCAATATGCTGTCTCTTCATATAGGCCCTGAGAGGCCTTACCTGAGGACTGGGCTCAGGCTGAGGGTCACAATGTGTGTTTGTGACCAATGTGGCCCGCAAGCATGGGCTGGGCCACATGGGCCACGCTTGTTTCAACTACACTGAACGTTGGACAACATGCCAACCACAAGGTTTCTTGCCATGGGGAAAGAGTTCTGATTTCTGCATCATTTTCAGACCTGGGCAGTGGTTGGTGATAAGGCCTAGGTTCTGGAGCCTGAAAACCGCAGTTGGGAAGAGATGACGACCTAAGGCCATGGCGGGTCCGATGTGCTCAGTGTGCGGCCAGCTATCTGGGTGGGACCAGGAGGTCCAGGCTCAGGCTGGGTCAGAAGGGGAAATAGTGCCCAGGTCAGCCTATATGTTTGGGGTACAGCCTAATGGCGTGCAGGTTGATCCTCATTTGGGGATTCGGGGTAGCCCTGAGGGCAATGTTTTACTTTTGTAGGGCAGGCAGAGTGCGGCATTGTAGTTCTGGATTGCCCAACTGGAGGGCTTGTGGGCCAGTAGTCTGAGGACTGAGTCTGAGAACCCAAGCTAGGCCTAGGTTTCTGGGTGAGGATATGGCAGGCACAATCTACCGACCTCAATCGAGATCTCGTGCATCTGAAGTCAGGGCAAGGATCAGACGATCGCTCAGGTTAGACTTTCTGCCCTGATGGCCCTTTCTTGAAGGGGGTTGGATCACGAGGACATGGGGGTTTTCCCACGATGGGAGTTGTGAGAAGCTCCAAACTGCAAAGATTCTTCTGCAGGACAATTGAGACCTGTTGGTTGGCTCCAGGCCAACGAACCCGAGCAGGGTTCTAAGGATGGATAGCCCACCTCGCATTCCAATTGTCTCCAAGCAAAAAGACAGGTTAGATCTGCTGGATGTGGGGGGCAACCGAGGAGGCTGAGTTGAAATGGACTCTCCTGTGGATGTGTCCTAATATGTTTTTGTGTCTATGGAGACCTTGGAATGAAGCGGTGGCCCTGGGGCCCTGAAGGGTTCTCCTAAACAGAGGCTTTGACACAGCTCCAACGTGCATGTTTCCCATGTGTAGATGAGATTTGTTCTGATGGGTGAGTCAAGAAACAGCCATATGCTGGTATTGAAATCCAGGCCTCTGAGGAGAGATGCCTGGAAAACAAAGCAATGGATCCGATTAGTGCCTAGGGGCCTGTTCGTTCCTTTTTACCTCTGGGGACATCAGTCTACGGGTCTGAGTGCAGGTAGGTGCTCAGATGGGCTCAGATTGCCCCTGTTTGTCCTGGGAAGCCACAACTATTGGGATGGCCTCAGGGACTTTGGAGGTTATCCTACTAGTAGGGTTGTGGCCATTGGAATGGGCACATACAATTCCCTTGGAGAGGGCAAGTACAGTCCTCAGGTTTGGCTCCAGGGCCCTGAGCCTGTAGGGTGTGTAGGCCAGAGCTGTTTGGACAGTTGTCTGAAAACACAAACTCGGCTTATGTTTTGGTTCATAGGTATGGCAGGACTGATCTACAGACCATGAGGAGAACACTTCGGGATATGAAAAAAGGGCGAGTGTGAGGTTCTTGCTTAAGTTTTTGTCTCTGGATATCGTGTCACTCATGGTCGTGAAATTGCCGGGTGACTTCATGGGAAATGGACGAGTCTTACTCTCTGGGGGTTCGGTCCCGTCCAAAGAGTTTGGGGTCATTCTGGGGATGGAAGAAGACCGTTTTTTTGTTGTTGTCAATTTGCTTCATTTTGTTTTTCAACCTCAGATGTCCCACCAAATGAGGGATTCCAGAGTAGAGCCCTGGGGTGGGGCGACTGGACAACCAGAAATCTGGTTAAAAATTGGGGACTAGGGACATGTCAAGCCCATTATGACATCTAATGGTCCAGCCACTGAGAGGACTTACTAGAGGACAGGACTCTCGTTGAGGTCACAATGCGTGTTTATGCTCTCGTCGCACGCAACAATGGGCGGGGCCTCAGTGTGAATGCTGGATTCTCCTACACTGAACGTTGGACAACATGCCAACCACAAGGTTTCTTGCCATGGGTCAGGAAGAGTTCTGATTTCTGCATCACAGTCACCCGTGGGCAGTGATTGGAGATAAGGTCTAGGTTCTGAAGCCTGAAAACTGAGGTCGGGAAGAGATGATGACCTAAGGCCATGGCGGGTCTGATGTGCTCAGCGTGCGGTCAGCTGTCTGGGTGTTGGTCAGCAGGTCCGGGCTCAGGTTGTGTCAGACAGTGCATTAGTGCCCAGGTTAGACTATATAAGTTGAGTACATTCGAGTGCCGTGTAGGTTTATCCTCATTTCAGCTGCCTGGGCTGCTCATTAGACAATATATATTTTCTAGAGGGCAGGCAGAGTGCTTCATTGTCGGTCCGGAATTGACAAACTTGAGGGCTTCGGGGCCAGGAGAGTGAGGACGGAAGTCTGAGAACACAAGCTGGACTTCGGATTCAGGGTGAGGGCACGGCAGGTACCCCCTGCATATCTGAACCAATATCTCATGCATCTGAAGTCAGGGCGAGGGTCCCACGTTGGCTCAGGTTGGAGTTTCTGTGCATGACGGCCCCTTCATGAAGGGAGCGGAATCTCAAGGCCATGGAGGTTTTCCACGTTGGGAGATGTGGGATGCCCCCTTCAAGGATTCCTTCTGCGGGACAATTGAGGACTGTTGGACAGCTCCAGGACATCCCATATGGAATGACTCCAGAGCACAGTTCCAGGATGGATGCCTGGAAAGTCCGCCTCGCCTTCCAATTGTCGCCTAGCAACAAGACAGTTTAGATCTAATGGATCTGAGGGAGCAACCGGGGTGGCTGAGTTGAAATGCACATTCCAGAGGATGGGTCTAACGTGTGTTTATGTCCATGAGGGCCTTGGAATGGGGAGGTGGCACCGGGACCCTGAAGTATCTCCTAAGCTTTGGCATAGCTCCCATGCACAAGTTTCCTTGTGGAGACGAGATTTGTTCTGATGGGTGCCTCAGGAAATCCCCTCTGCTGGTATTGGAATCCAGGCTTTTGAGGAGACATGCCTGTAAACCAAAGCAATGGATCCGATAAAGGCCTCGGGTCCTGTCTGGTTCAATCTCCTTGGTATGAGTGGAGGTAGATGAGTGGAGGTAGATGCTCAGCCGGTATCAACCGCCCTTTTTGTCCCGGGCGACCTACACTATTGGGATGGCCTCAGGGACTTTGGAGGTTTCTCCTAATTTGTATGATTTTTGACAATGGAATGGGCAGAATTCCCATGGATTGGGTGGGGGCAGTCCTAATGTGTGGCTCCAGGGGCCCCAACCTGGAGGGAGTGTGGCCCAGGACTTTGAGGACAGAAGAATGAAAACACAAACTCAGCTTAAGTTTGGGGACGTAATTATGGCACGCCTGATCTACAAACCATGAGAAGAACTCTTCAGGATATGAAGAATGAGCGAGTCTGAGGCGCTTGCTCAGGCTTTTATCTCTGGATTTTGTTTCAGCGATGGCCGTGGAATGTTGGGGCGGTCTCATGGGCCATGGACGAATCTTCCTCTCTGTGGATTTGACCCGATCCCAATTGTTTTTCGTCAATCTGTGGGATGGGAGGACACCTTTCAGGTTTGTTACCTCAGGTGTCCCACCAAAAGAGGAATTCCAAAGCAGATCCCTGGGGAAGAGTGAAGGGACAACCCGAACTATGGTTAAAAATTGGGGCCTAGGGGCATGGCAAGCCCAATATGCTGTCTCTTCATATAGGCCCTGAGAGGCCTTACCTGAGGACTGGGCTCAGGCTGAGGGTCACAATGTGTGTTTGTGACCAATGGGGCCCGCAAGCATGGGCTGGGCCTCATGGGCCACGCTTGTTTCAACTACACTGAACGTTAGACAACATGCCAACCACAAGGTTTCTTGCCATGGGGAAAGAGTTCTGATTTCTGCATCATTTTCAACCCTGGGCAGTGGTTGGAGATAAGGTCTAGGTTCTGGAGCCTGAAAACCGCAGTTGGGAAGAGATGACGACCTAAGGCCATGGCGGGTCCGATGTGCTCTGTGTGCGGCCAGCTGTCTGCGTGGGACCAGGAGGTCCAGGCTCAGGCTGGGTCAGAAGGGGAAATAGTGCCCAGGTCAGCCTATATGTTTGGGGTACAGCCGAATGGCGTGCAGGTTGATCCTCATTTGGGGTTTCGGGGTAGCCCTGAGGGCAATGTTTGACTTCTGTAGGGCAGGCAGAGTGCGGCATTGTAGTTCTGGATTACCCAACTGGAGGGCTTGTGGGCCAGTAGTCTGAGGACGGAGTCTGAGAACCCAAGCTAGGCCTAGGTTTCTGGGTGAGGATATGGCAGGCACAATCTACAGACCTCAATAGAGATCTCGTGGATCAGACGATCGCTCAGGTTGGACTTTCTGCCCTGATGGCCCTTTCTTGAATGGGGTTGGATCACGAGGACATGGGCGCTTTCCCATGATGGGAGTTGTGAGAAGTTCCAAACTGCAAATTCTTCTGCAGGACAATTGAGACCTGTTGGTTGGCTCCAGGCCAACGATTCCGAGCAGGGTTCTAAGGATGGATGGCTGGGTAGCCCACCTCGCATTCCAATTGTCTCCAAGCAACAAGACAGGTTAGATCTGCTGGATGTGGGGGGCAACCGAGGAGGCTGAGTTTAAATGGACTCTCCTGTGAATGTGTCCTAATATGTTTTTGTGTCTATGGAGACCTTGGTGTGAAGCGGTGGCCCTGGGGCCCTGAAGGGTTCTCCTAAACAGAGGCTTTGACACAGCTCCAACGTGCATGTTTCCCATGTGTAGATGAGTTTTGTTCTGATGGGTGAGTCAAGAAACAGCCATATGCTGGTATTGAAATCCAGGCCTCTGAGGAGAGATGCCTGGAAACCAAAGCAATGGATCCGATTAGTGCCTAGGGGCCTGTTCGTTCCTTTTTATCTTTGGGGACATCAGTCTACGGGTCTGAGTGCAGGTAGGTGCTCAGATGGGCTCAGATTGCCCCTGTTTGTCCTGGGAAGCCACAACTATTGGGATGGCCTCAGGGACTTTGGAGGTTATCCTATTAGTAGGGTTGTGGCCATTGGAATGGGCACATACAATTCCCTTGGAGAGGGCAAGTACAGTCCTCAGGTTTGGCTCCAGGGCCCTGAGCCTGTAGGGTGTGTAGGCCAGAGCTGTTTGGACAGTTGTCTGAAAACACAAACTCGGCTTATGTTTTTGGTCCAGGTATGGCAGGACTGATCTACAGACCATGAGGAGAACACTTCGGGATATGAAAAAAGGGCGAGTGTGAGGCTCTTGCTCAAGTTTATGTCTCTGGATATCGTGTCACTCATGGTCGTGAAATTGCCGGGTGACTTCATGGGAAATGGACGAGTCTTACTCTCTGGGGGTTCGGTCCCGTCCAAAGAGTTTGGCGTCATTCTGGGAATGGAAGAAGTCCGTTTTTTTGTTGTTGTTGTCGATTTTTTTCATTTTGTTTTTCAACCTCAGATGTCCCACCAAATGAGGGATTCCAGAGTAGAGCCCTGTGGTGGGGTGACTGGACAACCAGAAATCTGTTTAAAAATTGGGGACTAGGGACATGTCAAGCCCATTATGACATCTAATGGTCCAGCCACTGAGAGGACTTACTAGAGGACAGGACTCACGCTGAGGTCACAATGCGTGTTTATGCTCTCGTCGCACTCAAGAATGGGCGGGCCTCAGGGTGAATGCCTGTTTCTCCTACACTGAACGTTGGACAACATGCCAACCACAAGGTTTCTTGCCATGGGTCAGGAAGAGTTCTGATTTCTGCATCACAGTCACCCGTGGGCAGTGATTGGAGATAAGGTCTAGGATCTGAAGCCTGAAAACTGAGGTAGGGAAGAGATGATGACCTAAGGCCATGGCGGGTCTGATGTGCTCAGGGTGCGGTCAGGTGTCTGGGTGTTGATCAGCAGGTCCGGGCTCAGGTTGTGTCAGACAGTGCATTAGTGCCCAGGTTAGACTATATAATTTGGGTACATTCGAGTGCCGTGTAGGTTTATCTTCATTTAAGCTGCCTGGGCAGCTCATTAGGCAATATATTTTTTCTAGAGGGCAGGCAGAGTGCTTCATTGTCGGTCCGGAATTGCCAAACTTGAGGGCTTCGGGGCCAGAAGAGTGAGGACGGAAGTCTGAGAACACAAGCTAGACTTCGGATTCAGGGTGAGGGCACGGCAGGTTCCCCCTGCAGATCTGAACCAATATCTCATGCATCTGAAGTCAGGGCGAGGATCCCACGTTGGCTCAGGTTGGAGTTTCTGTGTATGACGGCCCCTTCATGAAGGGAGCGGAATCTCGAGGCCATGGAGGTTTTCCACGTTGGGAGATATGGGATGCCCCCTTCAAGGATTCCTTCTGCGGGACAATTGAGACCTGTTGGACAGCTCCAGGACATCCCATATGGAATGACTCCAGAGCACCGTTCGAGGATGGATGCCTGGGAAGTCTGCCTCGCCTTCCAATTGTCTCCTAGCAACAAGACAGTTTAGATCTAATGGATCTGCGGGAGCAACCGGGGTGGCTGAGTTGAAATGCACTTTCCAAAAGATGGGTCCTAACGTGTCTTTGTGTCCATGAGGGCCTTGAATGGGGAGGTGGCACCGGGACCCTGAATTATTCTCCTAAGCTTTGGCATAGCTCCCATGCACAAGTTTCCTTGTGGAGACGTGATTTGTTCTGATGGGTGCCTCAGGAAATCCCCTCTGCTGGTATAGGAATCCAGGCTTTTGAGGAGACGTGCCTGTAAACCAAAGCAATAGATCTGATAATGGCCTCGGGTCCTGTCTGGTTCAATCTTCTTGGTATGAGTGGAGGTAGATGAGTGGAGGTAGATGCTCAGCTGGTATCACCCGCCCTTTTTTTTCCCGGTCGACCTACACTATTGGGATGGCCTCAGGGACTTTGGAGGGTTCTCCTAATTTGTACGATTTTTGACAATGGAATGGGCAGAATTCCCATGGATTGGGTGGGGGCAGTCCTAATGTGTGGCTCCAGGGGCCCCAGCCTGGAGGGAGTGTGGCCCAGTACTTTGAGGACAGAAGACTGAAAACACAAACTCAGCTTAAGTTTGGGGACGTAGGTATGGCACGCCCGATCTACAAACCATGAGAAGAACTCTTCAGGATATGAAGAATGAGCGAGTCTGAGGCGCTTGCTCAGGCTTTTGTCTCTGGATTTTGTTTCAGCGATGGCCGTGGAATGTTGGGGAGGTCTCATGGGCCATGGACAAATCTTCCTCTCTGTGGATTTGGCCCGATCCCAATTGTTTTTCGTCAATCTGTGGGATGGAGGACTCCTTTCAGGTTTGTTACCTCAGGTGTCCCACCAAAAGAGGAATTCCAAAGCAGAGCCCTGGGGAAGAGTGAAGGGACACCGCGAACTATGGTTAAAAATTGGGGCCTAAGGGCATGGAAAGCCCAATATGCTGTCTCTTCATATGGGCCCTGAGAGGCCTTACTGAAGCCTGGGCTCAGGCTGAGGGTCACAATGTGTCTTTGTGACCAATGTGGCCCGCAAGCATGGGCTGGGCCTCATGGGCCACGCTTGTTTCAACTACACTGAACGTTGGACAACATGCCAACCACAAGGTTTCTTCCATGGGGAAAGAGTTCTGATTTCTGCATCATTTTCAACCCTGGGCAGTGGTTGGAGATAAGGTCTAGGTTCTGGAGCCAGAAAACCGCAGTTGGGAAGAGATGACGACCTAAGGCCATGCGGGACCGATGTGCTCAGTGTGCGGCCAGCTGTCTGGGTGGGACCAGGAGGTCCAGGCTCAGGCTAAGTCAGAAGGGGAAATAGTGCCCAGGTCAGCCTATATGTTTGGGGTACAGCCGAATGGCGTGCAGGTTGATCCTCATTTGGGGTTTCGGTGTAGCCCTGAGGGCAATGTTTTACTTCTGTAGGGCAGGCAGAGTGCGGCATTTTAGTTCTGGATTGCCCAACTGGAGGGCTTGTGGGCCAGTAGTCTGAGGACGGAGTCTGAGAACCCAAGCTAGGCCTAGGTTTCTGGGTGAGGATATGGCAGGCACAATCTACAGACCTCAATAGAGATCTCGTGCATCTGAAGTCAGGGCAAGGATCAGACGATCGCTCAGGTTGGACTTTCTGCCCTGATGGCCCTTTCTTGAAGGGGGTTGGATCACGAGGACATGGGGGTTTTCCCACGATGGGAGTTGTGAGAAGCTCCAAACTGCAAAGATTCTTCTCAGGACAATTGAGATCTGTTGGTTGGCTCCAGGCCAACGATTCCGAGCAGGGTTCTAAGGATGGATGGCTGGGTAGCCCACCTCGCATTCCAATTGTCTCCAAGCAACAAGACAGGTTAGATCTGCTGGATGTGGGGGGCAACCGAGGAGGCTGAGTTGAAATGGACTCTCCTGTGGATGTGTCCTAATATGTTTTTGTGTCTATGGAGACCTTGGTGTGAAGCGGTGGCCCTGGGGCCCTGAAGGGTTCTCCTAAACAGAGGCTTTGACACAGCTCCAACGTGCATGTTTCCCATGTGTAGATGAGTTTTGTTCTGATGGGTGAGTCAAGAAACAGCCATATGCTGGTATTGAGATCCAGGCCTCTGAGGAGAGATGCCTGCAAAACAAAGCAATGGATCCGATTAGTGCCTAGGGGCCTGTTCGTTCCTTTTTACCTTTGGGGACATCAGTCTACGGGTCTGAGTGCAGGTAGGTGCTCAGATGGGCTCAGATTGCCCCTGTTTGTCCTGGGAAGCCACAACTATTGGGATGGCCTTAGGGACTTTAGAGGTTATCCTATTAGTAGGGTTGTGGCCATTGGAATGGGCACATACAATTCCCTTGGAGAGGGCAAGTACAGTCCTCAGGTTTGGCTCCAGGGCCCTGAGCCTGTAGGGTGTGTAGGCCAGAGCTGTTTGGACAGTTGTCTGAAAACACAAACTCGGCTTATGTTTTTGGTCCAGGTATGGCAGGACTGATCTACAGACCATGAGGAGAACACTTCGGGATATGAAAAAAGGGCGAGTGTGAGGCTCTTGCTCAAGTTTATGTCTCTGGATATCGTGTCACTCATGGTCGTGAAATTGCCGGGTGACTTCATGGGAAATGGACGAGTCTTACTCTCTGGGGGTTCGGTCCCGTCCAAAGAGTTTGGGGTCATTCTGGGGATGGAAGAAGTCCGTTTTTTTGTTGTTGTTGTCGATTTGTTTCATTTTGTTTTTCAACCTCAGATGTCCCACCAAATGAGGGATTCCAGAGTAGAGCCCTGGGGTGGGGCGACTGGACAACCAGAAATCTGGTTAAAAATTGGGGACTAGGGACATGTCAAGCCCAATATGACATCTAATGGTCCAGCCACTGAGAGGACTTACTAGAGGACAGGACTCACGCTGAGGTCACAATGCGTGTTTATGCTCTCGTCGCACTCAAGAATGGGAGGGGCCTCAGGGTGAATGCTTGTTTCTCCTACACTGAACGTTGGACAACATGCCAACCACAAGGTTTCTTGCCATGGGTCAGGAAGAGTTCTGATTTCTGCATCACAGTCACCCGTGGGCAGTGATTGGAGATAAGGTCTAGGATCTGAAGCCTGAAAACTGAGGTAGGGAAGAGATGATGACCTAAGGCCATGGCGGGTCTGATGTGCTCAGCGTGGGGTCAGCTGTCTGGGTGTTGGTCAGCAGGTCCGGGCTCAGGTTGTGTCAGACAGTGCATTAGTGCCCAGGTTAGACTATATAATTTGGGTACATTCGAGTGCCGTGTAGGTTTATCTTCATTTAAGCTGCCTGGGCAGCTCATTAGGCAATATATTTTTTCTAGAGGGCAGGCAGAGTGCTTCATTGTCGGTCCGGAATTGCCAAACTTGAGGGCTTCGGGGCCAGGAGAGTGAGGAAGGAAGTCTGAGAACCCAAGGAGACTTCGGATTCAGGGTGAGGGCACGGCAGGTTCCCCCTGCAGATCTGAACCAATATCTCATGCATCTGAAGTCAGGGCGAGGATCCCACGTTGGCTCAGGTTGGAGTTTCTGTGTATGACGGCCCCTTCATGAAGGGAGCGGAATCTCGAGGCCATGGAGCTTTTCCTCGTTGGGGGATGTGGGATGCCCCCTTCAAGGATTCCTTCTGCGGGACAATTGAGACCTGTTGGACAGCTCCAGGATATCCCATATGGAATGACTCCAGAGCACCGTTCGAGGATGGATGCCTGGGAAGTCTGACTCGCCTTCCAATTGTCTCCTAGCAACAAGACAGTTTAGATCTAATGGATCTGCGGGAGCAACCGGGTTGGCTGAGTTGAAATGCACATTCCAGAGAATGGGTCCTAACGTGTGTTTGTGTCCATGAGGGCCTTGGAATGGGGAGGTGGCACCGGGACCCTGAATTATTCTCCTAAGCTTTGGCATAGCTCCCTTGCACAAGTTTCCTTGTGGAGAAGTGATTTGTTCTGATGGGTGCCTCAGGAAATCCCCTCTGCTGGTATAGGAATCCAGGCTTTTGAGGAGACATGCCTGTAAACCAAAGCAATGGATCCGATAATGGCCTCGGGTCCTGTCTGGTTCAATCTTCTTGGTATGAGTGGAGGTAGATGAGTGGAGGTAGATGCTCAGCTGGTATCACCCGCCCTTTTTTTTCCCGGTCGACCTACACTATTGGGATGGCCTCAGGGACTTTGGAGGGTTCTCCTAATTTGTACGATTTTTGACAATGGAATGGGCAGAATTCCCATGGATTGGGTGGGGGCAGTCCTAATGTGTGGCTCCAGGGGCCCCAGCCTGGAGGGAGTGTGGCCCAGTACTTTGAGGACAGAAGACTGAAAACACAAACTCAGCTTAAGTTTGGGGACGTAGGTATGGCACGCCCGATCTACAAACCATGAGAAGAACTCTTCAGGATATGAAGAATGAGCGAGTCTGAGGCGCTTGCTCAGGCTTTTGTCTCTGGATTTTGTTTCAGCGATGGCCGTGGAATGTTGGGGAGGTCTCATGGGCCATGGACGAATCTTCCTCTCTGTGGATTTGGCCGAATCTCAATTGCTTTTCGTCAATCTGTGGGATGGGAGGACTCCTTTCAGGTTTGTTACCTCAGGTGTCCCACCAAAAGAGGAATTCCAAAGCAGAGCCCTGGGGAAGAGTGAAGGGACACCCCGAACTATGGTTAAAAATTGGGGCCTAGGGGCATGGCAAGCCCAATATGCTGTCTCTTCATATAGGCCCTGAGAGGCCTTACTGAGGCCTGGGCTCAGGCTGAGGGTCACAATGTGTCTTTGTGACCAATGTGGCCCGCAAGCATGGGCTGGGCCTCATGGGCCACGCTTGTTTCAACTACACTCACGTTGGACAACATGCCAACCACAAGGTTTCTTGCCATGGGGAAAGAGTTCTGATTTCTGCATCATTTTCAACCCTGGGCAGTTGTTGGAGATAAGGTCTAGGTTCTGGAGCCTGAAAACCGCAGTTGGGAAGAGATGACGACCTAAGGCCATGCGGGACCGATGTGCTCAGTGTGCGGCCAGCTGTCTGGGTGGGACCAGGAGGTCCAGGCTCAGGCTAGGTCAGAAGGGGAAATAGTGCCCAGGTCAGCCTATATGTTTGGGGTACAGCCGAATGGCGTGCAGGTTGATCCTCATTTGGGGTTTCGGTGTAGCCCTGAGGGCAATGTTTTACTTCTGTAGGGCAGGCAGAGTGCGGCATTGTAGTTCTGGATTGCCAAACTGGAGGGCTTGTGGGCCAGTAGTCTGAGGACGGAGTATGAGAACCCAAGCTAGGCCTAGGTTTCTGGGTGAGGATATGGCAGGCACAATCTACAGACCTCAATAGAGATCTCGTGCATCTGAAGTCAGGGCAAAGTTCAGACGATCGCTCCTGTTGGACTTTCTGCCCTGATGGCCCGTTCTTGAAGGGGGTTGGATCACGAGGACATGGGGGTTTTCGCACGATGGGAGTTGTGAGAAGCTCCAAACTGCAAAGATTCTTCTGCAGGACAATTGAGACCTGTTGGTTGGCTCCAGGCCAACGATTCCGAGCAGGGTTCTAAGGATGGATGGCTGGGTAGCCCACATCGCCTTCCAATTGTCTCCAAGCAACAAGACAGGTTAGATCTGCTTTATGTGGGGGGCAACCGAGGAGGCTGAGTTGAAATGGACTCTCCTGTGGATGTGTCCTAATATGTTTTTGTGTCTATGGAGACCTTTGAATGAAGCGGTGGCCCTGGGGCCCTGAAGGGTTCTCCTAAACAGAGGCTTTGACACAGCTCCAACGTGCATGTTTCCCATGTGTAGATGAGATTTGTTCTGATGGGTGAGTCAAGAAACAGCCATATGCTGGTATTGATATCAAGGCCTCTGATGAGAGATGCCTGCAAACCAAAGCAAGGGATCCGATTAGTGCCTAGGGGCCTGTTCGTTCCTTTTTACCTCTGGGGACATCAGTCTACAGGTCTGAGTGCAGATAGGTGCTCAGATGGGCTCAGATTGCCCCTGTTTGTCCTGGGAAGCCACAACTATTGGGATGGCCTCAGGGACTTTTGAGGTTATCCTACTAGTAGGGTTGTGGCCTTTGGAATGGGCACATACAATTCCCTTGGAGACGGCAAGTACAGTTCTCCGGTTTGGCTCCAGGAGCCTGAGCCTGTAGGGCGTGTAGGCCAGAGCTGTTTGGACAGTTGTCTGAAAACACAAACTCGGCTTATGTTTTGGGTCATAGGTATGGCAGGACTGATCTACAGACCTTGAGGAGAACACTTCGGGATATGAAAAAAGGGCGAGTGTGAGGCTCTTGCTCAAGTTTTTGTCTCTGGATATCGTGTCACTCATGGTCGTGAAATTGCCGGGTGACTTCATGGGAAATGGACCAGTCTTACTCTCTGGGGGTTCGGACCCGTCCAAAGAGTTTGGGCTCATTCTGGGGATGGAAGAAGTCCGTTTTTTTGTTGTTGTTGTCGATTTGTTTCATTTTGTTTTTCAACCTCAGATGTCCCACCAAATGAGGGATTCCAGAGTAGAGCCCTGGGGTGGGGCGACAGGACAACCAGAAATCTGGTTAAAAATTGGGGACTAGGGACATGTCAAGCCCATTATGACATCTAATGGTCCAGCCACTGAGAGGACTTACTAGAGGACAGGACTCACGCTGAGGTCACAATGCGTGTTTATGCTCTCGTCCCACTCAAGAATGGGCGGGGCCTCAGGGTGAATGCCTGTTTCTCCTACACTGAACGTTGGACAACATGCCAACCACAAGGTTTCTTGCCATGGGTCAGGAAGAGTTCTGATTTCTGCATCACAGTCACCCGTGGGCAGTGATTGGAGATAAGGTCTAGGATCTGAAGCCTGAAAACTGAGGTAGGGAAGAGATGATGACCTAAGGCCATGGCGGGTCTGATGTGCTCAGGGTGCGGTCAGGTGTCTGGGTGTTGATCAGCAGGTCCGGGCTCAGGTTGTGTCAGACAGTGCATTAGTGCCCTGGTTAGACTATATAATTTGGGTACATTTGAGTGCCGTGTAGGTTTATCTTCATTTAAGCTGCCTGGGCAGCTCATTAGGCAATATATTTTTTCTAGAGGGCAGGCAGAGTGCTTCATTGTCGGTCCGGAATTGCCAAACTTGAGGGCTTCGGGGCCAGGAGAGTGAGGACGGAAGTCTGAGAACACAAGCTAGACTTCGGATTCAGGGTGAGGGCACGGCAGGTTCCCCCTGCAGATCTGAACCAATATCTCATGCATCTGAAGTCAGGGCGAGGATCCCACGTTGGCTCAGGTTGGAGTTTCTGTGTATGACGGCCCCTTCATGAAGGGAGCGGAATCTCGAGGCCATGGAGGTTTTCCACGTTGGGAGATATGGGATGCCCCCTTCAAGGATTCCTTCTGCGGGACAATTGAGACCTGTTGGACAGCTCCAGGACATCCCATATGGAATGACTCCAGAGCACCGTTCGAGGATGGATGCCTGGGAAGTCTGCCTCGCCTTCCAATTGTCTCCTAGCAACAAGACAGTTTAGATCTAATGGATCTGCGGGAGCAACCGGGGTGGCTGAGTTGAAATGCACTTTCCAAAAGATGGGTCCTAACGTGTGTTTGTGTCCATGAGGGCCTTGGAATGGGGAGGTGGCACCGGGACCCTGAATTATTCTCCTAAGCTTTGGCATAGCTCCCATGCACAAGTTTCCTTGTGGAGACGTGATTTGTTCTGATGGGTGTCTCAGGAAATCCCCTCTGCTGGTATAGGAATCCAGGCTTTTGAGGAGACGTGCCTGTAAACCAAAGCAATAGATCTGATAATGGCCTCGGGTCCTGTCTGGTTCAATCTTCTTGGTATGAGTGGAGGTAGATGAGTGGAGGTAGATGCTCAGCTGGTATCAACCGCCCATTTTTTATCCCGGGCGACCTACACTATTGGGATGGCCTCAGGGACTTTGGAGGGTTCTCCTAATTTGTACGATTTTTGACAATAGAATGGGCAGAATTCCCATGGATTGGGTGGGGGCAGTCCTAATGTGTGGCTCCAGGGGCCCCAGCCTGGAGGGAGTGTGGCCCAGTACTTTGAGGACAGAAGACTGAAAACACAAACTCAGCTTAAGTTTGGGGACGTAGGTATGGCACGCCCGATCTACAAACCATGAGAAGAACTCTTCAGGATATGAAGAATGAGCGAGTCTGAGGCGCTTGCTCAGGCTTTTGTCTCTGGATTTTGTTTCAGCGATGGCCGTGGAATGTTGGGGAGGTCTCATGGGCCATGGACAAATCTTCCTCTCTGTGGATTTGGCCCGATCCCAATTGTTTTTCGTCAATCTGTGGGATGGAGGACTCCTTTCAGGTTTGTTACCTCAGGTGTCCCACCAAAAGAGGAATTCCAAAGCAGAGCCCTGGGGAAGAGTGAAGGGACACCGCGAACTATGGTTAAAAATTGGGGCCTAGGGGCATGGAAAGCCCAATATGCTGTCTCTTCATATAGGCCCTGAGAGGCCTTACTGAAGCCTGGGCTCAGGCTGAGGGTCACAATGTGTCTTTGTGACCAATGTGGCCCGCAAGCATGGGCTGGGCCTCATGGGCCACGCTTGTTTCAACTACACTGAACGTTGGACAACATGCCAACCACAAGGTTTCTTCCATGGGGAAAGAGTTCTGATTTCTGCATCATTTTCAACCCTGGGCAGTGGTTGGAGATAAGGTCTAGGTTCTGGAGCCAGAAAACCGCAGTTGGGAAGAGATGACGACCTAAGGCCATGCGGGACCGATGTGCTCAGTGTGCGGCCAGCTGTCTGGGTGGGACCAGGAGGTCCAGACTCAGGCTAGGTCAGAAGGGGAAATAGTGCCCAGGTCAGCCTATATGTTTGGGGTACAGCCGAATGGCGTGCAGGTTGATCCTCATTTGGGGTTTCGGTGTAGCCCTGAGGGCAATGTTTTACTTCTGTAGGGCAGGCAGAGTGCGGCATTTTAGTTCTGGATTGCCCAACTGGAGGGCTTGTGGGCCAGTAGTCTGAGGACGGAGTCTGAGAACCCAAGCTAGGCCTAGGTTTCTGGGTGAGGATATGGCAGGCACAATCTACAGACCTCAATAGAGATCTCGTGCATCTGAAGTCAGGGCAAGGATCAGACGATCGCTCAGGTTGGACTTTCTGCCCTGATGGCCCTTTCTTGAAGGGGGTTGGATCACGAGGACATGGGGGTTTTCCCACGATGGGAGTTGTGAGAAGCTCCAAACTGCAAAGATTCTTCTCAGGACAATTGAGATCTGTTGGTTGGCTCCAGGCCAACGATTCCGAGCAGGGTTCTAAGGATGGATGGCTGGGTAGCCCACCTCGCATTCCAATTGTCTCCAAGCAACAAGACAGGTTAGATCTGCTGGATGTGGGGGGCAACCGAGGAGGCTGAGTTGAAATGGACTCTCCTGTGGATGTGTCCTAATATGTTTTTGTGTCTATGGAGACCTTGGAATGAAGCGGTGGCCCTGGGGCCCTGAAGGGTTCTCCTAAACAGAGGCTTTGACACAGCTCCAACGTGCATGTTTCCCATGTGTAGATGAGTTTTGTTCTGATGGGTGAGTCAAGAAACAGCCATATGCTGGTATTGAGATCCAGGCCTCTGAGGAGAGATGCCTGGAAACCAAAGCAATGGATCCGATTAGTGCCTAGGGGCCTGTTCGTTCCTTTTTACCTTTGGGGACATCAGTCTACGGGTCTGAGTGCAGGTAGGTGCTCAGATGGGCTCAGATTGCCCCTGTTTGTCCTGGGAAGCCACAACTATTGGGATGGCCTTAGGGACTTTAGAGGTTATCCTATTAGTAGGGTTGTGGCCATTGGAATGGGCACATACAATTCCCTTGGAGAGGGCAAGTACAGTCCTCAGGTTTGGCTCCAGGGCCCTGAGCCTGTAGGGTGTGTAGGCCAGAGCTGTTTGGACAGTTGTCTGAAAACACAAACTCGGCTTATGTTTTTGGTCCAGGTATGGCAGGACTGATCTACAGACCATGAGGAGAACACTTCGGGATATGAAAAAAGGGCGAGTGTGAGGCTCTTGCTCAAGTTTATGTCTCTGGATATCGTGTCACTCATGGTCGTGAAATTGCCGGGTGACTTCATGGGAAATGGACGAGTCTTACTCTCTGGGGGTTCGGTCCCGTCCAAAGAATTTGGGGTCATTCTGGGGATGGAAGAAGTCCGTTTTTTTGTTGTTGTTGTCGATTTGTTTCATTTTGTTTTTCAACCTCAGATGTCCCACCAAATGAGGGATTCCATAGTAGAGACCTGGGGTGGGGCGACTGGACAACCAGAAATCTGGTTAAAAATTGGGGACTAGGGACATGTCAAGCCCATTATGACATCTAATGGTCCAGCCACTGAGAGGACTTACTAGAGGACAGGACTCACGCTGAGGTCACAATGCGTGTTTATGCTCTCGTCGCACTCAAGAATGGGCGGGGCCTCAGGGTGAATGCTTGTTTCTCCTACACTGAACGTTGGACAACATGCCAACCACAAGGTTTCTTGCCATGGGTCAGGAAGAGTTCTGATTTCTGCATCACAGTCACCCGTGGGCAGTGATTGGAGATAAGGTCTAGGATCTGAAGCCTGAAAACTGAGGTAGGGAAGAGATGATGACCTAAGGCCATGGCGGGTCTGATGTGCTCAGGGTGCGGTCAGGTGTCTGGGTGTTGATCAGCAGGTCCGGGCTCAGGTTGTGTCAGACAGTGCATTAGTGCCCAGGTTAGACTATATAATTTGGGTACATTCGAGTGCCGTGTAGGTTTATCTTCATTTAAGCTGCCTGGGCAGCTCATTAGGCAATATATTTTTTCTAGAGGGCAGGCAGAGTGCTTCATTGTCGGTCCGGAATTGCCAAACTTGAGGGCTTCGGGGCCAGGAGAGTGAGGAAGGAAGTCTGAGAACCCAAGGAGACTTCGGATTCAGGGTGAGGGCACGGCAGGTTCCCCCTGCAGATCTGAACCAATATCTCATGCATCTGAAGTCAGGGCGAGGATCCGACGTTGGCTCAGGTTGGAGTTTCTGTGTATGACGGCCCCTTCATGAAGGGAGCGGAATCTCGAGGCCATGGAGCTTTTCCACGTTGGGGGATGTGGGATGCCCCCTTCAAGGATTCCTTCTGCGGGACAATTGAGACCTGTTGGACAGCTCCAGGATATCCCATATGGAATGACTCCAGAGCACCGTTCGAGGATGGATGCCTGGGAAGTCTGCCTCGCCTTCCAATTGTCTCCTAGCAACAAGACAGTTTAGATCTAATGGATCTGCGGGAGCAACCGGGTTGGCTGAGTTGAAATGCACATTCCAGAGAATGGGTCCTAACGTGTGTTTGTGTCCATGAGGGCCTTGGAATGGGGAGGTGGCACCGGGACCCTGAATTATTCTCCTAAGCTTTGGCATAGCTCCCTTGCACAAGTTTCCTTGTGGAGAAGTGATTTGTTCTGATGGGTGCCTCAGGAAATCCCCTCTGCTGGTATAGGAATCCAGGCTTTTGAGGAGACATGCCTGTAAACCAAAGCAATGGATCCGATAATGGCCTCGGGTCCTGTCTGGTTCAATCTTCTTGGTATGAGTGGAGGTAGATGAGTGGAGGTAGATGCTCAGCTGGTATCACCCGCCCTTTTTTTTCCCGGTCGACCTACACTATTGGGATGGCCTCAGGGACTTTGGAGGGTTCTCCTAATTTGTACGATTTTTGACAATGGAATGGGCAGAATTCCCATGGATTGGGTGGGGGCAGTCCTAATGTGTGGCTCCAGGGGCCCCAGCCTGGAGGGAGTGTGGCCCAGTACTTTGAGGACAGAAGACTGAAAACACAAACTCAGCTTAAGTTTGGGGACGTAGGTATGGCACGCCCGATCTACAAACCATGAGAAGAACTCTTCAGGATATGAAGAATGAGCGAGTCTGAGGCGCTTGCTCAGGCTTTTGTCTCTGGATTTTGTTTCAGCGATGGCCGTGGAATGTTGGGGAGGTCTCATGGGCCATGGACGAATCTTCCTCTCTGTGGATTTGGCCGAATCTCAATTGCTTTTCGTCAATCTGTGGTATGGGAGGACTCCTTTCAGGTTTGTTACCTCAGGTGTCCCACCAAAAGAGGAATTCCAAAGCAGAGCCCTGGGGAAGAGTGAAGGGACACCGCGAACTATGGTTAAAAATTGGGGCCTAGGGGCATGGCAAGCCCAATATGCTGTCTCTTCATATAGGCCCTGAGAGGCCTTACTGAGGCCTGGGCTCAGGCTGAGGGTCACAATGTGTCTTTGTGACCAATGTGGCCCGCAAGCATGGGCTGGGCCTCATGGGCCACGCTTGTTTCAACTACACTGAACGTTGGACAACATGCCACGCACAAGGTTTCTTGCCATGGGGAAAGAGTTCTGATTCTGCATAATTTTCAACCCTGGGCAGTGGTTGGAGATAAGGTCTAGGTTCTGGTGCCTGAAAACCGCAGTTGGGACGAGATGACGACCTAAGGCCATGGCGGGTCCGATGTGCTCAGTGTGCGGCCAGCTGTCTGGGTGGGACCAGAGGTCCAGGCTCAGGCTGGGTCAGTAGGGGAAATAGTGCCCATGTCAGCCTATATGTTTGGGGTACAGCCGAATGGCGTGCAGGTTGATCCTCATTTGGGGTTTCGGGGTAGCCCTGAGGGCAATGTTTTACTTCTGTAGGGCAGGCAGAGTGCGGCATTGTAGTTCTGGATTCCCTAACTGGAGGGCTTGTGGGCCAGTAGTCTGAGGACGGAGTCTGAGAACCCAAGCTAGGCCTAGGTTTCTGGGTGAGGATATGGCAGGCACAATCTACAGACCTCAATAGAGATCTCGTGCATCTGAAGTCACGGCAAGGCTCAGACGATCGCTCAGGTTGGACTTTCTGCCCTGATGGCCCTTTCTGGAAGGGGGTTGGATCACGAGGACATGGGGGCTTTCCCACGATGGGAGTTGTGAGAAGCTCCAAACTGCAAAGATTCTTCTGCAGGACAATTGAGACCTGTTGGTTGGCTCCAGGCCAACGATTCCGAGCAGGGTTCTAAGGATGGATGGCTGGGTAGCCCACCTCGCATTCCAATTGTTTCCAAGCAACAAGACAGGTTAGATCTGCTGGATGTGGGGGGCAACCGAGGAGGCTGAGTTGAAATGGACTCTCCTGTGAATGTGTCCTAATATGTTTTTGTGTCTATGGAGACTTTGGAATGAAGCGGTGGCCCTGGGGCCCTGAAGGGTTCTCCTAAACAGAGGCTTTGACACAGCTCCAACGTGCATGTTTCCCATGTGTAGATGAGTTTTGTTCTGATGGGTGAGTAAAGAAACAGCCATATGCTGGTATTGAGATCCAGGCCTCTGAGGAGAGATGCCTGGAAACCAAAGCAATGGATCCGATTAGTGCCTAGGGGCCTGTTCGTTCCTTTTTACCTCTGGGGACATCAGTCTACGGGTCTGAGTGCAGGTAGGTGCTCAGATGGGCTCAGATTGCCCCTGTTTGTCCTAGGAAGCCACAACTATTGGGATGGCCTTAGGGACTTTAGAGGTTATCCTATTAGTAGGGTTGTGGCCATTGGAATGGGCACATACAATTCCCTTGGAGAGGGCAAGTACAGTCCTCAGGTTTGGCTCCAGGGCCCTGAGCCTGTAGGGTGTGTAGGCCAGAGCTGTTTGGACAGTTGTCTGAAAACACAAACTCGGCTTATGTTTTTGGTCCAGGTATGGCAGGACTGATCTACAGACCATGAGGAGAACACTTCAGGATATGAAAAAAGGGCGAGTGTGAGGCTCTTGCTCATGTTTATGTCTCTGGATATCGTGTCACTCATGGTCGTGAAATTGCCGGGTGACTTCATGGGAAATGGACGAGTCTTACTCTCTGGGGGTTCGGTCCCGTCCAAAGAGTTTGGGGTCATTCTGGGGATGGAAGAAGTCCGTTTTTTTGTTGTTGTTGTCGATTTGTTTCATTTTGTTTTTCAACCTCAGATGTCCCATGAAATGAGGGATTCCAGAGTAGAGCCCTGGGGTGGGGCGACAGGACAACCAGAAATCTGGTTAAAAATTGGGGACTAGGGACATGTCAAGCCCATTATGACATCTAATGGTCCAGCCACTGAGAGGACTTACTAGAGGACAGGACACACGCTGAGGTCACAATGCGTGTTTATGCTCTCGTCGCACTCAAGAATGGGCGGGGCCTCAGGGTGAATGCTGGTTTCTCCTACACTGAACGTTGGACAACATGCCAACCACAAGGTTTCTTGCCATGGGTCAGGAAGAGTTCTGATTTCTGCATCACAGTCACCCGTGGGCAGTGATTGGAGATAAGGTCTAGGTTCTGAAGCCTGAAAACTGAGGTAGGGAAGAGATGATGACCTAAGGCCATGGCGGGTCTGATGTGCTCAGCGTGGGGTCAGCTGTCTGGGTGTTGGTCAGCAGGTCCGGGCTCAGGTTGTGTCAGACAGTGCATTAGTGCCCTGGTTAGACTATATAATTTGGGTACCTTCGAGTGCCGTTTAGGTTTATCCTCATTTAAGCTGCCTGGGCTGCTCATTAGGGAATATATTTTTTCTAGAGGGCAGGCAGAGTGCTTCATTGTCGGTCCGGAATTGCCAAACTTGAGGGATTCGGGGCCAGGAGAGTGAGGACGGAAGTCTGAGAACACAAGCTAGACTTCGGATTAAGGGTGAGGGCACGGCAGGTACCCCCTGCAGATCTGAACCAATATCTCATGCATCTGAAGTCAGGGCGAGGATCCGACGTTGGCTCAGTTTGGAGTTTCTGTGCATGACGGCCCCTTCATGAAGGGAGCGGAATCTCGAGGCCATGGAGGTTTTCCACGTTGGGAGATGTGGGATGCCCCCTTCAAGGATTCCTTCTGCGGGACAATTGAGACCTGTTGGACAGCTCCAGGACATCCCATATGGAATGACTCCAGAGCACAGTTCGAGGATGGATGCCTGGGAAGTCCGCCTCGCCTTCCAATTGTCTCCTAGCAACAAGACAGTTTAGACCTAATGGATCTGCGGGAGCACCCGGGGTGGCTGAGTTGAAATGCACTTTCCAGAGGATGGGTCCTAACGTGTGTTTGTGTCCATGAGGGCCTTGGAATGGGGAGGTGGTACCGGGACCCTGAAGTTTTCTCCTAAGCTTTGGCATAGCTCCCATGCACAAGTTTCCTTGTGGAGACGAGATTTGTTCTGAAGGGTGCCTCAGGAAATCCCCTCTGCTGGTATTGGAATCCAGGCTTTTGAGGAGACATGCCTGTAAACCAAAGCAATGGATCCGATAATGGCCTCGGGTCCTGTCTGGTTCAATCTTCTTGGTATGAGTGGAGGTAGATGAGTGGAGGTAGATGCTCAGCTGGTATCACCCGCCCTTTTTTGTCCCGGTCGACCTACACTATTGGGATGGCCTCAGGGACTTTGGAGGGTTCTCCTAATTTGTACGATTTTTGACAATGGAATGGGCAGAATTCCCATGGATTGGGTGGGGGCAGTCCTAATGTGTGGCTCCAGGGGCCCCAGCCTGGAGGGAGTGTGGCCCAGTACTTTGAGGACAGAAGACTGAAAACACAAACTCAGCTTAAGTTTGGGGACGTAGGTATGGCACGCCCGATCTACAAACCATGAGAAGAACTCTTCAGGATATGAAGAATGAGCGAGTCTGAGGCGCTTGCTCAGGCTTTTGTCTCTGGATTTTGTTTCAGCGATGGCCGTGGAATGTTGGGGAGGTCTCATGGGCCATGGACGAATCTTCCTCTCTGTGGATTTGGCCCAATCCCAATTGTTTTTCTTCAATCTGTGGGATGGGAGGACTCCTTTCAGGTTTGTTACCTCAGGTGTCCCACCAAAAGAGGAATTCCAAAGCAGAGCCCTGGCGAAGAGTGAAGGGACACCACGAACTATGGTTAAAAATTGGGGCCTAGGGGCATGGCAAGCCCAATATGCTGTCTCTTCATATAGGCCCTGAGAGGCCTTACCTGAGGACTGGGCTCAGGCTGAGGGTCACAATGTGTGTTTGTGACCAATGTGGCCCGCAAGCATGGGCTGGGCCTCATGGGCCACGCTTGTTTCAACTACACTGAACGTTGGACAACATGCCACGCACAAGGTTTCTTGCCATGGGGAAAGAGTTCTGATTCTGCATCATTTTCAACCCTGGGCAGTGGTTGGAGATAAGGTCTAGGTTCTGGTGCCTGAAAACCGCAGTTGGGACGAGATGACGACCTAAGGCCATGGCGGGTCCGATGTGCTCAGTGTGCGGCCAGCTGTCTGGGTGGGACCAGAGGTCCAGGCTCAGGCTGGGTCAGTAGGGGAAATAGTGCCCATGTCAGCCTATATGTTTGGGGTACAGCCGAATGGCGTGCAGGTTGATCCTCATTTGGGGTTTCGGGGTAGCCCTGAGGGCAATGTTTTACTTCTGTAGGGCAGGCAGAGTGCGGCATTGTAGTTCTGGATTCCCTAACTGGAGGGCTTGTGGGCCAGTAGTCTGAGGACGGAGTCTGAGAACCCAAGCTAGGCCTAGGTTTCTGGGTGAGGATATGGCAGGCACAATCTACAGACCTCAATAGAGATCTCGTGCATCTGAAGTCAGGGCAAGGCTCAGACGATCGCTCAGGTTGGACTTTCTGCCCTGATGGCCCTTTCTTGAAGGGGGTTGGATCACGAGGACATGGGGGTTTTCCCACGATGGGAGTTGTGAGAAGCTCCAAACTGCAAAGATTCTTCTGCAGGACAATTGAGACCTGTTGGTTGGCTCCAGGCCAACGATTCCGAGCAGGGTTCTAAGGATGGATGGCTGGGTAGCCCACCTCGCATTCCAATTGTCTCAAAGCAACAAGACAGGTTAGATCTGCTGGATGTGGGGGGCAACCGAGGAGGCTGAGTTGAAATGGACTCTCCTGTGAATGTGTCCTAATATGTTTTTGTGTCTATGGAGACTTTGGAATGAAGCGGTGGCCCTGGGGCCCTGAAGGGTTCTCCTAAACAGAGGCTTTGACACAGCTCCAACGTGCATGTTTCCCATGTGTAGATGAGTTTTGTTCTGATGGGTGAGTAAAGAAACAGCCATATGCTGGTATTGAGATCCAGGCCTCTGAGGAGAGATGCCTGGAAACCAAAGCAATGGATCCGATTAGTGCCTAGGGGCCTGTTCGTTCCTTTTTACCTCTGGGGACATCAGTCTACGGGTCTGAGTGCAGGTAGGTGCTCAGATGGGCTCAGATTGCCCCTGTTTGTCCTAGGAAGCCACAACTATTGGGATGGCCTTAGGGACTTTAGAGGTTATCCTATTAGTAGGGTTGTGGCCATTGGAATGGGCACATACAATTCCCTTGGAGAGGGCAAGTAAAGTCCTCAGGTTTGGCTCCAGGGCCCTGAGCCTGTAGGGTGTGTAGGCCAGAGCTGTTTGGACAGTTGTCTGAAAACACAAACTCGGCTTATGTTTTTGGTCCAGGTATGGCAGGACTGATCTACAGACCATGAGGAGAACACTTCAGGATATGAAAAAAGGGCGAGTGTGAGGCTCTTGCTCAAGTTTATGTCTCTGGATATCGTGTCACTCATGGTCGTGAAATTGCCGGGTGACTTCATGGGAAATGGACGAGTCTTACTCTCTGGGGGTTCGGTCCCGTCCAAAGAGTTTGGGGTCATTCTGGGGATGGAAGAAGTCCGTTTTTTTGTTGTTGTTGTCGATTTGTTTCATTTTGTTTTTCAACCTCAGATGTCCCATGAAATGAGGGATTCCAGAGTAGAGCCCTGTGGTGGGGTGACAGGACAACCAGAAATCTGGTTAAAAATTGGGGACTAGGGACATGTCAAGCCCATTATGACATCTAATGGTCCAGCCACTGAGAGGACTTACTAGAGGACAGGACACACGCTGAGGTCACAATGCGTGTTTATGCTCTCGTCGCACTCAAGAATGGGCGGGGCCTCAGGGTGAATGCTGGTTTCTCCTACACTGAACGTTGGACAACATGCCAACCACAAGGTTTCTTGCCATGGGTCAGGAAGAGTTCTGATTTCTGCATCACAGTCACCCGTGGGCAGTGATTGGAGATAAGGTCTAGGTTCTGAAGCCTGAAAACTGAGGTAGGGAAGAGATGATGACCTAAGGCCATGGCGGGTCTGATGTGCTCAGCGTGGGGTCAGCTGTCTGGGTGTTGGTCAGCAGGTCCGGGCTCAGGTTGTGTCAGACAGTGCATTAGTGCCCTGGTTAGACTATATAATTTGGGTACATTCGAGTGCCGTGTAGGTTTATCTTCATTTAAGCTGCCTGGGCAGCTCATTAGGCAATATATTTTTTCTAGAGGGCAGGCAGAGTGCTTCATTGTCGGTCCGGAATTGCCAAACTTGAGGGCTTCGGGGCCAGGAGAGTGAGGAAGTAAGTCTGAGAACACAAGGAGACTTCGGATTCAGGGTGAGGGCACGGCAGGTTCCCCCTGCAGATCTGAACCAATATCTCATGCATCTGAAGTCAGGGCGAGGATCAGACGTTGGCTCAGGTTGAGTTTCTGTGCATGACGGGCCCTTCATGAAGGGAGCGGAATCTCGAGGCCAAGGAGGTTTTCCACGTTGGGAGATGTGGGATGCCCCCTTCAAGGATTCCTTCTACAGGTCAATTGAGACCTATTGGTCAGCTCCATGTCATCCCACATGGAACGACTCCTGAGCACCGTTCGAGGATGGATGCCTGGGAAGTCCGCCTCACATTCCATTTGTCTCCTAGCAACAAGACAGTTTAGATCTAATTGATCTGCGGGAGCAACCGGGGTGGCTGAGTTGAAATGGACTTTTTTGAGGATGGGTCCTAATGTGTGTTTGTGTCCATGAGGGCCTTGGAATGGGGCGGTGGCACCGGGGCCCTGAAGTATTCTCCTAAGCTTTGGACATAGCTCCCATGCACAAATTTCATTGTGGAGACGAGATTTATTCTGATGGGTGCCTCAGGAAATCCCCTCTGCTGGTATTGGAATCCAGGCTTTTGAGGAGACATGCCTGTAAACCAAAGCAATGGATCCGATAATGCCTCAGGTCCTGTCTGGTTATATCTTCTTCTCTGGGGATATCCATCTCTGGTATGAGTGGAGGTAGATGCTCAGCTGGTATCAACCGTTTTTTTTTTTTTTTTTTTTTTTTTTTTGTCCCGGGCGACCTACACTATAGGAATGGCCTCAGGGACTTTGGAGGGTTCTCCTAATTTGAACGATTTTTGACAATGGAATGGGCAGAATTCCCATGGATTGGGTGGGGGCAGTCCTAATGTGTGGCACCAGGGGCCCAAGCTGGAGGGAGTGTGGCCCAGGACTTTGAGGACAGAAGACTGAAAAGAGAAACTCAGCTTAGGTTTGGGGACTTAGGTCAGGCACGCCCGATCTACAAACCATGAGAAGAACTCTTCAGGAAATGAAGAATTAGCGAGTCTGAGGCGCTTGCTCTGGCTTTTGTCTCTGGATTTTGTATCAGCGATGGCCGTGGAATGTTGGGGAGTCCTCATGGGCCGTGGACGAATCTTCCTCTCTGTGTATTTGGCGTGATCCCAGTTGCTTTTCGTCAATCTGTGGGATGGGAGGACTACTTTCAGGTTTGTTAACTCAGGTGTCCCACCAAAAGAGGAATTCCAAAGCAGAGTTCTGGGGAAGAGTGAAGGGACATCCCGAACTATGGATAAAAATTGGGGCCTAGGGGCATGGCAAGCCCAATATGCTGTCTCTGCATCCAGCCACTGAGAGGCCTTACCTGAGGACTGGGCTCAGGCTGAGGGTCACAATGTGTGTTTGTGACCAATATGGCCCGCAATCATGGGCTGGGCCTCATGGGCCACACTGGTTTCAACTACACTGAAGGTTGGACAACATGCCAACCACAAGGTTTCTTGCATGGGAAAAGAGTTCTGATTTATGCATCATTTTCAAACCAGGGCAGTGATTGGAGATCAGGTCTAGGTTCTGAAGCCTGGAAACCGAGGTTGAGATGAGATGACGACCTAAGGCCATGGCGGGTTTAATGTGCTCAGTGTGCTGCCAGCTGTGTGGGTGGGGCCAGGAGGTCCAGGCTCAGGCTGGGTCAGAAAGGGAAATAGTGCCCAGGTCAGCCTACAAATTTGGGGTACAGCCGAATGGCGTGCAAGTTGATCCTCATTTGGGGATTCTGGGTAGCCCCAGAGGGCAAGGTTTTTCTTCTGGGGGGCAGGCAGAGTGCAGCATGTAGTTCTGGTTTGCCAAACTGGAGGGCTTGTGGGCCAGTAGTCTGAGGACGGAAGTCTAGGAACCCAAGCTAGGCCTAGGTTTCTGGGTGAGGATATGGAAGGCACAATCTACAGACCTCAATCGAGACCTCGTGCATCTGAAGTCAGGGCAAAGTTCAGACGATCGCTCCTGTTGGACTTTCTGTCCCTGATGGCCCCTTCTTGAAGGGGGTGTTGGATCACGAGGCCATGGGTGTTTTTCCACGATGGGAGTTGTGAGAAGCTACCAGCTGCAAAGATTCTTCTGCAGGACAATTGAGACCTGTTGGTTGGCTCCAGGCCAACGATTCCGAGCAGGGTTCTAAGGATGGATGGCTGGGTAGCCCACCTCGCATTCCAATTGTCTCCAAGCAACAAGACAGGTTAGATCTGCTGGATGTGGGGGGCAACCGAGGAGGCTGAGTTGAAATGGACTCTCCTTTGGATGTGTCCTAATATGTTTTTGTGTCTATGGAGACCTAGGAAAAAGCGGGGGCACTGGGGCCCTGAAGGATTATCCTAAACAGAGGCTTTGAAACAGCTCCAACGTGCATGTTTCCCATGTGTAGATGAGATTTGTTCTGATGGGTGAGTCAAGAAACAGCCATATGCTGGTATTGAAATCCAGGCCTCGGAGGAGAGATGCCTGGAAACCAAAACAATGGATCCGATTAGTGCCTAGGGGCCTGTTCGTTCCTTTTTACCTCTGGGGACATCAGTCTACGGGTCTGAGTGCAGGTAGGTGCTCAGATGGGCTCAGATTACCCCTGTTTGTCCTGGGAAGCCACAACTATTGAGATGGCCTCAGGGACTTTGGAGGTTTATACTTTTAGTAGGGCTTTGGCCATTGGAATGGGCACATACAATTCTCTTGTAGAGGGCAAGTACAGTCCTCAGGTTTGTCTCCAGGGGCCTGAGCCTGTAGGGTGTGTAGGCCAGAGCTGTTTGGTCAGTTGTCTGAAAACACAAACTCGGCTTATGTTTCGGGTCATAGGTATTGCAGGACTGATCTACAGACCATGAGGAGAAGCCTTCGCGATATGAAAAGAGGGCGAGTGTGAGGCTCTTGCTCAAGTTTTTGTCTCTGGATATCGTGTCACTCTTGGTCGTGAAATTTCCGGGTGACTCAATGGGAAAGGGACGAGTCTTACTCTCTGGTATTTCGGCCCCGTTGAAAGAGTTTGGGGTCATTCTGGTGATGTAAGAAGTCCGTTTTGTTGTTGTTGTTGTTTTGTTTTGTTTTCTTTTTCACCTCATATGTCCCACCAAATGAGGGATTCCAGAGTAGAGCCCTGTGGTGGGGCGACTGGACAACCAGAAATCTGGGTAAAAATTGGGGCCTAGGGAAATATCAAGCCCATTATGATATCTAATGATCCAGCCACTGAGAGGACTTACTAGAGGACAGGACTCAGCTGAGGTCACAATGCGTGTTTATGCTCTCGTCGCACTCAAGAATGGGCGGGGCCTCAGGGTGAATGCTGGTTTCTCCTACACTGAAGGTTGGACAACATGCCAACCGCAAGGTTTCTTGCCATGGGTAAGGAGGAGTTCTGATTTCTGCATCACACTCACCCCTGAACATGGATTGGAGATAAGGACTCGGCCCCGAAGCCTGAAACCTGAGGTAGGGAAGAGATGATGACCTAAGGCCATGGCGGGACTGATGTGCTCAGTGTGCGGTCAGCTGTCTGGGTGTTGGTCAGGAGGTCCGGGCTCAGGTTGTGTCAGACAGTGCATTAGTGCCCAGGTTAGACTATATAATTTGGGTACATTCGAGTGCCGTGTATGTTGATCCTCATTTAAGCTGCCTGGGCAGCTCATTAGGCAATATATTTGTTCTAGAGGGCAGGCAGAGTGCTTCATTGTTGGTCAGGAATTGCCAAACTTGAGCGCTTGGGGTCCAGGAGAGTGAGGACGAAAGTCTGAGAACAAAAGCTAGACTTCGGATTCAGGGTGAGGGCACGGCAGGTACCCCCTGCAGATCTGAACCAATATCTCATGCATCTGAAGTGAGGGCGAGGATCAGACGTTGGCTCAGGTTGGAGTTTCTGTGCATGACGTCCCTTCATAAAGGGGGCCTAATCTCGAGGCCATGGAGTTTTTCCACGTTGGGAGATGTGGGATGCCCCCTTCAAGGATTCCTTCTGCGGGACAATTGAGACCTATTGGACAGCTCCAGGACATCCCATATGGAACGACTCCTGAGCACCGTTTGAGGATGGATGCCTGGGAAGTCCGCCTCACATTCCAATTGTCTCCTAGCAACAAGACAGTTTAGATCTAATGGATCTGCGGGAGCAACCGGGGTGGCTGAGTTGAAATGGACATTCCTGAGGATGGGTCCTAATGTGTGTTTGTGTCCATGAGGGCCTTGGAATGGGGCAGTGGCACCGGGGCCCTGAAGTATTCTCCTAAGCTTTGGACATAGCTCCCATGCACAAGTTTCCTTGTGGAGACCAGTTTTGTTCTGATGTGTGCCTCAGGAAATCCCCTCTGCTGGTATTGCAATCCAGGGTTTGAGGAGACATGCCTGTAAACCAAAGCAATGGATCCGATAATGCCTCAGGTCCTGTCTGTTTCAATCTTCTTCTCTGGGGACAGCCATCTCTGGTATGAGTGGAGGTAGATGCTCAGCTGGTATTAACCGTTTTTTTTTTTTTTGTCCCGGGCGACCTACAGTAGAGGGATGGCCTAGGGACTTTGGAGGGTTCTCCTGATTTGTACGATTTTTGACAATGGAATGGGCAGAATTCCCAAGGATTGGGTGGGCGCATTCCTAATGTGTGGCTCCAGGGGCCCCAGCTGGAGGGAGTGTGGCCCAGGACTTTAAGGACAGAAGTCTGAAAACACAAACTCAGCTTAGGATTGGGAACTTAGGTATGGCACGCCCGATCTACAAACCATGAGAAGAACTCTTCAGGATACGAAGAATGAGCGAGTCTGAGGCGCTTGCTCAGGCTATTGTCTCTGGATTTTGTATCAGCGATCGCCGTGGAATGTTGGGGAGTAATCATGGGCCGTGGACGAATCTTCCTCTCTGTGAATTTGGCGTGATCCCAATTGCTTTTCGTCAATCTGTGGGATGGGAGGACTCCTTTCAGGTTTGTAACCACAGGTGACCCGCCAAAAGAGAAATTCCAAAGCAGAGCTCTGGGGAAGAGTGAAGGGACAGTTCGAACTATGGTTAAAAATTGGGGCTTAGGGGCATGGCAAGCCCAATATGCTGTCTCTGCATCCAGCCACTGAGAGGCCTTACCTGAGGACTGGGCTCAGGCTAAGGGTCACAATGTGTGTTTGTGTCCAATGTGGCCCGCAAATATGGGCGGGGCCTCATGGGCCACACTGGTTTCAACTACACTGAACGTTGGACAACATGCCAACCACAAGGTTTCTTGCCATGGGAAAAGAGTTCTGATTTATGCATCATTTTCAAACCAGGGCAGTGATTGGAGATCAGGTCTAGGTTCTGAAGCGTGGAAACCTAGGTTTAGAAGAGATGACGACCTAAGGCCATGGCAGGTCTAATGTGCTCATTGTGCGGCCAGCTGTCTGGGTGGGGCCAGGAGGTCCAGGCTCAGGCTGGGTCAGAAAGGGCAATAGTGCCCAGGTCAGCCTATATATTTGGGGTACAGCCGAATGGCGTGCAAGTTGATCCTCATTTGGGGATTCTGGGTAGCCCCAGAGGGCAAGGTTTTTCTTCTGGGGGGCAGGCAGAGTGCAGCATTGTAGTTCTGGTTTGCCAAACTGGAGGGTTTGTGGGCCAGTAGTCTGAGGACGGAAGTCTGAGAACCCAAGCTAGGCCTTGGTTTCTGGGTGAGGATATGGAAGGCACAATCTACAGACCTCAATCGAGATCTCGTGCATCTGAAGTCAGGGCAAAGATCAGACGATCACTCCTGTTGGACTTTCTGTCCCTGATGGCCCCTTCTTGAAGGGGGGGTTGGATCACGAGGCCTTGGGGGTTTTCACACGATGGGAGTTGTGAGAAGCTCCCAACTGCAAAGATTCTTCTGCAGGACAATTGAGACCTGTTGGTTGGCTCCAGGCCAACGATTCCGAGCAGGGTTCTAAGGATGGATTCCTGGGTAGCCCACCTCGCATTCCAATGTTCTCCAAGCAACAAGACAGGTTAGATCTGCTGGATGTGGGGGAGCAACCCAGAAGGCTGAGTTGAAATGGACTCTCCGGTGGATGTGTCCTAATATGTTGTTGTGTCTATGGAGACCTAGGAATGAAGCGGGGGCACTGGGGCCCTGAAGGATTATCCTAAACAGAGGCTTTGAAACAGCTCCAACGTGCATGTTTCCCATGTGTAGATGAGATTTGTTCTGATGGGTGAGTCAAGAAACAGCCATATGCTGGTATTGAAATCCAGGCCTCGGAGGAGAGATGCCTGGAAACCAAAACAATGGATCCGATTAGTGCCTAGGGGCCTGTTCGTTCCTTTTTACCTCTGGGGATATCAGTCTACGGGTCTGAGTGCAGGTAGGTGCTCAGATGGGCTCAGATTACCCCTGTTTGTCCTGGGAAGCCACAACTATTGAGATGGCCTCAGGGACTTTGGAGGTTTATACTATTAGTAGGGCTTTGGCCATTGGAATGGGCACATACAATTCTCTTGTAGAGGGCAAGTAGAGTCCTCAGGTTTGGCTCCAGGGGCCTGAGCCTGTAGGGTGTGTAGGCCAGAGCTGTTTGGACAGTTGTCTGAAAACACAAACTCGGCTTATGTTTCGGGTCATAGGTTTGGCAGGACTGATCTACAGACCATGAGGAGAAGCCTTCGCGATATGAAAAGAGGGCGAGTGTGAGGCTCTAGCTCAAGTTTTTGTCTCTGGATATCGTGTCACTCTTGGTCGTGAAATTTCCGGGTGACTCAATGGGAAAGGGACGAGTCTTACTCTCTGGTGTTTCGGCCCCGTCGAAAGAGTTTGGGGTCATTCTGGGGATGGAAGAAGTCCGTTTTGTTGTTGTTGTTGTTTTGTTTTGATTTGTTTTTCAACCTCAGATGTCCCACCAAATGAGGGATTCCAGAGTAGAGCCCTGGGGAGGGGCGACTGGACAACCAGAAATCTGGTTAAAAATTGGGGCCTAGGGAAATGTCAAGCCCATTATGATATTTAATGATCCAGCCACTGAGAGGACTTACTAGAGGACAGGACTCAGCTGAGGTCACAATGCGTGTTTATGCTCTTGTCGCACTCAAGAATGGGCGGGGCCTCAGGGTGAATGCTGGTTTCTCCTACACTGAAGGTTGGACAACATGCCAACCGCAAGGTTTCTTGCCATGGGTAAGGAGGAGTTCTGATTTCTGCATCACACTCACCCCTGAACATGGATTGGAGATAAGGACTCGGCCCCGAAGCCTGAAACCTGAGGTAGGGAAGAGATGATGACCTAAGGCCATGGCGGGACTGATGTGCTCAGTGTGCGGTCAGCTGTCTGGGTGTTGGTCAGGAGGTCCGGGCTCAGGTTGTGTCAGACAGTGCATTCGTGCCCAGGTTAGACTATATAATTTGGGTACATTCGAGTGCCGTGTATGCTGATCCTCATTTAAGCTGCCTGGGCAGCTCATTAGGCAATATATTTGTTCTAGAGGGCAAACAGAGTGCTTCATTGTTGGTCCGGAATTGCCAAACTTGAGGGCTTGGGGGCCAGGAGAGTGAGGACGGAAGTCTGAGAACAAAAGCTAGACTTCGGATTCAGGGTGAGGGCACGGCAGGTACCCCCTGCAGATCTGAACCAATATCTCATACATCTGAAGTGAGGGCGAGGATCAGACGTTGGCTCAGGTTGGAGTTTCTGTGCATGACGTCCCTTCATGAAGGGGGCCTAATCTCGAGGCCATGGAGTTTTTCCACGTTGGGAGATGTGGGATGCCCCCTTCAAGGATTCCTTTTGCGGGACATTGAGACCTATTGGACAGCTCCAGGACATCCCATATGGAACGACTCCTGAGCACCATTCGAGGATGGATGCCTGGGAAGTCCGCCTCACATTCCAATTGTCTCCTAGCAACAAGACAGTTTAGATCTAATGGATCTGCGGGAGCAACCGGGGTGGCTGAGTTGAAATGGACATTCCTGAGGATGGGTCCTAATGTGTGTTTGTGTCCATGAGGGCCTTGGAATGGGGCGGTGGCACCGGGGCCCTGAAGTATTCTCCTAAGCTTTGGACATAGCTCCCATGCACAAGTTTCCTTGTGGAGACCAGATTTGTTCTGATGTGTGCCTCAGGAAATCCCCTCTGCTGGTATTGGAATCCAGGCTTTTGAGGAGACATGCCTGTAAACCAAAGCAATGGATCCGATAATGCCTCAGGTCCTGTCTGGTTCAATCTTCTTCTCTGGGGACAACCATCTCTGGTATGAGTGGAGGTAGATGCTCAGCTGGTATAAACCGTTTTTTTTTTTTTTTGTCCCGGGCGACCTACACTAGAGGGATGGCCTCAGGAACTTTGGAGGGTTCTCCTGATTTGTACGATTTTTGACAATGGAATGGGCAGAATTCCCAAGGATTGGGTGGGCGCATTCCTAATGTGTGGCTCCAGGGGCCCCAGCTGGAGGGAGTGTGGCCCAGGACTTTAAGGACAGAAGTCTGAAAACACAAACTCAGCTTAGGATTGGGAACTTAGGTATGGCACGCCCGATCTACAAACCATGAGAAGAACTCTTCAGGATACGAAGAATGAGCGAGTCTAAGGGGCTTTCTCAGGCTTTTGTCTCTGGATTTTGTATCAGCGATGGCCGTCTCTGGATCCAGCCATTCAGAGGCATTACCTGAGGACTGGGCTCAGGCTGAGGGTCACAATGTGTGTTTGTGACCAATGTGGCCCGCAAGCATGGGCGGGGCCTCATGGGCCACACTGGTTTCAACTACACTGAACGTTGGACAACATGCCAACCACAAGGTTTCTTGCCATGGGAAAAGAGTTCTGTTTTATGCATCATTTTCAAACCAGGGCAGTGATTGGAGATCAGGTCTAGGTTCTGAAGCCTGGACCGAGGATGAGAAGAGATGACGACACAAGTCCATGGCGGGTCTGATGTGCTCAGTATGCAGCCAGCTGTCTGGGTGGGGCCAGGAGGTCCAGGCTCAGGCTGGGTCAGAAAGGGCAATAGTGCCCAGGTCAGCCTACATATTTGGGGTACAGCCGAATGGCGTGCAAGTTGATCCTCATTTGGGGATTCTGGGTAGCCCCAGAGGGCAATGTTTTTCTTCTGAAGGGCAGGCAGAGTGCAGCATTGTAGTTCTGGTTTGCCAAACTGGAGGGCTTGTGGGCCAGTAGTCTGAGGACGGAAGTCTGAGAACCCAAACTAGGCCTATGTTTATGGGTGAGAATATGGCAGGCACAATCTACAGACCTCAATCGAGATCTCATGCATCTGAAGTCAGGGCAAAGACAGGTGATTGCTCCTGTTGGACTTTCTGTCCCTTCTTGAAGGGGGGGTGGATCACGAGGCCATAAGGGTTTTCCCACGATGGGAGTTATGAGAAGATCCCAACTGCAAAGATTCTTCTGCAGGACAATTGAGACGTGTTGGTTGCCTCCAGGCCAACGATTCCAAGCAGGGTTCTAAGGATGGATGGCTGGGTAGACCTCCTCGCATTCCAATTGTCTCCAAGCAACAAGACAGGTTAGATCTGCTGGACGTAGGGGAGCAACCGAGGAGGCTGAGTTGAAATGGACTCTCCTGTGGATGTGTCCTAATATGTTTTTGTTTCTATGGAGACCTAGGAATGAAGTGGGGGCACTGGGGCCCTGAAGCATTATCCTAAACAGAGGCTTTGAAACAGCTCCAACGTGCTTGTTTCCCATGTGTAGATGAGATTTGTTCTGATGGGTGGGTCTAGAAACAGCCATATGCTGGTATTGAAATCCAGGCCTCGGAGGAGAGATGCCTGGAAACCAAAACAATGGATCCGATTAGTGCCTAGGGTCCTGTTCGTTCCTTTTTACCTCTGGGGACATCAGTCTACGGGTCTGAGTGCATGTAGGTGCTCCGATGGGCTCAGATTGCCCCTGTTTGTCCTGGGAAGCCACAACTATTGGGATGGCCTCAGGGACTTTGGAGGTTTATACTATTAGTAGGGCTTTGGCCATTGGAATGGGCACATACAATTCTCTTGTAGAGGGCAAGTACAGTCCTCAGGTTCGGCTCCAGGGCCCTGAGCCTGTAGGGTGTGTAGGCCAGAGCTGTTTGGTCAGTTGTCTGAAAACACAAACTCGGCTTATGTTTCGGGTCATAGGTATGGCAGGACTGATCTACAGACCATGAGGATAAGTCAGGGATAGGATCAGACGATCGCTCAGGTTGGAATTTCTGTCCCTGATGGCCCCTCATGAATGGGGGGGCATCACGAGGCCATGGGGGTTTTCCCACGATGGGAGTTGTGAGAAGCTCCAAACTGCAGAGAGTCTTCTGCAGGACAACTGAGACCTGTTGTTTGGCTCCATTCCAATGATTCTGAGGAGGGTTCTAAGGATGGATGGCTGGGTAGCCCACCTCGCATTCCAATTGTCTCCTAGCAACAAGAAAGGTTAGATCTCCTTGATCTTTGGGAAGCAATCAAGGAGGCTAGTTGAAATGGAAACCCCTGGGGATGGGTCGTAATGTGCTTTTGTGTCTATGGAGACCTTGGAATGAAGCGGTGGCACTGGGGCCCTAAAGAATTCTTCTAAACAGAGGCTTTGACACAGCTCCAACGTGCAAGGTTTTCGTGTAGATGAGATGTTTTCTGATGGGTGAGTCAAGAAACAGCTAGATGCTGTTTTGAAATCCAGGCCTCTCAGGAGAGATGCCTGGAAACCAAAGCAATGGATCTGATTAGTGCCTAGGGGCCTGTTCTTTCCTTTTTACCTCTGGGGACAACTGTCTATGGGTCTGAGTGCAGGTAGGTGTTCAGTTGGGCTCAGATTGCCCCTGTTTTTCCTGGGAAGCCACCACTATTGAGATGGATCAGGGACTTTGGAGGTTTATCCTATTAGAAGGGTTGTGGCCATTGGAATGGGCACACACAATTCCCTTAGAGAGGGCAAGTACAGTTCTCAGGTTTGGCTCCATGGGCCTGAGCCTGTAGGTTGTGTAGGCCAGGGCTGTTTGGACAGTTGTCTGAAAACACAAACTCGGCTTATGTTTCGGGTCATATGTATTGCAGGACTGACCTACAGACCATGAGGAGAAATCTTCGGGATTTGAAAGAAGGGCGAGGCGAGTGTGAGGCTCCTGCTCAAGTTTTTGTCTCTGGATATCGTGTCACACATGGTCGTGGAATTTCTGGGTGACTTCATGGGAAATGGACGAGTCTTACTCTCTGGCAGTTTGGCCCCGTCCAAAGAGTTTAGGGTCAATCTGTGGGCTGGAAGAAGTCCGTTTTTTTTTTTTTTTTTTTTTTTTTAACCTCAGGTGTCCCACCAAATGAGGGATTCCAGAGTAGAGCCCTGGGGAGGGGCGACTGGACAATCAGAAATCTGGTTAAAAATTGGGGCCTAGGGACATGTCAAGCCCATTATGACATCTAATGGACAAGCCACTGAGAGGACATACTAGAGAACAGGACTCATGCTGAGGGTCACAATGCGTATGTATGCCCTCATCGCACACAAGAATGGGCGGGGCCTCAGGGTGAATGCTGGTTTCTCCTACACTGAACGTTGGACAACGTGCCAAACACAAGAGTTATTGCCATTGGTAAGGAGGAGTTCTGATTTCTGCATCACACTCACCCCTGGGCAGTGATTGGAGATAAGGTCTCGGTTCTGAAGCCTGAAAACGGAGGTAGGAAAGAGATGATGACCTAAGGCCATGGCTTGTTTTATGTGCTCAGTGTACGGTCAGCTTTCGGGGTGTTGGTCAGGCGGTCCGGGCTCAGGTTGTGTTCGACAGTGCATTAGTGCCCAGGTTAGACTATATAATTTGGGTAACGTCGAGTGCTGTGTAGGTTTATCCTCATTTAAGGTGCCTGGGCAGCTCATGAGGCAATAATTTTTTTTCTAGAGGGCAGGCAGAGTGCTGAATTGTGGGTCCGGAATTGACAAACTAGAGGGCTTCAGGGCCAGGAGTGTGAGGACGGAAGTCTGAGAAGACAAGCTAGACTTGGGTTTTAGGGTGAGGGCACGGAAGGTACCCCCTGCAGATCTGAACCAATATCTCATGCATCTGAAATCAGGGCGAGGATCAGACGTTGGCTCAGGTTGGCTATTCTGTGCATGACGGCCGCTTCATGAAGGGAGCAGAATCTCGGGGCCATTGAGGTTTTCCCACGTTGGGAGTTGTGGGATGCCCCCTTCAAGGATTCCTTCTGCGGGACAATTGAGACCTGTTGGACAGCTCCAGGACACCCCATATGGAATGACTCCAGAGCACCGTTCGCGGATGGATGCCTGGGAAGCCCGCCTCGCATTCCAATTGTCTCCTAGCAACAAGACAGTTTAGTTCTGATGGCTCTGCCGGAGCAACCGGGGTGGCTGAGTTGAAATGGACTTTCCTGAGGATGGGTCCTAATGTGTTTTTGTGTCCATGAGGGCCTTGGAATGGGGCGGTGGCACCGGGACCCTGAAGTACTCTCCTAAGCTTTGGACATGGCTCCCATGCACAGGTTTCCTTGTGGAGACGAGATGAGTTCTGATGGGTGCCTCAGGAAAACCCCTATGCTCGTATTGGAATCAGGCTTTTGAGGACACATGCCTGTGACCCAAATCAATGGATCCTATTATGGCCTACGGTCCTTTCTGGTTCAATCTTCTTCTCTGGGGACATCAATCTATGGTATGAGTGGAGGTCGATTATCAGCTGGTGTCAGAGAGCACTTTTTTTTCCGGGCGACCTACACTATTGGGATGGCCTCAGGGACTTTGGAGGTTTCTCCTAAGTTGTATGATTTTGGACCATGGAATGGGCAGAATTCCCATGGATGGTAGTCCCAGTCCTAATGTGTGTCTCCAGGGGTCCAGCCTGGAGGGTGTGTGGCCCAAGACTTTGAGGACAGAAGTCTGAAAACACAAACTCAGCTTAGGTTTGGGGACGTAGGTATGGCAGGCCCGATCTACAAACCATGAGAAGAACTCTTCAGGATATGAAGAAAGTGCGAGTCTGAGGCGCTTGCTCAGGCTTTTGTCTCTGGATTTTGTATCAGCGATGGCCGTGGAATGTCGGGGAGGCCTCATGGGCCATGGACGAATCTTCCTCTCTGAGGATTTGGCCCGATTCCCAATTGCTTTTCGTCAATCTGTGGGATGGGAGGACTCATTTCAGTTTTGTTACCTCAGGTGTCCCACCAAAAGAGGAATTCCAAAGCAAAGCCGTGGGGAAGACTGAAGGGACAACCCGAACTATGGTTAAAAATTGGGGCCTAGGGGCATGGCAAGCCCAATATGCTATCTCTTCATCCAGCCACTGAGTGGCCTTACTTGAGGACTGGGCTCAGCCTGAGGGTCACAATGTGCGTTTGTGACCAATGTGGCCGGCGAGCATGGGCGGGGCCTCATGGGCCACACTGGTTTCAACTACACTGAACGTTGGACAACATGCCAACCACAAGGTTTCTTGCCATGGGGAAGGAGTTCTGATTTCTGCATCACCTTCAACCCTGGGCAGTGATTGGAGATAAGGTCTAGGTTCTGAAACCTGAAAACCGAGGTTGGGAAAAGATGACGACCTAAGGCCACGGCGGCTGGATGTGCTCAGTGTGCGGCCAGCTGTCTGGGAGGGGCCAGGGGGTCCAGGCTCAGGCTGTGTCAGAAAGGGCATTAGTGCCCTGGTCAGCCTATGTATTTGGGGTACAGCCAAGGTCGGTGCAGGTTGATCCTCATTTGGGGTTACTGGGTAGCCCCAGAGGACAATGTTTTTCTTCTGGAGGGTGGGCAGGGTGCTGCACTGTAGTTCTGGATTGCCAAACTGGAGGGCTTGTGGGCCAGTAGTCTGACGACCAAAGTCTGAGAACACAAGCTAGGCTTAGGTTTCTGGGTGAGGCCACGGCAGGCACAATCTACAGACCTGAATCGAGATCTCGTGCATCTGAAGTCAGGGCGAGGAACAGACGATCGCTCAGGTTGGAGTTTCTGTCCCTGATGGCCTCTTCATGAATGGGGGGGCATCACGAGGCCATGGGGGTTTTCCCACGATGGGAGTTGTGAGAAGCTCCAAACTGCAGAGAGTCTTCTGCAGGACAATTGAGACCTGTTGTTTGGGTCCAGGCCAATGATTCTGAGCAGGGTTCTAAGGATGGATGGCTGGGTAGCCCACCTCGCATTCCAATTGTCTCCTAGCAACAAGACAGGTTAGATCTCCTGGATCTGTGGGGAGCAACCGAGGACGCTGAGTTGAAATGGACACCCCTGGGGATGGGTCCTAATGTGCTTTTGTGTCTATGGAGACCTTGGAATGAAGCGGTGGCACTGGGGCCCTAAAGGGTTCTCCTAAACAGAGGCTTTGACACAGCTCCAACGTGCAAGTTTCCCATGTGTAGATGAGATGTTTTCTGATGGGTGAGTCAAGAAACAGCTATATGCTGTTTTGATATCCAGGCCTCTGAGGAGAGATGCCTGGAAACCAAAGCAATGGATCTGATTAGTGCCTAGGGGCCTGTTCTTTCCTTTTTACCTCTGGAGACATCTGTCTATGGGTGTGAGTGCAGGTAGGTGCTCAGTTGGGCTCAGATTGCCCCTGTTTTTCCTGGGAAGCCACCACTATTGAGATGGATCAGGGACTTTGGAGGTTTATCCTATTAGAAGGGTTGTGGCCATTGGAATGGGCACACACAATTCCCTTGGAGAGGGCAAGTACAGTCCTCAGGTTTGGCTCCAGGGGCCTGAGCCTGTAGGTTGTGTAGGCCAGGGCTGTTTGGACAGTTGTCTGAAAACACAAACTCGGCTTATGTTTCGGGTCATAGGTATGGCAGGACTGACCTACAGACCATGAGGAGAACTCTTCGGGATTTGAAAAAAGGGCGAGTGTGAGGCTCCTGCTCAAGTTTTTGTCTCTGGATATCGTGTCACTCATGGTCGTGGAATTTCTGGGTGACTTCATGGGAAATGGACGAGTCTTACTCTCTGGTGGTTTGGCCCCGTCCAAAGAGTTTGGGGTCAATCTGTGGGCTGGAAGAAGTCTGTTTTGTTGTTGTTGTTGTTGTTGTTGTTGTTGTTGTTGTTTTCTTTTTTAACCTCAGGTGTCCCACCAAATGAGGGATTCCAGAGTAGAGCCCTGGGGATGGGCGACTGGACAATCAGAAATCTGGTTAAAAATTGGGGCCTAGGGACATGTCAAGCCCATTATGACATCTAATGGTCCAGCCACTGAGAGGACTTACTAGAGGACTGGAGTCATGCTGAGGGTCACAATGCATATGTATGCCCTCGTCGCACGCCAGAATGGGCGGGGCCTCAGGGTGAATGCTGGTTTCTCCTACACTGAACGTTGGACAACGTGCCAACCACAAGGGTTCTTGCCATGGGTAAGGAGGAGTTCTGATTTCTGCATCACACTCACCCCTGGGCAGTGATTGGAGATAAGGTCTCGGTTCTGAAGCCTGAAAACGGAGGTAGGAAAGAGATGATGACCTAAGGCCATGGCTTGTTTTATGTGCTCAGTGTGCGGTCAGCTTTCGGGGTGTTGGTCAGGCGGTCCGGGCTCAGGTTGTGTTCGACAGTGCATTAGTGCCCAGGTTAGACTATATAATTTGGGTAACGTCGAGTGCTGTGTAGGTTTATCCTCATTTAAGGTGCCTGGGCAGCTCATGAGGCAATAATTTTTTTTCTAGAGGGCAGGCAGAGTGCTGAATTGTGGGTCCGGAATTGACAAACTAGAGGGCTTCGGGGCCAGGAGTGTGAGGACGGAAGTCTGAGAAGACAAGCTAGACTTGGGTTTTAGGGTGAGGGCACGGAAGGTACCCCCTGCAGATCTGAACCAATATCTCATGCATCTGAAGTCAGGGCGAGGATCAGACGTTGGCTCAGGTTGGCTATTCTGTGCATGACGGCCGCTTCATGAAGGGAGCGGAATCTCGGGGCCATTGAGGTTTTCCCACGTTGGGAGTTGTGGGATGCCCCCTTCAAGGATTCCTTCTGCGGGACAATTGAGACCTGTTGGACAGCTCCAGGACACCCCATATGGAATGACTCCAGAGCACCGTTCGCGGATGGATGCCTGGGAAGCGCGCCTCGCATTCCAATTGTCTCCTAGCAACAAGACAGTTTAGTTCTGATGGCTCTGCCGGAGCAACCGGGGTGGCTGAGTTGAAATGGACTTTCCTGAGGATGGGTCCTAATGTGTTTTTGTGTCCATGAGGGCCTTGGAATGGGGCGGTGGCACCGGGACCCTGAAGTACTCTCCTAAGCTTTGGACATGGCTCCCATGCACAGGTTTCCTTGTGGAGACGAGATGAGTTCTGATGGGTGCCTCAGGAAAACCCCTATGCTCGTATTGGAATCAGGCTTTTGAGGACACATGCCTGTGACCCAAATCAATGGATCCTATTATGGCCTACGGTCCTGTCTGGTTCAATCTTCTTCTCTGGGGACATCAATCTATGGTATGAGTGGAGGTCGATTATCAGCTGGTGTCAGAGAGCACTTTTTTTTCCGGGCGACCTACACTATTGGGATGGCCTCAGGGACTTTGGAGGTTTCTCCTAAGTTGTATGATTTTGGACCATGGAATGGGCAGAATTCCCATGGATGGTAGTCCCAGTCCTAATGTGTGTCTCCAGGGGTCCAGCCTGGAGGGTGTGTGGCCCAAGACTTTGAGGACAGAAGTCTGAAAACACAAACTCAGCTTAGGTTTGGGGACGTAGGTATGGCAGGCCCGATCTACAAACCATGAGAAGAACTCTTCAGGATATGAAGAAAGTGCGAGTCTGAGGCGCTTGCTCAGGCTTTTGTCTCTGGATTTTGTATCAGCGATGGCCGTGGAATGTCGGGGAGGCCTCATGGGCCATGGACGAATCTTCCTCTCTGAGGATTTGGCCCGATTCCCAATTGCTTTTCGTCAATCTGTGGGATGGGAGGACTCATTTCAGTTTTGTTACCTCAGGTGTCCCACCAAAAGAGGAATTCCAAAGCAAAGCCGTGGGGAAGACTGAAGGGACAACCCGAACTATGGTTAAAAATTGGGGCCTAGGGGCATGGCAAGCCCAATATGCTATCTCTTCATCCAGCCACTGAGTGGCCTTACTTGAGGACTGGGCTCAGCCTGAGGGTCACAATGTGCGTTTGTGACCAATGTGGCCGGCGAGCATGGGCGGGGCCTCATGGGCCACACTGGTTTCAACTACACTGAACGTTGGACAACATGCCAACCACAAGGTTTCTTGCCATGGGGAAGGAGTTCTGATTTCTGCATCACCTTCAACCCTGGGCAGTGATTGGAGATAAGGTCTAGGTTCTGAAACCTGAAAACCGAGGTTGGGAAAAGATGACGACCTAAGGCCACGGCGGCTGGATGTGCTCAGTGTGCGGCCAGCTGTCTGGGAGGGGCCAGGGGGTCCAGGCTCAGGCTGTGTCAGAAAGGGCATTAGTGCCCTGGTCAGCCTATGTATTTGGGGTACAGCCAAGGTCGGTGCAGGTTGATCCTCATTTGGGGTTACTGGGTAGCCCCAGAGGACAATGTTTTTCTTCTGGAGGGCGGGCAGGGTGCTGCACTGTAGTTCTGGATTGCCAAACTGGAGGGCTTGTGGGCCAGTAGTCTGACGACCAAAGTCTGAGAACACAAGCTAGGCTTAGGTTTCTGGGTGAGGCCACGGCAGGCACAATCTACAGACCTGAATCGAGATCTCGTGCATCTGAAGTCAGGGCGAGGAACAGACGATCGCTCAGGTTGGAGTTTCTGTCCCTGATGGCCTCTTCATGAATGGGGGGGCATCACGAGGCCATGGGGGTTTTCCCACGATGGGAGTTGTGAGAAGCTCCAAACTGCAGAGAGTCTTCTGCAGGACAATTGAGACCTGTTGTTTGGGTCCAGGCCAATGATTCTGAGCAGGGTTCTAAGGATGGATGGCTGGGTAGCCCACCTCGCATTCCAATTGTCTCCTAGCAACAAGACAGGTTAGATCTCCTGGATCTGTGGGGAGCAACCGAGGACGCTGAGTTGAAATGGACACCCCTGGGGATGGGTCCTAATGTGCTTTTGTGTCTATGGAGACCTTGGAATGAAGCGGTGGCACTGGGGCCCTAAAGGGTTCTCCTAAACAGAGGCTTTGACACAGCTCCAACGTGCAAGTTTCCCATGTGTAGATGAGATGTTTTCTGATGGGTGAGTCAAGAAACAGCTATATGCTGTTTTGATATCCAGGCCTCTGAGGAGAGATGCCTGGAAACCAAAGCAATGGATCTGATTAGTGCCTAGGGGCCTGTTCTTTCCTTTTTACCTCTGGAGACATCTGTCTATGGGTGTGAGTGCAGGTAGGTGCTCAGTTGGGCTCAGATTGCCCCTGTTTTTCCTGGGAAGCCACCACTATTGAGATGGATCAGGGACTTTGGAGGTTTATCCTATTAGAAGGGTTGTGGCCATTGGAATGGGCACACACAATTCCCTTGGAGAGGGCAAGTACAGTCCTCAGGTTTGGCTCCAGGGGCCTGAGCCTGTAGGTTGTGTAGGCCAGGGCTGTTTGGACAGTTGTCTGAAAACACAAACTCGGCTTATGTTTCGGGTCATAGGTATGGCAGGACTGACCTACAGACCATGAGGAGAACTCTTCGGGATTTGAAAAAAGGGCGAGTGTGAGGCTCCTGCTCAAGTTTTTGTCTCTGGATATCGTGTCACTCATGGTCGTGGAATTTCTGGGTGACTTCATGGGAAATGGACGAGTCTTACTCTCTGGTGGTTTGGCCCCGTCCAAAGAGTTTGGGGTCAATCTGTGGGCTGGAAGAAGTCTGTTTTGTTGTTGTTGTTGTTGTTGTTGTTGTTGTTGTTGTTGTTTTCTTTTTTAACCTCAGGTGTCCCACCAAATGAGGGATTCCAGAGTAGAGCCCTGGGGATGGGCGACTGGACAATCAGAAATCTGGTTAAAAATTGGGGCCTAGGGACATGTCAAGCCCATTATGACATCTAATGGTCCAGCCACTGAGAGGACTTACTAGAGGACTGGAGTCATGCTGAGGGTCACAATGCATATGTATGCCCTCGTCGCACGCCAGAATGGGCGGGGCCTCAGGGTGAATGCTGGTTTCTCCTACACTGAACGTTGGACAACGTGCCAACCACAAGGGTTCTTGCCATGGGTAAGGAGGAGTTCTGATTTCTGCATCACACTCACCCCTGGGCAGTGATTGGAGATAAGGTCTTGGTTCTGAAGCCTGAAAACGGAGGTAGGGAAGAGATGATGACCTAAGGCCATGGCGGGTTTTATGTGCTCAGTGTGCGGTCAGCTTTCTGGGTGTTGGTCAGGAGGTCCGGGCTCAGGTTGTGTTCGACAGTGCATTAGTGCCCAGGTTAGACTATATAATTTGGGTAACGTCGAGTGCTGTGTAGGTTTATCCTCATTTAAGGTGCCTGGGCAGCTCATGAGGCAATAATTTTTTTCCTAGAGGGCAGGCAGAGTGCTGCATTGTGGGTCCGGAATTGCCAACCTTGAGGGCTTCGGGGCCAGGAGTGTGAGGACGGAAGTCTGAGAAGACAAGCTAGACTTGGGTTTCAGGGTGAGGGCACGGCAGGTACCCCCTGCAGATCTGAACCAATATCTCATGCATCTGAAGTCAGGGCGAGGATCAGACGTTGGCTCAGGTTGGAGTTTCTGTGCATGACGGCCGCTTCATGAAGGGAGCGGAATCTCGGGGCCATTGAGGTTTTCCCACGTTGGGAGTTGTGGGATGCCCCCTTCAAGGATTCCTTCTGCGGGACAATTGAGACCTGTTGGACAGCTCCAGGACATCCCATATGGAATGACTCCAGAGCACCGTTCGCGGATGGATGCCTGGGAAGCCCGCCTCGCATTCCAATTGTCTCCTAGCAACAAGACAGTTTAGATCTGATGGCTCTGCCGGAGCAACCGGGGTGGCTGAGTTGAAATGGACTTTCCTGAGGATGGGTCCTAATGTGTTTTTGTGTCCATGAGGGCCTTGGAATGGGGCAGTGGCACCGGGACCCTGAAGTACTCTCCTAAGCTTTGGACATGGCTCCCATGCACAGGTTTCCTTGTGGAGACGAGATGAGTTCTGATGGGTGCCTCAGGAAAACCCCTATCCTCGTATTGGAATCAGGCTTTTGAGGACACATGCCTGTAACCCAAAGCAATGGATCCTATTATGGCCTAGGGTCCTGTCTGGTTCAATCTTCTTCTCTGGGGACATCCATCTATGGTATGAGTGGAGGTCGATTATCAGCTGGTGTCAGACAGCCCTTGTTTGTTCCGGGCGACCTACACTATTGGGATGGCCTCAGGGACTTTGGAGGTTTCTCCTAATTTGTACGATTTTGGACCATGGAATGGGCAGAATTCCCATGGATTGGTAGGCACAGTCCTAATGTGTGTCTCCAGGGGCCCAGTCTGGAGTGTGTGTGGCCCAAGACTTTGAGGACAGAAGTCTGAAAACACAAACTCAGCTTAGGTTTGGGGACGTAGGTATGGCAGGCCCGATCTACAAACCATGAGAAGAACTCATCAGGATATTAAGAAAGAGCGAGTCTGAGGCGCTTGCTCAGGCTTTGGTCTCTGGATTTTGTGTCAACGATGGCCGTGGAATGTGGGCAGGCCTCATGGGCCATGGACGAAACTTCCTCTCTTGGGATTTGGCCCGGTCCCAATTGTTTTTCGTCAATCTGTGGGATGGGAGGTCTCCTTTCAGGTTTGTTAACTCAGGTGTCACAACCAAAGAGGAATTTCAAAGCAGAGCCCTGGGGAAGAGTGAAGAGACAACCCAAACTATGGTTAAAATTTGGGGCCTAGGGGCATGGAAGGCCCAATATGCTGTCTCTTCATCCAGCCACTGAGAGGCCTTGCTTGAGGACTGGGCTCATGCTGATGGTCACAATGTGTGTTTGTGACCAATGTGGCTTGCGAGCATGGGCGGGGCCTCATGGGTCACACTGGTTTCATCTACACTGAACTTTGGACAACATGCCAATCACAAGGTCTCTTGCCATGGGGAAGGAGTTCTGATTTCTGCATCATTTTCAACCCTGGGCAGTGGTTGGAAATAAGGTCTAGGTTCGGAAGCCTGAAAACCGCAGTTTGGAAGAGATGATGACCTAAGGTCATGGTGGGTCTGATGTGCTCAGTGTGTGGTCAGCTGCCTGGTTGTTGGTCAGGAGGTTCGGGCTCAGGTTGTGTCAGACAGTGCATTAGTGCCCAGGTTATACTATATAATTTGGGTTCAGTCGAGTGCCGTGTATGTTAGTCCTCATTTGAGGTGCCTGGGCAGCTCATTAGGCAAGATATTTTTTCTAGAGGGCAGGCAGAGTGCGCCATTGTGGGTCCGGAATTGCCAAACTGGAGGGCCTCTGCGCCAGTAATGTGAGGAGAGAAGTCTGAGACCACAAGCTACACTTGGGCTTCAGGCCGAGGGCAAGGCAGGTACCCCCTGCACATCTGAAACAATATCTCATTCATCTGAAGTCACGGCAAGGATCAGACGTTGGCTCAGGTTGGAGTTTCTGTGCATGACTGCCCGTTCATGAACGGAGAGGAATCTCAAGGTCATGGAGGTTTTCCCACGTTGGGTGTTGTGGGATGCCCCCTTCAAGGATTCCGTATGTGGGACAATTGAGACCTGTTGGGCAGCTCCAAAACATCCCATATGGAATGACTCCACAACACCGTTCGAGGATGGATGCCAGGGAAGCACGCCTCGCATTCCTATTGTCTCCTAGCAACAAGACAGTTGAGAACGGATGGCTCTGCGGGAGCAACCGGGGTAGCTGAGTTGAAATGGAATTTCCTGAGCATGGGGCCTAATATGTGTGTGTCTATGAGAACCTTGGAATGGGGTGGTGGCACCGGGACTCTGAGGTATTCTCCTAATATTTTAACATAGGTCCCATGCACAATTTTCCTCGTGGAGACGAGATTTTTTCTGATGGTGCCTCAGGAAACACCCTATCCTGGTATTGGAATCCAGGTTTTGAGGAGACATCCTGTAAACAAAAGCAATGGATCCTATTATGGCCTAGGGTCCTGTATGGTTCCATCTCCATCTCTGGGTCATCCATCTATGGTAAGAGTGGAGGTAGATGCTCAGCTGGTGTCAGACTGCCTTTGTTTGTAAAAGAGACGTACATATTGGGTTGGCCTCGGGGACTATGGAGGGTTCTCCTAATTTGTACAATTTTGGACATGGAATTGGCAGAATTCCCATGCATGGGGTAGGCACAGTCCTAATGTGTGGCTCCAGGGGCCCCAGCCTGGAGGGTGTGTGGCCCAGGACGTTGAGGTCAGAAGTCTGAAAACACAAACTCAACTTAGGTTTGGGGACATAGGTATGGGAGGCCCAATCTACAACCATGAGAAGAACTCTTCAGGATATTTAGAAAGAGCGAGTCTGAGGCTCTTGCTCAGGTTTTGGTCTCTTGATTTTGTGTCTACGATGGCCGTGGAATGTGGGGAGGCCACATGGGCCATGGACGAATCTTCCTCTCTGTGGATTTGGCCCGGTCCCAATTGTTTTTCGTCAATCTGTGGGATGGGAGGTCTCCTTTCAGGTTTGTTACCTCAGGTGTCCCAACCAAAGAGGAATTCCAAAGCAGAGCCCTGGGGAAGAGTGAAGGGACAACCCAAACTATGGTTAAAATTTGGGGCCTAGGGGCATGGCAGGCCCCATATGCTGTCTCTTCATCCAGCCACTGAGAGGCCTTACTTGAGGACTGGGCTTAGGCTGAGGTTCACAATGTGTGTTTGTGACCAATGTGAGCTTGCGAGCATGGGCGGGGCCTCATGGGCCACACAGGTTTCAACTACACTGAACTTTGGACAACATGCCAATCACAAGGTCTCTTGCCATGGGTAAGGATTTCTGATTTCTGCATCATTTTCAACCCTGGGCAGTGGTTGGAGATAAGGTCTAGGTTCAGAAGCCTGAAAACCGCAGTTGGGAAGAGATGATGACCTAAGGCCATGGTGGGTCTGATGTGCTCAGTGTGCGGTCAGCTACCTGGTTGTTGGTCAGGAGGTTCGGGCTCAGGTTGTGTCAGACAGTGCATTTGTGCCAAGGTTAGACTATATAATTTGGGTACAGTCGAGTGCCGTGTATGTTGATCCTCATTTGAGGTGCCTGGGCAGCTCATTAGGCAAGATATTTTTTCTAGAGGGCAGGCAGAGTGCTGCATTGTGGGTCCAGAATTGCCAAACTTGAGGGCTTCTGGGCCAGTAGTGTGAGGACAGAAGTCTGAGAACACAAGCTAGACTTGGGCTTGAGGTCGAGGGTAAGGCAGGTACCCCCTGCACATCTGAACCAATATCTCATGATCTGAGGTCATGACAAGGATCAGACGTTGGCTCAGGTAGCAGTTTCTGTGCATGACTGTCCCTTCTTGAACGGAAAGGAATCTCAAGGCCATGGAGGTTTTCCCACGTTGGGAGTTGTGGGATGCCCCCTTCACGGATTCCTTCTGCGGGACAATTGAGACCTGTTGGGCAGCTCCAAAACATCCCATATGGAATGACTCCAGAGAACCGTTGGAGGATGGATGCCAGGGAAGCCCACCTCGCACTCCAATTGTCTCCTAGCAACCAGACAGTTGAGATCGGATGGGTCTGCTGGAGCAACTGGGGTGGCTGAGTTGAAATCAACTTTCCTGAGCATGGGGACTAATATGTGTTTGTGTCCAAGAGGACCTTGGGATGGGGCGGTGCCACCGGGACTCTGAAATATTCTCCTAATATTTTGACATAGGACCCATGCACAAGTTTCCTCGTGGAGATGTGATTTTTCTGATAAGTGCCTCAGGAAACCCCCTTTACTGGTATTGGAATCCAGGATTTTGAGGAGACATGCCTGTAAACCAAAGCAATGGATCAGATTATGGCCTAGGGTCCTGTTGGTTCCATCTCCTTCTCTTGGGACATCCATCTATGTTATGAGTGCAGGTAGATGCTCAGCTGGTGTCAGACCGCAGTTGTTTGTCCACAGAGATCTACATATTCGGATGGCTTCGGGGACTTTGGAGGGTTCTCCTAATTTGTACAATTTTGGACAATGGAATGGGCAGAATTCCCATGCATGGGGTAGGCACAGTCCTAATGTGTGTCTCCAGTGGCCCTAGCTTAAAGGGTGTGTGGCCCAAGACTTTGAGGACAGAAGTCTGAAAACACCAACTCAGCTTAGGTTTGGGGACGCAGGAATGGCAGGCCCAATCTACAAACCACGAGAAGAACTCTTCAGGATATGAAGAAAGAGCGAGTCTGAGGCGCTTGCTCAGGCTTTGGTCTCTGGATTTTGTGTCAACGATGGTCGTGGAATGAGGGGAGGCCTAATGGGCCATAGACGAATCTTCATCTCTTGGGATTTGGCCTGGTCCCAGTTGTTTTTTGTCAATCTGTGGGATGGGAGGTCTCCTTTCAGGTTTGTAACCTCAGGTGTCCCAACCAAAGAGTAATTCCAAAGCAGAGCCCTGTGGAAGAGTGAAGGGACAACCCAAACTATGGTTAAAATTTGGGGCCTAGGGGCATGGCAGGCCCCATATGCTGTCTCTTCATCCAGCCACTGAGAGGCCTTACTTGAGGACAGGGTTCAGGCTGAGGGTCACAATGTGTGTTTGTGACCAATGTGGCTTGCGAGCATGGGCAGGGCCTCATGGGCCACACTGGTTTCAACTACGCTGAACTTTGTTCAACATGCCAATCACAAGGTCTCTTGCCATGGGGAAGGATTTCTGATTTCTGCATCATTTTCAACCCTGGGCAGTGGTTGGAGATAAGGTCTAGGTTCGGAAGCCTGAAACCGCAGTTGGGAAGAGATGATGACCTAAGGCCATGGTGGATCTGATGTGCTCAGTGTGCGGTCAGCTGCCTGGATGTTGGTCAGGGGGTTCGGGCTCAGGTTGTGTCAGACAGTGCATTTGTGCCCAGGTTAAACTCTACAATTTGGGTACAGTCGAGTACCGTGTAGTTTGATCCTCATTTGAGGTGCCTGGGCAGCTCATTAGGCACGATATTTTTTCTAGAGAGCAGGCAGAGTGCTGCATTGTGGGTCCGGAATTGCCAAACGTGAGGGCTTCTGGGCCAGTAGTGTGAGGACAGAAGTCTGAGAACACAAGCTAGACTTGGGCTTCAGGCCGAGGGCAAGGCAGGTACCCCCTGCACATCTGAACCAATATCTCATGCATCTGAAGTCACGGCTAATTCAGTCGTTGGCTCGGGTTGTAGTTTCTGTGCATGACTGCCCCTTCATGAACAGAGAGGTATCTCAAGGCCATGGAGGTTTTCCCACGTTGGGAGTTGTGGGATGCCCCCTTCAAGGATTCCTTCTGCGGGACAATTGAGACCTGTTGGGCAGCTCCAAAACATCCCATATGGAATGACTCCAGAGCACCGTTCGAGGATGGATGCCAGGAAAGTCCGCCTCGCATTCCAATTGTCTCCTAGCAACAAGACAGTTGAGATCCGATGGCTCTGCGGGAGCAACCGGGGTGGCTGAGTTGAAATGGACTTTCCTGAGCATGGGGCCTAATGTGTGTTTGTGTCCATGAGGACCTTGGAATGGGGCGGTGGCACCGGGACTCTGAAGTATTCTCCTAAATTTTTGACATAGGTCCCATGCACAAGTTTCCTCGTGGAGACGAGATTTTTTCTGATGGGTGCCTCAGGAAACCCCCTATGCTGGTATTGGAAATCAGGATTTTGAGGAGACATGCCTGTAAACCAAAGCAATGGATCCGATTATGGCCTAGGGTCCTTTCTGGTACCATATCCTTCACTGGGGACATCCATCTATAGTATGAGTCGAGGTAGATGCTAAGCTGGTGTCAGACCACCCTTGTTTGTCCAAAGAGACCTAGCTATTGGGATGGCCTCGGGGATTTTGGAGGGTTCTCCTAATTTGTACAATTTTGGACAATGGAATGGGCAGAATTCCCATGCATGAGGTAGGCACAGTCCTAATGTGTGGCTCCAGGGGCCCCAGCTTGGAGGGTGTGTGGCCCAGGACTTTGAGGACAGAAGTCTGAAAACACAAACTCAGCTTAGGTTTGGGGACGTAGGTATGGCAGGCCCAATCTACAAACCATGAGAAGAACCCTTCAGGATTTGAAGACAGAGCGAGTCTGAGGCGCTTGCTCAGGCTTTGGTCTCTGGATTTTGTGTCATCGATGGCCGTGGAATGGGGGGAGGCCTCATGGGCAATGGACGAATCTTCGTCTCTGTGGATTTGGCCCAGTCCCAATTGTTTTTCGTCAATCTGTGGGATGGGAGGTCTCCTTTCAGGTTTGTTACCTCAGGTGTCCCAACCAAAGAGGAATTCCAAAGCAGAGCCCTGGGGAAGAGTGAAGGGACAACCCAAACTATCGTTAAAATTTGGGGCCTAGGGGCATGGCAGGCCCCATATGCCGTCTCTTCATCCAGCCACTGAGAGGCCTTACTTGAGGACTGGGTTCAGGCTGATGGTCACAATGTATGTTTGTGACCAATGTGGCTCGGGAGCATGGGCGGTGCCTCATGGGCCACACTGGTTTCAACTACACTGAACTTTGGACAACATGCAAATCACAAGGTCTCTTGCCATGGGGAAGGAGTTCTGATTTCTGCATCATTTTCAACCCTGGGCAGTGGTTGGAGATAAGGTCTAGGTTCGGAAGCCTGAAACCGCAGTTGGGAAGAGATGATGACCTAAGGCCATGGTGGTTCTGATGTGCTCAGTGTGCGGTCAGCTGCCTGATGTTGGTCAGGAGGTTCGGGCTCAGGTTGTGTCAGACAGTGCATTTGTGCCGAGGTTAGACTCTACAATTTGGGTACAGTCGAGTGTCGTGTAGTTTGATCCTCATTTGAGGTGCCTGGGCAGCTCATTGGGCACGATATTTTTTCTAGAGAGCAGGCAGAGTGCTGCATTGTGGGTCCGGAATTGCCAAACGTGAGGGCTTCTGGGCCAGTAGTGTGAGGACAGAAGTCTGAGAACACAAGCTAGACTTGGGCTTCAGGCCGAGGGCAAGGCAGGTACCCCCTGCACATCTGAACCAATATCTCATGCATCTGAAGTCACGGCGAGATTCAGTCGTTGGCTCAGGTTGTAGTTTCTGTGCATGACTGCCCCTTCATGAACGGAGAGGAATCTCAAGGCCATGGAGGTTTTCCCACGTTGGGAGTTGTGGAATGCCCCCTTCAAGGATTCCTTCTGCGGGACAATTGAGACCTGTTGGGCAGCTCCAAAACATCCCATATGGAATGACTCCAGAGCACCGTTCGAGGATGGATGCAAGGGAAGTCCGCCTCGCATTCCAATTTTCTCCTAGCAACAAGACAGTTGAGATCCGATGGCTCTGCGTGAGCAACCGGGATTGCTGAGTTGAAATGGACTTTCCTGAGCATAGGGCCTAATGTGTGTTTGTGTCCATGAGGACCTTGGAATGGGGCGGTGGCACCGGGACTCTGAAGTATTCTCCTAAGATTTTGACATAGGTCCCATGCACAAGTTTCCTCGTGGAGACGAGATTTTTTCTGATGGGTGCCTCAGGAAACCCCCTATGCTGGTATTGGAATCCAGGATTTTGAGGAGACATGCCTGTAAACCAAAGAAATGGAACCGATTATGGCCTAGGGTCCTTTCTGGTACCATATCCTTCACTGGGGACATCCATCTATGGTATGAGTGGAGGTAGATGCTCAGCTGGTGTCAGACCGCCCTTGTTTGTCCACTGAGACCTACATATTGGGATCGCCTCGGTTACTTTGGAGGGTTCTCCGAATTTGTACAATTTTGGAAAATGGAATGGGCAGAATTACTATGCATGGGGTAGGTACAATCTTAATGTGTGGCTCCAGGGGCCCCAGCCTGGAGGATGTGTGGCCCAGGACTTTGAGGACAGAAGTCTGAAAACACAGACTCAGCTTAGGTTAGGGGACGTAGGTATGGCAGGCCCAATCTACAAACCATGAGAAGAACTCTTCATGATATGAAGAAAGAGCGAGTCTGAGGCGCTTGCTCAGGCTTTGGTCTCTGGATTTTGTGTCAACGATGGCCGTGGAATGTGGGGAGACCTCATGGGACATGGACGAATCTTCCTCTGTGGATTTGGACCGATCCCAATTGTTTTTCGTCAATCTGTGGGATGGGAGGTCTCCTTTCAGGTTTGTAACCTCAGGTGTCCCAACCAAAGAGGAATTCCAAAGCTGAGCCCTGGGGAAGAGTGAAGGGACAACCCAAACTATGGTTATAATTTGGGGCCTTGGGGCATGGCAGGCCCCATATGCTGTCTCTTCACCAACCAGTGAGAGGCCTTACTTGAAGACTGGGCTCAGCTGAGGGTCACAATGTGTGTTTGTGACCAATGTGGCCCGCGAGAAGGGGCCGGGCCTCATGGGCCACCCTGGTTTCATCTACACTGAACTTTGGACAATATGCCAATCACAAGGTCTCTTGCCATGGGGAAGGAGTTCTGATTTCTGCATCATTTTCAACCCTGGGCAGTGGTTGGAGATAAGGTCTAGGTTCGGAAGCCTGAAAACCGCAGTTGGGAAGAGATGATGACTTAAGGCCATGGTGGGTCTGATGTGCTCAGTGTGCGGTCAGCTGCCTGGTTGTTGGTCAGAAGGTTCGGCCTCAGGTTGTGTCAGACAGTGCATTATTGCCCAGGTTAGACTATGTAATTTGGGTACAGTCGAGTGCGTGTATGATGATCCTCATTTGAGGTGCCTGGGCAGCTCATTAGGCAAGATATTTTTTCTAGAGAGCAGGCAGAGTGCTGCATTGTGGGTCCGGAATTGCCAAACGTGAGGGCTTCTGTGCCAGTAGTGTGAGGACAGAAGTCTGAGAACACAAGCTAGACTTGGGCTACAGGCCGAGGGCAAAGCAGGTACCCCATGCACATCTGAGCCAATATTCATGCATCTGAAGTCACGGCGAGGCTCAGACGTTGGCTCAGGTTGAAGTTTCTGTGCATGACTGCCCCTTCATGAACGGAGAGGAATCTCAAGGCCATGGAGGTTTTCCCACGTTGGGAGTTGTGAGATTTCCCCTTCAAGGATTCCTTCTGCAAGACAATTGCGACCTGTTGGGCAGATCCAGGACATCCCATATGGAATGACTCCAGAGCACCATTCGAGGATGGATGCTAGGGAAGCCCGCCTCGCATTCAAATTGTCCCCTAGCAACAAGACAGTGGAGGTCGGATGGCTCTGCGAGAGCAACCGGGGTGGCTGAGTTGAAATGGACTTTCCTGAGCATGGGGCCTAATGTGTGTTTGTGTCCATGAGGACCTAGGAATGGAGCGGTGGCACCGGGACTCTGAAGTATTCTCCTAAGATTTTGACATAGGTCCCATGCACAAGTTTCCTCGTGGAGACGAGATGTTTTCTGATGGGTGCCTCAGGAAACACCCTATGCTGGTATTGGAATCCAGGATTTTGAGGAGTCATGACTGTAAACCAAAGCAATGGATCCTATTATGACCTAGGGTCCTGTCTGGTACCATATCCTTCTCTGGGGACATCCATCTATGGTATGAGTGGACGTAGATACTCAGCTGGTGTCAGACCGCCCTTGTTTGTCCACTGAGACCTACATTTTGGGATGGCCTCGGGGACTTTGGAGGGTTCTCCTAATTGGTACAATTTTGGACAATGGAATGGGCAGAATTCCCATGCATGGGGTAGGCACAGTCCTAATGTGTGGCTCCAGTGGCCCCAGCCTGGAGGGTGTGTGGCCCAGGACTTTGAGGACAGAAGTCTGAAAACACAAACTCAGCTTAGGTTTGGACGTAGGTATGGCAGGTCCAATCTACAAACCATGAGAAGAAATCTTCAGAATACGAAGAAAGAGCGAGTCTGAGGCGATTGCTCAGGCTTTGGTCTCTGGATTTGTGTCAACGATGGCCGTGGAATGTGGGGAGGCCTCATGGGCCATGGACGAATCTTCCTCGCTGTGGATTTGGATCGGTCCCAATTGTTTTTTGTCAATCTGTGGGATTGGAGGTCTCCTTTCAGGTTTGTTACCTCAGGTGTCCCAACCAGGAGGAATTCCAAACCTGAGCCCTGGGGAAGAGTGAAGGGACAACCCAAACTATCGTTAAAATTTGGGGCCTAGGGGCATGGCAGGCCCCATATGCTGTCTCTTCACCAGCCACTGAGAGGCCTTACTTGAGGACTGGGCTCAGGCTGAGGGTCACAATGTGTGTTTGTGACCAATGTGGCTCGCGAGCATGGGCGGGGCCTCATGGGCCACACTGGTTTCATCTACACTGAACTTTGGACAACATGCCAATCACAAGGTCTCTTGCCATGGTGAAGGAGTTCTGATTTCTGCATCATTTTCAACCCTGGGCAGTCGTTGGAGATAAGGTCTAGGTTCGGAAGCCTGAAAACCGCAGTTGGGAAGAGATGATGACCTAAGGCCATGGTGGGTCTGATGTGCTCAGTGTGCGGTCAGCTGCCTGGTTGTTAGTCAGGAGTTTCGGCCTCAGGTTGTGTCAGACAGGGAATTAGTGCCTAGGTTAGACTATATAATTTGGATACAGTCGAATGCCGTGTAGGTTGATCTTTATTTGAGGTGCCCGTGCAGTTCCTTAGGCAAGATATTTTTTCTAGAGGTCAGGCAGAGTGCTGCATTGTGGGTCCAGAATTGCCAAACGTGAGGTCTTCTGGGCCAGTAGAGTGAGGACAGAAGTCTGAGACCACAAGCTAGACTTGGGCTTCAGGCCGAGTGCAAGGCAGGTACCCCCTGCACATCTGAACCAATATCTCATGCATCTGAAGGCACGGCGAGGATCAGACGTTGGCTCAGGTTGGGGTTTCTGTGCATGACTGCCCCTTCCAGAACGGAGAGGAATCTCAAGGCCATGAAGGTTTTCCCACTTTGGGAGTTGTGGGATGCCCCGTTCAAGGATTCCTTCGCGGGACAATTGAGACCTGTTGGGCAGCTCCAAAACATCCCATATGGAATGACTCCAGAGCACCGTTCGAGGATGGATTCCAGGGAAGCCTGCCTTGCATTCCAATTGTCTCCTTGGAATAAGACAGTTGAGATCGGATGTCTCTGCGGGAGCATCCTGGTTGGCTGAGTTGATATGGACTTTCCTGAGCATTGGGCCTAATGTGTGTTTGTGTCCATGAGGACCTTGGAATGGGTCGGTGGCACTGGGACTCTGAAGTATTCTCCTAAGATTTTGACATAGGTCCCATGCACAAGTTTCCTCGTGGAGACGAGATTTTTTCTGATGGGTGCCTCAGGAAACCCCCTATGCTGGTATTGGAATCCAGGATTTTGAGGAGACATGCCTTTAAACCAAAGCAATGGATCCGAATATGGCCTAGGGTCCTGTCTGGAACCATATCCTTCTCTGGGGACATCCATCTATATTATAGGTGGAGGTAATGGTCAGCTGGTGTAGGACCGCCCTTGTTTGTCCACAGAGACCTACATATTGGGATGGCCTCGGGGACTTTGGAGGGTTCTCCTAATTGGTACAATTTTGGACAATGGAATGGGCAGAATTCCCATGCATGGGGTAGGGACAGTCCTAATGTGTGGCTCCAGGGGCCCCAGCCTGGAGGGTATGTGGCCCAGGACTTTGAGGACAGAAGTCTGAAAACACAAACTCAGCTTAGGTTGGGGGACGTAGGTATGGCAGGCCCAATCTACAAACCATGAGAAGAGCTCTTCAGGATACGAAGAAAGAGCGAGTCTGAGGCGCTTGCTCAGGCTTTGGTCTCTGGATTTTGGGTCAACGATGGCCGTGGATTAAGGGGAAGCCTCATGGGCAATGGACGAATCTTCCTCTCTGTGGATTTGGCCCGGTCCCAATTGTTTTTCGTCAATCTGTGGGATGGGAGGTCTCCTTTCAGGTTTGTAACCTCAGGTGTCCCAACCAAAGAGGAATTCCAAAGCAGAGCCCTTGGGAAGAGTGAAGGGTCAACCCAAACTATGGTTAAAATTTGGGTCCTAGGGGCATGGCAGGCCCCATATACTGTCTCTTCATCCAGCCTCTGAGAGGCCTTACTTGAGGACGGGGATCACGCAGAGGGTCACAATGTGTGTTTGTGACCAATGTGGCCCGCGAGAAGGGGCCGGGCCTCATGGGCCACCCTGGTTTCAACTACACTGAACTTTGGACAACATGCCAATCACAAGGTCTCTTGCCATGGGGAAGGAGTTCTGATTTCTGCATCATTTTCAACCCTGGGCAGTGGTTGGAGATAAGGTCTAGGTTCGGAAGCCTGAAAACCGCAGTTGGGAAGAGATGATGACCTAAGGCCATGGTGGGTCTGATGTGCTCAGTGTGCGGTCAGCTGCCTGGTTGTTGGTCAGGAGGTTCGGGCTCAGGTTGTGTCAGACAGTGCATTATTGCCCAGGTTAGACTATGTAATTTGGGTACAGTCGAGTGCCGTGTATTATGATCCTCATTTGAGGTGCCTGGGCAGCTCATTAGGCATATATTTTTTCTAGAGAGCAGGCAGAGTGCTGCAATGTGGGTCCGGATTTGCCAAACGTGAGGGCTTCTGGGCCAGTAGTGTGAGGACAGAAGTCTGAGAACACAAGCTAGCCTTGGGCTTCAGGCCGAGGGCAAGGCAGGTACCCCCTGCACATCTGAACCAATATCTCATGCATCTGAAGTCACGACGAGGATCAGACGTTGGCTCAGGTTGAAGTTTCTGTGCATGACTGCCCCTTCATGAACGGAGAGGAATCCCAAGGCCATGGAGGTTTTCCCACGTTGGGAGTTGTGGGATGTTCCCTTCAAGGATTCCTTCTGCGGGACAATTGAGACCTTTTGGGCGGCTCCAAAACATCCCATATGGAATGTATCCAGAGCACCGTTCAAGGATGGATGCCAGGCAAGCCCGCCTCGCATTCCAATTGTCTCCTAGCAACAAGACAGTGGAGATCGGATGGCTCTGCGGGAGCAACCGGGGTGGCTGAGTTGAAATGGACTTTCCTGAGCATGGAGCCTAATGTGTGTTTGTGTCCATGAGGGTCTAGGAATGGAACGGTGGCACCGGGACTCTGAAGTATTCTCCTAAGATTTTGACATAGGTCCCATGCACAAGTTTCCTCGTGGAGACGAGATGTTTTCTGATGGGTGCCTCAGGAAACCCCCTATGCTGGTATTGGAAACCAGGATTTTGAGGAGTCATGACTGTAAACCAAAGCAATGGATCCGATTATGGCCTAGGGTCCTGTGTTGTACCATATCCTTCTCTAGGGACATCCATCTATGGTATGAGTGGACGTAGATACTCAGCTGGTGTCAGACCGCCCTTGTTGTCCACTGAGACCTACATATTTGGATGGCCTCGGGGACATTAGAGGGATCTCCTCATTACTACAATTTTGGACAATGGAATGGGCAGAATTCCCATGAATGGGGTAGGCACATTCCTAATGTTGGCTCCACGGGCCCCAGCCTGGAGGGTTTGTGGCCCAGGACGTTGAGGTCAGAATTCTGAAAACACAAACTCAGCTTAGGTTTGGGGACGTAGGTATGGCTGGCCCAATCTACAAACCATGATAAGAAATCTTCAGAATACGAAGAAAGAGCGAGTCTGAGGCGATTGCTCAGGCTTTGGTCTCTGGATTTTGTGTCAACGATGGCCGTGGAAAGGGGGGAGGCCTCATGGGCCATGGACGAATCTTCCTCTCTGTGGATTTGGAACGATCCCAATTGTTTTTCGTCAATCTGTGGGATGGGAGGTCTCCTTTCAGGTTTGTTACCTCAGGTGTCCCAACCAGGAGGAATTCAAAGCAGAGCCCTGGGGAAGAGTGAATGGACAACCCAAACTATGGTTAAAAATTGGGGCCTAGGGGCATGGCAGGCCCCATATGCTGTCTCTTCATCCAGCCACTGAGAGGCCTTACTTGAGGACTGGGCTCAGGCTGAGGGTCACAATGTGTGTTTGTGACCAATGTGGCCCGCGAGAAGGGGCCGGGCCTCATGGGCCACACTGGTTTAAACTACACTGAACTTTGGACAACATACCAATCACAAGGTCTCTTGCCATGGGGAAGGAGTTCTGATTTCTGCATCATTTTCAACCATTGGCAGTGTTTGGAGAAAAGGTCTAGGTTCAGAAGCCTGAAAACCGCAGTTGGGAAGAGATGATGACCTAAGGCCATGTTGGGTCTGATGTGCTCAGTGTGCGGTCAGCTGCCTGGTTGTTGGTCAGGAGGTTCGGGCTCAGGTTGTGTCAGACAGTGCATTAGTGACCAGGTTACACTATATAATTTGGGTACAGTCGAGTGCCGTTTAGGTTGATCCTCATTTGAGGAGCCTGGGCAGCTCATTAGGCAAGATATTTTTTCTAGAGGGCAGGCAGAGTGCTGCATTGTGGGCCCGGAATTGCCAAACTTGAGGGCTTCTGGTTCAGTAGTGTGAGGACAGAAGTCTGAGAACACAAGCTAGACTTGGGCTTCAGGCCGAGGGCAAGGCAGGTACCCCCTGCACATCTGAACCAATATCTCATGCATCTGAAGTCATGGCGAGGCTCAGACGTTGGCTCAGGTTGAAGTTTCTGTGCATGACTGCCCCTTCATGAACGGAGAGGAATCCCAAGGCCATGGAGGTTTTCCCACGTTGGGAGTTGTGGGATGCCCCCTTCAAGGATTCCTTCTGCGGCACAATTGAGACCTGTTGGGCAGCTCCAAAACATCCCATATGGAATAACTCCAGAGCACCGTTGGAGGATAGATGCCATGGAAGCCCGCCTCACATTCCAATTGTCTCCTAGCAACAAGACAGTGGCGATCGGATGGCTCTGCGGGAGCAACCGGGGTGGTGAGTTGAAATGGACTTACCTGAGCATGGGGCCTAATGTGTGTTTGTGTCCATGAGGACCTTGGAATGGGGAAGTGGCACCGGGACTCTGAAGTATTCTCCTAAGGTTTTGACATAGGTTCCATGCACAACTTTCCTCATGGAGACGAGATGTTTTCTGATGGGTGCCTCAGGAAACCCCCTATGCTGGTATTGGAATCCAGGATTTTGGAGGAGACATGCCTGTAAACCAAAGTAATGGATCTGATTATGGCCTAGGGTCCTGTCAGGTTCCATCTCCTTCTTTGAGGACATCCATCTATGTTTTGAGTGGAGCTAATTGCTCAGCTGGTGTCAGACCGCCCTTGTTTGTCCAAAGAGACCTACATATTGGGATGGCCTTGGGGACTTTGGAGGGATCTCCTAATTTGTAAATTTTGGATTATGGAATGGGCAGAATTCCCATGCATGAAGTAGGCACAGTCCTAATGTGTCGCTCCAGGGGCCCCAGGCTGGAGGGTGTGTGGCCCAGGACTCTGAGGACAGAAGTCGGAAAACACAGAATCAGCTTAGGTTTGGGGACGTAGGTATGGCAGGCCCAATCTACAAGCCATGAGAAGAACTCTTCAGGATATGAAGAAAGAGCGAGTCTGAGTCGCTTGCTCAGGCTTTGGTCTCTGGATTTTGTGTCAACAATGGCCGTGGAATGTGGGGAAGCCTCATGGGCCATGGACGAAACTTCCTCTCTTAGGATTTGGCCCGGCCCCAATTGTTTTCGTCAATCTGTGGGACGGGAGGTCTCCTTTCAGGTTTGTTACCTCAGGTGTCCCAACCAAAGAGGAATTGCAAAGCAGAGCCCTGGGGAAGATTGAAGGGACAACCCAAACTATGGTTAAAATTTGGGGCCTAGGGGCATGGCAGGCCCCATATGCTGTCTCTTCATCCAGCCACTGAGAGGCCTTACTTGAGGACTGGGTTCAGGCTGAGGGTCACAATGTGTGTTTGTGACCAATGTGTCCCGTGAGCATGGGCGGGGCCTCATGGGCCACACTGGTTTCAACTACACTGAACTTTGGACAACATGCCAATCACAAGGTCTCTTGCCATGGGGAAGGAGTTCTGATTTCTGCATCATTTTCAACCATAGGCAGTGGTTGGAGAAAAGGTCTAGGTTCGGAAGCCTGAAAAACGCCGTTGGGAATAGATGATGACCTAAGGCCATGGTGGGTCTGATGTGCTCAGTGTGCGGTCAGCTGCCTGGTTGTTGGTCAGGAGGTTCGGGCTCAGGTTGTGTCAGACAGTGCATTAGTGCCCAGGTTATACTATATAATTTGGGTACAGTGGAGTGCCCGGTAGGTTGATCCTCATTTGAGGTGCCTGGGCAGCTCATTAGGCAAGATATATTTTCTAGAGGGCAGGCAGAGTGCTGCATTGTGGGTCCGGAATTCCAAACGTGAGCGCTTCTGGGCCAGTAGTGTGAGGACAGAAGTCTGAGAACACAAGCTAGACTTGGGCGTCACCGAGGGCAAGGCAGGTACCCCCTGCACATCTGAACCCATATCTCATGCATCTGAAGTCACGGCGAGGATCAGACGTTGACTCAGGTTGTAGTTTCTGTGCATTACTGCCCTTCATGAACGGAAAGGAATCTCAAGGCCATGCAGGTTTTCCCTCGTTGGGAGTTGTGGGATGCCCCCTTCAAGGATTCCTTCTGCGGGACAATTGAGACCTGTTGGGCAGCTCCAAAACATCCCATATGGAATGACTCCAGAGCACTGTTTGAGGATGGATGCCAGGGAAGCCCGCCTCGCATTCCAATTGTCTCCTAGCTACAAGACAGTGGAGATCGGATGGCTCTGCGGGAGCAACCAGGGTGGCTGATTTGAAATGGACAGCTCCCGAGCATGGGGCCTAATGTGTGGTTGTGTCCATGAGGACCTTGGAATGGGGAAGTGGCACCGGGACTCTGAAGTATTCTCCTAAGATTTTGACATAGGTCCCATGCACAAGTTTCCTCGTGGAGACGAGGTGTTTTCTGATGGGTGCCTCAGGAAACCCCCTATGCTGGTATTGGAATCCAGGATTTTTAGGAGACATGCCTGTAAACCAAAGCAATGGATCCGATTATGGCAGGGTCCTGTCTGGTTCCATGTCCTTCTCTGGGGACATCCATCTATGGTATGATTGGAGGTAGATGCTCAGCTGGTGTCAGACCGCCCTTGTTGTCCAAAGAGACCTACATATTGGGATGGCCTCGGGTACTTCGGAGGGATCTCCTAATTTGTACAATTTTGTACAATGCAATGGGCAGAATTCCCATGCATGAAGTAGGCACAGTCCTAATGTGTGGCTCCAGGGGCCCCAGCCTTGAGTGTGTGTGGCCCAGGACTTTGAGGACAGAAGTCGGAAAACACAGAATCAGCTTAGGTTTGGGGACGTAGGTATGGCAGGCCCAATCTACAAGCCATGAGAAGAACTCTTCAGGATATGAAGAAAGAGCGAGTCTGAGGCGCTTGCTCAGGCTTTGGTCTCTGGATTTTGTGTCACCGATGGCCGTGGAATGTGGGGAAGTCTCATGGGCCATGGACGAAACTTCCTCTCTTGGGATTTGGCACGGTCCCAATTGCTTTTCTTCAATCTGTGGGATGGGAGGTCTCCTCTCAGGTTTGTTACCTCAGGGTCCCAACCAAAGAAGAATTCCAAAGCAGAGCCCTGGGGAAGAGTGAGGGGACAACCAAAACTATGGTTAAAATTTGGGGCCTAGGGGCATGGAAGGCCCCATATGCCAATTACAAGGTCTCTTGCCATGGGGAAGGAGTTCTGATTTCTGCATCCTTTTCAACCCTGGGCAGTGGTTGGAGATAAGGTCTAGGTACGGAAGTCAGAAAACCGCATTTGGGAAGAGATGATGACCTAAGGCCATGGTGGGTCTGATGTGCTCTGTGTGCGGTCAGGTGCCTAGTTGTTGGTCAGGAGGTTCGGGCTCAGGTTGTGTCAGACAGTGCATTAGTGCCCAGGTTAGACTATATAATTTGGGTACAGTCGAGTGTCGTGTAGGTTGATCCTTATTTGAGGTGCCCGGGCAGTTCATTAGGCAAGATATTTTTTCTATAGGGCAGGCAGAGTGCTGCATTGTGGGTCCGGAATTGCCAAACGTGAGGGCTTCTGGGCTAGGAGTGTGAGGACAGAAGTCTGAGAACACAACCTAAACTTGGGCTTCAGGCCGAGGGAACTGCAGGTGTCCCCTGCAGATCTGAACCAATATCTCAAGCATATGAAGTCATGGCGAGGAACAGACGTTGTCTCCCGTTGGAGTTTCTGTGCATGACTGCCCCTTCATGAACGAAGCGGAGTCTCAAGGCTCTTAACGTTTTCCCACGTTGGGAGTAGTGGGATGCCCCCTTCAAGGATTCCTTATTCGGGACATTTGAGACTTGTTGGGCAGCTCCAGGACATTTCCTATGGAATGACTCCAGAGCATTGTTCTAAGATGGATGCCAGGGAAGATCGCCTCGCATTCCAATTGTCTCCTAACAACAAGACAGTTGAGATCTGATGGCTCTGCGCGAGACACCGGGGAGGCTGAGTTGAAATGGACTTTCCCGAGGTAAGTTCCTAAAGTGTGTTTGTGCCCATGGGAACCTTGGAATGGGGCGGTGGCACCGGGACCCTGAAGTATTCTCCTAAACTTTTGACATAGCTCCCATGCTCAAGTTTCCTTGTGCAGATGAGGTTTGTTCTGATGGGTGCCTCAGGAAACCCCCTATGCTTGTATTGGAATTCAGGCTTTTGAGGAGACATGCCTGTAAACCAAAGCTTGGATCTGATTATGGCCTAGGGTCATGTCTGGTTCCATCTTCTTCTCTAGGGACATCCATCTATGTCATGTGTGGAGATAGATTCTCAGCTGGTGTCAGACCGCCCTTGTTTGTCCCGGGAGACCTACACTCTTGGGATGGCCTCGGGGACTTTGCAGGGTTCTCCTAATATGTAGATATTGAACAATGGAATGGGCAGAATTTCCATGCATGGGGTAAGCACAGTCCTAATGTGTGGCTCCAGGGGCCCCATCCTGGAGGGTGTGTGGCCCTGGAATTTGAGGACAGAAGTCTGAAAACACAAACTCAGCTTAGGTTTGGGGACGTAGGTATGGCAGGCCCAATCTACAAACCATGAGAATAAAACTTCAGGATATGAAGAAAGAGCGAGTCTGAGGCGCTTGCTCAGGCTTTGTTCTCTGGATTTTGTATCAACGATGACCGTGGAATGTGGCGAGGCCTCATGGGTCATGGACGAATCTTCCTCTCGGTGGATATGGCCCGGTCCCAATGGTTTTTCGTCAATCTGTGGGATGGGAGGTCTCCTTTCAGGTTTGATACCTCAGGTGCCCCAAACAAAGAGGAATTCCAAAGCAGAGCCCTGTGGAAGAGTGAAGGGACTAGACAGTTGAGATCTGATGGCTCTGCGGGAGAAACCGGGGTGGCTGAGTTGAAATGGACTTTCTTGAGGATGGGGCTTAATGTGTGTTTGTGTCCATGAGGGCCTTGGAATGGAGGGTAGCCTGGAAATTGTGTGGGTCCAGGCTGTGGGCACAGATGTCTGGAAACACAAACTCAGCTTATGAGTGGCGCCTAGTGTATGGCAGGCCGGATGTATAGCCCAAGAGGGAGCTCCTGGGCCTCTGAAACAAGGGCGAGTGGGAGGCGATCCTTCAGGCTTTTGTCTCTGGATGTTGTGTCCGGGATAGCCGTGGATTGGACGGGTGGCCTCAGGGACTATGGATGAGTATCCCTGTCTGGGGATTTCTCCCAGCTCCCAAGAGTTTGGGGTCATTTTGTGTGAAGGGTGGAGTCGTGTTGTCTGGCTCATGTGTCTCTCCAAGAAAGGGATTCGAGAGCAGATCCCGCGGTACGGGCGGGGTGACTGGAAAACTCAAACACTGGTGAGGATTGGGTGCATAGCGGCCTGGCAATCCCCATATGTGGGCTCTTGGTCCAGGCCCTGACAGGCCTTTCTTTGACATGGGGCTCATGCTGAGGGTCACAGTGTGAATTTGTGCTGCTGCACCCACGGTTGGGCGTGGAATCATGGGACATGAAGGTTTCTCTCACCCTGAAGGTGTGATTCCATGCCAAGAGCAAGCTTTACAGCCATGGGGAAGGAGGAGTTCTCTTTTGTGCTTGCGATACCCAGCTGTGTGGAGAATTGATATAATGTCTAGGTTCAGATATCTGAAAACCAAGGTTAGGAAGAGGTGACAGCATAAGACCATGGCGTGACCGAAGTGCTGGGTGTGCGGCCAGCTGTCTCCTTGTCTGTCTGGACGTGTGGCTTCAGGCTGTGTCAGATGGAACTTAAGTGCCCAAAGCAGCCTATCCAGTTCGGGGCACGTCAAGGCCCGAGCAGGTTGATCCTCATCTGGGTTTTCTGGGGAACCCCACAGGGAAACGTTGTTCTTCCGTTGGGCAGACACTGGCTGGGATGTGGTTCTGGAGTTCCTAGTCCGGAGGGCTTGTTTGCCAGGAGTGTGAGGAAGGAAGTCTGAAAACACAAGCTAGCCTGAGGTTTGGGACCGAGGGCAGAGCAGGCCCACTCTGCAGAGGCTGTATCGAGATCTCCTGCACTGAGGTCATGTCAACTATGAGACGTGCCTCAGGCTACACTTTTTGTCCAGCATGGCCTCTTCCTTAAGGGTGTGGGGGCTCCATGACGCCAGGGAGGTTTGCCTACGATGGGATTTGTGAACTACTCCAAACCTCAAGGTTTCCTTCTGCACGACTGTCGAGTCCTATTGGATGGTTCCAGGAGGCCCCATATGGGAAGACTCGAGAGCAGGTGTCTAAGCATGGATGCCTGGGAATGCCACCTCATATTCCCACTCTTTAGTCAGGACAAGTCAGGCTCAATCTGCGGGCTCCTGGGTGAGCTACCCAGAGGGGAGAGTTGAAATGGACTCTCCTGAAGATGAGTCCTACTGTGGGTTGGTGGCCTGGGAGACCTTGGAATGTGGAGGTGGCTCAGGGACTCTGCAGGATTCTCCAACCTGAGGTGTTTGACACGGCTCCAACAAGGAAGCTTCCCATGTGGAGTCGAGAGGAGTTCTGTTCAGTGCCTCAGGAAAGCCCCATATACTTTTCTTCGAACCAAAGCCTCTGAGGAGTGACACCTGGACACCAAAGCAAGAGTTGAGATTAGGGCCTAAGGGCCTGGCCGGCTCAACCTTCTATCTCTGTTGACATCTGTGTGCATGCCTTGGTGGAGGTAGCTGCTCAGCTTGTGTCCGAATGCCCCTGTGTGTCGAGAGAGGCTCCCAGTAGTGGGATGTCCTCGGGGGCCTTGAGATTTCTCATATTCTGGAGGTGTGTGGCCAAAGGAATGGACACAGTTTCCCAGTAGAGAGAAGGCACGGTCCTGTGGTATGGCTCCAGAGGACCCAGCCTAGTGGCTGTGTTTGCCCGGGCTGTGGGGACAGAAGTCTGAAAAAGCAAACTTGGCTCAGCTAGAGGCCAAGGTAATGGCAGGCCTGGTCTCCAGTCCGTGAGGGGAGATCCTCTGGATATCAAAGGAGGGCAAGTGGGAGGCAGTCGCTCAGGCTTTTGTCTCTGGGTGCTGCGTTCACAGTGGCCGTTCAGGGTAGGGGTTGCTTCAGGGGCCGAGGAAGAGCCTTCCTCTCGGGGGATTGTCCAAGCTCCCAAGTGTTTCGGTTCAATCTGTAGGAAGGGAAGAGTACTGTTTTCTGCCACAGGGGACCCCCCAGGAGAGGGACTCTAGAGCACAGCAGTGGCCTCCCTCAACTGGAATACACACCATCTAGTTAGTCCTGGGTGCCTATGGGCATGGCAAGCCACATATGCGGGCTCTTGGTCCAGTCACTGAGAGGCGTTACTTGAATAAGGTACTCATGCTGAGGGTCCCCATGTGTGTTTGTGCCCAAGGCGGCCCTCACGCATGGGCGTGGCCTCATGGGTCATGCCGTTTTCTCCTACACTGAATGTTTGACTCACTGCCAGCAGCAAGGTTTCTTGCCATGGGGAAGGAGGGGTTCTGACTTGTGCATCAGGTTCCCCCGTGTGCAGGAATTGGAGATAAGGTCCAGGTTCCGATGACTGAAAACCCAGGTTGGGAATGGATGGTGGCCTAAGGCAGTGGCTGGTCCAATGTGCTGGGTGTGCAGCCAGCTGTGTTGGTGTCTGTTGGAAGGTCTGGGCTCAGGCAATTTGCGACAGAGCATCAGTGTTTAAGGTAGCCTATGCAGTTGGGGTGTTGCCGAGGGCCAAGCAGTTTGATCCTCATTTGGGATCTCTGGGCAGCACCATAGACAATGTTTTTCTCCTGGGAGGCAGGCAGAGTGCTTCATTGTGGCCCCAGAATTCCCAGTAGGGAGGGTGTGTGGGCCAGGAGTGTGAGGACGGAAGTCTGAAAACACCAGCTAGGGTGAGGATTGGATCCAAGGGCAGAGCAGGCCCACTCTGCAGAGGCTGAATCGAAATCTCCTGCATCTGAAGTCAGGCTGAGGATCAGACGTTGGCTGAGGCTGGAGTATGTGTCCATGATGGCACCTTCATGAAGCGGGGGCCTCATGAGGCCAAGGAAGTTTTCCCACGCTGAGTTTGGAGGTTGCCCCAGACCACAAGGTTTCTTCTGCGGGATATTCGTGTCCTGTTGCATGGCTCCAGGACATACCCTACGGAAGGACTGTAGAGCAGGGTTCGAAGGATGGATCCCTGTACAGCATGCCTCGGTTTCCCATTGACCATGAGCGACAAGATATGTTTGATCTCCTGCCTCTGGGGCACGCTACCCAGTGGGCTGAGTTGAAATGGCCTCTCCCGAGGATGGGTCATAATGTGCGTTTGGGTCCATGAAGACCTTGTAATGTGCTGGTTGTTCAGTGGCCCTGCGGAACTCTCCTACCTGAAGGGTTTGATACATCCCCAGTAAGAAAGCTCCCCATGTGGAGACAAAAGAGGTTTTGTTTGGTGCCTCAGAAAAGCCCCTAGTGCTGGTCTACGAAAACAGTCCTCTGAGGACGGACACATGGAAACCAAAGCTAAGGTTCATATTAGGGCCTGGGGGCCTGTCCATTTCAAACTTCTGTCTCTGGGGACAATGTCTGAGAGTCTAAGTGGAGATAGTTGCACCGCTCGTGTCAGAGAGCCCCTCTTAGTCCAGGGTGGCCTACACTATTGATGGCCTCAGGGGCCTTGGGGCTTTTCCCTAACCTGTGGGGTTGTGGTCAATGGATTGGGTACACTTTCCTTGGAGAGGGCAGGCACAATCTTTCGCTGTGGCACCAGAAGTCCTAGCCTGTAGGTTGTGTGGGTCCAGGCTGTGGACACAGAAGTCTGAAAATACAAACTCAGCTCATGAGTGGCGCCTAGGGTATGGCAGGCCGGATGTACAGCCCGAGAGGGAGCTCCTGGGCCTCTGAAACAAGGGCGAGTGGGAGGCGTTCCTTCAGGCTTTTGTCTCTGGATGTTGTGTCCGGGATAGCCGTGGATAGGAGGGGTGGCCTCAGGGACTGTGGACGAGTATCTCTCTCTGGGGATTTGTCCCAGGTCCCAAGAGTTTGGGGTCATTTTGTTGAAAGGGTGGAGTCGTGTTTTCTGGCTCATGTGTCTCTCCAAGAAAGGGATTCCAGACCAGAGACCCAGGTATGGGCTGGGCGACTGGTAAAATCAATCACTGGTGAGGATTGGGTGCATAGGTGCTTGGCAAGTCAATATGCGGGCTCTTGGTCCAGGCCCTGACAGGACTTTCTTTGACATGGGGCTCATGCTGAGGGTCACTGTTTGAATTTGTGCCCAAGCAGCACTCACGTTTGGGCGTGGCATCAGGGGCCATGAAGGTTTCTCCCACCCTGAAGGTGTGACTCCATGCCAAGAGCAAGCTTTATAGCCATGGGGAAGGAAGAGTTCTGTTTTTTGCATGCGATACCCAGCTGTATGGAGAATTGATATAATATCTAGGTTCAGATATCTGAAAACCAAGGTTAGGAAGAGTTGACGGCATATGACCATGGCGTGTCCGAGTGCGGGGTGTGCGGCCAGCTGTCTCCTTGTCTGTCTGGACGTCTGGCTTCAGGCTGTGTCAGACAGAGCATGAGTGCCCAGTGCAGCCTATCCAGTTCGGGTACCGTTGAGGCCCGAGCAGGTTGATCCTCATCTGGGTTTTCTGGATAGCCCCACAAGGAAACGTTTTTCTTCCGTTGGGTAGACACTGGGCCTGGTTGTGGTTCTGGAGTTCCTAGTCCGGAGGGCTTGTTTGCCAGGAGTGTGAGGAAGGAAGTCTGAAAAAACAAGCTAGCGTGAGGTTTGGGATCGAAGGCATGGCAGGCCCACTCTGCAGAGGCTGAATCGAGATCTCCTGCTCTGAGGTCATGTCAACTATGAGACGAGCCTAAGGCTAGAGATTTTGTCCAGCATGGCCTCTTCCTGAAGGGTGTGGGGGCGTCATGAGGCCACGGAGGTTTGCCTACGATGAGATTTGTGAACTACTCCAAACCTCAAGGTTTCCTTCTGCACGAATGTCGAGTCCTATTGGATGGTTCCAGGAGGCCCCATATGGAAAGACTCGAGAGCAGGTGTCTAAGCATGGATGCATGGGAACGCCACCTCATATTCCCACTCTTTAGTCAGGACAAGGCCGGCTCAATCTGTGGCCTCCTGGGTGAGCTACCCAGAGGGGAGAGTTGAAATGGACTCTCCTGAAGATGAGTCCTACTGTGGGTTGGTGGCCTGGGAGACCTTGGAATGTGGAGGTGGCTCAGGGACTCTGCAGGATTCTCCAACCTGAGGTGTTTGACACGGCTCCAACAAGGAAGCTTCCCATGTGGAGTCGAGAGGAGTTCTGTTCAGTGCCTCCGGAAAGCCCCATATCCTGTTCTTCGAACCAAAGCCTCTGAGGAGTGACACCTGGACACCAAAGCAAGAGTTGAGATTAGGGCCTAAGGGCCTGGCCGGCTCAACCTTCTATCTCTGTTGACATCTGTGTGCATGCTTTCGTGGAGGTAGCTGCTCAGCTTGTGTCCGAATGCCCCTGTGTGTCCAGGGAGGCTCCCAGTAGTGGGATGTCCTTGAGGTTTCTCATATTCTGGAGTTGTGTGGCCAAGGAATGGACACAGTTTTCCAGGAGAGAGCAGGCACGGTCATATGGTATGGCTCCAGAGGACCCAGCCTAGAGGCTGTGTTTGCCAGGGCTGTGGGGACAGATGTCTGAAAAAGCAAACTTGGCTCAGCTAGGGGCCAAGGTAATGGCAGGCCTGATCTCCAGTCCGTGAGGGGAGATCCTCTGGATATCAAAGGAGGGCAAGTGGGATGCATTCGCTCAGGATTTGTCTCTGGGTGTTGCGTTCACAATGCCCGTTCAGGGTAGGGGTTGCTTCAGGGGCCGAGGAAGAGCCTTCCTCTCGGGGGATTGTCCAAGCTCCCAAGTGTTTTGGTTCATTCTGTGGGAAGGAAAGAGTACTGTATTCTGCCACAGGGGACCCCCCAGGAGAGGGACTCTAGAGCACAGCAGTGGCTTCCCTCAACTGGAATACACACCATCTAGTTAGTCCTGGGTGCCTATGGGCATGGCAAGCCACATATGCGGGCCCTTGGTCCAGTCACTGAGAGGCGTTACTTGAATAAGGTACTCATGCTGAGGGTCACCATGTGTGTTTGTGCCCAAGGCGGCCCTCACGCATGGGCGTGGCCTCATGGGTCATGCCGTTTTCTCCTACACTGAATGTTTGACTCACTGCCAGCAGCAAGGTTTCGTGCCATGGGGAAGGAGGGGTTCTGACTTGTGCATCAGGTTCCCCCGTGTGCAGGAATTGGAGATAAAGTCCAGGTTCCGATGACTGAAAACCCAGGTTGGGAATGGATGGTGGCCTAAGGCAGTGGCTGGTCCAATGTGCTGGGTGTGCAGCCAGCTGTGTCGGTGTCTGTTGGAAGGTCTGGGCTCAGGCAATTTGCGACAGAGCATCAGTGTTTAAGGTAGCCTTTGCAATTGGGGTGTTGCCGATGGCCCAGCTGTTTGGTCCTCATTTGGGGTTCTGGGCAGCACCATAGACAATGTTTTTCTCCTGGAAGGCAGGCAGAGTGCTTCATTGTGGCCCCAGAATTTCCTGGAGGGTGGGTTTGTGGGCCCAGAATGTGAGGACAGAAGTCTGAAAACACAAGCTAGGGTGAGGAATGGAGCCAAGGGCAGAGCAGGCCCACTCTGCAGAGGCTGAATCAAAATCTCCTGCATCTGAAGTCAGGCTGAGGATCAGACGTTGGCTGAGGCTGGAGTTTTTGGCCATGATGGCACCTTCATGAAGCGGGGGCCTCATGAGGCCAAGAAAGTTTTCCCACGCTGAGTTTGGAGGTTACCCCAACCACAAGGTTTCCTTCTGCGGGACATTCGAGTCCTGTTGCATGGCTCCAGGACATAGGATACGGAAGGACTGTAGAGCAGGGTTCGAAGGATGGATCCCTGTACAGCATGCCTCGCATTCCCATTGGCCATTAGCCACAAGATATGTTTGATCTGCTGCCTCTGGGGCACGCTACCCAGGGGGCTGAGTTGAAATGGCCTCTCCTGAGGATGCGTCATAATGTGCGTTTGAGTCCATGGAGACCTTGGAATGTGCTGGTTGTTCTGTGGCCCTGCGGAACTCTCCTACCTGAAGGGTTTGATACATCCCCAGTAAGTAAGCTTCCCATGAGAAGACGAGAGAGGTTTGGTTTGGTGCCTCAGAAAAGCTCCGTGTGCTGGTCTACGAAAACAGTCCTCTGAGGACGGACACATGGAAACCAAAGCTAAAGTTCAGATTAGGGCCTGGGGGCCTGTCCATTTCAACCTTCTGTCTCTGGGGACACTGTCTGAGAGTCTAAGTGGAGATAGATGCTCCGCTGGTGTCAGAGAGCCCTTCTTAGTCCAGGGTGGCCTACACTATTGATGGCCTCAGGGGCCTTGGAGCTTTTCCCTAACCTGTAGGGTTGTGGTCAATGGATTGGGCACAATTTCCTTGGAGAGGGCAGGCACAATCTTTCGCTGTGTCTCCAGAGGCCCTAGCCTGGAGGTTTTGTGGGTCCAGGCTGTGGGCACAAAAGTCTGAAAACACAAACTCAGCTCATGAGTGGCGCCTAGCGTATGGCAGGCCGGATGTACAGCCCGAGAGGGAGCTTCTGGGCCACTGAAACAAGGGCGAATGGGAGGCGTTCCTTCAGGCTTTTGTCTCTGGATGTTGTGTCCGGGATTGCCGTGGATTGGAAAGGTGGCCTCAGGGACTATGGAAGACTATCCCTCTCTGGGGATTTGTCCCAGCTCCCAAGAGTTTGGGGTCATTTTCTGGTAAGGGTGGAGTCGTGTTTTCTGACTCATGTGTCTCTCCAAGAAAGGGATTCCAGAGCAGAGCCCCAGGTACGGGCTGGGCGACTGGAAAACTCAAACACTGGTGAGGATTGTGTGTATGGGGGCTTGGAAAGCAAGCATGAGCGGGGCCTCATGGGCCACACTGGTTTCAACTACACTTAACATTGGACAACATGCCAACCACAAGGTTTCTTGCCCTGGGGAAGGAATTCTGATTTCTGCATTAGGTTCAGGCCTGGGCAGTGAATAGAGATAAGGTCTAGGTTCTGAAGCCTGAAAACCGAGGTGGAAAGAGATGACGTCCTAAGGCCTTGGCGGCTCGATGTGCTCAGTGTGCGGCCAGCTGTCTTGGTGCGGCCAGGAGGTCTAGGCTCAGGCAGTGTCAGAAAGGGCATTAGTGCCCTGGTCAGCCTATGTATTTGGGGTACAGCCAAGGTAGGCGCAGGCTGATCCTCACTTGGGGTTACTTGGTAGCCCCAGAGGGCAATGTTTTTCTTCTGGAGGGCAGGCAGAGTGCTGCTTTGTAGTTCTGGATTGCCAAAATGGAGGGCTTCTGGGTCAGTAGTCTGAGGACAGAAGTCTGAGAACACTAGCTAGGCTTCGGTTTCTGGGTGAGGACATGGCAGGCACAATCTACAGAACTGAATAGAGATCTCGTGCATCTGAAGTCAGGGCGAGGATCAGACGATCGCTCAGGTTGGAGTTTCTGACCCTGATAGCCCCTTCATAAAGGGAGGCATCACGAGGCCATGGCGGTTTTCCCACAATGGGAATTGTGAGAAGCTCCAAACTGCAAAGTGTCTTCTGCAGGACAATTGAGACCTGTTGTTGGCTCCAAGCCAATGATTCTGAGCAGGGTTCTAAGGATGGATGGCTGGGTAGCCCACCTAGCATTCCAATTGTCTCCTAGCATCAAGACAGGTTAGTTCTGCTGGATCTAGGGGAGAAACCGAGGAGGCTGAGTTGAAATTGACTCTCCTGTGGATGGGTCCTAATGTGCTTTTGTGTCTATGGAACCTTGGAAAGAGCGGTGGCACTGGGGCCCTGAAGGGTTCTCCTAAACAGAGCCTTTGAAAACAGCTCCAACGTGCAAGTTTCCCATGTGTAGATGAGATGTTTTCTGATGGGTGAGTCAAGAAACAGCCATTGCTGGTTTTGAAATCCAGGCCTCTGAGGAGAGATGCCTGGAAACCAAAGCAATGGATATGATTAGTGACTAGGGGTCTGTTCTTTGCTTTTTACCTCTGGGGACATCTGTCTATGGGTCTGAGTACAGGTAGGTGCTCAGATGGGCTCAGATTGCCCCTGTTTTACCTGGGAAGCCACCACTAATGAAATGGATCAGGGACTTTGGAGGTTTATCCTATTAGAAGGAATGTGGCCATTGGAATGGGCACACACAATTCCCTTGGAGAGGGCAAGTACAGTCCTCAGGTTTGGCTCCAGGGGCCTAAGACTGTAGGTTGTGTAGGCCAGGACTGTTTGGACAGTTGTCTGAAAACACAAACTTGGCTTATGTTTCAGGTCATAGGTATGGCAGGACTTATATACAGACCATGAGGAGAACATTTTGGGATTTGAGAAAAGGGCGAGTGTGAGGCTCTTGCTCAAGTTTTTGTCTCTGGATATCTTGTCACTCATGGTCGTGAAATTTTTGGGTGACTTCATGGGAAATGGACGAGTCTTACTCCCTGGTGGTTTGGCCCAGTCCAAAGCGTTTGGGGTCACTCTGTGGGATAGATGAAGTCCGTTTATTTTTTTTTTTTTGATGTTGTTTTCTTTTTAACCTAAGGTGTCCCACCAAATGAGGGATTCCAGAGTAGAGCCCTGGGGGGGGGTTGACTGGACAATCAGAAATCTGGTTAAAAATTGGGACCTAGGGACATATCAAGCCCATTATGACATCTAATGGTCCAGTCACTGAGAGGACTTACTAGAGGACAGGACTCATGCTGAGGGTCACAATGCGTGTTTATGCCCTTGTCGCACTCAAGAATGGGCGGGGCCTCAGGGTGAATGCTGGTTTCTTCTACACTGAACGTTGGACGACGTGCCAAACACAAGGTTTCTTACCATGGGTAAGGAGGTGTTCTGATTTCTGCATCACACTCACCCCTGGGCAGTGATTGGAGATAATATCTCGTTTCTGAGGCCTGAAAACTGAGGTAGGGAAGAGATGATGACCTACGGCCTTGGCGGGTCTTATGTGCTCAGTTTGCGGTCTGCTTTCGGGAGTTGGTCGGGAAGTCCGGGCTCAGGTTGTGTCCGACAGTGCATTAGTTCCCAGGTTAGACTATATAATTTGGGTGAAGTCGAGTGCTGTGGAGGTTTATCCTCATTGAAGGTGCCTGGGCAGCTCATGAGGCAATAATTTTTTTCTAGAGGGCAGGCAGAGTGCTGCATTGTGGGTCCGAAATTGCCAAACGTGAGGGCTTCGGGGCCAGGAGTGTGAGGACCGCAGTCTGAGAAGACTAGCTAGACTTGGTTTCAGGGCTAGGGCACGGCAGGTACCCCCTGCAGATCTGAACCAATACTCATGCATCTGAATTCAGGGCGAGGATCAGACGTTGGCTCAGGTTGGAGTTTCTGTGCATGATGGCCGCTTCATGAAGGGAGCGGAATCTCGAGGCCATTGAGATTTTCCCACGTTGGGAATTGTGGGATGCCATCTTCAAGGATACCTTCTGCGGGACAATTGAGGCCTGTTGGACAGCTCCAGGACATCCCATATGGAATGACTCCAGAGCACCCTTCGAGGCGGATGCCTGGGAAGCCCGCCTCGCATTCCAATTGTCTCCTAGCAACAAGACAATTTAGATCTGATGGCTCTGCGGAGCAACCGGGGTGGCTGACTTGAAATGGACTTTCCTGAGGATGGGTCCTAATGTGTTTTTGTGTCCATGATGGCCCTGGAATGGGGCGGTGGCACCGGGACCCTGAAGTACTCTCCTATGCTTTGGACATGGCTCCCATGCATAGGTTTCCTTGTGGAGACGAGATGAGTTCTGCTGGGTGCCTCAGCAAAACCCTTATGCTCGTATTGGAATCAGGCTTTTGAGGAGACATGCCTGTAAAACAAGGCAATGGATCCTATTATGGCCTAGTGTCCTGTCTGGTTCATTCTTCTCCTCTGGGGACATCCATTTATGGTATGAGTGGAGGTAGATTATCAGCTGGTGTCAGACAGCCCTTGTTAGTTCCGGGCGACCTACGCTATTGGGATGGCCTCAGGGTCTTTGGAGGTTTCTCCTAATTTGTTCGATTTTGGACAATGGAATGGGCAGAATTCCCATGGATTGGTAGGCACAGTCCTAATGTGTGGCTCCAGGGGCCCAGGACTAGAGGATGTGTGGCCCAGGACTTTGAGGACAGAAGTCTGAAAACACAAACTCATCCTAGTTTTGGGGACATAGGTATGGCAGGCCCGATCTACAAACCATGAGAAGAACTCTTCAGGATATGAAGAAAGTGCGAGTCTGAGGTGTTTGCTCAGGTTTGTGTCTCTGGATTTTGTATCAGCGATGGCACAATCTACAGACCTGAATCGAGATCAGGTGCATCTGAAGTCAGGGCGAGGATCAGATGATCGCTCAAGTTGGTGTTTCTGTCCCTGATGGGCCCTTCACGAAGGGGCGGCATCACGAGGTCATGGGGATTTTCCCACGATGGGATTTGTGAGAAGCTCCAAACTGCAAAGTGTCTTCTGCAGGACAATTGAGACCTGTTGTTTGGCTCCAGGCCAATGATTCTGAGCAGGGTTCTAAGGATGAATGGCTGGGTAGCCCACCTCACATTCCAATTGTCTCCTAGAAACAAGATAGGTTAGATCTGCTGGATCTGGGGGAGCAACCGAGGAGGGTGAGTTGAAATGGACTCCCCTATGGATGGGTCCTAATGTGCTTTTGTTTCTATGGAGACCTTGGAATGAAGCCGTGGCTCTGGGGACCTGAAGGGTTCTCCTAAACAGAGGCTTTGACACAGCTCCAACGTGCAAGTTTCCCATGTTTAGATGAGATATTTTCTGATGGGTGAGTCAAGAAACAGCCATATGCTGGTTTTGAAATCCAGGCCTCTGAGGAGAGATGCCTGGAAACCAAAGCAATGGATATGATTAGTGCCTAGGGGCCTGTTCTTTCCTTTTTACCTCTGGGGACATCTGTCTATGGGTCTGAGTACAGGTACGTGCTCAGAAGGCATCAGATTGCCCCTGTTTTACCTGGGAAGCCACCAATAATGAGATGGATCAGGGACTTTGGATGTTTATCCTATTAGAAGGGATGTGGCCATTGGAATGGGCACACACAATTCCCTTGGAGAGGGCAAGTACAGTCCTCAGGTTTGGCTCCAGGGGCCTGAGCCTGTAGGTTGAGTAGGCCAGGGCTGTTTGGACAGTTGTCTGAAAACACAAACTCGGCTTATGTTTCAGGTCATAGGTATGGCAGGACTTATCTACAGACCATGAGGAGAACTTTTTGGGATTTGAGAAAAGGGCGAGTGTGAGGCTCTTGCTCAAGATTTTGTCTCTGGATATCATGTCACTATGGTCGTGAAATTTCTGGGTGACATCATGGGAAATGGACGAGTCTTACTCCCTGGTGGTTTGGCCCAGTCCAAAGCGTTTGGGGTCACTCTGTGGAATGGAAGAAGTCCGGTTTTTTTTTTTTTTTTGATGTTGTTTTGTTTTTAACCTCAGGTGTCCCACCAAATGAGGGATTCCAGAGTAAAGCCCTAGGCGGGGGTGACTGGACAATCAGAAATCTGGTTAAAAATTGGGGCCTAGTGTCATACCAAACCCATTATGACAACTAATGGTCCAGTCACTGAGAGGACTTACTAGAAGAAAGGACCCATGCTGAGGGTCAAAATGAGTGTTTATACCCTTGTCACACTCAAGAATGGGCGGGGCCTCAGGGTGAATGCTGGTTTCTCCTACACTGTACGTTGCACGACGTGCCAACCACAAGGTTTCTTACCATGTGTAAGGAGGTGTTCTGATTTCTGCATCACACTCACCCCTGGGCAGTGATTGGAGATAATGTCTCGGTTCTGAGGCCTGAAAACTGAGATAGCGAAGAGATGATGACCTAAGGCCATGGTGGGTCTTATGTGCTCAGTGTGCGGTCAGCTTTCCGGGTGTTGATCAGGAGGTCCGGGCTCAGGTTTTGTCCGACAGTGCATTAGTGCTCAGGTTAGACTATATAATTTGGGTGAAGTAGAGTGCTGTGGAGGTTTATCCTCATTGAAGGTGCCTGGGCAGCTCATGAGGCAATAATTTTTTTCTAGAGGGCAGGCAGATTGCTGCACTGTGGTCCGGAATTGCCAAACTTGAAGGCTTCAGGGCCAGGAATGTGAGGACCGAAGTCGGAGAAGACAAGCTAGACTTGGGTTTCAGGGCGAGGACACGGCAGGTACCCCCTGCAGATCTGAACCAATACTCATGCATCTGAATTCAGGGCGAGGATCAGACGTTGGCTCAGGTTGGAGTTTCCGTGCATGACGGCCGCTTCATGAAGGGAGCGGAATCTCGAGGCCATTGAGTTTTTCCCACGTTGGGAGTTGTGAGATGCCCCCTTCAAGGATTCCTTCTGCGCGACAATTGAGACGTGTTGGACAGCTCCAGGACATCCCATATGGAATGACTCAAGAGCACCGTTCGAGTTGGATGCCTGGGAAGCCCGCATCGCATTCCAATTGTCTCCTAGCAACAAGACAGTTTAGATCTGATGGCTCTGCGGGAGCAACCGGGGTGGCTGAGTTGAAATGGACTTTCCTGAGGATGGGTCCTAATGTGTTTTAGTGTCCATGAGGGCCTTGGAATGGGGCGGTGGCACCGGGACCCTGAAGTACTCTCCTATGCTTTGGACATGGCTCCCATGCACAGGTTTCCTTGAGGAGACGAGATGAGTTCTGCTGGGTGCCTCAGCAAAACCCCGATGCTCGTATTGGAATCAGGCTTTTGAGGAGACATGCCTGTAAACCAAGGCAATGGATCCTATTATGTCCTAGGGTCCTGTCTGGTTCAATCTTCTCCTTGGGGACATCCATTTATGATATGAGTGGAGGTAGATTATCAGTTGGTGTCAGACAGCCCTTGTTTGTTCAAGGCGACCTACACTATTGGGATGGCCTCAGGGACTTTGGAGGTTTCTCCTATTTTGTACGATTTTGGACAATGGAATGGGCAGAATTCCCATGGATTGGTAGGCACAGTCCTAATGTGTGGCTCCAGGGGCCTCAGTCTGGAGGGTTTGTGGCCCTGGACTTTGAGGACAGAAGTCGGAAAACACAAACTCAGCTTAGGTATGGACGTAGGTATGGCAGGCTCGATCTACAAACCATGAGAAGAACTCTTCAGGATATGAAGAAAGTGCGAGTCTGAGGCACTTGCGCAGGTTTTGTCTCTGGATTTTGTATCAGCGATGGCACAATCTACAAAACTGAATCGAGATCTTGTGCATCTAAAGTCAGGGCGAGGATCAGACGTTCGCTCAAGTTGGTGTTTCTGTCCCTGATGGCCCCTTCACGAAGGGGCGGCATCACGAGGCCATGGGGGTTTTCCCACGATGAAATTTGTGAGAAACTCCAAACTGCAAAGTGTCTTCTGAAGGACAATTGAGACCTGTTGTTTGGCTCCAGGCCAATGATTTGAGCAGGGTTCTAAGGATGCATGGCTGGGTAGCCCACCTCACATTCCAATTGTCTCCTAGAAACAAGACACGTTAGATCTGCTGGATCTGGGGGAGCAACCGAGGAGGCTGAGTTGAAATGGACTCTCCTTTGGATGGGTCCTAATGTGCTTTTGTGTCGATGGAGACCTTGGAATGAAGCGGGGGCACTGGGGCCCTGAAGGGTTCTCCTAAACAGAGGCTTTGACACAGCTCCAACATGCAAGTTTCCCAATGTAGATGAGATTTTTTCTGATGGGTGAGTCAAGAAACAGCCATATGCTGGTTTTGAAATCCAGGCCTCTGAGGAGAGATGCCTGGAAACCAAAGCAATGGATATGATTAGTGTCTAGGGTCCTGTTCTTACCTTTTTACCTCTGGGGACATCTGTCTATGGGTCTGAGTGCAGGTAGGTACTCAGATGGGCTCAGATTGCCCCCTGTTTTACCTGGGAAGCCACCACTAATGAGATGGATCAGGGACTTTGGAGGTTTATCCTATTAGAAGGGATGTGGCCATTGGAATGGGCACACACAATTCCCTTGGAGTGGGCAAGTACAGTCCTCAGGTTTGGCTCCAGGGGCCTGAGACTGTAGGTTGTGTAGGCCAGGGCTGTTTGGACAGTTGTCTGAAAACACAAACTTGGCTTATGTTTCAGGTCATAGGTATGGCAGGACTGATCTACAGACCATGAGGAGAACTTTTCGGGATTTGAGAGGATCGCGAATGTGAGGCTCTTGCTCAAGTTTTTGTCTCTGGATATCGTGTCACTCATGGTCGTGAAATTTCTGGGTGACTTCATGGGAAATGGACGAGTCTTACTCCCTGGTGGTTTGTACCAGTCCAAAGCGTTTGGGGTCACTCTGTGGGATGGAATAAGTCCGTTTTTTTTTTTTTTGATGTTTTCTCTTTAACCTCAGGTGTCTCACCAAATGAGGGATTCCAGAGTAGAGCCCTGGGGGGGGGGGTGACTGGACAATCAGAAATCTGGTTAAAAATTGGGGCCTAGGGACATATCAAGCCCATTATGACTTCTAATGGTCCAGTCACTGAGAGGACTTACTAGAGGACAGGACTCATGCTGAGGGTCACAATGCGTGTTTATGCCCTAGTCGCACTCAAGAATGAGCGGGGCCTCAGGGTGAATGCTGGTCTCTCCTACACACTGAACGTTGGACGAAGTGCCACAAGGTTTCCTACAATGGGTAAGGAGGTGTTCTGATTTCTGCATCACACTCACCCCTGGGCAGGCCTCGGTTCTGAGGCCTGAAAACTGAGGTAGGGAAGAGATGATGACCTAAGGCCATGGCGGGTCTTATGTGCTCAGTGTGCGGTCTGTTTTCTGGGTGTTGGTCAGGAAATCCGGGTTCAGGTAGTGTCCGACAGTGCATTAGTGCCCAGGTTAGACTATATAATTTGGGTGAAGTCGAGTGCTGTGGAGGTTTATCCTCATTGAAGGTGCCTGGGCAGCTCATGAGGCAATAATTTTTTTCAAGAGGGCAGGCAGAGTGCTGCATTGTCGGTCCAGAATTGCCAAAATTGAGGGCTTCCGTGCCAGGAGTGTGAGGACGGAAGTCTGAGAAGACAAGCTAGACTTGGGTTTCAGGGCGAGGGCACGGCAGGTACCCCCTGCAGATCTGAAACAATACGCATGCATCTGAAGTCAGGGCGAGGATCAGACGTTGGCTCAGGTTGGAGTTTCCGTGCATGAAGGCCGCTTCATGAAGGGAGCGGAATCTCGAGGCCATTGAGTTTTTCCCACGTTGGGAGTTGTGGGATGCCCCCTTCTAGGATTCCTTCTGCGCGACAATTGAGACCTGTTGGACAGCTCCAGGACATCCCATATGGAATGACTCCAGAGCACAGTTCGAGGATGGATGCCTGGGAAGCCCGCCTCGCATTCCAATTGTCTCCTAGCAACAAGACAGTTTAGATCTGATGGCTCTGCCAGAGCAACCGGGGTGGCTGACTTGAAATGGACTTTCTTGAGGATGGGTCCTAATGTATTTTGTGTCCATGAGGGCCTTGGAATGGGGCGGTGGCACTGGGACCCTGAACTACTCTCCTATGCTTTGGACATGGCTCCCATGCATAGGTTTCCTTGTGGAGACGAGATGAGTTCTGCTGGGTGCCTCAGCAAAACCCCTATGCTCGTATTGGAATCAGGCTTTTGAGGAGACATGCCTGTAAAACAAGGCAATGGATCCTATTATGGTCTAGGGTCCTGTCTGGTTCAATCTTCTCCTTGGGGACATCCATTAATGGTATGAGTGGAGGTAGATTATGAGCTGGTGTCAGACAGTCCTTGTTTGTTCCGGGCGACCTACACCATTGGGATGGCCTCAGGGACTTTGGAGGTTTCTCCTAATTTGTACGATATTGGACAATGGAATGGGCAGAATTCCCATGGATGGTAGGCACAGTCCTAATGTGTGGCTCCAGGGGCCGCAGCCTGGAGGGTGTGTGGCCCTGTACTTTGAGGACAGCAGTCTGAAAACACAAACTCAGCTTAGGTATGGGGACATAGGTATGGCAGGCCCGATCTACAAACCATGAGAAGAACTCTTCAGGATATGAAGAAAGTGCGAGTCTGAGGCGCTTGCTCAGGGTTTTGTCTCTGGATTATATATCAGCGATGGAACAATCTACAGACATGAATCGAGATCTCGTGCATCTGAAACCAGGGCGAGGATCAGACGATCGCTCAAGTTGGTGTTTCTGTCCCTGATGGCCCCTTCACAAAGGGGCGGCATCACGAGGCCATGGGTGTTTTCCCACGATGGGATTTGTGAGAAGCTCCAAACTGCAAAGTGTCTTCTGCAGGACAATTGAGACCTGTTGTTTGGCTCCAGGCCAATGATTCTGAGCAGGGTTCTAAGGATGCATGGCTGGGTAGCCCACCTCACATTCCAATTGTCTCCTAGAAACAAGACAGGTTAGATCTGCTGGATCTGGGGGAGCAACCGAGGAGTCTGAGTTGAAATGGACTCTCCTATGGATGGGTCCTAATGTGCTTTTGTGTCGATGGAGACCTTGGAATGAAGCGGTGGCACTGGGGCCCTGAAGGGTTCTCCTAAACAGAGGCTTTGACACAGCTTCAACGTACAAGTTTCCCATGTGTAGATGAGATGTTTTCTGATGGGTGAGTCAAGAAACAGCCATATGCTGGTTTTGAAATCCAGGCCTCTGAGGAGAGATGCCTGGAAACCAAAGCAATGGATATGATTAGTGCCTAGGGGCCTGTTCTTTACTTTTTACCTCTGGGAACATCTGTCTATGGGTCTGAGTACAGGTAGGAGCTCAGATGGGATCAGATTGCCCCTGTTTTACCTGGGAAGCCACCACTAATGAGATGGATCAGGGACGTTGGAGGTTTATCCTATTAGAAGGGATGTGGCCATTGGAATGGGCACACACAATTCCCTTGGAGAGGGCAAGTATATTTTTCAGGTTTGGCTTCAAGGGCCTAAGCTGTAGGTTGTGAAGTCCAGGGCTGTTTGGACAGTTGTCTGAAAATACAAACTTGGCTTATGTTTCAGGTCATAGGTATGGCAGGACTTATCTACAGAACATGAGGAGAACTTTTCAGGATTTGAGAAAAGGGCGAGTGTGAGGCTCTTGCTCAAGTTTTTGTCTCTGGATATCGTGTCACTCATGGTTGTGAAATTTCTGGGTGACTTCATGGGAAATGGACGAGTCTTACTCCCTGGTGGTTTGGACCAGTCCAAAGCGTTTGGGGTCACTCTGTGGGATGGAAGAAGTCCGTTGTTTTTTTTTTGATGTTGTTTTCTTTTTAACCTCAGGTGTCCCCCCAAATGAGGGATTCCAGAGTAGAGCCCTGGGGGTGGTGGGTGACTGGACAATCAGAAATCTGGTTAAAAATTGTGGCCTAGGGACATATCAAGCCCATTATGACATCTAATGGTCCAGTCACTGAGAGGACTTACTAGAGGACAGGACTCATGCTGAGGGTCACAATGCGTGTTTATGCCCTTGTAGCACTCAAGAATGGGCGGGGCCTCAGGGTGAATGCTGGTTTCTCCTACACTGAACGTTGGACGACGTGCCAACCACAAGGTTTCTTACCATGGGTAAGGAGGTGTTCTGATTTCTGCATCACACTCACCCCTGGGCAGTGATTGGAGATAATTTCTCGGTTCTGAGGCCTGAAAACTGAGGTAGGGAAGAGAGGATGACCTAAGGCCATGGCGGTCTTATTTGCACAGTGTGCGGTCTGCTTTCCTGGTGTTGGTCAGGAGGTCCGGGCTCAGGTTCTCTCCGACAGTGCATTAGTTCCCAGGTTAGACTATTAATTTGGGTGAAGTCGAGTGCTGTGGAGGTTTATCCTCATTGAAGGTGCCTGGGCAGCTCATGAGGCAATAATTTTTTTTCAGAGGGCAGGCAGAGTGCTGCATTGTGTGTCCAGAATTGCCAAACATGAGGGCTTCGGGGCCAGGAGTGTGAGGACGGAAGTCTGAGAAGACAAGCTAGACTTGGGTTTCAGGGCGAGGGCACGGCAGGTACCGCCTGCAGAACTGAACCAATACACATGCGTCTGAAGTCAGGGCGAGGATCAGACGTTGGCTCAGGTTGGAGTTTCCGTGCATGACGGCCGCTCATGAAGGGAGCGGAATCTCGAGGCCACTGAAGTTTTCCCACGTTGGGAGTTGTGGGATGCCCCCTTCAAGGATTCCTTCTGCGGGACAATTGAGACCTTTTGGACAGCTCCAGGACATCCCATATGGAATGACTCCAGAGCACCGTTCGAGGATGGATGCCTGGGAAGCCCACCTCGCATTCCAATTGTCTCCTAGTAACAAGACAGTTTAGATCTGACGGCTCTGCGGGAGCATCGGGGGTGGCTGAGTTGAAATGAACTTTCCTGAGGATCGGTCGTAATGTGTTTTTGTGTCCATGAGGGCCTTGGAATGGGCGGTGGCACCGGGACCATGAAGTACTCTCCTATGCTTTGGACATGGCTCCCATGCATAGGTTTCCTTGTGGAGACGAGATGAGTTCTGCTGGGTGCCTCAGCAAAACCCCTATGCTCGTATTGGAATCAGGCTTTTGAGAAGACATGTCTGTAAAACAAGGCAATGGATCCTATTATGGCCTACGGTCCTGTCTGGTTCAATCATTTCCTTGGGGACATCCATTTATGGTATGAGTGGAGGTCGATTATCAGCTGGTGTCAGACAGCCCTTGTTTGTTCCGGGCGACCTACACTATTGGGATGGCCTCAGGGACTTTGGAGGTTTCTCCTAATTTGTACGATTTAGACAATGGAATGGGCAGAATTCCCATGGATTGTTAGGCACAGTCCTAATGTGTGGCTCCAGGGGCCCCAGCCTGGAGGGTGTGTGGCCCAGGACTTTGAGGACAGAAGTCTGAAAACACAAACTCAGCTTAGGTTTGGGGACGTAGGTATGGCAGGCCTGAGCTACAAACCTTGAGAAGAACTCTTCAGGATATGAAGAAAGTGCGAGTCTGAGGCGCTTGCTCAGGTTTTTGTCTCTGGATTTTGTATCAGCGACGGCACAATCTACAGACGTGAATCGAGATCTCGTGCATCTGAAGTCAGGGCGAGGATCAGACGATCGCTGAAGTTTGTGTTTCTGTCCCTGATGGCCCCTTCACGAAGGGGCGGCATCACGAGGCCATGGGGGTTTTCCCACGATGGGAGTTGTGAGAAGCTCCAAACTGCAAAGTGTCTTCTGACGTCATTTGAGTCCTTTTTTTTCCCTCCAGGCCAATGATTCTGAGCAGGGTTCTAAGGATGCATGGCTGGGTAGCCCACCTCGCATTCCTATTGTCTCCTAGAAACAAGACAGGTTATCTGCTGGATCGGGGGTGCAACTGAGGAGGCTGAGTTGAAATGGACTCTCCTTTGGATGGGTCCTAATGTGCTTTTGTGTCTATGGAGACCTTAAAATGAAGCGGGGGCACTGGGGCCCTGAAGGGTTCTTCTAAACAGAGGCTTTGACACAGCTCCAACGTGCAAGTTTCCCAAGGGTAGATGAGATGTTTTCTGATGGGTGACTCAAGAAAGAGCTATATGCTGGTTTTGAAATCCAGGCCTCTGAGGAGAGATGCCTGGAAACCAAAGCAATGGATATGATTAGTGCCTAGGGGCCTGTTCTTTTGTTTTTACCTCTGAGGACATCTGTCTATTGGTCTGAGTACAGGTAGGTGCTCAGATGGGCTCAGATTGCCCCTGTTTTACCTGGGAAGCCACCACTATTGAGATGGATCAGGGACTTTGGAGATTTATCCTATTAGAAGGGATGTGGCCATTGGAATGGGCACACACAATTCCCTTGGAGAGGGCAAGTACAGTCCTCAGGTTTGGCTCCAGTGGCCTGAGCCTGTAGGTTGTGTAGGCCAGGGCTGTTTGGAGAGTTGTCTTAAACAACAAACTTGGCTTATGTTTCAGGTCATAGGTATGGCAGGACTTAAACTACAGACAATGAGGAGAACTTTTCGGGATTTGAGAAAAGGGCGAGTGTGAGGCTCTTGCTCAAGTTTTTGTCTCTGGATATCGTGTCACTCATGGTCGTGAAATTTCTGGGTGACTTCATTGGAAATGGACGAGTCTTACTCCCTGGTGGTTTGGACCAGTCCAAAGCGTTTGGGGTCACTCTGTGGGATGGAAGAAGTCCGTTTTTTTTTTTTTTGATGTTGTTTTCTTTTTAACCTCAGGTGTCTCACCTAATGAGGGATTCCAGAGTAGAGCCCTGGGGGGGGGGTGACTGGACAATCAGAAATCTGGTTAAAAATTGGGGCTTAGGGACATATCAAGCCCATTATGACATCTAATGGTCCAGTCACTGAGAGGACTTACTAGAGGACAGGACTCATGCTGAGGGTCACAATGCGTGTTTATGCCCTTGTCGCACTCAAGAATGGGCGGGGCCTCAGGGTGAATGCTGGTTTCTCCTACACTGAACGTTGGACGACGTGCCAACCACAAGGTTTCTTAACATGGGTAAGGAGGTGTTCTGATTTCTGCATCACACTCACCTCTGGGCAGTGATTGAAAATAATGTCTCGGTTCTGAGGCCTGAAAACTGAGGTAAGGAAGAGATGATGACCTAAGGCCATGGCGGGTCTTATGTGCTCAGTGTGCGGTCTAGTCAGGAGGTCCGGGCTCAGGTTGTGTCCGACAGTGCATTAGTGCCCAGGTTAGACTATATAATTTGGGTAAAGTCGAGTGCTGTGGAGGTATATCCTCATTGAAGGTGCCTGGCCAGCTCTTGAGGCAATCATTTTTTTCTAGAGGGCAGGCAGAGTGCTGCATTGTGGGTCCGGAATTGCCAAACTTTTGGGCTTATATCAACGATGGCCGTGGAATGTGGGGAGGTTTCATGGACCATGCACGAATCTTCCTCTCTGTGTATTTGGCCCGGTCCAAATTATTTTTCGTCTATCTGTGGGTTGGGAGGTCTCCGTTCAGGTTTATTACCTCAGGTGTCCGAACAAAAGTGGAATTCCAAAGCAGAGCCCTGGGGAAGAGTGAAGGGACAACCCAAACTATGGTTAAAAATTGGGGCCTAGCGGCATGGCAGGCCCAATAAGCTGTCTCTTCATCCAGCCACTGAGAGGCATTACTTGAGGATTGGGCTCAGGCTGAGGGTCAAATGTGTGTTTGTGACAATTGTGGCCCTCGAGCATGGGCGGGGCCTCATGGGCCTCCCTGGTTACAACTACACTGGACCTTGGACAACATGCCAATCACAAGGTCTCTTGCCATGCGAAAGTGTTCTGATTTCTGCATCATTTTCAATCTTGAGCAGTGATTGGACATAAGGTCTAGGTTCTGAAGCCTGAAAAATCGCATTTGGGAAGAGATGACGATCTAATGCGATGGCGCATCTGATATGCTCAGTGTGCGGTCAGTTGCCTGGGTGTTGGTCAGGAGGTTCTGGCTCAGGTTGTGTCAGACAGTGCACTAGTGCCCAAGTTAGACTATATAATTTGGGTACAGTCGAGTGCCCTGTAGGTTTATCCTCATTTGAGGTGCCTGGGCACCTCATTAGGCAAGATATTTTTTCTAGACGGCAGGCAGAGTGCTGCATTGTGGGTCCGGAATTGCCAAAATGGAGGACTTCTGGGCCAAGAGTTTGAGGACAGAAGTCTGAGAAAACAAGCTAGACTTGGGCTTCAGGCCTAGGGCACGGTAGTTACCCCCTGCAGATCGGAAAAAATATCTCAAGCATCTGAAGTCACGGCGAGGATCAGACGTTGGCTCAGGTTGTAGTTTCTGTGCATGACTGCCCCTTCATGAAAGGAGCGGAATCTCAAGGCCATGGAGCTTTTCCCACGTTGGGAGTTGTGTGATGCCCCCTTCAACGATTCCTTCTGCAGTAAAATCGAGACCTGTTAGGCAGCCCCAGGACATCCCATATGGAATGCCTCCAGAGCACCGTTTGAGGATGGATGCCTGGGAAGCCCGCCTCGCATTCCAATTGTCTCCTAGCAACAATACAGTTGATATCGGATGGCTCTGCGGGAGCTAACGGGGTGGCTGAGTTGAAATGGACTTTCCTGAGGATGGGGCCTAATGTGTGTTTGTGTCCATGAGGGCCTTGGAATGGTGCGGTGGCACCGGGACCCTGAAGTATTCTCCTAAGCTTTTGACAAGGCTCCCATGCACAAGTTTCCTTGTGGAGAGGATATTTGTTCTGATGGGTGCCTCAGGAAAACCCTTATGCTGGTCTTGGAATCCAGGCTCTTGAGGAGACATGCCTGTAAACCAAAGCAATGGATCCGACTATTGCCTAGGATCCTGTCTGGTTCAATCTTATTCTCTGGGGATATCCGTGTATGGAATGAGTGGATGTAGATGCTCACCTGGTGTCAGACCACCTTGTTTGTCCCAGGAGACCTAAACTATTGGTTTTGCCTCGGGGACTTTGGAGAGTTCTCCAAATTTGTAAGATTTTGGACAATGATATGGTCAGAATTCCTATTGATTGGGTAGGCACAGTCCGAATGTTTGGCTCCAGGGGCCCCAGCCTGGAGGGTGTGTGGCCCAGGACTTTGAGGACAGAAGTCTGAAAACACAAACTCACCTTATGTTTGGGGACGTAGGTATGGCAGGCCCAATCTACACACCATGAGCAGAACTCTTCAGGATATGAAGAAAGAGCGAGTCTGAGGCACTTGCTCAGGCTTTTGTCTCTGGATTTTATATCAACGATGGCCGTGGAATGTGGGGAGGCATCATGGGCCATGGACGAATCTTCCTTTCTGTGGATTGGGGCGGTCCCAATTTTTTTCGTCAATCTGTGGGATGGGAGGTCTCCTTTCAGGTTTATTACCTCAGGTGTCCGAACAAAAGAGGAATTCCAAAGCAGAGCCCTGGGGAAGAGTGAAGGGACAACCCAAACTATTGTTAAAAATTGGGACCTAGGGGCTTGACAGGCCCAATAAGCTGTCTCTTCATCCAGTCACTGAGCGGCCTTACTTGAGACTGGGGTCAGGCTGAGGGTCAAATGTGTGTTTGTGACAATAGTGGCCTGTGAGCATGGGTGGGGCCTCATGGGCCAAACTGGTTTCAACTACACTGGACCTTGGACAACATACCAATCACAAGGTATCTTGCCATGGGGAAGGTGTTCTGATTTCTGCACCATTTTCAATCGTGAGCAGTGATTGGACATAAGGTATAAGTTCTGAAGCCTGTAAAATCGCAGTTGGGAAGAGATGACGACCTATAGCGATGGCGCGTCTGATATGCTCAGTGTGCGGTCAGCTGCCTGGGTGTTGGTCAGGGGGTTCTGGCTGAGGTTGTGTCAGACAGTGCACTAGTGCCCAAGTTAGACTATATAATTTGGGTACAGTCGAGTTCCCTGTAGGTTTATCCTCATTTGAGGTGCCTGGGCACCTCATTAGGCAAGATATTTTTTCTAGAGGGCAGGCAGAGTGCTGCCTTGTGGGCCCGGAATTGTCAAAATGGAGGACTTCCGGGCCAGGAGATTGAGGACAGAAGTCTGAGAACACAAGATAGACTTGGGCTTCAGGCCGAGGGCACGGTAGGTACCCCCTGCAGATCGGAAACAATATCTCAAGCATCTGAAGTCACGGCGAGGATCAGACGTTGGCTCAGGTTGCAGTTTCTGTGCATGACCGCCCCTTCATGAACGGAGCGGAATCTCAAGGCCATGGAGGTTTTCCGACATGGGAGTGGTGGGATGCCCCCTTCAATGATTCCTTCTGTGTGACAATTGAGACCTGTTGGGCAGCCCAGGACATCCCATATGGAATGACCAGAGCACCCTTGGAGAATGGATGCCAGGGAAGCCCGCCTCACAATCCAATTGTCTACTAGCCACAATACAGTTGAGATCAGATCCCTCTGCGAGAGCAACCGGGGTGGCTGAGTTGAAATGGACTTTCCTGAGGATGGGCACTAATGTGTGTTTGTGTCCATGAGGGCCTTGAAATGGGGCGGTGGCACTGGGACCCTGAAGTATTCTCCTAAGCTTTTGACATAGTTCCCATGCACAAGTTTCCTTGTGGAGAGGAGATTTGTTCTGATGGGTGCCTCAGGAAACCCATTATGCTGGTATTGGAATCCAGACTTTTGAAGAGACATGCCTGTAAACCAATGCAATGTATTCGATTATGGCCTAGGGTCCTGTCTTGTTCATTCTTCTTGTCTGGGGATATTCATCTATGGAATGAGTGGAGGTAGATGCTCACCTGGTGTCTTACCGCCCTTGTTTGTCCCAGGAGACCTACACTATTGGTTTGGCCTCAGGGACTTTGGAGAGTTCTCCTAATTTGTACGATTTTGGACAATTGAATGGGCAGAATTCCCATGGATTGGGTAGGCACAGTCCTAATGTGTGGCTTCAGAGGCCCCAGCATGAGGGTGTGTGGCCCAGGACTTTGAGGACAGAAGTCTGAAAACACAAACTCAGCTTAGGTTTGGGGATGTAGGTATGGCAGGCCCAATCTACAAATCATGAGAAGAAATCTTCAGGATATGAAGAAAGAGCGAGTCTGAGGCACTTGCTCAGGCTTTTGCATTTGGATTTTATATCAACGATGGCCGTGGAATGGGGGAGGACTCATGGGCCATGGACGAATCTTCCTCTCTGTGGATTTGGCCCGATCCCAATTGTTTTTCGTCAATCTGTGGGATGGGATTTCTCCTTTCAGGTTTATTACCTCAGGTGTCTGAACAAAAGAGGAATTCCAAAGCAGAGCCCTGGGGAAGAGTGAAGGGAAAACCCAAACTATGGTTAAAAATTGGGGCCTAGGGGCATGGCAGGCACAATAAGCTGTCTCTTCATCCAGCCACTGAGAGGCCTTACTTGAGGCCTGGGCTCAGGCTGAGGGTCACAGTGTGTGTTTGTGACCAACGTGGCACGCGAGCATGGGCGGGGCCTCATGGGCCACACTGGTTTCAACTACACTGGACCTTGGACAACATGCCAATCACAAGGTCTCTTGCCATGGGGAAGGTGTTTTGATTTCTGCATCATTTTCAACCCTGGGCAGTGGTTGGAGATAAGGTCTAGGTTCTGAAGCCTGAAAAATCGCAGTTGGAAAGAGATGACAATCTAAGGCGATGGCGCATCTGATATGCTCAGTGTGCGGTCAACTGCCTGGGTGTTGGTCAGGAGGTTCTGGCTCAGGTTGTGTCATACAGTGCACTAGTGCCCAAGTTAGACTATATAATTTGGGTACAGTCGAGTGCCCTGTAGGTTTATCCTCATTTGAGGTGCCTGGGCACCTCATTAGGCAAGATATTTTTTCTAGAGGGCAGGCAGAGTGCTGCCTTGTGGGTCCGGAATTGCCAAACTTGAGGGCTTCTGGGACAGGAGTGTGAGGACAGAAGTTTGAGAACACGAGCTAGACTTGAGTTTCAGGCCGAGGGCACGGCTGGTACCCCCTGCAGTCACAACCAAAATCTCAAGCATCTGAAATCACGGCGAGGATCAGTCGTTGGCTCAGGTTGGAGTTTCTGTGCATGACTGCGCCTTCATGAAAGGAGCGGAATCTCAAGGCCATGGAGGTTTCCGACGTTGGGAGTGGTGGGATGCCCCCTTCAATGATTCCTTCTGTGTGACAATTAAGACCTGTTGGGCAGCTCCAGGACATCCCATATGGAATGACTCCAGAGCACCGTTGGAGGATGGATGCCAGGCAAGCCCGCCTCACAATCCAATTGTCTACTAGCCACAATACAGTTGAGATCGGATCCCTCTGCGGGAGCAACCGGGGTGGATGAGTTGAAATGGACTTTCCTGAGAATGGGCCCTAATGTGTGTTTGTGTCCATGAGGACCTTGGAATGGGGCGGTGGCCCCGGGACCCTGAAGTATTCTCCTAAGCTTTTGACATAGCTCCCATGCACAAGTTTCCTTGTGGAGAGGAGATTTGTTCTGATGGGTGCCTCAGGAAACCCATTATGCTGGTATTGGAATCCAGACTTTTGAAGAGACATGCCTGTAAACCAATGCAATGTATTCGATTATGGCCTAGGGTCCTGTCTTGTTCATTCTCCTTCTCTGGGGATATTCATCTATGGAATGATTGGAGGTAGATGCTCACCTGGTGTCAGACCACCCTTGTTTGTCCCCGGAGACCTACACTAATGGTTTGGCCTCAGGGACTTTGGAGAGTTCTCCTAATTTGTACGATTTTGGACAATTGAATGGGCAGAATTCCCATGGATTGGGTAGGCACAGTCCTAATGTGTGGCTTCAGAGGCCCCAGCATGAGGGTGTGTGGCCCAGGACTTTGAGGACAGAAGTCTGAAAACACAAACTCACTTAGGTTTGGGGATGTAGGTATGGCAGGCCCAATCTACAAATCATGAGAAGAAATCTTCAGGATATGAAGGAAGAGCGAGTCTGAGGCACTTGCTCAGGCTTTTGCATTTGGATTTTATATCAACGATGGCCGTGGAATGGGGGAGGACTCATGGGCCATGGACGAATCTTCCTCTCTGTGGATTTGGCACGATCCCAATTGTTTTTCGTCAATCTGTGGGATGGGATTTCTCCTTTCAGGTTTATTACCTCAGGTGTCTGAACAAAAGAGGTATTCCAAAGCAGAGCCCTGGGGAAGAGTGAAGGGAAAACCCAAACTATGGTTAAAAATTGGGGCCTAGGGGCATGGCAGGCACAATAAGCTGTCTCTTCATCCAGCCACTGAGAGGCCTTACTTGAGGCCTGGGCTCAGGCTGAGGGTCACAGTGTGTGTTTGTGACCAACGTGGCACGCGAGCATGGGCGGGGCCTCATGGGCCACACTGGTTTCAACTACACTGGACCTTGGACAACATGCCAATCACAAGGTCTCTTGCCATGGGGAAGGTGTTTTGATTTCTGCATCATTTTCAACCCTGGGCAGGGGTTGGAGATAAGGTCTAGGTTCTGAAGCCTGAAAAATCGCAGTTGGGAAGAGATGACGATCTAAGGCGATGGCGCGTCTGATATGCTCAGTGTGCGGTCAACTGCCTGGGTGTTGGTCAGGAGGTTCTGGCTCAGGATGTGTCAGACAGTGCACTAGTGCCCAAGTTAGACTATATAATTTGGGTACAGTCGAGTGCCCTGTAGGTTTATCCTCATTTGAGGTGCCTGGGCACCTCATTAGGCAAGATATTTTTTCTAGAGGGCAGGCTGAGTGCTGCATTGTGGATCCGGAATTGCCAAAATGGAGGATTTCTTGGCCAGGAATGTGAGGACAGAAGTCTGAGAACACAAGCTAGACTTGGGCTTCAGGCCGAGGGCACGGTAGGTACCCCCTGCAGATCGGAAACAATATCACAAGCATCTGAAGTCATGGCGAGGATCAGACGTTGGCTCAGGTTGTAGTTTCTGTGCATGACTGCCCCTTCATGAAAGAAGTGGAATCTCAAGGCCATGGAGCTTTTCCCACGTTGGGAGTTGTGTGATGCCCCCTTCAAGGATTCCATCTGTTGGACAATTGAGACCTGTTGGGCAGCTCCAGGACATCTAATATGGAATGACTCCAGAGCACCGTTCGAGGATGGATGCCTGGGAAGCCCGCCTCGCATTCCAATTGTCTCCTAGCAACAATACAGTTGAGATCGGATGGCTCTGCGGGAGCAACCGTGGTGGCTGAGTTGAAATGGACTTTCCTGAGGATGGGACCTTAAGTGTGTTTGTGTCCATGAGGGCCTTGGAATGGGGCGGTGGTACCGGGACCCTGAAGTATTCTCCTAAGCTTTTGACATAGCTCCCATGCACAAGTTTCCTTGTGGAGAGGAGATTTGTTCTGATGGGTGCCTCAGGAAAACCCTTATGCTGGTCTTGGAATCCAGGCTCTTGAGGAGACATGCCTGTAAACCAAAGCAATGGATCCGATTATTGCCTAGGACCCTGTCTGGTTCAATCTTCTTCTCTGGGGATATCCGTCTATGGAATGAGTGGAGGTAGATGCTCACCTGGTGTCAGACCACCCTTGTTTGTCCCTGGAGACCTACACTATTGGGATTGCCTCGGGGACCTTGGAGAGTTCTCCCAATTTGTAAGATTTTGGACAATGGAATGGGCAGAATTTCCATGGATTGTGTAGGCACAGTCCGAATGTGTGGCTCCAGGGGCCCCAGCCTGGAGGCTGTGTGGCCCAGGACTTTGAGGACAGAAGTCTGAAAACACAAAATCACCTTATGTTTGGGGACGTAGGTATGGCAGGCCCAATCTACAAATCATGAGAAGAACTCTTCAGGATATGAAGAAAGAGCGAGTCTGAGGCACTTGCTCAGGCTTTTGTCTCCGGGTTTTATATCAATGTTGGCCGTGGAATGTGAAGAGGCATCATGGGCCATGGAAGAATCTACCTCTCTGTGGATTGGCCCGGTCCCAATTATTTTTCGTCAATCTGTGGGATGGGAGGTCTCCTTCAGGTTTATTACCTCAGGTGTCCGAACAAAAGAAGAATTCCAAAGCAGAGCCCTGGGGAAGAGTGAAGGGACAACCCAAACTATGGTTAAAAATTGGGGCCTAGGGTCATGGCAGGCCCCATATGCTGTCTCTTCATCCAGCCACTGAGCGGCCTTACTTGAGGACTGGGCTCAGGCTGAGGGTCAAATGTGTGTTTGTGACAAATGTGGCCCGCGAGCATGGGCGGGGCCTCATGGGCCAACTGGTTTCCACTACACTGGAACTTGGACAACATGGCAATCACAAGGTCTCTTGCCATGGGGAAGGTGTTCTGATTTCTGCATCATTTTCAATCGTGAGCAGTGATTGGACATAAGGTATAGGTTCTGAAGCCTGAAAAACCGCAGTTGGGAAGAGATGACTACCTAAGGCGATGGCGCGTCTGATATGCTCAGTGTGTGGTCAACTGCCTGGGTGTTGGTCAGGAGGTTCTGACTCAAGTTGTGTCAGACAGTGTATTAGTGCCCAGGTTAGACTATATAATTTGGGTACAGTCGAGTGCCGTGTAGGTTTATCCTCATTTGAGGTGCCTGGGCACCTCATTAGGCAAGATATTTTTTCTAGAGGGCAGGCAGAGTGCTGCATTGTGGGTCCGGAATTGCCAAACTTTTGGGCGTCTGGGCCAGGAGTGTGAGGACAGAAGTCTGAGAACACAAACTAGACTTGAGTTTCAGGCCGAGGGCACGGCTTGTACTCCCTGCAGTCGCAATCAAAATCTCAAGCATCTGAAGTCACGGCGAGGATCAGAAGTTGGCTCATGTTGGAGTTTCTCTGCATGACTTCCCTTTCATGAAAGGAGCGGAATCTCAAGGCCATGGAGGTTTTCCGACGTGGGAGTGGTGGGATGCCCCCTTCAATGTTTCCTTCTGTGTGACAATTGAGACCTTTTGGGCAGCTCCAGGACATCTAATATGGAATGACTCCAGAGCACCGTTGGAGGATGGATGCCAGGCAAGCCCGCCTCGCAATCCAATTGTCTACTAGCCACAATACAGTTGAGATCGGATCCCTCTGCGGGAGCAACCTGTGTGGCTGAGTTGAAATGGACTTTCCTGAGGATGGGCCCTAATGTGTGTTTGTGTCCATGAGGGCCTTGAAATGGGGCGGTGGCACTGGGACACTGAAGTATTCTCCTAAGCTTTTGACATAGCTCCCATGCACAAGTTTCCTTGTGGAGAGGAGATTTGTTCTGATGGGTGCCTCAGGAAACCCATTATGCTGGTATTGGAATCCAGATTTTAAAGAGACATGCCTGTAAACCAAAGCAATGTATTCGATTATGGCCTAGGGTCCTGTCTTGTTCATTCTTCTTCTCTGGGGATATTCATCTATGGAATGAGTTGAGGTAGATGCTCACCTGGTGTTAGACCGTCCTTGTTTGTCCCCGGAGACCTACACTATTGGGATGGCCTCGGGGACTTTGGAGAGTTCTCATAATTTGTACGATTTTGGACAATGGAATGGGCAGAATTCCCATGGATTGGGTAGGCACAGTCCTAATGTGTGGCTTCAGGGGCCCCAGCCTGAGAGTGTGTTGCCCAGGACTTTGAGGACAGAAGTCTGAAAACACAAACTCAGCTTAGGTTTGGGGATGTAGGTATGGCAGGCCCAATCTACAAATCATGAGAAGAAATCTTCAGGATATGAAGAAAGAGCGATTCTGAGGCACTTGCTCAGGCTTTTGCATTTGGATTTTATATCAACGATGGCCGTGGAATGTGGGGAGGACTCATGGGCCATGGACGAATATTCCTCTCTGTTGATTTGGCCCGATCCCAATTGTTATACCTCAATCTGTGGGAGGGGAGGTCTCCTTTCAGGTTTATTATCTCAGGTGTCTGAACAAAGAGGAATTCCAAAGCAGAGCCCTGGGGAAGAGTCAAGGGAAAACCCAAACTATGGTTAAAAATTGGGGCCTAGGGGTATGGCAGGCACTATAAGCTGTCTCTTCATCCAGCCACTGAGAGGCTTTACTTGAGGGCTGGGCTCAGGGTGAGGGTCACAAAGTGTGTTTGTGACCAACGTGGCACGCGAGCATGGGCGGGGCCTCATGGGCCACACTGGTTTCAACTAAACTATACCTTGGACAACATGCCAAACACAAGGTCTCTTGCCATGGGGAAGGTCTTCTGATTTCTGCATCATTTTCAACCCTGGGCAGTGGTTGGAGATAAGGTCTAGGTTCCGAAGCTTGAAAAATCGCAGTTGGGAATAGATGACGATCTATGGCGATGGCGCGTCTGATATGCTCAATGTGCAGTCAACTGCCTGGGTGTTGGTCAGGAGGTTCTGGCTCAGGTTGTGTCAGACAGTGCACTAGTGCCCAAGTTAGACTATATAATTTGGGTACAGTCGAGTGCCCTGTAGGTTTATCCTCATTTGAGGTGCCTGGGCACCTCATTAGGCAAGATATTTTTTCTAGAGGGCAGGCAGTGTGCTGCATTGTGGGTCCGGAATTGCCAAAATGGAGGATCTGGGCCAGGAGTTTGAGGACAGAAGTCTGAGAACACAAGATAGACTTGGGCTTCAGGCCGAGGGCACGGTAGTTACCCCCTGCAGATCGGAAACAATATCTAAGCATCTGAAGTCAGGGCGAGGATGAGACGTTGGCTCAGGTTGTAGTTTCTGTGCATGATTGCCCCTTCAAGAAAGGAGCGGAATCTCAAGGCCATGGAGATTTTCCCACATTGGGAGTTGTGTGATGCCCCCTTCAAGGATTCCTTCTGCGGGACAATTGAGACCTGTTGGGCAGCTCCAGGACATCCCATATGGAATGACTCCAGAGCACCGTTCGAGGATGGATGCCAGGGAAGCCCGCCTCTCTTTCCAATTGTCTCCTAGCTACGATACAGTTGTGATCGGATGGCTCTGCGGAAGCAACCGGGGTGGCTGAGTTGAAATGGACATTCCTGAGGATTGGGCCTAAAGTGTGTTTTGTCCATGAGGGCCTTGGATTGGGGCGGTGGCACCGTAACCCTGAAGTATTCTCCTACGCTTTTGACATAGCTCCCATGCACAAGTTTCCTTGTGGAGAGGAGATTTGTTCTGATGGGTGCCTCAGGAAAACCCTTATGCTGGTCTTGGAATCCAGGCTCTTGAGGAGACATGCCTGTAAACCAAAGCAATGGATCCGATTATTGCCTAGGATCCTGTCTGGTTCAATCTTCTTCTCTGGGGATATCCGTCTATGGAATGAGTGGAGATAGATGCTCACCTGGTGTCAGACCACCCTTGTTTGTCCCTGGAGACCTACACTATTGGGATGGCCTCGGGGACCTTGGAGAGTTCTCCCAATTTGTAAGATTTTGGACAATGGAATGGGCAGAATTCCCATGGATTGTGTAGGCACAGTCCGAATGTGTGGCTCCAGGGGCCCCAGTCTGGAGGGTGTGTGGCCCAGGACTTTGAGGACAGAAGTCTGAAAACACAAACTCACCTTATGTTTGGGGACGTAGGTATGGCAGGCACAATCTACAAACCATGAGAAGAACTCTTCAGGATATGAAGAAAGAGCGAGTCTGAGGCACTTGCTCAGGCTTTTGTCTCTGGGTTTTATATCAATGATGGCCATGGAATGTGGGGAGGCCTCATGGGCCATGGACGAAACTTCCTCTCTGTGGATTTGACCCGGTCCCAATTATTTTTCGTCAATCTGTGGGATGGGAGGTCTCCTTTCATGTTTATTACCTCAGGTGTCCGAACAAAAGAAGAATTCCAAAGCAGAGCCCTGGGGAAGAGTGAAGGGACAACACAAACTATGGTTAAAAATTGGGGCCTAGGGGCATGGCAGGCCCAATGAGCTGTCTCTTCATCCAGCCACTGAGCGGCCTTACTTGAGGACTGGGCTCAGGCTGAGGGTCAAATGTGTGTTTGTGACAAATGTGGCCCGCGAGCATGGGCGGGGCCTCATGGGCCAAACTGGTTTCCACTACACTGGACCTTGGACAACATGGCAATCACAAGATCTCTTGCCATGGGGAAGGTGTTCTGATTTCTGCATCATTTTCAATCGTGAGCAGTGATTGGACATAAGGTATAGGTTCTGAAGCCTGAAAAATCGCAGTTGGCAAGAGATGACGACCTAAGGCCATGGCGCGTCTGATATGCTCAGTGTGCGGTCAGCTGCCTGGGTTTTGGTCAGGAGATTCTGGCTCAGGTTGTGTCAGACAGTGCATTAGTACCCAGGTTAGACTATATAATTTGGGTACAGTCGAGTGCCGTGTAGGTTTATCCTCATTTGAGGTTCCTGGGCTCCTCATTAGGCAAGATATTTTTTCTAGAGGGCTGGCAGAGTGCTGCATTGAGGGTCCGGAATTGCCAAACTTTTTGGCTTCTGGGCCAGGAGTGTGAGGACAGAAGTCAGAGAACACAAGCTAGACTTGAGTTTCAAACCGAGGGAACGGCTGGTACCCCCTGCAGTCGCAACCATATTCTCAAGCATCTGAAGTCACGGCGAGATCAGACGTTGGCTCAGGTTGGAGTTTCTGTGCATGACTGCCCCTTCATGAACGGAGCGGAATCTCAAGGCCATGGAGGTTTTTCGACGTGGGAGTGGCTGGATGCCCCCTTCAATGATTCCTTCTGTGTGACAATTGAGACCTGTTGGGCAGCTCCAGGACATCCCATATGGAATGACCAGAGCACCCTTGGAGAATGGATGCCAAGGAAGCCCGCCTCGCAATCCAATTGTCTACTAGCCACAATACAGTTGAGATCAGATCCCTCTGCGGGAGCAACCGGGGTGGCTGAGTTGAAATGGACTTTCCTGAGGATGGGCCCTAATGTGTGTTTGTGTCCATGAGGGCCTTGAAATGGGGCGGTGGCACTGGGACCCTGAAGTATTCTCCTAAGCTTTTGACATAGCTCCCATGCACAAGTTTCCTTGTGGAGAGGAGATTTGTTCTGATGAGTGCCTCATGAAACCCATTATGCTGGTATTGGAATCCAGACGTTTGAAGAGACATGTTTGTAAACCAAAGCAATGTATTCAATTATGGCCTAGGGTCCTGTCTTCTTCATTCTTCTTCTCTGGGGATATTCATCTATGGAATGAGTGGAGGTAGATGCTCACCTGGTGTCTTACCTCCCTTGTTTGTCCACGGAGACCTACACTATTGGGATGGACTCGGGGACTTTGGAGAGTTCTCCTAATTTGTACGATTTTGGACAATGGAATGGGCAGAATTCCCATGGATTGGGTAGGCACAGTCCTAATGTGAGGCTTCAGGGGCCCCAGCCTGAGGGTATGTGGCCCAGGACTTTGAGGACAGAAGTCTGAAAGCACAAACTCAGCTTAGGTTTGGGGATGTAGGTATATCAGGCCCAATCTACAAATCATGAGAAGAAATCTTCAGGATATGAAGAAAGAGCGATTCTGAGGAACTTGCTCAGGCTTTGCATTTGGATTTTATATCAACGATGGCCGTGGAATGTGGGGAGAACTCATGGGCCATGGACGAATCTTCCTCTCTGTGGATTTGGCCCTATCCCAATTGTTTTTCGTCAATCTGTGGGATGGGAGGTCTCCTTTCAGGTTTTTTACCTCAGGTGTCTGAACAAAAGAGGAATTCCAAAGCAGAGCCCTGGGGAAGAGTGAAGGGAAAATCCAAATTATGGTTAAAAATTGGGGCCTAGGGGCAATGCAGGCACAATAAGCTGTCTCTTCATCCAGCCACTGAGAGGCCTTACTTGAGGCCTGGGCTCAGGCTGAGGGTCACAGTGTGTGTTTGTGACCAACGTGGCACGCGAGCATGGGCGGGGCCTCATGGGCCACACTGGTTTCAACTACACTGGACCTTGGACAACATGCCAATCACAAGGTCTCTTGCCATGGGGAAGGTGTTTTGATTTCTGCATCATTTTCATCCCTGGGCAGTGGTTCGAGATAAGGTCTCGGTTCTGAAGCATGAAAAATCGCAGTTGGGGAGAGATTACGATCTAAGGCCATGGCGGGTTTTATGTGATCAGGGTTCGGTCAGCTTTCTGGGTGTTTGTCAGGAGGTCCGGGCTCAGGTTGTGTTCGACAGTGCACTAGTGCCCAAGTTAGACTATATAATTTGGGTAACGTCGAGTGCTGTGTAGGTTTATCCTCATTTAAGGTGCCTGGGCAGCTCATGAGGCAATAATTTTTTTTCTAGAAGGCAGGCAGAGTGCTGCATTGTGGGTCCGGAATAGTCAAACTTGAGGGCTAAGGGGCCAGGAGTGTGAGGACGGAATCTGAGAAGACGAGCTAGACTTGGGCTTCAGGCCGAGGGCACGGCAGGTACTCCCTGCAGATCTGAACCAATATCTCATGCATCTGAAGTCAGGGCGAGGATCAGACGTTGGCTCAGGTTGGAGTTTCTGTGCATGACGGCAGCTTCATGAAGGGAGTGGAATCTCGGGGCCATTGAGGTTTTCCCACGTTGGGAGTTGTGGGATGCCCCCTTAAAGGATTCCTTCTGCGGGACAATTGAGATTTGTTGGACAGCTCCAGGACATCCCATATGGAATGACTCCAGAGCACCGTTCGCGGATGGATGCCTGGGAAGCCCGCCTCGCATTGCAATTGTCTCCTAGCAACAAGACAGTTTAGATCTGATGGCTCTGCCGGAGCAACCGGGGTGGCTGAGTTGAAATGGACTTTCCTGAGGATGGGTCCTAATATGTTTTTGTGTCCATGAGGGCCTTGGAATGGGGCAGTGGCACCGGGACCCTGAGTTACTCTCCTAAGCTTTGAACAGGCTCCCATGCACAGGTTTCCTTGTGGAGACGAGATGAGTTCTGATGGGTGCCTCAGGAAAACCCCTATGCTCGTATTGGAATCAGGCTTTTGAGGACACATGCCTGTAACCCAAAGCAATGGATCCTATTATGGCCTAGGGTCCTGTATGGTTCAACCTTCTTCTCAGAAGACATCCATCTATGGTATTAGTGGAAGTAGATTATCATCTGGTGTCAGACAGCCCTTGTTTGTTCCGGGAGACCTACACTATTGGGATGGCCTCAGGGACTTTGGAGGTTTCTCCTAATTTGTATGATTTTGGACCATGGAATGGGCAGAATTCCCATGGATTGGTAGACACAGTAATAATGTGTGTCTCCAGGGGCTCAGCCTGAAGGGTGTGTGGCCCAAGACTTTGAGGACAGAAGTCTGAAAACACAAACTCAGCTTAGGTTTGGGGACGTAGGTATGGCAGGCATGATCTACAAACCATGAGAAGAACTCTTCAGGATATGAAGAAAGTGGGAGTCTGAGGCGCTTGCTCAGGCTTTTGTCTCTGGATTTTGTATCAGCGATGGCCGTGGAATGTCGGGGAGCCCTCATGGGCCATGGATGAATCTTCCTCTCTGAGGATTTGGCCCGATTCCCAATTGCTTTTCGTCAATCTGTGGGATGGGAGAACTCATTTCAGTTTTGTTACCTCAGGTGACCCACCAAAAGAGGAATTCCAAAGCAAAGCTGTGGGGAAGACTGAAGGGACAACCCGAACTATGGTTAAAAATTGGGGCCTAGGGGCATGGAAGGCCAATATGCTATCTCTTCATCCAGCCACTGAGTGGCCTTACTTGAGGACTGGGTTCTGCCTGAGGGTCACAATGTGCATTTGTGACCAATGTGGCCGTCGAGCATGGGCGGGGCCTCATGGTCCACACTGGTTTCAACTACACTGATCGTTGGACAACATGCCAACCACAAGGTTTCTTGCCATGGGGAAGGAGTTCTGATTTCTGCATCACCTTCAACCCTGGGCAGTGATTGGAGATAAGGTCTAGGTTCTGAAACCTGAAAACCGAGGTTGGGAAAATGTCGAACTAACGCCACGGCGGCGCGATGTGCTCAGTGTGCGGCCAGCTGTCTGAGAGGGGCCAGGGGATCCTGGCTCAAGGTGTGTCAGAAAGGGCATTAGTGTCCTGGTCAGCCTATGTATTTGGGGTACAGCCAAGGTCGGTGCAGGTTGATCCTCATTTGGGGTTACTGGGTAGCCCCAGAGGACAAAGTTTTTCTTCTGGAGGGCGGGCAGGGTGCTGCATTGTATTTCTGGATTGCCAAACTGGAGGGCTTGTGGGCCAGGAGTCTGACGACCAAAGTCTGAGAACACAAGCTAGGCTTAGGTTTCTGGGTGAGGCCATGGCAGGCACAATCTATAGACCTGAATCGAGATCTCGTGCATCTGAAGTCAGGGCGAGGATCAGACGATCGCTCAGGTTGGAATTTCTGTCCCTGATGGCCCCTTCATGTATGGGGGGGCATCACGAGGCCATGGGTGTTTTCCCACGATGGGAGTTGTGAGAAGCTCCAAACTGCAGAGAGTCTTCTGCAGGACAATTGAGACCTGTTGCTTGGGTCCAGGCCAATGATTCTGAGCAGGGTTCTAAGGTTGGATGTCTTGGTAGCCCACCTCGCATTCCAATTGTCTCCTAGCAACAAGACAGGTTAGATCTTTTGGATCTGTGGGGAGCAACCGAGGACGCTGAGTTGAAATGGACACCCCTGGGGATGGGTCCTAATGTGCTTTTGTGTCTATGGAGACCTTTGTATGAAGCGGTGGCACTGGGGCCCTAAAGGGTTCTCCTAAACAGAGGCTTTGACACAGCTCCAACGTGCAAGTTTCCCATGTGTAGATGAGATGTTTTCTGATGGGTGAGTCAAGAAACAGCTATATGCTGTTTTGATATCCAGGCCTCTGAGGAGAGATGCCAGGAAACCAAAGCAATGGATCTGATTAGTGCCTAGGGGCCTGTTCTTTCCTTTTTACCTCTGGAGACATCTGTCTAGGGGTCTGAGTGCAGGTAGGTGCTCAGTTGGGCTCAGATTGCCCCTGTTTTTCCTGGGAAGCCACCACTATTGAGATGGATCAGGGATTTGGAGGTTTATCCTATTAGAAGGGTTGTGGCCATTGGAATGGGCACACACAATTCCCTTGGAGAGGGCAAGTACAGTCCTCAGGTTTGGCTCCAGGGGCCTGAGCCTGTAGGTTGTGTAAGCCAGGGCTGTTTGAACAAATGTCTGAAAACACAAACTCGGCTTATGTTTTGGGTCATAGGTATGGCAGGACTGACCTACAGACCATGAGGAGAACTCTTCGGGATTTGAAAAAAGGGCGAGTGTGAGGCTCCTGCTCAAGTTTTTGTCTCTGGATATCGTGTCACTCAGGGTCGTGGAATTTCTGGGTGACTTCATGGGAAATGGACGAGTCTTACTCTCTGGTGGTATGGCCCTGTCAAAAAGAGTTTGGGGTCAATCTGTGGGCTGGTAGAAGTCCGTTCTGTTGTTGTTGTTGTTGTTGTTGTTGTTTCTTTCTTTTTTAACCTCAGGTGTCCCACCAAATGAGGGATTCCAGAGTAGAGCCCTGGGGAGGGGCGCATGGACAATCAGAAATCTGGTTAAAAATTGGGGCCTAGGGACATGTCAAGCCCATTATGACATCTAATGGTCCAGCCACTGAGAGGACTTACTAGAGGACAGGTCTCATGCTGAGGGTCACAATGCGTATGTATGCCCTCATCACACGCAAGAATGGGCGGGGCCTCAGGGTGAAAGCTGGTTTCTCCTACACTGAACGTTGGACAACATGCCAACCACAAGGGTTCTTGCCATGGGTAAGGAGGAGTTCTGATTTCTGCATCACACTCACCCCTGGGCAGTGATTGGAAATAAGGTCTCGGTTCTGAAGCCTGAAAACGGAGGTAGGGAAGAGATGATGACCTAAGGCCATGGCGGGTTTCATGTGCTCAGTGTGCGGTCAGCTTTCTGGGTGTTGGTCAGGAGGTCCGGGCTCAGGTTGTGTTCGACAGTGCATTAGTGCCCAGGTTAGAGTATATAATTTGGGTAACGTCGAGTGCTGTGTAGGTTTATCCTCATTAAAGGTGCCTGGGCAGCTCATGAGGCAATAATTTTTTTTTTCTAGAGGGCAGGCAGAGTGCTGCATTGTGGGTCCGGAATTGCCAACCTTGAGGGCTTCGGGGCCAGGAGTGTGAGGACGGAAGTCTGAGAAGACAAGCTAGACTAGGGTTTCAGGTTGAGGGCACGGCAGGTACCCCCTGCAGATCTGAACCAATATCTCATGCATCTGAAGTCAGGGCGAGGATCAGACGTTGGCTCAGGTTGTAGTTTCTGTGCATGACGGCCGCTTCATGAAGGGAGTGGAATCTCGGGGCCATTGAGGTTTTCCCAGGTTGGGAGGTGTGGGATGACCCTTCAAGGATTCCTTCTGCGGGACAATTGAGACCTGTTGGACAGCTCCAGGACATCCCATATGGAATGACTCCAGAGCACCGTTCGCGGATGGATACCTGGGAAGCCCGCCTCGCATTCCAATTATCTCCTAGCAACAAGACAGTTTAGATCTGATGGCTCTGCCAGAGCCACCGTGGTGGCTGAGTTGAAATGGACATTCCTGAGGATGGGTCCTAATGTGTTTTTGTGTCCATGAGGGCCTTGGAATGGGGCAGTGGCACCGGGACCCTGAAGTACTCTCCTAAGCTTTGGACATGGCTCCCATGCACAGATTTCCTTGTGGAGACGAGATGAGTTCTGATGGGTGCCTCAGGAAAACCCCTATGCTCGTATTGGAATCAGGCTTTTGAGGACACATGCCTGTAACCCAAAGCAATGGATCCTATTATGGCCTAGGGTCCTGTCTGGTTCAATCTTCTTCTCTGGGGACATCCATCTATGGTATGAGTGGAGGTCGATTATCAGCTGGTGTCAGACAGCCTTTGTTTGTTCCGGGCGACCTACACTATTGGGATGGCCTCAGGGACTTTGGAGGTTTCTCCTAATTTGTATGATTTTGGACCATGGAATGGGCAGAATTCCCATGGATTGGTAGGCACAGTCCTAATGTGTGTCTCCAGGGGCCCAGCCTGGAGGGTGTGTGGCCCAAGACTTTGAGGACAGAAGTCTGAAAACACAAACTCAGCTTAGGTTTGGGGACGTAGGTATGGCAGGCCCGATGTACAAACCATGAGAAGAACTCTTCAGTATATGAAGAAAGTGCGAGTCTGAGGCGCTTGCTCAGGCTTTTGTCTCTGGATTTTGTATCAGCGATGGCCGTGGAATGTCGGGGAGGCCTCATGGGCCATGGACGAATCTTCCTCTCTGAGGATTTGGCCCGATTCCCAATTGCTTTTCGTCAATCTGTGGGATGGGAGGACTCATTTCAGTTTTGTTACCTCAGGTGTCCCACCAAAAGAGGAATTCCAAAGCAAAGCCGTGGGGAAGACTGAAGGGACAACCCGAACTATGGTTAAAAATTGGGGCCTAGGGGCATGGCAAGCCCAATATGCTATCTCTTCATCCAGCCACTGAGTGGCCTTACTTGAGGACTGGGCTCAGCCTGAGGGTCACAATGTGCGTTTGTGACCAATGTGGCCGTCGAGCATGGGCGGGGCCTCATGGGCCACACTGGTTTCAACTACACTGAACGTTGGACAACATGCCAACCACAAGGTTTCTTGCCATGGGGAAGGAGTTCTGATTTCTGCATCACCTTCAACCCTGGGCAGTGATTGGAGATAATGTCTAGGTTCTGAAACCTGAAAACCGAGGTTGGGAAAAGATGACGACCTAAGGCCACGGCGGCTCGATGTGCTCAGTGTGCGGCCAGCTGTCTGGGAGGGGCCAGGGGGTCCAGGCTCAGGCTGTGTCAGAAAGGACATTAGTGCCCTGGTCAGCCTAAGTATTTGGGGTACAACCAAGTTCGGTGCAGGTTGATCCTCATTTGGGGTTACTGGGTAGCCCCAGAGGACAATGTTTTTATTCTGGAGGGCGGGCATGGTGCTGCATTGTAGATCTGGATTGCCAAACTGGAGGGCTTGTGGGCCAGTAGTCTCACGACCAAAGTCTGAGAACACAAGCTAGGCTTAGGTTTCTGGGTGAGGCCATGGCAGGCACAATCTACAGACCTGAATCGAGATCTCGTGCATCTGAATTCAGGTCGAGGATCTGACGATCGCTCAGGTTGGATTTTCTGTCCCTGATGGCCCCTTCATGAATGGGGGGGCATCACGTGGCCATGGGTGTTTTCCCACGATGGGAGTTGTGAGAAGCTCCAAACTGCAGAGAGTCTTCTGCAGGACAATTGAGACCTGTTGTTTGGGTCCAGGCCAATGATTCTGAGCAGGGTTCTTAGGATGGATGGCTGGGTAGCCCACCTCGCATTCCAATTGTCTCCTAGCAACAAGACAGGTTAGATCTTTTGGATCTGTGGGGAGCAACCGAGGACGCTGAGTTGAAATGGACACCCCTGGGGATGGGTCCTAATGTGCTTTTGTGTCTATGGAGACCTTGGAATGAAGCGGTGGCACTGGGGCCCTAAAGGGTTCTCCTAAACAGAGGCTTTGACACAGCTCCAACGTGCAAGTTTCCCATGTGTAGATGAGATGTTTTCTGATGGGTGAGTCAAGAAACAGCTATATGCTGTTTTGATATCCAGGCCTCTGAGGAGAGATGCCTGGAAACCAAAGCAATGGATCTGATTAGTGCCTAGGGGCCTGTTCTTTCCTTTTTACCTCTGGAGACATCTGTCTATGGGTCTGAGTGCAGGTAGGTGCTCAGTTGGGCTCAGATTGCCCCTGTTTTTCCTGGGAAGCCACCACTATTGAGATGGATTAGGGACTTTGGAGGTTTATCCTATTAGAAGGGTTGTGGCCATTGGAATGGGCACACACAATTCCCTTGGAGAGGGCAAGTACAGTCCTCAGGTTTGGCTCCAGGGGCCTGAGCCTGTAGGTTGTGTAGGCCAGGGCTGTTTGGACAGTTGTCTGAAATCACAAATTCGGCTTATGTTTCCAGTCATAGGTATGGCAGGACTGACCTACAGACCATGAGGAGAACTCTTCGGGATTTGAAAAAAGGGCGAGTGTGAGGCTCCTGCTCAAGTTTTTGTCTCTGGATATCGTGTCACTCATGGTCGTGGAATTTCTGGGTGACTTCATGGGAAATGGACGAGTCTTACTCTCTGGTGGTTTGGCCCCGTCCAAAGAGTTTGGGGTCAATCTGTGGGCTGGAAGAAGTCCGTTTTTTTTTTTTTTGTTGTTGTTGTTGTTTTCTTTTTTAACCTCAGGTGTCCCACCAAATGAGAGATTACAGAGTAGAGCCCTGGGGAGGGGCGACTGGACAACCAGAAATCTGGTTAAAAATTGGGGCCTAGGGACATGTCAAGCCCATTATGACATCTAATGGTCCAGCCACTGAGAGGACTTACTAGAGGACAGGACTCATGCTGAGGGTCACAATGCGTATGTATGCCCTCGTCGCACGCAAGAATGGGCGGGGCCTCAGGGTGAATGCTGGTTTCTCCTACACTGAACGTTGGACAACATGCCAACCACAAGGGTTCTTGCCATGGGTAAGGAGGAGTTCTGATTTCTGCATCACACTCACCCCTGGGCAGTGATTGGAAATAAGGTCTCGGTTCTGAAGCCTGAAAACGGAGGTAGGGAAGAGATGATGACCTAAGGCCATGGCGGGTTTTATGTGCTCAGTGTGTGGTCATCTTTCTGGGTGTTGGTCAGGAGGTCCGGGCTCAGGTTGTGTTCGACAGTGCATTAGTGCCCAGGTTAGACTATATAATTTGGGTAACGTCGAGTGCTGTGTAGGTTTATCCTCATATAAGGTGCCTGGGCAGCTCATGAGGCAATAATTTTTTTTCTAGAGGGCAGGCAGAGTGCTGCATTGTGGGTCCGGAATTGCCAACCTTGAGGGCTTCGGGGCCAGGAGTGTGAGGACGGAAGTCTGAGAAGACAAGCTAGACTTGGGTTTCAGGTTGAGGGCATGGTAGGTACCCCCTGCAGATCTGAACCAATATCTCATGCATCTGAATTCAGGGCGAGGATCAGACGTTGGCTCAGGTTGTAGTTTCTGTGCATGACGGCCGCTTCATGAAGGGAGCGGAATCTCGGGGCCATTGAGGTTTTCCCACGTTGGGAGTTGTGGGATGCCCCCTTCAAGGATTCCTTCTGCGGGACAATTGAGACCTGTTGGACAGCTCCAGGACATCCCATATGGATGACTCCAGAGCACCGTTCGCAGATGATTGCCTGGGAAGCCCGCCTCGCATTCCAATTGTCTCCTAGCAACAAGACAGTTCAGATCTGATGGCTCTGCTGGAGCAACCGGGGTGCCTGACTTGAAATGGACTTTCCTGAGGATGGGTCCTAATGTGTTTTTGTGTCCATGAGGGCCTTGGAATGGTGCAGTGGCACCGGGACCCTGAAGTACTCTCCTAAGCTTTGGACATGGCTCCCATGCACAGGTTTCCTTGTGGAGATGAGATGAGTTCTGATGGGTGCCTCAGGAAAACCCCTATGCTCGTATTGGAATCAGGCTTTTGAGGACACATGCCTGTAACCCAAAGCAATGGATCCTATTATGGCCTAGGGTCCTGTCTGGTTCAATCTTCTTCTCTGGGGACATCCATCTATGGTATGAGTGGAGGTCGATTATCAGCTGGTGTCAGACAGCCCTTGTTTGTTCCGAGCGACCTACACTATTGGGATGGCCTCAGGGACTTTGGAGGTTTCTCCTAATTTGTATGATTTTGGACCATGGAATGGGCAGAATTCCCATGGATTGGTAGGCACAGTCCTAATATATGTCTCCAGGGGCCCAGCCTGGAGGGTGTGTGGCCCAAGACTTTGAGGACAGAAGTCTGAAAACACAAACTCAGCTTAGGTTTGGGGACGTAGTTATGGCAGGCCCGATCTACAAACCATGAGAAGAACTCTTCAGGATATGAAGAAAGTGCGAGTCTGAGGCGCTTGCTCAGGCTTTTGTCTCTGGATTTTGTATCAGCGATGGCCGTGGAATGTCGGGGAGCCCTCATGGGCCATGGACCAATCTTCCTCTCTGAGGATTTGGCCCGATTCCCAATTGCTTTTCGTCAATCTGTGGGATGGGAGGACTCATTTCAGTTTTGTTACCTCAGGTGTCCCACCAAAGAAGGAATTCCAAAGCAAAGCCGTGGGGAAGACTGAAGGGACAACCCGAACTATGGTTAAAAATTGGGGCCTAAGGACATGGCAAGCCAAATATGCTATCTCTTCATCCAGCCACTGAGTGGCCTTACTTGAGGACTGGGCTCAGCCTGAGGGTCACAATGTGCGTTTGTGACCAATGTGGCCGGCGAGCATGGGCGGGGCCTCATGGTCCACACTGGTTTCAACTACACTGAACGTTGGACAACATGCCAACCACAAGGTTTTTTGCCATGGGGAAGGAGTTCTGATTTCTGCATCACCTTCAACCCTGGGCAGTGATTGGAGATAAGGTCTAGGTTCTGAAACGTGAAAACCGAGGTTGGGAAAAGATGACGACCTAAGGCCACGGCGGCTCGATGTGCTCAGTGTGCGGCCAGCTGTCTGGGAGGGGCCAGGGGGTCCAGGCTCAGGTTGTGTCAGAAAGCGCATTAGTGCCCTGGTCAGCCTATGTATTTGGGGTACAGCCAATGTCGGTGCAGGTTGATCCTCATTTGGGGTTACTGGCTAGCCCCAGAGGACAATGTTTTTCTTATGGAGGGCGGCCAGGGTGCTGCATTGTAGATCTGGATTGCCAAACTGGAGGGCTTGTGGGCCAGTAGTCTCACGACCAAAGTCTGAGAACACAAGCTAGGCTTAGGTTTCTGGGTGAGGCCATGGCAGTCACAATCTACAGACCTGAATTGAGATCTCGTGCATCTGAAGTCAGGGCGAGGATCAGACGATCGCTCAGGTTGGAGTTTCTGTCCCTGATGGCCCCTTCATGAATGGGGGGGCATCACGAGGCCATGGGGGTTTTCCCACGGTGGGAGTTGTGAGAAGCTCCAAACTGCAGAGAGTCTTCTGCAGGACAATTGAGACCTGTTGCTTGGGTCCAGGCCAATGATTCTGAGCAGGGTTCTAAGGATGGATGGCTGGGTAGCCCACCTCGCATTCCAATTGTCTCCTAGCAACAAGACAGGTTAGATCTCCTGGATCTGTGGGGAGCAACCGAGGACGCTGAGTTGAAATGGACACCCCAGGGGATGGGTCCTAATGTGCTTTTGTGTCTATGGAGACCTTGGAATGAAGCGGTGGCACTGGGGCCCTAAAGTGTTCTCCTAAACAGAGGCTTTGACACAACTCCAACGTGCAATTTTCCCATGTGTAGATGAGATGTTTTCTGATGGGTGCGTCAAGAAACAGCTATATGCTGTTTTGATATCCAGGCCTCTGAGGAGAGATGCCTGGAAACCAAAGCAATGGATCTGATTAGTGCCTAGGGGCCTGTTCTTTCCTTTTTACCTCTGGAGACATCTGTCTATGGGTCTGAGTGCAGGTAGGTGCTCAGTTGGGCTCAGATTGCCCCTGTTTTTCCTGGGAAGCCACCACTATTGAGATGGATTAGGGACTTTGGAGGTTTATCCTATTAGAAGGGTTGTGGCCATTGGAATGGGCACACACAATTCCCTTGGAGAGGGCAAGTACAGTCCTCAGGTTTGGCTCCAGGAGCCTGAGCCTGTAGGTTGTGTAGGCCAGGGCTGTTTGGACAGTTGTCTGAAAACACAAACTCGGCTTATGTTTCGGGTCATAGGTATGGCAGGACTGACCTACAGACCATGAGGAGAACTCTTCTGGATTAGAAAAAAGGGCGAGTGTGAGGCTCTTGCTCAAGTATTTGTCTCTGGATATCGTGTCACTCATGGTCGTGGAATTTCTGGGTGACTTCATGGGAAATGGACGAGTCTTACTCTCTGGTTGTTTGGCCCCGTCCAAAGAGTTTGGGGTCAATCTGTGGGCTGGAAGAATTTCGTTTTTTTTTTATTTGTTGTTGTTGTTGTTGTTTTCTTTTTTAACTTCAGGTGTCCCACCAAATGAGGGATTCCAGAGTAGAGCCCTGGGGAGGGGCGACTGGACAATCAGAAATCTGGTTAAAAATTTGGGACTAGGGACATGTCAAGCCCATTATGACATCTAATGGTCCAGCCACTGAAAGGACTTACTAGAGGACAGGACTCATGCTGAGGGTCACAATGCGTATGTATGCCCTCGTCGCACGCAAGAATGGGCGGGGCCTCAGGGTGAATGCTGGTTTCTCCTACACTGAACGTTGGACAACGTGCCAACCACAAGGGTTCTTGCCATGGGTAAGGAGGAGTTCTGATTTCTGCATCACACTCACCCCTGGGCAGTGATTGGAGATAAGGTCTCGGTTCTGAAGCCTGAAAACGGAGGTAGGGAAGAGATGATGACCTAAGGCCATGGCGGGTTTTATGTGCTCAGTGTGCGGTCATCTTTCTGGGTTTTGGTCAGGAGGTCCGGGCTCATGTTGTGTTCAACAGTGCATTAGTGCCCAGGTTAGACTATATAATTTGGGTAACGTCGAGTGCTGTGTAGGTTTATCCTCATATAAGGTGCCTGGGCAGCTCATGAGGCAATAATTTTTTTTCTAGAGGGCAGGCAGAGTGCTGCATTGTGGGTCCGGAATTGCCAACCTTGAGGGCTTCGGGGCCAGGAGTGTGAGGACGGAAGTCTGAGAAGACAAGATAGACTTCTGATTCAGGGCGAGGGCACGGAAGGTACCCCCTGCAGATCTGAACCAATATCTCATGCATCTGAAGTCAGGGCGAGGATCAGACGTTGGCTCAGGTTGGAGTTTCTGTGCATGACGGCCGCTTCATGAAGGGAGCGGAATTTCGGGGCCATTGAGGTTTTCCCACGTTGGGAGTTGTGGGATGCCCCCTTCAAGGATTCCTTCTGCGGGACAATTGAGACCTGTTGGACAGCTCCAGGACATCCCATATGGATGACTCCAGAGCACCATTCGCGGATGGATGCCTGGGAAGCCCGCCTCGCATTCCAATTGTCTCCTATCAACAAGACAGTTCAGATCGGATGGCTCTGCCGGAGCAACCGGGGTGGCTGACTTAAAATGGACTTTCCTGAGGATGGGTCCTAATGTGTTTTTGTGTCCATGAGGGCCTTGGAATGGGGCAGTGGCACCGGGACCCTGAAGTACTCTACTAAGCTTTGGACATGGCTCCCATGCACAGGTTTCCTTGTGGAGACGAGATGAGTTCTGATGGGTGCCTCAGGAAAACCCCTATGCTCGTATTGGAATCAGGCTTTTGAGGACACATGCCTGTAACCCAAAGCAATGGATCCTATTATGGCCTAGGGTCCTGTCTGGTTCAATCTTCTTCTCTGGGGACATCCATCTATGGTATGAGTGGAGGTCGATTATCAGCTGGTGTCAGACAGCCCTTGTTTATTCCGAGCGACCTACACTATTGGGATGGCCTCAGGGACTTTGGAGGATTCTCCTAATTTGTATCATTTTGGACCATGGAATGGGCAGAATTCCCATGGACTGGTAGGCACAGTCCTAATATATGTCTCCAGGGGCCCAGCCTGGAGGGTGTGTGGCCCAAGACTTTGAGGACAGAAGTCTGAAAACACAAACTCAGCTTAGGTTTGGGGACGTAGTTATGGCAGGCCCGATCTACAAACCATGAGATGAACTCTTCAGGATATGAAGAAAGTGCGAGTCTGAGGCGCTTGCTCAGGCTTTTGTCTCTGGATTTTGTATCAGCGATGGCCGTGGAATGTCGGGGAGCCCTCATGGGCCATGGACCAATCTTCCTCTCTGAGGATTTGGCCCGATTCCCAATTGCTTTTCGTCAATCTGTGGGATGGGAGGACTCATTTCAGTTTTGTTACCTCAGGTGTCCCACCAAAAGAGGAATTCCAAAGCAAAGCCGTGGGGAAGACTGAAGGGACAACCCGAACTATGGTTAAAAATTGGGGCCTTGGGGCATGGCAAGCCCAATATGCTATCTCTTCATCCAGCCACTGAGTGGCCTTACTTGAGGACTGGGCTCAGCCTGAGGGTCACAATGTGCGTTTGTGACCAATGTGGCCGGCGAGCATGGGCGGGGCCTCATGGGCCACACTGGTTTCAACTACACTGAACGTTGGACAACATGCCAACCACAAGGTTTTTTGCCATGGGGAAGGAGTTCTGATTTCTGCATCACCTTCAACCCTGGGCAGTGATTGGAGATAAGGTCTAGGTTCTGAAACGTGAAAACCGAGGTTGGGAAAAGATGACGACCTAAGGCCACTGCGGCTCGATGTGCTCAGTGTGCGGCCAGCTGTCTGGGAGGGGCCAGGGGGTCCAGGCTCAGGCTGTGTCAGAAAGCGCATTAGTGCCCTGGTCAGCCTATGTATTTGGGGTACAGCCAATCTCCGTGCAGGTTGATCCTCATTTGGGGTTACTGGGTAGCCCCAGAGGACAATGTTTTTCTTATGGAGGGCGGGCAGGGTGCTGCATTGTAGATCTGGATTGCCAAACTGGAGGGCTTGTGGGCCAGTAGTCTCACGACCAAAGTCTGAGAACACAAGCTAGGCTTAGGTTTCTGGGTGAGGCCATGGCAGTCACAATCTACAGACCTGAATCGAGATCTTGTGCATCTGAAGTCAGGGCGAGGATCAGACGATCGCTCAGGTTGGAGTTTCTGTCCCTGATGGCCCCTTCATGAATGGGGGGGCATCACGAGGCCATGGGGGTTTTCCCACGGTGGGAGTTGTGAGAAGCTCCAAACTGCAGAGAGTCTTCTGCAGGACAATTGAGACCTGTTGCTTGGGTCCAGGCCAATGATTCTGAGCAGGGTTCTAAGGATGGATGGCTGGGTAGCCCACCTCGCATTCCAATTGTCTCCTAGCAACAAGACAGGTTAGATCTCCTGGATCTGTGGGGAGCAACCGAGGACGCTGAGTTGAAATGGACACCCCTGGGGATGGGTCCTAATGTGCTTTTGTGTCTATGGGGACCTTGGATTGAAGCGGTGGCACTGGGGCCCTAAAGGGTTCTCCTAAACAGAGGCTTTGACACAGCTCCAACGTGCAAGTTTCCCATGTGTAGATGAGATGTTTTCTGATGGGTGAGTCAAGAAACAGCTATATGCTGTTTTGATATCCAGGCCTCTGAGGAGAGATGCCTGGAAACCAAAGCAATGGATCTGATTAGTGCCTAGGGGCCTGTTCTTTCCTTTTTACCTCTGGAGACATCTGTCTATGGGTGTGAGTGCAGGTAGGTGCTCAGTTGGGCTCAGATTGCCCCTGTTTTTCCTGGGAAGCCACCACTATTGAGATGGATTAGGGACTTTGGAGGTTTATCCTATTAGAAGGGTTGTGGCCATTGGAATGGGCACACACAATTCCCTTGGAGAGGGCAAGTACAGTCCTGAGGTTTGGCTCCAGGAGCCTGAGTCTGTAGGTTGTGTAGGCCAGGGCTGTTTGGACAGTTGTCTGAAAACACAAACTCGGCTTATGTTTCGGGTCATAGGTATGGCAGGACTGACCTACAGACCATGAGGAGAACTCTTCTGGATTAGAAAAAAGGGAGAGTGTGAGGCTCTTGCTCAAGTATTTGTCTCTGGATATCGTGTCACTCATGGTCGTGGAATTTCTGGGTGACTTCATGGGAAATGGACGAGTCTTACTCTCTGGTTGTTTTGCCCCTTCCAAAGAGTTTGGGGTCAATCTGTGGGCTGGAAGAATTTCGTTTTTTTTTTTGTTGTTGTTGTTGTTGTTGTCGTTGTTGTTTTCTTTTTTAACCTCAGGTGTCCCACCAAATGAGGGATTCCAGAGTAGAGCCCTGGGGAGGGGCGACTGGACAATCAGAAATCTGGTTAAAAATTGGGGCCTAGGGACATGTCAAGCCCATTATGACATCTAATGGTCCAGCCACTGAAAGGACTTACTAGAGGACAGGACTCAAGCTGAGGGTCACAATGCGTATGTATGCCCTCGTCGCACCCAAGAATGGGCGGGGCCTCAGGGTGAATGCTGGTTTCTCCTACACTGAACGTTGGACAACGTGCCAACCACAAGGGTTCTTGCCATGGGTAAGGAGGAGTTCTGATTTCTGCATCAGACTCACCCCTGGGCAGTGATTGGAGATAAGGTCTCGGTTCTGAAGCCTGAAAACGGAGGTAGGGAAGAGATGATGACCTAAGGCCATGGCGGGTTTTATGTGCTCAGTGTGCGGTCATCTTTCTGGGTGTTGATCAGGAGGTCCGGGCTCAGGTTGTGTTCGACAGTGCATTAGTGCCCAGGTTAGACTATATAATTTGGGTAACGTCGAGTGCTGTGTAGGTTTATCCTCATTTAAGGTGCCTGGGCAGCTCATGAGGCAATAATTTTTTTTTCTAGAGGGCAGGCAGAGTGCTGCATTGTGGGTCCGGAAATGCCAACCTTGAGGGCTTCGGGGCCTGGAGTGTGAGGACAGAAGTCTGAGAAGACAAGCTAGACTTGGGTTTCAGGTTGAGGGCACGGCAGGTACCCCCTGCAGATCTGAACCAATATCTCATGCATCTGAAGTCAGGGCGAGGATCAGACGTTGGCTCAGGTTGGAGTTTCTGTGCATGACGGCCGCTTCATGAAGGGAGCGGAATTTCGGGGCCATTGAGGTTTTCCCACGTTGGGAGTTGTGGGATGCCCCCTTCAAGGATTCCTACTGCGGGACAATTGAGACCTGTTGGACAGCTCCAGGACATCCCATATGGATGACTCCAGAGCACCGTTCGCGGATGGATGCCTGGGAAGCCCGCCTCGCATTCCAATTGTCTCCTAGCAACAAGACAGTTTAGATCTGATGGCTCTGCCGGAGCAACCGGGGTGGCTGAGTTGAAATGGACTTTCCTGAGGATGGGTCCTAATGTGTTTTTGTGTCCATGAGGGCCTTGGAATGGGGCAGTGGCACCGGGACCCTGAAGTACTCTCCTAAGCTTTGGACATGGCTCCCATGCACAGGTTTCCTTGTGGAGACGAGATGAGTTCTGATGGGTGCCTCAGGAAAACCCCTATGCTCGTATTGGAATCAGGCTTTTGAGGACACATGCCTGTAACCCAAAGCAATGGATCCTATTATGGCCTAGGGTCCTGTCTGGTTCAATCTTCTTCTCTGGGGACATCCATCTATGGTATGAGTGGAGGTCGATTATCAGCTGGTGTCAGACAGCCCTTGTTTGTTCTGGGAGACCTACACTATTGGGATGGCCTCAGGGACTTTGGAGGTTTCTCCTAATTTGTATGATTTTGGACCATGGAATGGGCAGAATTCCCATGGATTGGTAGGCACAGTCCTAATGTGTGTCTCCAGGGGCCCAGCCTGGAGGGTGTGTGGCCCAAGACTTTGAGGACAGAAGTCTGAAAACACAAACTCAGCTTAGGTTTGGGGACGTAGTTATGGCAGGCCCGATCTACAAACCATGAGATGAACTCTTCAGGATATGAAGAAAGTGCGAGTGTGAGGCGCTTGCTCAGGCTTTTGTCTCTGGATTTTGTATCAGCGATGGCCGTGGAATGTCGGGGAGGCCTCATGGGCCATGGACGAATCTTCCTCTCTGAGGATTTGGCCCGATTCCCAATTGCTTTTCTTCAATCTGTGGGATGGGAGGACTCATTTCAGTTTTGTTACCTCAGGTGTCCCACCAAAAGAGGAATTCCAAAGCAAACCGTGGGGAAGACTGAAGGGACAACCCGAACTATGGTTAAAAATTGGCGCCTAGGGGCATGGCAAGCCCAATATGCTATCTCTTCATCCAGCCACTGAGTGGCCTTACTTGAGGACTGGGCTCAGCCTGAGGGTCACAATGAGTGTTTGTGACCAATGTGGCCGGCGAGCATGGGCGGGGCCTCATGGGCCACACTGGTTTCAACTACACTGAACGTTGGACAACATGCCAACCACAAGGTTTCTTGCCATGGGGAAGGAGTGCTGATTTCTGCATCACCTTCAACCCTGGGCAGTGATTGGAGATAAGGTCTAGGTTCTGAAACGTGAAAACCGAGGTTGGGAAAAGATGACGACCTAAGGCCACGGCGGCTCGAAGTGCTCAGTGTGCGGCCAGCTGTCTGGGAGGGGCCAGGGGGTCCAGGCTCAGGCTGTGTCAGAAAGCGCATTAGTGCCCTGGTCAGCCTATGTATTTGGAGTACAGCCAATCTCCGTGCAGGTTGATCCTCATTTGGGGTTACTGGGTAGCCCCAGAGGACAATGTTTTTCTTATGGAGGGCGGGCAGGGTGCTGCATTGTAGATATGGATTGCCAAACTGGAGGGCTTGTGGGCCAGTAGTGTGACGACCAAAATCTGAGAACACATGCTAGGCTTAGGTTTCTGGTTGAGGCCATGGCAGGCACAATCTATAGACCTGAATCGAGATCTCGTGCATCTGAAGTCAGGGCGAGGATCAGACGATCGCTCAGGTTGGAGTTTCTGACCCTGATGGCCCCTTCATGAATGGGGTGGCATCACGAGGCCATGGGGGTTTTCCCACGGTGGGAGTTGTGAGAAGCTCCAAACTGCAGAGAGTCTTCTGCAGGACAATTGAGACCTGTTGCTTGGGTCCAGGCCAATGATTCTGAGCAGGGTTCTAAGGATGGATGGCTGGGTAGCCCACCTCGCATTCCAATTGTCTCCTAGCAACAAGACAGGTTAGATCTCCTGGATCTGTGGGGAGCAACCGAGGACGCTGAGTTGAAATGGACACCCCTGGGGATGGGTCCTAATGTGCTTTTGTGTCTATGGAGACCTTGGAATGAAGCGGTGGCACTGGTGCCCTAAAGGGTTCTCCTAAACAGAGGCTTTGACACAATTCCAACGTGCAATTTTCCCATGTGTAGATGAGATGTTTTCTGATGGGTGCGTCAAGAAACAGCTATATGCTGTTTTGATATCCAGGCCTCTGAGGAGAGATGCCTGGAAACCAAAGCAATGGATCTGATTAGTGCCTAGGGGACTGTTCTTTCCTTTTTACCTCTGGAGTCATCTGTCTATGGGTGTGAGTGCAGGTAGGTGCTCAGTTGGGCTCAGATTGCCCCTGTTTTTCCTGGGAAGCCACCACTATTGAGATGGATTAGGGACTTTGGAGGTTTATCCTATTAGAAGGGTTGTGGCCATTGGAATGGGCACACACAATTCCCTTGGAGAGGGCAAGTACAGTCCTGAGGTTTGGCTCCAGGAGCCTGAGCCTGTAGGTTGTGTAGGCCAGGGCTGTTTGGACAGTTGTCTGAAAACACAAACTCGGCTTATGTTTCGGGTCATAGGTATGGCAGGACTGACCTACAGACCATGAGGAGAACTCTTCTGGATTAGAAAAAAGGGAGAGTGTGAGGCTCTTGCTCAAGTTTTTGTCTCTGGATATCGTGTCACTCATGGTCGTGGAATTTCTGTGTGACTTCATGGGAAATGGACGAGTCTTACTCTCTGGTTGTTTGGCCCCGTCCAAAGAGTTTGGGGTCAATCTGTGGGCTGGAAGAATTTCGTTTTTTTGTTGTTGTTGTTGTTGTTGTTTTCTTTTTTAACCTCAGGTGTCCCACCAAATGAGGGATTCCAGAGTAGAGCCCTGGGGAGGGGCGACTGGACAATCAGAAATCTGGTTAAAAATTGGGGCCTAGGGACATGTCAAGCCCATTATGACATCTAATGGTCCATCCACTGAAAGGACTTACTAGAGGACAGGACTCATGCTGAGGGTCACAATGCGTATGTATGCCCTCGTCGCACGCAAGAATGGGCGGGGCCTCAGGGTGAATGCTGGATTCTCCTGCACTGAACGTTGGACAACGTGCCAACCACAAGGGTTCTTGCCATGGGTAAGGAGGAGTTCTGATTTCTGCATCACACTCACCCCTGGGCAGTGATTGGAGATAAGGTCTCGGTTCTGAAGCCTGAAAACGGAGGTAGGGAAGAGATGATGACCTAAGGCCATGGCGGGTTTTATGTGCTCAGTGTGCGGTCATCTTTCTGGGTGTTGGTCAGGAGGTCCGGGCTCAGGTTGTGTTCGACAGTGCATTAGTGCCCAGGTTAGACTATATAATTTGGGTAACGTCGAGTGCTGTGTAGGTTTATCCTCATTTAAGGTGCCTGGGCAGCTCATGAGGCAATAATTTTTTTTTCTAGAGGGCAGGCAGAGTGCTGCATTGTGGGTCCGGAAATGCCAACCTTGAGGGCTTCGGGGCCTTGAGTGTGAGGACGGAAGTCTGAGAAGACAAGCTAGACTTGGGTTTCAGGTTGAGGGCATGGCAGGTACCCCCTGCAGATCTGAACCAATATCTCATGCATCTGAAGTCAGGGCGAGGATCAGACGTTGGCTCAGGTTGGAGTTTCTGTGCATGACGGCCGCTTCATGAAGGGAGCGGAATTTCGGGGCCATTGAGGTTTTCCCACGTTGGGAATTGTGGGATGCCCCCTTCAAGGATTCCTACTGCGGGACAATTGAGACATGTTGGACAGCTCCAGGACATCCCATATGGATGACTCCAGAGCACCGTTCGCGGATGGATGCCTGGGAAGCCCGCCTCGCATTCCAATTGTCTCCTAGCAACAAGACAGTTTAGATCTGATGGCTCTGCCAGAGCAACCGGGGTGGCTGACTTGAAATGGACTTTCCTGAGGATGGGTCCTAATGTGTTTTTGTGTCCATGAGGGCCTTGGAATGGGGCAGTGGCACCGGGACCCTGAAGTACTCTCCTAAGCTTTGGACATGGCTCCCATGCACAGGATTCCTTGTGGAGACGAGATGAGTTCTGATGGGTGCCTCAGGAAAACCCCTAATCTCGTATTGGAATCAGGCTTTTGAGGACACATGCCTGTAACCCAAAGCAATGGATCCTATTATGGCCTAGGGTCCTGTCTGGTTCAATCTTCTTCTCTGGGGACATCCATCTATGGTATGAGTGGAGGTCGATTATCAGCTGGTGTCAGACAGCCCTTGTTTGTTCCGAGCGACCTACACTATTGGGATGGCCTCAGGGACTTTGGAGGTTTCTCCTAATTTGTATGATTTTGGACCATGGAATGGGCAGAATTCCCATGGATTGGTAGGCACAGTCCTAATGTGTGTCTCCAGGGGCCCAGCCTGGAGGGTGTGTGGCCCAAGACTTTGAGGACAGAAGTCTGAGAACACAAACTCAGCTTAGGTTTGGGGACGCAGGTATGGCAGGCCCGATCTACAAACCATGAGAAGAACTCTTCAGGATATGAAGAAAGTGCGAGTCTGAGGCGCTTGCTCAGGCTTTTGTCTCTGGATTTTGTATCAGCGATGGCCATGGAATGGCGGGGAGGCCTAATGGGCCATGGCCGAATCTTCCTCTTTGAGGATTTGGCCCGATTCCCAATTGCTTTTCGTCAATCTGTGGGATGGGAGGTCTCCTTTCAGGTTTGTTACCTCAGGTGTCCCACCAAAAGAGGAATTCCTAAGCAAAGCCGTGGGGAATACTGAAGGGACTACCCGAACTATGGTTAAAAATTGGGGCCTAGGTGCATGGCAAGCCCAATATGCTATCTCTTCATCCAGCCACTGAGTGGCCTTACTTGAGGACTGGTCTCAGCCTGAGGGTCACAATGTGTGTTTGTGACCAATGTGGCCCGCGAGCATGGGCTGGGCCTCATGGGCCACACTGGTTCCAACTACACTGAACGTTGGACAACATGCCAACGACAAGGTTTCTTGCCATGGGGAAGGAGTTCTGATTTCTGCATCACCTTCAAACCTGCGCAGTGATTGGAGATAAGGTCTAGGTTCTGTAACCTGAAAACCGAGGTTGGGAAGAGATGACGACCTAAGGCCACTGCGACTCGATGTGCTCAGTGTGCGGCCAGCTGTCTGAGGCGTCCAGGCTCAGGCTGTGTCAGAAAGGGCATTAGTGCCCTGGTCAGCCTATGGATTTGGGGTACAGCCAAGGTCGGTGCAGGTTGATCCTCATTTGGGGTTACTGGGTAGACCCAGAGGACAATGTTTTTCTTCTGGAGGGCAGGCAGAGTGCTGCATTGTAGTTATGGATTGCCAAACTGGAGGGCTTGTGGGCCAGTAGTCTGACGACAAAAGTCTGAGAACACAAGCTAGGCTTAGGTTTCTGGGTGAGGCCATGGCAGGCACAATCTACAGACCTGAATCGAGATCTCGTGCATCTGAAGTCAGGGCGAGGATCAGATGATCGCTAGGGTTGGAGTTTCTGTCCCTGATGGCCCCTTCATGAATGGGAGGGCATCACGAGGCCATGGGGGTTTTCCCACGGTGGGAGTTGTGAGAAGCTCCAAACTGCAGAGAGTCTTCTGCAGGACAATTGAGACCTGTTGTTTGGCTCCAGACCAAAGATTCTGAGCAGGGTTCTAAGGATGGATGGCTGGTAGCCAACTTCGCATTCCAATTGTCTCCTAGCAACAAAACAGGTTAGATCTCCTGGATCTGTGGGGAGCAACCGAGGACGCTGAGTTGAAATCGACACCCCTGGGGATGGGTCCTAATGTGCTTTTGTGTCTATGGAGACCTTGGAATGAAGCGGTGGCACTGGGGCCCTAAAGGGTTCTCCTAAACCGAGGCTTTGACACAGCTCCAACGTGCAAGTTTCCCATGTGTAGATGAGATGTCTTCTGATGGGTGAGTCAAGAAACAGCTATATGCTGTTTTGATATCCAGGCCTCTGAGGAGAGATGCCTGGAAACCAAACAATGGATCTGATTAGTGCCTAGGGGCCTGTTCTTTCCTTTTTACCTCTGGAGACATCTGTCTATGAGTCTGAGTGCAGGTAGGTGCTCAGTTGGGCTCAGATTGCCCCTGTTTTTCCTGGGAAGCCACCACTATTGAGATGGATCAGGGACTTTGGAGGTTTATCCTATTCGAAGGGTTGTGGCCATTGGAATGGGCAAACACAATTCCCTTGGAGAGGGCAAGTACAGTCCTCAGGTTTGGCTCCAGGGGCCTGAGCCTGTAGGTTGTGTAGCCCAGGGCTGTTTGGACAGTTGTCTGAAAACACAAACTCGGCTTATGTTTCGGTCATAGGTATTGCAGGACTGACCTACAGATCATGAGGAGAACTCTTCGGGATTTGAAAAAAGGGCGAGTGTGAGGCTCCTGCTCAAGTTTTTGTCTCTGGATATCGTGCCACTCATGGTCGTGGAATTTCTGGGTGACTTCATGGGAAATCGACGAGTCTTACTCTCTGGTGGTTTGGCCCCGTCCAAAGAGTTTGGGGTCATTCTGTGGGCTGCAAGAAGTCCGTTTTTGTTGTTGTTGTTGTTGTTGTTGTTGTTGTTGTTGTTGTTTTCTTTTTTAACCTCAGGTGTCCCACCAAATGAGGGATTCCAGAGTAAAGGCCTGGGGAGGGGCGACTGGACAATCAGAAATCTGGTTAAAAATTGGGGCCTAGGGACATGTCAAGCCCATTATGACATCTAATGGTCCAGCCACTGAGAGGACTTACTAGAGGACAGGACTCATGCTGAGGGTCACAATGCGTATGTATGCCCTCGTCGCACCCAAGAATGGGCGGGGCCTCAGGGTGAATGCTGGTTTCTCCTACACTGAACGTTGGACAACGTGCCAACCACAAGGGTTCTTGCCATGGGTAAGGAGGATTTCTGATTTCTGCATCAGACTCACCCCTGGGCAGTGATTGGAGATAAGGTCTCGGTTCTGAAGCCTGAAAACGGAGGTAGGGAAGAGATGATGACCTAAGGCCATGGCGGGTTTTATGTGCTCAGTGTGCGGTCAGATTTCTGGGTATTGGTCAGGAGGTCCGGGCTCAGGTTGTGTTCGACAGTGCATTAGTGCCCAGGTTAGACTATATAATTTGGGTAACGTCGAGTGCTGTGTAGGTTTATCCTCATGTAAGCTGCCTGGGCAGCTCATGAGGCATCAATTTTTTTTCTAGAGGGCAGACAGAGTGCTGCATTGTGGGTTGGGAATTGCCAAACTTGAGGGCATTGGGTCCAGCAGTGTGAGGACGGAAGTCTGAGAAGACAAGCTAGACTTGGGTTTCAGGGTGAGGGCACGGCAGGTACCCCCTGCAGATCTGAACCAATATCTCATGCATCTGAAGTCAGGGCGAGGATCAGACGTTGGCTCAGGTTGGAGTTTCTGTGCATGATGGCCGCTTCATGAAGGGAGCAGAATCTCGGGGCCAATGAGGTTTTCCCACGTTGGGAGTTGTGGAATGCCCCCTTCAAGGATTCCTACTGCGGGACAATTGAGACCTGTTGGACAGCTCCAGGACATCCCATATGGAATGACTCCAGAGCACCGTTCGTGGATGGATGCCTGGGAAGCCTGCCTCGCATTCCAATTCTCTCCTAGCAACAAGACAGTTTAGATCTGATGGCTCTGCCGGAGCAACCGGGGTGGCTGAGTTGAAATGGACTTTCCTGAGGATGGGTCCTAATGTGTTTTTGTGTCCATGAGGGCCTTGGAATGGGGCAGTGGCACCGGGACCCTGAAGTACTCTCCTAAGCTTTGGACATGGCTCCCATGCACAGGTTCCTTGGGAGACGAGATGAGTTCTGATGGGTGCCTCAGGAAAACCCCTATGCTCGTAATGGAATCAGGCTTTTGAGGATACATGCCTGTAACCCAAAGCAATGGATCCTATTATGGCCTAGGGTCCTGTCTGGTTCAATTTCTTCTCTGGGGACATCCATCTATGGTATGAGTGGAGGTCGATTATCAGCTGGTGTCAGACAGCCCTTGTTTGTTCTGGGAGACCTACACTATTGGGATGGCCTCAGGGACTTTGGAGGTTTCTCCTAATTTGTACGATTTTGGACCATGGAATGGGCAGAATTCCCATGGATTGGTAGGCACAGTCCTAATGTGTGTCTCCAGGGACCCAGCCTGGAGGGAATGTGGCCCAAGACTTTGAGGACAGAAGTCTGAAAACACAAACTCAGCTTAGGTTTGGGGACGTAGTTATGGCAGGCCCGATCTACAAACCATGAGAAGAACTCTTCAGTATATGAAGAAAGTGCGAGTCTGAGGCGCTTGCTCAGGCTTTTGTCTCTAGATTTTGTATCAGCGATGGCCGTGGAATGTCGGGGAGGCCTCATGGGCCATGGACAAATCTTCTTCTGAGGATTTGGCCCGATTCCCAATTGCTTTTCGTCAATCTGTGGGATGGATGGACTCATTTCAGTTTTGTTACCTCAGGTGTCCCAACTAAATTGGAATTCCAAAGCAAAGCCGTGGGGAAGACTGAAGGGACAACCCGAACTATGGTTAAAAATTGGGGCCTAAGGGCATGGCAAGCCCAATATACTATCTCTTCATCCAGCCACTGACTGGCCTTACTTGAGGACTGGGCTCAGCCTGAGGGTCACAATGTGCGTTTGTGACCAAAGTGGCCGGCGAGCATGGGCAGGGCATCATGGGCCACACTGGTTTCAACTACACTGAACGTTGGACAACATGCCAACCACAAGGTTCCTTGCCATGGGGAAGGAGTTCTGATTTCTGCATCACCTTCAACCCTGGGCAGTGATTGGAGATAAGGTCTAGGTTCTGAAACCTGAAAACCGAGGTTGGGAAGGGATGACGACCTAAGGCCACGGCAGCTCGATGTGCTCAGTGTGCGGCCAGCTGTCTGGGAGGGGCCAGGGGGTCCAGGCTCAGGCTGTGTCAGAAAGGGCATTAGTGCCCTGGTCAGCCTATGTATTTGGGGTACAGCAAAGGTCGGTGCAGGTTGATCCTCATTTAGGGTTACTGGGTAGCCCCAGAGGACAATGTTTTTCTTCTGGAGGGCGGGCAGGGTGCTGCATTGTAGTTCTGGATTGCCAAACTGGAGGGCTTGTGGGCCAGTAGTCTCACGACCAAAGTCTGAGAACACAAGCTAGGCTTAGGTTTCTGGGTGAGGCCATGGCAGGCACAATGTACAGACCTGAATCGAGATCTCGTGCATCTGAAGTCAGGGCGAGGATCAGACGATCACTCAGGTTGGAGTTTCTGTCCCTGATGGCCCCTTCATGAATGAGTGGGCATCACGACGCCATGGGGGTTTTCTCACGATGGGAGTTGTGAGAAGCTCCAAACTGCAGAGAGTCTTCTGCAGGACAATTGAGACCTGTTGTTTGGGTCCAGGCCAATGATTCTGAGCAGGGTTCTAAGGATGGATGGCTGGGTAGCCCACCTCGCATTCCAATTGTCTCCCAGCAACAAGACAGGTTAGATCTCCTGGATCTGTGGGGAGCAACCGAGGATGCTGAGTTGAAGTGGACACCCCTGGGGATGGGTCCTAATGTGCTTTTGTGTCTATGGAGACCTTGGAATGAAGCGGTGGCACTGGGGCCCTAAAGGGTTCTTTTAAACAGAGGCTTTGACACAGCTCCAACGTGCAAGTTTCCCATGTGTAGATGAGATGTTTTCTGATGGGTGACTCAAGAAACAGCTATGTGCTGTTTTGATATGCTGGCCTCTGAGGAGAGATTCCTGGAAACCAAAGCAATGGATCTGATTAGTGCCTAGGTGCCTGTTCTTTCCTTTTTACCTCTGGGGACATCTGTCTATGGGTCTGAGTGCAGGTAGGTGCTCAGTTGGGCTCAGATTGCCCCTATTTTTCCTGGGAAGCCACCAATATTGAGATAAATCAGGGACTTTGGAGGTTTATCCTATTAGTAGGGTTGTGGCCATTGGAATCGGCACACACAATTCCCTTGGAGAGGGCAAGTACAGTCCTCAGGTTTGGCTCCAGGGGCCTGAGCCTGTAGATTGTGTAGGCCAGGGCTGTTTGGACAGTTGTCTGAAAACACAATCTCGGCTTATGTTTTGGGTTAGGTATGGCAGGACTGACCTACAGACCATGAGGAGAACTCTTCGGTATTTGAAAGAAGGGCGAGTGTGAGGCTCCTGCTCAAGTTTTTGTCTCTGGATATCGTGCCACTCATGGTCGTGGAATTTCTGGGTGACTTCATGGGAAATGGACGAGTCTTACTCTCTGGTGGTTTGGCCCCGTCCAAAGAGTTTAGGGTCATTTTGTGGGTTGGAAGAAGTCTGTTTTGTTGTTGTTGTTGTTGTTGTTGTTGTTTTCTTTTTTAACCTCAGGTGTCCCACCAAATGAGGGATTCCAGAGTGGAACCCTGGGGAGGGGCGACTGGACAATCAGAAATCTGGTTAAAAATTGGGGCCTAGGGACATGTCAAGCCCATTATGACATCTAATGGTCCAGCCACTGAGAGGACTTACTAGAGGACAGGACTCATACTGAGGGTCACAATGCGTATGTATGCCCTTGTCGCACGCAAGAATGGGCGGGGCCTCAGGGTGAATGCTGGTTTTTTCTACACTGAACGTTGGACAACGTGCCAACCACAAGGGTTCTTGCCATGGGTAAGGAGGATTTCTGATTTCTGCATCAGACTCACCCCTGGGCAGTGATTGGAGATAAGGTCTCGGTTCTGAAGCCTGAAAACGGAGGTAGGGAAGAGATGATGACCTAAGGCCATGACGGGTCTGATGTGCTCAGGGTGCGGTCAGCTGTCTGGGTGTTGGTCAGCAGGTCCGGGCTCAGGTTGTGTCAGACAGTGCATTAGTGCCCCGGTTAGACTATATAATTTGGGTACATTCGAGTGCCGTGTAGGTTTATCTTCATTTAAGCTGCCTGGTCAGCTCATTAGGCAATATATTTTTTCTAGAGGGCAGGCAGAGTGCTTCATTGTCGGTCCGGAATTGCCAAACTTGAGGGCTTCGGGGCCAGGAGAGTGAGGACGGAAGTCTGAGAACACAAGCTAGACTTCGGATTCAGGGTGAGGGAACGGCAGGTACCCGCTGCAGATCTGAACCAATATCTCATGCACCTGAGTCAGGGCGAGGATCCGACGTTGGCTCAGGTTGGAGTTTCTGTGCATGACAGCCCCTTCATGAAGGGAGCGGAATCTCGAGGCCATGGAGGTTTTCCACGTTGGGAGATGTGGGATGCCCCCTTCAAGGATTCCTTCTGCGGGACAATTGAGACCTGTTGGACAGCTCCAGGACATCCCATTTGGAATGACTCCAGAGCACCATTCGAGGATGGATGCCTGGGAAGTCCGCCTCGCCTTCCAATTGTCTCCTAGCAACAAGACAGTTTAGATCTAATGGATCTGCGGGAGCAACCGGGGTGGCTGAGTTGAAATGCACTTTCCAGAGGATGGGTCCTAATGTGTGTTTGTGTCCATGAGGGCCTTGGAATGGGGAGGTGGCACCGGGACCCTGAAGTATTCTCCTAAGCTTTGGCATAGCTCCCATGCACAAGTTTCCTTGTGGAGACGAGATTTGTTCTGATGGGTGCCTCAGGAATTCCCCTCTGTTGGTATTGGAATCCAGGTTTTGAGGAGACATGCCTGTAAACCAAAGCAATGGATGCAATAATGGCCTCGGGTCCTGTCTGGTTCAATCTTCTTGGTATGAGTGGAGGTAGATGAGTGGAGGTAGATGCTCAGCCGATATCAACCGCCCTTTTTTGTCCCGGGCGACCTACTCTATTGGGATGGCCTCAGGTACTTTGGAGGGTTCTCCTAATTTGTACGATTTTTGACAATGGAATGGGCAGAATTGCCATGGATTGGGTGGGGGCAGACCTAATGTGTGGCTCCAGGGGCCCCAGCCTGGAGGGAGTGTGGCCCAGGACTTTGAGGACAGAAGACTGAAAACACAAACTCAGCTTATGTTTGGGGACGTAGATATGGCACGCCCGATCTACAAACCATGAGAAGAACTCTTCAGGATATGAAGAATGAGCGAGTCTGAGGCGCTTGCTCAGGCTTTTGTCTCTGGATTTTGTTTCAGCGATGGCCGTGGAATGTAGGAGAGATCTCATGGGCCATACACGAATCTTCCTCTCTGTGGATTTGGCCCGATCCCAATTGTTTTTCCTCAATCTGTGGGATGGGAGGACTCCGTTCAGGTTTGTTACCTCAAGTGTCCCACCAAAAGAAGAATTCCAAAGCAGAGCCCTGGGGAAGAGTGAAGGGACACCTCGAATTATGGTTAAAAATTGGGGCCTAGGGGCATGGCAAGCCCAATATGCTGTCTCTTCATATAGGCCCTGAGAGGCCTTACCTGAGGACTGGGCTCAGGCTGAGGGTCACAATGTGTGTTTGTGACCAATGTGGCCCGCAATCATGGGCTAGGCCTCATGGGCCATGCTTGTTTCAACTACACTGAACGTTGGACAACATGCCAACCACAAGGTTTCTTGCCATGGGGAAAGAGTTCTGATTTCTGCATCATTTTCAACCCTGGGCAGTGGATGGAGATAAGGTCTAGGTTCTGGAGCCTGAAAACCGCAGTTGGGAAGAGATGACGACCTAAGGCCATGGCGGTTCCGATGTGCTCAGTGTGCGGCCAGCTGTCTGGGTGGGACCAGGAGGTCCAGGCTCAGGCTGGGTCAGAAGGGGAAATAGTGCCCAGGTCAGCCTATATGTTTGGGGTACAGCTGAATGGCTTGCAGGTTGATCCTCATTTCGGGTTTCGGGGTAGCCCTGAGGGCAATGTTTTACTTCTGTAGGGCAGGCAGAGTGCGGCATTGTAGTTCTGGATTGCCAAACTGGAGGGCTTGTGGGCCAGTAGTCTGAGGACGGAGTCTGAGAACCCAAGATAGGCCTAGGTTTCTGGGTGAAGATATGGCAGGCACAATCTACAGACATCAATAGAGATCTCGTGCATCTGAAGTCAGGGCAAGGATCAGACGATCGCTCAGGTTGGACTTTCTGCCCTGATGGCCCTTTCTTGAAGGGGGTTGGATCACGAGGACATGGGGGTTTTCCCACGATGGGAGTTGTGAGAAGCTCCAAACTGCAAAGATTCTTCTGCAGGACAATTGAGACCTGTTGGTTGTCTCCAGGCCAACGATTCCGAGCAGGGTTCTAAGGATGGATGGCTGGGTAGCCCACCTCGCATTCCAACTGTCTCCAAGCAACAAGACAGGTTAGATCTGCTGGATGTGGGGGGCAACCGAGGAGGCTGAGTTGAAATGGACTCTCCTGTGGATGTGTCCTAATATGTTTTTGTGTCTATGGAGACATTGGAATGAAGCGGTGGCCCTGGGGCCCTGAAGGGTTTCCTAAACGGAGTCTTTGACACAGCTCCAACGTGCATGTTTCCCATGTGTAGATGAGATTTGTTCTGATGGGTGAGTCAAGAAACAGCCATATGCTGGTATGAAATCCAGACCTCTGAGGAGAGAAGCCTGGAAACCACAGCAATGGATCCGATTAGTGCCTAGGGGCATGTTCGTTCCTTTTTACCTCTGGGGACATCAGTCTACGGGTCTGAGTGCAGGTAGGTGCTCAGATGGGCTCAGTTTGCCCCTGTTTGTCCTGGGAAGCCACAACTATTGGGATGGCCTCAGGGACTTTCGAGGTTATCCTATTAGTATGGTTGTGGCCATTGGAATGGGCACATACAATTCCCTTGGAGAGGGCATGTATAGTCCTCAGGTTTGGCTCCAGGGCCCTGAGCCTGTAGGGTGTGTAGGCCAGAGCTGTTTGGACAGTTGTCTGAAAACACAAACTCGGCTTATGTTTTGGGTCATAGGTATGGCAGGAATGATCTACGGACCATGAGGAGAACACTTCGGGATATGAAAAAAGGGCGAGTGTGAGGCTCTTGCTCATGTTTTTGTCTCTGGATATCGTGTCACTCATGGTCGTGAAATTGCCGGGTGACTTCATGGGAAATGGACGAGTCTTACTCTCTGGGGGTTCGGTCCCGTCCAAAGAGTTTGGGGTCATTCTGGAGATGGAAGAAGTCCGTTGTTTTGTTGTTGTTGTCGATTTGTTTCATTTTTTTTTTTTTCAACCTCAGATGTCCCACCAAATGAGGGATTCCAGAGTAGAGCCCTGGGGTGGGGCGACTGGACAACCAGAAATCTGGTTAAAAATTGGGGACTAGGGACATGTCAAGCCCATTATGACATCTAATGATCCAGCCACTGAGAGGACTTACTAGAGGACAGGACTCACGCTGAGGTCACAATGCGTGTTTATGCTCTCGTCGCACTCAAGAATGGGCGGGGCCTCAGGGTGAATGCTGGTTTCTCCTACACTGAACGTTGGACAACATGCCAACCACAAGGTTTCTTGCCATGGCTCAGGAAGAGTTCTGATTTCTGCAAGACAGTCACCCGTGGGCAGTGATTGGAGATAAGGTCTAGGTTCTTAAGCCTGAAAACGGAGGTAGGGAAGAGATGATGACCTAAGGCCATGGCGGGTCTGATGTGCTCAGGGTGCGGTCAGCTGTCTGGTGCGGTCAGCAGGTCCGGGCTCAGGTTGTGTCAGACAGTGCATTAGTGCCCAGGTTAGACTATATAATTTGGGTACATTCGAGTGCCGTGTAGGTTTATCTTCATTTAAGCTGCCTGGTCAGCTCATTAGGCAATATATTTTTTCTAGAGGGCAGGCAGAGTGCTTCATTGTCGGTCCGGAATTGCCAACCTTGAGGGCTTCGGGGCCAGGAGAGTGAGGACGGAAGTCTGAGAACACAAGCTAGACTTCGGATTCAGGGTGAGGGCACGGCAGGTACCTCCTGCAGATCTGAACCAATATCTCATGCATCTGAAATCAGGGCGAGGATCCGACGTTGGCTCAGGTTGGAGTTTCTGTGCATGACGGCCCCTTCATGAAGGGAGCAGAATCTCGAGGCCATGGAGGTTTTCCACGTTGGGAGATGTGGGATGCCCCCTTCAAGGATTCCTTCTGCGGGACAATTGAGACCTGTTGGACAGCTCCAGGACATCCCATTTGGAATGACTCCAGGGCACCGTTCGAGGATGGATGCCTGGGAAGTCCGCCTCGCCTTCCAATTGTCTCCTAGCAACAAGACAGTTTAGATCTAATGGATCTGCGGGAGCAACCGGGGTGGCTGAGTTGAAATGCACTTTCCAGAGGATGGGTCCTAATGTGTGTTTGTGTCCATGAGGGCCTTGGAATGGGGAGGTGGCACCGGGACCCTGAAGTATTCTCCTAAGTTTTGGCATAGCTCCCATGCACAAGTTTCCTTGTGGAGACGAGATTTGTTCTGATGGGTGCCTCAGGAAATCCCCTCTGCTTGTATTGGAATCCAGGCTTTTGAGGAGACATGCCTGTAAACCAAAGCAATGGATCCGATAATGGCCTCGGGTCCTGTCTGGTTCAATCTTCTTAGTATGAGTGGAGGTAGATGAGTGGAGGTAGATGCTCAGCCAGTATCAACCGCCCATTTTTTGTCCCGGGCGACCTACACTATTGGGATGGCCTCAGGGACTTTGGAGGGTTCTCCTAATTTGTACGATTTTTGACAATGGAATGGGCCGAATTCCCATGGATTGGGTGGGGGCAGTCCTAATGTGTGGCTCCAGGGGCCCCAGCCTGGAGGGAGTGTGGCCCAGGACTTTGAGGACAGAAGACTGAAAACACAAACTCAGCTTAAGTTTGGGGACGTAGGTATGGCACGCCCGATCTACAAACCATGAGAAGAACTCTTCAGGATATGAAGAATGAGCGAGTCTGAGGCGCTTGCTCAGGCTTTTGTCTCTGGATTTTGTTTCAGCGATGGCCGTGGAATGTTGGGGAGTTCTCATGGGCCATGGACGAATCTTCCTCTCTGTGGATTTGGCCCGATCCCAATTGCTTTTCGTCAATCTGTGGGATGGGAGGACTCCGTTCAGGTTTGTTACATCAGGTGTCCCACCAAAAGAGGAATTCCAAAGCAGAGCCCTGGGGAAGAGTGAAGGGACACCCCGAACTATGGTTAAAAATTGGGGCCAAGGGGCATGGCAAGCCCAATATGCTGTCTCTTCATATAGGCCCTGAGAGGCCTTACCTGAGGACTGGGCTCAGGCTGAGGTTCACAATGTGTGTTTGTGACCAATGTGGCCCGCAATCATGGGCTGGGCCTCATGGGCCACGCTTGTTTCAACTACACTGAACGTTGGACAACATGCGAAGCACAAGGTTTCTTGCCATGGGGAAAGAGTTCTGATTTCTGCATCATTTTCAACCCTGGGCAGTGGTTGGAGATAAGGTCTAGGTTCTAAAGCCTGAAAACCGCAGTTGGGAAGAGATGACGACCAAAGGCCATGGCGGGTCCGATGTGCTCAGTGTGCGGCCAGCTGTCTGGGTGGGACCAGGAGGTCCAGGCTCAGGCTGGGTCAGAAGGGGAAATAGTGCCCAGGTCAGCCTATATGTTTGGGGTACAGCCGATTGGCGTGCAGGTTGATCCTCATTTGGGGTTTCGGGGTAGCCCTGAGGGCAATGTTTTACTTCTGTAGGGCAGGCAGTGTGCGGAATTGTAGTTCTGGATTGCCAAACTGGAGGGCTTGTGGGCCAGTAGTCTGAGGACGGAGTCTGAGAACCCAAGCTAGGCCTAGGTTTCTGGGTGAGGATATGGCAGGCACAATCTACAGACCTCAATAGAGATCTCGTGCATCTGAAGTCAGGGCAAGGATCAGACGATCGCTCAGGTTGGACTTTCTGCCCTGATGGCCCTTTCTTGAAGGGGGTTGGATCACGAGGACATGGGGGTTTTCCCACGATGGGAGTTGTGAGAAGCTCCAAACTGCAAAGATTCTTCTGCAGGACAATTGAGACCAGTTGGTTGGCTCCAGGCCAACGATTCCGAGCAGGGTTCTAAGGATGGATGGCTGGGTAGCCCACCTCGCATTCCAATTGTCTCCAAGCAACAAGACAGGTTAGATCTGCTGGATGTGGGGGCCAACCGAGGAGGCTGAGTTGAAATGGACTCTCCTGTGGATGTGTCCTAATATGTTTTTGTGTCTATGGAGACCTTGGAATGAAGCGGTGGCCCTGGGGCCCTGAAGGGTTCTCCTAAACAGAGGCTTTCACACAGCTCCAACGTGCATGTTTCCCATGTGTAGATGAGATTTGTTCTGATGGGTGAGTCAAGAAACAGCCATATGCTGGTATTGAAATCCAGGCCTCTTAGGAGAGATGCCTGGAAAGCAAAGCAATGGATCCGATTAGTGCCTAGGGGCCTGTTCGTTCCTTTTTACTTCTGGGGACATCAGTCTACGTGTCTGAGTGCAGGTAGGTGCTCAGATGGGCTCAGATTGCCCCCTGTTTGTCCTGGGAAGCCACAACTATTGGGATGGCCTCAGGGACTTTGGAGGTTATCCTATTAGTAGGCTTGTGGATATTGGAATGGGCACATACAATTCCCTTGGAGAGGGCAAGTATAGTCCTCAGGTTTGGCTCCAGGGCCCTGAGCCTGTAGGGTGTGTAGGCCAGGGCTGTTTAGACAGTTGTCTGAAATCACAAACTCGGCTTATGTTTTGGGTCATAGGTATGGCAGGACTGATCTACAGACCATGAGGAGAACACTTCGGGATATGAAAAAAGGGCGAGTGTGAGGCTCTTGCTCAAGTTTTTGTCTCTGGATATCGTGTCACTCATGGTCGTGAAATTGCCGGGTGACTTCATGGGAAATGGACGAGTCTTACTCTCTGGGGGTTCGGTCCCGTCCAAAGAGTTTGCGGTCATTCCGGGGATGGAAGAAGTCCGTTTTTTTGTTGTTGTTGTCGATTTGTTTCATTTTTTTTTTTCAACCTCAGATGTCCCACCAAATGAGGGATTCCAGAGTAGAGCCCTGGGGTGGGGCGACTGGACAACCAGAAATCTGGTTAAAAATTGGGGACTAGGGACATGTCAAGCCCATTATGACATCTAATGGTCCAGCCACTGAGAGGACTTACTAGAGGACAGGACTCACGCTGAGGTCACAATGCGTGTTTATGCTCTCGTCACACTCAAGAATGGGCGGGGCCTCAGGGTGAATGCTGTTTTCTCCTACACTGAACGTTGGACAACATGCCAACCACAAGGTTTCTTGCCATGGGTCAGGAAGAGTTCTGATTTCTGCATCACAGTCACCCGTGGGCAGTGATTGGAGATAAGGTCTAGGTTCTGAAGCCTGAAAACGGAGGTAGGGAAGAGATGATGACCTAAGGCCATGGCGGGTCTGATGTGCTCAGAGTGTGGTCAGCTGTCTGGGTGTTGTTCAGCAGGTCCAGGCTCAGGTTGTGTCAGACAGTGCATTAGTGCCATGGTTAGACTATATAATTTGGGTACATTCGAGTGCCGTGTAGGTTTATCTTCATTTAAGCTGCCTGGTCAGCTCATTAGGCAATATATTTTTTCTAGAGGGCAGGCAGAGTGCTTCATTTTCGGTCTGGAATTGCAAAACTTGAGGGCTTCGGGGCCAGGAGAGTGAGGACGGAAGTCTGAGAACACAGCTAGACTTCGGATTCAGGGTGAGGGCACGGCAGGTACCCCCTGCAGATCTGAACCAATATCTCATGCATCTGAAATCAGGGCGAGGATCCCACGTTGGCTCAGGTTGGAGTTTCTGTGCATGACGGCCCCTTCATGAAGGGAGTGAAATCTCGAGGCCATGGAGGTTTTCCACGTTGGGAGATGTGGGATGCCCCCTTCAAGGATTCCTTCTGCGGGACAATTGAGACCTGTTGGACAGCTCCAGGACATCCCATATTTAATGACTCCAGAGCACCATTCGAGGATGGATGCCTGGGAAGTCCGCCTCGCCTTCCAATTGTCTCCTAGCAACAAGAGAGTTTAGATCTAATGGATCTGCGGGAGCAACCGGGGTGGCTGAGTTGAAATGCACTTTCCAGAGGATGGGTCCTAATGTGTGTTTGTGTCCATTAGGGCCTTGGAATGGGGAGGTGGCACCGGGACCCTGAAGTATTCTCCTAAGCTTTGGCATAGCTCCCATGCAAAAGTTTCCTTGTGGAGACGAGATTTGTTCTGATGGGTGCCTCAGGAAATCCCCTCTGCTGGTATTGGAATCCAGGCTTTTGAGGAGACGTGCCTGTAAACCAAAGCAAGGGATCCGATAATGGCCTCGGGTCCTGTCTGGTTCAATCTTCTTCCTATGAGTGGAGGTAGATGAGTGGAAGTAGATGCTCAGCCGGTATCAACCGCCCTTTTTTGTCTTGGGCGACCTACACTATTGGGATGGCCTCAAAGACTTTGGAGGGTTCTCCTAATTTGTACGATTTTTGACAATGGAATGGGCAGAATTCCCATGGATTGGGTGGGGGCAGTCCTAATATGTGGCTCCAGGGGCCCCAGCCTGGAGGGAGTGTGTCCCAGGACTTTGAGGACAGAAGACTGAAAACACAAACTCAGCTTAAGTTTGGGGACGTAGGTATGGCACGCCCGATCTACAAACCATGAGAAGAAATCTTCAGAATATGAAGAATGAGCGAGTCTGAGGCGCTTGCTCAGGCTTTTGTCTCTGGATTTTGTTTCAGCGATGGCCGTGGAATGTTGGGGAGGTCTCATGGGGCATGGACGAATCTCCCTCTCTGTGAATTTGGCCCGATCCCAATTGTTTTTCGTCAATCTGTGGGATGGGAGGACTCCTTTCAGGTTTGTTACCTCTGGTGTCCCACCAAAAGAGGAATTCCAAAGCAGAGCCCTGGGGAAGAGTGAAGGGACAACCCGAACTATGGTTAAAAATTGGGGCCTAGGGGCATGGCAAGCCCAATATGCTGTCTCTTCATATAGGCCCTGAGAGGCCTTACCTGAGGACTGGGCTCAGGCTGAGAATCACAATGTGTGTTTGTGACCAATGTGGCCCGCAAGCATGGGCTGGGCCTCATGGGCCACGCTAGTTTCAACTACACTGAATGTTGGACAACATGCCAACCACAAGGTTTCTTACCATGGGGAAAGAGTTCTGATTTCTGCATCATTTTAAACCCTGGGCAGTTTTTGGAGATAAGGTCTAGATTCTGGAGCTTGAAAACCGCAGTTGGGAAGAGATGACGACCTAAGGCCATGGCGGGTCCGATGTGCTCAGTGTGATGCCAGCTGTCTGGGTGGGACCAGGAGTTCCAGGCTCAGGCTGGGTCAGAAGGGGAAATAGTGCCCAGGTCAGCCTATATGTTTGTGGTACAGCCGATTGGCGTGCAGGTTGATCCCCATTTGGGGTTTCGGGGTAGCCCTGAGGGCAATGTTTTACTTCTGTATGGCAGGCAGAGTGCGGCATTGTAGTTCTGGATTGCCAAACTGGAGGGCTTGTGGGCCAGTAGTCTGAGGACGGAGTCTGAGAACCCAAGCTAGGCCTAGGTTTCTGGGTGAGGATATGGCAGGCACAATCTACAGAACTCAATAGAGATCTCTGCATCTGAAGTCAGGGCAATGATCAGACGATCGCTCCGGTTGGACTTTCTACCCTGATGGCCCTTTCTTGAAGGGGGTTGGATCACGAGGACATGGGGGTTTTCCCACGATGGGAGTTGTGAGAAGCTCCAAACTGCAAAGATTCTTCTGCAGGACAATTGAGACCAGTTGGTTGGCTCCAGGCCAACGATTCCGAGCAGGGTTCTAAGGATGGATGGCTGGGTAGCCCACCTCGCATTCCAATTGTCTCCAAGCAACAAGACAGGTTAGATCTGCTGGATGTGGGGGGCAACCGAGGAGGCTGAGTTGAAATGGACTCTCCTGTGGATGTGTCCTAATATGTTTTTGTGTCTATGGAGACCTTGGAATGAAGCGGTGGCCCTGGGGCCCTGAAGGGTTCTCCTAAACAGAGGCTTTGACACAGCTCCAACGTGGAAGTTTCCCATGTGTAGATGAGATTTGTTCTGATGGGTGAGTCAAGAAACAGCCATATGCTGGTATTGAAATCCAGGCCTCTGAGGAGAGATGCCTGGAAACCAAAGCAATGGATCCGATTAGTGCCTAGGGGCCTGTTCGTTCCTTTTTACCTCTGGGGACATCAGTCTACGGGTCTGAGTGAAGGTAGGTGCTCAGATGGGCTCAGATTGCCCCTGTTTGTCCTGGGAAGCCACAACAATTGGGATGGCCTCAGGGACTTTGGAGGTTATCCTACTAGTAGGGTTGTGGCCATTGGAATGGGCACATACAATTCCCTTGGAGAGGGCAAGTACGGTCCTCAGGTTTGGCTCCAGGGCCCTGAGCCTGTAGGGTGTGTAGGCCAGAGGTGTTTGGACAGTTGTCTGAAAACACAAACTCGGCTTATGTTTTGGGTCATAGGTATGGCAGGACTGATCTACAGACCATGAGGAGAACACTTCGGGATATGAAAAAAGGGCGAGTGTGAGGCTCTTGCTCAAGTTTTTGTCTCTGGATATCGTGTCACTCATGGTCGTGAAATTGCCGGGTGACTTCATGGGAAATGGACGAGTTTTACTCTCTGGGGGTTCGGTCCCGTCCAAAGAGTTTGGGGTCATTCTGGGGATGGAAGAAGTCCGTTTTTTTGTTGTTGTTGTGGATTTGTTTCATTTTGTTTTTCAACCTCAGATGTCCCACCAATTGAGGGATTCCAGAGTAGAGCCCTGGGGTGGGGCGACTGGACAACCAGAAATCTGGTTAAAAATTGGGGACTAGGGACATGTCAAGCCCATTATGACATCTAATGGTCCAGCCACTGAGAGGACTTACTAGAGGAGAGGACTCACGCTGAGGTCACAATGCGTGTTTATGCTCTCGTCGCACTCAAGAATGGGCGGGGCCTCAGGGTGAATGCTGTTTTCTCCTACACTGAACGTTGGACAACATGCCAACCACAAGGTTTCTTGCCATGGTTTAGGAAGAGTTCTGATTTCTGCATCACAGTCACCCGTGGGCAGTGATTGGAGATAAGGTCTAGGTTCTGAAGCCTGAAAACTGAGGTAGGGAAGAGATGATGACCTAAGGCCATGGCGGGTCTGATGTGCTCAGGGTGCGGTCAGCTGTCTGTGTGTTGGTCAGCAGGTCCGGGCTCAGGTTGTGTCAGACAGTGCATTAGTGCCCAGGTTAGACTATATAATTTGGGTACATTCGAGTGCCGTGTAGGTTTATCTTCATTTAAGCTGCCTGGTCAGCTCATTAGGCAATATATTTTTTTTAGAGGGCAGGCAGAGTGCTTCATTGTCGGTCCGGAATTGCCAAACTTGAGGGCTTCAGGGCCAGGAGAGTGAGGACGGATGTCTGAGAACACAAGCTAGACTCTGGATTCAGGGTGAGGGCACGGCAGGTACCCCCTGCAGATCTGAAACAATATCTCATGCATCTGAAGTCAGGGCGAGGATCCGACGTTGGCTCAGGTTGGAGTTTCTGTGCATGACGGCCCCTTCATGAAGGGAGTGGAATCTCGAGGCCATGGAGGTTTTCCACGTTGGGAGATGTGGGATGCCCCCTTCAAGGATTCCTTCTGCGGGACAATTGAGACCTTTTGGACAGCTCCAGGACATCCCATATGGAATGACTCCAGAGCACCGTTCGAGGATGGATGCCTGGGAAGTATGCCTCGCCTTCCAATTGTCTCCTAGCAACAAGACAGTTTAGATCTAATGGATCTGCGGGAGCAACCGGGGTGGCTGAGTTGAAATGCACTTTCCAGAGGATGGGTCCTAATGTGTGTTTGTGTCCATGAGGGCCTTGGAATGGGGAGGTGGCACCGGGGCCCTGAAGTATTCTCCTAAGCTTTGGCATAGCTCCCATGCAAAAGTTTCCTTGTGGAGACGAGATTTGTTCTGATGGGTGCCTCAGGAAATCCCCTCTGCTGGTATTGGAATCCAGGCTTTTGAGGAGACATGCCTGTAAACCAAAGCAATGGATCCGATAATGGCCTGGGGTCCTGTCTGGTTCAATCTTCTTGGTATGAGTGGAGGTAGAAGAGTGGAAGTAGATGCTCAGCCGGTATCAACCGCCCTTTTTTGTCCCGGGCGACCTACACTATTGGGATGGCCTCAAAGACTTTGGAGGGTTCTCCTAATTTGTACGATTTTTGACAATGGAATGGGCAGAATTCCCATGGATTGGGTAGGGGCAGTCCTAATGTGTGACTCCAGGGGCCCCAACCTGGAGGGAGTTTGGCCCAGGACTTTGAGGACAGAAGACTGAAAACACAAACTCAGCTTAAGTTTGGGGACGTAGGTATGGCACGCCCGATCTACAAACCATGAGAAGAACTCTTCAGGATATGAAGAATGAGCGAATCTGAGGCGCTTGCTCAGGCTTTTGTCTCTGGATTTTGTTTCAGCGATGGCTGTGGAATGTTGGGGAGGTCTCATGGGCCATGGACGAATCTTCCTCTCTGTGGATTTGGCCCGATCCCAATTGTTTTTCGTCAATCTGTGGGATGGGAGGACTCCTTTCAGGTTTGTTACCTCAGGTGTCCCACCAAAAGAGGAATTCCAAAGCAGAGCCCTGGGGAAGAGTGAAGGGACAATCCGATCTATGGTTAAAAATTGGGGACTAGGGGCATGGCAAGCCCAATATGCTGTCTCTTCATATAGGCCCTGAGAGGCCTTACCTGAGGACTTGGCTCAGGCTGAGGGTCACAATGTGTGTTTGTGACCAATGTGGCCCGCAAGCATGGGCTGGGCCTCATGGGCCACGCTTGTTTCAACTACACTGAACGTTGGACAACATGCCAACCACAAGGTTTCTTGCCATGGGGAAAGAGTTCTGATTTCTGCATCATTTTAAACCCTGGGCAGTTTATGGAGATAAGGTCTAGATTCTGGAGCCTGAAAACCGCAGTTGGGAAGAGATGACGAACTAAGGCCATGGCGGATCCGATGTGCTCAGTGTGAGGCCAGCTGTCTGGGTGGGACCAGGAGTTCCAGGCTCAGGCTGGGTCAGAAGGGGAAATATTGCCCAGGTCAGCCTATATGTTTGGGGTACAGCCGATTGGCGTGCACGTTGATCCCCATTTGGGGTTTCAGGGTAGCCCTGAGGGCAATGTTTTACTTCTGTAGGGCAGGCAGAGTGCGGCATTGTAGTTCTGGATTGCCAAACTGGAGGGCTTGTGGGCCAGTAGTCTGAGGACGGAGTCTGAGAACCCAATCTAGGCCTAGGTTTCTGGGTGAGGATATGGCAGGCACAATCTACAGAACTCAATAGAGATCTCTGCATCTGAAGTCAGGGCAATGGTCAGACGATCGCTCCGGTTGGACTTTCTACCCTGATGGCCCTTTCTTGAAGGGGGTTGGATCACGAGGACATGGGGGTTTTCCCACGATGGGAGTTGTGAGAAGCTCCAAACTGCAAAGATTCTTCTGCAGGACAATTGAGACCAGTTGGTTGGCTCCAGGCCAACGATTCCGAGCATGGTTCTAAGGATGGATGGCTGGGTAGCCCACCTCGCATTCCAATTGTCTCCAAGCAACAAGACAGGTTAGATCTGCTGGATGTGGGGGGCAACCGAGGAGGCTGAGTTGAAATGGACTCTCCTGTGGATGTGTCCTAATATGTTTTTGTGTCTATGGAGACCTTGGAATGAAGCGGTGGCCCTGGGGCCCTGAAGGGTTCTCCTAAACAGAGGCTTTGACACAGCTCCAACGTGGAAGTTTCCCATGTGTAGATGAGATTTGTTCTGATGGGTGAGTCAAGAAACAGCCATATGCTGGTATTGAAATCCAGGCCTCTGAGGAGAGATGCCTGGAAACCAAAGCAATGGATACGATTAGTGCCTAGGGGCCTGTTCGTTCCTTTTTACCTCTGGGGACATCAGTCTACGGGTCTGAGTAAAGGTAGGTGCTCAGATGGGCTCAGATTGCCCCTGTTTGTCCTGGGAAGCCACAACAATTGGGATGGCCTCAGGGACTTTGGAGGTTATCCTATTAGTAGGGTTGTGGCCATTGGAATGGGCACATACAATTCCCTTGGAGAAGGCAAGTACGGTCCTCAGGTTTGGCTCCAGGGCCCTGAGCATGTAGGGTGTGTAGGCCAGAGGTGTTTGGACAGTTGTCTGAAAACACAAACTCGGCTTATGTTTTGGGTCATAGGTATGGCAGGACTGATCTACAGACCATGAGGAGAACACTTCGGGATATGAAAAAAGGGCGAGTGTGAGGCTCTTGCTCAAGTTTTTGTCTCTGGATATCGTGTCACTCATGGTCGTGAAATTGCCGGGTGACTTCATGGGAAATGGACGAGTCTTACTCTCTGGGGGTTCGGTCCCGTCCAAAGAGTTTGGGGTCATTCTGGGGATGGAAGAAGTCCGTTTTTTTGTTGTTGTTGTCGATTTGTTTCATTTTGTTTTTCAACCTCAGATGTCCCACCAATTGAGGGATTCCAGAGTAGAGCCCTGGGGTGGGGCGACTGGACAACCAGAAATCTGGTTAAAAATTGGGGACTAGGGACATGTCAAGCCCATTATGACATCTAATGGTCCAGCCACTGAGAGGACTTACTAGAGGACAGGATTCACGCTGAGGTCACAATGCGTGTTTATGCTCTCGTCGCACTCAAGAATGGGCGGGGCCTCAGGGTGAATGCTGTTTTCTCCTACATTGAACGTTGGACAACATGCCAACCACAAGGTTTCTTGCCATGGGTCAGGAAGAGTTCTGATTTCTGCATCACAGTCACCCGTGGGCAGTGATTGGAGATAAGGTCTAGGTTCTGAAGCCTGAAAACTGAGGTAGGGAAGAGATGATGACCTAAGGCCATGGCGGGTCTGATGTGCTCAGGGTGCGGTCAGCTGTCTGGGTGTTGTTCAGCAGGTCCGGGCTCAGGTTGTGTCAGACAGTGCATTAGTGCCCAGGTTAGACTATATAATTTGGGTACATTCGAGTGCCGTGAAGGTTTATCTTCATTTAAGCTGTCTGGTCAGCTCATTAGGCAATATGTTTTTTTTAGAGGGCAGGCAGAGTGCTTCATTGTCGGTCCGGAATTGCCAAACTTGAGGGCTTCAGGGCCAGGAGAGTGAGGACGGATGTCTGAGAACACAAGCTAGACTTTGGATTCAGGGTGAGGGCACGGCAGTTACGCCCTGCAGATCTGAACCAATATCTCATGCATCTGAAGGCATGGCGAGGATCCCACGTTGGCTCAGGTTGGAGTTTCTGTGCATGACGGCCCCCTCATGAAGGGAGCAGAATCTCGAGGCCATGGAGGTATTCCACGTTGGGAGATGTGGGATGCCCCCTTCAAGGATTCCTTCCGCGGGACAATTGAGACCTGTTGGACAGCTCCAGGACATCCCATATGGAATGACACCAGAGCACCGATCGAGGATGGAAGCCTGGGAAGTCCGACTCGCCTTCCAATTGTCTCCTAGCAACAAGACAGTTTAGATCTAATGGATCTGCGGGAGCAACCGGGGTGGCTGAGTTGAAATGCACTTTCCAGAGGATGGGTCCTAATGTGTGTTTGTGTCCATGAGGGCCTTGGAATGGGGAGGTGGCACCGGGACACTGAAGTATTCTCCTAAGCTTTGGCATAGCTCCCATGCACAAGTTTCCTTGTGGAGACGAGATTTGTTCTGATGGGTGCCTCAGGAAATCCCCTCTGCTGGTATTGGAATCCAGGCTTTTGAGGAGACATGCCTGTAAACCAAAGCAATGGATGCGATAATGGCCTCGGGTCCTGTCTGGTTCAATCTTCTTGGTATGAGTGAGGTAGATGAGTGGAGGTAGATGCTCAGCCGGTATCAACCGCCCTTTTTTGTCCCGGGCGACCTACACTATTGGGATGGCCTCAGGGACTTTGGAGGGTTCTCCTAATTTGTACGATTTTTGACAATGGAATGGGCAGAATTGCAATGGATTGGGTGGGGGCAGTCCTAATGTGTGGTTCCAGGGGCGCCAGCCTGAAGGGAGTGTGGCCCAGGACTTTGAGGACAGAAGAATGAAAACACAAACTCAGCTTAAGTTTGGGGACATAGGTATGGCACGCCCGATCTACAAACCATGAGAAGAACTCTTCAGGATATGAAGAATGAGCGAGTCTGAGAAGCTTGCTCAGGCTTTTATATCTGGATTTTGTTTCAGCGATGGCCCTGGAATGTTGGGGAGGTCTCATGGGCCATGGACGAATCTTCCTCTCTGTGGATTTGGCCCGATCCCAATTGTTTTTCGTCAATCTGTGGGATGGGAGGACTCCTTTCAGGTTTGTTACCTCAGGTGTCCCACCAAAAGAGGAATTCCAAAGCAGAGCCCTGGGGAAGAGTGAAGGGACACCCCGAACTATGGTTAAAAATTGGGGCCTAGGGTCATGGCAAGCCCAATATGCTGTCTCTTCATATAGGCCCTGAGAGGCCTTACCTGAGGACTGCGCTCAGGCTGAGGGTCACAATGTGTGTTTGTGACCAATGTGGCCCGCAAGCATGGGCTGGGCCTCATGGGCCACGCTTGTTTCAACTACACTGAACATTGGACAACATGCCAAGCACAAGGTTTCTTGCCATGGGGAAAGAGATCTGATTTCTGCTTCATTTTCAACCCTGGGCAGTGGTTGGAGATAAGGTCTAGGTTCTGGAGCCTGAAAACCGCAGTTCGGAAGAGATGATGACCTAAGGCCATGGCGGGTCCGATGTGCTCAGTGGGCGGCCAGCTGTCTGGGTGGGACCAGGAGGTCCAGGCTCAGGCTGGGTCAGAAGGGGAAATAGTGCCCAGGTCAGCCTATATGTTTGGGGTACAGCCGAATGGCGTGCAGGTGGATCCCCATTTGGGGTTTAGGGGTAGCCCTGAGGGCAATGTTTTACTTCTGTAGGGCAGGCAGAGTGCGGCATTGTAGTTCTGGATTGCCAAACTGGAGGGCTTGTGGGCCAGTAGTCTGAGGACAGAGTCTGAGAACCCAAGCTAGGCCTAGGTTTCTGGGTGAGGATATGGCAGGCACAATCTACAGAACTCAATAGAGATCTCGTGCATCTGAAGTCAGGGCAAGGATCAGACGATCGCTCAGGTTGGACTTTCTGCCCTGATGGCCCTTTCTTGAAGGGGGTTGGATCACGAGGACATGGGGGTTTTCCCACGATGGGAGTTGTGAGAAGCTCCAAACTGCAAAGATTCTTCTGCAGGACAATTGAGACCTGTTGGTTGGCCCAAGGCCAACGATTCCGAGCAGGGTTCTAAGGATGGATGGCTGGTTATCCCACCTCGCATTCCAATTGTCTGCAAGCAACAAGACAGGTTAGATCTGCTGGATGTGGGGGGCAACCGAGGAGGCTGAGTTGAAATGGACTCTCCTGTGGATGTGTCCTAATATGTTTTTGTGTCTATGGAGACCTTGGAATGAAGCGGTGGCCCTGGGGCCCTGAAGGGTTCTCCTAAACAGAGGCTTTGACACAGCTCCAACGTGGAAGTTTCCCATGTGTAGATGAGATTTGTTCTGATGGGTGAGTCAAGAAACAGCCATATGCTGGTATTGAAATCCAGGCCTCTGAGGAGAGATGCCTAGAAACCAAAGCAATGGATCCGATTAGTGCCTAGGGGCCTGTTCGTTCCTTTTTACCTCTGGGGACATCAGTCTACGGGTCTGAGTGAAGGTAGGTGCTCAGATGGGCTCAGATTGCCCCTGTTTGTCCTGGGAAGCCACAACAATTGGGATGGCCTCAGGGACTTTGGAGGTTATCCTATTAGTAGGGTTGTGGCCATTGGAATGGGCACATACAATTCCCTTGGAGAGGGCAAGTACGGTCCTCAGGTTTGGCTCCAGGGCCCTGAGCATGTAGGGTGTGTAGGCCAGAGGTGTTTGGACAGTTGTCTGAAAACACAAACTCGGCTTATGTTTTGGGTCATAGGTATGGCAGGACTGATCTACAGACCATGAGGAGAACACTTCGGGATATGAAAAAAGGGCGAGTGTGAGGCTCTTGCTCAAGTTTTTGTCTCTGGATATCGTGTCACTCATGGTCGTGAAATTTCCGGGTGACTTCATGGGAAATGGACGAGTCTTACTCTCTGGGGGTTCGGTCCCGTCCAAAGAGTTTGGGGTCATTCTGGGGATGGAAGAAGTCCGTATTTTTGTTGTTGTTGTCGATTTGTTTCATTTTGTTTTTCAACCTCAGATGTCCCACCAATTGAGGGATTCCAGAGTAGAGCCCTGGGGTGGGGCGACTGGACAACCAGAAATCTGGTTAAAAATTGGGGACTAGGGACATGTCAAGCCCATTATGACATCTAATGGTCCAGCCACTGAGAGGACTTACTAGAGGAGAGGACTCACGCTGAGGTCACAATGCGTGTTTATGCTCTCGTCGCACGCAAGGATGGGCGGGGCCTCAGGGTGAATGCTGGTTTCTCCTACACTGAACGTTGGACAACATGCCAACCACAAGGTTTCTTGCCATGGGTCAGGAAGAGTTCTGATTTCTGCATCACAGTCACCCGTGGGCAGTGATTGGAGATAAGGTCTAGGTTCTGAAGCCTGAAAACTGAGGTAGGGAAGAGATGATGACCTAAGGCCATGGCGTGTCTGATGTGCTCAGGTTGCGGTCAGCTGTCTGGGTGTTGGTCAGCAGGTCCGGGCTGAGGTTGTGTCAGATAGTGCATTAGTGCCCAGGTTAGACTATATAATTTGGGTACATTCGAGTGCCGTGTAGGTTTATCCTCATTTAAGCTGCCTGGGCTGCTCATTAGGCAATATATTTTTTCTAGAGGGCAGGCAGAGTGCTTCATTGTCGGTCCGGAATTGCCAAACTTGAGGACTTCGGGGCCAGGAGAGTGAGGACGGAAGTCTGAGAACACAAGTTAGACTTCGGATTCAGGGTGAGGGCACGGCAGGTACCCCCTGCAGATCTGAACCAATATCTCATGCATCTGAAGTCAGGGCGAGGATCCGATGTTGGCTCAGGTTGGAGTTTCTGTGCATGACGGCCCCTTCATGAAGGGAGCGGAATCTCGAGGCCATGGAGGTTTTCCCGTTGGGAGATGTGGGATGCCCCCTTCAAGGATTCCTTCTGCGGGACAATTGAGACCTTTTGGACAGCTCCAGGACATCCCATATGGAATGACTCCAGAGCACCGTTCGAGGATGGATGCCTGGGAAGTACGCCTCGCCTTCCAATTGTCTCCTAGCAACAAGACAGTTTAGATCTAATGGATCTGCGGGAGCAACCGGGGTGGCTGAGTTGAAATGTACTTTCCAGAGGATGGGTCCTAATGTGTGTTTGTGTCCATGAGGGCCTTGGAATGGGGAGGTGGCACCGGGACCCTGAAGTATTCTCCTAAGCTTTGGCATAGCTCCCATGCACAAGTTTCCTTGTGGAGACGAGATTTGTTCTGATGGGTGCCTCAGGAAATCCCCTCTGCTGGTATTGGAATCCAGGCTTTTGAGGAGACATGCCTGTAAACCAAAGCAATGGATCCGATAATGGCCTCGGGTCCTGTCTGGTTCAATCTTCTTGGTATGAGTGGAGGTAGAAGAGTGGAAGTAGATGCTCAGCCGGTATCAACCGCCCTTTTTTGTCCCGGGCGACCTACACTATTGGGATGGCCTCAGGGACTTTGGAGGGTTCTCCTAATTTGTAGGATTTTTGACAATGGAATGGGCAGAATTCCCATGGATTGGGTGGGGGCAGTCCTAATGTGTGGCTCCAGGGGCCCCAACCTGGAGGGAGTGTGGCCCAGGACTTTGAGGACAGAAGAATGAAAACACAAACTCAGCTTAAGTTTGGGGACGTAGGTATGGCACGCCCGATCTACAAACCATGAGAAGAACTCTTCAGGATATGAAGAATGAGCGAGTCTGAGGCGCTTGCTCAGGCTTTTGTCTCTGGATTTTGTTCCAGCGATGGCTGTGGAATGTTGGGGAGGTCTCATGGGCCATGGACGAATCTCCCTCTCTGTGGATTTGGCCCGATCCCAATTGTTTTTCGTCAATCTGTGGGATGGGAGGACTCCTTTCCGGTTTGTTACCTCAGGTGTCCCACCAAAAGAGGAATTCCAAAGCAGAGACCTGGGGAAGAGTGAAGGGACAACCCGAACTATGGTTAAAAATTGGGGACTAGGGGCATGGCAAGCCCAATATGCTGTCTCTTCATATAGGCCCTGAGAGGCCTTACCTGAGGACTGGGCTCAGGCTGAGGGTCACAATGTGTGTTTGTGACCAATGTGGCCCGCAAGCATGGGCTGGGCCTCATGGGCCACGCTAGTTTCAACTACACTGAACGTTGGACAACATGCCAACCACAAGGTTTCTTGCCATGGGGAAAGAGTTCTGATTTCTGCATCATTTTAAACCCTGTGCAGTTTTTGGGGATAAGGTCTAGATTCTGGAGCCTGAAAACCGCAGTTGGGAAGAGATGACGACCTAAGGCCATGGCGGTTCCGATGTGCTCAGTGTGAGGCCAGCTGTCTGGGTGGGACCAGGAGTTCCAGGCTCAGGCTGGGTCAGAAGGGGAAATATTGCCCAGGTCAGCCTATATGTTTGGGGTACAGCCGATTGGCGTGCAGGTTGATCCCCATTTGGGGTTTCAGGGTAGCCCTGAGGGCAATGTTTTACTTCTGTAGGGCAGGCAGAGTGCGGCATTGTAGTTCTGGATTGCCAAACTGGAGGGCTTGTGGGCCAGTAGTCTGAGGACGGAGTCTGAGAACCCAAGCTAGGCCTAGGTTTCTGGGTGAGGATATGGCAGGCACAATCTACAGAACTCAATAGAGATCTCGTGCATCTGAAGTCAGGGCAAGGATCAGACGATCGCTCCGGTTGGACCATCTACCCTGATGGCCCTTTCTTGAAGGGGGTTGGATCACGAGGACATGGGGCTTTTCCCACGATGGGAGTTGTGAGAAGCTCCAAAATGCAAAGATTCTTCTGCAGGACAATTGAGACCAGTTGGTTGGCTCCAGGCCAACGATTCCGAGCAGGGTTCTAAGGATGGATGGCTGGGTAGCCCACCTCGCATTCCAATTGTCTCCAAGCAACAAGACAGGTTAGATCTGCTGGATGTGGGGGGAAACCGAGGAGGCTGAGTTGAAATGGACTCTCCTGTGGATGTGTCCTAATATGTTTTTGTGTCTATGGAGACCTTGGAATGAAGCGGTGGCCCTGGGGCCCTGAAGGGTTCTCCTAAACAGAGGCTTTGACACAGCTCCAACGTGGAAGTTTCCCATGTGTAGATGAGATTTGTTCTGATGGGTGAGTCAAGAAACAGCCATATGCTGGTATTGAAATCCAGGCCTCTGAGGAGAGATGCCTGGAAACCAAAGCAATGGATCCGATTAGTGCCTAGGGGCCTGTTCGTTCCTTTTTACCTCTGGGGACATCAGTCTACGGGTCTGAGTGAAGGTAGGTGCTCAGATGGGCTCAGATTGCCCCTGTTTGTCCTGGGAAGCCACAACAATTGGGATGGCCTCAGGGACTTTGGAGGTTATCCTATTAGTAGGGTTTAGGCCATTGGAATGGGCACATACAATTCCCTTGGAGAGGGCAAGTATGGTCCTCAGGTTTGGCTCCAGGGCCCTGAGCATGTAGGGTGTGTAGGCCAGAGGTGTTTGGACAGTTGTCTGAAAACACAAACTCGGCTTATGTTTTGGGTCATAGGTATGGCAGGACTGATCTACAGACCATGAGGAGAACACTTCGGGATATGAAAAAAGGGCGAGTGTGAGGCTCTTGCTCAAGTTTTTGTCTCTGGATATCGTGTCACTCATGGTCGTGAAATTGCCGGGTGACTTCATGGGAAATGGACGAGTCTTACTCTCTGGGGGTTCGGTCCCGTCCAAAGAGTTTGCGGTCATTCTGGGGATGGAAGAAGTCCGTTTTTTTGTTGTTGTTGTCGATTTGTTTCATTTTGTTTTTCAACCTCAGATGTCCCACCAATTGATGGATTCCAGAGTAGAGCCCTGGGGTGGGGCGACTGGACAACCAGAAATCTGGTTAAAAATTGGGGACTAGGGACATGTCAAGCCCATTATGACATCTAATGGTCCAGCCACTGAGAGGACTTACTAGAGGAGAGGACTCACGCTGTGGTCACAATGCATGTTTATGCTCTCGTCGCACTCAAGAATGGGCGGGGCCTCAGGGTGAATGCTGTTTTCTCCTACACTGAACGTTGGACAACATGCCAACCACAAGGTTTCTTGCCATGGGTCAGGAAGAGTTCTGATTTCTGCATCACAGTCACCCGTGGGCAGTGATTGGAGATAAGGTCTAGGTTCTGAAGCCTGAAAACTGAGGTAGGGAAGAGATGATGACCTAAGGCCATGGCGGGTCTGATGTGCTCAGGGTGCGGTCAGCTGTCTGGGTGTTGGTCAGCAGGTCCGGGCTCAGGTTGTGTCAGACAGTGCATTAGTGCCCAGGTTAGACTATATAATTTGGGTACATTCGAGTGCCGTGTAGGTTTATCTTCATTTAAGCTGCCTGGTCAGCTCATTAGGCAATATATTTTTTTTAGAGGGCAGGCAGAGTGCTTCATTGTCGGTCCGGAATTGCTAAACTTGAGGGCTTCAGGGCCAGGAGAGTGAGGACGGATGTCTGAGAACACAAGCTAGACTCTGGATTCACGGTGAGGGCACGGCAGGTACCCCCTGCAGATCTGAACCAATATCTCATGCATCTGAAGTCAGGGCGAGGATCCGATGTTGGCTCAGGTTGGAGTTTCTGTGCATGACGGCCCCTTCATGAAGGGAGCGGAATCTCGAGGCCATGGAGGTTTTCCACGTTGGGAGATGTGGGATGCCCCCTTCAAGGATTCCTTCTGCGGGACAATTGAGACCTTTTGGACAGCTCCAGGACATCCCATATGGAATGACTCCAGAGCACCGATCGAGGATGGATGCCTGGGAAGTCCGCCTCGCCTTCCAATTGTCTCCTAGCAACAAGACAGTTTAGATCTAATGGATCTGCGGGAGCAACCGGGGTGGCTGAGTTGAAATGTACTTTCCAGAGGATGGGTCCTAATGTGTGTTTGTGTCCATGAGGGCCTTGGAATGGGGAGGTGGCACCGGGACCCTGAAGTATTCTCCTAAGCTTTGGCATAGCTCCCATGCACAAGTTTCCTTGTGGAGACGAGATTTGTTCTGATGGGTGCCTCAGGAAATCCCCTCTGCTGGTATTGGAATCCAGGCTTTTGAGGAGACATGCCTGTAAACCAAAGCAATGGATCCGATAATGGCCTCGGGTCCTGTCTGGTTCAATCTTCTTGGTATGAGTGGAGGTAGAAGAGTGGAAGTAGATGCTCAGCCGGTATCAACCGCCCTTTTTTGTCCCGGGCGACCTACACTATTGGGATGGCCTCAGGGACTTTGGAGGGTTCTCCTAATTTGTAGGATTTTTGACAATGGAATGGGCAGAATTCCCATGGATTGGGTGGGGGCAGTCCTAATGTGTGGCTCCAGGGGCCCCAACCTGGAGGGAGTGTGGCCCAGGACTTTGAGGACAGAAGAATGAAAACACAAACTCAGCTTAAGTTTGGGGACGTAGGTATGGCACGCCCGATCTACAAACCATGAGAAGAACTCTTCAGGATATGAAGAATGAGCGAGTCTGAGGCGCTTGCTCAGGCTTTTGTCTCTGGATTTTGTTCCAGCGATGGCTGTGGAATGTTGGGGAGGTCTCATGGGCCATGGACGAATCTCCCTCTCTGTGGATTTGGCCCGATCCCAATTGTTTTTCGTCAATCTGTGGGATGGGAGGACTCCTTTCAGGTTTGTTACCTCAGGTGTCCCACCAAAAGAGGAATTCCAAAGCAGAGCCCTGGGGAAGAGTGAAGGGACAACCCGAACTATGGTTAAAAATTGGGGACTAGGGGCATGGCAAGCCCAATATGCTGTCTCTTCATATAGGCCCTGAGAGGCCTTACCTGAGGACTGGGCTCAGGCTGAGGGTCACAATGTGTGTTTGTGACCAATGTGGCCCGCAAGCATGGGCTGGGCCTCATGGGCCACGCTAGTTTCAACTACACTGAACGTTGGACAACATGCCAACCACAAGGTTTCTTGCCATGGGGAAAGAGTTCTGATTTCTGCATCATTTTAAACCCTGTGCAGTTTTGGGGGATAAGGTCTAGATTCTGGAGCCTGAAAACCGCAGTTGGGAAGAGATGACGACCTAAGGCCATGGCGGTTCCGATGTGCTCAGTGTGAGGCCAGCTGTCTGAGTGGGACCAGGAGTTCCAGGCTCAGGCTGGGTCAGAAGGGGAAATAGTGCCCAGGTAAGCCTATATGTTTGGGGTACAGCCGATTGGCGTGCAGGTTGATCCCCATTTGGGGTTTCAGGTTAGCCCTGAGGGCAATGTTTTACTTCTGTAGGGCAGGCAGAGTGCGGCATTGTAGTTCTGGATTCCCTAACTGGAGGGCTTGTGGGCCAGTAGTCTGAGGACGGAGTCTGAGAACCCAAGCTAGGCCTAGGTTTCTGGGTGAGGATATGGCAGGCACAATCTACAGAACTCAATAGAGATCTCGTGCATCTGAAGTCAGGGCAAGAATCAGACGATCGCTCCGGTTGGACCATCTACCCTGATGGCCCTTTCTTGAAGGGGGTTGGATCACGAGGACATGGGGCTTTTCCCACGATGGGAGTTGTGAGAAGCTCCAAAATGCAAAGATTCTTCTGCAGGACAATTGAGACCAGTTGGTTGGCTCCAGGCCAACGATTCCGAGCAGGGTTCTAAGGATGGATGGCTGGGTAGCCCACCTCGCATTCCAATTGTCTCCAAGCAACAAGACAGGTTAGATCTGCTGGATGTGGGGGGCAACCGAGGAGGCTGAGTTGAAATGGACTCTCCTGTGGATGTGTCCTAATATGTTTTTGTGTCTATGGAGACCTTGGAATGAAGCGGTGGCCCTGGGGCCCTGAAGGGTTCTCCCAAACAGAGGCTTTGACACAGCTCCAACGTGGAAGTTTCCCATGTGTAGATGAGATTTGTTCTGATGGGTGAGTCAAGAAACAGCCATATGCTGGTATTGAAATCCAGGCCTCTGAGGAGAGATGCCTGGAAACCAAAGCAATGGATCCGATTAGTGCCTAGGGGCCTGTTCGTTCCTTTTTACCTCTGGGGACATCAGTCTACGGGTCTGAGTGAAGGTAGGTGCTCAGATGGGCTCAGATTGCCCCTGTTTGTCCTGGGAAGCCACAACAATTGGGATGGCCTCAGGGACTTTGGAGGTTATCCTATTAGTAGGGTTTTGGCCATTGGAATGGGCACATACAATCCCCTTGGAGAGGGCAAGTATGGTCCTCAGGTTTGGCTCCAGGGCCCTGAGCATGTAGGGTGTGTAGGCCAGAGGTGTTTGGACAGTTGTCTGAAAACACAAACTCGGCTTATGTTTTGGGTCATAGGTATGGCAGGACTGATCTACAGACCATGAGGAGAACACTTCGGGATATGAAAAAAGGGCGAGTGTGAGGCTCTTGCTCAAGTTTTTGTCTCTGGATATCGTGTCACTCATGGTCGTGAAATTGCCGGGTGACTTCATGGGAAATGGACGAGTCTTACTCTCTGGGGGTTCGGTCCCGTCCAAAGAGTTTGCGGTCATTCTGGGGATGGAAGAAGTCCGTTTTTTTGTTGTTGTTGTCGATTTGTTTCATTTTGTTTTTCAACCTCAGATGTCCCACCAATTGAGAAATTCCAGGGTAGAGCCCTGGGGTGGGGCGACTGGACAACCAGAAATCTGGTTAAAAATTGGGGACTAGGGACATGTCAAGCCCATTATGACATCTAATGGTCCAGCCACTGAGAGGACTTACTAGAGGACAGGACTCACGCTGAGGTCACAATGCGAGTTTATGCTCTCGTCGCACTCAAGAATGGGCGGGGCCTCTGGGTGAATGCTGTTTTCTCCTACACTGAACCTTGGACAACATGCCAACCACAAGGTTTCTTGCCATGGGTCAGGAAGAGTTCTGATTTCTGCATCACAGTCACCCGTGGGAAGTGATTGGAGATAAGGTCTAGGTTCTGAAGCCTGAAAACTGAGGTAGGGAAGAGATGATGACCTAAGGCCATGGCGGGTCTGATGTGCTCAGGGTGCGGTCAGCTGTCTGGGTGTTGGTCAGCAGGTCCGGGCTCAGGTTGTGTCAGACAGTGCATTAGTGCCCAGGTTAGACTATATAATTTGGGTACATTCGAGTGCCGTGAAGGTTTATCTTCATTTAAGCTGTCTGGTCAGCTCATTAGGCAATATGTTTTTTTTAGAGGGCAGGCAGAGTGCTTCATTGTCGGTCCGGAATTGCCAAACATGAGGGCGTCGGGGCCAGGAGAGTGAGGACGGAAGTCTGAGAACACAAGCTAGACTTTGGATTCAGGGTGAGGGCACGGCAGGTACGCCCTGCAGATCTGAACCAATATCTCATGCATCTGAAGGCATGGCGAGGATCCCACGTTGGCTCAGGTTGGAGTTTCTGTGCATGACGGCCCCTTCATGAAGGGAGCGGAATCTCGAGGCCATGGAGGTATTCCACGTTGGGAGATGTGTGATGCCCCTTCAAGGATTCCTTCTGCGGGACAATTGAGACCTGTTGGAGAGCTCCAGGACATCCCATATGGAATGACACCAGAGCACCGATCGAGGATGGATGCCTGGGAAGTCCGCCTCGCCTTCCAATTGTCTCCTAGCAACAAGACAGTTTAGATCTAATGGATCTGCGGGAGCAACCGGGGTGGCTGAGTTGAAATGCACTTTCCAGAGGATGGGTCCTAATGTGTGTTTGTGTCCATGAGGGCCTTGGAATGGGGAGGTGGCACCGGGACCCTGAAGTATTCTCCTAAGCTTTGGCATAGCTCCCATGCACAAGTTTCCTTGTGGAGACGAGATTTGTTCTGATAGGTGCCTCAGGAAATCCCCTCTGCTGGTATTGGAATCCAGGCTTTTGAGGAGACATGCCTGTAAACCAAAGCAATGGATGCGATAATGGCCTCGAGTCCTGTCTGGTTCAATCTTCTTGGTATGAGTGAGGTAGATGAGTGGAGGTAGATGCTCAGCCGGTATCAACCGCCCTTTTTTGTCCCGGGCAACCTACACTATTGGGATGGCCTCAGGGACTTTGGAGGGTTCTCCTAATTTGTACGATTTTTGACAATGGAATGGGCAGAATTGCAATGGATTGGGTGGGGGCAGTCCTATTGTGTGGTTCCAGGGGCGCCAGCCTGAAGGGAGTGTGGCCCAGGACTTTGAGGACAGAAGAATGAAAACACAAACTCAGCTTAAGTTTGGGGACGTAGGTATGGCACGCCCGATCTACAAACCATGAGAAGAACTCTTCAGGATATGAAGAATGAGCGAGTCTGAGAAGCTTGCTCAGGCTTTTATATCTGGATTTTGTTTCAGCGATGGCCCTGGAATGTTGGGGAGGTCTCATGGGCCATGGACAATCTTCCTCTCTGTGGATTTGGCCCGATCCCAATTGTTTTTCGTCAATCTGTGGGATGGGAGGACTCCTTTCAGGTTTGTTACCTCAGGTGTCCCACCAAAAGAGGAATTCCAAAGCAGAGCCCTGGGGAAGAGTGAAGGGACACCCCGAACTATGGTTAAAAATTGGGGCCTAGGGTCATGGCAAGCCCAATATGCTGTCTCTTCATATAGGCCCTGAGAGGCCTTACCTGAGGACTGCGCTCAGGCTGAGGGTCACAATGTGTGTTTGTGACCAATGTGGCCCGCAAGCATGGGCTGGGCCTCATGGGCCACCCTTGTTTCAACTACACTGACCATTGGACAACATGCCAAGCACAAGGTTTCTTGCCATGGGGAAAGAGATCTGATTTCTGCTTCATTTTCAACCCTGGGCAGTGGTTGGAGATAAGGTCTAGGTTCTGGAGCCTGAAAACCACTGTTGGGAAGAGATGACGACCTCAGGCCATGGCGGGTCCGATGTGCTCAGTGTGCGGCCAGCTGTCTGGTTGGGACCAGGAGGTCCAGGCTCAGGCTGGGTCAGAAGGGGAAATAGTGCCCAGGTCAGCCTATATGTTTGGGGTACAGCCGATTGGCGTGCAGGTTGATCCCCAATTGGGGTTTCGGGGTAGCCCTGAGGGCAATGTTTTACTTCTGTAGTGCAGGCAGAGTGCGGCACTGTAGTTCTGGATTGCCAAACTGGAGGGCTTGTGGGCCAGTAGTCTGAGGACAGAGTCTGAGAACCCAAGCTAGGCCTAGGTTTCTGGGTGAGGATATGGCAGGCACAATCTACAGACCTCAATAGAGATCTCGTGCATCTGAAGTCAGGGCAAGGATCAGACGATCGCTCCGGTTGGACTTTCTGCCCTGATGGCCCTTTCTTGAAGGGGGTTGGATCACGAGGACATGGGGGTTTTCCCACGATGGGAGTTGTGAGAAGCTCCAAACTGCAAAGATTCTTCTGCAGGACAATTGAGACCTGTTGGTTGGCCCAAGGCCAACGATTCCGAGCAGGGTTCTAAGGATGGATGGCTGGTTATCCCACCTCGCATTCCAATTGTCTGCAAGCAACAAGACAGGTTAGATCTGCTGGATGTGGGGGGCAAACGAGGAGGCTGAGTGGAAATGGACTCTCCTGTGGATGTGTCCTAATATGTTTTTGTGTCTATGGAGACCTTGGAATGAAGCGGTGGCCCTGGGGCCCTGAAGGGTCTCCTAAACAGAGGCTTTGACACAGCTCCAACGTGCATGTTTCCCATGTGTAGATGAGATTTGTTCTGATGGGTGAGTCAAGAAACAGCCATATGCTGGTATTGAAATCCAGGCCTCTGAGGAGAGATGCCTGGAAACCAAAGCAATGGATCCGATGAGTGCCTAGGGGCCTGTTCGTTCCTTTTTACCTCTGGGGACATCAGTCTAGGGGTCTGAGTGCAGGTAGGTGCTCAGATGGGCTCAGAATGCCCCTGTTTGTCCTGGGAAGCCACAACTATTGGGATGGCCTCAGGGACTTTGGAGGTTATCCTACTAGTAGGGTTGTGGCCATTGGAATGGGCACATACAATTCCCTTGGAGAGGGCAAGAACAGTCCTCAGGTTTGGCTCCAGGGCCCTGAGCCTGTAGGGTGTGTAGGCCAGAGCTGTTTGGACAGTTGTCTGAAAACACAAACTCGGCTTATGTTTTGGGTCATAGGTATGGCAGGACTGATCTACAGACCATGAGGAGAACACTTCGGGATATGAAAAAAGGGCGAGTGTGAGGCTCTTGCTCAAGTTTTTGTCTCTGGATATCGTGTCACTCATGGTCGTGAAATTGCCGGGTGACTTCATGGGAAATGGACGAGTCTTACTCTCTGGGGGTTCGGTCCTGACCAAAGAGTTTGGGGTCATTCTGGGGATGGAAGAAGTCCGTTTTTTTGTTGTTGTTGTCGATTTGTTTCATTTTGTTTTTCAACCTCAGATGTCCCACCAAATGAGGGATTCCAGAGTAGAGCCCTGGGGTGTGGCGACTGGACAACCAGAAATCTGGTTAAAAATTGGGGACTAGGGACATGTCAAGCCCATTATGACATCTAATGGTCCAGCCACTGAGAGGACTTACTAGAGGACAGGACTCACGCTGAGGTCACAATGAGTGTTTATGCTCTCGTCGCACTCAAGAATGGGCGGGGCCTCAGGGTGAATGCTGTTTTCTCCTACACTGAACGTTGGACAACATGCCAACCACAAGGTTTCTTGCCATGGGTCAGGAAGAGTTCTGATTTCTGCATCACAGTCACCCGTGGGCAGTGATTGGAGTTAAGGTCTAGGTTCTGAAGCCTGAAAACTGTGGTAGGGAAGAGATGATGACCTCAGGCCATGGCGGGTCTGATGTGCTCAGGGTGCGGTCAGCTGTCTGGGTGTTGGTCAGCAGGTCCGGGCTCAGGTTGTGTCAGACAGTGCATTAGTGCCCAGGTTAGACTATATAATTTGGGTACATTTGAGTGCCGTGTAGGTTTATCTTCATTTAAGCTGCCTGGTCAGCTCTTTAGGCAATATATTTTTTCTAGAGGGCAGGCAGAGTGCTTCATTGTCGGTCCGGAATTGCCAACATGAGGGCTTCGTGGCCAGGAGAGTGAGGACGGAAGTCTGAGAACACAAGCTAACTTCGGATTCAGGGTGAGGGCACGTCAGTTACCCCCTGCAGATCTGAACCAATATCTCATGCATCTGAAGTCAGGGCGAGGATCCGACGTTGGCTCAGGTTGGAGTCTGTGCATGACGGCCCCTTCATGAAGGGAGCGGTATCTCGAGGCCATGGAGGTTTTCCACGTTGGGAGATGTGGGATGCCCCCTTCAAGGATTCCTTCTGCGGGACAATTGAGACCTGTTGGACAGCTCCGGGACATCCCATATGGAATGACTCCAGAGCACCGTTCGAGGATGGATGCCTGGGAAGTCCGCCTCACCTTCCAATTGTCTCCTAGCAACAAGACAGTTTAGATCTAATGTATCTGCGGGAGCAACCGGGGTGGCTGAGTTGGAATGCACTTTCCAGAGGATGGGTCCTAATGTGTGTTTGTGTCCATGAGGGCCTTGGAATGGGGAGGTGGCACGGGGACCCTGAAGTATTCTCCTAAGCTTTGGCATAGCTCCCATGCACAAGTTTCCTTGTGGAGACGAGATTTGTTCTGATGGGTGCCTCAGGAAATCCCCTCTGCTGGTATTGGAATCCAGGATTTTGAGGAGACATGCCTGTAAACCAAAGCAATGGATCCGATAATGGCCTCGGGTCCTGTCTGGTTCAATCTTCTTGGTATGAGTGGAGGTAGATGAGTGGAGGTAGATGCTCAGCCGGTATCAACGGCCCTTTTTTGTCCCGGGCGACCTACACTATTGGGATGGCCTCAGGGACTTTGGAGGGTTCTCCTAATTTGTACGATTTTTGACAATGGAATGGGCAGAATTGCAATGGATTGGGTGGGGGCAGTCCTAATGTGTGGTTCCAGGGGCCCCAGCCTGGAGGGAGTGTGGCCCAGGACTTTGAGGACAGAAGACTGAAAACACAATCTCAGCTTAAGTTTGGGGACGTAGGTATGGCACGCCTGATCTACAAACAATGAGAAGAACTCTTCAGGATATGAAGAATGAGCGAGTCTGAGTCGCTTGCTCAGACTTTTGTCTCTGGTTTTTTTTCAGCGATGGCCGTGGAATGTTGGGAAGGTCTCATGGGCCATGGACGAATCTTCCTTTCTGTGGATTTGGCCCGATCCCAATTGTTTTTCGTCAATCTGTGGGATGGGAGTACTCCTTTCAGGTTTGTTACCTCTGGTGTCCCACCAAAAGAGGAATTCCAAAGCAGAGCCCTGGGGAAGAGTGAAGGGAGACCCCGAACTATGGTTAAAAATTGGGGCCTAAGGGCATGGCAAGCCCAATATGCTGTCTCTTCATATAGGCCCTGAGAGTCCTTACCTGAGGACTGCGCTCAGGCTGAGGGTCACAATGTGTGTTTGTGACCAATGTGGCCCGCAAGCATGGGCTGGGCCTCATGGGCCACGCTTGTTTCAATAAAACTGAACGTTGGACAACATGCCAAGCACAAGGTTTCTTGCCATGGGGAAAGAGTTCTGATTTCTGCATAATTTTCAAACCTGGGCAGTGGTTGGAGATAAGGTCTAGGTTCTGGAGCCTGAAAACCGCAGTTGGGAAGAGATGACGACCTAAGGCCATGGAGGGTCCGATGTGCTCAGTGTGCGGCCAGCTGTCTGGGTGGGACCAGGAGGTCCAGGCTCAGGCTGGGTCAGAAGGGGAAATAGTGCCCAGGTCAGCCTATATGTTTGGGTTACAGCCGAATGGCGTGCAGGTTGATCCTCATTTGGGGTTTCGGGGTAGCCCTGAGGGCAATGTTTTACTTCTGTAGGGCAGGCAGTGTGCGGCATTGTAGTTCTGGATTGCCCAACTGGAGGGCTTGTGGGCCAGTAGTCTGAGGACGGAGTCTGAGAACCCAAGCTAGGCCTAGGTTTCTGGGTGAGGATATGGCAGGCACAATCTACAGACCTCAATAGAGATCTCGTGCATCTGAAGTCAGGGCAAGGATCAGACGATCGCTCAGGTTGGACTTTCTGCCCTGATGGCCCATTCTTGAAGAAGGTTGGATCACGAGGACATGGGGGTTTTCCCACGATGGGAGTTGTGAGAAGCTCGAAACTGCAAAGATTCTTCTGCAGGACAATTGAGACCTGTTGGTTGGCTCCAGGCCAACGTTTCCGAGCAGGGTTCTAAGGATGGATGGCTGGGTAGCCCACCTCGCATTCCAATTGTCTGCAAGCAACAAGACAGGTTAGATCTGCTGGATGTGGGGGGCAACCGATGAGGCTGAGTGGAAATGGACTCTCCTGTGGATGTGTCCTAATATGTTTTTGTGTCTATGGAGACCTTGGAATGAAGCGGTGGCCCTGGGGCCCTGAAGGGTTCTCCTAAACAGAGGCTTTGATACAGCTCCAACGTGCATGTTTCCCATGTGTAGATGAGATTTGTTCTGATGGGTGAGTCAAGAAACAGCCATATGCTGGTATTGAAATCCAGGCCTCTGAGGAGAGATGCCTGGAAACCAAAGCAATGGATCCGATTAGTGCCTAGGGGCCTGTTCATTCCTTTTTACCTCTGGGGACATCAGTCTAGGGGTCTGAGTGCAGGTAGGTGCTCAGATGGGCTCAGAATGCCCCTGTTTGTCCTGGGAAGCCACAACTATTGGGATGGCCTCAGGGACTTTGGAGGTTATCCTACTAGTAGGGTTGTGGCCATTGGAATGGGCACATACAATTCCCTTGGAGAGGGCAAGTACAGTCCTCAGGTTTGGCTCCAGGGCCCTGAGCCTGTAGGGTGTGTAGGCCAGAGCTGTTTGGACAGTTGTCTGAAAACACAAACTCGGCTTATGTTTTGGGTCATAGGTATGGCAGGACTGATCTACAGACCATGAGGAGAACACTTCGCGATATGAAAAAAGGGCGAGTGTGAGGCTCTTGCTCAAGTTTTTGTCTCTGGACATCGTGTCACTCATGGTCGTGAAATTGCCGGGTGACTTCATGGGAAATGGACGAGTCTTACTCTCTGGGAGTTCGGTCCCGACCAAAGAGTTTGGGGTCATTCTGGGGATGGAAGAAGTCCGTTTTTTTGTTGTTGTTGTCGATTTGTTTCATTTTGTTTTTTAACCTCAGATGTCCCACCAATTGAGGGATTCCAGAGTAGAGCCCTGGGGTGTGGCGACTGGACAACCAGAAATCTGGTTAAAAATTGGGGACTAGGGACATGTCAAGCCCATTATGACATCTAATGGTCCAGCCACTGAGAGGACTTACTAGAGGACAGGACTCACGCTGAGGTCACAATGCGTGTTTATGCTCTCGTCGCACTCAAGAATGAGCGGGGCCTCAGGGTGAATGCTGTTTTCTCCTACACTGAACGTTGGACAACATGCCAACCACAAGGTTTCTTGCCATGGGTCAGGAAGAGTTCTGATTTCTGCATCACAGTCACCCGTGGGCAGTGATTGGAGATAAGGTCTAGGTTCTGAATCCTGAAAACTGAGGCAGGGAAGAGATAATGACCTAAGGCCATGGCGGGTCTGATGTGCTCAGGGTGCGGTCAGCTGTCTGGGTGTTCGTCAGCAGGTCCGGGCTCAGGTTGTGTCAGACAGTGCATTAGTGCCCAGGTTAGACTATATAATTTGGGTACATTCGAGTGCCGTGTAGGTTTATCTTCATTTAAGCTGCCTGGTCAGCTCATTAGGCAATATATTTTTTCAAGAGGGCAGGCAGAGTGCTTCATTGTCGGTCTGGAATTGCCAAACTTGTGGGCTTCGGGGCCAGGAGAGTGAGGACGGAAGTCTGAGAACACAAGCTAGACTTCGGATTCAGGGTGTGGGCACGGCAGGTACCCCCTGCAGATCTGAACCAATATCTCATGCATCTGAAGTCAGGGCGAGGATCCAACGTTGGCTCAGGTTGGAGTTTCTGTGCATGACGGCCCCTTCATGAAGGGAGCGGAATCTCGAGGCCATGGTGGTTTTCCACGATGGGAGATGTGGGATGCCCCCTTCAAGGATTCCTTCTGCGGGACAATTGAGACCTGTTGGACAGCTCCAGGACATCCCATATGGAATGACTCCAGAGCACCGTTCGAGGATGGATGCCTGGGAAGTCCGCCTCGCCTTCCAATTGTCTCCTAGCAACAAGACAGTTTAGATCTAATGGATCTGCGGGAGCAACCGGGGTGGCTGAGTTGAAATGCACATTCCAGAGGGTGGGTCCTAATGTTTGTTTGTGTCCATGAGGGCCTTGGAATGGGGAGGTGGCACCGGGACCCTGAAGTATTCTCCTAAGCTTTGGCATAGCTCCCATGCACAAGTTTCCTTGTGGAGACCAGATTTGTTCTGATGGGTGCCTCTGGAAATCCCCTCTGCTGTTATTGGAATCCAGGCTTTTGAGGAGACATGCCTGTAAACCAAAGCAATGGATCCGATAATGGCCTCGGATCCTGTCTGGTTCAATCTTCTTGGTATGAGTGGAGGTAGATGAGTGGAGGTAGATGCTCAGCTGTTATCAACCGCCCTTATTTTTCCCGGGCGACCTACACTATTGGGATGGCCTCAGGGACTTTGGAGGGTTCTCCTAATTTGTACGATATTTGACATTGGAATGGGCAGAATTCCCATGGATTGGGTGGGGGCAGTCCTAATGTGTGGCTCCAGGGGCCCCAGCCTGGAGGGAGTGTGGCCCAGGACTTTGAGGACAGAAGACAGAAAACACAAACTCAGCTTAAGTTTGGGGACGTAGGTATGGCACGCCCGATCTACAAACCATGAGAAGAACTCTTCAGGATATGAAGAATGAGCGAGTTTCAGTCGCTTGCTCAGGCTTTTGTCTTTGGATTTTGTTTCAGCGATGGCCGTGGAATGTTGGGGAGGTCTCATGGGCCATGGAAGAATCTTCCTCTCTGTGGATTTGGCCCGATCCCAATTGTTTTTCGTCAATCTGTGGGATGGGAGGACTCCTTTCAGGTTTGTTACCTCTGGTGTCCCACCAAAAGAGGAATTCCAAAGCAGAGCCCTGGGGAAGAGTGAAGGGACAACCCGAACTATGGTTAAAAATTGGGGCCTAGGGGCATGGCAAGCCCAATATGCTGTCTCTTCATATAGGCCCTGAGAGGCCTTATCTGAGGACTGGCCTCAGGCTGAGGGTCACAGTGTGTGTTTGTGACAAATGTGGCCCGCAAGCATGTGCTGGGCCTCATGGGCCACGCTTGTTTCAACTACACTGAACGTTGGACAACATGCCAAGCACAAGGTTTCTTGCCATGGGGAAAGAGTTCTGATTTCTGCATCATTTTCAACCCTGGGCAATGGTTGGAGATAAGGTCTAAGTTCTGGAGCCTGAAAACCGCAGTTGGGAAGAGATGACGACCTAAGGCCATGGCGGGTCCGATGTGCTCAGTGTGCGGCCAGCTGTCTGGTTGGGACCAGGAGGTCCAGGCTCAGACTGGGTCAGAAGGGGAAATAGTGCCCAGGTCAGCCTATATGTTTGGGGTACAGCCGATTGGCGTGCAGGTTGATGCTCATTTGGGGTTTCGGGGTAGCCCTGAGGGCAATGTTTTACTTCTGTAGGGCAGGCAGAGTGCGGCATTGTAGTTCTGGATTGCCCAACTGGAGGGCTTGTGGGCCAGTAGTCTGAGGACGGAGTCTGAGAACCCCAGCTAGGCCTAGGTTTCTGGGTGAGGATATGGCAGGCACAATCTACAGACCTCAATAGAGATCTCGTGCATCTGAAGTCAGGGCAAGGATCAGACGATCGCTCAGGTTGGACTTTCTGCCCTGATGGCCCTTTCTTGAAGGGGGTTGGATCACGAGGACATGGGGGTTTTCCCACGATGGGAGTTGTGAGAAGCTCCAAACTGCAAAGATTCTTCTGCAGGACAATTGAGACCTGTTGGTTGGTTCCAGGCCAACGATTCCGAGCAGGGTTCTAAGGATGGATGGCTGGGTAGCCCAGTCGCATTCCAATCGTCTCCAAGCAACAAGACAGGTTAGATCTGCTGGATGTGGGGGGCAAACGAGGAGGCTGAGTGGAAATGGACTCTCCTGTGGATGTGTCCTAATATGTTTTTGTGTCTATGGAGACCTTGGAATGAAGCGGTGGCCCTGGGGCCCTGAAGGGTCTCCTAAACAGAGGCTTTGACACAGCTCCAACGTGCATGTTTCCCATGTGTAGATGAGATTTGTTCTGATGGGTGAGTCAAGAAACAGCCATATGCTGGTATTGAAATCCAGGCCTCTGAGGAGAGATGCCTGGAAACCAAAGCAATGGATCCGATTAGTGCCTAGGGGCCTGTTCGTTCCTTTTTACCTCTGGGGACATCAGTCTAGGGGTCTGAGTGCAGGTAGGTGCTCAGATGGGCTCAGAATGCCCCTGTTTGTCCTGGGAAGCCACAACTATTGGGATGGCCTCAGGGACTTTGGAGGTTATCCTACTAGTAGGGTTGTGGCCATTGGAATGGGCACATACAATTCCCTTGGAGAGGGCAAGTACAGTCCTCAAGTTTGGCTCCAGGGCCCTGAGCCTGTAGGGTGTGTAGGCCAGAGCTGTTTGGACAGTTGTCTGAAAACACAAACTCGGCTTATGTTTTCGGTCATAGGTATGGCAGGACTGATCTACAGACCATAAGGAGAACACTTCGGGATATGAAAAAAGGGCGAGTGTGAGGCTCTTGCTCAAGTTTTTGTCTCTGGATATCGTGTCACTCACGGTCGTGAAATTGCCGGGTGACTTCATGGGAAATGGACGAGTCTTACTCTCTGAGGGTTCGGTCCCGACCAAAGAGTTTGGGGTCATTCTGGGGATGGAAGAAGTCCGTTTTTTTGTTGTTGTCGATTTGTTTCATTTTGTTTTTCAACCTCAGATGTCCCACCAAATGAGGGATTCCAGAGTAGAGCCCTGAGGTGGGGCGACTGGACAACCAGAAATCTGGTTAAAAATTGGGGACTAGGGACATGTCAAGCCCATTATGACATCTAATGGTCCAGCCACTGAGAGGACTTACTAGAGGACAGGACTCACGCTGAGGTCACAATGCGTGTTTATGCTCTCGTCGCACTCAGGAATGGGCGGGGCCTCAGAGTGAATGCTGTTTTCTCCTACACTGAACGTTGGACAACATGCCAACCACAAGGTTTCTTGCCATGGGTCAGGAAGAGTTCTGATTTCTGCATCAATGTCCCCCGTGGGCAGTGATTGGAGATAAGGTCTAGGTTCTGAAGCCTGGAAACTGAGGTAGGGAAGAGATGATGACCTAAGGCCAGGGCGTGTTTGATGTGCTCAGGGCGCGGTCACCTGGCCGGTGTTGGTCAGCAGGTCCGGGCTCAGGTTGTGTCAGACAGTGCATTAGTGCCCAGGTTAGACTATATAATTTGGGTACATTCGAGTGCCGTGTAGGTTTATCTTCATTTAAGCTGCCTGGTCAGCTCATTATGTAACATTTTTTTTCTAGAGGGCAGGCAGAGTGCTTCATTGTCGGTCCGGAATTGCCATAATTGAGGGCTTCGGGGCCAGGAGAGTGCGTACGGAAGTCTGAGAACACAAGCTAGACTTCGGATTCAGGGTGAGGGCACGGCAGGTACCCCCTGCAGATCTGAAACAATATCTCATGCATCTGAAGTCAGGGCGAGGATCCGACGTTGGCTCAGGTTGGAGTTTCTGCGCATGACGGCCCCTTCATGAAGGGAGCGGAATCTCGAGGCCATGGAGGTTTTCCACGCTGGGAGATGTGGGATGCCCCCTTCAAGGATTCCTTCTGAGGGACAATTGAGACCTGTTGGACAGCTCCAGGACATCCCATATGGAATGACTCCAGAGCACCGTTCGAGGATGGATGCCTGGGAAGTCCGCCTCGCCTTCCAATTGTCTCCTAGCAACAAGACAGTTTAGATCTAATGGATCTGCGGGAGCAACCGGGGTGGCTGAGTTGGAATGCACTTTCCAGAGGATGGGTCCTAACGTGTGTTTGTGTCCATGAGGGCCTTGGAATGGGGAGGTGGCACCGGGACCCTGAAGTATTCTCCTAAGCTTTGGCATAGCTCCCATGCACAAGTTTCCTTGTGGAGACGAGATTTGTTCTGATGGGTGCCTCAGGAAATCCCCTCTGCTGGTATTGGAATCCAGGCTTGAGGAGACATGCCTGTAAACCAAAGCAATGGATCTGATAATGGCCTCGGGTCCTGTCTGGTTCAATTTTCTTGGTATGAGTGGAGGTAGATGAGTGGAGGTAGATGCTCAGCCGGTATCAACCGCCCTTTTTTGTCCCGGGCGACCTACACTATTGGGATGGCCTCAGGGACTTTGGAGGGTTCTCCTAATTTGTACGATTTTTGACAATGGAATGGGCAGAATTCCCATGGATTGGGTGGGGGCAGTCCTAATGTGTGGCTCCAGGGGCCCCAGCGTGGAGGGAGTGTGGCCCAGGACTTTGAGGACAGAAGACTGAAAACACAAACTCAGCTTAAGTTTGGGGACGTAGGTATGGCACGCCCGATCTACAAACCATGAGAAGAACTCTTCAGGATATGAAGAATGAGCGAGTCTGAGTCGCTTGCTCAGGCTTTTGTCTTTGGATTTTGTTTCAGCGATGGCCGTGGAATGTTGGGGAGGTCTCATGGGCCATGGACGAATCTTCCTCTCTGTGGATTTGGCCGGATCCCAATTGTTTTTCGTCAGTCTGTGGGATGGGAGGACTCCTTTCAGGTTTGTTACCTCTGGTGTCCCACCAAAAGAGGAATTCCAAAGCAGAGCCCTGGGGAAGAGTGAATGGAAACCCCGAACGATGGTTAAAAATTGGGGCCTAGGGGCATGGCAAGCCCAATATGCTGTCTCTTCATATAGTCCCTGAGAGGCCTTACCTGAGGACTGGGCTCAGGCTGAGTGTCACAATGTGTGTTTGTGACCAATGTGGCCTGCAAGCATGCGCTGGGCCTCATGGGCCACGCTTGTTTTAACTACACTGAACGTTGGACAACATGCCAACCACAAGGTTTCTTGCCATGGGGAAAGAGTTCTGATTTCTGCATCATTTTCAACCCTGGGCAGTGGTTGGAGATAAGGTCTAGGTTCTGGAGCCTGAAAACCGCAGTTGGGAAGAGATGACGACCTAAGGCCATGGCGGGTCCGATGTGCTCAGTGTGCGGCCAGCTGTCTGGGTGGGACCAGGAGGTCCAGGCTCAGGCTTGGTCAGAAGGGGAAATAGTGCCCAGGTCAGCCTATATGTTTGGGGTACAGCCGAATGGCGTGCAGGTGGATCCTCATTTGGAGTTTCGGGGTAGCCCTGAGGGCAATGTTTTACTTCTGTAGGGCAGGCAGAGTGCGGCATTGTAGTTCTGGATTGCCCAACTGGAGGGCTTGTGGGCCAGTAGTCTGAGGACGGAGTCTGAGAACCCAAGCTAGGCCTAGGTTTCTGGGTGAGGATATGGAAGGCACAATCTACAGACCTCAATCGAGATCTCGTGCATCTGAAGTCAGGGCAAGGATCAGACGATCGCTCAGGTTGGACTTTCTGCCCTGATGGCCCTTTCTTTTTTTTTTTTTTAATTTATTTTTTATTTTCAGCATAACAGTATTCATTATTTTTCACCACACCCAGTGCTCCATGCAATTCGTGCCCTTTTTAATACCCACCACCTAGTACCCCAACCTCCCACCCCCCACCCCTTCAAAACCCTCAGATTGTTTTTCAGAGTCCATAGTCTCTCATGGTTCACCTCCCCTTCCAATTTCCCCCAACTCCCTTCTCCTCTCTAACTCCCCATGTCCTCCATGCTATTTGTTATGCTCCACAAATAAGTGAAACCATATGATAATTGACTCTCTCTGCTTGACTTATTTCACTCAGCATAATAATCTCTTCCAGTCCCGTCCATGTTGCTACAAAAGTTGGTTATTTGTCCTTTCTTTTTTTTTTTTTTTTTTTTTATAAACATATATTTTTATCCCCAGGGGTACAGGTCTGTGAATCACCAGGTTTACACACTTCACAGCACTCACCAAAGCACATACCCTGACCCAATGTCCATAATCCCACCCCCTTCTCCCAAACCCCCTCCCCCCAGCAACCCTCAGTTTGTTTTGTGAGATTAAGAGTCACTTATGGTTTGTCTCCCTCCCAATCCCATCTTGTTTCATTTATTCTTCTCCTACCCACTTAAGCCTCCATGTTGCATCACCACTTCCTCATATCAGGGAGATCATATGATAGTTGTCTTTCTCTGCTTGACTTATTTCGCTAAGCATGATACGCTCTAGTTCCATCCATGTTGTCGCAAATGGCAAGATTTCATTTCTTTTGATGGCTGCATAGTATTCCATTGTGTATATATACCACATCTTCTTGATCCATTCATCTGTGGATGGACATCTAGGTTCTTTCCATAGTTTGGCTATTGTGGACATTGCTGCTATAAACATTCGGGTGCATGTGCCCCTTTGGATCACTACATTTGTATCTTTAGGGTAAATACCCAATAGTGCAATTGCTGGGTCATAGGGCAGTTCTATTTTCAACATTCTGAGGAACCTCCATGCTGTTTTCCAGAGTGGCTGCACCAGCTTGCATTCCCACCAACAGTGTAGGAGGGTTCCCCTTTCTCCACATCCTCGCCAGCATCTGTCATTTCCTGACTTGTTGATTTTAGCCATTCTGACTGGTGTGAGGTGATATCTCATTGTGGTTTTGATTTGTATTTCCCTGATGCCGAGTGATATGGAGCACTTTTTCATGTGTCTGTTGGCCATCTGGATGTCTTCTTTGCAGAAATGTCTGTTCATGTCCTCTGCCCATTTCTTGATTGGATTATTTGTTCTTTGGGTGTTGAGTTTGCTAAGTTCTTTATAGATTCTGGACACTAGTCCTTTATCTGATATGTCGTTTGCAAATATCTTCTCCCATTCTGTCAGTTGTCTTTTGATTTTGTTAACTGTTTCCTTTGCTGTGCAAAAGCTTTTGATCTTGATGAAATCCCAATAGTTCATTTTTGCCCTTGCTTCCCTTGCCTTTTGCGTTGTTCCTAGGAAGATGTTGCTGCGGCAGAGGTCGAAGAGGTTGCTGCCTGTGTTCTCCTCAAGGATTTTGATGGATTCCTTTCGCACATTGAGGTCCTTCATCCATTTTGAGTCTATTTTTGTGTGTGGTGTAAGGAAATGGTCCAATTTCATTTTTCTGCATGTGGCTGTCCAATTTTCCCAGCACCATTTATTGAAGAGGCTGTCTTTTTTCCATTGGACATTCTTTCCTGCTTTGTCAAAGATGAGTTGACCATAGATTTGAGGGTCTATTTCTGGGCTCTCTATTCTATTCCATTGATCTATGTGTCTGTTTTTGTGCCAGTACCATGCTGTCTTGATGATGACAGCTTTGTAATAGAGCTTGAAGTCCGGAATTGTGATGCCACCAACGTTGGCTTTCTTTTTCAATATCCCTTTGGCTATTCGAGGTCTTTTCTGGTTCCATATAAATTTTAGCATTATTTGTTCCATTTCTTTGAAAAAGATGGATGGTACTTTAATAGGAATTGCATTAAATGTGTAGATTGCTTAGGGTAGCATAGACATTTTCACAATATTTATTCTTCCAATCCAGGAGCATGGAACATTTTTCCATTTCTTTGTATCTTCCTCAATTTCTTTCATGAGTACTTTTTCTGTGTCTCTTTGGTTAGGTTTATTCCTAGGTATCTTATGGTTTTGGATGCAATTGTAAATGGGATTGACTCCTTAATATCTCTTTCTTCTGTCTTGCTGTTGGTGTAGAGAAATGCAACTGATTTCTGTGCATTGATTTTATATCCTGACACTTTACTGAATTCCTGTATAAGTTCTAGCAGTTTTGGAGTGGAGTCTTTTGGGTTTTCCACATATAGTATCATATCATCTGCGAAGAGTGATAATTTGACTTCTTCTTTGCCAATTTGGATGCCTTTAATTTCCTTTTGTTGTCTGATTGCTGAGGCTAGGACCTCTAGTACTATGTTGAATAGCAGTGGTGATAAGGGACATCCCTGCCGTGTTCCTGACCTTAGTGGAAAAGCTTTCAGTTTTTCTCCATTGAGAATGATATTTGCGGTGGGTTTTTCATAGATGGCTTTGATGATATTGAGGTATGTGCCCTCTATCCCTACACTTTGAAGAGTTTTGATCAGGAAGGGATGCTGTACTTTGTCAAATGCTTTTTCAGCATCTATTGAAAGTATCATATGGTTCTTGTTCTTTCTTTTATTGATGTGTTGTATCACATTGACTGATTTGCGGATGTTGAACCAACCTTGCAGCCCTGGAATAAATCCCACTTGGTCGTGGTGAATAATCTTTTTAATGTACTGTTGAATCCTATTGGCTAGTATTTTGCTGAGTATTTTTGCATCTGTGTTCCCTGATGGCCCTTTCTTGAAGGGGGTTGGATCACGAGGACATGGGGGTTTTCCCACGATGGGAGTTGTGAGAAGCTCCAAACTGCAAAGATTCTTCTGCAGGACAATTGAGAACTGTTGGTTGGCTCCAGGCCAACGATTCCGAGCAGGGTTCTAAGGATGGATGGCTGGGTAGCCCACCTCGCATTCCAATTGTCTCCAAGCAACAAGACAGGTTAGATCTGCTGGATGTGGGGGGCAACCGAGGAGGCTGAGTTGAAATGGACTCTCCTGTGGATGTGTCCTAATAAGTTTTTGTGTCTATGGAGACCTTGGAATGAAGCGGTGGCCCTGGGGCCCTGAAGGGTTCTCCTAAACAGAGGCTTTGACACAGCTCCAACGTGCATGTTTCCCATGTGTAGATGAGATTTGTTCTGATGGGTGAGTCAAGAAACAGCCATATGCTGGTATTGAAATCCAGGCCTCTGAGGAGAGATGCCTGGAAACCAAAGCAATGGATCCGATTAGTGCCTGGGGGCCTGTTCGTTCCTTTTTACCTCTGGGGACATCAGTCTACGGGTCTGAGTGCAGGTAGGTGCTCAGATGGGCTCAGATTGCCCCTGTTTGTCCTGGGAAGCCACAACTATTGGGATGGCCTCAGGGACTTTGGAGGTTATCCTACTAGTAGGGTTGTGGCCATTGGAATGGGCACATACAATTCCCTTGGAGAGGGCAAGTACAGTCCTCAGGTTTGGCTCCAGGGCCCTGAGCCTGTAGGGTGTGTAGGCCAGAGCTGTTTGGACAGTTGTCTGAAAACACAAACTCGGCTTATGTTTTGGGTCATAGGTATGGCAGGACTGATCTACAGACCATGAGGAGAACACTTCAGGATATGAAAAAAGGGCGAGTGTGAGGCTCTTGCTCAAGTTTTTGTCTCTGGATATCGTGTCACTCATGGTCGTGAAATTGCCGGGTGACTTCATGGGAAATGGACGAGTCTTACTCTCTGGGGGTTCGGTCCCGTCCAAAGAGTTTGGGGTCATTCTGGGGATGGAAGAAGTCCGTTTTTTTGTTGTTGTCGATTTGTTTTATTTTGTTTTTCAACCTCAGATGTCCCACCAAATGAGGGATTCCAGCGTAGTGCCCTGAGGTGGGGCGACTGGACAACCAGAAATCTGGTTCAAAATTGGGGACTAGGGACATGTCAAGCCCATTATGACATCTAATGGTCCAGCCACTGAGAGGACTTACTAGAGGACAGGACTCACGCTGAGGTCACAATGCGTGTTTATGCTCTCGTCGCACTCAAGAATGGGCGGGGCCTCAGGGTGAATGCTGTTTTCTCCTACACTAAACGTTGGACAGCATGCCAACCACAAGGTTTCTTGCCATGGGTTAGGAAGAGTTCTGATTTCTGCATCACAGTCACCCGTGGGCAGTGATTGGAGATAAGGTCTAGGTTCTGAAGCCTGAAAACTGAGGTAGGGAAGAGATGATGACCTAAGGCCAGGGCGGGTCTGATGTGCTCAGTGTTTGGTCAGCTGTCTGGGTGTTGGTCAGCAGGTCCGGGCTCAGGTTGTGTCAGACAGTGCATTAGTGCCCAGGTTAGACTATATAATTTGGGTACATTCGAGTGCCGTGTAGGTTTATCTTCATTTAAGCTGCCTGGTCAGCTCATTAGGCAATATATTTTTTCTAGAGGGCAGGCAGAGTGCTTCATTGTCGGTCCGGAATTGCCATACTTGAGGGCTTCGGGGCCAGGAGAGTGCGTACGGAAGTCTGAGAACACAAGCTAGACTTCGGATTCAGGGTGAGGGCACGGCAGGTACCCGCTGCAGATCTGAACCAATATCTCATGCATCTGAAGTCAGGGCGAGGATCCCACGTTGGCTCAGGTTGGAGTTTCTGTGCATGACGGCCCCTTCATGAAGGGAGCGGAATCTCGAGGCCATGGAGGTTTTCCACGCTGGGAGATGTGGGATGCCCCCTTCAAGGATTCCTTCTGCGGCACAATTGAGACCTGTTGGACAGCTCCAGGACATCCCATATGGAATGACTCCAGAGCACCGTTCGAGGATGGATGCCTGGGAAGTCCGCCTCGCCTTCCATTGTCTCCTAGCAACAAGACAGTTTAGATCTAATGGATCTGCGGGATCAACCGGGGTGGCTGAGTTGAAATGCACTTTCCAGAGGATGGGTCCTAATGTGTGTTTGTGTCCATGAGGGCCTTGGAATGGGGAGGTGGCACCGGGACCCTGAAGTATTCTCCTAAGCTTTGGCATAGCTCCCATGCACAAGTTTCCTTGTGGAGACGAGATTTGTTCTGTTGGGTGCCTCAGGAAATCCCCTCTGCTGGTATTGGAATGCAGGCTTTTGAGGAGACATGCCTGTAAAACAAAGCAATGGATCCGATAATGGCCTCGGGTCCTGTCTGGTTCAATCTTCTTGGTATGAGTGGAGGTAGATGAGTGGAGGTAGATGCTCAGCCGGTATCAACCGCCCTTTTTTGTCCCGGGGGACCTACACTATTGGGATGGCTTCAGGGACTTTGGAGGGTTCTCCTAATTTGTAGGATTTTTGACAATGGAATGGGCAGAATTCCCATGGATTGTGTGGGGGCAGTCATAATGTGTGGCTCCAGGGGCCCCAGCCTGGAGGGAGTGTGGCCCAGGACTTTGAGGACAGAAGACTGAAAACACAAACTCAGCTTAAGTTGGGGACGTAGGTATGGCACGCCCGATCTACAAACCATGAGAAGAACTCTTCAGGATATGAAGAATGAGCGAGTCTGAAGAGCTTGCTCAGGCTTTTGTCTCTGGATTTTATTTCAGCGATGGCCGTGGAATGTTGGGGAGGTCTCATGGGCCATGGACGAATCTTCCTCTCTGTGGATTTGGCCCGATCCCAATTGTTTTTCGTCAATCTGTGGGATGGGAGGACTCCTTTCTGGTTTGTTACCTCTGGTGTCCAACCAAAAGAGGAATTCCAAAGCAGAGCCCTGGGGAAGAGTGAAGGGACACCCCGAACTATGGTTAAAAATTGGGGCCTAGGGGCATGGCAAGCCCAATATGCTGTCTCTTCATATAGGCCCTGAGAGGCCTTACCTGAGGACTGGGCTCAGGCTGAGGGTCACAATGTGTGTTTGTGACGAATGGGGCCCGTAAGCATGGGCTGGACCTCATGGGCCACGCTTGTTTCAACTACACTGAACGTTGGACAACATGCCAAGCACAAGGTTTCTTGCCATGGGGAAAGAGTTCTGATTTCTGCATCATTTTCAACCCTGGGCAGTGGTTGGAGATAAGGTCTAGGTTCTGGAGCCTTAAAACCGCAGTTGGGAAGAGATGACGACCTAAGGCCATGGCGGGTCCGATGTGCTAAGTGTGCGGCCAGCTGTCTGGGTGGGACCAGGAGGTCCAGGCTCAGGCTGGGTCAGAAGGGGAAATAGTGCCCAGGTCAGCCTATATGTTTGGGGTACAGCCGAATGGCGTGCAGGTGGATCCTCATTTGGAGTTTCGGGGTAGCCCTGAGGGCAATGTTTTACTTCTGTAGGGCAGGCAGAGTGCGGCATTGTAGTTCTGGATTGCCCAACTGGAGGGCTTGTGGGCCAGTAGTCTGAGGACGGAGTCTGAGAACCCAAGCTAGGCCTATTTTTCTGGGTGAGGATATGGCAGGCACAATCTACAGACCTCAATAGAGATCTCGTGCATCTGAAGTCAGGGCAAGGATCAGACGATCGCTCAGGTTGGACTTTCTGCCCTGATGGCCCTTTCTTGAAGGGGGTTGGATCACGAGGACATGGGGGTTTTCCCACGATGGGAGTTGTGAGAAGCTCCAAACTGCAAATATTCTTCTGCAGGACAATTGAGACCTGTTGGTTGGCTCCAGGCCAACGATTCCGAGCAGGGTTCTAAGGATGGATGGCTGGGTAGCCCACCTCGCATTCCAATTGTCTCCAAGCAACAAGACAGGTTAGATCTGCTGGATGTGGGGGGCAACCGAGGAGGCTGAGTTGAAATGGACTCTCCTGTGGATGTGTCCTAATATGTTTTTGTGTCTATGGAGACCTTGGAATGAAGCGGTGGCCCTGGGGCCCTGAAGGGTTCTCCTAAACAGAGGCTTTGACACAGCTCCAACGTGCATGTTTCCCATGTGTAGATGAGATTTGTTCTGATGGGTGAGTCAAGAAACAGCCATATGCTGGTATTGAAATCCAGGCCTCTGAGGAGAGTTTCCTGGAAACCAAAGCAATGGATCCGATTAGTGCTTGGGGCCTGTCCGTTCCTTTTTCCTTCTGGGGACATCAGTCTACGGGTCTGAGTGCAGGTAGGTGCTCAGATGGGCTCAGATTGCCCCTGTTGTCCTGGGAAGCCACAACTATTGGGATGGCCTCAGGGACTTTGGAGGTTATCCTATTAGTAGGGTTGTGGCCATTGGAATGGGCACATACAATTCCCTTGGAGAGGGCAAGTACAGTCCTCAGGTTTGGCTCCAGGGCCCTGAGCCTGTAGGGTGTGTAGGCCAGAGCTGTTTGGACAGTTGTCTGAAAACACAAACTCGGCTTATGTTTTGGGTCATAGGTATGGCAGGACTGATCTACAGACCATGAGGAGAACACTTCGCGATATGAAAAAAGGGCGAGTGTGAGGCTCTTGCTCAAGTTTTTGTCTCTGGATATCGTGTCACTCATGGTCGTGAAATTGCCGGGTGACTTCATGGGAAATGGACGAGTCTTACTCTCTGGGGGTTCGGTCCCGTACAAAGAGTTTGGGGTCATTCTGGGGATGGAAGAAGTCCGTTTTTTTGTTGTTGTCGATTTGTTTCATTTTGTTTTTCAACCTCAGATGTCCCACCAAATGAGGGATTCCAGCGTAGAGCCCTGAGGTGGGGCGACTGGACAACCAGAAATCTGGTTCAAAATTGGGGACTAGGGACATGTCAAGCCCATTATGACATCTAATGGTCCAGCCACTGAGAGGACTTACTAGAGGACAGGACTCACGCTGAGGTCACAATGCGTGTTTATGCTCTCGTCGCACTCAAGAATGGGCGGGGCCTCAGGGTGAATGCTGTTTTCTCCTACACTGAACGTTGGACAACATGCCAACCACAAGGTTTCTTGCCATGGGTCAGGAAGAGTTCTGTTTTCTGCATCACAGTCACCCGTGGGCAGTGATTGGAGATAAGGTCTAGGTTCTGAAGCCTGAAAACTGAGGTAGGGAAGAGATGATGACCTAAGGCCAGGGCGGGTCTGATTTGCTCAGGGTGCGGTCAGCTGTCTGGGTGTTGGTCAGCAGGTCCGGGCTCAGGTTGTGTCAGACAGTGCATTAGTGCCCAGGTTAGACTATATAATTTGGGTACATTCGAATGCCGTGTAGGTTTATCTTCATTTAAGCTGCCTGGTCAGCTCATTAGGCAATATATTTTTTCTAGAGGGCAGGCAGAGTGCTTCATTGTCGGTCCGGAATTGCCATACTTGAGGGCTTCGGGGCCAGGAGAGTGCGTACGGAAGTCTGAGAACACAAGCTAGACTTCGGATTCAGGGTGAGGGCACGGCAGGTACCCCCTGCAGATCTGAACCAATATCTCATGCATCTGAAGTCAGAGCGAGGATCCCACGTTGGCTCAGGTTGGAGTTTCTGTGCATGACGGCCCCTTCATTAAGGGAGCGGAATCTCGAGGCCATGGAGGTTTTCCACGTTGGGAGATGTGGGATGCCCCCCTTCAAGGATTCCTTCTGCGGGACAATTGAGACCTGTTGGACCGCTCCCGGACATCCCATATGGAATGACTCCAGAGCACCGTTCGAGGATGGATGCCTGGGAAGTCTGCCTCACCTTCCAATTGTCTCCTAGCAACAAGACAGTTTAGATCTAATGGATCTGCGCGAGCAACCGGGGTGGCTGAGTTGAAATGCACTTTCCAGAGGATGGGTCCTAATGTGTGTTTGGGTCCATGAGGGCCTTGGATGGGGAGGTGGCACCGGGACCCTGAAGTATTCTCCCAAGCTTTGGCATAGCTCCCATGCACAAGTTTCCTTGTGGAGACGAGATTTGTTCTGATGGGTGCCTCAGGAAATCCCCTCTGCTGGTATTGGAATCCAGGCTTTTGAGGAGACATGCCTGTAAAACAAAGCAATGGATCCGATAATGGCCTCGGGTCCTTTCTGGTTCAATCTTCTTGGTATGAGTGGAGGTATATGAGTGGAGGGAGATGCTCAGCTGTTATCAACCGCCCTTTTTTGTCCCGGGACAACTACACTATTGGGATGGACTCAGGGACTTTGGAGGGTTCTCCTAATTTGTACGATTTTTGACAATGGAATGGGCAGAATTCCCATGGATTGGTGGGGGCAGTCCTAATGTGTGGCTCCAGGGGCCCCCGCCTGGATGGAGTGTGTCCCAGGACTTTGAGGACAGAAGACTGAAAACACAAACTCAGCTTAAGTTTGGGGACGTAGGTATGGCATGCCTGATCTACAAACCATGAGAAGAACTCTTCAGGATATGAAGAATGAGCGAGTCTGAGTCGCTTGCTTACGCTTTTGTCTCTGGATTTTGTTTCAGCGATGGCCGTGGAATGTTGGGGAGGTCTAATGGGCCATGGACGAATCTTCCTCTCTGTGGATTTGGCCCGATCCCAATTGTTTTTCATCATTCTGTGGGATGGGAGGACTCCTTTCAGGTTTGTTACCTCTGGTGTCCCACCAAAGGAGGAATTCCAAAGCAGAGCCCTGGGGAAGAGTGAAGGGACACCCCGAACGATGGTTAAAAATTGGGGCCTAGGGGCATGGCAAGCCCAATATTCTGTCTCTTCATATAGGCCCTGAGAGGCCTTACCTGAGGACTGGGCTCAGGCTGAGGGTCACAATGTGTGTTTGTGACCAATGTGGCCCGCAAGCATGGGCTGGGCCTCATGGGCCACGATTGTTTCAACTACACTGAACGTTGGACAACATGCCAAGCACAAGGTTTGTTGCCATGGGGAAAGAGTTCTGATTTCTGCATCATTTTCAACCCTGGGCAGTGCTTGGAGATAAGGTCTAGGTTCTGGAGCCTGAAAACCGCAGTTGGGAAGAGATGACGACCTAAGGCCATGGCGGGTCCAATGTGCTCAGTGTGCGGCCAGCTGTCTGGGTGGGACCAGGAGGTCCAGGCTCAGGCTGGGTCAGAAGGGGAAATAGTGCCCAGGTCAGCCTATATGTTTGGGGTACAGCCGAATGGCGTGCAGGTTGATCCTCATTTGGGGTTTCGGGGTAGCTCTGAGGGCAATGTTTTACTTCTGTAGGGCAGGCAGAGTGCGGCATTGTAGTTCTGGATTGCCAAACTGGAGGGCTTGTGGGCCAGTAGTCTGAGGACGGAGTCTGAGAACCCAAGCTAGACCTAGGCTTTTGGGTGAGGATATGGCAGGCACAATCTACAGACCTCAATAGAGATCTCGTGCATCTGAAGTCAGGGCAAGGATCAGACGATCGCTCAGGTTGGACTTTCTTCCCTGATGGCCCTTTCTTGAAGGGGGTTGGATCACGAGGACATGGGGGTTTTCCCACGATGGGAGTTGTGAGAAGCTCCAAACTGCAAAGATTCTTCTGCAGGACAATTGAGACCTGTTGGTTGGCTCCAGGCCAACGAACCCGAGCAGGGTTCTAAGGATGGATGGCTGGGTAGCCCACCTCGCATTCCAATTGTCTCCAAGCAAAAAGACAGGTTAGATCTGCTGGATGTGGGGGGCAACCGAGGAGGCTGAGTTGAAATGGACTCTCCTGTGGATGTGTCCTAATATGTTTTTGTGTCTATGGAGACCTTGGAATGAAGCGGTGGCCCTGGGGCCCTGAAGGGTTCTCCTAAACAGAGGCTTTGACACAGCTCCAACGTGCATGTTTCCCATGTGTAGATGAGATTTGTTCTGATGGGTGAGTCAAGAAACAGCCATATGCTGGTATTGAAATCCAGGCCTCTGAGAAGAGATGCCTGGAAACCAAAGCAATGGATCCGATTAGTGCCTAGGGGCCTGTTCGTATCTTTTTGCCTCTGGGGACATCAGTCTACGGGTCTGAGTGCAGGTAGGTGCTCAGATGGGCTCAGATTGCCCCTGTTTGTCCTGGGAAGCCACAACTATTGGGATGGCCTCAGGGACTTTGGAGGTTATCCTATTAGTAGGGTTGTGGCCATTGGAATGGGCACATACAATTCCCTTGGAGAGGGCAAGTACAGTCCTCAGGTTTGGCTCCAGGGCCCTGAGCCTGTAGGGTGTGTAGGCCAGAGCTGTTTGGACAGTTGTCTGAAAACAAAAACTCGGCTTATGTTTTGGGTCATAGGTGGCAGGACTGATCTACAGACCATGAGGAGAACACTTCGGGATATGAAAAAAGGGCGAGTGTGAGGCTCTTGCTCAAGTTTTTGTCTCTGGATATCGTGTCACTCATGGTCGTGAAATTGCCGGGTGACATCATGGGAAATGGACGAGTCTTACTCTCTTGGGGTTAGGACCCGTCCAAAGAGTTTGGGGTCATTCTGGGGATGGAAGAAGTCCGTTTTTTTGTTGTTTTCGTCTTGTTTCATTTTGTTTTTCAACCTCAGATGTCCCACCAAATGAGGGATTCCAGAGTAGAGCCCTGGGGTAGGACGACTGGACAACCAGAAATCTGGTTAAAAATTGGGGACTAGGGACATGTCAATCCCATTATGACATCTAATGGTCCAGCCACTGAGAGGACTTACTAGAGGACAGGACTCACGCTGAGGTCACAATGCGTGTTTATGCTCTCGTCGCACTCATGAATGGGCGGGGCCTCAGGGTGAATGCTGGTTTCTCCTACACTGAACATTGGACAACATGCCAACCACAAGGTTTCTTACCATGGGTCAGGAAGAGTTCTGATTTCTGCATCACAGTCACCGGTGGGCAGTGATTGGTGATAAGGTCTAGGTTCTGAAGCCTGAAAACTGAGGTAGGGAAGAGATGATGACCTAAGGCCATGGCAGGTCTGATGTGCTCAGCGCGCGGTCAGCTGTCTGGGTGTTGGTCAGCAGGTCCGGGCTCAGGTTGTGTCAGACAGTGCATTAGTGCCCAGGTTAGACTATATAATTTGGGTACATTCGAGTGCCGTGTAGATTTATCTTCATTTAAGCTGCCTGGGCTGCTCATTAGGCAATATATTTTTTCTAGAGGGCAGGCAGAGTGCTTCATTGTCGGTCCAGAATTGCCGAACTTGAGGGCTTCGGGGCCAGGAGAGTGAGGACGGATGTCTGAGAACACAAGCTAGACTTCGGATTCAGGGTGAGGGCACGGCAGGTACCCCCTGCAGATATGAACCAATATCTCATGCATCTGAAGTCAGGGCGAGGATCCGAAGTTGGCTCAGGTTGGAGTTTCTGTGCATGACGGCCCCTTCATGAAGGGAGCGGCATCTCGAGGCCATGGAGGTTTTCCACGTTGGGAGATGTGGGATGCCCCCTTCAAGGATTCCTTCTGCGGGAAAATTGAGACCTGTTGGTCAGCTCCAGGACATCCCATATGGAATGACTCCAAAGCACTGTTCGAGGATGGATGCCTGGGAAGTCCGCCTCGCCTTCCAATTGTCTCCTAGCAACAAGACAGTTTAGATCTAATGGATCTGCGGGAGCAACCGGGGTGGCTGAGTTGAAATGCACTTTCCAGAGGATGGGTCCTAACGTGTGTTTGTGTCCATGAGGGCCTTGGAATGGGGAGGTGGCACCGGGACCCTGAAGTATTCTCCTAAGCTTTGGCATAGCTCCCATGCACAAGTTTCCTTGTGGAGACGAGATTTGTTCTGATGGGTGCCTCAGGAAATCCCCTCTGCTGGTATTGGAATCCAGACTTTTGAGGAGACATGCCTGTAAAACAAAGCAATGGATCCGATAATGGCCTCGGGTCCTGTCTGGTTCAATCTTCTTGGTATGAGTGGAGGTCGATAAGTGGAGGGAGATGCTCAGCTGGTATCAACCGCCCTTTTTTGTCCCGGGCGACCTACACTATTGGGATGGCCTCAGGGACTTTGGAGGGTTCTCCTAATTTGTACGATTTTTGACAATTGAATGGGCAGAATTCCCATGGATTGGTGGGGGCAGTCCTAATGTGTGGCTCCAGGGTCCCCAGCTTGGAGGGAGTGTGGCCCAGGACTTTGAGGACAGAAGACTGAAAATACAAACTCAGCTTAATTTTGGAGACGTAGGTATGGCACGCCCGATGTACAAACCATGAGAAGAACTCTTCAGGATATGAAGAATGAGCGAGTCTGAGTCGCTTGCTCAGGCTTTTGTCCCTGGATTTTGTTTCAGCGATGGCCGTGGAATGTTGGGGAGGTCTCATGGGCCATGGACGAATCTTCCTCTCTGTGGATTTGGCCCGATCTCAATTGTTTTTCGTAGGTCTGTGGGATGGGAGGACTCCTTTCAGGTTTGTTACCTCTGGTGTCCCACCAAAAGAGGAATTCCAAAGCAGAGCCCTGGGGAAGACGGAAGAGACACCTCGAACTATGGTTAAAAATTGGGGCCTAGGGGCATGGAAAGCCCAATATGCTGTCTCTTCATATAGGCCCTGAGAGGCCTTACCTGAGGACTGGGCTCAGGCTGAGGGTCACAATGTGTGTTTGTGACCAATGTGACCCGCAAGCATGGGCTGGGCCTCATGGGCCACGCTTGTTTCAACTACACTGAACGTTGGACAACATGCCAAGCACAAGGTTTCTTGCCATGGGGAAAGAGTTCTGATTTCTGCATCATTTTCAACCCTGGGCAGTGGTTGGAGATAAGGTCTAGGTTCTGGAGCCTGAAAACCGCAGTTGGGAAGAGATGACGACCTAAGGCCATGGCGGGTCCGATGTGCTCAGTATGCGGCCTGCTGTCTGGGTGGGACCAGGAGGTCCAGGCTCAGGCTGGGTCAGAAGGGGAAATAGTGCCCAGGTCAGCCTATATGTTTGGGGTACAGCCGAATAGCGTGCAGGTTGATCCTCATTTGCGGTTTCGGGGTAGCCCTGAGGGCAATGTTTGACTTCTGTAGGGCAGGCAGAGTGCGGCATTGTAGTTCTGGATTGCCCAACGGGAGGGCTTGTGGGCCAGTAGTCTGAGGACAGAGTCTGAGAACCCAAGCTAGGCCTAGGTTTCTGGGTGAGGATATGGCAGGCACAATCTACAGACCTCAATAGAGATTTCGTGCATCTGAAGTCAGGGCAAGGATTAGACTATCGCTCAGGTTGGACTTTCTGCCCTGATGGCCCTTTCTTGAAGGGGGTTGGATCACGAGGACATGGGGGTTTTCCCACGATGGGAGTTGTGAGAAGCTCCAAACTGCAAAGATTCTTCTGCAGGACAATTGAGACCTGTTGGTTGGCTCCAGGCCAACGAACCCGAGCAGGGTTCTAAGGATGGATGGCTGGGTAGCCCACCTCGCATTCCAATTGTCTCCAAGCAAAAAGACAGGTTAGATCTGCTGGATGTGGGGGGCAACCGAGGAGGCTGAGTTGAAATGGACTCTCCTGTGGATGTGTCCTAATATGTTTTTGTGTCTATGGAGACCTTGGAATGAAGCGGTGGCCCTGGGGCCCTGAAGGGTTCTCCTAAACAGAGGCTTTGACACAGCTCCAACGTGCATGTTTCCCATGTGTAGATGAGATTTGTTCTGATGGGTGAGTCAAGAAACAGCCATATGCTGGTATTGAAATCCAGGCCTCTGAGAAGAGATGCCTGGAAACCAAAGCAATGGATCCGATTAGTGCCTAGGGGCCTGTTCGTATCTTTTTGCCTCTGGGGACATCAGTCTACGGGTCTGAGTGCAGGTAGGTGCTCAGATGGGCTCAGATTGCCCCTGTTTGTCCTGGGAAGCCACAACTATTGGGATGGCCTCAGGGACTTTGGAGGTTATCCTATTAGTAGGGTTGTGGCCATTGGAATGGGCACATACAATTCCCTTGGAGAGGGCAAGTACAGTCCTCAGGTTTGGCTCCAGGGCCCTGAGCCTGTAGGGTGTGTAGGCCAGAGCTGTTTGGACAGTTGTCTGAAAACAAAAACTCGGCTTATGTTTTGGGTCATAGGTGGCAGGACTGATCTACAGACCATGAGGAGAACACTTCGGGATATGAAAAAAGGGCGAGTGTGAGGCTCTTGCTCAAGTTTTTGTCTCTGGATATCGTGTCACTCATGGTCGTGAAATTGCCGGGTGACATCATGGGAAATGGACGAGTCTTACTCTCTTGGGGTTAGGACCCGTCCAAAGAGTTTGGGGTCATTCTGGGGATGGAAGAAGTCCGTTTTTTTGTTGTTTTCGTCTTGTTTCATTTTGTTTTTCAACCTCAGATGTCCCACCAAATGAGGGATTCCAGAGTAGAGCCCTGGGGTAGGACGACTGGACAACCAGAAATCTGGTTAAAAATTGGGGACTAGGGACATGTCAATCCCATTATGACATCTAATGGTCCAGCCACTGAGAGGACTTACTAGAGGACAGGACTCACGCTGAGGTCACAATGCGTGTTTATGCTCTCGTCGCACTCATGAATGGGCGGGGCCTCAGGGTGAATGCTGGTTTCTCCTACACTGAACATTGGACAACATGCCAACCACAAGGTTTCTTACCATGGGTCAGGAAGAGTTCTGATTTCTGCATCACAGTCACCCGTGGGCAGTGATTGGAGATAAGGTCTAGGTTCTGAAGCCTGAAAAAGGGGTAGGGAAGAGATGATGACCTAAGGCCATGGCAGGTCTGATGTGCTCAGCGCGCGGTCAGCTGTCTGGGTGTTGGTCAGCAGGTCCGGGCTCAGGTTGTGTCAGACAGTGCATTAGTGTTCAGGTTAGACTATATAATTTGGGTACATTCGAGTGCCGTGTAGATTTATCTTCATTTAAGCTGCCTGGGCTGCTCATTAGGCAATATATTTTTTCTAGAGGGCAGGCAGAGTGCTTCATTGTCGGTCCAGAATTGCCGAACTTGAGGGCTTCGGGGCCAGGAGAGTGAGGACGGATGTCTGAGAACACAAGCTAGACTTCGGATTCAGGGTGAGGGCACGGCAGGTACCCCCTGCAGATATGAACCAATATCTCATGCATCTGAAGTCAGGGCGAGGATCCGAAGTTGGCTCAGGTTGGAGTTTCTGTGCATGACGGCCCCTTCATGAAGGGAGCGGCATCTCGAGGCCATGGAGGTTTTCCACGTTGGGAGATGTGGGATGCCCCCTTCAAGGATTCCTTCTGCGGGAAAATTGAGACCTGTTGGTCAGCTCCAGGACATCCCATATGGAATGACTCCAAAGCACTGTTCGAGGATGGATGCCTGGGAAGTCCGCCTCGCCTTCCAATTGTCTCCTAGCAACAAGACAGTTTAGATCTAATGGATCTGCGGGAGCAACCGGGGTGGCTGAGTTGAAATGCACTTTCCAGAGGATGGGTCCTAACGTGTGTTTGTGTCCATGAGGGCCTTGGAATGGGGAGGTGGCACCGGGACCCTGAAGTATTCTCCTAAGCTTTGGCATAGCTCCCATGCACAAGTTTCCTTGTGGAGACGAGATTTGTTCTGATGGGTGCCTCAGGAAATCCCCTCTGCTGGTATTGGAATCCAGACTTTTGAGGAGACATGCCTGTAAAACAAAGCAATGGATCCGATAATGGCCTCGGGTCCTGTCTGGTTCAATCTTCTTGGTATGAGTGGAGGTCGATAAGTGGAGGGAGATGCTCAGCTGGTATCAACCGCCCTTTTTTGTCCCGGGCGACCTACACTATTGGGATGGCCTCAGGGACTTTGGAGGGTTCTCCTAATTTGTACGATTTTTGACAATTGAATGGGCAGAATTCCCATGGATTGGTGGGGGCAGTCCTAATGTGTGGCTCCAGGGTCCCCAGATTGGAGGGAGTGTGGCCCAGGACTTTGAGGACAGAAGACTGAAAATACAAACTCAGCTTAATTTTGGAGACGTAGATATGGCACGCCCGATGTACAAACCATGAGAAGAACTCTTCAGGATATGAAGAATGAGCGAGTCTGAGTCGCTTGCTCAGGCTTTTGTCCCTGGATTTTGTTTCAGCGATGGCCGTGGAATGTTGGGGAGGTCTCATGGGCCATGGACGAATCTTCCTCTCTGTGGATTTGGCCCGATCTCAATTGTTTTTCGTAGGTCTGTGGGATGGGAGGACTCCTTTCAGGTTTGTTACCTCTGGTGTCCCACCAAAAGAGGAATTCCAAAGCAGAGCCCTGGGGAAGACGGAAGAGACACCTCGAACTATGGTTAAAAATTGGGGCCTAGGGGCATGGAAAGCCCAATATGCTGTCTCTTCATATAGGCCCTGAGAGGCCTTACCTGAGGACTGGGCTCAGGCTGAGGGTCACAATGTGTGTTTGTGACCAATGTGACCCGCAAGCATGGGCTGGGCCTCATGGGCCACGCTTGTTTCAACTACACTGAACGTTGGACAACATGCCAAGCACAAGGTTTCTTGCCATGGGGAAAGAGTTCTGATTTCTGCATCATTTTCAACCCTGGGCAGTGGTTGGAGATAAGGTCTAGGTTCTGGAGCCTGAAAACCGCAGTTGGGAAGAGATGACGACCTAAGGCCATGGCGGGTCCGATGTGCTCAGTATGCGGCCTGCTGTCTGGGTGGGACCAGGAGGTCCAGGCTCAGGCTGGGTCAGAAGGGGAAATAGTGCCCAGGTCAGCCTATATGTTTGGGGTACAGCCGAATAGCGTGCAGGTTGATCCTCATTTGCGGTTTCGGGGTAGCCCTGAGGGCAATGTTTGACTTCTGTAGGGCAGGCAGAGTGCGGCATTGTAGTTCTGGATTGCCCAACGGGAGGGCTTGTGGGCCAGTAGTCTGAGGACAGAGTCTGAGAACCCAAGCTAGGCCTAGGTTTCTGGGTGAGGATATGGCAGGCACAATCTACAGACCTCAATAGAGATTTCGTGCATCTGAAGTCAGGGCAAGGATTAGACTATCGCTCAGGTTGGACTTTCTGCCCTGATGGCCCTTTCTTGAAGGGGGTTGGATCACGAGGACATGGGGGTTTTCCCAAGATGGGAGTTGTGAGAAGCTCCAAACTGCAAAGATTCTTCTGCAGGACAATTGAGACCTGTTGTTTGACTCCAGGCCAACGATTCTGAGCAGGGTTCTAAGGATGGATAGCTAGGTAGCCCACCTCGCATTCCAATCGTCTCCAAGCAACAAGACAGGTTATATCTGCTGGATGTGGGGGGCAACCGAGGAGGCTGAGTTGAAATGGACTCTCCTGTGGATGTGTCCTAATATGTTTTTGTGTCTATGGAGACCTTGGAATGAAGCGGTGGCCCTGGGGCCCGGAAGGGTTCTCCTAAACAGAGGCTTTGACACAGCTCCAACGTGCATGTTTCCCATGTGTAGATGAGATTTGTTCTGATGGGTGAGTCAAGAAACAGCCATATGCTGGTATTGAAATCCAGGCCTCTGAGGAGAGATGCCTGGAAACCAAAGCAATGGATCCGATGAGTGCCTAGGGTCCTGTTCGTTCCTTTTTACCTCTGGGGACATCAGTCTACGGGTCTGAGTGCAGGTAGGTGCTCAGATGGGCTCAGATTGCCCCTGTTTGTCCTGGGAAGCCACAACTATTGGGATGGCCTCAGGGACTTTGGAGGTTATCCTATTAGTAGGGTTGTGGCCATTGGAATGGGCACATACAATTCCCTTGGAGAGGGCAAGTACAGTCCTCAGGTTTGGCTCCAGGGCCCTGAGCCTGTAGGGTGTGTAGGCCAGAGCTGTTTGGACAGTTGTCTGAAAACACAAACTCGGCTTATGTTTTGGGTCATAGGTATGGCAGGACTGATCTACAGACCATGAGGAGAACACTTCGGGATATGAAAAGAGGGCAAGTGTGAGGCTCTTGCTCAAGTTTTTGTCTCTGGATATCGTGTCACTCATGGTCGTGAAATTGCCGGGTGACTTCATGGGAAATGGACGAGTCTTACTCTCTGGGGGTTCGGTCCCGACCAAAGAGTTTGGGGTCATTCTGGGGATGGAAGAAGTCCGTTTTTTTGTTGTTCTTGTCGATTTGTTTCATTTTGTTTTTCAACCTCAGATGTCCCACCAAATGAGGGATTCCAGAGTAGAGCCCTGGGGTGGGGCGACTGGACAACCAGAAATCTGGTTAAAAATTGGGGACTAGGGACATGTCAAGCCCATTATGACATCGAATGGTCCAGCCACTGAGAGGACTTACTAGAGGACAGGACTCACGCTGAGGTCACAATGCGTGTTTATGCTCTCCTCGCACTCAAGAATGGGCGGGGCCTCAGGGTGAATGCTCTTTTCTCCTACACTGAACGTTGGACAACATGCCAACCACAAGGATTCTTGCCATGGGTCAGGAAGAGTTCTGATTTCTGCATCACAGTCACTCGTAGGCAGTGATTGGAGATAAGGTCTAGGTTCTGAAGCCTGAAAACTGAGGTAGGGAAGAGATGATGACCTAAGGCCATGGCGGGTCTGATGTGCTCAGGGTGCGGTCAGCTGTCTGGGTGTTGGTCAGCAGGTCCGGGCTCAGGTTGTGTCAGACAGTGCATTATTGCCCAGGTTAGACTATATAATTTGGGTACATTCGAGTGCTGTGAAGGTTTATCCTCATTTAAGCTGCCTGGGCTGCTCATTAGGCAATATATTTTTTCTAGAGGGCAGGCAGAGTGCTTCATTGTCGGTCCGGAATTGCCAACCTTGAGGGCTTCGGGGCCAGGAGAGTGCAGACGGAAATCTGAGAACACAAGCTAGACTTCGGATTCAGGGTGAGGGCACGGCATGTACCCCCTGCAGATCTGAACCAATATCTCATGCATCTGAAGTCAGGGCGAGGATCCGACGTTGGCGCAGGTTGGAGGTTCTGTGCATGACGGCCCCTTCATGAAGGGAGCGGAATCTCGAGGCCATGGAGGTTTTCCACGTTGGGAGATGTGGGATGCCCCCTTCAAGGATTCCTTCTGCGGGACAATTGAGACCTGTTGGACAGCTCCAGGACATCCCATATGGAATGACTCCAGAGCACCGTTCGAGGATGGATGCCTGGGAAGTTCGCCTCGCCTTCCAATTCTGTCCTAGCAACAAGACAGTTTAGATCTAATGGATCTGCGGGAGCAACCGGGGTGGCTGAGTTGAAATGCACTTTCCAGAGGATGGGTCCTAATGTGTGTTTGTGTCCATGAGGGCCTTGGTATGGGGAGGTGGCACGGGGACCCTGAAGTATTCTCCTAGGCTTTGGCATAGCTCCCATGCACATGTTTCCTTGTGGAGAAGAGATTTGTTCTGATGCGTGCCTCAGGAAATCCCCTCTGCTGGTATTGGAATCCAGGCTTTTGAGGAGACATGGCTGTAAACCAAAGCAATGGATCCGATAATGGCCTCGGGTCCTGTCTGGTTCAATATTCTTGGTATGAGTGGAGGTTGATGAGTGGAGGTAGATTCTCAGCTGGTATCAACCGCCCTTTTTTGTCGCAGGCGACCTACACTATTGGGATGGCCTCAGGGACTTTGCAGGGCTCTTCTAATTTGTACGACTTTTGACAATGGAATGGGCAGAATTCCCATGGATTGGTGGGGGCAGTCCTAATGTGTGGCTCCAGGGGCCCCAGCATGGAGGGAGTGTGGCCCAGGACTTTGAGGACAGAAGACTGAAAACACAAACTCAGCTTAAGTTTGGGGACGTAGGTATGGCACGCCTGATGTACAAACCATGAGAAGAACTCTTCAGGATATGAAGAATGAGCGAGTCTGAGGAGCTTGCTCAGGCTTTTGTCTCTGGATTTTGTTTCAGCAATGGCCGTGGAATGTTGGGGAGGTCTCATTGGCCACGGACGTATCTTCCTCTCTGAGGATTTGGCCCGATCCCAATTGTTTTTCGTCTATCTGTGGGATGGGCGGACTCCTTTCAGGTTTGTTACCTCTGGTGTCCCACCAAAAGAGGAATTCCAAAGCAGAGCCCTGGGGAAGAGTGAAGGGACAACCCGAACTATGGTTAAAAATTGGGGCCTAGGGGCATGGCAAGCCCAATATGCTGTCTCTTCATATAGGCCCTGAGAGGCCTTACCTGAGGACTGGGCTCAGGCTGAGGGTAACAATGTGTGTTTGTGACCAATGTGGCCGGCAAGCATGGGCTGGGCCTCATGGGCCACGCTTGTTTCAACTACACTGAACGTTGGACAACATGCCAACCACAAGGTTTCTTGCCATGGGGAAAGAGTTCTGATTTCTGCATCATTTTCAACCCTGGGCAGTGGTTGGAGATAAGGTCTAGGTTCTGGAGCCTGAAAACCGCAGTTGGGAAGAGATGACGACCTAAGGCCATGGCGGGTCCGATGTGCTCAGTGTGCGGCCAGCTGTCTGGGTGGGACCAGGAGGTCCAGGCTCAGCCTGGGTCAGAAAGGGAAATAGTGCCCAGGTCAGCCTATATGTTTGGGGTACAGCCGATTGGCGTGCAGGTGGATCCTCATTTGGGGTTTCAGGGTAGCCCTGAGGGCAATGTTTTACTTCTGTAGGGCAGGCAGAGTGCGGCATTGTAGTTCTGGATTGCCAAACTGGAGGGCTTGTGGGCCAGTAGTCTGAGGACGGAGTATGAGAACCCAAGCTAGGCCTAGGTTTCTGGGTGAGGATATGGCAGGCACAATCTACAGACCTCAATCGAGATCTCGTGCATCTGAAGTCAGGGCAAGTATCAGACGATCGCTCAGGTTGGACTTTCTGCCCTGATGGCCCTTTCTTGAAGGGGGTTGGATCACGAGGACATGGGGGTTTTCCCACGATGGGAGTTGTGAGAAGCTCCTAACTGCTAAGATTCTTCTGCAGGACAATTGAGACCTGTTGGTTGGCTCCAGGCCAACGATTCCGAGCAGGGTTCTAAGGATGGATGGCTGGGTAGCCCACCTCGCATTCCAATTGTCTCCAAGCAAAAGACAGGTTAGATCTGCTGGATGTGGGGGCAACCGAGGAGACTGAGTTGAAATGGACACTCCTGGGGATGTGTCCTAATATGTTTTTGTGTCTATGGAGACCATGGAATGAAGCGGTGGCCCTGGGGCCCTGAAGGGTTCTCCTAAACAGAGGCTTTGACACAGCGCCAACGTGCATGTTTCCCATGTGTAGATGATATTTGTTATGATGGGTGAGTCAAGAAACAGCCATATGCTGGTATTGAAATCCAGGCCTCTGAGGAGAGATGCCTGGAAACCAAAGCAATGGATCCGATGAGTGCCTAGGGGCCTGTTCATTCCTTTTTACTTCTGGGGACATCAGTCTACGGGTCTGAGTGCAGGTAGGTGCTCAGATGGGCTCAGATTGCCCCTGTTTGTCCTGGGAAGCCACAACTATTGGGATGGCCTCAGGGACTTTGGAGGTTATCCTATTAGTAGGGTTGTGGCCATTGGAATGGGCACATACAATTCCCTTGGAGAGGGCAAGTACAGTCCTCAGGTTTGGCTCCAGGGCCCTGAGCCTGTAGGGTGTGTAGGCCAGAGCTGTTTGGACAGTTGTCTGAAAACACAAACTCGGCTTATGTTTTGGGTCATAGGTATGGCAGGACTGATCTACAGACCATGAGGAGAACACTTCGGGATATGAAAAAAGGGCGAGTGTGAGGCTCTTGCTCAAGTTTTTGTCTCTGGATATCGTGTCACTCATGGTCGTGAAATTGCCGGGTGACTTCATGGGAAATGGACGAGTCTTACTCTCTGGGGGTTTGGTCCCGTCCAAAGAGTTTGCGGTCATTCTGGGGATGGAAGAAGTCCGTTTTTTTGTTGTTCTTGTCGATTTGTTTCATTTTGTTTTTCAACCTCAGATGTCCCACCAAATGAGGGATTCCAGAGTAGAGCTCTGTGGTGGGGTGACTGGACAACTAGAAATCTGTTGAAATATTGGGGACTAGGGACATGTCAAGCCCATTATGACATCTAATGGTCCAGCCACAGAGATGACTTACTAGAGGACAGGACTCACACTGAGGTCACAATGCGTGTTTATGCTCTCCTCGCACTCAAGAATGGGCGGGGCCTCAGGGTGAATGCTCTTTTCTCCTACACAGAACGTTGGACAACATGCCAACCACAAGGTTTCTTGCCATGGGTCAGGAAGAGTTCTGATTTCTGCATCACAGTCACCCGTGGGCAGTGATGGAGATAAGGTCTAGGTTCTGAAGCCTGAAAACTGAGGTAGGGAAGAGATGATGACCTAAGGCCATGGCGTGTCTGATGTGCTCAGGTTGCGGTCAGCTGTCTGGGTGTTGGTCAGCAGGTCCGGGCTCAGGTTGTGTCAGACAGTGCATTAGTGCCCAGGTTAGACTATATAATTTGGGTACATTCGAGTGCCGTGTAGGTTTATCCTCATTTAAGCTGCCTGGGCTGCTCATTAGGCAATATATTTTTTCTAGAGGGCAGGCAGAGTGCTTCATTGTCGGTCCGGTATTGCCAAACTTGAGGGCTTCGAGGCCAGGAGAGTGAGGACGGAAGTCTGAGAACACAAGCTAGACTTCGGATTCAGGGTGAGGGCACTGCAGGTACCCCGTGCAGATCTGAACTAATATCTCATGCATCTGAAGTCAGGGCGAGGATCCGACGTTGGCTCAGGTTGCAGTTTCTGTGCATGACGGCTCCTTCATGAAGGGAGCGGAATCTCGAGGCCATGGAGGTTTTCCACGTTGGGAGATGTGGGATGCCCCCTTCAAGGATTCCTTCTGCGGGACAATTGAGACCTGTTGGACAGCTCCAGGACATCCCATATGGAATGACTCCTGAGCACCGTTCGAGGATGGATGCCTGGGAAGTCCGCCTCGCCTTCCAATTGTCCCCTAGCAACAAGACAGTTTAGATCTAATGGATCTGCGGGAGCAACCCGGGGGGCTGAGTTGAAATGCACTTTCCAGAGGATCGGTCCTAACGTGTGTTTGTGTCCATGAGGGCCTTGGAATGGGGAGGTGGCACCGGGACCCTGAAGTATTCTCCTAAGCTTTGGCATAGCTCCCATGCACAAGTTTCCTTGTGGAGACGAGATTTGTTCTGATGGGTGCCTCAGGAAATCCCCTCTGCTGGTATTGGAATGCAGGCTTTTGAGAAGACATGCCTGTAAACCAAAGTAATGGATTTGATAATGGCCTCGGGTCCTGTCTGATTCAATCTTCTTGGTATGAGTGGAGGTAGATGAGTGGAGGTAGATGCTCAGCCGGTATCAACCGCCCTTTTTTGTCCCGGGCGACCTACACTATTGGGATGGCCTCAGGGACTTTGGAGGGTTCTCCTAATTTGTACGATGTTTGACAATGGAATGGGCAGAATTCCCATGGATTGGGTGGGGGCAGTCCTAATGTGTGGCTCCAGGGGCCCCAGCCTGGAGGGAGTGTGGCCCAGGACTTTGAGGACAGAAGACTGAAAACACAAACTCAGCTTAAGTTTGGGGACGTAGGTATGGCACGCCCGATCTACAAACCATGAGAAGAACTCTTCAGGATATGAAGAATGAGCGAGTCTGAGGAGCTTGCTCAGGCTTTTGTCTTTGGATTTTGTTTCAGCGATGGCCGTGGAATGTTGGGGAGGTCTCATAGGCCATGGACGTATCTTCCTCTCTGTGGAATTGGCACTATCCCAATTGTTTTTCGTCAATCTGTGGGATGGGCGGACTCCTTTCAGGTTTGTTACCTCTGGTGTCCCACCAAAAGAGGAATTCCAAAGCAGAGCCCTGGGGAAGAGTGAAGGGACAACCCGAACTATGGTTAAAAATTGGGGCCTAGGGGCATGGCAAGCCCAATATGCTGTCTCTTCATATAGGCCCTGAGAGGCCTTACCTGAGGACTGGGCTCAGGCTGAGGGTTACAATGTGTGTTTGTGACCAATGTGGCCCGCAAGCATGGGCTGGGCCTCATGGTCCACGCTTGTTTCAACTACACTGAACGTTGGACAACATGCCAACCACAAAGTTTCTTGCCATGGGGAAAGAGTTCTGATTTCTGCATCATTTTCAACCCTGGGCAATGGTTGGAGATAAGGTCTAGGTTCTGGAGCTTGAAAACCGCAGTTGGGAAGAGATGACGACCTAAGGCCATGGCGGGTCCGATGTGCTCAGTGTGCGGCCAGCTGTCTGGGTGGGACCAGGGGGTCCAGGCTCAGGCTGGGTCAGAAGGGGAAATAGTGCCCAGGTCAGCCTATATGGTTGGGGTACAGCCGATTGGCGTGCAGGTTGATTCTCATTTGGGGTTTCGGGGTAGCCCTGAGGGCAATGTTTTACTTCTGTAGGGCAGGCAGAGTGCGGCATTGTAGTTCTGGATTGCCAAACTGGAGGGCTTGTGGGCCAGTAGTCTGAGGACAGAGTCTGAGAACCCAAGCTAGGCCTAGGTTCTGGGTGAGGATATGGCAGGCACAATCTACAGACCTCAATCGAGATCTCGTGCATCTGAAGTCAGGGCAAGGATCAGACGATCGCTCAGGTTGGACTTTCTGCCCTGATGGCCCTTTCTTGAAGGGGGTTGGATCACGAGGACATGGGGGTTTTCCCACGATGGGAGTTGTGAGAAGCTCCAAACTGCAAAGATTCTTCTGCAGGACAATTGAGACCTGTTGCTTGGCTCCAGGCCAACGATTCCGAGCAGGGTCCTAAGGATGGATGGCTGGGTAGCCCACCTCGCATTCCAATGGTCTCCAAGCAACAAGACAGGTTAGATCTGCTGGATGTGGGGGGCAACCGAGGAGGCTGAGTTGAAATGGACTCTCCTGTGGATGTGTCCTAATATGTTTTTGTGTCTATGGAGACCTTGGAATGAAGCGGTGGCCTTGGGGCCCTGAAGGGTTCTCCTAAACAGAGGCTTTGACACAGCTCCAACGTGCATGTTTCCCATGTGTAGATGAGATTTGTTCTGATGGGTGTGTCAAGAAACAGCCATATGCTGGTATTGAAATCCAGGCCTCTGAGGAGAGATGCCTGGAAACCAAAGCAATGGATCCGATTAGTGCCTAGGGTCCTGTTCGTTCCTTTTTACCTCTGGGGACATCAGTCTACGGGTCTGAGTGCAGCTAGGTGCTCAGATGGGCTCAGATTGCCCCTGTTTGTCCTGGGAAGCCACAACTATTGGGATGGCCTCAGAGACTTTGGAGGTTATCCTACTAGTAGGTTGTGGCCATTGGAATGGGCACATACAATTCCCTTGGAGAGGGCAAGTACAGTCCTCAGGTTTGGCTCCAGGGCCCTGAGCCTGTAGGGTGTGTAGGCCAGAGCTGTTTGGACAGTTGTCTGAAAACACAAACTCGGCTTATGTTTTGGGTCATAGGTATGGCAGGACTGATCTACAGACCATGAGGAGAACACTTCGGGATATGAAAAAAGGGCGAGTGTGAGGCTCTTGCTCAAGTTTTTGTCTCTGGATATCGTGTCACTCATGGTCGTGAAATTGCCGGGTGACTTCATGGGAAATGGACGAGTCTTACTCTCTGGGGGTTCGGTCCCGTCCAAAGAGTTTGGGGTCATTCTGGGTATGGAAGAAGTCCGTTTTTTTGTTGTTGTTGTCGATTTGTTTCATTTTGTTTTTCAACCTCAGATGTCCCACCAAATGAGGGATTCCAGAGTAGAGCCCTGGGGTGGGGCGACTGGACAACCAGAAATCTGGTTAAAAATTGGGGACTAGGGACATGTCAAGCCCATTATGACATCTAATGGTCCAGCCACAGAGATGACTTACTAGAGGACAGGACTCACGCTGAGGTCACAATGCGTGTTTATGCTCTCGTCGCACGCAAGAATGGGCGGGGCCTCAGGGTGAATGCTGGTTTCTCCTACACTGAACGTTGGACAACATGCCAACCACAAGGTTTCTTGCCATGGGTCAGGAAGAGTTCTGATTTCTGCATCACAGTCACCCGTTGGCAGTGATTGGAGATAAGGTCTAGGTTCTGAAGCCTGAAAACTGAGGTAGGGAAGAGATGATGACCTAAGGCCAGGGCGGGTCTGATGTGCTCAGCGTGCGGTCAGCTGTCTGGGTGTTGGTCAGCAGGTCCGGGCTCAGGTTGTGTCAGACAGTGCATTAGTGCCCAGGTTAGACTATATAATTTGGGTACATTCGAGTGCCATGTAGGTATATCCTCATTTAAGCTGCCTGGGCTGCTCATTAGGCAATATATTTTTTCTAGAGGGCAGGCAGAGTGCTTTATTGTCGGTCCGGAATTGCCAAACTTGAGGGCTTCGGGGCCAGGAGAGTGAGGACGGAAGTCTGAGAACACAAGCTAGACTTCGGATTCAGGGTGAGGGCACGGCAGGTACCCCCTGCAGATCTGAACCAATATCTCAAGCATCTGAGTCAGGGCGAGGATCCGACGTTGGCTCAGGTTGGAGTTTCTGTGCATGACGGCCCCTTCATGAAGGGAGCGGAATCTCGAGGCCATGGAGGTTTTCCACGTTGGGAGATGTGGGATGCCCCCTTCAAGGATTCCTTCTGCGGGACAATTGAGACCTGTTGGACAGCTCCAGGACATCCCATATGGAATGACTCCAGAGCACCGTTCCAGGATGGATGCCTGGGAAGTCCGCCTCCCCTCCAATTGTCTCCTAGCAACAAGAGAGTTTAGATCTAAAGGATCTGCGGGAGCAACCGGGGTGGCTGAGTTGAAATGCACTTTCCAGAGGATGGGTCCTAACGTGTGTTTGTGTTCATGCGGGCCTTGGTATGAAGAGGTGGCACCGGGACCCTGAAGTATTCTCCTAAGCTTTGGCTTAGCTCCCATGCACAAGTTTCTTTGTGGAGACGAGATTTGTTCGGATGGGTGCCTCAGGAAATATCCTCTGCTGGTATTGGAATCCAAGCTTTTGAGGAGACATGCCTGTAAACCAAAGCAATGGATCCGATAATGGTCTCGGGTCCTGTCTGGTTCAATCTTCTTGGTATGAGTGGAGGTAGATGAGTGGAGGTAGATGCTCACCCGGTATCAACCGCCCTTTTTGTCCCGGGCGACCTACACTATTGGGATGGCCTCAGGGACTTTGGAGGGTTCTCCTAATTTGTACGATTTTTGACAATGGAATGGGCAGAATTCCCATGGATTGGGTGGGGGCAGTCCTAATGTGTGGCTCCAGGGGCCCCAGCCTGGAGGGAGTGTGGCCCAGGACTTTGAGGACAGAAGACTGAAAACACAAACTCAGCTTAAGTTTGGGGACGTAGGTACGGCACGCCCGATCTACAAACCCTGAGAAGAACTCTTCAGGATATGAAGAATGAGCGAGTCTGAGGCGCTTGCTCAGGCTTTTGTCTCTGGATTTTGTTTCAGCTTTGGCCGTGGAATGTTGGGGAGGTCTCATGGGCCATGGATGAATCTTCCTCTCTGTGGATTTGGCCCTATCCCAATTGTTTTTCGTCAATCTGTGGGATGGGAGGACTCCTTTCAGGTTTGTTACCTCTGGTGTCCCACCAAAAGAGGAATTCCAAAGCAGAGCCCTGGGGAAGAGTGAAGGGACAACCCGAACTATGTTTAAAAATTGGGGCCTATGGGCATGGCAAGCCCAATATGCTGTCTCTTCATATAGGCCCTGAGAGGCCTTACCTGAGGACTGGGCTCAGGCTGAGGGTTACAATGTGTGTTTGTGACCAATGTGGCCCGCAAGCATGGGCTGGGCCTCATGGGCCACGCTTGTTTCAACTACACTGAACGTTGGACAACATGCCAACCACAAGGTTTCTTGCCATGGGGAAAGAGTTCTGATTTCTGCATCATTTTCAACCCTGGGCAGTGGTTGGAGATAAGGTCTAGGTTCTGGAGCCTAAAAAACCGCAGTTGGGAAGAGATGACGACCTAAGGCCATGGCGGGTCCGATGTGCTCAGTGTGCGGCCAGCTGTCTGGGTGGGACCAGGAGGTCCAGGCTCAGGCTGGGTCAGAAGGGGAAATAGTGCCCAGGTCAGCCTATATGTTGGGGTACAGCCGAATGGCGTGCAGGTTGATCCGCATTTGGGGTTTCGGGGTAGCCCTGAGGGCAATGTTTTACTTCTGTAGGGCAGGCAGAGAGCGGCATTGTAGTTCTGGATTGCCCAACTGGAGGGCTTGTGGGCCAGTAGTCTGAGGACGGAGTCTGAGAACCCAAGCTAGGCCTAGGTTTCTGGGTGAGGATATGGCAGGCACAATCTACAGACCTCAATCGAGATCTCGTGCATCTGAAGTCAGGGCAAGGATCAGACGATCGCTCAGGTTAGACTTTCTGCCCTGATGGCCCTTTCTTGAAGGGGGTTGGATCACGAGGACATGGGGGTTTTCCCACGATGGGAGTTGTGAGAAGCTCCAAACTGCAAAGATTCTTCTGCAGGACAATTGAGACCTGTTGGTTGGCTCCAGGCCAACGATTCCGAGCAGGGTTCTAAGGATGGATGGCTGGGTAGCCCACCTCGCATTCCAATGGTCTCCAAGCAACAGGACAGGTTAGATCTGCTGGAATGTGGGGGGCAACCGAGGAGGCTGAGTTGAAATGGACTCTCCTGTGGATGTGTCCTAATATGTTTTTGTGTCTATGGAGACCTTGGAATGAAGCGGTGGCCTTGGGGCCCTGAAGGGTTCTCCTAAACAGAGGCTTTGACACAGCTCCAACGTGCATGTTTCCCATGTGTAGAAGAGATTTGTTCCGATGGGTGAGTCAAGAAACAGCCATATGCTGGTATTGAAATCCAGGCCTCTGAGGAGAGATGCCTGGAAACCAAAGCAATGGATCCGATTAGTGCCTAGGGGCCTGTTCGTTCCTTTTTACGTCTGGGGACATCAGTCTACGGGTCTGAGTGCAGGTAGGTGCTCAGATGGGCTCAGATTGCCCCTGTTTGTCCTGGGAAGCCACAACTATTGGGATGGCCTCAGGGACTTTGGAGGTTATCCTACTATTAGGGTTTTGGCCATTGGAATGGGCACATACAATTCCCTTGGAGAGGGCAAGTACAGTCCTCAGGTTTGGCTCCAGGGCTCTGAGCCTGTAGGGTGTGTAGGCCAGAGCTGTTTGGACAGTTGTCCGAAAACACAAACTCGGCTTATGTTTTGGGTCATAGGTATGGCACGACTGATATACAGACCATGAGGAGAACACTTCTGGATATGAAAAAAGGGCAAGTGTGAGGCTCTTGCTCAAGTTTTTGTCTCTGGATATCGTGTCACTCATGGTTGTGAAACTGCCGGGTGACTTCATGGGAAATGGACCAGTCTTACTCTCTGGGGGTTCGGTCCCGTCCAAAGAGTTTGGGGTCATTCTGGGGATCGAAGAAGTCCGTTTTTTTGTTGTTGTTGTCGATTTGTTTCATTTTGTTTTTCAAGCTCAGTTCTCCCACCAAATGAGGCATTCCAGAGTAGAGCCCTGGGTTGGGGCGACTGGACAACCAGAAATCTGGTTAAAAATTGGGGACTAGGGACATGTCAAGCCCATTATGACATCTAATGGTCCAGCCACTGAGAGGACTTACTAGAGGACAGGACTCACGTTGATGTCACAATGCGTGTTTATGCTCTCGTCGCACGCAACAATGGGCGGGGCCTCAGGGTGAATGCTGGATTCTCCTACACTGAACGTTGGACAACATGCCAACCACAAGGTTTCTTGCCATGGGTCAGGAAGAGTTCTGATTTCTGCATCACAGTCACCCGTGGGCAGTGATTGGAGATAAGGTCTAGGATCTGAAGCCTGAAAACTGAGGTAGGGAAGAGATGATGACCTAAGGCCATGGCGGGTCTGATGTGCTCAGCGTGCGGACAGCTGTCTGGGTGTTGGTCAGCAGGTCCGGGCTCAGGTTGTGTCAGACAGTGCATTAGTGCCCAGGTTAGACTATATAATTTGGGTACATTCGAGTGCCGTGTAGGTTTATCCTCATTTAAACTGCCTGGGCTGCTCATTAGGCAATATATTTTTTCTAGAGGGCAGGCAGAGTGCTTCATTGTCGGTCCGGAATTGCCAAAGTAGAGGGCTTCGGGGCCAGGAGAGTGAGGACGGAAGTCTGAGAACACAAGCTAGACTTCGGATTCAGGGTGAGGGCACGGCAGGTACCCCCTGCAGATCTGAACCAATATCTCATGCATCTGAAGTCAGGGCGAGGATCCGACGTTGGCTCAGGTTGGAGTTTCTGTGCATGACGGCCCCTTCATGAAGGGAGCGGAATCTCGAGGCCATGGAGGTTTTCCACGTTGGGAGATGTGGGATGCCCCCTTCAAGGATTCCTTCTGCGGGAAAATTGAGACCTGTTGGACAGCTCCAGGACATCCCATATGGAATGACTACAGAGCACCGTTCGAGGATGGATGCCTGGGAAGTCCGCCTCCCCTCCAATTGTCTCCTAGCAACAAGAGAGTTTAGATCTAAAGGATCTGCGGGAGCAACCGGGGTGGCTGAGTTGAAATGCACTTACCAGAGTATGGGTCCTAACGTGTGTTTGTGTTCATGCGGGCCTTGGTATGAAGAGGTGGCACCGGGACCCTGAAGTATTCTCCTAAGCTTTGGCTTAGCTCCCATGCACAAGTTTCCTTGTGGAGACGAGATTTGTTCGGATGGGTGCCTCAGGAAATATCCTCTGCTGGTATTGGAATCCAAGCTTTTGAGGAGACATGCCTGTAAACCAAAGCAATGGATCCGATAATGGTCTCGGGTCCTGTCTGGTTCAATCTTCTTGGTATGAGTGGAGGTAGATGAGTGGAGGTAGATGCTCAGCCGGTATCAACCGCCCTTTTTGTCCCGGGCGACCTACACTATTGGGATGGCCTCAGGGACTTTGGAGGGTTCTCCTAATTTGTACGATTTTTGACAATGGAATGGGCAGAATTCCCATGGATTGGGTGGGGGCAGTCCTAATGTGTGGCTCCAGGGGCCCCAGCCTGGAGGGACTGTGGCCCAGGACTTTGAGGACAGAAGACTGAAAACACAAACTCAGCTTAAGTTTGGGGACGTAGGTACGGCACGCCCGATCTACAAACCCTGAGAAGAACTCTTCAGGATATGAAGAATGAGCGAGTCTGAGGCGCTTGCTCAGGCTTTTGTCTCTGGATTTTGTTTCAGCTTTGGCCGTGGAATGTTGGGGAGGTCTCATGGGCCATGGATGAATCTTCCTCTCTGTGGATTTGGCCCTATCCCAATTGTTTTTCGTCAATCTGTGGGATGGGAGGACTCCTTTCAGGTTTGTTACCTCAGGTGTCCCACCAAAAGAGGAATTCCAAAGCAGAGCCCTGGGGAAGAGTGAAGGGACAACCCGAACTATGTTTAAAAATTGGGGCCTAGGGGCATGGCAAGCCCAATATGCTGTCTCTTCATATAGGCCCTGAGAGGCCTTACCTGAGGACTGGGCTCAGGCTGAGGGTTACAATGTGTGTTTGTGACCAATGTGGCCCGCAAGCATGGGCTGGGCCTCATGGGCCATGCTTGTTTCAACTACACTGAACGTTGGACAACATGCCAACCACAAGGTTTCTTGCCATGGGGAAAGAGTTCTGAATTCTGCATCATTTTCAACCCGGGGCAGTGGTTGGAGATAAGGTCTAGGTTCTGGAGCCTAAAAAACCGCAGTTGGGAAGAGATGACGACCTAAGGCCATGGCGGGTCCGATGTGCTCAGTGTGCGGCCAGCTGTCTGGGTGGGACCAGGAGGTCCAGGCTCAGGCTGGGTCAGAAGGGGAAATAGTGCCCAGGTCACCCTATTTGTTTGGGGTACAGCCGAATGGCGTGCAGGTTGATCCTCATTTGGGGTTTCGGGGTAGCCCTGAGGGCAATGTTTTACTTCTGTAGGGCAGGCAGAGAGCGGCATTGTAGTTCTGGATTGCCCAACTGGAGGGCTTGTGGGCCAGTAGTCTGAGGACGGAGTCTGAGAACCCAAGCTAGGCCTAGGTTTCTGGGTGAGGATATGGCAGGCACAATCTACAGACCTCAATCGAGATCTCGTGCATCTGAAGTCAGGGCAAGGATCAGACGATCGCTCAGGTTGGACTTTCTGCCCTGATGGCCCTTTCTTGAAGGGGGTTGGATCACGAGGACATGGGGGTTTTCCCACGATGGGAGTTGTGAGAAGCTCCAAACTGCAAAGATTCTTCTGCAGGACAATTGAAACCTGTTGGTTGGCTCCAGGCCAACGATTCCGAGCAGGGTTCTAAGGATGGATGGCTCGGTAGCCCACCTCGCATTCCAATGGTCTCCAAGCAACAAGACAGGTTAGATCTGCTGGAATGTGGGGGGCAACCGAGGAGGCTGAGTTGAAATGGACTCTCCTGTGGATGTGTCCTAATATGTTTTTGTGTCTATGGAGACCTTGGAATGAAGCGGTGGCCCTGGGGCCCTGAAGGGTTCTCCTAAACAGAGGCTTTGACACAGCTCCAAAGTGCATGTTTCCAATGTGTAGATGAGATTTGTTCCGATGGGTGATCAAGAAACAGCCATATGCTGGTATTGAAATCCAGGCCTCTGAGGAGAGATGCCTGGAAACCAAAGCAATGGATCCGATTAGTGCCTAGGGGCCTGTTCGTTCCTTTTTACGTCCTGGGACATCAGTCTACGGGTCTGAGTGCAGGTAGGTGCTCAGATGGGCTCAGATTGCCCCTGTTTGTCCTGGGAAGCCACAACTATTGGAATGGCCTCAGGGACTTTGGAGGTTATCCTACTATTAGGGTTTTGGCCATTGGAATGGGCACATACAATTCCCTTGGAGAGGGAAAGTACAGTCCTCAGGTTTGGCTCCAGGGCTCTGAGCCTGTAGGGTGTGTAGGCCAGAGCTGTTTGGATAGTTGTCCGAAAACACAAACTCGGATTATGTATTGAGTCATAGGTATGGCACGACTGATCTACAGACCATGAGGAGAACACTTCGGGATATGAAAAAAGGGCAAGTGTGAGGCTCTTGCTCAAGTTTTTGTCTCTGGATATCGTGTCACTCATGGTCGTGAAACTGCCGGGTGACTTCATGGGAAATGGACCAGTCTTACTCTCTGGGGTTTCGGTCCCGTCCAAAGAGTTTGGGGTCATTCTGGGGATCGAAGAAGTCCGTTTTTTTGTTGTTGTTGTCGATTTGTTTCATTTTGTTTTTCAAGCTCAGATATCCCACCAAATGAGGGATTCCAGAGTAGAGCCCTGGGGTGGGGCGACTGGACAACCAGAAATCTGGTTAAAAATTGGGGACTAGGGACATGTCAAGCCCATTATGACATCTAATGGTCCAGCCACTGAGAGGACTTACTAGAGGACAGGACTCACGCTGAGGTCACAATGCGTGTTTATGCTCTCCTCGCACTCAAGAATGGGAGGGGCCTCAGGGTGAATGCTGGTTTCTCCTACACTGAACGTTGGACAACATGCCAACCACAAGGTTTCTTGCCATGGGTCAGGAAGAGTTCTGATTTCTGCATCACAGTCACCCGTGGTCAGTGATTGTAGATAAGGTCTAGGTTCTGAAGCCTGAAAACTGAGGTAGGGAAGAGATGATGACCTAAGGCCATGGCGGGTCTGATGTGCTCAGCGTGCGGACAGCTGTCTGGGTGTTGGTCAGCAGGTCCGGGCTCAGGTTGTGTCAGACAGTGCATTAGTGCCCAGGTTAGACTATATAATTTGGGTACATTCGAGTGCCGTGTAGGTTTATCCTCATTTAAACTGCCTGGGCTGCTCATTAGGCAATATATTTTTTCTAGAGGGCAGGCAGAGTGCTTCATTGTCGGTCCGGAATTGCCAAAGTAGAGGGCTTCGGGGCCAGGAGAGTGAGGACGGAAGTCTGAGAACACAAGCAAGACTTCGGATTCAGGGTGAGGGCACGGCAGGTACCCCCTGCAGATCTGAACCAATATCTCCTGCATCTGAAGTCAGGGCGAGGATCCGACGTTGGCTCAGGTTGGAGTTTCTGTGCATGACGGCCCCTTCATGAAGGGAGCGGAATCTCGAGGCCATGGAGGTTTTCCACGTTGGGAGATGTGGGATGCCCCCTTCAAGGATTCCTTCTGCGGGACAATTGAGACCTGTTGGACAGCTCCAGGACATCCCATATGGAATGACTCCAGAGCACCATTCGAGGATGGATGCCTGGGAAGTCCGCCTCCCCTCCAATTGTCTCCTAGCAACAAGAGAGTTTAGATCTAAAGGATCTGCGGGAGCAACCGGGGTGGCTGAGTTGAAATGCACTTTCCAGAGGATGGGTCCTAACGTGTGTTTGTGTTCATGCGGGCCTTGGTATGAAGAGGTGGCACCGGGACCCTGAAGTATTCTCCTAAGCTTTGGCTTAGCTCCCATGCACAAGTTTCCTTGTGGAGACGAGATTTGTTCGGATGGGTGCCTCAGGAAATATCCTCTGCTGGTATTGGAATCCAAGCTTTTGAGGAGACATGCCTGTAAACCAAAGCAATGGATCTGATAATGGTCTCGGGTCCTGTCTGGTTCAATCTTCTTGGTATGAGTGGAGGTAGATGAGTGGAGGTAGATGCTCACCCGGTATCAACCGCCCTTTTTGTCCCGGGCGACCTACACTATTGGGATGGCCTCAGGGACTTTGGAGGGTTCTCCTAATTTGTACGATTTTTGACAATGGAATGGGCAGAATTCCCATGGATTGGGTGGGGGCAGTCCTAATGTGTGGCTCCAGGGGCCCCAGCCTGGAGGGAGTGTGGCCCAGGACTTTGAGGACAGAAGACTGAAAACACAAACTCAGCTTAAGTTTGGGGACGTAGGTACGGCACGCCCGATCTACAAACCCTGAGAAGAACTCTTCAGGATATGAAGAATGAGCGAGTCTGAGGCGCTTGCTCAGGCTTTTGTCTCTGGATTTTGTTTCAGCGATGGCCTTGGATGTTGGGGAGGTCTCATGGGCCATGGACGAATCTTCCTCTCTGTGGATTTGGCCCGATTCCAATTGTTTTTCGTCAATCTGTGGGATGGGAGGACTTCTTTCAGGTTTGTTACCTCAGGTGTCCCACCAAAAGAGGAATTCCAAAACAGAGCCCTGGGGAAGAGTGAAGAGACACCCCGAACTATGGTTAAAAATTGGGTCCTAGGGGCATAGCAAGCCGATATGCTGTCTCTTCATATAAGCCCTGAGAGGCCTTACCTGAGGACTGGGCTCAGGCTGAGGGTCACAATGTGTGTTTGTGACCAATGTGGCCCGCAAGCATGGGCTGGGCCTCATGGGCCACGCTTGTTTCAACTACACTGAACGTTGGACAACATGCCAACCACAAGGTTTCTTGCCATGGGGAAAGAGTTCTGATTTCTGCATCATTTTCAACCCTGGGCAGTGGTTGGAGATAAGGTCTAGGTTCTGGAGCCTGAAAACCGCAGTTGGGAAGAGATGACGACCTAAGGCCATGGCGGGTCCGATGTGCTCAGTGTGCGGCCAGCTGTCTGGGTGGGACCAGGAGGTCCAGGCTCACGCTGGGTCAGAAGGGGAAATAGTGCCCAGGTAAGCCTATATGTTTGGGGTACAGCCGAATGGCGTGCAGGTTGATCCTCATTTGGGGTTTCGGGGTAGCCATGAGGGCAATGTTTTACTTCTGTAGGGCAGGCAGAGTGCGGCATTATTTTTCTGGATTGCCCAACTGGAGGGCTTGTGGGCCAGTAGTCTGAGGACGGAGTCTGAGAACCCAAGCTAGGCCTAGGATTCTGGGTGAGGATATGGCAGGCACAATCTACAGACCTCAAACGAGATCTCCTGCATCTGAAGTCAGGGCAAGGATCAGACGATCGCTCAGGTTGGACTTTCTGCCCTGATGGCCCTTTCTTGAAGGGGGTTGGATCACGAGGACATGGGGGTTTTCCCACGATGGGAGTTGTGAGAAGCTCCAAACTGCAAAGATTCTTCTGCGGGACAATTGAGACCTGTTGGTTGGCTCCAGGACAACGATTCCGAGCTGGGTTCTAAGGATGGATGGCTGGGTAGCCCACCTCGCATTCCAATTGTCTCCAAGCAACAATACAGGTTAGATCTGCTGGATTTGGGGGGCAACCGAGGAGGCTGACTTGAAATGGACTCTCCTGTGGATGTGTCCTAATATGTTTTTGTGTCTATGGAGACCTTGGAATGAAGCGGTGGCCCTGCCGCCCGGAAATGTTCTGCTAAACAGAGGCTTTGACACAGCTCCAACGTGCATGTTTCCCATGTGTAGATGAGATTTGTTCCGATGGGTGAGTCAAGAAACAGCCATATGCTGGTATTGAAATCCAGGCCTCTGAGGAGAGATGCCTGGAAACCAAAGCAATGGATCCGATTAGTGCCTAGGGGCCTGTTCGTTCCTTTTTACCTCTGGGGACATCAGTCTACGGGTCTGAGTACAGGTAGGTGCTCAGATGGGCTCAGATTGCCCCTGTTTGTCCTGGGAAGCCACAACTATTGGGATGGCCTCAGGGACTTTGGAGGTTATCGTACTATTAGGGTTTTGGCCATTGGAATGGGCACATACAATTCCCTAGGAGAGGGCAAGTACAGTCCTCAGGTTTGGCTCCAGGGCCCTGAGCCTGTAGGGTGTGTAGGCCAGAGCTGTTTGGACAGTTGTCTGAAAACACAAACTCGGCTTATGTTTTGGGTCATAGGTATGGCACGACTGATCTACAGACCATGAGGAGAACACTTCGGGATATGAAAAAAGGGCGATTGTGAGGCTCCTGCTCAAGTTTTTGTCTCTGGATATCGTGTCACTCATGGTCGTGAAATTGCCGGGTGACTTCATGGGAAATGGACGAGTCTTACTCTCTGGGGGTTCGGTCCCGTCCAAAGAGTTTGGGGTCATTCTGGGGATGGAAGAAGTCCGTTGTTTTGTTGTTGTTGTCGATTTGTTTCATTTTGTATTTCAACCTGAGATGTCCCACCAAATGAGGGATTCCAGAGTAGAGCCCTGGGGTGGGGCGACTGGACAACCAGAAATCTGGTTAAAAATTGGGGACTAGGGACATGTCAAGCCCATTATGACATCTAATGGTCCAGCCACTGAGAGGACTTACTAGAGGACAGGACTTACGCTGAGGTCACAATGCGTGTTTATGCTCTCGTCTCACGCAACAATGGGCGGGGCCTCAGGGTGAATGCTGGTTTCTCCTACACTGAACGTTGGACAACATGCCAACCACAAGGTTTCTTGCCATGGGTCAGGAAGAGTTCTGATTTCTGCATCACAGTCACCCGTTGGCAGTGATTGGAGATAAGGTCTAGGTTCTGAAGCCTGAAAACTGAGGTAGGGAAGAGATGATGACCTAAGGCCATGGGGGGTCTGATGTGCTCAGCGTGCGGTCAGCTGTCTGTGTGTTGGTCAGCAGGTCCGGGCTCAGGTTGTGTCAGACAGTGCATTAGTGCCCAGGTTAGACTATATAATTTGGGTACATTCGAGTGCCGTGTAGGTTTATCCTCATTTAAGCTGCCTGGGCTGCTCATTAGGTAATATATTTTTTCTAGAGGGCAGGCAGAGTGCTTCATTGTCGGTCCGGAATTGCCAAACTTGAGGGCTTCGGGGCCAGGAGAGTGAGGACGGAAGTCTGAGAACACAAGCTAGATTTTGGATTCAGGGTGAGGGCACTGCAGGTACCCCGAGCAGATCTGAACCAATATCTCATGCATCTGAAGTCAGGGCGAGGATCCGACGTTGGCTCAGGTTGGAGTTTCTGTGCATGACTGCCCCTTCATGAAGGGAGCGGAATCTCGAGGCCATGGAGGTTTTCCACGTTGGGAGATGTGGGATGCCCCCTTCAAGGATTAGTTCTGCGGGACAATTGAGACCTGTTGGACAGCTCCAGGACATCCCATATGGAATGACTCCAGAGCACCGTTCGAGGATGGATGCCTGGGAAGTCCGCCTCGCCTTCCAATTGTCTCCTAGCAACAAGACAGTTTAGATCTAATGGATCTGCGGGAGCAACCGGGGTGGCTGAGTTGAAATGCACTTTCCAGAGGATGGGTCCTAACCTGTGTTTGTGTCCATGAGGGCCTTGGAATGGGGAGGTGGCACCGGGACCCTGAAGTATTCTCCTAAGGTTTGGCATAGCTCCAAAGCACAAGTTTCCTTGTGGAGACGAGATTTGTTCTGATGGGTGCCTCAGGAAATCCCCTCTGCTGGTATTGGAATCCAGGGTTTTGAGGAGACATGCCTGTAAACCAAAGCAATGGATCCGATAATGGCCTCGGGTCCTGTCTGGTTCAATCTTCTTGGTATGAGTGGAGGTAGATGAGTGGAGGAAGATGCTCAGCTGGTATCAACCGCCCTTTTTTGTCCCGGGCGACCTACACTATTGGGATGGCCTCAGGGACTTTGGAGGGTTCTCCTAATTTGTACGATTTTTGACAATGGAATGGGCAGAATTCCCATGCATTGGTTGGGGGCAGTCCTAATGTGTGGCTCCAGGGGCCCCAGCCTGGAGGGAGTGTGTCCCAGGACTTTGAGGACAGAAGACTGAAAACACAAACTCAGCTTAAGTTTGGGGACGTAGGTATGGCACGCCCAAACTTCAAACCATGAGAAGAACTCTTCAGGATATGAAGAATGAGCGAGTCTGAGGCCCTTGCTCAGGCTATTGTCTCTGGATTTTTTATTTTTTTATTTTTTTTTTTGTGTCCTTCAGTTTATTTTTATTTTTTTTTAATTTATTTTTTATTTTCATCATAACAGTATTCATTATTTTTCACCACACCCAGTGCTCCATGCAATTCGTGCCCTTTATAATACCCACCACCTAGTACCCCAAACTCCCACCCCCCACCCCTTCAAAATCCTCAGATTGTTTTTCAGAGTCCATAGTCTCTCATGGTTCACCTCCCCTTCCAATTTCCCCCAACTCCCTTCTCCTCTCTAACTCCCCATGTCCTCCATGCTATTTGTTATGCTCCACAAATAAGTGAAACCATATGATAATTGACTCTCTCTGCTTGACTTATTTCACTCAGCATAATAATCTCTTCCAGTCCCGTCCATGCTGCTACAAAAGTTGGTTATTTTCCTTTCTTTTTTTTTTTTTTTTTTTTTTTATAAACATATATTTTTATCCCCAGGGGTACAGGTCTGTGAATCACCAGGTTTACACACTTCACAGCACTCACCAAAGCACATACCCTCCCCAATGTCCATAATCCCACCCCCTTCTCCCAAACCCCCTCCCCCCAGCAGCCCTCAGTTTGTTTTGTGAGATTAAGAGTCACTTATGGTTTGTCTCCCTCCCAATCCCATCTTGTTTCATTGATTCTTCTCCTACCCACTTAAGCCTCCATGTTGCATCACCACTTCCTCATATCAGGGAGATCATATGATAGTTGTCTTTCTCTGCTTGACTTATTTCGCTAAGCATGATACGCTCTAGTTCCATCCATGTTGTCGCAAATGGCAAGATTTCATTTCTTTTGATGGCTACATTGTATTCCATTGTGTATATATACCACATCTTCTTGATCCATTCATCTGTGGATGGACATCTAGGTTCTTTCCATAGTTTGGCTATTGTGGACATTGCTGCTATAAACATTCGGGTGCATGTGCCCCTTTGGATCACTACATTTGTATCTTTAGGGTAAATACCCAATAGTGCAATTGCTGGGTCATAGGGCAGTTCTATTTTCAACATTCTGAGGAACCTCCATGCTGTTTTCCAGAGTGGCTGCACCAGCTTGCATTCCCACCAACAGTGTAGGAGGGTTCCCCTTTCTCCACATCCTCGCCAGCATCTGTCATTTCCTGACTTGTTGATTTTAGCCATTCTGACTGGTGTGAGGTGATATCTCATTGTGGTTTTGATTTGTATTTCCCTGATGCCGAGTGATATGGAGCACTTTTTCATGTGTCTGTTGGCCATCTGGATGTCTTCTTTGCAGAAATGTCTGTTCATGTCCTCTGCCCATTTCTTGATTGGATTATTTGTTCTTTGGGTGTTGAGTTTGCTAAGTTCTTTATAGATTCTGGACACTAGTCCTTTATCTGATATGTCGTTTGCAAATATCTTCTCCCATTCTGTCAGTTGTCTTTTGATTTTGTTAACTGTTTCCTTTGCTGTGCAAAAGCTTTTGATCTTGATGAAATCCCAATAGTTCATTTTTGCCCTTGCTTCCCTTGCCTTTTGCGTTGTTCCTAGGAAGATGTTGCTGCGGCAGAGGTCGAAGAGGTTGCTGCCTGTGTTCTCCTCAAGGATTTTGATGGATTCCTTTCGCACATTGAGGTCCTTCATCCATTTTGAGTCTATTTTTGTGTGTGGTGTAAGGAAATGGTCCAATTTCATTTTTCTGCATGTGGCTGTCCAATTTTCCCAGCACCATTTATTGAAGAGGCTGTCTTTTTTCCATTGGACATTCTTTCCTGCTTTGTCAAAGATGAGTTGACCATAGATTTGAGGGTCTATTTCTGGGCTCTCTATTCTATTCCATTGATCTATGTGTCTGTTTTTGTGCCAGTACCATGCTGTCTTGATGATGACAGCTTTGTAATAGAGCTTGAAGTCCGGAATTGTGATGCCACCAACGTTGGCTTTCTTTTTCAATATCCCTTTGGCTATTCGAGGTCTTTTCTGGTTCCATATAAATTTTAGCATTATTTGTTCCATTTCTTTGAAAAGATGGATGGTACTTTGATAGGAATTGCATTAAATGTGTAGATTGCTTTAGGTAGCATAGACATTTTCACAATATTTATTCTTCCAATCCAGGAGCATGGAACATTTTTCCATTTCTTTGTGTCTTCCTCAATTTCTTTCATGAGTACTTTATAGTTTTCTGAGTATAGATTCTGTGTCTCTTTGGTTAGGTTTATTCCTAGGTATCTTATGGTTTTGGATGCAATTGTAAATGGGATTGACTCCTTAATATCTCTTTCTTCTGTCTTGCTGTTGGTGTAGAGAAATGCAACTGATTTCTGTGCATTGATTTTATATCCTGACACTTTACTGAATTCCTGTATAAGTTCTAGCAGTTTTGGAGTGGAGTCTTTTGGGTTTTCCACATATAGTATCATATCATCTGCGAAGAGTGATAATTTGACTTCTTCTTTGCCAATTTGGATGCCTTTAATTTCCTTTTGTTGTCTGATTGCTGAGGCTAGGACCTCTAGTACTATGTTGAATAGCAGTGGTGATAATGGACATCCCTGCCATGTTCCTGACCTTAGTGGAAAAGCTTTCAGTTTTTCTCCATTGAGAATGATATTTGCGGTGGGTTTTTCATAGATGGCTTTGATGATATTGAGGTATGTGCCCTCTATCCCTACACTTTGAAGAGTTTTGATCAGGAAGGGATGCTGTACTTTGTCAAATGCTTTTTCAGCATCTATTGAAAGTATCATATGGTTCTTGTTCTTTCTTTTATTGATGTGTTGTATCACATTGACTGATTTGCGGATGTTGAACCAACCTTGCAGCCCTGGAATAAATCCCACTTGGTCGTGGTGAATAATCTTTTTAATGTACTGTTGAATCCTATTGGCTAGTATTTTGTTGAGTATTTTCGCATCTGTGTTCATCAAGGATATCGGTCTATAGCTCTCTTTTTTGGTGGGATCCTTGTCTGGTTTTGGGATCAAGGTGATGCTGGCCTCATAAAATGAGTTTGGTAGTTTTCCTTCCATTTCTATTTTTTGGAACAGTTTCAGGAGAATAGGAATTAGTTCTTCTTTAAATGTTTGGTAGAATTCCCCCGGGAAGCCATCTGGCCCTGGGCTTTTGTTTGTTTGGAGATTTTTAATGACTGTTTCAATCTCCTTACTGGTTATGGGTCTGTTCAGGCTTTCTATTTCTTCCTGGTTCAGTTGTGGTAGTTTATATGTTTCTAGGAATGCATCCATTTCTTCCAGATTGTCAAATTTATTGGCGTAGAGTTGCTCATAGTATGTTCTTATAATAGTTTGTATTTCTTTGGTGTTAGTTGTGATCTCTCCTCTTTCATTCATGATTTTATTTATTTGGGTCCTTTCTCTTTTCTTTTTGATAAGTCGGGCCAGGGGTTTATCAATTTTATTAATTCTTTCAAAGAACCAGCTCCTACTTTCGTTGATTTGTTCTATTGTTTTTTTGGTTTCTATTTCATTGATTTCTGCTCTGATCTTTATGATTTCTCTTCTCCTGCTGGGCTTAGGGTTTCTTTCTTGTTCTTTCTCCAGCTCCTTTAGGTGTAGGGTTAGGTTGTGTACCTGAGACCTTTCTTGTTTCTTGAGAAAGGCTTGTACCGCTATATATTTTCCTCTCAGGACTGCCTTTATTGTGTCCCACAGATTTTGAACCGTTGTATTTTCATTATCATTTGTTTCCATGATTTTTTTCAATTCTTCTTTAATTTCCCGGTTGACCCATTCATTCTTTAGAAGGATACTGTTTAGTCTCCATGTATTTGGGTTCTTTCCAAACTTCCTTTTGTGGTTGAGTTCTAGCTTTAGAGCATTGTGGTCTGAAAATATGCAGGGAATGATCCCAATCTTTTGATACCGGTTGAGTCCTGATTTAGGACCGAGGATGTGATCTATTCTAGAGAATGTTCCATGTGCACTAGAGAAGAATGTGTATTCTGTTGCTTTGGGATGAAATGTTCTGAATATATCTGTGATGTCCATCTGGTCCAGTGTGTCGTTTAAGGCCTTTATTTCCTTGCTGATCTTTTGCTTGGATGACCTGTCCATTTCAGTGAGGGGAGTGTTAAAGTCCCCTACTATTATTGTATTGTTGTTGATGTGTTTCTTTGATTTTGTTATTAATTGGTTTATATAGTTGGCTGCTCCCACGTTGGGGGCATAGATATTTAAAATTGTTAAATCTTCTTGTTGGACAGACCCTTTGAGTATGATATAGTGTCCTTCCTCATCTCTTATTATAGTCTTTGGCTTAAAATCTAATTGATCTGATATAAGGATTGCCACTCCTGCTTTCTTCTGATGTCCATTAGCATGGTAAATTCTTTTCCACCCCCTCACTTTAAATCTGGAGGTGTCTTCGGGCTTAAAATGAGTTTCTTGGAGGCAACATATAGATGGGTTTTGTTTTTTTATCCATTCTGATACCCTGTGTCTTTTGACAGGGGCATTTAGCCCATTCACATTTAGGGTAACTATTGAGAGATATGAATTTAGTGCCATTGTATTGCCTGTAAGGTGACTGTTATTGTATATGGTCTCTGTTCCTTTCTGATCTACCACTTGTAGGCTCTCTCTTTGCTTAGAGGACCCCTTTCAATATTTCCTGTAGAGCTGGTTTGGTATTTGCAAATTCTTTCAGTTGTTGTTTGTCCTGGAAGCTTTTAATCTCTCCTTCTATTTTCAATGATAGCCTAGCTGGATATAGTATTCTGGGCTGCATGTTTTTCTCGTTTAGTGCTCTAAAAATATCATGCCAGCTCTTTCTGGCCTGCCAGGTCTCTGTGGATAAGTCAGCTGCCAATCTAATATTTTTACCATTGTATGTTACAGACTTCTTTTCCCGGGCTGCTTTCAGGATTTTCTCTTTGTCACTGAGACTTGTAAATTTTACTATTAGGTGACGGGGTGTGGGCCTATTCTTATTGATTTTGAGGGGCGTTCTCTGAACCTCCTGAATTTTGATGCTCGTTCCCTTTGCCATATTGGGGAAATTCTCCCCAATAATTCTCTCCAGTATACCTTCTGCTCCCCTCTCTCTTTCTTCTTCTTCTGGAATCCCAATTATTCTAATGTTGTTTCGTCTTATGGTGTCACTTAATTCTCGAATTCTCCCCTCGTGGTCCAGTAGCTGTTTGTCCCTCTTTTGCTCAGCTTCTTTATTCTCTGTCATTTGGTCTTCTATATCACTAATTCTTTCTTCTGCCTCATTTACCCTAGCAGTTAGAGCCTCCATTTTTGATTGCACCTCATTAATAGCTTTTTTGATTTCAACTTGGTTAGATTTTAGTTCTTTTATTTCTCCAGAAAGGGCTTTTATATCTCTGGAGAGGGTTTCTCTAATATCTTCCATGCCTTTTTCGAGCCCGGCTAGAACCTTGAGAATTGTCATTCTGAACTCTAGATCTGACATATTACCGATGTCTGTATTGATTAGGTCCCTAGCCTTTGGTACTGCCTCTTGTTCTTTTTTTTGCGTTGAATTTTTACGTCTTGTCATTTTGGCCAGATAAGAGTAAATGAAGGGGCAAGTAAAATACTAAAAGGGTGGCAACAACCCCAGGAAAATATGCTTTAACTAAATTAGAAGAGATCCAAAAATCGTGAGTGGGGAGAAAGGGGATAAAAAGAGGTTCAAAAAGGAAGAAAGAAAAAAAAAGAAAAGAAAAAAAATTTTTTTAAAAAAAGAAAACACCTGAGAAAAATGTAAAAAAGAAAAAATATATATATTAGATAAACTAGTAAAAAATCGTTAAAAAAGAAAAAGGTAACAGTTAAAAAAAAAAAATTTTACCCGAAGGCGAGAAGAAAAAGAAAAAAAGAAAAAAAAATGAAAAAGAAAAAATTAAATTAACTGCAAGACTAAAAAAAAATCACAGGAAAAAAGCCATGAGTTCCGTGCTTTGCTTTCTCCTCCTCTGGAATTCTGCTGCTCTCCTTGGTATTGAAACCGCACTCCTTGGTAGGTGAACTTGGTCTCGGCTGGATTTCTTGTTGATCTTCTGGGGGAGGGGCCTGTTGTAGTGATTCTCAAGTGTCTTTGCCCCAGGTGGAATTACACCGCCCTTACCCGGGGCCAGGGTGAGTAATCCGCTCGGGTTTGCTTTCAGGAGCTTTTGTTCCCTGAGCGCTTTCCGTAGAGTTCCGGAGGACGGGAACACAAATGGCGGCCTCCTGGTCTCCGGCCCGGAGGAGCCGAGAGCCCAGGGCCCCACTCCTCAGTGCGCCCTCAGAGAACAGCGCCCAGTTATTCCCGTCTGCCTGACCTCCGGCCGCGCTCCGAGCTCACCGAGCCTGCGACCCGTTCAAGGTAACACCGAGCTGTGAGCTTACTGTCGGCTCTGTCTCTGTAGCCGGCTTTCCCGTTCCAATACCCGCAAGCTCTGCGACACTCAGACACCCCCGATCCTTCTGTGACCCTGCGGGACCTGAGGCCACGCTGACCCCGCGTGGGCTTCGCCCCGGTTTAGCCTCTGGACTGATGTCCCTCAGCGGAAAAGATTTTTAAAAGTCCTGATTTTGTGCGCGGTTGCTCCGCCGCTTGCCGGGAGCCGGCCCCTCCCCCCGGGGTCTATCTTCCCATCGCTTTGGATTCACTTCTCCGCTGGTCCTACCTTTCAGAAAGTGGTTGTTTTTCTGTTTCCAGAATTGCTGTTCTTCTTCTCTTCGGTCTGCCGATGGATTTTCAGGTGTTTGCAATCTTTAGATAAGCTATCTAGCTGATCTCCGGCTAGCTGAAGCAGTCTCAGCTTGCTACTTCTCCGCCATCTTGACTCCTCCCCTCTGTCTCTGGATTTTGTAACAACGATGGCCGTGGAATGTTGGGGAGTCCTCATGGGCCGTGGACGAATCTTCCTCTTTGTGGATTTGGCGTGATCCCAATTGCTTTTCGTCAATCTGTGGGATGGGATGACATGACTCCTTTCAGTTTTGTTACCTCAGGTGTCCCACCATAAGAGGAATTCCAAAGCAGAGCTCTGGGGCAGAGTGAAGGGACAACCCGAAATATGGATAAAAATTGGGGCCTAGGGGCATGGCAAGCCCAATATGCTGTCTCTGCATCCAGCCACTGAGAGGCCTTACCTGAGGACTGGGCTCAGGCTGAGGGTCACAATGTGTGTTTGTGACCAATGTGGCCTGCAAGCATGGGCGGGGCCTCAAGGGCCACACTGGTTTCAACTACACTGAACGTTGGACAACATGCCAACCACAAGGTTTCTTGCCATGGGAAAAGAGTTCTAATTTATGCATCATTTTCAAACCAGGGCAGTGATTGGAGATCAGGTCTAGGTTCTGAAGCCTGGAAACCAAGGTTGAGATGAGATGACGACCTAAGGCCATGGCGGTTTTAATGTGCTCAGTGTGCTGCCAGCTGTCTGGGTGGGGCCAGGAGGTCCAGGCTCAGGCTGGGTCAGAAAGGGCAATAGTGCCCAGGTCAGCCTACAAATTTGGGGTACAGCCGAATGGCATGCAAGTTGATCCTCATTTGGGGATTCTGGGTTGCCCCAGAGGGCAAGGTTTTTCTTCTGGGGGGCAGGCAGAGTGCAGCATTGTAGTTCTGGTTTGCCAAACTGGAGGGCTTGTGGGCCAGTAGTCTGAGGACGGAAGTCTGAGAACCCAAGCTAGGCCTAGGTTTCTGGATGAGGATATGGCAGGCACAATCTACAGACCTCAATCGAGACCTCGTGCAGCTGAAGTCAGGGCAAAGGTCAGATGATCGCTCCTGTTGGACTTTCTGTCCCTGATGGCCCCTTCTTGAAGGGGGGGTTGGATCACGAGGCCATGGGTGTTTTCCCATGATGGGAGTTGTGAGAAGCTCCCAACTGCAAAGATTCTTCTGCAGGACAATTGAGACCTGTTGGTTGGCTCCAGGCCAACGATTCCGAGCAGGGTTCTAAGGATGGATGGCTGGGTAGCCCACCTCGCATTCCAATGGTCTCCAAGCAACAAGACAGGTTAGATCTGCTGGATGTGGGGGAGCAACCGAGGAGGCTGAGTTGAAATGGACTCTCCTGTGGATGTGTCCTAATATGTTTTTGTGTCTATGGAGACCTTGTAATGAAGCGGTGGCCCTGCCGCCCTGAAAGGTTCTCCTAAACAGAGGCTTTGACACAGCTCCAACGTGCATGTTTCCCATGTGTAGATGAGATTTGTTCTGATGGGTGAGTCAAGAAACAGCCATATGCTGGTGTTGAAATCCAGGCCTCTGAGGAGAGATGCCTGGAAACCAAAGCAATGGATCCGATTAGTGCCTAGGGGCCTGTTCGTTCCTTTTTACCTCTGGGGACATCAGTCTACGGGTCTGAGTGCAGGTAGGTGCTCAGATGGGCTCAGATTACCCCTGTTTGTTCTGGGAAGCCACAACTATTGAGATGGCCTCAGGGACTTTGGAGGTTTATACTTTTAGTAGGGCTTTGGCCATTGGAATGGGCACATACAATTCCCTTGGAGAGGGCAAGTACAGTCCTCAGGTTTGGCTCCAGGGGCCTGAGCCTGTAGGGTGTGTAGGCCAGAGCTGTTTGGTCAGTTGTCTGAAAACACAAACTCGGCTTATGTTTCGGGTCATAGGTATGGCAGGACTGATCTACAGACCATGAGGAGAAGCCTTCGCGATATGAAAAGAGGGCGAGTGTGAGGATCTTGCTCAAGTTTTTGTCTCTGGATATCGTGTCACTCTTTGTCGTGAAATTTCCGGGTGACTCAATGGGAAAGGGACGAGTCTTACTCTCTGGTATTTCGGCCCCGTCGAAAGAGTTTGGGGTCATTCTGGGGATGAAAGAAGTCCGTTTTGTTGTTGTTGTTGTTTTGTTTTGTTTTGTTTATCAACCTCAGATGTCCCACCAAATGAGGGATTCCAGAGTAGAGCCCTGGGGAGTGGCGACTGGACAACCAGAAATCTGGTTAAAAATTGGTGCCTAGGGAAATGTCAAGCCCATTATGATATCTAATGATCCAGCCACTGAGAGTACTTACTAGAGGACAGGACTCAGCTGAGGTCACAATGCGTGTTTATGCTCTCGTCGCACTCAAGAATGGGTGGGGCCTCAGGGTGAATGCTGTTTTCTCCTACACTGAACGTTGGACAACATGCCAACCGCAAGGTTTCTTGCCATGGGTAAGGAGGAGTTCTGATTTCTGCATCACACTCACCCCTTAACATGGATTGGAGATAAGGACTCGGCCCCGAAGCCTGAAAACTGAGGTAGGGAAGAGATGATGACCTAAGGCCATGGCCGGACTGATGTGCTCAGTGTGCGGTCAGCTGTCTGGGTGTTGGTCAGGATGTCCGGGCTCAGGTTGTGTCAGACAGTGCATTCGTGCCCAGGTTAGACTATATAATTTGGGTACATTCGAGTGCCGTGTATGTTGATCCTCATTTAAGCTGCCTGGGCAGCTCATTAGGCAATATATTTGTTCTAGCGGGCAGGCAGAGTGCTTCATTGTTGGTCCGGAATTGCCAAACTTGAGGGCTTGGGGTCCAGGAGAGTGAGGACGGAAGTCTGAGAACAAAAGCTAGACTTCGGATTCAGGGTGAGGGCACGGCAGGTACCCCCTGCAGATCTGAACCCATATCTCATGCATCTGAAATCAGGCTGAGGATCAGACGTTGGCTGAGGCTGGAGTATGTGTCGATGATGGCACCTTCATGAAGCGGGGGCCTCATGAGGTCAAGGAAGTTTTCCCATCTGAGTTTGGAGGTTGCCCCAAACCACAAGGTTTCTTCTGCGGGATATTCGTGTCCTTTGCATGGCTCCAGGACATACCCTACGGAAGGACTGTAGAGCAGGGTTCGAAGGATGGATCCCTGTACAGCATGCCTCGGTTTCCCATTGACCATGAGCGACAAGATATGTTTGATCTCCTGCCTCTGGGGCACGCTACCCAGTGGGCTGAGTTGAAATGGCCTCTCCCGAGGATGGGTCATAATGTGCGTTTGGGTCCATGAAGACCTTGTAATGTGCTGGTTGTTCAGTGGCCCTGCGGAACTCTCCTACCTGAAGGGTTTGATACATCCCCAGTAAGAAAGCTCCCCATGTGGAGACAAGAGAGGTTTTGTTTGGTGCCTCAGAAAAGCCCCTAGTGCTGGTCTACGAAAACAGTCCTCTGAGGACGGACACATGGAAACCAAAGCTAAGGTTTATATTAGGGCCTGGGGGCCTGTCCATTTCAAACTTCTGTCTCTGGGGACAATATCTGAGAGTCTAAGTGGAGATAGTTGCACCGCTCGTGTCAGAGAGCCCCTCTTAGTCCAGGGTGGCCTACACTATTGATGGCCTCAGGGGCCTTGGGGCTTTTCCCTAACCTGTGGGGTTGTGGTCAATGGATTGGGCACACTTTCCTTGGAGAGGGCAGGCACAATCTTTCGCTGTGGCACCAGAAGTCCTAGCCTGTAGGTTGTGTGGGTCCAGGCTGTGGACACAGAAGTCTGAAAATACAAACTCAGCTCATGAGTGGCGCCTAGGGTATGGCAGGCCGGATGTACAGCCCGAGAGGGAGCTCCTGGGCCTCTGAAACAAGGGCGAGTGGGAGGCGTTCCTTCAGGCTTTTGTCTCTGGATGTTGTGTCCGGGATAGCCGTGGATAGGAGGGGTGGCCTCAGGGACTGTGGATGAGTATCTCTCTCTGGGGATTTGTCCCAGGTCCCAAGAGTTTGGGGTCATTTTGTTGAAAGGGTTGAGTCGTGTTTTCTGGCTCATGTGTCTCTCCAGGAAAGGGATTCCAGACCAGAGACCCAGGTATGGGCTGGGCGACTGGTAAAATCAATCACTGGTGAGGATTGGGTGCATAGGTGCTTGGCAAGTCAATATGCGGGCTCTTGGTCCAGGCCCTGACAGGCCTTTCTTTGACATGGGGCTCATGCTGAGGGTCACTGTTTGAATTTGTGCCCAAGCAGCACTCACGTTTGGGCGTGGCATCAGGGGCCATGAAGGTTTCTCCCACCCTGAAGGTGTGACTCCATGCCAAGAGCAAGCTTTATAGCCATGGGGAAGGAAGAGTTCTGTTTTTTGCATGCGATACCCAGCTGTATGGAGAATTGATATAATATCTAGGTTCAGATATCTGAAAACCAAGGTTAGGAAGAGTTGACGGCATATGACCATGGCGTGTCCGAGTGCGGGGTGTGCGGCCAGCTGTCTCCTTGTCTGTCTGGACGTCTGGCTTCAGGCTGTGTCAGACAGAGCATGAGTGCCCAGTGCAGCCTATCCAGTTCGGGTACCGTTGAGGCCCGAGCAGGTTGATCCTCATCTGGGTTTTCTGGATAGCCCCACAAGGAAACGTTTTTCTTCCGTTGGGTAGACACTGGGCCTGGTTGTGGTTCTGGAGTTCCTAGTCCGGAGGGCTTGTTTGCCAGGAGTGTGAGGAAGGAAGTCTGAAAAAACAAGCTAGCGTGAGGTTTGGGATCGAAGGCATGGCAGACCCACTCTGCAGAGGCTGAATCGAGATCTCCTGCTCTGAGGTCATGTCAACTATGAGACGAGCCTAAGGCTAGAGTTTTTATCCAGCATGGCCTCTTCCTGAAGGGTGTGGGGGCGTCATGAGGCCAGGGAGGTTTGCCTACGATGGGATTTGTGAACTACTCCAAACCTCAAGGTTTCCTTCTGCACGACTGTCGAGTCCTATTGGATGGTTCCAGGAGGCCCCATATGGAAAGACTCGAGAGCAGGTGTCTAAGCATGGATGCCTGGGAACGCCACCTCATATTCCCACTCTTTAGTCAGGTCAAGGTCGGCTCAATCTGTGGCCTCCTGGGTGAGCTACCCAGAGGGGAGAGTTGAAATGGACTCTCCTGAAGATGAGTCCTACTGTGGCTTGGTGGCCTGGGAGACCTTGGAATGTGGAGGTGGCTCAGGGACTCTGCAGGATTCTCCAACCTGAGGTGTTTGACACGGCTCCAACAAGGAAGCTTCCCATGTGGAGTCAAGAGGAGTTCTGTTCAGTGCCTCAGGAAAGCCCCATATCCTGTTCTTCGAACCAAAGCCTCTGAGGAGTGACACCTGGAAAACAAAGCAAGAGTTGAGATTAGGGCCTAAGGGCCTGGCCGGCTCAACCTTCTATCTCTGTTGACATCTGTGTGCATGCCTTCGTGGAGGTAGCTGCTCAGCTTGTGTCCGAATGCCCCTGTGTGTCCAGGGAGGCTCCCAGTAGTGGGATGTCCTTGAGGTTTCTCATATTCTGGAGTTGTGTGGCCAAAGGAATGGACACAGTTTTCCAGGAGAGAGCAGGCACGGTCATATGGTATGGCTCCAGAGGACCCAGCCTAGAGGCTGTGTTTGCCAGTGCTGTGGGGACAGATGTCTGAAAAAGCAAACTTGGCTCAGCTAGGGGCCAAGGTAATGGCAGGCCTGATCTCCAGTCCGTGAGGGGAGATCCTCTGGATATCAAAGGAGGGCAAGTGGGATGCAGTCGCTCAGGATTTGTCTCTGGGTGTTGCGTTCACAGTGGCCGTTCAGGGTAGGGGTTGCTTCAGGGGCCGAGGAATAGCCTTCCTCTCGGGGGATTGTCCAAGCTCCCAAGTGTTTTGGTTCATTCTGTGGGAAGGAAAGAGTACTGTATTCTGCCTCAGGGGACCCCCCAGGAGAGGGACTCTAGAGCACAGCAGTGGCTTCCCTCAACTGGAATACACACCATCTAGTTAGTCCTGGTTGCCTATGGCATGGCAAGCCACATATGCGGGCTCTTGGTCCAGTCACTGAGAGGCGTTACTTGAATAAGGTACTCATGCTGAGGGTCACCATGTGTGTTTGTGCCCAAGGCGGCCCTCACGCATGGGCGTGGCCTCATGGGTCATGCCGTTTTCTCCTACACGGAATGTTTGACTCACTGCCAGCAGCAAGGTTTCTTGCCATGGGGAAGGAGGGGTTCTGACTTGTGCATCAGGTTCCCCCGTGTGCAGGAATTGGAGATAAGGTCCAGGTTCCGATGACTGAAAACCCAGGTTGGGAATGGATGATGGCCTAAGGCAGTGGCTGGTCCAATGTGCTGGGTGTGCAGCCAGCTGTGTTGGTGTCTGTTGGAAGGTCTGGGCTCAGGCAATTTGCGACAGAGCATCAGTGTTTAAGGTAGCCTATGCAATTGGGGTGTTGCCGATGGCCAAGCTGTTTGGTCCTCATTTGGGGTTCTGGGCAGCACCATAGACAATGTTTTTCTCCTGGAAGGCAGGCAAAGTGCTTCATTGTGGCCCCAGATTTTCCAGGAGGGTGGGTTTGTGGGCCCAGAATGTGAGGACAGAAGTCTGAAAACACAAGCTAGGGTGAGGAATGGAGCCAAGGGCAGAGCAGGCCCACTCTGCAGAGGCTGAATCAAAATCTCCTGCATCTGAAGTCAGGCTGAGGATCAGACGTTGGCTGAGGCTGGAGTTTTTGGCCATGATGGCACCTTCATGAAGCGGTGGCCTCATGAGGCAAAGAAAGTTTTCCCACGCTGAGTTTGGAGGTTACCCCAACCACAAGGTTTCCTTCCGCGGGACATTCGAGTCCTGTTGCATGGCTCCAGGACATAGGATACGGAAGGACTGTAGAGCAGGGTTCGAAGGATGGATCCCTGTACAGCATGCCTCGCATTTCTATTGGCCATTAGCCACAAGATATGTTTGATCTGCTGCCTCTGGGTCACGCTACCCAGGGGGCTGAGTTGAAATGGCCTCTCCTGAGGATGCGTCATAATGTGCGTTTGAGTCCATGGAGACCTTGGAATGTGCTGGTTGTTCTGTGGCCCTGCGGAACTCTCCTACCTGAAGGGTTTGATACATCCCTAGTAAGTAAGCTTCCCATGAGAAGACGAGAGAGGTTTGGTTTGGTGCCTCAGAAAAGCTCCGTGTGCTGGTCTACGAAAACAGTCCTCTGAGGACGGACACATGGAAACCAAAGCTAAAGTTCAGATTAGGGCCTGGGGGCCTGTCCATTTCAACCTTCTGTCTCTGGGGACACTGTTTGAGAGTCTAAGTGGAGATAGATGCTCCGCTGGTGTCAGAGAGCCCTTCTTAGTCCAGGGTGGCGTACACTATTGATGGCCTCAGGGGCCTTGGAGCTTTTCCCTAACCTGTAGGGTTGTGGTCAATGGATTGGGCACAATTTCCTTGGAGAGGGCAGGCACAATCTTTCGCTGTGTCTCCAGAGGCCGTAGCCTGGAGGTTTTGTAGGTCCAGGCTGTGGGCACCAAAGTCTGAAAACACAAACTCAGCTCATGAGTGGCACCTAGCGTATGGCAGGCCGGATGTACAGCCCGAGAGGGAGCTCCTGGGCCTCTGAAACAAGGGCGAATGGGAGGCGTTCCTTCAGGCTTTTGATTCTGGATGTTGTGTCCGGGATAGCCGTGGATTGGAAAGGTGGCCTCAGGGACTATGGACGACTATCCCTCTCATGGGATTTGTCCCAGCTCCCAAGAATTTGGGGTCATTTTCTGGTAAGGGTGGAGTCGTGTTTTCTGACTCATGTGTCTCTCCAAGAAAGGGATTCCAGAGCAGAGCCCCAGGTACGGGCTGGGCGAATGTAAACTCAAACACTGGTGAGGATTGTGTGTATGGGGGCTTGGAAAGCAAGCATGAGCGGGGCCTCATGGGCCACACTGGTTTCAACTAAACTTAACATTGGACAACATGCCAACCACAAGGTTTCTTGCCCTGGGGAAGGAATTCTGATTTCTGCATTAGGTTCAGGCCTGGGCAGTGAATAGAGATAAGGTCTAGGTTCTGAAGCCTGAAAACCGAGGTGGAAAGAGATGACGTCCTAAGGCCTTGGCGGCTCGATGTGCTCAGTGTGCGGCCAGCTGTCTTGGTGCGGCCAGGAGGTCTAGGCTCAGGCTGTGTCAGAAAGGGCATTAGTGCCCTGGTCAGCCTATGTATTTGGGGTACAGCCAAGGTAGGCGCAGGCTGATCCTCACTTGGGGTTACTTGGTAGCCCCAGAGGGCAATGTTTTTCTTCTGGAGGGCAGGCAGAGTGCTGCTTTGTAGTTCTGGATTGCCAAAATGGAGGGCTTCTGGGTCAGTAGTCTGAGGACAGAAGTCTGAGAACACTAGCTAGGCTTCGGTTTCTGGGTGAGGACATGGCAGGCACAATCTACAGAACTGAATAGAGATCTCGTGCATCTGAAGTCAGGGCGAGGATCAGACGATCGCTCAGGTTGGAGTTTCTGACCCTGATAGCCCCTTCATAAAGGGGGGCATCACGAGGCAATGGGGGTTTTCCCACAATGGGAATTGTGAGAAGCTCCAAACTGCAAAGTGTCTTCTGCAGGACAATTGAGACCTGTTGTTGGCTCCAAGCCAATAATTCTGAGCAGGGTTCTAAGAATGGATGGCTGGGTAGCCCACCTCGCATTCCAATTGTCTCCTAGCAACAAGACAGGTTAGTTCTGCTGGATCTAGTGGAGAAACCGAGGAGGCTGAGTTGAAATGGACTCTCCTGTGGATGGGTCCTAATGTGCTTTTGTGTCTATGGACACCTTGGAAAGAGCGGTGGCACTGGGGCCCTGAAGGGTTCTCCTAAACAGAGCCTTTGAAAACAGCTCCAACGTGCAAGTCTCCCATGTGTAGATGAGATGTTTTCTGATGGGTGAGTCAAGAAACAGCCATTGCTGGTTTTGAAATCCAGGCCTCTGAGGAGAGATGCCTGGAAACCAAAGCAATGGATATGATTAGTCACTAGGGGCCGGTTCTTTACTTTTTACCTCTGGGGACATCTGTCTATGGGTCTGAGTACAGGTAGGTGCTCAGATGGGCTCAGATTACCCCTGTTTTACCTGGGAAGCCACCACTAATGAGATGGATCAGGGACTTTGGAGGTTTATCCTATTAGAAGGAATGTGGCCATTGGAATGGGCACACACAATTCCCTTGGAGAGGGCAAGTACAGTCCTCAGGTTTGGCTCCAGGGGCCTGAGACTGTAGGTTGTGTAGGCCAGGACTGTTTGGACAGTTGTCTGAAAACACAAACTTGGCTTATGTTTCAGGTCATAGGTATGGCAGGACTTATATACAGACCATGAGGAGAACATTTCGGGATTTGAGCAAAGGGCGAGTGTGAGGCTCTTGCTCAAGTTTTTGTCTCTGGATATCTTGTCACTCATGGTCGTGAAATTTTTGGGTGACTTCATGCGAAATGGACGAGTCTTACTCCCTGGTGGTTTGGCCCAGTCCAAAGCGTTTGGGGTCACTCTGTGGGATAGAAGAAGTCCGTTTATTTTTTTTTTGATGTTGTTTTCTTTTTAACCTCAGGTGTCCCACCAAATGAGGGATTCCAGAGTAGAGCCCTGGCGGGGGGGTTGACTGGACAATCAGAAATCTGGTTAAAAATTGGGACCTAGGGACATATCAAGCCCATTATGACATCTAATGGTCCAGTCACTGAGAGGACTTACTAAGGACAGGACTCATGCTGAGGGTCACAATGCGTGTTTATGCCCTTGTCGCACTCAAGAATGGGCGGGGCCTCAGGGTGAATGCTGGTTTCTTCTACACTGAACGTTCGACGACGTGCCAAACACAAGGTTTCTTACCATGGGTAAGGAGGTGTTCTGATTTCTGCATCACACTCACCCCTGGGCAGTGATTGGAGATAATGTCTCGTTTCTGAGGCCTGAAAACTGAGGTAGGGAAGAGATGATGACCTACGGCCTTGGCGGGTCTTATGTGCTCAGTTTGCGGTCTGCTTTCTGGGAGTTGGTCGGGAGGTCCGGGCTCAGGTTGTGTCCGACAGTGCATTAGTTCCCAGGTTAGACTATATAATTTGGGTGAAGTCGAGTGCTGTGGAGGTTTATCCTCATTGAAGGTGCCTGGGCAGCTCATGAGGCAATATATTTTTTCTAGAGGGCAGGCAGAGTGCTGCATTGTGGGTCCGGAATTGCCAAACTTGAAGGCATCGGGTCCAGGAGTGTGAGGACGGCAGTCTGAGAAGACTAGCTAGACTTGGTTTCAGGGCTAGGGCACGGCAGGTACCCCCTGCAGATCTGAACCAATACTCATGCATCTGAAGTCAGGGCGAGGATCAGACGTTGGCTCAGGTTGGAGTTTCCGCGCATGATGGCCGCTTCATGAAGGGAGCGGAATCTCGAGGCCATAGAGGTTTTCCCACGTTGGGAGTTGTGGGATGCCACCTTCAAGGATTCCTTCTGTGGGACAATTGAGGCCTGTTGGACAGCTCCAGGACATCCGATATGGAATGACTCCAGAGCACCGTTCGAGTTGGATGCCTGGGAAGCCCACCTCGCATTCCAATTGTCTCCTAGCAACAAGACAGTTTAGATCTGATGGCTCTGCCGAGCAACCGGGGTGGCTGAGTTGAAATGGACTTTCCTGAGGATGGGTCCTAATGTGTTTTTGTGTCCATGATGGCCCTGGAATGGGGCGGTGGCACCGGGACCCTGAAGTACTCTCCTATGCTGTGGACATGGCTCCCATGCATAGGTTTCCTTGTGGAGACGAGATGAGTTCTGCTGGGTGCCTCAGCAAAACCCCTATGCTCGTATTGGAATCAGGCTTTTGAGGAGACATGCCTGTAAAACAAGGCAATGGATCCTATTATGGCCTAGTGTCCTGTCTGGTTCAATCTTCTCCTCTGGGGACATCCATTTATGGTATGAGTGGAGGTAGATTATCAGCTGGTGTCAGACAGCCCTTGTTAGTTCCGGGCGACCTACGCTATTGGGATGGCCTCAGGGTCTTTGGAGGTTTCTCCTAATTTGTACGATTTTGGACAATGGAATGGGCAGAATTCCCATGGATTGGTAGGCAGAGTCCTAATGTGTGGCTCCAGGGGCCCCAGCCTAGAGGATGTGTGGCCCAGGACTTTGAGGACAGAAGTCTGAAAACACAAACTCAGCCTAGTTTTGGGGACATAGGTATGGCAGGCCCGATCTACAAACCATGAGAAGAACTCTTCAGGATATGAAGAAAGTGCGAGTCTGAGGTGTTTGCTCAGGTTTGTGTCTCTGGATTTTGTATCAGCGTAGGCACAATCTACAGACCTGAATCGAGATCAGGTGCAGCTGAAGTCAGGGCGAGGATCAGACGAACGCTCAAGTTGGTGTTTCTGTCCCTGATGGGCCCTTCACGAAGGGGCGGCATCACGAGGCCATGGGGATTTTCCCACGATGGGATTTGTGAGAAGCTCCAAACTGCAAAGTGTCTTCTGCAGGACAATTGAGACCTGTTGTTTGGCTCCAGGCCAATGATTCTGAGCAGGGTTCTAAGGATGAATGGCTGGGTATCCCACCTCACATTCCAGTTGTCTCCTAGAAACAAGATAGGTTAGATCAGCTGGATCTGGGGGAGCAACCGAGGAGGCTGAGTTGAAATGGACTCCCCTATGGATGGGTCCTAATGTGCTTTTGTTTCTATGGAGACCTTGGAATGAAGCCATGGCTCTGGGGCCCTGAAGTGTTCTCCTAAACAGAGGCTTTGACACAGCTCCAACGTGCAAGTTTCCCATGTTTAGATGAGATATTTTCTGATGGGTGAGTCAAGAAACAGCCATATGCTGGTTTTGAAATCCAGGCCTCTGAGGAGAGATGCCTGGAAACCAAAGCAATGGATATGATTAGTGCCTAGGGGCCTGTTCTTTCCTTTTTACCTCTGGGGACATCTGTCTATGGGTCTGAGTACAGGTAGGTGCTCAGAAGGGATCAGATTGCCCCTGTTTTACCTGGGAAGCCACCAATAATGAGATGGATCAGGGAATTTGGATGTTTATCCTATCAGAAGGGATGTGGCCATTGGAATGGGCACACACAATTCCCTTGGAGAGGGCAAGTACAGTCCTCAGGTTTGCCTCCAGGGGCCTGAGCCTGTAGGTTGAGTAGGCCAGGGCTGTTTGGACAGTTGTCTGAAAACACAAACTTGGCTTATGTTTCAGGTCATAGGTATGGCAGGACTTATCTACAGACCATGAGGAGAACTTTTTGGGATTTGAGAAAAGGGCGAGTGTGAGGCTCTTGCTCAAGTTTTTGTCTCTGGATATCATGTCACTCATGGTCGTGAAATTTCTGGGTGACTTCATGGGAAATGGACGAGTCTTACTCCCTGGTGGTTTGGCCCAGTCCAAAGCGTTTGGGGTCACTCTGTTTAATGGAAGAAGTCCGTTTTTTTTTTTTTGATGATGTTTTGTTTTTAACCTCAGGTGTCCCACCAAATGAGGGATTCCAGAGTAAAGCCCTAGGCGGGGGTGACTGGACAATCAGAAATCTGGTTAAAAATTGGGGCCTAGTGTCATACCAAACCCATTATGACAACTAATGGTCCAGTCACTGAGAGGACTTACTAGAAGAAAGGACCCATGCTGAGGGTCACAATGCGTGTTTATACCCTTGTCACACTCAAGAATGGGCGGGGCCTCAGAGTGAATGCTGGTTTCTCCTACACTGAACGTTGGACGACGTGCCAACCACAAGGTTTCTTACCATGTGTAAGGAGGTGTTCTGATTTCTGCATCACACTCACCCCTGGGCAGTGATTGGAGATAATGTCTCGGTTCTGAGGCCTGAAAACTGAGGTAGGGAAGAGATGATGACCTACGGCCATGGTGGGTCTTATGTGCTCAGTGTGCGGTCTGATTTCCGGGTGTTGATCAGGAGGTCCGGGCTCAGGTTTTGTCCGACAGTGCATTAGTTCCCAGGTTAGACTATATAATTTGGGTGAAGTAGAGTGCTGTGGAGGTTTATCCTCATTGAAGGTGCCTGGGCAGCTCATGAGGCAATAATTTTTTTCTAGAGGGCAGGCAGAGTGCTGCATTGTGGGTCCGGAATTGCCAAACTTGAAGGCTTCGGGGCCAGGAGTGTGAGGACGGAAGTCTGAGAAGACAAGCTAGACTTGGGTTTCAGGGCGAGGACACGGCAGGTACCCCCTGCAGATCTGAACCAATACTCATGCATCTGAATTCAGGGCGAGGATCAGACATTGGCTCACGTTGGAGTTTCCGTGCATGACGGCCGCTTCATGAAGGGAGCGGAATCTCGAGGCCATTGAGGTTTTCCCACGTTGGGAGTTGTGGGATGCCCCCTTCAAGGATTCCTTCTGCGGGACAATTGAGACGTGTTGGACAGCTCCGGGACATCCCATATGGAATGACTCCAGAGCACCGTTCTAGGATGGATGCCTGGGAAGCCCGCATCGCATTCCAATTGTCTCCTAGCAACAAGACAGTTTAGATCTGATGGCTCTGCGGGAGCAACCGGGGTGGCTGAGTTGAAATGGACTTTCCTGAGGATGGGCCCTAATGTGTTTTTGTGTCCATTAGGGCCTTGGAATGGGGCGGTGGCACCGGGACCCTGAAGTACTCTCCTATGCTTTTGACATGGCTCCCATGCACAGGTTTCCTTAAGGAGACGAGATGAGTTCTGCTGGGTGCCTCAGCAAAACCCCGATGCTCGTATTGGAATCAGGCTTTTGAGGAGACATGCCTGTAAACCAAGGCAATGGATCCTATTATGGCCTAGGGTCCTGTCTGGTTCAATCTTCTCCTTGGGGACATTCATTTATGATATGAGTGGAGGTAGATATGTTGGTGTCAGACAGCCCTTGTTTGTTCAAGGCGACCTACACTATTGGGATGGCCTCAGGGACTTTGGAGGTTTCTCCTAATTTGTACGATTTTGGACAATGGAATGGGCAGAATTCCCATGGATTGTTAGGCACAGTCCTAATGTGTGGCTCCAGGGGCACCAGTCTGGAGGGTTTGTGGCCCTGGACTTTGAGGACAGAACTCGGAAAACACAAACTCAGCTTAGGTTAGGGGACGTAGGTATGGCAGGCTCGATCTACAAACCATGAGAAGAACACTTCAGGATATGAAGAAAGTGCGAGTCTGAGGCACGTGCTCAGGTTTTGTCTCTGTATTTTGTATCAGCGATGGCACAATCTACAAACCTGAATCGAGATCTTGTGCATCCTAAGTCAGGGCGAGGATCAGACGATCGCTGAATTTGGTGTTTCTGTCCCTGATGGCCCCTTCACGAAGGGGCGGCATCACGAGGCCATGGGGGTTTTCCCACGATGAAATTTGTGAGAAGCTCCAAACTGCAAAGTGTCTTCTGAAGGACAATTGAGACCTGTTGTTTGGCTCCAGGCCAATGATTTGAGCAGGGTTCTAAGGATGCATGGCTGGGTAGCCCACCTCGCATTCCAATTGTCTCCTAGAAACAAGACACGTTAGATCTGCTGGATCTGGGGGAGCAAACGAGGAGGCTGGGTTGAAATGGACTCTCCTATGGATGGGTCCTAATGTGCTTTTGTGTCGATGGAGACCTTGGAATGAAGCGGTGGCACTGGGGCCCTGAAGGGTTCTCCTGAACAGAGGCTTTGGCACAGCTCCAACGTGCAAGTTTCCCAATGTAGATGAGTTGTTTTCTGATGGGTGAGTCAAGAAACAGCCATATGCTGGTTTTGAAATCCAGGCCTCTGAGGAGAGATGCCTGGAAACCAAAGCAATGGATATGATTAGTGCCTAGGGGCCTGTTCTTTCCTTTTTACCTCTGGGGACATCTGTCCATGGGTCTGAGTACAGGTAGGTACTCAGATGGGCTCAGATTGCCCCTGTTTTACCTGGGAAGCCACCACTAATGAGATGGATCAGGGACTTTGGAGGTTTATCCTATTAGAAGGGATGTGGCCATTGGAATGGGCACACACAATTCCCTTGGAGTGGGCAAGTACAGTCCTCAGGTTTGGCTCCAGGGGCCTGAGCCTGTAGGTTGTGTAGGCCAGGGCTGTTTGGACAGTTGTCTGAAAACACAAACTGGCTTATGTTTCAGGTCATATGTAAGGCAGGACTTATCTACAGACCATGAGGAGAACTTTTCCCGATTTGAGAGAATCGCGAGTGTGAGGCTCTTGCTCAAGTTTTTGTCTCTGGATATCGTGTCACTCATGGTCGTGAAATTTCTGGGTGACTTCATGGGAAATGGACGAGTCTTACTCCCTGGTGGTTTGGCCCAGTCCAAAGCGTTTGGGGTCACTCTGTGGGATGGAATAAGTCCGTTTTTTTTTTTTTGATGTTGTTTTCTCTTTAACCTCAGGTGTCTCACCAAATGAGGGATTCCAGAGTAGAGCCCTGGGGGGGGGTGACTGGACAATCAGAAATATGGTTAAAAATTGGGCCCTGGGACATATCAAGCCCATTATGACATCTAATGGTCCAGTCACTGAGAGGACTTACTAGAGGACAGGACTCATGCTGAGGGTCACAATGCGTGTTTATGCCCTAGTCGCACTCAAGAATGAGCGGGGCCTCAGGGTGAATGCTGGTCTCTCCTACACACTGAACGTTGGACGACGTGCCACAAGGTTTCTTACAATGGGTAAGGAGGTGTTCTGATTTCTGCATCACACTCACCCCTGGGCAGGCCTCGGTTCTGAGGCCTGAAAACTGAGGTAGGGAAGAGATGATGACCTAAGGCCATGGCGGGTATTATGTGCTCAGTGTGCGGTCTGTTTTCTGGGTGTTGGTCAGGAGGTCCGGGTTCAGGTAGTGTCCGACAGTGCATTAGTGCCCAGGTTAGACTATATCATTTGGGTAAGTCGAGTGCTGTAAAGGTTTATCCTCATTGAAGGTGCCTGGGCAGCTCATGAGGCAATAATTTTTTTCAAGAGGGCAGGCAGAGTGCTGCATTGTCAGTCCGGAATTGCCAACATGAGGGCTTCCGTGCCAGGAGTGTGAGGACGGAAGTCTGAGAAGACAAGCTAGACTTAAGTTTCAGGGCGAGGGCACGGCAGGTACCCCCTGCAGATCTGAAACAATACGCATGCATCTGAAGTCAGGGCGAGGATCAGACAGACGTTGGCTCAGGTTGGAGTTTCCGTGCATGAAGGCCGCTTCATGAAGGAAGCGGAATCTCGAGGCCATTGAGTTTTTCCCACGTTGGGAGTTCTAGGATGCCCCCTTCAAGGATTCCTTTAGCGGGACAATTGAGACCTTTTGGACAGCTCCAGGACATCCCATATGGAATGACTCCAGAGCACCGTTCGAGGATGGATGCCTGGGAAGCCCACCTCGCATTCCAATTGTCTCCTAGTAACAAGACAGTTTAGATATGACGGCTCTGCGGGAGCAACCGGGGTGGCTGAGTTGAAATGGACTTTCCTGAGGATGGGTCGTAATGTGTTTTTGTGTCCATGAGGGCCTTGGAATGGGGCGGTGGCACCGGGACCTTGAAGTACTCTCCTATGCTTTGGACATGGCTCCCATGCATAGGTTTCCTTGTGGAGACGAGATGAGTTCTGCTGGGTGCCTCAGCAAAACCCCTATGCTCGTATTGGAATCAGGCTTTTGAGGAGACATGTCTGTAAAACAAGGCAATGGATCCTATTATGGCCTAGGGTCCTGTCTGGTTCAATCTTTTCCTTGGGGACATCCATTTATGGTATGAGTGGAGGTCGATTATCAGCTGGTGTCAGACAGCCCTTGTTTGTTCCGGGCGACCTACACTATTGGGATGGCCTCAGGGACTTTGGAGGTTTCTCCTAATTTGTACGATTTTGGACAATGGAATGGGCAGAATTCCCATGGATTGTTAGGCACAGTCCTAATGTGTGGCTCCAGGGGCCCCAGCCTGGAGGGTGTGTGGCCCAGGACTTTGAGGACAGAAGTCTGAAAACACAAACTCAGCTTAGGTTTGGGGACGTAGGTATGGCAGGCCTGAGCTACAAACCTTGAAAAGAACTCCTCAGGATATGAAGAAAGTGCGAGTCTGAGGCGCTTGCTCAGGTTTTGTCTCTGGATTTTGTATCAGCGACGGCACAATCTACAGACCTGAATCGAGATCTCGTGCATCTGAAGTCAGGGCGAGGATCAGACGATCGCTGAATTTGGTGTTTCTGTCCCTGACGGCCCCTTCACGAAGGGGCGGCATCACGAGGCCATGGGGGTTTTCCCACGATGGGATTGTGAGAAGCTCCAAACTGCAAAGTGTCTTCCGAGGACATTTGAGTCCTTTTTTTTTCCCTCCGGGCCAATGATTCTGAGCAGGGTTCTAAGGATGCATGGCTGGGTAGCCCACCTCGCATTCCTATTGTCTCCTAGAAACAAGACAGGTTATCTGCTGGATCTGGGGGAGCAACCGAGGAGGCTGAGTTGAAATGGACTCTCCTTTGGATGGGTCCTAATGTGCTTTTGTGTCTATGGAGACCTAGGGATGAAGCGGGGGCACTGGGGCCCTGAAGGGTTCTTCTAAACAGAGGCTTTGACACAGCTCCAACGTGCAAGTTTCCCAAGGGTAGATGAGATGTTTTCTGATGGGTGACTCAAGAAAGATCTATATGCTGGTTTTGAAATCCAGGCCTCTGAGGAGAGATGCCTGGAAACCAAAGCAATGGATATGATTAGTGCCTAGGGGCCTGTTCTTTCCTTTTTACCTCTGGGGACATCTGTCTATGGGTCTGAGTACAGGTAGGTGCTCAGATGGGCTCAGATTGCCCCTGTTTTACCTGGGAAGCCACCACTAATGAGATGGATCAGGGACTTTGGAGATTTATCCTATTAGAAGGGATGTGGCCATTGGAATGGGCACACACAATTCCCTTGGAGAGGGCAAGTACAGTCCTCAGGTTTGGCTCCTGTGGCCTGAGCCTGTAGGTTGTGTAGGCCAGGGCTGTTTGGACAGTTGGCTGAGACAACAAACTTGGCTTATGTTTCAGGTCATAGGTATGGCAGGACTTAAACTACAGACCATGAGGAGAACTTTTCGGGATTTGAGAAAAGGGCGAGTGTGAGGCTCTTGCTCAAGTTTTTGTCTCTGGATATCGTGTCACTCATGGTCGTGAAATTTCTGGGTGACGTCATGGGAAATGGACGAGTCTTACTCCCTGGTGGTTTGGACCAGTCCAAAGCGTTTGGGGTCACTCTTTGGGATGGAAGAAGTCCGTTTTTTTTTTTTGATGTTGTTTTCTTTTTAACCTCAGGTGTCCCACCAAATGAGAGTTTCCAGAGTAGAGCCCTGGGGGGGGGTGACTGGACAATCAGAAATCTGGTTAATAATTGGGCCTAGGGTCATATCAAGCCTATTATGACATCTAATGGTCCAGTCACTGAGAGGACTTACTAGAGGACAGGACTCATGCTGAGGGTCACAATGCGTGTTTATGCCCTTGTCGCACTCAAGAATGGGCGGGGCCTCAGGGTGAATGCTGGTTTCTCCTACACTGAACGTTGGACGACGTGCCAACCACAAGCTTTCTTACCGTGGGTAAGGAGGTGTTCTGATTTCTGCATCACACTCACCCCTGGGCAGTGATTGGAGATAATGTCTCGGTTCTGAGGCCTGAAAACTGAGGTAGGGAAGAGATGATGACCTAAGGCCATGGTGGGTCTTATGTGCTCAGTGTGCGGTCTGTTTTCTGGGTGTTGGTCAGGAGGTCCGGGTTCAGGTAGTGTCCGACAGTGCATTAGTGCCCAGGTTAGACTATATCATTTGCGTGAAGTCGAGTGCTGTGGAGGTTTATACTCATTGAAGGTGCCTGGGCAGCTCATGAGGCAATAATTTTTTTCTAGAGGGCAGGCAGAGTGCTGCATTGTCAGTCCGGATTTGCCAACATGAGGGCTTCCGTGCCAGGAGTATGAGGACGGAAGTCTGAGAAGACAAGCTAGACTTGAGTTTCAGGGCGAGGGCACGGCAGGTACCCCCTGCAGATCTGAAACAATACGCATGCATCTAAAGTCAGGGCGAGGATCAGACGTTGGCTCAGGTTGGAGTTTCCGTGCATGAAGGCCGCTTCATGAAGGAAGCGGAATCTCGAGGCCATTGAGTTTTTCCCACGTTGGGAGTTCTGGGATGCCGCCTTCAAGGATTCCTTTAGCGGGACAATTGAGACCTTTTGGACAGCTCCAGGACATCCCATATGGAATGACTCCAGAGCACCGTTCGAGGATGGATGCCTGGGAAGCCACCTCGCATTCCAATTGTCTCCTAGTAACAAGACAGTTTAGATATGACGGCTCTGCGGGAGCAACCGGGGTGGCTGAGTTGAAATGGACTTTCCTGAGGATGGGTCGTAATGTGTTTTTGTGTCCATGAGGGCCTTGGAATGGGGCGGTGGCACCGGGACCATGAAGTACTCTCCTATGCTTTGGACATTGCTCCCATGCATAGGTTTCCTTGTGGAGACGAGATGAGTTCTGCTGGGTGCCTCAGCAAAACCCCTATGCCCGTATTGGAATCAGGCTTTTGAGGAGACATGTCTGTAAAACAAGGCAATGGATCCTATTATGGCCTAGGGTCCTGTCTGGTTCAATCTTTTCCTTGGGGACATCCATTTATGGTATGAGTGGAGGTCGATTATCAGCTGATGTCAGACAGCCCTTGTTTGTTCCGGGCGACCTACACTATTGGGATGGCCTCAGGGACTTTGGAGGTTTCTCCTAATTTGTACGATTTTGGACAATGGAATGGGCAGAATTCCCATGGATTGTTAGGCACAGTCCTAATGTGTGGCTCCAGGGGCCCCAGCCTGGAGGGTGTGTGGCCCAGGACTTTGAGGACAGAAGTCTGAAAACACAAACTCAGCTTAGGTTTGGGGACGTAGGTATGGCAGGCCTGAGCTACAAACCTTGAAAAGAACTCCTCAGGATATGAAGAAAGTGCGAGTCTGAGGCGCTTGCTCAGGTTTTTGTCTCTGGATTTTGTATCAGCGACGGCACAATCTACAGACCTGAATCGAGATCTCGTGCATCTGAAGTCAGGGCGAGGATCAGACGATCGCTGAATTTGGTGTTTCTGTCCCTGACGGCCCCTTCACGAAGGGGCGGCATCACGAGGCCATGGGGGTTTTCCCACGATGGGAGTTGTGAGAAGCTCCAAACTGCAAAGTGTCTTCCGAGGACATTTGAGTCCTTTTTTTTTCCCTCCGGGCCAATGATTCTGAGCAGGGTTCTAAGGATTCATGGCTGGGTAGCCCACTTCGCATTCCTATTGTCTCCTAGAAACAAGACAGGTTATCTGCTGGATCTGAGGGAGCAACCGAGGAGGCTGAGTTGAAATGGACTCTCCTTTGGATGGGTCCTAATGTGCTTTTGTGTCTATGGAGACCTTGGAATGAAGCGGGGGCACTGGGGCCCTGAAGGGTTCTTCTAAACAGAGGCTTTGACACAGCTCCAACGTGCAAGTTTCCCAAGGGTAGATGAGATGTTTTCTGATGGGTGACTCAAGAAAGAGCTATATGCTGGTTTTGAAATCCAGGCCTCTGAGGAGAGATGCCTGGAAACCAAAGCAATGGATATGATTAGTGCCTAGGGGCCTGTTCTTTCCTTTTTACCTCTGGGACATCTGTCTATGGGTCTGAGTACAGGTAGGTGCTCAGATGGGCTCAGATTGCCCCTGTTTTACCTGGGAAGCCACCACTATTGAGATGGATCAGGGACTTTGGAGATTTATCCTATTAGAAGGGATGTGGCCATTGGAATGGGCACACACAATTCCCTTGGAGAGGGCAAGTACAGTCCTCAGGTTTGGCTCCTGTGGCCTGAGCCTGTAGGTTGTGTAGGCCAGGGCTGTTTGGACAGTTGTCTGAAACAACAAACTTGGCTTATGTTTCAGGTCATAGGTATGGCAGGACTTAAACTACAGACCATGAGGAGAACTTTTCGGGATTTGAGAAAAGGGCGAGTGTGAGGCTCTTGCTCAAGTTTTTGTCTCTGGATATCGTGTCACTCATGGTCGTGAAATTTCTGGGTGACTTCATGGGAAATGGACGAGTCTTACTCCCTGGTGGTTTGGACCAGTCCAAAGCGTTTGGGGTCACTCTGTGGGATGGAATAAGTCCGTTTTTTTTTTGATGTTGTTTTCTATTTAACCTCAGGTGTCCCACCAAATTAGGGATTCCAGAGTAGAGCCCTGGGGGGGTGGTGACTGGATATTCAGAAATCTGGTTAAAAATTGGGGCGTAGGGACATATCAAGCTCATTATGACAACTAATGGTCCAGTCACTGAGAGGACTTACTAGAGAACAGGACTCATGCTGAGGGTCACAATGCGTTGTTATGCTTTTGTCGCACTCAAGAATGGGCGGGGCCTCAGGGTGAATGCTGGTTTCTCCTACACTGAATGTTGCACGGCGTGCCAAACACAAGGTTTCTTACCATGGGTAAGGAGGTGTTCTGATTTCTGCATCAACTCACCCCTGGGCAGTGATTGGAGATAATGTCTCGGTTCTGAGGCCTGAAAACTGAGGTAGGGAAGAGAGGATGACCTAAGGACAAGGTGGTCTTATATGCTCAGTGTGCGGACTGCTTTCCGGGTGTTGGTCAGGAGGTCCGGGCTCAGGTTGTGTCCGACAGTGCATTAGTGCCCAGGTTAGACTATATCATTTGGGTGAAGTCGAGTGCTGTGGAGGTTTATCCTCATTGAAGGTGCCTGGGCAGCTCATGAGGCAATAATTTTTTTCTAGAGGGAAGGCAGACTGCTGCATTGTGGGTCCGGAATTGCCAAACTTGAGGGCTTTGGGGCCAGGAGTGTGAGGACCGAAGTCTGAGAAGACAAGCAAGTCTTGGGTTTCAGGGCGAGGGCACGGAACATACCCCCTGCAGATCTGAAACAATACTAATGCATCTGAAGTCAGGGCGAGGATCACACGTTGGCTCAGGTTGGAGTTTCCGTGCATGACGGCCGCTTCATGAAGGGAGTGGAATCTCGAGGCCATTGAGGTTTTCCCACGTTGGGAGTTGTGGGATGCCCCCTTCAAGGATTCCTTCTGCGGGACAATAGAGACCTGTTGGACAGCTCCAGGACATCCCATATGGAATGACTCCAGAGCACTGTTCGAGGATGGATGCCTTGGAAGCCCGCATTGCATTCCAATTGTCTCCTAGCAACAAGGCAGTTTAGATCTGATGGCTCAGCGGGAGCAACCGGGGTGGCTGAGTTGAAATGGACTTTCCTGAGGATGGGTCCTAATGTGTTTTTGTGTCCATGAGGGCCTTGGAATGGGGCGGTGGCACCGGGACCCTGAAGTACTCTCCTATGCTTTGGACATGGCTCCCATGCACAGGTTTCCTTGTGGAGACGAGATGAGTTCTGCTGGGTGCCTCAGCAAAACCCCTATGCTCGTATTTGAATCAGGCTTTTGAGGAGACATGCCTGTAAACCAGGGCAATGGATCCTATTATGGCCTAGGGTCCTGTCTGGTTCAATCTTCTCCTATGGGGACATCCATTTATGGTATGAGTGGAGGTAGATTATCAGCTGGTGTCAGACAGCCCTTGTTTGTTCCGGGCGACCTACACTATTGGGATGGCCTCAGGGACTTTGGAGGTTTCTCCTAATTTGTACGATTTTGGACAATGGAATGGGCAGAATTCTCATGGATTGGTAGGCACAGTCCTAATATGTGGCTCCAGGGGCCCCAGCCTGGAGGGTGTGTGGCCCAGGACTTTGAGGACAGAAGTCTGAAAACACAAACTCAGCTTAGGTTTGGGGACGTAGGTATGGCAGGCCCGATCTACAAACCATGAGAAGAACTCTTCAGGATATGAAGAAAGTGCGAGTCTGAGGTGCTTGCTCAGGTTTTTGTCTCTGGATTTTGTATCAGCGATGGCACAATCTACAGACCTGAATCGAGATCTCGTGCATCTGAAGTCAGGGCGAGGATCAGACGATCGCTCAAGTTGGTGTTTCTGTCCCTGATGGCCCATTAACGAAGTGGGGGCATCACGAGGCTATGGGGGTTTTCCCACGATGAGATTTGTGAGAAGCTCCAAACTGCAAAGTGTCTTCTGCAGGACAATTGAGACCTGTTGTTTGGCTCCAGGCCAATGATTCTGAGCAGGGTTCTAAGGATGCATGGCTGGGTAGCCCACTTCGCATTCCAATTGTCTCCTAGACACAAGACAAATTAGATCTGCTGGATCAGGGGGAGCAACCGAGGAGGCTGAGTTGAAATGGACTCTCCTATGGATGGGTCCTAATGTGCTTTTGTGTCGATGGAGACCTTGGAATGAAGTGGTGGCACTGGGGTCCTGAGGGTTCTCCTAAACAGAGGCTTTGACACAGCTCCAACGTGCAAGTTTCCCATGGGTAGATGAGATGTTTTCTGATGGGTGAGTCAAGAAACAGCCATATGCTGGTTTTGAAATCCAGGCCTCTGAGGAGAGATGCCTGGAAACCAAAGCAATGTATATGATTAATGCCTAGGTGCCTGTTCTTTCCTTTTTACCTCTGGGGACATCTGTCTATGGGTCTGAGTACAGGTAGGTGCTCAGATGGGCTCAGATTGCCCCTGTTTTACCTGGGAAGCCACCACTAATGAGATGGATCAGGGACTTTAGAGGTTTATCCTATTAGAAGGGATGTGGCCATTGGAATGGGCACACACAATTCCCTTGGAGAGGGCAAGTACAGTCCTCAGGTTTCGCTCCAGGGGCCTGAGCCTTTAGGTTGTGTAGGCCAGGGCTGTTTGGACAGTTGTCTGAAAACACAAACTTGGCTTATGTTTCAGGTCATGTATGGCAGGACTTATCTACAGACCATGAGGAGAACTTTTCGGGATATGAGAAAAGGGCGAGTGTGAGGCTCTTGCTCAAGTTTTGGTCTCTGGATATCGTGTCACTCATGGTCGTGAAATTTCTGGGTGACTTCATGGGAAATGGACGAGTCTTACTCTCTGGTGGTTTGGACCAGTCCAAAGAGTTTGGGGTCACTCTGTGGGAAGGAAGAAGTCCGTTTTTTTTTTTTTGATGTTGTTTTCTTTTTAACCTGAGGTGTCCCACCAAATGAGAGATTCCATAGTAGAGCCCTGGGGGGGGGTGACTGGACAATCAGAAATCTGGTTAATAATTGGGCCTAGGGTCATATCAAGCCCATTATGACATCTAATGGTCCAGTCACTGAGAGGACTTACTAGAGAACAGGACTCATGCTGAGGGTCACAATGCGTTTTTATGCCCTTGTCCCACTCAAGAATGGGCGGGGCCTCAGGGTGAATGCTGGTTTCTCCTACACTGAACGTTGGACGACGTGCCAACCACAAGCTTTCTTACCGTGGGTAAGGAGGTGTTCTGATTTCTGCATCACACTCACCCCTGGGCAGTGATTGGAGATAATGTCTCGGTTCTGAGGCCTGAAAACTGAGGTAGGGAAGAGATGATGACCTAAGGCCATGGTGGGTCTTATGTGCTCAGTGTGTGGTCTGTTTTCTGGGTGTTGGTCAGGAGGTCCGGGTTCAGGTAGTGTCCGACAGTGCATTAGTGCCCAGGTTAGACTATATCATTTGGGTGAAGTCGAGTGCTGTGGAGGTTTATCCTCATTGAAGGTGCCTGGGTAGCTCATGAGGCAATAATTTATTTCAAGTGGGCAGGCAGAGTGCTGCATTGTCAGTCCGGAATTGCCAACATGAGGGCTTACGTGCCAGGAGTGTGAGGACGGAAGTCTGAGAAGACAAGCAAGACTTGAGTTTCAGGGCGAGGGCACGGCAGGTACCCCCTGCAGATCTGAAACAATACTAATGCATCTGAAGTCAGGGCGAGGATCAGACGTTGGCTCAGGTTGGAGTTTCCGTGCATGAAGGCCGCTTCATGAAGGAAGCGGAATCTCGAGGCCATTGAGTTTTTCCCACGTTGGGAGTTCTGGGATGCCCCCTTCAAGGATTCCTTTAGCTGGACAATTGAGACCTTTTGGACAGCTCCAGGACATCCCATATGGAATGACTCCAGAGCACCGTTCGAGGATGGATGCCTGGAAAGCCCACCTCGCATTCCAATTGTCTCCTAGTAACAAGACAGTTTAGATATGACGGCTCTGCGGGAGCAACCGGGGTGGCTGAGTTGAAATGGACTTTCCTGAGGATGGGTCGTAATGTGTTTTTGTGTCCATGAGGGCCTTGGAATGGGGCGGTGGCACCGGGACCATGAAGTACTCTCCTATGCTTTGGACATGGCTCCCATGCATAGGTTTCCTTGTGGAGACGAGATGAGTTCTGCTGGGTGCCTCAGCAAAACCCCTATGCTCGTATTGGAATCAGGCTTTTGAGGAGACATGTCTGTAAAACAAGGCAATGGATCCTATTATGGCCTAGGGTCCTGTCTGGTTCAATCTTTTCCTTGGGGACATCCATTTATGGTATGAGTGGAGGTCGATTATCAGCTGGTGTCAGACAGCCCTTGTTTGTTCCGGGCGACCTACACTATTGGGATGGCCTCAGGGACTTTGGAGGTTTCTCCTAATTTGTACGATTTTGGACAATGGAATGGGCAGAATTCCCATGGATTGTTAGGCACAGTCCTAATGTGTGGCTCCAGGGGCCCCAGCCTGGAGGGTGTGTAGCCCAGGACTTTGAGGACAGAAGTCTGAAAACACAAACTCAGCTTAGGTTTGGGGACGTAGGTATGGCAGGCCTGAGCTACAAACCTTGAAAAGAACTCCTCAGGATATGAAGAAAGTGCGAGTCTGAGGCGCTTGCTCAGGTTTTTGTCTCTGGATTTTGTATCAGCGACGGCACAATCTACAGACCTGAATCGAGATCTCGTGCATCTGAAGTCAGGGCGAGGATCAGACGATCGCTGAATTTGGTGTTTCTGTCCCTGATGGCCCCTTCACGAAGGGGCGGCATCACGAGGCCATGGGGGTTTTCCCACGATGGGAGTTGTGAGAAGCTCCAAACTGCAAAGTGTCTTCCGAGGACATTTGAGTCCTTTTTTTTTCCCTCCGGGCCAATGATTCTGAGCAGGGTTCTAAGGATGCATGGCTGGGTAGCCCACCTCGCATTCCTATTGTCTCCTAGATACAAGACAGGTTATCTGCTGGATCTGGGGGAGCAACCGAGGAGGCTGAGTTGAAATGGACTCTCCTATGGATGGGTCCTAATGTGCTTTTGTGTCTATGGAGACCTTGGAATGAAGCGGGGGCACTGGGGCCCTGAAGGGTTCTTCTAAACAGAGGCTTTGACACAGCTCCAACGTGCAAGTTTCCCAAGGGTAGATGAGATGTTTTCTGATGGGTGACTCAAGAAAGAGCTATATGCTGGTTTTGAAATCCAGGCCTCTGAGGAGAGATGCCTGGAAACCAAAGCAATGGATATTATTAGTGCCTAGGGGCCTGTTCTTTCCTTTTTACCTCTGGGGACATCTGTCTATGGGTCTGAGTACAGGTAGGTGCTCAGATCGGCTCAGATTGCCCCTGTTTTACCTGGGAAGCCACCACTATTGAGATGGATCAGGGACTTTGGAGATTTATACTATTAGAAGGGATGTGGCCATTGGAATGGGCACACACAATTCCCTTGGAGAGGGCAAGTACAGTCCTCAGGTTTGGCTCCTGTGGCCTGAGCCTGTAGGTTGTGTAGGCCAGGGCTGTTTGGACAGTTGTCTGAAACAACAAACTTGGCTTATGTTTCAGGTCATAGGTATGGCAGGACTTAAACTACAGACCATGAGGAGAACTTTTCGGGATTTGAGAAAAGGGCGAGTGTGAGGCTCTTGCTCAAGTTTTTGTCTCTGGATATCGTGTCACTCATGGTCGTGAAATTTCTGGGTGACTTCATGGGAAATAGACGAGTCTTACTCCCTGGTGGTTTGGACCAGTCCAAAGCGTTTGGGGTCACTCTGTGGGATGGAAGAAGTCCGTTTTTTTTTTTTGATGTTGTTTTCTATTTAACCTCAGGTGTCCCACCAAATGAGAGATTCCAGAGTAGAGCCCTGGGGGGGTGGTGACTGGATATTCAGAAATCTGGTTAAAAATTGGGGCGTAGGGACATATCAAGCCCATTATGACAACTAATGGTCCAGTCACTGAGAGGACTTACTAGAGGACAGGAATCATGCTGAGGGTCACAATGCGTTGTTATGCTTTTGTCGCACTCAAGAATGGGCGGGGCCTCAGGGTGAATGCTGGTTTCTCCTACACTGAATGTTGGACGGCGTGCCAAACACAAGGTTTCTTACCATGGGTAAGGAGGTGTTCTGATTTCTGCATCAACTCACCCCTGGGCAGTGATTGGAGATAATGTCTCGGTTCTGAGGCCTGAAAACTGAGGTAGGGAAGAGAGGATGACCTAAGGACAGGGTGGTCTTATATGCTCAGTGTGCGGACTGCTTTCCGGGTGTTGGTCAGGAGGTCCGGGCTCAGGTTGTGTCCGACAGTGCATTAGTGCCCAGGTTAGACTATATCATTTGGGTGAAGTCGAGTGCTGTGGAGGTTTATCCTCATTGAAGGTGCCTGGGCAGCTCATGAGGCAATAATTTTTTCTAGAGGGAAGGCAGACTGCTGCATTGTGGGTCCGGAATTGCCAAACTTGAGGGCTTCGGGGCCAGGAGTGTGAGGACGGAATTCTGAGAAGACAAGCAAGACTTGGGTTTCAGGGCGAGGGCACGGAACGTACCCCCTGCAGATCTGAAACAATACTAATGCATCTGAAGTCAGGGCGAGGATCACACGTTGGCTCAGGTTGGAGTTTCCGTGCATGACGGCCGCTTCATGAAGGGAGTGGAATCTCGAGGCCATTGAGGTTTTCCCACGTTGGGAGTTGTGGGATGCCCCCTTCAAGGATTCCTTCTGCGGGACAATAGAGACCTGTTGGACAGCTCCAGGACATCCCATATGGAATGACTCCAGAGCACTGTTCGAGGATGGATGCCTTGGAAGCCCGCCTTGCATTCCAATTGTCTCCTAGCAACAAGGCAGTTTAGATCTGATGGCTCAGCGGGAGCAACCGGGGTGGCTGAGTTGAAATGGACTTTCCTGAGGATGGGTCCTAATGTGTTTTTGTGTCCATGAGGGCCTTGGAATGGGGCGGTGGCACCGGGACCCTGAAGTACTCTCCTATGCTTTGGACATGGCTCCCATGCACAGGTTTCCTTGTGGAGACGAGATGACTTCTGCTGGGTGCCTCAGCAAAACCCCTATGCTCGTATTTGAATCAGGCTTTTGAGGAGACATGCCTGTAAACCAAGGCAATGGATCCTATTATGGCCTAGGGTCCTGTCTGGTTCAATATTCTCCTCTGGGGACTTCCATTTATGGTATGAGTGGTGGTAGATTATCAGCTGGTGTCAGACAGCCCTTGTTTGTTCCGGGCAACCTACACGATTGGAAAGGCCTCAGGTACTTTGGAGGTTTCTCCTAATTTGTATGATTTTGGACAATGGAATGGGCAGAATTCCCATGGATTGGTAGGCACAGTCCTAATGTGTGGCTCCAGGGGCCCCAGCCTGCAGGGTGTGTGTCCCTGGACTTTGAGGACAGAAGTCTGAAAACACAAACTCAGCTTAGGTTTGGGGACGTAGGTATGGCAGGCCCGATCTACAAACCATGAGAAGAACTCTTCAGGATATGAAGAAAGTGCGAGTCTGAGGTGCTTGCTCAGGTTTTTGTCTCTGGATTTTGTATCAGCGATGGCACAATCTACAGACCTGAATCGAGATCTCGTGCATCTGAAGTCAGGGCGAGGATCAGACGATCGCTCAAGTTGGTGTTTCTGTCCCTGATGGCCCATTAACGAAGTGGGGGCATCACGAGGCTATGGGGGTTTTCCCACGATGAGATTTGTGAGAAGCTCCAAACTGCAAAGTGTCTTCTGCAGGACAATTGAGACCTGTTGTTTGGCTCCAGGCCAATGATTCTGAGCAGGGTTCTAAGGATGCATGGTTGGGTAGCCCACTTCGCATTCCAATTGTCTCCTAGACACAAGACAAATTAGATCTGCTGGATCTGGGGGAGCAACCGAGGAGGCTGAGTTGAAATGGACTCTCCTATGGATGGGTCCTAATGTGATTTTGTGTCGATGGAGACCTTGGAATGAAGTGGTGGCACTGGGTCCTGAGGGTTCTCCTAAACAGAGGCTTTGACACAGCTCCAACGTGCAAGTTTCCCATGGGTAGATGAGATGTTTTCTGATGGGTGAGTCAAGAAACAGCCATATGCTGGTTTTGAAATCCAGGCCTCTGAGGAGAGATGCCTGGAAACCAAAGCAATGTATATGATTAGTGCCTAGGTGCCTGTTCTTTCCTTTTTACCTCTGGGGACATCTGTCTATGGGTCTGAGTACAGGTAGGTGCTCAGATGGGCTCAGATTGCCCCTGTTTTACCTGGGAAGCCACCACTAATGAGATGGATCAGGGACTTTAGAGGTTTATCCTATTAGAAGGGATGTGGCCATTGGAATGGGCACACACAATTCCCTTGGAGAGGGCAAGTACAGTCCTCAGGTTTCGCTCCAGGGGCCTGAGCCTTTAGGTTGTGTAGGCCAGGGCTGTTTGGACAGTTGTCTGAAAACACAAACTTGGCTTATGTTTCAGGTCATGTATGGCAGGACTTATCTACAGACCATGAGGAGAACTTTTCGGGATATGAGAAAAGGGCGAGTGTGAGGCTCTTGCTCAAGTTTTTGTCTCTGGATATCGTGTCACTCATGGTCGTGAAATTTCTGGGTGACTTCATGGGAAATGGACGAGTCTTACTCTCTGGTGGTTTGGACCAGTCCAAAGAGTTTGGGGTCACTCTGTGGGAAGGAAGAAGTCCGTTTTTTTTTTTTTTGATGTTGTTTTCTTTTTAACCTCAGGTGTCCCACCAAATGAGAGATTCCATAGTAGAGCCCTGGGGGGGGGTGACTGGACAATCAGAAATCTGGTTAATAATTGGACCTAGGGTAATATCAAGCCCATTATGACATCTAATGGTCCAGTCACTGAGAGGACTTACTAGAGGACAGGACTCATGCTGAGGGTCACAATGCGTGTTTATGCCCTTGTCGCACTCAAGAATGGGCGGGGCCTCAGGGTGAATGCTGGTTTCTCCTACACTGAACGTTGGACGACGTGCCAACCACAAGCTTTCTTACCGTGGGTAAGGAGGTGTTCTGATTTCTGCATCACACTCACCCCTGGGCAGTGATTGGAGATAATGTCTCGGTTCTGAGGCCTGAAAACTGAGGTAGGGAAGAGATGATGACCTAAGGCCATGGTGGGTCTTATGTGCTCAGTGTGCGGTCTGCTTTCCGGGTGTTGGTCAGGAGGTCCGGGCTCAGGTTCTGTCCGACATTGCATTAGTGCCCAGGTTAGAATATTTAATTTGGGTAAAGTCGAGTGCTGTGGAGGTTTATCCTCATTGAAGGTGCCTGGGCAGCTCATGAGGCAATAATTTTTTTCTAGAGGCAGGCAGAGTGCTGCATTGTGGGTCCGGAATTGCCAAACATGAGGGCTTCGGGGCCAGGAGTGTGAGGACGGAAGTCTGAAAAGTCAAGCTAGACTTGGGTTTCAGGGAGACGGCACGGCAGGTATCCCCTGCAGATCTGAAACAATACTCATGCATCTGAATCAGGGGAGGATCAGACGTTGGCTCAGGTTGGTTTCCATGCATGATGGCCGTTTCATGAAAGGAGTGGAATCTCGGGGCCATTGAGGTTTTCCCACGTTGGGAGTTGTGGGATGCCCCCTTCAAGGATTCCTTCTGCGGGACAATTGAGACCTGTTGGACAGCTCCAGGACATCCCATATGGAATGACTCCAGAGAACCGTTCGAGGATGGATGCCTGGAAGCCAGCTTCGCATTCCAATTGTCTCCAAACAACAAGACAGTTTAGATCTGATGGCTCTGCGGGAGCAACCGGGGTGGCTGAGTTGAAATGGACTTTCCTGAGGATGGGTCCTAATGTGTTTTTGTGTCCATGAGGGCATTGGAATGGATCGGTGGCACCGGGACCCTGAAGTTCTCTCCTATGCTTTGGACATGGCTCCCATGCACAGGTTTCCTTGTGGAGACGAGATGACTTCTGCTGGGTGCCTCAGCAACACCCCTATGCTCATATTGGAATCAGGCTTTTGAGGAGACATGCGTGTAAACCAAGGAAATGGATGCTATTATGGCCTAGGGTCCTGTCTGGTTCAATCTTCTCCTCTGGGGACATCCATTTATGGTATGAGTGGAGGTAGATTATCTGCTGGTGTCAGACAGCCCTTGTTTGTTCCGGGCGACCTACACTATTGGGATGGCCTCAGGGACTTTGGAGGTTATTCCTAATTTGTACGATTTTGGACAATGGAATGGGCAGAATTCTCATGGATTGGTAGGCACAGTCCTAATGTGTGGCTCCAGGGGCCCCAGCCTGGAGGGTGTGTGACCCAGGACTTGAGGACAGAAGTCTGAAAACACAAACTCAGCTTAGGAAGGGGAGGTAGGTATGGCAGGACCGATCTACAAACCATGAGAAGAACTCTTCAGGAAATGAAGAAAGTGCGAGTCTGAGGCGCTTGCTCAGGTTTTTGTCTCTGGATTTTGTATCAGCGATGGCACAATCTACAGACCTGAATCGAGATCTCGTGCATCTGAAGCCAGGGCGAGGATCAGACGATCGCTCAAGTTGGTGTTTCTGTCCCTGATGGCCCCTTCACGAAGGGGGGGCATCACGAGGCCATGGGCGTTTTCCCACGATGGGATTTGTGAGAAGCTCCAAACTGCAAAGTGTCTTCTGCAGGAAAATTGAGACCTGCTGTTTGGCTCCAGGCCAATGATTCTGAGCAGGGTTCTAAGGATGCATGGCTGGGTAGCCCACCTCGCAATCCAATTGTCTCCTAGACACAAGCCAGGTTAGATCTGCTGGATCTGGGGGAGCAACCGAGGAGGCTGAGTTGAAATGGACTCTCCTATGGATGGGTCCTAATGTGCTTTTGTGTCGATGGAGACCTTGGAATGAAGCGGTGGCACTGGGGCCCTGAAATGTTCTCCTAAACAGATGCTTTGACACAGCTCCAACGTGCAAGTTTCCCATGTGTAGATGAGATGTTTTCTGATGGTTGAGTCAAGAAACAGCCATATGCTGGTTTTGAAATCCAGGCCTCTGAGGAGAGATGCCTGGAAAACAAAGCAATGGATATGATTAGTGCCTAGGGGCCTGTTCTTTCCTTTTGACCTCTGGGGACATCTGTCTATGGGTCTGAGTACAGGTAGGTGCTCAGATGGGCTCAGATTGCCCCTGTTTTACCTGGGAAGTTACCACTAATGAGATGGATCAGGGACTTTGGAGGTTTATCGTATTAGAAGGTATGTGGCCATTGGAATGGGCACACACAATTCCCTTGGAGAGGGCAAGTACAGTCCTCAGGTTTGGCTCCAGGGGCCTGAGCCTGTAGGTTGTGTAGGGCAGGGCTGTTTGGACAGTTGTCTGAAAACACAAACTTGGCTTATGTTTCAGGTCATAGGTATGGCAGGACTTATCTACAGACCATGAGGAGAACTTTTCGGGATTTGAGAAAAGGGCCAGTGTGAGGCTCTTGCTCAAGTTTTTGTCTCTGGATATCGTGTCACTCATGGTCGTGAAATTTCTGGGTGACTTCATGGGAAATGGACGTGTCTTACTCCCTGGTGGTTTGGACCAGTCTAAAGCGTTTGGGGTCACTCTGTGGGATGGAAGAGGTCCGTTTTTTTTTTTTTTTTGATGTTGTTTTCTTTTTAACCTCAGGTGTCTCACCTAATGAGGGATTCCTGAGTAGCGCCCTTGGGGGGGGTGACTGGACAATCAGAAATCTGGTTAAAAATTGGTGCCTAGGGACATATCAAGCCCATTATGACATCTAATGTTCCAGTCACTGAGAGGACTTACTAGAGGACAGTACTCATGCTGAGGGTCACAATGCGTGTTCATGCCCTTGTCGCACTCAAGATTGGGCGGGGCCTCAGGGTGAATGCTGGTTTCTCCTACACTGAACGTTGGACGACGTGCCAACCACAAGGTTTCTTACCATGGGTAAGGAGGTGTTCTGATTTCTGCATCACACTCACCCCTGGGCAGTGATTGGAGATAATTCTCGGTTCTGAGGCCTGAAAACTGAGGTAGGGAAGAGATGATGACCTAAGGCCATGGCAGGGCTTATGTGCTCATTGTGCTCTGTGCTTTCCGGGTGTTGGTCAGGAGGTCCGTGCTCAGGTTGTGTCTGACAGTGCATTAGTGCCCAGGTTAGACTATATAATTTGTGTGAAGTCGTGTGCTGTGGAGGTTTATCATCATTGAAGGTGCCTGTACAGCTCATGATGCAATAATTTTTTTCTAGGGGGCAGGCAGAGTGCTGCATTGTGGGTCCGGAATTGCCAAACTTGAGGGCTTCGGGGCCAGGAGTGTGAGGACGGAATTCTGAGAAGACAAGCTAGACTTGGGTTTCAGGGCGAGGGCACGGCAGGTACCCCCTGCAGATCTGAACCAATACTCATGAATCTGAAGTCAGGGCGAGGATCAGACGTTGGCTCAGGTTGGAGTTTCCGTGCATGACGGCCGCTTCATGAAGGGAGTGGAATCTCGAGGCCATTGAGGACTTCCCACGTTGGGAGTTGTGGGATGCCCCCTTCAAGGATTCCTTTTGCGGGACAATTGAGACCTGTTGGACAGCTCCAGGACATTCCTTATAAAATGACTCCAGAGCACCGTTCGAGGATGGATGCCTGGGAAGCCCGCCTTGCACACCAATTGTCTACTAGCAATAAGACAGTTTAGATCTGATGGCTCTGCGGGAGCAACCGGGGTGGCTGTGTTGAAATGGACTTTCCTGAGGATGGGTCCTAATGTGTTTTTGTGTCCATGAGGGCCCTGGAATGGGGCGGTGGTACCGGGACACTGAAGTACTCTCCTATGCTTTGGACATGGCTCCCATGCACAGGTTTCCTTGTGGAGATGAGATGAGTTCTGCTGGGTGCCTCAGCAAAACCCCTATGCTCGTATTGGAATCAAGCTTTTGAGGAGACATGCCTGTAAACCAAGGCAATGGATCCTATTATGGCCTAGGGTCCTGTCTGGTTCAATCTTCTCCTCTGGGGACATCCATGTATGGTATGAGTGGAGGTAGATTATCAGCTGGTGTCAGACAGCCCTTGTTTGTTCCGGGCGACCTACAAAATTGGGATAGCTTCAGGGATTTTGGAGGTTTCTCCTAATTTGTACGATTTTGGACAATGGAATGGGCAGAATTCCCATGGATTTGTAGGCACAGTCCTAATGTGTGGCTTCAGAGGCTCCAGAATGAGGGTGTGTGGCCCAAGACTTGAGGACAGAAGTCTGAAAACACAAACTGAGCTCAGGTTTGGGGACGTAGGTATGGCAGGCCCCATCTACAAACCATGAGAAGAACTCTTCAGGATATGAAGAAAGTGCGAGTCTGAGGCTCTTGCTCAGGTTTTTGTCTCTGGATTTTGTATCAGCGATGGCACAATTTACAGACCTGAATCGAGATCTCGTGCATCTGAAGTCAGGGCGAGGATCAGACGATTGCTCAAGTTGGTGTTTCTGTCCCTGATGGCCCATTCACGAAGGGGGGCATCACGAGGCTATGGGGGTTTTCCCACGATGGGATTTGTGAGAATCTCCGAACTGCAAAGTGTCTTCTGCAGGACAATTGCGACCTGCTGTTTGGCTCCGCCAATGATTCTGAGCAGGGTTCTAAGGAAGCATGGCTGGGTAGCCCACCTCGCATTCCAATTGTCTCCTAGACACAAGACAAGTTAGATCTGCTGGATCTGGGGGAGCAACTGAGGAGGCTGAGTTGAAATGGACTCTCCTATGGATGGGTCCTAATGTGCTTTTGTGTCTATGGAGACCTTGGAATGAAGCCGTGGCACTGGGGTCCTGAAGGGTTCTCCTAAACAGAGGCTTAGACACAGCTCCAAAGTGCAGGTTTCCCTTATGTAGATGAGATGTTTTCTGATCGGTGAGTCAAGAAACAGCCATATGCTGGTTTTGAAATCCAGGCCTCTGAGGAGAGATGCCTGGAAACCAAAGCAATGGATATGATTAGTGCCTAGGGGCCTGTTCTTTCCTTTTTACCTCTGGGGACATCTTTCTATGGGTCTGAGTACAGGTAGGTGCTCAGATGGGCTCACCTTGCCCCTGTTTGACCTGGGAAGCCACCACTAATGAGATGAATCAGGGACTTTGGAGGTTTATCCTATTAGAAGGGATGTGGCCATTGGAATGGGCACACACAGTTCCCTTGGAGAGGGCAAGTACAGTCCTCAGGTTTGGCTCCAGGGGCCTGAGCCTGTAGGTTGTGTAGGCCAGGGCTGTTTGGACAGTTGTCTGAAAGCACAAACTTGGCTTATGTTTCAGGTCATAGGTATGGCAGGACTTATCTACAGACCATGAGGATAACTTATCGGGATTTGAGAAAAGGGCGAGTGTGAGGCTCTTGCTCAAGTTTTTGTCTCTGGATATCGTGTCACTCATGGTCGTGAAATTTCTGGGTGACTTCATTGGAAATGGACGAGTCTTACTCCCTGGTGGTTTGGCCCAGTCCAAATCATATGGGGTCACTCTGTGGGATGGGATGGATGAAGTCCGTTTTTTTTTTTTTTCTTTTTAACCTCAGGTGTCCCACCAAATGAGGGATTCCAGAGTAGAGCCCTGGGGGGGGGGGTGACTGGACAATCAGAAATCTGGTTAAAAATTGGGGCTTAGGGACATATCAAGCCCATTATGACATCTAATGGTCCAGTCACTGAGAGGACTTACTAGAGGACAGGACTCATGCTGAGGGTCACAATGCGTGTTTATGCCCTTGTCGCACTCAAGAATGGGCGGGGCCTCAGGGTGAATGCTGGTTTCTCCTACACTGAACGTTGGACAACGTGCCAACCACAAGGGTTCTTGCCATGGGTAAGGAGGAGTTCTGATTTCTGCATCACACTCACCTCTGGGCAGTGAGGGGAAATAATGTCTCGGTTCTGAGGCCTGAAAACTGAGGTAAGGAAGAGATGATGACCTAAGGCCATGGCGGGTCTTATGTGCTCAGTGTGCGGTCTTGTCAGGAGGTCCGTGCTCAGGTTGTGTCCGACAGTGCATTAGTGCCCAGGTTAGACTATATAATTTGGGTAAAGTCGAGTGCTGTGGAGGTTTATCCTTATTGAATGTGCCTGGGCAGCTCTTGAGGCAATCATTTTTTTCTAGAGGGCAGGCAGAGTGCTGCATTGTGGGTCCGGAATTGCCAAACTTTTGGGCTTATATCAACGATGGCCGTGGAATGTGGGGAGGTTTCATGGGCCATGCACGAATCTTCCTCTCTGTTGATTTGGCCCGATCCCAATTGTTATTCGTCAATCTGTGGGATGGGAGGTATCCTTTCAGGTTTATTATCTCAGGTGTCTGAACAAAAGAGGAATTCCAAAGCAGAGCCCTGGGGAAGAGTGAAGGGAAAACCCAAACTATGGTTAAAAAATGGGGCCTAGGGGCAAGGCAGGCACAATAAGCTATCTCTTCATCCAGCCACTGAGAGGCCTTACTTGAGGGCTGGGCTCAGGCTGCGGGTCACAGTGTGTGTTTGTGACCAATGTGGCACTCGAGCATGGGCGGTGCCTCATGGGCCAATCTGGTTTCAACTACACTGGAACTTGGACAACATGCCAATCACAAGGTCTCTTGCCATGGGGAAGGTGTTCTGATTTCTGCATCATTTTCAACCCTGGGCCGTGGTGGAGATAAGGTCTAGGTTCTGAAGCCTGAAAAATCAGAGTTGGGAAGAGATGACGATCTAAGGCGATGGCGCGTCTGATATGCTCAGTGTGCGGTCAACTGCCTGGGTGTTGGTCAGGAGGTTCTGGCTAGGTTGTGTCAGACAGTGCACTAGTGCCCAAGTTAGACTATATAATTTGGGTACAGTCGAGTGCCCTGTAGGTTTATTCTCATATGAGGTGCCTGGGCACCTGATTAGGCAAGATATTTTTTTTAGAGGGCAGGCAGAGTGCTGCATTGTGGGTCCAGAATTGCCAAAATGGAGGATTTCTGGGCCAGGAGTTTGAGGACAGAAGTCTGAGAACACAAGATAGACTTGGGCTTCAGGCCCAGGGCACGGTAGGTACCCCCTGCAGATCGGAAACAATATCTCAAGCATCTGAAGTCACGGCGAGGATCAGATGTTGGCTCAGGTTGGAGTTTCTGTGCATGACTGCCCCTTCATGAAAGGAGTGGAAACTCAAGGCCATGGAGCTTTTCCCACGTTGGGAGTTGTGTGATGCCCCCTTCAAGGATTCCTTCTGCGGGACAATTGAGACCTGTTGGGCAGCTCCAGGACATCCCATATGGAATGACTCCAGAGCACTGTTCGAGGATGGATGCCCGGAAGCCCGCCTCTCATTCCAATTGTCTCCTAGCAACAATACAGTTGAGATCGGATGGCTCTGCGGGAGCAACCGGGGTGGCTGAGTTGAAATGGACTTTCCTGAGGATGGGGCCTAAAGTGTGTTTGTGTCCATGAGGGCCTTGGAATGGGGCGGTGGCACCGGGACCCTGAAGTATTCTCCTAAGCTTTTGACATAGCTCCCATGCACAAGTTTCCTTGTGGAGAGGAGATTTGTTCTGATGGGTGCCTCAGGAAAACCCTTCTGCTGGTCTTGGAATCCAGGCCCTTGAGGAGACATGCCTGTAAACCAAAGCAATGGATCTGATTATTGCCTAGGATCCTGTCTGGTTCAATCTTCTTCTCTGGGGATATCCGTCTATGGAATGAGTGGAGGTAGATGCTCACCTGGTGTCAGACCACCCTTGTTTGTCCCTGGAGACCTACACTATTGGGATTGCCTCGGGGACTTTGGAGAGTTCTCCCAATTTGTAAGATTTTGGACAATGGAATGGGCAGAATTCCCATGGATTGGGTAGGCACAGTCCGAATGTGTGGCTCCAGGGGCCCCAGCCTGGAGGCTGTGTGGCCCAGGATTTTGAGGACAGAAGTCTGAAAACACAAACTCACCTTATGTTTGGGGACGTAGGTATGGCAGGCCCAATCTACAAACCATGAGAAGAACTCTTCAGGATATGAAGAAAGAGCGAGTCTGAGGCACTTGCTCAGGCTTTTGTCTCTGGATTTTATATCAATGATGGCCGTGGAATGTGGGGAGACCTCATGGGCCATGGACGAATCTTCCTCTCTGTGGATTTGTCCCGGTCCCAATTATTTTTCGTCAATCTGTGGGATGGGAGGTCTCTTTTCAGGTTTATTACCTCAGGTGTCTGAACAAAAGAAGAATTCCAAAGCAGAGCCCTGGGGAAGAGTGAAGGGACAACCCAAACTATGGTTAAAAATTGGGGCCTAGGGGCATGGTAGGCCAAATAAGCTGTCTCTTCATCCAGCCACTGAGCGGCCTTACTTGAGGACTGGGCTCAGGCTGAGGGTCAAATGTGTGTTTGTGACAAATGTGGCCCGCGAGCATGGGCGGGGCCTCATGGGCCAAACTGATTTCAACTACACTGGACCTTGCACAACATGCCAATCACAAGGTCTCTTGCCATGGGGAAGGTGTTCTGATTTCTGCATCATTTTCAATCGTGAGCAGTGATTGGACATAAGGTATAGGTTCTGAAGCCTGAAACATCGCTGTTGGGAAGAGATGACGACCTAAGGCGATGGCGCGTCTGATATGCTCAGTGTGCGGTCAGCTACCTGGGTGTTGGTCAAGAGGTTCTGGCTCAGGTTGTTTCAGACAGTGCACTAGTGCCCAGGTTAGACTATATAATTTGGGTACAGTCGAGTGCCGTGTAGGTTTATCCTCATTTGAGGTGCCTGGGCACCTCATTAGGCAAGATATTTTTTCTAGAGGGCAGGCAGAGTGCTGCATTGTGGGTCCGGAATTGCTAAACTTTTTGGCTTCTGGGCCAGGAGTGTGAGGACAGAAGTCTGAGAACACAAGCTAGACTTGAGTTTCAGCCCGAGGGCACTGCTGGTACCCCCTGCAGTCGCAACCATAATCTCAAGCATCTGAAGTCACGGTGAGGATTAGTCGTTGGCTCAGGTTGGAGTTTCTGTGCATGACCGCCCCTTCATGAACGGAGCGGAATCTCAAGGCCATGGAGGTTTTCCGACGTGGGAGTGGTGTGATGCCCCCTTCAATGATTCCTTCTGTGTGACAATTGAGACCTGTTGGGCAGCCCAGGACATCCCATATGGAATGACCAGAGCACCCTTGGAGAATGGATGCCAGGGAAGCCCGCCTCGCAATCCAATTGTCTACTAGCCACAATACAGTTGAGATCGGATCCCTCTGCGAGAGCAACCTGTGTGGCTGATTTGAAATGGACTTTCCTGAAGATGGGCCCTAATGTGTTTTTGTGTCCATGAGGGCCTTGAAATGGGGCGGTGGCACTGGGACCCTGAAGTATTCTCCTAAGCTTTTGACATAGCTCCCATGCACAAGTTTCCTTGTGGAGAGGAGATTTGTTCTGATGGGTGCCTCAGGAAACCCATTATGCTGGTATAGGAATCCAAACTTTTGAAGAGACATGCCTGTAAACCAAAGCAATGTATTCGATTATGGCCTAGGGTCCTGTCTTGTTCATTCTTCTTCTCTGGGGATATTCATCTATGGAATGAGTGGAGGTAGATGCTCATCTGGTGTCTTACCGCCCTTGTTTGTCCCCGGAGACCTACACTATTAGTTTGGCCTCAGGGACTTTGGAGAGCTCTCCTAATTTGTACGATTTTGGACAATGGAATGAGCAGAATTCCCATGGATTGGGTAGGCACAGTCCTAATGTGTGGCTTCAGAGGCCCCATCATGAGGGTGTGTGGCCCAGGACTTTGAGGACAGAAGTCTGAAAGCACAAACTCAGCTTATGTTTGGGGATGTAGGTATGGCAGGCCCAATCTACAAATCATGAGAAGAAATCTTCAGGATATGAAGAAAGAGCGAGTCTGAGGAACTTGCTCAGGCTTTTGCATTTGGATTTTATATCAACGATGGCTGTGGAATGGAGGAAGACTCATGGGCCATGGACGAATCTTCCTCTCAGTGGATTTGGCCCGATCCCAATTGTTTTTCGTCAATCTGTGGGATGGGATGTCTCCTTTCAGGTTTATTACCTCAGGTGTATGAACAAAAGAGGAATTCCAAAGCAGAGCCCTGGGGAAGATTGAAGGCAAAACCCAAACTATGGTTAAAAATTGGGGCCTAGGGGCATGGAAGGCACAATAAGCTGTCTCTTCATCCAGCCACTGAGAGGCCTTACTTGAGGGCTGGGCTCAGGCTGAGGGTCACAGTGTGTGTTTGTGACCAATGTGGCACGCGAGCATGGGCGGTGCCTCATGGGCCACACTGGTTTCAACTACACTGGACCTTGGACAACATGCCAATCACAAGGTCTTGCCATGGGGAAGGTGTTTTGATTTCTGCATCATTTTCAACCCTGGGCAGTGGTTGGAGATAAGTTCTAGGTTCAGAAGCCTGAAAACCGCAGTTGGGAAGACATGACAATCTAAGGCGATGGCGCATCTGATATGCTCAGTGTGCGGTCAACTGCCTGGGTGTTGGTCAGGAGGTTCTGGCTCAGGTTGTGTCAGACAGTGCACTAGTGCCCAAGTTAGACTATATACTTTGGGTAAAGTCGAGTGCCCTGTAGGTTTATCCTCATTTGAGTTGCCTGAGCACCTCATTAGGCAAGATATTTTTTCTGGAGGGCAGGGAGAGTGCTGCATTGTGGGTCCGGAATTGCCAAACTTGAGGGCTTCTGGGACAGGAGTGTGAGGACAGAAGTCTGAGAACACGAGCTAGAGTTGAGTTTCAGGCCGAGCACGGCTGGTACCCCCTGCAGTCGCAACCAAAATCTCAAGCATCTGAAGTCACGGCGAGGATCAGACGTTGGCTCAGGTTGCAGTTTTTGTGCATGACTGCCCCTTCATGAAAGGAGCGGAATCTCAAGGCCATGGAGGTTTCCAACGTTGGGAGTGGTGGAATGCCCCCTTCAATGATACCTTCTGTGTGACAATTAAGACCTGTTGGGCAGCTCCAGGACATCCCATATGGAATGACTCCAGAGCTCCGTTGGAGGATGGATGCCAGGCAAGCCCGCCTTGCAATCCAATTGTCTACTAGCCACAATACAGTTGAGATCGGATCCCTCTGCGGGAGCAACCGGGTTGGATGAGTTGAAATGGACTTTCCTGAGGATGGGCCCTAATGTGTGTTTCTGTCCATGAGGGCCTTGGAATGGGGCGGTGACCCCGGGACCCTGAAGTATTCTCCTAAGCTTTTGAGATAGTTCCCATGCACAAGTTTCCTTGTGGAGAGGATATTTGTTCTGATGGGTGCCTCAGGAAACCCATTATGCTGGAATTGGAATCCAGATTTTGAAGAGACATGCCTGTAAACCAAAGCAATGTATTCGATTATGGCCTAGGGTCCTGTCTTGTTCATTCTTCTTCTCTGGGGATATTCATCTATGGAATACGTGGAGGTAGATGCTCACCTGGTGTCAGACCACCCTTGTTTGTCCCTGGAGACCTACACTATTGGGATTGCCTCGGGGACTTTGGAGAGTTCTCCCAATTTGTAAGATTTTGGACAATGGAATGGGCAGAATTCCCATAGATTGGGTAGGCACAGTCCGAATGTGTGGCTCCAGGGGCCCCAGCCTGGAGGCTGTGTGGCCCAGGACTTTGAGGACAGAAGTCTGAAAACACAAACTCACCTTATGTTTGGGGACGTAAGTATGGCAGGCCCAATCTACAAACCATGAGAAGAACTCTTCAGGATATGAAGAAAGAGCGAGTCTGAGGCACTTGCTCAGGCTTTTGCATTTGGATTTTATATCAACGATGGCCGTGGAATGGGGGAGGACTCATGGGCCATGGACGAATCTTCCTCTCTGTGGATTTGGCCCGATCCCAATTGTTTTTCGTCAATCTGTGGGATGGGAGGTCTCCTTTCAGGTTTATTATCTCAGGTGTCCGAACAAAAGAGGAATTCCAAAGCAGAGCCCTGGGGAAGAGTGAAGGGAAAACCCAAACTATGGTTAAAAATTGGGGCCTAGGGGCATGGCAGTCACAATAAGCTGTCTCTTCATCCAGCCACTGAGAGGCCTTACTTGAGGGCTGGGCTCAGGCTGCGGGTCACAGTGAGTGTTTGTGACCAATGTGGCACTCGAGCATGGGCGGTGCCTCATGGGCCAATCTGGTTTCAACTACACTAGCACTTGGACAACATGCCAATCACAAGGTCTCTTGCCATGGGGAAGGTGTTCTGATTTCTGCATCATTTTCAATCGTGAGCAGTGATTGGACATAAGGTATAGGTTCTGAAGCCTGAATAATCGTAGTTGGGAAGATGACGACCTAAGGCGATGGCGCGTCTCATATGCTCAGTGTGCGGTCAGCCTCCTGGGTGATGGTCAGGAGGTTCTGGCTCGGGTTGTGTCAGACAGTGCATTAGAGCCCAGGTTAGACTATATAATTTGGGTACAGTCGAGTGCCGTGTAGGTTTATCCTCATTTGAGGTGCCTGGGCACCTCATTAGGCAAGATATTTTTTCTAGAGGGCAGGCAGAGTGCTGCATCTGGGTCCGGAATTGCCAAACTTTGGGCTTCTGGGCCAGGAGTGTGAGGACAGAAGTCTGAGAACACAAGCTAGACTTGAGTTTCAGGCCGAGGGCACCGCTGGTACCCCCTGCAGTCGCAACCAAAACCTCAAGCATCTGAAGTCATGGCGAGGATCAGACGTTGGCTCAGGTTGGAGTTTCTGTGCATGACTACCCCTTCATGAACGGAGCGGAATCTCAAGGCCATGGAGGTTTTCCGACGTGGGAGTGGTGGGATGCCCCCTTCAATGATTCCTTCTGTGTGACAATTGAGACCTGTTGGGCAGCTCCAGGACATCCCATATGGAATGACTCCAGAGCACCCTTGGAGGATGGATATCAGGCAAGCCCGCCTCGCAATCCACTTGTCTACTAGCCACAATACAGTTGAGATCGGATCCCTCTGCGGGAGCAACCTGGGTGGCTGAGTTGAAATGGACTTTCCTGAAGATGGGCCCTAATGTGTGTTTGTGTCCATGAGGGACTTGAAATGGGGCGGTGGCACTGGGACCCTGAAGTATTCTCCTAAGCTTTTGACATAGCTCCCATGCACAAGTTTCCTTGTGGAGAGGAGATTTGTTCTGATGGGTGCCTCAGGAAACCCATTATGCTGGTATTGGAATCCAGACTTTTGAAGAGACATGCCTGTAAACCAATGCAATGTATTCGATTATGGCCTAGGGTCCTATCTTGTTCATTCTTCTTCTCTGGGGATATTCATCTATGGAATGAGTGGAGGTAGATGCTCATCTGGTGTCTTACCTCCCTCGTTTGTCCCCGGAGACCTACACTATTGGGATGGCCTCGGGGACTTTGGAGAGTTCTCCTAATTTGTACGATTTTGGACAATGGAATTGGCAGAATTCCCATGGATTGGGTAGGCACAGTCCTAATGTGTGGCTTCAGGGGCCCCAGCCTGAGGGTGTGTGGCTTAGTACTTTGAGGACAGAAGTCAAAAAACACAAATTCAGCTTAGGTTTGGGGATGTAGGTATGGCAGGCCCAATCTACAAATCATGAGAAGAAATCTTCAGGATATGAAGAAAGAGCGATTCTGAGGCACTTTCTCAGGCTTTTGCATTTGGATTTTATATCAACGATGGCCGTGGAATGTGGGGTAGACTCATGGGTCATGGACGAATCTTCCTATCTGTGGATTTGGCCCGATCCCAATTGTTTTTCGTCAATCTGTGGGATGGGAAGTCTCCTTTCAGGTTAATTACCTCAGGTGTCTGAACAAAAGAGGAATTCCAAAGCAGAGCCCTGGGGAAGAGTGAAGGGAAAACCCAAACTATGGTTAAAAATTGGGGCCTAGGGGCATGGCAGGCACAATAAGCTGTCTCTACATCCAGCCACTGAGAGGCCTTACTTGAGGGCTGGGCTCAGGCTGAGGGTCACAGTGTGTGTTTGTGACCAACGTGGCACGTGAGCATGGGCGGGGCCTCATGGGCCACACTGGTTTCAACTACACTGGACCTTGGACAACATGCCAATCACAAGGTCTCTTGCCATGGGGAAGGTGTTTTGATTTCTGCATCATTTTCAACCCTGGGCAGTGGTTGGAGATAAGGTCTAGGTTCTGAAGCCTGAAAAATCGCAGTTCGGAAGAGATGACGATCTAAATCGATGGCGCGTCTGATATGCTCAGTGTGCGGTCAACTGCCTGGGTGTTGGTCAGGAGGTTCTGGCTCAGGATGAATCAGACAGTGCACTAGTTCCCAAGTTAGACTATATAATTTAGGTACACTCGAGTGCCCTGTAGGTTTATCCTCATTTGAGGTGCCTGGGGACCTCATTAGGCAAGATATTTTTTCTAGAGGGCAGGCTGAGTGCTGCATTGTGGGTCCGGAATTGCCAAACTTTTGGGCTTCTGGGCCAGGAATGTGAGGACAGAAGTCTGAGAACACAAGCTAGACTTGGGCTTCAGGCCGAGGGCACGGTAGGTACCCCCTGCAGATCGGAAACAATATCTCAAGCATCTGAAGTCATGGCGAGGATCAGACGTTGGCTCAGGTTGTAGTTTCTGTGCATGACTGCCCCTTCATGAAAGAAGCGGAATCTCAAGGCCATGGAGCTTTTCCCACGTTGGGAGTTGTGTGATGCCCCCTTCATTGATTCCATCAGCGGGACAATTGAGACCTGTTGGGCAGCTCCAGGACATCTCATATGGAATGACTCCAGAGCACCGTTCGAGGATGGATGCCTGGGAAGCCCGCCTCGCATTCCAATTGTCTCCTAGCAACAATACAGTTGAGATCAAATGGCTCTGCGGGAGCAACCGTAATGGCTGAGTTGAAATGGACTTTCCTGAGGATGGGGCCTTAAGTGTGTTTGTGTCCATGAGGGCCTTGGAATGGGGCAGTGTTACCGGGACCCTTAATTATTCTCCTAAGCTTTTGACATAGCTCCCATGCACAAGTTTCCTTGTGGAGAGGAGATTTTTTCTGATGGGTGCCTCAGGAAAACCCTTATGCTGGTCTTGGAATCCAGGCTCTTGAGGAGACATGCCTGTAAACCAAAGCAATGGATCCGATTATTGCCTAGGATCCTGTCTGGTTCAATCTTCTTCTCTGGGGATATCCGTCTATGGAATGAGTGGAGGTAGATGCTCACCTGGTGTCAGACCACCCTTGTTTGTCCCTGGAGACGAACACTATTGGGATTGCCTCGGGGACTTGGAGAGTTCTCCCAATTTGTAAGATTTTGGACAGTGGAATGGGTAGAATTTCCATGGATTGTGTAGGCACAGTCCAAATGTGTGGCTCCAGGGGCTCCAGCCTGGAGGGTGTGTGGCCCAGGACTTTGAGGACAGAAGTCTGAAAACACAAACTCCTTGTTTGGGGACGTAGGTATGGCAGGCCCAATCTAAAAATCATGAGAAGAACTCTTCAGGATATGAAGAAGAGCGAATCTGAGGCACTTGCTCAGGCTTTTGTCTCTGGGTTTTATATCAATGATGGCCGTGGAATGTGGGGAGGCATCATGGGCCATGGACGAATCTTCCTCTCTGTGGATTTGGCCCGGTCCCAATTATTTTTCGTCAATCTGTGGGATGGGAGGTCTCCTTTCAGGTTTATTACCTCAGGTGTCCGAACAAAAGAAGAATTCCAAAGCAGAGCCCTGGGGAAGAGTGAAGGGACAACACAAACTATGGTTAAAAATGGGGGCCTAGGGGCATGGCAGGCCCCATATGCTGTCTCTTCATCCAGCCACTGAGCGGCCTTACTTGAGGACTGGGCTCAGGCTGAGGGTCAAATGTGTGTTTGTGACAAATGTGGCCCGCGAGCATGGGCGGGGCCTCATGGGCCAAACTGGTTTCCACTACACTGGACCTTGCACAACATGGCAATCACAAGGTCTCTTGCCATGGGGAAGGTGTTCTGATTTCTGCATCATTTTCAATCGTGAGCAGTGATTGGACATAAGGTATAGGTTCTGAAGCCTGAAAAACCGCAGTTGGCAAGAGATGACGACCTAAGGCGATGGCGCGTCTGATATGCTCAGTGTACGGTCAGCTGCCTGGCTGTTGGTCAGGAGGTTCTGACTCAAGTTGTGTCAGACAGTGTATTAGTGCCCAGGTTAGACTATATAATTTGGGTAAAGTCGAGTGCCGTGTAGGTTTATCCTCATTTGAGGTGCCTGGGCACCTCATTAGGCAAGATATTTTTTCTAAAGGGCAGGCAGAGTGCTGCATTGTGGGTCCAGAATTGCCAAACTTTTGGGCTTCTGGGCCAGGAGTGTGAGGACAGAAGTCTGAGAACACAAACTAGACTTGAGTTTCAGGCCGAGGGCACGGCTGGTACTCCCTGCAGTCCCAACCAAAATCTCAAGCATCTGAAGTCACGGCGAGGATTAGACGTTGGCTCAGGTTGGAGTTTCTGTGCATGAATGCCCCTTCTAGAAAGGAGCGGAATCTCAAGGCCATGGAGGTTTTCCGACGTGGAGTGGTGGGATGCCCCCTTCAATGTTTCCTTCTGAGTGACAATTGAGACCTGTTGGGCAGCTCCAGGACATCCCATATGGAATGACTCCAGAGCACCGTTGGAGGATGGATGCCAGGCAAGCCCGCCTCGCAATCCAATTGTCTACTAGCCACAATACAGTTGAGATCGGATCCCTCTGCGGGAGCAACCTGGGTGGCTGAGTTGAAATGGACTTTCCTGAGGATGGGCCCTAATGTGTGTTTGTGTCTATGAGGGCCTTGAAATGGGGCGGTGGCACTGGGACACTGAAGTATTCTCCTAAGCTTTTGACATAGCTCCCATGCACAAGTTTCCTTGTGGAGAGGAGATTTGTTCTGATGGGTGCCTCAGGAAACCCATTATGCTAGTATTGGAATCCAGAATTTTAAAGAGACATGCCTGTAAACCAAAGCAATGTATTCGATTATGGCCTAGGGTCCTGTCTTGTTCATTCTTCTTCTCTGGGGATATTCATCTATGGAATGAGTTGAGGTAGATGCTCACCTGGTGTTAGACCGTCCTTGTTTGTCCCCGGAGACCTACACTATTGGGATGGCCTCGGGGACTTTGGAGAGTTCTCATAATTTGTACGATTTTGGACAATGGAATGGGCAGAATTCCCATGGATTGGGTAGGCACAGTCCTAATGTGTGGCTTCAGGGGCCCCAGCCTGAGGGTGTGTTGCCCAGGACTTTGAGGACAGAAGTCTGAAAACACAAACTCAGCTTAGGTTTGGGGATGTAGGTATGGCAGGCCCAATCTACAAATCATGAGAAGAAATCTTCAGGATATGAAGAAAGAGCGATTCTGAGGCACTTTCTCAGGCTTTTGCATTTGGATTTTATATCAACGATGGCCGTGGAATGTGGGGTAGTCTCATGGGCCATGGACGAATCTTCCTATCTGTGGATTTGGCCCGATCCCAATTGTTTTTCGTCAATCTGTGGGATGGGAAGTCTCCTTTCAGGTTAATTACCTCAGGTGTCTGAACAAAAGAGGAATTCCAAAGCAGAGCCCTGGGGAAGAGTGAAGGGAAAACCCAAACTATGGTTAAAAATTGGGGCCTAGGGGCATGGCAGGCACAATAAGCTGTCTCTACATCCAGCCACTGAGAGGCCTTACTTGAGGGCTGGGCTCAGGCTGAGGGTCACAGTGTGTGTTTGTGACCAACGTGGCACGTGAGCATGGGCGGGGCCTCATGGGCCACACTGGTTTCAACTACACTGGACCTTGGACAACATGCCAATCACAAGGTCTCTTGCCATGGGGAAGGTGTTTTGATTTCTGCATCATTTTCAACCCTGGGCAGTGGTTGGAGATAAGGTCTAGGTTCTGAAGCCTGAAAAATCGCAGTTCGGAAGAGATGACGATCTAAATCGATGGCGCGTCTGATATGCTCAGTGTGCGGTCAACTGCCTGGGTGTTGGTCAGGAGGTTCTGGCTCAGGATGAATCAGACAGTGCACTAGTTCCCAAGTTAGACTATATAATTTAGGTACACTCGAGTGCCCTGTAGGTTTATCCTCATTTGAGGTGCCTGGGGACCTCATTAGGCAAGATATTTTTTCTAGAGGGCAGGCTGAGTGCTGCATTGTGGGTCCGGAATTGCCAAACTTTTGGGCTTCTGGGCCAGGAATGTGAGGACAGAAGTCTGAGAACACAAGCTAGACTTGGGCTTCAGGCCGAGGGCACGGTAGGTACCCCCTGCAGATCGGAAACAATATCTCAAGCATCTGAAGTCATGGCGAGGATCAGACGTTGGCTCAGGTTGTAGTTTCTGTGCATGACTGCCCCTTCATGAAAGAAGCGGAATCTCAAGGCCATGGAGCTTTTCCCACGTTGGGAGTTGTGTGATGCCCCCTTCATTGATTCCATCAGCGGGACAATTGAGACCTGTTGGGCAGCTCCAGGACATCTCATATGGAATGACTCCAGAGCACCGTTCGAGGATGGATGCCTGGGAAGCCCGCCTCGCATTCCAATTGTCTCCTAGCAACAATACAGTTGAGATCAAATGGCTCTGCGGGAGCAACCGTAATGGCTGAGTTGAAATGGACTTTCCTGAGGATGGGGCCTTAAGTGTGTTTGTGTCCATGAGGGCCTTGGAATGGGGCAGTGTTACCGGGACCCTTAATTATTCTCCTAAGCTTTTGACATAGCTCCCATGCACAAGTTTCCTTGTGGAGAGGAGATTTTTTCTGATGGGTGCCTCAGGAAAACCCTTATGCTGGTCTTGGAATCCAGGCTCTTGAGGAGACATGCCTGTAAACCAAAGCAATGGATCCGATTATTGCCTAGGATCCTGTCTGGTTCAATCTTCTTCTCTGGGGATATCCGTCTATGGAATGAGTGGAGGTAGATGCTCACCTGGTGTCAGACCACCCTTGTTTGTCCCTGGAGAAGAACACTATTGGGATTGCCTCGGGGACTTTGGAGAGTTCTCCCAATTTGTAAGATTTTGGACAATGGAATGGGTAGAATTTCCATGGATTGTGTAGGCACAGTCCAAATGTGTGGCTCCAGGGGCTCCAGCCTGGAGGGTGTGTGGCCCAGGACTTTGAGGACAGAAGTCTGAAAACACAAACTCCTTGTTTGGGGACGTAGGTATGGCAGGCCCAATCTAAAAATCATGAGAAGAACTCTTCAGGATATGAAGAAGAGCGAATCTGAGGCACTTGCTCAGGCTTTTGTCTCTGGGTTTTATATCAATGATGGCCGTGGAATGTGGGGAGGCATCATGGGCCATGGACGAATCTTCCTCTCTGTGGATTTGGCCCGGTCCCAATTATTTTTCGTCAATCTGTGGGATGGGAGGTCTCCTTTCAGGTTTATTACCTCAGGTGTCCGAACAAAAGAAGAATTCCAAAGCAGAGCCCTGGGGAAGAGTGAAGGGACAACACAAACTATGGTTAAAAATGGGGGCCTAGGGGCATGGCAGGCCCCATATGCTGTCTCTTCATCCAGCCACTGAGCGGCCTTACTTGAGGACTGGGCTCAGGCTGAGGGTCAAATGTGTGTTTGTGACAAATGTGGCCCGCGAGCATGGGCGGGGCCTCATGGGCCAAACTGGTTTCCACTACACTGGACCTTGCACAACATGGCAATCACAAGGTCTCTTGCCATGGGGAAGGTGTTCTGATTTCTGCATCATTTTCAATCGTGAGCAGTGATTGGACATAAGGTATAGGTTCTGAAGCCTGAAAAACCGCAGTTGGCAAGCGATGACGACCTAAGGCGATGGCGCGTCTGATATGCTCAGTGTACGGTCAGCTGCCTGGCTGTTGGTCAGGAGGTTCTGACTCAAGTTGTGTCAGACAGTGTATTAGTGCCCAGGTTAGACTATATAATTTGGGTAAAGTCGAGTGCCGTGTAGGTTTATCCTCATTTGAGGTGCCTGGGCACCTCATTAGGCAAGATATTTTTTCTAAAGGGCAGGCAGAGTGCTGCATTGTGGGTCCAGAATTGCCAAACTTTTGGGCTTCTGGGCCAGGAGTGTGAGGACAGAAGTCTGAGAACACAAACTAGACTTGAGTTTCAGGCCGAGGGCACGGCTGGTACTCCCTGCAGTCCCAACCAAAATCTCAAGCATCTGAAGTCACGGCGAGGATTAGACGTTGGCTCAGGTTGGAGTTTCTGTGCATGAATGCCCCTTCTAGAAAGGAGCGGAATCTCAAGGCCATGGAGGTTTTCCGACGTGGAGTGGTGGGATGCCCCCTTCAATGTTTCCTTCTGAGTGACAATTGAGACCTGTTGGGCAGCTCCAGGACATCCCATATGGAATGACTCCAGAGCACCGTTGGAGGATGGATGCCAGGCAAGCCCGCCTCGCAATCCAATTGTCTACTAGCCACAATACAGTTGAGATCGGATCCCTCTGCGGGAGCAACCTGGGTGGCTGAGTTGAAATGGACTTTCCTGAGGATGGGCCCTAATGTGTGTTTGTGTCTATGAGGGCCTTGAAATGGGGCGGTGGCACTGGGACACTGAAGTATTCTCCTAAGCTTTTGACATAGCTCCCATGCACAAGTTTCCTTGTGGAGAGGAGATTTGTTCTGATGGGTGCCTCAGGAAACCCATTATGCTAGTATTGGAATCCAGAATTTTAAAGAGACATGCCTGTAAACCAAAGCAATGTATTCGATTATGGCCTAGGGTCCTGTCTTGTTCATTCTTCTTCTCTGGGGATATTCATCTATGGAATGAGTTGAGGTAGATGCTCACCTGGTGTTAGACCGTCCTTGTTTGTCCCCGGAGACCTACACTATTGGGATGGCCTCGGGGACTTTGGAGAGTTCTCATAATTTGTACGATTTTGGACAATGGAATGGGCAGAATTCCCATGGATTGGGTAGGCACAGTCCTAATGTGTGGCTTCAGGGGCCCCAGCCTGAGGGTGTGTTGCCCAGGACTTTGAGGACAGAAGTCTGAAAACACAAACTCAGCTTAGGTTTGGGGATGTAGGTATGGCAGGCCCAATCTACAAATCAAGAGAAGAAATCTTCAGGATATGAAGAAAGAGCGATTCTGAGGCACTCTCTCAGGCTTTTGCATTTGGATTTTATATCAACGATGGCCGTGGAATGTGGGGAGGACTCATGGGCCATGGACGAATCTTCCTCCTGTTGATTTGGCCCGATCCCAATTGTTATTCCTCAATCTGTGGGATGGGAGGTCTCCTTTCAGGTTTATTATCTCAGGTGTCTGAACAAAAGAGGAATTCCAAAGCAGAGTCTTGGGGAAGAGTCAAGGGAAAACCCAAACTATGGTTAAAAATTGGGGCCTAGGGGTATGGCAGGCACTATAAGCTGTCTCTTCATCCAGCCACTGAGAGGCTTTACTTGAGGGCTGGGCTCAGGCTGAGGGTCACAGTGTGTGTTTGTGACCAACGTGACACGCGAGCATGGGCGGGGCCTCATGGGCCACACTGGTTTCAACTAAACTGGACCTTGGACAACATGCCAAACACAAGGTCTCTTGCCATGGGGAAGGTCTTCTGATTTCTGCATAATTTTCAACCCTGGGCAGTGTTTGGAGATAAGGTCTAGGTTCCGAAGCTTGAAAAATCGCAGTTGGGAATAGATGACGATCTAAGGCGATGGCGCGTCTGATATGCTCAATGTGTGGTCAACTGGCTGGGTGTTGGTCAGGAGGTTCTGGCTCAGGTTGTGTCAGACAGTGCACTAGTGCCCAAGTTAGACTATATAATTTGGGTAGAGTCGAGTGCCGTGTAGGTTTATCCTCATTTGAGGTGCCTGGGCACCTCATTAGGCAAGATATTTTTCCTAGAGGGCGGCAGAGTGCTGCATTGTGGGTCCGGAATTGCCAAAATGGAGGATTTCTGGGCCAGGAGTTTGAGGACAGAAGTCTGAGAACACAAGATAGACTTGGGCTTCAGGCCGAGGGCACGGTAGTTACCCCCTGCAGATGGGAAACAATATCTAAGCATCTGAAGTCACGGCGAGGATCAGACGTTGGCTCAGGTTGTAGTTTCTGTGCATGACTGCCCCTTCAAGAAAGGAGCGGAATCTCAAGGCCATGGAGATTTACCCACGTTGGGAGTTGTGTGATGCCCCTTCAAGGATTCCTTCTGCGGGACAATTGAGCCCTGTTGGGCAGCTCCAGGACAACCCATATGAAATGAGTCCAGATCACCGTTCGAGGATGGATGCCAGGCAAGCCCGCCTCTCATTCCAATTGTCTCCTAGCTACAATAGAGTTGTGATCGGATGGCTCTGCGGGAGCAACCGGGGTGGCTGAGTTGAAATGGACTTTCCTGAGGATGGGGCCTAAAGTGTGTTTGTGTCCATGAGGGCCTTGGAATGGGGTGGTGGCACCGGGACCCTGAAGTATTCTCCTAAGCTTTTGACATAGCTCCCATGCACAAGGTTCCTTGTGGAGAGGAGATTTGTTCTGATGGGTGCCTCAGGAAAACCCATATGCTGGTCTGGAATCCAGGCTCTTGAGGAGACATGCCTGTAAACCAAAGCAATGGATCCGATTATTGCCTAGGATCCTGTCTGGTTCAATCTTCTTCTCTGGGGATATCCTTCTATGGAATGAGTGGAGGTAGATGCTCACCTAGTGTCAGACCACCCTTGTTTGTCCCTGGAGACCTACACTATTGGGATTGCCTCAGGGACTTTGGAGAGTTCTCCCAATTTGTAAGATTTTGGACAATGGAATGGGCAGAATTCCCATAGATTGGGTAGGCACAGTCCGAATATGTGGCTCCAGGGGCCCCAGCCTGGAGGCTGTGTGGCCCAGGACTTTGAGGATAGAAGTCTGAAAACACAAACTCACCTTATGTTTGGGGACGTAGGTATGGCAGGCCCAATCTACAAACCATGAGAAGAACTCTTCAGGATATGAAGAAAGAGCGAGTCTGAGGCACTTGCTCAGGGTTTTGTCTCTGGATTTTATATCAATGATGGCCGTGGAATGTGGGGAGGCCTCATGGGTCATGGACGAATATCCTCTCTGTGGATTGGGGCGGTCCCAATTATTTTTCGTCAATCTGTGGGATGGGAGGTCTCCTTTCAGGTTTATTACCTCAGGTGTCCGAACAAAAGAAGTATTCTAAAGCAGAGCCCTGGGGAAGAGTGAAGGGACAACCCAAACTATGGTTAAAAATTTGGGGCCTAGGGGCATGGAAGGCCCAATAAGCTGTTTCTTCATCCAGCCACTGAGCGGCCTTACTTGAGGACTGGGCTCAGGCTGAGGGTCAAATGTGTGTTTGTGACAAATGTGGCCCGCGAACATGGGCGGGGCCTCATGGGCCAAACTGGTTTCAACTACACTGGACCTTGCACAACATGCCAATCACAAGGTCTCTTGCCATGAGGAAGGTGTTCTGATTTCTGCATCATTTTCAATCGTGAGCAGTGATTGGACATAAGGTATAGGTTCTGAAGCCTGAATAATCGTAGTTGGGAAGAGATGACGACCTAAGGCGATGGCGCGTCTGATATGCTCAGTGTGCGGTCAGCCTCCTGGGTGATGGTCAGGAGGTTCTGGCTCAGGTTGTATCAGACAGTGCATTAGTGCCCAGGTTAGACTATATAATTTGGGTACAGTCGAGTGCCCTGTAGGTTTATCCTCATTTGAGGTGCCTGGGCACCTCATTAGGCAAGATATTTTTTCTAGAGGGCAGGCAGAGTGCTGCATTGTGGGTCCGGAATTGCCAAAATGGAGGACTTCCGGGCCAGGAGTTTGAGGACAGAAGTCTGAGAACACAAGATAGACTTGGGCTTCAGAACGAGGGCACGGTAGGTACCCCCAGTAGATCGGAAACCATATCTCAAGCATCTGAAGTCACGGCGAGGATCAGACGTTGGCTCAGGTTGTAGTTTCTGTGCATGACTGCCCCTTCATAAAAGGAGCGGAATCTCGAAGCCATGGAGCTTTTCCCACGTTGGGAGTTGTGTGATGCCCCCTTCAAGGATTCCTTCTGCGGGACAATTGAGACCAGTTGGGCAGCTCAAGGACATCCCATATGAAATGACTCCAGAGCACCGTTCGAGGATGGATGCCATGGAAGCCCGCCTCTCATTCCAATTGTCTCCTAACAACAGTACAGTTGAGATCGGATGGCTCTGCGGGAGCAACCGGGGTGGCTGAGTTGAAATGGACTTTCCTGAGGATGGGTCCTAATGTGTTTTTGTGTCCATGAGGGCCTTGGAATGGGGCGGTGGCACCGGGACCCTGAAGTACTCTCCTAAGCTTTGGACATGGCTCCCATGCAAAGGTTTCCTTGTGGAGACGAGATGAGTTCTGATGGGTGCCTCAGGAAAACCCCTATGATCGTATTGAAATCAGGCTTTTGAGGACACATGCCTGTAACCCAATGCAATGGATCCTATTATGGCCTAGGGTCCTGTCTGGTTCAATCTTCTTCTCTGGGGACATCCATCTATGGTATGAGTGGAGGTCGATTATCAGCTGGTGTCAGACAGCCCTTGTTTGTTCCGGGCGACCTACACTATTGGGATGGCCTCAGGGACTTTGGAGGTTTCTCCTAATTTGTATGATTTTGGACCATGGAATGGGCAGAATTCCCATGGATTGGTAGGCACAGTCCTAATGTGTGTCTCCAGGGCCCCAGCCTGGAGGGTGTGTGGCCCAAGACTTTGAGGACAGAAGTCTGAAAACACAAACTCAGCTTAGGTTTGGGGACGTAGGTATGGCAGGCCCGATCTACAAACCATGAGAAGAAATCTTCAGGATATGAAGAAAGTGCGAGTCTGAGGCGCTTGCTCAGGCTTTTGTCTCTGGATTTTGTATCAGCGATGGCCGTGGAATGTCGGGGAGGCCTCATTGGCCATGGACGAATCTTCCTCCCTGAGGATTTGGCTCGATTCCCAATTGCTTTTCGTCAATCTGTGGGATGGGAGGACTCATTTTAGTTTTGTTACCTCAGGTGTCCCACCAAAAGAGGAATTCCAATGCAAAGCCGTGGGGAAGACTGAAGGGACAACCCGAACTATGGTTAAAAATTGGGCCCTAGGGGCATGGCAAGCCCAATATGCTATCTCTTCATCCAGACACTGAGTGGCCTTACTTGAGGACTGGGCTCAGCCTGAGGGTCACAATGTGCGTTTGTGACCAATGTGGCCGGCGAGCATGGGCAGGGCCTCATGGGCCACCCTGGTTTCAACTACACTGAACTTTGGACAACATGCCAACCACAAGGTTTCTTGCCATGGGGAAGGAGTTCTGATTTCTGCATCACCTTCAACCCTGGGCAGTGATTGGAGATAAGGTCTAGGTTCTGAACCCTGAAAACCGGGTTGGGAAAAGATGACGACCTAAGGCCACGGCGGCTCGATGTGCTCAGTGTGCGGCCAGCTGTCTGGGAGGGGCCAGGGGGTCCAGGCTCAGGCTGTGTCAGAAAGGGCATTAGTGCCCTGGTCAGCCTATGTATTTGGGGTACAGCCAAGTTCGGTGCAGGTTGATCCTCATTTGGGGTTACTGGTTAGCCCCAGAGGACAATGTTTTTCTTCTGGAGGGCGGGCAGGGTGCTGCATTGTAATTCTGGATTGCCAAACTGGAGGGATTGTGGGCCAGTAGTCTGACGACCAAAGTCTGAGAACACAAGCTAGGCTTAGGTTTCTGGGTGAGGCCATGGCAGGCATAATCTACAGACCTGAATCGAGATCTCGTGCATCTGAAGTCAGGGCGAGGATCAGACGATCGCTCAGGTTGGAGTTTCTGTCCCTGATGGCACCTTCATGAATGGGGTGGGAATCACGAGGACATGGGGGTTTTCCCACGATGGGAGTTGTGAGAAGCTCCAAACTGCAGAGAGTCTTCTGCAGGACAATTGAGACCTGTTGCTTGGGTCCAGGCCAATGATTCTGAGTAGGGTTCTAAGGATGGATGGCTGGGTAGCCCACCTCCCATTCCAATTGTCTCCTAGCAACAAGACAGGTTAGATCTCCTGGATCTGTGGGGAGCAACCGAGGACGCTGAGTTGAAATGGACACCCCTGGGGATGGGTCCTAATGTGCTTTTGTGTCTATGGAGACCTTGGAATGAAGCGGTGGCACTGGGGCCCTAAAGGGTTCTCCTAAACAGAGGCTTTGACACAGCTCCAACGTGCAAGTTTCCCATGTGTAGATGAGATGTTTTCTGATGGGTGAGTCAAGAAACAGCTATATGCTGTTTTGATATCCAGGCCTCTGAGGAGAGATGCCTGGAAAACAAATCAGTGGATCTGATTAGTGCCTAGGGGCCTGTTCTTTCCTTTTTTACCTCTGGAGACATCTGTCTATGGGTCTGAGTGCAGGTAGGTGCTCAGTTGGGCTCAGATTTCCCCTGTTTTTCCTGGGAAGCCACCACTATTGAGATGGATCAGGGACTTTGGAGGTTTATCCTATTAGAAGGGTTGTGGCCATTGGAATGGGCACACACAATACCCTTGGAGAGGGCAAGTACAGTCCTCAGGTTTGGCTCCAGGGGCCTGAGCCTGTAGGTTGTGTACGCCAGGGCTGTTTGGACAGTTGTCTGAAAACACAAACTCGGCTTATGTTTCGGGTCATAGGTATGGCAGACTGACGTACAGACCATGAGGAGAACTCTTCGGGATTTGAAAAAAGGGCGTGTGTGAGGCTCCTGCTCAAGTTTTTGTCTCTGAATATCGTGTCACTCATGGTCGTGAAATTTCTGGGTGACTTCATGGGAAATGGACGAATCTTACTCTCTGGTGGTTTGTCCCCGTCCAAAGAGTTTGGGGTCAATCTGTGGGCTGGAAGAAGTCCGTGTTTTTTTTTTTTTTGTTGTTGATGTTTTCTTTTTTAACCTCAGGTGTCCCACCAAATGAGGTATTCCATAGTAGAGCCCTGGGGAGGGGCGACTGGACAATCAGAAATCTGGTTAAAAATTGGGGCCTAGGGTCATGTCAAGCCCATTATGACATCTAATGGTCCAGCCACTGAGAGGACTTACTAGAGGACAGGACTCATGCTGAGGGTCACAATGCATATGTATGCCCTCGTCGCACGCAAGAATGGGCGGGGCCTCAGGGTGAATGCTGGTTTCTCCTACACTGAACGTTGGACAACACGCCAACCACAAGGGTTCTTGCCATGGGTAAGGAGGAGTTCTGATTTCTGCATCACACTCACCCCTGGACAGTGATTGGAGATAAGGTCTCGGTTCTTAAGCCTGAAAACGGAGGTAGGGAAGAGATGACGACCTAAGGCCATGGCGGGTTTCATGTGCTCAGTGTGCGGTCAGCTTTCTCGGTGTAACTCAGGAGGTCCGGGCTCAGGTTGTGTTCGACAGTGCATTAGTGCCCAGGTTAGACTATATAATTTGGGTAACGTCGAGTGCTGTGTAGGTTTATCCTCATTTAAGGTGCCTGGGCAGCTCATGAGGCAATAATTTATTTTCTAGAGGGCAGGCAGAGTGCTGCATTGTGGGTCCGGAATTGCCAACCTTGAGGGCTTCGGGGCCAGGAGTGTGAGGACGGAAGTCTGAGAAGACAAGCTAGACTTGGGTTTCAGGGTAAGGGCACGGCAGGTACCCCCTGCAGATCTGAACCAATATCTCATGCATCTGAAGTCAGGGCGAGGATCAGACGTTGGCTCAGGTTGGAGTTTCTGTGCATGACGGCCGCTTCATGAAGGGAGCGGAATCTCGGGGCCATTGAGGTTTTCCCACGTTGGGAGTTGTGGGATGCCCCCTTCAAGGGTTCCTTCTGCGGGACAATTGAGACCTGTTGGACAGCTCCAGGACATCCCATATGGAATGACTCCAGAGCACCGTTCGCGGATGGATGCCTGGGAAGCCTGCCTCGCATTCCAATTGTCTCCTAGCCATTAGACAGTTTAGATCTGATGGCTCTGCCTGAGCAACCGGGGTGGCTGAGTTGAAATGGACTTTCCTGAGGATGAGTCCTAATGTGTTTTTGTGTCCATGAGGGCCTTGGAATGGGGCGGTGGCACCGGGACCCTGAAGTACTCTCCTAAGCTTTGGACATGGCTCCCATGCACAGGTTTCCTTGTGTAGACGAGATGAGTTCTGATGGGTGCCTCAGGAAAACCCCTATGCTCGTATTGGAATCAGGCTTTTGAGGACACATGCCTGTAACCCAAAGCAATGGATCTTTTTATGGCCTAGGGTCCTGTCTGGTTCAATCTTCTTCTCTGGGGACATCCATCTATGGTATGAGTGGAGGTCGATTATCAGCTGGTGTCAGACAGCCCTTGTTTGTTCCGGGCGACCTACACTATTGGGATGGCCTCAGGGACTTTGGAGGTTTCTCCTAATTTGTATGATTTTGGACCATGGAATGGGCAGAATTCCCATGGATTGGTAGGCACAGTCCTAATGTGTGTCTCCAGGGGCCCAGCCTGGAGGGTGTGTGGCGCAAGACTTTGAGGACAGAAGTCTGAAAACACAAACTCAATTTGGTTTGGGGACGTAGGTATGGCAGGCCCGATCTACAAACCATGAGAAGAACTCTTCAGGATATGAAGAAAGTGCGAGTCTGAGGCGATTGCTCAGGTTTTTGTCTCTGGATTTTGTATCAGCGATGGCCGTGGAATGTCGGGGAGGCCTCATGGGCCATGGACGAATCTTACTCTCTGAGGATTTGGCCCGATTCCCCATTGCTTTTCGTCAATCTGTGGGATGGGAGGACTCATTTCAGTTTTGTTACCTCAGGTGTCCCACCAAAAGAGGAATTCCAAAGCAAAGCCGTGGAGAAGACTGAAGGGACAACCCGAACTATGGTTAAAAATTGGGGCCTAGGGGCATGGCAAGCCCAATATGCTATCTCTTCATCCAGCCACTGAGTGGCCTTACTTGAGGACTGGGCTCAGCCTGAGGGACACAATGTGCGTTTGTGACCAATGTGGCCGGCGAGCATGGGCGGGGCCTCATGGGCCACCCTGGTTTCAAATACACTGAACTTTTGACAACATGCCAACCACAAGGTTTCTTGCCATGGGGAAGGAGTTCTGATTTCTGCATCACCTTCAACCCTGGGCAGTGATTGGAGATAAGGTCTAGGTTCTGAACCCTGAAAACCGAGGTTGGGAAAAGATGACGACCTAAGGCCACGGCGGCTCGATGTGCTCAGTGTGCGGCCAGCTGTCTGGGAGGGGCCAGGGGGTCCAGGCTCAGGCTGTGTCAGAAAAGGCATTAGTGCCCTGGTCAGCCTATGTATTTGGGGTACAGCCAAGTTCGGTGCAGGTTGATCCTCATTTGGGGTTACTGCGTAGCCCCAGAGGACAATGTTTTTCTTCTGGAGGGCGGGCAGGGTGCTGCATTGTAGATCTGGATTGCCAAACTGGAGGGCTTGTGGGCCAGTAGTCTGACGACAAAGTCTGAGAACACAAGCTAGGCTTAGGTTTCAGGGTGAGGCCATGGCAGGCACAATCTACAGACCTGAATCGAGATCTCGTGCATCTGAAGTCAGGGCGAGGATCAGACGATCGCTCAGGTTGGAGTTTCTGTCCCTGATGGCCCCTTCATGAATGGGGAGGGCATCACGAGGCCATGGGGGTTTTTCCACGATGGGAGTTGTGAGAAGCTCCAAACTGCAGAGAGTCTTCTGCAGGACAATTGAGACCTGTTGCTTGGGTCCAGGCCAATGATTCTGAGCAGGTTTCTAAGGATGGATGGCTGGGTAGCCCACCTCGCATTCCAATTGTCTCCTAGCAACAAGACAGTTTAGAACTCCTGGATCTGTGGGGAGCAACCGAGGAGGCTGAGTTGAAATGGACACCCCTGGGGATGGATCCTAATGTGCTTTTGTGTCAATAAAGACCTTGGAATAAAGCGGTGGCACTGGGGCCCTAAAGGGTTCTCCTAAACAGAGGCTTTGACACAGCTCAAACGTGCAAGTTTCCCATGTGTAGATGAGATGTTTTCTGATGGGTGAGTCAAGAAACAGCTATATGCTGTTTTGATATCCAGGCCTCTGAGGAGAGATGCCAGGAAACCAAAGCAATGGATCTGGTTAGTGCCTAGGGGCCTGTTCTTTCCTTTTTTACCTCTGGAGACATCTGTCTATGGGTCTGAGTGCAGGTAGGTGCTCAGTTGGGCTCAGATTTCCCCTGTTTTTTCTGGGAAGCCACCACTATTGAGATGGATCAGGGACTTTGGAGGTTTATCCTATTAGAAGGGTTGTGGCCATTGGAATGGGCACACACCATTCCCTTGGAGAGGGCAAGTACAGTCCTCAGGTTTGGCTCCAGGGCCCTGAGCCTGTAGGTTGTGTAGGCCAGGGCTGTTTGGACAGTTGTCTGAAAACACAAACTCGGCTTATGTTTCGGGTCATAGGTATGGCAGGACTGACCTACAGACCATGAGGAGAACTCTTCGGGATTTGAAAAAAGGGCGAGTGTGAGGCTCCTGTTCAAGTTTTTGTCTCTGGATATCGTGTCACTCATGGTCGTGGAATTTCTGGGTGACTTCATGGGAAATGGACGAGTCTTACTCTCTGGTGGTTTGGCCCCGTCCAAAGAGTTTGGGGTCAATCTGTGGGCTGGAAGAAGTCCGTGTTTTTTTTTTTTTTTTGTTCTTGTTGTTGTCTTTTTTAACCTCAGGTGTCCCACCAAATGAGGGATTCCAGAGTAGAGCCCTGGGGAGGGGCTACTGGACAATCAGAAATCTGGTTAAAAATTGGGGCATAGGGACATGTCAAGCCCATTATGACATCTAATGGTCCAGCCACTGAGAGGACTTAGTAGAGGACAGGACTCATGCTGAGGGTCACAATGCGTATGTATGCCCTCGTCGCACGCAAGAATGGGCGGGGCCTCAGGGTGAATGCTGGTTTCTCCTACACTGAACGTTGGACAACGTGCCAACCACAAGGGTTCTTGCCATGGGTAAGGAGGAGTTCTGATTTCTGCATCACACTCACCCCTGGACAGTGATTGGAGATAAGGTCTCGGTTCTGAAGCCTGAAAACGGAGGTAGGGAAGAGATGTTGACCTAAGGCCATGGCGGGTTTTATGTGCTCAGTGTACAGTCAGCTTTCTGGGTGTTGGTCAGGAGGTCCGGGCTCAGGTTTTGTTCGATAGTGCATTAGTGCCCTGGTTAGACTATATAATTTGGGTAACGTCGAGTGCTGTGTAGGTTTATCCTCATTTAAGTTGCCTGGGCAGCTCATGAGGCAATAATTTTTTTTTTCTAGAGGGCAGGCAGAGTGCTGCATTGTGGGTCCGGAATTGCCAAACTTGAGGGCTTCGGGGCCAAAAGTGTGAAGATGGAAGTCTGAGAAGACAAGCTAGACTTGGGTTTCAGGGTGAGGGCACGGCAGTTACCCCCTGCAGATCTGAACCAATATCTCATGCATCTGAAGTCAGGGCGAGGATCAGACGTTGGCTCAGGTTGGAGTTTCTGTGCATGACGGCCGCTTCATGAAGGGAGCGGAATCTCGGGGCCATTGAGGTTTTCCCACGTTGGGAGTTGTGGGATGCCCCCTTCAAGGATTCCTTCTGCGGGACAATTGAGACCTGTTGGACAGCTCCAGGACATCCCATATGGAATGACTCCAGAGCACCATTCGCGGATGGATGCCTGGGAAGCCCGCCTCGCATTCCAATTGTCTCCTAGCCATAAGACAGTTTAGATCTGATGGTTCTGTCGGAGCAACCGGGGTGGCTGAGTTGAAATGGACTATCCTGAGGATGGGTCCTAATGTGTTTTTGTGTCCATGAGGGCCTTTGAATGGGGCAGTTGCACCGGGACACTGAAGTACTCTCCTAAGCTTTGGACATGGCTCCCATGCACAGGTTTCCTTTTGGAGACGAGATGAGTTCTGATGGGTGCCTCAGGAAAACCCCTATGCTCGTATTGGAATCAGGCTTTTGAGGACACATGCCTGTAACCCAAAGAAATGGATCCTATTATGGCCTAGGGTCCTGTCTGGTTCAATCTTCTTCTCTGGGGACATCCATCTATGGTATGAGTGGAGGTCGATTATCAGCTGGTGTCAGACAGCCCTTGTTTGTTCCGGGCGACCTACACTATTGGGATGGCCTCAGGGACTTTGGAGGTTTCTCCTAATTTGTATGATTTTGGACCATGGAATGGGCAGAATTCCCATGGATTGGTAGGCACAGTCCTAATGTGTGTCTCCAGGGGCCCAGCCTGAATCGTGTGTGGCCCAAAACTTTGAGGACAGAAGTCTGAAAACACAAACTCAGCTAAGGTTTGGGGACGTAGGTATGGCAGGCCCGATCTACAAACCATGAGAAGAACTCTTCAGGATATGAAGAAAGTGCGATTCTGAGGCGCTTGCTCAAGCTTTTGTCTCTGGATTTTATATCAGCGATGACCGTGGAATGTCGGGTAGGCCTCATGGGCCATGGACGAATCTTCCTCTCTGAGGATTTGGCCCGATACCCAATTGCTTTTCGTCAATCTGTGGGATGGGAGGACTCATTTCAGTTTTATTACCTCAGGTGTCCCACCAAAAGAGGAATTCCAAAGCAAAGCCGTGGGGAAGACTGAAGGGACAACCCGAACTATGGTTAAAAATTAGGGCCTAGGGGCATGGCAAGCCCAATATGCTATCTCTTCATCCAGCCACTGAGTGGCCTTACTTGAGGACTGGGCTCAGCCTGAGGGTCACAATGTGTGTTTGTGACCAATGTGGCCGGCGAGCATGGGCGGGCCTCATGAGCCACATTGGTTTCAACTACACTGAACGTTGGACAACATGCCAACCACAAGGTTTCTTGCCATGGGGAAGGAGTTCTGATTTCTGCATCACCTTCAACCCTGGGCAGTGATTGGAGATAAGGTCTAGGTTCTGAATCCTGAACACGGATGTTGTGAAAAGATGACGACCTAAGGCCACGGCGATTCGATGTGCTCAGTGTGCGGCCAGCTGACTGAGAGGGGCCAGGGGGTCCAGGCTCAGACTGTGTTAGGAATGGCATTAGTGCCCTGGTCAGCCTATGTGTTTGGGGTACAGCCAAGGTCGGTGCAGGTTGATCCTCATTTGGGGTTACTGCGTAGCCCCAGAGGACAATGGTTTCTTCTGGAGGGCGGGCAGGGTGCTGCATTGTAGATCTGTATTGCCAAACTGGAGGGCTTGTGGGCCAGTAGTCTGACGACCAAAGTCTGAGAACACAGGCTAGGCTTAGGTTTCTGGGTGAGGCCATGGCAGGCACAATCTACAGACCTAAATTGAGATCTCGTGCATCTGAAGTCAGGGCGAGGATCAGACGATCGCTCAGGTTGGAGTTTCTGTCCCTGATGGCCCCTTCATGAATGGGGGGGCATCACGTTGCCATGGGGGTTTTCCCACGATGGGAGTTGTGAGAAGCTCCAAACTGCAGAGGGTCTTCTGCAGGACAATTGAGACCTGTTGCTTGGGTCCAGGCCAATGATTCTGAGCAGGGTTCTAAGGATTGATGGCTGGGTAGCCCACCTCGCATTCCAATTGTCTCCTAGCAACAAGACAGTTTAGAACTCCTGATTCTGTGGGGAGCAACCGAGGACGCTGAGTTGAAATGGAAACCCCTGGGGATGGGTCCTAATGTGCTTTTGTGTCTATGGAGACCTAGGAATGAAGCGGTGGCACTGGGGCCCTAAAGGGTTCTCCTAAACAGAGGCTTTGACACAGCTCCAAAGTGCAAGTTTCCCATGTGTAGATGAGATGTTTTCTGATGGGTGAGTCAAGAAACAGCTATATGCTGTTTTGATATCCAGGCCTCTGAGGAGAGATGCCTGGAAACCAAAGCAATGGATCTGATTAGTGCCTAGGGGCCTGTTCTTTCCTTTTTTACCTCTGGAGACATCTGTCTATGGGTCTGAGTGCAGGTAGGTGCTCAGTGGGGCTCAGAATGCCCCTGTTTTTCCTGGGAAGCCACCACTATTGAGATGGATCAGGGACTTTGGAGGTTTATCCTATTAGAAGGGTTGTGGCCATTGGAATGGGCACACACCATTCCCTTGGAGAGGGCAAGTACAGTCCTCAGGTTTGGCTCCAGGGGCCTGAGCCTGTAGGTTGTGTAGGCCAGGGCTGTTTGGACAGTTGTCTGAAAACACAAACTCGGCTTATGTTTCGGGTCATAGGTATGGCAGGACTGACCTACAGACCATGAGGTGAACTCTTCGGGATTTGAAAAAAGGGCGAGTGTGAGGCTCATGCTCAAGTTTTTGTCTCTGGATATCGTGTCACTAATGGTCGTGGAATTTCTGGGTGACTTCATGGGTAATGGACGAGTCTTACTCTCTGGTGGTTTGGCCCCGTCCAAAGAGTTTGGGGTCAATCTGTGGGCTGGAAGAAGTCCGTGTTTTTTTTTTGTTGTTGTTGTTGTTGTTTTCTTTTTTAACCTCAGGTGTCCCACAAAATGAGGGATTCCAGAGTAGAGCCCTGGGGAGGGGCGATTGGACAATCAGAAATCTGGTTAAAAATTGGGGCCTAGGGACATGGCAAGCCCATTATGACATCTAATGGTCCAGCCACTGAGAGGACTTACTAGAGGACAGGACTCATGCTGAGGGTCACAATGCGTATGTATGCCCTCATCGCACGCAAGAATGGGCGGGGCCTCAGGGTGAATGCTTGCTTCTCCTTCACTGAACGTTGGACAACGTGCCAACTACAAGGGTTCTTGCCATGGGTAAGGTGAGTTCTGATTTCTGCATCACACTCACCCCTGGGCAGTGATTGGAGATAAGGTCTCGGTTCTGAAGCCTGAAAACGGAGGTAGGGAAGAGATGATGACCTAAGGCCATGGCGGGTTTTATGTGCTCAGTGTGCGGTCAGCTTTCTGGGTGTTGGTCAGGAGGTCCTGGCTCAGGTTGTGTTCGACAGTGCATTAGTGCTCAGGTTAGACTATATAATTTGGGTAACGTCGAGTGCTGTGTAGGTTTATCCTCATTTAAGGTGCCTGGGCAGCTCATGAGGCAATAATTTATTTTCTAGAGGGCAGGCAGAGTGCTGCATTGTGGGTCCGGAATTGCCAACCTTGAGGGCTTCGGGGCCAGGAGTGTGAGGACGGAAGTCTGAGAAGACAAGCTAGACTTGGGTTTCAGGGTAAGGGCACGGCAGGTACCCCCTGCAGATCTGAACCAATATCTCATGCATCTGAAGTCAGGGCGAGGATCAGACGTTGGCTCAGGTTGGAGTTTCTGTGCATGACGGCCGCTTCATGAAGGGAGCGGAATCTCGGGGCCATTGAGGTTTTCCCACGTTGGGAGTTGTGGGATGCCCCCTTCAAGGGTTCCTTCTGCGGGACAATTGAGACCTGTTGGACAGCTCCAGGACATCCCATATGGAATGACTCCAGAGTACCATTCGCGGATGGATGCCTGGGAACCCCGCCTCGCATTCCAATTGTCTCCTAGCCACAAGACAGTTTAGATCTGATGGCTCTGCCAGAGCAACCGGGGTGGCTGAGTTGAAATGGACTTTCCTGAGGTTGGGTCCTTGTGTTTTTTTGTCCATGCGGGGCTTGGAATGGGGCAGTGGCACCGGGACCCTGAAGTACTCTCCTAAGCTTTGGACATGGCTCCCATGCACAGGTTTCCTTGTGGAGACGAGATGAGTTCTGATGGGTGCCTCAGGAAAACCCCTATGCTCGTATTGGAATCAGGCTTTTGAGGACACATGCCTGTAACCCAAAGCAATGGATCCTATTATGGCCTAGGGTCCTGTCTGGTTCAATCTACTTCTCTGGGGACATCCATCTATGGTATGAGTGGAGGTCGGTTATCAGCTGGTGTCAGACAGCCCTTGTTTGTTCCGGGCGACCTATACAATTGGGATGGCCTCAGGGACTTTGGAGGTTTCTCCTAATTTGTATGATTTTGGACCATGGAATGGGCAGAATTCCCATGGATTGGTAGGCACAGTCCTAATGTGTGTCTGCAGGTGCCCAGCCTGGAGGGTGTGTGGCCCAAGACTTTGAGGACAGAAGTCTGAAAACACAAACTCAGCTAAGGTTTGAGGACGTAGGTATGGCAGGCCCGATCTACAAACCATGAGAAGAACTCTTCAGGATATGAAGAAAGTGCGAGTCTGAGGCGCTTGCTCAGGCTTTTGTCTCTGGATTTTGTATCAGCGATGGCCGTGGAATGTCGGGGAGGCCTCATGGGCCATGGACGAATCTTCCTCTCTGAGGATTTGGCCCGATTCCCAATTGCTTTTCGTCAATCTGTGGGATGGGAGGACTCATTTCAGTTTTGTTACCTCAGGTGTCCCACCAAAAGAGGAATTCCAAAGCAAAGCCGTGGGGAAGACTGAAGGGACAACCCGAACTATGGTTAAAAATTGGGGCCTAGGGGCATGGCAAGCCCAATATGCTATCTCTTCATCCAGCCACTGAGTGGCCTTACTTGAGGACTGGGCTCAGCCTGAGGGTCACAATGTGTGTTTGTGACCAATGTGGCCGGCGAGCATGGGCGGGCCTCATGAGCCACATTGTTTTCAACTACACTGAACGTTGGACAACATGCCAACCACAAGGTTTCTTGCCATGGGGAAGGAGTTCTGATTTCTGCATCACCTTCAACCCTGGGCAGTGATTGGAGATAAGGTCTAGGTTCTGAATCCTGAACACCGAGGTTGTGAAAAGATGACGACCTAAGGCCACGGCGGCTCGATGTGCTCAGTGTGCGGCCAGCTGACTGAGAGGGGCCAGGGGGTCCAGGCTCAGACTGTGTTAGGAATGGCATTAGTGCCCTGGTCAGCCTATGTATTTGGGGTACAGCCAAGGTCGGTGCAGGTTGATGCTCATTTGGGGTTACTGCGTAGCCCCAGAGGACAATGTTTTCTTCTGGAGGGCGGGCAGGGTACTGCATTTTAGATCTGGATTGCAAAACAAGAGGGCTTGTGGGCCAGTAGTCTGACGACCAAAATCTGAGAACACAAGCTAGGTTAGGTTTCTGGGTGAGGCCATGGCAGGCACAATCTACAGACCTGAATCGAGATCTTGTGCATCTGAAGTCAGGGCGAGGTCAACGATCGCTCAGGTTGGAGTTTCTGTCCCTGATGGCCCTTTCATGAATGGGGGGGCATCACGAGGCCATGGGGGTTTTCCCACGATGGGAGTTGTGAGAAGCTCCAAACTGCAGAGAGTCTTCTGCAGGACAATTGAGACCTGTTGCTTGGGTCCAGGCCAATGATTCTGAGCAGGGTTCTAAGGATTGATGGCTGGGTAGCCCACCTCCCATTCCAATTGTCTCCTAGCAACAAGACAGGTTAGATCTCCTGGATCTGTGGGGAGCAACCGAGGACGCTGAGTTTAATGGACACCCCTGGGGATGGGTCCTAATGTGCTTTTGTGTCTATGGAGACCTTGGAATGAAGCGGTGGCACTGGGGCCCTAAAGGGTTCTCCTAAACAGAGGCTTTGACACAGCTCCAACGTGCAAGTTTCCCATGTGTAGATGAGATGTTTTCTGATGGGTGAGTCAAGAAACAGCTATATGCTGCTTTTGAAATCCAGGCCTCTGAGGAGAGATGCCTGGAAACCAAAGCAATGGATCTGATTAGTGCCTAGGGGCCTGTTCTTTCCTTTTTTACCTCTGGAGACATCTGTCTATGGGTCTGAGTGCAGGTAGTTGCTCAGATGGGCTCAGATTGCCCCTGTTTTTCCTGGGAAGCCACCACTATTGAGATGGATCAGGGACTTTGAAGGTTTATCCTATGGAAGGGTTGTGGCCATTGGAATGGGCACACACAATTCCCTTGGAGAGGGCAAGTACAGTCCTCAGGTTTGGCTCCAGGGACCTGAGCCTGTAGGTTGTGTAGGCCAGGGCTGTTTGGACAGTTGTCTGAAAACACAAACTTGGCTTATGTTTGGTGTCATAGGTATGGCAGGACTGACCTACAGACCATGAGGAGAACTTCGGATTTGAAAAAAGGGCGAGTGTGAGGCTCCTGCTCAAGTTTTTGTTTCTGGATATCGTGTCACTCATGGTCGTGGAATTTCTGGGTGACTTCATGGGAAATGGACGAGTCTTACTCTCTGGTGGTTTGGCCCCGTCCAAAGAGTTTGGGGTCAATCTGTGGGCTGGAAGAAGTCCGTGTTTTTTTTTGTTGTTGTTGTTGTTTTCTTTTTTAACCTCAGGTGTCCCACCAAATGAGGGATTCCAGAGTAGAGCCCTGGGGAGGGGCGACTGGACAATCAGAAATCTGGTTAAAAATTGGGGCCTAGGGACATGGCAAGCCCATTATGACATCTAATGGTCCAGCCACTGAGAGGACTTACTATTGGACAGGACTCATGCTGAGGGTCACAATGCGTATGTATGCCCTCATCGCACGCAAGAATGGGCGGGGCCTCAGGGTGAATGCTGGTTTCTCCTACACTGAACACTGGACAACGTACCAACCACAAGGGTTCTTGCCATGGGTAAGGAGGAGTTCTGATTTCTGCATCACACTCACCCCTGGGCAGTGATTGGAGATAAGGTCTCGGTTCTGAAGCCTGAAAACGGAGGTAGGGAAGAGATGATGACCTAAGGCCATGGCGGGTTTTATGTGCTCAGTGTGCGGTCAGCTTTCTGGGTGTTGGTCAGGAGATCCGGGCTCAGGTTTTGTTCACAGTGCATTATTGCCCAGGTTAGACTATATAATTTGGGTAACGTCGAGTGCTGTGTAGGTTTATCCTCATTTAAATGCCTGGGCAGCTCATGAGGCAATAATTTTTTTTCTAGAGGGCTGGCAGAGTGTTGCATTGTGGGTCCGGAATTGCCAACCTTGAGGGCTTCAAGGCCAGGAGTGTGAGGACGGAAGTCTGAGAAGACAAGCTAGACTTGGGTTTCAGGGTGAGGGCACGGCAGGTACCCCCTGCAGATCTGAACCAATATCTCATGCATCTGAAGTCAGGGCCAGGATCAGAGGTTGGCTAAGGTTGGAGTTTCTGTGCATGACGGTCGCTTCATGAAGGGAGAGGAATCTTGGGGCCATTGAGGTTATCCCACGTTGGGAGTTGTGGGATGCCCCCTTCAAGGATTCCTTCTGCGGGACAATTGAGACCTGTTGGACAGCTCCAGGACATCCCATATGGAATGACTCCAGAGCACCATTCGCGGATGGATGCCTGGGAAGCCCGCCTCGCATTCCAATTGTCTCCTAGCCATAAGACAGTTTAGATCTGATGGCTCTGCCGGAGCAACCGGGGTGGCTGAGTTGAAATGGACTTTCCTGAGGATGGGCCCTAGTGTGTTTTTGTGTCCATGAGGGCCTTGGAATGGGGCGGTGGCACCGGGACCCTGAAGTACTCTCCTAAGCTTTGGACATGGCTCCCATGCACAGGTTTCCTTGTGGAGACGAGATGAGTTCTGATGGGTGCCTCAGGAAAACCCCTATGCTCGTATTGGAATCAGGCTTTGGAGGACACATGCCTGTAACCCAAAGCAATGGATCCTATTATGTCCTAGTGTCCTGTCTGGTTCAATATTCTTCTCTGGGGACATCCGCTATGGTATGAGTGGAGGTCGATTATCAGATGGTGTCAGACAGCCCTTGTTTCTTCCGGGCGACATACACTATTGGGATGGCCTCAGAGATTTTTGAGATTTCTCCTAATTTGTACCATTTTGGATCATAGAATGGGTAGAAATCCCATGGATTGGTAGGCACAGTCCTAAAGTGTGGCTCCAGGGGCCCAGCCTGGAGGGTGTGTGGCCCAAGACTTTGAGGACAGAAGTCTGAAAACACAAACTCAGCTTAGGTTTGGGTACGTAGGTATGGCAGGCCCGATCTACAAACCATGAGAAGAACTATTCAGGATATGAAGAAAGTGCGAGTCTGAGGCGCTTGCTCAGGCTTTTGTCTCTGGATTTTGTATCAGCGATGGCCGTGGAATGTCGGGGAGGCCTCATGGACCAAGGTCGAATCTTCCTCTCTGAGGATTTGGCCCGATTCCCAATTGCTTTTCGTCAATCTGTGGGATGGGAGGACTCATTTCAGTTTTGTTACCTCAGGTGTCCCACCAAAAGAGGAATTCCAAAGCCAAGCCGTGGGGAAGATTGAAGGGACAACCCGAAATATGGTTAAAAATTGGGGCCTAGGGGCATGGCAAGCCCAATATGCTATCTCTTCATCCAGACACTGAGTGGCCTTACTTGAGGACTGGGCTCAGCCTGAGGGTCACAATATGTGTTTGTGACCAATGTGGCCCGCGAGCATGGCGGGGCCTCATGGACCTCACTGCTTTCAACTACACTGAACGTTGGACAACATGCCAACCACAAGGTTTCTTGCCATGGGGAAGGAGTTCTGATTTCTGCATCACCTTCAACCCTGGGCAGTGATTGGAGATAAGGTCTAGGTTCTGAAACCTGAAAACCGAGGTTGGGAAGGGATGACGACCTAAGGCCATGGCGACTCGATGTGCTCAGTGTGCGGCCAGCTGTCTGGGAGGGGCCAGGGGGACCAGGCTGAGGCTGTGTCAGAAAGGGCATTAGTGCCCTGGTCAGCCTATGTATTTGGGGTACAGGCAAGGTCGGTGCAGGTTGATTCTCATTTGGGGTTACTGGGTAGCCCCAGAGGGCAATGTTTTTCTTCTGAAGGGCCGGCAGAGTGCTGCATTGTAGTTCTGGATTGCCAAACTGGAGGGATTGTCGGCCAGTAGTCTGACGACAAAAGTCTGAGAACACAAGCTGGGCTTAGGTTTCTGGGTGAGGCCATGGCAGGCACAATCTACAGACCTGAATCGAGATCTCGTGCATCTGAAGTCAGGGCGAAGATCAGACGATCCCTCAGGTTTGAGTTTCTGTCCCTGATGGCCCCTTCATGAATGGGGGGGGCATCACGTGGCCATGGGGGTTTTCCCACGATGGGAGTTTTGAGAAGCTCCAAACTGCAGAGAGTGTTCTGCAGGACAATTGAGACCTGTTGTTTGGCTCCAGGCCAATGATACTGAGCAGGGTTCTAAGGATGGATGGCTGGGTAGCCCACCTCGCATTCCAATTGTCTCTTAGCAACAAGTAAGGTTAGATCTCCTGGATCTGTGGGGAGCAACCGAGGACGCTGAGTTGAAATGGACACCCATGGGGATAGGTCCTAATGTGCTTTTGTGTCCATGGAGACCTTGGAATGAAGCGGTGGCCCTGGGGCCCTAAAGGGGCCTCCTAAACAGAGGCTTTGACACAGCTCCAACGTGCAAGTTTCCCATGTGTAGATGAGATGTTTTCTGATGGGTGAGTCAAGAAACAGCTATATGCTGCTTTTGAAATCCAGGCCTCTGAGGAGAGATGCCTGGAAACCAAAGCAATGGATCTGATTAGTGCCTAGGGGCCTGTTCTTTCCTTTTTACCTTTGGGGACATCTGTCTATGGGTCTGAGTGCAGGTAGGTGCTCAGTTGGGCTCAGATTGCCCCTGTTTTTCCTGGGAAGCCACCACTATTGAGATGGATCAGGGACTTTAGAGGTGTATCCTATTAGAAGGGTTTTGGCCATTGGAATGGGCACACACAATTCCCTTGGAGAGGGCAAGTACAGTCATCAGGTTTAGCTCCAGGGGCCTGAGCCTGTAGGTTGTGTAGGCCAGGGCTGTTTGGACAGTTGTCTGCAAACACAAACTCGGCTTATGTTTCGGGTCATAGGTATGGCAGGACCGATCTAAAGACCATGAGGAGAACTCTTCGGGATTTGAAAGAAGGGCGAGTATGAGGCTCCTGCTCCAGTTTTTGTCTCTGGATATCGTGTCTCTCATGGTCGTGGAATTTCTGGGTGACTTCATGGGAAATGGACGAGTCTTACTCTCTGGTGGTTTGGCCCCGCCCAAAGAGTTTGGGGTCATTCTGTGGGCTGGAAGAAGTCCGTTTTTTTTTTTGTTGTTCTTGTGTTCTTTTTTAACCTCAGGTGTCCCACCAAATGAGGGATTCCAGAGTAGAGCCCTGGGGAGGGGCGACTGGACAATCAGAAATCTGGTAAAAATTGGGGCCTAGGGACATGTCAAGCCCATTATGACATCTAATGGTCCAGCCACTGAGAGGACTTACTAGAGCACAGGACTCATGCTGAGGGTCACAATGCGTGTGTATGCCCACGTCGCACTCAAGAATGGGCGGGGCCTCAGGGTGAATGCTGGTTTCTCCTACACTGAACCTTGGACTACGTGCCAACCACAAGGGTTCTTGCCATGGGTAAGGAAGAGTTCTGATTTCTGCATCACACTCACCCCTGGGCAGTGATTGGAGATAAGGTCTCGGTTCTGAAGCCTGAAAACTGAGGTGGCGAAGAGATGATGACCTAAGGCCATGGCGGGATTTATGTGCTCAGTGTGCGGTCAGCTTTCTGAGTGTTGGTCAGGAGGTCCGGGCTCAGGTTTGTTCGACAGTGCATTAGTGCCCAGGTTAGAATATATAATTTGGGTAAAGTCGAGTGCTGTGTAGGTTTATCCTCATTTAAGTTGCCTGGGCAGCTCATGAGGCAATAATTTTTTTTCTAGAGGGCAGGCAGAGTGCTGCATTGTGGGTCCGGAATTGCCAAACTTGAGGGCTTCGGGGCCAGGAGTGTGAGGACGGAAGTCTGAGAAGACAAGCTAGACTTGGGTTTCAGGGCGAGGGCACGGCAGGTACCCCCTGCAGATCTGAACAAATATCTCATGCATCTGATGTCAGGGCGAGGATCAGACGTTGGCTCAGGTTGGATTTTCTGTGCATGACGGCCGCTTCATGAAGGGAGCGGAATCTCGAGGCCATTGAGGTTTTCCCACTTTGGGAGTTGTGGGATGCCCCCTTTAAGGATTCCGTCTGCTGGACAATTGAGACCTGTTGGACAGCTCCTGGACATCCCATATAGAATGACTCCGGAGCACCGTTCGCGGATGGATGCCTGGGAAGCCCGCCTCGCATTCCAATTGTCTACTAGCAACAAGATAGTTTAGATCTGATGGCTCTGCCAGAGCAACCGGGGTGGCTGTGTTGAAATCGACTTTCCTGAGGATGGGCCCTAGTGTGTTTTTGTGTCCATGAGGGCCTTGGAATGGGGCGGTGGCACCGGGACCCTGAAGTACTCTCCTAAGCTTTTGACATGGCTCCCATGCACAGGTTTCCTTGTGGAGACGAGATGAGTTCTGATGGGTGCCTCAGGAAGACCCCTATGCTCATATTGGAATCAGGCTTGTGAGGACACATGCCTGTAACCCAAAGCAATGAATCCTATTATGGCCTAGGGTCCTGTCTGGTTCAATCTTCTTCTCTGGGGACATCCATCTATGGTATGAATGGAGGTCGATTATCAGCTGGTGTCAAACAGCCCTTGTTTGTTCCGGGCGACCTACACTATTGGGATGGCCTCAGGGACGTTGGAAGTTTCTCCAAATTTGTGCGATTTTGGACCATGGAATGGGCAGAATTCCCATGGATTGGTAGGCACGGTCCTAATGTGTGGCTCCAGGGGCCCAGCATGGAGTGTGTGTGGCCCAAAACTTTGAGAACAGAAGTCTGAAAACACAAACTCAGCTTAGGTTTGGGGACGTAGGTATGGCAGGCCCGATCTACAAGCCATGAGAAGAACTCTTCAGGATATGAAGAAAGTGCGAGTCTGAGGCGCTTGCTCAGGCTTTTGTCTCTGGATTTTGTATCAGCGATGGCCGTGGAATGTCGGGGAGGCCTCATGGGCCATGGACGAATCTTCCTCTTTGAGGATTTGGCCCGATTCCCAATTGCTTTTCGTCAGTCTGTGGGATGGGAGGACTCATTTCAGTTTTGTTACCTCAGGTGTCCCACCAAAAGAGGAATTCCAAAGCCAAGCCGTGGGGAAGACTGAAGGGAAAACTTGAACTATGGTTAAAAATTGGGGCCTAGGGGCATGGCAAGCCCAATATGCTCTCTCTTCATCCAGCCACTGAGTGGCCTAACTTGAGGACTGGGCTCTGCCTGAGGGTCACAATGTGTGTTTGTGACCAATGTGGCCCGGGAGCATGGGCGGGAGCTCATGGGCCACATTGTTTCAACTACTTTGAACGTTGGACAACATGGCAACCACAAGGTTTCTTGCCATGGGGAAGGAGTTCTGATTTCTGCATCACCTTCAACCCTGGGCAGTGATTGGAGATAAGGTCTAGGTTCTGAAACCTGAAAACCGAGGTTGGGAAGAGATGACGACCTAAGGCCATGGCGGCTCTATGTGCTCAGTGTGCGGCCAGCTGTCAGGGATGGGCCAGGGGATCCAGGCTGAGGCTGTGTCAGAAAGGGCATTAGTGCCCTGGTCAGCCTATGTATTTAGGGTACAGCCAAGGTCGGTGGAGGTTGATCCAAATTTGGGGTTACTGGGTAGCCCCAGAGGACAATGTTTTTCTTCTGGAGGGCAGGCAGAGTGCTGCATTGTAGTTCTGGATTGCCAAACTGGAGGGCTTGTGGGCCAGTAGTCTGACGACAAAAGTTTGAGAACACAGGCTAGGCTTAGGTTTCTGGGTGAGGCCATGGCAGGCACAATCTACAGACCTGAATCGAGATCTCGTGCATCTGTAGTCAGGGCGAAGATCAGACGATCCCTCAGGTTGGAGTTTCTGTCCCTGATGGCCCCTTCATGAATGGGGGGGCATCACGAGGCCATGGGGGTTTTCCCACGATGGGAGTTGTGAGAAGCTCCAAACTGCAGAGAGTCTTCTGCAGGACAATTGAGACCTGTTGTTTGGCTCCAGGCCAATGATTCTAAGCAAGGTTCTAAGGATGGATGGCTGGGTAGCCCACCTCGCATTCCAATTGTCTCCTATTAACAAGACAGGTTAGATCTCCTGGATCTGTGGGGAGCAACCGAGGACGCTGAGTTGAACTGGACACCCCTGGGGATGTTTCCTAATGTGCTTTTGTGTCTATGGAGACCTTGGAATGAAGCGGTGGCCCTGGGGCCCTAAAGGCTTCTCCTAAACAGAGGCTTTGACACAGCTCCAACGTGCAAGTTTCCCATGTGTAGATGAGATGTTTTCTGATGGGTGAGTCAAGCAACAGCTATATGCTGCTTTTGAAATCCAGGCCTCTGAGGAGAGATGCCTGGAAACCAAAGCAATGGATCTGATTAGTGCCTAGGGGCCTGTTCTTTCCTTTTTACCTCTGGGACATCTGTCTATGGGTCTGAGTGCAGGTAGGTGCTCAGTTGGGCTCAGATTGCCCCTGATTTCCTGGGAAGCCACCACTATTGAGATGGATCAGGGACTTTAGAGGTGTATCCTATTAGAAGGGTTGTGGCCATTGGAATGGGCACACACTATTCCCTTGGAGAGGGCAAGTACAGTCCTCAGGTTTGGCTCCAGGGGCCTGAGCCTGTAGGTTGTGTAGGCCAGGGCTGTTTGGACAGTTGTCTGAAAACACAAACTCGGCTTATGTTTCGGGTCATAGGTATGGCAGGACTGACCTACAGACCATGAGGAGAACTCTTCGGGATTTGAAAGAAGGGCGCGTGTGAGGCTCCTGCTCAAGTTTTTGTCTCTGGATATCGTGTCACTCATGGTCGTGGAATTTCTGGGTGACTTCATGGCAAATGGACGAGTCTTACTCTCTGGTGTTTGGCCCTGTCCAAAGAGTTGGGGTCATTCTGTGGGCTGGAAGAAGTCCGTTGTTGTTTTTTTTTTTGTTGTTGTTGTTTTCTTTATTAACCTCTGGTGTCCCACCAAATGAGGGATTCCAGAGTAGAGCCCTGGGGAGGGGCGACTGGACAATCAGAAATCTGGGTAAAATTGGGGCTCGGGACATGTCAAGCCCATTATGACATCTAATGATCCAGCCACTGAGAGGACTTACTAGAGGACAGGACTCATGCTGAGGGTCACAATGCGTGTGTATGCCCTCGTCGCACGAAAGAATGGGCGGGGCCTCAGGGTGAATGCTGGTTTCTCCTACACTGAACGTTGGACTACGTGCCAACCACAAGGGTTCCTGCCATGGGTAAGGGGGAGTTCTGATTTCTGCATCACACTCACCCCTGGGCATTGATTGGAGATAAGATCTCGGTTCTGAAGCCTGAAAACTGAGGTAGCGAAGAGAAGATGACCTAAGGCCATGGCGGGTTTTATGTGCTCAGTGTGCGGTCAGCTTTCTGAGTGTTGGTCAGGAGGTCCGGGCTCAGGTTTGCTCGACAGTGCATTAGTGCCCAGGTTAAACTATATAATTTGGGTAAAGTCGTGTGCTGTGTAGGTTTACCCTCATTTAAGTTGCCTGGGCAGCTCATGAGGCAATAATTTTTTTTCTAGAGGGCAGGCAGAGTACTTCATTGTGGGTCCAGAATTGACAAACTTGAGGGCTTCGGGGCCAGGAGTGTGAGGACGGAAGTCTGAGAAGACAAGCAAGACTTGGGTTTCAGGGCGAGGGCACGGCAGGTACCCCCTGCAGATCTGAACCAATATCTCATGCATCTGAAGTCAGGGCGAGGATCAGACGTTGGCTCAGGTTGGATTTTCTGTGCATGACGGCCGCTTCATGAAGGGAGCGGAATCTCGAGGCCATTGAGGTTTTCCCACTTTGGGAGTTGTGGGATGCCCCCTTCAAGGATTCCTTCTGCGGGACAATTAAGACCTGTTGGACAGCTCAAGGACATCCCATATGGAATGCCTCCAGATCACCGTTCGCGGATGGATGCCTGGGAAGCCCGCCTCGCATTCCAATTGTCTTCTAGCAACAAGACAGTTTAGATCTGATGGCTCTGCCGGAGCAACCGGGGTGGCTGAGTTGAAATGGACTTTCCTGAAAATGGGTCCTAATGTGTTTTTTTTGTCCATGAGGGCCTTGGAATGGGGCGGTGGCACCGGGACCCTGAAGTACTCTCCTAAGCTTTTGACATGGCTCCCATGCACAGGTTTCTTTGTGGAGACGAGATGACTTCTGATGGGTGCCTCAGGAAGACCCCTATGCTCGTATTGGAATCAGGCTTGTGAGGACACATGCCTGTAACCCAAAGCAATGGATCCTATTATGGCCTAGGGTCCTGTCTGGTTCAATCTTCTTCTCTGGGGACATCCATCTATGGTATGAGTGGAGGTCGATTATCAGCTGGTGTCAGACAGCCCTTGTTTGTTCCGGGCGACCTACACTATTGGGATGGCCTCAGGGACGTTGGAAGTTTCTCCAAATTTGTGCGATTTTGGACCATGGAATGGGCAGAATTCCCATGGATTGGTAGGCACGGTCCTAATGTGTGGCTCCAGGGGCCCAGCCTGGAGTGTGTGTGGCCCAAAACTTTGAGAACAGAAGTCTGAAAACACAAACTCAGCTTAGGTTTGGGGACGTAGGTATGGCAGGCCCGATCTACAAGCCATGAGAAGAACTCTTCAGGATATGAAGAAAGTGCGAGTCTGAGGCGCTTGCTCAGGCTTTTGTCTCTGGATTTTGTATCAGCGATGGCCGTGGAATGTCGGGGAGGCCTCATGGGCCATGGACGAATCTTCCTCTTTGAGGATTTGGCCCGATTCCCAATTGCTTTTCGTCAGTCTGTGGGATGGGAGGACTCATTTCAGATTTGTTACCTCAGGTGTCCCACCAAAAGAGGAATTCCAAAGCCAAGCCGTGGGGAAGACTGAAGGGAAAACTTGAACTATGGTTAAAAATTGGGGCCTAGGGGCATGGCAAGCCCAATATGCTATCTCTTCATCCAGCCACTGAGTGGCCTAACTTGAGGACTGGGCTCAGCCTGAGGGTCACAATGTGTGTTTGTGACCAATGTGGCCCGGGAGCATGGGCGGGGGCTCATGGGCCACATTGTTTCAACTACACTGAAGGTTGGACAACATGCCAACCACAAGGTTTCTTGCCATGGGGAAGGAGTTCTGATTTCTGCATCACCTTCAACCCTGGGCAGTGATTGGAGATAAGGTCTAGGTTCTGAAACCTGAAAACCGAGTTTGGGAAGAGATGACGACCTAAGGCCATGGCGGCTCTATGTGCTCAGTGTGCGGCCAGCTGTCAGGGATGGGCCAGGGGATCCAGGCTGAGGCTGTGTCAGAAAGGGCATTAGTGCCCTGGTCAGCCTATGTATTTAGGGTACAGCCAAGGTCGGTGGAGGTTGATCCAAATTTGGGGTTACTGGGTAGCCCCAGAGGACAATGTTTTTTCTTCTGGGGGGCAGGCAGAGTGCTGCATTGTAGTTCTGGATTGCCAAACTGGAGGGCTTGTGGGCCAGTAGTCTGACGACAAAAGTCTGAGAACACAGGCTAGGCTTAGGTTTCTGGGTGAGGCCATGGCAGGCACAATCTACAGACCTGAATCGAGATCTCGTGCATCTGTAGTCAGGGCGAGGATCAGACGATCGCTCAGGTTGAGTTTCTGTCCCTGATGGCCCCTTCATGAATGGGGGGGCATCACGAGGCAATGGGGGTTTTCCCACGATGGGAGTTGTGAGAAGCTCCAAACTGCAGAGGGTCTTCTGCAGGACAATTGAGACCTGTTGTTTGGCTCCAGGCCAATGATTCTGAGCAGGCTTCTAAGGATGGATGGCTGGGTAGCCCACCTCGCATTCCAATTGTCTCCTAGCAACAAGACAGGTTAGATCTCCTGGATCTGTGGGGAGCAACCGAGGACGCTGAGTTGAAATGGACACCCCTGGGGATGTTTCCTAATGTGCTTTTGTGTCTATGGAGACCTTGGAATGAAGCTGTGGCCCTGGGGCCCTAAAGGGTTCTCCTAAACAGAGGCTTTGACACAGCTCCAACGTGCAAGTTTCCCATGTGTAGATGAGATGTTTTCTGATGGGTGAGTCAAGCAACAGCTATATGCTGCTTTTGAAATCCAGGCCTCTGAGGAGAGATGCCTGGAAACCAAAGCAATGGATCTGATTAGTGCCTAGGGGCCTGTTCTTTCCTTTATACCTCAGGGGACATCTGTCTATGGGTCTGAGTGCAGGTAGGTGCTCAGATGGGCTCAGATAGCCCCTGTTTTTCCTGGGAAGCCACCACTATTGAGATGGATCAGGGACTTTGGAGGTTTATCCTATTAGAATGGTTTTGGCCATTGGAATGGGCACACACAATTCCCTTGGAGAGGGCAAGTACAGTCCTCAGGTTTGGCTCCAGGGGCCTGAGCCGGTAGGTTGTGTAGGCCAGTGCTGTTTGGACAGTTGTCTGAAAACACAAACTCGGCTTATGTTTCGGGTCATAAGTATGGAAGGACTGAACTACAGACCATGAGGAGAACTCTTCGGTATTTGAAAGAAGGGCGAGTGTGAGGCTCCTGCTCAAGTTTTTGTCTCTGGATATCGTGTCACTCATGGTCGTGTAATTTCTGGGTGACTTCATGGGAAATGGACGAGTCTAACTCTCTGGTGTTTTGGCCCCGTCCAAAGAGTTTGGGGTCATTCTGTGGGCTGGAAGAAGCCCGTATTTTTTTTGTTGTTGTTGTTGTTTTCTTTTTTAACCTCAGGTGTCCCACCAAATGAGGAACTCCAGAGGAAAGCCCTGGGGAGGGGCGACTGGACAATCAGAAATCTGGTTAAAAATTGGGGCCTAGGGACATGTCAAGCCCATTATGACATCTAATGGTCCAGCCACTGAGAGGACTTACTAGAGCACAGGACTCATGCTGAGGGTCACAATGCGTGTGTATGCCCTCGTCGCACTCAAGAATGGGCGGGGCCTCAGGGTGAATGCTGGTTTCTCCTACACTGAACGTTGGACAACGTGCCAACCACAAGGGTTCTTGCCATGGGTAAGGAGGAGTTCTGATTTCTGCATCACACTCACCCCTGGGCAGTGATTGGAGATAAGGTCTCGGTTCTGAAACCTGAAAACTGAGGTAGCGAAGAGATGATGACCTAAGGCCATGGCGGGATTTATGTGCTCAGTGTGCGGTCAGCTTTCTTTGTGTTGGTCAGGAGGTCCGGGCTCAGGTTGTGTTAGACAGTGCATTATTGCCCAGGTTAGACTATATAATTTGGGTAAAGTCGAGTGCTGTGTAGGTTTATCCTCATTTAAGTTGCCTGGGCAGCTCATGAGGCAATAATTTTTTTTCTAGAGGGCAGGAAGAGTGCTGCATTGTGGGTCCGGAATTACCAAACTTGAGGGCTTCGGGGCCAGGAGTGTGAGGACGGAAGTCTGAGAAGACAAGCTAGACTTGGGTTTCAGGGCGAGGGCACGGCAGGTACCCCCTGCAGATCTGAACCAATATCTCATGCATCTGAAGTCAGGGCGAGGATCAGACGTTGGCTCAGGTTGGATTTTCTGTGCATGACGGCCGCTTCATGAAGGGAGCGGAATCTCGAGGCCATTGAGGTTTTCCCACTTTGGGAGTTGTGGGATGCCCCCTTTAAGGATTCCGTCTGCTGGACAATTGAGACCTGTTGGACAGCTCCTGGACATCCCATATGGAATGCCTCCAGATCACCGTTCGCGGATGGATGCCTGGGAAGCCCGCCTCGCATTCCAATTGTCTTCTAGCAACAAGACAGTTTAGATCTGATGGCTCTGCCGGAGCAACCGGGGTGGCTGAGTTGAAATGGACTTTCCTGAAAATGGGTCCTAATGTGTTTTTGTGTCCATGAGGGCCTTGGAATGGGGCGGTGGCACCGGGACCCTGAAGTACTCTCCTAAGCTTTTGACATGGCTCCCATGCACAGGTTTCTTTGTGGAGACGAGATGACTTCTGATGGGTGCCTCAGGAAGACCCCTATGCTCGTATTGGAATCAGGCTTGTGAGGACACATGCCTGTAACCCAAAGCAATGGATCCTATTATGGCCTAGGGTCCTGTCTGGTTCAATCTTCTTCTCTGGGGACATCCATCTATGGTATGAGTGGAGGTCGATTATCAGCTGGTGTCAGACAGCCCTTGTTTGTTCCGGGCGACCTACACTATTGGGATGGCCTCAGGGACGTTGGAAGTTTCTCCAAATTTGTGCGATTTTGGACCATGGAATGGGCAGAATTCCCATGGATTGGTAGGCACGGTCCTAATGTGTGGCTCCAGGGGCCCAGCCTGGAGTGTGTGTGGCCCAAAACTTTGAGAACAGAAGTCTGAAAACACAAACTCAGCTTAGGTTTGGGGACGTAGGTATGGCAGGCCCGATCTACAAGCCATGAGAAGAACTCTTCAGGATATGAAGAAAGTGCGAGTCTGAGGCGCTTGCTCAGGCTTTTGTCTCTGGATTTTGTATCAGCGATGGCCGTGGAATGTCGGGGAGGCCTCATGGGCCATGGACGAATCTTCCTCTTTGAGGATTTGGCCCGATTCCCAATTGCTTTTCGTCAGTCTGTGGGATGGGAGGACTCATTTCAGATTTGTTACCTCAGGTGTCCCACCAAAAGAGGAATTCCAAAGCCAAGCCGTGGGGAAGACTGAAGGGAAAACTTGAACTATGGTTAAAAATTGGGGCCTAGGGGCATGGCAAGCCCAATATGCTATCTCTTCATCCAGCCACTGAGTGGCCTAACTTGAGGACTGGGCTCAGCCTGAGGGTCACAATGTGTGTTTGTGACCAATGTGGCCCGGGAGCATGGGCGGGGGCTCATGGGCCACATTGTTTCAACTACACTGAAGGTTGGACAACATGCCAACCACAAGGTTTCTTGCCATGGGGAAGGAGTTCTGATTTCTGCATCACCTTCAACCCTGGGCAGTGATTGGAGATAAGGTCTAGGTTCTGAAACCTGAAAACCGAGTTTGGGAAGAGATGACGACCTAAGGCCATGGCGGCTCTATGTGCTCAGTGTGCGGCCAGCTGTCAGGGATGGGCCAGGGGATCCAGGCTGAGGCTGTGTCAGAAAGGGCATTAGTGCCCTGGTCAGCCTATGTATTTAGGGTACAGCCAAGGTCGGTGGAGGTTGATCCAAATTTGGGGTTACTGGGTAGCCCCAGAGGACAATGTTTTTTCTTCTGGGGGGCAGGCAGAGTGCTGCATTGTAGTTCTGGATTGCCAAACTGGAGGGCTTGTGGGCCAGTAGTCTGACGACAAAAGTCTGAGAACACAGGCTAGGCTTAGGTTTCTGGGTGAGGCCATGGCAGGCACAATCTACAGACCTGAATCGAGATCTCGTGCATCTGTAGTCAGGGCGAGGATCAGACGATCGCTCAGGTTGAGTTTCTGTCCCTGATGGCCCCTTCATGAATGGGGGGGCATCACGAGGCAATGGGGGTTTTCCCACGATGGGAGTTGTGAGAAGCTCCAAACTGCAGAGGGTCTTCTGCAGGACAATTGAGACCTGTTGTTTGGCTCCAGGCCAATGATTCTGAGCAGGCTTCTAAGGATGGATGGCTGGGTAGCCCACCTCGCATTCCAATTGTCTCCTAGCAACAAGACAGGTTAGATCTCCTGGATCTGTGGGGAGCAACCGAGGACGCTGAGTTGAAATGGACACCCCTGGGGATGTTTCCTAATGTGCTTTTGTGTCTATGGAGACCTTGGAATGAAGCTGTGGCCCTGGGGCCCTAAAGGGTTCTCCTAAACAGAGGCTTTGACACAGCTCCAACGTGCAAGTTTCCCATGTGTAGATGAGATGTTTTCTGATGGGTGAGTCAAGCAACAGCTATATGCTGCTTTTGAAATCCAGGCCTCTGAGGAGAGATGCCTGGAAACCAAAGCAATGGATCTGATTAGTGCCTAGGGGCCTGTTCTTTCCTTTATACCTCAGGGGACATCTGTCTATGGGTCTGAGTGCAGGTAGGTGCTCAGATGGGCTCAGATAGCCCCTGTTTTTCCTGGGAAGCCACCACTATTGAGATGGATCAGGGACTTTGGAGGTTTATCCTATTAGAATGGTTTTGGCCATTGGAATGGGCACACACAATTCCCTTGGAGAGGGCAAGTACAGTCCTCAGGTTTGGCTCCAGGGGCCTGAGCCGGTAGGTTGTGTAGGCCAGTGCTGTTTGGACAGTTGTCTGAAAACACAAACTCGGCTTATGTTTCGGGTCATAAGTATGGAAGGACTGAACTACAGACCATGAGGAGAACTCTTCGGTATTTGAAAGAAGGGCGAGTGTGAGGCTCCTGCTCAAGTTTTTGTCTCTGGATATCGTGTCACTCATGGTCGTGTAATTTCTGGGTGACTTCATGGGAAATGGACGAGTCTAACTCTCTGGTGTTTTGGCCCCGTCCAAAGAGTTTGGGGTCATTCTGTGGGCTGGAAGAAGCCCGTATTTTTTTTGTTGTTGTTGTTGTTTTCTTTTTTAACCTCAGGTGTCCCACCAAATGAGGAACTCCAGAGTAAAGCCCTGGGGAGGGGCGACTGGACAATCAGAAATCTGGTTAAAAATTGGGGCCTAGGGACATGTCAAGCCCATTATGACATCTAATGGTCCAGCCACTGAGAGGACTTACTAGAGCACAGGACTCATGCTGAGGGTCACAATGCGTGTGTATGCCCTCGTCGCACTCAAGAATGGGCGGGGCCTCAGGGTGAATGCTGGTTTCTCCTACACTGAACGTTGGACAACGTGCCAACCACAAGGGTTCTTGCCATGGGTAAGGAGGAGTTCTGATTTCTGCATCACACTCACCCCTGGGCAGTGATTGGAGATAAGGTCTCGGTTCTGAAACCTGAAAACTGAGGTAGCGAAGAGATGATGACCTAAGGCCATGGCGGGATTTATGTGCTCAGTGTGCGGTCAGCTTTCTTTGTGTTGGTCAGGAGGTCCGGGCTCAGGTTGTGTTAGACAGTGCATTATTGCCCAGGTTAGACTATATAATTTGGGTAAAGTCGAGTGCTGTGTAGGTTTATCCTCATTTAAGTTGCCTGGGCAGCTCATGAGGCAATAATTTTTTTTCTAGAGGGCAGGAAGAGTGCTGCATTGTGGGTCCGGAATTACCAAACTTGAGGGCTTCGGGGCCAGGAGTGTGAGGACGGAAGTCTGAGAAGACAAGCTAGACTTGGGTTTCAGGGCGAGGGCACGGCAGGTACCCCCTGCAGATCTGAACCAATATCTCATGCATCTGAAGTCAGGGCGAGGATCAGACGTTGGCTCAGGTTGGATTTTCTGTGCATGACGGCCGCTTCATGAAGGGAGCGGAATCTCGAGGCCATTGAGGTTTTCCCACTTTGGGAGTTGTGGGATGCCCCCTTTAAGGATTCCGTCTGCTGGACAATTGAGACCTGTTGGACAGCTCCTGGACATCCCATATGGAATGCCTCCAGATCACCGTTCGCGGATGGATGCCTGGGAAGCCCGCCTCGCATTCCAATTGTCTTCTAGCAACAAGACAGTTTAGATCTGATGGCTCTGCCGGAGCAACCGGGGTGGCTGAGTTGAAATGGACTTTCCTGAAAATGGGTCCTAATGTGTTTTTGTGTCCATGAGGGCCTTGGAATGGGGCGGTGGCACCGGGACCCTGAAGTACTCTCCTAAGCTTTTGACATGGCTCCCATGCACAGGTTTCTTTGTGGAGACGAGATGACTTCTGATGGGTGCCTCAGGAAGACCCCTATGCTCGTATTGGAATCAGGCTTGTGAGGACACATGCCTGTAACCCAAAGCAATGGATCCTATTATGGCCTAGGGTCCTGTCTGGTTCAATCTTCTTCTCTGGGGACATCCATCTATGGTATGAGTGGAGGTCGATTATCAGCTGGTGTCAGACAGCCCTTGTTTGTTCCGGGCGACCTACACTATTGGGATGGCCTCAGGGACGTTGGAAGTTTCTCCAAATTTGTGCGATTTTGGACCATGGAATGGGCAGAATTCCCATGGATTGGTAGGCACGGTCCTAATGTGTGGCTCCAGGGGCCCAGCCTGGAGTGTGTGTGGCCCAAAACTTTGAGAACAGAAGTCTGAAAACACAAACTCAGCTTAGGTTTGGGGACGTAGGTATGGCAGGCCCGATCTACAAGCCATGAGAAGAACTCTTCAGGATATGAAGAAAGTGCGAGTCTGAGGCGCTTGCTCAGGCTTTTGTCTCTGGATTTTGTATCAGCGATGGCCGTGGAATGTCGGGGAGGCCTCATGGGCCATGGACGAATCTTCCTCTTTGAGGATTTGGCCCGATTCCCAATTGCTTTTCGTCAGTCTGTGGGATGGGAGGACTCATTTCAGTTTTGTTACCTCAGGTGTCCCACCAAAAGAGGAATTCCAAAGCCAAGCCGTGGGGAAGACTGAAGGGAAAACTTGAACTATGGTTAAAAATTGGGGCCTAGGGGCATGGCAAGCCCAATATGCTATCTCTTCATCCAGCCACTGAGTGGCCTAACTTGAGGACTGGGCTCAGCCTGAGGGTCACAATGTGTGTTTGTGACCAATGTGGCCCGGGAGCATGGGCGGGGGCTCATGGGCCACATTGTTTCAACTACACTGAAGGTTGGACAACATGCCAACCACAAGGTTTCTTGCCATGGGGAAGGAGTTCTGATTTCTGCATCACCTTCAACCCTGGGCAGTGATTGGAGATAAGGTCTAGGTTCTGAAACCTGAAAACCGAGTTTGGGAAGAGATGACGACCTAAGGCCATGGCGGCTCTATGTGCTCAGTGTGCGGCCAGCTGTCAGGGATGGGCCAGGGGATCCAGGCTGAGGCTGTGTCAGAAAGGGCATTAGTGCCCTGGTCAGCCTATGTATTTAGGGTACAGCCAAGGTCGGTGGAGGTTGATCCAAATTTGGGGTTACTGGGTAGCCCCAGAGGACAATGTTTTTTCTTCTGGGGGGCAGGCAGAGTGCTGCATTGTAGTTCTGGATTGCCAAACTGGAGGGCTTGTGGGCCAGTAGTCTGACGACAAAAGTCTGAGAACACAGGCTAGGCTTAGGTTTCTGGGTGAGGCCATGGCAGGCACAATCTACAGACCTGAATCGAGATCTCGTGCATCTGTAGTCAGGGCGAGGATCAGACGATCGCTCAGGTTGAGTTTCTGTCCCTGATGGCCCCTTCATGAATGGGGGGGCATCACGAGGCAATGGGGGTTTTCCCACGATGGGAGTTGTGAGAAGCTCCAAACTGCAGAGGGTCTTCTGCAGGACAATTGAGACCTGTTGTTTGGCTCCAGGCCAATGATTCTGAGCAGGCTTCTAAGGATGGATGGCTGGGTAGCCCACCTCGCATTCCAATTGTCTCCTAGCAACAAGACAGGTTAGATCTCCTGGATCTGTGGGGAGCAACCGAGGACGCTGAGTTGAAATGGACACCCCTGGGGATGTTTCCTAATGTGCTTTTGTGTCTATGGAGACCTTGGAATGAAGCTGTGGCCCTGGGGCCCTAAAGGGTTCTCCTAAACAGAGGCTTTGACACAGCTCCAACGTGCAAGTTTCCCATGTGTAGATGAGATGTTTTCTGATGGGTGAGTCAAGCAACAGCTATATGCTGCTTTTGAAATCCAGGCCTCTGAGGAGAGATGCCTGGAAACCAAAGCAATGGATCTGATTAGTGCCTAGGGGCCTGTTCTTTCCTTTATACCTCAGGGGACATCTGTCTATGGGTCTGAGTGCAGGTAGGTGCTCAGATGGGCTCAGATAGCCCCTGTTTTTCCTGGGAAGCCACCACTATTGAGATGGATCAGGGACTTTGGAGGTTTATCCTATTAGAATGGTTTTGGCCATTGGAATGGGCACACACAATTCCCTTGGAGAGGGCAAGTACAGTCCTCAGGTTTGGCTCCAGGGGCCTGAGCCGGTAGGTTGTGTAGGCCAGTGCTGTTTGGACAGTTGTCTGAAAACACAAACTCGGCTTATGTTTCGGGTCATAAGTATGGCAGGACTGAACTACAGACCATGAGGAGAACTCTTCGGTATTTGAAAGAAGGGCGAGTGTGAGGCTCCTGCTCAAGTTTTTGTCTCTGGATATCGTGTCACTCATGGTCGTGTAATTTCTGGGTGACTTCATGGGAAATGGACGAGTCTAACTCTCTGGTGTTTTGGCCCCGTCCAAAGAGTTTGGGGTCATTCTGTGGGCTGGAAGAAGCCCGTATTTTTTTTGTTGTTGTTGTTGTTTTCTTTTTTAACCTCAGGTGTCCCACCAAATGAGGAACTCCAGAGTAAAGCCCTGGGGAGGGGCGACTGGACAATCAGAAATCTGGTTAAAAATTGGGGCCTAGGGACATGTCAAGCCCATTATGACATCTAATGGTCCAGCCACTGAGAGGACTTACTAGAGCACAGGACTCATGCTGAGGGTCACAATGCGTGTGTATGCCCTCGTCGCACTCAAGAATGGGCGGGGCCTCAGGGTGAATGCTGGTTTCTCCTACACTGAACGTTGGACAACGTGCCAACCACAAGGGTTCTTGCCATGGGTAAGGAGGAGTTCTGATTTCTGCATCACACTGACCCCTGGGCAGTGATTGGAGATAAGGTCTCGGTTCTGAAACCTGAAAACTGAGGTAGCGAAGAGATGATGACCTAAGGCCATGGCGGGATTTATGTGCTCAGTGTGCGGTCAGCTTTCTTTGTGTTGGTCAGGAGGTCCGGGCTCAGGTTGTGTTAGACAGTGCATTATTGCCCAGGTTAGACTATATAATTTGGGTAAAGTCGAGTGCTGTGTAGGTTTATCCTCATTTAAGTTGCCTGGGCAGCTCATGAGGCAATAATTTTTTTTCTAGAGGGCAGGAAGAGTGCTGCATTGTGGGTCCGGAATTACCAAACTTGAGGGCTTCGGGGCCAGGAGTGTGAGGACGGAAGTCTGAGAAGACAAGCTAGAATTGGGTTTCAGGGCGAGGGCACGGCAGGTACCCCCTGCAGATCTGAACCAATATCTCATGCATCTGAAGTCAGGGCGAGGATCAGACGTTGGCTCAGGTTGGATTTTCTGTGCATGACGGCCGCTTCATGAAGGGAGCGGAATCTCGAGGCCATTGAGGTTTTCCCACTTTGGGAGTTGTGGGATGCCCCCTTTAAGGATTCCGTCTGCTGGACAATTGAGACCTGTTGGACAGCTCCTGGACATCCCATATAGAATGACTCCAGAGCACCGTTCGCGGATGGATGCCTGGGAAGCCCGCCTCGCATTCCAATTGTCTCCTAGCAACAAGACAGTTTAGATCTGATGGCTCTGCCGGAGCAACCGGGGTGGCTGAGTTGAAATCGACTTTCCTGAGGATGGGCCCTAGTGTGTTTTTGTGTCCATGAGGGCCTTGGAATGGGGCGGTGGCACCGGGACCCTGAAGTACTCTCCTAAGCTTTGGACATGGCTCCCATGCACAGGTTTCCTTGTGGAGACGAGATGAGTTCTGATGGGTGCCTCAGGAAGACCCCTATGCTCATATTGGAATCAGGCTTGTGAGGACACATGCCTGTAACCCAAAGCAATGGATCCTATTATGGCCTAGGGTCCTGTCTGGTTCAATCTTCTTCTCTGGGGACATCCATCTATGGTATGAGTGGAGGTCGATTATCAGCTGGTGTCAGACAGCCCTTGTTTGCTCCGGGCGACCTACACTATTGGGATGGCCTCAGGGACGTTGGAAGTTTCTCCAAATTTGTGCGATTTTGGACCATGGAATGGGCAGAATTCCCATGGATTGGTAGGCACGGTCCTAATGTGTGGCTCCAGGGGCCCAGCCTGGAGTGTGTGTGGCCCAAAACTTTGAGAACAGAAGTCTGAAAACACAAACTCAGCTTAGGTTTGGGGACGTAGGTATGGCAGGCCCGATCTAAAAGCCATGAGAAGAACTCTTCAGGATATGAAGAAAGTGCGAGTCTGAGGCGCTTGCTCAGGCTTTTGTCTCTGGATTTTGTATCAGCGATGGCCGTGGAATGTCGGGGAGGCCTCATGGGCCATGGACGAATCTTCCTCTTTGAGGATTTGGCCCGATTCCCAATTGCTTTTCGTCAGTCTGTGGGATGGGAGGACTCATTTCAGTTTTGTTACCTCAGGTGTCCCACCAAAAGAGGAATTCCAAAGCCAAGCCGTGGGGAAGACTGAAGGGAAAACTTGAACTATGGTTAAAAATTGGGGCCTAGGGGCATGGCAAGCCCAATATGCTATCTCTTCATCCAGCCACTGAGTGGCCTAACTTGAGGACTGGGCTCAGCCTGAGGGTCACAATGTGTGTTTGTGACCAATGTGGCCCAGGAGCATGGGCGGGGGCTCAAGGGCCACATTGTTTCAACTACACTGAAGGTTGGACAACATGCCAACCACAAGGTATCTTGCCATGGGGAAGGAGTTCTGATTTCTGCATCACCTTCAACCCTGGGCAGTGATTGGAGATAAGGTCTAGGTTCTGAAACCTGAAAACCGAGTTTGGGAAGAGATGACGACCTAAGGCCATGGCGGCTCTATGTGCTCAGTGTGCGGCCAGCTGTCAGGGATGGGCCAGGGGATCCAGGCTGAGGCTGTGTCAGAAAGGGCATTAGTGCCCTGGTCAGCCTATGTATTTAGGGTACAGCCAAGGTCGGTGGAGGTTGATCCAAATTTGGGGTTACTGGGTAGCCCCAGAGGACAATGTTTTTCTTCTGGAGGGCAGGCAGAGTGCTGCATTTTAGTTCTGGATTGCCAAACTGGAGGGCTTGTGGGCCAGTACTCTGACGACAAAAGTCTGAGAACACAGGCTAGGCTTAGGTTTCTGGGTGAGGCCATGGCAGGCACAATCTACAGACCTGAATCGAGATCTCGTGCATCTGTAGTCAGGGCGAGGATCAGACGATCGCTCAGGTTGAGTTTCTGTCCCTGATGGCCCCTTCATGAATGGGGGGGCATCACGAGGCCATGGGGGTTTTCCCACGATGGGAGTTGTGAGAAGCTCCAAACTGCAGAGAGTGTTCTGCAGGACAATTGAGACCTGTTGTTTGGCTCCAGGCCAATGATTCTAAGCAGGGTTCTAAGGATTGATGGCTTGGTAGCCCACCTCGCATTCCAATTGTCTCCTAGCAACAAGACAGTTTAGATCTCCTGGATCTGTGGAGAGCAACCGAGGACGCTGAGTTGAAGTGGACACCCCTGGGGATGGGTCCTAATGTGCTTTTGTGTCTAGGGAGACCTTGGAATGAAGCGGTGGCCCTGTGGCCCTAAAGGGTTCTCCTAAACAGAGGCTTTGACACAGCTCCAACGTGCAAGTTTCCCATGTGTAGATGAGATGTTTTCTGATGGGTGAGTCAAGAAACAGCTATATGCTGCTTTTGAAATCCAGGCCTCTGAGGAGAGATGCCTGGAAACCAAAGCAATGGATCTGATTAGTGCCTAGGGGCCTGTTCTTTCCTTTTTACCTCTGGGACATCTGTCTATGGGTCTGAGTGCAGGTAGGTGCTCAGTTGGGCTCAGATTGCCCCTGTTTTTCCTGGGAAGCCACCACTATTGAGATGGATCAGGGACTTTAGAGGTGTATCCTATTAGAAGGGTTGTGGCCATTGGAATGGGCACACACTATTCCCTTGGAGAGGGCAAGTACAGTCCTCAGGTTTGGCTCCAGGGGCCTGAGCCTGTCGGTTGTGTAGGCCAGGGCTGTTTGGACAGTTGTCTGAAAACACAAACTCGGCTTATGTTTCGGGTCATAGGTATGGCAGGACTGACATACATACCATGAGGAGAACTCTTCGGAATTTGAAAGAAGGGCGAGTGTGAGGCTCCTGCTCAAGTTTTTATCTCTGGATATCGTGTCACTCATGGTCGTGTAATTTCTGGGTGACTTCATGGGAAATGGACGAGTCTTACTCTCTGGTGGTTTGGCCCTGTCCAAAGAGTTTGGGGTCATTCTGTGGGCTGGAAGAAGTCCGTTTTTTTTTTTTTTTGTTGTTGTTGTTGTTTCCTTTATTAACCTCAGGTGTCCCACCAAATGAGGGATTCCAGAGTAGAGCCCTGGAGAAGGGCGACTGGACAATCAGAAATCTGGGTAAAATTGGAGCTAGGGACATGTCAAGCCCATTATGACATCTAATGGTCCAGCCACTGAGAAAACTTACTAGAGGACAGGACTCATGTTGAGGTTCACAATGCGTGTGTATGCCCTCGTCTCACTCAAGAATGGGCGGGGCCTCAGTGTGAATGCTGGTTTCGCTTACACTGAACGTTGGACTACGTGCCAACCACAAGGGTTCCTGCCATGGGTAAGGGGGAGTTCTGATTTCTGCATCACACTCACCCCTGGGCATTGATTGGAGATAAGGTCTCGGTTCTGAAGCCTGATAACTGAGGTAGCAAAGAGAAGATGACCTAAGGCCATGGCGGGTTTTATGTGCTCAGTGTGCGGTCAGCTTTCTGAGTGTTGGTCAGGAGGTCCGGGCTCAGGTTTGTTCGACAGTGCATTAGTGCCCAGGTTAGACTATATAATTTGGGTAAAGTCGTGTGCTGTGTAGGTTTACCCTCATTTAAGTTGCCTGGGCAGCTCATGAGGCAATAATTTTTTTTCTAGAGGGCAGGCAGAGTGCTGCATTGTGGGTCCAGAATTGACAAACTTGAGGGCTTCGGGGCCAGGAGTGTGAGGACGGAAGTCTGAGAAGACAAGCAAGACTTGGGTTTCAGGGCGAGGGCACGGCAGGTACCCCCTGCAGATCTGAACCAATATCTCATGCATCTGAAGTCAGGGCGAGGATCAGACGTTGGCTCAGGTTGGAGTTTCTGTGCATGACGGCCGCTTCATGAAGGGAGCGGAATCTCGTGGCCATTGAGGTTTTCCCACGTTGGGAGTTGTGGGATGCCCCCTTCAAGGATTCCTTCTGCGGGACAATTAAGACCTGTTGGACAGCTCCAGGACATCCCATATGGAATGCCTCCAGATCACCGTTCATGGATGGATGCCTGGGAAGCCCGCCTCGCATTCCAATTGTCTCCTAGACACAAGACAGTTTAGATCTGATGGCTCTGCCGGAGCAACCGGGGTGGCTGAGTTGAAATGGACTTTCCTGAAAATGGGTCCTAATGTGTTTTTGTGTCCATGAGGGCCTTGGAATGGGGCGGTGGCACCGGGACCCTGAAGTACTCTCCTAAGCTTTGGACATGGCTCCCATGCACAGGTTTCTTTGTGGAGACGAGATGACTTCTGATGGGTGCCTCAGGAAAACCCCTATGCTCGTATTGGAATCAGGCTTTTGAGGACACATGCCTGTAACCCAAAGCAATGGATCCTATTATGGCCTAGGATCCTGTCTGGTTCAATCTTCTTCTCTGGGGACATCCATCTATGGTATGAGTGGAGGTCGATTATCAGCTGGTGTCAGACAGCCCTTGTTTGTTCCGGGCGACCTACACTATTGGGATGGCCTCAGGGACTTTGGAGTTTTCTCCTACTTTGTACGTTTTTGGACAATGGAATGGGCAGAATTCCCATGGATTTGTAGGCACAGTCCTAATGTGTGGCTCCAGGAGCCCAGCCTGGGGGGTGCGTGGCCCAAGACTTTGAGGACAGAAGTCTGAAAACACAAACTCAGCTTAGGTTTGGGGACGTAGGTATGGCAGGCCCGATCTACAAACCATGAGAAGAACTCTTCAGAATATGAAGAAAGTGCGATTCTGAGGCGCTTGCTCAGGCTTTTGTCTCTGGATTTTGTATCAGCGATGGCCGTGGAATGTCGGGGAGGCCTCATGGGCCATGGACGAATCCTCCTCTCTGAGGATTTGGCCCGATTCCAATTGCTTTTCGTCAATCTGTGGGATGGGAGGACTCATTTCAGTTTTGTTACCTCAGGTGTCTCACCAAAAGAGGAATTCCAAAGCCAAGCCGTGGGGAAGCCTGAAGGGACAACCCGAACTATGGTTAAAAATTGGGGCCTAGGGGCATGGCAAGCCCAATATGCTATCTCTTCATCCAGCCACTGAGTGGCCTTACTTGAGGACTGGGCTCAGCCTGTGGGTCACAATGTGTGTTTGTGACCAATGCGGCCCGTGAGCATGGGCGGGGCCTCAAGGGCCACACTGGTTTCAACTACTTTGAACGTTGGACAACATGCCAACCACAAGGTTTCTTGCCATGGGGAAGGAGTTCTGATTTCTGCATCACCTTCAACCCTGAGCAGTGATTGGAGATAATGTCTAGGTTCTGAAACCTGAAAACCGAGGTTGGGAAGAGATGACGACCTAAGGCCACGGTGGCTCGATGTGCTCAGTGTGCGTCCAGCTGTCTGGGAGGGGCCAGGGGGTCCAGGCTGAGGCTGTGTCAGAAAGGACATTAGTGCCCTGGTCTGCCTTTGTATTTGGGGTACAGCCAAGGTCGGTGCAGGTTGATTCTCATTTGGGGTTACTGGGTAGCCCCAGAGGACAATGTTTTTTCTTCTGGGGGGCAGGCAGAGTGGTGCATTGTAGTTCTGGATTGCCAAACTGGAGGGCTTGTGGGCCAGTAGTCTGACGACAAAAGTCTGAGAACACAGGCTAGGCTTAGGTTTCTGGGTGAGGCCATGGCAGGCACAATCTACAGACCTGAATCGAGATCTCGTGCATCTGTAGTCAGGGCGAGGATCAGACGATCGCTCAGGTTGAGTTTCTGTCCCTGATGGCCCCTTCATGAATGGGGAGGCATCACGAGGCAATGGGGGTTTTCCCACGATGGGAGTTTTGAGAAGCTCCAAACTGCAGAGGGTCTTCTGCAGGACAATTGAGACCAGTTGTTTGGCTCCAGGCCAATGATTCTGAGCAGGCTTCTAAGGATGGATGGCTGGGTAGCCCACCTCGCATTCCAATTGTCTCCTAGCAACAAGACAGGTTAGATCTCCTGGATCTGTGGGGAGCAACCGAGGACGCTGAGTTGAAGTGGACACCCCTGGGGATGTTTCCTAATGTGCTTTTGTGTCTATGGAGACCTTGGAATGAAGCTGTGGCCCTGGGGGCCTAAAGGGTTCTCCTAAACAGAGGCTTTGACACAGCTCCAACGTGCAAGTTTCCCATGTGTAGATGAGATGTTTTCTGATGGGTGAGTCAAGCAACAGCTATATGCTGCTTTTGAAATCCAGGCCTCTGAGGAGAGATGCCTGGAAACCAAAGCAATGGATGTGATTAGTGCCTAGGGGCCTGTTCTTTCCTTTATACCTCAGGGGACATCTGTCTATGGGTCTGAGTGCAGGTAGGTGCTCTGTTGGGCTCAGATAGCCCCTGTTTTTCCTGGGAAGCCACCACTATTGAGATGGATCAGGGACTTTGGAGGTTTATCCTATTAGAAGGGTTTTGGCCATTGGAATGGGCACACACAATTCCCTTGGAGAGGGCAAGTACAGTCCTCAGGTTTGGCTCCAGGGGCCTGAGCCTGTCGGTTGTGTAGGCCAGGGCTGTTTGGACAGTTGTCTGAAAACGCAAACTCGGCTTATGTTTCGGGTCATAAGTATGGCAGGACTGAACTACAGACCATGAGGAGAACTCTTTGGGATTTGAAAGAAGGGCGAGTGTGAGGCTCCTGCTCAAGTTTTTGTCTCTGGATATCGTGTCACTCATGGTCGTGTAATTTCTGGGTGACTTCATGGGAAATGAAAGAGTCTAACTCTCTGGTGTTTTGGCCCCGCCGAAAGAGTTTGGGGTCATTCTGTGGGCTGGAAGAAGCCCGTATTTTTTTTTGTTGTTGTTGTTTTCTTTTTTATCCTCAGGTGTCCCACCAAATGAGGAACTCCAGAGTAAAGCCCTGGGGAGGGGCGACTGGACAATCAGAAATCTGGTTAAAAATTGGGGCCTTGGGACATGTCAAGCCCATTATGACATCTAATGGTCCAGCCATTAGGAGGACTTACTAGAGCACAGGACTCATGCTGAGGGTCACAATGCCTGTGTATGCCCTCGTCGCACTCAAGAATGGGCGGGGCCTCAGGGTGAATGCTGGTTTCTCCTACACTGAACGTTGGACAACGTGCCAACCACAAGGGTTCTTGCCATGGGTAAGGATGAGTACTGATTTCTGCATCACACTCACCCCTGGGCAGTGATTGGAGATAAGGTCTCGGTTCTGAAACCTGAAAACTGAGGTAGCGAAGAGATGATGACCTAAGGCCATGGCGGGATTTATGTGCTCAGTGTGCGGTCAGCTTTCTTTGTGTTGGTCAGGAGGTCCGGGCTCAGGTTGTGTTGGACAGTGCATTATTGCCCAGGTTAGACTATATAATTTGGGTAAAGTCGAGTGCTGTGTATGTTTATCCTCATTTAAGTTGCCTGGGCAGCTCATGAGGCAATAATTTTTTTTCTAGAGGGCAGGCAGAGTGCTGCATTGTGGGTCCGGAATTGCCAAACTTGAGGGCCTCGGGGCCAGGAGTGTGAGGACGGAAGTCTGAGAAGACAAGCTAGACTTGGGTTTCAGGGCGAGGGCACGGCAGGTACCCCCTGCAGATCTGAACCAATATCTCATGCATCTGATGTCAGGGCGAGGATCAGACGTTGGCTCAGGTTGGATTTTCTGTGCATGACGGCCGCTTCATGAAGGGAGCGGAATCTCGAGGCCATTGAGGTTTTCCCACGTTGGGAGTTGTGGGATGCCCCCTTCAAGGATTCCGTCTGCGGGACAATTGAGACCTGTTGGACAGCTCCAGGACTTCCCATATGGAATGACTCCAGAGCACCATTCGTGGATGGATGCCTGGGAAGCCCGCCTCGCATTCCAATTGTCTCCTAGCATCAAGACAGTTTAGATCTGATGGCTCTGCCAGAGCAACCGGGGTGGCTGAGTTGAAATCGACTTTCCTGAGGATGGGTCCTAATGTGTTTTTGTGTCCATGAGGGCCTTGGAATGGGGCGGTGGCACCGGGACCCTGAAGTACTCTCCTAAGGTTTGGACATGGATCCCATGGACAGGTTTCCTTGTGGAGACGAGACCAGTTCTGATGGGTGCCTCAGGAAGACCCCTATGCTCGTATTGGAATCAGGCTTTTGAGGACACATGCCTGTAACCCTAAGCAATGGATCCTATTATGGCCTAGGGTCCTGTCTGGTTCAATCTTCTTCTCTGGGGACATCCATCTATGGTATGAGTGGAGGTCGATTATCAGCTGGTGTCAGACAGCCCTTGTTTGTTCCGGGCGTCCTACACTATTGGGATGGCCTCAGGGACGTTGGAAGTTTTTCCAAATTTGTGCGATTTTGGACCATGGAATGGGCAGAATTCCCATGGATTGGTAGGCACGGTCCTAATGTGTGGCTCCAGGGTCCCAGCCTGGAGTGTGTGTGGCCCAAAATTTGAGGACAGAAGTCTGAAAACACAAACTTAGCTTAGGTTTGGGGACGTAGGTATGGAAGGCCCGATCTACAAGCCATGAGAAGAACTCTTCAGGATATGAAGAAAGTGCGAGTCTGAAGCGCTTGATCAGGGTTTTGTCTCTGGATTTTGTATCAGCGATGGCCGTGGAATGTCGGGGAGGCCTCATGGGCCATGGACGAATCTTCCTCTCTGACGATTTGGCCCGATTCCCAATTGCTTTTCGTCAGTCTGTGGGATGGTAGGACTCATTTCAGTTTTGTTACCTCAGGTGTCCCACCAAAAGAGGAATTCCAAAGCCAAGCCGTGGGGAAGACTGAAGGGACAAATTGAACTATGGTTAAAAATTGGGGCCTAGGCGCATGGCAAGCCCAATATGCTATCTCTTCATCAAGCCACTGAGTGGCCTTATTTGAGGACTGGGCTCAGCCTGAGGGTCACAATGTGTGTTTGTGACCAATGTGGCCCGGTTGCATGGGCGGGGGCTCATGGGCCACACTGTTTCAACTACACTGAACGTTGGACAACATGCCAACCACAAGGTTTCTTGCCATGGGGAAGGAGTTCTTATCTGCATCACCTTCAACCCTGGGCAGTGATTGGAGATAAGGTCTAGGTTCTGAAACCTGAAAACCGAGGTTGGGAAGAGATGACGACCTAAGGCCATGGCGGCTCTTTGTGCTCAGTGTGCGGCCAGCTGTCAGGGATGGGCCAGGAGATCCAGGCTCAGGCTGTGGCAGAAAGGGCATTAGTGCCCTGGTCAGCCTATGTATTTGGGGTACAGCCAAGGTCGGTGCAGGTTGATCCTCATTTGGGGTTACTGGGTAGCCCCAGAGGACAATGTGTTTCTTCTGGAGGGCAGGCAGAGTGCTGCATTGTAGTTCTGGATTGCCAAACTGGAGGGCTTGTGGGCCAGTAGTCTGACGACAAAAGTCTGAGAACACAGGCTAGGCTTAGGTTTCTGGGTGAGGCCATGGCAGGCACAATCTACAGACCTGAATCGAGATCTCGTGCATCTGAAGTCAGGGCGAGGATCAGACGATCGCTCAGGTTGGAGTTTCTGTCCCTGATGGCCCCTTCATGAATGGGGGGGCATCACGAGGCCATGGGGGTTTTCCCACGATGGGAGTTTTGAGAAGCTCCAAACTGCAGAGGGTCTTCTGCAGGACAATTGAGACCTGTTGTTTGGCTCCAGGCCAATGATTCTGAGTAGGCTTCTAAGGATGGATGGCTGGGTAGCCCACTTCGCATTCCAATTGTCTCCTAGCAACAAGACAGGTTAGATCTCCTGGATCTGTGGGGAGCAACCGAGGACGCCGAGTTGAAGTGGACACCCCTGGGGATGGGTCCTAATGTGCTTTTGTGTCTATGGAGACCTTGGAATGAAGCTGTGGCCCTGTGGCCCTAAAGGGTTCTCCTAAACAGAGGCTTTGACACAGCTCCAACGAGCAAGTTTCCCATGTGTAGATGAGATGTTTTCTGATGGGTGAGTCAAGAAACAGCTAAATGCTGCTTTTGAAATCCAGGCCTCTGAGGAGAGATGCCTGGAAACCAAAGCAATGGATCTGATTAGTGCCTAGGGGCCTGTTCTTTCCTTTTTACCTCTGGGGACATCTGTCTATGGGTCTGAGTGCAGGTAGGTGCTCAGTTGGGCTCAGATAGCCCCTGTTTATCCTGGGAAGCCACCACTATTGAGATGGATCAGGGACTTTGGAGATTTATCCTATTAGAAGGGTTTTGGCCATTGGAATGGGCACACACAATTCCCTTGGAGAGGGCAAGTACAGTCCTCAGATTTGGCTCCAGGGGCCCGAGCCTGTAGGTTGTGTAGGCCAGGGCTGTTTGGACAGTTGTCTGAAAACACAAACTCGGCTTATGTTTCGGGTCATAAGTATAGCAGGACTGAACTACAGACCATGAGGAGAACTCTTCGGGATTTGAAAGAAGGGCGAGTGTGAGGCTCCTGCTCAAGTTTTTGTCTCTGGATATCGTGTCACTCATGGTCGTGTAATTTCTGGGTGACTTCATGGGAAATGAACGAGTCTAACTCTCTCGTGTTTTGGCCCCGCCCAAAGAGTTTGGGGTCATTCTGTGGGCTGGAAGAAGCCCGTATTTTTTTTTGTTGTTGTTGTTTTCTTTTTTAACCTCAGGTGTCCCACCAAATGAGGAACTCCAGAGTAAAGCCCTGGGGAGGGGCGACTGGACAATCAGAAATCTGGTTAACAATTGGGGCCTAGGGACATGTCAAGCCCATTATGACATCTAATGGTCCAGCCACTGAGAGGACTTACTAGAGCACAGGACTCATGCTGAGGGTCACAATGCGTGTGTATGCCCTCGGCGCACTCGAGAATGGGCGGGGCCTCAGGGTGAATGCTGGTTTCTCCTACACTGAACGTTGGACAACGTGCCAACCACAAGGGTTCTTGCCATGGGTAAGGAGGAGTTCTGATTTCTGCATCACACTCACCCCTGGGCAGTGATTGGAGATAAGGTCTCGGTTCTGAAACCTGAAAACTGAGGTAGCGAAGAGATGATGACCTAAGGCCATGGCGGGATTTATGTGCTCAGTGTGCGGTCAGCTTTCTTTGTGTTGGTCAGGAGGTCCGGGCTCAGGTTGTGTTGGACAGTGCATTATTGCCCAGGTTAGACTATATAATTTGGGTAAAGTCGAGTGCTGTGTAGGTTTATCCTCATTTAAGTTGCCTGGGCAGCTCATGAGGCAATAATTTTTTTTCTAGAGGGCAGGCAGAGTGCTGCATTGTGGGTCCGGAATTGCCAAACTTGAGGGCTTCGGGGCCAGGAGTGTGAGGACGGAAGTCTGAGAAGACAAGCTAGACTTGGGTTTCAGGGCGAGGGCACGGCAGGTACCCCCTGCAGATCTGAACCAATATCTCATGCATCTGATGTCAGGGCGAGGATCAGACGTTGGCTCAGGTTGGATTTTCTGTGCATGACGGCCGCTTCATGAAGGGAGCGGAATCTCGAGGCCATTGAGGTTTTCCCACGTTGGGAGTTGTGGGTTGCCCCCTTCAAGGATTCCGTCTGCGGGACAATTGAGAACTTTTGGACAGCTCCAGGTCATCCCATATGGAATGACTCCAGAGCACCGTTCGCGGATGGATGCCTGGGAAGCCCGCCTCGCATTCCAATTGTCTCCTAGCATCAAGACAGTTTAGATCTGATGGCTCTGCCAGAGCAACCGGGGTGGCTGAGTTGAAATCGACTTTCCTGAGGATGGGTCCTAATGTGTTTTTGTGTCCATAAGGGCCTTGGAATGGGGTGGTGGCACCGGGAACCTGAAGTACTCTCCTAAAGTTTGGACATGGATCCCATGGACAGGTTTCCTTGTGGAGACGAGACCAGTTCTGATGGGTGCCTCAGGAAGACCCCTATGCTCGTATTGGAATCAGGCTTTTGAGAACACATGCCTGTAACCCAAAGCCATTGTTCCTATTATGGCCTAGGGTCCTGTCTGGTTCAATCTTCTTTTCTGGGGACATCCATCTATGGTATGAGTGGAGCTCGATTATCAGCTGGTGTCAGACAGCCCTTGTTTGTTCCGGGCGACCTACACTATTGGGATGGCCTCAGGGACTTTGGAGGTTTCTCCTAATATGTACGATTTTGGACCATGGAATGGGCAGAATTCCCATGGATTGGTAGGCACAGTCCTAATGTGTGGCTCCAGGAGCCCAGCCTGGAGGGTGCGTGGCCCAAGACTTTGAGGACAGAAGTTTGAAAACACAAACTCAGCTTAGGTTTGGGGACGTAGGTATGGCAGGCCCGATCTACAAACCATGTGAAGAACTCTTCAGGATATGAAGAAAGTGCGAGTTTGAGGTGCTTGCTCAGACTTTTGTCTCTGGATTTTGTATCAGCGATGGCCGTGGAATGTCGGGGAGGCCACATGGGCCATGGAAGAATCTTCCTCTCTGAGGATTTGGCCCGATTCCCAATTGCTTTTCGTCAGTCTGTGGGATGGTAGGACTCATTTCAGTTTTGTTACCTCAGGTGTCCCACCAAAAGAGGAATTCCAAAGCCAAGCCGTGGGGAAGACTGAAGGGACAACTTGAACTATGGTTAAAAATTGGGGCCTATGGGCATGGCAAGCCCAATATGCTATCTCTTCATCAAGCCACTGAGTGGCCTTACTTGAGTACTTGGCTCAGCCTGAGGGTCACAATGTGTGTTTGTGACCAATGTGGCCCTGTTGCATGGGCGGGGGCTCATGGGCCACACTGTTTCAACTACACTGAACGTTGGACAACATGCCAACCACAAGGTTTCTTGCCATGGGGAAGGAGTTCTTATCTGCATCACCTTCAACCCTGGGCAGTGATTGGAGATAAGGTCTAGGTTCTGAAACCTGAAAACCGAGGTTGGGAAGAGATGACGACCTAAGGCCATGGCGGCTCTTTGTGCTCAGTGTGCGGCCAGGTGTCAGGGATGGGCCAGGAGATCCAGGCTCAGGCTGTGGCAGAAAGGGCATTAGTGCCCTGGTCAGCCTATGTATTTGGGGTACAGCCAAGGTCGGTGCAGGTTGATCCTCATTTGGGGTTACTGGGTAGCCCCAGTGGACAATGTGTTTCTTCTGGAGGGCAGGCAGAGTGCTGCATTGTAGTTCTGGATTGCCAAACTGGAGGGCTTGTGGGCCAGTAGTCTGACGACAAAAGTCTGAGAACACAGGCTAGGCTTAGGTTTCTGGGTGAGGCCATGGCAGGCACAATCTACAGACCTGAATCGAGATCTCGTGCATCTGAAGTCACGGCGAGGATCAGACGATCGCTCAGGTTGGAGTTTCTGTCCCTGATGGCCCCTTCATGAATGGGGGGGCATCAGGAGGCCATGGGGGTTTTCCCACGATGGGAGTTTTGAGAAGCTCCAAACTGCAGAGGGTCTTCTGCAGGACAATTGAGACCTGTTGTTTGGCTCCAGGCCAATGATTCTGAGCAGGCTTCTAAGGATGGATGGCTGGGTAGCCCACTTCGCATTCCAATTGTCTCCTAGCAACAAGACAGGTTAGATCTCCTGGATCTGTGGGGAGCAACCGAGGACGCCGAGTTGAAGTGGACACCCCTGGGGATGGGTCCTAATGTGCTTTTGTGTCTATGGAGACCTTGGAATGAAGCTGTGGCCCTGTGGCCCTAAAGGGTTCTCCTAAACAGAGGCTTTGACACAGCTCCAACGAGCAAGTTTCCCATGTGTAGATGAGATGTTTTCTGATGGGTGAGTCAAGAAACAGCTAAATGCTGCTTTTTAAATCCAGGCCTCTGAGGAGAGATGCCTGGAAACCAAAGCAATGGATCTGATTAGTGCCTAGGGGCCTGTTCTTTCCTTTTTACCTCTGGGGACATCTGTCTATGGGTCTGAGTGCAGGTAGGTGCTCAGTTGGGCTCAGATAGCCCCTGTTTATCCTGGGAAGCCACCACTATTGAGATGGATCAGGGACTTTGGAGATTTATCCTATTAGAAGGGTTTTGGCCATTGGAATGGGCACACACAATTCCCTTGGAGAGGGCAAGTACAGTCCTCAGATTTGGCTCCAGGGGCCTGAGCCTGTAGGTTGTGTAGGCCAGGGCTGTTTGGACAGTTGTCTGAAAACACAAACTCGGCTTATGTTTCGGGTCATAAGTATAGCAGGACTGAACTACAGACCATGAGGAGAACTCTTCGGGATTTGAAAGAAGGGCGAGTGTGAGGCTCCTGCTCAAGTTTTTGTCTCTGGATATCGTGTCACTCATGGTCGTGTAATTTCTGGGTGACTTCATGGGAAATGAACGAGTCTAACTCTCTCGTGTTTTGGCCCCGCCCAAAGAGTTTGGGGTCATTCTGTGGGCTGGAAGAAGCCCGTATTTTTTTTTGTTGTTGTTGTTTTCTTTTTTAACCTCAGGTGTCCCACCAAATGAGGAACTCCAGAGTAAAGCCCTGGGGAGGGGCGACTGGACAATCAGAAATCTGGTTAAAAATTGGGGCCTAGGGACATGTCAAGCCCATTATGACATCTAATGGTCCAGCCACTGAGAGGACTTACTAGAGCACAGGACTCATGCTGAGGGTCACAATGCGTGTGTATGCCCTCGTCGCACTCGAGAATGGGCGGGGCCTCAGGGTGAATGCTGGTTTCTCCTACACTGAACGTTGGACAACGTGCCAACCACAAGGGTTCTTGCCATGGGTAAGGAGGAGTTCTGATTTCTGCATCACACTCACCCCTGGGCAGTGATTGGAGATAAGGTCTCGGTTCTGAAACCTGAAAACTGAGGTAGCGAAGAGATGATGACCTAAGGCCATGGCGGGATTTATGTGCTCAGTGTGCGGTCAGCTTTCTTTGTGTTGGTCAGGAGGTCCGGGCTCAGGTTGTGTTGGACAGTGCATTATTGCCCAGGTTAGACTATATAATTTGGGTAAAGTCGAGTGCTGTGTAGGTTTATCCTCATTTAAGTTGCCTGGGCAGCTCATGAGGCAATAATTTTTTTTCTAGAGGGCAGGCAGAGTGCTGCATTGTGGGTCCGGAATTGCCAAACTTGAGGGCTTCGGGGCCAGGAGTGTGAGGACGGAAGTCTGAGAAGACAAGCTAGACTTGGGTTTCAGGGCGAGGGCACGGCAGGTACCCCCTGCAGATCTGAACCAATATCTCATGCATCTGATGTCAGGGCGAGGATCAGACGTTGGATCAGGTTGGATTTTCTGTGCATGACGGCCGCTTCATGAAGGGAGCGGAATCTCGAGGCCATTGAGGTTTTCCCACGTTGGGAGTTGTGGGTTGCCCCCTTCAAGGATTCCGTCTGCGGGACAATTGAGAACTTTTGGACAGCTCCAGGTCATCCCATATGGAATGACTCCAGAGCACCGTTCGCGGATGGATGCCTGGGAAGCCCGCCTCGCATTCCAATTGTCTCCTAGCATCAAGACAGTTTAGATCTGATGGCTCTGCCAGAGCAACCGGGGTGGCTGAGTTGAAATCGACTTTCCTGAGGATGGGTCCTAATGTGTTTTTGTGTCCATGAGGGCCTTGGAATGGGGTGGTGGCACCGGGAACCTGAAGTACTCTCCTAAAGTTTGGACATGGATCCCATGGACAGGTTTCCTTGTGGAGACGAGACCAGTTCTGATGGGTGCCTCAGGAAGACCCCTATGCTCGTATTGGAATCAGGCTTTTGAGAACACATGCCTGTAACCCAAAGCCATTGTTCCTATTATGGCCTGGGGTCCTGTCTGGTTCAATCTTCTTCTCTGGGGACATCCATCTATGGTATGAGTGGAGCTCGATTATCAGCTGGTGTCAGACAGCCCTTGTTTGTTCCGGGCGACCTACACTATTGGGATGGCCTCAGGGACTTTGGAGGTTTCTCCTAATATGTACGATTTTGGACCATGGAATGGGCAGAATTCCCATGGATTGGTAGGCACAGTCCTAATGTGTGGCTCCAGGAGCCCAGCCTGGAGGGTGCGTGGCCCAAGACTTTGAGGACAGAAGTTTGAAAACACAAACTCAGCTTAGGTTTGGGGACGTAGGTATGGCAGGCCCGATCTACAAACCATGTGAAGAACTCTTCAGGATATGAAGAAAGTGCGAGTTTGAGGTGCTTGCTCAGACTTTTGTCTCTGGATTTTGTATCAGCGATGGCCGTGGAATGTCGGGGAGGCCACATGGGCCATGGAAGAATCTTCCTCTCTGAGGATTTGGCCCGATTCCCAATTGCTTTTCGTCAGTCTGTGGGATGGTAGGACTCATTTCAGTTTTGTTACCTCAGGTGTCCCACCAAAAGAGGAATTCCAAAGCCAAGCCGTGGGGAAGACTGAAGGGACAACTTGAACTATGGTTAAAAATTGGGGCCTAGGGGCATGGCAAGCCCAATATGCTATCTCTTCATCAAGCCACTGAGTGGCCTTACTTGAGTACTTGGCTCAGCCTGAGGGTCACAATGTGTGTTTGTGACCAATGTGGCCCTGTTGCATGGGCGGGGGCTCATGGGCCACACTGTTTCAACTACACTGAACGTTGGACAACATGCCAACCACAAGGTTTCTTGCCATGGGGAAGGAGTTCTTATCTGCATCACCTTCAACCCTGGGCAGTGATTGGAGATAAGGTCTAGGTTCTGAAACCTGAAAACCGAGGTTGGGAAGAGATGACGACCTAAGGCCATGGCGGCTCTTTGTGCTCAGTGTGCGGCCAGCTGTCAGGGATGGGCCAGGAGATCCAGGCTCAGGCTGTGGCAGAAAGGGCATTAGTGCCCTGGTCAGCCTATGTATTTGGGGTACAGCCAAGGTCGGTGCAGGTTGATCCTCATTTGGGGTTACTGGGTAGCCCCAGAGGACAATGTGTTTCTTCTGGAGGGCAGGCAGAGTGCTGCATTGTAGTTCTGGATTGCCAAACTGGAGGGCTTGTGGGCCAGTAGTCTGACGACAAAAGTCTGAGAACACAGGCTAGGCTTAGGTTTCTGGGTGAGGCCATGGCAGGCACAATCTACAGACCTGAATCGAGATCTCGTGCATCTGAAGTCACGGCGAGGATCAGACGATCGCTCAGGTTGGAGTTTCTGTCCCTGATGGCCCCTTCATGAATGGGGGGGCATCACGAGGCCATGGGGGTTTTCCCACGATGGGAGTTTTGAGAAGCTCCAAACTGCAGAGGGTCTTCTGCAGGACAATTGAGACCTGTTGTTTGGCTCCAGGCCAATGATTCTGAGCAGGCTTCTAAGGATGGATGGCTGGGTAGCCCACTTCGCATTCCAATAGTCTCCTAGCAACAAGACAGGTTAGATCTCCTGGATCTGTGGGGAGCAACCGAGGATGCCGAGTTGAAGTGGACACCCCTGGGGATGGGTCCTAATGTGCTTTTGTGTCTATGGAGACCTTGGAATGAAGCTGTGGCCCTGTGGCCCTAAAGGGTTCTCCTAAACAGAGGCTTTGACACAGCTCCAACGAGCAAGTTTCCCATGTGTAGATGAGATGTTTTCTGATGGGTGAGTCAAGAAACAGCTATATGCTGCTTTTGAAATCCAGGCCTCTGAGGAGAGATGCCTGGAAACCAAAGCAATGGATCTGATTAGTGCCTAGGGGCCTGTTCTTTCCTTTTTACCTCTGGGGACATCTGTCTATGGGTCTGAGTGCAGGTAGGTGCTCAGTGGGGCTCAGATAGCCCCTGTTTATCCTGGGAAGCCACCACTATTGAGATGGATCAGGGACTTTGGAGATTTATCCTATTAGAAGGGTTTTGGCCATTGGAATGGGCACACACAATTCCCTTGGAGAGGGCAAGTACAGTCCTCAGATTTGGCTCCAGGGGCCTGAGACTGTAGGTTGTGTAGGCCAGGGCTGTTTGGACAGTTGTCTGAAAACACAAACGCGGCTTATGTTTCGGGTCATAAGTATAGCAGGACTGAACTACAGACCATGAGGAGAACTCTTCGGGATTTGAAAGAAGGGCGAGTGTGAGGCTCCTGCTCAAGTTTTTGTCTCTGGATATCGTGTCACTCATGGTCGTGTAATTTCTGGGTGACTTCATGGGAAATGAACGAGTCTAACTCTCTCGTGTTTTGGCCCCGCCCAAAGAGTTTGGGGTCATTCTGTGGGCTGGAAGAAGCCCGTATTTTTTTTTGTTGTTGTTGTTTTCTTTTTTAACCTCAGGTGTCCCACCAAATGAGGAACTCCAGAGTAAAGCCCTGGGGAGGGGCGACTGGACAATCAGAAATCTGGTTAACAATTGGGGCCTAGGGACATGTCAAGCCCATTATGACATCTAATGGTCCAGCCACTGAGAGGACTTACTAGAGCACAGGACTCATGCTGAGGGTCACAATGCGTGTGTATGCCCTCGTCGCACTCGAGAATGGGCGGGGCCTCAGGGTGAATGCTGGTTTCTCCTACACTGAACGTTGGACAACGTGCCAACCACAAGGGTTCTTGTCATGGGTAAGGAGGTGTTCTGATTTCTGCATCACACTCAACCCTGGGCAGTGATTGGAGATAAGGTCTCGGTTCTGAAGCCTGAAAACTGAGGTAGCGAAGAGATGATGACCTAAGGCCATGGCGGGATTTATGTGCTCAGTGTGCGGTCAGCTTTCTTTGTGTTGGTCTGGAGGTCCGGGCTCAGGTTGTGTTGGACAGTGCATTATTGCCCAGGTTAGACTATATAATTTGGTTAAAGTCGGGTGCTGTGTAGGTTTATCCTCATTTAAGTTGCCTGGGCAGCTCATGAGGCAATAATTTTTTTTCTAGAGGGCAGGCAGAGTGCTGCATTGTGGGTCCGGAATTGCCAAACTTGAGGGCTTCGGGGCCAGGAGTGTGAGGACGGAAGTCTGAGAAGACAAGCTAGACTTGGGTTTCAGGGCGAGGGCACGGCAGGTACCCCCTGCAGATCTGAACCAATATCTCATGCATCTGATGTCAGGGCGAGGATCAGACGTTGGCTCAGGTTGGATTTTCTGTGCATGACGGCCGCTTCATGAAGGGAGCGGAATCTCGAGGCCATTGAGGTTTTCCCACGTTGGGAGTTGTGGGTTGCCCCCTTCAAGGATTCCGTCTGCGGGACAATTGAGACCATTTGGACAGCTCCAGGACATCCCATATGGAATGACTCCAGAGCACCATTCGCGGATGGATGCCTGGGAAGCCCGCCTAGCATTCCAATTGTCTCCTAGCATCAAGACAGTTTAGATCTGATGGCTCTGCCAGAGCAACCGGGGTGGCTGAGTTGAAATCGACTTTCCTGAGGATTGGTCCTAATGTGTTTTTGTGTCCATGAGGGCCTTGGAATAGGGCGGTGGCACCCGGACCCTGAAGGACTCTCCTAAGGTTTGGACATGGCTCCCATGCACAGGTTTCCTTGTGGAGACGAGATGAGTTCTGATGGGTGCCTCAGGAAGACCCCTATGCTCGTATTGGAATCAGGCTTTTGAGGACACATGCCTGTAACCCTAAGAAATGGATCCTATTATGGCCTAGGGTCCTGTCTGGTTCAACCTTCTTCTCTGGGGACATCCATCTATGGTATGAGTGGAGGTCGATTATCAGCTGGTGTCAGACAGCCCTTGTTTGTTCCGGGCGACCTACACTATTGGGATGGCCTCAGGGAATTTGGAGGTTTCTCCTAATTTGTATGATTTTGGACCATGGAATGGGCAGAATTCCCATGGATTGGTAGGCACAGTCCTAATGTGTGTCTACAGGGGCCCAGCCTGGAGTGTGTGTGGCCCAAAATTTGAGGACAGAAGTCTGAAAACACAAACTTAGCTTAGGTTTGGGGACGTAGGTATGGCAGGCCCGATCTACAAGCCATGAGAAGAACTCTTCAGGATATGAAGAAAGTGCGAGTCTGAAGCGCTTGCTCAGGGTTTTGTCTCTGGATTTTGTATCAGCGATGGCCGTGGAATGTCGGGGAGGCCTCATGGGCCATGGAAGAATCTTCCTCTCTGAGGATTTGGCCCGATTCCCAATTGCTTTTCGTCAGTCTGTGGGATGGTAGGACTCATTTCAGTTTTGTTACCTCAGGTGTCCCACCAAAAGAGGAATTCCAAAGCCAAGCCGTGCGGAAGACTGAAGGGACAACTTGAACTATGGTTAAAAATTGGGGCCTAGGCGCATGGCAAGCCCAATATGCTATCTCTTCATCAAGCCACTGAGAGGCCTTACTTGAGGACTGGGCTCAGCCTGAGGGTCACAATGTGTGTTTGTGACCAATGTGGCCCGGTTGCATGGGCGGGGGCTCATGGGCCACACTGTTTCAACTACACTGAACGTTGGACAACATGCCAACCACAAGGTTTCTTGCCATGGGGAAGGAGTTCTGATTTCTGCATCACCTTCAACCCGGGACAGTGATTGGAGATAAGGTCTAGGTTCTGAAACCTGAAAACCGAGGTTGGGAAGAGATGACGACCTAAGGCCATGGCGGCTCTTTGTGCTCAGTGTGCGGCCAGCTGTCAGGGATGGGCCAGGAGATCCAGGCTCAGGCTGTGGCAGAAAGGGCATTAGTGCCCTGGTCAGCCTATGTATTTGGGGTACAGCCAAGGTCGGTGCAGGTTGATCCTCATTTGGGGTTACTGGGTAGCCCCAGAGGACAATGTTTTTCTTCAGGGGGGCCAGCAGAGTGCTGCATTGTAGTTCTGGATTGCCAAACTGGAGGGCTTGTGGGCCAGTAGTCTGACGACAAAAGTCTGAGAACACAGGCTAGGCTTAGGTTTCTGGGTGAGGCCATGGCAGGCACAATCTACAGACCTGAATCGAGATCTCGTGCATCTGAAGTCAGGGCGAGGATCAGACGATCGCTCAGGTTGGAGTTTCTGTCCCTGATGGCCCCTTCATGAATGGGGGGGCATCACGAGTCCATGGGGGTTTTCCCACGATGGGAGTTTTGAGAAGCTCCAAACTGAAGAGGGTCTTCTGCAGGACAATTGAGACCTGTTGTTTGGCTCCAGGCCAATGATTCTGAGCAGGCTTCTAAGGATGGATGGCTGGGTAGCCCACTTCGCATTCCAATTGTCTCCTAGCAACAAGACAGGTTAGATCTCCTGGATCTGTGGGGAGCAACCGAGGACGCTGAGTTGAAGTGGTCACCCCTGGGGATGGGTGCTAATGTGCTTTTGTGTCTATGGAGACCTTGGAATGAAGCTGTGGCCCTGGGGCCCTAAAGGGTTCTCCTAAACAGAGGCTTTGACACAGCTCTAACGTGCAAGTTTCCCATGTGTAGATGAGATGTTTTCTGATGGGTGAGTCAAGAAACAGCTATATGCTGCTTTTGAAATCCAGGCCTCTGAGGAGAGATGCCTGGAAACCAAAGCAATGGATCTGATTAGTGCCTAGGGGCCTGTTCTTTCCTTTTTACCTCTGGGGACATCTGTCTATGGGTCTGAGTGCAGGTAGGTGCTCAGTTGGGCTCAGATAGCCCCTGTTTATCCTGGGAAGCCACCACTATTGAGATTGATCAGGGACTTTGGAGATTTATCCTATTAGAAGGGTTTTGGCCATTGGAATGGGCACACACAATTCCCTTGGAGAGGGCAAGTACAGTCCTCAGGTTTGGCTCCAGGGGCCTGAGCCTGTAGGTTGTGTAGGCCAGGGCTGTTTGGACAGTTGTCTGAAAACACAAACTCGGCTTATGTTTCGGGTCATAAGTATGGCAACACTGAACTACAGACCATGAGGAGAACTCTTCGGGATTTGAAAGAAGCGCGAGTGTGAGGCTCCTGCTCAAGTTTTTGTCTCTGGATATCGTGTCACTCATGGTCGTGTAATTTCTGGGTGACTTCATGGGAAATGAACGTGTCTTACTCTCTGGTGTTTTGGCCCCATCCAAAGATTTTGGGGTCATTCTGTGGGCTGGAAGAAGGCCGTATTTTTTTTTGTTGTTGTTGTTTTCTTTTTTAACCTCAGGTGTCCCACCAAATGAGTGATTCCAGAGTAGAGCCCTGGGGAGGGGCGACTGGACAATCAGAAATCTGGTTAAAAATTGGGGCCTAGGGACATGTCAAGCCCATTATGACATCTAATGGTCCAGACACTGAGAGGATTTAATAGATGACAGGACTCATGCTGAGGGTCACAATGCGTGTCTATGCCCTCGTCGCACTCAAGAATTGGCGGGGCCTCAGGGTGAATGCTGGTTTCTCCTACACTGAACGTTGGACAACGTGCCAACCAAAAGGGTTCTTGCCATGGGTAAGGAGGAGTTCTGATTTCTGCATCACTCTCACCCCTGGGCAGTGATTGGAGATACGGTCTCGGGTCTGAGGCCAGAAAACTGAGGTAGGGAAGAGATGATGACCTAAGGCCATGGCGGGTTTTATGTGCTCAGTGTGCGATCAGCTTTCCGGGTGTTGGTCAGGAGGTCCGGGCTCAGGTTGTGTTCAACAGTGCATTAGTGCCCAGGTTAGACTATATAATTTGGGTAAAGTCGAGTGCTGTGTAGGTTGATCCTCATTTAAGGTGCCTGGGCAGCTCATGAGGCAATAATTTTTTTTTCTAGAGGGCAGGCAGAGTGCTGCATTGTGGGTCCGGAATTGCCAAACTTGAGGGCTTCGGGGCCAGGAGTGTGAGGATGGAAGTTTGAGAAGACAAGCTAGATTTGGGTTTCAGGGCGAGGGCACGGCAGGAACCCCCTGTAGATCTGAACCAATATCTCATGCATCTGAAGTCAGGGCGAGGATCAGACGTTGGCTCAGGTTGGAGTTTCTGTCCCTGATGGCCCCTTTATGAATGGAAGGGCATAACAAGGCCATGGGGGTTTTCCCATGATGGGAGTTGTGAGACGCTCCAAACTGCAGAGAGTCTTCTGCAGGACAATTGAGACCTGTTGTTTGGCTACAGACCAATGATTCTGAGCAGTGTTCTAAGGATGGATGGCTGGGTATCCCACCTCGCATTCCAGTTGTCTCCTAGCAACAAGACTGGTTAGATCTCCTGGATCTGTTGGGAACAACCGAGGACGCTGAGTTGAAATGGACACCCCTGGGGATGGGTCCTAATGTGCTTTTGTGCCTATGGAGACCTTGGAATGAAGCGGTGGCACTGGGGCCCTAAAGGGTTCTCCTAAACAGAGGCTTTGACACAGCTCCAACGTGCAAGTTTCCCATGTGTAGATGAGATGTTTTCTGATGGGTGAGTCAAGAAACAGCTATATGCTGCTTTTGAAATCCAGGCCTCTGAGGAGAGATGCCTGGAAACCAAAGCAATGGATCTGATTAGTGCCTAGGGGCCTGTTCTTTCCTTTTTACCTCTGGGGACATCTGTCTATGGGTCTGAGTGCAGGTAGGTGCTCAGTTGGGCTCAGATTGCCCCTGTTTTTCCTGGGAAGCCACCACTATTGAGATGGATCAGGGATTTGGAGGTTTATCCTATTAGAAGGCTTGTGGCCATTGGAATGGGCACACACAATTCCCTTGGAGAGGGCAAGTACAGTCCTCAGGTTTGGCTCCAGGGGCCTGAGCCTGTAGGTTGTGTAGGCCAGGGCTGTTTGGACAGTTGTCTGAAAACACAAACTCGGCTTATGTTTCGGGTCATAGGTATGGCAGGACTGATCTACAGACCATGAGGAGGTCTCTTCGGGATTTGAAAGAAGCGCGACTGTGAGGCTCCTGCTCAAGTTTTTGTCTCTGGATATCGTGTCACTCATGGTCGTGGAATTTCTGGGTGACCTCATGGAAATGGACGAGTCTTACTATCTGGTGGATTGGCCCCGTCCAAAGAGTTTGGGGTCATTCTGTGGGCTGGAATAAGTCCGTTTTTTTTTTTTTTTTGCTGTTGTTGTTGTTGTTGTTTTCTTTTTTAACCTCAGGTGTCCCACCAAATGAGTGATTCCAGAGTAGAGCCCTGGGGAGGGGCGACTGGACAATCAGAAATCTGGTTAAAAATTGGGGCCTAGGGACATGTCAAGCCCATTATGACATCTAATGGTCCAGACACTGAGAGGATTTAATAGAGGACAGGACTCATGCTGAGGGTCACAATGCGTGTCTATGCCCTCGTCGCACTCAAGAATGGGCGGGGCCTCAGGGTGAATGCTGGTTTCTCCTACACTGAACGTTGGACAACGTGCCAACCACAAGAGTTCTTGCCATGGGTAAGGAGGAGTTCTGATTTCTGCATCACACTCACCCCTGGGCAGTGATTGGAAATAAGGTCTCGGTTCTGAAGCCTGAAAACTGAGGTAGGGAAGAGATGATGACCTAAGGCCATGGCGGGTTTTATGTGCTCAGTGTGTGGTCAGCTTTCCGGGTGTTGGTCAGGAGGTCCGGGCTCAGGTTGTGTTCGACAGTGCATTAGTGCCCAGGTTAGACTATATAATTTGGGTAAAGTCGAGTGCTGTGTAGGTTGATCCTCATTTAAGTTGCCAGGGCAGCTCATGAGGCAATAATTTTTTTTTTCTAGAGGGCAGGCAGAGTGCTGCATTTTGGGTCTGGAATTGCCAACCTTGAGGTCTTCGGGGCCAGGAGTGTGAGGATGGAAGTTTGAGAAGACAAGGTAGACTTGGGTTTCAGGGCGAGGGCACGGCAGGTACCCCCTGTAGATCTGAACAAATATCTCATGCATCTGAAGTCAGGGCGAGGATCAGACGTTGGCTCAGGTTGGAGTTTCTGTGCATGACAGCCGCTTCATGAAGGGAGCGGAATCTCGAGGCCATTGAGGTTTTCCCACTTTGGGAGTTGTGGGATGCCCCCTTCAAGGATTCCTTCTGCGGGACAATTGAAACCTGTTGGCAGCTCCAGGACATCCCATATGGAATAACTCCAAGCGCCGTTCGCGGATGGATGCCTGGGAAGCCCGCCTCGCATTCCAATTCTCTCCTAGCAACAAGACAGTTTAGATCTCATGGCTCTGCCGTATCAACCGGGGTGGCTGAGTTGAAATGGACTTTCCTGAGGATGGGTCCTAATGTGTTTTTGTGTCCATGATGGCCTTGGAATGGGGCGGTGGCAACGGACCCTGAAGTACTCTCCTAAGCTTTGGACATGGCTCCCATGCACAGGTTTCCTTGTGGAGACGAGTTGAGTTCGGATGGGTGCCTCAGGAAAACTCCTATGCTCGTATTGGAATCAGGCTTTTGAGGACACATGCCTGTAACCCAAAGGAATGGATCCTATTATGGCCTAGGGTACTGTCTGGTTCAATCTTCTTCTCTGGGGACATCCATCTATGGTATGAGTGGAGGTCGATTATCAGCTGGTGTCAGACAGCCCTTGTTTGTTCCGGGCGACCTACACTATTGGGATGGCCTCAGGGACTTTGGAGGTTTCTCCTAATTTGTACGATTTGGTCCATGGAATGGGCAGAATTCCCATGGATTGGTAGGCACAGTCCTAATGTGTGGCTCCAGCGGCCCAGCCTGGAGGGTGTGTGGCCCAAGACTTTGAGGACAGAAGTCTGGAAACACAAACTCAGCTTAGGTTTGGGGACGTAGGTATGGCAGGCCAGATCTACAAACCATGAGAAGAACTCTTTAGGATATGAAGAAAGTGCGAGTCTGAGGCGCTAGCTTAGGCTTTTGTGTCTGGATTTTGTATCAGCGACGGCTGTGGAATGTCGGGGAGGCCTCATATGCCATGGACGAATCTACCTCTCTGAGGATTTGGCCCGATTCCCAATTGCTTTTCGTCAATCTGTGGGATAGGAGGACTCATTTCAGATTTGTTACCTCAGGTGTCCCACCAAAAGAGGAATTCCATAGCAAAGCCGTGGGGAAGACTGAAGGGACAACCCGAACTATGGTTAAAAATTGGGGCCTAGGGGCATTGCAAGCCCAATATGCTATCTCTTCATCCAGGCACTGAGGGGCCTTACTTGAGGACTGGGCTCAGCCTGAGGGTCACAATGTGTGTTTGTGACCAATGTGGCCCGCGAGCATGGGCGGGGCCTCATGGGCCACACTGGTTTCAACTACACTGAAGGTTGGACAACATGCCAACCACAAGGTTTCTTGCCGTGGGGAAGGAGTTCTGATTTCTGCATCACCTTCAACCCTGGGCAGTGATTGGAGATAAGGTCTAGGTTCTGAAACCTGAAAACCGAGGTTGGGAAGAGATGACGACCTAAGGCCATGGCGGCTGGATGTGCTCAGTGTGCGGCCAGCTGTCTGGGAGGGGCCATGGGGTCCAGGCTCAGCCTGTGTCAGAAAGGGTATTAGTGCCCTGGTAAGATTATGTATTTGGGGTACAGTCAAGGTCGGTGGAGGTTGATCCTCATTTGGGGTTACTGGGTAGCCCCAAAGGACAATGTTTTTCTTCTGGGGGGCAGGCAGAGTGCTGCATTGTAGTTCTAGATTGCCAAGCTGGAGGGCTTGTGGGCCAGTAGTCTGACGACAAAAGTCTGAGAACACAAGCTAGGCTTAGGTTTCTGGGTGAGGCCATGGCAGCACAATCTACAGACCTGAATCGAGATCTCGTGCATCTGAAGTCAGGGCGAGGATCAGAAGATCGCTCAGGTTGGAGTTTCTGTCCCTGATGGCCCCTTTATGAATGGAAGGGCATAACGAGGCCATCGCGGTTTTCCCACGATGGGAGTTGTGAGACGCTCCAAACTTCAGAGAGTCTTCTGCAGGACAATTGAGACCAGTTGTTTGGCTCCAGACCAATGATTCTGAGCAGTGTTCTAAGGATGGATGGCTGGGTAGCCCACCTCGCATTCCAATTGTCTCCTAGCAACAAGACAGGTTAGATCTCCTGGATCTGTGGGGAGCAACCGAGGACGCTGAGTTGAAATGGACACCCCTGGGGATGGATCCTAATGTGCTTTTGTGCCTATGGAGACCTTGGAATGAAGCGGTGGCACTGGGGCCCTAAAGGGTTCTCCTAAACAGAGGCTTTGACACAGCTCCAACGTGCAAGTTTCCCATGTGTAGATGAGATGTTTTCTGATGGGTGAGTCAAGAAACAGCTATATGCTGCTTTTGAAATCCAGGCCTCTGAGGAGAGATGCCTGGAAACCAAAGCAATGGATCTGATTAGTGCCTAGGGGCCTGTTCTTTCCTTTTTACCTCTGGGGACATCTGTCTATGGGTCTGAGTGCAGGTAGGTGCTCAGTTGGGCTCAGATTGCCCCTGTTTTTCCTGGGAAGCCACCACTATTGAGATGGATCAGGGATTTGGAGGTTTATCCTATTAGAAGGCTTGTGGCCATTGGAATGGGCACACACAATTCCCTTGGAGAGGGCAAGTACAGTCCTCAGGTTTGGCTCCAGGGGCCTGAGCCTGTAGGTTGTGTAGGCCAGGGCTGTTTGGACAGTTGTCTGAAAACACAAACTCGGCTTATGTTTCGGGTCATAGGTATGGCAGGACTGATCTACAGACCATGAGGAGGTCTCTTCGGGATTTGAAAGAAGCGCGACTGTGAGGCTCCTGCTCAAGTTTTTGTCTCTGGATATCGTGTCACTCATGGTCGTGGAATTTCTGGGTGACCTCATGGGAAATGGACGAGTCTTATTCTCTGGTGGTTTGTCCCCGTCCAAAGAGTTTGGGGTCATTCTGTGGGCTGGAATAAGTCCGTTTTTTTTTTTTTTTTTTGCTGTTGTTGTTGTTGTTGTTTTCTTTTTTAACCTCAGGTGTCCCACCAAATGAGTGATTCCAGAGTAGAGCCCTGGGGAGGGGCGACTGGACAATCAGAAATCTGGTTAAAAATTGGGGCCTAGGGACATGTCAAGCCCGTTATGACATCTAATGGTCCAGACACTGAGAGGATTTAATAGAGGACAGGACTCATGCTGAGGGTCACAATGTGTGTCTATGCCCTCGTCGCACTCAAGAATGGGCGGGGCCTCAGGGTGAATGCTGGTTTCTCCTACACTGAACGTTGGACAACTTGCCAACCACAAGGGTTCTTGCCATGGGTAAGGAGGAGTTCTGATTTCTGCTTCACACTCAGCCCTGGGCAGTGATTGGAGATAAGGTCTCGGTTCTGAAGCCAGAAAACTGAGGTAGGGAAGAGATGATGACCTAAGGCCATGGCGGGTTTTATGTGCTCAGTGTGTGGTCAGCTTTCCGGGTGTTGGTCAGGAGGTCCGGGCTCAGGTTGTGTTCGACAGTGCATTAGTGCCCAGGTTAGACTATATAATTTGGGTAAAGTCGAGTGCAGTGTAGGTTGATCCTCATTTAAGGTGCCTGGGCAGCTCATGAGGCAATAATTTTTTTTTTCTAGAGGGCAGGCAGAGTGCTGCATTGTGGGTCTGGAATTGCCAAACTTGAGGGCTTCGGGGCCAGGAGTGTGAGGATGGAAGTTTGAGAAGACAAGGTAGACTTGGGTTTCAGGGCGAGGGCACGGCAGGTACCCCCTGCAGAACTGAACAAATATCTCATGCATCTGAAGTCAGGGCGAGGATCAGACGTTGGCTCAGGTTGGAGTTTCTGTGCATGACGGCCGCTTCATGAAGGGAGCGGAATCTCGAGCCCATTGAGGTTTTCCCACTTTGGGAGTTGTGGGATGCCCCCTTCAAGGATTCCTTCTGCGGGACAATTGAAACCTGTTGGACATCTCCAGGGCATCCCATATGGAATAACTCCAGAGCACCGTTGGCGGATGGATGCCTGGGAAGCCCGCCCTGCATTCCAATTGTCTAATAGCAACAAGACAGTTTAGATCTGATGGCTCTGCCGGAGCAACCGGGGTCGCTGAGTTGAAATGGACTTTCCTGAGGATGGGTCCTAATGTGTTTTTGTGTCCATGATGGCCTTGGAATGGGGCGGTGGCACCGGACCCTGAAGTACTCTCCTAAGCTTTGGACATGGCTCCCATGCACAGGTTTCCTTGTGGAGATGAGTTGAGTTCGGATGGGTGCCTCAGGAAAACCCCTATGCTCGTATTGGAATCAGGCTTTTGAGGACACATGCCTGTAACCCAAAGGAATGGATCCTATTATGGCCTAGGGTCCTGTCTCGTTCAATCTTCTTCTCTGGGGACATCCATCTATGGTATGAGTGGAGGTCGATTATCAGCTGGTGTCAGACAGCCCTTGTTTGTTCCGGGCGACCTACACTATTGGGATGGCCTCAGGGACTTTGGAGGTTTCTCCTAATTTGTACGATTTTGGTCCATGGAATGGGCAGAATTCCCATGGATTGGTAGGCACAGTCCTAATGTGTGGCTCCAGCGGCCCAGCCTGGAGGGTGTGTGGCCCAAGACTTTGAGGACAGAAGTCTGGAAACACAAACTCAGCTTAGGTTTGGGGACGTAGGTATGGCAGGCCAGATCTACAAACCATGAGAAGAACTCTTTAGGATATGAAGAAAGTGCGAGTCTGAGGCGCTAGCTTAGGCTTTTGTCTCTGGATTTTGTATCAGCGACGGCTGTGGAATGTCGGGGAGGCCTCATATGCCATGGACGAATCTACCTCTCTGAGGATTTGGCCCGATTCCCAATTGCTTTTCGTCAATCTGTGGGATAGGAGGACTCATTTCAGATTTGTTACCTCAGGTGTCCCACCAAAAGAGGAATTCCATAGCAAAGCCGTGGGGAAGACTGAAGGGACAACCCGAACTATGGTTAAAAATTGGGGCCTAGGGGCATTGCAAGCCCAATATGCTATCTCTTCATCCAGGCACTGAGGGGCCTTACTTGAGGACTGGGCTCAGCCTGAGGGTCACAATGTGTGTTTGTGACCAATGTGGCCCGCGAGCATGGGCGGGGCCTCATGGGCCACACTGGTTTCAACTACACTGAAGGTTGGACAACATGCCAACCACAAGGTTTCTTGCCGTGGGGAAGGAGTTCTGATTTCTGCATCACCTTCAACCCTGGGCAGTGATTGGAGATAAGGTCTAGGTTCTGAAACCTGAAAACCGAGGTTGGGAAGAGATGACGACCTAAGGCCATGGCGGCTGGATGTGCTCAGTGTGCGGCCAGCTGTCTGGGAGGGGCCATGGGGTCCAGGCTCAGCCTGTGTCAGAAAGGGTATTAGTGCCCTGGTAAGATTATGTATTTGGGGTACAGTCAAGGTCGGTGGAGGTTGATCCTCATTTGGGGTTACTGGGTAGCCCCAAAGGACAATGTTTTTCTTCTGGGGGGCAGGCAGAGTGCTGCATTGTAGTTCTAGATTGCCAAGCTGGAGGGCTTGTGGGCCAGTAGTCTGACGACAAAAGTCTGAGAACACAAGCTAGGATTAGGTTTCTGGGTGAGGCCATGGCAGGCACAATCTACAGACCTGAATCGAGATCTCGTGCATCTGAAGTCAGGGCGAGGATCAGAAGATCGCTCAGGTTGGAGTTTCTGTCCCTGATGGCCCTTTTATGAATGGAAGGGCATAACGAGGCCATCGCGGTTTTCCCACGATGGGAGTTGTGAGACGCTCCAAACTTCAGAGAGTCTTCTGCAGGACAATTGAGACCAGTTGTTTGGCTCCAGACCAATGATTCTGAGCAGTGTTCTAAGGATGGATGGCTGGGTAGCCCACCTCGCATTCCAATTGTCTCCTAGCAACAAGACAGGTTAGATCTCCTGGATCTGTGGGGAGCAACCGAGGACGCTGAGTTGAAATGGACACCCCTGGGGATGGGTCCTAATGTGCTTTTGTGCCTATGGAGACCTTGGAATGAAGCGGTGGCACTGGGGCCCTAAAGGGTTCTCCTAAACAGAGGCTTTGACACAGCTCCAACGTGCAAGTTTCCCATGTGTAGATGAGATGTTTTCAGATGGGTGAGTCAAGAAACAGCTATATGCTGCTTTTGAAATCCAGGCCTCTGAGGAGAGATGCCTGGAAACCAAAGCAATGGATCTGATTAGTGCCTAGGGGCCTGTTCTTTCCTTTTTACCTCTGGGGACATCTGTCTATGGGTCTGAGTGCAGGTAGGTGCTCAGTTGGGCTCAGATTGCCCCTGTTTTTCCTGGGAAGCCACCACTATTGAGATGGATCAGGGATTTGGAGGTTTATCCTATTAGAAGGCTTGTGGCCATTGGAATGGGCACACACAATTCCCTTGGAGAGGGCAAGTACAGTCCTCAGGTTTGGCTCCAGGGGCCTGAGCCTGTAGGTTGTGTAGGCCAGGGCTGTTTGGACAGTTGTCTGAAAACACAAACTCGGCTTATGTTTCGGGTCATAGGTATGGCAGGACTGATCTACAGACCATGAGGAGGTCTCTTCGGGATTTGAAAGAAGCGCGACTGTGAGGCTCCTGCTCAAGTTTTTGTCTCTGGATATCGTGTCACTCATGGTCGTGGAATTTCTGGGTGACCTCATGGGAAATGGACGAGTCTTATTCTCTGGTGGTTTGTCCCCGTCCAAAGAGTTTGGGGTCATTCTGTGGGCTGGAATAAGTCCGTTTTTTTTTTTTTTTTTGCTGTTGTTGTTGTTGTTGTTTTCTTTTTTAACCTCAGGTGTCCCACCAAATGAGTGATTCCAGAGTAGAGCCCTGGGGAGGGGCGACTGGACAATCAGAAATCTGGTTAAAAATTGGGGCCTAGGGACATGTCAAGCCCGTTATGACATCTAATGGTCCAGACACTGAGAGGATTTAATAGAGGACAGGACTCATGCTGAGGGTCACAATGTGTGTCTATGCCCTCGTCGCACTCAAGAATGGGCGGGGCCTCAGGGTGAATGCTGGTTTCTCCTACACTGAACGTTGGACAACGTGCCAACCACAAGGGTTCTTGCCATGGGTAAGGAGGAGTTCTGATTTCTGCTTCACACTCAGCCCTGGGCAGTGATTGGAGATAAGGTCTCGGTTCTGAAGCCAGAAAACTGAGGTAAGGAAGAGATGATGACCTAAGGCCATGGCGGGTTTTATGTGCTCAGTGTGTGGTCAGCTTTCCGGGTGTTGGTCAGGAGGTCCGGGCTCAGGTTGTGTTCGACAGTGCATTAGTGCCCAGGTTAGACTATATAATTTGGGTAAAGTCGAGTGCAGTGTAGGTTGATCCTCATTTAAGGTGCCTGGGCAGCTCATGAGGCAATAATTTTTTTTTTCTAGAGGGCAGGCAGAGTGCTGCATTGTGGGTCTGGAATTGCCAAACTTGAGGGCTTCGGGGCCAGGAGTGTGAGGATGGAAGTTTGAGAAGACAAGGTAGACTTGGGTTTCAGGGCGAGGGCACGGCAGGTACCCCCTGCAGAACTGAACAAATATCTCATGCATCTGAAGTCAGGGCGAGGATCAGACGTTGGCTCAGGTTGGAGTTTCTGTGCATGACGGCCGCTTCATGAAGGGAGCGGAATCTCGAGGCCATTGAGGTTTTCCCACTTTGGGAGTTGTGGGATGCCCCCTTCAAGGATTCCTTCTGCGGGACAATTGAAACCTGTTGGACATCTCCAGGGCATCCCATATGGAATAACTCCAGAGCACCGTTGGCGGATGGATGCCTGGGAAGCCCGCCTCGCATTCCAATTGTCTAATAGCAACAAGACAGTTTAGATCTGATGGCTCTGCCGGAGCAACCGGGGTCGCTGAGTTGAAATGGACTTTCCTGAGGATGGGTCCTAATGTGTTTTTGTGTCCATGATGGCCTTGGAATGGGGCGGTGGCACCGGACCCTGAAGTACTCTCCTAAGCTTTGGACATGGCTCCCATGCACAGGTTTCCTTGTGGAGACGAGTTGAGTTCGGATGGGTGCCTCAGGAAAACCCCTATGCTCGTATTGGAATCAGGCTTTTGAGGACACATGCCTGTAACCCAAAGGAATGGATCCTATTATGGCCTAGGGTCCTGTCTGGTTCAATCTTCTTCTCTGGGGACATCCATCTATGGTATGAGTGGAGGTCGATTATCAGCTGGTGTCAGACAGCCCTTGTTTGTTCCGGGCGACCTACACTATTGGGATGGCCTCAGGGACTTTGGAGGTTTCTCCTAATTTGTACGATTTTGGTCCTTGGAATGGGCAGAATTCCCATGGATTGGTAGGCACAGTCCTAATGTGTGGCTCCAGCGGCCCAGCCTGGAGGGTGTGTGGCCCAAGACTTTGAGGACAGAAGTCTGGAAACACAAACTCAGCTTAGGTTTGGGGACGTAGGTATGGCAGGCCCGATCTACAAACCATGAGAAGAACTCTAGGATATGAAGAAAGTGCGAGTCTGAGGCGCTAGCTTAGGCTTTTGTCTCTGGATTTTGTATCAGCGACGGCCGAGGAATGTCGGGGAGGCCTCATGGGCCATGGACGAATCTACCTCTCTGAGGATTTGGCCCGATTCCCAATTGCTTTTCGTCAATCTGTGGGATAGGAGGACTCATTTCAGATTTGTTACCTCAGGTGTCCCACCAAAAGAGGAATTCCATAGCAAAGCCATGGGGAAGACTGAAGGGACAACCCGAACTATGGTTAAAAATTGGGGCCTAGGGTCATTGCAAGCCCAATATGCTATCTCTTCATCCAGGCACTGAGGGGCCTTACTTGAGGACTGGGCTCAGCCTGAGGGTCACAATGTGTGTTTGTGACCAATGTGGACCGCGAGCATTGGCGGGGCCTCATGGGCCACACTGGTTTCAACTACACTGAAGTTTGGACAACATGCCAACCACAAGGGTCTTGCCGTGGGGAAGGAGTTCTGATTTCTGCATCACCTTCAACCCTGGGCAGTGATTGGAGATAAGGTCTAGGTTCTGAAACCTGAAAACCGAGGTTGGGAAGAGATGACGACCTAAGGCCATGGCGGCTCGATGTGCTCAGTGTGCGGCCAGCTGTCTGGGAGGGGCCAGGGGGTCCAGGCTCAGCCTGTGTCAGAAAGGGTATTAGTGCCCTGGTAAGCTTATGTATTTGGGGTACAGCCAAGGTCGGTGGAGGTTGATCCTCATTTGGGGTTACTGGGTAACCCCAGAAGACAATGTTTTTCTTCTGGGGGGCAGGCAGAGTGCTGCATTGTAGTTCTAGATTGCCAAACTGGAGGGCTTGTGGGCCAGTAGTCTGACGACAAAAGTCTGAGAACACAAGCTAGGCTTAGGTTTCTGGGTGAGGCCATGGCAGTCACAATCTACAGACCTGAATCGAGATCTCGTGCATCTGAAGTCAGGGCGAGGATCAGGCGATCGCTGAGGTTGGAGTTTCTGTCCCTGATGGCCCCTTTATGAATGGAAGGGCATAACGAGGCCATGGGGGTTTTCCCATGATGGGAGTTGTGAGACGCTCCAAACTGCAGAGAGTCTTGTGCAGGACAATTGAGACCTGTTGTTTGGCTCCAGGCCAATGATTCTGAGCAGGGTTCTAAGGATGGATGGCTGGGTAGCCCACTTCGCATTCCAATTGTCTCCTAGCAACAAGATAGGTTAGATCTCCTGGATCTGTGGGGAGCAACCGAGGATGCTGAGTTGAAATGGACACCCCTGGGGATGGGTCCTAATGTGCTTTTGTGCCTATGGAGACCTTGGAATGAAGCGGTGGCACTGGGGCCCTAAAGGGTTCTCCTAAACAGAGGCTTTGACACAGCTCCAACGTGCAAGTTTCCCATGTGTAGATGAGATGTTTTCTGATGGGTGAGTCAAGAAACAGCTATATGCTGCTTTTGAAATCCAGGCCTCTGAGGAGAGATGCCTGGAAACCAAAGCAATGTATCTGATTAGTGCCTAGGGGCCTGTTCTTTCCTTTTTACCTCTGGGGACATCTGTCTATGGGTCTGAGTGCAGGTAGGTGCTCAGTTGGGCTCAGATTGCCCCTGTTTTTCCTGGGAAGCCACCACTATTGAGATGGATCAGGGATTTGGAGGTTTATCCTATTAGAAGGCTTGTGGCCATTGGAATGGGCACACACAATTCCCTTGGAGAGGGCAAGTACAGTCCTCAGGTTTGGCTCCAGGGGCCTGAGCCTGTAGGTTGTGTAGGCCAGGGCTGTTTGGACAGTTGTCTGAAAACACAGACTCGGCTTATGTTTCGTGTCATAGGTATGGCAGGACTGACGTACAGACCATGAGGAGAACTCTTCGGGATTTGAAAAAAGGGCGAGTGTGAGGCTCCTGCTCAAGTTTTTGTCTCTGGATATCGTGTCACTCATGGTCGTGGAATTTCTGGGTGACTTCATGGGAAATGGACGAGTCTTACTCTCTGGTGGTTTGGCCCCGTCCAAAGAGTTTGGGGTCATTCTGTGGGCTGGAATAAGTCCGTTTTTTTTTTTTTTGCTGTTGTTGTTGTTGTTGTTTTCTTTTTTAACCTCAGGTGTCCCACCAAATGAGTGATTCCAGAGTAGAGCCCTGGGGAGGGGCGACAGGACAATCAGAAATCTGGTTAAAAATTGGGGCCTAGGGACATGTCAAGCCCATTATGACATCTAATGGTCCAGACACTGAGAGGATTTAATAGAGGACAGGACTCATGCTGAGGGTCACAATGCGTGTCTATGCCCTCGTCGCACTCAAGAATGGGCGGGGCCTCAGGGTGAATGCTGGTTTCTCCTACACTGAACGTTGGACAACGTGCCAACCACAAGGGTTCTTGCCATGGGTAAGGAGGAGTTCTGATTTCTGCATCACACTCACCCCTGGGCAGTGATTGGAGATAAGGTCTCGGTTCTGAAGCCAGAAAACTGAGGTAGGGAAGAGATGATGACCTAAGCCCATGGCGGGTTTTATGTGCTCAGTGTGCGGTCAGCTTTCCGGGTGTTGGTCAGGAGGTCCGGGCTCAGGTTGTGTTCGACAGTGCATTAGTGCCCAGGTTAGACTATATAATTTGGGTAAAGTCGAGTGCTGTGTAGGTTGATCCTCATTTAAGGTGCCTGGGCAGCTCATGAGGCAATAATTTTTTTTCTAGAGGGCAGGCAGAGTGCTGCATTGTGGGTCCGGAATTGCCAAACTTGAGGGCTTCGGGGCCAGTAGTGTGAGGATGGAAGTTTGAGAAGACAAGCTAGACTTGGGTTTCAGGGCGAGGGCCCGGCAGGTACCCCCTGTAGATCTGAACCAATATCTCATGCATCTGAAGTCAGGGCGAGGATCAGACGTTGGCTCAGGTTGGAGTTTCTATGCATGACGGCCGCTTCATGAAGGGAGCGGAATCTCGAGGCCATTGAGGTTTTCCCACTTTGGGAGTTGTGGGATGCCCCCTTCAAGGATTCCTTCTGCGGGACAATTGAAACCTGTTGGACATCTCCAGGACATCCCATATGGAATGACTCCAGAGCACCGTTCGCGGATGGATGCCTGGGAAGCCCGTCTCGCATTCCAATTGTCTCCTAGCAACAAGACAGTTTAGATCTCATGGCTCTGCGGGAGCAACCGGGGTGAATGAGTTGAAATGGACTTTCCTGAGGATGGGTCCTAATGTGTTTTTGTGTCCATGATGGCCTTGGAATGGGGCGGTGGCACCGGACCCTGAAGTACTCTCCTAAGCTTTGGACATGGCTCCCATGCACAGGTTTCCTTGTGGAGACGAGTTGAGTTCGGATGGGTGCCTCAGGAAAACCCCTATGCTCGTATTGGAATCAGGCTTTTGAGGACACATGCCTGTAACCCAAAGGAATGGATCCTATTATGGCCTAGGGTCCTGTCTGGTTCAATCTTCTTCTCTGGGGACATCCATCTAAGGTATGAGTGGAGGTCGATTATCAGCTGGTGTCAGACAGCCCTTGTTTGTTCCTGGCGACCTATACTATTGGGATGGCCTCAGGGACTTTGGAGGTTTCTCCTAATTTGTACGATTTTGGACCATGGAATGGGGAGAATTCCCATGGATTGGTAGGCACAGTCCTAATGTGTGGCTCCAGCGGCCCAGCCTGGAGGGTGTGTGGCCCAAGACTTTGAGGACAGAAGTCTGGAAACACAAACTCAGCTTAGGTTTGGGGAGGTTGGTATGGCAGGCCCGATCTAAAAACCATTAGAAGATCTCTTTAGGATATGAAGAAAGTGCGAGTCTGAGGCGCTAGCTTAGGCTTTTGTCTCTGGATTTTGTATCAGCGAGGGCCATGGAATGTCGGGGAAGCCTCATGGGCCATGGACGAATCTACCTCTCTGAGGATTTGGCCCGATTCCCAATTGCTTTTCGTCAATCTGTGAGATAGGAGGACTCATGTCAGTTTTGTTACCTCAGGTGTCCCACCAAAAGAGGAATTCCATAGCAAAGCCGTGGGGAAGACTGAAGGGACAACCCGAACTATGGTTAAAAATTGGGACCTAGGGGCATTGCAAGCCCAATATGCTATCTCTTCATCCAGCAACTGAGGAGCCTTACTTGAGGACTGGGCTCAGCCTGAGGGTCACAATGTGTGTTTGTGACCAATGTGGCCCGCGAGCATGGGCGGGACCTCATGGGCCACACTGGTTTCAACTACACTGAAGGTTGGACAACATGCCAACCACAAGGTTTCTTGCCATGGGGAAGGAGTTCTGATTTCTGCATCACCTTCAACCCTGGGCAGTGATTAGAGATAAGGTCAAGGTTCTGAAACCTGAAAACCGAGGTTGGGAAGAGATGACGACCTAAGGCCATGGCGGCTCGATGTGCTCAGTGTGCGGAGAGCTGTCTGGAGGGGCCAGGGGGTCCAGGCTCAGGCTGTGTCAGAAAGGGTATTAGTGCCCTGGTAAGCTTATGTATTTGGGGTACAGCCAAGGTCGGTGGAGGTTGATCCTCATTTGGGGTTACTGGGTAGCCCCAGAGGACAATGTTTTTCTTCTGGGGGGCAGGCAGAGTGCTGCATTGTTGTTCTAGATTGCCAAACTGGAGGGCTTGTGGGCCAGTAGTCTGACGACAAAAGTCTGAGATACAAGCTAGGCTTAGGTTTCTGGGTGAGGCCATGGCAGGCACAGTCTACAGACCTGAATCGAGATCTCGTGCATCTGAAGTCAGGGCGAGGATCAGACGATCGCTCAGGTTGGAGTTTCTGTCCCTGATGGCCCCTTTATGAATGGAAGGGCATAACGAGGCCATGGGGGTTTTCCCATGATGGGAGTTGTGAGACGCTCCAAACTGCAGAGAGTCTTGTGCAGGACAATTGAGACCTGTTGTTTGACTCCAAGCCAATGATTCTGAGCAGGGTTCTAAGGATGGATGGCTGGGTAGCCCACTTCGCATTCCAATTGTCTCCTAGCAACAAGACAGGATAGATCTCCTGGATCTGTGGGGAGCAACCGAGGACGCTGAGTTGAAATGGACACCCCTGGGGATGGGTCCTAATGTGCTTTTGTGCCTATGGAGACCTTGAAATGAAGCGGTGGCACTGGGGCCCTAAAGGGTTCTCCTAAACAGAGGCTTTGACACAGCTCCAACGTGCAAGTTTCCCATGTGTAGATGAGATGTTTTCTGATGGGTGAGTCAAGAAACAGCTATATGCTGCTTTTGAAATCCAGGCCTCTGAGGAGAGATGCCTGGAAACCAAAGCAATGGATCTGATTAGTGCCTAGGGGCCTGTTCATTGCTTTTTACCTCTGGGGACATCTGTCTATGGGTCTGAGTGCAGGTAGGTGCTCAGTTGGGCTCAGATTGCCCCTGTTTTTCCTGGGAAGCCACCACTATTGAGATGGATCAGGGATTTGGAGGTTTATCCTATTAGAAGGCTTGTGGCCATTGGAATGGGCACACACAATTCCCTTGGAGAGGGCAAGTACAGTCCTCAGGTTTGGCTCCAGGGGCCTGAGCCTGTAGGTTGTGTAGGCCAGAGCTGTTTGGACAGTTGTCTGAAAACACAGACTCGGCTTATGTTTCGGGTCATAGGTATGGCAGGACTGATCTACAGACCATGAGGAGGTCTCTTCGGGATTTGAAAGAAGCACGACTGTGAGGCTCCTGCTCAAGTTTTTGTCTCTGGATATCGTGTCACTCATGGTCGTGGAATTTCGGGGTGACCTCATGGGAAATGGACGAGTCTTACTCTCTGGTGGTTTGGCCCCGTCCAAGAGTTTGGGGTCATTCTGTGGGCTGGAATAAGTCCGTTTTTTTTTTTTTTTTTTTTTTTTTTTTTTTTTTTTTTTTTTGCTGTTGTTGTTGTTGTTGTTTTCTTTTTTAACCTCAGGTGTCCCACCAAATGAGTGATTCCAGTGTAGAGCCCTGGGGAGGGGCGACTGGACAATCAGAAATCTGGTTAAAAATTGGGGCCTAGGGACATGTCAAGCCCATTATGATATCTAATGGTCCAGACACTGAGAGGATTTAATAGAGGACAGGACTCATGCTGAGGGTCACAATGCGTGTCTATGCCCTCGTCGCACTCAAGAATGGGCGGGGCCTCAGGGTGAATGCTGGATTCTCCTACACTGAACGTTGGACAACGTGCCAACCACAAGGGTTCTTGCCATGGGTAAGGAGGAGTTCTGATTTATGCATCACACTCACCCCTGGGCAGTGATTGGAGATAAGGTCTCGGTTCTGAAGCCAGAAAACTGAGGTAGGGAAGAGATGATGACCTAAGGCCATGGCGGGTTTTATGTGCTCAGTGTGTGGTCAGCTTTCCGGGTGTTGGTCAAGAGGTCCGGGCTCAGGTTGTGTTCGACAGTGCATTAGTGCCCAGGTTAGACTATATAATTTGGGTAAAGTCGAGTGCTGTGTAGGTTGATCCTCATTTAAGGTGCCTGGGCAGCTCATGAGGCAATAATTTTTTTTCTAGAGGGCAGGCAGAGTGCTGCATTGTGGGTCCGGAATTGCCAAACGTGAGGGCTTCGGAGCCAGGAGTGTGAGGATGGAAGTTTGAGAAGACAAGCTAGACTTGGGTTTCAGGGCGAGGGCACGTCAGGTACCCTCTGTAGATCTGAACCAATACCTCATGCATCTGAAGTCAGGGCGAGGATCAGACGTTGGCTCAGGTTGGAGTTTCTGTGCATGACGGTCGCTTCATGAAGGGAGCGGAATTTCGAGGCCATTGAGGTTTTCCCACTTTGGGAGTTGTGGGATGCCCCCTTCAAGGATTCCTTCTGCGGGACAATTGAAACCTGTTGGACATCTCCAGGACATCCCATATGGAATGACTCCAGAGCACCGTTCGCGGATGGATGCCTGGGAAGCCCGCCTCGCATTCCAATTGTCTCCTAGCAACAAGACAGTTTAGATCTGATGGCTCTGCCGGAGCAACCGGGGTGGCTGAGTTGAAATGGACTTTCCTGAGGATGGGTCCTAATGTGTTTTTGTGTCCATAAGGGCCTTGGAATGGGGCGGTGGCACCGGACCCTGAACTACTCTCCTAAGCTTTGGACATGGCTCCCATGCACAGGTTTCCTTGTGGAGACGAGTTGAGTTTGGATGGGTGCCTCAGGAAAACCCCTATGCTCGTATTGGAATCAGGCTTTTGAGGACACATGCCTGTAACCCAAAGGAATGGATCCTATTATGGACTAGGGTCCTGTCTCGTTCAATGTTCTTCTCTGGGGACATCCATCTAAGGTATGAGTGGAGGTCGAATATCAGCTGGTGTCAGACAGCCCTTGTTTGTTCCTGGCGTCTTATACTATTGGGATGGACTCAGGGACTTTGGAGGTTTCTCCTAATTTGTACGATTTTGGACCATGGAATGGGGAGAATTCCCATGGATTGGTAGGCACAGTCCTAATGTGTGGCTCCAGCGGCCCAGCCTGGAGGGTGTGTGGCCCAAGATTTTGAGGACAGAAGTCTGGAAACACAAACTCAGCTTAGGTTTGGGGACGTAGGTATGGCAGGCCCGATCTACAAACCATTAGAAGAACTCTTTAGGATATGAAGAAAGTGCGAGTCTGAGGCGCTAGCTTAGGCTTTTGTCTCTGGATTTTGTATCAGCGAGGGCCATGGAATGTCGGGGAGGCCTCATGGGCCATGGACGAATCTACCTCTCTGAGGATTTGGCCCGATTCCCAATTGCTTTTCGTCAATCTGTGAGATAGGAGGACTCATGTCAGTTTTGTTACCTCAGGTGGCCCACCAAAAGAGGAATTCCATAGCAAAGCCGTGGGGAAGACTGAAGGGACAACCCGAACTATGGTTAAAAATTGGGGCCTAGGGGCATGGCAAGCCCAATATGCTATCTCTTCATCCAGCCACTGAGTGGCCTAACTTGAGGACTGGGCTCAGCCTGAGGGTCACAATGTGTGTTTGTGACCAATGTGGCCCGCGAGCATGGGCGGGGCCTCATGGGCCACACTGGTTTCAACTACACTGAAGGTTGGACAACATGCCAACCACAAGGTTTCTTGCCATGGGGAAGGAGTTCTGATTTCTGCATCACCTTCAACCCTGGGCAGTGATTAGAGATAAGGTCTAGGTTCTGAAACCTGAAAACCGAGGTTGGGAAGAGATGACGACCTAAGGCCATGGCGGCTCGATGTGCTCAGTGTGCGGCCAGCTGTCTGGAGGGGCCAGTGGGTCCAGGCTCAGGCTGTGTCAGAAAGGGTATTAGTGCCCTGGTAAGCTTATGTATTTGGGGTACAGCCAAGGTCGGTGGAGGTTGATCCTCATTTGGGGTTACTGGGTAGCCCCAGAGGACAATGTTTTTCTTCTGGTGGGCAGGCAGAGTGCTGCATTGTAGTTCTAGATTGCCAAACTGGAGGGCTTGTGGGCCAGTAGTCTGACGACAAAAGTCTGAGAACACAAGCTAGGCTTAGGTTTCTGGGTGAGGCCATGGCAGTCACAATCTACAGACCTGAATCGAGATCTCGTGCATCTGAAGTCAGGGCGAGGATCAGACGATCGCTCAGGTTGGAGTTTCTGTCCCTGTTGGCCCCTTTATGAATGGAAGGGCATAACGAGGCCATGGGGGTTCTCCCATGATGGGAGTTGTGAGACGCTCCAAACTGCAGAGAGTCTTGTGCAGGACAATTGAGACCTGTTGTTTGACTCCAAGCCAATGATTCTGAGCAGGGTTCTAAGGATGGATGGCTGGGTAGCCCACCTCGCATTCCAATTGTCTCCTAGCAACAAGACAGGTTAGATCTCCTGGATCTCTGGGGAGCAACCGAAGACGCTGAGTTGAAGTGGACAACCCTGGGGATGGGTCCTAATGTGCTTTTGTGCCTATGGAGACCTTGGAATGAAGCGGTGGCACTGGGGCCCTAAAGGGTTCTCCTAAACAGAGGCTTTGACACAGCTCCAACGTGCAAGTTTCCCATGGGTAGATGAGATGTTTTCTGATGGGTGAGTCAAGAAACAGCTATATGCTGCTTTTGAAATCCAGGCCTCTGAGCAGAGATGCCTGGAAACCAAAGCAATGGATCTGATCAGTGCCTAGGGGCCTGTTCTTTCCTTTTTACCTCTGGGAACATCTGTTTATGGGTCTGAGTGCAGGTAGGTGCTCAGTTGGGCTCAGATTGCCCCTGTTTTTCCTGGGAAGCCACCACTATTGAGATGGATCAGGGATTTGGAGGTTTATCCTATTAGAAGGCTTGTGGCCATTGGAATGGGCACACAAAATTCCCTTGGAGAGGGCAAGTACAGTCCTCAGGTTTGGCTCCAGGGGCCTGAGCCTGTAGGTTGTGTAGGCCAGGGCTGTTTGGACAGTTGTCTGAAAACACAGACTCGGCTTATGTTTCGGGTCATAGGTATGGCAGGACTGATCTACAGACCATGAGGAGGTCTCTTCGGGATTTGAAAGAAGCACGACTGTGAGGCTCCTGCTCAAGTTTTTGTCTCTGGATATCGTGTCACTCATGGTCGTGGAATTTCGGGGTGACCTCATGGGAAATGGACGGGTCTTACTCTCTGGTGGTTTGGCGCCGTCCAAAGAGTTTGGGGTAATTCTGTGGGCTGGAATAAGTCCGTTTTTTTTTTTTTTTTGTTGTTGTTGTTGTTTTCTTTTTTAACCTCAGGTGTCCCACCAAATGAGTGATTCCAGAGTAGAGCCCTGGGGAGGGGCGACTGGACAATCAGAAATCTGGTTAAAAATTGGGGCCTAGGGACATGTCAAGCCCATTATGACATCTAATGATCCAGCCACTGAGAGGACTTACTAGGGGACAGGACTCATGCTGAGGGTCACAATGCGTGTCTATGCCCTCGTCGCACTCAAGAATGGGCGGGGCCTCAGGGTGAATGCTGGTTTCTCCTACACTGAACGTTGGACAACCTGCCAACCACAAGGGTTCTTGCCATGGGTAAGGAGGAGTTCTGATTTCTGCTTCACACTCAGCCCTGGGCAGTGATTGGAGATAAGGTCTCGGTTCTGAAGCCAGAAAACTGAGGTAGGGAAGAGATGATGACCTAAGGCCATGGCGGGTTTTATGTGCTCAGTGTGCGGTCAGCTTTCCGGGTGTTGGTCAGGAGGTCCGGGCTCAGGTTGTGTTCGACAGTGCATTAGTGCCCAGGTTAGACTATATAATTTGGGTAAAGTCGAGTGCTGTGTAGGTTGATCCTCATTTAAGGTGCCTGGGCAGCTCATGAGGCAATAATTTTTTTTCTAGAGGGCAGGCAGAGTGCTGCATTGTGGGTCCGGAATTGCCAAACTTGAGGGCTTCGGGGCTTGGAGTGTGAGGATGGAAGTTTGAGAAGACAAGCTAGACTTGAGTTTCAGGGCGAGGGCACGGCAGGTACCCCCTGTAGATCTGAACCAATATCTCATGCATCTGAAGTCAGGGCGAGGATCAGACGTTGGCTCAGGTTGGAGTTTCTGTGCATGACGGCCGCTTCATGAAGTGAGCGGAATCTCGAGGCCATTGAGGTTTTCCCACTTTGGGAGTTGTGGGATGCCCCCTTCAAGGATTCCTTCTGCGGGACAATTGAAACCTGTTGGACATCTCCAGGACATCCCATATGGAATGACTCCAGAGCACCGTTCGCGGATGCATGCCTGGGAAGCCCGCCTCGCATTCCAATTGTCTCCTAGCAACAAGACAGTTTAGATCTCATGGCTCTGCGGGAGCAACCGGGGTGGCTGAGTTGAAATGGACTTTCCTGAGGATGGGTCCTAATGTGTTTTTGTGTCCATGAGGGCCTTGGAATGGGGCGGTGGCACCGGACCCTGAAGTACTCTCCTAAGCTTTGGACATGGCTCCCATGCACAGGTTTCCTTGTGGAGACGAGTTGAGTTCGGATGGGTGCCTCAGGAAAACCCCTATGCTCGTATTGGAATCAGGCTTTTGAGGACACATGCCTGTAACCCAAAGGAATGGATCCTATTATGGCCTAGGGTCCTGTCTGGTTCAATCTTCTTCTCTGGGGACATCCATCTAAGGTATGAGTGGAGGTCGATTATCAGCTGGTGTCAGACAGCCCTTGTTTGTTCCTGGCGACCTATACTATTGGGATGGCCTCAGGGACTTTGGAGGTTTCTCCTAATTTGTACGATTTTGGACCATGGAATGGGGAGAATTCCCATGGATTTGTAGGCACAGTCCTAATGTGTGGCTCCAGCGGCCCAGCCTGGAGGGTGTGTGGCCCAAGACTTTGAGGACAGAAGTCTGGAAACACAAACTCAGCTTAGGTTTGGGGACGTAGTTATGGCAGGCCCGATCTACAAACCATTAGAAGAACTCTTTAGGATATGAAGAAAGTGCGAGTCTGAGGCGCTAGCTTAGGCTTTTGTCTCTGGATTTTGTATCAGCGAGGGCCGTGGAATGTCGGGGAGGCCTCATGGGCCATGGACGAATCTACCTCTCTGAGGATTTGGCCCGATTCCCAATTGCTTTTCGTCAATCTGTGAGAGGGGAGGACTCATGGCAGTTTTGTTACCTCAGGTGGCCCACCAAAAGAGGAATTCCACAGCAAAGCCGTGGGGAAGACTGAAGGGACAACCCGAACTATGGTTAAAAATTGGGGCCTAGGGGCATGGCAAGCCCAATATGCTATCTCTTCATCCAGCCACTGAGGGGCCTTACTTGAGGACTGGGCTCAGCCTGAGGGTCATAATGTGTGTTTGTGACCAATGTGGCCCGCGAGCATGGGCGGGACCTCATGGGCCACACTGGTTTCAACTACACTGAAGGTTGGACAACATGCCAACCACAAGGTTTTTTGCCATGGGGAAGGAGTTCTGATTTCTGCATCACCTTCAACCCTGGGCAGTGATTAGAGATAAGGTCTAGTTTTTGAAACCTGAAAACCGAGGTTGGGAAGAGATGACGACCTAAGGCCATGGCGGCTCGATGTGCTCAGTGTGCGGCCAGCTGTCTGGAGGGGCCAGGGGGTCCAGGCTCAGGCTGTGTCAGAAAGGGTATTAGTGCCCTGGTAAGCTTATGTATTTGGGGTACAGCCAAGGTCGGTGGAGGTTGATCCTCATTTGGGGTTACTGGGTAGCCCCAGAGGACAATGTTTTTCTTCCGTGGGGCAGGCAGAGTGCTGCATTGTTGTTCTAGATTGCCAAACTGGAGGGCTTGTGGGCCAGTAGTCTGACGACAAAAGTCTGAGAACACAAGCTAGGCTTAGGTTTCTGGGTGAGGCCATGGCAGGCAGAATCTACAGACCTGAATCGAGATCTCGTGCATCTGAAGTCAGGGCGAGGATCAGACGATCGCTCAGGTTGGAGTTTCTGTCCCTGATGGCCCCTTTATGAATGGAAGGGCATAACGAGGCCATGGGGGTTTTCCCATGATGGGAGTTGTGAGACGCTCCAAACTGCAGAGAGTCTTGTGCAGGACAATTGAGACCTGTTGTTTGACTCCAAGCCAATGATTCTGAGCAGGGTTCTAAGGATGGATGGCTGGGTAGCCCACCTCGCATTCCAATTGTCTCCTAGCAACAAGACAGGTAGATCTCCTGGATATGTGGATAGCAACCGAGGATGCTGAGTTGAAATGGACACTCCTGGCATGGGTCCTAATGTGCTTTTGTGCCTATGGAGACCTTGGTATGAAGCGGTGGCCCTGGGGCCCTAAAGGGTTCTCCTAAACAGAGGCTTTGACACAGCTCCAACGTGCAAGTTTCCCATGTGTAGATGAGATGTTTTCTGATGGGTGATTCAAGAAACAGCTATATGCTGCTTTTGAAATCCAGACCTCTGAGGAGAGATGCCTGGAAACCAAAGCAATGGATCTGATTAGTGCCTAGGGGCCTGTTCTTTCCTTTTTACCTCTGGGGACATCTGTCTATGGGTCTGAGTGCAGGTAGGTGCTCAGTTGGGCTCAGATTGCCCCTGTTTTTCCTGGGAAGCCACCACTATTGAGATGGAACAGGGATTTGGAGGTTTATCCTATTAGAAGGCTTGTGGCCATTGGAATGGGCACACACAATTCCTTTGGAGAGGGCAATTACAGTCCTCAGGTTTGGCTCCAGGGGCCTGAGCCTGTAGGTTGTGTAGGCCAGGGCTGTTTGGACAGTTGTCTGAAAACACAGACTCGGCTTATGTTTCGGGTCATAGGTATGGCAGGACTGATCTACAGACGATGAGGAGGTCTCTTCGGGATTTGAAAGAAGCGCGACTGTGAGGCTCCTGCTCAAGTTTTTGTCTCTGGATATCGTGTCACTCATGGTCGTGGAATTTCTGGGTGACTTCATGGCAAATGGACGAGTCTTACTCTCTGGTGTTTGGCCCTGTCCAAAGAGTTGGGGTCATTCTGTGGGCTGGAAGAAGTCCGTTGTTGTTTTTTTTTTTGTTGTTGTTGTTTTCTTTATTAACCTCTGGTGTCCCACCAAATGAGGGATTCCAGAGTAGAGCCCTGGGGAGGGGCGACTGGACAATCAGAAATCTGGGTAAAATTGGGGCTCGGGACATGTCAAGCCCATTATGACATCTAATGATCCAGCCACTGAGAGGACTTACTAGAGGACAGGACTCATGCTGAGGGTCACAATGCGTGTGTATGCCCTCGTCGCACGAAAGAATGGGCGGGGCCTCAGGGTGAATGCTGGTTTCTCCTACACTGAACGTTGGACTACGTGCCAACCACAAGGGTTCCTGCCATGGGTAAGGGGGAGTTCTGATTTCTGCATCACACTCACCCCTGGGCATTGATTGGAGATAAGATCTCGGTTCTGAAGCCTGAAAACTGAGGTAGCGAAGAGAAGATGACCTAAGGCCATGGCGGGTTTTATGTGCTCAGTGTGCGGTCAGCTTTCTGAGTGTTGGTCAGGAGGTCCGGGCTCAGGTTGTGTTCGACAGTGCATTAGTGCCCAAGTTAGACTATATAATTTTTGTAAAGTCGAGTGCTGTGTAGGTTGATCCTCATTTAAGGTGCCTGGGCAGCTCATGAGGCAATAATTTTTTTTTCTAGAGGGCAGGCAGAGTGCTGCATTGTGGGTCCGGAATTGCCAATCTTGAGGGCTTCGGGGCCAGGAGTGTGAGGACGGAAGTCTGAGAAGACAAGCTAGACTTGGGTTTCAGGGCGAGGGCACGGCAGGTTTCCCCTGCAGATCTGAACCAATATCTCATGCATCTGAAGTCAGGGCGAGGATCAGACGATGGCTCAGGTCGGAGTTTCTGTGCATGACGGCCGCTTCATAAAGGGAGCGGCATCTCGAGGCCATTGAGGTTTTCCCACGTTGGGAGTCGTGGGATGCCCCCTTCAAAGATTCCTTCTGCGGGACAATTGAGACCAGTTGGACAGCTCCAGGACATCCCATATGGAATGACTCCAGAGCACCGTTCGCGGATGGATGCCTGGGAAGCCCGCCTAGCATTCCAATTGTCTCCTAGCAACAAGACAGTTTAGATCTGATGGCTCTGCAGGAGCAATCGGGGTGGCTGCGAAACGGACTTTCCTGAGGATGGGTCCTAATGTGTTTTTGGGTCCATGAGGGCCTTGGAATGGGGCGGTGGCACCGGGACCCTGAAGTACTCTCCTAAGCTTTGGACATGGCTCCCATGCACAGGTTTCCTTGTGGAGACGAGATGAGTTCTGATGGGTGCCTCAGGAAAACCCCTATGCTCGTATTGGAATCAGGCTTTTGAGGACACATGCCTGTAACCCAAAGCAATTGATCCTATTATGGCCTAGGGTCCTGTCTGGTTCAATCTTCTTCTCTGGGGACATCCATCTATGGTATGAGTGGAGGTCGATTATCAGCTGGAGTCAGACAGCCCTTGTTTGTTCCGGGCGACCTACACTATTGGGATGGCCTCAGGGACTTTGGAGGTTTCTCCTAATTTGTACGATTTTGGACCATGGAATGGGCAGAATTCCCATGGATTGGTAGGCACATTCCTAATGTGTGGCTCCAGCGGCCCAGCCTGGAGGGTGTGTGGCCCAAGACTTTGAGGACAGAAGTCTGGAAACACAAACTCAGCTTAGGTTTGGGGACGTAGGTATGGCAGGCCCGATCTATAAACCATGAGAAGAACTCTTTAGGATATGAAGAAAGTGCGAGTCTGAGGCGCTAGCTTAGGCTTTTGTCTCTGGATTTTGTATCAGCGACGGCCGTGGAATGTCGGGGAGGCCTCATGGGCCATGGACGAATCTACCTCTCTGAGGATTTGGCCCGATTCCCAATTGCTTTTCGTCAATCTGTGGGATAGGAGGACACATTTCAGATTTGTTACTTCAGGTGTCCCACCAAAAGAGGAATTCCATAGCAAAGCCGTGGGGAAGACTGAAGGGACAACCCGAACTATGGTTAAAAATTGGGGCCTAGGGGCATTGCAAGACCAATATGCTATCTCTTCATCCAGGCACTGAGGGGCCTTACTTGAGGACTGGGCTCAGCCTGAGGGTCACAATGTGTGTTTGTGACCAATGTGGCCCACGAGCATGGGCCGGGCCTCATGGGCCACACTGGTTTCAACTACACTGAAGGTTGGACAACATGCCAACCACAAGGTTTCTTGCCATGGGGAAGGAGTTCTGATTTCTGCATCACCTTCAACCCTGGGCAGTGATTGGAGATAAGGTCTAGGTTCTGAAACCTGAAAACCGAGGTTGGGAAGAGATGACGACCTAAGGCCATGGCGGCTCGATGTGCTCAGTGTACGGCCAGCTCTCTGGGAGGGGCCAGGGGTCCAGGCTCAGGCTGTGTCAGAAAGGGTATTAGTGCCCTGGTAAGCTTATGTATTTGGGGTACAGCCAAGGTCGGTGGAGGTTGATCCTCATTTGGGGTTACTGGTAGCCCCAGAGGACAATGTTTTTCTTCTGGTGGGCAGGCAGAGTGCTGCATTGTAGTTCTAGATTGCCAAACTGGAGGGCTTGTGGGCCAGTAGTCTGACGACAAAAGTCTGAGAACACAAGCTAGGCTTAGGTTTCTGGGTGAGGCCATGGCAGGCACAATCTACAGACCTGAATCGAGATCTCGTGCATCTGAAGTCAGGGCGAGGATCAGACGATCGCTCAGGTTGGAGTTTCTGTCCCTGATGGCCCCTTTATGAATGGAAGGGCATAACGAGGCCATGGGGGTTTTCCCATGATGGGAGTTGTGAGACGTTCCAAACTGCAGAGAGTCTTCTGCAGGACAATTGAGACCTGTTGTTTGGCCTCAGACCAATGATTCTGAGCAGGGTTCTAAGGATGGATGGCTGGGTAGCCCACCTCGCATTCCAATTGTCTCCTAGCAACAAGACAGGTTAGATCTCCTGGATCTGTGGGGAGCAACCGAGGACGCTGAGTTGAAATGGACACCCCTGGGGATGGGTCCTAATGTGCTTTTGTGTCTATGGAGACCTTGGAATGAAGCGGTGGCACTGGGGCCCTAAAGGGTTCTCCTAAACAGAGGCTTTGACGCAGCTCCAACGTGCAAGTTTCCCATGTGTAGATGAGATGTTTTCTGATGAGTGAGTCAAGAAACAGCTATATGCTGCTTTTGATCCAGGCCACTGAGGAGAGATGCCTGGAAACCAAAGCAATGGATCTGATTAGTGCCTAGGGGCCTGTTCTTTCCTTTTTATCTCTGGGGACATCTGTCTATGGGTCTGAGTGCAGGTAGGTGCTCAGTTGGGCTCAGATTGACCCTGTTTTTCCTGGGAAGCCACCACTATTGAGATGGATCAGTGACTTTGGAGGTTTATCCTATTAGAAGGGTTGTGGCCATTGGAATGGGCACACACAATTCCCTTGGAGAGGGCAAGTACAGTCCTCAGGTTTGGCTCCAGGGGCCTGAGCCGGTAGGTTGTGTAGGCCAGGGATGTTTGGACATTTGTCTGAAAACACAAACTCGGCTTATATTTCGGGTCATAGGTATGGCAGGACTGATCTACAGACCATGAGGAGATCTCTTCGGGATTTAAAAGAAGCACGAGTGTGAGGCTCCTGCTCAAGTTTTTGTCTCTGGATATCGTGTCACTCATGGTCGTGGAATTTCTGGATGACTTCATCGGAAATGGACGAGTCTTACTCTTTGGTGGTTGGGCCCCGTCCAAAGAGTTTGGGGTCATTCTGTGGGCTGGAAGAAGTCCGTTTTTGTTGTTGTTGTTGTTGTTGTTTTCTTTTTTAACCTCAGTTGTCCCACCAAATGAGGGATTCCAGAGTAGAGCCCTGGGGAGGGGCGACTGGACAATCAGAAATCTGGTTAAAAATTGGGGCCTAGGGACATGTCAAGCCAATTATGACATCTAATGGTCCAGCCACTGAGAGGACTTACTAGAGGACAGGACTCATGCTGAGGGTCACAATGCGTGTGTATGACCTCGTCGCACTCACGAATGGGCGGGGCCTCAGGGTGAATGCTGGTTTCTACTACACTGAACGTTGGACAACGTGCCAACCACAAGGTTTCTTGCCATGGGTAAGGAGGAGTTCTGATTTCTGCATCACACTCACCCCTGGGCATTGATTGGAGATAAGGTCTCGGTTCTGAAGCCTGAGAACTGAGGTAGGGAAGAGATGATGACCTAAGGCCATGGCAGGTTTTTTGTGCTCAGTGTGCGGTCAGCTTTCTGGGTGTTGGTCAGGAGGTCCGGGCTCAGGTTGTGTCCGACAGTGCATTACTGCCCAAGTTAGACTATATAATTTTTGTAAAGTCGAGTGCTGTGTAGGTTTATCCTCATTTAAGGTGCCTGGGCAGCTCATGAAGCAATAATTTTTTTTTTCTAGAAGGCAGGCAGAGTGCTGCATTGTGGGTCCGGAATTGCCAATCTTGAGGGCTTCGGGGCCAGGAGTGTGAGGACGGAAGTCTGAGAAGACAAGCTAGACTTGGGTTTCAGGGCGAGGGCACGGCAGGTTCCCCCTGCAGATCTGAACCAATATCTCATGAATCTGAAGTCAGGGCGAGGATCAGACGTTGGCTCAGGTTGGAGTTTCTGTGCATGACGGCCGCTTCATGAAGGGAGTGGCATCTCGAGCCCATTGAGGTTTTCCCACGTTGGGAGTTGTGGGATGCCCCCTTCAAGGATTCCTTCTGCGGGACAATTGAGACCTGTTGGACAGCTCGAGGACATCCCATATGGAATGACTCCAGATCACCGTTCGCGGATCGATGCCTGGGAAGCCCGCCTCGCATTCCAATATTCTCCTAGCAACAAGACAGTTTAGATCTGATGGCTCTGCCAGAGCTATCGGGGTGGCTGAGTTGAAATGGACTTTCCTGAGGATGGTTCCTAATGTGTTTTTGGGTCCATGAGGGCCTTGGAATGGGGCGGTGGCACCGGGACCTTGAAGTACTCTCCTAAGGTTTGGACATGGCTCCCATGCACAGGTTTCCTTGTGGAGACGAGATGAGTTCTGATGGGTGCCTCAGGAAGACCCTTATGCTCGTATTGGAATCAGGCTTTTGAGGACATATGCCTGTAACCCAAAGCAATGGATCCTATTATGGCCTAGGGTCCTGTCTGGTTCAATCTTCTTCTCTGGGGACATCCATCTATGGTATGAGTGGAGGTCGATTATCAGCTGGAGTCAGACAGCCCTTGTTTGTTCCGGGCGACCTACACTATTGGGATGGCCTCAGGGACTTTGGAGGTTTCTCCTAATTTGTCCGATTTTGGACCATGGAATGGGCAGAATTCCCATGGATTGGTAGGCACAGTCCTAATGTGTGGCTCCAGGGGCCCAGTCTGGTGGGTGTGTGGCCCAAAACTTGGAGGACAGAAGTCTGGAAACACAAACTCAGCTTAGGTTTGGGGACGTAGGTATGGCAGGCCTGATCTACAAACCATGAAAAGAACTCTTTAGGATATGAAGAAAGTGCGAGTCTGAGGCGCTAGCTTAGGCTTTTTTTTTCTGGATTTTGTATCAGAGTCGGCCGTGGAATGTCGGGTAGGCCTCATGGGCCATGGACGAATCTTCCTCTCTGAGGATTTGGCCCGATTCCCAATTGCTTTTCGTCAATCTGTGGGATAGGAGGACACATTTCAGTTTTGTTACCTCAGGTGTCCCACCAAAAGAGGAATTCCATAGCAAAGCCGTGGGGAAGACTGAAGGGACAACCGAACTATGGTTAAAAATTGGGGCCTAGGGGCATGGCAAGCCCAATATGCAATCTCTTCATCCAGCCACTGAGTGGCCTTACTGAGGACTGGGCTCAGTCTGAGGGTCTCAATGTGTGTTTGTGACCAATGTGGCCCGCGAGTATGGGCGGGGCCTCATGGGCCACACTGGTTTCAACTACACTAAACGTTGGACAACATGCCAAGCACAAGGTTTTTAGCAATGTGGAAGGAGTTCTGTTTTCTGCATCACACTCACCCCTGGGCAGTGATTGGAGATAAGGTCTTGGTTCTGAAGCCTGAAAACTGAGGTAGGGTAGAGATGATGACCTAAGGCCATGGCGGGTTTTATGGGCTCAGTGTGCGGTCAGCTTTCTGGGTGTTGGTCAGGAGGTCCGGGCTCAGGTTGTGTTCGACAGTGCATTAGTGCCCAGGTTAGACTATATAATTTGGGTAAAGTCGAGTGCTGTGTAAGTTGATCCTCATTTAAGGTACCTGGGCAGCTCATGAGGCAATAATCTTTTTTCTAGAGGGCAGGCAGAGTGCTGCATTGTGGGTCCGGAATTGCCAAACTTGAGGGCTTCGTGGCCAGGAGTGTGAGGATGGAAGTTTGAGAAGACAAGCTAGACTTGGGTTTCAGGGCGAGGGCACGGCAGGTACCCCGTGCAGATCTGAACCAATATCTCATGCATCTGAAGTCAGGGCGAGGATCAGACGTTGGCTCAGGTGGAGTTTCTGTGCATGACGGCCGCTTCATGAAGGGAGCGGAATCTCGAGGCCATTGAGGTTTTCCCACGTTGGGAGTTGTGGGATGCCCCCTTCAAAAATTCCTTCTGCGGGACAATTGAGACCTGTTGGGCAGCTCCAGGATATCCCATATGGAAAGACTCCAGAGCACCGTTCGGGGATGGATGCCAGGGAAGCGGACCTCGTATTCCAATTGTCTCCAAGCAACAAGACAGTTGAGATCTGATGGCTCTGCGAAAGCAACCGGGGTGGCTGAGTTGAAATGGACTTTCCTGAGGATGGGGCCTAATATGTGTTTCTGTACATTAAAGCCTTGCAATGTGGCGGTAGCACCGGGACCCTGAAGTATTCTCCTAAGCTTTTGACATAGGTCCCATGCACAAATTTCCTTGTGGAGACGAGATTTGTTCTGATGGGTGCTTCAGTAAACCCCTATGCTGGTCTTGGAATCCAGGCATTTGAGGAGACATGCCTGTAAACCAAAGCAATGGATCCGATTATGGCCTAGGGTCCTGTCTGGTTCCATCTTCTTCTCTGGGGACATCCATCTATGGTATGAGTGGAGGTTGATGCTCAGCTGGTGTCAGACCGCCCTTGTTTGTACCGGGAGACATACACTATTGGGATGGCCTCGGGAACTTTGGAGGGTTTTCCTAATATGTACGATTTTGGAAAATGGAATGGGCAGAATTCCCATGGATTGGGTAGGCACAGTCCTAATGTGTGGCTCCGGGGGCCCCAGCCTGGCGGGTGTGTGGCCCAGGAATTTGAGGACAGAAGTCTGAAAACACAAACAGCTTAGGTTTGGGGACGTAGGTACGGCAGGTCCAATCAACAAACCATGAGAAGAAATCTTCAGGATATGAAGAAAGAGCGAGACTGAGGCGCTTGCTGAGGGTTTTGTCTCTGGATTTTGTATCAAAGATCGGCGTGGAATGTGGGGAGGCCTCATGGGACATGGAAGAATCTTCCTCTCTGTGGATTTAGACCGGTCCCAATTTCTTTCCGTCAATATGTGGGATGGGAGGTCTCCTCACAGGTTTGTTACCTCAGGTGTCCCAACCGAAGAGGAATTCTAAAGCAGAGCCCTGGGGAAGAGTGAAGGGACAACCCAAACTATGGTTAAAAATTTGGAATAGGGGCATGGAAGGCCCAATATGCTGTCTCTAAATCCAGCCACTGAGAGCCCTTACTTGAGGACTGGGCTCAGGCTGAGGGTCATAATGTGTGGTTGTGACCATTGGGGCCCGCGAGCAAAGGCGGGGCCTCATGGGCCACACTGGTTTCAACTACACTGACTTTGGACAACATGCCAATCACAGGGTCTCTTGCCATGTGGAAGGTGTTCTGATGTCTGCATCACTTTCAACCCTGGGCAGTGGTTGGAGATAAGGTCTAGGTTCTGAAGCCTGAAAAACTGAAGTTGGGAAGAGATGATGACCTAAGGCCATGGCGGGTCTGATATGCTCAGTGTGCGGTCAGCAGCCTGTGTGTTGGTCAGGAGGTTCTGGCTCAGGTTGTGTCAGACAGTGCATTATAGCCCAGGTTAGACTATATGATTTTGGTACAGTCGAGTGCCATGTAGGTTTATCCTCATTTGAGGTGCATGGGCAGCTCTTTAGGCAAGATATTTTTTCTAGAAAGCAGGCATAGTGCTGCATTGTGGGCCCGGAATTGCCAAACTTGAGGGCTTCTGGGCCAGGAGTGTGAGGACAGAAGTCTGAGAACACAAGCTAGACTTGGGCTTCAGGCCGAGGGCACGGCAGGTACCCCCTGCAGATCTGAACCAATATCTCATGCATCTGAAGTCAGGGCGAGGATCAGACGTTGGCTCAGGTTGGAGTTTCTGTGCATGACTGCCCCTTCATAAACGGAGCAGAATCTCAAGGCCATGGAGGTTTTCCCACGTTGGGAGTTGTGGGATACCTCCTTCAAGGATTCCTTCTGGGGGACAATTGAGACCTGTTGGGCAGCTCCAGGCATCCCATATGGAATTACTCCAGAGCAACGTTGGAGGATGGATGGCAGGGAAGGCCGCCTCGAATTCCAATTGTCTCATAGCAACAAAACAGTGGAGATCGGATGGCTCTGCGGGAGCAACCGGGGTGGCTGAGTTGAATGGACTCTCCTGAGGATGGGGCCTAATGTGTGTTTGTGTATGAGAGCCTTGGAATGGGGCGGTGGCACTGGGACCCTGAAGTATTCTCCTAAGCTTTTGACATAGCTCCCATGCACAAGTTTCATTGTGGAGACGAGTTTTGTTCTGATGGGTGCCTTAGGAAATCCCTTATGCTGGTATTGGAATCCAGGCTTTTGAGGAGACACGCCTGTAAACCAAAGCAATGGATCCGATTATGGCCTAGGGTCCTGCCTGGTTCAATCTTCTACTCTGGTGATATCCATCTATGGAATGAGTGGAGGGAGATGCTCACCTGGTGTCAGACCGCCCTTGTTTGTCCCCGGAGACCTACACTATTGGGATGGCCTCGGGGACTTTGGAGAGTTCTCCTAATTTGTACGATTTTGGACAATGGAATGGGCAAAATTCCCATGGATTGGGTAGGCACAGTCCTAATGTGTGGCTCCAGGGGACCCAGCCTGGAGGGAGTGTGGCCCAGGAATTTGAGGACAGAAGTCTGAAAACACAAACTCAGCTTAGGTTTGGGGAAGTAGTATTGCAAGTCCAATCTACAAACCATCAGAAGAACTATTCAGGATATGAAGAAAGAGCGAGTCTGAGGCGCTTGCTCAGGCTTTTGTCTCTGGATTTTGTATCAAAGATGGGCGTGGAACGTGGGGAGGCCTCATGGGCCATGGACGTATTTTCCTCTCTGTGGATTTGGACCGGTCCCAATTTCTTTCCATCAATCTGTGGGATGGGAGGTCTCCTCTCAGGTTTGTTACCTCAGGTGTCCCAACCAAAGAGGAATTCCAAAGCAGAGCCCTGGGGAAGAGTGAAGGGACAACCCAAACTATGGTTAAAAATTGGGGCCTAGGGGCATGGCAGGCCCAATATGCTGTCTCTTCATCCAGCCACTGAGTGGCCTTACTTAAAGACTGGGTTCAGACTGAGGGTCAGCATGTGTGTTTGTGACCAATGTGGCCGCGAGGTTGGGCGGGGCCTCATGGGCAACACTGGTTTCAACTACACTGAACTTTGGACAGCATGCCAATCACAAGGTTTCTTGCCATGGGGAAGGAGCTCTGATTTCTGCATCATTTTCAACACTGGGAAGTGGTTGTGATAAGGTCTAGGTTCTGAAGCCTGAAAACCACAGTTGGGAAGAGATGACGACCTAAGGCCATGGCGAGTCTCATGTGCTCAGTGTGCGGTCAGCTGCCTGTGTGTTGGTCCAGAGTTTCCCGTTCAGGTTGTGTCAGACAGTGCATTAGTGCCCAGTTTTGACTATATAATTTAGGTACAGTCGAGTGCCGTGAAAGTTTATCCTCATTTGAGATGCCTGGGAAAATCATTAGGCAATATATTTTTCCTAGAGGGCAGGCAGATTGCTGCATTGTGGGTCCGGAATTGCCAAACTTGAGGACTTCTGGGCCAGGAGGGTGAGGACAGAAGTCTGAGAACACAATTAGACTTGGGCTTCAGGCCGAGAGTATGGCAAGTACCCCCTGCAGATCTGATCCAATATCTCATGCATCTTAAGTCACGGCGAGGATCAGAAGTTGGCTCGGGTAAGAGTTTCTGTGCATGACTGCCCCTTCATGAACGGAGCGGAATCTCACGGCCATGGAGGTTTTCCAACGTTGGGAGTGTGGGATCCCCCTGCAAGGATTCCTTCTGCGGGACAATTGAGACCTGTTGGTCAGCTCCAGGACATCCCATATGGAATGACTGCAGTGCACCGTTCAAGGATGGATGCCAGGGAAGCCAGCCTCGCATTCCAATTGTCTCCTAGCAACAAGACAGTTGAGTTCTATGGCTCTGCGTTAGCAATCGGGCGGCTGTGTTGAAATGGACCTTCCCGAGTTTGGGGCCTAATGTGTGATTTTGTCCATGAAGGCCTTGGAATGGAGCGGTGGCACTGGGACCCTGAAGTATTCTCCAAGCTTTTGACATACGTCCCATGCACAAGTTTTCTTGTGGAGACGAGATTTGTTCTGATGGGTGCCTCAGAAAACCCCCTATGCTGGTCTTGGAATCCAGGCTTTTGAGGAGACATGCCTGTAAACCAAAGCAATGGATCCGATTATGGCCTAGGGTCATGTCTGGTTCCATCGTCTTCTCTGGGGACATCCATTTATGGTATGAGTGGATGTAGATGCTCAGCTGTTGTCAGACCGCCCTTGTTTGTTCTGGGAGACCTACACTATTGGTATGGCCTCAGGGACTTTGGAGGGTACTTCTAATTTGTACGATTTTGGACAATGGAATGGGCAGAATTCCCATGGATTAGGTGACACAGTCCTAATGTCTGGCTCCAGGGGCCCCAGCCTGGAGGGTGTGTGGCCCAGGACTTTGAGGACAGAAGTCTGAAAACACAAACTCAGCTTAGGTTTGCGGACGTAGGTATGGCAGGTCCAATCTACAAACCATGAGAAGAACTCTTCAGGATATGAAGAAAGAGCGAGAATGAGGCACTTGCTCAGGCTTTTGTCTCTGGATTTTGTATCAAGGATGGGCGTTGAATGTGGGGAGGCCTCATGGGCCATGGACGAATCTTCCTCTTTGTGGATTTGGCCCAGTCCCAATTTCTTTCCGTCAATCTGTGGGATGGGAGGTCTCCTCTCAGGTTTTTTACCTCAGGTGTCCCAACCAAAGAGGAATTTCAAAGCAGAGACCTGGGGAAGAGTGAAGGGACAACCCAAAATATGGTTAAAAATTGGCGCCTAGCGGAATGGCAGGCCCAATATGCTGTCTCTTCATCCAGGCACTGAGGGCCTTACTTGAGGACTGGGTACAGGCTGAGTGTCACAATGTGTGTTTGTGACCAATGTGGCCCGCGAGCATGGGCGGGGCCTCAGGGGCCACACTGGTTTCAACTACACTGAACTTTGGACAACATTCCAATCACAGGTCTTTTGCCATGGGGAAGGAGCTCTGATTTCTGCATCATTTTCAACCCTGGGCAGTGGTTGGTGTTAAGATCTAGGTTCTGAAGCCTGAAAATCCCAGTTGGGAAGAGAAGACGACCTAAGGCCATGGCAGGTCTGATGTGCTCAAGGTGTGGTCAGCTGCCTAGGTGTTGGTCAGGAGGTTCGGGCTCAGGTTGTGTCAGACAGTGCATTAGTGCCCAGGTTAGATTATATAATTCAGGTACAGTCGAGAGCCGTGTAGGTTTATCCTCATTTGAGGTGCCTAGGCAACACATTAGGCAATATATTTTTTCTAGAGGTAGGCAGAGTGCTGCATTGTGGGTCCGGTATTGTCAAACATGAAAGATTCTGGAACAGGAGTGTGAGGACAAGTCTGAGAGCAGAAGCTAGACTTGGGCTTCAAGTCGAGGGCATGGCTGTTACCCCCTGCAGATCTGAACGAATATCTCATGCTTCTGAAGTCACGGCGAGGATCAGACTTTGGCTCAGGTTGGAGTTTCGGTGCATGACTGCCCCTTCATGAACGGAGCGGAATCTCATGGCCATGGAGGTTTTCCCACGTTGGGAGTTGTGGGACGAGCCCTTCAAGGATTCCTTCTGCGGGACAATTGAGACCTGTTGGGAAGCTCCAGGATATCCCATATAGAAGGACTCCAGAGCACCGTTCGGGGATGGATGCCAGGGAAGCGGGACTCACATTCCAATTGTCTCCTAGCAACAAGTCAGTTGAGATCTGATGTCTCTGCGGGAGCAAGCGGGGTGGCTGAGTTGAAATGGACTTTCCCAAGGATGGGGCCTAATATGTGTTTGTGTCCATGAAGGCCATGGAATGGGGTGGTGGCACCGGTACCCTGAAGTATTCTCCTAAGCTTTTGACATAGGTCCCATGCACAAGTTTCCTTGTGGAGACGAGATTTGTTCTGATGGGTGCCTCAGGAAACCCCCTATGCTGGCCTTGGAATCCAGGCTTTTGAGGAGACATGCCTGTAAACCAAATCAATGGATCCGATTATGGCCTAGGGTCCTGTCTGGTTCCATCTTCTTCTCTGGGGACATCCATGTTTTGTATGAGTGTAGGTAGATGGTCACCTGGTGTCAGACCGCCCTTGTTTGTCCCGGGAGACCTACACTATTGGGATGGCCTCGGGAACTTTGGAGGGTTCTCCCATTTTGTACGATTTTGGACAATGGAATGGGCAGAATTCCCATCATTGGGTAGGCACAGTCCTAATGTGTGGCTCCAGGGGCCCCAGCCTGGAGGGTGTGTGGCCCAGAAATTTGAGGACAGAAGTCTGAAAACACAAACTCAGCTTACGTTGGGGACATAGGTATGGCAGGTCCAATCTACAAACCATGAGAAAAACTCTTCAGGATATGAAGAAAGAGCGAGTCTGAGGCGCTTGCTCAGGCTTTTGTATGGATTTTGTATCAAAGATGGGCGTGGAATGTGGGGAGTCCTCATGGGCCATGGACGAATCTTCCTCTCTGTGGATTTGGCCCGGTCCCAATTTCTTTCCATCAATCTATGGAATGGGCGGTCTCCTCTCAGGTTTGTTAATTCAGGTGTCCCAACCAAAGAGGAATTCCAAAGCAGAGCCCTGGGGAAGAGTGAAGGGACAACCCAAACTATGGTTAAAAATTGGGGCCTAGGGGCATGGCAGGCCCAATATGCTTTCTTTTCATCCAGCCACTGAGTGGCCTTACTTAAGGACTGAGCACAGCCTGAGCGTCACAATGTGTGTTTGTGACCAATGTGGCCCGCGAGAAGGGGCTGGGACTCATGGGCCATACTGGTTTCAACTACACTGAACTTAGGACAATATGCCAATCACAAGGTCTCTTGCCATGGGGAAGGAGCTCTGATTTCTGCATCATTTTCTACCCTAGGCAGTGGTTGGATATAAGGTCTAGGATCTGAAGTCTGAAAACCGCAGTTGGGAAGAGATGACGACCTAAGGCCATGGCAGGTCTGATGTGCTCAGTGTGCAGTCAGCTGCCTGGGTGTTGGTCCGGAGTTTCGGGTTCAGGTTGTGCCAGACAGTGCATTAGAGCTCAGGTTAGACTATATAATTTAGGTACAGTCGAGTGCCGTGTAAGTTTATCCTCATTTGAGGTGCCTGGGAAACTCATTAGGCAATATATTTTTTCTAGAGGGGAAGCAGGGTGCTGCATTGTGGGTCCGGAATTGCCAAACTTGAGGGCTTCTGGATTAGGAGTGTGAGGACAGAAGTCTGAGAACACAAGCTAGACTAGGGCTTCAGGCCGAGGGCACGGCAGGTACCCCCTGCATATCTGAACCAATATCTCATGCATCTGAAGTCACGGCGAGGATCAGACGTTGGCTCGGTTTGGAGTTTCTGTGCATGACTGCCCCTTCATGAATGAAGCGGAATCTCAAGGCCATGGAGGTTTTCCCACGTTGGAAATTGTGGGATGCCCCCTTCAAGGATTCCTTCTGCGGGACAATGGAGACCTGTTGGTCAGCTCCAGGACATCCCATATGGAATGACTCCAGAGCACCTTTCGAGGATGGATGCCAGGGAATCCCGTCTCGCATTCAAATTGTCTACTAGCAACAAAACAGTTGAGTTCTGATGGCTCTGCGGGAGCAATCGGGGGGCTGTGTTGAAATGGACTTTTCCGAGTTTGGGGCCTAATGTGTGTTTGTGTCCATGAGGGCCTTGGAATGGGGCGGTGGCACCGGGACCCTGAAGTATTCTCCTAAGCTTTTGACATAGGTCCCATGCACAAGTTTCCTTGAGGAGACGAGATTTGTTCTGATGGGTGCCTCAGGAAACCCCCCAAGCTGGCCTTGGATTCCAGGCTTTTGAGGAGACATGCCTGTAAACCAAAGCAATGGATCCGATTATGGCCTAGGGTCCTGTCTGGTTCCATCTTCTTCTCTGGGGACATCCATTTATGGTATGAGTGGAGGTAGATGCTCAGCTGGTGTCAGACCGCCCTTGTTTGTCCCGGGAGACCTACACTATTGGATTGCCTCAGGGCCTATGGAGGGTTCTTCTAATTTGTACGATTTTGGACAATGGAATGGGAAGAATTCCCTGGATTTGGTAGGAACAGTCTAATGTGTGGCTCCAGAGGCCCCAGCCTGGAGAGTGTGTGGCCCAGGAATTTGAGGACAGAAGTCTGAAAACACAAACTCAGCTTAGGTTTGAGACGTAGGTATGGCAGGTCAAATCTACAAACCATGAGAAGAACTCTTCAGGGTATGAAGAAAGAGCGAGTCTGAGGCGCTTGCTCAGGCTTTTGTCTCTGGATTTTGTATCAAAGATGGGCGTGGAATGTGGGGAGGCCTCATGGGCCATTGACGAATCTTCCTCTCTGTGGATTTGGCCCGGTCCCAATTTCTTTCTGTCAATATGTGGAATGGGAGGTCTCTCAGGTTTGTTACCTCAGGGGTCCCAATCAAAGAGGAATTCAAAAGCAGAGCCCTGGAGAAGAGTGAAGTGACCACCCAAACTATGGTTAAAAATTGGGGCCTAGGGGCATGGCAGGCCCAATATGCTGTCTCTTCATCCAGCCACTGTGTGGCCTTACTTGAGGACTGGACTCAGGCTGAGGGTCACAATGTGTGTTTGTGACCAATGTGGCTCGCGAGCATGGGCGGGGCCTCATGGGCAACACTGGTTTCAACTACACTGAACTTTGGACAACATGCCAATCACAAGGTCTCTTGCCATGGAGAAGGAGCTCTGATTTCTTCATCATTTTCAACCCTGGGCAGTGGTTGGAGTTAAGGCCTAGGTTCTGAAGCCTGAAAACGGCTGTTGGGAAGAGATGAAGACCTAAGCCCATGGCAGGTCTGATGTGCTCAGTGTGAGGTCAGCTGCCTGGGTGTTGGTCCAGAGGTTCGGGTTCAGGTTGTGTCAGACAGTGAATTAGTGCCCAGTTAGACTATAATTCAGGTACAGCCGAGAGCCGTGTAGGTTTATCCTCATTTGAGGTGCCTGGGCAACACAATATGCAATATATTTTTTCTAGAGGCAGGCAGAGTGCTGCATTGTGGGTCCGGTATTGCCAAACATGAGGTATTCTGGACCAGGAGTGTGAGGACAAGTCTGAGAACACAAGCTAGGCTTGGGCTTCAGGCCGAGGGCAAAGCTGGTACCCCCTGCAGATCTGAAAGAATATCTCATGTTTCTGAAGTCACGGCGAGGATCAGACTTTGGCTCAGTTTGGATTTTCTGTGCATGACTGCCCCTTCATGAACGGAGCGGTAATTCAAGGCCATGGAGGTTTTCCCACGTTGGGAGTTGTGGGATGCGCACTTCAAGGATTCCTTCTGCGGGACAATTGAGACCTGTTGGGCAGCTCAAGGATATCCCATATGGAAGGACTCCAGAGCACCGTTCGGGGATGGATGCCAGGGAAGCGGGCCTCGCATTCCAATTGTCTCCTAGCAACAAGACAGTTGAGATCTGAAGGCTCTGCAGGAGCAACCGGGGTGGCTGAGTTGAAATGGACTTTCCCGAGGATGGGGCCTGATATGTGTTTGTTTCCATGAGGGCATTGGAATGGGGCGGTGGCACCGGGACCCTGAAGTATTCTCCTAAGCTTTTGACATAGGTCCCATGCACAAGTTTCCTTGTGGAGACGAGATTTGTTCTGATGGGTGCCTCAGGAAACCCCCTATGCTGGTCTTGGAATCCAGGCTTTTGAGGAAACATGCCTGTAAACCAAAGCAATGGATCTGATTATGGCCTAGGGTCCTGTCTGGTTCCATCTTCTTCTCTGGGGACATCCATCTATGGTATGAGTGGTGGGTGATGCTCAGCTGGTGTCAGACCGCCCTTGTTTGTACCGGGAGACCTACAATATTGTGATGGCCTCGGGAAATTTGGAGGGTTCTCCTAATTTGTACGATTTTGGACAATGGAATGGGCAATGTTCCCATGGATTGGGTAGGCACAGTCCTAAAGTGGCTCCAGGGGCCCCATCCTGGAGGGAGTGTGGCCCAGGAATTTGAGGACAGAAGTCTGAAAACACAAACTCAGCTTAGGTTTGGGGAAGTACGTATTGCAGGTCCAATCTACAAACCATGAGAAGAACTCTTCAGGATATGAAGAAAGAGCGAGTCTGAGGCACTTTCTCAGGCTTTTGTCTCTGGATTTTGTATCAAAGATGGGCGTGGAACATGGGGAGGCCTCATGGGCCATGGACGAATCTTCCTCTCTGTGGATTTGGCCCGGTCCCAATTTCTTTCCGTCAATCTGTGGGATGGGAGGTCTCCTCTCAGGTTTGTTACCTCAGGTGTCCCAACCAAAGAGGAATTCCAAAGCAGAGCCCTGGGGAAGAGTGAAGGGACAACCCAAATGATGGTTAAAAATTGGGACCTAGGGGCATGGCAGGCCCAATATGCTGTCTCTTCATCCAACCACTGAGAGGCCTTACTTGAGGACTGGGCTCAGGCTGAGGGTCACAATGTGTGTTTGTGACCAATGTGGCCCGCGTCCATGGGCGGGGCCTCATGGGCCACACTGGTTTCAACTACACTGAAATTTGGACAACATGCCAATCACAAGGGATCTTGCCATGGGGAAGGTGTTCTGATGTCTGCATCATTTTCACCCCTGGGTAGTGGTTGGAGATAAGGTCTAGGGTCTGAAGCCTGAAAAACCGAGGCTGGGAAGAGATGACGACATAAGGCCATGGCGGGTCTGATATGCTCAGGGGGCGGTCAGCTGCCTGTGTGTTGGTCAGGAGGTTCTGGCTCAGTTTGTGTCAGACAGTGCATTAGTGCCCAGTTTTGACTATATAATTTAGGTACAGTCGAGTGCCGTGTAAGTTTATCCTCATTTGAGGTGCCTGGGAAAATCATTAGGCAATATATTTTTCCTAGAGGGCAGGCAGATTGCTGCATTGTGGGTCCGGAATTGCCAAACTTGAGGGCTTCTGGGCCAGGAGTGGGTGGCGGAGTTGAAATGGACTTTCCTGAGGATGGGGCCTAATGTGTGTTTGTGTCCATGAGGGCCTTGGAATGGGGCGGTGGCACCGGGACCCTGAAGTTTCTCCTAAGCTTTTGACATAGGTCCCATGCACAAGTTTCCTTGTGGAGACGAGATTTGTTCTGATGGGTGCCTCAGGAAACCCCCTATGCTGGTCTTGGAATCCAGGCTTTTGAGGAAACATGCCTGTAAACCAAAGCAATGGATCTGATTATGGCCTAGGGTCCTGTCTGGTTCCATCTTCTTCTCTGGGGACATCCATCTATGGTATGAGTGGTGGGTGATGCTCAGCTGGTGTCAGACCGCCCTTGTTTGTACCGGGAGACCTACAATATTGTGATGGCCTCGGGAAATTTGGAGGGTTCTCCTAATTTGTACGACTTTGGACAATGGAATGGGCAGAATTCCCATGGATTGGGTAGGCACAGTCCTAATGTGTGGCTCCAGGGGCCCCAGCCTGGAGGGTGTGTTGCCCAGGTTTTTGAGGACAGAAGTCTGAAAACACAAACTCAGCTCAGGTTTTGGGACATAGGTATGGCAGGCCCAATCTAAAGACCATGAGAAGAACTCTTTAGGATATGAAGAAAGAGCGAGGCTGAGGCACTTGGTCAGGTTTTTGTCTCTATATTTGAATCAACGATGGCCGTGGATGTGGGGAGGCCTCATGGGCCATGGACGAATCTTCCTCTCTGTGAATTTGTCCCTGTCCCAATTCTTTTTCGATAATCTGTGGAATGGGAGGTCCCCTTTCACGTTTGTTACCTCAAGTGACCCAACCAAAGAGAAATTACAAAGTACAGCCCTGGGGAAGAGTGAAGAGACAACCCAAACTATCGTTAAAAATTGGGGCCTAGGGGCATGGCAGGCCCAATATGCTGTCTCTTCATCCAGCCACTGAGAGGCCTTACTTGAGGGCTGGGCTCAGGTTGAGGGTCACAATGTGTGTTTGTGACCAATATGGCTCGCGAGCATGGGCGGGGCCACATGGGCCACACTGGTTTCAACTACACTGGACTTTGGACAACATGCCAATCACATGGTCTCTTGCCATGGGGAAGGTGTTCTTATTTCTGCATCATTTTCAACCCTGGGCAGTAGTTGGAGCTAAGGTCTAGGTTCTGAAGCCTGAAAAACCGTAGTTGGGAAGAGATGACGACCTAAGGCCATTGCTGGTCTGATAGGCTCATTTTGCGGTCAGCTGCCTGGGTGTTGGTAGGAGGTTCTGGCTCGGGTTGTGTCAGACAGTGCACTGGTGCCCAGGTTAGACTATATAATTTGGGTGGCCTCAGGGGCCTTGGAGCTTTTCCCTAACCTGTAGGGTTGTGGTCAATGGATTGGGCACAATTTCCTAGGAGAGGGCAGGCACAATTTTCGCTGTGACACCAGAGGCCCTAGCCTGGAGGATGTGTGGGTCCAGGCTGTGGGCACAGAAGTCTGAAAAAACAGACTCAGCTTATGAGTGGCACCAAGGGAATGGCAGGCCGGATGTACAGCTCCTGGGCCTCTGAAACAGGGGAGAGTTGGAGGCGTTCCTTCAGTCTTTTGTCTCTGGATTTTGGGTCCGGGATAGCCGTGGATTGGAGGGGTGGACTCAGGGACTATGGACGAGTATCCTTCTCTGGGTATTTGTCCCAAATACCGAGAGTTTGGGGTCATTTTTTTGGAAGGGTGGAGTCGTGTTGTCTGGCTCATGTGTCTCACCAAGAAAGGGATTCCAGAGCAGAGCCCCAGGTACGGGCGGGGCCACTGGTAAACTCAAACACTGGTGAGGATTGGGTGCATAGGGGCTTGGCAAGCCCCATATGCGGGCTCTTGGTCCAGGCCCTGACAGGCCTTTCTTTGACATGGGGCTCATGCTGAGGGTCACAGTGTGAATTTGTGCCCAAGCAGCACTCAAGTTCGGCTGTGGCATCAGGGGCCTTGAAGGTTTCTCCCACCCTGAAGGTGTGACTCCATGCCAAGAGCAAGCTTTACAGCCACGGGGAAGGAGGAGTTCTGTTATTTGTTTGCGATACCCAGCTGTGTGGGAATTGATATAATGTCTAGGTTCAGATATCTGAAAACCAAGGTTAGGAAGAGGTGGCGGCATAAGACCATGGCGTGTCCGAAGTGCTGGGTGTGCGGCCAGCTGTCTCCTTGTCTGTCTGGACGTCTGGCTTCAGGCTGTGTCAGACAGAGCATGAGTGCCCAGAGCAGCCTATCCAGTTCGGGTACCGTCGAGGCCCGAGCAGGTTGATCCTCATCTGGGTTTTCTGGAGAGAGCCCCACAGGGAAACATTTTTATTCCATTGGGCAGACCCTGGGCTGGGTTGTGGTTCTGGAGTTCCTAGTTCGGAGGGCTTTTTTCCAGGAGTATGAGGAAGGAAGTCTGAAAACACAAACTAGCGTGAGGTTTGGGACCGTGGGCACGGCAGGCCCACTCTGCAGAGGCTGAATCGAGATCTCCTGCACTGAGGTCATGTCAACTATGAGAGGTGTTTCAGGCTAGAGTTTTTGTCCAGCATGGCCTCTTCCTGAAGGGTGTGGGGGCTTCATGAGGCCAGGGAGGTTTGCCTACGATGGGATTTGTGAACTACTCCAAACCTCAAGGTTTCCTTCTGCACGACAGTCGAGTGCTATTGGATGGTTCCAGGAGGCCCCATACGGAAAGACTAGAGAGCATGTGTCTAAGCATGGATGCCTGGGAACGCCAACTCATATTCCCACTCTTTAGTCAGGACAAGGCAGGCTCAATCTGCGGGCTCCTTGGTGAGCTACCCAGGGGGGAGAGCTGAAATGGACTCTCCTGAAGATGAGTCCTACTGTGGTTTGGTGGACTGGGAGACCTTGGAAAGTGGAGGTTTCTCAGGGACTCTGCACGATTCTCCAACGTGAGGTGTTTGACACGGCTCCAACAAGGAAGCTTCCCATGTGGAGAAGAGAGGAGTTCTGTACAGTGCCTCAGGAAAGCCCCATATCCTGTTCTTCGAACCAAAGCCTCTGAGGAGTGACACCTGGAAACCAAAGCAAGAGTTGAGATTAGGGCCTAAGGGCCTGTCTGGCTCAACCTTCTATCTCTGTTGACATCTGTGTGCATGCCTTCATGGAGGTAGCAGCTCAGCTTGTGTCCGAAGGCCCTTGTGTGTACAGGGAGGCTCCCGGTAGTGGGATGTCCTCGGGGGCCTTGAGGTTTCTCATATTCTGGAGGTGTGTAGCCAAAGGAATGGACAGAGTTTCCCAGGAGAGTGCAGGCACGGTCCTGTGGTATGGCTCCAGAGGACTCAGCCAGCTGCTGTGTTTGCCAGGGCTGTGGGGACAGATGTCGGAAAAAGCAAACTTGGCTCAGGTAGTGGCCAAGGTAATGGCATGCCTGATATCCAGTCTGTGAGGGGAGATCCTCTGGATATCAAAGGCGGGCAAGTGGGAGGCAGTCGCTCAGGCTTTTGTCTCTGGGTTTTGCGTTCACAGTGGCCGTTCAGGTTAGGGGTTGCTTCAGGGGCCGAGGAAGAGCCTTCCTCTCGGGGGATTGTCCAAGCTCCCAAGTGTTTGGGTTCATTCTGTGGGAAGGGAAGAGTATTGTTTTCTGCCACAGAAGACCCCCCAAAAGATGGCCTCTAGAGCACAGCAGTGGGTTCCCTCAACTGGAATATGAACCATCTAGTTAGTCCTGGGTTCCTATGGGCATGGCAAGCCACATATGCGGGCACTTGGTCCAGTCACTGAGAGGCGTTACTTGAATAAGGTACTCACGCTGAGGGTCACCATGTGTGTTTGTGCCCAAGGCGGCCCTCACGCATGGGCGTGGCCTCATGGGACATGCCGTTTTCTCCTACATTGAAGGTTTGACTCACTGCCAGCAGCAAGGTTTCTTGCCATGGGGAAGGAGGGGTTCTGACTTGTGTATCATGTTTCCCCCTGTGCAGGGATTGGAGATAAGGTCTAGGTTCCGATGACTGAAAACCCAGGTTGGGAATGGATGGTGGCCTAAGGCAGTGGCGGGTCCAATGTGCTGGGTGTGCAGCCAGCTGTGTCAGTGACTGTTGGAAGGTCTGGGCTCAGGCTATTTGCGACAGAGCATCAGTGTTTAAGGTAGCCTATGCAATTGGGGTGTTGCCGAGGGCCAAGCAGTTTGATCCTCATTTGGGGTTTCTGGGCAGCACCATAGACAAAGTTTTTCTCCTGGGAGGCAGGCAGAGTGCTTCATTGTGTCCCCAGAATTCCCAGTAGGGAGGGTTTGTGGGCCAGGAGTGTGAGGACGGAAGTCTGAGAACACAAGCTAAAGTGAGGATTGGAGCCAAGGGCAGAGCAGGACGACTCTGCAGAGTCTGAATCAAAATCTCCTGCATCTGAAGCCAGGCTGAGTATCAGACGTTGGCTGAGGCTGGAGTATGTGTCCATGATGGCACCTTCATGATTCGGGGGCCTCATGAGGCCAAGGAAGTTTTCCCTCGCTGAGTTTGGAGGTTGCCCCAAACCACCAGGTTTCCTTCTGCGGGACATTCGAGTCCTGTTGCATGGCTCCAGGACATACCATACGGAAGGACTGGAGAGCAGGGTTCGAAGGATGGATCCCTGTCCAGCATACCTCGCATTCCCATTGGCCATTTGCCACAAGATATGTTTGATCTGCTGCCTCTGGGGCACGCTACCCAGGGGGCAGAGATGGAGTGGCCTCTCCTGAGGATGTGTCATAATGTGCGTTTGGGTCCATGGAGACTTTGGAATGTGCTGGATGTTCTGTGGCCCTGCGGAACTCTCCTACCTGAAGGGTTTGATACATCCCCAGTAAGCTCCCCATGTGAAGACGAGAGTGGTTTGGTTTGGTGCCTCAGAAAAGCCCCGTGTGCTGGTCTACGAAAACAGTCCTCTGAGGACGGACACATGGAAACCAAAGCTAAGGTTCAGATTAGGGCCTGGTGGCCTGTCCATTTCAACCTTCTGTCTCTGGGGACACTGTCTGAGAGTCTAAGTGGAGATAGTTGCTCCGCTGCTGTCAGAGAGCCCCTCTTAGTCCAGGGTGGCCTACACTATTGATGGCCTCAGGGGCCTTGGAGATTTTCGCTAACCTGTAGGTGTGGTCAATGGATTGGGCATATTTTCTTTGGAGAGGGCAGGCACAATCTTTCGCTGTGGCTCCAGATGCCCTAGCCTGGAGGTTGTGTGGGTCCAGGCTGTGGGCACAGAATTCTGAAAACACAAACTCAGCTTATGAGTGGCGCCTATGGTATGGCAGACCGATGTACAGTCTGAGAGAAAACTCCTGGGCCTCTGAAACAAGGGCGAGTGGGAGGCGTTCCTTCAGGCTTTTGTCTCGGGATGTTTTGTCCGGGATAGCCGTGGATTGGAGGGGTGGCCTCAGGACTGTGGACGAGTATCCCTCTCTGGGGATTTGTCCCAGCTTCCAAGAGTTTGGGGTCTTTTGGTGGGAAGGGTGGAGTCGTGTTGTCTGGCTCATGTGTCTCTCCAAGAAAGGTATTCCAGAGCAGAACCCCAGGTACGGGCGTGGTGACTGGAAAACACAAACACTGGTGAGGATTGGGTGCATAGGGTCTTGGCAAGCCCAATATGCGGGCTCTTGGTCCAGGCCCTGACAGGCCTTTCTTTGACATGGGGCTCATGCTGAGGGTCACTGTGTGAATTTGGTCCAAGGCAGCACTCAAGTTTGGTCGTGGCATCAGGGGCCATGAATGTTTCTCCCACCCTGAAGGTGTGACTCCATGCCAAGAGCAAGCTTTACAGCCACGGGGAAGGAGGAGTTCTGTGTTGTGCTTGCGATACCCAGCTGTGTGGAGAATTGATATAATGTCTAGGTTCAGATATCTGAAAACCAAGTTTAGGAAGTGGTGATGGCATAAGACCATGGCGTTTCTGAAGTGCTGGGTGTGTGGCCAGCTTTCTCCCTGTCTGTCTGGACGTCTGGCTTCAGGCTGTGTCTGACAGAGCATGAGTGCCCAGAGAAGCCTATCCAGTTCGGGTACCGTCGAGGCCCGAGCAGGTTGATCCTCATCTGGGTTTTCTGGAGAGAGCCCACAGGGAAACGTTTTTCTTCCGTTGGGCAGAACCTGGGCTGGGTTGTGGTTCTGGAGTTCCTAGTCCGGAGGGCTTGTTTGCCAGGAGTGTGAGGAAGGTAGTCTGAAAACACAAGCTAGCATGAGGTTTGGGACCGAGGGCACGGCAGGCCCCTCTGCAGAGGCTGAATCGAGATCTCCTGCACTTAGGTCATGTCAACTATGAGACGTGCCTCAGGCTAGAGTTTTTGTCCAGCATGAATTCTTCCTGAATGGTGTGGGGGTTTCATGAGGCCAGGGAGGTTTGCCTACTATGGGATTTGTGAACTACTCCAAACCTCAAGGTTTCCTTCTGCACGAAAGTCGAGTGCTATTGGATGGTTCCAGGAGGCCCCATACGGAAAGACTCGAGGGCATGTGTCTAAGCATGGATGACTGGGAACTCAACCTCATATTCCCACTCTTTAGTCAGGAAAAAGCAGGCTCAATCTGCGGGCGCCTTGGTGAGATACCCAGAGGGGAGAGTTGAAATGGACTCTCCTGAAGATGAGTCCTACTGTGGCTTGGTGGCCTGGGAGACCTTGGCATGTGGTGGTGGCTCAGGGACTCTGCAGGATTCTCCACCCTGAGGTGTTTGACACGGCTCCAACAAGGAAGCTTCCCATGTGGAGTCGAGAGGAGTTCTGTTCAGTGCCTCAGGATAGCCGCATATCCTGTTCTTCGAACCAAAGCCTCTGAGGATTGACACCTGGAATCCAAAGCAAGACTTGAGATTAGGGCCTAAGGGCCTTTCCGGCTCAACCTTCTATCTCTTTTGACATCTGTGTGCATGCCTTCGTGAAGGTAGCTGCTCAGCTGTGTCCGAAGGCCCCTGTGTGTACAGGGAGGCTCCCGGTAGTGGGATGTCCTCGGGGGCCTTGAGGTTTCTCATATTCTGGAGGTGTGTGGCCAAAGCAATGGACACAGTTTCCCAGGAGAGAGCAGGCACGGTCCTGTGGTATGGCTCCAGAGGACTCAGCCTAGAGGCTGTGTTTGCCAGGGCTGTGGGGACAGATGTCTGAAAAAGCAAACTTGGCTCAGGTAGGGGCCAAGGTAATGGCAGGCCTGATCTCCAGTCCAAGAGGGGAGATCCTCTGGATATCAAAGGAGGGCAGGTGGGAGGCAGTCGCTCAGGCTTTTGTCTCTGGGTTTTGCGTTCACAGTGGTTGTTCAGGGTAGGGGTTGATTCAGGGGCCGAGGAAGAGCCTTCCTCTCAGGGTGTTTGTCCAAGCTCCCAAGTGTTTTGGTTCATTCTGTGGGAAGGGAGGAGTACTGTTTTCTGCCACAGGGGACCCTCTAGCAGAGGGACTCTAGAGCACAGCAGTGGGTTCCCTCAACTGGAATACACACCCTCTAGTTAGTCCTGGGTGCCTATGGGCATGGCAAACCACATATGCGGGCTCTTGGTCCTGTCACTGAGAGGCGTTACTTGAATAAGGTACTCACGCTGAGGGTCACAATGTGTTTATGTGCCCAAAGCGGCCTTCTCACATGGGCTTGGCCTCATGGGCCATGCCGTTTTCTCCTACACTGAAGGTTTTACTCACTGCCAGCAGCTAGGTTTCTTGCATGGGGAAGGAGGTGTTCTGACTTGTGCATCATGTTTCCCCCTGTGCAGGGATTGGAGATAAGGTCTAGGTTCCGATGACTGAAAAAACAGGTTGGGAATGGATGGTGGCCTAAGGCAGTGGCCGGTCCAATGTGCTGGGTGTGCAGCCAGCTATGTCGGTGTCTGTCGGAAGGTCTGGGCTCAGGCTATTTGTGACAGAGCATCAGTGTTTAAGGTAGCCTATGCAATTGGGGTGTTGCCGAGGGCCAAGCAGTTTGATCCTAACTGGAGGTTTCTGGGCAGCACCATAGAGAAAGTTTTTGTCCTGGGAGGCAGGCAGAGTGCTTCATTCTGGCCCCAGAATTCCCAGTAGGGAGGGTTTGTGGGCCAGGAGTGTGAGGACGGAAGACTGAAAACACAAGCTAGGGTGAGGATTGGAGCAAAGGGCAGAGCATGCCCACTCTGCAGAGGCTGAATCAAATTCTCCTGCATCTGAAGTCAGGCTGAGGATCAGACGTTGGCTGAGGCTGGAGTTTGTGTCCATAATGGCACCTTCATTAAGCGGGGGCCTCATGGGCCAAGGAAGTTTTCCCATGCTGCGTTTGCAGGTTGCCCCAAACCACAAGTTTTCCTTCTGTGGGACATTCGAGTCCTGTTGCATGGCTCCAGGACATACCATACGGAAGGACTGGAGAGCAGGGTTCGAAGGATGGATACCTGTCCAGCATGCCTCGCATTCCCATTGGCCATTTGCCACAAGATATGTTTGACTTGCTGCCTCTGGGGCACGCTACCCAGGGGGCTGAGTTGAAATGGCCTCTCCTGAGGATGCGATATAATGTGTGTTTGGGACCATGGAGACCTTGGTATGTGCTGGTTGTTCAGTGGCCCTGCGGAACTGTCCTACCTGAAGTGTTTGATACATCCCCAGTAAGAAAGCTCCCCATGTGGAGACGAGAGAGGTTTGGTTTGGTGCCTCAGAAAAGCCCCGTGTGCTGGTCTACGAAAACAGTCCTCTGAGGACGGACACATGGAAACCAAAGTTAAGGTTCAGATTAGGGACTGGGGGACTGTCCATTTCAACCTTCTGTCTCTGGGGACACTGTCTGAGAGTCTAAGTGGAGATAGTTGCTCCGCTGGTGTCAGAGAGCCCCTCTTAGTCCAGGGTGGCCTACACTATTGATGGCTTCAGGGGCCTTGGAGCTTTTCCCTAACCTGTAGGGTTGTGGTCAATGGATTGGGCACATTTCCTTGGAGAGGGCAGGCACAGTCTTTCGCTTTGGCTCTAGAGGCCCTAGCCTGGAGGTTGTGTGGGTCTAGGCTGTGGGCACAGAAGTCTGAAAACACAAACTCAGCTTATGAGTGGCACCTGGGGTATGGCAGGCCAGATGTACAGCCCGAGAGGGAGCTCCTGGGCTTCTGAAACAGGGCGAGTGGGAGGCGTTCCTTCAGGCTTTTGTCTCTGGATGTTGTGTCCGGGATAGCCGTGGATTGGAGGAGTGGCCTCAGGGACTGTGGACGAGGGTCCCTCTCTGGGGATTTGTCCCAGCTCCCAAGAGTTTGGGTTCTTTTTGTGGGAAGGGTGGAGTCGTGTTGTGTGGCTCATGTGTCTCTCCAAGAAATGTGTTCCAGAACAGAGCCCCAGGTACGGGCTGGGCGACTGGAAAACTCAAACACTGGTGAGGATTGGGTGCATAGGGGCTTGGCAAGCCCCATATTTGGGCTCTTGGTCCAGGCCCTGCCAGGCCTTTCTTTGATATGGGGCTCATGCTGAGGGTCACAGTGTGAATTTGTTCCCAAGCAGCACTCAAGTTTGGGCGTGGCATCAGGGGCCATGAAGGTTTCTCCCACCCTGAAGGTGTGACTCCATGCCAAGAGCAAGCTTTACAGCCACGGGGAAGGAGGAGTTCTGTGTTGTGCTTGCGATACCCAGCTGTGTGGAGGATTGATATAATGTCTAGGTTCAGATATCTGAAAACCAAGGTTAGGAAGAGGTGACGGCATAAGACCATGGCGTGTTCGAAGTGCTGGGTGTGCGGCCAGCTGTCTCCTTTTCTGTTGGACGTCTGGTTTCAGGCTGTGTCAGAGGGAGCATGAGTGCCCAGAGCAGCCTATCCATTTCGGGTACCGTCGAGGCCCGAGCAGGTTGATCCTCATCTGGGTTTTCGGGAGAGCCCCACAGGGAAACGTTTTTCTTCCTTTGGGCAGACCCTGGGCTGGGTTGTGGTTCTGGAGTTCCTAGTCCGGAGGGCTTGTTTGCCAGGAGTGTGAGGAAGGAAGTCTGAAAAAAAAGCTAGCGTGATGTTTGGGACCGAGGGCACGGCAGGCCCACTCTGCAGAGGCTGAATCGAGATCTCCTGCACTGAGGTCATGTCAACTATGAGACGTGCCTCAGGCTACAGTTTTTGTCCAGCATGGCCTCTTCCTGAAGGGTGTGGGGGCTTCATGAGGCCAGGGAGGTTTGCCTACGATGGGATTTGTTAACTACTCCAAAACTCAAGGTTTCCTTCTGCATGACAGTCGAGTCCTATTGGATGGTTCCAGGAGGCCCCATACGGAAAGACTCGAGAGCCGGTGTCTAAGCATGGATGCCTGGGAACGCCACCTCATATTCCCACTCCTTAGTCAGGACAAGGCAGGCTCAATCTTCGGGCTCCTCGGTGAGCTACCAAGAGGGGAGAGTTGAAATGGACTCTCCTGAAGATGAGTCCTACTGCGGCTTGGTGGCCTGGGAGTCTTGTAATGTGGAGGTGGCTTAGGGTCTCTGCAGGATTCTCCAACCTGAGGTGTTTGGCACGGGTTTAACAAGGAAGCTTCCCATGTGGAGATGAGAGGAGTTCTGTTCAGTGCCTCAGGATAGCCGCATATCCTGTTCTTCGAACCAAAGCCTCTGAGGAGTGACACCTGGAAACCAAAGCAAGAGTTGAGATTAGGGCCAAAGGGCCTGTCCGGCTCAACCTTCTATCTCTGTTGACATCTGTGTGCATGCCTTCATGGAGGTAGCAGCTCAGCTTGTGTCCGAAGGCCCCTGTGTGTACAGGGAGGCTCCCGGTGGTGGGATGTCCTCGGGGGCCTTGAGGTTTCTCATATTCTGGAGGTATGTAGCCAAAGTAATGGACAGAGTTTCCCAGGAAAGAGCAGGCACGGTCCTGTGGTATGGCTCCAGAGGACTCAGCCAGATGCTGTGTTTTCCAGGGCTGTGGGGACAGATGTCTGAAAAAGCAAACATGGCTCAGGTAGGGGCCAAGGTAATGGCAGGCCTGAATTCCAGTCCGTGAGGGGAGATCCTCTGGATATCAAAGGAGGGCAAGTGGAAGGCAGTCGCTCAGGCTTTTGTCTCTGGGTTTTGCGTTCACAGTGGTTGTTCAGGGTAGGGGATGCTTCAGGGGCTGAGGAAGAGCCTTCCTCTCTGGGGATTGTCCAAGCTCCCAAGTGTTTGGGTTCATTCTGTGAGAAGGGAAGAGTACTGTTTTCTGCCATAGGGGACCCCCCAGGAGAGGGACTCTAGAGCAGAGCAGTGGGTTCCCTGAACTGGAATAAGAACCATCTAGTTAGTCTTGGGTGCCTATGGGCATGGCAAGCCACATATGCGGGATCTTGGTCCAGTCACTGAGAGGCGTTACTTGAATAAGGTACTCACGCTGAGGGTCACCATGTGTGTTTGTGCCCAAGGCGGCCGGCACGCATGGGCGTGGCCTCATGGGCCATGCCATTTTCTCCTACACTGAAGGTTTGACTCACTGCCAGCCGCAAGGTTTCTTGCCATGCGGAAGGAGGGGTTCTGACTTGTGCATCAGGTTTCCCCCTATGCAGGGATTGGAGATAAGGTCTAGGTTCCGATGACTGAAAACCCAGGTTGGGAATGCATGGTGGCCTAAGGCAGTGGCGGGTCCAATGTGCTGGGTGTGCAGCCAGCTGTGTCAGTGACTGTTGGAAGGTCTGGGCTCAGGCTATTTGCGACAGAGCATCACTCTTTAAGGTAGCCTATGCAATTGGGGTGTTGCCGAGGGCCAAGCTGTTTGATCCTCATTTGGGGTTTCTGGGCAGCACCATAGACAATGTTTTTCTCCTGGGAGGCAGGCAGAGTGCTTCATTGTGTCCCCAGAATTCCCAGTAGGGAGGGTTTGTGGGCCAGGAGTGTGAGGACGGAAGTCTGAGAACACAAGCTAAAGTGAGGATTGGAGCCAAGGGCAGAGCAGGCCGACTCTGCAGAGTCTGAATCAAAATCTACTGCATCTGAAGTCAGGCTGAGTATCAGACGTTGGCTGAGGCTGGAGTATGTGTCCGTGATGGCACCTTCATGAAGCGGGGGCCTCATGAGGCCAAGGAAGTTTTCCCACGCTGAGTTTGGAGGTTGCCCCGAACCACTAGGTTTCCTTCTGCGGGACATTCGAGTCCTGTTGCATGGCTCCAGGACATACCATACGGAAGGACTGGAGAGCACGGTTCGAAGGATGGATCCCTGTCCAGCATACCTCGCATTCCCATTGGCCATAAGCCACAAGGTATGTTTCATCTGCTGCCTCTGGGGCACGCTAACCAGGGGGCAGAGATGGAATGGCCTCTCCTGAGGATGTGTCATAATGTGCGTTTGGGTCCATGGAGACCTTGGAATATGCTGGTTGTTCAGTGGCCCTGGGGAACTCTCCTACCTGAAGGGTTTGATACATCCCCAGTAAGTAAGCTCCCCATGTGAAGACGAGAGAGGTTTGGTTTGGTGCCTCAGAAAAGCCCCGTGTGCTGGTCTAGGAAAACAGTCCTCTGAGGACGGACACATGGAAACCAAAGCTAAGGTTCAGATTAGGGCCTGGGGGCCTGTCCATTTCAACCTTCTGTCTCTGGGGACACTGTCTAGAGTCTAAGTGGAGATAGCTGCTCTCTGGTGTCAGAGAGCCCCTCTTAGTCCAGGGTGGCCTACACTATTGATGGCCTCAGGGGCCTTGGAGCTTTTCCCTAACCTGTAGGGTTGTGGTCAATGGATTGGGCACACTTTCCTTGGAGAGGGCAGGCACAATCTTTCGCTGTGGCTCTAGAGGCCCTAGGCTGGAGGTTGTGTGGGTCTAGGCTGTGGGCACAGAAGTCTGCAAACACAAACTCAGCTTATAAGTGGCGCCTAGGGTATGGCAGGCCGGATGTACAGCCCGAGAGGGAGCTCCTGGGCCTCTGAAACAAGGGCGAGTGGGAGGCGTTCCTTCAGGCTTTTGTCTCTGGATGTTGTGTCCGGGATAGCCATGGATTGGAGGGGTGGCCTCAGGGACTGTGGACGAGTATCCCTCTCTGGGGATTTGTCCCAGCTCCCAAGAGTTTGGGGTCATTTAGTGGGAAGGGTGGAGTCGTGTTGTCTGGCTCATGTGTCTCTCCAAGAAAGGGACTCCAGAGCCGAGCCCCAGGTACGGGCGGGGCGACTGGAAAACTCAAACACTGGTGAGGATTGGGTGCATAGGGGCTTGGCAAGCCCCATATTTGGACTCTTGGTCCAGGCCCTGACAGGCCTTTCTTTGACATGGGGCTCATGCTGAGGGTCACAGTGTGAATTTGTGCCCAAGCAGCACTCACGTTTGGGCGTGGCATCAGGGGCCATGAATGTTTCTCCCACCCTGAAGGTGTGACTCCATGCCAAGAGCAAGCTTTACAGCCACGGGAAAGGATGAGTTTTGTTTTGTGCTTGCGATACCCAGTTGTGTGGAGAATTGATATAATGTCTAGGTTCAGATATCTGAAAACCAAGGTTAAAAAAAGGTGACGGCATAAGACCATGGCGTGTCCGAAGTGCTGGGTGTGCGGCCAGCTGTCTCCTTTTCTGTTGGACGTCTGGTTTCAGGCTGTGTCAGACAGAGCATGAGTGACCAGAGAAGCCTATCCAGTTCGGGTACCGTCAAGGCCCGAGCAGGTTGATCCTCATCTGGGTTTTCTGGAGAGAGCCCCACAGGGAAACGTTTTTCTTCCATTGGGCAGACCCTGGGATTGGTTGTGGTTCTGGAGTTCCTAGTCCGGAGGCTTTGTTTGCCAGGATTGTGAGGAAGGAAGTCTGAAAACACAAGCTAGCATGAGGTTTGGGACCGAGGGCATGGCAGGCCCACTCTGCAGAGGCTGAATCGAGATCTCCTGCACTGAGGTCATGTCAACTATGAGACGTGCCTCAGGCTACAGTTTTTGTCCAGCATGGCCACTTCCTGAAGGGTGTGGGGGCTTCTTGAGGCCACTGAGGTTTGACTACGATGGGATTTGAGAACTACTCCAAACCTTAAGGTTTCCTTCTGCACGACAATCGAGTACTATTGGATGGTTCCAGGAGGCCCCATACGGAAAGACTCGAGAGCAGTTGTCTAAGCATGGATGCCTGGGAACGCCACCTCATATTCCCACTCTTTAGTCAGGACAAGGCTGGCTCAATCGGCGGGCTCTTGGGTGAGATACCCAGAGGGGAGAGTTGAAATGGACTCTCCTGAAGATGAGTCCTACTGTGGCTTGGTGGCCTGGGAGACCTGGATGTGGAGGTGGCTCAGGGACTCTGCAGGATTCTCCAACCTGAGGTGTTTGACACGGCTCCAACAAGGAAGCTTCCCATGTGGAGACGAGAGGAGTTCTGTTCAGTGCCTCAGGAAAGCCCCATATCCTGTTCTTCGAACCAAAGCCTCTGAGGAGTGACACCTGGAAAACAAAGCAAGAGTTGAGATTAGGGCCTAAGGGCCTGTCCGGCTCAACCTTCTATCTCTGTTGACATCTGTGTGCATATAATGTGTAGGTTCAGACATCTGAAAACCAAGGTTAGGAAGAGGTGACGGCATAAGACCATGGCGTGTCCGAAGTGCTGGGTGTGCGGCCAGCTGTCTCCTTGTCTGTCTGGACGTCTGGCTTCAGGCTGTGTCAGATAGAGCATGAGTGCCCAGAGCAGCCTATCTAGTTCGGGTACCTTCAAGGCCTGAGCAGGTTGATCCTCATCTGGGTTTTCTGGAGAGAGCCCCACAGGGAAACGTTTTTCTTCCATTGGGCAGACCCTGGGCTGGGTTGTGGTTCTGGAGTTTCTAGTCCGGAGGGCTTGTTTGCCAGGAGTGTGAGGAAGGAAGTCTGAAAACACAAGTTAGTGTGAGGTTTGGGACCGAGGGCACGGCAGGCCACTCTGCAGAGGCTGAATCGAGATCTCCTGCACTGAGGTCATGTCAACTATGAGACGTGCCTCAGGCTAGAGGTTTTGTCCAGCATGCCCTCTTCCTGAAGGGTGTGGGGGCTTCATGAGGCCAGGGAGTTTTGCCAATGATGGGATTTGTGAACTACTCCAAACCTCAAGATTTCCTTCTGCACGACTGTCGAGTGCTATTGGATGGTTCCAGGAGGCCCCATACCGAAATACCTGAGAGCAGGTGTCTAAGCATGGATGCCTGGGAACGCCACCTCATATTCCCACTCTTTAGTCCGGACAAGGCGGGCTCAATCTGCGGGCTCCTGGGTTAGCTACCCAGAGGGGAGAGTTGAAATGGACTCTCCTGAAGATGAGTCCTACTGTGGCTTGGTGGTCTGGGAGACCTTGGAATGTGGAGGTGGCTCAGGGACTCTGCAGGATTCTCCACCCTGATGTGTTTGACACGGCTCCAACAAGGAAGCTTCCCATGTGGAGACCAGAGGAGTTCTATTCAGTGCCTCAGGAAAGCCCCATATCCTGTTCTTCAAACCAAAGCCTCTGAGGAGTGACACCTGGAAACCAAAGCAAGAGTTGAGATTAGAGCTTAAGGGCCTGTCCGGCTCAACCTTCTATCTCTGTTGACATATTTGTGCATCCCTCGTGGAGGTAGCTGCTCAGCTTGTTCTGAATGCCGCTGTGTGTCCATAGAGGATCCCGGTAGTGGGATATCCTCGGGGGCCTTGAGTTTTTTCATATTCTGGAGGTGTGTCGCCAAAGGAATGGTCACAGTTTCCCAGGAGAGAGCAGGCACGGTCCTGTGTTATGGCTCCAGAGGACCCAGCCTAGAGGCTGTGTTTTCCAGGGCTGTGGGACAGATTTCTGAAAAAGCAAACTTGGCTCTGGTAGGGGCCAAGGTAATGGCAGGCCTGATCTCCAGTCCGTGAGGGGACATCCTCTGGATATCAATGGAGGGAAATTGGGAGGCAGTCGCTCAGGCTTTTGTCTCTGGGTGGTGCATTCACAGAGGCTGTTCAGGGTAGGGGTTGCCTCAGGGGACGAGGAATAGCCTTCCTCTCGGGGTATTGTCCAAGCTCCCAAGTGTTTGTGTTCATTCTGCGGGAAGGGAAGAGTACTGTTTTCTGCCAAAGGGGACCCCACAGGATTGGGACTCTAGAGCACAGCAGTGGGTTCTCTCAACTGGAATACACACCATCTAGTTAGTCCTGGGGGCCTATGGGCATGGCAAGCACTATATGCAGGCTCTTGGTCCAGACCGTGACAGACCTTTTTTTGACATCGGCTCATGCTGATGGTCACACTGTGAATTTGTGCCCAAGCAGCACTCAAGTTTTGGCGTGGCATCTGTGGCCATGAAGGGTTCTCCCACGTGAAGGTGTGACTCCATGCGAAGAACAAGCATTACAGCCATGTTGAAGGCAGAGTTCTGATTTGTGATTCCGATACACAAACTCAGCTTTGGTTGGGGACGTCGGTATTGCAGGCCCAATCTACAAACCATGAGAAGAACTCATGAGGATTTGAATATAGAGCAGGTCTGAGGCTCTTGCTCAGGCATTTGTCTCTGGATGTTGTTCAGCGATGGCCGTGGAATGTCGGGAATGCCTCATGGGCCATGGAGGAATCTTCCTCTCTGAGGATATGGCCCGATTTCCAATTGTTTTTCGTCAGTATGTGGGATGGGAGGACTCCTTTCATGTTTGTTACCTCAGGTATCCCACCAAAGAGGAATTCCAAAGCGAAGCCGTGGGGAAGACTGAAGGGACAACCCGAATTATGGTTAAAAATTTGGGCTAAGGGGCATGGCAAGCCCAATATGCTATCTCTTTATCCAGCCACTGAGAGGCCTTACTTGAGGACTGGGCTCAGGCTTAGGTTCACAATGTGTGTTTGTGACCAATGTGGCACGCGAGCATGGGTGGGGCCTCATGGGCCACACTGGTATCAACTACACTGAATGTTGGACAACATGCCAACCACAAGGTTTCTTGCCATGGGGAAGGAGTTCTGATTTCCTCATCATGTTCAACCCTGAGCAGTGATTGTAGATAAAGTCTAGTTTCTGAAGCCTGAAAACCGAGGTTGGGAAGAAAAAATGACCTTAGGCCATGGTGGAACGAATGCTCAGTGTGCGGCCAGCTGCCTGCATGGGGCCAGGAGGTCCAGGCTCAGGATGTGTCAGAAAGGACATTAGTGCCCTGGTCAGCTTAAGTATTTGGGGTACAGCAAAGGTCGGTGAGGTTGATCCTCATTTGGGGTTTCTGGGTAGCAATGTTTTTCTTCTGGAGGGCAGGCAGAGTGCTGCATTGTAGTTCTGGATTGCCAAACTGGAGGGCTTGTGGGCCAGTAGTCTGAGGACAGAAGTCAGGGAACACAAGCTAGGCTTAGGTTTCTGGGTGAGGCCATGGCAGGCACAATCTACAGACCTGAATCGAGATCTCGTGCATCTGAAGTCAGGGCGAGGATCAGATGATCGCTCAGGTTGGAGTTTCTGAACCTGATGGCCCCTTCATGAAGGGGGGGAAATCACGATGCCATGGGGGTTTTCCCACGATGGGAGTTTGAGAAGCACCAAAGTGCAGAGTGTTCTGCAGGGCAATTGAGACCTGTTGTTTGCTGCAGGCCAATGATTCTGAGCAGGGTTCTAAAGATGGATGGCTGGGTAGCCCACCTCGCATTCCAATTGTCTCCTAGCAACAAGACAGGTTAGATCTCCTGGATCTGTGGGGAGCAACCGAGGACGCTGAGTTGAAATGGACACCCCTGGGGATGGGTCCTAATGTGCTTTTGTGCCTATGGAGACCTTGGAATGAAGCGGTGGCACTGGGGCCCTAAAGGGTTCTCCTAAACAGAGGCTTTGACACAGCTCCAACGTGCAAGTTTCTCATGTGTAGATGAGATGTTTTCTGATGGGTGAGTCAAGAAACAGCTATATGCTGCTTTTGAAATCCAGGCCTCTGAGGAGAGATGCCTGGATACCAAAGCAATGGATCTGATTAGTGCCTAGGGGCCTGTTCTTTCCTTTTTACCTCTGGGGACATCTGTCTATGGGTCTGAGTGCAGGTAGGTGCTCAGTTGGGCTCAGATTGCCCGTTTTTCCTGGGAAGCCACCACTATTGAGATGGATCAGGGACTTTGGAGGTTTATCCTATTAGAAGGGTTGTGGCCATTGGAATGGGCACACACTATTCCCTTGGAGAGGGCAAGTACAGTCCTCAGGTTTGGCTCCAGGGGCCTGAGCCTGTAGGTTGTGTAGGCCAGGGCTGTTTGGACAGTTGTCTGAAAACACAAACTCGGCTTATGTTTCGGGTCATAGGTATGGCAGGACTGATCTACAGACCATGAGGAGAACTCTTCGGGATTTGAAAGAGGGGCGAGTGTGAGGCTACTGCTCAAGTTTTTGTCTCTGGATATCGTGTCACTCATGGTAGTGGAATTTCTGGGTGACTTCATGGGAAATGGACGAACTTACTCTCTGATGGTTTGGCCCCGTCCAACGAGTTTGAGGTCATACTGTGGGCTGGAAGAAGACCGTTTTTTTGTTGTTGTTGTTTTCTTTATTAACCTCAGGTGTCCCACCAAATGAGGGATTCCAGAGTAGAGCCCTGGGAAGGGGCGACTGGACAATCAAAATCTGGTTAAAAATTGGGGCCTAGGGACATGTCAAGCCCATTATGACATCTAATGGTCCAGCCACTGAGAGGGCTTACTAGGGGACAGGACTCATGCTGAGGGTCACAATTCGTGTTTATGCCCTCGTTGCACTCAAGAGTGGGCGGGGCCTCAGGGTGAATGCTGGTTTCTCCTTCACTGAACCTTGGAAAACGTGCCAACCACAAGGTTTCTTGCCATGGGTAAGGAGGAGTTCTGATTTCTGCATCACACTCACCCCTGGGCAGTGATTGGGGATAATGTCTCGTTTCTGAAGCCTGAGAAATGAGGTAGGGAAGAGATGATGACCTAAGGCCCTGGCGGGTCTTATGTGCTCAGTGTGGGGTAGCTTTCTGGGTGTTGGTCCGGAGGTCTGGGCTCACACTGTGTCCAACAGTGCATTAGTGCCCAGGTTAGACTAGATAATTTGGGTAAAGTCGAGTGCTGTGTAGGTTTATCCTCATTTAAGGTGCCTGGGCAGCTCATGAGGCAATACTTTTTTTTTTTTTTTAAAGGGCAGGCAGTGTGCTGCATTGTGGGTCCGGAATTGCCAAACTTGAGGGCTTCGGGGCCAGGAGTGTGAGGACGGAAGTCTGAGGACACAAGCTAGACTTGGGAATCAGGGCGAGGGCACGACAGGTACCCCCTGCAGATCTGAACCAATATCTCATGCATCTGAAGTCAGGGCGAGGATCAGACGTTGGCTCAGGTTGTAGTTTCCGTGCATGACGGCCGCACCATGAAGGGAGCGGAATCTCGAGGCCATTGAGGTTTTCCCACGTTGGGAGTTGTGGGATGCCCCCTTCAAGCATTCGTTCTGCGGGACAATGGAGACATGTTGGACAGCTCCAGCATATCCCACATGGAATGACTCCAGAGCATCGTTCGAGGATGGATGCCTGGGAAGCCCGCCTCCCAGGGCTTCCAATTGTCTCCTAGCAACAAGACAGTTTAGATCTGATGGCTCTGCGGGAGCAACCGGGGTGGCTGAGTTGAAATGGACTTTCCTAGGATGGGTCCTAATGTATTTTTGTGTCCATGAGGGCCTTGGAATGGGGCAGTGGCACCGGAACCCTGAAGTACTCTCCTAAGCTTTTGACATAGCTCCCATGCACAGGATTCCTTGTGGAGACGAGATGAGTTCTGATGGGTGCCTCAGGAAAAGCCCTATGCTCGTATTGGAATCAGGCTTTTGAGGAGACATGCCTGTAAACCAAAGCAATGGATCCTATTATGGCCTAGGGTCCTGTCTGGTTCAATCTTCTTCTCTGGGTATATCCATCTATGGTATGAGTGGAAGTAGATTTTCATCTGGTATCAGACAGCCCTTGTGTGTTCCGGGCGACCTACACTATTGGAATGGCCTCAGGGATTTGGCGGTTTCTCCTAATTGGTACGATTTTGGCAGATGCTCAGCTGGTGTCAGACGGCCCTTGTTTATCCGGGGCGACCTACACTATTGGGATGGCCTCAGGGATTTGGCGGTTTCTCTTAATTTGTACAATTTTGGACAATGGAATGGGCAGAATTCCCATGGATTGGTAGGCACAGTCCTATTGTGTGGCTCCAGGGGCCCCAGCCTGGAGGGTGTGTGGCCCAGGACTTTGAGGACAGAAGTCTGGAAACACAAACTCAGCTTAGGTTGAGGGACTTAGGTATGGCAGGCCCGATGTACAAACCATGAGAACTCTTCAGGATATTAAGAAAGTGCGAATCTGAGGCGCTTGCTCAGGCTTTTGTCTCTGGATTTTTTATCAGCGCTGGCCGTGGAATGTCGGGGAGGACTCATGGGCCATGGACAAATCATCCTCTCTGAGGATTTGGCCAGATTCCCAATTGTTGTTCGTCAATCTGTGGGATGAGAGTACTCCTTTCAGTTTTGTTACCTCAGGTGTCCCACCAAAAGAGGAATTCCAAAGCAAAGCCGTGGGGAAGACTGAAGGGACAACCTGAACTATGGTTAAAAATTGGGGCCTAGGGGCATGGAACCCCAATATGCTATCTCTTCATCCAGCCACTGAGAGGCCTTACTTGAGGACTGGGCTCAGGCTGAGAGTCACAATGTGTGATTGGGACCCATGTGGTCCGCGAGCATGGGCGGGGCCTCATGGGCCACACTGGTTTCAACTACACTGAACATTGGACAACATGCCAACCACAAGGATTCTTGCCATGGGGAAGGAGTTCTGATTTCTGAATCACGTTCAACCCCGGGCAGTGATTGGAGATAAGGTCTAGGTTCAGAAGCATGAAAAAAGAGGTTGGGAAGAGATGACGACCTAAGGCCATGGCGGCTCGATGTGCTCAGTGTGCAGCCAGCTGTCTGGGTGGGGCCAGGAGTTCCAGGCTCAGGCTGTGTCAGAAAGGGCATTAGTGACCTGGTCAGCCTATGTATTTGGGGTACAGCCAAGGTAGGTGCAGGTTGATCCTCATTTGGGGTTACTGGGTAGCCCCAGAGGGCAATGTTTTTCTTCTGGGGGGCAGGCAGAGTGCTGCATTGTAGTTCTGGATTGCCAAACTGGAGGGCTTGTGGGCCAGTAGTCTGAGGACAGAAGTCTGAGGCTTCGGTTTTTGGGTGAGGCCATGGCAGGCACAATCTACAGACCTGAATCGAGATCTCGTGCATCTGAAGTCAGGGCGAGGATCAGACGATCGCTCAGGATGGAGTTTCTGTCCCTGATGGCCGCTTCATGAAGGGGGGGCATCTCGATGCCATGGGGGTTTTCCCACGATGGGAGGTGTGAGCAGCTCCAAACTGCAAAGAGTCTTCTGCAGGACAATTGAGACCTGTTGTTTGGCCCAGGCCATGATTCTGAGCAGGGTTCTAAGGATGGATGGCTGGGTAGCCCACCTCGCATTCCAATTGTCTCCTAGCAACAAGACAGGTTAGATCTGCTGGATCTGGGGGAGCAACCGAGGAGGCTGAGTTGAAATGGACTCTCCTGTGGATGGGTCCTAATGTGCTTTTGTGTCTAAGGAGACCTTGAAATGGTGCCCTGAAGGGTTCTCCTACACAGAGGCTTTAACACAGCTCCAACGTGCAAGTGTTCCTTGTGTAGATGAGATGTTTCCTGATGGGTGAGTCAAGAAACAGCCATATGCTGGTTTTGAAATCCAGGCCTCTGAGGAGAGATGCATGGAAAACAAAGCAATGGATCTGATTAGTGCCTAGGGACCCGGTCTTTACTTTTTACCTCTGGGGAGATCTCTCTATGGGTCTGAGTGCAGGTAGGTGCTCAGATGGGCTCAGATTGCCCCTGTATTTCCTGGGAAGCCAGCACTAGTGCGATGGATCAGGGACTTTGGAGGTTTATCCAATTAGAAGGGTTGTGGCCATTGGAATGGGCACACACAAATCCCTTGGAGAGAGCAAGTACAGTCCTCATGTTTGGCTCCAGGGGCCTGAGCCTGTAGGTTGGGTAGGCCAGTTCTCTTTGGAGAGTTGTCTGAAAACACAACCTCGGCTTATGTTTCGGGTCGTACGTATGGCAGGACTGATCTACAGACCATGAGGAGAACTCTTCGGGATTTGAAAAAAGGGCGAGTGTGAGGCTCTTGCTCAAGTTTTTGTCTCTGGATATCGTGTCACTCATGGTGGTGAAATTTCTGGGTGACTTCATGGGAAATGGACGAGTCTTACTCGCTGGTGGTTTGGCCCCGTCCAAAGTGTTTGGGGTAATTCAGTGTGATGGAAGAATTCCGTTTATTTGTTGTTGTTGTTTGCTTTTTTAACCTCAGTTGACCCACCAAATGAGGGATTCCAGAGTAGAGCCCTGGGGAGGGGCAACCGGACCATCAGAAATCTGGTTAAAAATTGGGGACTAGGGACATGTCAAGTCCATTATGACATCTTATGGTTCAGCCACTGAGAGGACTTACTAGAGTACAGGACTCATGCTGAGGGTCACAATGCGTGTTTATGCCCTCGTCGCACTCAAGAATGGGCGGGGCCTCAGGGTGAATGCTGGTTTCTCCTACACTGAACGTTGGACAACGTGCCAACCAGAAGGTTTCTTGCCATGCGTAAGGAGGAGTTCTGATTTCTGCATCACACTCACCCCTGGGCAGTGATTGGAGATAAGGTCTCAGTTCTGAAGTTGAAAACTGAGGTAGGGAATAGATGATGACCTAAGGTCATGGCAGGTCTTATATGCTCAGTGTGCGGTCAGCTTTCTGGGGGTTGGTCAGGAGGTCCGGCTCAGGTTGTGTTCGACCGTACTTTAGTGCACAGGTTAGACTATATAACTTTGGTAAATAGAATGCTGTGTATGTTTATCCTCATTTAAGGTGCCTGGGAAGCTCATGAGGCAATAATTTTTTTCTAGAGCGCAGGCAGTGTGCTGCATTGTGGGTCCGGAATTGCCAAACTTGAGGGATTCGGGGCCAGGGGTGTGAGGACGGAAGTCTGAGAAGAAAGCTAGACTTGGGTTTCAGGGCGAGAGCACGGCAGGTACCACCTGAAGCTCTGAACCAATATCTCATGCATCTGAAGTCAGGGCGAGGATCAGACGTTGGTTCAGGTTGGAGTTTCTGTGCATGACGGCCGCTTCATGAAGGGAGCGGAATCTCGAGGCCATTGAGGTTTTCCCACGTTGGGAGTTGTGGGATGCCCCCTTCAAGGATTCCTTCTGCAGGACAATTGAGACCTGTTGGACAGCTCCAGGACATCCCATATGAAATGACTACAGAGCACCATACGAGGATGGATGCCTGGGAAGCCTGCCTCGCATTCTAATTTTCTCCTTGCAACAAGATAGTTTAGATCTGATGGCTCTGCTGGAGCAACCGGGGTGGTTGAGTTGAAATGGACTTTCCTGAGGTTGGGTCTTAATGGGTTTTGTGTCCCTGAGGGCCTTGGAATGGGGCAGTGGCACCGGAACCCTGAAGTACTCTCCTAAGCTTCTGACATAGCTCCCATGCACAAGTTTCCTTGTGGAGACGAGATGAGTTCTGATGGGTGCCTCAGGAAAACCCCTATGCTCGTATTGGAATCAGTCTTTTGAGGACACATGCCAGTAAACCAAAGCAATGGATCCTATTATGGCCTAGGTTCCTGTCTGGTTCAATCTTCTTCTCTGGGGACATCCCTCTACGGTGTGAGTAGACGTAGATGCTCAGCTGGTGTCAGACCGCCCTTGTTTGTCCCGGGCGACCTACACAATTGGGATGGCCTCATGGATTTTGCGGTTTCTCTTAATTTGTACAATTTTGGACAATGGAATGGGCAGAATTCCCATGGATTGTTAGGCACAGTCCTAATGTGTGGCACCAGGGACCCCAGCCTGGAGCGTGTGTGGCCCAAAATTTGAGGACAAAGTCTGAAAACACAAACTCAGCTTAGGTTTGGGGACGTAGTGATGGCATGCCCGATCTACAAACCATGAGAAGAATTCGTCAGGATATGAAGAAAGTGCGAATCTGAGGCGCTTGCTCAGGCTTTTGACTCTGGATTTTGTATCAGCGCTGGCCGTGGAATGTCGGGGAGGCCTCATGGGCCATGGACGAATCTTCCTCTCTGAGGATTTGGCCCGATTCCCAATTGTTTTTCGTCAATCTGTGGGATGGGGGGACTCTTTTCAGTTTTGTTACCTCAGGTGTCCCACCAAAAGAAGAATTCCAAAGCAAACCGTGGGGAAGACTGAAGGGACTACCCGAACTATGGTTAAAAATTGGGGCCTAGGGGCATGGCAAGCCCAAAATGCTATATCTTCATCCACCCACTGAGAAGCCTTACTTGAGGACTGAGCTCAGGCTGAGGTCACAATGTCTGTTTGGGACCCATGTGGCCCGCGAGCATGGGCGGGGCCTCATGGGCCACTCTGGTTTCAACTACACTGAACGTTGGTCAACATGCCAACCACAAGGTTTCTTGCCATGGGGAAGGAGTCCTGATTTCTGCATCACGTTCAACCCTGGGCAGTGATTGGAGATAAGGTCTAGGATCTGAAGCCTGAAAACCGAGGTTGGAAAGAGATGACGACCTAAGGCCATGACGGTTCGATGTGCTCAGTGTGCGGCCTACTGCCTGGGTGGGGCCAGGAGTTCCAGGCTCAGGCTGTGTCAGAAAGGGCATTAGTGCCCTGGTCAGCCTATACATTTGGGGTACAGCCAAGGTAGGTGCAGGTTGATCCTCATTTGGGATTACTGTGTAGCCCCTGAGGGCAATGTTTTTCTTCTGGACGGCAGGAAGAGTGCTGCATTGTAGTTCTGGATTGCCAAACTGGAGGGCTTGTGGGCCAGTAGTCTGAGGACAGAAGTCAGGGAACACAAGCTAGGCTTAGGTTTCTGGGTGAGGCCATGGCAGGCACAATCTACAGACCTGAATCGAGATCTCGTGCATCTGAAGTCAGGGCGAGGATCAGACGATCGCTCAGGTTGGAGTTTCTGAACCTGATGGCCCCTTCATGAAGGGGGGGCATCACGATTCCATGGGGGTTTTCCCACGATGGGAGTTTGAGAAGCTCCAAAGTGCAGAGAATTCTGCAGGACAATTGAGACCTGTTGTTTGGCTCCAGGCCAATGATTCTGGGCAGGGTTCTAAGGATGGATGGCTGGGTAGCCCACCTCGCATTCCAATTGTCTCCTAGCAACAAGACAGGTTAGATCTGCTGGATCGGGAGAGACCGAGGATGCTGAGTTGAAATGGACTCTCCGGGGATTGGTCCTAATGTCTTTTGTTTCTATGGAGACCTTGGAATGAAGTGGTAGCAATGGGGTCCTGAACGTTCTCCTAAACAGGGGCTTTGACACAGCTCCAACGTGCAAGTTTCCCATGTGTAGATGAGATGTTTTCTGATGGGTGAGTCAAGAACAGCCATATGCTGGTTGTGAAATCCAGGCCTCTGAGGAGAGATGTCTGGAAACCAAAGCAATGGTTCTGATAAGTGCCTAGGGGCCTGTTCTTTCCTTTTTTCCTCTGGGGACATCTGTCTATGGGTCTAAATGCAGGTAGGTGCTCAGATGGGCTCAGATTGCCCCTGTGTTTCCTGGGAAGCCACCACTATTGGAATGGATCAGGGACTTTGGAGGTTTATCCTATTAGAAGGGATGTGGCCATTGGAATGGGCACACACAATATCCTTGGAGAGGGCAAGTACAGTCCTCAGGTTTGGCTCCAGGGGCCTGAGCCTGTAGGTTTTGTAGGCCAGGGCTGTTTGGACTGTTGTCTGAAAACACAACCTCGGCTTATGTTTCGGGTCATAGGTATGGCAGGACTGATCTACAGACCATGAGAAGAACACTTCGATATTTGAAAAAAGGGCGAGTGTGAGGCTCTTGCTCAAGTTTTTGTCTCTGGACATCGTGTCACTCATGGTGCTGACATTTCTGGGTGACTTCATAGGAAACGGACGATCTTACTCTCTGGTGGTTTGGCCCCGTCCAAAGTGTTTGGGATCATTCTCTGTGATGGAAGAATTCCGTTTTGTTGTTGTTGTTGTTGTTGTTTTCTTTTTTAACCTCAGGTGACCCACCAAATGAGGGATTCCAGAGTAGAGCCCTGGGGAGGGGCAACCAGATAATCAGAAATCTGGTTAAAAATTGGGGCCTAGGGACATGTCAAGCCCATTATGACATCTTATGGTCCAGCCACTGAGAGGACTTACTAGAGGACAGTACTCATGCTGAGGGTCACAATGCGTGTTTATGCCCTCGTCGCACTCAAGAATGGGCGGGGTCTCACGGTGAATGCTGGTTTCTCCTACACTGAACGTTGGACAACGTGCCAACCACAAGGTTTCTTGCCATGGGTAAGGAGGAGTTCTGATTTCTGCATCACACTCACCCCTGGGCAGTGATTGGAGATAAGGTCTCGGTTCTGAAGCCTGAAAACAGAGGTAGGGAAGAGATGATGACCTAAGGCCATGGCGGGTCTTATGTGCTAACTGTGCGGTCAACTTTCTGGGGGTTGGTCAGGAGGTCCGGGCTCAGGTTGTGTCCGACAGTGCTTTAGTGCACAGGTTAGACTATATAACTTGGGTAAAGTAGAGTGCTGTGTAGGTTAATCCTCATTTAAGGTGCCTGGGAAGATCATGAGGCAATAATTTTTTTCTAGAGGGCAGTCAGAGTGCTGCATTGTGGTTCCGGAATTGCCAAACTTGAGGGCTTCGGGGCCAGGGGTGTGAGGACGGAAGTCTGAGAAGAAAGCTAGACTTGGGTTTCAGGGCGAGGGCACCCCAGGTACCCCCTGCAGCTCTGAATCAATATCTCATTCATCTGAAGTCAGAGCGAGGATCAGATGTTGGCTCAGGTTGGAGTTTCTGTGCATGACGGAGGTTTCATGAAGGGAGCGGAATCTCGAGGCCATTGAGGTTTTCCCACGTTGGGAGTTGTGGGATGCCCCCTTCAAGGATTCCTTCTGCGGGACAGTTGAGACCTGTTGAACAGCTCCAGACATCCCAGATGGAATGACTCCAGAACACCATGCGAGGACGGATGACTTGGAAGGCCGCCTCGCATTCCAATTGTCTCATAGCAACAAGACAGTTTAGATCTGATGGCTCTGCGGGAGCAACCGGGGTAGCTGAGTTGAAATGGACTTTCCTGAGAATGGGTCCTAATGGGTTTTTGTGTCCCTGAGGGCCTTGGAATGGGGTGGTGGCCCCGGGACCATGAAGTACTCTCCTAAGCTTCTGACATAGCTCCCATGCACAGGTTTCATTGTGGAGACGAGATGAGATCTGATGGGTGCCTCAGGAAAACCCCTATGCTCGTATTGGAATCAGGCTTTTGAGGAGACATGCCTGTAAACCAAAGCAATGGATCCTATTATGGCCTAGGGTCCCGTCTGGTTCAATCTTCTTCTCTGGGGACATCCATCTATGGTATGAGTGGAGGTAGATGCTCAGCTGGTGTCAGACCGCCCTTTTTTGTCCCGGGCGACCTACACTATTGGGATGGCCTCAGGGATTTGGCGGTTTCTCTTAATTTGTACAATTTTGGACAATGGAATGGGCAGAATTCCCATGGATTGGTAGGCACAGTCCTAATGTGTGGCTCCAGGGGCCCCAGCCGGAGGGTGTGTCCCCAGGACAGAAGTCTGAAAACACAAACTCAGGTTAGGTTTGGGGACGGAGATATGGCAGGCCAGATCTGCAAACCATGAGAATAATTCTTCAGGATATGAAGAAAGTGCAAATCTGAGGCACTTGCTCAGGCTTTTGTCTCTGGATTTTGTATCAGCGCTGTCGTGGATTGTCGAGGAGGCCTCATGGGCCATGGACGAATCTTCCTCCCTGAGGATTTGGCTCGATTCCCAATTGCTTTTCGTCAATCTGTGGGATGGGAGGACTCCTTTCAGCTTTGTTACCTCAGGTGTCCCACCAAAAGAGGAATTCCAAAGAAAAGCCGTGGGGAAGACTGAAGGGACAACCCGAACTATGGTTAAAAATTGGGGCCTGGGGCATGGCAAGCCCAATATGCTATCTCTTCATCCAGCCACTGAGAGGCATTACTTGAGGACTGGGCTCAGGCTGAGAGTCACAAAGTGTGATTGGGACCCATGTGGCCCGCGACCATGGGCGAGCCTTATGGGCCAAACTGGTTTCAACTACACTGAACGTTGGACAACATGCCAACCACAAGGTTTCTTGCCATGGGGAAGGAGTTCTGATTTCTGCATCAGCTTCAACCCTGGGCAGTGATTGTAGATAAGGTCTAGGTTCTGAAGCCTGAAAACTGAGGTTGGGAAGAGATGAAGATCTAAGGCCATGGCGGCTCCATATGCTCAGTGTGCGGCCAGCAGTCTGGGTGGGGCTAAATGTTCCAGGCTCAGGCTGTGTCAGAAAGGGCATTAGTGCCCTGGTCAGCCTATACATTTGGGGTACAGCCAAGGTAGGTGCAGGTTGATCCTCATTTGGGATTACTGTGTAGCCCCTGAGGGCAATGTTTTTCTTCTGGACGGCAGGAAGAGTGCTGCATTGTAGTTCTGGATTGCCAAACTGGAGGGCTTGTGGGCCAGTAGTCTGAGGACAGAAGTCAGGGAACACAAGCTAGGCTTAGGTTTCTGGGTGAGGCCATGGCAGGCACAATCTACAGACTTGAATCGAGATCTCGTGCATCTGAAGTCAAGGCGAAGATCAGACGATCGCTCAGGTTGGAGTTTCTGAACCTGATGGCCCCTTCACGAAGGGGGGGCATCACGAGGCCATGGGGGTTTTCCCACGTTAGGAGGTTTGAGCAGCTCCAAACTGCAAAGAGTCTTCTGCAGGACAATTGAGACCTGTTGTTTGGCTCAAGGCCATGATTCTGAGCTGGGTTCTAAGGATGGATGGCTGGGTAGCCCACCTCGCATTCCAATTGTCTCCTAGCAACAAGACCGGTTAGATCTGCTGGATCTGGGGGAGCAACCGAGGAGGCTGAGTTGAAATGGACTCTCCTGCGGATGGGTCCTAATATGCTTTTGTGTCTATAAAGACCTTGGAATGGTGCCCTGAAGGGTTCTCCGACACAGAGGCTTTGACACAGCTCCAACGTGCAAGTTTCCCATGTGTAGATGAGATGTTTTCTGATGGGTGAGTCAAGAAACAGCCATATGCTGGTTTTGAAATCCAGGCCTCTGAGGAGAGATGCCTGGAAAACATAGCAATGGATCTGATTAGTGCCTAGGGACCCGGTCATTCCTTTTTACCTCTGGGGAGATCTCTCTATGGGTCTGAGTGCATGTAGGTGCTCAGAAGGGCTCAGATTGCCTCTGTATTTCCTGGGAAGCCGGCACTAGTGCGATGGATCAGGGTTTTTGGAGGTTTATCCTATTAAAAGGGTTGTGGCCATTGGAATGGGCACACACAATTCCCTTGGAGATGGCAAGTACAGGTCTCAGGTGTGGCTCCAGGGGCCTGAGCCTGTAGGTTGTGTAGGCTAGGGCTGTTTGTACAGTTGTCTGAAAACACAACCTCGGCTTATGTTTCGGGTTGTACGTATGGCAGGATTGATCTACAGACCATGAGGAGAACTCTTCGGGATTTGAAAAAAGGGCGAGTGTGAGGCTCTTGCTCAAGTTTTTGTCTCTGGATATCGTGTCACTCGTGGTGATGAAATTTCTGGGTGACTTCATGGGAAATGGACGTGTCTTACTCTCTGGTGGTTTGGCCCCGTCCAAAGTGTTTGGGATCATTCTGTGTGATGGAAGAATTCCGTTTTTTTGTTTTTGTTATTTTATTTTTTAACCTCAGGTGACCCACCAAATGAGGGATTCCAGAGTAGAGCCCTGGGGAGGGGCAACCGGACAATCAGAAATCTGGTTAAAAATTGGGGCCTAGGGACATGTCAAGCCCATTATGACATCTAATGGTCCAGCCACTGAGAGGACTTACTAGAGGACAGGACTCATGCTGAGGGTCACAATGTGTGTGTATGCCCTCGTCGCACTCAAGAATGGGCGGGGCCTCAGGGTGAACGCTGGTTTCTGCTACACTGAACTTTGGACAACGTGCCAACCACAAGGGTTCTTGCCATGGGTAAGGAGGAGTTCTGATTTCTGCATCACACTCACCCCTGGGCAGTGATTGGAGATAAGGTCTCGGTTCTGAAGCCTGAAAACTGAGGTAGGGAAGAGATGATGACCTAAGTCCATGGCGGGTCTTATGTGCTCAGTGTGCGGTCAGCTTTCTGGGGGTTGGTCAGGAGGTCCGGGCTCAGGTTGTGTCCGACCTTGCTTTAGTGCACAGGTTAGACTATATAACTTGGGTAAAGTCGAGTGCTGTGTAGGTTTATTCTCATTTAAGGTGCCTAGGAAGCTCATGAGGCAATAATTTTTTTCTAGAGGGCAGGCAGAGTGCTGCATTGTGTGTCCGGAATTGCCAAACTTGAGGGCTTCGGGGCCAGGCGTGTGAGGATGGAAGTCTGAGAAGGAAGCTAGACTGGGTTTCAGGGCGAGGACACGGCTGGAACCCCTTCAGCTCTGAACCAATATCTCATGCATCTGAAGTCAGGGCGAGGATCAGACGTTGGCTCAGGTTGTAGTTTCTGTGCATGACGGACGCTTCATGAAGGGAGCGGCATCTCAAGGCCATTGAGGTTTTCCCACGTTGGGAGTTGTGGGGTGCCCCTTTCAAGGATTCCTTCTGCGGGACAATTGAGATCTGTTGGACAGCTCCAGGACATCCCAGATGGAATGACTCCAGAGCTCATGCGAGGATGGATGCCTGGGAAGCCCGCCTCGCATTCCAATTGTCTCCTAGCAACAAGACAGTTTAGATCTGATGGCTCTGCGGGAGCAACTGGGGTGGCTGAGTTGAAATGGACTTTCCTGAGGTTGGGTCCTAATGGGTTTTTGTGTCCCTGAGGGACTTGGATTGGGGTCGTGGCCTCGGGACCCTGAAGTACTCTCCTAAGCTTCTGACATAGCATCCATGCACAGGTTTCCTTGTGGAGACGAGATGAGTTCTGATGGGTGCCTCAGGAAAACCTCTATGCTCGTATTGGAATCAGGCTTTTGAGGAGACATGCCTGTAAACCAAAGCAATGGATCCTATTATGGCCTAGGGTCCCGTCTGGTTCAATCTTCTTCTCTGGGGACATCCATCTATGGTATGAGTGGAGGTAGATGCTCAGCTGGTGTCAGACCGCCCTTGTTTGTCCCGGGCGACCTACACTATTGGGATGGCCTCAGGGATTTGGCGGTTTCTCTTAATTTGTACAATTTTGGACAATGGAATGGGCAGAATTCCCATGGATTGGTAGGCACAGTCCTAATGTGTGGCTCCAGGGGCCCCAGCATTGAGGGTGTGTGGCCTAGGACTTGAGGACAGAAGTCTGAAAACACAAACTCAGCTTAGGTTTGGGGACGTAGGTATGGCAGGCCCACTCTACAGTCCATGAGAAAAAGTATTCAGGATATGAAGAAAGTGCGTATCTGAGGCGCTTGCTCAGTCTTTTGTCTCTGGATTTTGTATCAGCGGTGGCCGTGGAATGTCGGGGAGGCCTCATGGGCCATGGACGAATCTTCCTCTCTGAGGATTTGGCCCGATTCCCAATTGTTTTTGGTCAATCTGTGGGATGGGAGGACTCCTTTCAGTTTTGTTACCTCATGTGTCCCACCAAAAGAGGAATTCCAAAGCAAAGCCGTGGGGAAGACTGAAGGGACAACCCGAACTATGGTAAAAAATTGGGGCCTAGGGGCATGGCAAGCCCAATATGCTATCTCTTCATCCAGCCACTGAGAGGCCTTACTTGAGCCTGGGCTCAGGCTGAGAGTCACAATGAGTGTTTGGGACCCATATGGCCAGCGAGTATGGGCGGGGCCTCATGGGCCACTCTGGTTTCAACTACACTGAACGTTGGAAAACATGCCAACCACAAGGTTTCTTGCCATGGGGAAGGAGTTCTGATTTCTGCATCACGTTCAACCCTGGGCAGTGATTGTAGATAAGGTCTAGGTTCTGAAGCCTGAAAACCGAGGTTGGGAACAGATGACGACCTAAGGCCATGGAGCCTTGATGTGCTCAGTCTGCGGCCACCTGTCTGGGTGGGGCCAGGAGGTCCAGGCTCAGGCTGTGTCAGAAAAGGCATTAGTGCCCTGGTCAGCCTATGTATTTGGGGTACAGCCAAGGTAGGTACAGGTTGATCCTCATTAGGGGTTACTGGGTAGCCCCAGAGGGCAATGTTTTTCTTCTGGGGGGCAGGCAGAGTGCTGCATTGTAGTTCTGGATTGCCAAACTGGAGGGCTTGTGGGCCAGTAGTCTGAGGATAGAAGTCTGAAAACACAAGCTAGGCTTCGGTTTCTGGGTGGGGACATGGCGGCACAATCTACAGACCTGAATCGATATCTCGTGCATCTGAAGTCAGGGCGAGGATCAGACGATCGCTCAGGTTGGAGTTTCTGTCCCTGATGGCCGCTTCATGAGGGGGGGCATCAAGAGCCATGGGGGTTTACCCACGATGGGAGTTGTGAGCAGCTACAAACTGCAAAGAGTCTTCTGCAGGACAAGTGAGACCTGTTGTTTGGGGCCAGGCCATTATTCTGAGCAGAGTTCTAAGGATGGATTGCTGGGTAGCCCACCTCGCATTCCAATTGTCTCCAAGCAACCAGACATTTAGATCTGCTGGATCTCGGGGAGCAACTTAGGAGGCTGAGTTTAAATGGACTCTCCTGTGGATGGGTCCTAATGTGCTCTTGTGTCTATGGAGACCTTGGAATGAAGCGGTGGCACGTGGGCCCTGAAGGGTTTTCCTAAACAGAGGCTTTGACACAGCTCCAACGTGCAAGTTTCCCATGTGTATATGACATGTTTTCTGATGGGTGAGTCAAGAAACAGCCATATGCTGGTTTTGAAATCCAGGCCTCTGAGGAGAGATGCCTGGAACCAAAGAAATGGATCTGATTAGTGCCTATGGGTCTGTTTTTTCCTTTTTACCTCTGGGGATATCTGTCTATGTGTCTGAGTGCAGGTAGGTGAACAGATGTGCTCAGATTGCTCCTGTTTTTCCTGGGAAGACAGCACTAGTGAGATGGATCGGGGACTTTGGAGGTTTATCCTATTAGAAGGGTTGTGGCCATTGGAATGGGCACACACAATTCCCTTGGAGAGGGCAAGTACAGTCCTCAGGTTTGGCTCCAGGGGCCTGAGCCTGTAGGTTGTGTAGGCCAGGGCTGTTTGGATAGTTTTCTGAAAACACAACCTCGGCTTATGTTTCGGATCGTAGGTATGGCAGGACTGATCTACAGACCATGAGGAGAACTCTTCGGGATTTGAAAAAAGGGCGAGTGTGAGGCTCTTGCTCAAGTTTTTGTCTCTGGATATCGTGTCACTCATGGTCGTGAAAATTCTGGGTGACTTCATGGGAAATGGACGAGTTTACTCTCTGGTGTTTTGGCCCCGTCCAAAGGATTTGGAGTCATTCTGTGTGATGGAAGAAGTCCGTTTTTTTGTTGTTGTTGTTTTCTTTTTTAACCTCAGGTGTCCCACAAAATGAGGGATTCCAGAGTAGAGCCCTGGGGAGGGGCGACTGAACAATCAGAAATCTGTTTAAAATGGGCCTAGGGACATGTCAAGCACATTATGACATTTTATGGTCCAGCCGCTGAGAGGACTTTCTAGAGGACAGGACTCATGCTGAGGGTAACAATGCGTGTTGCTGCCCTCGTCGCACTCAACAATGGGCGGGGCCTCAGGGTGAATGCTGGCTTCTCCTACACTGAACGTTGGACAACGTGCCAACCACAAGGGTTCTTGCCATGGGTAAGGAGGAGTTCTGATTTCTGCATCACATTCACCCCTGGGCAGTGATTGGAGATAAGGTCTCGGTTCTGAAGCCTGAAAACTGAGGTAGGGAAGAGATGATGACCTAAGGCCATGGCGGCTCTTATGTGCTCAGTGTGCGGTCAGCTTTCTCCGGGTTGATCAGGAGGTCCGGGCTCAGATTGTGTCGGACAGTGCTTTAGTGCCCAGGTTAGACTATATAATTTGGGTAAATTCGAGTGCTGTGTAGGTTTATCCTCATTTAAGGTGCCTAGGAAGCTCATACGGCAATAATTTTTTTCTAGAGGGCAGGCAGAGTGCTGCATTGTGGGTCCGGAATTGCCAATCTTTAGGGCTTCGGGGTGAGGGGGGAGAGGACGGAAGTCTGAGAAGACAAGCTAGACTTGGGTATCAGGCCGAGGGCACGGCAGGTACCTCCTGCAGATCTGAACCAATATCTCATGCATCTGAAGTCAGGGCGAGGATCAGACGTTGGCCAGGTTGGAGTTTCTGTGCATACAGCCCCTTCATGAAGGGAGCGGAAACTCGAGGCTATTGAGGTTTTCCCACGTTGGGAGTTGTTGGATGCTCCCTTCAAGGATTCCTTTTGCGGGACAATTGAGACCTGTTGGACAGCTCCAGGAAATCCCATATGGAATGACTCCAGAGCACCATTCGAGGATGGATGCCTGGGAAGTCCGCCTCACATTCCAATTGTTTCCTAGCAACAAGACAGTTTAGATCTGATTTCTCTGCGGGAGCTACCGTGGTGACTGAGTTGAAATGGACTTAAATGAGGATGGGTCCTAATTGGTTTTTGTGTCCCTGAGGGCCTTGGAATGGGGCTGTGGCCCCGGGACTTTGAAGTACTCTCCTAAACTTCTGACATAACTCGCATGCACAGGTTTCCTTGTGGAGACGAGATGAGTTCTGATGGGTGCCTCAGGAAAACCCCTATGCTCCTATTGGAATAAGGCTTTTGAAGAGACATGCCTGTAAACTAAAGCAATGGATCCTATTATGGCCTAGGGTCCTGTCTGGTTCAATCTTCTTCTTTGCGGACATCCATCTATGGTATGAGTGGAGGTAGATGGTCAGCTGATATCAGACCGCCCTTGTTTGTCCCGGGCGACCTACACTATTGGGATGGCCTCAGGGATGGCGGTTTCTCTTAATTTGTACGATTTTGGATGATGGAATGGGCAGAATTCCCATGGATTGGTAGGCACAGTCCTAATGTGTGGCTCCAGGGGCCCCAGCCTGGAGGGTGTGTGGCCCATCACTTTGAGGACAGAGGTCTGAAAACACAAACTCAGCTTAGTTTTGGGGACGTAGGTATGGCAGGACCGATCTACAAATCATGAGTAGAAATCTTCAGGATATGAAGAAAGTGCGAATCTGAGGCGCTTGCTCAGGCTTTTGACTCTGGATTTTGTATCTGCGGTGGCCGTGGAATGTCGGGGAGGCCTCATGGGCCATGGACGAATCTTCCTCTCTGAGGATTTGGCCCGATTCCCAATTGTTTTTCTTCAATCTGTGGGATGGGAGGACTCCTATCAGTTTTGTTACCTCAGGTGTCCCACCTAAAGAGGAATTGCAAAGCAAAGCCGTGGGGAAGACTGAAGGGATACCCCGAACTATGGTAAAAAATTGGGGACTTGGGGCATGGCAATCCCAATATGCTATCTCTTCATCCAGCCACTGAGAGGCCTTACTTGAGGACTGGGCTCAGGTTGAGAGTCACAATGTGTGTTTGGGACCCATGTGGCACGCGAGCATGGGCGGGGCCTCATGGGCCACTCTGGTTTCAACTACTCTGAACGTTGGACAACATGCCAACCACAAGGTTTCTTGCCATGGGGAAGGAGTTCTGATTTCTGCATCACGTTCAACCCTGGGCAGGGATTGGCGATAAGATCTAGGTTCTGAAGCCTGAAAACCGAGGTTGGGAAGAGATGACGACCTAAGGCCATGGCGGCTCCATGTGCTCAGTGTGTGGCCAGGTGTCTGGGTGGGGCCAATAGGTCCAGGCTCAGGCTGTGTCAGAAAGGTCATTAGTGCCCTGGTCGGCCTATGTATTTGGGGTACAACCAAGGTAGGTGCAGGTTGATCCTCATTTGGGGTTACTGGGTAGCCCCAGAGGGCAATGTTTTTCTTCTGGGTGGCAGGCAGAGTGCTGCATTGTAGTTCTGGATTGCCAAACTGGAGGGCTTGTGGGCCAGTAGTCTGAGGACAGAACTCTGAGAGCACAAGCTAGGCTTAGGTTTCTGAGTGAGGACATGGCAGGCACAATCTACAGACCTGAATCGAGACCTCGTGATCTGAAGTCAGGGCGAGGATCAAACGATCGCTCAGTATGGAGTTTCTGTCCCTGATGGCTATTCATGAAGAGGGGGCATCACGAGGCCATGGTGGTTTTCCCACGATGGGAGTTTTGAGTAACCCCAAACTTCAAAGAGTCTTCTGCAGGACAATTGAGACCTGTTGTTTGGCTCCAGGCCAATGATTCTGAGCAGGGTTTTAAGGATGGATGGATGGGGAGCCCACCTCGCATTCCAATTGTCTCCTAGCAATAAGACATTTTAGATCTGCTGGGTCTGGGGGAGCAACCGAGGAGGCTGAGTTGAAATGGACTCTCCTGCGGATGGGTCTTAATGTGCTTTTGTGTCTAAGGACACCTTGGAATGGGGCCCTGAAGGATTCTCCTACACAGAGGCTTTGACACAGCTCCAACGTGCAAGTTTCCCAAGTGTAGACGAGATGTTTTCTGATGGGTGAGTCAAGAAACAGCCATATGCTGGTTTTGAAATCCAGGCCTCTGAGGAGAGATGCCTGGAAAACAAAGCAATAAATCTGATTAGTGCCTAGGGACCCCGTCTTTCCTTTTTACCTTTGGGGAGATCTGTCTATGGGTCTCTGTGCAGGTAGGTGCTCAGATGGGCTCAGATTGCCCCTGTATTTCCTGGGAAGCCGGCACTAGTGCGATGGATCAGGGTCTTTGGAGGTTTATCCTATTAGAAGGGTTGTGGCCATTGGAATGGGCACACACAATTCCCTTGGAGAGGGCAAGTACAGTCCTCAGGTTTGGCTCCAGGGGCCTGAGCCTGTAGGTTGTGTAGGCCAGGGCTGTTTGGACAGTTGTCTGAAAACACAACCTCGGCTTATGTTTCGGGTCATAGGTATGGCAGGACTGATCTAGAGACCATGAGGAGATCACTTCGGGATTTGAAAAAGGGCGAGTGTGAGGCTCTTGCTCAAGGTTTTGTCTCTGGATATCGTGTCACTCATGGTGGTGAAATTTCTGGGTGACTTCCTGGGAAATGGACGAGTCTTATTCTCTGGTGGTTTGGCCCCGTCCAAAGGGTCATATGAAGAAAGAGCGTGTCTGAGGCGCTTGCTCAGGCTTTTGTCTCTGGATTTTGTATCAACAATGGCCGTGGAATGTGGGGAGGCCTCATGAGCCTTTGACAAATCTTCCTCTCTGTGGATTTGGCCTGGTTCCAATTGTTTTTCGTCAATCTGTGGGATGGGAGGTCTCCTTTCAAGTTTATTCCCTCAGGTGTCCGAACAAAAGAGGAATTCCAAAGCAGAGCCCTGGGGAAGAGTGAAGGGACAACCCAATCGGTGGTTAAAAATTGGGGACTAGGCGCATGGCAGGCCCAATATGCTGTCTCTTCATCCAGCCACTGAGAGGCCTTACTTGAGCTTGGGCTCAGGCTGAGGGTCACAATGTGTGTTTGTGACCAATGTGGCCCGTGAACCTGGGCGGGGCCTCATGGCCCAACTGGTTTCAACTACACTGAACTTTGGACAATGTGCCAAACACAAGGTCTATTGCCATGGGGAAGATGTTCTGATTTCTGCACATTTACAACGCTGGGCAGAGGTTGGAGATAAGGTCTAGGTCCTGAAGCCTGAAAAACCGCAGTTGGGAAGAGATGACGACCTAAGGCCATGGCGGGTCTGATATGCTCAGTGTGGGGTCAGCTGCCTGGGTGTTGGTCAGGAGTTTCTGGCTCAGGTTGTGTCAGACAGTGCATTAGTGCATAGGTTAGACTATATAATTTGGGTACAGTCGAGTGCCGTGTAGGTTTATCCTCATTTGAGGTGCCTGGGCTGCTCATTGGGCAAGATATTTTTTCTAGAGGTCAGGCAGAGTACTGCATTGTGGGTCCCGAATTGCCAAACTTGAGGGCTTCTAGGCCACGAGTGTGAGGACAGAAGTCTGAGAACACAAGCTAGACTTGGGCTTCAGGCCGAGGGCACGGCAGGTACCCCCTGCAGATCGGAACCAATATCTCAAGCATCTGAAGTCACGGCGAGGATCAGAGGTTGGCTCAGGTTGGAGTTTCTGTGTATGACTGACCCTTCATGAACGGAGCGGAATCTCAAGGCCATAGAGGTATTCCCACGTTGGGCGTTGTGGGATGCCCTCTTCAAGGATTCCTTCTGCGGGACATTTGTGACTTGTTGAGAAGATCCAGGACATCCCATATGGAATGACTCCAGAGCACCGTTCGAGGATGGATGCCAGGGAAGCCCGCCTCGCATTCCAATTGTCTACTAGCAACAATACAGTGAGATCGGATGGCTCTGAAGGAGCAACCTGGGTGGCTGCTTTGAAATGGACTTTTCTGAGGATGGGGCCTAATGTGTTTTGTTTCCATGAGGGCCTTGGAAAGGGGCGGTGGTACTGGGACGCTGAAGTATTCTCCTAAGCTTGTGACATAGTTCCCATGCACAAGTTTCCCTGTGGAGACGAGATTTGTCTGACGGGTGTCTCAGTAAACCCCTTATGCTGGTATTGGAATCCAGGCTTTTGAGGAGACATGCCTGTAAACCTAAGCAATGGATCCGATTATGGCCTAGAGTCCTGTCTGGTTCAATCTTCTTATCTGGGGATATCCATCTATGGAATGAGTGGAGGTGGATGCTCACCTGGTGTCAGACCTCCCTTTTTTGTCCTTGGAGACCTACACTACTGGGATGGCCTCGGGGACTTTGAGAATTCTCATAATTTGTACGATTTTGGAAAATGAAATGGGCAGAATTCCCATGGATTGGGTAGGTCAGTCCTAATGAGTGGCTCCAGTGGCCCCAGCCTGGAGGGTGTGTGGCCCAGGACTTTTAGGACAGAAGTCTGAAAACACAAACTCAGCTTAGGTTTGGGGACGTAGGTATGGCAGGCCCAATTTACAAACCATGAGAAGAACTCTTCAGGATATGAAGAAAGAGCGAGTCTGAGGCACTTGCTCAGGCTTTGGTCTCTGGATTTTGTATCAACAATGGCTGTGGAATGTGGGGAGGCCTCCTGGGCCATGGACGAATCTTCCTCTCTGTGGATTTGGCCCGGTCCCAATTTCTTTCCGTCAATATGTGGGATGGGATGTCTCCTCTCAGGTTTGTTACCTCAGGTGTCCCAATCAAAGAGGAATTCGAAAGCAGAGCCCTGGGGAAGAGTGAAGGGACCACCCAAACTATGGTTAAAAATTGGGGCCTAGGGGCATGGCAGGCCCAATATGCTACTCTTCATCCAGCCACTGAGAGGCCTTACTTGAGGACTGGGCTCAGGCTGAGGGTCACAATGTGTGTTTGTGACCAATATGGCACACGAGCATGGACGGGGCCTCATGGGCCACACTGGTTTCAACTACACTGGACTTTGGAAAACATGCCAATCACAAGATCTCTTGCCATGGGGAAGTTGTTCTGATTTCTGCATCATTGTCAACCATGGGCAGTGGTTGGGGATAAGGTCTAGATTTTGAAGCCTGAAAAAACGCAGTTGGGAAGAGATGACGACCTAAGGCCATGGCGGGTCTGATATGCTCAGTGTGCGGTCAGCTGCCTGAAATTGGTCAGGAGGTTCTGGCTCACGTTGTGTCAGACAGTGCATTAGTGCCCAGGTTAGACTATAAAAATTTGGGTACAGTCGAGTGCCGTGTAGGTTTATCCTCATTTGAGGAGCCTGGGCAGCTCATTAGGCAAGATATTTTTTCTAGAGGGCAGGCAGAGTGCTGCATTATGGGTCTGGAATTGCCAAAATTGAAAGCTTCTGGGACACGAGTGTGAGGACAGAAGTCTGAAAACACAAGCTAGACTTGGGCTTCAGGCCGAGGGCACGGCAGGTACCCACTGCAGATCTGAACAAATATCTCAAGCATCTGAAGTCACCGCGAGGATCAGACGTTGGCCCATATTGGAGTTTTGGTGCATGTTGACCCTTCATGAACGGAGCAGAATCTCAAGGCCATGGAGCTTTTCCCACGTGGGAGTTTGGATGCCCCCTTCAAGGATTCCTTCTGCGGGACAAATGAGTTCTGTTGGGCAGCTCCAGGACAACCCATATGGAATGACTCCAGAGCACCATTGGAGGATGGATGCCAGGGAAGCCCGCCTCGCATTCCAATTGTCTCCTAGCAACAATACAGTTGAGATCGATGGCTCTGCAGGAGCAACCGGGGTGGCTGAGTTGAAATGGACTTTCCTGAGGATGGGACCTAATGTGTGTTTGTGTCCATGAGGGCCTAGGAATGGGGCGGTGGTAACGGGACACTGAGTATTCTCCTAAGCTTTTGACATAGCTCCCATGCACAAGTTTCCTTGTGGAGACGAGATTTGTTCTGATGGGTGCCTCAGGAAACCCCTTATGCTGGTATTGGAATCCAGGCTTTTGAGGAGACATGCCTGTAAACCAAAGCAATGGAATCGATTATGGCCTAGAGTCCTGTCTGGTTCAATCGTCTTATCTGGGGATATCCATCTATGGAATGAGTGGAGGTAGATGCTCACCTGGTGTCAAACAGCCCTTGTTTGTCCCCGGAGACCTACACTATTGGGATGGCCTCGGGGACTTTGTAGAGTTCTCCTAATTTGTATGATTTTGGATAATGGAATGGGCAGAATTCCCATGCATTGGGTAGGCACGGTGCTAATGTGTGGCTCCAGTGGCCCCACCTGGGAGGGTGTTTGGCCCAGGACTTTGAGGACAGAAGTCTGAAAACACAAACTCAGCGGAGGTTTGGGGACTTAAGTGTGGCAGGCCCAATCTACAAAACATGAGAAGAACTCTTCAGGATATGCAGAAAGAGCGAGTCTGAGGCATTTGCTCAGGCTTTTGTCTCTGGATTTTGTATCAACGATGGCCGCGGAATGTGGGGGGGCCTCCTGGGCCATGGATGAATTTTCCTCTCTGTGGATTTGAAATGGTCCCAATTGTTTTTCGTCAATCTGTGGGATGTGAGGTCTCCTTTCAGGTTTATTACCTCAGGTGTCTGAACAAAAGAGGAATTCCAAAGCAGAGCTCTGGGGAGGCATGAAGGAACAACTGAAACTTTTGTTAAAAATTGGGGTTAGGGGCATGGCAGGCCCAATATGCTGTCTCTTCATCCAGCCACTTAGAGGCCTTACTTGAGGACTGGGCTCAGGCTGAGGGTCACAATGTGTGTTTGTGACAAATGTGGCCCGCGAGCATGGGCGGGGCCTCATGGGCCACACTGGTTTTAACTGCACTGGACTTTGGACAACATACCAATCACAAGGTCTCTTGCCATGGGGAAGGTGTTCTGATTTCTGCATCATTTTCAACCCTGGGCAGTGGTTGGAGATAAGGTCTCGGTTCTGAAGCCTGAAAACCGCAGTTGGGAAGAGATGACGACCTAAGGCCATGGAGGGTCTGATATGCTCAGTGTGCGGTCAGTTGCATGTGTTTTGTTCCAGAGGTTCTGACTCAGGTTGTATCAGGCAGTGCATTAGTGCCCAGGTTAGAGTATATAATTTGGGTATAGTCGAGTGCCGTGTAGGTTTATCCTCATTTGAGGTGCCTGGGCAGCTCATTAGGCAAGATATTTTTTCTAGAGGGCAGACAGAGTGCTGCATTGTGGGTCCGGAATTGCCAAACTTGAGGGATTCTGGGCCAGGAGTGTGAGGACAGAAGTCTGAGAACACAAGCTAGACCAGAGCTATTCAGGCCGAGGGCACGGCAGGTACCCCCTGCAGATCTGAACCAATATCTCAAGCATCTGAAGTCACGGCGATATCAGACGTTGGCTCATATTGGAGTTTCGGTGCATGACTGCCCCTTCATGAACGGAGCGGAATCTCAAGGCCATGGAGGTTTTCCCACGTTGGGAGTTGTGGGATGCCCCCTTCAATGATTCCTTCTGCGGGACAATTGAGACCTGTTGGGCAGCTCCAGGACATCCCATATGGAATGACTCCAGAGCACCGTTGGAGGATGGAAGCCAGGGAAGCCCGCCTCGCATTCCAATTGTCTCCTAGCCACAATTGAGTTGAGATCGAATGGCTCTGCGGGAGCAACCGGAGTGGCTGCGTTGAAATGGACTTTCCTGAGGATGGGGCCTAATGTGTGTTTGTGTCCATGAGGGCCTTGGAATGGGTCGGTGGCACCGGGACCCTGAAGTATTCTCCTAAGCTTTTGACGTTGATCCCATTCACAAGTTTCCTTGTGGAGACAAAATTTGTTCTGATGGGTGCCTCAGGAAACCCCCTATGCTGGTATTGGAATCCAGGCCTTTGAGGAGACATGCTTGTAAACCAAAGTAATGGATCCTATTATGGCCTAGGGTCCTGTCTGGTTCAATCTTCTTCTCTGGGGATATCCATCTATGGAATGTGTGGAGGTAGATGCTCACCTGGTGTCAGACCACCATTGTTTGACCCCGGAGACCTACACTATGGGGATGGCCTCGGGGACATTTGAGAGTTCTCCTAATTTGTACGATTTGGGACAATCGATTGGGCAGAATTCCCATGGATTGGGTAGGCACAGTCCTAATGTGTGGCTCCAGGGGGCCCCGCCTGGAGGGTGTGTGGCCCAGGACTTTGAGGACAGAAGTCTGAAAACACAAACTCAGCTTAGGTTTGGGGACGTTGGTATGGCAGGGCCAAGCTACAAACCATGAGAAGAACTCTTCAGGATATGAAGAAAGAGCGAGTCTGAGGCACTTGCTCAGGCTTTTGTCACTGGATTTTGTATCAACGATGGCCGTGGAATATGGGGAGGCCTCATGGGTCATGGACGAATCTTCCTCTCTGTGGATTTGGACCGGTCCCAATTGCTTTTCGTCAATCTGTGGGATGTGAGGTCTTTCAGGTTTATTACTTCAGGTGTCTGAACAAAAGAGGAATTCCAAAGCAGAGCCCTGGGGAAGCATGAAGGAACAACCCAAACTATGGTTAAAAATTGGGGCCTAGGGGCATGGCAGGCCCAATATGCTGTCTCTTCATCCAGCCACTTAGAGGCCTTACTTGAGGACTGTGCTCAGGCTGAGGGTCACAATGTGTGTTTGTGACCAATGTGGCCCGAGAGCATGGGCGGTGCCTCATGGGCCACACTGGTTTCAACTACAGTGGACTTTGGACAACATGTCAATCATACGGTCTCTTGCGATGGGGAAGGTGTTCTGATTTCTGCATCATTTTCAACCCTGGGCAGTGGTTGGAGATAAGGCCTACGTTCTGAACCTGAAAAACCGCAGTTGGGAAGAGATGACGACCTAAGGCCATGGCGGGTCTGATATGCTCAGTGTGCAGTCAGCTGCCTGGGTTTGGTCAGGTGGTTCCGGCACAGGTTGTCAGAGAGTGCATTAGTGCCCAGGTTAGAGTATATAATTTGGGTATAGTCGAGTGCCGTGTAGGTTTATCCTCATTTGAGGTGCCTGGGTTGCTCATTAGGCATGATATTTTTTCTAGAGGGCAAGCAGATTGCTGCATTGTGGGTCCGGAATTGCCAAACTTGAGGGCTTCTGGGCCCGGAGTGTGAGGACAGAAGTCTGAGAACACAAGCTAGACTTGGGCCTCAGGCCGAGGGAACGGAAGGTACCACCTGCCGATCTGAACCAATATCTCAAGCATCCGAAGTCATGGCGAGGATCAGACCCTGGCTCAGGTTGAAGTTTGTGTGCATGACTGCCCCTTCATAAACGGAGCGGAATCTCAAGGCCATGGAGGTTTTCCCACGTTGGGAGTTGTGAATGCCCCCTTCAAAAATTCCTTCTGCGGGACAACTGAGACCTGTTGGGCAGCTCCAGGACATCCCATATGGAATGACTCCAGAGCACCGTTGGAGGAAACATGCCAGGGAAGCCCGCCTCGCATTACAATTGTCTCCTAGCAACAAGACAGTTGAGATCGGAAGGCTCTGCGGGAGCAACCGGGGTGGCTGAGTTGAAATTGACTTTCCTGACGGTGGGGTCTAATGTGTGTTTGTGTCCATGAGGGCCTTGGAATGGGGTGGTGGCACCGGGACCCTGAAGTATTCTCCTAAGCTTTTGACATAGCTCCCATGCACAAGTTTCCTTGTGGAGACGAAATTTGTTCTGATGGGTGCCTCAGTAAACCCCTTATGCTGGTATTGGAATCCAGGCTTTTGAGGAGACATGCCTGTAAACCAATGCAATGGATCCGATTATGTCCTAGAGAACTGTCTGGTTCAATCTTCTTATCTGGGGATATCCATCTATGGAATGAGTGGAGGTAGATGCTCACCTGGTGTCAGATCGCCCTTGTTTGTTTCCGGAGACCTACACTATTGGGATAGCCTCGGGGACTTTGGAGAGCTTCTAATTTGTACGATTTTGGACAATGGCATGGGTGGAATTGCCATGGATTGGGTAGGCACAGTCCTAATGTGTGGCTCCATGGGCCCCAGCCTGGAGGGAGTGTGGCCCAGGACTTTGAGGACAGAAGTCTGAAAACACAAACTCAGCTTAGGTTTGGGGATGTAGGTATGGCAGGCCCAATCTAAAAACCATGAGAAGAACTCTTCAGGATATGAAGAACGAGCGAGTCTGAGGCACTTGCTCAGGCTTTTGATCTGGATTTTGTATCAACGATGGCCGTGGAATGTGGGGGCGCCTCATGGGTCATGGATGAATCTTCCTCTCTGTGGATTTGAACCGTTCCCAATTGTTTTTCGTCAATCTGTGGGATGTGAGGTCTCCTTTCAGGTTTATTACCTCAGGTGTCTGAACAAAAGAAGAATTCCAAAGCAGAGCCCTGGGGAAGCATGAAGGAACAACCCAAACTATGGTTAAAAATTGGGGCCTAGGTGCATGGCAGGCCCAATATGCTGTCTCTTCATCCAGCAACTTAGAGGCCTTACTTGAGGACTGTGCTCAGGCTGAGGGTCACAATGTGTGTTTGTGACCAATGTGGCCCGAGAGCATGGGCGGTGCCTCATGGGCCACACTGGTTTCAACTACACTGGACTTTGGACAACATGTCAATCATACGGTCTCTTGCCATGGGGAAAGTGTTCTGATTTCTGCATCATTTTCATACCTGGGCAGTAGTTGGAGATAAGGCCTAGGTTCTGAACCTGAAAAACCGCAGTTGGGAAGAGATGACGACCTAAGGCCATGGCGGGTCTGATATGCTCAGTGTGCAGTCAGCTGCCTGGGTGATGGTCAGGTGTTTCCAGCTCAGGTTGTCAGACAGTGCATTAGTGCCCAGGTTAGATTATATAATTTGGGTATAGTCGAGTGCCGTGTAGGTTTATCCTCATTTGAGGTGCCTGGGCTGCTCATTAGGCATGATATTTTTTCTAGAGGGCAGGCAGATTGCTGCATTGTCGGTCCGGAATTGCCAAACTTGAGGGCTTCTGGGCCAGGAGTGTGAGGACCGAAGTTTGAGAAGACAAGCTAGACTTGGGCTTCAGGCCGAGGGCACGGCAGGTACCCCCTGCAGATCTGAACCAATATCTCAAGCATCCGAAGTCATGGCGAGGATCAGACCTTGGCTCAGGTTGGAGTTTGTGTGCATGACTGCCCCTTCATAAACGGAGCGGAATCTCAAGGCCATGGAGGGTTTCCCACGTTGGGAGTTGTGGGATGCCCCCTTCAAAAATTCCTTCTGCGGGACAACTGAGACCTGTTGGGCAGCTCCAGGACATCCCATATGGAATGACTCCAGAGCACCGTTGGAGGATGTATGCCAGGGAAGCCCACCTCGCATTACAATTGTCTCCTAGCAACAAGACAGTTGAGATCGGATGGCTCTGCGGGAGCAACTGGGGTGTGGCAGAGTTGAAATTGACTTTCCTGACGGTGGGGTCTAATGTGTGTTTGTGTCCATGAGGGCCTTGGAATGGGGTGGTGGCACCGGGACCCTGAAGTATTCTCCTAAGCTTTTGACATAGCTCCCATGCACAAGTTTCCTTGTGGAGACGAAATTTGTTCTGATGGGTGCCTCAGTAAACCCCTTATGCTGGTATTGGAATCCAGGCTTTTGACGAGACATGCCTGTAAACCAAAGCAATGGATCCGATTATGGCCTAGGGTCCTGTTTGGTTCAATCTTCTTATCTGGGGATATCTATCTATGGAATGAGTGCAGGTAGATGCTCACCTGGTGTCAGACCACCCTTGTTTGTCCCCGGAGACCTACACTATTGGGATGGCCTCGGGACTTTGGAGAGTTCTCCTAATTTGTACGTTTTTGGACAATGGAATGCGTGGAATTGCCATGGATTGGGTAGGCACAGTCCTAATGTGTGGCTCCAGGGGCCCCAGCCTGGAGGGAGTGTGGCCCAGGACTTTGAGGACAGAAGTCTGAAAACACAAACTCAGATTAAGTTTGGGGACGTAGGTATGGCAGGTCCAATCTAAAAACCATAGAAGAACTCTTCAGGATATGAAGAACGAGCGAGTCTGAGGCACTTGCTCAGGCTTTTGATCTGGACGTTGTATCAACGATGGCCGTGGAATGTGGGGGGGCCTCATGGGCCATGAATGAATCTTCCTCTCTGTGGATTAGAACCGTTCCCAATTGTTTTTCGTCAAGCTGTTGGATGGGAGGTCTCCTTTCAGGTTTATTACCTCAGGTGTCTGAACAAAAGAGGAATTCCAAAGCAGAGCCCTGGGGAAGCATGAAGGAACAACCCAAACTATGGTTAAAAATTGGGGCCTAGGGGCATGGCAGGCCCAATATGCTGTCTCTTCATCCAGCCACTTAGAGGCCTTATTTGAGGACTGTGCTCAGGCTGAGGGTCACAATGTGTGTTTGTGACCAATGTGGCCCGAGAGCATGGGCGGGGCCTCATGTGCCACACTGGTTTCAACTACACTGGACTTTGGAAAACATGCCAATCACAAGGTCTCATGACATGGGGAAGGTGTTCTGATTTCTGCATCATTTTCAACCCTGGGCAGTGGTTGGAGATAAGGCCTAGGTTCTGAACCTGAAAAACCACAGTTGGGAAGTAATGACGACCTAAGGCCATGGCGGGTCTGATATGCTCAGTGTACGGTCAGCTTCCTGGGTGTTATTCAGGAGTTTCTGGCTCAGGTTGTGTCAGACAGTGCATTAGTGCCCAGGTTAGTCTATATAATTTGGGTAGAGTCGAGTGCTGTGAAGTTTTATCCTTATTTGAGGTGCCTGGGCAGCTCATTAGGCAAGATATTTTTTCTAGAGGGCAGGAAGAGTGCTGCATTGTGGGTCCGGAATTGCCAAACGTGAGGGCTCAGGGCCACGAGTGTGAGGACAGAAGTCTGAGAAACAAGCTAGACCAGGGCTTCAGGCCGAGGGCACGGCAGGTACCCCCTGCTGATCTGAACCAATATCTCAAGCATCTGAAGTCACGAGGAGGAACATACGTTGGCTCAGGTTGAAGTTTCTGTGCATGACAGCCCCTTCATGAACAGAGAGGAATCTGAAGGCCATGGAGGATTTCCCACGTTGGGAGTTGTGTGATGCCCCCTACAAGGATTCCTTCTGCGGGACAATTGAGACCTGTTGGGCAGCTCCAAAACATCCCATAGGGAATGACTCCAAGGCACCGTTGGAGGATGGATGCCAGGGAAGCCCGCCTCGCATTCCAATTGTCTCCTAGCATCAAGAGAGTTGAGATCGGATGGCACTGCGAGAACAACCGGGGTGGCTAAGTGAAATGGAATTACCTAAGCATGGGGCCTAATGTGTGTTTGTGTCCATGAGGACCTTGGAATGGAGCGGTGGCACCGGGATTCTGAAGTATTCTCCTAAGATTTTGACATAAGTCCCATACACAAGTTTCCTCGTGGAGACGAGATTTTTTCTGATAGGTGCCTCAGGAAACTCCCTATACTGGTATTGGAATCCAGGCTTTTGAGGAGACATGCCTGTAAACCAAAGCAATGGATCCGATTATGGCCTAGGGTCCTGTCTGGTACCATATCCTTCTCTGGGGACATCCATCTATGGTATGAGTGGAGGTAGATGCTCAGCTGGTGTCAGACCGCCCTTGTTTGTCCACTGAGACGTACATATTGGTATGGCCTCGGAGACTTTGGAGGGTTCTCCGAATTTGTACAACTTTGGACAATGGAATGGGCAGAATTCCCAATAATGGGGTAGGCACAGTCCTAATGTGTGACTCCATGGTCCCCAGCCTGGAGGATGTGTGGCCCAAGACTTTGAGGACAGAAGTCTGAAAACACAAACTCAGCTTAGGTTTGGGGACGTAGGTATGGCAGACCCAATCTACAAACCATGAGAAGAACTCTTCAGGATATGAAGAAAGAGCGAGTCTGAGGCTCTTGCTCAGGCTTTGGTCTCTGGATTTTGTGTCAACGATGGCCATGGAATGTGGGGAGACCTCATGGGCCATGGACGAATCTTCCTCTCTGTGGATTTGGCCCGGTCCCAATTGTTTTTCGTCAATCTGTGGGATGGGAGGTCTCCTTTCAGGTTTGTTACCTCAGGTTTCCCAACCAAAGAGGAATTCCAAAGCAGAGCCCTGGGGAAGAGTGAAGGGACAACCCAAATTATGGGTAAAATTTGGGGCCTAGGGGCATGGCAGTCCCCATATGCTATCTCTTCATCCAGCAACTGAGAGGCCTTACTTGAGGACTGGGCTCAGGCTGAGGGTCACAATGTGTTTTTGTGACCAATATGGCCCGCGAGCTTGTGCGGGGCCTCATGGGCCACACTGGTTTCAACTACACTGAACTTTGGAAAACATGCCAATCACAAGGACTCTTGCCATGGGAAGGAGTTCTTATTTCTTCATCATTTTCAACCCTGGGTAGTGGTTGGAGATAAGGTCTAGGTTCTGAATCCTGAAAACCGCAGTTGGCAAGAGATGATGTCCTAAGGCCATGGTGGGTCTGATGTGCTCAGTGTGTGGTCAGCTGCCTGGTTTTTGGTCAGGAGGTTCGGGCTCAGGTTGTGTCAGACAGTGCATTTGTGCGCAGGTTAGACTATATTATTTGGGTACAGTCGAGTGCCGTGTAGGTTGATCCTCATTTGAGGAGCCTGGGAAGCTCATTAGGCAAGATATTTTTTCTAGAGGGCAGGCAGAGTGCTGCATTCTGGGTCGGGAATTGCCAAACTTGAGGGCTTTTGGGCCAGTAGTGAGAGGACAGAAGTCTGAGAACACAAGCTAGACTTGGCTTAACGAGGGCAAGGCAGGTACCCCCTGCACATCTGAACTAATATCTCATGCATCTGAAGTCACGGCGAGGATCAGACGTTGGCTCAGGTTGTAGTTGCTGTGCATGACTGCCCCTTCATGAACGGAGAGGTATCCCAAGGCCATGGAGGTTTTCCCACGTTGGGAGTTGTGGGTTGCCCCTTTCAAGGATTCCTTCTGCGGAACAATTGAGACCTGTTGGCAGCTCCAACACATCCAATATGGAATGACTCCAGAGCACCGTTCGAGGATGGATGCCAGGGAAGCCCGCTTCGCATTCCAATTGTCTACTAGCAACAAGACAGTTGAGATCAGATGGCTCTGCGGGAGCAACCGGGGTGGCTGAGTTGAAATGGACTTTCCTGAATATGGGGCCTAATGTGTGTTTGTGACCATTAGGACCTTGGAATGGGGCGGTGGCACCAGGACTCTGAAGTATTCTCCTAAGATTTTGACATAGGTCCCATGCACAAGTTTCCTCATGGAGACGAGATGTTTTCTGATGGGTGCCTCAGGAAACGCCCTATGCTGGTATTGGAATCCAGGTTTTTCAGGAGACATGCCTGTAAACCAAAGCAATGGATCCGATTATGGCCTAGGGTCCTGTCTGGTTCCATCTCCTTCTCTTGGGACATCCATCTATGGTCTGAGTGGAGGTAGATGCTCAGGTGGTGTCAGACCGCCCTTGTTTGTCCACAGAGACCTACATATTGGGATGGCCTCGGAGACTTTGGAGGGCTCTCCTAATTTATAAAATTTTCGACAATGGAATGGGCAGAATTCCCATGCATGGGGTAGGCACAGTCCTAATGTTTGGTTCCAGGGGACCCAGCCTGGAGGGTGTGTGGCCCAGGACTTTGAGGACAGAAGTCTGAAAACACAAACTCAGCTTAGGTTTGGGGACGTAGGTATGGCAGGCCCAAATACAAACCATGAGAAGAACTCTTCAGGATATGAAGAAAGAGCGAGTCTGAGGCGCTTGCTCAAGTTTGGTCTCTGGATTTTGTGTCAACGATGGCCGTGGAATGAGGGGAGGCCTCATGGGCCATGGACGAATCTTCCTCTCTGTGGATTTGGCCCAGTCCCAATTGTTTTTCGTCAACTGTGGAATGGATGGTCTCCTTTCAGGTTTGTTAACTCAGGTGTCGCAACCAAAGAGGAATTCCAAAGCAGAGTCCTGGGGAAGAGTGAAGGGACAACCCAAACTATGGTTAAAATTTGGGGCCTAGGGGCATGGCAGGCCCCATATGCTGTCTCTTCATCCAGCCACTTAGAGGCCTTACTTGAGGACTGGGTTCAGGCTGAGGGTCACAATGTGTGTTTGTGACAAATGTGGCTCAGAAGCATGGGCGGGGCCTCATGGGCCACACTGGTTTCAACTACACAGAACTTTGGACAACAGGCCAAACACAAGGTCTCTTGGCATGGGGAAGGTGTTCTGATTTCTGCATCATTTTCAACCTTGGGCAGTGGTTGGAGAAAAGGCCTAGGTTCGGAAGCCTGAAAACCGCAGTTGGGAAGAGATGATGACCTTAGGCCATGGTGGGTCTAATGTGCTCAGTGTGCGGTCAGCTGCCTGGTTGTTAGTCAGGAGGTTCGGGCTCAGGTTGTGTCAGACAGTGCATTAGTGCCCAGGTAGACTCTATAATTTGGGTACAGTCGAGTGCCGTGTAGGTTGATCCTCATTTGTGGTGCCTGGGCAGCTCATTAGGCAAGATATTTTTTTCTAGAGGGCAGGCAGAGTGCTGAATGTGGGTCCGGAATTGCCAAACTGGAGGGCTTCTGGGCCAGTAGTGTGAGGACAGAAGTCTGAGAACACAAGCTAGACTTGGGCTTCAGGCTGCGGGCAAGGCAGGTACCCCTACACCTCTGAACTAATATCTCATGCATCTAGAGTCACGGCGATAATCAGACGTTGGCTCAGGTTGTAGTTTCTGTGCATGACTGCCCCTTCATGAACGGAGAGGAATGTCAAGGCCATGGAGGTTTTCCCACGTTGGGAGTTGTGGGATACCTCCTCAAGTTTTCCTTCTGTGGGACAATGGAGACCTGTTGGGCAGCTCTAAATCATTCCATATGGAATGACTCCAGAGCACCGTTCGAGGATGGATCCAGGGAAGCCCGCCTCGCATTCCAATTGTCTCCTAGCAACAAGACAGTTGAGAATGGATGGCTCTGCGGGAGCACCCGTGGTGGCTGATTTGAAATGGAATATACTGAGCATGGAACTATTGTGTGTTTCTGTCCATGAGGACCTTGGAATGGGGCGGTGGCACCGGGGATATCAAGTATTCTCCTAAGATTTTTACATAGGTCCCATGCACAAGTTTCCTCGTGGAGACGAGATTTTTTCTGATGGGTGCCTCAGGAAACCCCATATGTTGTTATTGGAATCCAGGATTTTGAGGAGACATGCCTGTAAACCAAAGCAATGGATCCGATTATGGCCTAGGGTCCTGTCTGGTTCCATCTCCTTCTCTGGGGACATCCATCTATGGTATGAGTGGAGGTAGATCCTCAGCTGGGGGCAGACCGCCCTTGTTTGTTTACAGAGACCTAGATATTGGGATGGCCTCAGGGACTTTGGAGGGTTCACCTAATTTGTCCAATTTTGGACAATCGAATGGGCAGAATTTCCATGCATGGGGTAGGCACAGTCCTAATGTGTGGCTCTAGGGGCCCCAGCCTGGAGGGTGTGTGGCCCAGGACTTTGAGGACAGAAGTCTGAAAACACAAACTCAGCTTAGGTTTGGGTACGTAGTTATGGCAGGACAATCTACAAACCATGAGAAGAACTCTTCAGGATATGAAGAAAGATCGAGTCTGAGGTGCTTGCTCAGGCTTTGGTCTCTGGATTTTGTGTCAACAATGGCCATGGAATGTGGTGAAGATCAAGGGTCATGGAAGAAACTTCCTTTCTGTGGATTTGGCCCTGTCCCAATTGTTTTTCATCAATCAGTGGGATGGGAGGTCTCCTTTCAGGTTTGTTACCTCAGGTGTCCCAACCAAAGAGGAATTCCAAAGCAGAGCCCTGGGGAAGAGTGAAGGGACAACCCAAATTATGGTTCAAATTTGGGGCCTAGGGGCATGGCAGGCCCCATATGCTGTCTCTTCATTCAGCCACTGAGAGGACTTAATTGAGGACTGGGCTCAGGCTGAGGGTCACAATGTGTGTTTGTGACCAATGTGGCACGCGAGCATGGGCGGGGCCTAATGGGCCACACTGGTTTCATCTACACTGCACTTTGGACAACATGCCAATCACAAGGTCTCTTGCCATGGGGAAGGAGTTCTGATTTCTGCATCATTTTCAACCCTGGGCAGTGGTTGGAGATAAGGTCTAGGTTCAAAAGCCTGAAAACCGCAGTTTGGAAGAGATGATGACCTAAGGTCATGGTGGGTCTGATGTGCTCAGTGTGAGGTCAGCTGCCTTTTTGTTGGTCAGGAGGTTCGGGCTCAGGTTGTGTCAGACAGTGCATTAGTGCCCAGGTAGACTCTATAATTTGGGTACAGTCGAGTGCCGTGTAGGTTGATCCTCATTTGAGGTGCCTGGGCAGCTCATTAGGCAAGATATTTTTTCTAGAAGGCAGGCAGAGTGCTGCATTGTGGGTCCGGAATTGCCAAACTTGAGGGCTTCTGGGCCAGTAGTGTGAGGATAGAAGTCTGAGAACACAAGCTAGACTTGGGCTTCAGCCCGAGGGCAAGGCAGGTACCCCCTGCACATCTGAACCAATATCTCATGCATCTGAAGTCACGGCGAGGATCAGATGTTGGCTCAGGATATAGTTTCTGTGCATGACTGCCCCTTCATAAACGGAGAGGAAACTCAAGGCCATGGAGGTTTTCCCACGTTGGGAGTTGTGGGATGCCCCCTCAAGGATTCCTTCTGTGGGACAATTGAGACCTGTCGGGCAGCTCCAACACATCCCATATGGAATGACTCCAGAGCACCGTTCGAGGATGGATGCCAGGGAAGCCCGCCTCGCATTCCAATTGTCTCCTAGCAACAAGACAGTGGAGATCGGATGGCTCTGCGGGAGCAACCGGGGTGGCTGAGTTGAAATGGACTTTCCTGAGCCTGGGGCCTAATGTGTGTTTGTGCCCATGAGGACCTTGGAATGGAGCGGTGGCACCGGGACTCTGAAGTACTCTCCTAAGATTTTGACATAGGTCCCATGCACAAGTTTCCTCGTGGAGACGAGATATTTTCTGATGGGTGCCTCAGGAAACCCCATATGCTGGTATCGGAATCCAGGCTATGAGGAGACATGCCTGTAAACCAAAGCAATGGATCCGATTATGGCCTAGGGTCCTGTCTGGTACCATATCCTTCTCTGGGGACATCCATCTATGGTATGAGTGGACGTAGATACTAAGCAAGTGTCAGACTGCCCTTGTTTGTCCACAGAGACCTAGATATTGGGATGGCCTCGGGGACTTTGGAGGGTTCTCCTAAATTGTCCAATTTTGGACAATGGAATGGGCAGAATTTCCATGCATGGGGTAGGCACAGTCCTAATGTGTGGCTCCAGGGGCCCCAGCCTGGAGGGTGTGTGGCCCAGGACTTTGAGGACAGAAGTCTGAAAACACAAACTCAGCTTAAGTTTGGAGACGTAGGTATGGCAGGCCCAATCTACAAACCATGATAAGAACTCTTCAGGATATGAAGAAAGAGCGAGTCTGAGGCGCTTGCTCAGGCTTTGGTCTCTGGATTTTGTTCAACGATGGCCGTGGAATGTGGGAGGCCTCATGGGCCATGGACGAATCTTCCTCTCTGTGGATTTGGATCGGTCCCAATTGTTTTTCGTCATTCTGTGGGATGGGAGGTCTCCTTTCAGGTTTGTTACCTCAGGTGCCCAACCAAAGAGGAATTCCAAAGCAGAGCCCTGGGGAAGAGTGAAGGGACAACCCAAACTATGGTTCAAATTTGGGGCCTAGGGGCATGGCAGGCCCCATATGCTGTCTCATCATCCAGCCACTGAGAGGCCTTACTTGAGGACTGGGCTCAGGCTGAGGGTTACAATGTGTTTTTGTGACCATTGTGGCGCGCGAGCATGGGCGGGGCCCCATGGGCCACACTGGTTTCATCTACACTGAACTTTGGACAACATGCCAATCACAAGGTCTCTTGCCATGGTGAAGGAGTTCTGATTTCTGCATCATTTTCAAACCTGAGCAGTGGTTGGAGATAAGGTCTAGGTCGGAAGCCTGAAAACCTCTGTTGGGAAGAGATGATGGCCTAAGGCCATGGTGGGTCTGATGTGCTCAGTGTGAGGTCAGCTGCCTGGTTGTTGGTCAGGAGGTTCGGGCTCAGGTTGTGTCAGACAGTGCATTAGTGCCCAGGTTAGACTCTATAATTTGAGTATAGTCGAGTCCCGTGTATGTTGATCCTCATTTGACGTGCCTGGGCAGCTCATTAGGCAAGATATTTTTTCTAGAGGGCTGGCAGAGTGCTGCATTGTGGGTCCGGAATTGCCAAACTTGAGGGCTTCTGGGCCAGTAGTGTGAGGACAGAAGTCTGAGAACACAAGCTAGACTTGGGCTTCAGGCCGAGGGCAAGGCAGGTACCCCCTGCACATCTGAACCAATATCTCATGCTTCTGAAGTCACGGCGAGAATCAGACGTTGGCTCAGGTTGTAGTTTCTGTGCATGACTGCCCCTTCATGAACGGAGAGGAATCTCAAGGCCATGGAGGTTTTCCCACGTTGGGAGGTGTGGGATGCCTTCTTCAAGGATTCCTTCTGCGGGACAATTGAGACATGTTGGCAGCTCCAACACATCCCATATAGAATGACTTCAGAGCACCGTTCGAGGATGGATGCCAGGGAAGCCCGCCTCGCATTCCATTTGTCTCCTAGCAACAAGACAGTTGATATCGGATGGCTCTGCGGGAGCAACCGGGGTGGCTGAGTTGAAATGGACTTTTCTGTGCATGGGGCCTAATGTGTGTTTGTGTCCATGAGGACCTTGGAATGGGGCGGTGGCACCGGGACTCTGAAGTATTCTCCTAATATTTTGACATAGGTCCCATGCACAAGTTTCCTCGTGGAGACGAGATGTTGTCTGATGGGTGCCTCAGGAAACCCCCTATGCTGGTATAGGAATCCATGATTTTGTGGATTCATGCCTGTAAACCAAAGCAATGGATCCGATTATGGCTTCCGGTCCTGTCTGGTTCCATCTCCTTCTCTGGGGACATCCATCTATGGTATGAGTGGAGGTAGATGCTCAGCTGGTGTCAGACCGACCTTGTTTGTCCACAGAGACCTAGTATTGGGATGGCTTCGGGGATTTTGGCGGGTTCTCCTAATTTGTACAATTTTGGACAACGGAATGGGCAGAATTACCATACATGGGGTAGGCACAGTCCTAATGTGTGGCTCCAGGGGCCCCAGCCTGGAGGGTGTGTCCCAGGACTTTGAGGACAGAAGTCTGAAAACACAAACTCAGCTTAGGTTTGGGGACGTAGGTATGGCAGGCCCAATCTACAAACCATGAGAAGAAGTCTTTAGGTTATGAAGAAAGAGCGAGTCTGAGGCGCTTGCTCAGGCTTTGGTCTCTGGTTTTGTTCAACGATGGCCGTGGAATGTGGGAGGCCTCATGGGCCATGGACGAATCTTCCTCTCTGTGGATTTGGATCGGTCCCAATTGTTTTTCGTCAATCTGTGGGATGGGAGGTCTCCTTTCAGGTTTGTTACCTCAGGTGCCCAACCAAAGAGGAATTCCAAAGCAGAGCCCTGGGGTAGAGTGAAGGGACAACCCAAACTATGGTTCAAATTTGGGGCCTAGGGGCATGGCAGGCCCCATATGCTGTCTCATCATCCAGCCACTGAGAGGCCTTACTTGAGGACTGGGCTCAGGCTGAGGGTTACAATGTGTTTTTGTGACCATTGTGGCGCGCGAGCATGGGCGGGGCCCCATGGGCCACACTGGTTTCATCTACACTGAACTTTGGACAACATGCCAATCACAAGGTCTCTTGCCATGGTGAAGGAGTTCTGATTTCTGCATCATTTTCAAACCTGAGCAGTGGTTGGAGATAAGGTCTAGGTCGGAAGCCTGAAAACCTCTGTTGGGAAGAGATGATGGCCTAAGGCCATGGTGGGTCTGATGTGCTCAGTGTGAGGTCAGCTGCCTGGTTGTTGGTCAGGAGGTTCGGGCTCAGGTTGTGTCAGACAGTGCATTAGTGCCCAGGTTAGACTCTATAATTTGAGTATAGTCGAGTCCCGTGTATGTTGATCCTCATTTGACGTGCCTGGGCAGCTCATTAGGCAAGATATTTTTTCTAGAGGGCTGGCAGAGTGCTGCATTGTGGGTCCGGAATTGCCAAACTTGAGGGCTTCTGGGCCAGTAGTGTGAGGACAGAAGTCTGAGAACACAAGCTAGCCTTGGGCTTCAGGCCGAGGGCAAGGCAGGTACCCCCTGCACATCTGAACCAATATCTCATGCTTCTGAAGTCACGGCGAGAATCAGACGTTGGCTCAGGTTGTAGTTTCTGTGCATGACTGCCCCTTCATGAACGGAGAGGAATCTCAAGGCCATGGAGGTTTTCCCACGTTGGGAGGTGTGGGATGCCTTCTTCAAGGATTCCTTCTGCGGGACAATTGAGACATGTTGGCAGCTCCAACACATCCCATATAGAATGACTTCAGAGCACCGTTCGAGGATGGATGCCAGGGAAGCCCGCCTCGCATTCCATTTGTCTCCTAGCAACAAGACAGTTGATATCGGATGGCTCTGCGGGAGCAACCGGGGTGGCTGAGTTGAAATGGACTTTTCTGTGCATGGGGCCTAATGTGTGTTTGTGTCCATGAGGACCTTGGAATGGGGCGGTGGCACCGGGACTCTGAAGTATTCTCCTAATATTTTGACATAGGTCCCATGCACAAGTTTCCTCGTGGAGACGAGATGTTGTCTGATGGGTGCCTCAGGAAACCCCCTATGCTGGTATAGGAATCCATGATTTTGTGGATTCATGCCTGTAAACCAAAGCAATGGATCCGATTATGGCTTCCGGTCCTGTCTGGTTCCATCTCCTTCTCTGGGGACATCCATCTATGGTATGAGTGGAGGTAGATGCTCAGCTGGTGTCAGACCGACCTTGTTTGTCCACAGAGACCTAGTATTGGGATGGCTTCGGGGATTTTGGCGGGTTCTCCTAATTTGTACAATTTTGGACAACGGAATGGGCAGAATTACCATACATGGGGTAGGCACAGTCCTAATGTGTGGCTCCAGGGGCCCCAGCCTGGAGGGTGTGTCCCAGGACTTTGAGGACAGAAGTCTGAAAACACAAACTCAGCTTAGGTTTGGGGACGTAGGTATGGCAGGCCCAATCTACAAACCATGAGAAGAAGTCTTTAGGTTATGAAGAAAGAGCGAGTCTGAGGCGCTTGCTCAGGCTTTGGTCTCTGGATTTTGTTCAACGATGGCCGTGGAATGTGGGAGGCCTCATGGGCCATGGACGAATCTTCCTCTCTGTGGATTTGGATCGGTCCCAATTGTTTTTCGTCAATCTGTGGGATGGGAGGTCTCCTTTCAGGTTTGTTACCTCAGGTGCCCAACCAAAGAGGAATTCCAAAGCAGAGCCCTGGGGAAGAGTGAAGGGACAACCCAAACTATGGTTCAAATTTGGGGCCTAGGGGCATGGCAGGCCCCATATGCTGTCTCATCATCCAGCCACTGAGAGGCCTTACTTGAGGACTGGGCTCAGGCTGAGGGTTACAAGGTGTTTTTGTGACCATTGTGGCGCGCGAGCATGGGCGGGGCCCCATGGGCCACACTGGTTTCATCTACACTGAACTTTGGACAACATGCCAATCACAAGGTCTCTTGCCATGGTGAAGGAGTTCTGATTTCTGCATCATTTTCAAACCTGAGCAGTGGTTGGAGATAAGGTCTAGGTCGGAAGCCTGAAAACCTCTGTTGGGAAGAGATGATGGCCTAAGGCCATGGTGGGTCTGATGTGCTCAGTGTGAGGTCAGCTGCCTGGTTGTTGGTCAGGAGGTTCGGGCTCAGGTTGTGTCAGACAGTGCATTAGTGCCCAGGTTAGACTCTATAATTTGAGTATAGTCGAGTCCCGTGTATGTTGATCCTCATTTGACGTGCCTGGGCAGCTCATTAGGCAAGATATTTTTTCTAGAGGGCTGGCAGAGTGCTGCATTGTGGGTCCGGAATTGCCAAACTTGAGGGCTTCTGGGCCAGTAGTGTGAGGACAGAAGTCTGAGAACACAAGCTAGCCTTGGGCTTCAGGCCGAGGGCAAGGCAGGTACCCCCTGCACATCTGAACCAATATCTCATGCTTCTGAAGTCACGGCGAGAATCAGACGTTGGCTCAGGTTGTAGTTTCTGTGCATGACTGCCCCTTCATGAACGGAGAGGAATCTCAAGGCCATGGAGGTTTTCCCACGTTGGGAGGTGTGGGATGCCTTCTTCAAGGATTCCTTCTGCGGGACAATTGAGACATGTTGGCAGCTCCAACACATCCCATATAGAATGACTTCAGAGCACCGTTCGAGGATGGATGCCAGGGAAGCCCGCCTCGCATTCCAATTGTCTCCTAGCAACAAGACAGTTGATATCGGATGGCTCTGCGGGAGCAACCGGGGTGGCTGAGTTGAAATGGACTTTTCTGTGCATGGGGCCTAATGTGTGTTTGTGTCCATGAGGACCTTGGAATGGGGCGGTGGCACCGGGACTCTGAAGTATTCTCCTAATATTTTGACATAGGTCCCATGCACAAGTTTCCTCGTGGAGACGAGATGTTGTCTGATGGGTGCCTCAGGAAACCCCCTATGCTGGTATAGGAATCCATGATTTTGTGGATTCATGCCTGTAAACCAAAGCAATGGATCCGATTATGGCTTCCGGTCCTGTCTGGTTCCATCTCCTTCTCTGGGGACATCCATCTATGGTATGAGTGGAGGTAGATGCTCAGCTGGTGTCAGACCGACCTTGTTTGTCCACAGAGACCTAGTATTGGGATGGCTTCGGGGATTTTGGCGGGTTCTCCTAATTTGTACAATTTTGGACAACGGAATGGGCAGAATTACCATACATGGGGTAGGCACAGTCCTAATGTGTGGCTCCAGGGGCCCCAGCCTGGAGGGTGTGTCCCAGGACTTTGAGGACAGAAGTCTGAAAACACAAACTCAGCTTAGGTTTGGGGACGTAGGTATGGCAGGCCCAATCTACAAACCATGAGAAGAAGTCTTTAGGTTATGAAGAAAGAGCGAGTCTGAGGCGCTTGCTCAGGCTTTGGTCTCTGGATTTTATGTCAACGATGGCCGTGGAATGAGGGGAGGCCTAATGGGCCATGGACGAATCTTCATCTCTTGGCATTTGGCCCGGTCCCAATTGTTTTTCGTCAATCTGTGGGATGGGAGGTCTTCTTTCAGGTTTGTTACCTCAGGTGTCCCAACCAAAGAGGAATTCCAAAGCAGAGCCCAGGGGAAGAGTGAGGGGACAACCAAAACTATGGTTAAAATTTGGGGCCTAGGGGCAGGGCAGGCCCAATATGCTGTCTCTTCATCCAGCCACTGAGAGGCCTTACTTGAGGACTGGGCTCCGGCTGAGGGTCACAATGTGTTTGTGACCAATGTGGCCCGCGAGCATGGGCGAGGCCTCATGAGCCACACTGGTTTCAACTACACTGGTCTTTGGAAATCATGCCAATCACAAGGTCTCTTGCCATGGGGAAGGTGTTCTGATTTCTGCATCTTTTTCAACGCTGAGAAGTGGTTGGAGATAAGGCCTAGGTTCTGAACCTGAAAAACCGCAGTTGTGATGAGATGATGACCTAAGGCCATGGCGGGTCTGATATGCTCAGTGTGCTGTCAGCTTCCTGGGTGTTATTCAGGAGTTTCTGGCTCAGGTTGTGTCAGACAGTGCTTTAGTGCCCAGGTTAGGCTATAAAATTTGGGTAGAGTCGAGTGCCGTGAAGTTTTATCCTCATTTGAGGTGCCTGGGCAGCTCATTAGTCAAGATATTATTTATAAAGGACGTGCAGAGTGCTGCATTGTGGGTCCGGAATTGCCAAACTTGAGGGCTTCTGGGCCACAGATGTGAGGACAGAAGTCTGAGAACACAAGCTAGACCATGGCTACAGGCCGAGGGCACGGCAGGTACCCCCTGCAGATCTGAACCAATATCTCAAGCATCTGAAGTCACGGCGAGGATCAGACGTTGGCTCAGTTTGGAGTTTCTGTGCATGACTGCCCCTTCATGAACGGAGCAGAAACTCAAGGCCATGGAGGTTTTCCCACGTTGGGAGTTTTGGGATGCCCCCTTCAAGGATTCCTTCTGCGGGACAATTGAGACCTGTTGGGCAGCTCCAGGACATCCCATATGGAATGACTCCAGAGCATCGTTGGAGGATGGATGCCAGGGAAGCCCGCCTCGCATTCCAATTGTCTCCTAGCAACAGGACAGTTGAGATTGGATGGCTCTGCGGGAGCAACCGGGATGGCTGAGTTGAAATGGACTTTCCTGAGTATGGGGCTAATATGTGTTTGTGTCCATGAGGGCCTTGGAATGGGGCGGTGGCACCGGGACCCTGAAGTATTCTCCTAAGCTTTTGACGTAGCTCCCATGCACAAGTTTCCTTGAGGAGACGAGATTTGTTCTGATGGGTGCCTCAGGAAACCCCTTATGCTGGTATTGGAATCCAGGCTTTTGACGAGACATGCCTGAAAACCAAAGCAATGGATCCGATTATGGCCTAGGGTCCTGTCTGGTTCAATCTTCTTCTCTGGGGATATCCATCTATGGAATGAGTGGAGGTAGATGCTCAACTGGTGTTAGACCGCCCTTGTTTGTCCCCGGAGACCTACACTATTGGGATGGCCTCGGGTACTTTGGAGAGTTCTCCTAATTTGTACGATTTTGGACATCGGAATGGGCAGAATTCCCATGGATTTGGTAGGCACAGTCCTAATGTGTGGTTCCAGCGGCCCCAGCCTGGAGGGTGTGTGGCACAGGACTTTGAGGACAGAAGTCTGAAAACACAAACTCAACTTAGGTTTGGGGACGTAGGTATGGCAAGCCCAATCTACAAACCATGAGAAGAACTCTTCAGGATATGAAGAAAGAGCGAGTCTGAGGCACTTGCTCAGGCTTTTGTCTCTGGATTTTGTATCAACGATGGCCGTGGAATGTGGGGAGGCCTCATGGGTCATGGACGAATCTTCCTATGTGGATTTGGACCGGCCCCATTGTTTTCGTCAATCTGTAGGATGGGAGGTCTCCTTTCAGGTTTATTACCTCAGGTGTCTGAAAAAGAGGAATTCCAAAGCAGAACCCTGGGAAAGAGTGAAGGGACAACCCAAATTATGGTTAAAAATTGGGGCCTAGGGGCATGGCAGGCCCCATATGCTGTCTCTTCATCCAGCCACTGAGAGGACTTAATTGAGGACTGGGCTCAGGCTGAGGGTCACAATGTGTGTTTGTGACCAATGTGGCACGCGAGCATGGGCGGGGCCTCATGGACCACACTGGTTTCAACTACACTGAACTTTGGACAACATGCCAATCACAAGGTCTCTTGCCATGGGGAAGGTGTTCTGATTTTTGCATCATTATCAAGCCTTGGCAGTGGTTGGAAATAAGGTCTTGGTTCTGAAGCCTGAAAAACCGCAGTTCTGAAGAGATGACGACCTAAGGCCATGGCGGGTCTGATATTCTCAGTGTACAGTCAGCTGCCTAGTTTTGGTCAGGAGGTTCTGGCTCAGATTGTGTCAGACAGTGCATTAGTGCCCAGGTTATACTATATAATTTGGGTACAGTCGAATGCCGTGTAGGTTTATCCTCATTTGAGGTGCCTGCGCTGCTCATTAGGCAAGATATTTTTCCCAGAGTGCTGGCAGAGTGCTGCATTGTTGGTCCGGAATTGCTAAACTTGAGGGCTTCTGGACCACGAGTATGAGGACAGAAGTCTGAGAACACAAGCCTGATATGGACTTCAGGCTGAGGGCACGGCAGGTACCCCCTGCAGATCTGAACCAATATCTCAAGCATCTGAAGCCACGGCGAGGATCAGACGTTGGCTCAGTTTGGAGTTTCTGTTCATGACTGCCCCTTCATAAACGGAGCGGAATCTCAAGGCCATGGAGGGTTTCCCACGTTGGGAGTTGTGGGATGCCCCCTTCAAGGATTCCTTCTGCGGGACAAATGAGACCTGTTGGGCAGCTCCAGGACATCCCATATGGAATGACTCCAGAGCACCGTTCGAGGATGGATGCCAGGGAAGACCACCTCGAATTCCAATTGTCTCCTATCAACTAGACAGTTGAGATGGGTGGCTCTGCGGAGGCAACCGGGGTGGCTGAGTTGAAATGGACTTTCCTAGGATGGGGCCTAATGTGTGTTTGTGACCATGAGGGCCTTGGAATGGGGCGTTGTTACCGGGACCCTGAAGTATTCTCCTAAGCTTTTGACGTAGCTCCCATGCACAAATTTCCTTGTGGAGACGAGATTTGTTCTGATGGGTGCCTCAGGAAACCCCTTATGCTGGTATTGGAATCCAGGCTTTTGACGAGACATGCCTGAAAACCAAAGCAATGGATCCGATTATGGCCTAGGGTCCTGTCTGGTTCAATCTTCTTCTCCGGGGATATCCATCTATGGAATGAGTGGAGGTAGATGCTCAACTGGTGTTAGACCGCCCTTGTTTGTCCCCGGAGACCTACACTATTGGGATGGCCTCGGGTACTTTGGAGAGTTCTCCTGATTTGTACGATTTTGGACATCGGAATGGGCAGAATTCCCATGGATTTGGTAGGCACAGTCCTAATGTGTGGCTCCAGGGGCCCCAGCGTGGAGGGTGTGTGGCCCAGGACTTTGAGGACAGAAGTCTGAAAACACAAACTCAGCTTAGGTTTTGGGACGTAGGTATGGCAGGCCCAATCTACAAACCATGAGAAGAACTCTTCAGGATATGAAGAAAGAATTAATCTGAGGCGCTTGCTCAGGCTTTTGTCTCTGGATTTTGTATCAACGATGGCCGTGGAATGTGGGGAGGCCTCATGGGTCATGGACGAATCTTCCTCTCTGTGGATTTGGCCCGGCCCCATTGTTTTCATCAATCTGTAGGATGGGAGGTCTCCTTTCAGGTTTATTACCTCAGGTGTCCGAAAAAGAGGAATTCCAAAGCAGAGCCCTGGGAGAGTGAAGGGACAACCCAAATTATGGTAAAAAATTCGGGCCTAGGGGCATGGCAGGCCCAATATGCTGTCTCTTCATCCAGCCACCCAGAGGCCTTACTTGAGAACTGGGCTCAGGCTGAGGGTCACAATGTGTGTTTGTGAACAATGTGGCCCACGAGCATGGGCGGGGCCTCATGGGCCACATTGGTTTCAACTACACTGGACTTTGGACAACATGCCAATCACAAGTTCTCTTGCCTAGGGGAAGGTGATCTGATTTCTGCATCATTTTCAACCCTGGGCAGTTTTTGGAGTTAAGGTCTAGTTTCTGAACCCTGAAAAACCGCATTTGGGAAGAGATGACAACCTAAGGCCATGGAGGGTCTGTTATGCTCAGTGTGCAGTCAGCTGCATGGGGTTTGATCAGGAGGTTCTGGCTCAGATTGTGTCAGACAGTGCATTAGTGCTCAGGTGAGACTCTATATTTTGGGTACAGTCGAATGCCGTGTAGGTTTATCCTCATTTGAGGTGTCTTGGCAGCTCATTAGGCAAGATATTTTTGCCGAGGGCATTCAGAGTGCTGCATTGTGGGTCCGGAATTGCCAAACATGACGGCTTCTGAGCCACGAGTGTGAGAACAGAAGTCTGAGAACACAAGCCTGATTTGGGCTTCAGGCCGAGGGCACGGCAGGTACCCCCTGCAGATCTGAACCAATATCTCAAGCATCTGAAGTCAAGGCGATGATCAGACGTTGGCTCTGGTTGGAGTTTCTGTGCATGACTGCCCCTGATGAACGGAGCGGAATCGCAAGGCCATGGAGGTATTCCCACTTTGGGAGTTGTGGGATGCCCCCTTCAAGGATTCCTTCTGCGGTTCCATTGAGACCTGTTGGGCAGCTTCAGTACATCCCATATGGAATGACTCCAGAGTACCATTGGAGGATGGATGCCAGGGAAGCCCGCCTCGCATTCCAATTGTCTCCTAGCAACAAGACAGTTGAGATCGGATGGCTCTGCGGGAGCAACCGGGGTGGCTGAGTTGAAATGGACTTTCATGAGGATGGGGCCTAATGTGTGTTTGTTTCCATGAGGGCCTTGGAATGGGGCGGTGGCACCGGGACCCTGAAGTATTCTCCTAAGCTTTTGACGTAGCTCCTATGCACAAGTTTTCTTGTGGAGACGAGATTTGTTCTGATGGGTGCCTCAGGAAGCCCCCTATGCTGGTATTGGAATCCAGGCTTTTGAGGAGACATGCCTGTAAACCAAAGCAATGGATCCGATTATGGCGTAGGGTCCTGTCTGGTTCAATCTTCTTCTCTGGGGATATCCATCTATGGAATGAGTGGAGATAGATGCTCAGCTGGTGTCAGACCGCCCTTGTTTGTCCCCGAGACCTACACTATTGGGATGGCCATGGGGACTTTGGAGATTTCTCCTAATTTGCACGATTTTGGACAATGGAATGGGCAGAATTCCCATGGATTGGGTAGGCACTGTCCTAATGTGTGGATCCAGGGGCCCCAGCCTGGAGGGTGTGTTGCCCAGGACTTTGAGGACAGAAGTCTGAAAACACAAACTCAGCTTAGGTTTGGGGACGTAGTATGGCAGGCTCAATCTATAAACCATGAGAAAAACTCTTCAGGATATGAAGAAAGAGCGAATCTGAGGCGCTTGCTCAGGATTTTGTCTCTGGATTTTGTATCAACGATGGCCGTGGAATGTGGGAAGGCCTCATGGGCCATGAACAAAACTTCCTCTCTGTGGATTTGGCCCAGTCGAAGTTGTTTTTCGTCAATCTGTGGGATGGGAGGTCTCCTTTCAGGTTTGTTATGTCAGGTGTCCCAACTAAGAGGAATTCCAAGGGAGAGCCCTGGGGAAGAGTGAAGAGACAACCCAAACTATGGTTAAAAATTGGGGCCTAGGTGCATGGCAGTCCCAATAGCTGTCTCTTTTCTAGCCACTGAGAGTCCTTACTTGAGGACTGGGCTCAGGCTGAGGGTTCCAATGTGTGTTTGTGACCAATGTGCCCCGCAAGCATGGGCCACACTGGTTTCAACTACACTGAAGTTTGGACAACATACTAATCATAAGGATTCTTGCCATGGGGAAGGAGTTGTGATTTCTGCATCCTTTTCAACCCTGGGCATTGGTTGGAGATAAGGTCTAGGTTCTGAAGTCTGAAAACTACCGTTGGGAAGAGATGACGACCTAAGTCCATGGCGGGTCTGATGTGCTCAGTGTGCGGTCAGCTGCCTGGGTGTTGGTCAGAAAGTTCGGGCTCAGGTTGTGTCAGACAGTGCATTAGTGCCCAGGTTAGACTCTATAATATGGGTACAGTCGAGTGCCGTGTAGGTTGTTCCGCATTTGAGGGGCCTAGGCTGAAAATTAGGCAAGATATTATTTCTAGACGGCAGGCACAGTGCTGCATTGTGGGTCCGGAATTGCCAAACTTGAGGGCTTCTGGGCCAGGCGTGTGAGGACAGAAGTCTGAAAACACAAGCTAGACTTGGGCTTCAGGCCGAGGGCACGGCAGGTACCACCTGCAGATCTGAACCGATATCTCATGCATCAGATGTCACAGCGAGGTTCAGACTTGGCTCAGGTGGAGTTTCTGTGCATGACTGCCCCTTCATGAACGGAGCGGAATCTCAAGGCCATGGAGGTTTTCCCACGTTGGGTGGTGGGATGCCCCCTTCAAGGATTCCTTCTGCGGCACAATTGAGACCTGTTGGGCAGCTGCAAAACATCCCATATGGAATGACTCCAGAGCACCGTTCGAGGATGGATGCCAGGGAAGCCCGCCTCGCATTCCAATTGTCTTCTAGCAACAAGACAGTTGAGATAGGATGGCTCTGCGGGATCAATCGGGGTGGCTGAGTTGAAATGGACTTTCCTGAGGATGGGGCCTAATGTGTGTTTTTGTGCATGAGGGCCTTGGAATGGGGCGGTGGCACCGGGACCCTGAAGTATTCTCCTAAACATTTGACATAGCTCCCATGCACAGTTTCCTTGTGGAGACGAGATTTGTTCTGATGGGTGCCTCAGGAAACCCCCTATGCTTGTCTTGGAATCCAGGCATTTGAAGAGACATGCCTGTAAACCAAAGCAATGGATCCGATTTTGGCCTAGGGTCCTGTCTGTTTCCATCTCCTTCTCTGGGGACATCCATCTATGGTATGAGTGGAGGTAGATGCTCACCTGGTGTCAAACCACCCTTTTTTGTTCCGGGAGACCTACACTATTGGGATGGCCTCGGGGACTTTGGGGGGTTCTCCTAATTTGTACGATTTGGACAATGGAATGGGCAGAATTCTTATTCATTGGGTAGGCACAATCCTAATGGGTGGCTTCAGGGGCCGCAGCCTGGATGGTGTATGGCACAGGATTTTGAGGACAGAAGTCTGAAAACAAAAACTCAGCTTAGGTTTTGGGGACGTAGTTATGGCAGGCACAATCTACAAACCATGAGAAGAACTCTTCAGGATATGAAGAAAGAGCGATTCTGAGGCGCTTGCTCAGGCTTTTGTGTCTGGATTTTGTATCAACGATGGCCGTGGAATGTGGGGAGGCCTCATGTGCCATGGACGAATCTTCCTCTCTGGATTTGGCCCAGTCCCAATTGTTTTTCGTCAATCTGTGGGATGGGAGGTCTCCTTTCAGGTTTGTTACCTCAGGTGTCCCAACCAAAGAGGAATTCCAAAGCAGAGCCCTGAGGAAGAGTGAAGTGACAACTAAACTATGGTTAAAATTTGGGGCCTAGGGGCATGGCAGGCCCCATATGCTGTCTCTTCATCCAGCCACTGAGAGGACTTAATTGAGGACTGGGCTCAGGCTGAGGGTCACAATGTGTGTTTGTGACCAATGTGGCACGCGAGCATGGGCGGGGCCTCATGGACCACACTGGTTTCAACTACACTGAACTTTGGACAACATGCCAATCACAAGGTCTCTTGCCATGGGGAAGGAGTTCTGATTTCTGCATTATTTTCAACCCTGGGCAGTGGTTGGAGATAAGGTCTATGTTCTGAAGCCTGAGAAATTGGGAAGAGATGACGACCTAAGGCCATGGCAGGTTGTTGTGCTCAGTGTGCGGTCAGCTGCCTGGGTGTTGGTCAGGAAGTTCGGGCTCATGTTGTGTCAGAAAGTGCATTAGTGCCCTGTTTAGACTGTATAATTTGGGTACAGTCGAGTGCCTGTAGATTGTTCCGCATTTGAGGAGCCTGGGCAGCTCATTAGGCAAGATATTTTTCTAGAGGTCAGGTAGAGTGCTGCATTGTGGCTCCGGAATTGCCAAACGTGAGGGCTTCTGGGCCAGGAGTGTGGGGACAGATGTCTGAGAACTCAAGCTAGACTTGGGCTTCAGGCCGAGGGCCCGGCAGGTACCCCCTGCAATCTGAAACGATATCTCATGCATCAGAAGTAACGGCGAGGATTAGACATTGGCTCTGGTTGGAGTTTCTGTGCATGACTGCCCCTACATGAACGGAGCGGAATCTCAAGGCCATGGAGATTTTCCCACGTTGGGAGTTGTGGGATGCCCCCTTCAAGGATTCCTTCTGCGGGACAATTGAGACCTGTTGGGCAGCTCCAGCACATCCCATATGGAATGACTCCAGAGCACCGTTCGAGGATGAATGCCAGGGAAGCCCGCCTCGCATTCCACTTGTCTCCTAGCAACAAGACAGTTGAGATCGAATGGATCTGCGGTAGCAACCGGGGTGGCTATTAAAATGGACTTTCCTGAGGATGGGGCCTAATGTGTGTTTTTGTCCATGAGGGCCTTGGAATGGGGCGGTGGCACCGGGACCCTGAAGTATTCTCCTAAACATTTGACATAGCTCCCATGCACAGTTTCCTTGTGGAGACGAGATTTGTTCTGATGGGTGCCTCAGGAAACCTATTATGCTGTTCTTGGAATCCAGGTATTTGAGGAGACATGCCTGTAAACCAAAGCAATGGATCCAATTTTGGCCTAGGGCCCTGTCTGTTTCCATCTCCTTCTCTTGGGACATCCATCAATGGTATGAGTGGAGGTAGATGCTCAGCTGGTGTCAGACCGCCCTTGTTTGTCCCGGGAGACCTACAATATTGAGATGGCCTCGGAGACTTTGGAGGGTTCTCCTACTTTGTACGATTTTGGACAATGGAATGGGCAGAATTCCTATTCATTGGGTAGGCACAGTCCTAATGGGTGGCTTCAGGGGCCCCAGCCTGGATGGTGTAAGGCCCAGGACTTTGAGGACAGAAGTCTGAAAACCCAAACTCAGCTTAGGGTTTGGGGACGTAGGTATGGCAGGCCCAATCTACAAACCATGAGAAGAATTCTTCTGATATGAATTAAGAGCGAGTCTGAGGCGCTTGCTCAGGCTTTTGTGTCTGAATTTTTATCAACGATGGCCGTGGAATGTGTGGAGGCCTCATGGGCCATGGACGAATCTTCCTCTCTGTGGATTTGGCCCAGTCCCAATTGATTTTCGTCCAAATGTGGGATGGGAGGTATCCTTTCAGGTTTGTTTGTGGCTTGCAGGCATGGGCGGGGCCTCATGGGTCACACTGGTTTCAACTACACTGAAGTTTGGACAATATGCCAATCACAAGGTCTCTTGCCATGGGGAAAGAGTTCTGATTTCTGCATCATTTTCAACCCTGGGCAGTGGTTGGAGATAAGGTCTAGGTTCGGAAGCCTGAACAGCAGTTGGGAAGAGATGATGACCTAAGGCCATGGTGAGACTGATGTGATCAGTGTGCGGTCAGCTGCCAGGTTGTTGGTCAGGAGGTTCGGGCTCAGGGTGTGTAAGACAGTGGATTTGTGCCCAGGTTAGACTCTATAATTTGGGTATAGTCGAGTGCCGTGTAGGTTGATCCTCATTTAAGGTGCCTGGGCAGCTCATTAGGCAAGATATTTTTTCTAGACGGCAGGCAGAGTGCTGCATTGTGGGTCCAGAATTGCCAAACGTGAGGACTTCTGGGCCAGTAGTATGAGGACAGAAGTCTGAGAACACAAGCTAGACTTGGGCTTCAGGCCGAGGGCAAGGCAGGTACCCCCTGCACATCTGAACCAATATCTCATGCATCTGAAGTCACGGCGAGGATCAGGCGTTGGCTCAGGTTGTAGTTTCTGTGCATGACTGCCCCTTCATGAACGGAGTGGAATCTCAAGGCCATGGAGGTTTTCCCACGTTGGGAGTTGTGGGATGCCCCCTTCAAGGATTCCTTCTGCGGGACAATTGAGACCTGTTGGGCAGCTCCAAAACATCCCATATGGAATGACTCCAGAGCACCGATCGAGGATGGATGCCAGGGAAGCCCGCCTCGCATTCCAATTGTCTTCTAGCAACAAGACAGTTGAGATCAGATGGCTCTGCGGGAGCAACCGGGGTGGCTGAGTTGAAATGGACATTCCTGAGCATGGGGCCTAATGTGTGTTTGTGTCCATGAGGAACTTGGAATGGAGCGGTGGCACCGGGACTCTGAAGTATTCTCCTAAGATTTTGACATAGGTCCCATGCACAAGTTTCCTCGTGGAGACGAGATTTTTTCTGATGGGTGCCTCAGGAAACAACCTATGCTGGTATTGGAATCCAGGATTTTCAGGAGACATGCCTGTAAACCAAAGCAATGGATCCTATTATGGCCTAGGGACCTGTCTGGTATCATTCCTTCTCTGGGGACATCAATCTATGGTTTGAGTGGACGTAGATACTCAGTTGGTGTCAGACCGCCCTTGTTTGTCCACTGAGACCTACATATAGGGATGGCCTCGGGACCTAGGAGGGTTCTACTAATTTGTACAATTTTGGACAATTGAATGGGCAGAATTCCCATGCATGGGGTAGGCACAGTCCTAATGTGTGGCTCCAGGGGCCCCAGCCTGGAGGGTGTGTGGCCCAGGACTTTGAGGACAGAAGTCTGAAAACACAAACTCAGCTTAAGTTTGGGGACGTAGGTATGGCAGGCCCAATCTACAAACCATGAGAAGAACTCTTCAGGATATGAAGAAAGAGCGAGTCTGAGGCCCTTCTCAGGTTTTGGTCTCTGGATTTTGTGTCAACGATGGCCGTGGAATGTGGGGAGGCCTATGGGCCATGGACAAATCTTCCTTTCTGTGGATTTGGCCCAGTCCCAATTGTTTTTCGTCAGTCTGTGGGATGGGAGGTCTCCTTTCAGGTTTGTTACCTCGGGTGTCCCAACCAAAGAGGAATTCTAAAGCAGAGCCCTGGGGAAGAGTGAAGGGACAACCCAAACTATGGTTAAAATTTGGGGCCTAGGGGCATGGCAGGCCCCATATGCTGTCTCTTCATCCAGCCACCTAGAGGCCTTACTTGAGGACTGGGCTCAGGCTGAGGGTCACAATGTGTGTTTGTGACCAATGTGGCTTGCGAGCATGGGCGGGGCCTCAAGGGCCAAACTGGTTTCAACTACACTGAACTTTGGACAACATGCCAATCACAAGGTCTCTTGAAATGGGGAAGGAGTTCTTATTTCTGCATCATTTTCAACCCTGGGCAGTGGTTAGAGATAAGGTCTAGGTTTGGAAGCCTTAAAACCGCAGTTGGGAGAGGTGATGACATAAGGCCATGGTGGGTCTGATATGCTCAGTGTGCGGTCAGCTGCCTGGTTGTTGGTCAGTAGGTTCGGGCTCAGGTTGTGTCAGAGAGTGCATTTGTGCCCAGGTTAAACTCTATAATTTGGGTACAGTCGAGTGCCGTGTAGGTTGATCCTCATTTGAGGTGCCTGGGCAGCTCATTAGGCAAGATATTTTTTCTCGAGGGCAGGCAGAGTGCTGCATTGTGGGCCCGGAATTGGAAAACTTGAGGGCTTCTGGGCCAGTAGTGTGAGGACAGAAGTCTGAGAACACAAGCTAGAGCATGGCTACAGGCCGAGGGCAAGGCAGGTACCCCCTGCACATCTGAACCAATATGATCATGCATCTGAAGTCACGGCGAGGATCAGACGTTGGCTCAGGTTGTAGTTTCTGTGCATGACTGCCCCTTCATGAACGTAGAGGAATCTCAAGGCCATGGAGGTTTTCCCACGTTGGGAGTTCTTGGATGCCCCCTTCAAGGATTCCTTCTGCGGGACAATTGAGACCTGTTTGGCAGCTCCAAAATATCCCATATGGAATGACTCCAGAGCACCGTTCAAAAATGGATGCCAGGGAAGCCCGCCTCGCATTCCAATTGTCTCCTAGCAACAAGACAGTTGAGATCAGATGGCTCTGCAGGAGCAAACGGGGTGGCTGAGTTGAAATGGACTTTCCTGAGCATGGGGCCTAATGTGTGTTTGTGTCCATTAGGACCTTGGAATGGGGCGGTGACACCGGGACTCTGAATTATTTTTCTAAGATTTTGACATAGGTCCCATGCACAAGTTTCCTCGTGGAGACGAGACTTTTTCTGATGGGTGCCTCAGGAAACCCCCTATGCTGGTATTGGAATCCAGGATTTTGAGGAGACATGCCTGTAAACCAAAGCAATGGATCCGATTATGGCCTCGGGTCCTGTCTGGTTCCATCTCATTCTCTGGGGACATCCATCTATGGTATGAGTGGAGGTAGATGCTCAGCTGGTGTCAGACCACCCTTGTTTGTCCACAGAGACCTACATATTGCGATGGCCTCGGGGAATTTGGAGGGTTATCCTAATTTGTACAATTTTGGACAATGGAATGGGCAGAATTCCCATGTATGGGGTAGGCATAGTCCTAATGTGTGGCTCCAGGGGCCCCAGCCTGGAGGGTGTGTCCCAGGACTTTGAGGACAGAAGTCTGAAAACACAAACTCAGCTTAGGTTTGGGGACGTAGGTATGGCAGGCCCAATCTACAAACCATGAGAAGAAGTCTTCGGGATATGAAGAAAGAGCTAGTCTGAGGCGCTTGCTCAGGCTTTGGTCTCTGGATTTTTTGTCAACAATGGCCGTGGAATGAGGGGAGGACTAATGAAACATGGACGAATCTTCATCTCTTGGCATTTGGCCCGGTACCAATTGTTTTCGTCAATCTGTGGGATTGGAGGTCTCCTTTCAGGTTTGTTACCTCAGGTGTCCCAACCAAAGAGGAATTCCAAAGCAGAGCCCTGGGGAAGAGTGAGAGGACAACCAAAACTATGGTTAAAATTTGGGGCCTAGGGGCATGGCAGGCCCCATATGCTGTCTCTTCATCCAGCCCCTGAGAGGCCTTACTTGAGGACAGGGCTCAGGCTGAGGGTCACAATGTGTGTTTGTGACCAATGTGGCCCGCGAGCATGGGCGGGGCCTCATGGGCCACACTGGTTTAACTACACTGAACTTAGGACAACATACCAATCACAAGGTCTCTTGCCATGGGGAAGGAGTTCTGATTTCTGCATCATTTTCAACCCTGGGCAGGGGTTGGAGATAAGGTTTAGGTTCGGAAACCTGAAAGCCGCGGTTGGGTAGAGATGATGACCTAAGGCCATGGTGGGTCTGATGTGCTCAGTGTGCAGTCAGCTGCCTGGTTGTTGGTCAGGAGGTTCGGGCTCAGGTTGTGTCAGACAGTGCATTAGTGCCCAGGTTAGACTATGTAATTTGGGTACAGTCGAGTGCCGTGTATGTTGATCCTCATTTGAGGTGCCTGGGCAGCTCATTAGGCAAGATATTTTTTCTCGAGGGCAGGCAGAGTGCTGCATTGTGGGTCCGGAATTGCCAAACTTGAGGGCTTCTGGGCCAGTAGTATGAGGACAGAAGTCTGAGACCACAAGCTAGACTTGGGCTTCAGGCCGAGGGCAAGGCAGGTACCCCCTGCACATCTGACCAATATCTCATGCATCTGAAGTCACGGCGAGGATCAGACGTTGGCTCAGGTTGTAGTTTCTGTGCATGACTGCCCCTTAATGAACGGAGAGGAATCTCAAGGCCATGGAGGTTTTCCTACGTTGGGAGTTCTGGGATGCCCCCTTCAAGGATTCCTTCTGCGGGACAATTGAGACCTGTTGGGCAGCTCCAACACATCCCATATGGAATGACTCCAGAGCAACGTTCGAGGATGTATGCCAGGGAATCCCGCCTCGCATTCCAAATGTCTCCTAGCAACAAGACAGTTGAGATCGGATGGCTCTGCGGGAGCAACCGGGATGGCTGAGTTGAAATGGACTTTCCTTAGCATGGGGCCTAATGTGTGTTTGTGTCCATGAGGACCTTGGTACGGAGCGGTGGCACCGGGACTCTGAATTATTCTCCTAAGATTTTGACATAGGTCCCAAGCACAAGTTTCCTCGTGGAGACGAGATGTTTTCTGATGGGTGCCTCAGGAAACCCCCTCTGCTGGTAGAGGAATCCATGCTTTTGAGGAGACATGCCGGTAAACCAAAGCCATGGATCCGATTATGGACTAGGTTCCTGTCTGGTACCATCTCCTTCTCTGGGGACATCCATGTATGTTATGAGTGGAGGTAGAAGCTCAGCTGGTGTCAGACCGCCCTTGTTTGTCCACAGAGACCTAGTATTGGGATGGCCTCGGGGACTTTGGAGGGTTCTCCTAATTTGTACAATTTAGGACAATGGAATGGGCAGAATTACCATGCATGGGGTAGGAACAGTCCTAATGTGTGGCTCCAGGGGCCCCAGCCTGGAGGGTGTGTGGCCCAGGACTTTGAGGACAGAAGTCTGAAAACACAAACTCAGCTGAGGTTTGGGGACGTAGCTGTGGCAGTCCCAATCTACAAACCATGAGAAGAACTCTTCAGGATATGAAGAAAGAGCGAGTCTGAGTCGCTTGCTCAGGCTTTGGTCTCTGGATTTTGTGTCAACGATGGCCGTGGAATTTGGTGAAGCTCATGGGCCATGGACGAACCTTCCTCTCTGTGGATTTGGCCCGGTCCCAATTGTTTTTCGTCAATCTGTGGGATGGGAGGTCTCATTTCATGTTTGTTACCTCAGGTGTCCCAACCAAAGAGGAATTCCAAAGCAGAGCCCTGGGGAAGAGTGAAGGGACAACCCAAACTATGGTTAAAATTTGGGGCCTAGGGGCATGTCAGGCCCCATATGCTGTCTCTTCATCCAGCCACTGAGAGGCCTTACTTGAGGACTGGGCTCAGGCTGAGGGTCACAATGTGTGTTTGTGACCAATGTGGCCCGCGAGCATGTGTGGGGCCTCATGGGCCACACTGGTTTCATCTACACAGAACTTTGGACAACATGCCAATCACAAGGTCTCTTGCCATGGGGAAGGAGTTCTGATTTCTGCATCATTTTCAACCTTGGGCTGTGGTTGGATATAAGGTCTAGGTTCTGAATCCTGAAAACCACAGTTGGGAAGAGATGATGACCTAAGGCCATGGTGGTTCTGATGTGCTCAGTGTGCAGTAAGCTGCCTGGTTGTTGGTCTGGAGGTTCGGGCTCAGGTTGTGTCAGACAGTGCATTTGTTCCCAGGTTAGACTCTATAATTTGGGTACAGTCGAGTGCCGTGTAGGTTGATCCTCATTTAAGGTGACTGGGCAGCTCATTAGGCAAGATATTTTTTCTGGAGGGCAGGCACAGTGCTGCATTGTGGGCCGGAATTGCCAAACTTGAGGGCTTCTGGGCCAGTAGTGTGAGGACAGAAGTCTGAGAACACAAGCTAGACTTGGGCTTCAGGCCGAGGGCAAGGCAGGTACCCCCTGCACATCTGAACCAATATCTCATGCATCTGAAGTCACGACGAGGATCAGACGTTGGCTCAGGTTGTAGTTTCTGTGCATGACTACCCCTTCATGAACGGAGAGGAATCTCAAGGCCATGGAGGTTTTCCAACGTTGGGAGTTGTGGGATGCCCCCTTCAAGGATTTCTTCTGCGGGACAGTTGAGACCTGTTGGGCAGCTCCAAAACATCCCATATGGAATGACTCCAGAGCACCGTTCGAGGATGGATGCCAGGAAAGACCTCCTCGCATTCCAATAGTCTCCTAGCTACAAGACAGTTGAGATCGGATGGCTCTGCGGGAGCAACCAGGGTGGCTGAGGTGAAATGGACTTTCCTGAGTATGGGATCTAATATGTGTGTGTCCATGAGGACCTTGAAATGGGGCGGTAGTACCGGGACTCTGAAGTATTCTCATAATATTTTGACATAGTTCCCATTCATAAGTTTCCTAGTGGAGACGAGATTTTTTCTGATGGGTGCCTCAGGAAACCCCCTATGCTGGAATCCAGGGTTTTGAGGAGACATGCCTGTAAACCAATGCAATGGATCCGATTACGGCCTAGGGTCCTGTCTGTTTCCATCTCCTTCTCTGAGGACATCCATCTATGGTATGAGTGGAGGTAGATGCTCAGCTGGTGTCAGACCGCCCTTGTTTGTCCACTGAGAACTACATATTTGACGGCCTCGGGGACTTTGGAGGGTTCTCCTAAATTGTCCAATTTTGGACAATGGAATGGGCAGAATTTCCATGCATTGGGTAGGCACAGTCCTAATGTGTGGCTCCAGGGGCCCCAGCCTGGAGGGTGTGTCTCCCAGGACTTTGAGGACAGAAGTCTGAAAACACAAACTCAGTTTAGGTTTGGGGACGCAGATATGGCAGGCCCAATCTACAAACCATGAGAAGAACTCTTCAGGACATGAAGAAAGAGCGAGTCTGAGGCGCTTGCTCAGGCTTTGGTCTCTGGATTTTGTGTCAACGATAGCCGTGGAATGTGGGGAGGCCTCATGGGCCATGGACGAATCTTCCTCTCTGTGGATTTGGCCCGGTCCCCATTGTTTTTCGTCAATCTGTGGGATGGGAGGTCTCCTTTCAGGTTTGTTAACTCAAGTGTCCCAACCAAAGAGGAATTCCAAAGCAGAGCCTTGGGGAATAGTGAAGTGACAACCCAAACTATGGTTAAAATTTGGGGCCTAGGGGCATGGCAGGCCCCATATGCTGTCTCTTCATCCAACCTCTGAGAGGCCTTACTTGAGGACTGGGCTCAGGCTGAGTGTCACAATGTGTGTTTGTGACCAATGTGGCTCGCGAGCATGGGCGGGGCATCATGGGCCACATTGGTTTCAACTACACTGAACTTTGGACAACATGCCAACCAATAGGTCTCTTGCCATGGGGAAGGAGTTCTGATTTCTGCATCATTTTCAACCCTGGGCAGGGGTTGGAGATAAGGTCTAGGTTCGGAAGCCTGAAAACCGCAGTTTGGAAGAGATGATGACCTAAGGCCATGGTGGGTCTGATGTGCTCAGTGTGCGGTCAGCTGCCTGGTTGTTGGTCGGGAGGTTCGGGCTCAGGTTTTGTTAGACAGTGCTAGTGCCCAGGTTAGACTCTATAATTTGGGTACAGTCGAGTGCCGTGTAGGTTGATCCTCATTTGAGGTGCCAGCGCAGCTCATTAGGCATGATATTTTTTCTAGAGGGCAGGCAGAGTGCTGCATTGTGGGTCCGGAATTGCCAAACTTGAGGGCTTCTGGGCCAGTAGTGTGAGGACAGAAGTCTGAGAACACAAGCTAGACTTGGGCTTCAGGCCGAGGGCAAGGCAGGAACCCCCTGCACATCTGAACCAATATCTCATGCATCTTAAGTAACGGCGAGGATCAGGCGTTGGCTCAGGTTGTAGTTTCTGTGCATGACTGCCCCTTCATGATCGGAGAGGTATCTCAAGGCCATGGAGGTTTTCCCACGTTGGGAGTTGTGGGATGCCCCCTTCAAGGATACCTTCTGCGGGACAATTGAGACCTGTTGGGCAGCTCCAACACATCCCATATGGAATTACTCCAGAGCACCGATCGAGGATGGATGCCAAGGAAGCCCGCCTCGCATTCCAATTGTCTCCTAGCAACAAGACAGTTGAGATCAGATGGCTCTGCGGGAGCAACCGGGGTGGCTGAGTTGAAATGGACTTTCCTGAGTATGGGATCTAATATGTTTGTGTCCATGAGGACCTTGGAATGGGGCGGTGACACCGGGACTCTGAATTATTCTCCTAAGATTTTGACATAGGTCCCATGCACAAGTTTCCTCGTGGAGACGAGACTTTTTCTGATGGGTGCCTCAGGAAACCCCCTATGCTGGTATTGGAATCCAGGATTTTGAGGAGACATGCCTGTAAACCAAAGCAATGGATCCGATTATGGCCTCGGGTCCTGTCTGGTTCCATCTCATTCTCTGGGGACATCCATCTATGGTATGAGTGGAGGTAGATGCTCAGCTGGTGTCAGACCGCCCTTGTTTGTCCACAGAGACCTACATATTGCGATGGCCTCGGGGAATTTGGAGGGTTATCCTAATTTGTACAATTTTGGACAATGGAATGGGCAGAATTCCCATGTATGGGGTAGGCACAGTCCTAATGTGTGGCTCCAGGGGCCACAGCCTGGAGGATGTGTCCCAGGACTTTGAGGACAGAAGTCTGAAAACACAAACTCAGCTTAGGTTTGGGGACGTAGGTATGGCAGGCCCAATCTACAAACCATGAGAAGAAGTCTTCGGGATATGAAGAAAGAGCGAGTCTGAGGCGCTTGCTCAGGCTTTGGTCTCTGGATTTTTTGTCAACAATGGCCGTGGAATGAGGGGAGGACTAATGAACCATGGACGAATCTTCATCTCTTGGCATTTGGCCCGGTCCCAATTGTTTTTCGTCAATCTGTGGGATTGGAGGTCTCCTTTCAGGTTTGTTACCTCAGGTGTCCCAACCAAAGAGGAATTCCAAAGCAGAGCCCTGGGGAAGAGTGAGGGGACAGCCAAAACTATGGTTAAAATTTGGGGCCTAGGGGCATGGCAGGCCCCATATGCTGTCTCTTCATCCAGCCCCTGAGAGGCCTTACTTGAGGACAGGGCTCAGGCTGAGGGTCACAATGTGTGTTTGTGACCAATGTGGCCCGCGAGCATGGGTGGGGCCTCATGGGCCACACTGGTATAAACTACACTGAACTTAGGACAACATGCCAATCACAAGGTCTCTTGCCATGGGGAAGGAGTTCTGATTTCTGCATCATTTTCAACCCTGGGCAGGGGTTGGAGATAAGGTTTAGGTTCGGAAGCCTGAAAGCCGCAGTTGGGAAGAGATGATGACCTAAGGCCATGGTGGGTCTGATGTGCTCAGTGTGCGGTCAGCTGCCTGGTTGTTGGTCAGGAGGTTCGGGCTCAGGTTGTGTCAGACAGTGCATTAGTGCCCAGGTTAGACTATGTAATTTGGGTACAGTCGAGTGCCGTGTATGTTGATCCTCATTTGAGGTGCCTGGGCAGCTCATTAGGCAAGATATTTTTTCTCGAGGGCAAGCAGAGTGCTGCATTGTGTGTCCGGAATTGCCAAACTTGAGGGCTTCTGGGCCAGTAGTATGAGGACAGAAGTCTGAGACCATAAGCTAGACTTGGGCTTCAGGCCGAGGGCAAGGCAGGTACCCCCTGCACATCTGACCAATATCTCATGCATCTGAAGTCACGGCGAGGATCAGACGTTGGCTCAGGTTGTAGTTTCTGTGCATGACTGCCCCTTCATGAACGGAGAGGAATCTCAAGGCCATGGAGGTTTTCCCACGTTGGGAGTTCTGGGATGCCCCCTTCAAGGATTCCTTCTGCGGGACAATTGAGACCTGTTGGGCAGCTCCAACACATCCCATATGGAATGACTCCAGAGCAACGTTCGAGGATGTATGCCAGGGAATCCCGCCTCGCATTCCAAATGTCTCCTAGCAACAAGACAGTTGAGATCGGATGGCTCTGCGGGAGCAACCGGGATGGCTGAGTTGAAATGGACTTTCCTTAGCATGGGGCCTAATGTGTGTTTGTGTCCATGAGGACCTTGGTACGGAGCGGTGGCACCGGGACTCTGAATTATTCTCCTAAGATTTTGACATAGGTCCCAAGCACAAGTTTCCTCGTGGAGACGAGATGTTTTCTGATGGGTGCCTCAGGAAACCCCCTCTGCTGGTAGAGGAATCCATGCTTTTGAGGAGACATGCCGGTAAACCAAAGCCATGGATCCGATTATGGACTAGGTTCCTGTCTGGTACCATCTCCTTCTCTGGGGACATCCATGTATGTTATGAGTGGAGGTAGAAGCTCAGCTGGTGTCAGACCGCCCTTGTTTGTCCACAGAGACCTAGTATTGGGATGGCCTCGGGGACTTTGGAGGGTTCTCCTAATTTGTACAATTTAGGACAATGGAATGGGCAGAATTACCATGCATGGGGTAGGAACAGTCCTAATGTGTGGCTCCAGGGGCCCCAGCCTGGAGGGTGTGTGGCCCAGGACTTTGAGGACAGAAGTCTGAAAACACAAACTCAGCTGAGGTTTGGGGACGTAGCTGTGGCAGTCCCAATCTACAAACCATGAGAAGAACTCTTCAGGATATGAAGAAAGAGTGAGTCTGAGTCGCTTGCTCAGGCTTTGGTCTCTGGATTTTGTGTCAACGATGGCCGTGGAATTTGGTGAAGCTCATGGGCCATGGACGAACCTTCCTCTCTGTGGATTTGGCCCGGTCCCAATTGTTTTTCGTCAATCTGTGGGATGGGAGGTCTCATTTCATGTTTGTTACCTCAGGTGTCCCAACCAAAGAGGAATTCCAAAGCAGAGCCCTGGGGAAGAGTGAAGGGACAACCCAAACTATGGTTAAAATTTGGGGCCTAGGGGCATGGCAGGCCCCATATGCTGTCTCTTCATCCAGCCCCTGAGAGGCCTTACTTGAGGACAGGGCTCAGGCTGAGGGTCACAATGTGTGTTTGTGACCAATGTGGCCCGCGAGCATGTGTGGGGCCTCATGGGCCACACTGGTTTAAACTACACTGAACTTAGGACAACATGCCAATCACAAGGTCTCTTGCCATGGGGAAGGAGTTCTGATTTCTGCATCATTTTCAACCTTGGGCTGTGGTTGGATATAAGGTTTAGGTTCGGAAACCTGAAAGCCGCAGTTGGGAATAGATGATGACCTAAGGCCATGGTGGGTCTGATGTGCTCAGTGTGCGGTCAGCTGCCTGGTTGTTGGTCAGGAGGTTCGGGCTCAGGTTGTGTCAGACAGTGCATTAGTGCCCAGGTTAGATTATGTAATTTGGGTACAGTCGAGTGCCGTGTATTTTGATCCTCATTTGAGGTTCCTGGGCAGCTCATTAGGCAAGATATTTTTTCTCGAGGGCAGGCAGAGTGCTGCATTGTGGGTCCGGAATTGCCAAACTTGAGGGCTTCTGGGCCAGTACTGTGAGGACAGAAGTCTGAGACCACAAGCTAGACTTGGGCTTCAGGCCGAGGGCAAGGCAGGTACCCCCTGTACATCTGACCAATATCTCATGCATCTGAAGTCACGGCGAGGATCAGACGTTGGCTCAGGTTGTAGTTTCTGTGCATGACTGCCCCTTCATGAACGGAGAGGTCTCAGGGCCATGGAGGTTTTTCCACGTTGGGAGTTCTGGGATGCCCCCTTCAAGGATTCCTTCTGCGGGACAATTGAGACCTGTTGGGCAGCTCCAACTCATCCCATATGGAATGACTCCAGAGCAACGTTCGAGGATGTATGCCAGGGAAGCCCGCCTCGCATTCCAAATTTCTCCTAGCAACAAGACAGTTGAGATCGGATGGCTCTGCGGGATCAACCGGGATGGCAGAGTTGAAATGGACTTTCCTGAGCTTGGGACCTAATGTGTGTTTGTGTCCATGAGGACCTCGGTATGGAGCGGTGGCACCGGGACTCTGAATTATTCTCCTAAGGTTTTGACATAGGTCCCAAGCACAAGTTTCCTTGTGGAGACGAGATTTTTTCTGATGGGTGCCTCAGGAAATCCCCTCTGCTGGTATAGGAATCCATGCTTTTGAGGAGACATGCCTGTAAACCAAAGCCATGGATCCGATTATGGCCTAGGTTCCTGTCTGGTACCATCTCATTCTCTGGGGACATCCATGTATGCTATGAGTGGAGGTAGATGCTCAGCTGGTGTCAGACCGCCCTTGTTTGTCCAAAGAGACCTACATATTGGGATGGCCTCGGGGACTTTGGAGGGTTCTCCTAATTTGTACAATTTTGGACAATGGAATGGGCAGAATTACCATGCATGGGGTAGGAACAGTCCTTATGTGTGGCTCCAGGGGCCCCAGCCTGTAGGGTGTTTGGTCCAGGCCTTTGAGGACAGAGGTCTGAAAACACAAACTCAGCTTAAGTTTGGGGACGTAGGTGTGGCAGTCCCAATCTACAAAGCATGAGAAGAACTCTTCAATATACGAAGAAAGAGCGAGTCTGAGGCGCTTGCTCAGGCATTGGTCTCTGGATTTTGTGTCAACGATGGCCGTGGAATGTGGTGAATCTCATGGGCCATGGACGAACTTTCCTCTCTGTGGATTTTGCCCGGTCTCAATTGCTTTTCGTCAATCTGTGGGATGGGAGGTCTCCTTTCAGGTTTGTTACCTCGGGTGTCCCAACCAAAGAGGAATTCCAAAGCAGAGCCCTGGGGAAGAGTGAAGGGACAACCCAAACTATGGTTAAAATTTGGGGCCTAGGGGCATGGCAGGCCCCATATGCTGTCTCTTCATCCAGCCACTGAGAGGCCTTACTTGAGGACTGGGCTCAGGCTGAGGATCACAATGTGTGTTTGTGACCAATGTGGCCCGCGAGCATGTGCGGGGCCTCATGGGCCACAGTGGTTTCATCTACACAGAAATTTGGACAACATGCCAATCACAAGGTCTCTTGCCATGGGGAAGGAGTTCTGATTTCTGCATCATTTTCAACCCTGGGCTGTGGTTGGATATAAGGTCTAGGATCTGAATCCTGAAAACCACTGTTGGGAAGAGATGATGACCTAAGGCCATGGTGGTTCTGATGTGCTCAGTGTGCGGTCAGCTGCCTGGTTGTTGGTCAGGAGGTTCAGGCTCAGGTTGTGTCAGACAGTGCATTAGTGCCCAGGTTAGACTATATAATTTGGGTACATTCGAGTGCCGTTAGGTTGATCCTGATTTGAGGTGCCCAAGCAGTTCATTAGGCAAGATATTTTTTCTAGAGGGCAGGCAGAGTGCTGCATTGTGGGTCCGGAATTGCCAAACGTGAGGGCATCTGGGCCAGTAGTGTGAGGACAAAAGTCTGAGAACAAAAGCTAGACTTGGGCTTCAGGCCGAGGGCAAGGCAGGTACGCCCTGCACATCTGAACCAATATCTCATGCATCTGAAGTCACGACGAGGATCAGACGTTGGCTCAGGTTGTAGTTTCTGTGCATGACTGCCCCTTCATGAACGGAGAGGAATCTCAAGGCCATGAATGTTTTCCCACGTTGGGAGTTGTGGGATGCCCCCTTCAAGGATACCTACTGCGGGAGAATTGAGACCTGTTGGGCAGCTCCAACACATCCCATATGGAATGACTCCAGAGCAACGTTCGAGGATGGATGCTAGGGAAGCCCGCCTCGCATTCCAATTGTCTCCTAGCAATAAGACAGTTGAGTTCGGATGGCTATTGGGAGCAACCAGGGTGGCTGAGTTGAAATGGACTTTCCTGAGCATGGGGCCTAATGTGTGTTTGTGTCCATGAGGACCTTGGAATGGGGCGGTGGCACCGGGACTCTGAAGTATTCTCCTAAGATTTTGACATAGGTCCCATGCACAAGTTTTTCGTGGAGACGAGTTTTTTTCTCATGGATGCCTCAGGAAACCTGCTATGCTGGTATTGGAATCCATGCTTTTGAGGAGACATGCCTGTAAACCAAAGCAATGAGTCCGATTATGGCCGAGGGTCCGGTCTGGTTCCATCTCCTTCTCTTGGTACATCCATCTATGGTATGAGTGGAGGTAGATGCTCAGCTGGTGTCAGTCCGCCTTTGTTTGTCCACAGAGACCTACATATTGGGATGGCCTCGGGGACTTTGTAGGGTTCTCCTAATTTGTACAATTTTGGACAATGGAATGGGCAGAATTCCCATGCATGGGGTAGGCACAGTCCTAATGTGTAGCTCCAGGGGCCCCAGCATGGAGGGTGTGTGGCCCAGGACTTTGAGGACAGAAGTCTGAAAAAACAAACTCAGCTTAGGTTTGGGGACGTAGGTATGGCAGGCCCAATCTACAAACCATGAGCAGAACTCTTCAGGATGTGAAGAAAGAACGAGTCTGAGGCGCTTGCTCAGGCTTTGGTCTCTGGATTTTGTGTCAACGATGGCCGTGGAATGTGGGGAGGCCTCATGGGACATAGACGAATATCCCTCTCTGTGGATTTGGCCCGGTCCCAATTGTTTTTCGTCAATCTGTTGGATGGGAGGTCTCCTTTCAGTTTTGTTACCTCAGGTGTCCCAACCAAAGAGGAATTCCAAAGCAGAGCCCTGGGGAAGAGTGAAGGGACAACCCAAACTATGGTTAAAATTTGGGGCCTAGGGGCATGGCAGGCCCCATATGCTGTCTCTTCATCCAACCACTGAGAGGCCTTACTTGAAAACTGGGCTCAGGCTGAGGTTCACAATGTGTGTTTGTGACCAATGTGGCTTGCGAGCATGGGCGGGGACTCATGGGCCACACTGGTTTCAACTAAACTGAACTTTGGAGAAGATGCCAATCACAAGGACTCTTGCCATGGTGAAGGAGTTCTGATTTCTGCATCATTTTCAACCCTGGGCAGTGTTTGGAGATAAGGTCTAGGTTCGGAAGCCTGAAAACCGCAGTTTGGAAGAGATGATGACCTAAGGCCATGGTGGGTCTGATGTGCTCAGTGTGCGGTCAGCTGCCTGGTTGTTGGTCAGGAGGTTCGAGCTCAGGTTGTGTCAAACAGTGCATTGGTGCCCAGGTTAGACTATATAATTTGGGTACAGTCGAGTGCCGTGTAGGTTGATCCTCATTTAAGGTGACTGGGCAGCTCATTAGGCAAGATATTTTTTCTAGAGGGCAGGCACAGTGCTGCATTGTGGGTCCGGAATTGCCAAACTTGAGGGCTTCTGGGCCAGTAGTGTGAGGACAGAAGTCTGAGAACACAAGCTAGACTTGGGCTTCAGGCCGAGGGCAAGGCAGGTACCCCCTGCACATCTGAACCAATATCTCATGCATCTGAAGTCACGACGAGGATCAGACGTTGGCTCAGGTTGTAGTTTCTGTGCATGACTGCCCCTTCATGAACGGAGAGGAATCTCAAGGCCATGGAGGTTTTCCCACGTTGGGAGTTGTGGGATGCCCCCTTCAAGGATTCCTTCTGCGGGACAATTGAGACCTGTTGGGCAGCTCCAAAAAATCCCATATGGAATGACTCCAGAGCACCGTTCGAGAATGCATGCCAGGAAAGATCGCCTCGCATTCCAATAGTCTCCTAGCTACAAGACAGTTGAGATCGGATGGCTCTGCGGGAGCAACCGAAGTGGCTGATTTGGAATGGACTTTCCTGAGTATGGGGCCTAATATGTGTGTGTCCATGAGGACCTTGAAATGGGGCGGAGGCACCGGGACTCTGAAGTATTCTCATAATATTTTGACATAGTTCCCATGCATAAGTTTCCTAGTGGAGACGAGATTTTTTCTGATGGGTGCCTCAGGAAACCCCCTATGCTGGTATTGGAATCCAGGATTTTGAGGAGACATGCCTGTAAACCAAAGCAATGGATCCGATTACGGCCTAGGGTCCTGTCTGGTTCCATCTCCTTCTCTGAGGACATCCATCTATGGTATGAGTGGAGGTAGATGCTCAGCTGGTGTCAGACCGCCCTTGTTTGTCCACTGAGAACTACATATTGGGATGGCCTCAGGGACTTTGGAGGTTTCACCTAATTTGTACAATTTTGGACAATGGAATGGGCAGAATGCCCATGCATTGGGGAGGCATTGTCCTAATGTGTGGCTCCAGGGACCCCAGCCTAGAGGGTGTGTGGCCCAGGACTTTGAGGACAGAAGTCTGAAAACACAAACTCAGCTTAGGTTTGGGGACGCAGGTATGGCAGGCACATTATACAAACCATGAGAAGAACTCTTCAGGACATGAAGAAAGAGCGAGTCTGAGGCACTTGCTCAGACTTTGGTCTCTGGATTTTGTGTCAACGATGGCCGTGGAATGTGGGGAGGCCTCATGGGCCATGGACGAATCTTCCTTCTTTGGATTTGGCCCAGTCCCCATTGTTTTTCGTCAATCTGTGGGATGGGAGGTCTCCTTTCAGGTTTGTTACCTCAGGTGTCCCAACCAAAGAGGAATTCCAAAGCAGAGCCTTGGGGAATAGTGAAGTGACAACCCAAACTATGGTTAAAATTTGGGGCCTAGGGGCATGGCAGGCCCCATATGCTGTCTCTTCATCCAACCACTGAGAGGCCTTACTTGAGGACTGGGCTCAGGCTGAGTGTCACAATGTGTGTTTGTGACCAATGTGGCTCGCGAGCATGGGCGGGGCCTCATGGGCCTCATTGGTTTCAACTACACTGAACTTTGGACAACATGCCAACCACAAGGTTTCTTGCCATGGAGAAGGAGTTCTGATTTCTGCATCACCTTCAACCCTGGGCAGTAGTAGGAGATAAGGTCTAGGTTCGGAAGCCTGAAAACCGCAGTTTGGAAGAGATGATGACCTAAGGCCATGGTGGGTCTGATGTGCTCATTGTGCGGTCAGCTGCCTGGTTGTTAGTCAGGAGGTTCGGGCTCAGGTTTTGTTAGACAGTGCTAGTGCCCAGGTTAGACTCTATAATTTGGGTATAGTCGAGTGCCGTGTAGGTTGATCCTCATTTGAGGTGCCTGCGCAGCTCATTAGGCATGATATTTTTTCTAGAGGGCAGGTACAGTGCTGCATTGTGGGTCCGGAATTGCCAAACTTGAGGGCTTCTGGGCCAGTAGTGTGAGGACAGAAGTCTGAGAACACAAGCTAGACTTGGGCTTCAGGCCGAGGGCAAGGCAGGTACCCCCTGCACATCTGAACCAATATCTCATGCATCTGAAGTCACGGCGAGGATCAGGCGTTGGCTCAGGTTGTAGTTTCTGTGCATGACTGCCCCTTCATGAACGGATAGGTATCTCAAGGCCATGGAGGTTTTCCCACGTTGGGAGTTGTGGGATGCCCCCTTCAAGGATACCTTCTGCGGGACAATTGAGACCTGTTGGGCAGCTCCAACACATCCCATATGGAATTACTCCAGAGCACAGATCGAGGATGGATGCCAAGTAAGCCCGCCTCGCATGCCAATTGTCTCCTAGCAACAAGACAGTTGAGATCGGATGCCTATTGGGAGCAACCGGGGTGGCTGAGTTGAAATGGACTTTCCTGAGCATGGGGCCTAATGTGTGTTTGTGTCCATGAGGACCTTGGAATGGGGCGGTGACACCGGAACTCTGAATTATTTTTCTAAGATTTTGACATAGGTCCCATGCACAAGTTTCCTCGTGGAGACGAGACTTTTTCTGATGGGTGCCTCAGCATGGGTGCCCCCTATGCTGGTATTGGAATCCAGGATTTTGAGGAGACATGCCTGTAAACCAAAGCAATGGATCCGATTATGGCATCGGGTCCTGCCTGGTTCCATCTCATTCTCTGGGGACATCCATCTATGGTATGAGTGGAGGTAGATGCTCAGCTGGTGTCAGACCGCCCTTGTTTGTCCACAGAGACCTACATATTGGGATGGCCTCGGGGAATTTGGAGGGTTATCCTAATTTGTAGAATTTTGGACAATGTAATGGGCAGAATTCCCATGTATGGGGTAGGCATAGTCCTAATGTGTGGCTCCAGGGGCCACAGCCTGGAGGGTGTGTCCCAGGACATTGAGGACACAAGTCTGAAAAGACAAACTCAGCTTAGGTTGGGGGACGTAGGTATGGCAGGCCCAATCTACAAACCATGAGAAGAAGTCTTCGGGATATGAAGAAAGAGCGAGTCTGAGGCGCTTGCTCAGGCTTTGGTTTCTGGATTTTTTGTCAACGATGGCCGTGGAATGAGGGGAGGACTAATGGGACATGGACGAATCTTCATCTCTTGGCATTTGGCCCGGTCCCAATTGTTTTTCGTCAGTCTGTGGGATTGGAGGTCTCCTTTCAGGTTTGTTAACTCAGGTGTCCCAACCAAAGAGGAATTCCAAAGCAGAGCCCTGGGGAAGAGTGAGGGGACAACCAAAACTATGGTTAAAATTTGGGGCCTAGGGGCATGGCAGGCCCCATATGCTGTCTCTTCATCCAGCCCCTGAGAGGCCTTACTTGAGGACAGGGCTCAGGCTGAGGTTCACAATGTGTGTTTGTGACCAATGTGGCCAGCGAGCATGGGCGGGGCCTCTTGGGCCACACTGGTATAAACTACACTGAACATAGGACAACATGCCAATCACAAGGTCTCTTGCCATGGGGAAGGAGTTCTGATTTCTGCATCATTTTCAACCCTGGGCAGGGGTTGGAGATAAGGTTTAGGTTCGGAAGCCTGAAAGCCACAGTTGGGAAGAGATGATGACCTAAGGCCATGGTGGGTCTGATGTGCTCAGTGTGCGGTCAGCTGCCTGGTTGTTGGTCAGGAGGTTCGGGCTCAGGTTGTGTCAGACAGTGCATTGGTGCCCAGGTTAGACTATGTAATTTGGGTACGGTCGAGTGCCGTTTAGGTTGATCCTCATTTGAGGTTCCTGGGCAGGTCGTTAGGCAAGATATTTTTTCTCGAGTGCAGGCAGAGTGCTGCATTGTGGGTCCGGAATTGCCAAACTTGTGGGATTCTAGGCCAGTAGTGTGAGGACAGAAGTCTGAGACCACAAGCTAGACTTGGGTTTCAGGCCGAGGGCAAGGCAGGTACCCCCTGCACATCTGACCAATATCTCATGCATCTGAAGTCACGGCGAGGATCAGACGTTGGCTAAGGTTGTAGTTTTTGTGCATGACTGCCCCTTCATGAACGGAGAGGAATCTCAAGTTCATGGAGGTTTTCCGACGTTGGGAGTTCTGGGATGCCCCCTTCAAGGATTCCTTCTGCGGGACAATTGAGACCGGTTGGGCAGCTCGAACACATCCCATATGGAATGACTCCAGAGCAACGTTCAAGGATGTATGCCAGGGAAGCCCGCCTCCCATTCCAAATGTCTCCTAGCAACAAGACAGTTGATATCGGATGGCTCTGCGGGAGCAACCGGGATGGCTGAGTTGAAATGGACTTGCCTGAGCATGGGGCCTAATGTGTGTTTGTGTCCATGAGGACCTTGGTATGGAGCGGTGGCACCGGGACTCTGAATTATTCTCCTAAAATTTTGACATAGGTCCCATGCACAAGTTTCCTCGTGGAGACGAGATGTTGTCTGATGGGTGCCTCAGGAAACTCCCTCTGCTGGTATTGGAATCCATGCTTTTGAGGAGACATGCCTGTAAACCAAAGCCATGGATCCGATTATGGCCTAGGTTCCTGTGGTACCATCTCCTTCTCTGGGGACATCCATGTATGGTATGAGTGGAGGTAGATGCTCAGCTGGTGTCAGACCGCCCTTTTTTGTCCACAGAGACCTACATATTGGGATGGCCTCGGGGTCTTTGGAGGGTTCTCCTAATTTGTACAATTTTGGACAATGGAATGGGCAGAATTCCCATGCATGGGGTAGGCACAGTCCTAATGTGTGGATCCAGGGGTGCCAGCCTGGAGTGTGTGTTGCCCAGGAATTTGAGGACAGAAGTCTGAAAACACAAACTCAGCTCAGGTTTGGGGACGTAGGTATGGCAGGCCCAATCTACAAACCATGAGAAGAACTCTTCAGGATATTTAGAAAGAGCGAGTCTGAGGCTCTTGCTCAGGCTTTGGTCTCTGGATTTTGTGTCAACGATGGTCATGGAATGTGGGGAGGCCTCATGGGCCATGGACGAATCTTCTTCTCTGTGGATTTGGCCCGGTCCACATTGTTTTTCGTCAATCTGTGGGATGGAAGGTCTACTTTCAGGTTTGTTACCTCAGGTGTCCCAAACAAAGAGGAATTCCAAAGCAGAGCCTTGGGGAATAGTGAAGTGACAACCCAAACTATGGTTAAAATTTGGGGCCTAGGGGCATGGCAGGCCCCATATATTGTCTCTTCATCCAACCACTGAGAGGCCTTACTTGAGAACTGGGCTCAGGCTGAGTGTCACAATGTTTATTTGTGACCAATGTGGCTCGCGAGCATGGGCGGGGCCTCATGGGCCACATTGGTTTCAACTACACTGAACTTTGGACAACATGCCAATCACAAGGTCTCTTGCCATGGGGAAGGAGTTCTGATTTCTGCATCATTTTCAACCCTGGGCAGTGGTTGGAGATAAGGTCTAGGTTCGGAAGCCTGAAAACCGCAGTTTGGAAGAGATGATGACCTAAGGCCATGGTGGGTCTGATGTGCTCAGTGTGCGGTCAGCTGCCTGGTTGTTGGTCAGGAGGTTCGGGCTCAGGTTTTGTTAGACAGTGCTAGTGCCCAGGTTAGACTCTATAATTTGGGTACAGTCGAGTACCGTGTAGGTTGATCCTCATTTGAGGTGCCTGCGCAGCTCATTAGGCATGATATTTTTTCTAGAGGGCAGGCACAGTGCTGCATTGTGGGTCCGGAATTGCCAAACTTGAAGGCTTCTGGGCCAGTAGTGTGAGGACAGAAGTCTGAGAACACAAGCTAGACTTGGGCTTCAGGCCGAGGGCAAGGCAGGTACCCCCTGCACATCTGAACCAATATCTCATGCATCTGAAGTCACGGCGAGGATCAGGCGTTGGCTCAGGTTGTAGTTTCTGTGCATGACTGCCCCTTCATGAACGGATAGGTATCTCAAGGCCATGGAGGTTTTCCCACGTTGGGAGTTGTGGGATGCCCCCTTCAAGGACACCTTCTTCGGGACAATTGAGACCTGTTGGGCAGCTCCAACACATCCCATATGGAATTACTCCAGAGCACCGAACGAGGATGGATGCCAAGGAAGCCCGCCTCGCATTCCAATGTCTCCTAGCAACAAGACAGTTGAGATCGGATGGCTATTGAGAGCAACCAGGGTGGCTGAGTTGAAATGGACTTTTATGAGCATGGGGCCTAATGTGTGTTTGTGTCCATGAGGACCTTGGAATGGGGCGGTGACACCGGGACTCTGAATTATTTTTCTAAGATTTGACATAGGTCCCATGCACAAGTGTCCTCGTGGAGACGACACTTTTTCTGATGGGTGCCTCAGGAAACCCCCTATGCTGGTATTGGAATCCAGGATTTTGAGGAGACATGCCTGTAAACCAAAGCAATGGATCCGATTATGGCATCGGGTCCTGTCTGGTTCCATCTCATTCTCTGGGGACATCCATCTATGGTATGAGTGGAGGTAGATGCTCAGGTGGTGTCAGACCGCCCTTGTTTGTCCACAGAGACCTACATATTGCGATGGCCTCGGGGAATTTGGAGGGTTCTCCTAATTTGTACAATTTTGGACAATGGAATGGGCAGAATTACCATACATGGGGTAGGCATAGTCCTAATGTGTGGCTCCAGGGGCCACAGCCTGGAGGGTGTGTCCCAGGACTTTGAGGACAGAAGTCTGAAAACACAAACTCAGCTTAGGTTTGGGGACGTAGGTATGGCAGGCCCAATCTACAAAACATGAGAAGAAGTCTTCGGGATATGAAGAAAGAGCGAGTCTGAGGCGCTTGCTCAGGCTTTGGTCTCTGGATATTTTGTCAACGATGGCCGTGGAATGAGGGGAGGACTAATGGGACATGGACGAATCTTCATCTCTTGGCATTTGGCCCGGTCCCAATTGTTTTTCGTCATTCTGTGGGATTGGAGGTCTCCTTTCAGTTTTGTTACCTCAGGTGTCCCAACCAAAGAGGAATTCCAAAGCAGAGCCCTGGGGAAGAGTGAGGGGACAACCAAAACTATGGTTAAAATTTGGGGCCTAGGGGCATGGCAGGCCACATATGCTGTCTCTTCATCCAGCCCCTGAGAGGCCTTACTTGAGGACAGGGCTCAGGCTGAGGGTCACAATGTGTGTTTGTGACCAATGTGGCCCGCGAGCATGGGCGGGGCCTCATAGGCCACACTGGTTTAAACTACACTGAACTTAGGACAACATGCCAATCAGAAGGTCTCTTGCCATGGGGAAGGAGTTCTGATTTCTGCATCATTTTCAACCCTGGGCAGGGGTTGGAGATAAGGTTTAGGTTCGGAAGCCTGAAAGCCACAGTTGGGAAGAGATGATGACCTAAGGCCATGGTGGGTCTGATGTGCTCAGTGTGCGGTCAGCTGTCTGGTTGTTGGTCAGGAGGTTCGGGCTCAGGTTGTGTCAGACAGTGCATTAGTGCCCAGGTTAGACTATGTAATTTGGGTACGGTCGAGTGCCGTGTAGGTTGATCCTCATTTGAGGTTCCTGGGCAGGTCGTTAGGCAAGATATTTTTTCTAGAGGGCAGGCAGAGTGCTGCATTGTGGGTCCGGAATTGCCAAACTTGAGGGCTTCTGGGCCAGTAGTGTGAGGACAGAAGTCTGAGACCACAAGCTAGACTTGGGCTTCAGGCCGAGGGCAAGGCAGGTACCCCCTGCACATCTGACCAATATCTCATGCATCTGAAGTCACGGCGAGGATCAGACGTTGGCTCAGTTTGTAGTTTCTGTGCATGACTGCCCCTTCATGAACGGAGAGGAATCTCAAGGATATGGAGGTTTTCCCACGTTGGGAGTTCTGGGATGCCCCCTTCAAGGATTCCTTCTGCGGGACAATTGAGACCTGTTGGGCAGCTCCAACACATCCCATATGGAATGACTCCAGAGCAACGTTCGAGGATATATGCCAGGGAAGCCCGCCTCGCATTCCAAATGTCTCCTAGCAACAAGACAGTTGAGATTGGATGGCTCTGCGGGAGCAACCGGGATGGCTGAGTTGAAATGGACTTTCCTGAGCATGGGGCCTAATGTGTGTTTGTGTCCATGAGGACCTTGGTATGGAGCGGTGGCACCGGGACTCTGAATTATTCTCCTAAGATTTTGACATAGGTCCCATGCACAAGTTACCTCGTGGAGACGAGATGTTTTCTGATGGGTCCCTCAGGAAACCCCCTCTGCTGGTATTGGAATCCATGCTTTTGAGGAGACATGCCTATAAACCAAACCCATGGATCCGATTATGGCCTAGGTTCCTGTCTGGTACCATCCTTCTCTGGGGACATCCATATATGGTATGTGCGGAGGTAGATGCTCAGCTGGTGTCAGACCGCCCTTGTTTGTCCACAGAGACCTACATATTGGGATGGCCTCGGGGACTTTAGAGGGTTCTCCTAATTTGTACAATTTTGGACAATGGAATGGGCAGAATTCCCATGCATGGGGTAGGCACAGTCCTAATGTGTGGCTCCAGGGGTGCCAGCCTGGAGTGTGTGTTGCCCAGGAATTTGAGGACAGAAATCTGAAAAAACAAACTCAGCTTAGGTTTGGGGACGTAGGTATGGCAGGCCCAATCTAAAAACCATGAGAAGAACTCTTCAGGATATTTAGAAAGAGCGAGTCTGAGGCTCTTGCTCAGGCTTTGGTCTCTGGATTTTGTGTCAACGATGGTCGTGGAATGTGGGGGGCCACATGGGCCAGGGACGAATCTTCCTCTCTGTGGATTTGGCCCGGTCCCCATTGTTTTCTCTCAATCTGTGGGATGGGAGGTCTCCTTTCAGGTTTGTTACCTCAGGTGTCCCAAACAAAGAGGAATTCCAAAGCAGAGCCTTGGGGAATAGTGAAGTGACAACCCAAACTATGGTTAAAATTTGGGGCCTAGGGGCATGGCAGGCCCCTTATGCTGTCTCTTCATCCAACCACTGAGAGGCCTACTTGAGGACTGAGTTCAGGCTGAGTGTCACAATGTGTGTTTTTGACCAATGTGGCTCGTGAGCATGGGCGGGGCCTCATGGGCCACATTGGTTTCAACTACACTGAACTTTGGACAACATGCCAACCAATAGGTCTCTTGCCATGGGGAAGGAGTTCTGATTTCTGCATCATTTTCAACCCTGGGCAGGGGATGGAGATAAGGTCTAGGTTCGGAAGCCTGAAAACCGCAGTTTGGAAGAGATGATGACCTAAGGCCATGGTGGGTCTGATGTGCTCAGTGTGCGGTCAGCTGCCTGGTTGTTGGTCAGGAGGTTCGGGCTCAGGTTTTGTTAGACAGTGCTAGTGCCCAGGTTAGACTCTATAATTTGGGTACAGTCGAGTGCCGTGTAGGTTGATCCTCATTTGAGGTGCCTGCGCAGCTCATTAGTCATGATATTTTTTCTAGAGGGCAGGCACAGTGCTGCATTGTGGGTCCGGAATTGCCAAACTTGAGGGCTTCTGGGCCAGTAGTGTGAGGACAGAAGTCTGAGAACACAAGCTAGACTTGGGCTTCAGGCCGAGGGCAAGGCAGGTACCCCCTGCACATCTGAACCAATATCTCATGCATCTTAAGTAACGGCGAGGATCAGGCGTTGGCTCAGGTTGTAGTTTCTGTGCATGACTGCCCCTTCATGAACGGAGAGGTATCTCAAGGCCATGGAGGTTTTCCCACGTTGGGAGTTGTGGGATGCCCCCTTCAAGGATACCTTCTTCTGGACAATTGAGACCTGTTGGGCAGCTCCAACACATCCCATATGGAATTACTCCAGAGCACCGATCGAGGATGGATGCCAAGGAAGCCCGCATCGCATTCCAATTGTCTCCTAGCAACAAGACAGTTGAGATCGGATGGCGATTGGGAGCAACCGGGGTGGCTGAGTTGAAATGGACTTTCGTGAGCATGGGGCCTAATGTGTGTTTGTGTCCATGAGGACCTTGGAATGGGGCGGTGACACCAGGACTCTGAATTATTTTTCTAAGATTTTGACATAGGTCCAATGCACAAGTTTCCTCGTGGAGACGAGATTTTTTCTGATGGGATCCTCAGGAAACCCCCTATGCTGGTATTGGAATCCAGGATTTTGAGGAGACATGCCTGTAAACCAAAGCAATGGATCGGATTATGGCTTCGGGTCCTGTCTGGTTCCATCTCATTCTCTGGGGACATCCATCTATGGTATGAGTGGAGGTAGATGCTCAGCTGGTGTCAGACCGCCCTTGTTTGTCCACAGAGACCTACATATTGTGATGGCCTCGGGGAATTTGTAGGGTTAACCTAATTTGTACAATTTTGGACAATTTAATGGGCAGAATTCCCATGTATGGGGTAGGCATAGTACTAATGTGTGGCTCCAGGGGCCCCAGCCTGGAGGCTGTGTCCCAGGACTTTGAGGACAGAAGTCTGAAAACACAAACTCAGCTTAGGTTTGGGGACGTAGTTATGGCAGGCCCAATCTACAAACCATGAGAAGAAGTCTTCGGGATATGAAGAAAGAGCGAGTCTGAGGCGCTTGCTCAGGCTTTGGTCTCTGGATTTTTTGTCAACGATGGCCGTGGAATGAGGGGAGGTATAAAGGGACATGGACGAATCTTCATCTCTTGGCATTTGGCCCGGTCCCAATTGTTTTTCGTCAATCTGTGGGATTGGAGGTCTCCTTTCAGGTTTGTTACCTCAGGTGTCCCAACCAAAGAGGAATTCCAAAGCAGAGCCCTGGGGAAGAGTGAGGGGACAACCAAAACTATGGTTAAAATTTGGGGCCTAGGAGCATGGCAGGCCCCATATGCTGTCTCTTCATCCAGCCCCTGAGAGGCTTTACTTGTGGACAGGGCTCAGGCTGAGGGTCACAATGTGTGTTTGTGACCAATGTGGCCCGCGAGCATGGGCGGGGCCTCATGGGCCACACTGGTTTAAACTACACTGAACTTAGGACAACATGCCAATCACAAGGTCTCTTGCCATGGGGAAGGAGTTCTGATTTCTGCATCATTTTCAACCCTGGGCAGGGGTTGGAGATAAGGTTTAGGTTTGGAAGGCTGAAAGCCGCAGTTGGGAAGAGATGATGACCTAAGGCCATGGTGGGTCTGATGTGCTCAGTGTGCGGTCAGCTGCCTGGTTGTTGGTCAGGAAGTTCGGGCTCAGGTTGTGTCAGACAGTGCATTAGTGCCCAGGTTAGACTATGTAATTTGGGTACGGTCGAGTGCCGTGTAGGTTGATCCTCATTTGAGGATCCTGGGCAGGTCGTTAGGCAAGATATTTTTTCTCGAGTGCAGGCAGAGTGCTGCATTGTGGGTCCGGAATAGCCAAACTTGAGGTCTTCTGGGCCAGTAGTGTGAGGACAGAAGTCTGAGACCACAAGCTAGACTTAGGCTTCAGGCCGAGGGCAAGGCAGGTACCCCCTGCACATCTGAACAATATCTCATGCATCTGAAGTCACGGCGAGGATCAGACGTTGGCTCAGGTTGTAGTTTCTGTGTATGACTGCCCCTTCATGAACGGAGAGGAATCTCAAGGCCATGAAGGTGTTCCCACGTTGGGAGTTCTGGGATGGCCCCTTCAAGGATTCCTTCTGCGGGACAATTGAGACCTGTTGGGCAGCTCCAACACATCCCATATGGAATGACTACAGAGCAACATTCGAGGATGTATGCCAGGGAAGCCCGCCTCGCATTCCAAATGTCTCCTAGCAACAAGACAGTTGAGATCGGATGGCTCTGCGGGAGCAACCGGGATGGCTGAGTTGAAATGGACTTTCCTGAGCATGGGGCCTAATGTTTGTTTGTGTCCATGAAGACCTTGGAATGGGGCGGTGGCACCGGGACTCTGAAGTATTCTCCTAAGATTTTGACATAGGTCCCATGCACAAGTTTCTTCGTGGAGACGAGATGTTTTCTGATGGGTGCCTCAGGAAACCCCCTCTGCTGGTATTGGAATCCATGCTTTTGAGGAGACATGCCTGTAAACCAAAGCCATGGATCCGATTATGGCCTAGGTTCCTGTCTGGTACCATCTCCTTCTCTGGGGACATCCATGTATGGTATGAGCGGAGGTAGATGCTCAGCTGGTGTCAGACCGCCCTTGTTTGTCCACAAAGACCTACATATTGGGATGGCCTCGGGGACTTTGGAGGGTTCTCCTAATTTGTACAATTTTGGACAATGGAATGGGCAGAATTACCATGCATGGGGTAGGAACAGTCCTATTGTGTGGCTCCAGGTGCCCCAGCCTGGAGGGTGTGTGGCCCAGGACTTTGAGGACAGAAGTCTGAAAACACAAACTCAGCTGAGGTTTGGGGACGTAGGTGTGGCAGTCCCAATCTACAAACCATGAGAATAACTCTTCAGGATACGAAGAAAGAGCGAGTCTGAGGCGCTTGTTCTGGCTTTGGTCTCTGGATTTTGTGTCAACCATGGCCGTGGAATGTGGTGAAGCTCATGGGCCATGGACGAACTTTCCTCTCTGTGGATTTGGCCCGGGACCAATTGTTTTTCGTCAATCTGTGGGATGGAAGTCTCCTTTCAGGTTTGTTACCTCAGGTGTCCCAACCAAAGACAAATTCCAAAGTAGAGCCCTGGGGAAGAGTGAAGGGACAACCCAAACTATGGTTAAAATTTGGGACCGAGGGGCATGGCAGGCTCATATGCTGTCTCGTCATCCAGCCACTGAGAGGCCTTACTTGAGGACTGGGCTCAGGCTGAGGGTCACAATGTGTGTTTGTGACCAATGTGGCCCGCGAGCATGTGCGAGGCCTCATGGGCCACACTGGTTTCATCTACACAGAACTTTGGACAACATGCCAGTCACAAGGTCCCTTGCCATGGGGAAGGAGTTCTGATTTCTGCATCATTTTTAACCCTGGGCTGTGGTTGGATATAAGGTCTAAGTTGTGAATCCTGAAAACCACAGTTGGGAAGAGATGATGACCTAAGGCCATGGTGGTTCTGATGTGCTCAGTGTGCGGTCAGCTGCCTGATTGTTGGTCAGGAGATTCAGGCTCAGGTTGTGTCAGACAGTGCATTAGTGCCCAGGTTAGACTATATAATTTGGGTACAGTCGAGTGCCGTTAGGTTGATCCTTATTTGAGGTGCCCGAGCAGTTCATTAGGCAAGATATTTTTTCTAGAGTGAAGGCACAGTGCTGCATTGTGGGTCCGGAATTGCCAAACGTGAGGGCATCTGGGCCAGTAGTGTGAGGACAAAAGTCTGAGAACAAAAGCTAGACTTGGGCTTCAGGCCGAGGGCAAGGCAGGTACGCCCTGCACATGTGAAACAATATCTCATGCATCTGAAGTCACGACGAGGATCAGACGTTGGCTCAGGTTGTAGTTTCTGTGCATGACTGCCCCTTCATGAACGGAGAGGAATCTCAAGGCCATGGAGGTTTTCCCACGTTGGGAGTTGTGGGATGCCCCCTTCAAGGATACCTTCTGCGGGAGAATTGAGACCTGTTGGGCAGCTCCAACACATCCCATATGGAATGACTCCAGAGCACCTATCGAGGATGGATGCCAGGGAAGCCCGCCTCGCATTCCAATTGTCTCCTAGCAACAAGACAGTTGAGATCGGATGGCTATTGGGAGCAACCAGGGTGGCTGAGTTGAAATGGACTTTCCTGAGCATGGGGCCTAATGTGTGTTTGTGTCCATGAGGACCTTGGAATGGGGCGGTGGCACCGGGACTCTGAAGTATTCTCCTAAGATTTTGACATAGGTCCCATGCACAAGTTTTTCGTGGAGACGAGATTTTTTCTGAGGGATGCCTCAGGAAACCTGCTATGCTGGTATTGGAATCCAGGATTTTGAGGAGACATGCCTGTAAACCAAAGCAACGGGTCCGATTATGGCCGAGGGTCCGGTCTGGTTCCATCTCCTTCTCTTGGTACATCCATCTATGGTATGAGTGGAGGTAGATGCTCAGCTGGTGTCAGTCCGCCTTTGTTTGTCCAGAGAGACCTACATATTGGGATGGCCTCGGGGACTTTGTAGGGTTCTCCTAATTTGTACAATTTTGGACAATGGAATGGGCAGAATTCCCATGCATGGGGTAGGCACAGTCCTAATGTGTAGCTCCAGGGGCCCCAGCATGGAGGGTGTGTGGCCCAGGACTTTGAGGACAGAAGTCTGAAAACACAAACTCAGCTTAGGTTTGGGGACGTAGGTATGGCAGGCCCAATCTACAAACCATGAGCAGAACTCTTCAGGATGTGAAGAAAGAGCGAGTCTGAGGCGCTTGCTCAGGCTTTGGTCTCTGGATTTTGTGTCAACGATGGCCATGGAATGTGGGGAGGCCTCATGGGCCATGGACGAATCTTCCTCTCTGTGGATTTGGCCCGGTCTCAATTGTTTTTCGTCAATCTGTTGAATGGGAGGTCTCCTTTCAGTTTTGTTACCTCAGGTGTCCCAACCAAAGAGGAATTCCAAAGCAGAGCCCTGGGGAAGAGTGAAGGGACAACCCAAACTATGGTTAAAATTTGGGGCCTAGGGGCATGGCAGGCCCCATATGCTGTCTCTTCATCCAGCCACTGAGAGGCCTTACTTGAAGACTGGGCTCAGGCTGAGGTTCACAATGTGTGTTTGTGACCAATGTGGCTGGCGGGCATGGGCGGGGACTCATGGGCCACACTGGTTTCAACTAAACTGAACTTTGGAGAAGATGCCAATCACAAGGTCTCTTTCCATGGTGAAGGAGTTCTGATTTCTGCATCATTTTCAACCCTGGGCAGTGTTTGGAGATAAGGTCTAGGTTCGGAAGCCTGAAACCCGCAGTTGGGAAGAGATGATGACCTAAGGCCATGGTGGGTCTGATGTGCTCAGTGTGCGGTCAGCTGCCTGGTTGTTGGTCAGGAAGTTCGGGCTCAGGTTGTGTCAAACAGTGCATTGGTGCCCAGGTTAGACTCTATAATTTGGGTACAGTCGAGTGCCGTGTAGGTTGATCCTCATTTAAGGTGACTGGGCAGCTCATTAGGCAAGATATTTTTTCTAGAGGGCAGGCACAGTGCTGCATTGTGGGTCTGGGATTGCCAAACTTGAGGGCTTCTGGGCCAGTAGTGTGAGGACAGAAGTCTGAGAACACAAGCTAGACTTGGGCTTCAGGCCGAGGGCAAGGCAGGTACCCCCTGCACATCTGAACCAATATCTCATGCATCTGAAGTCACGGCGAGGATCAGACGTTGGCTCAGGTTGTAGTTTCTGTGCATGACTGCCCCTTCATGAACGGAGAGGAATCTCAAGGCCATGGAGGTTTTCCCACGTTGGGAGTTGTGGGATGCCCCCTTCAAGGATTCCTTCTGCGGGACAATTGAGACCTGTTGGGCAGCTCCAAAACATCCCATATGGAATGACTCCAGAGCACCGTTCGAGGATGGATGCCAGGAAAGATCGCCTCGCATTCCAATAGTCTCCTAGCTACAAGACAGTTGAGATCGGATGGCTCTGCGGGAGCAACCGGGGTGGCTGAGTTGAAATGGACTTTCCTGAGTATGGGGCCTAATATGTGTGTGTCCATGAGGACCGTGAAATGGGGCGGTGGCACCGGGACTCTCAAGTATTCTCATAATATTTTGACATAGTTCCCATGCATAAGTTTCCTAGTGGAGACGAGATTTTTTCTGATGGGTGCCTCAGGAAACCCCCTATGCTGGTATTGGTATTCAGGATTTTGAGGAGACATGCCTGTAAACCAAAGCAATGGATCCGATTACGGCCTAGGGTCCTGTCTGGTTCCATCTCCTTCTCTGAGGACATCCATCTATGGTATGAGTGGAGGTAGATGCTCAGCTGGTGTCAGACCGCCCTTGTTTGTCCACTGAGAACTACATATTGGACGGCCTCGGGGACTTTGGACAATGGAATGGGCAGAATTCCCATGCATTGGGGAGGCATTGTCCTAATGTGTGGCTCCAGGGACCCCAGCTAGAGGGTGTGTGGCCCAGTACTTTGAGGACAGAAGTCTGAAAACACAAACTCAGCTTAGGTTTGGGGACGCAGGTATGGCAGGCCCAATCTACAAACCATGAGAAGAACTCTTCAAGACATGAAGAAAGAGCGAGTCTGAGGCACTTGCTCAGGCTTTGGTCTCTTTATTTTGTGTCAACGATGGTCGTGGAATGTGGGGAGGCCTCATGGGCCATGGACGAATCTTCCTCTCTGTGGATTTTGCCCGGTCCCCATTGTTTTTCGTCAATCTGTGGGATGGGAGGTCTCCTTTCAGGAATGTTGCCTCAGGTGTCCCAACCAAAGAGGAATTCCAAAGCAGAGCCTTGGGGAATAGTGAAGTGACAACCCAAACTATGGTTAAAATTTGGGGCCTAGGGGCATGGCAGGCCCCATATGCTGTCTCTTCATCAAACCACTGAGAGGCCTTACTTAAGGACTGGGTTAGGCTGAGTGTCACAATGTGTGTTTGTGACCAATGTGGCTCGCGAGCATGGGCGGGGCCTCATGGGCCACATTGGTTTCAACTACACTGAACTTTGGACAACATGCCAACCACAAGGTTTCTTGCCATGGGGAAGGAGTTCTGATTTCTGCATCACCTTCAACCCTGGGCAGTGGTAGGAGATAAGGTCTAGGTTCGGAAGCCTGAAAACCGCAGTTTGGAAGAGATGATGACCTAAGGCCATGGTGGGTCTGATGTGCTCAGTGTGCGGTCAGCTGCCTGGTTGTTGGTGGGGAGGTTCGGGCTCAGGTTTTGTTAGACAGTGCTAGTGCCCAGGTTAGACTCTATAATTTGGGTACAGTCGAGTGCCGTGTAGGTTGATCCTCATTTGAGGTGCCTGCGCAGCTCATTAGTCATGATATTTTTTCTAGAGGGCAGGCACAGTGCTGCATTGTGGGTCCGGAATTGCCAAACTTGAGGGCTTCTGGGCCAGTAGTGTGAGGACAGAAGTCTGAGAACACAAGCTAGACTTGGGCTTCAGGCCGAGGGCAAGGCAGGTACCCCCTGCACATCTGAACCAATATCTCATGCATCTGAAGTCACGGCGAGGATCAGACGTTGGCTCAGGTTGTAGTTTCTGTGCATGACTGCCCCTTCATGAACGGAGAGGAATCTCAAGGCCATGGAGGTTTTCCCACGTTGGGAGTTGTGGGATGCCCCCTTCAAGGATACCTTCTGCGGGAGAATTGAGACCTGTTGGGCAGCTCCAACACATCCCATATGGAATGACTCCAGAGCACCAATCGAGGATGGATGCCAGGGAAGCCCGCCTCGCATTCCAATTGTCTCCTAGCAACAAGACAGTTGAGATCGGATGGCTATTGGGAGCAACCAGGGTGGCTGAGTTGAAATGGACTTTCCTGAGCATGGGGCCTAATGTGTGTTTGTGTCCATGAGGACCTAAGAATGGGGCGGTGGCACCGGGACTCTGAAGTATTCTCCTAAGATTTTGACATAGGTCCCATGCACAAGTTTTTCGTGGAGACGAGATTTTTTCTGAGGGATGCCTCAGGAAACCTGCTATGCTGGTATTGGAATCCAGGATTTTGAGGAGACATGCCTGTAAACCAAAGCAACGGGTCCGATTATGGCCGAGGGTCCGGTCTGGTTCCATCTCCTTCTCTTGGTACATCCATCTATGGTATGAGTGGAGGTAGATGCTCAGCTGGTGTCAGTCCGCCTTTGTTTGTCCAGAGAGACCTACATATTGGGATGGCCTCGGGGACTTTGTAGGGTTCTCCTAATTTGTACAATTTTGGACAATGGAATGGGCAGAATTCCCATGCATGGGGTAGGCACAGTCCTAATGTGTAGCTCCAGGGGCCCCAGCATTGAGGGTGTGTGGCCCAGTACTTTGAGGACAGAAGTCTGAAAACACAAACTCAGCTTAGGTTTGGGGACGTAGGTATGGCAGGCCCAATCTACAAACCATGAGCAGAACTCTTCAGGATGTGAAGAAAGAGCGAGTCTGAGGCGCTTGCTCAGGCTTTGGTCTCTGGATTTTGTGTCAACGATGGCCATGGAATGTGGGGAGGCCTCATGGGCCATGGACGAATCTTCCTCTCTGTGGATTTGGCCCGGTCTCAATTGTTTTTCGTCAATCTGTTGAATGGGAGGTCTCCTTTCAGTTTTGTTACCTCAGGTGTCCCAACCAAAGAGGAATTCCAAAGCAGAGCCCTGGGGAAGAGTGAAGGGACAACCCAAACTATGGTTAAAATTTGGGGCCTAGGGGCATGGCAGGCCCCATATGCTGTCTCTTCATCCAGCCACTGAGAGGCCTTACTTGAAGACTGGGCTCAGGCTGAGGTTCACAATGTGTGTTTGTGACCAATGTGGCTGGCGGGCATGGGCGGGGACTCATGGGCCACACTGGTTTCAACTAAACTGAACTTTGGAGAAGATGCCAATCACAAGGTCTCTTTCCATGGTGAAGGAGTTCTGATTTCTGCATCATTTTCAACCCTGGGCAGTGTTTGGAGATAAGGTCTAGGTTCGGAAGCCTGAAACCCGCAGTTGGGAAGAGATGATAACCTAAGGCCATGGTGGGTCTGATGTGCTCAGTGTGCGGTCAGCTGCCTGGTTGTTGGTCAGGAAGTTCGGGCTCAGGTTGTGTCAAACAGTGCATTGGTGCCCAGGTTAGACTCTATAATTTGGGTACAGTCGAGTGCCGTGTAGGTTGATCCTCATTTAAGGTGACTGGGCAGCTCATTAGGCAAGATATTTTTTCTAGAGGGCAGGCACAGTGCTGCATTGTGGGTCTGGGATTGCCAAACTTGAGGGCTTCTGGGCCAGTAGTGTGAGGACAGAAGTCTGAGAACACAAGCTAGACTTGGGCTTCAGGCCGAGGGCAAGGCAGGTACCCCCTGCACATCTGAACCAATATCTCATGCATCTGAAGTCACGGCGAGGATCAGACGTTGGCTCAGGTTGTAGTTTCTGTGCATGACTGCCCCTTCATGAACGGAGAGGAATCTCAAGGCCATGGAGGTTTTCCCACGTTGGGAGTTGTGGGATGCCCCCTTCAAGGATTCCTTCTGCGGGACAATTGAGACCTGTTGGGCAGCTCCAAAACATCCCATATGGAATGACTCCAGAGCACCGTTCGAGGATGGATGCCAGGAAAGATCGCCTCGCATTCCAATAGTCTCCTAGCTACAAGACAGTTGAGATCGGATGGCTCTGCGGGAGCAACCGGGGTGGCTGAGTTGAAATGGACTTTCCTGAGTATGGGGCCTAATATGTGTGTGTCCATGAGGACCGTGAAATGGGGCGGTGGCACCGGGACTCTCAAGTATTCTCATAATATTTTGACATAGTTCCCATGCATAAGTTTCCTAGTGGAGACGAGATTTTTTCTGATGGGTGCCTCAGGAAACCCCCTATGCTGGTATTGGAATTCAGGATTTTGAGGAGACATGCCTGTAAACCAAAGCAATGGATCCGATTACGGCCTAGGGTCCTGTCTGGTTCCATCTCCTTCTCTGAGGACATCCATCTATGGTATGAGAGGAGGTAGATGCTCAGCTGGTGTCAGACCGCCCTTGTTTGTCCACTGAGAACTACATATTGGACGGCCTCGGGGACTTTGGACAATGGAATGGGCAGAATTCCCATGCATTGGGGAGGCATTGTCCAAATGTGTGGCTCCAGGGACCCCAGCTAGAGGGTGTGTGGCCCAGTACTTTGAGGACAGAAGTCTGAAAACACAAACTCAGCTTAGGTTTGGGGACGCAGGTATGGCAGGCCCAATCTACAAACCATGAGAAGAACTCTTCAAGACATGAAGAAAGAGCGAGTCTGAGGCACTTGCTCAGGCTTTGGTCTCTTTATTTTGTGTCAACGATGGCCGTGGAATGTGGGGAGGCCTCATGGGCCATGGACGAATCTTCCTCTCTGTGGATTTTGCCCGGTCCCCATTGTTTTTCGTCAATCTGTGGGATGGGAGGTCTCCTTTCAGGAATGTTGCCTCAGGTGTCCCAACCAAAGAGGAATTCCAAAGCAGAGCCTTGGGGAATAGTGAAGTGACAACCCAAACTATGGTTAAAATTTGGGGCCTAGGGGCATGGCAGGCCCCATATGCTGTCTCTTCATCCAACCACTGAGAGGCCTTACTTAAGGACTGGGTTAGGCTGAGTGTCACAATGTGTGTTTGTGACCAATGTGGCTCGCGAGCATGGGCGGGGCCTCATGGGCCACATTGGTTTCAACTACACTGAACTTTGGACAACATGCCAACCACAAGGTTTCTTGCCATGGGGAAGGAGTTCTGATTTCTGCATCACCTTCAACCCTGGGCAGTGGTAGGAGATAAGGTCTAGGTTCAGAAGCCTGAAAACCGCAGTTTGGAAGAGATGATGACCTAAGGCCATGGTTGGTCTGATGTGCTCAGTGTGCGGTCAGCTGCCTGGTTGTTGGTGGGGAGGTTCGGGCTCAGGTTTTGTTAGACAGTGCTAGTGCCCAGGTTAGACTCTATAATTTGGGTACAGTCGAGTGCCGTGTAGGTTGATCCTCATTTGAGGTGCCTGCGCAGCTCATTAGTCATGATATTTTTTCTAGAGGGCAGGCACAGTGCTGCATTGTGGGTCCGGAATTGCCAAACTTGAGGGCTTCTGGGCCAGTAGTGTGAGGACAGAAGTCTGAGAACACAAGCTAGACTTGGGCTTCAGGCCGAGGGCAAGGCAGGTACCCCCTGCACATCTGAACCAATATCTCATGCATCTGAAGTCACGGCGAGGATCAGACGTTGGCTCAGGTTGTAGTTTCTGTGCATGACTGCCCCTTCATGAACGGAGAGGAATCTCAAGGCCATGGAGGTTTTCCCACGTTGGGAGTTGTGGGATGCCCCCTTCAAGGATACCTTCTGCGGGAGAATTGAGACCTGTTGGGCAGCTCCAACACATCCCATATGGAATGACTCCAGAGCACCAATCGAGGATGGATGCCAGGGAAGCCCGCCTCGCATTCCAATTGTCTCCTAGCAACAAGACAGTTGAGATTGGATGGCTATTGCGAGCAACCAGGGTGGCTGAGTTGAAATGGACTTTCCTGAGCATGGGGCCTAATGTGTGTTTGTGTCCATGAGGACCTTGTAATGGGGCGGTGGCACCGGGACTCTGAAGTATTCTCCTAAGATTTTGACATAGGTCCCATGCACAAGTTTTTCGTGGAGACGAGATTTTTTCTGAGGGATGCCTCAGGAAACCTGCTATGCTGGTATTGGAATCCAGGATTTTGAGGAGACATGCCTGTAAACCAAAGCAACGGGTCCGATTATGGCCGAGGGTCCGGTCTGGTTCCATCTCCTTCTCTTGGTACATCCATCTATGGTATGAGTGGAGGTAGATGCTCAGCTGGTGTCAGTCCGCCTTTGTTTGTCCAGAGAGACCTACATATTGGGATGGCCTCGGGGACTTTGTAGGGTTCTCCTAATTTGTACAATTTTGGACAATGGAATGGGCAGAATTCCCATGCATGGGGTAGGCACAGTCCTAATGTGTAGCTCCAGGGGCCCCAGCATGGAGGGTGTGTGGCCCAGGACTTTGAGGACAGAAGTCTGAAAACACAAACTCAGCTTAGGTTTGGGGACGTAGGTATGGCAGGCCCAATCTACAAACCATGAGCAGAACTCTTCAGGATGTGAAGAAAGAGCGAGTCTGAGGCGCTTGCTCAGGCTTTGGTCTCTGGATTTTGTGTCAACGATGGCCATGGAATGTGGGGAGGCCTCATGGGCCATGGACGAATCTTCCTCTCTGTGGATTTGGCCCGGTCTCAATTGTTTTTCGTCAATCTGTTGAATGGGAGGTCTCCTTTCAGTTTTGTTACCTCAGGTGTCCCAACCAAAGAGGAATTCCAAAGCAGAGCCCTGGGGAAGAGTGAAGGGACAACCCAAACTATGGTTAAAATTTGGGGCCTAGGGGCATGGCAGGCCCCATATGCTGTCTCTTCATCCAGCCACTGAGAGGCCTTACTTGAAGACTGGGCTCAGGCTGAGGTTCACAATGTGTGTTTGTGACCAATGTGGCTGGCGGGCATGGGCGGGGACTCATGGGCCACACTGGTTTCAACTAAACTGAACTTTGGAGAAGATGCCAATCACAAGGTCTCTTTCCATGGTGAAGGAGTTCTGATTTCTGCATCATTTTCAACCCTGGGCAGTGTTTGGAGATAAGGTCTAGGTTCGGAAGCCTGAAACCCGCAGTTGGGAAGAGATGATGACCTAAGGCCATGGTGGGTCTGATGTGCTCAGTGTGCGGTCAGCTGCCTGGTTGTTGGTCAGGAAGTTCGGGCTCAGGTTGTGTCAAACAGTGCATTGGTGCCCAGGTTAGACTCTATAATTTGGGTACAGTCGAGTGCCGTGTAGGTTGATCCTCATTTAAGGTGACTGGGCAGCTCATTAGGCAAGATATTTTTTCTAGAGGGCAGGCACAGTGCTGCATTGTGGGTCTGGGATTGCCAAACTTGAGGGCTTCTGGGCCAGTAGTGTGAGGACAGAAGTCTGAGAACACAAGATAGACTTGGGCTTCAGGCCGAGGGCAAGGCAGGTACCCCCTGCACATCTGAACCAATATCTCATGCATCTGAAGTCACGGCGAGGATCAGACGTTGGCTCAGGTTGTAGTTTCTGTGCATGACTGCCCCTTCATGAACGGAGAGGAATCTCAAGGCCATGGAGGTTTTCCCACGTTGGGAGTTGTGGGATGCCCCCTTCAAGGATTCCTTCTGCGGGACAATTGAGACCTGTTGGGCAGCTCCAAAACATCCCATATGGAATGACTCCAGAGCACCGTTCGAGGATGGATGCCAGGAAAGATCGCCTCGCATTCCAATAGTCTCCTAGCTACAAGACAGTTGAGATCGGCTGGCTCTGCGGGAGCAACCGGGGTGGCTGAGTTGAAATGGACTTTCCTGAGTATGGGGCCTAATATGTGTGTGTCCATGAGGACCTTGAAATGGGGCGGTGGCACCGGGACTCTCAAGTATTCTCATAATATTTTGACATAGTTCCCATGCATAAGTTTCCTAGTGGAGACGAGATTTTTTCTGATGGGTGCCTCAGGAAACCCCCTATGCTGGTATTGGAATTCAGGATTTTGAGGAGACATGCCTGTAAACCAAAGCAATGGATCCGATTACGGCCTAGGGTCCTGTCTGGTTCCATCTCCTTCTCTGAGGACATCCATCTATGGTATGAGTGGAGGTAGATGCTCAGCTGGTGTCAGACCGCCCTTGTTTGTCCACTGAGAACTACATATTGGACGGCCTCGGGGACTTTGGACAATGGAATGGGCAGAATTCCCATGCATTGGGGAGGCATTGTCCTAATGTGTGGCTCCAGGGACCCCAGCTAGAGGGTGTGTGGCCCAGTACTTTGAGGACAGAAGTCTGAAAACACAAACTCAGCTTAGGTTTGGGGACGCAGGTATGGCAGGCCCAATCTACAAACCATGAGAAGAACTCTTCAAGACATGAAGAAAGAGCGAGTCTGAGGCACTTGCTCAGGCTTTGGTCTCTTTATTTTGTGTCAACGATGGCCGTGGAATGTGGGGAGGCCTCATGGGCCATGGACGAATCTTCCTCTCTGTGGATTTTGCCCGGTCCCCATTGTTTTTCGTCAATCTGTGGGATGGGAGGTCTCCTTTCAGGAATGTTGCCTCAGGTGTCCCAACCAAAGAGGAATTCCAAAGCAGAGGCTTGGGGAATAGTGAAGTGACAACCCAAACTATGGTTAAAATTTGGGGCCTAGGGGCATGGCAGGCCCCATATGCTGTCTCTTCATCCAACCACTGAGAGGCCTTACTTAAGGACTGGGTTAGGCTGAGTGTCACAATGTGTGTTTGTGACCAATGTGGCTCGCGAGCATGGGCGGGGCCTCATGGGCCACATTGGTTTCAACTACACTGAACTTTGGACAACATGCCAACCACAAGGTTTCTTGCCATGGGGAAGGAGTTCTGATTTCTGCATCACCTTCAACCCTGGGCAGTGGTAGGAGATAAGGTCTAGGTTCGGAAGCCTGAAAACCGCAGTTTGGAAGAGATGATGACCTAAGGCCATGGTGGGTCTGATGTGCTCAGTGTGCGGTCAGCTGCCTGGTTGTTGGTGGGGAGGTTCGGGCTCAGGTTTTGTTAGACAGTGCTAGTGCCCAGGTTAGACTCTATAATTTGGGTACAGTCGAGTGCCGTGTAGGTTGATCCTCATTTGAGGTGCCTGCGCAGCTCATTAGTCATGATATTTTTTCTAGAGGGCAGGCACAGTGCTGCATTGTGGGTCCGGAATTGCCAAACTTGAGGGCTTTTGGGCCAGTAGTGTGAGGACAGAAGTCTGAGAACACAAGCTAGACTTGGGCTTCAGGCCGAGGGCAAGGCAGGTACCCCCTGCACATCTGAACCAATATCTCATGCATCTGAAGTCACGGCGAGGATCAGACGTTGGCTCAGGTTGTAGTTTCTGTGCATGACTGCCCCTTCATGAACGGAGAGGAATCTCAAGGCCATGGAGGTTTTCCCACGTTGGGAGTTGTGGGATGCCCCCTTCAAGGATACCTTCTGCGGGAGAATTGAGACCTGTTGGGCAGCTCCAACACATCCCATATGGAATGACTCCAGAGCACCAATCGAGGATGGATGCCAGGGAAGCCCGCCTCGCATTCCAATTGTCTCCTAGCAACAAGACAGTTGAGATCGGATGGCTATTGGGAGCAACCAGGGTGGCTGAGTTGAAATGGACTTTCCTGAGCATGGGGCCTAATGTGTGTTTGTGTCCATGAGGACCTTGGAATGGGGCGGTGGCACCGGGACTCTGAAGTATTCTCCTAAGATTTTGACATAGGTCCCATGCACAAGTTTTTCGTGGAGACGAGATTTTTTCTGAGGGATGCCTCAGGAAACCTGCTATGCTGGTATTGGAATCCAGGATTTTGAGGAGACATGCCTGTAAACCAAAGCAACGGGTCCGATTATGGCCGAGGGTCCGGTCTGGTTCCATCTCCTTCTCTTGGTACATCCATCTATGGTATGAGTGGAGGTAGATGCTCAGCTGGTGTCAGTCCGCCTTTGTTTGTCCAGAGAGACCTACATATTGGGATGGCCTCGGGGACTTTGTAGGGTTCTCCTAATTTGTACAATTTTGGACAATGGAATGGGCAGAATTCCCATGCATGGGGTAGGCACAGTCCTAATGTGTAGCTCCAGGGGCCCCAGCATGGAGGGTGTGTGGCCCAGGACTTTGAGGACAGAAGTCTGAAAACACAAACTCAGCTTAGGTTTGGGGACGTAGGTATGGCAGGCCCAATCTACAAACCATGAGCAGAACTCTTCAGGATGTGAAGAAAGAGCGAGTCTGAGGCGCTTGCTCAGGCTTTGGTCTCTGGATTTTGTGTCAACGATGGCCATGGAATGTGGGGAGGCCTCATGGGCCATGGACGAATCTTCCTCTCTGTGGATTTGGCCCGGTCTCAATTGTTTTTCGTCAATCTGTTGAATGGGAGGTCTCCTTTCAGTTTTGTTACCTCAGGTGTCCCAACCAAAGAGGAATTCCAAAGCAGAGCCCTGGGGAAGAGTGAAGGGACAACCCAAACTATGGTTAAAATTTGGGGCCTAGGGGCATGGCAGGCCCCATATGCTGTCTCTTCATCCAGCCACTGAGAGGCCTTACTTGAAGACTGGGCTCAGGCTGAGGTTCACAATGTGTGTTTGTGACCAATGTGGCTGGCGGGCATGGGCGGGGACTCATGGGCCACACTGGTTTCAACTAAACTGAACTTTGGAGAAGATGCCAATCACAAGGTCTCTTTCCATGGTGAAGGAGTTCTGATTTCTGCATCATTTTCAACCCTGGGCAGTGTTTGGAGATAAGGTCTAGGTTCGGAAGCCTGAAACCCGCAGTTGGGAAGAGATGATGACCTAAGGCCATGGTGGGTCTGATGTGCTCAGTGTGCGGTCAGCTGCCTGGTTGTTGGTCAGGAAGTTCGGGCTCAGGTTGTGTCAAACAGTGCATTGGTGCCCAGGTTAGACTCTATAATTTGGGTACAGTCGAGTGCCGTGTAGGTTGATCCTCATTTAAGGTGACTGGGCAGCTCATTAGGCAAGATATTTTTTCTAGAGGGCAGGCACAGTGCTGCATTGTGGGTCTGGGATTGCCAAACTTGAGGGCTTCTGGGCCAGTAGTGTGAGGACAGAAGTCTGAGAACACAAGCTAGACTTGGGCTTCAGGCCGAGGGCAAGGCAGGTACCCCCTGCACATCTGAACCAATATCTCATGCATCTGAAGTCACGGCGAGGATCAGACGTTGGCTCAGGTTGTAGTTTCTGTGCATGACTGCTCCTTCATGAACGGAGAGGAATCTCAAGGCCATGGAGGTTTTCCCACGTTGGGAGTTGTGGGATGCCCCCTTCAAGGATTCCTTCTGCGGGACAATTGAGACCTGTTGGGCAGCTCCAAAACATCCCATATGGAATGACTCCAGAGCACCGTTCGAGGATGGATGCCAGGAAAGATCGCCTCGCATTCCAATAGTCTCCTAGCTACAAGACAGTTGAGATCGGATGGCTCTGCGGGAGCAACCGGGGTGGCTGAGTTGAAATGGACTTTCCTGAGTATGGGGCCTAATATGTGTGTGTCCATGAGGACCTTGAAATGGGGCGGTGGCACCGGGACTCTCAAGTATTCTCATAATATTTTGACATAGTTCCCATGCATAAGTTTCCTAGTGGAGACGAGATTTTTTCTGATGGGTGCCTCAGGAAACCCCCTATGCTGGTATTGGAATTCAGGATTTTGAGGAGACATGCCTGTAAACCAAAGCAATGGATCCGATTACGGCCTAGGGTCCTGTCTGGTTCCATCTCCTTCTCTGAGGACATCCATCTATGGTATGAGTGGAGGTAGACGCTCAGATGGTGTCAGACCGCCCTTGTTTGTCCACTGAGAACTACATATTGGACGGCCTCGGGGACTTTGGACAATGGAATGGGCAGAATTCCCATGCATTGGGGAGGCATTGTCCTTTGTGTGGCTCCAGGGACCCCAGCTAGAGGGTGTGTGGCCCAGTACTTTGAGGACAGAAGTCTGAAAACACAAACTCAGCTTAGGTTTGGGGACGCAGGTATGGCAGGCCCAATCTACAAACCATGAGAAGAACTCTTCAAGACATGAAGAAAGAGCGAGTCTGAGGCACTTGCTCAGGCTTTGGTCTCTTTATTTTGTGTCAACGATGGCCGTGGAATGTGGGGAGGCCTCATGGGCCATGGACGAATCTTCCTCTCTGTTGATTTTGCCCGGTCCCCATTGTTTTTCGTCAATCTGTGGGATGGGAGGACTCCTTTCAGGAATGTTGCCTCAGGTGTCCCAACCAAAGAGGAATTCCAAAGCAGAGGCTTGGGGAATAGTGAAGTGACAACCCAAACTATGGTTAAAATTTGGGGCCTAGGGGCATGGCAGGCCCCATATACTGTCTCTTCATCCAACCACTGAGAGGCCTTACTTAAGGACTGGGTTAGGCTGAGTGTCACAATGTGTGTTTGTGACCAATGTGGCTCGCGAGCATGGGCGGGGCCTCATGGGCCACATTGGTTTCAACTACACTGAACTTTGGACAACATGCCAACCACAAGGTTTCTTGCCATGGGGAAGGAGTTCTGATTTCTGCATCACCTTCAACCCTGGGCAGTGGTAGGAGATAAGGTCTAGGTTCGGAAGCCTGAAAACCGCAGTTTGGAAGAGATGATGACCTAAGGCCATGGTTGGTCTGATGTGCTCAGTGTGCGGTCAGCTGCCTGGTTGTTGGTGGGGAGGTTCGGGCTCAGGTTTTGTTAGACAGTGCTAGTGCCCAGGTTAGACTCTATAATTTGGGTACAGTCGAGTGCCGTGTAGGTTGATCCTCATTTGAGGTGCCTGCGCAGCTCATTAGTCATGATATTTTTTCTAGAGGGCAGGCACAGTGCTGCATTGTGGGTCCGGAATTGCCAAACTTGAGGGCTTCTGGGCCAGTAGTGTGAGGACAGAAGTCTGAGAACACAAGCTAGACTTGGGCTTCAGGCCGAGGGCAAGGCAGGTACCCCCTGCACATCTGAACCAATATCTCATGCATCTGAAGTCACGGCGAGGATCAGACGTTGGCTCAGGTTGTAGTTTCTGTGCATGACTGCCCCTTCATGAACGGAGAGGAATCTCAAGGCCATGGAGGTTTTCCCACGTTGGGAGTTGTGGGATGCCCCCTTCAAGGATACCTTCTGCGGGAGAATTGAGACCTGTTGGGCAGCTCCAACACATCCCATATGGAATGACTCCAGAGCACCAATCGAGGATGGATGCCAGGGAAGCCCGCCTCGCATTCCAATTGTCTCCTAGCAACAAGATAGTTGAGATCGGATGGCTATTGGGAGCAACCAGGGTGGCTGAGTTGAAATGGACTTTCCTGAGCATGGGGCCTAATGTGTGTTTGTGTCCATGAGGATTTTGGAATGGGGCGGTGGCACCGGGACTCTGAAGTATTCTCCTAAGATTTTGACATAGGTCCCATGCACAAGTTTTTCGTGGAGACGAGATTTTTTCTGAGGGATGCCTCAGGAAACCTGCTATGCTGGTATTGGAATCCAGGATTTTGAGGAGACATGCCTGTAAACCAAAGCAACGGGTCCGATTATGGCCGAGGGTCCGGTCTGGTTCCATCTCCTTCTCTTGGTACATCCATCTATGGTATGAGTGGAGGTAGATGCTCAGCTGGTGTCAGTCCGCCTTTGTTTGTCCAGAGAGACCTACATATTGGGATGGCCTCGGGGACTTTGTAGGGTTCTCCTAATTTGTACAATTTTGGACAATGGAATGGGCAGAATTCCCATGCATGGGGTAGGCACAGTCCTAATGTGTAGCTCCAGGGGCCCCAGCATGGAGGGTGTGTGGCCCAGGACTTTGAGGACAGAAGTCTGAAAACACAAACTCAGCTTAGGTTTGGGAACGTAGGTATGGCAGGCCCAATCTCTAAACCATTAGCAGAACTCTTCAGGATATTTAGAAAGAGCGAGTCTGAGGCGCTTGCTCAGGCTTTGGTCTCTGGATTTTGTGTCAACGATGGTCGTGGAATGTGGGAAGGCCTCATGTGCCAGGGACGAATCTTCCTCTCTGTGGATTTGGCCCGGTCCCAATTGTTTTTCGTCAATCTGTGGGATGGGAGGTCTCCTTTCAGGTTTGTTACCTTAGGTGTCCCAACCAAAGAGGAATTCCAAAGTAGAGCCCTGGGGAAGAGTGAAGGGACAACCCAAACTATGGTTAAAATTTGGGGCCTAGGGGCATGGCAGGCCCCATATGCTGTCTCTTCATCCAGCCACTGAGAGGCATTCCTTGAGGACTGGGCTCAGGCTGAGGGTCACAATGTGTTTTTGTGACCAATGTGGCTCGGGAGCATGGGCGGGGCCTCATGGGCCACACTGGTTTCAACTTCACTGAACTTTGGACAACATGCCAATCACAAGGTCTCTTGCCATGGGGAAGGAATTCTGATTTCTGCATCATTTTCAACCCTGGGCAGTGTTTGGAGATAAGGTCTAGGTTCGGAAGCCTGAAAACCGCAGTTGGGAAGAGATAATGACCTAAGGCCATGGTGGGTCTGATGTGCTCAGTGTGCGGTCAGCTGCCTGGTTTTTGGTCGGGAGGTTCGGGCTCAGGTTGTGTCAGACAGTGCATTAGTGCCCAGGTTAGACTATGTAATTTGGGTACAGTCGAGTGCCGTGTAGGTTGATCATCATTTGAGGTGCCTGGGCAGCTCATAGGCAAGATATTTTTTCTCGAGGGCAGGCAGAGTGCTGCATTGTGGGTCCGGAATTGCCAAACTTGAGGGCTTCTGGGCCAGTAGTATGAGGACGGAAGTCTGAGACCACAGGCTAGACTTGGGCTTCAGGCCGAGGGCAAGGCAGGTGCCCCCTGCACATCTGAACCAATATCTCATGCATCTGAAGTCACGGCGAGGATCAGACGTTGGCTCAGGTTGTAGTTTCTGTGCATGACTGCCCTTCATGAACGGAGAGGAATCTCAAGGCCATGGAGGTTTTCCCACGTTGGGAGTTGTGGGATAACCCCTTCAAGGATTCCTTCTGCGGGACAATTGAGACCTGTTGGGCAGCACCAACACATCCCATATGGAATGACTCCAGAGCACCATTCGAGGATGGATGCCAGGGAAGCCCGCCTCGCATTCCAATTGTCTCCTAGCAACAAGACAGTTGAGATCGAAGGGCTCTGCAGGAGCAACCGGGTTGGCTGAGTTGAAATGGACTTTCCTGAGCATGGGGCCTAATGTGTGTTTGAGTCCATGAGTACCTTGGAATGGGGCGGTGGCACCGGGACTCTGAAGTATGCTCCTAAGATTTTGACATAGGTTCCATGTACAAGTTTTCTCGTGGAGACGAGATTTTTTCTGATGAGTGCCTCAGGAAAGCCCCTATGCTGGTATTGGAATCCAGGATTTTGAGGAGACATGCCTGTAAACCAAAGCAATGGATCCGATTATGGCCTAGGGTCCTGTCTGGTACTATATCCTTCACTGGGGACATCCATCTATGGTATGAGTGGACGTAGATGCTCAGCTGGTGTCAGACCGCCCTAGTTGTCCACTGAGACCTAGATATTGGGATGGCCTCGGGGACATTGGAGGGTTCTCCTAATTTGTTAAATTTTGGACAATGGAATGGGCAGAATTCCCATGCATGGGGTAGGCACAGTCCTAATGTGTGGCTCCAGGGGCGCCAGCCTGGAGTGTGTGTTGCCCAGGAATTTGAGGACAGAAGTCTGAAAACACAAACTCAGCTTAAGTTTGGGGACGTAGGTATGGCAGGCCCAATCTACAAACCATGAGAAGAACTCTTCAGGATATTTGGAAAGAGCGAGTCTGAGGCTCATGCTCAGGCTTTGGTCTCTGGATTTTGTGTCAACGATGGTCGTGGAATGTGGGGAGTCCTCATGGGCCATGGACGAATCTTCCTCTCTGTTATTTTGGCCCGGTCCCAATTGTTTTTCGTCAATCTGTGGGATGGGAGGTCTCCTTTCAGTTTTGTTACCTCAGGTGTCCCAACCAAAGAGGAATTCCAAAGCAGAGCCCTGGGGAAGACTGAAGGAACAACCCAAACTATGGTTAAAATTTGGGGCCTAGGGGCATGGCAGGCCCCAATGCTGTCTCTTCATCCAGCCACTGAGAGGCATTCCTTGAGGACTGAGCTCAGGCTGAGGGTCACAATGTGTTTTTGTGACCAATGTGGCTCGGGAGCATGGGCGGGGCCTCATGGGCCACACTGGTTTCAACTTCACTGAACTTTGGACAACATGCCAATCACAAGGTCTCTTTCCATGGTGAAGGAGTTCTGATTTCTGCATCATTTTCAACCCTGGGCAGTGGTTGGAGATAAGGTCTAGGTTCGGAAACCTGAAAATCGCAGTTTGGAAGAGATGATGACCTAAGGCCATGGTGGGTCTGAAGTGCTCAGTGTGCGGTCAGCTGCCTGGTTGTAGGTCAGGAGGTTCGTGCTCAGGTTGTGTCAGACAGTGCATTAATGCCCAGATTAGACTATGTAATTTGGGTACAGTCGAGTGCCGTGTAGGTTGATCCTCATTTGAGGTGCCTGGGCAGCTCATTAGGCAAGATATTTTTTCTCGAGGGCAGGCAGAGTGCTGCATTGTGGGTCCGGATTTGCCAAACTTGAGGGCTTCTGGGCCAGTAGTGTGAGGACAGATATCTGAGACCACAAGCTAGACTTGGGCTTCAGGCCGAGGGCATGGCAGGTACCCCTTGCACATCTGAACCAATATCTCATGCATCTGAAGTCACGGCGAGGATCAGACGTTGGCTCAGGTTGTAGTTTCTGTGCATGACTGAAGGTTGAGACGGACAGGCCCTTAGGCCCTAATCTCAACTCTTGCTTTGTTTTCCAGGTGTCACTCCTCAGAGGCTTTGGTTCGAAGAACAGGATATGGGGCTTTCCTGAGGCACTGAACAGAACTTCTCTCGTCTCCACATGGGATGCTTCCTTGTTGGAGCCGTGTCAAACACCTCAGGTTGGAGAATCCTGCAGAGTCCCTGAGCCACCTCCACATACCAAGGTCTCCCAGGCCACCAAGCCACAGTAGGACTCATCTTCAGGAGAGTCCATTTCAACTCTCCCCTCTGGGTAGCTCACCCAGGAGCCCGCAGATTGAGCCTGCCTTGTCCTGACTAAAGAGTGGGAATATGAGGTGCGTTCCCAGGCATCCATGCTTAGACACCTGCTCTCGAGTCTTTCCGTATGGGGCCTCCTGGAACCATCCAATAGCACTCGACTGTCGTGCAGAAGGAAACCTTGAGGTTTGGAGTAGTTCACAAATCCCATCGTAGGCAAACCTCCCTGGCCTCATGAAGCCCCCACACCCTTCAGGAAGAGGCCATGCTGGACAAAAACTCTAGCCTGAGGCACGTCTCAGAGTTGACATGACCTCAGTGCAGGAGATCTCGATTCAGCCTCTCAGAGTGGGCCTGCCGTGCCATCGGTCCCAAACCTCACGCTAGCTTGTGTTTTCAGACTTCCTTCCTCACACTCCTGGCAAACAAGCCCTCCGGACTAGGAACTCCAGAACCACAACCCAGCCCAGGGTCTGCCAAAGGGAAGAAAAACGTTTCCCTGTGGGGCTCTCTCCAGAAAACCCAGATAAGGATCAACCTGCTCAGGCCTCGACGTTACCCGAACTGGATAGGCTGCTCTGGGCACTCATGCTCTGTCTGACACAGCCTGAAGCCAGACGTCCAGACAGACAAGGAGACAGCTGGCCGCACACCCAGCACTACGGACACGCCATGGTCTTATGCCGTCACATTTTCCTAACTTTGGTTTTCAGATATCTGAACTTAGACATTATATCAGTTCTCCACACAGCTGGGTATTGCAAGCACAACACAGAACTCCTCCTTCCCCGTGGCTGTAAAGCTTGCTCTTGGCATGGAGTCACACCTTCATGGTGGGAGAAACCTTCCTGGTTCCTGATGCCACGCCCAAACTTGAGTGCTGCTTGGGCACAAATTCACACTCTGACCCTCAGCATGAGCCCCATGTCAAAGAAAGGCCTGTCAGGGCCTGGGCCAAGAGCCCGCATATGGGGCTTGCCAAGCCCCTATGCACCCAATCCTCACCAGTGTTTGAGTTTTCCAGTCGCCCAGCCCGTACCTGGGGCTCTGCTCTGGAATCCCTTTCTTGGAGAGACACATGAGCCAGACAACACTTTTCCACCCTTCCCACAAAATGACCCCAAACTCTTGGGAGCTGGGACATATCCCCAGACAGAGATACTCGTCCACAGTCCATGAGGCCACCCCTCCAATCCACGGCTATCCCGGACACAACATCCAGAGACAAAAGCCTGAAGGAACGCCTCCCACTCGCCCTGTTTCAGAGGCCCAGGAGCTCCCTCTCGGGCTGTACATCCGGCCTGCCATACCCTAGGCGCCACTCATAAGCTGAGTTTGTGTTTTCAGACTTCTGTGCCCACAGCCTGGACCCACACAACCGCCAGGCTAGGGCCTCTGGAGCCACAGCGAAAGATTGTGCCTGCCCTCTCCAAGGTAATTGTGCCCAATCCATTGACCACAACCCTACAGGTTAGGGAAAAGCTCCAAGGCCCCTGAGGCCATCAATAGTGTAGGCCACCCTGGACTAAGAGGGGCTCTCTGACACCAGCGGAGCAACTATCTCCACTTAGACTCTCAGACAGTGTCCCCAGAGACAGAAGGTTGAAATGGACAGGCCCCCAGGCCCTAATCTGAACCTTAGCTCTGGTTTCCATGTGTCCGTCCTCAGAGGTCTGTTTTCGTAGACCAGCACACGGGGCTTTTCTGAGGCACCAAACCAAACCTCTCTCGCCTCCACATGGGGAGCTTACTTACTGGGGATGTATCAAACCCTTCAGGTAGGAGAGTTCCGCAGGGCCACTGAACAACCAGCACATTCCAAGGTTTCCATGGACCCAAACGCACATTATGACGCATCCTCAGGAGAGGCCATTTCAACTCAGCCCCCTGGTTAGCGTGCCCCAGAGGCAGCAGATCAAACATATCTTGTGGCTAATGGCCAATGGGAATGCGAGGCATGCTGTACAGGGATCCATCCTTCGAACCGTGCTCTCCAGTCCTTCCGTATGGTATGTCCTGGAGCCATGCAACAGGACTCGAATGTCCCACAGAAGGAAACCTGGTGGTTTGGGGCAACCTCCAAACTCAGCGTGGGAAAACTTCCTTGGCCTCATGAGGCCCCCGCTTCATGAAGGTGCCATCATGGACACATACTCCAGCCTCAGCCAACGTCTGATCCTCAGCCTGACTTCAGATGCAGGAGATTTTGATTCAGCCTCTGCCTAGTGGGCCTGCTCTGCCCTTGGCTCCAATCCTCACTTTAGCTTGTGTTCCTAGACTTCCGTCCTCACACTCCTGGCCCACAAACCCTCCCTTCTGGGAATTCTGGGGCCACAATGAAGCACTCCGCCTGCCTCCCAGGAGAAAAACTTTGTCTATGGTGCTGCCCAGAAACCCCAAATGAGGATCAAACTGCTTGGCCCTCGGCAACACCCCAATTGCATAGGCTACCTTAAACACTGATGCTCTGTCGCAAATAGCCTGAGCCCAGACCTTCCAACAGACACCGACACAGCTGGCTGCACACCCAGCACATTGGACCCGCCACTGCCTTAGGCCACCATCCATTCCCAACCTGGGTTTTCAGTCATCAGAACCTAGACCTTATCTCCAATCCCTGCACAGGGGGGAACCTGATGCACAAGTCAGAACCCCTCCTTCCCCATGGCAAGAAACCTTGCTGCTGGCAGTGAGTCAAACCTTCAGTGTAGGAGAAAACGGCATGGCCCATGAGGCCACGCCCATGTGTGAGGGCCGCCTTGGGCACAAACACACATTGTGACCCTCAGCCTGAGTACCTTATTCAAGTAACGCCTCTCAGTGATTGGACCAAGAGCCCGCATATGTGGCTTGCCATGCCCATAGGCACGCAGGACTAACTAGATGGTGTGTATTCCAGTTGAGGGAACCCACTGCTGTGCTCTAGAGTCCCTCTCCTGGGGGGTCCCCTGTGGCAGAAAACAGTACTCTTCCCTTCCCACAGAATGAACCCAAACACTTGGGAGCTTGGACAATCCCCCGAGAGGAAGGCTCTTCCTCGGCCCCTGAAGCAACCCCTACCCTGAACGGCCACTGTGAATGCAACACCCAGAGACAAAAGCCTGAGCGACTGCCTCCCACTTGCCCTCCTTTGATATCCAGAGGATCTCCCCTCTCGGACTGGAGATCAGGCCTGCCATTACCTTGGCCCCTACCTGAGCCAAGTTTGCTTTTTCAGACATCTGTCCCCACAGCCCTGGCAAACACAGCCTCTAGGCTGGGTCCTCTGGAGCCATACCACAGGACCATGCCTGCTCTCTCCTGGGAAACTCTGTCCATTCCTTTGGCCACACACCTCCAGAATATGAGAAACCTCAAGGCCCCCGAGGACATACCATTACCGGGAGCCTCCCTGCACACACAGGGGCCTTCGGACACAAGCTGAGCTGCTACCTCCATGAAGGCATGCACACAGATGTCAACAGAGATAGAAGGTTGAGCCGGACAGGCCCTAGGCCCTAATCTCAACTATTGCTTTGTTTTCCAGGTGTCACTCCTCAGAGGCTTTGGTTCGAAGAACAGGATATGGGGCTTTCCTGAGGCACTGAAGAGAACTTCTCTCGTCTCCACATGGGAAGCTTCCTTGTTGGAGCCGTGTCAAACACCTCAGGTTGGAGAATCCTGCAGAGTCCCTGAGCCACCTCCACATTCCAAGGTCTCCCAGGCCACCAAGCCACAGTAGGACTCATCTTCAGGAGAGTCCATTTCAACTCTCCCCTCTGGGTAGCTCACCCAGGAGCCCGCAGATTGAGCCTGCCTTGTCCTGACTAAAGAGTGGGAATATGAGGTGGCGTTCCGAGGCATCCATGCTTAGACACCTGCTCTCGAGTCTTTCCATATGGGGCCTCCTGGAACCATCCAATAGCACTCGACTTTCGTGCAGAAGGAAACCTTGAGGTTTGGAGTAGTTCACAAATCCCATCGTACGCAAACCTTCCTGGCCTCATGAGGCCCCCACACCATTCAGGAAGAGGCCATGCTGGACAAAAACTCTAGCCTGAGGCACGTCTCAGAGTTGACATGACCTCAGTGCAGGAGATCTCGATTCAGCCTCTCAGAGTGGGCCTGCCCTGCCATCGGTCCCAAACCTCACGCTAGCTTGTGTTTTCAGACTTTCTTCCTCACACTCCTGGCAAACAAGCCCTCCGGACTAGGAACTCCAGAACCACAACCCAGCCCAGGGTCTGCCCATGGGAAGAAAAACGTTTCCCTGTGGGGCTCTCTCCAGAAAACCCAGATGAGGATCAACCTGCTCGGGCCTCGACGGTACCCGAACTGGATAGGCTGCTCTGGGCACTCATGCTCTGTCTGACACAGCCTGAAGCCAGACGTCCAACAGACAAGGAGACAGCTGGCCGCACACCCAGCACTACGGACACGCCATGGTCTTATGCCGTCACCTTTTCCTAACCTTGGTTTTCAGATATCTGAACTTAGACATTATATCAGTTCTCCACACAGCTGGGTATTGCAAGCAAAACACAGAACTCCTCCTTCCCCGTGGCTGTAAAGCTTGCTCTTGGCATGGAGTCACACCTTCAGGGTGGGAGAAACCTTCCTGGTCCCTGATGCCACGCCCAAACTTGAGTGCTGCTTGGGCACAAATTCACACTCTGACCCTCAGCATGAGCCCCATGTCAAAGAAAGGCCTGTCAGGGCCTGGGCCAAGAGCTCGCATCTGGGGCTTGCCAAGCCCCTATGCACACAATCCTCACCAGTGTTTGAGTTTTCCAGTCGCCCCGCCCGTACCTGGGGCTCTGCTCTGGAATCCCTTTCTTGGAGAGACACGTGAGCCAGACAACACGACTCCACTCTTCCCACAAAATGACCCCAAACTCTTGGGAGCTGGCACAAATCCCCAGAGAGGGATACTCGTCCACAGTCCCTGAGGCCACCCCTCCAATCCACGGCTATCTCGGACACAACATCCAGAGACAAAAGCCTGAAGGAACGCCTCCCACTCGCCCTTGTTTCAGAGGCCCAGGAGCTCCCTCTCGGGCTGTACATCCGGCCTGCCATACCCTAGGCGCCACTCATAAGCTGAGTTTGTGTTTTCAGACTTCTGTGCCCTCAGCCTGGACCCACACAACCGCCAGGCTAGGGCCTCTGGAGCCACAGCGAAAGATTGTGCCTGCCCTCTCCAAGGAAATTGTGCCCAATCCATTGACCACAACCCTACAGGTTAGGGAAAAGCTCCAAGGCCCCTGAGGCCATCAAAAGTGTAGGCCACCCTGGACTAAGAGGGGCTCTCTGACACCAGCGGAGCAACTATCTCCACTTAGACTCTCAGACAGTGTCCCCAGAGACAGAAGGTTGAAATGGACAGGCCCCCAGGCCCTAATCTGAACCTTAGCTCTGGTTTCCATGTGTCTGTCCTCAGAGGTCTGTTTTCGTAGACCAGCACACGGGGCTTTTCTGAGGCACCAAACCAAACCTCTCTCGCCTCCACATGGGGAGCTTACTTACTGGGGATGTATCAAACCCTTCAGGTAGGAGAGTTCCGCAGGGCCACTGAACAACCAGCACATTCCAAGGTTTCCATGGACCCAAACGCACATTATGACGCATCCTCAGGAGAGGCCATTTCAACTCAGCCCCCTGGTTAGCGTGCCCCAGAGGCAGCAGATCAAACATATCTTGTGGCTAATGGCCAATGGGAATGCGAGGCATGCTGTACAGGGATCCATCCTTCGAACCGTGCTCTCCAGTCCTTCCGTATGGTATGTCCTGGAGCCATGCAACAGGACTCGAATGTCCCACAGAAGGAAACCTGGTGGTTTGGGGCAACCTCCAAACTCAGCGTGGGAAAACTTCCTTGGCCTCATGAGGCCCCCGCTTCATGAAGGTGCCATCATGGGCACATACTCCAGCCTCAGCCAACGTCTGATCCTCAGCCTGACTTCAGATGCAGGAGATTTTGATTCAGCCTCTGCCTAGTGGGCCTGCTCTGCCCTTGGCTCCAATCCTCACTTTAGCTTGTGTTCCTAGACTTCCGTCCTCATACTCCTGGCCCACAAACCCTCCCTTCTGGGAATTCTGGGGCCACAATGAAGCACTCCGCCTGCCTCCCAGGAGAAAAACTTTGTCTATGGTGCTGCCCAGAAACCCCAAATGAGGATCAAACTGCTTGGCCCTCGGCAACACCCCAATTGCATAGGCTACCTTAACCACTGATGCTCTGTCGCAAATAGCCTGAGCCCAGACCTTCCAACAGACACCGACACAGTTGGCTGCACACCCAGCACATTGGACCCGCCACTGCCTTAGGCCACCATCCATTCCCAACCTGGGTTTTCAGTCATCAGAACCTAAACCTTATCTCCAATCCCTGCACAGGGCGGAACCTGATGCACAAGTCAGAACCCCTCCTTCCCCATGGCAAGAAACCTTGCTGCTGGCAGTGAGTCAAACCTTCAGTGTAGGAGAAAACGGCATGGCCCATGAGGCCACGCCCATGTGTGAGGGCCGCCATGGGCACAAACACACATTGTGACCCTCAGCCTGAGTACCTTATTCAAGTAACGCCTCTCAGTGATTGGACCAAGAGCCCGCATATGTGGCTTGCCATGCCCATAGGCACGCAGGACTAACTAGATGGTGTGTATTCCAGTTGAGGAAACCCACTGCTGTGCTCTAGAGTCCCTCTCCTGGGGGGTCCCCTGTGGCAGAAAACAGTACTCTTCCCTTCCCACAGAATGAACCCAAACACTTGGGAGCTTGGACAATCCCCCGAGAGGAAGGCTCTTCCTCGGCCCCTGAAGCAACCCCTACCCTGAACGGCCACTGTGAACGCAACACCCAGAGACAAAAGCCTGAGCGACTGCCTCCCACTTGCCCTCCTTTGATATCCAGAGGATCTCCCCTCTCGGACTGGAGATCAGGCCTGCCATTACCTTGGCCCCTACCTGAGCCAAGTTTGCTTTTTCAGACATCTGTCCCCACAGCCCTGGCAAACACAGCCTCTAGGCTGGGTCCTCTGGAGCCATACCACAGGACCATGCCTGCTCTCTCCTGGGAAACTCTGTCCATTCCTTTGGCCACACACCTCCAGAATATGAGAAACCTCAAGGCCCCCGAGGACATACCATTACCGGGAGCCTCCCTGCACACACAGGGGCCTTCGGACACAAGCGGAGCTGCTACCTCCATGAAGGCATGCACACCGATGTCAACAGAGAATGAAGGTTGAGCCCGACAGGCCCTTAGGCCCTAATCTCAACTCTTGCTTTGTTTTCCAGGTGTCACTCCTCAGAGGCTTTGGTTCGAAGAACAGGATATGGGGCTTTCCTGAGGCACTGAACAGAACTTCTCTCGTCTCCACATGGGAAGCTTCCTTGTTGGAGCCGTGTCAAACACCTCAGGTTGGAGAATCCTGCAGAGTCCCTGAGCCACCTCCACATTCCAAGGTCTCCCAGGCCACCAAGCCACAGTAGGACTCATCTTCAGGAGAGTCCATTTCAACTCTCCCCTCTGGGTAGCTCACCCAGGAGCCCGCAGATTGAGCCTGCCTTGTCCTGACTAAAGAGTGGGAATATGAGGTGGCGTTCCCAGGCATCCATGCTTAGACACCTGCTCTCGAGTCTTTCCGTATGGGGCCTCCTGGAACCATCCAATAGCACTCGACTTTCGTGCAGAAGGAAAGCTTGAGGTTTGGAGTATTTCACAAATCCCATCGTAGACAAATTTTCCTGGCCTCATGAGGCCCCCACACCATTCAGGAAGGGGCCATGCTGGACAAAAACTCTAGCCTGAGGCACGTCTCAGAGTTGAAATGACCTCAGTGCAGGAGATCTCGATTCAGCCTCTCAGAGTGGGCCTGCCGTGCCATCGGTCCCAAACCTCACGCTAGCTTGTGTTTTCAGACTTCCTTCCTCAAACTCCTGGCAAACAAGCCCTCCGGACTAGGAACTCCAGAACCACAACCCAGCCCAGGGTCTGCCCAAGGGAAGAAAAACGTTTCCCTGTGGGGCTCTCTCCAGAAAACCCAGATGAGGATCAACCTGCTCGGGCCTCGACGGTACCCGAACTGGATAGGCTGCTCTGGGCACTCATGCTCTGTCTGACACAGCCTGAAGCCAGACGTCCAGACAGACAAGGAGACAGCTGGCCGCACACCCAGCACTTCGGACACGCCATGGTCTTATGCCGTCAACTCTTCCTAAACTTGGTTTTCAGATATCTGAACCTAGACATTATATCAATTCTCCACACAGCTGGGTATCGCAAGCACAACACAGAACTCCTCCTTCCCCGTGGCTGTAAAGCTTGCTCTTGGCATGGAGTCACACCTTCAGGGTGCGTGAAACCTTCCTGGTCCCTGATGCCACGCCCAAACTTGAGTGCTGCTTGGGCACAAATTCACACTCTGACCCTCAGCATGAGCCCCATGTCAAAGAAAGGCCTGTCAGGGCCTGGGCCAAGAGCCCGCATCTGGGGCTTGCCAAGCCCCTATGCACACAATCCTCACCAGTGTTTGAGTTTTCCAGTCGCCCCGCCCGTACCTGGGGCTCTGCTCTGGAATCCCTTTCTTGGAGAGACACGTGAGCCAGACAACACGACTCCACCCTTCCCACAAAATGACCCCAAACTCTTGGGAGCTGGGACAAATCCCCAGAGAGGGATACTCGTCCACATTCCCTGAGGCCTCCCCTCCAATCCACGGCTATCTCGGACACAACATCCAGAGACAAAAGCCTGAAGGAACGCCTCCCACTCGCCCTTGTTTCAGAGGCCCAGGAGCTCCCTCTCGGGCTGTACATCCGGCCTGCCATACCCTAGGCACCACTCATAAGCTGAGTTTGTGTTTTCAGACTTCTGTGCCCTCAGCCTGGACCCACACAACCGCCAGGCTAGGGCCTCTGGAGCCACAGCGAAAGATTGTGCCTGCCCTCTCCAAGGAAATTGTGCCCAATCCATTGACCACAACCCTACAGGTTAGGGAAAAGCTCCAAGGCCCCTGAGGCCATCAATAGTGTAGGCCACCCTGGACTAAGAGGGGCTCTCTGACACCAGCGGAGCAACTATCTCCACTTAGACTCTCAGACAGTGTCCCCAGAGACAGAAGGTTGAAATGGACAGGCCCCCAGGCCCTAATCTGAACCTTAGCTCTGGTTTCCATGTGTCCGTCCTCAGAGGTCTGTTTTCGTAGACCAGCACACGGGGCTTTTCTGAGGCACCAAACCAAACCTCTCTCGCCTCCACATGGGGAGCTTACTTACTGGGGATGTATCAAACCCTTCAGGTAGGAGAGTTCCGCAGGGCCACTGAACAACCAGCACATTCCAAGGTTTCCATGGACCCAAACGCACATTATGACGCATCCTCAGGAGAGGCCATTTCAACTCAGCCCCCTGGTTAGCGTGCCCCAGAGGCAGCAGATCAAACATATCTTGTGGCTAATGGCCAATGGGAATGCGAGGCATGCTGTACAGGGATCCATCCTTCGAACCGTGCTCTCCAGTCCTTCCGTATGGTATGTCCTGGAGCCATGCAACAGGACTCGAATGTCCCACAGAAGGAAACCTGGTGGTTTGGGGCAACCTCCAAACTCAGCGTGGGAAAACTTCCTTGGCCTCATGAGGCCCCCGCTTCATGAAGGTGCCATCATGGACACATACTCCAGCCTCAGCCAACGTCTGATCCTCAGCCTGACTTCAGATGCAGGAGATTTTGATTCAGCCTCTGCCTAGTGGGCCTGCTCTGCCCTTGGCTCCAATCCTCACTTTAGCTTGTGTTCCTAGACTTCCGTCCTCACACTCCTGGCCCACAAACCCTCCCTACTGGGAATTCTGGGGCCACAATGAAGCACTCCGCCTGCCTCCCAGGAGAAAAACTTTGTCTATGGTGCTGCCCAGAAACCCCAAATGAGGATCAAACTGCTTGGCCCTCGGCAACACCCCAATTGCATAGGCTACCTTAAACACTGATGCTCTGTCGCAAATAGCCTGAGCCCAGACCTTCCAACAGACACCGACACAGCTGGCTGCACACCCAGCACATTGGACCCGCCACTGCCTTAGGCCACCATCCATTCCCAACCTGGGTTTTCAGTCATCAGAACCTAGACCTTATCTCCAATCCCTGCACAGGGGGGAACCTGATGCCCAAGTCAGAACCCCTCCTTCCCCATGGCAAGAAACCTTGCTGCTGGCAGTGAGTCAAACCTTCAGTGTAGGAGAAAACGGCATGGCCCATGAGGCCACGCCCATGTGTGAGGGCCGCCTTGGGCACAAACACACATTGTGACCCTCAGCGTGAGTACCTTATTCAAGTAACGCCTCTCAGTGATTGGACCAAGAGCCCGCATATGTGGCTTGCCATGCCCATAGGCACGCAGGACTAACTAGATGGTGTGTATTCCAGTTGAGGGAACCCACTGCTGTGCTCTAGAGTCCCTCTCCTGGGGGGTCCCCTGTGGCAGAAAACAGTACTCTTCCCTTCCCACAGAATGAACCCAAACACTTGGGAGCTTGGACAATCCCCCGAGAGGAAGGCTCTTCCTCGGCCCCTGAAGCAACCCCTACCCTGAACGGCCACTGTGAACGCAACACCCAGAGACAAAAGCCTGAGCGACTGCCTCCCACTTGCCCTCCTTTGATATCCAGAGGATCTCCCCTCTCGGACTGGAGATCAGGCCTGCCATTTCCTTGGCCCCTACCTGAGCCAAGTTTGCTTTTTCAGACATCTGTCCCCACAGCCCTGGCAAACACAGCCTCTAGGCTGGGTCCTCTGGAGCCATACCACAGGACCATGCCTGCTCTCTCCTGGGAAACTCTGTCCATTCCTTTGGCCACACACCTCCAGAATATGAGAAACCTCAAGGCCCCCGAGGACATACCATTACCGGGAGCCTCCCTGCACACACAGGGGCCTTCGGACACAAGCTGAGCTGCTACCTCCATGAAGGCATGCACACAGATGTCAACAGAGATAGAAGGTTGAGCCGGACAGGCCCTTAGGCCCTAATCTCAACTCTTGCTTTGTTTTCCAGGTGTCACTCCTCAGAGGCTTTGGTTCGAAGAACAGGATATGGGGCTTTCCTGAGGCACTGAAGAGAACTTCTCTCGTCTCCACATGGGAAGCTTCCTTGTTGGAGCCGTGTCAAACACCTCAGGTTGGAGAATCCTGCAGAGTCCCTGAGCCACCTCCACATTCCAAGGTCTCCCAGGCCACCAAGCCACAGTAGGACTCATCTTCTGGAGAGTCCATTTCAACTCTCCCCTCTGGGTAGCTCACCCAGGAGCCCGCAGATTGAGCCTGCCTTGTCCTGACTAAAGAGTGGGAATATGAGGTGGCGTTCCCAGGCATCCATGCTTAGACACCTGCTCTCGAGTCTTTCCGTATGGGGCCTCCTGGAACCATCCAATAGCACTCGACTTTCGTGCAGAAGGAAACCTTTAGGTTTGGAGTGGTTCACAAATCCCATCGTACGCAAACCTTCCTGGCCTCATGAGGCCCCCACACCATTCAGGAAGAGGCCATGCTGGACAAAAACTCTAGCCTGAGGCACGTCTCAGAGTTGACATGACCTCAGTGCAGGAGATCTCGATTCAGCCTCTCAGAGTGGGCCTGCCGTGCCATCGGTCCCAAACCTCACGCTAGCTTGTCTTTTCAGACTTTCTTCCTCACACTCCTGGCAAACAAGCCCTCCGGACTAGGAACTCCAGAACCACAACCCAGCCCAGGGTCTGCCCAAGGGAAGAAAAACGTTTCCCTGTGGGGCTCTCTCCAGAAAACCCAGATGAGGATCAACCTGCTCGGGCCTCGACGGTACCCGAACTGGATAGGCTGCTCTGGGCACTCATGCTCTGTCTGACACAGCCTGAAGCCAGACGTCCAACAGACAAGGAGACAGCTGGCCGCACACCCAGCACTTCGGACACGCCATGGTCTTATGCCGTCACCTTTTCCTAACCTTGGTTTTCAGATATCTGAACTTAGACATTATATCAGTTCTCCACACAGCTGGGTATTGCAAGCACAACACAGAACTCCTCCTTCCCCGTGGCTGTAAAGCTTGCTCTTGGCATGGAGTCACACCTTCAGGGTGGGAGAAACCTTCCTGGTTCCTGATGCCACGCCCAAACTTGAGTGCTGCTTGGGCACAAATTCACACTCTGACCCTCAGCATGAGCCCCATGTCAAAGAAAGGCCTGTCAGGGCCTGGGCCAAGAGCCCTCATATGGGGCTTGCCAAGCCCCTATGCACCCAATCCTCACCAGTGTTTGAGTTTTCCAGTCGCCCAGCCCGTACCTGGGGCTCTGCTCTGGAATCCCTTTCTTGGAGAAACACATGAGCCAGACAACACTTTTCCACCCTTCCCACAAAATGACCCCAAACTCTTGGGAGCTGGGACATATCCCCAGACAGAGATACTCGTCCAAAGTCCCTGAGGCCACCCCTCCAATCCACGGCTATCCCGGACACAACATCCAGAGACAAAAGCCTGAAGGAACGCCTCCCACTCGCCCTTGTTTCAGAGGCCGAGGAGCTCCCTCTCAGGCTGTACATCCGGCCTGCCATACCCTAGGCGCCACTCATAAGCTGAGTTTGTGTTTTCAGACTTCTGTGCCCACAGCCTGGACCCACACAACCGCCAGGCTAGGGCCTCTGGAGCCACAGCGAAAGATTGTGCCTGCCCTCTCCAAGGAAATTGTGCCCAATCCATTGACCACAACCCTACAGGTTAGGGAAAAGCTCCAAGGCCCCTGAGGCCATCAATAGTGTAGGCCACCCTGGACTAAGAGGGGCTCTCTGACACCAGCGGAGCAACTATCTCCACTTAGACTCTCAGACAGTGTCCCCAGAGACAGAAGGTTGAAATGGACAGGCCCCCAGGCCCTAATCTGAACCTTAGCTTTGGTTTCCATGTGTCCGTCCTCAGAGGTCTGTTTTCGTAGACCAGCACACGGGGCTTTTCTGAAGCACCAAACCAAACCTCTCTCGTCTCCACATGGGGAGCTTACTTACTGGGGATGTATCAAACCCTTCAGGTAGGAGAGTTCCGCAGGGCCACTGAACAACCAGCACATTCCAAGGTTTCCATGGACCCAAACGCACATTATGACGCATCCTCAGGAGAGGCCATTTCATCTCAGCCCCCTGGTTAGCGTGCCCCACAGGCAGCAGATCAAACATATCTTGTGGCTAATGGCCAATGGGAATGCGAGGCATGCTGTACAGGGATCCATCCTTCGAACCGTGCTCTCCAGTCCTTCCGTATGGTATGTCCTGGAGCCATGCAAAAGGACTCGAATATCCCACAGAAGGAAACCTGGTGGTTTGGGGCAACCTCCAAACTCAGCGTGGGAAAACTTCCTTGGCCTCATGAGGCCCCCGCTTCATGAAGGTGCCATCATGGACACATACTCCAGCCTCAGCCAACGTCTGATCCTCAGCCTGACTTCAGATGCTGGAGATTTTGATTCAGCCTCTGCCTAGTGGGCCTGCTCTGCCCTTGGCTCCAATCCTCACTTTAGCTTGTGTTCCTAGACTTCCGTCCTCACACTCCTGGCCCACAAACCCTCCCTACTGGGAATTCTGGGGCCACAATGAAGCACTCCGCCTGCCTCCCAGGAGAATAACTTTGTCTATGGTGCTGCCCAGAAACCCCAAATGAGGATCAAACTGCTTGGCCCTCGGCAACACCCCAATTGCATAGGCTACCTTAACCACTGATGCTCTGTCGCAAATAGCCTGAGCCCAGACCTTCCAACAGACACCGACACAGCTGGCTGCACACCCAGCACATTGGACCCGCCACTGCCTTAGGCCACCATCCATTCCCAACCTGGGTTTTCAGTCATCAGAACCTAGACCTTATCTCCAATCCCTGCACAGGGGGGAACCTGATGCACAAGTCAGAACCCCTCCTTCCCCATGGCAAGAGACCTTGCTGCTGGCAGTGAGTCAAACCTTCAGTGTAGGAGAAAACGGCATGGCCCATGAGGCCACGCCCATGTGTGAGGGCCGCCTTGGGCACAAACACACATTGTGACCCTCAGCGTGAGTACCTTATTCAAGTAACGCCTCTCAGTGATTGGACCAAGAGCCCGCATATGTGGCTTGCCATGCCCATAGGCACGCAGGACTAACTAGATGGTGTGTATTCCAGTTGAGGGAACCCACTGCTGTGCTCTAGAGTCCCTCTCCTGGGGGGTCCCCTGTGGCAGAAAACAGTACTCTTCCCTTCCCACAGAATGAACCCAAACACTTGGGAGCTTGGACAATCCCCCGAGAGGAAGGCTCTTCTTCGGCCCCTGAAGCAACCCCTACCCTGAACGGCCACTGTGAACGCAACACCCAGAGACAAAAGCCTGAGCGACTGCCTCCCACTTGCCCTCCTTTGATATCCAGAGGATCTCCCCTCTCGGACTGGAGATCAGGCCTGCCATTACCTTGGCCCCTACGTGAGCCAAGTTTGCTTTTTCAGACATCTGTCCCCACAGCCCTGGAAAACACAGCCTCTAGGCTGGGTCCTCTGGAGCCATACCACAGGACCATGCCTGCTCTCTCCTGGGAAACTCTGTCCATTCCTTTGGCCACACACCTCCAGAATATGAGAAACCTCAAGGCCCCCGAGGCCATACCATTACCGGGAGCCTCCCTGCACACACAGGGGCCTTCGGATACAAGCTGAGCTGCTACCTCCTTGAAGGCATGCACACAGATGTCAACAGAGATAGAAGGTTGAGCCGGACAGGCCCGTAGGCCCTAATCTCAACTCTTGCTTTGTTTTCCAGGTGTCACTCCTCAGAGGCTTTGGTTCGAAGAACAGGATATGGGGCTTTCCTGAGGCACTGAACAGAACTTCTCTCGTCTCCACATGGGATGCTTCCTTGTTGGAGCCGTGTCAAACACCTCAGGTTGGAGAATCCTGCAGAGTCCCTGAGCCACCTCCACATTCCAAGGTCTTCCAGGCCACCAAGCCACAGTAGGACTCATCTTCTGGAGAGTCCATTTCAACTCTCCCCTCTGGTTAGCTCACCCAGGAGCCCGCAGATTGAGCCTGCCTTGTCCTGACTAAAGAGTGGGAATATGAGGTGGCGTTCCCAGGCATCCATGCTTAGACACCTGCTCTCGAGTCTTTCCGTATGGGGCCTCCTGGAACCATCCAATAGCACTCGACTGTCGTGCAGAAGGAAACCTTGAGGTTTGGAGTAGTTCACAAATCCCATCGTAGGCAAACCTCCCTGGCCTCATGAAGCCCCCACACCCTTCAGGAAGAGGCCATGCTGGACAAAAACTCTAGCCTGAGGCACGTCTCATAGTTGACATGACCTCAGTGCAGGATATCTCGATTCAGCCTCTCAGAGTGGGCCTGCCGTGCCATCGGTCCCAAACCTCACGCTAGCTTGTGTTTTCAGACTTCCTTCCTCACACTCCTGGCAAACAAGCCCTCCGGACTAGGAACTCCAGAACCACAACCCAGCCCAGGGTCTGCCCAAGGGAAGAAAAACGTTTCCCTGTGGGGCTCTCTCCAGAAAACCCAGATGAGGATCAACCTGCTCGGGCCTCGACGGTACCCGAACTGGATAGGCTGCTCTGGGCACTCATGCTCTGTCTGACACAGCCTGAAGCCAGACGTCCAGACAGACAAGGAGACAGCTGGCCGCACACCCAGCACTTCGGACACGCCATGGTCTTATGCCGCCACCTCTGCCTAACCTTGGTTTTCAGATATCTGAACCTAGACATTATATCAATTCTCCACACAGCTGGGTATCGCAAGCACAACACAGAACTCCTCCTTCCCCGTGGCTGTAAAGCTTGCTCTTGGCATGGAGTCACACCTTCAGGGTGGGAGAAACCTTCCTGGTCCCTGATGCCACGCCCAAACTTGAGTGCTGCTTGGGCACAAATTCACACTCTGACCCTCAGCATGAGCCCCATGTCAAAGAAAGGCCTGTCAGGGACTGGGCCAAGAGCCCGCATATGGGGCTTGCCAAGCCCCTATGCACCCAATCCTCACCAGTGTTTGAGTTTTCCAGTCGCCCCGCCCGTACCTGGGGCTCTGTTCTGGAATCCCTTTCTTGGAGAGACACATGAGCCAGACAACACGACTCCACCCTTCCCACAAAATGACCCCAAACTCTTGGGAGCTGGGACATATCCACAGAGAGGGATACTTGTCCACAGTCCCTGAGGCCACCCCTCCAATCCACGGCTATCTCGGACACAACATCCAGAGACAAAAGCCTGAAGGAACGCCTCCCACTCGCCCTTGTTTCAGAGGCCCAGGAGATCCCTCTCGGGCTACACATCCGGCCTGCCATACCCTAGGCGCCACTCATAAGCTGAGTTTGTGTTTTCAGACTTCTGTCCCCTCAGCCTGGACCCACACAACCGCCAGGCTAGGGCCTCTGGAGCCACAGCGAAAGATTGTGCCTGCCCTCTCCAAGGAAATTGTGCCCAATCCATTGACCACAACCCTACAGGTTAGGGAAAAGCTCCAAGGCCCCTGAGGCCATCAATAGTGTAGGCCACCCTGGACTAAGAGGGGCTCTCTGACACCAGCGGAGCAACTATCTCCACTTAGACTCTCAGACATTGTCCCCAGAGACAGAAGGTTGAAATGGACAGGCCCCCAGGCCCTAATCTGAACCTTAGCTCTGGTTTCCATGTGTCCGTCCTCAGAGGTCTGTTTTCGTAGACCAGCACACGGGGCTTTTCGGAGGCACCAAACCAAACCACTCTCGCCTCCACATGGGGAGCTTACTTACTGGGGATGTATCAAACCCTTCAGGTAGGAGAGTTCCGCAGGGCCACTGAACAACCAGCACATTCCAAGGTTTCCATGGACCCAAACGCACATTATGACGCATCCTCAGGAGAGGCCATTTCAACTCAGCCCCCAGGTTAGCGTGCCCCAGAGGCAGCAGATCAAACATATCTTGTGGCTAATGGCCAATGGGAATGCGAGGCATGCTGTATAGGGATCCATCCATCGAACCGTGCTCTCCAGTCCTTCCGTATGGTATGTCCTGGAGCCATGCAACAGGACTCGAATGTCCCACAGAAGGAAATCTGGTGGTTTGGGGCAACCTCCAAACTCAGCGTGGGAAAACTTCCTTGGCCTCATGAGGCCCCCGCTTCATGAAGGTGCCATCATGGGCACATACTCCAGCCTCAGCCAACGTCTGATCCTCAGCCTGACTTCAGATGCAGGAGATTTTGATTCAGCCTCTGCCTAGTGGGCCTGCACTGCCCTTGGCTCCAATCCTCACTTTAGCTTGTGTTCCTAGACTTCCGTCCTCACACTCCTGGCCCACAAACCCTCCCTTCTGGGAATTCTGGGGCCACAATGAAGCACTCCGCCTGCCTCCCAGGAGAAAAACTTTGTCTATGGTGCTGCCCAGAAACCCCAAATGAGGATCAAACTGCTTGGCCCTCGGCAACACCCCAATTGCATAGGCTACCTTAACCACTGATGCTCTGTCGCAAATAGCCTGAGCCCAGACCTTCCAACAGACACCGACACAGTTGGCTGCACACCCAGCACATTGGACCCGCCACTGCCTTAGGCCACCATCCATTCCCAACCTGGGTTTTCAGTCATCAGAACCTAGACCTTATCTCCAATCCCTGCACAGGGGGGAACCTGATGCACAAGTCAGAACCCCTCCTTCCCCATGGCAAGAAACCTTGCTGCTGGCAGTGAGTCAAACCTTCAGTGTAGGAGAAAACGGCATGGCCCATGAGGCCACGCCCATGTGTGAGGGCCGCCTTGGGCACAAACACACATTGTGACCCTCAGCGTGAGTACATTATTCAAGTAACGCCTCTCAGTGATTGGACCAAGAGCCCTCATATGTGGCTTGCCATGCCCATAGGCACGCAGGACTAACTAGATGGTGTGTATTCCAGTTGAGGGAACCCACTGCTGTGCTCTAGAGTCCCTCTCCTGGGGGGTCCCCTGTGGCAGAAAACAGTACTCTTCCCTTCCCACAGAATGAACCCAAACACTTGGGAGCTTGGACAATCCCCCGAGAGGAAGGCTCTTCCTCGGCCCCTGAAGCAACCCCTACCCTGAACGGCCACTGTGAACGCAACACCCAGAGACAAAAGCCTGAGCGACTGCCTCCCACTTGCCCTCCTTTGATATCCAGAGGATCTCCGCTCTCGGACTGGAGATCAGGCCTGCCATTACCTTGGCCCCTACCTGAGCCAAGTTTGCTTTTTCAGACATCTGTCCCCACAGCCCTGGAAAACACAGCCTCTAGGCTGGGTCCTCTGGAGCCATACCACAGGACCATGCCTGCTCTCTCCTGGGAAACTCTGTCCATTCCTTTGGCCACACACCTCCAGAATATGAGAAACCTCAAGGCCCCCGAGGACATACCATTACCGGGAGCCTCCCTGCACACACAGGGGCCTTCGGACACAAGCTGAGCTGCTACCTCCTTGAAGGCATGCACACAGATGTCAACAGAGATAGAAGGTTGAGCCCGACAGGCCCTTAGGCCCTAATCTCAACTCTTGCTTGGTTTTCCAGGTGTCACTCCTCAGAGGCTTTGGTTCGAAGAACAGGATATGGGGCTTTCCTGAGGCACTGAACAGAACTTCTCTCGTCTCCACATGGGATGCTTCCTTGTTGGAGCCGTGTCAAACACCTCAGGTTGGAGAATCCTGCAGAGTCCCTGAGCCACCTCCACATTCCAAGGTCTCCCAGGCCACCAAGCCACAGTAGGACTCATCTTCAGGAGAGTCCATTTCAACTCTCCCCTCTGGGTAGCTCACCCAGGAGCCCGCAGATTGAGCCTGCCTTGTCCTGACTAAAGAGTGGGAATATGAGGTGGCGTTCCCAGGCATCCATGCTTAGACACCTGCTCTAGAGTCTTTCCGTATGGGGCCTCCTGGAACCATCCAATAGCACTCGACTGTCGTGCAGAAGGAAACCTTGAGGTTTGGAGTAGTTCACAAATCCCATCGTAGGCAAACCTACCTGGCCTCATGAAGCCCCCACACCCTTCAGGAAGAGGCCATGCTGGACAAAAACTCTAGCCTGAGGCACGTCTCATAGTTGACATGACCTCAGTGCAGGAGATCTCGATTCAGCCTCTCAGAGTGGGCCTGCCGTGCCATCGGTCCCAAACCTCACGTTAGCTTGTGTTTTCAGACTTCCTTCCTCACACTCCTGGCAAACAAGCCCTCCGGACTAGGAACTCCAGAAGCACAACCCAGCCCAGGGTCTGCCCAAGGGAAGAAAAACGTTTCCCTGTGGGGCTCTCTCCAGAAAACCCAGATGAGGATCAACCTGCTCGGGCCTCGACGGTACCCGAACTGGATAGGCTGCTCTGGGCACTCATGCTCTGTCTGACACAGCCTGAAGCCAGACGTCCAGACAGACAAGGAGACAGCTGGCCGCACACCCAGCACTTCGGACACGCCATGGTCTTATGCCGCCACCTCTTCCTAACCTTGGTTTTCAGATATCTGAACCTAGACATTAGATCAATTCTCCACACAGCTGGGTATCGCAAGCACAACACAGAACTCCTCCTTCCCCGTGGCTGTAAAGCTTGCTCTTGGCATGGAGTCACACCTTCAGGGTGGGAGAAACCTTCCTGGTCCCTGATGCCACGCCCAAACTTGAGTGCTGCTTGGGCACAAATTCACACTCTGACCCTCAGCATGAGCCCCATGTCAAAGAAAGGCCTGTCAGGGCCTGAGCCAAGAGCCCGCATATGGGGCTTGCCAAGCCCCTATGCACACAATCCTCACCAGTGTTTGAGTTTTCCAGTCGCCCCGCCCGTACCTGGGGCTCTGCTCTGGAATCCCTTTCTTGGAGAGACACATGAGCCAGACAACACTTTTCCACCCTTCCCACAAAATGATCCCAAACTCTTGGGAGCTGGGACAAATCCCCAGAGAGGGATACTCGTCCACAGTCCCTGAGGCCACCCCTCCAATCCACGGCTATCTCGGACACAACATCCAGAGACAAAAGCCTGAAGGAACGCCTCCCACTCGCCCTTGTTTCAGAGGCCCAGGAGATCCCTCTCGGGCTACACATCCGGCCTGCCATACCCTAGGCGCCACTCATAAGCTGAGTTTGTGTTTTCAGACTTCTGTCCCCTCAGCCTGGAACCACACAACCGCCAGGCTAGGGCCTCTGGAGCCACAGCGAAAGATTGTGCCTGCCCTCTCCAAGGAAATTGTGCCCAATCCATTGACCACAACCCTACAGGTTAGGGAAAAGCTCCAAGGCCCCTGAGGCCATCAATAGTGTAGGCCACCCTGGACTAAGAGGGGCTCTCTGACACCAGCGGAGCAACTATCTCCAATTAGACTCTCAGACAGTGTCCCCAGAGACAGAAGGTTGAAATGGACAGGCCCCCAGGCCCTAATCTGAACCTTAGCTCTGGTTTCCATGTGTCCGTCCTCAGAGGTCTGTTTTCGTAGACCAGCACACGGGGCTTTTCGGAGGCACCAAACCAAACCACTCTCGCCTCCACATAGGGAGCTTACTTACTGGGGATGTATCAAACCCTTCAGGTAGGAGAGTTCCGCAGGGCCACTGAACAACCAGCACATTCCAAGGTTTCCATGGACCCAAACGCACATTATGACGCATCCTCAGAAGAGGCCATTTCAACTCAGCCCCCTGGTTAGCGTGCCCCAGAGGCAGCAGATCAAACATATCTTGTGGCTAATGGCCAATGGGAATGCGAGGCATGCTGTACAGGGATCCATCCTTCGAACCGTGCTCTCCAGTCCTTCCGTATGGTATGTCCTGGAGCCATGCAACAGGACGCGAATGTCCCACAGAAGGAAACCTGGTGGTTTGGGGCAACCTCCAAACTCAGCGTGGGAAAACTTCCTTGGCCTCATGAGGCCCCCGCTTCATGAAGGTGCCATCATGGGCACATACTCCAGCCTCAGCCAACGTCTGATCCTCAGCCTGACTTCAGATGCAGGAGATTTTGATTCAGCCTCTGCCTTGTGGGCCTGCTCTGCCCTTGGCGTCAATCCTCACTTTAGCTTGTGTTCCTAGACTTCCGTCCTCACACTCCTGGCCCACAAACCCTCCCTTCTGGGAATTCTGGGGCCACAATGAAGCACTCCGCCTGCCTCCCAGGAGAAAAACTTTGTCTATGGTGCTGCCCAGAAACCCCAAATGAGGATCAAACTGCTTGGCCCTCGGCAACACCCCAATTGCATAGGCTACCTTAACCACTGATGCTCTGTCGCAAATAGCCTGAGCCCAGACCTTCCAACAGACACCGACACAGTTGGCTGCACACCCAGCACATTGGACCCGCCACTGCCTTAGGCCACCATCCATTCCCAACCTGGGTTTTCAGTCATCAGAACCTAGACCTTATCTCCAATCCCTGCACAGGGCGGAACCTGATGCACAAGTCAGAATCCCTCCTTCCCCATGGCAAGAAACCTTGCTGCTGGCAGTGAGTCAAACCTTCAGTGTAGGAGAAAACGGCATGGCCCATGAGGCCACGCCCATGTGTGAGGGCCGCCTTGGGCACAAACACACATTGTGACCCTCAGCGTGAGTACCTTATTCAAGTAACGCCTCTCAGTGATTGGACCAAGAGCCCGCATATGTGGCTTGCCATGCCCATAGGCACGCAGGACTAACTAGATGGTGTGTATTCCAGTTGAGGGAACCCACTGCTGTGCTCTAGAGTCCCTCTCCTGGGGGGTCCCCTGTGGCAGAAAACAGTACTCTTCCCTTCCCACAGAATGAACCCAAACACTTGGGAGCTTGGACAATCCCCCGAGAGGAAGGCTCTTCCTCGGCCCCTGAAGCAACCCCTACCCTGAACGGCCACTGTGAACGCAACACCCAGAGACAAAAGCCTGAGCGACTGCCTCCCACTTGCCCTCCTTTGATATCCAGAGGATCTCCCCTCTCGGACTGGAGATCAGGCCTGCCATTACCTTGGCCCCTACCTGAGCCAAGTTTGCTTTTTCAGACATCTGTCCCCACAGCCCTGGCAAACACAGCCTCTAGGCTGGGTCCTCTGGAGCCATACCACAGGACCATGCCTGCTCTCTCCTGGGAAACTCTGTCCATTCTTTTGGCCACACACCTCCAGAATATGAGAAACCTCAAGGCCCCCGAGGACATACCATTACCGGGAGCCTCCCTGCACACACAGGGGCCTTCGGACACAAGCGGAGCTGCTACCTCCATGAAGGCATGCACACCGATGTCAACAGAGATAGAAGGTTGAGCCCGACAGGCCCTTAGGCCCTAATCTCAACTCTTGCTTTGTTTTCCAGGTGTCACTCCTCAGAGGCTTTGGTTCGAAGAACAGGATATGGGGCTTTCCTGAGGCACTGAACAGAACTTCTCTCGTCTCCACATGGGAAGCTTCCTTGTTGGAGCCGTGTCAAACACCTCAGGTTGGAGAATCCTGCAGAGTCCCTGAGCCACCTCCACATTCCAAGGTCTCCCAGGCCACCAAGCCACAGTAGGACTCATCTTCAGGAGAGTCCATTTCAACTCTCCCCTCTGGGTAGCTCACCCAGGAGCCCGCAGATTGAGCCTGCCTTGTCCTGACTAAAGAGTGGGAATATGAGGTGGCGTTCCCAGGCATCCATGCTTAGACACCTGCTCTCGAGTCTTTCCGTATGGGGCCTCCTGGAACCATCCAATAGCACTCGACTTTCGTGCAGAAGGAAACCTTGAGGTTTGGAGTAGTTCACAAATCCCATCGTAGGCAAATTTTCCTGGCCTCATGAGGCCCCCACACCATTCAGGAAGAGGCCATGCTGGACAAAAACTCTAGCCTGAGGCACGTCTCAGAGTTGAAATGACCTCAGTGCAGGAGATCTCGATTCAGCCTCTCAGAGTGGGCCTGCCGTGCCATCGGTCCCAAACCTCACGTTAGCTTGTGTTTTCAGACTTCCTTCCTCACACTCCTGGCAAACAAGCCCTCCGGACTAGGAACTCCAGAAGCAGAACCCAGCCCAGGGTCTGCCCAAGGGAAGAAAAACGTTTCCCTGTGGGGCTCTCTCCAGAAAACCCAGATGAGGATCAACCTGCTCGGGCCTCGACGGTACCCGAACTGGATAGGCTGCTCTGGGCACTCATGCTCTGTCTGACACAGCCTGAAGCCAGACGTCCAGACAGACAAGGAGACAGCTGGCCGCACACCCAGCACTTCGGACACGCCATGGTCTTATGCCGCCACCTCTTCCTAACCTTGGTTTTCAGATATCTGAACCTAGACATTAGATCAATTCTCCACACAGCTGGGTATCGCAAGCACAACACAGAACTCCTCCTTCCCCGTGGCTGTAAAGCTTGCTCTTGGCATGGAGTCACACCTTCAGGGTGGGAGAAACCTTCCTGGTCCCTGATGCCACGCCCAAACTTGAGTGCTGCTTGGGCACAAATTCACACTCTGACCCTCAGCATGAGCCCCATGTCAAAGAAAGGCCTGTCAGGGCCTGAGCCAAGAGCCCGCATATGGGGCTTGCCAAGCCCCTATGCACCCAATCCTCACCAGTGTTTGAGTTTTCCAGTCGCCCCGCCCGTACCTGGGGCTCTGCTCTGGAATCCCTTTCTTGGAGAGACACATGAGCCAGACAACACTTTTCCACCCTTCCCACAAAATGATCCCAAACTCTTGGGAGCTGGGACAAATCCCCAGAGAGGGATACTCGTCCACAGTCCCTGAGGCCACCCCTCCAATCCACGGCTATCTCGGACACAACATCCAGAGACAAAAGCCTGAAGGAACGCCTCCCACTCGCCCTTGTTTCAGAGGCCCAGGAGATCCCTCTCGGGCTACACATCCGGCCTGCCATACCCTAGGCGCCACTCATAAGCTGAGTTTGTGTTTTCAGACTTCTGTCCCCTCAGCCTGGACCCACACAACCGCCAGGCTAGGGCCTCTGGAGCCACAGCGAAAGATTGTGCCTGCCCTCTCCAAGGAAATTGTGCCCAATCCATTGACCACAACCCTACAGGTTAGGGAAAAGCTCCAAGGCCCCTGAGGCCATCAATAGTGTAGGCCACCCTGGACTAAGAGGGGCTCTCTGACACCAGCGGAGCAACTATCTCCACTTAGACTCTCAGACAGTGTCCCCAGAGACAGAAGGTTGAAATGGACAGGCCCCCAGGCCCTAATCTGAACCTTAGCTCTGGTTTCCATGTGTCCGTCCTCAGAGGTCTGTTTTCGTAGACCAGCACACGGGGCTTTTCTGAGGCACCAAACCAAACCACTCTCGCCTCCACATAGGGAGCTTACTTACTGGGGATGTATCAAACCCTTCAGGTAGGAGAGTTCCGCAGGGCCACTGAACAACCAGCACATTCCAAGGTTTCCATGGACCCAAACGCACATTATGACGCATCCTCAGGAGAGGCCATTTCAACTCAGCCCCCTGGTTAGCGTGCCCCAGAGGCAGCAGATCAAACATATCTTGTGGCTAATGGCCAATGGGAATGCGAGGCATGCTGTACAGGGATCCATCCTTCGAACCGTGCTCTCCAGTCCTTCCGTATGGTATGTCCTGGAGCCATGCAACAGGACGCGAATGTCCCACAGAAGGAAACCTGGTGGTTTGGGGCAACCTCCAAACTCAGCGTGGGAAAACTTCCTTGGCCTCATGAGGCCCCCGCTTCATGAAGGTGCCATCATGGGCACATACTCCAGCCTCAGCCAACGTCTGATCCTAGCCTGACTTCAGATGCAGGAGATTTTGATTCAGCCTCTGCCTAGTGGGCCTGCTCTGCCCTTGGCTCCAATCCTCACTTTAGCTTGTGTTCCTAGACTTCCGTCCTCACACTCCTGGCCCACAAACCCTCCCTTCTGGGAATTCTGGGGCCACAATGAAGCACTCCGCCTGCCTCCCAGGAGAAAAACTTTGTCTATGGTGCTGCCCAGAAACCCCAAATGAGGATCAAACTGCTTGGCCCTCGGCAACAACCCAATTGCATAGGCTACCTTAACCACTGATGCTCTGTCGCAAATAGCCTGAGCCCAGACCTTCCAACAGACACCGACACAGTTGGCTGCACACCCAGCACATTGGACCCGCCACTGCCTTAGGCCACCATCCATTCCCAACCTGGGTTTTCAGTCATCAAAACCTAGACCTTATCTCCAATCCCTGCACAGGGCGGAACCTGATGCACAAGTCAGAACCCCTCCTTCCCCATGGCAAGAAACCTTGCTGCTGGCAGTGAGTCAAACCTTCAGTGTAGGAGAAAACGGCATGGCCCATGAGGCCACGCCCATGTGTGAGGGCCGCCATGGGCACAAACACACATTGTGACCCTCAGCGTGAGTACCTTATTCAAGTAACGCCTCTCAGTGATTGGACCAAGAGCCCGCATATGTGGCTTGCCATGCCCATAGGCACGCAGGACTAACTAGATGGTGTGTATTCCAGTTGAGGGAACCCACTGCTGTGCTCTAGAGTCCCTCTCCTGGGGGGTCCCCTGTGGCAGAAAACAGTACTCTTCCCTTCCCACAGAATGAACCCAAACACTTGGGAGCTTGGACAATCCCCCGAGAGGAAGGCTCTTCCTCGGCCCCTGAAGCAACCCCTACCCTGAACGGCCACTGTGAACGCAACACCCAGAGACAAAAGCCTGAGCGACTGCCTCCCACTTGCCCTCCTTTGATATCCAGAGGATCTCCCCTCTCGGACTGGAGATCAGGCCTGCCATTACCTTGGCCCCTACCTGAGCCAAGTTTGCTTTTTCAGATATCTGTCCCCACAGCCCTGGCAAACACAGCCTCTAGGCTGGGTCCTCTGGAGCCATACCACAGGAATATGCCTGCTCTCTCCTGGGAAACTCTGTCCATTCCTTTGGCCACACACCTCCAGAATATGAGAAACCTCAAGGCCCCCGAGGACATACCATTACCGGGAGCCTCCCTGCACACACAGGGGCCTTCGGACACAAGCTGAGCTGCTACCTCCTTGAAGGCATGCACACAGATGTCAACAGAGATAGAAGGTTGAGCCGGACAGGCCCTTAGGCCCTAATCTCAACTCTTGCTTTGTTTTCCAGGTGTCACTCCTCAGAGGCTTTGGTTCGAAGAACAGGATATGGGGCTTTCCTGAGGCACTGAACAGAACTTCTCTCGTCTCCACATGGGAAGCTTCCTTGTTGGAGCCGTGTCAAACACGTCAGGTTGGAGAATCCTGCAGAGTCCCTGAGCCACCTCCACATTCCAAGGTCTCCCAGGCCACCAAGCCACAGTAGGACTCATCTTCAGGAGTCCATTTCAACTCTCCCCTCTGGGTAGCTCACCCAAAAGCCCGCAGATTGAGCCTGCCTTGTCCTTAGTAAAGAGTGGGAATATGAGGTGGCGTTCCCAGGCATCCATGCTTAGACACCTGCTCTCGAGTCTTTCCGTATGGGGCCTCCTGGAACCATCCAATAGCACTCGACTTTCGTGCAGAAGGAAACCTTGAGGTTTGGAGTAGTTCACAAATCCCATCGTAGGCAAACCTTCCTGGCCTCATGAGGCCCCCACACCATTCAGGAAGAGGCCATGCTGGACAAAAACTCTTGCCTGAGGCACGTCTCAGAGTTGAAATGACCTCAGTGCAGGAGATCTCGATTCAGCCTCTCAGAGTGGGCCTGCCGTGCCATCGGTCCCAAACCTCACGCTAGCTTGTGTTTTCAGACTTCCTTTCTCACACTCCTGGCAAACAAGCCCTCCGGACTAGGAACTCCAGAACCATAACCCAGCCCAGGGTCTGCCCAAGGGAAGAAAAACGTTTCCCTGTGGGGCTCTCTCCAGAAAACCCAGATGAGGATCAACCTGCTCGGGCCTCGACGGTACCCGAACTGGATAGGCTGCTCTGGGCACTCATGCTCTGTCTGACACAGCCTGAAGCCAGACGTCCAGACAGACAAGGAGACAGCTGGCCGCACACCCATCACTTCGGTCACGCCATGGTCTTATGCCGTCAACTCTTCCTAAACTTGGTTTTCAGATATCTGAACCTAGACATTATATCAATTCTCCACACAGCTGGGTATCGCAAGCACAACACAGAACTCCTCCTTCCCCGTGGCTGTAAAGCTTGCTTGGCATGGAGTCACACCTTCAGGGTGGGAGAAACCTTCCTGGTCCCTGATGCCACGCCCAAACTTGAGTGCTGCTTGGGCACAAATTCACACTCTGACCCTCAGCATGAGCCCCATTTCAAAGAAAGGCCTGTCAGGGCCTGGGCCAAGAGCCCGCATATGGGGCTTGCCAAGCCCCTATGCACCCAATCCTCACCAGTGTTTGAGTTTTCCAGTCGCCCCGCCCGTACCTGGGGCTCTGCTCTGGAATCCCTTTCTTGGAGAGACACGTGAGCCAGACAACACTTTTCCACCCTTCCCACAAAATGACCCCAAACTCTTGGGAGCTGGGACAAATCCCCAGAGAGGGATACTCGTCCACAGTCCCTGAGGCCACCCCTCCAATCCACGGCTATCTCAGACACAACACCCAGAGACAAAAGCCTGAAGGAACGCCTCCCACTCGCCCTTGTTTCAGTAGCCGAGGAGCTCCCTCTCGGGCTGTACCTCCGGCCTGCCATACCCTAGGCGCCACTCATAGGCTGAGTTTGTGTTTTCAGACTTCTGTGCCCTCAGCCTGGACCCACACAACCGCCAGGCTAGGGCCTCTGGAGCCACAGCGAAAGATTGTGCCTGCCCTCTCCAAGGAAATTGTGCCCAATCCATTGACCACAACCCTACAGGTTAGGGAAAAGCTCCAAGGCCCCTGAGGCCATCAATAGTGTAGGCCACCCTGGACTAAGAGGGGCTCTCTGACACCAGCGGAGCAACTATCTCCACTTAGACTCTCAGACAGTGTCCCCAGAGACAGAAGGTTGAAATGGACAGGCCCCCAGGCCCTAATCTGAACCTTAGCTCTGGTTTCCATGTGTCCGTCCTCAGAGGTCTGTTTTCGTAGACCAGCACACGGGGCTTTTCTGAGGCACCAAACCAAACCTCTCTCGCCTCCACATGGGGAGCTTACTTACTGGGGATGTATCAAACCCTTCAGGTAGGAGAGTTCCGCAGGGCCACTGAACAACCAGCACATTCCAAGGTTTCCATGGACCCAAACGCACATTATGACGCATCCTCAGGAGAGGCCATTTCAACTCAGCCCCCTGGTTAGCGTGCACCAGAGGCAGCAGATCAAACATATCTTGTGGCTAATGGCCAATGGGAATGCGAGGCATGCTGTACAGGGATCCATCCTTCGAACCGTGCTCTCCAGTCCTTCCGTATGGTATGTCCTGGAGCCATGCAACAGGACTCGAATGTCCCACAGAAGGAAACCTGGTGGTTTGGGGCAACCTCCAATCTCAGCGTGGGAAAACTTCCTTGGCCTCATGAGGCCCCCGCTTCATGAAGGTGCCATCATGGACACATACTCCAGCCTCAGCCAACGTCTGATCCTCAGCCTGACTTCAGATGCAGGAGATTTTGATTCAGCCTCTGCCTAGTGGGCCTGCTCTGCCCTTGGCTCCAATCCTCACTTTAGCTTGTGTTCCTAGACTTCCGTCCTCACACTCCTGGCCCACAAACCCTCCCTTCTGGGAATTCTGGGGCCACAATGAAGCACTCCGCCTGCCTCCCAGGAGAAAAACTTTGTCTATGGTGCTGCCCAGAAACCCCAAATGAGGATCAAACTGCTTGGCCCTCGGCAACACCCCAATTGCATAGGCTACCTTAACCACTGATGCTCTGTCGCAAATAGCCTGAGCCCAGACCTTCCAACAGACACCAACACAGCTGGCTGCACACCCAGCACATTGGACCCGCCACTGCCTTAGGCCACCATCCATTCCCAACCTGGGTTTTCAGTCATCAAAACCTAGACCTTATCTCCAATCCCTGCACAGGGGGGAACCTGATGCACAAGTCAGAACCCCTCCTTCCCCATGGCAAGAAACCTTGCTGCTGGCAGTGAGTCAAACCTTCAGTGTAGGAGAAAACGGCATGGCCCATGAGGCCACGCCCATGTGTGAGGGCCGCCTTGGGCACAAACACACATTGTGACCCTCAGCGTGAGTACCTTATTCAAGTAACGCCTCTCAGTGATTGGACCAAGAGCCCGCATATGTGGCTTGCCATGCCCATAGGCACGCAGGACTAACTAGATGGTGTGTATTCCAGTTGAGGGAACCCACTGCTGTGCTCTAGAGTCCCTCTCCTGGGGGGTCCCCTGTGGCAGAAAACAGTACTCTTCCCTTCCCACAGAATGAACCCAAACACTTGGGAGCTTGGACAATCCCCCGAGAGGAAGGCTCTTCCTCGGCCCCTGAAGCAACCCCTACCCTGAACGGCCACTGTGAACGCAACACCCAGAGACAAAAGCCTGAGCGACTGCCTCCCACTTGCCCTCCTTTGATATCCAGAGGATCTCCCCTCTCGGACTGGAGATCAGGCCTGCCATTACCTTGGCCCCTACCTGAGCCAAGTTTGCTTTTTCAGACATCTGTCCCCACAGCCCTGGCAAACACAGCCTCTAGGCTGGGTCCTCTGGAGCCATACCACAGGCCCATGCCTGCTCTCTCCTGGGAAACTCTGTCCATTCCTTTGGCCACACATCCCCAGAATATGAGAAACCTCAAGGCCCCCGAGGACATACCATTACCGGGAGCCTCCCTGCACACACAGGGGCCTTCGGACACAAGTGGAGCTGCTACCTCCATGAAGGCATGCACACCGATGTCAACAGAGATAGAAGGTTGAGCCCGACAGGCCCTTAGGCCCTAATCTCAACTCTTGCTTTGTTTTCCAGGTGTCACTCCTCAGAGGCTTTGGTTCGAAGAACAGGATATGGGGCTTTCCTGAGGCACTGAACAGAACTTCTCTCGTCTCCACATGGGAAGCTTCCTTGTTGGAGCCGTGTCAAACACCTCAGGTTGGAGAATCCTGCAGAGTCCCTGAGCCACCTCCACATTCCAAGGTCTCCCAGGCCACCAAGCCACAGTAGGACTCATCTTCAGGAGAGTCCATTTCAACTCTCCCCTCTGGGTAGCTCACCCAGGAGCCCGCAGATTGAGCCTGCCTTGTCCTGACTAAAGAGTGGGAATATGAGGTGGCGTTCCCAGGCATCCATGCTTAGACACCTGCTCTCGAGTCTTTCCGTATGGGGCCTCCTGGAACCATCCAATAGCACTCGACTTTCGTGCAGAAGGAAACCTTGAGGTTTGGAGTAGTTCACAAATCCCATCGTAGGCAAACCTTCCTGGCCTCATGAGGCCCCCACACCATTCAGGAAGAGGCCATGCTGGACAAAAACTCTAGCCTGAGGCACGTCTCAGAGTTGAAATGACCTCAGTGCAGGAAATCTCGATTCAGCCTCTCAGAGTGGGCCTGCCGTGCCATCGGTCCCAAACCTCACGCTAGCTTGTGTTTTCAGACTTCCTTCCTCACACTCCTGGCAAACAAGCCCTCCGGACTAGGAACTCCAGAACCACAACCCAGCCCAGGGTCTGCCCAAGGGAAGAAAAACGTTTCCCTGTGGGGCTCTCTCCAGAAAACCCAGATGAGGATCAACCTGCTCGGGCCTCGACGGTACCCGAACTGGATAGGCTGCTCTGGGCACTCATGCTCTGTCTGACACAGCCTGAAGCCAGACGTCCAGACAGACAAGGAGACAGCTGGCCGCACACCCAGCACTTCGGACACGCCATGGTCTTATGCCATCACCTCTTCCTAACCTTGGTTTTCACATATCTGAACCTAGACATTATATCAATTCTCCACACACCTGGGTATCACAAGCACAACACAGAACTCCTCCTTCCCCGTGGCTGGAAAGCTTGCTCTTGGCATGGAGTCACACCTTCAGGGTGGGAGAAACCTTCCTGGTCCCTGATGCCACGCCCAAACTTGAGTGCTGCTTGGGCACAAATTCACACTCTGACCCTCAGCATGAGCCCCATGTCAAAGAAAGGCCTGTCAGGGCCTGGGCCAAGAGCCCGCATATGGGGCTTGCCAAGCCCCTATGCACCCAATCCTCACCAGTGTTTGAGTTTTCCAGTCGCCCCGCCCGTACCTGGGGCTCTGCTCTGGAATCCCTTTCTTGGAGAGACACGTGAGCCAGACAACACGACTCCACCCTTCCCACAAAATGACCACAAACTCTTGGGAGCTGGGACATATCCCCAGAGAGCGATACTTGTCCACAGTCCCTGAGGCCACCCCTCCAATCCACGGCTATCTCGGACACAACATCCAGAGACAAAAGCCTGAAGGAACGCCTCCCACTCGCCCTTGTTTCAGAGGCCCAGGAGCTCCCTCTCGGGCTGTACATCCGGCCTACCATACCCTAGGCGCCACTCATAAGCTGAGTTTGTGTTTTCAGACTTCTGTGCCCTCAGCCTGGTCCCACACAACCGCCAGGCTAGGGCCTCTGGAGCCACAGCGAAAGATTGTGCCTGCCCTCTCCAAGGAAATTGTGCCCAATCCATTGACCACAACCCTACAGGTTAGGGAAAAGCTCCACGGCCCCTGAGGCCATCAATAGTGTAGGCCACCCTGGACTAAGAGGGGCTCTCTGACACCAGCGGAGCAACTATCTCCACTTAGACTCTCAGACAGTGTCCCCAGAGACAGAAGGTTGAAATGGACAGGCCCCCAGGCCCTAATCTGAACCTTAGCTCTGGTTTCCATGTGTCTGTCCTCAGAGGTCTGTTTTCGTAGACCAGCACACGGGGCTTTTCTGAGGCACCAAACCAAACCTCTCTCGCCTCCACATGGGGAGCTTACTTACTGGGGATGTATCAAACCCTTCAGGTAGGAGAGTTCCGCAGGGCCACTGAACAACCAGCACATTCCAAGGTTTCCATGGACCCAAACGCACATTATGACGCATCCTCAGGAGAGGCCATTTCAACTCAGCCCCCTGGTTAGCGTGCCCCAGAGGCAGCAGATCAAACATATCTTGTGGCTAATGGCCAATGGGAATGCGAGGCATGCTGTACAGGGATCCATCCTTCGAACCGTGCTCTCCAGTCCTTCCGTATGGTATGTCCTGGAGCCATGCAACAGGACTCGAATGTCCCACAGAAGGAAACCTGGTGGTTTGGGGCAACCTCCAAACTCAGCGTGGGAAAACTTCCTTGGCCTCATGAGGCCCCCGCTTCATGAAGGTGCCATCATGGACACATACTCCAGCCTCAGCCAACGTCTGATCCTCAGCCTGACTTCAGATGCAGGAGATTTTGATTCAGCCTCTGCCTAGTGGGCCTGCTCTGCCCTTGGCTCCAATCCTCACTTTAGCTTGTGTTCCTAGACTTCCGTCCTCACACTCCTGTCCCACAAACCCTCCCTTCTGGGAATTCTGGGGCCACAATGAAGCACTCCGCCTGCCTCCCAGGAGAAAAACTTTGTCTATGGTGCTGCCCAGAAACCCCAAATGAGGATCAAACTGCTTGGCCCTCGGCAACACCCCAATTGCATAGGCTACCTTAAACACTGATGCTCTGTCGCAAATAGCCTGAGCCCAGACCTTCCAACAGACACCGACACAGCTGGCTGCACACCCAGCACATTGGACCCGCCACTGCCTTAGGCCACCATCCATTCCCAACCTGGGTTTTCAGTCATCAGAACCTAGACCTTATCTCCAATCCCTGCACAGGGCGGAACCTGATGCACAAGTCAGAACCCCTCCTTCCCCATGGCAAGAAACCTTGCTGCTGGCAGTGAGTCAAACCTTCAGTGTAGGAGAAAACGGCATGGCCCATGAGGCCACGCCCATGTGTGAGGGCCGCCTTGGGCACAAACACACATTGTGACCCTCAGCCTGAGTACCTTATTCAAGTAACGCCTCTCAGTGATTGGACCAAGAGCCCGCATATGTGGCTTGCCATGCCCATAGGCACGCAGGACTAACTAGATGGTGTGTATTCCAGTTGAGGGAACCCACTGCTGTGCTCTAGAGTCCCTCTCCTGGGGGGTCCCCTGTGGCAGAAAACAGTACTCTTCCCTTCCCACAGAATGAACCCAAACACTTGGGAGCTTGGACAATCCCCCGAGAGGAAGGCTCTTCCTCGGCCCCTGAAGCAACCCCTACCCTGAACGGCCACTGTGAACGCAACACCCAGAGACAAAAGCCTGAGCGACTGCCTCCCACTTGCCCTCCTTTGATATCCAGAGGATCTCCCCTCTCGGACTGGAGATCAGGCCTGCCATTACCTTGGCCCCTACCTGAGCCAAGTTTGCTTTTTCAGACATCTGTCCCCACAGCCCTGGCAAACACAGCCTCTAGGCTGGGTCCTCTGGAGCCATACCACAGGACCATGCCTGCTCTCTCCTGGGAAACTCTGTCCATTCCTTTGGCCACACACCTCCAGAATATGAGAAACCTCAAGGCCCCCGAGGACATACCATTACCGGGAGCCTCCCTGCACACACAGGGGCCTTCGGACACAAGCGGAGCTGCTACCTCCATGAAGGCATGCACACCGATGTCAACAGAGATAAGGGGTTGAGCCCGACAGGCCCTTAGGCCCTAATCTCAACTCTTGCTTTGTTTTCCTGGTGTCACTCCTCAGAGGCTTTGGTTCGAAGAACAGGATATGGGGCTTTCCTGAGGCACTGAACAGAACTTCTCTCGTCTCCACATGGGAAGCTTCCTTGTTGGAGCCGTGTCAAACACCTCAGGTTGGAGAATCCTGCAGAGTCCCTGAGCCACCTCCACATTCCAAGGTCTCCCAGGCCACCAAGCCACAGTAGGACTCATCTTCAGGAGAGTCCATTTCAACTCTCCCCTCTGGGTAGCTCACCCAGGAGCCCGCAGATTGAGCCTGCCTTGTCCTGACTAAAGAGTGGGAATATGAGGTGGCGTTCCCAGGCATCCATGCTTAGACACCTGCTCTCGAGTCTTTCCGTATGGGGCCTCCTGGAACCATCCAATAGCACTCGACTTTCGTGCAGAAGGAAACCTTGAGGTTTGGAGTAGTTCACAAATCCCATCGTAGGCAAACCTTCCTGGCCTCATGAGGCCCCCACACCATTCAGGAAGAGGCCATGCTGGACAAAAACTCTAGCCTGAGGCACGTCTCAGAGTTGAAATGACCTCAGTGCAGGAAATCTCGATTCAGCCTCTCAGAGTGGGCCTGCCGTGCCATCGGTCCCAAACCTCACGCTAGCTTGTGTTTTCAGACTTCCTTCCTCACACTCCTGGCAAACAAGCCCTCCGGACTAGGAACTCCAGAACCACAACCCAGCCCAGGGTCTGCCCAAGGGAAGAAAAACGTTTCCCTGTGGGGCTCTCTCCAGAAAACCCAGATGACGATCAACCTGCTCGGGCCTCGACGGTACCCGAACTGGATAGGCTGCTCTGGGCACTCATGCTCTGTCTGACACAGCCTGAAGCCAGACGTCCAGACAGACAAGGAGACAGCTGGCCGCACACCCAGCACTTCGGACACGCCATGGTCTTATGCCGCCACCTCTTCCTAACCTTGGTTTTCAGATATCTGAACCTAGACATTATATCAATTCTCCACACAGCTGGGTATCGCAAGCACAACACAGAACTCCTCCTTCCCCGTGGCTGGAAAGCTTGCTCTTGGCATGGAGTCACACCTTCAGGGTGGGAGAAACCTTCCTGGTCCCTGATGCCACGCCCAAACTTGAGTGCTGCTTGGGCACAAATTCACACTCTGACCCTCAGCATGAGCCCCATGTCAAAGAAAGGCCTGTCAGGGCCTGGGCCAAGAGCCCGCATATGGGGCTTGCCAAGCCCCTATGCACCCAATCCTCACCAGTGTTTGAGTTTTCCAGTCGCCCCGCCCGTACCTGGGGCTCTGCTCTGGAATCCCTTTCTTGGAGAGACACATGAGCCAGACAACACGACTCCACCATTCCCACAAAATGACCCCAAACTCTTGGGAGCTGGGACAAATCCCCAGAGAGGGATACTCGTCCACAGTCCCTGAGGCCACCCCTCCAATCCACGGCTATCTCGGACACAACATCCAGAGACAAAAGCCTGAAGGAACGCCTCCCCCTCGCCCTTGTTTCAGAGGCCCAGGAGCTCCCTCTCGGGCTGTACATCCGGCCTGCCATACCCTAGGCGCCACTCATAAGCTGAGTTTGTGTTTTCAGACTTCTGTGCCCTCAGCCTGGACCCACACAACCGCCAGGCTAGGGCCTCTGGAGCCACAGCGAAAGATTGTGCCTGCCCTCTCCAAGGAAATTGTGCCCAATCCATTGACCACAACCCTACAGGTTAGGGAAAAGCTCCAAGGCCCCTGAGGCCATCAATAGTGTAGGCCACCCTGGACTAAGAGGGGCTCTCTGACACCAGCGGAGCAACTATCTCCACTTAGACTCTCAGACAGTGTCCCCAGAGACAGAAGGTTGAAATGGACAGGCCCCCAGGCCCTAATCTGAACCTTAGCTCTGGTTTCCATGTGTCCGTCCTCAGAGGTCTGTTTTCGTAGACCAGCACACGGGGCTTTTCTGAGGCACCAAACCAAACCTCTCTCGCCTCCACATGGGGAGCTTACTTACTGGGGATGTATCAAACCCTTCAGGTAGGAGAGTTCCGCAGGGCCACTGAACAACCAGCACATTCCAAGGTTTCCATGGACCCAAACGCACATTATGACGCATCCTCAGGAGAGGCCATTTCAACTCAGCCCCCTGGTTAGCGTGCCCCAGAGGCAGCAGATCAAACATATCTTGTGGCTAATGGCCAATGGGAATGCGAGGCATGCTGTACAGGGATCCATCCTTCGAACCGTGCTCTCCAGTCCTTCCGTATGGTATGTCCTGGAGCCATGCAACAGGACTCGAATGTCCCACAGAAGGAAACCTGGTGGTTTGGGGCAACCTCCAAACTCAGCGTGGGAAAACTTCCTTGGCCTCATGAGGCCCCCGCTTCATGAAGGTGCCATCATGGACACATACTCCAGCCTCAGCCAACGTCTGATCCTCAGCCTGACTTCAGATGCAGGAGATTTTGATTCAGCCTCTGCCTAGTGGGCCTGCTCTGCCCTTGGCTCCAATCCTCACTTTAGCTTGTGTTCCTAGACTTCCGTCCTCACACTCCTGTCCCACAAACCCTCCCTTCTGGGAATTCTGGGGCCACAATGAAGCACTCCGCCTGCCTCCCAGGAGAAAAACTTTGTCTATGGTGCTGCCCAGAAAACCCAAATGAGGATCAAACTGCTTGGCCCTCGGCAACACCCCAATTGCATAGGCTACCTTAAACACTGATGCTCTGTCGCAAATAGCCTGAGCCCAGACCTTCCAACAGACACCGACACAGCTGGCTGCACACCCAGCACATTGGACCCGCCACTGCCTTAGGCCACCATCCATTCCCAACCTGGGTTTTCAGTCATCAGAACCTAGACCTTATCTCCAATCCCTGCACAGGGCGGAACCTGATGCACAAGTCAGAACCCCTCCTTCCCCATGGCAAGAAACCTTGCTGCTGGCAGTGAGTCAAACCTTCAGTGTAGGAGAAAACGACATGGCCCATGAGGCCACGCCCATGTGTGAGGGCCGCCTTGGGCACAAACACACATTGTGACCCTCAGCGTGAGTACCTTATTCAAGTAACGCCTCTCAGTGATTGGACCAAGAGCCCGCATATGTGGCTTGCCATGCCCATAGGCACGCAGGACTAACTAGATGGTGTGTATTCCAGTTGAGGGAACCCACTGCTGTGCTCTAGAGTCCCTCTCCTGGGGGGTCCCCTGTGGCAGAAAACAGTACTCTTCCCTTCCCACAGAATGAACCCAAACACTTGGGAGCTTGGACAATCCCCCGAGAGGAAGGCTCTTCCTCGGCCCCTGAAGCAACCCCTACCCTGAACGGCCACTGTGAACGCAACACCCAGAGACAAAAGCCTGAGCGACTGCCTCCCACTTGCCATCCTTTGATATCCAGAGGATCTCCCCTCTCAGACTGGAGATCAGGCCTGCCATTACCTTGGCCCCTACCTGAGCCAAGTTTGCTTTTTCAGACATCTGTCCCCACAGCCCTGGCAAACACAGCCTCTAGGCTGGGTCCTCTGGAGCCATACCACAGGACCATGCCTGCTCTCTCCTGGGAAACTCTGTCCATTCCTTTGGCCACACACCTCCAGAATATGAGAAACCTCAAGGCCCCCGAGGACATACCATTACCGGGAGCCTCCCTGCACACACAGGGGCCTTCGGACACAAGCGGAGCTGCTACCTCCATGAAGGCATGCACACCGATGTCAACAGAGATAGAAGGTTGAGCCCGACAGGCCCTTAGGCCCTAATCTCAACTCTTGCTTGGTTTTCCAGGTGTCACTCCTCAGAGGCTTTGGTTCGAAGAACAGGATATGGGGCTTTCCTGAGGCACTGAACAGAACTTCTCTCGTCTCCACATGGGAAGCTTCCTTGTTGGAGCCGTGTCAAACACCTCAGGTTGGAGAATCCTGCAGAGTCCCTGAGCCACCTCCACATTCCACGGTCTCCCAGGCCACCAAGCCACAGTAGGACTCATCTTCAGGAGAGTCCATTTCAACTCTCCCCTCTGGGTAGCTCACCCAGGAGCCCGCAGATTGAGCCTGCCTTGTCCTGACTAAAGAGTGGGAATATGAGGTGGCGTTCCCAGGCATCCATGCTTAGACACCTGCTCTCGAGTCTTTCCGTATGGGGCCTCCTGGAACCATCCAATAGCACTCGACTTTCGTGCAGAAGGAAACCTTGAGGTTTGGAGTAGTTCACAAATCCCATCGTAGGCAAACCTTCCTGGCCTCATGAGGCCCCCACACCATTCAGCAAGAGGCCATGCTGGACAAAAACTCTAGCCTGAGGCACGTCTCAGAGTTGAAATGACCTCAGTGCAGGAAATCTCGATTCAGCCTCTCAGAGTGGGCCTGCCGTGCCATCGGTCCCAAACCTCACGCTAGCTTGTGTTTTCAGACTTCCTTCCTCACACTCCTGGCAAACAAGCCCTCCGGACTAGGAACTCCAGAACCACAACCCAGCCCAGGGTCTGCCCAAGGGAAGAAAAACGTTTCCCTGTGGGGCTCTCTCCAGAAAACCCAGATGACGATCAACCTGCTCGGGCCTCGACGGTACCCGAACTGGATAGGCTGCTCTGGGCACTCATGCTCTGTCTGACACAGCCTGAAGCCAGACGTCCAGACAGACAAGGAGACAGCTGGCCGCACACCCAGCACTTCGGACACGCCATGGTCTTATGCCGCCACCTCTTCCTAACCTTGGTTTTCAGATATCTGAACCTAGACATTATATCAATTCTCCACACAGCTGGGTATCGCAAGCACAACACAGAACTCCTCCTTCCCCGTGGCTGGAAAGCTTGCTCTTGGCATGGAGTCACACCTTCAGGGTGGGAGAAACCTTCCTGGTCCCTGATGCCACGCCCAAACTTGAGTGCTGCTTGGGCACAAATTCACACTCTGACCCTCAGCATGAGCCCCATGTCAAAGAAAGGCCTGTCAGGGCCTGGGCCAAGAGCCCGCATATGGGGCTTGCCAAGCCCCTATGCACCCAATCCTCACCAGTGTTTGAGTTTTCCAGTCGCCCCGCCCGTACCTGGGGCTCTGCTCTGGAATCCCTTTCTTGGAGAGACACATGAGCCAGACAACACGACTCCACCATTCCCACAAAATGACCCCAAACTCTTGGGAGCTGGGACAAATCCCCAGAGAGGGATACTCGTCCACAGTCCCTGAGGCCACCCCTCCAATCCACGGCTATCTCGGACACAACATCCAGAGACAAAAGCCTGAAGGAACGCCTCCCCCTCGCCCTTGTTTCAGAGGCCCAGGAGCTCCCTCTCGGGCTGTACATCCGGCCTGCCATACCCTAGGCGCCACTCATAAGCTGAGTTTGTGTTTTCAGACTTCTGTGCCCTCAGCCTGGACCCACACAACCGCCAGGCTAGGGCCTCTGGAGCCACAGCGAAAGATTGTGCCTGCCCTCTCCAAGGAAATTGTGCCCAATCCATTGACCACAACCCTACAGGTTAGGGAAAAGCTCCAAGGCCCCTGAGGCCATCAATAGTGTAGGCCACCCTGGACTAAGAGGGGCTCTCTGACACCAGCGGAGCAACTATCTCCACTTAGACTCTCAGACAGTGTCCCCAGAGACAGAAGGTTGAAATGGACAGGCCCCCAGGCCCTAATCTGAACCTTAGCTCTGGTTTCCATGTGTCCGTCCTCAGAGGTCTGTTTTCGTAGACCAGCACACGGGGCTTTTCTGAGGCACCAAACCAAACCTCTCTCGCCTCCACATGGGGAGCTTACTTACTGGGGATGTATCAAACCCTTCAGGTAGGAGAGTTCCGCAGGGCCACTGAACAACCAGCACATTCCAAGGTTTCCATGGACCCAAACGCACATTATGACGCATCCTCAGGAGAGGCCATTTCAACTCAGCCCCCTGGTTAGCGTGCCCCAGAGGCAGCAGATCAAACATATCTTGTGGCTAATGGCCAATGGGAATGCGAGGCATGCTGTACAGGGATCCATCCTTCGAACCGTGCTCTCCAGTCCTTCCGTATGGTATGTCCTGGAGCCATGCAACAGGACTCGAATGTCCCACAGAAGGAAACCTGGTGGTTTGGGGCAACCTCCAAACTCAGCGTGGGAAAACTTCCTTGGCCTCATGAGGCCCCCGCTTCATGAAGGTGCCATCATGGACACATACTCCAGCCTCAGCCAACGTCTGATCCTCAGCCTGACTTCAGATGCAGGAGATTTTGATTCAGCCTCTGCCTAGTGGGCCTGCTCTGCCCTTGGCTCCAATCCTCACTTTAGCTTGTGTTCCTAGACTTCCGTCCTCACACTCCTGGCCCACAAACCCTCCCTTCTGGGAATTCTGGGGCCACAATGAAGCACTCCGCCTGCCTCCCAGGAGAAAAACTTTGTCTATGGTGCTGCCCAGAAACCCCAAATGAGGATCAAACTGCTTGGCCCTCGGCAACACCCCAATTGCATAGGCTACCTTAAACACTGATGCTCTGTCGCAAATAGCCTGAGCCCAGACCTTCCAACAGACACCGACACAGCTGGCTGCACACCCAGCACATTGGACCCGCCACTGCCTTAGGCCACCATCCATTCCCAACCTGGGTTTTCAGTCATCAGAACCTAGACCTTATCTCCAATCCCTGCACAGGGCGGAACCTGATGCACAAGTCAGAACCCCTCCTTCCCCATGGCAAGAAACCTTGCTGCTGGCAGTGAGTCAAACCTTCAGTGTAGGAGAAAACGACATGGCCCATGAGGCCACGCCCATGTGTGAGGGCCGCCTTGGGCACAAACACACATTGTGACCCTCAGCGTGAGTACCTTATTCAAGTAACGCCTCTCAGTGATTGGACCAAGAGCCCGCATATGTGGCTTGCCATGCCCATAGGCACGCAGGACTAACTAGATGGTGTGTATTCCAGTTGAGGGAACCCACTGCTGTGCTCTAGAGTCCCTCTCCTGGGGGGTCCCCTGTGGCAGAAAACAGTACTCTTCCCTTCCCACAGAATGAACCCAAACACTTGGGAGCTTGGACAATCCCCCGAGAGGAAGGCTCTTCCTCGGCCCCTGAAGCAACCCCTACCCTGAACGGCCACTGTGAACGCAACACCCAGAGACAAAAGCCTGAGCGACTGCCTCCCACTTGCCATCCTTTGATATCCAGAGGATCTCCCCTCTCAGACTGGAGATCAGGCCTGCCATTACCTTGGCCCCTACCTGAGCCAAGTTTGCTTTTTCAGACATCTGTCCCCACAGCCCTGGCAAACACAGCCTCTAGGCTGGGTCCTCTGGAGCCATACCACAGGACCATGCCTGCTCTCTCCTGGGAAACTCTGTCCATTCCTTTGGCCACACACCTCCAGAATATGAGAAACCTCAAGGCCCCCGAGGACATACCATTACCGGGAGCCTCCCTGCACACACAGGGGCCTTCGGACACAAGCGGAGCTGCTACCTCCATGAAGGCATGCACACCGATGTCAACAGAGATAGAAGGTTGAGCCCGACAGGCCCTTAGGCCCTAATCTCAACTCTTGCTTGGTTTTCCAGGTGTCACTCCTCAGAGGCTTTGGTTCGAAGAACAGGATATGGGGCTTTCCTGAGGCACTGAACAGAACTTCTCTCGTCTCCACATGGGAAGCTTCCTTGTTGGAGCCGTGTCAAACACCTCAGGTTGGAGAATCCTGCAGAGTCCCTGAGCCACCTCCACATTCCACGGTCTCCCAGGCCACCAAGCCACAGTAGGACTCATCTTCAGGAGAGTCCATTTCAACTCTCCCCTCTGGGTAGCTCACCCAGGAGCCCGCAGATTGAGCCTGCCTTGTCCTGACTAAAGAGTGGGAATATGAGGTGGCGTTCCCAGGCATCCATGCTTAGACACCTGCTCTCGAGTCTTTCCGTATGGGGCCTCCTGGAACCATCCAATAGCACTTGACTTTCGTGCAGAAGGAAACCTTGAGGTTTGGAGTAGTTCACAAATCCCATCGTAGGCAAACCTTCCTGGCCTCATGAGGCCCCCACACCATTCAGGAAGAGGCCATGCTGGACAAAAACTCTAGCCTGAGGCACGTCTCAGAGTTGAAATGACCTCAGTGCAGGAGATCTCGATTCAGCCTCTCAGAGTGGGCCTGCCGTGCCATCGGTCCCAAACCTCACGCTAGCTTGTGTTTTCAGACTTCCTTCCTCACACTCCTGGCAAACAAGCCCTCCGGACTAGGAACTCCAGAACCACAACCCAGCCCAGGGTCTGCCCAAGGGAAGAAAAACGTTTCCCTGTGGGGCTCTCTCCAGAAAACCCAGATGAGGATCAACCTGCTCGGGCCTCGACGGTACCCGAACTGGATAGGCTGCTCTGGGCACTCATGCTCTGTCTGACACAGCCTGAAGCCAGACGTCCAGACAGACAAGGAGACAGCTGGCCGCACACCCAGCACTTCGGACACGCCAGGGTCTTATGCCGCCATCTCTTCCTAACCTTGGTTTTCAGATATCTGAACCTAGACATTATATCAATTCTCCACACAGCTGGGTATCGCAAGCACAACACAGAACTCCTCCTTCCCCGTGGCTGGAAAGCTTGCTCTTGGCATGGAGTCACACCTTCAGGGTGGGAGAAACCTTCCTGGTCCCTGATGCCACGCCCAAACTTGAGTGCTGCTTGGGCACAAATTCACACTCTGACCCTCAGCATGAGCCCCATGTCAAAGAAAGGCCTGTCAGGGCCTGGGCCAAGAGCCCGCATATGGGGCTTGCCAAGCCCCTATGCACCCAATCCTCACCAGTGTTTGAGTTTTCCAGTCGCCCCGCCCGTACCTGGGGCTCTGCTCTGGAATCCCTTTCTTGGAGAGACACATGAGCCAGACAACACGACTCCACCCTTCCCACAAAATGACCCCAAACTCTTGGGAGCTGGGACAAATCCCCAGAGAGCGATACTCGTCCACAGTCCCTGAGGCCACCCCTCCAATCCACGGCTATCTCGGACACAACATCCAGAGACAAAAGCCTGAAGGAACGCCTCCCCCTCGCCCTTGTTTCAGAGGCCCAGGAGCTCCCTCTCGGGCTGTACATCCGGCCTGCCATACCCTAGGCGCCACTCATAAGCTGAGTTTGTGTTTTCAGACTTCTGTGCCCTCAGCCTGGACCCACACAACCGCCAGGCTAGGGCCTCTGGAGCCACAGCGAAAGATTGTGCCTGCCCTCTCCAAGGAAATTGTGCCCAATCCATTGACCACAACCCTACAGGTTAGGGAAAAGCTCCAAGGCCCCTGAGGCCATCAATAGTGTAGGCCACCCTGGACTAAGAGGGGCTCTCTGACACCAGCGGAGCAACTATCTCCACTTAGACTCTCAGACAGTGTCCCCAGAGACAGAAGGTTGAAATGGACAGGCCCCCAGGCCCTAATCTGAACCTTAGCTCTGGTTTCCATGTGTCCGTCCTCAGAGGTCTGTTTTCGTAGACCAGCACACGGGGCTTTTCTGAGGCACCAAACCAAACCTCTCTCGCCTCCAAATGGGGAGCTTACTTACTGGGGATGTATCAAACCCTTCAGGTAGGAGAGTTCTGCAGGGCCACTGAACAACCAGCATATTCCAAGGTTTCCATGGACCCAAACGCACATTATGACGCATCCTCAGGAGAGGCCATTTCAACTCAGCCCCCTGGTTAGCGTGCCCCAGAGGCAGCAGATCAAACATATCTTGTGGCTAATGGCTAATGGGAATGCGAGGCATGCTGTACAGGGATCCATCCTTCGAACCGTGCTCTCCAGTCCTTCCGTATGGTATGTCCTGGAGCCATGCAACAGGACTCGAATGTCCCACAGAAGGAAACCTGGTGGTTTGGGGCAACCTCCAAACTCAGCGTGGGAAAACTTCCTTGGCCTCATGAGGCCCCCGCTTCATGAAGTTGCCATCATGGACACATACTCCAGCCTCAGCCAACGTCTGATCCTCAGCCTGACTTCAGATGCAGGAGATTTTGATTCAGCCTCTGCCTAGTGGGCCTGCTCTGCCCTTGGCTCCAATCCTCACTTTAGCTTGTGTTCCTAGACTTCCGTCCTCACACTCCTGGCCCACAACCCTCCCTTCTGGGAATTCTGGGGCCACAATGAAGCACTCCGCCTGCCTCCCAGGAGAAAAACTTTGTCTATGATGCTGCCCAGAAACCCCAAATGAGGATCAAACTGCTTGGCCCTCGGCAACACCCCAATTGCATAGGCTACCTTAACCACTGATGCTCTGTCGCAAATAGCCTGAGCCCAGACCTTCCAAACGACACCGACACACCTGGCTGCACACCCAGCACATTGGACCCGCCACTGCATTAGGCCACCATCCATTCCCAACCTGGGTTTTCAGTCATCAGAACCTAGACCTTATCTCCAATCCCTGCACAGGGCGGAACCTGATGCACAAGTCAGAACCCCTCCTTCCCCATGGCAAGAAACCTTGCTGCTGGCAGTGAGTCAAACCTTCAGTGTAGGAGAAAACGGCATGGCCCATGAGGCCACGCCCATGTGTGAGGGCCGCCTTGGGCACAAACACACATTGTGACCCTCAGCGTGAGTACCTTATTCAAGTAACGCCTCTCAGTGATTGGACCAAGAGCCCGCATATGTGGCTTGCCATGCCCATAGGCACGCAGGACTAACTAGATGGTGTGTATTCCAGTTGAGGGAACCCACTGCTGTGCTCTAGAGTCCCTCTCCTGGGGGGTCCCCTGTGGCAGAAAACAGTACTCTTCCCTTCCCACAGAATGAACCCAAACACTTGGGAGCTTGGACAATCCCCCGAGAGGAAGGCTCTTCCTCGGCCCCTGAAGCAACCCCTACCCTGAACGGCCACTGTGAACGCAACACCCAGAGACAAAAGCCTGAGCGACTGCCTCCCACTTGCCCTCCTTTGATATCCAGAGGATCTCCCCTCTCGGACTGGAGATCAGGCCTGCCATTACCTTGGCCCCTACCTGAGCCAAGTTTGCTTTTTCAGACATCTGTCCCCACAGCCCTGGCAAACACAACCTCTAGGCTGGGTCCTCTGGAGCCATACCACAGGACCATGCCTGCTCTCTCCTGGGAAACTCTGTCCATTCCTTTGGCCACACACCTCCAGAATATGAGAAACCTCAAGGCCCCCGAGGACATACCATTACCGGGAGCCTCCCTGCACACACAGGGGCCTTCGGACACAAGCGGAGCTGCTACCTCCATGAAGGCATGCACACCGATGTCAACAGAGATAGAAGGTTGAGCCCGACAGGCCCTTAGGCCCTAATCTCAACTCTTGCTTTGTTTTCCAGGTGTCACTCCTCAGAGGCTTTGGTTCGAAGAACAGGATATGGGGCTTTCCTGAGGCACTGAACAGAACTTCTCTCGTCTCCACATGGGAAGCTTCCTTGTTGGAGCCGTGTCAAACACCTCAGGTTGGAGAATCCTGCAGAGTCCCTGAGCCCCCTCCGCATTCCAAGGTCTCCCAGGCCACCAAGCCACAGTAGGACTCATCTTCAGGAGAGTCCATTTCAACTCTCCCCTCCCGGTAGCTCACCCAGGAGCCCGCAGATTGAGCCTGCCTTGTCCTGACTCAAGAGTGGGAATATGAGGTGGCGTTCCCAGGCATCCATGCTTAGACACCTGCTCTCGAGTCTTTCCGTATGGGGCCTCCTGGAACCATCCAATAGCACTCGACTTTCGTGCAGAAGGAAACCTTGAGGTTTGGAGGAGTTCACAAATCCCATCGTAGGCAAACCTTCCTGGCCTCATGAGGCCCCCACACCATTCAGGAAGAGGCCATGCTGGACAAAAACTCTAGCCTGAGGCACGTCTCAGAGTTGAAATGACCTCAGTGCAGGAGATCTCGATTCAGCCTCTCAGAGTGGGCCTGCCGTGCCATCGGTCCCAAACCTCACGCTAGCTTGTGTTTTCAGACTTCCTTCCTCACACTCCTGGCAAACAAGCCCTCCAGACTAGGAACTCCAGAACCACAACCCAGCCCAGGGTCAGCCCAAGGGAAGAAAAACGTTTCCCTGTGGGGCTCTCTCCAGAAAACCCAGATGAGGATCAACCTGCTCGGGCCTCGACGGTACCCGAACTGGATAGGCTGCTCTGGGCACTCATGCTCTGTCTGACACAGCCTGAAGCCAGACGTCCAGACAGACAAGGAGACAGCTGGCCGCACACCCAGCACTTCGGACACGCCATGGTCTTATGCCGCCACCTCTTCCTAACCTTGGTTTTCAGATATCTGAACCTAGACATTAGATCAATTCTCCACACAGCTGGGTATCGCAAGCACAACACAGAACTCCTCCTTCCCCGTGGCTGGAAAGCTTGCTCTTGGCATGGAGTCACACCTTCAGGGTGGGAGAAACCTTCCTGGTCCCTGATGCCACGCCCAAACTTGAGTGCTGCTTGGGCACAAATTCACACTCTGACCCTCAGCATGAGCCCCATGTCAAAGAAAGGCCTGTCAGGGCCTGGGCCAAGAGCCCGCATATGGGGCTTGCCAAGCCCCTATGCACCCAATCCTCACCAGTGTTTGAGTTTTCCAGTCGCCCCGCCCGTACCTGGGGCTCTGCTCTGGAATCCCTTTCTTGGAGAGACACATGAGCCAGACAACACGACTCCACCCTTCCCACAAAATGACCCCAAACTCTTGGGAGCTGGGACAAATCCCCAGAGAGGGATACTCGTCCACAGTCCCTGAGGCCACCCCTCCAATCCACGGCTATCTCGGACACAACATCCAGAGACAAAAGCCTGAAGGAACGCCTCCCCCTCGCCCTTGTTTCAGAGGCCCAGGAGCTCCCTCTCGGGCTGTACATCCGGCCTGCCATACCCTAGGCGCCACTCATAAGCTGAGTTTGTGTTTTCAGACTTCTGTGCCCTCAGCCTGGACCCACACAACCACCAGGCTAGGGCCTCTGGAGCCACAGCGAAAAATTGTGCCTGCCCTCTCCAAGGAAATTGTGCCCAATCCATTGACCGCAACCCTACAGTTTAGGGAAAAGCTCCAAGGCCCCTGAGGCCATCAATAGTGTAGGCCACCCTGGACTAAGAGGGGCTCTCTGACACCAGCGGAGCAACTATCTCCACTTAGACTCTCAGACAGTGTCCCCAGAGACAGAAGGTTGAAATGGACAGGCCCCCAGGCCCTAATCTGAACCTTAGCTCTGGTTACCATGTGTCCGTCCTCAGAGGTCTGTTTTCGTAGACCAGCACACGGGGCTTTTCTGAGGCACCAAACCAAACCTCTCTCGCCTCCACATGGGGAGCTTACTTACTGGGGATGTATCAAACCCTTCAGGTAGGAGAGTTCCGCAGGGCCACTGAACAACCAGCACATTCCAAGGTTTCCATGGACACAAACGCACATTATGACGCATCCTCAGGAGAGGCCATTTCAACTCAGCCCCCAGGTTAGCGTGCCCCAGAGGCAGCAGATCAAACATATCTTGTGGCTAATGGCCAATGGGAATGCGAGGCATGCTGTACAGGGATCCATCCTTCGAACCGTGCTCTCCAGTCCTTCCGTTTGGTATGTCCTGGAGCCATGCAACAGGACTCGAATGTCCCACAGAAGGAAACCTGGTGGTTTGGGGCAACCTCCAAACTCAGCGTGGGAAAACTTCCTTGGCCTCATGAGGCCCCCGCTTCATGAAGGTGCCATCATGGACACATACTCCAGCCTCAGCCAACGTCTGATCCTCAGCCTGACTTCAGATGCAGGAGATTTTGATTCAGCCTCTGCCTAGTGGGCCTGCTCTGCCCTTGGCTCCAATCCTCACTTTAGCTTGTGTTCCTAGACTTCCGTCCTCACACTCCTGGCCCACAAACCCTCCCTTCTGGGAATTCGGGGTCCACAATGAAGCACTCCGCCTGCTTCCCAGGAGAAAAACTTTGTCTATGGTGCTGCCCAGGAACCCCAAATGAGGATCAAACTGCTTGGCCCTCGGCAACACCCCAATTGCATAGGCTACCTTAAACACTGATGCTCTGACGCAAATAGCCTGAGCCCAGACCTTCCAACAGACACCGACACAGCTGGCTGCACACCCAGCACATTGGACCCGCCACTGCCTTAGGCCACCATCCATTCCCAACCTGGGTTTTCAGTCATCAGAACCTAGACCTTATCTCCAATCCCTGCACAGGGCGGAACCTGATGCACAAGTCAGAAACCCTCCTTCCCCATGGCAAGAAACCTTGCTGCTGGCAGTGAGTCAAACCTTCAGTGTAGGAGAAAACGGCATGGCCCATGAGGCCACGCCCATGTGTGAGGGCCGCCTTGGGCACAAACACACATTGTGACCCTCAGCGTGAGTACCTTATTCAAGTAACGCCTCTCAGTGATTGGACCAAGAGCCCGCATATGTGGCTTGCCATGCCCATAGGCACGCAGGACTAACTAGATGGTGTGTATTCCAGTTGAGGGAACCCACTGCTGTGCTCTAGAGTCCCTCTCCTGGGGGGTCCCCTGTGGCAGAAAACAGTACTCTTCCCTTCCCACAGAATGAACCCAAACACTTGGGAGCTTGGACAATCCCCCGAGAGGAAGGCTCTTCCTCGGTCCCTGAAGCAATCCCTACCCTGAATGGCCACTGTGAACGCAACACCCAGAGACAAAAGCCTGAGCGACTGCCTCCCACTTGCCCTCCTTTGATATCCAGAGGATCTCCCCTCTCGGGCTGGAAATCAGGCCTGCCATTACCTTGGCCCCTACCTGAGCCAAGTTTGCTTTTTCAGACATCTGTCCCCACAGCCCTGGCAAACACAGCCTCTAGGCTGGGTCCTCTGGAGCCATACCACAGGACCATGCCTGCTCTCTCCTGGGAAACTCTGTCCATTCCTTTGGCCACACAACTCCAGAATATGAGAAACCTCAAGGCCCCCGAGGACATACCATTACTGGGAGCCTCCCTGCACACACAGGGGCCTTCGGACACAAGCGGAGCTGCTACCTCCATGAAGGCATGGACACCGATGTCAACAGAGATAGAAGGTTGAGCCCGACAGGCCCTTAGGCCCTAATCTCAACTCTTGCTTTGTTTTCCAGGTGTCACTCCTCAGAGGCTTTGATTCGAAGAACAGGATATGGGGCTTTCCTGAGGCACTGAACAGAACTTCTCTCGTCTCCACATGGGAAGCTTCCTTGTTGGAGCCGTGTCAAACACCTCAGGTTGGAGAATCCTGCAGAGTCCCTGAGCCACCTCCACATTCCAAGGTCTCCCAGGCCACCAAGCCACAGTAGGACTCATCTTCAGGAGAGTCCATTTCAACTCTCCCCTCTGGGTAGCTCACCCAGGAGCCCGCAGATTGAGCCTGCCTTGTCCTGACTAAAGAGTGGGAATATGAGGTGGCATTCTCAGGCATCCATGCTTAGACACTTGCTCTCGAGTCTTTCCGTATGGGGCCTCCTGGAACCATCCAATAGCACTCGCCTTTCGTGCAGAAGGAAACCTTGAGGTTTGGAGTAGTTCACAAATCCCATCGTAGGCAAACCTTCCTGGCCTCATGAGGCCCCCACACCATTCAGGAAGAGGCCATGCTGGACAAAAACTCTAGCCTGAGGCACGTCTCAGAGTTGAAATGACCTCAGTGCAGGAGATCTCGATTCAGCCTCTCAGAGTGGGCCTGCCGTGCCATCGGTCCCAAACCTCACGCTAGCTTGTGTTTTCAGACTTCCTTCCTCACACTCCTGGCAAACAAGCCCTCCGGACTAGGAACTCCAGAACCACATCCCAGCCCAGGGTCTGCCCAAGGGAAGAAAAACGTTTCCCTGTGGGGCTCTCTCCAGAAAACCCAGATGAGGATCAACCTGCTCGGGCCTCGACGGTACCCGAACTGGATAGGCTGCTCTGGGCACTCATGCTCTGTCTGACACAGCCTGAAGCCAGACGTCCAGACAGACAAGGAGACAGCTGGCCACACACCCAGCACTTCGGACACGCCATGGTCTTATGCCGTCACCTCTTCCTAACCTTGGTTTTCAGATATCTGAACCTAGACATTATATCAATTCTCCACACAGCTGGGTATCGCAAGCACAACACAGAACTCCTCATTCCCCGTGGCTGTAAAGCTTGCTCTTGGCATGGAGTCACACCTTCAGGGTGGGAGAAACCTTCCTGGTCCCTGATGCCACGCCCAAACTTGAGTGCTGCTTGGGCACAAATTCACACTCTGACCCTCAGCATGAGCCCCATGCCAAAGAAAGGCCTGTCAGGGCCTGGGCCAAGAGCCCGCATATGGGGCTTGCCAAGCCCCTATGCACCCAATCCTCACCAGTGTTTGAGTTTTCCAGTCGCCCCGCCCGTACCTGGGGCTCTGCTCTGGAATCCCTTTCTTGGAGAGACACGTGAGCCAGACAACACTTTTCCACCCTTCCCACAAAATGACCCCAAACTCTTGGGAGCTGGGACAAATCCCCAGAGAGGGATACTCGTCCACAGTCCCTGAGGCCACCCCTCCAATCCACGGCTATCTCGGACACAACATCCAGAGACAAAAGCCTGAAGGAACGCCTCCCACTCGCCCTTGTTTCAGAGGCCCAGGAGCTCCCTCTCGGGCTGTACATCCGGCCTGCCATACCCTAGGCGCCACTCATAAGCTGAGTTTGAGTTTTCTGACTTCTGTGCCCTCAGCCTGGACCCACACAACCGCCAGGCTATGGCCTCTGGAGCCACAGCGAAAGATTGTGCCTGCCCTCTCCAAGGAAATTGTGCCCAATCCATTGACCACAACCCTACAGGTTAGGGAAAAGCTCCACGGCCCCTGAGGCCATCAATAGTGTAGGCCACCCTGGACTAAGAGGGGCTCTCTGACACCAGCGGAGCAACTATCTCCACTTAGACTCTCAGACAGTGTCCCCAGAGACAGAAGGTTGAAATAGACAGGCCCCCAGGCCCTAATCTGAACCTTAGCTCTGGTTTCCATGTGTCCGTCCTCAGAGGTCTGTTTTCGTAGACCAGCACACGGGGCTTTTCTGAGGCACCAAACCAAACCTCTCTCGTCTCCACATGGGGAGCTTACTTACTGGGGATGTATCAAACCCTTCAGGTAGGAGAGTTCCGCAGGGCCACTGAACAACCAGCACATTCCAAGGTTTCCATGGACCCAAACGCACATTATGACGCATCCTCAGGAGAAGCCACTTCAACTCAGCCCCCTGGTTAGCTTGCCCCAGAGGCAGCAGATCAAACATATCTTGTGGCTAATGGCCAATGGGAATGCGAGGCATGCTGTACAGGGATCCATCCTTCGAACGGTGCTCTCCAGTCCTTCCGTATGGTATGTCCTGGAGCCATGCAACAGGACTCGAATGTTCCACAGAAGGAAACCTGGTGGTTTGGGGCAACCTCCAAACTCAGCGTGGGAAAACTTCCTTGGCCTCATGAGGCCCCCGCTTCATGAAGGTGCCATCATGGACACATACTCCAGCCTCAGCCAACGTCTGATCCTCAGCCTGACTTCAGATGCAGGAGATTTTGATTCAGCCTCTGCCTAGTGGGCCTGCTCTGCCCTTGGCTCCAATCCTCACTTTAGCTTGTGTTCCTAGACTTCCGTCCTCACACTCCTGGCCCACAAACCCTCCCTTCTGGGAATTCTGGGGCCACAATGAAGCACTCCGCCTGCCTCCCAGGAGAAAAACTTTGTCTATGGTGCTGCCCAGAAACCCCAAATGAGGATCAAACTGCTTGGCCCTCGGCAACACCCCAATTGCATAGGCTACCTTAAACACTGATGCTCTGTCGCAAATAGCCTGAGCCCAGACCTTCCAACAGACACCGACACAGCTGGCTGCACACCCAGCACATTGGACCCGCCACTGCCTTAGGCCACCATCCATTCCCAACCTGGGTTTTCAGTCATCAGAACCTAGACCTTATCTCCAATCCCTGCACAGGGGGGAACCTGATGCACAAGTCAGAACCCCTCCTTCCCCATGGCAAGAAACCTTGCGGCTGGCAGTGAGTCAAACCTTCAGTGTAGGAGAAAACGGCATGGCCCATGAGGCCACGCCCATGTGTGAGGGCCGCCTTGGGCACAAACACACATTGTGACCCTCAGCGTGAGTACCTTATTCAAGTAACGCCTCTCAGTGATTGGACCAAGAGCCCGCATATGTGGCTTGCCATGCCCATAGGCACGCAGGACTAACTAGATGGTGTGTATTCCAGTTGAGGGAACCCACTGCTGTGCTCTAGAGTCCCTCCCCTGGGGGGTTCCCTGTGGCAGAAAACAGTACTCTTCCCTTCCCACAGAATGAACCCAAACTCTTGGGAGCTTGGACAATCCCCCGAGAGGAAGGCTCTTCCTCGGCCCCTGAAGCAACCCCTACCCTGAACGGCCACTGTGAACGCAACACCCAGAGACAAAAGCCTGAGCGACTGCCTCCCACTTGCCCTCCTTTGATATCCAGAGGATCTCCCCTCTCGGACTGGAGATCAGGCCTGCCATTACCTTGGCCCCTACCTGAGCCAAGTTTGCTTTTTCAGACATCTGTCCCCACAGCCCTGGCAAACACAGCCTCTAGGCTGGGTCCTCTGGAGCCATACCACAGGACCATGCCTGCTCTCTCCTGGGAAACTCTGTCCATTCCTTTGGCCACACACCTCCAGAATATGAGAAACCTCAAGGCCCCCGAGGACATACCATTACCGGGAGCCTCCCTGCACACACAGGGGCCTTCGGACACAAGCGGAGCTGCTACCTCCATGAAGGCATGCACACAGATGTCAACAGAGATAGAAGGTTGAGCCCGACAGGCCCTTAGGCCCTAATCTCAACTCTTGCTTGGTTTTCCAGGTGTCACTCCTCAGAGGCTTTGGTTCGAAGAACAGGATATGGGGCTTTCCTGAGGCACTGAACAGAACTTCTCTCGTCTCCACATGGGAAGCTTCCTTGTTGGAGCCGTGTCAAACACCTCAGGTTGGAGAATCCTGCAGAGTCCCTGAGCCACCTCCACATTCCAAGGTCTCCCAGGCCACCAAGCCACAGTAGGACTCATCTTCAGGAGAGTCCATTTCAACTCTCCCCTCTGGGTAGCTCACCCAGGAGCCCGCAGATTGAGCCTGCCTTGTCCTGACTAAAGAGTGGGAATATGAGGTGGCGTTCCCAGGCATCCATGCTTAGACACCTGCTCTCGAGTCTTTCCGTATGGGGCCTCCTGGAACCATCCAATAGCACTCGACTTTCGTGCAGAAGGAAACCTTGAGGTTTGGAGTAGTTCACAAATCCCATCGTAGGCAAACCTTCCTGGCCTCATGAGGCCCCCACACCATTCAGGAAGAGGCCATGCTGGACAAAAACTCTAGCCTGAGGCACGTCTCAGAGTTGAAATGACCTCAGTGCAGGAGATCTCGATTCAGCCTCTCAGAGTGGGCCTGCCGTGCCATCGGTCCCAAACCTCACGCTAGCTTGTGTTTTCAGACTTCCTTCCTCACACTCCTGGCAAACAAGCCCTCCGGACTAGGAACTCCAGAACCACAACCCAGCCCAGGGTCTGCCCAAGGGAAGAAAAACGTTTCCCTGTGGGGCTCTCTCCAGAAAACCCAGATGAGGATCAACCTGCTCGGGCCTCGACGGTACCCGAACTGGATAGGCTGCTCTGGGCACTCATGCTCTGTCTGACACAGCCTGAAGCCAGACGTCCAGACAGACAAGGAGACAGCTGGCCGCACACCCAGCACTTCGGACACGCCATGGTCTTATGCCGTCACCTCTTCCTAACCTTGGTTTTCAGATATCTGAACCTAGACATTATATCAATTCTCCACACAGCTGGGTATCGCAAGCACAACACAGAACTCCTCCTTCCCCGTGGCTGTAAAGCTTGCTCTTGGCATGGAGTCACACCTTCAGGGTGGGAGAAACCTTCCTGGTCCCTGATGCCACGCCCAAACTTGAGTGCTGCTTGGGCACAAATTCACACTCTGACCCTCAGCATGAGCCCCATGTCAAAGAAAGGCCTGTCAGGGCCTGGGCCAAGAGCCCGCATATGGGGCTTGCCAAGCCCCTATGCACCCAATCCTCACCAGTTTTTGAGTTTTCCAGTCGTCCCGCCCATACCTGGGGCTCTGATCTGGAATCCCTTTCTTGGAGAGACACATGAGCCAGACATGACGACTACACCCTTCCCACAAAATGAACCCAAACTCTTGGGAGCTGGGACAAATCCCCAGAGAGCGATACTCGTCCACAGTCCCTGAGGCCACCCCTCCAATCCACGGCTATCTCAGACACAACATCCAGAGACAAAAGCCTGAAGGAACGCCTCCCACTCGCCCTTGTTTCAGAGGCCGAGGAGCACCCTCTCGGGCTGTACATCCGGCCTGCCATACCCTAAGCGCCACTCATAAGCTGAGTTTGCGTTTTCAGACATCTGTGCCCTCAGCCTGGACCCACACAACCGCCAGGCTAGGGCCTCTGGAGCCATAGCGAAAGATTGTGCCTGACCTCTCCAAGGAAATTGTGCCCAATCCATTGACCACAACCCTACAGGTTAGGGAAAAGCTCCAAGGCCCCTGAGGCCATCAATAGTGTAGGCCACCCTGGACTAAGAGGGGCTCTCTGACACCAGCGGAGCAACTATCTCCACTTAGACTCTCAGACAGTGTCCCCAGAGACAGAAGGTTGAAATGGACAGGCCCCCAGGCCCTAATCTGAACCTTAGCTCTGGTTTCCATGTGTCCGTCCTCAGAGGTCTGTTTTCGTAGACCAGCACACGGGGCTTTTCTGAGGCACCAAACCAAACCTCTCTCGCCTCCACATGGGGAGCTTACTTACTGGGGATGTATCAAACCCTTCAGGTAGGAGAGTTCCGCAGGGCCACTGAACAACCAGCACATTCCAAGGTTTCCATGGACCCAAACGCACATTATGACGCATCCTCAGGAGAGGCCATTTCAACTCAGCCCCCTGGTTAGCGTGCCCCAGAGGCAGCAGATCAAACATATCTTGTGGCTAATGGCCAATGGGAATGCGAGGCATGCTGTACAGGGATCCATCCTTCGAACGGTGCTCTCCAGTCCTTCCGTATGGTATGTCCTGGAGCCATGCAACAGGACTCGAATGTCCCACAGAAGGAAACCTGGTGGTTTGGGGCAACCTCCAAACTCAGCGTGGGAAAACTTCCTTGGCCTCATGAGGCCCCCGCTTCATGAAGGTGCCATCATGGACACATACTCCAGCCTCAGCCAACGTCTGATCCTCAGCCTGACTTCAGATGCAGGAGATTTTGATTCAGCCTCTGCCTAGTGGGCCTGCTCTGCCCTTGGCTCCAATCCTCACTTTAGCTTGTGTTCCTAGACTTCCGTCCTCACACTCCTGGCCCACAAACCCTCCCTTCTGGGAATTCTGGGGCCACAATGAAGCACTCCGCCTGCCTCCCAGGAGAAAAACTTTGTCTATGGTGCTGCCCAGAAACCCCAAATGAGGATCAAACTGCTTGGCCCTCGGCAACACCCCAATTGCATAGGCTACCTTAAACACTGATGCTCTGTCGCAAATAGCCTGAGCCCAGACCTTCCAACAGACACCGACACAGCTGGCTGCACACCCAGCACATTGGACCCGCCACTGCCTTAGGCCACCATCCATTCCCAACCTGGGTTTTCAGTCATCAGAACCTAGACCTTATCTCCAATCCCTGCACAGGGGGGAACCTGATGCACAAGTCAGAACCCCTCCTTCCCCATGGCAAGAAACCTTGCTGCTGGCAGTGAGTCAAACCTTCAGTGTAGGAGAAAACGGCATGGCCCATGAGGCCACGCCCATGTGTGAGGGCCGCCTTGGGCACAAACACACATTGTGACCCTCAGCGTGAGTACCTTATTCAAGTAACGCCTCTCAGTGATTGGACCAAGAGCCCGCATATGTGGCTTGCCATGCCCATAGGCACGCAGGACTAACTAGATGGTGTGTATTCCAGTTGAGGGAACCCACTGCTGTGCTCTAGAGTCCCTCTCCTGGGGGGTCCCCTGTGGCAGAAAACAGTACTCTTCCCTTCCCACAGAATGAACCCAAACACTTGGGAGCTTGGACAATCCCCCGAGAGGAAGGCTCTTCCTCGGCCCCTGAAGCAACCCCTACCCTGAACGGCCACTGTGAACGCAACACCCAGAGACAATAGCCTGAGCGACTGCCTCCCACTTGCCCTCCTTTGATATCCAGAGGATCTCCCCTCTCGGACTGGAGATCAGGCCTGCCATTACCTTGGCCCCTACCTGTGCCAAGTTTGCTTTTTCAGACATCTGTCCCCACAGCCCTGGCAAACACAGCCTCTAGGCTGGGTCCTCTGGAGCCATACCACAGGACCATGCCTGCTCTCTCCTGGGAAACTCTGTCCATTCCTTTGGCCACACACCTCCAGAATATGAGAAACCTCAAGGCCCCCGAGGACATACCATTACCGGGAGCCTCCCTGCACACACAGGGGCCTTCGGACACAAGCGGAGCTGCTACCTCCATGAAGGCATGCACACAGATGTCAACAGAGATAGAAGGTTGAGCCCGACAGGCCCTTAGGCCCTAATCTCAACTCTTGCTTGGTTTTCCAGGTGTCACTCCTCAGAGGCTTTGGTTCGAAGAACAGGATATGGGGCTTTCCTGAGGCACTGAACAGAACTTCTCTCGTCTCCACATGGGAAGCTTCCTTGTTGGAGCCGTGTCAAACACCTCAGGTTGGAGAATCCTGCAGAGTCCCTGAGCCACCTCCACATTCCAAGGTCTCCCAGGCCACCAAGCCACAGTAGGACTCATCTTCAGGAGAGTCCATTTCAACTCTCCCCTCTGGGTAGCTCACCCAGGAGCCCGCAGATTGAGCCTGTCTTGTCCTGACTAAAGAGTGGGAATATGAGGTGGCGTTCCCAGGCATCCATGCTTAGACACCTGCTCTCGAGTCTTTCCGTATGGGGCCTCCTGGAACCATCCAATAGCACTCGACTTTCGTGCAGAAGGAAACCTTGAGGTTTGGAGTAGTTCACAAATCCCATCGTAGGCAAACCTTCCTGGCCTCATGAGGCCCCCAAACCATTCAGGAAGAGGCCATGCTGGACAAAAACTCTAGCCTGAGGCACGTCTCAGAGTTGAAATGACCTCAGTGCAGGAGATCTCGATTCAGCCTCTCAGAGTGGGCCTGCCGTTCCATCGGTCCCAAACCTCACGCTAGCTTGTGTTTTCAGACTTCCTTCCTCACACTCCTGGCAAACAAGCCCTCCGGACTAGGAACTCCAGAACCACAACCCAGCCCAGGGTCTGCCCAAGGGAAGAAAAACGTTTCCCTGTGGGGCTCTCTCCAGAAAACCCAGATGAGGATCAACCTGCTCGGGCCTCGACGGTACCCGAACTGGATAGGCTGCTCTGGGCACTCATGCTCTGTCTGACACAGCCTGAAGCCAGACGTCCAGACAGACAAGGAGACAGCTGGCCGCACACCCAGCACTTCGGACACGCCATGGTCTTATGCCGTCACCTCTTCCTAACCTTGGTTTTCAGATATCTGAACCTAGACATTATATCAATTCTCCACACAGCTGGGTATCGCAAGCACAACACAGAACTCCTCCTTCCCCGTGGCTGTAAAGCTTGCTCTTGGCATGGAGTCACACCTTCAGGGTGGGAGAAACCTTCCTGGTCCCTGATGCCACGCCCAAACTTGAGTGCTGCTTGGGCACAAATTCACACTCTGACCCTCAGCATGAGCCCCATGTCAAAGAAAGGCCTGTCAGGGCCTGGGCCAAGAGCCCGCATATGGGGCTTGCCAAGCCCCTATGCACCCAATCCTCACCAGTGTTTGAGTTTTCCAGTCGTCCCGCCCATACCTGGGGCTCTGATCTGGAATCCCTTTCTTGGAGAGACACATGAGCCAGACATGACGACTACACCCTTCCCACAAAATGACCCCAAACTCTTGGGAGCTGGGACAAATCCCCAGAGAGCGATACTCGTCCACAGTCCCTGAGGCCACCCCTCCAATCCACGGCTATCTCGGACACAACATCCAGAGACAAAAGCCTGAAGGAACGCCTCCCACTCGCCCTTGTTTCAGAGGCCGAGGAGCACCCTCTCGGGCTGTACATCCGGCCTGCCATACCCTAAGCGCCACTCATAAGCTGAGTTTGCGTTTTCAGACATCTGTGCCCTCAGCCTGGACCCACACAACCGCCAGGCTAGGGCCTCTGGAGCCATAGCGAAAGATTGTGCCTGACCTCTCCAAGGAAATTGTGCCCAATCCATTGACCACAACCCTACAGGTTAGGGAAAAGCTCCAAGGCCCCTGAGGCCATCAATAGTGTAGGCCACCCTGGACTAAGAGGGGCTCTCTGACACCAGCGGAGCAACTATCTCCACTTAGACTCTCAGACAGTGTCCCCAGAGACAGAAGGTTGAAATGGACAGGCCCCCAGGCCCTAATCTGAACCTTAGCTCTGGTTTCCATGTGTCCGTCCTCAGAGGTCTGTTTTCGTAGACCAGCACACGGGGCTTTTCTGAGGCACCAAACCAAACCTCTCTCGCCTCCACATGGGGAGCTTACTTACTGGGGATGTATCAAACCCTTCAGGTAGGAGAGTTCCGCAGGGCCACTGAACAACCAGCACATTCCAAGGTTTCCATGGACCCAAACGCACATTATGACGCATCCTCAGGAGAGGCCATTTCAACTCAGCCCCCTGGTTAGCGTGCCCCAGAGGCAGCAGATCAAACATATCTTGTGGCTAAAGGCCAATGGGAATGCGAGGCATGCTGTACAGGGATCCATCCTTCGAACGGTGCTCTCCAGTCCTTCCGTATGGTATGTCCTGGAGCCATGCAACAGGACTCGAATGTCCCACAGAAGGAAACCTGGTGGTTTGGGGCAACCTCCAAACTCAGCGTGGGAAAACTTCCTTGGCCTCATGAGGCCCCCGCTTCATGAAGGTGCCATCATGGACACATACTCCAGCCTCAGCCAACGTCTGATCCTCAGCCTGACTTCAGATGCAGGAGATTTTGATTCAGCCTCTGCCTAGTGGGCCTGCTCTGCCCTTGGCTCCAATCTTCACTTTAGCTTGTGTTCCTAGACTTCCGTCCTCACACTCCTGGCCCACAAACCCTCCCTTCTGGGAATTCTGGGGCCACAATGAAGCACTCCGCCTGCCTCCCAGGAGAAAAACTTTGTCTATGGTGCTGCCCAGAAACCCCAAATGAAGATAAAACTGCTTGGCCCTCGGCAACACCCCAATTGCATAGGCTACCTTAAACACGGATGCTCTGTCGCAAATAGCCTGAGCCCAGACCTTCCAACAGACACCGACACAGCTGGCTGCACACCCAGCACATTGGACCCGCCACTGCCTTAGGCCACCATCCATTCCCAACCTGGGTTTTCAGTCATCAGAACCTAGACCTTATCTCCAATCCCTGCACAGGGGGGAACCTGATGCACAAGTCAGAACCCCTCCTTCCCCATGGCAAGAAACCTTGCTGCTGGCAGTGAGTCAAACCTTCAGTGTAGGAGAAAACGGCATGGCCCATGAGGCCACGCCCATGTGTGAGGGCCGCCTTGGGCACAAACACACATTGTGACCCTCAGCGTGAGTACCTTATTCAAGTAACGCCTCTCAGTGATTGGACCAAGAGCCCGCATATGTGGCTTGCCATGCCCATAGGCACGCAGGACTAACTAGATGGTGTGTATTCCAGTTGAGGGAACCCACTGCTGTGCTCTAGAGTCCCTCTCCTGGGGGGTCCCCTGTGGCAGAAAACAGTACTCTTCCCTTCCCACAGAATGAACCCAAACACTTGGGAGCTTGGACAATCCCCCGAGAGGAAGGCTCTTCCTCGGCCCCTGAAGCAACCCCTACCCTGAACGGCCACTGTGAACGCAACATCCAGAGACAAAAGCCTGAGCGACTGCCTCCCACTTGCCCTCCTTTGATATCCAGAGGATCTCCCCTCTCGGACTGGAGATCAGGCCTGCCATTACCTTGGCCCCTACCTGAGCCAAGTTTGCTTTTTCAGACATCTGTCCCCACAGCCCTGGCAAACACAGCCTCTAGGCTGGGTCCTCTGGAGCCATACCACAGGACCATGCCTGCTCTCTCCTGGGAAACTCTGTCCATTCCTTTGGCCACACACCTCCAGAATATGAGAAACCTCAAGGCCCTTGAGGACATACCATTACCGGGAGCCTCCCTGCACACACAGGGGCCTTCGGACACAAGCGGAGCTGCTACCTCCATGAAGGCATGCACACAGATGTCAACAGAGATAGAAGGTTGAGCCCGACAGGCCCTTAGGCCCTAATCTCAACTCTTGCTTTGTTTTCCAGGTGTCACTCCTCAGAGGCTTTGGTTCGAAGAACAGGATATGGGGCTTTCCTGAGGCACTGAACAGAACTTCTCTCGTCTCCACATGGGAAGCTTCCTTGTTGGAGCCGTGTCAAACACCTCAGGTTGGAGAATCCTGCAGAGTCCCTGAGCCACCTCCACATTCCAAGGTCTCCCAGGCCACCAAGCCACAGTAGGACTCATCTTCAGGAGAGTCCATTTCAACTCTCCCCTCTGGGTAGCTCACCCAGGAGCCCGCAGATTGAGCCTGCCGTGTCCTGACTAAAGAGTGGGAATATGAGGTGGCGTTCCCAGGCATCCATGCTTAGACACCTGCTCTCGAGTCTTTCCGTATGGGGCCTCCTGGAACCATCCAATAGCACTCGACTTTCGTGCAGAAGGAAACCTTGAGGTTTGGAGTAGTTCACAAATCCCATCGTAGGCAAACCTTCCTGGCCTCATGAGGCCCCCACACCATTCAGGAAGAGGCCATGCTGGACAAAAACTCTAGCCTGAGGCACGTCTCAGAGTTGAAATGACCTCAGTGCAGGAGATCTCGATTCAGCCTCTCAGAGTGGGCCTGCCGTGCCATCGGTCCCAAACCTCACGCTAGCTTGTGTTTTCAGACTTCCTTCCTCACACTCCTGGCAAACAAGCCCTCCGGACTAGGAACTCCAGAACCACAACCCAGCCCAGGGTCTGCCCAAGGGAAGAAAAACGTTTCCCTGTGGGGCTCTCTCCAGAAAACCCAGATGAGGATCAACCTGCTCGGGCCTCGACGGTACCCGAACTGGATAGGCTGCTCTGGGCACTCATGCTCTGTCTGACACAGCCTGAAGCCAGACGTCCAGACAGACAAGGAGACAGCTGGCCGCACACCCAGCACTTCGGACACGCCATGGTCTTATGCCGCCACCTCTGCCTAACCTTGGTTTTCAGATATCTGAACCTAGACATTATATCAATTCTCCACACAGCTGGGTATCGCAAGCACAACACAGAACTCCTCCTTCCCCGTGGCTGGAAAGCTTGCTCTTGGCATGGAGTCACACCTTCAGGGTGGGAGAAACCTTCCTGGTCCCTGATGCCACGCCCAAACTTGAGTGCTGCTTGGGCACAAATTCACACTGTGACCCTCAGCATGAGCCCCATGTCAAAGAAAGGCCTGTCAGGGCCTGGGCCAAGAGCCCGCATATGGGGCTTGCCAAGCCCCTATGCACCCAATCCTCACCAGTGTTTGAGATTTCCAGTCGCCCCGACCGTACCTGGGGCTCTGCTCTGGAATCCCTTTCTTGGAGAGACACGTGAGCCAGACAACACTTTTCCACCCTTCCCACAAAATGACCCCAAACTCTTGGGAGCTGGGACAAATCCCCAGAGAGGGATACTCGTCCACAGTCCCTGAGGCCACCCCTCCAATCCACGGCTATCTCGGACACAACATCCAGAGACAAAAGCCTGAAGGAACGCCTCCCCCTCGCCCTTGTTTCAGAGGCCCAGGAGCTCCCTCTCGGGCTGTACATCCGGCCTGCCATACCCTAGGCGCCACTCATAAGCTGAGTTTGTGTTTTCAGACTTCTGTGCCCTCAGCCTGGACCCACACAACCGCCAGGCTAGGGCCTCTGGAGCCACAGCGAAAGATTGTGCCTGCCCTCTCCAAGGAAATTGTGCCCAATCCATTGACCACAACCCTACAGGTTAGGGAAAAGCTCCAAGGCCCCTGAGGCCATCAATAGTGTAGGCCACCCTGGACTAAGAGGGGCTCTCTGACACCAGCGGAGCAACTATCTCCACTTAGACTCTCAGACAGTGTCCCCAGAGACAGAAGGTTAAATTGGACAGGCCCCCAGGCCCTAATCTGAACCTTAGCTCTGGTTTCCATGTGTCCGTCCTCAGAGGTCTGTTTTCGTAGACCAGCACACGGGGCTTTTCTGAGGCACCAAACCAAACCTCTCTCGCCTCCACATGGGGAGCTTACTTACTGGGGATGTATCAAACCCTTCAGGTAGGAGAGTTCCGCAGGGCCACTGAACAACCAGCACATTCCAAGGTTTCCATGGACCCAAACGCACATTATGACGCATCCTCAGGAGAGGCCACTTCAACTCAGCCCCCTGGTTAGCGTGCCCCAGAGGCAGCAGATCAAACATATCTTGTGGCTAATGGCCAATGGGAATGCGAGGCATGCTGTACAGGGATCCATCCTTCGAACCGTGCTCTCCAGTCCTTCCGTATGGTATGTCCTGGAGCCATGCAACAGGACTCGAATGTCCCACAGAAGGAAACCTGGTGGTTTGGGGCAACCTCCAAACTCAGCGTGGGAAAACTTCCTTGGCCTCATGAGGCCCCCGCTTCATGAAGGTGCCATCATGGACACATACTCCAGCCTCAGCCAACGTCTGATCCTCAGCCTGACTTCAGATGCAGGAGATTTTGATTCAGCCTCTGCCTAGTGGGCCTGCTCTGCCCTTGGTCCAATCCTCACTTTAGCTTGTGTTCCTAGACTTCCGTCCTCACACTCCTGGCCCACAAACCCTCGCTTCTGGGAATTCTGGGGCCACAATGAAGCACTCCGCCTGCCTCCCAGGAGAAAAACTTTGTCTATGGTGCTGCCCAGAAACCCCAAATGAGGATCAAACTGCTTGGCCCTCGGCAACACCCCAATTGCATAGGCTACCTTAAACACTGATGCTCTGTCGCAAATAGCCTGAGCCCAGACCTTCCAACAGACACCGACACAGCTGGCTGCACACCCAGCACATTGGACCCGCCAATGCCTTAGGCCACCATCCATTCCCAACTTGGGTTTTCAGTCATCAGAACCTAGACCTTATCTCCAATCCCTGCACAGGGGGGAACCTGATGCACAAGTCAGAACCCCTCCTTCCCCATGGCAAGAAACCTTGCTGCTGGCAGTGAGTCAAACCTTCAGTGTAGGAGAAAACGGCATGGCCCATGAGGCCACGCCCATGTGTGAGGGCCGCCTTGGTCACAAACACACATTGTGACCCTCAGCGTGAGTACCGTATTCAAGTAACGCCTCTCAGTGATTGGACCAAGAGCCCGCATATGTGGCTTGCCATGCCCATAGGCACGCAGGACTAACTAGATGCTGTGTATTCCAGTTGAGGGAACCCACTGCTGTGCTCTAGAGTCCCTCTCCAGGGGGGGTCCCCTGTGGCAGAAAACAGTACTCTTCCCTTCCCACAGAATGAACCCAAACACTTGGGAGCTTGGACAATCCCCAGAGAGGAAGGCTCTTCCTCGGCCCCTGAAGCAACCCCTACCCTGAACGGCCACTGTGAACGCAACACCCAGAGACAAAAGCCTGAGCGACTGCCTCCCACTTGCCCTCCTTTGATATCCAGAGGATCTCCCCTCTCGGACTGGAGATCAGGCCTGCCATTACCTTGGCCCCTACCTGAGCCAAGTTTGCTTTTTCAGACATCTGTCCCCACAGCCCTGGCAAACACAGCCTCTAGGCTGGGTCCTCTGGAGCCATACCACAGGACCATGCCTGCTCTCTCCTGGGAAACTCTGTCCATTCCTTTGGCCACACACCTCCAGAATATGAGAAACCTCAAGTCCCCCGAGGACATACCATTACCGGGAGCCTCCCTGCACACACAGGGGCCTTCGGACACAAGCTGAGCTGCTACCTCCATGAAGGCATGCACACAGATGTCAACAGAGATAGAAGGTTGAGCCGGACAGGCCCTTAGGCCCTAATCTCAACTCTTGCTTTGTTTTCCAGGTGTCACTCCTCAGAGGCTTTGGTTCGAAGAACAGGATATGGGGCTTTCCTGAGGCACTGAACAGAACTTCTCTCGTCTCCACATGGGAAGCTTCCTTGTTGGAGCCGTGTCAAACACCTCAGGTTGGAGAATCCTGCAGAGTCCCTGAGCCACCTCCACATTCCAAGGTCTCCCAGGCCACCAAGCCACAGTAGGACTCATCTTCAGGAGAGTCCATTTCAACTCTCCCCTCTGGGTAGCTCACCCAGGAGCCCGCAGATTGAGCCTGCCTTGTCCTGACTAAAGAGTGGGAATATGAGGTGGCGTTCCCAGGCATCCATGCTTAGACACCTGCTCTCGAGTCTTTCCGTATGGGGCCTCCTGGAACCATCCAATAGCACTCGACTTTCGTGCAGAAGGAAACCTTGAGGTTTGGAGTAGTTCACAAATCCCATCGTAGGCAAACCTTCCTGGCCTCATGAGGCCCCCACACCATTCAGGAAGAGGCCATGCTGGACAAAAACTCTAGCCTGAGGCACGTCTCAGAGTTGAAATGACCTCAGTGCAGGAGATCTCGATTCAGCCTCTCAGAGTGGGCCTGCCGTGCCATCGGTCCCAAACCTCACGCTAGCTTGTGTTTTCAGACTTCCTTCCTCACACTCCTGGCAAACAAGCCCTCCGGACTAGGAACTCCAGAACCACAACCCAGCCCAGGGTCTGCCCAAGGGAAGAAAAACGTTTCCCTGTGGGGCTCTCTCCAGAAAACCCAGATGAGGATCAACCTGCTCGGGCCTCGACGGTACCCGAACTGGATAGGCTGCTCTGGGCACTCATGCTCTGTCTGACACAGCCTGAAGCCAGACGTCCAGACAGACAAGGAGACAGCTGGCCGCACACCCAGCACTTCGGACACGCCATGGTCTTATGCCGTCACCTCTTCCTAACCTTGGTTTTCAGATATCTGAACCTAGACATTATATCAATTCTCCACACAGCTGGGTATCGCAAGCACAACACAGAACTCCTCCTTCCCCGTGGCTGTAAAGCTTGCTCTTGGCATGGAGTCACACATTCAGGGTGGGAGAAACCTTCCTGGTCCCTGATGCCACGCCCAAACTTGAGTGCTGCTTGGGCACAAATTCACACTCTGACCCTCAGCATGAGCCCCATGTCAAAGAAAGGCCTGTCAGGGCCTGGGCCAAGAGCCCGCATATGGGGCTTGCCAAGCCCCTATGCACCCAATCCTCACCAGTGTTTGAGTTTTCCAGTCGCCCCGCCCGTACCTGGGGCTCTGCTCTGGAATCCCTTTCTTGGAGAGACACATGAGCCAGACAACACGACTCCACCCTTCCCACAAAATGACCCCAAACTCTTGGGAGCTGGGACAAATCCCCAGAGAGGGATACTCGTCCACAGTCCCTGAGGCCACTCCTCCAATCCACGGCTATCTCGGACACAACATCCAGAGACAAAAGCCTGAAGGAACGCCTCCCCCTCGCCCTTGTTTCAGAGGCCCAGGAGCTCCCTCTCGGGCTGTACATCCGGCCTGCCATACCCTAGGCGCCACTCATAAGCTGAGTTTGTGTTTTCAGACTTCTGTGCCCTCAGCCTGGACCCACACAACCGCCAGGCTAGGGCCTCTGGAGCCACAGCGAAAGATTGTGCCTGCCCTCTCCAAGGAAATTGTGCCCAATCCATTTACCACAACCCTACAGGTTAGGGAAAAGCTCCAAGGCCCCTGAGGCCATCAATAGTGTAGGCCACCCTGGACTAAGAGGGGCTCTCTGACACCAGCGGAGCAACTATCTCCACTTAGACTCTCAGACAGTGTCCCCAGAGACAGAAGGTTAAAATGGACAGGCCCCCAGGCCCTAATCTGAACCTTAGCTCTGGTTTCCATGTGTCCGTCCTCAGAGGTCTGTTTTCGTAGACCAGCACACGGGGCTTTTCTGAGGCACCAAACCAAACCTCTCTCGCCTCCACATGGGGAGCTTACTTACTGGGGATGTATCAAACCCTTCAGGTAGGAGAGTTCCGCAGGGCCACTGAACAACCAGCACATTCCAAGGTTTCCATGGACCCAAACGCACATTATGACGCATCCTCAGGAGAGGCCACTTCAACTCAGCCCCCTGGTTAGCGTGCCCCAGAGGCAGCAGATCAAACATATCTTGTGGCTAATGGCCAATGGGAATGCGAGGCATGCTGTACAGGGATCCATCCTTCGAACGGTGCTCTCCAGTCCTTCCGTATGGTATGTCCTTGAGCCATGCAACAGGACTCGAATGTCCCACAGAAGGAAACCTGGTGGTTTGGGGCAACCTCCAAACTCAGCGTGGGAAAACTTCCTTGGCCTCATGAGGCCCCCGCTTCATGAAGGTGCCATCATGGACACATACTCCAGCCTCAGCCAACGTCTGATCCTCAGCCTGACTTCAGATGCAGGAGATTTTGATTCAGCCTCTGCCTAGTGGGCCTGCTCTGCCCTTGGCTCCAATCCTCACTTTAGCTTGTGTTCCTAGACTTCCGTCCTCACACTCCTGGCCCACAAACCCTCCCTTCTGGGAATTCTGGGGCCACAATGAAGCACTCCGCCTGCCTCCCAGGAGAAAAACTTTGTCTATGGTGCTGCCCAGAAACCCCAAATGAAGATAAAACTGCTTGGCCCTCGGCAACACCCCAATTGCATAGGCTACCTTAAACACTGATGCTCTGTCGCAAATAGCCTGAGCCCAGACCTTCCAACAGACACCGACACAGCTGACTGCACACCCAGCACATTGGACCCGCCACTGCCTTAGGCCACCATCCATTCCCAACCTGGGTTTTCAGTCATCAGAACCTAGACCTTATCTCCAATCCCTGCACAGGGGGGAACCTGATGCACAAGTCAGAACCCCTCTTTCCCCATGGCAAGAAACCTTGCTGCTGGCAGTGAGTCAAACCTTCAGTGTAGGAGAAAACGGCATGGCCCATGAGGCCACGCCCATGTGTGAGGGCCGCCTTGGGCACAAACACACATTGTGACCCTCAGCGTGAGTACCGTATTCAAATAACGCCTCTCAGTGATTGGACCAAGAGCCCGCATATGTGGCTTGCCATGCCCATAGGCACGCAGGACTAACTAGATGGTGTGTATTCCAGTTGAGGGAACCCACTGCTGTGCTCTAGAGTCCCTCTCCTGGGGGGTCCCCTGTGGCAGAAAACAGTACTCTTCCCTTCCCACAGAATGAACCCAAACACTTGGGAGCTTGGACAATCCCCCGAGAGGAAGGCTCTTCCTCGGCCCCTGAAGCAACCCCTACCCTGAACGGCCACTGTGAACGCAACACCCAGAGACAAAAGCCTGAGCGACTGCCTCCCACTTGCCCTCCTTTGATATCCAGAGGATCTCCCCTCTCGGACTGGAGATCAGGCCTGCCATTACCTTGGCCCCTACCTGAGCCAAGTTTGCTTTTTCAGACATCTGTCCCCACAGCCCTGGCAAACACAGCCTCTAGGCTGGGTCCTCTGGAGCCATACCACAGGACCATGCCTGCTCTCTCCTGGGAAACTCTGTCCATTCCTTTGGCCACACACCTCCAGAATATGAGAAACCTCAAGGCCCCCGAGGACATACCATTACCGGGAGCCTCCCTGCACACACAGGGGCCTTTGGACACAAGCTGAGCCGCTACCTCCATGAAGGCATGCACACAGATGTCAACAGAGATAGAAGGTTGAGCCCGACAGGCCCTTAGGCCCTAATCTCAACTCTTGCTTTGTTTTCCAGGTGTCGCTCCTCAGAGGCTTTGGTTCGAAGAACAGGATATGGGGCTTTCCTGAGGCACTGAACAGAACTTCTCTCGTCTCCACATGGGAAGCTTCCTTGTTGGAGCCGTGTCAAACACCTCAGGTTGGAGAATCCTGCAGAGTCCCTGAGCCACCTCCACATTCCAAGGTCTCCCAGGCCACCAAGCCACAGTAGGACTCATCTTCAGGAGAGTCCATTTCAACTCTCCCCTCTGGGTAGCTCACCCAGGAGCCCGCAGATTGAGCCTGCCTTGTCCTGACTAAAGAGTGGGAATATGAGGTGGCGTTCCCAGGCATCCATGCTTAGACACCTGCTCTCGAGTCTTTCCGTATGGGGCCTCCTGGAACCATCCAATAGCACTCGACTTTCGTGCAGAAGGAAACCTTGAGGTTTGGAGTAGTTCACAAATCCCATCGTAGGCAAACCTTCCTGGCCTCATGAGGCCCCCACACCATTCAGGAAGAGGCCATGCTGGACAAAAACTCTAGCCTGAGGCACGTCTCAGAGTTGAAATGACCTCAGTGCAGGAGATCTCGATTCAGCCTCTCAGAGTGGGCCTGCCGTGCCATCGGTCCCAAACCTCACGCTAGCTTGTGTTTTCAGACTTCCTTCCTCACACTCCTGGCAAACAAGCCCTCCGGACTAGGAACTCCAGAACCACAACCCAGCCCAGGGTCTGCCCAAGGGAAGAAAAACGTTTCCCTGTGGGGCTCTCTCCAGAAAACCCAGATGAGGATCAACCTGCTCGGGCCTCGACGGTACCCGAACTGGATAGGCTGCTCTGGGCACTCATGCTCTGTCTGACACAGCCTGAAGCCAGACGTCCAGACAGACAAGGAGACAGCTGGCCGCACACCCAGCACTTCGGACACGCCATGGTCTTATGCCGTCACCTCTTCCTAACCTTGGTTTTCAGATATCTGAACCTAGACATTATATCAATTCTCCACACAGCTGGGTATCGCAAGCACAACACAGAACTCCTCCTTCCCCGTGGCTGGAAAGCTTGCTCTTGGCATGGAGTCACACCTTCAGGGTGGGAGAAACCTTCTTGGTCCCTGATGCCACGCCCAAACTTGAGTGCTGCTTGGGCACAAATTCACACTCTGACCCTCAGCATGAGCCCCATGTCAAAGAAAGGCCTGTCAGGGCCTGGGCCAAGAGCCCGCATATGGGGCTTGCCAAGCCCCTATGCACCCAATCCTCACCAGTGTTTGAGTTTTCCAGTCGCCCCGCCCGTACCTGGGGCTCTGCTCTGGAATCCCTTTCTTGGAGAGACACATGAGCCAGACAACACGACTCCACCCTTCCCACAAAATGACCCCAAACTCTTGGGAGCTGGGACAAATCCCCAGAGAGGGATACTCGTCCACAGTCCCTGAGGCCACCCCTCCAATCCACGGCTATCTCGGACACAACATCCAGAGACAAAAGCCTGAAGGAACGCCTCCCCCTCGCCCTTGTTTCAGAGGCCCAGGAGCTCCCTCTCGGGCTGTACATCCGGCCTGCCATACCCTAGGCGCCACTCATAAGCTGAGTTTGTGTTTTCAGACTTCTGTGCCCTCAGCCTGGACCCACACAACCGCCAGGCTAGGGCCTCTGGAGCCACAGCGAAAGATTGTGCCTGCCCTCTCCAAGGAAATTGTGCCCAATCCATTGACCACAACCCTACAGGTTAGGGAAAAGCTCCAAGGCCCCTGAGGCCATCAATAGTGTAGGCCACCCTGGACTAAGAGGGGCTCTCTGACACCAGCGGAGCAACTATCTCCACTTAGACTCTCAGACAGTGTCCCCAGAGACAGAAGGTTAAAATGGACAGGCCCCCAGGCCCTAATCTGAACCTTAGCTCTGGTTTCCATGTGTCCGTCCTCAGAGGTCTGTTTTCGTAGACCAGCACACGGGGCTTTTCTGAGGCACCAAAGCAAACCTCTCTCGCCTCCACATGGGGAGCTTACTTACTGGGGATGTATCAAACCCTTCAGGTAGGAGAGTTCCGCAGGGCCACTGAACAACCAGCACATTCCAAGGTTTCCATGGACCCAAACGCACATTATGACGCATCCTCAGGAGAGGCCATTTCAACTCAGCCCCCTGGTTAGCGTGCCCCAGAGGCAGCAGATCAAACATATCTTGTGGCTAATGGCCAATGGGAATGCGAGGCATGCTGTACAGGGATCCATCCTTCGAACCGTGCTCTCCAGTCCTTCCGTATGGTATGTCCTTGAGCCATGCAACAGGACTCGAATGTCCCACAGAAGGAAACCTGTTGGTTTGGGGCAACCTCCAAACTCAGCGTGGGAAAACTTCCTTGGCCTCATGAGGCCCCCGCTTCATGAAGGTGCCATCATGGACACATACTCCAGCCTCAGCCAACGTCTGATCCTCAGCCTGACTTCAGATGCAGGAGATTTTGATTCAGCCTCTGCCTAGTGGGCCTGCTCTGCCCTTGGCTCCAATCCTCACTTTAGCTTGTGTTCCTAGACTTCCGTCCTCACACTCCTGGCCTGCAAACCCCCCCTACTGGGAATTCTGGGGCCACAATGAAGCACTCCGCCTGCCTCCCAGGAGAAAAACTTTGTCTATGTTGCTGCCCAGAAACCCCAAATGAGGATCAAACTGCTTGCCCCTCGGCAACACCCCAATTGCATAGGCTACCTTAAACACTGATGCTCTGTCGCAAATAGCCTGAGCCCAGATCTTCCAACAGACATCGACACAGCTGGCTGCACACCCAGCACATTGGACCCGCCACTGCCTTAGGCCACCATCCATTCCCAACCTGGGTTTTCAGTCATCAGAACCTAGACCTTATCTCCAATCCCTGCACAGGGGGGAAACCGATGCACAAGTCAGAACCCCTCTTTCCCCATGGCAAGAAACCTTGCTGCTGGCAGTGAGTCAAACCTTCAGTGTAGGAGAAAACGGCATGGCCCATGAGGCCACGCCCATGTGTGAGGGCCGCCTTGGGCACAAACACACATTGTGACCCTCAGCGTGAGTACCTTATTCAAGTAACGCCTCTCAGTGATTGGACCAAGAGCCCGCATATGTGGCTTGCCATGCCCATAGGCACGCAGGACTAACTAGATGGTGTGTATTCCAGTTGAGGGAACCCACTGCTGTGCTCTAGAGTCCCTCTCCTGGGGGGTCCCCTGTGGCAGAAAACAGTACTCTTCCCTTCCCACAGAATGAACCCAAACACTTGGGAGCTTGGACAATCCCCCGAGAGGAAGGCTCTTCCTCGGCCCCTGAAGCAACCCCTACCCTGAACGGCCACTGTGAACGCAACACCCAGAGACAAAAGCCTGAGCGACTGCCTCCCACTTGCCCTCCTTTGATATCCAGAGGATCTCCCCTCTCGGACTGGAGATCAGGCCTGCCATTACCTTGGCCCCTACCTGAGCCAAGTTTGCTTTTTCAGACATCTGTCCCCACAGCCCTGGCAAACACAGCCTCTAGGCTGGGTCCTCTGGAGCCATACCACAGGACCATGCCTGCTCTCTCCTGGGAAACTCTGTCCATTCCTTTGGCCACACACCTCCAGAATATGAGAAACCTCAAGGCCCCCGAGGACATACCATTACCGGGAGCCTCCCTGCACACACAGGGGCCTTCGGACACAAGCGGAGCTGCTACCTCCATGAAGGCATGCACACCGATGTCAACAGAGATAGAAGGTTGAGCCCGACAGGCCCTTAGGCCCTAATCTCAACTCTTGCTTTGCTTTCCAGGTGTCACTCCTCAGAGGCTTTGGTTCGAAGAACAGGATATGGGGCTTTCCTGAGGCACTGAACAGAACTTCTCTCGTCTCCACATGGGAAGCTTCCTTGTTGGAGCCGTGTCAAACACCTCAGGTTGGAGAATCCTGCAGAGTCGCTGAGCCACCTCCACATTCCAAGGTCTCCCAGGCCACCAAGCCACAGTAGGACTCATCTTCAGGAGAGTCCATTTCAACTCTCCCCTCTGGGTAGCTCACCCAGGAGCCCGCAGATTGAGCCTGCCTTGTCCTGACTAAAGAGTGGGAATATGAGGTGGCGTTCCCAGGCATCCATGCTTAGACACCTGCTCTCGAGTCTTTCCGTATGGGGCCTCCTGGAACCATCCAATAGCACTCGACTTTCGTGCAGAAGGAAACCTTGAGGTTTGGAGTAGTTCACAAATCCCATCGTAGGCAAACCTTCCTGGCCTCATGAGGCCCCCACACCATTCAGGAAGAGGCCATGCTGGACAAAAACTCTAGCCTGAGGCACGTCTCAGAGTTGAAATGACCTCAGTGCAGGAGATCTCGATTCAGCCTCTCAGAGTGGGCCTGCCGTGCCATCGGTCCCAAACCTCACGCTAGCTTGTGTTTTCAGACTTCCTTCCTCACACTCCTGGCAAACAAGCCCTCCGGACTAGGAACTCCAGAACCACAACCCAGCCCAGGGTCTGCCCAAGGGAAGAAAAACGTTTCCCTGTGGGGCTCTCTCCAGAAAACCCAGATGAGGATCAACCTGCTCGGGCCTCGACGGTACCCGAACTGGATAGGCTGCTCTGGGCACTCATGCTCTGTCTGACACAGCCTGAAGCCAGACGTCCAGACAGACAAGGAGACAGCTGGCCGCACACCCAGCACTTCGGACACGCCATGGTCTTATGCCGTCACCTCTTCCTAACCTTGGTTTTCAGATATCTGAACCTAGACATTATATCAATTCTCCACACAGCTGGGTATCGCAAGCACAACACAGAACTCCTCCTTCCCCGTGGCTGTAAAGCTTGCTCTTGGCATGGAGTCACACCTTCAGGGTGGGAGAAACCTTCCTGGTCCCTGATGCCACGCCCAAACTTGAGTGCTGCTTGGGCACAAATTCACACTCTGACCCTCAGCATGAGCCCCATGTCAAAGAAAGGCCTGTCAGGGCCTGGGCCAAGAGCCCGCATATGGGGCTTGCCAAGCCCCTATGCACCCAATCCTCACCAGTGTTTGAGTTTTCCAGTCGCCCCGCCCGTACCTGGGGCTCTGCTCTGGAATCCCTTTCCTGGAGAGACACGTGAGCCAGACAACACGACTCCACCCTTCCCACAAAATAACCCCAAACTCTTGGGAGCTGGGACAAATCCCCAGAGAGGGATACTCGTCCACAGTCCCTGAGGCCACCCCTCCAATCCACGGCTATCTCGGACACAACATCCAGAGACAAAAGCCTGAAGGAACGCCTCCCCCACGCCCTTGTTTCAGAGGCCCAGGAGCTCCCTCTCGGGCTGTACATCCGGCCTGCCATACCCTAGGCGCCATTCATAAGCTGAGTTTGTGTTTTCAGACTTCTGTGCCCTCAGCCTGGACCCACACAACCGCCAGGCTAGGGCCTCTGGAGCCACAGCGAAAGATTGTGCCTGCCCTCTCCAAGGAAATTGTGCCCAATCCATTGACCACAACCCTACAGGTTAGGGAAAAGCTCCAAGGCCCCTGAGGCCATCAATAGTGTAGGCCACCCTGGACTAAGAGGGGCTCTCTGACACCAGCGGAGCAACTATCTCCACTTAGACTCTCAGACAGTGTCCCCAGAGACAGAAGGTTGAAATGGACAGGCCCCCAGGCCCTAATCTGAACCTTAGCTTTGGTTTCCATGTGTCCGTCCTCAGAGGTCTGTATTCGTAGACCAGCACACGGGGCTTTTCTGAGGCACCAAACCAAACCTCTCTCGCCTCCACATGGGGAGCTTACTTACTGGGGATGTATCAAACCCTTCAGGTAGGAGAGTTCCGCAGGGCCACTGAACAACCAGCACATTCCAAGGTTTCCATGGACCCAAACGCACATTATGACGCATCCTCAGGAGAGGCCATTTCAACTCAGCCCCCTGGTTAGCGTGCCCCAGAGGCAGCAGATCAAACATATCTTGTGGCTAATGGCCAATGGGAATGCGAGGCATGCTGTACAGGGATCCATCCTTCGAACCGTGCTCTCCAGTCCTTCCGTATGGTATGTCCTGGAGCCATGCAACAGGACTCGAATGTCCCACAGAAGGAAACCTGGTGGTTTGGGGCAACCTCCAAACTCAGCGTGGGAAAACTTCCTTGGCCTCATGAGGCCCCCGCTTCATGAAGGTGCCATCATGGACACATACTCCAGCCTCAGCCAACGTCTGATCCTCAGCCTGACTTCAGATGCAGGAGATTTTAATTCAGCCTCTGCCTAGTGGGCCTGCTCTGCCCTTGGCTCCAATCCTCACTTTAGCTTGTGTTCCTAGACTTCCGTCCTCACACTCCTGGCCCGCAAACCCTCCCTACTGGGAATTCTGGGGCCACAATGAAGCACTCCGCCTGCCTCCCAGGAGAAAAACTTTGTCTATGGTGCTGCCCAGAAACCCCAAATGAGGATCAAACTGCTTGGCCCTCGGCAACACCCCAATTGCATAGGCTACCTTAAACACTGATGCTCTGTCGCAAATAGCCTGAGCCCAGACCTTCCAACAGACACCGACACAGCTGGCTGCACACCCAGCACATTGGACCCGCCACTGCCTTAGGCCACCATCCATTCCCAACCTGGGTTTTCAGTCATCAGAACCTAGACCTTATCTCCAATCCCTGCACAGGGGGGAACCTGATGCACAAGTCAGAACCCCTCCTTCCCCATGGCAAGAAACCTTGCTGCTGGCAGTGAGTCAAAACTTCAGTGTAGGAGAAAACGGCATGGCCCATGAGGCCACGCCCATGTGTGAGGGCCGCCTTGGGCACAAACACACATTGTGACCCTCAGCGTGTGTACCTTATTCAAGTAACGCCTCTCAGTGATTGGACCAAGAGCCCGCATATATGGCTTGCCATGCCCATAGGCACGCAGGACTAACTAGATGGTGTGTATTCCAGTTGAGGGAACCCACTGCTGTGCTCTAGAGTCCCTCTCCTGGGGGGTCCCCTGTGGCAGAAAACAGTACTCTTCCCTTCCCACAGAATGAACCCAAACACTTGGGAGCTTGGACAATCCCCCGAGAGGAAGGCTCTTCCTCGGCCCCTGAAGCAACCCCTACCCTGAACGGCCACTGTGAACGCAACACCCAGAGACAAAAGCCTGAGCGACTGCCTCCCACTTGCCCTCCTTTGATATCCAGAGGATCTCCCCTCTCGGACTGGAGATCAGGCCTGCCATTACCTTGGCCCCTACCTGAGCCAAGTTTGCTTTTTCAGACATCTGTCCCCACAGCCCTGGCAAACACAGCCTCTAGGCTGGGTCCTCTGGAGCCATACCACAGGACCATGCCTGCTCTCTCCTGGGAAACTCTGTCCATTCCTTTGGCCACACACCTCCAGAATATGAGAAACCTCAAGGCCCCCGAGGACATACCATTACCGGGAGCCTCCCTGCACACACAGGGGCCTTCGGACACAAGCGGAGCTGCTACCTCCATGAAGGCATGCACACCGATGTCAACAGAGATAGAAGGTTGAGCCCGACAGGCCCTTAGGCCCTAATCTCAACTCTTGCTTTGTTTTCCAGGTGTCACTCCTCAGAGGCTTTGGTTCGAAGAACAGGATATGGGGCTTTCCTGAGGCACTGAACAGAACTTCTCTCGTCTCCACATGGGAAGCTTCCTTGTTGGAGCCGTGTCAAACACCTCAGGTTGGAGAATCCTGCAGAGTCCCTGAGCCACCTCCACATTCCAAGGTCTCCCAGGCCACCAAGCCACAGTAGGACTCATCTTCAGGAGAGTCCATTTCAACTCTCCCCTCTGGGTAGCTCACCCAGGAGCCCGCAGATTGAGCCTGCCTTGTCCTGACTAAAGAGTGGGAATATGAGGTGGCGTTCCCAGGCATCCATGCTTAGACACCTGCTCTCGAGTCTTTCCGTATGGGGCCTCCTGGAACCATCCAATAGCACTCGACTTTCGTGCAGAAGGAAACCTTGAGGTTTGGAGTAGTTCACAAATCCCATCGTAGGCAAACCTTCCTGGCCTCATGAGGCCCCCACACCATTCAGGAAGAGGCCATGCTGGACAAAAACTCTAGCCTGAGGCACGTCTCAGAGTTGAAATGACCTCAGTGCAGGAGATCTCGATTCAGCCTCTCAGAGTGGGCCTGCCGTGCCATCGGTCCCAAACCTCACGCTAGCTTGTGTTTTCAGACTTCCTTCCTCACACTCCTGGCAAACAAGCCCTCCGGACTAGGAACTCCAGAACCACAACCCAGCCCAGGGTCTGCCCAAGGGAAGAAAAACGTTTCCCTGTGGGGCTCTCTCCAGAAAACCCAGATGAGGATCAACCTGCTCGGGCCTCGACGGTACCCGAACTGGATAGGCTGCTCTGGGCACTCATGCTCTGTCTGACACAGCCTGAAGCCAGACGTCCAGACAGACAAGGAGACAGCTGGCCGCACACCCAGCACTTCGGACACGCCATGGTCTTATGCCGTCACCTCTTCCTAACCTTGGTTTTCAGATATCTGAACCTAGACATTATATCAATTCTCCACACAGCTGGGTATCGCAAGCACAACACAGAACTCCTCCTTCCCCGTGGCTGGAAAGCTTGCTCTTGGCATGGAGTCACACCTTCAGGGTGGGAGAAACCTTCCTGGTCCCTGATGCCACGCCCAAACTTGAGTGCTGCTTGGGCACAAATTCACACTCTGACCCTCAGCATGAGCCCCATGTCAAAGAAAGGCCTGTCAGGGCCTGGGCCAAGAGCCCGCATATGGGGCTTGCCAAGCCCCTATGCACCCAATCCTCACCAGTGTTTGAGTTTTCCAGTCGCCCCGCCCGTACCTGGGGCTCTGCTCTGGAATCCCTTTCTTGGAGAGACACATGAGCCAGACAACACGACTCCACCCTTCCCACAAAATGACCCCAAACTCTTGGGAGCTGGGACAAATCCCCAGAGAGGGATACTCGTCCACAGTCCCTGAGGCCACCCCTCCAATCCACGGCTATCTCGGACACAACATCCAGAGACAAAAGCCTGAAGGAACGCCTCCCCCTCGCCCTTGTTTCAGAGGCCCAGGAGCTCCCTCTCGGGCTGTACATCCGGCCTGCCATACCCTAGGCGCCACTCATAAGCTGAGTTTGTGTTTTCAGACTTCGGTGCCCTCAGCCTGGACCCACACAACCGCCAGGCTAGGGCCTCTGGAGCCACAGCGAAAGATTGTGCCTGCCCTCTCCAAGGAAATTGTGCCCAATCCATTGACCACAACCCTACAGGTTAGGGAAAAGCTCCAAGGCCCCTGAGGCCATCAATAGTGTAGGCCACCATGGACTAAGAGGGGCTCTCTGACACCAGCGGAGCAACTATCTCCACTTAGACTCTCAGACAGTGTCCCCAGAGACAGAAGGTTGAAATGGACAGGCCCCCGGGCCCTAATCTGAACCTTAGCTTTGGTTTCCATGTGTCCGTCCTCAGAGGTCTGTATTCGTAGACCAGCACACGGGGCTTTTCTGAGGCACCAAACCAAACCTCTCTCGCCTCCACATGGGGAGCTTACTTACTGGGGATGTATCAAACCCTTCAGGTAGGAGAGTTCCGCAGGGCCACTGAACAACCAGCACATTCCAAGGTTTCCATGGACCCAAACGCACATTATGACGCATCCTCAGGAGAGGCCATTTCAACTCAGCCCCCTGGTAAGCGTGCCCCAGAGGCAGCAGATCAAACATATCTTGTGGCTAATGGCCAATGGGAATGCGAGGCATGCTGTACAGGGATCCATCCTTCGAAACGTGCTCTCCAGTCCTTCCGTATGGTATGTCCTGGAGCCATGCAACAGGACTCGAATGTCCCACAGAAGGAAACCTGGTGGTTTGGGGCAACCTCCAAACTCAGCGTGGGAAAACTTCCTTGGCCTCATGAGGCCCCCGCTTCATGAAGGTGCCATCATGGACACATACTCCAGCCTCAGCCAACGTCTGATCCTCAGCCTGACTTCAGATGCAGGAGATTTTGATTCAGCCTCTGCCTAGTGGTCCTGCTCTGCCCTTGGCTCCAATCCTCACTTTAGCTTGTGTTCCTAGACTTCCGTCCTCACACTCCTGGCCCACAAACCCTCCCTACTGGGAATTCTGGGGCCACAATGAAGCACTCCGCCTGCCTCCCAGGAGAAAAACTTTGTCTATGGTGCTGCCCAGAAACCCCAAATGAGGATCAAACTGCTTGGCCCTCGGCAACACCCCAATTGCATAGGCTACCTTAAACACTGATGCTCTGTCGCAAATAGCCTGAGCCCAGACCTTCCAACAGACACCGACACAGCTGGCTGCACACCCAGCACATTGGACCCGCCACTGCCTTAGGCCACCATCCATTCCCAACCTGGGTTTTCAGTCATCAGAACCTAGACCTTATCTCCAATCCCTGCACAGGGGGGAACCTGATGCACAAGTCAGAACCCCTCCTTCCCCATGGCAAGAAACCTTGCTGCTGGCAGTGAGTCAAACCTTCAGTGTAGGAGAAAACGGCATGGCCCATGAGGCCACGCCCATGTGTGAGGGCCGCCTTGGGCACAAACACACATTGTGACCCTCAGCGTGAGTACCTTATTCAAGTAACGCCTCTCAGTGATTGGACCAAGAGCCCGCATATGTGGCTTGCCATGCCCATAGGCACGCAGGACTAACTAGATGGTGTGTATTCCAGTTGAGGGAACCCACTGCTGTGCTCTAGAGTCCCTCTCCTGGGGGGTCCCCTGTGGCAGAAAACAGTACTCTTCCCTTCCCACAGAATGAACCCAAACACTTGGGAGCTTGGACAATCCCCCGAGAGGAAGGCTCTTCCTCGGCCCCTGAAGCAACCCCTACCCTGAACGGCCACTGTGAACGCAACACCCAGAGACAAAAGCCTGAGCGACTGCCTCCCACTTGCCCTCCTTTGATATCCAGAGGATCTCCCCTCTCGGACTGGAGATCAGGCCTGCCATTACCTTGGCCCCTACCTGAGCCAAGTTTGCTTTTTCAGACATCTGTCCCCACAGCCCTGGCAAACACAGCCTCTAGGCTGGGTCCTCTGGAGCCATACCACAGGACCATGCCTGCTCTCTCCTGGGAAACTCTGTCCATTCCTTTGGCCACACACCTCCAGAATATGAGAAACCTCAAGGCCCCCGAGGACATACCATTACCGGGAGCCTCCCTGCACACACAGGGGCCTTCGGACACAAGCGGAGCTGCTACCTCCATGAAGGCATGCACACCGATGTCAACAGAGTTAGAAGGTTGAGCCCGACAGGCCCTTAGGCCCTAATCTCAACTCTTGCTTTGTTTTCCAGGTGTCACTCCTCAGAGGCTTTGGTTCGAAGAACAGGATATGGGGCTTTCCTGAGGCACTGAACAGAACTTCTCTCGTCTCCACATGGGAAGCTTCCTTGTTGGAGCCGTGTCAAACACCTCAGGTTGGAGAATCCTGCAGAGTCGCTGAGCCACCTCCACATTCCAAGGTCTCCCAGGCCACCAAGCCACAGTAGGACTCATCTTCAGGAGAGTCCATTTCAACTCTCCCCTCTGGGTAGCTCACCCAGGAGCCCGCAGATTGAGCCTGCCTTGTCCTGACTAAAGAGTGGGAATATGAGGTGGCGTTCCCAGGCATCCATGCTTAGACACCTGCTCTCGAGTCTTTCCGTATGGGGCCTCCTGGAACCATCCAATAGCACTCGACTTTCGTGCAGAAGGAAACCTTGAGGTTTGGAGTAGTTCACAAATCCCATCGTAGGCAAACCTTCCTGGCCTCATGAGGCCCCCACACCATTCAGGAAGAGGCCATGCTGGACAAAAACTCTAGCCTGAGGCACGTCTCAGAGTTGAAATGACCTCAGTGCAGGAGATCTCGATTCAGCCTCTCAGAGTGGGCCTGCCGTGCCATCGGTCCCAAACCTCACGCTAGCTTGTGTTTTCAGACTTCCTTCCTCACACTCCTGGCAAACAAGCCCTCCGGACTAGGAACTCCAGAACCACAACCCAGCCCAGGGTCTGCCCAAGGGAAGAAAAACGTTTCCCTGTGGGGCTCTCTCCAGAAAACCCAGATGAGGATCAACCTGCTCGGGCCTCGACGGTACCCGAACTGGATAGGCTGCTCTGGGCACTCATGCTCTGTCTGACACAGCCTGAAGCCAGACGTCCAGACAGACAAGGAGACAGCTGGCCGCACACCCAGCACTTCGGACACGCCATGGTCTTATGCCGTCACCTCTTCCTAACCTTGGTTTTCAGATATCTGAACCTAGACATTATATCAATTCTCCACACAGCTGGGTATCGCAAGCACAACACAGAACTCCTCCTTCCCCGTGGCTGTAAAGCTTGCTCTTGGCATGGAGTCACACCTTCAGGGTGGGAGAAACCTTCCTGGTCCCTGATGCCACGCCCAAACTTGAGTGCTGCTTGGGCACAAATTCACACTCTGACCCTCAGAATGAGCCCCATGTCAAAGAAAGGCCTGTCAGGGCCTGGGCCAAGAGCCCGCATATGGGGCTTGCCAAGCCCCTATGCACCCAATCCTCACCAGTGTTTGAGTTTTCCAGTCGCCCCGCCCGTACCTGGGGCTCTGCTCTGGAATCCCTTTCTTGGAGAGACACATGAGCCAGACAACACGACTCCACCCTTCCCACAAAATGACCCCAAACTCTTGGGAGCTGGGACAAATCCCCAGAGAGGGATACTCGTCCACAGTCCCTGAGGCCACCCCTCCAATCCACGGCTATCTCGGACACAACATCCAGAGACAAAAGCCTGAAGGAACGCCTCCCCCTCGCCCTTGTTTCAGAGGCCCAGGAGCTCCCTCTCGGGCTGTACATCCGGCCTGCCATACCCTAGGCGCCACTCATAAGCTGAGTTTGTGTTTTCAGACTTCGGTGCCCTCAGCCTGGACCCACACAACCGCCAGGCTAGGGCCTCTGGAGCCACAGCGAAAGATTGTGCCTGCCCTCTCCAAGGAAATTGTGCCCAATCCATTGACCACAACCCTACAGGTTAGGGAAAAGCTCCAAGGCCCCTGAGGCCATCAATAGTGTAGGCCACCCTGGACTAAGAGGGGCTCTCTGACACCAGCGGAGCAACTATCTCCACTTAGACTCTCAGACAGTGTCCCCAGAGACAGAAGGTTGAAATGGACAGGCCCCCAGGCCCTAATCTGAACCTTAGCTTTGGTTTCCATGTGTCCGTCCTCAGAGGTCTGTATTCGTAGACCAGCACACGGGGCTTTTCTGAGGCACCAAACCAAACCTCTCTCGCCTCCACATGGGGAGCTTACTTACTGGGGATGTATCAAACCCTTCAGGTAGGAGAGTTCCGCAGGGCCACTGAACAACCAGCACATTCCAAGGTTTCCATGGACCCAAACGCACATTATGACGCATCCTCAGGAGAGGCCATTTCAACTCAGCCCCCTGGTAAGCGTGCCCCAGAGGCAGCAGATCAAACATATCTTGTGGCTAATGGCCAATGGGAATGCGAGGCATGCTGTACAGGGATCCATCCTTCGAAACGTGCTCTCCAGTCCTTCCGTATGGTATGTCCTGGAGCCATGCAACAGGACTCGAATGTCCCACAGAAGGAAACCTGGTGGTTTGGGGCAACCTCCAAACTCAGCGTGGGAAAACTTCCTTGGCCTCATGAGGCCCCCGCTTCATGAAGGTGCCATCATGGACACATACTCCAGCCTCAGCCAACGTCTGATCCTCAGCCTGACTTCAGATGCAGGAGATTTTGATTCAGCCTCTGCCTAGTGGGCCTGCTCTGCCCTTGGCTCCAATCCTCACTTTAGCTTGTGTTCCTAGACTTCCGTCCTCACACTCCTGGCCCACAAACCCTCCCTACTGGGAATTCTGGGGCCACAATGAAGCACTCCGCCTGCCTCCCAGGAGAAAAACTTTGTCTATGGTGCTGCCCAGAAACCCCAAATGAGGATCAAACTGCTTGGCCCTCGGCAACACCCCAATTGCATAGGCTACCTTAAACACTGATGCTCTGTCGCAAATAGCCTGAGCCCAGACCTTCCAACAGACACCGACACAGCTGGCTGCACACCCAGCACATTGGACCCGCCACTGCCTTAGGCCACCATCCATTCCCAACCTGGGTTTTCAGTCATCAGAACCTAGACCTTATCTCCAATCCCTGCACAGGGGGGAACCTGATGCACAAGTCAGAACCCCTCCTTCCCCATGGCAAGAAACCTTGCTGCTGGCAGTGAGTCAAACCTTCAGTGTAGGAGAAAACGGCATGGCCCATGAGGCCACGCCCATGTGTGAGGGCCGCCTTGGGCACAAACACACATTGTGACCCTCAGCGTGAGTACCTTATTCAAGTAACGCCTCTCAGTGATTGGACCAAGAGCCCGCATATGTGGCTTGCCATGCCCATAGGCACGCAGGACTAACTAGATGGTGTGTATTCCAGTTGAGGGAACCCACTGCTGTGCTCTAGAGTCCCTCTCCTGGGGGGTCCCCTGTGGCAGAAAACAGTACTCTTCCCTTCCCACAGAATGAACCCAAACACTTGGGAGCTTGGACAATCCCCCGAGAGGAAGGCTCTTCCTCGGCCCCTGAAGCAACCCCTACCCTGAACGGCCACTGTGAACGCAACACCCAGAGACAAAAGCCTGAGCGACTGCCTCCCACTTGCCCTCCTTTGATATCCAGAGGATCTCCCCTCTCGGACTGGAGATCAGGCCTGCCATTACCTTGGCCCCTACCTGAGCCAAGTTTGCTTTTTCAGACATCTGTCCCCACAGCCCTGGCAAACACAGCCTCTAGGCTGGGTCCTCTGGAGCCATACCACAGGACCATGCCTGCTCTCTCCTGGGAAACTCTGTCCATTCCTTTGGCCACACACCTCCAGAATATGAGAAACCTCAAGGCCCCCGAGGACATACCATTACCGGGAGCCTCCCTGCACACACAGGGGCCTTCGGACACAAGCGGAGCTGCTACCTCCATGAAGGCATGCACACAGATGTCAACAGAGATAGAAGGTTGAGCCCGACAGGCCCTTAGGCCCTAATCTCAACTCTTGCTTTGTTTTCCAGGTGTCACTCCTCAGAGGCTTTGGTTCGAAGAACAGGATATGGGGCTTTCCTGAGGCACTGAACAGAACTTCTCTCGTCTCCACATGGGAAGCTTCCTTGTTGGAGCCGTGTCAAACACCTCAGGTTGGAGAATCCTGCAGAGTCCCTGAGCCACCTCCACATTCCAAAGTCTCCCAGGCCACCAAGCCACAGTAGGACTCATCTTCAGGAGAGTCCATTTCAACTCTCCCCTCTGGGTAGCTCACCCAGGAGCCCGCAGATTGAGCCTGCCTTGTCCTGACTAAAGAGTGGGAATATGAGGTGGCGTTCCCAGGCATCCATGCTTAGACACCTGCTCTCGAGTCTTTCCGTATGGGGCCTCCTGGAACCATCCAATAGCACTCGACTTTCGTGCAGAAGGAAACCTTGAGGTTTGGAGTAGTTCACAAATCCCATCGTAGGCAAACCTTCCTGGCCTCATGAGGCCCCCACACCATTCAGGAAGAGGCCATGCTGGACAAAAACTCTAGCCTGAGGCACGTCTCAGAGTTGAAATGACCTCAGTGCAGGAGATCTCGATTCAGCCTCTCAGAGTGGGCCTGCCGTGCCATCGGTCCCAAACCTCACGCTAGCTTGTGTTTTCAGACTTCCTTCCTCACACTCCTGGCAAACAAGCCCTCCGGACTAGGAACTCCAGAACCACAACCCAGCCCAGGGTCTGCCCAAGGGAAGAAAAACGTTTCCCTGTGGGGCTCTCTCCAGAAAACCCAGATGAGGATCAACCTGCTCGGGCCTCGACGGTACCCGAACTGGATAGGCTGCTCTGGGCACTCATGCTCTGTCTGACACAGCCTGAAGCCAGACGTCCAGACAGACAAGGAGACAGCTGGCCGCACACCCAGCACTTCGGACACGCCATGGTCTTATGCCGTCACCTCTTCCTAACCTTGGTTTTCAGATATCTGAACCTAGACATTATATCAATTCTCCACACAGCTGGGTATCGCAAGCACAACACAGAACTCCTCCTTCCCCGTGGCTGGAAAGCTTGCTCTTGGCATGGAGTCACACCTTCAGGGTGGGAGAAACCTTCCTGGTCCCTGATGCCACGCCCAAACTTGAGTGCTGCTTGGGCACAAATTCACACTCTGACCCTCAGCATGAGCCCCATGTCAAAGAAAGGCCTGTCAGGGCCTGGGCCAAGAGCCCGCATATGGGGCTTGCCAAGCCCCTATGCACCCAATCCTCACCAGTGTTTGAGTTTTCCAGTCGCCCCGCCCGTACCTGGGGCTCTGCTCTGGAATCCCTTTCTTGGAGAGACACGTGAGCCAGACAACACTTTTCCACCCTTCCCACAAAATGACCCCAAACTCTTGGGAGCTGGGACAAATCCCCAGAGAGGGATACTCGTCCACAGTCCCTGAGGCCACCCCTCCAATCCACGGCTATCTCGGACACAACATCCAGAGACAAAAGCCTGAAGGAACGCCTCCCCCTCGCCCTTGTTTCAGAGGCCCAGGAGCTCCCTCTCGGGCTGTACATCCGGCCTGCCATACCCTAGGCGCCACTCATAAGCTGAGTTTGTGTTTTCAGACTTCTGTGCCCTCAGCCTGGACCCACACAACCGCCAGGCTAGGGCCTCTGGAGCCACAGCGAAAGATTGTGCCTGCCCTCTCCAAGGAAATTGTGCCCAATCCATTGACCACAACCCTACAGGTTAGGGAAAAGCTCCAAGGCCCCTGAGGCCATCAATAGTGTAGGCCACCCTGGACTAAGAGGGGCTCTCTGACACCAGCGGAGCAACTATCTCCACTTAGACTCTCAGACAGTGTCCCCAGAGACAGAAGGTTGAAATGGACAGGCCCCCAGGCCCTAATCTGAACCTTAGCTTTGGTTTCCATGTGTCCGTCCTCAGAGGTCTGTATTCGTAGACCAGCACACGGGGCTTTTCTGAGGCACCAAACCAAACCTCTCTCGCCTCCACATGGGGAGCTTACTTACTGGGGATGTATCAAACCCTTCAGGTAGGAGAGTTCCGCAGGGCCACTGAACAACCAGCACATTCCAAGGTTTCCATGGACCCAAACGCACATTATGACGCATCCTCAGGAGAGGCCATTTCAACTCAGCCCCCTGGGTAGCGTGCCCAAGAGGCAGCAGATCAAACATATCCTGTGGCTAATGGCCAATGGGAATGCGAGGCATGCTGTACAGGGATCCATCCTTCGAACCGTGCTCTCCAGTCCTTCCGTATGGTATGTCCTGGAGCCATGCAACAGGACTCGAATGTCCCACAGAAGGAAACCTGGTGGTTTGGGGCAACCTCCAAACTCAGCGTGGGAAAACTTCCTTGGCCTCATGAGGCCCCCGCTTCATGAAGGTGCCATCATGGACACATACTCCAGCCTCAGCCAACGTCTGATCCTCAGCCTGACTTCAGATGCAGGAGATTTTGATTCAGCCTCTGCCTAGTGGTCCTGCTCTGCCCTTGGCTCCAATCCTCACTTTAGCTTGTGTTCCTAGACTTCCGTCCTCACACTCCTGGCCCACAAACCCTCCCTACTGGGAATTCTGGGGCCACAATGAAGCACTCCGCCTGCCTCCCAGGAGAAAAACTTTGTCTATGGTGCTGCCCAGAAACCCCAAATGAGGATCAAACTGCTTGGCCCTCGGCAACACCCCAATTGCATAGGCTACCTTAAACACTGATGCTCTGTCGCAAATAGCCTGAGCCCAGACCTTCCAACAGACACCGACACAGCTGGCTGCACACCCAGCACATTGGACCCGCCACTGCCTTAGGCCACCATCCATTCCCAACCTGGGTTTTCAGTCATCAGAACCTAGACCTTATCTCCAATCCCTGCACAGGGGGGAACCTGATGCACAAGTCAGAACCCCTCCTTCCCCATGGCAAGAAACCTTGCTGCTGGCAGTGAGTCAAACCTTCAGTGTAGGAGAAAACGGCATGGCCCATGAGGCCACGCCCATGTGTGAGGGCCGCCTTGGGCACAAACACACATTGTGACCCTCAGCGTGAGTACCTTATTCAAGTAACGCCTCTCAGTGATTGGACCAAGAGCCCGCATATGTGGCTTGCCATGCCCATAGGCACGCAGGACTAACTAGATGGTGTGTATTCCAGTTGAGGGAACCCACTGCTGTGCTCTAGAGTCCCTCTCCTGGGGGGTCCCCTGTGGCAGAAAACAGTACTCTTCCCTTCCCACAGAATGAACCCAAACACTTGGGAGCTTGGACAATCCCCCGAGAGGAAGGCTCTTCCTCGGCCCCTGAAGCAACCCCTACCCTGAACGGCCACTGTGAACGCAACACCCAGAGACAAAAGCCTGAGCGACTGCCTCCCACTTGCCCTCCTTTGATATCCAGAGGATCTCCCCTCTCGGACTGGAGATCAGGCCTGCCATTACCTTGGCCCCTACCTGAGCCAAGTTTGCTTTTTCAGACATCTGTCCCCACAGCCCTGGCAAACACAGCCTCTAGGCTGGGTCCTCTGGAGCCATACCACAGGACCATGCCTGCTCTCTCCTGGGAAACTCTGTCCATTCCTTTGGCCACACACCTCCAGAATATGAGAAACCTCAAGTCCCCCGAGGACATACCATTACCGGGAGCCTCCCTGCACACACAGGGGCCTTCGGACACAAGCTGAGCTGCTACCTCCATGAAGGCATGCACACAGATGTCAACAGAGATAGAAGGTTGAGCCGGACAGGCCCTTAGGCCCTAATCTCAACTCTTGCTTTGTTTTCCAGGTGTCGCTCCTCAGAGGCTTTGGTTCGAAGAACAGGATATGGGGCTTTCCTGAGGCACTGAACAGAACTTCTCTCGTCTCCACATGGGAAGCTTCCTTGTTGGAGCCGTGTCAAACACCTCAGGTTGGAGAATCCTGCAGAGTCCCTGAGCCACCTCCACATTCCAAGGTCTCCCAGGCCACCAAGCCACAGTAGGACTCATCTTCAGGAGAGTCCATTTCAACTCTCCCCTCTGGGTAGCTCACCCAGGAGCCCGCAGATTGAGCCTGCCTTGTCCTGAATAAAGAGTGGGAATATGAGGTGGCGTTCCCAGGCATCCATGCTTAGACACCTGCTCTCGAGTCTTTCCGTATGGGGCCTCCTGGAACCATCCAATAGCACTCGACTTTCGTGCAGAAGGAAACCTTGAGGTTTGGAGTAGTTCACAAGTCCCATCGTAGGCAAACCTTCCTGGCCTCATGAGGCCCCCACACCATTCAGGAAGAGGCCATGCTGGACAAAAACTCTAGCCTGAGGCACGTCTCAGAGTTGAAATGACCTCAGTGCAGGAGATCTCGATTCAGCCTCTCAGAGTGGGCCTGCCGTGCCATCGGTCCCAAACCTCACGCTAGCTTGTGTTTTCAGACTTCCTTCCTCACACTCCTGGCAAACAAGCCCTCCGGACTAGGAACTCCAGAACCACAACCCAGCCCAGGGTCTGCCCAAGGGAAGAAAAACGTTTCCCTGTGGGGCTCTCTCCAGAAAACCCAGATGAGGATCAACCTGCTCGGGCCTCGACGGTACCCGAACTGGATAGGCTGCTCTGGGCACTCATGCTCTGTCTGACACAGCCTGAAGCCAGACGTCCAGACAGACAAGGAGACAGCTGGCCGCACACCCAGCACTTCGGACACGCCATGGTCTTATGCCGTCACCTCTTCCTAACCTTGGTTTTCAGATATCTGAACCTAGACATTATATCAATTCTCCACACAGCTGGGTATCGCAAGCACAACACAGAACTCCTCCTTCCCCGTGGCTGTAAAGCTTGCTCTTGGCATGGAGTCACACCTTCAGGGTGGGAGAAACCTTCCTGGTCCCTGATGCCACGCCCAAACTTGAGTGCTGCTTGGGCACAAATTCACACTCTGACCCTCAGCATGAGCCCCATGTCAAAGAAAGGCCTGTCAGGGCCTGGGCCAAGAGCCCGCATATGGGGCTTGCCAAGCCCCTATGCACCCAATCCTCACCAGTGTTTGAGTTTTCCAGTCGCCCCGCCCGTACCTGGGGCTCTGCTCTGGAATCCCTTTCTTGGAGAGACACGTGAGCCAGACAACACGACTCCACCCTTCCCACAAAATGACCCCAAACTCTTGGGAGCTGGGACAAATCCCCAGAGAGGGATACTCGTCCACAGTCCCTGAGGCCACCCCTCCAATCCACGGCTATCTCGGACACAACATCCAGAGACAAAAGCCTGAAGGAACGCCTCCCCCTCGCCCTTGTTTCAGAGGCCCAGGAGCTCCCTCTCGGGCTGTACATCCGGCCTGCCATACCCTAGGCGCCACTCATAAGCTGAGTTTGTGTTTTCAGACTTCTGTGCCCTCAGCCTGGACCCACACAACCGCCAGGCTAGGGCCTCTGGAGCCAGAGCGAAAGATTGTGCCTGCCCTCTCCAAGGAAATTGTGCCCAATCCATTGACCACAACCCTACAGGTTAGGGAAAAGCTCCAAGGCCCCTGAGGCCATCAATAGTGTAGGCCACCCTGGACTAAGAGGGGCTCTCTGACACCAGCGGAGCAACTATCTCCACTTAGACTCTCAGACAGTGTCCCCAGAGACAGAAGGTTGAAATGGACAGGCCCCCAGGCCCTAATCTGAACCTTACTTTGGTTTCCATGTGTCCGTCCTCAGAGGTCTGTATTCGTAGACCATCACACGGGGCTTATCTGAGGCACCAAACCAAACCTCTCTCGCCTCCACATGGGGAGCTTACTTACTGGGGATGTATCAAACCCTTCAGGTAGGAGAGTTCCGCAGGGCCACTGAACAACCAGCACATTCCAAGGTTTCCATGGACCCAAACGCACATTATGACGCATCCTCAGGAGAGGCCATTTCAACTCAGCCCCCTGGTTAGCGTGCCCCAGAGGCAGCAGATCAAACATATCTTGTGGCTAATGGCCAATGGGAATGCGAGGCATGCTGTACAGGGATCCATCCTTCGAACCGTTCTCTCCAGTCCTTCCGTATGGTATGTCCTGGAGCCATGCAACAGGACTCGAATGTCCCACAGAAGGAAACCTGGTGGTTTGGGGCAACCTCCAAACTCAGCGTGGGAAAACTTCCTTGGCCTGATGAGGCCCCCGCTTCATGAAAGTGCCATCATGGACACATACTCCAGCATCAGCCAACGTCTGATCCTCAGCCTGACTTCAGATGCAGGAGATTTTGATTCACCCTCTGCCTAGTGGGCCTGCTCTGCCCTTGGCTCCAATCCTCACTTTAGCTTGTGTTCCTAGACTTCCGTCCTCACACTCCTGGCCCACAAACCCTCCCTACTGGGAATTCTGGGGCCACAATGAAGCACTCCGCCTGCCTCCCAGGAGAAAAACTTTGTCTATGGTGCTGCCCAGAAACCCCAAATGAGGATCAAACTGCTTGGCCCTCGGCAACACCCCAATTGCATAGGCTACCTTAAACACTGATGCTCTGTCGCAAATAGCCTGAGCCCAGACCTTCCAACAGACACCGACACAGCTGGCTGCACACCCAGCACATTGGACCCGCCACTGCCTTAGGCCACCATCCATTCCCAACCTGGGTTTTCAGTCATCAGAACCTAGACCTTATCTCCAATCCCTGCACAGGGGGGAACCTGATGCACAAGTCAGAACCCCTCCTTCCCCATGGCAAGAAACCTTGCTGCTGGCAGTGAGTCAAACCTTCAGTGTAGGAGAAAACGGCATGGCCCATGAGGCCACGCCCATGTGTGAGGGCCGCCTTGGGCACAAACACACATTGTGACCCTCAGCGTGAGTACCTTATTCAAGTAACGCCTCTCAGTGATTGGACCAAGAGCCCGCATATGTGGCTTGCCATGCCCATAGGCACGCAGGACTAACTAGATGGTGTGTATTCCAGTTGAGGGAACCCACTGCTGTGCTCTAGAGTCCCTCTCCTGGGGGGTCCCCTGTGGCAGAAAACAGTACTCTTCCCTTCCCACAGAATGAACCCAAACACTTGGGAGCTTGGACAATCCCCCGAGAGGAAGGCTCTTCCTCGGCCCCTGAAGCAACCCCTACCCTGAACGGCCACTGTGAACGCAACACCCAGAGACAAAAGCCTGAGCGACTGCCTCCCACTTGCCCTCCTTTGATATCCAGAGGATCTCCCCTCTCGGACTGGAGATCAGGCCTGCCATTACCTTGGCCCCTACCTGAGCCAAGTTTGCTTTTTCAGACATCTGTCCCCACAGCCCTGGCAAACACAGCCTCTAGGCTGGGTCCTCTGGAGCCATACCACAGGACCATGCCTGCTCTCTCCTGGGAAACTCTGTCCATTCCTTTGGCCACACACCTCCAGAATATGAGAAACCTCAAGTCCCCCGAGGACATACCATTACCGGGAGCCTCCCTGCACACACAGGGGCCTTCGGACACAAGCGGAGCTGCTACCTCCATGAAGGCATGCACACAGATGTCAACAGAGATAGAAGGTTGAGCCGGACAGGCCCTTAGGCCCTAATCTCAACTCTTGCTTTGTTTTCCAGGTGTCGCTCCTCAGAGGCTTTGGTTCGAAGAACAGGATATGGGGCTTTCCTGAGGCACTGAACAGAACTTCTCTCGTCTCCACATGGGAAGCTTCCTTGTTGGAGCCGTGTCAAACACCTCAGGTTGGAGAATCCTGCAGAGTCCCTGAGCCACCTCCACATTCCAAGGTCTCCCAGGCCACCAAGCCACAGTAGGACTCATCTTCAGGAGAGTCCATTTCAACTCTCCCCTCTGGGTAGCTCACCCAGGAGCCCGCAGATTGAGCCTGCCTTGTCCTGAATAAAGAGTGGGAATATGAGGTGGCGTTCCCAGGCATCCATGCTTAGACACCTGCTCTCGAGTCTTTCCGTATGGGGCCTCCTGGAACCATCCAATAGCACTCGACTTTCGTGCAGAAGGAAACCTTGAGGTTTGGAGTAGTTCACAAGTCCCATCGTAGGCAAACCTTCCTGGCCTCATGAGGCCCCCACACCATTCAGGAAGAGGCCATGCTGGACAAAAACTCTAGCCTGAGGCACGTCTCAGAGTTGAAATGACCTCAGTGCAGGAGATCTCGATTCAGCCTCTCAGAGTGGGCCTGCCGTGCCATCGGTCCCAAACCTCACGCTAGCTTGTGTTTTCAGACTTCCTTCCTCACACTCCTGGCAAACAAGCCCTCCGGACTAGGAACTCCAGAACCACAACCCAGCCCAGGGTCTGCCCAAGGGAAGAAAAACGTTTCCCTGTGGGGCTCTCTCCAGAAAACCCAGATGAGGATCAACCTGCTCGGGCCTCGACGGTACCCGAACTGGATAGGCTGCTCTGGGCACTCATGCTCTGTCTGACACAGCCTGAAGCCAGACGTCCAGACAGACAAGGAGACAGCTGGCCGCACACCCAGCACTTCGGACACGCCATGGTCTTATGCCGTCACCTCTTCCTAACCTTGGTTTTCAGATATCTGAACCTAGACATTATATCAATTCTCCACACAGCTGGGTATCGCAAGCACAACACAGAACTCCTCCTTCCCCGTGGCTGTAAAGCTTGCTCTTGGCATGGAGTCACACCTTCAGGGTGGGAGAAACCTTCCTGGTCCCTGATGCCACGCCCAAACTTGAGTGCTGCTTGGGCACAAATTCACACTCTGACCCTCAGAATGAGCCCCATGTCAAAGAAAGGCCTGTCAGGGCCTGGGCCAAGAGCCCGCATATGGGGCTTGCCAAGCCCCTATGCACCCAATCCTCACCAGTGTTTGAGTTTTCCAGTCGCCCCGCCCGTACCTGGGGCTCTGCTCTGGAATCCCTTTCTTGGAGAGACACGTGAGCCAGACAACACGACTCCACCCTTCCCACAAAATGACCCCAAACTCTTGGGAGCTGGGACAAATCCCCAGAGAGGGATACTCGTCCACAGTCCCTGAGGCCACCCCTCCAATCCACGGCTATCTCGGACACAACATCCAGAGACAAAAGCCTGAAGGAACGCCTCCCCCTCGCCCTTGTTTCAGAGGCCCAGGAGCTCCCTCTCGGGCTGTACATCCGGCCTGCCATACCCTAGGCGCCACTCATAAGCTGAGTTTGTGTTTTCAGACTTCTGTGCCCTCAGCCTGGACCCACACAACCGCCAGGCTAGGGCCTCTGGAGCCAGAGCGAAAGATTGTGCCTGCCCTCTCCAAGGAAATTGTGCCCAATCCATTGACCACAACCCTACAGGTTAGGGAAAAGCTCCAAGGCCCCTGAGGCCATCAATAGTGTAGGCCACCCTGGACTAAGAGGGGCTCTCTGACACCAGCGGAGCAACTATCTCCACTTAGACTCTCAGACAGTGTCCCCAGAGACAGAAGGTTGAAATGGACAGGCCCCCAGGCCCTAATCTGAACCTTACTTTGGTTTCCATGTGTCCGTCCTCAGAGGTCTGTATTCGTAGACCATCACACGGGGCTTATCTGAGGCACCAAACCAAACCTCTCTCGCCTCCACATGGGGAGCTTACTTACTGGGGATGTATCAAACCCTTCAGGTAGGAGAGTTCCGCAGGGCCACTGAACAACCAGCACATTCCAAGGTTTCCATGGACCCAAACGCACATTATGACGCATCCTCAGGAGAGGCCATTTCAACTCAGCCCCCTGGTTAGCGTGCCCCAGAGGCAGCAGATCAAACATATCTTGTGGCTAATGGCCAATGGGAATGCGAGGCATGCTGTACAGGGATCCATCCTTCGAACCGTTCTCTCCAGTCCTTCCGTATGGTATGTCCTGGAGCCATGCAACAGGACTCGAATGTCCCACAGAAGGAAACCTGGTGGTTTGGGGCAACCTCCAAACTCAGCGTGGGAAAACTTCCTTGGCCTGATGAGGCCCCCGCTTCATGAAAGTGCCATCATGGACACATACTCCAGCATCAGCCAACGTCTGATCCTCAGCCTGACTTCAGATGCAGGAGATTTTGATTCACCCTCTGCCTAGTGGGCCTGCTCTGCCCTTGGCTCCAATCCTCACTTTAGCTTGTGTTCCTAGACTTCCGTCCTCACACTCCTGGCCCACAAACCCTCCCTACTGGGAATTCTGGGGCCACAATGAAGCACTCCGCCTGCCTCCCAGGAGAAAAACTTTGTCTATGGTGCTGCCCAGAAACCCCAAATGAGGATCAAACTGCTTGGCCATCGGCAACACCCCAATTGCATAGGCTACCTTAAACACTGATGCTCTGTCGCAAATAGCCTGAGCCCAGACCTTCCAACAGACACCGACACAGCTGGCTGCACACCCAGCACATTGGACCCGCCACTACCTTAGGCCACCATCCATTCCCAACCTGGGTTTTCAGTCATCAGAACCTAGACCTTATCTCCAATCCCTGCACAGGGGGGAACCTGATGCACAAGTCAGAACCCCTCCTTCCCCATGGCAAGAAACCTTGCTGCTGGCAGTGAGTCAAACCTTCAGTGTAGGAGAAAACGGCATGGCCCATGAGGCCACGCCCATGTGTGAGGGCCGCCTTGGGCACAAACACACATTGTGACCCTCAGCGTGAGTACCTTATTCAAGTAACGCCTCTCAGTGATTGGACCAAGAGCCCGCATATGTGGCTTGCCATGCCCTTAGGCACGCAGGACTAACTAGATGGTGTGTATTCCAGTTGAGGGAACCCACTGCTGTGCTCTAGAGTCCCTCTCCTGGGGGGTCCCCTGTGGCAGAAAACAGTACTCTTCCCTTCCCACAGAATGAACCCAAACACTTGGGAGCTTGGACAATCCCCCGAGAGGAAGGCTCTTCCTCGGCCCCTGAAGCAACCCCTACCCTGAACGGCCACTGTGAACGCAACACCCAGAGACAATAGCCTGAGCGACTGCCTCCCACTTGCCCTCCTTTGATATCCAGAGGATCTCCCCTCTCGGACTGGAGATCAGGCCTGCCATTACCTTGGCCCCTACCTGAGCCAAGTTTGCTTTTTCAGACATCTGTCCCCACAGCCCTGGCAAACACAGCCTCTAGGCTGGGTCCTCTGGAGCCATACCACAGGACCATGCCTGCTCTCTCCTGGGAAACTCTGTCCATTCCTTTGGCCACACACCTCCAGAATATGAGAAACCTCAAGGCCCCCGAGGACATACCATTACCGGGAGCCTCCCTGCACACACAGGGGCCTTCGGACACAAGCGGAGCTGCTAGCTCCATGAAGACATGCACACAGATGTCAACAGAGATAGAAGGTTGAGCCCGACAGGCCCTTAGGCCCTAATCTCAACCCTTCTTTGTTTTCCAGGTGTCACTCCTCAGAGGCTTTGGTTCGAAGAACAGGATATGGGGCTTTCCTGAGGCACTGAACAGAACTTCTCTCGTCTCCACATGGGAAGCTTCCTTGTTGGAGCCGTGTCAAACACCTCAGGTTGGAGAATCCTGCAGAGTCCCTGAGCCACCTCCACATTCCAAGGTCTCCCAGGCCACCAAGCCACAGTAGGACTCATCTTCAGGAGAGTCCATTTCAACTCTCCCCTCTGGGTAGCTCACCCAGGAGCCCGCAGATTGAGCCTGCCTTGTCCTGACTAAAGAGTGGGAATATGAGGTGGCGTTCCCAGGCATCCATGCTTAGACACCTGCTCTCGAGTCTTTCCGTATGGGGCCTCCTGGAACCATCCAATAGCACTCGACTTTCGTGCAGAAGGAAACCTTGAGGTTTGGAGTAGTTCACAAATCCCATCGTAGGCAAACCTTCCTGGCCTCATGAGGCCCCCACACCATTCAGGAAGAGGCCATGCTGGACAAAAACTCTAGCCTGAGGCACGTCTCAGAGTTGAAATGACCTCAGTGCAGGAGATCTCGATTCAGCCTCTCAGAGTGGGCCTGCCGTGCCATCGGTCCCAAACCTCACGCTAGCTTGTGTTTTCAGACTTCCTTCCTCACACTCCTGGCAAACAAGCCCTCCGGACTAGGAACTCCAGAACCACAACCCAGCCCAGGGTCTGCCCAAGGGAAGAAAAACGTTTCCCTGTGGGGCTCTCTCCAGAAAACCCAGATGAGGATCAACCTGCTCGGGCCTCGACGGTACCCGAACTGGATAGGCTGCTCTGGGCACTCATGCTCTGTCTGACACAGCCTGAAGCCAGACGTCCAGACAGACAAGGAGACAGCTGGCCGCACACCCAGCACTTTGGACACGCCATGATCTTATGCCGTCACCTCTTCCTAACCTTGGTTTTCAGATATCTGAACCTAGACAGTATATCAATTCTCCACACAGCTGGGTATCGCAAGCACAACACAGAACTCCTCCTTCCCCGTGGCTGTAAAGCTTGCTCTTGGCATGGAGTCACACCTTCAGGGTGGGAGAAACCTTCCTGGTCCCTGATGCCACGCCCAAACTTGAGTGCTGCTTGGGCACAAATTCACACTCTGACCCTCAGCATGAGCCCCATGTCAAAGAAAGGCCTGTCAGGGCCTGGGCCAAGAGCCCGCATATGGGGCTTGCCAAGCCCCTATGCACCCAATCCTCACCAGTGTTTGAGTTTTCCAGTCGCCTCGCCCGTACCTGGGGCTCTGCTCTGGAATCCCTTTCTTGGAGAGACACGTGAGCCAGACAACACGACTCCACCCTTCCCACAAAATGACCCCAAACTCTTGGGAGCTGGGACAAATCCCCAGAGAGGGATACTCGTCCACAGTCCCTGAGGCCACCCCTCCAATCCACGGCTATCTCGGACACAACATCCAGAGACAAAAGCCTGAAGGAACGCCTCCCCCTCGCCCTTGTTTCAGAGGCCCAGGAGCTCCCTCTCGGGCTGTACATCCGGCCTGCCATACCCTAGGCGCCACTCATAAGCTGAGTTTGTGTTTTCAGACTTCTGTGCCCTCAGCCTGGACCCACACAACCGCCAGGCTAGGGCCTCTGGAGCCAGAGCGAAAGATTGTGCCTGCCCTCTCCAAGGAAATTGTGCCCAATCCATTGACCACAACCCTACAGGTTAGGGAAAAGCTCCAAGGCCCCTGAGGCCATCAATAGTGTAGGCCACCCTGGACTAAGAGGGGCTCTCTGACACCAGCGGAGCAACTATCTCCACTTAGACTCTCAGACAGTGTCCCCAGAGACAGAAGGTTGAAATGGACAGGCCCCCAGGCCCTAATCTGAACCTTACTTTGGTTTCCATGTGTCCGTCCTCAGAGGTCTGTATTCGTAGACCATCACACGGGGCGTTTCTGAGGCACCAAACCAAACCTCTCTCGCCTCCACATGGGGAGCTTACTTACTGGGGATGTATCAAACCCTTCAGGTAGGAGAGTTCCGCAGGGCCACTGAACAACCAGCACATTCCAAGGTTTCCATGGACCCAAACGCACATTATGACGCATCCTCAGGAGAGGCCATTTCAACTCAGCCCCCTGGGTAGCGTGCCCCAGAGGCAGCAGATCAAACATATCTTGTGGCTAATGGCCAATGGGAATGCGAGGCATGCTGTACAGGGATCCATCCTTCGAACCGTTCTCTCCAGTCCTTCCGTATGGTATGTCCTGGAGCCATGCAACAGGACTCGAATGTCCCACAGAAGGAAACCTGGTGGTTTGGGGCAACCTCCAAACTCAGCGTGGGAAAACTTCCTTGGCCTGATGAGGCCCCCGCTTCATGAAAGTGCCATCATGGACACATACTCCAGCATCAGCCAACGTCTGATCCTCAGCCTGACTTCAGATGCAGGAGATTTTGATTCACCCTCTGCCTAGTGGGCCTGCTCTGCCGTTGGCTCCAATCCTCACTTTAGCTTGTGTTCCTAGACTTCCGTCCTCACACTCCTGGCCCACAAACCCTCCCTACTGGGAATTCTGGGGCCACAATGAAGCACTCCGCCTGCCTCCCAGGAGAAAAACTTTGTCTATGGTGCTGCCCAGAAACCCCAAATGAGGATCAAACTGCTTGGCCCTCGGCAACACCCCAATTGCATAGGCTACCTTAAACACTGATGCTCTGTCGCAAATAGCCTGAGCCCAGACCTTCCAACAGACACCGACACAGCTGGCTGCACACCCAGCACATTGGACCCGCCACTGCCTTAGGCCACCATCCATTCCCAACCTGGGTTTTCAGTCATCAGAACCTAGACCTTATCTCCAATCCCTGCACAGGGGGGAACCTGATGCACAAGTCAGAACCCCTCCTTCCCCATGGCAAGAAACCTTGCTGCTGGCAGTGAGTCAAACCTTCAGTGTAGGAGAAAACGGCATGGCCCATGAGGCCACACCCATGTGTGAGGGCCGCCTTGGGCACAAACACACATTGTGACCCTCAGCGTGAGTACCTTATTCAAGTAACGCCTCTCAGTGATTGGACCAAGAGCCCGCATATGTGGCTTGCCATGCCCATAGGCACGCAGGACTAACTAGATGGTGTGTATTCCAGTTGAGGGAACCCACTGCTGTGCTCTAGAGTCCCTCTCCTGGGGGGTCCCCTGTGGCAGAAAACAGTACTCTTCCCTTCCCACAGAATGAACCCAAACACTTGGGAGCTTGGACAATCCCCCGAGAGGAAGGCTCTTCCTCGGCCCCTGAAGCAACCCCTACCCTGAACGGCCACTGTGAACGCAACACCCAGAGACAATAGCCTGAGCGACTGCCTCCCACTTGCCCTCCTTTGATATCCAGAGGATCTCCCCTCTCGGACTGGAGATCAGGCCTGCCATTACCTTGGCCCCTACCTGAGCCAAGTTTGCTTTTTCAGACATCTGTCCCCACAGCCCTGGCAAACACAGCCTCTAGGCTGGGTCCTCTGGAGCCATACCACAGGACCATGCCTGCTCTCTCCTGGGAAACTCTGTCCATTCCTTTGGCCACACACCTCCAGAATATGAGAAACCTCAAGGCCCCCGAGGACATACCATTACCGGGAGCCTCCCTGCACACACAGGGGCCTTCGGACACAAGCGGAGCTGCTACCTCCATGAAGGCATGCACACAGATGTCAACAGAGATAGAAGGTTGAGCCCGACAGGCCCTTAGGCCCTAATCTCAACCCTTCTTTGTTTTCCAGGTGTCACTCCTCAGAGGCTTTGGTTCGAAGAACAGGATATGGGGCTTTCCTGAGGCACTGAACAGAACTTCTCTCGTCTCCACATGGGAAGCTTCCTTGTTGGAGCCGTGTCAAACACCTCAGGTTGGAGAATCCTGCAGAGTCCCTGAGCCACCTCCACATTCCAAGGTCTCCCAGGGCACCAAGCCACAGTAGGACTCATCTTCAGGAGAGTCCATTTCAACTCTCCCCTCTGGGTAGCTCACCCAGGAGCCCGCAGATTGAGCCTGCCTTGTCCTGACTAAAGAGTGGGAATATGAGGTGGCGTTCCCAGGCATCCATGCTTAGACACCTGCTCTCGAGTCTTTCCTTATGGGGCCTCCTGGAACCATCCAATAGCACTCGACTTTCGTGCAGAAGGAAACCTTGAGGTTTGGAGTAGTTCACAAATCCCATCGTAGGCAAACCTTCCTGGCCTCATGAGGCCCCCACACCATTCAGGAAGAGGCCATGCTGGACAAAAACTCTAGCCTGAGGCACGTCTCAGAGTTGAAATGACCTCAGTGCAGGAGATCTCGATTCAGCCTCTCAGAGTGGGCCTGCCGTGCCATCGGTCCCAAACCTCACGCTAGCTTGTGTTTTCAGACTTCCTTCCTCACACTCCTGGCAAACAAGCCCTCCGGACTAGGAACTCCAGAACCACAACCCAGCCCAGGGTCTGCCCAAGGGAAGAAAAACGTTTCCCTGTGGGGCTCTCTCCAGAAAACCCAGATGAGGATCAACCTGCTCGGGCCTCGACGGTACCCGAACTGGATAGGCTGCTCTGGGCACTCATGCTCTGTCTGACACAGCCTGAAGCCAGACGTCCAGACAGACAAGGAGACAGCTGGCCGCACACCCAGCACTTTGGACACGCCATGATCTTATGCCGTCACCTCTTCCTAACCTTGGTTTTCAGATATCTGAACCTAGACATTATATCAATTCTCCACACAGCTGGGTATCGCAAGCACAACACAGAACTCCTCCTTCCCCGTGGCTGTAAAGCTTGCTCTTGGCATGGAGTCACACCTTCAGGGTGGGAGAAACCTTCCTGGTCCCTGATGCCACGCCCAAACTTGAGTGCTGCTTGGGCACAAATTCACACTCTGACCCTCAGCATGAGCCCCATGTCAAAGAAAGGCCTGTCAGGGCCTGGGCCAAGAGCCCGCATATGGGGCTTGCCAAGCCCCTATGCACCCAATCCTCACCAGTGTTTGAGTTTTCCAGTCGCCCCGCCCGTACCTGGGGCTCTGCTCTGGAATCCCTTTCTTGGAGAGACACGTGAGCCAGACAACACTTTTCCACCCTTCCCACAAAATGACCCCAAACTCTTGGGAGCTGGGACAAATCCCCAGAGAGGGATACTCGTCCACAGTTCCTGAGGCCACCCCTCCAATCAACGGCTATCTCGGACACAACATCCAGAGACAAAAGCCTGAAGGAACGCCTCCCACTCGCCCTTGTTTCAGAGGCCCAGGAGCTCCCTCTCGGGCTGTACATCCGGCCTGCCATACCCTAGGCGCCACTCATAAGCTGAGTTTGTGTTTTCAGACTTCTGTGCCCTCAGCCTGGACCCACACAACCGCCAGGCTAGGGCCTCTGGAGCCACAGCGAAAGATTGTGCCTGCCCTCTCCAAGGAAATTGTGCCCAATCCATTGACCACCACCCTACAGGTTAGGGAAAAGCTCCAAGGCCCCTGAGGCCATCAATAGTGTAGGCCACCCTGGACTAAGAGGGGCTCTCTGACACCAGCGGAGCAACTATCTCCACTTAGACTCTCAGAAAGTGTCCCCAGAGACAGAAGATTGAAATGGACAGGCCTCCAGGCCCTAATCTGAACCTTAGCTTTGGTTTCCATGTGTCCGTCCTCAGAGGTCTGTTTTCGTGGACCAGCACACGGGGCGTTTCTGAGGCACCAAACCAAACCTCTCTCGCCTCCACATGGGGAGCTTACTTACTGGGGATGTATCAAACCCTTCAGGTAGGAGAGTTCCGCAGGGCCACTGAACAACCAGCACATTCCAAGGTTTCCATGGACCCAAACGCACATTATGACGCATCCTCAGGAGAGGCCATTTCAACTCAGCCCCCTGGGTAGCGTGCCCCAGAGGCAGCAGATCAAACATATCCTGTGGCTAATGGCCAATGGGAATGCGAGGCATGCTGTACAGGGATCCATCCTTCGAACCGTGCTCTCCAGTCCTTCCGTATGGTATGTCCTGGAGCCATGCAACAGGACTCGAATGTCCCACAGAAGGAAACCTGGTGGTTTGGGGCAACCTCCAAACTCAGCGTGGGAAAACTTCCTTGGCCTGATGAGGCCCCCGCTTCATGAAGGTGCCATCATGGACACATACTCCAGCCTCAGCCAACGTCTGATCCTCAGCCTGACTTCAGATGCAGGAGATTTTGATTCACCCTCTGCCTAGTGGGCCTGCTCTGCCCTTGGCTCCAATCCTCACTTTAGCTTGTGTTCCTAGACTTCCGTCCTCACACTCCTGGCCCACAAACCCTCCCTACTGGGAATTCTGGGGCCACAATGAAGCACTCCGCCTGCCTCCCAGGAGAAAAACTTTGTCTATGGTGCTGCCCAGAAACCCCAAATGAGGATCAAACTGCTTGGCCATCGGCAACACCCCAATTGCATAGGCTACCTTAAACACTGATGCTCTGTCGCAAATAGCCTGAGCCCAGACCTTCCAACAGACACCGACACAGCTGGCTGCACACCCAGCACATTGGACCCGCCACTGCCTTAGGCCACCATCCATTCCCAACCTGGGTTTTCAGTCATCAGAACCTAGACCTTATCTCCAATCCCTGCACAGGGGGGAACCTGATGCACAAGTCAGAACCCCTCCTTCCCCATGGCAAGAAACCTTGCTGCTGGCAGTGAGTCAAACCTTCAGTGTAGGAGAAAACGGCATGGCCCATGAGGCCACACCCATGTGTGAGGGCCGCCTTGGGCACAAACACACATTGTGACCCTCAGCGTGAGTACCTTATTCAAGTAACGCCTCTCAGTGATTGGACCAAGAGCCCGCATATGTGGCTTGCCATGCCCATAGGCACGCAGGACTAACTAGATGGTGTGTATTCCAGTTGAGGGAACCCACTGCTGTGCTCTAGAGTCCCTCTCCTGGGGGGTCCCCTGTGGCAGAAAACAGTACTCTTCCCTTCCCACAGAATGAACCCAAACACTTGGGAGCTTGGACAATCCCCCGAGAGGAAGGCTCTTCCTCGGCCCCTGAAGCAACCCCTACCCTGAACGGCCACTGTGAACGCAACACCCAGAGACAATAGCCTGAGCGACTGCCTCCCACTTGCCCTCCTTTGATATCCAGAGGATCTCCCCTCTCGGACTGGAGATCAGGCCTGCCATTACCTTGGCCCCTACCTGAGCCAAGTTTGCTTTTTCAGACATCTGTCCCCACAGCCCTGGCAAACACAGCCTCTAGGCTGGGTCCTCTGGAGCCATACCACAGGACCATGCCTGCTCTCTCCTGGGAAACTCTGTCCATTCCTTTGGCCACACACCTCCAGAATATGAGAAACCTCAAGGCCCCCGAGGACATACCATTACCGGGAGCCTCCCTGCACACACAGGGGCCTTCGGACACAAGCGGAGCTGCTACCTCCATGAAGGCATGCACACAGATGTCAACAGAGATAGAAGGTTGAGCCCGACAGGCCCTTAGGCCCTAATCTCAACCCTTCTTTGTTTTCCAGGTGTCACTCCTCAGAGGCTTTGGTTCGAAGAACAGGATATGGGGCTTTCCTGAGGCACTGAACAGAACTTCTCTCGTCTCCACATGGGAAGCTTCCTTGTTGGAGCCGTGTCAAACACCTCAGGTTGGAGAATCCTGCAGAGTCCCTGAGCCACCTCCACATTCCAAGGTCTCCCAGGGCACCAAGCCACAGTAGGACTCATCTTCAGGAGAGTCCATTTCAACTCTCCCCTCTGGGTAGCTCACCCAGGAGCCCGCAGATTGAGCCTGCCTTGTCCTGACTAAAGAGTGGGAATATGAGGTGGCGTTCCCAGGCATCCATGCTTAGACACCTGCTCTCGAGTCTTTCCGTATGGGGCCTCCTGGAACCATCCAATAGCACTCGACTTTCGTGCAGAAGGAAACCTTGAGGTTTGGAGTAGTTCACAAATCCCATCGTAGGCAAACCTTCCTGGCCTCATGAGGCCCCCACACCATTCAGGAAGAGGCCATGCTGGACAAAAACTCTAGCCTGAGGCACGTCTCAGAGTTGAAATGACCTCAGTGCAGGAGATCTAGATTAAGCCTCTCAGAGTGGGCCTGCCGTGCCATCGGTCCCAAACCTCACGCTAGCTTGTGTTTTCAGACTTCCTTCCTCACACTCCTGGCAAACAAGCCCTCCGGACTAGGAACTCCAGAACCACAACCCAGCCCAGGGTCTGCCCAAGGGAAGAAAAACGTTTCCCTGTGGGGCTCTCTCCAGAAAACCCAGATGAGGATCAACCTGCTCGGGCCTCGACGGTACCCGAACTGGATAGGCTGCTCTGGGCACTCATGCTCTGTCTGACACAGCCTGAAGCCAGACGTCCAGACAGACAAGGAGACAGCTGGCCGCACACCCAGCACTTTGGACACGCCATGATCTTATGCCGTCACCTCTTCCTAACCTTGGTTTTCAGATATCTGAACCTAGACAGTATATCAATTCTCCACACAGCTGGGTATCGCAAGCACAACACAGAACTCCTCCTTCCCCGTGGCTGTAAAGCTTGCTCTTGGCATGGAGTCACACCTTCAGGGTGGGAGAAACCTTCCTGGTCCCTGATGCCACGCCCAAACTTGAGTGCTGCTTGGGCACAAATTCACACTCTGACCCTCAGCATGAGCCCCATGTCAAAGAAAGGCCTGTCAGGGCCTGGGCCAAGAGCCCGCATATGGGGCTTGCCAAGCCCCTATGCACCCAATCCTCACCAGTGTTTGAGTTTTCCAGTCGCCTCGCCCGTACCTGGGGCTCTGCTCTGGAATCCCTTTCTTGGAGAGACACGTGAGCCAGACAACACTTTTCCACCCTTCCCACAAAATGACCCCAAACTCTTGGGAGCTGGGACAAATCCCCAGAGAGGGATACTCGTCCACAGCTCCTGAGGCCACCCCTCCAATCAACGGCTATCTAGGACACAACATCCAGAGACAAAAGCCTGAAGGAACGCCTCCCACTCGCCCTTGTTTCAGAGGCCCAGGAGCTCCCTCTCGGGCTGTACATCCGGCCTGCCATACCCTAGGCGCCACTCATAAGCTGAGTTTGTGTTTTCAGACTTCTGTGCCCTCAGCCTGGACCCACACAACCGCCAGGCTAGGGCCTCTGGAGCCACAGCGAAAGATTGTGCCTGCCCTCTCCAAGGAAATTGTGCCCAATCCATTGACCACCACCCTACAGGTTAGGGAAAAGCTCCAAGGCCCCTGAGGCCATCAATAGTGTAGGCCACCCTGGACTAAGAGGGGCTCTCTGACACCAGCGGAGCAACTATCTCCACTTAGACTCTCAGAAAGTGTCCCCAGAGACAGAAGATTGAAATGGACAGGCGTCCAGGCCCTAATCTGAACCTTAGCTTTGGTTTCCATGTGTCCGTCCTCAGAGGTCTGTTTTCGTAGACCAGCACACGGGGCTTTTCTGAGGCACCAAACCAAACCTCTCTCGCCTCCACATGGGGAGCTTACTTACTGGGGATGTATCAAACCCTTCAGGTAGGAGAGTTCCGCAGGGCCACTGAACAACCAGCACATTCCAAGGTTTCCATGGACCCAAACGCACATTATGACGCATCCTCAGGAGAGGCCATTTCAACTCAGCCCCCTGGGTAGCGTGCCCCAGAGGCAGCAGATCAAACATATCCTGTGGCTAATGGCCAATGGGAATGCGAGGCATGCTGTACAGGGATCCATCCTTCGAACCGTGCTCTCCAGTCCTTCCGTATGGTATGTCCTGGAGCCATGCAACAGGACTCGAATGTCCCACAGAAGGAAACCTGGTGGTTTGGGGCAACCTCCAAACTCAGCGTGGGAAAACTTCCTTGGCCTCATGAGGCCCCCGCTTCATGAAGGTGCCATCATGGACACATACTCCAGCCTCAGCCAACGTCTGATCCTCAGCCTGACTTCAGATGCAGGAGATTTTGATTCAGCCTCTGCCTAGTGGGCCTGCTCTGCCCTTGGCTCCAATCCTCACTTTAGCTTGTGTTCCTAGACTTCCGTCCTCACACTCCTGGCCCACAAACCCTCCCTACTGGGAATTCTGGGGCCACAATGAAGCACTCCGCCTGCCTCCCAGGAGAAAAACTTTGTCTATGGTGCTGCCCAGAAACCCCAAATGAGGATCAAACTGCTTGGCCATCGGCAACACCCCAATTGCATAGGCTACCTTAAACACTGATGCTCTGTCGCAAATAGCCTGAGCCCAGACCTTCCAACAGACACCGACACAGCTGGCTGCACACCCAGCACATTGGACCCGCCACTGCCTTAGGCCACCATCCATTCCCAACCTGGGTTTTCAGTCATCAGAACCTAGACCTTATCTCCAATCCCTGCACAGGGGGGAACCTGATGCACAAGTCAGAACCCCTCCTTCCCCATGGCAAGAAACCTTGCTGCTGGCAGTGAGTCAAACCTTCAGTGTAGGAGAAAACGGCATGGCCCATGAGGCCACGCCCATGTGTGAGGGCCGCCTTGGGCACAAACACACATTGTGACCCTCAGCGTGAGTACCTTATTCAAGTAACGCCTCTCAGTGATTGGACCAAGAGCCCGCATATGTGGCTTGCCATGCCCATAGGCACGCAGGACTAACTAGATGGTGTGTATTCCAGTTGAGGGAACCCACTGCTGTGCTCTAGAGTCCCTCTCCTGGGGGGTCCCCTGTGGCAGAAAACAGTACTCTTCCCTTCCCACAGAATGAACCCAAACACTTGGGAGCTTGGACAATCCCCCGAGAGGAAGGCTCTTCCTCGGCCCCTGAAGCAACCCCTACCCTGAACGGCCACTGTGAACGCAACACCCAGAGACAATAGCCTGAGCGACTGCCTCCCACTTGCCCTCCTTTGATATCCAGAGGATCTCCCCTCTCGGACTGGAGATCAGGCCTGCCATTACCTTGGCCCCTACCTGAGCCAAGTTTGCTTTTTCAGACATCTGTCCCCACAGCCCTGGCAAACACAGCCTCTAGGCTGGGTCCTCTGGAGCCATACCACAGGACCATGCCTGCTCTCTCCTGGGAAACTCTGTCCATTCCTTTGGCCACACACCTCCAGAATATGAGAAACCTCAAGGCCCCCGAGGACATACCATTACCGGGAGCCTCCCTGCACACACAGGGGCCTTCGGACACAAGCGGAGCTGCTACCTCCATGAAGGCATGCACACAGATGTCAACAGAGATAGAAGGTTGAGCCCGACAGGCCCTTAGGCCCTAATCTCAACCCTTCTTTGTTTTCCAGGTGTCACTCCTCAGAGGCTTTGGTTCGAAGAACAGGATATGGGGCTTTCCTGAGGCACTGAACAGAACTTCTCTCGTCTCCACATGGGAAGCTTCCTTGTTGGAGCCGTGTCAAACACCTCAGGTTGGAGAATCCTGCAGAGTCCCTGAGCCACCTCCACATTCCAAGGTCTCCCAGGCCACCAAGCCACAGTAGGACTCATCTTCAGGAGAGTCCATTTCAACTCTCCCCTCTGGGTAGCTCACCCAGGAGCCCGCAGATTGAGCCTGCCTTGTCCTGACTAAAGAGTGGGAATATGAGGTGGCGTTCCCAGGCATCCATGCTTAGACACCTGCTCTCGAGTCTTTCCGTATGGGGCCTCCTGGAACCATCCAATAGCACTCGACTTTCGTGCAGAAGGAAACCTTGAGGTTTGGAGTAGTTCACAAATCCCATCGTAGGCAAACCTTCCTGGCCTCATGAGGCCCCCACACCATTCAGGAAGAGGCCATGCTGGACAAAAACTCTAGCCTGAGGCACGTCTCAGAGTTGAAATGACCTCAGTGCAGGAGATCTCGATTAAGCCTCTCAGAGTGGGCCTGCCGTGCCATCGGTCCCAAACCTCACGCTAGCTTGTGTTTTCAGACTTCCTTCCTCACACTCCTGGCAAACAAGCCCTCCGGACTAGGAACTCCAGAACCACAACCCAGCCCAGGGTCTGCCCAAGGGAAGAAAAACGTTTCCCTGTGGGGCTCTCTCCAGAAAACCCAGATGAGGATCAACCTGCTCGGGCCTCGACGGTACCCGAACTGGATAGGCTGCTCTGGGCACTCATGCTCTGTCTGACACAGCCTGAAGCCAGACGTCCAGACAGACAAGGAGACAGCTGGCCGCACACCCAGCACTTTGGACACGCCATGATCTTATGCCGTCACCTCTTCCTAACCTTGGTTTTCAGATATCTGAACCTAGACAGTATATCAATTCTCCACACAGCTGGGTATCGCAAGCACAACACAGAACTCCTCCTTCCCCGTGGCTGTAAAGCTTGCTCTTGGCATGGAGTCACACCTTCAGGGTGGGAGAAACCTTCCTGGTCCCTGATGCCACGCCCAAACTTGAGTGCTGCTTGGGCACAAATTCACACTCTGACCCTCAGCATGAGCCCCATGTCAAAGAAAGGCCTGTCAGGGCCTGGGCCAAGAGCCCGCATATGGGGCTTGCCAAGCCCCTATGCACCCAATCCTCACCAGTGTTTGAGTTTTCCAGTCGCCTCGCCCGTACCTGGGGCTCTGCTCTGGAATCCCTTTCTTGGAGAGACACGTGAGCCAGACAACACTTTTCCACCCTTCCCACAAAATGACCCCAAACTCTTGGGAGCTGGGACAAATCCCCAGAGAGGGATACTCGTCCACAGCTCCTGAGGCCACCCCTCCAATCAACGGCTATCTAGGACACAACATCCAGAGACAAAAGCCTGAAGGAACGCCTCCCACTCGCCCTTGTTTCAGAGGCCCAGGAGCTCCCTCTCGGGCTGTACATCCGGCCTGCCATACCCTAGGCGCCACTCATAAGCTGAGTTTGTGTTTTCAGACTTCTGTGCCCTCAGCCTGGACCCACACAACCGCCAGGCTAGGGCCTCTGGAGCCACAGCGAAAGATTGTGCCTGCCCTCTCCAAGGAAATTGTGCCCAATCCATTGACCACCACCCTACAGGTTAGGGAAAAGCTCCAAGGCCCCTGAGGCCATCAATAGTGTAGGCCACCCTGGACTAAGAGGGGCTCTCTGACACCAGCGGAGCAACTATCTCCACTTAGACTCTCAGAAAGTGTCCCCAGAGACAGAAGATTGAAATGGACAGGCGTCCAGGCCCTAATCTGAACCTTAGCTTTGGTTTCCATGTGTCCGTCCTCAGAGGTCTGTTTTCGTAGACCAGCACACGGGGCTTTTCTGAGGCACCAAACCAAACCTCTCTCGCCTCCACATGGGGAGCTTACTTACTGGGGATGTATCAAACCCTTCAGGTAGGAGAGTTCCGCAGGGCCACTGAACAACCAGCACATTCCAAGGTTTCCATGGACCCAAACGCACATTATGACGCATCCTCAGGAGAGGCCATTTCAACTCAGCCCCCTGGGTAGCGTGCCCCAGAGGCAGCAGATCAAACATATCCTGTGGCTAATGGCCAATGGGAATGCGAGGCATGCTGTACAGGGATCCATCCTTCGAACCGTGCTCTCCAGTCCTTCCGTATGGTATGTCCTGGAGCCATGCAACAGGACTCGAATGTCCCACAGAAGGAAACCTGGTGGTTTGGGGCAACCTCCAAACTCAGCGTGGGAAAACTTCCTTGGCCTCATGAGGCCCCCGCTTCATGAAGGTGCCATCATGGACACATACTCCAGCCTCAGCCAACGTCTGATCCTCAGCCTGACTTCAGATGCAGGAGATTTTGATTCAGCCTCTGCCCAGGTGCCTGCTCTGCCCTTGGCTCCAATCCTCACTTTAGCTTGTGTTCCTAGACTTCCGTCCTCACACTCCTGGCCCACAAACCCTCCCTTCTGGGAATTCTGGGGCCACAATGAAGAACTCCGCCTGCCTCCCAGGAGAAAAACTTTGTCTATGTTGCTGCCCAGAAACCCCAAATGAGGATCAAACTGCTTGCACCTCGGCAACACCCCAATTGCATAGGCTACCTTAAACACTGATGCTCTGTCGCAAATAGCCTGAGCCCAGACCTTCCAACAGACACCGACACAGCTGGCTGCACACCCAGCACATTGGACCCGCCACTGCCTTAGGCCACCATCCATTCCCAACCTGGGTTTTCAGTCATCAGAACCTAGACCTTATCTCCAATCCCTGCACAGGGGGGAACCTGATGCACAAGTCAGAACCCCTCTTTCCCCATGGCAAGAAACCTTGCTGCTGGCAGTGAGTCAAACCTTCAGTGTAGGAGAAAACGGCATGGCCCATGAGGCCACGCCCATGTGTGAGGGCCGCCTTGGGCACAAACACACATTGTGACCCTCAGCGTGAGTACCTTATTCAAGTAACGCCTCTCAGTGATTGGACCAAGAGCCCGCATATGTGGCTTGCCATGCCCATAGGCACGCAGGACTAACTAGATGGTGTGTATTCCAGTTGAGGGAACCCACTGCTGTGCTCTAGAGTCCCTCTCCTGGGGGGTCCCCTGTGGCAGAAAACAGTACTCTTCCCTTCCCACAGAATGAACCCAAACACTTGGGAGCTTGGACAATCCCCCGAGAGGAAGGCTCTTCCTCGGGCCCTGAAGCAACCCCTACCCTGAACGGCCACTGTGAACGCAACACCCACAGACAAAAGCCTGAGCGACTGCCTCCCACTTGCCCTCCTTTGATATCCAGAGGATCTCCCCTCTCGGACTGGAGATCAGGCCTGCCATTACCTTGGCCCCTACCTGAGCCAAGTTTGCTTTTTCAGACATCTGTCCCCACAGCCCTGGCAAACACTGCCTCTAGGCTGGGTCCTCTGGAGCCATACCACAGGACCATGCCTGCTCTCTCCTGGGAAACTCTGTCCATTCCTTTGGCCACACACCTCCAGAATATGAGAAACCTCAAGGCCCCCGAGGACATACCATTACCGGGAGCCTCCCTGCACACACAGGGGCCTTCGGACACAAGCGGAGCTGCTACCTCCATGAAGGCATGCACACAGATGTCAACAGAGATAGAAGGTTGAGCCCGACAGGCCCTTAGGCCCTAATCTCAACCCTTCTTTGTTTTCCAGGTGTCACTCCTCAGAGGCTTTGGTTCGAAGAACAGGATATGGGGCTTTCCTGAGGCACTGAACAGAACTTCTCTCGTCTCCACATGGGAAGCTTCCTTGTTGGAGCCGTGTCAAACACCTCAGGTTGGAGAATCCTGCAGAGTCCCTGAGCCACCTCCACATTCCAAGGTCTCCCAGGCCACCAAGCCACAGTAGGACTCATCTTCAGGAGAGTCCATTTCAACTCTCCCCTCTGGGTAGCTCACCCAGGAGCCCGCAGATTGAGCCTGCCTTGTCCTGACTAAAGAGTGGGAATATGAGGTGGCGTTCCCAGGCATCCATGCTTAGACACCTGCTCTCGAGTCTTTCCGTATGGGGCCTCCTGGAACCATCCAATAGCACTCGACTTTCGTGCAGAAGGAAACCTTGAGGTTTGGAGGAGTTCACAAGTCCCATCGTAGGCAAACCTTCCTGGCCTCATGAGGCCCCCACACCATTCAGGAAGAGGCCATGCTGGACAAAAACTCTAGCCTGAGGCACGTCTCAGAGTTGAAATGACCTCAGTGCAGGAGATCTCGATTCAGCCTCTCAGAGTGGGCCTGCCGTGCCATCGGTCCCAAACCTCACGCTAGCTTGTGTTTTCAGACTTCCTTCCTCACACTCCTGGCAAACAAGCCCTCCGGACTAGGAACTCCAGAACCACAACCCAGCCCAGGGTCTGCCCAAGGGAAGAAAAACGTTTCCCTGTGGGGCTCTCTCCAGAAAACCCAGATGAGGATCAACCTGCTCGGGCCTCGACGGTACCCGAACTGGATAGGCTGCTCTGGGCACTCATGCTCTGTCTGACACAGCCTGAAGCCAGACGTCCAGACAGACAAGGAGACAGCTGGCCGCACACCCAGCACTTCGGACACGCCATGGTCTTATGCCGTCACCTCTTCCTAACCTTGGTTTTCAGATATCTGAACCTAGACATTATATCAATTCTCCACACAGCTGGGTATCGCAAGCACAACACAGAACTCCTCCTTCCCCGTGGCTGTAAAGCTTGCTCTTGGCATGGAGTCACACCTTCAGGGTGGGAGAAACCTTCCTGGTCCCTGATGCCACGCCCAAACTTGAGTGCTGCTTGGGCACAAATTCACACTCTGACCCTCAGCATGAGCCCCATGTCAAAGAAAGGCCTGTCAGGGCCTGGGCCAAGAGCCCGCATATGGGGCTTGCCAAGTCCCTATGCACCCAATCCTCACCAGTGTTTGAGTTTTCCAGTCGCCCCGCCCGTACCTGGGGCTCTGCTCTGGAATCCCTTTCTTGGAGAGACACGTGAGCCAGACAACACGACTCCACCCTTCCCACAAAATGACCCCAAACTCTTGGGAGCTGGGACAAATCCCCAGAGAGGGATACTCGTCCACAGTCCCTGAGGCCACCCCTCCAATCCACGGCTATCTCGGACACAACATCCAGAGACAAAAGGCTGAAGGAACGCCTCCCCCTCGCCCTTGTTTCAGAGGCCCAGGAGCTCCCTCTCGGGCTGTACATCCGGCCTGCCATACCCTAGGCGCCACTCATAAGCTGAGTTTGTGTTTTCAGACTTCTGTGCCCTCAGCCTGGACCCACACAACCGCCAGGCTAGGGCCTCTGGAGCCACAGCGAAAGATTGTGCCTGCCCTCTCCAAGGAAATTGTGCCCAATCCATTGACCACAACCCTACAGGTTAGGGAAAAGCTCCAAGGCCCCTGAGGCCATCAATAGTGTAGGCCACCCTGGACTAAGAGGGGCTCTCTGACACCAGCGGAGCAACTATCTCCACTTAGACTCTCAGACAGTGTCCCCAGAGACAGAAGGTTGAAATGGACAGGCCCCCAGGCCCTAATCTGAACCTTACTTTGGTTTCCATGTGTCCGTCCTCAGAGGTCTGTATTCGTAGACCAGCACACGGGGCTTATCTGAGGCACCAAACCAAACCTCTCTCGCCTCCACATGGGGAGCTTACTTACTGGGGATGTATCAAACCCTTCAGGTAGGAGAGTTCCGCAGGGCCACTGAACAACCAGCACATTCCAAGGTTTCCATGGACCCAAACGCACATTATGACGCATCCTCAGGAGAGGCCATTTCAACTCAGCCCCCTGGTTAGCGTGCCCCAGAGGCAGCAGATCAAACATATCTTGTGGCTAATGGCCAATGGGAATGCGAGGCATGCTGTACAGGGATCCATCCTTCGAACCGTGCTCTCCAGTCCTTCCGTATGGTATGTCCTGGAGCCATGCAACAGGACTCGAATGTCCCACAGAAGGAAACCTGGTGGTTTGGGGCAACCTCCAAACTCAGCGTGGGAAAACTTCCTTGGCCTGATGAGGCCCCCGCTTCATGAAGGTGCCATCATGGACACATACTCCAGCATCAGCCAACGTCTGATCCTCAGCCTGACTTCAGATGCAGGAGATTTTGATTCACCCTCTGCCTAGTGGTCCTGCTCTGCCGTTGGCTCCAATCCTCACTTTAGCTTGTGTTCCTAGACTTCCGTCCTCACACTCCTGGCCCACAAACCCTCCCTACTGGGAATTCTGGGGCCACAATGAAGCACTCCGCCTGCCTCCCAGGAGAAAAACTTTGTCTATGGTGCTGCCCAGAAACCCCAAATGAGGATCAAACTGCTTGGCCCTCGGCAACACCCCAATTGCATAGGCTACCTTAAACACTGATGCTCTGTCGCAAATAGCCTGAGCCCAGACCTTCCAACAGACACCGACACAGCTGGCTGCACACCCAGCACATTGGACCCGCCACTGCCTTAGGCCACCATCCATTCCCAACCTGGGTTTTCAGTCATCAGAACCTAGACCTTATCTCCAATCCCTGCACAGGGGGGAACCTGATGCACAAGTCAGAACCCCTCTTTCCCCATGGCAAGAAACCTTGCTGCTGGCAGTGAGTCAAACCTTCAGTGTAGGAGAAAACGGCATGGCCCATGAGGCCACGCCCATGTGTGAGGGCCGCCTTGGGCACAAACACACATTGTGACCCTCAGCGTGAGTACCTTATTCAAGTAACGCCTCTCAGTGATTGGACCAAGAGCCCGCATATGTGGCTTGCCATGCCCATAGGCACGCAGGACTAACTAGATGGTGTGTATTCCAGTTGAGGGAACCCACTGCTGTGCTCTAGAGTCCCTCTCCTGGGGGGTCCCCTGTGGCAGAAAACAGTACTCTTCCCTTCCCACAGAATGAACCCAAACACTTGGGAGCTTGGACAATCCCCCGAGAGGAAGGCTCTTCCTCGGCCCCTGAAGCAACCCCTACCCTGAACGGCCACTGTGAACGCAACACCCAGAGACAATAGCCTGAGCGACTGCCTCCCACTTGCCCTCCTTTGATATCCAGAGGATCTCCCCTCTCGGACTGGAGATCAGGCCTGCCATTACCTTGGCCCCTACCTGAGCCAAGTTTGCTTTTTCAGACATCTGTCCCCACAGCCCTGGCAAACACAGCCTCTAGGCTGGGTCCTCTGGAGCCATACCACAGGACCATGCCTGCTCTCTCCTGGGAAACTCTGTCCATTCCTTTGGCCACACACCTCCAGAATATGAGAAACCTCAAGGCCCCCGAGGACATACCATTACCGGGAGCCTCCCTGCACACACAGGGGCCTTCGGACACAAGCGGAGCTGCTAGCTCCATGAAGGCATGCACACAGATGTCAACAGAGATAGAAGGTTGAGCCCGACAGGCCCTTAGGCCCTAATCTCAACCCTTCTTTGTTTTCCAGGTGTCACTCCTCAGAGGCTTTGGTTCGAAGAACAGGATATGGGGCTTTCCTGAGGCACTGAACAGAACTTCTCTCGTCTCCACATGGGAAGCTTCCTTGTTGGAGCCGTGTCAAACACCTCAGGTTGGAGAATCCTGCAGAGTCCCTGAGCCACCTCCACATTCCAAGGTCTCCCAGGCCACCAAGCCACAGTAGGACTCATCTTCAGGAGAGTCCATTTCAACTCTCCCCTCTGGGTAGCTCACCCAGGAGCCCGCAGATTGAGCCTGCCTTGTCCTGACTAAAGAGTGGGAATATGAGGTGGCGTTCCCAGGCATCCATGCTTAGACACCTGCTCTCGAGTCTTTCCGTATGGGGCCTCCTGGAACCATCCAATAGCACTCGACTTTCGTGCAGAAGGAAACCTTGAGGTTTGGAGTAGTTCACAAATCCCATCGTAGGCAAACCTTCCTGGCCTCATGAGGCCCCCACACCATTCAGGAAGAGGCCATGCTGGACAAAAACTCTAGCCTGAGGCACGTCTCAGAGTTGAAATGACCTCAGTGCAGGAGATCTCGATTCAGCCTCTCAGAGTGGGCCTGCCGTGCCATCGGTCCCAAACCTCACGCTAGCTTGTGTTTTCAGACTTCCTTCCTCACACTCCTGGCAAAAAAGCCCTCCGGACTAGGAACTCCAGAACCACAACCCAGCCCAGGGTCTGCCCAAGGGAAGAAAAACGTTTCCCTGTGGGGCTCTCTCCAGAAAACCCAGATGAGGATCAACCTGCTCGGGCCTCGACGGTACCCGAACTGGATAGGCTGCTCTAGGCACTCATGCTCTGTCTGACACAGCCTGAAGCCAGACGTCCAGACAGACAAGGAGACAGCTGGCCGCACACCCAGCACTTCGGACACGCCATGGGCTTATGCCGCCACCTCTTCCTAACCTTGGTTTTCAGATATCTGAACCTAGACATTATATCAATTCTCCACACAGCTGGGTATCGCAAGCACAACACAGAACTCCTCCTTCCCCGTGGCTGTAAAGCTTGCTCTTGGCATGGAGTCACACCTTCAGGATGGGAGAAACCTTCCTGGTCCCTGATGCCACGCCCAAACTTGAGTGCTGCTTGGGCACAAATTCACACTCTGACCCTCAGCATGAGCCCCATGTCAAAGAAAGGCCTGTCAGGGCCTGGGCCAAGAGCCCGCATATGGGGCTTGCCAAGCCCCTATGCACCCAATCCTCACCAGTGTTTGAGTTTTCCAGTCGCCCCGCCCGTACCTGGGGCTCTGCTCTGGAATCCCTTTCTTGGAGAGACACGTGAGCCAGACAACACTTTTCCACCCTTCCCACAAAATGACCCCAAACTCTTGGGAGCTGGGACAAATCCCCAGAGAGGGATACTCGTCCACAGTCCCTGAGGCCACCCCTCCAATCCACGGCTATCTCGGACACAACATCCAGAGACAAAAGCCTGAAGGAACGCCTCCCACTCGCCCTTGTTTCAGAGGCCCAGGAGCTCCCTCTCGGGCTGTACATCCGGCCTGCCATACCCTAGGCGCCACTCATAAGCTGAGTTTGTGTTTTCAGACTTCTGTGCCCTCAGCCTGGACCCACACAACCGCCAGTCTAGGGCCTCTGGAGCCACAGCGAAAGATTGTGCCTGCCCTCTCCAAGGAAATTGTGCCCAATCCATTGACCACAACCCTACAGGTTAGGGAAAAGCTCCAAGGCCCCTGAGGCCATCAATAGTGTAGGCCACCCTGGACTAAGAGGGGCTCTCTGACACCAGCGGAGCAACTATCTCCACTTAGACTCTCAGACAGTGTCCCCAGAGACAGAAGGTTGAAATGGACAGGCCCCCAGGCCCTAATCTGAACCTTAGCTTTGGTTTCCATGTGTCCGTCCTCAGAGGTCTGTTTTCGTAGACCAGCACACGGGGCTTTTCTGAGGCTCCAAACCAAACCTCTCTCGTCTCCACATGGGGAGCTTACTTACTGGGGATGTATCAAACCCTTCAGGTAGGAGAGTTCCGCAGGGCCACTGAACAACCAGCACATTCCAAGGTTTCCATGGACCCAAACGCACATTATGACGCATCCTCAGGAGAGGCCATTTCAACTCAGCCCCCTGGTTAGCGTGCCCCAGAGGCAGCAGATCAAACATATCCTGTGGCTAATGGCCAATGGGAATGCGAGGCATGCTGTACAGGGATCCATCCTTCGAACCGTGCTCTCCAGTCCTTCCGTATGGTATGTCCTGGAGCCATGCAACAGGACTCGAATGTCCCACAGAAGGAAACCTGGTGGTTTGGGGCAACCTCCAAACTCAGCGTGGGAAAACTTCCTTGGCCTCATGAGGCCCCCGCTTCATGAAGTTGCCAACATGGACACATACTCCAGCCTCAGCCAACGTCTGATCCTCAGCCTGACTTCAGATGCAGGAGATTTTGATTCAGCCTCTGCCTAGTGGGCCTGCTCTGCCCTTGGTTCCAATCCTCACTTTAGCTTGTGTTCCTAGACTTCCGTCCTCACACTCCTGGTCCGCAAACCCTCCTTACTGGGAATTCTGGGGCCACAATGAAGCACTCCGCCTGCCTCCCAGGAGAAAAACTTTGTCTATGGTGCTGCCCAGAAACCCCAAATGAGGATCAAACTGCTTGGCCCTCGGCAACACCCCAATTGCATAGGCTACCTTAAACACTGATGCTCTGTCGCAAATAGCCTGAGCCCAGACCTTCCAACAGACACCGACACAGCTGGCTGCACACCCAGCACATTGGACCCGCCACTGCCTTAGGCCACCATCCATTCCCAACCTGGGTTTTCAGTCATCAGAACCTAGACCTTATCTCCAATCCCTGCACAGGGCAGAACCTGATGCACAAGTCAGAACCCCTCCTTCCCCATGGCAAGAAACCTTGCTGCTGGCAGTGAGTCAAACCTTCAGTGTAGGAGAAAACGGCATGGCCCATGAGGCCACGCCCATGTGTGAGGGCCGCCTTGGGCACAAACACACATTGTGACCCTCAGCGTGAGTACCTTATTCAAGTAACGCCTCTCAGTGATTGGACCAAGAGCCCGCATATGTGGCTTGCCATGCCCATAGGCACGCAGGACTAACTAGATGGTGTGTATTCCAGTTGAGGGAACCCACTGCTGTGCTCTAGAGTCCCTCTCCTGGGGGGTCCCCTGTGGCAGAAAACAGTACTCTTCCCTTCCAACAGAATGAACCCAAACACTTGGGAGCTTGGACAATCCCCCGAGAGGAAGGCTCTTCCTCGGCCCCTGAAGCAACCCCTACCCTGAACGGCCACTGTGAACGCAACACCCAGAGACAAAAGCCTGAGCGACTGCCTCCCACTTGCCCTCCTTTGATATCCAGAGGATCTCCCCTCTCGGACTGGAGATCAGGCCTGCCATTACCTTGGCCCCTACCTGAGCCAAGTTTGCTTTTTCAGACATCTGTCCCCACAGCCCTGGCAAACACTGCCTCTAGGCTGTGTCCTCTGGAGCCATACCACAGGACCATGCCTGCTCTCTCCTGGGAAACTCTGTCCATTCCTTTGGCCACACACCTCCAGAATATGAGAAACCTCAAGGCCCCCGAGGACATACCATTACCGGGAGCCTCCCTGCACACACAGGGGCCTTCGGACACAAGCTGAGCTGCTACCTCCATGAAGGCATGCACACAGATGTCAACAGAGATAGAAGGTTGAGCCCGACAGGCCCTTAGGCCCTAATCTCAACTCTTGCTTTGTTTTCCAGGTGTCACTCCTCAGAGGCTTTGGTTCGAAGAACAGGATATGGGGCTTTCCTGAGGCACTGAACAGAACTTCTCTCGTCTCCACATGGGAAGCTTCCTTGTTGGAGCCGTGTCAAACACCTCAGGTTGGAGAATCCTGCAGAGTCCCTGAGCCACCTCCACATTCCAAGGTCTCCCAGGCCAGCAAGCCACAGTAGGACTCATCTTCAGGAGAGTCCATTTCAACTCTCCCCTCTGGGTAGCTCACCCAGGAGCCCGCAGATTGAGCCTGCCTTGTCCTGACTAAACAGTGGGAATATGAGGTGGCGTTCCCAGGCATCCATGCTTAGACACCTGCTCTCGAGTCTTTCCGTATGGGGCCTCCTGGAACCATCCAATAGCACTCGACTTTCGTGCAGAAGGAAACCTTGAGGTTTGGAGTAGTTCACAAATCCCATCGTAGGCAAACCTTCCTGGCCTCATGAGGCCCCCACACCATTCAGGAAGAGGCCATGCTGGACAAAAACTCTAGCCTGAGGCACGTCTCAGAGTTGAAATGACCTCAGTGCAGGAGATCTCGATTCAGCCTCTCAGAGTGGGCCTGCCGTGCCATCGGTCCCAAACCTCAGGCTAGCTTGTGTTTTCAGACTTCTTTCCTCACACTCCTGGCAAACAAGCCCTCCGGACTAGGAACTCCAGAACCACAACCCAGCCCAGGGTCTGCCCAAGGGAAGAAAAACGTTTCCCTGTGGGGCTCTCTCCAGAAAACCCAGATGAGGATCAACCTGCTCGGGCCTCGTCCGGTACCCGAACTGGATAGGCTGCTCTGGGCACTCATGCTCTGTCTGACACAGCCTGAAGCCAGACGTCCAGACAGACAAGGAGACAGCTGGCCGCACACCCAGCACTTCAGACACGCCATGGTCTTATGCCGTCACCTCTTCCTAACCTTGGTTTTCAGATATCTGAACCTAGACATTATATCAATTCTCCACACAGCTGGGTATCGCAAGCACAACACAGAACTCCTCCTTCCCCGTGGCTGTAAAGCTTGCTCTTGGCATGGAGTCACACCTTCAGGGTGGGAGAAACCTTCCTGGTCCCTGATGCCACGCCCAAACTTGAGTGCTGCTTGGGCACAAATTCACACTCTGACCCTCAGCATGAGCCCCATGTCAAAGAAAGGCCTGTCAGGGCCTGGGCCAGGAGCCCGCATATGGGGCTTGCCAAGCCCCTATGCACCCAATCCTCACCAGTGTTTGAGTTTTCCAGTCGCCCCGCCCGTACCTGGGGCTCTGCTCTGGAATCCTTTCTTGGAGAGACACGTGAGCCAGACAACACTTTTCCACCCTTCCCACAAAATGACCCCAAACTCTTGGGAGCTGTGACAAATCCCCAGAGAGGGATACTCGTCCACAGTCCCTGAGGCCACCCCTCCAATCCACGGCTATCTCGGACACAACATCCAGAGACAAAAGCCTGAAGGAACGCCTCCCACTCGCCCTTGTTTCAGAGGCCCAGGAGCTCCCTCTCGGGCTGTACATCCGGCCTGCCATACCCTAGGCGCCACTCATAAGCTGAGTTTGTGTTTTCAGACTTCTGTGCCCTCAGCCTGGACCCACACAACCGCCAGGCTAGGGCCTCTGGAGCCACAGCGAAAGATTGTGCCTGCCCTCTCCAAGGAAATTGTGCCCAATCCATTGACCACAACCCTACAGGTTAGGGAAAAGCTCCAAGGCCCCTGAGGCCATCAATAGTGTAGGCCACCCTGGACTAAGAGGGGCTCTCTGACACCAGCGGAGCAACTATCTCCACTTAGACTCTCAGACAGTGTCCCCAGAGACAGAAGGTTGAAATGGACAGGCCCCCAGGCCCTAATCTGAACCTTAGCTTTGGTTTCCATGTGTCCGTCCTCAGAGGTCTGTTTTCGTAGACCAGCACACGGGGCTTTTCTGAGGCTCCAAACCAAACCTCTCTCGTCTCCACATGGGGAGCTTACTTACTGGGGATGTATCAAACCCTTCAGGTAGGAGAGTTCCGCAGGGCCACTGAACAACCAGCACATTCCAAGGTTTCCATGGACCCAAACGCACATTATGACGCATCCTCAGGAGAGGCCATTTCAACTCAGCCCCCTGGTTAGCGTGCCCCAGAGGCAGCAGATCAAACATATCTTGTGGCTAATGGCCAATGGGAATGCGAGGCATGCTGTACAGGGATCCATCCTTCGAACCGTGCTCTCCAGTCCTTCCGTATGGTATGTCCTGGAGCCATGCAACAGGACTCGAATGTCCCACAGAAGGAAACCTGGTGGTTTGGGGCAACCTCCAAACTCAGCGTGGGAAAACTTCCTTGGCCTCATGAGGCCCCCGCTTCATGAAGTTGCCAACATGGACACATACTCCAGCCTCAGCCAACGTCTGATCCTCAGCCTGACTTCAGATGCAGGAGATTTTGATTCAGCCTCTGCCTAGTGGGCCTGCTCTGCCCTTGGCTCCAATCCTCACTTTAGCTTGTGTTCCTAGACTTCCGTCCTCACACTCCTGGTCCGCAAACCCTCCCTACTGGGAATTCTGGGGCCACAATGAAGCACTCCGCCTGCCTCCCAGGAGAAAAACTTTGTCTATGGTGCTGCCCAGAAACCCCAAATGAGGATCAAACTGCTTGGCCCTCGGCAACACCCCAATTGCATAGGCTACCTTAAACACTGATGCTCTGTCGCAAATAGCCTGAGCCCAGACCTTCCAACAGACACCGACACAGCTGGCTGCACACCCAGCACATTGGACCCGCCACTGCCTTAGGCCACCATCCATTCCCAACCTGGGTTTTCAGTCATCAGAACCTAGACCTTATCTCCAATCCCTGCACAGGGCAGAACCTGATGCACAAGTCAGAACCCCTCCTTCCCCATGGCAAGAAACCTTGCTGCTGGCAGTGAGTCAAACCTTCAGTGTAGGAGAAAACGGCATGGCCCATGAGGCCACGCCCATGTGTGAGGGCCGCCTTGGGCACAAACACACATTGTGACCCTCAGCGTGAGTACCTTATTCAAGTAACGCCTCTCAGTGATTGGACCAAGAGCCCGCATATGTGGCTTGCCATGCCCATAGGCACGCAGGACTAACTAGATGGTGTGTATTCCAGTTGAGGGAACCCACTGCTGTGCTCTAGAGTCCCTCTCCTGGGGGGTCCCCTGTGGCAGAAAACAGTACTCTTCCCTTCCCACAGAATGAACCCAAACACTTGGGAGCTTGGACAATCCCCCGAGAGGAAGGCTCTTCCTCGGCCCCTGAAGCAACCCCTACCCTGAACGGCCACTGTGAACGCAACACCCAGAGACAAAAGCCTGAGCGACTGCCTCCCACTTGCCCTCCTTTGATATCCAGAGGATCTCCCCTCTCGGACTGGAGATCAGGCCTGCCATTACCTTGGCCCCTACCTGAGCCAAGTTTGCTTTTTCAGACATCTGTCCCCACAGCCCTGGCAAACACTGCCTCTAGGCTGTGTCCTCTGGAGCCATACCACAGGACCATGCCTGCTCTCTCCTGGGAAACTCTGTCCATTCCTTTGGCCACACACCTCCAGAATATGAGAAACCTCAAGGCCCCCGAGGACATACCATTACCGGGAGCCTCCCTGCACACACAGGGGCCTTCGGACACAAGCTGAGCTGCTACCTCCATGAAGGCATGCACACAGATGTCAACAGAGATAGAAGGTTGAGCCCGACAGGCCCTTAGGCCCTAATCTCAACTCTTGCTTTGTTTTCCAGGTGTCACTCCTCAGAGGCTTTGGTTCGAAGAACAGGATATGGGGCTTTCCTGAGGCACTGAACAGAACTTCTCTCGTCTCCACATGGGAAGCTTCCTTGTTGGAGCCGTGTCAAACACCTCAGGTTGGAGAATCCTGCAGAGTCCCTGAGCCACCTCCACATTCCAAGGTCTCCCAGGCCAGCAAGCCACAGTAGGACTCATCTTCAGGAGAGTCCATTTCAACTCTCCCCTCTGGGTAGCTCACCCAGGAGCCCGCAGATTGAGCCTGCCTTGTCCTGACTAAACAGTGGGAATATGAGGTGGCGTTCCCAGGCATCCATGCTTAGACACCTGCTCTCGAGTCTTTCCGTATGGGGCCTCCTGGAACCATCCAATAGCACTCGACTTTCGTGCAGAAGGAAACCTTGAGGTTTGGAGTAGTTCACAAATCCCATCGTAGGCAAACCTTCCTGGCCTCATGAGGCCCCCACACCATTCAGGAAGAGGCCATGCTGGACAAAAACTCTAGCCTGAGGCACGTCTCAGAGTTGAAATGACCTCAGTGCAGGAGATCTCGATTCAGCCTCTCAGAGTGGGCCTGCCGTGCCATCGGTCCCAAACCTCAGGCTAGCTTGTGTTTTCAGACTTCTTTCCTCACACTCCTGGCAAACAAGCCCTCCGGACTAGGAACTCCAGAACCACAACCCAGCCCAGGGTCTGCCCAAGGGAAGAAAAACGTTTCCCTGTGGGGCTCTCTCCAGAAAACCCAGATGAGGATCAACCTGCTCGGGCCTCGTCCGGTACCCGAACTGGATAGGCTGCTCTGGGCACTCATGCTCTGTCTGACACAGCCTGAAGCCAGACGTCCAGACAGACAAGGAGACAGCTGGCCGCACACCCAGCACTTCGGACACGCCATGGTCTTATGCCGTCACCTCTTCCTAACCTTGGTTTTCAGATATCTGAACCTAGACATTATATCAATTCTCCACACAGCTGGGTATCGCAAGCACAACACAGAACTCCTCCTTCCCCGTGGCTGTAAAGCTTGCTCTTGGCATGGAGTCACACCTTCAGGGTGGGAGAAACCTTCCTGGTCCCTGATGCCACGCCCAAACTTGAGTGCTGCTTGGGCACAAATTCACACTCTGACCCTCAGCATGAGCCCCATGTCAAAGAAAGGCCTGTCAGGGCCTGGGCCAGGAGCCCGCATATGGGGCTTGCCAAGCCCCTATGCACCCAATCCTCACCAGTGTTTGAGTTTTCCAGTCGCCCCGCCCGTACCTGGGGCTCTGCTCTGGAATCCCTTTCTTGGAGAGACACGTGAGCCAGACAACACTTTTCCACCCTTCCCACAAAATGACCCCAAACTCTTGGGAGCTGGGACAAATCCCCAGAGAGGGATACTCGTCCACAGTCCCTGAGGCCACCCCTCCAATCCACGGCTATCTCGGACACAACATCCAGAGACAAAAGCCTGAAGGAACGCCTCCCACTCGCCCTTGTTTCAGAGGCCCAGGAGCTCCCTCTCGGGCTGTACATCCGGCCTGCCATACCCTAGGCGCCACTCATAAGCTGAGTTTGTGTTTTCAGACTTCTGTGCCCTCAGCCTGGACCCACACAACCGCCAGGCTAGGGCCTCTGGAGCCACAGCGAAAGATTTTGCCTGCCCTCTCCAAGGAAATTGTGCCCAATCCATTGACCACAACCCTACAGGTTAGGGAAAAGCTCCAAGGCCCCTGAGGCCATCAATAGTGTAGGCCACCCTGGACTAAGAGGGGCTCTCTGACACCAGCGGAGCAACTATCTCCACTTAGACTCTCAGACAGTGTCCCCAGAGACAGAAGGTTGAAATGGACAGGCCCCCAGGCCCTAATCTGAACCTTAGCTTTGGTTTCCATGTGTCCGTCCTCAGAGGTCTGTTTTCGTAGACCAGCACACGGGGCTTTTCTGAGGCTCCAAACCAAACCTCTCTCGTCTCCACATGGGGAGCTTACTTACTGGGGATGTATCAAACCCTTCAGGTAGGAGAGTTCCGCAGGGCCACTGAACAACCAGCACATTCCAAGGTTTCCATGGACCCAAACGCACATTATGACGCATCCTCAGGAGAGGCCATTTCAACTCAGCCCCCTGGTTAGCGTGCCCCAGAGGCAGCAGATCAAACATATCTTGTGGCTAATGGCCAATGGGAATGCGAGGCATGCTGTACAGGGATCCATCCTTCGAACCGTGCTCTCCAGTCCTTCCGTATGGTATGTCCTGGAGCCATGCAACAGGACTCGAATGTCCCACAGAAGGAAACCTGGTGGTTTGGGGCAAACTCCAAACTCAGCGTGGGAAAACTTCCTTGGCCTCATGAGGCCCCCGCTTCATGAAGTTGCCAACATGGACACATACTCCAGCCTCAGCCAACGTCTGATCCTCAGCCTGACTTCAGATGCAGGAGATTTTGATTCAGCCTCTGCCTAGTGGGCCTGCTCTGCCCTTGGCTCCAATCCTCACTTTAGCTTGTGTTCCTAGACTTCCGTCCTCACACTCCTGGTCCGCAAACCCTCCCTACTGGGAATTCTGGGGCCACAATGAAGCACTCCGCCTGCCTCCCAGGAGAAAAACTTTGTCTATGGTGCTGCCCAGAAACCCCAAATGAGGATCAAACTGCTTGGCCCTCGGCAACACCCCAATTGCATAGGCTACCTTAAACACTGATGCTCTGTCGCAAATAGCCTGAGCCCAGACCTTCCAACAGACACCGACACAGCTGGCTGCACACCCAGCACATTGGACCCGCCACTGCCTTAGGCCACCATCCATTCCCAACCTGGGTTTTCAGTCATCAGAACCTAGACCTTATCTCCAATCCCTGCACAGGGCAGAACCTGATGCACAAGTCAGAACCCCTCCTTCCCCATGGCAAGAAACCTTGCTGCTGGCAGTGAGTCAAACCTTCAGTGTAGGAGAAAACGGCATGGCCCATGAGGCCACGCCCATGTGTGAGGGCCGCCTTGGGCACAAACACACATTGTGACCCTCAGCGTGAGTACCTTATTCAAGTAACGCCTCTCAGTGATTGGACCAAGAGCCCGCATATGTGGCTTGCCATGCCCATAGGCACGCAGGACTAACTAGATGGTGTGTATTCCAGTTGAGGGAACCCACTGCTGTGCTCTAGAGTCCCTCTCCTGGGAGGTCCCCTGTGGCAGAAAACAGTACTCTTCCCTTCCCACAGAATGAACCCAAACACTTGGGAGCTTGGACAATCCCCCGAGAGGAAGGCTCTTCCTCGGCCCCTGAAGCAACCCCTACTTTGAACGGCCACTGTGAACGCAACACCCAGAGACAAAATCCTGAGCGACTGCCTCCCACTTGCCCTCCTTTGATATCCAGAGGATCTCCCCTCTCGGACTGGAGATCAGGCCTGCCATTACCTTGGCCCCTACCTGAGCCAAGTTTGCTTTTTCAGACATCTGTCCCCACAGCCCTGGCAAAAACAGCCTCTAGGCTGGGTCCTCTGGAGCCATACCACAGGACCATGCCTGCTCTCTCCTGGGAAACTCTGTCCATTCCTTTGGCCACACACCTCCAGAATATGAGAAACCTCAAGGCCCCCGAGGACATACCATTACCGGGAGCCTCCCTGCACACACAGGGGCCTTCGGACACAAGCTGAGCTGCTACCTCCATGAAGGCATGCACACAGATGTCAACAGAGATAGAAGGTTGAGCCGGACAGGCCCTTAGGCCCTAATCTCAACTCTTGCTTTGTTTTCCAGGTGTCACTCCTCAGAGGCTTTGGTTCGAAGAACAGGATATGGGGCTTTCCTGAGGCACTGAACAGAACTTCTCTCGTCTCCACATGGGAAGCTTCCTTGTTGGAGCCGTGTCAAACACCTCAGGTTGGAGAATCCTGCAGAGTCCCTGAGCCACCTCCACATTCCAAGGTCTCCCAGGCCAGCAAGCCACAGTAGGACTCATCTTCAGGAGAGTCCATTTCAACTCTCCCCTCTGGGTAGCTCACCCAGGAGCCCGCAGATTGAGCCTGCCTTGTCCTGACTAAACAGTGGGAATATGAGGTGGCGTTCCCAGGCATCCATGCTTAGACACCTGCTCTCGAGTCTTTCCGTATGGGGCCTCCTGGAACCATCCAATAGCACTCGACTTTCGTGCAGAAGGAAACCTTGAGGTTTGGAGTAGTTCACAAATCCCATCGTAGGCAAACCTTCCTGGCCTCATGAGGCCCCCACACCATTCAGGAAGAGGCCATGCTGGACAAAAACTCTAGCCTGAGGCACGTCTCAGAGTTGAAATGACCTCAGTGCAGGAGATCTCGATTCAGCCTCTCAGAGTGGGCCTGCCGTGCCATCGGTCCCAAACCTCAGGCTAGCTTGTGTTTTCAGACTTCTTTCCTCACACTCCTGGCAAACAAGCCCTCCGGACTAGGAACTCCAGAACCACAACCCAGCCCAGGGTCTGCCCAAGGGAAGAAAAACGTTTCCCTGTGGGGCTCTCTCCAGAAAACCCAGATGAGGACCAACGTGCTCGGGCCTCGACCGGTACCCGAACTGGATAGGCTGCTCTGGGCACTCATGCTCTGTCTGACACAGCCTGAAGCCAGACGTCCAGACAGACAAGGAGACAGCTGGCCGCACACCCAGCACTTCGGACACGCCATGGTCTTATGCCGTCACCTCTTCCTAACCTTGGTTTTCAGATATCTGAACCTAGACAGTATATCAATTCTCCACACAGCTGGGTATCGCAAGCACAACACAGAACTCCTCCTTCCCCGTGGCTGTAAAGCTTGCTCTTGGCATGGAGTCACACCTTCAGGGTGGGAGAAATCTTCCTGGTCCCTGATGCCACGCCCAAACTTGAGTGCTGCTTGGGCACAAATTCACACTGTGACCCTCAGCATGAGCCCCATGTCAAAGAAAGGCCTGTCAGGGCCTGGGCCAAGAGCCCGCATATGGGGCTTGCCAAGCCCCTATGCACCCAATCCTCACCAGTGTTTGAGTTTTCCAGTCGCCCCGCCCGTACCTGGGGCTCTGCTCTGGAATCCCTTTCTTGGAGAGACACGTGAGCCAGACAACACTTTTCCACCCTTCCCACAAAATGACCCCAAACTCTTGGGAACTGGGACAAATCCCCAGAGAGGGATACTCGTCCACAGTCCCTGAGGCCACCCCTCCAATCCACGGCTATCTCGGACACAACATCCAGAGACAAAAGCCTGAAGGAACGCCTCCCACTCGCCCTTGTTTCAGAGGCCCAGGAGCTCCCTCTCGGGCTGTACATCCGGCCTGCCATACCCTAGGCGCCACTCATAAGCTGAGTTTGTGTTTTCAGACTTCTGTGCCCTCAGCCTGGACCCACACAACCGCCAGGCTAGGGCCTCTGGAGCCACAGCGAAAGATTGTGCCTGCCCTCTCCAAGGAAATTGTGCCCAATCCATTGACCACAACCCTACAGGTTAGGGAAAAGCTCCAAGGCCCCTGAGGCCATCAATAGTGTAGGCCACCCTGGACTAAGAGGGGCTCTCTGACACCAGCGGAGCAACTATCTCCACTTAGACTCTCAGACAGTGTCCCCAGAGACAGAAGGTTGAAATGGACAGGCCCCCAGGCCCTAATCTGAACCTTAGCTTTGGTTTCCATGTGTCCGTCCTCAGAAGTCTGTTTTCGTAGACCAGCACACGGGGCTTTTCTGAGGCTCCAAACCAAACCTCTCTCGTCTCCACATGGGGAGCTTACTTACTGGGGATGTATCAAACCCTTCAGGTAGGAGAGTTCCGCAGGGCCACTGAACAACCAGCACATTCCAAGGTTTCCATGGACCCAAACGCACATTATGACGCATCCTCAGGAGAGGCCATTTCAACTCAGCCCCCTGGTTAGCGTGCCCCAGAGGCAGCAGATCAAACATATCTTGTGGCTAATGGCCAATGGGAATGCGAGGCATGCTGTACAGGGATCCATCCTTCGAACCGTGCTCTCCAGTCCTTCCGTATGGTATGTCCTGGAGCCATGCAACAGGACTCGAATGTCCCACAGAAGGAAACCTGGTGGTTTGGGGCAACCTCCAAACTCAGCGTGGGAAAACTTCCTTGGCCTCATGAGGCCCCCGCTTCATGAAGGTGCCAACATGGACACATACTCCAGCCTCAGCCAACGTCTGATCCTCAGCCTGACTTCAGATGCAGGAGATTTTGATTCAGCCTCTGCCTAGTGGGCCTGCTCTGCCCTTGGCTCCAATCCTCACTTTAGCTTGTGTTCCTAGACTTCCGTCCTCACACTCCTGGCCCACAAACCCTCCCTACTGGGAATTCTGGGGCCACAATGAAGCACTCCGCCTGCCTCCCAGGAGAAAAACTTTGTCTATGGTGCTGCCCAGAAACCCCAAATGAGGATCAAACTGCTTGGCCCTGGGCAACACCCCAATTGCATAGGCTACCTTAAACACTGATGCTCTGTCGCAAATAGCCTGAGCCCAGACCTTCCAACAGACACCGACACAGCTGGCTGCACACCCAGCACATTGGACCCGCCACTGCCTTAGGCCACCATCCATTCCCAACCTGGGTTTTCAGTCATCAGAACCTAGACCTTATCTCCAATCCCTGCACAGGGGGGAACCTGATGCACAAGTCAGAACCCCTCCTTCCCCATGGCAAGAAACCTTGCTGCTGGCAGTGAGTCAAACCTTCAGTGTAGGAGAAAACGGCATGGCCCATGAGGCCACGCCCATGTGTGAGGGCCGCCTTGGGCACAAACACACATTGTGACCCTCAGCGTGAGTACCTTATTCAAGTAACGCCTCTCAGTGATTGGACCAAGAGCCCGCATATGTGGCTTGCCATGCCCATAGGCACGCAGGACTAACTAGATGGTGTGTATTCCAGTTGAGGGAACCCACTGCTGTGCTCTAGAGTCCCTCTCCTGGGGGGTCCCCTGTGGCAGAAAACAGTACTCTTCCCTTCCCACAGAATGAACCCAAACACTTGGGAGCTTGGACAATCCCCCGAGAGGAAGGCTCTTCCTCGGCCCCTGAAGCAACCCCTACCCTGAACGGCCACTGTGAACGCAACACCCAGAGACAAAAGCCTGAGCGACTGCCTCCCACTTGCCCTCCTTTGATATCCAGAGGATCTCCCCTCTCGGACTGGAGATCAGGCCTGCCATTACCTTGGCCCCTACCTGAGCCAAGTTTGCTTTTTCAGACATCTGTCCCCACAGCCCTGGCAAACACAGCCTCTAGGCTGGGTCCTCTGGAGCCATACCACAGGACCATGCCTGCTCTCTCCTGGGAAACTCTGTCCATTCCTTTGGCCACACACCTCCAGAATATGAGAAACCTCAAGGCCCCCGAGGACATACCATTACCGGGAGCCTCCCTGCACACACAGGGGCCTTCGGACACAAGCTGAGCTGCTACCTCCATGAAGGCATGCACACAGATGTCAACAGAGATAGAAGGTTGAGCCGGACAGGCCCTTAGGCCCTAATCTCAACTCTTGCTTTGTTTTCCAGGTGTCACTCCTCAGAGGCTTTGGTTCGAAGAACAGGATATGGGGCTTTCCTGAGGCACTGAACAGAACTTCTCTCGTCTCCACATGGGAAGCTTCCTTGTTGGAGCCGTGTCAAACACCTCAGGTTGGAGAATCCTGCAGAGTCCCTGAGCCACCTCCACATTCCAAGGTCTCCCAGGCCACCAAGCCACAGTAGGACTCATCTTCAGGAGAGTCCATTTCAACTCTCCCCTCTGGGTAGCTCACCCAGGAGCCCGCAGATTGAGCCTGCCTTGTCCTGACTAAACAGTGGGAATATGAGGTGGCGTTCCCAGGCATCCATGCTTAGACACCTGCTCTCGAGTCTTTCCGTATGGGGCCTCCTGGAACCATCCAATAGCACTCGACTTTCGTGCAGAAGGAAACCTTGAGGTTTGGAGTAGTTCACAAATCCCATCGTAGGCAAACCTTCCTGGCCTCATGAGGCCCCCACACCATTCAGCAAGAGGCCATGCTGGACAAAAACTCTAGCCTGAGGCACGTCTCATAGTTGAAATGACCTCAGTGCAGGAGATCTCGATTCAGCCTCTCAGAGTGGGCCTGCCGTGCCATCGGTCCCAAACCTCAGGCTAGCTTGTGTTTTCAGACTTCCTTCCTCACACTCCTGGCAAACAAGCCCTCCGGACTAGGAACTCCAGAACCACAACCCAGCCCAGGGTCTGCCCAAGGGAAGAAAAACGTTTCCCTGTGGGGCTCTCTCCAGAAAACCCAGATGAGGATCAACCTGCTCGGGCCTCGACCGGTACCCGAACTGGATAGGCTGCTCTGGGCACTCATGCTCTGTCTGACACAGCCTGAAGCCAGACGTCCAGACAGACAAGGAGACAGCTGGCCGCACACCCAGCACTTCGGACACGCCATGGTCTTATGCCGTCACCTCTTCCTAACCTTGGTTTTCAGATATCTGAACCTAGACAGTATATCAATTCTCCACACAGCTGGGTATCGCAAGCACAACACAGAACTCCTCCTTCCCCGTGGCTGTAAAGCTTGCTCTTGGCATGGAGTCACACCTTCAGGGTGGGAGAAATCTTCCTGGTCCCTGATGCCACGCCCAAACTTGAGTGCTGCTTGGGCACAAATTCACACTGTGACCCTCAGCATGAGCCCCATGTCAAAGAAAGGCCTGTCAGGGCCTGGGCCAAGAGCCCGCATATGGGGCTTGCCAAGCCCCTATGCACCCAATCCTCACCAGTGTTTGAGTTTTCCAGTCGCCCCGCCCGTACCTGGGGCTCTGCTCTGGAATCCCTTTCTTGGAGAGACACGTGAGCCAGACAACACTTTTCCACCCTTCCCACAAAATGACCCCAAACTCTTGGGAACTGGGACAAATCCCCAGAGAGGGATACTCGTCCACAGTCCCTGAGGCCACCCCTCCAATCCACGGCTATCTCGGACACAACATCCAGAGACAAAAGCCTGAAGGAACGCCTCCCACTCGCCCTTGTTTCAGAGGCCCAGGAGCTCCCTCTCGGGCTGTACATCCGGCCTGCCATACCCTAGGCGCCACTCATAAGCTGAGTTTGTGTTTTCAGACTTCTGTGCCCTCAGCCTGGACCCACACAACCGCCAGGCTAGGGCCTCTGGAGCCACAGCGAAAGATTGTGCCTGCCCTCTCCAAGGAAATTGTGCCCAATCCATTGACCACAACCCTACAGGTTAGGGAAAAGCTCCAAGGCCCCTGAGGCCATCAATAGTGTAGGCCACCCTGGACTAAGAGGGGCTCTCTGACACCAGCGGAGCAACTATCTCCACTTAGACTCTCAGACAGTGTCCCCAGAGACAGAAGGTTGAAATGGACAGGCCCCCAGGCCCTAATCTGAACCTTAGCTTTGGTTTCCATGTGTCCGTCCTCAGAAGTCTGTTTTCGTAGACCAGCACACGGGGCTTTTCTGAGGCTCCAAACCAAACCTCTCTCGTCTCCACATGGGGAGCTTACTTACTGGGGATGTATCAAACCCTTCAGGTAGGAGAGTTCCGCAGGGCCACTGAACACCAGCACATTCCAAGGTTTCCATGGATCCAAACGCACATTATGACGCATCCTCAGGAGAGGCCATTTCAACTCAGCCCCCTGGTTAGCGTGCCCCAGAGGCAGCAGATCAAACATATCTTGTGGCTAATGGCCAATGGGAATGCGAGGCATGCTGTACAGGGATCCATCCTTCGAACCGTGCTCTCCAGTCCTTCCGTATGGTATGTCCTGGAGCCATGCAACAGGACTCGAATGTCCCACAGAAGGAAACCTGGTGGTTTGGGGCAACCTCCAAACTCAGCGTGGGAAAACTTCCTTGGCCTCATGAGGCCCCCGCTTCATGAAGGTGCCAACATGGACACATACGCCAGCCTCAGCCAACGTCTGATCCTCAGCCTGACTTCAGATGCAGGAGATTTTGATTCAGCCTCTGCCTAGTGGGCCTGCTCTGCCCTTGGCTCCAATCCTCACTTTAGCTTGTGTTCCTAGACTTCCGTCCTCACACTCCTGGTCCGCAAACCCTCCCTACTGGGAATTCTGGGGCCACAATGAAGCACTCCGCCTGCCTCCCAGGAGAAAAACTTTGTCTATGGTGCTGCCCAGAAACCCCAAATGAGGATCAAACTGCTTGGCCCTCGGCAACACCCCAATTGCATAGGCTACCTTAAACACTGATGCTCTGTCGCAAATAGCCTGAGCCCAGACCTTCCAACAGACACCGACACAGCTGGCTGCACACCCAGCACATTGGACCCGCCACTGCCTTAGGCCACCATCCATTCCCAACCTGGGTTTTCAGTCATCAGAACCTAGACCTTATCTCCAATCCCTGCACAGGGGGGAACCTGATGCACAAGTCAGAACCCCTCCTTCCCCATGGCAAGAAACCTTGCTGCTGGCAGTGAGTCAAACCTTCAGTGTAGGAGAAAACGGCATGGCCCATGAGGCCACGCCCATGTGTGAGGGCCGCCTTGGGCACAAACACACATTGTGACCCTCAGCGTGAGTACCTTATTCAAGTAACGCCTCTCAGTGATTGGACCAAGAGCCCGCATATGTGGCTTGCCATGCCCATAGGCACGCAGGACTAACTAGATGGTGTGTATTCCAGTTGAGGGAACCCACTGCTGTGCTCTAGAGTCCCTCTCCTGGGGGGTCCCCTGTGGCAGAAAACAGTACTCTTCCCTTCCCACAGAATGAACCCAAACACTTGGGAGCTTGGACAATCCCCCGAGAGGAAGGCTCTTCCTCGGCCCCTGAAGCAACCCCTACCCTGAACGGCCACTGTGAACGCAACACCCAGAGACAAAAGCCTGAGCGACTGCCTCCCACTTGCCCTCCTTTGATATCCAGAGGATCTCCCCTCTCGGACTGGAGATCAGGCCTGCCATTACCTTGGCCCCTACCTGAGCCAAGTTTGCTTTTTCAGACATCTGTCCCCACAGCCCTGGCAAACACAGCCTCTAGGCTGGGTCCTCTGGAGCCATACCACAGGACCATGCCTGCTCTCTCCTGGGAAACTCTGTCCATTCCTTTGGCCACACACCTCCAGAATATGAGAAACCTCAAGGCCCCCGAGGACATACCATTACCTGGAGCCTCCCTGCACACACAGGGGGCTTCGGACACAAGCTGAGCTGCTACCTCCATGAAGGCATGCACACAGATGTCAACAGAGATAGAAGGTTGAGCCGGACAGGCCCTTAGGCCCTAATCTCAACTCTTGCTTTGTTTTCCAGGTGTCACTCCTCAGAGGCTTTGGTTCGAAGAACAGGATATGGGGCTTTCCTGAGGCACTGAACAGAACTTCTCTCGTCTCCACATGGGAAGCTTCCTTGTTGGAGCCGTGTCAAACACCTCAGGTTGGAGAATCCTGCAGAGTCCCTGAGCCACCTCCACATTCCAAGGTCTCCCAGGCCACCAAGCCACAGTAGGACTCATCTTCAGGAGAGTCCATTTCAACTCTCCCCTCTGGGTAGCTCACCCAGGAGCCCGCAGATTGAGCCTGCCTTGTCCTGACTAAAGAGTGGGAATATGAGGTGGCGTTCCCAGGCATCCATGCTTAGACACCTGCTCTCGAGTCTTTCCGTATGGGGCCTCCTGGAACCATCCAATAGCACTCGACTTTCGTGCAGAAGGAAACCTTGAGGTTTGGAGTAGTTCACAAATCCCATCGTAGGCAAACCTTCCTGGCCTCATGAGGCCCCCACACCATTCAGCAAGAGGCCATGCTGGACAAAAACTCTAGCCTGAGGCACGTCTCATAGTTGAAATGACCTCAGTGCAGGAGATCTCGATTCAGCCTCTCAGAGTGGGCCTGCCGTGCCATCAGTCCCAAACCTAAGGCTAGCTTCTGTTTTCAGACTTCCTTCCTCACACTCCTGGCAAACAAGCCCTCCGGACTAGGAACTCCAGAACCACAACCCAGCCCAGGGTCTGCCCAAGGGAAGAAAAACGTTTCCCTGTGGGGCTCTCTCCAGAAAACCCAGATGAGGATCAACCTGCTCGGGCCTCGACCGGTACCCGAACTGGATAGGCTGCTCTGGGCACTCATGCTCTGTCTGACACAGCCTGAAGCCAGACGCCCAGACAGACAAGGAGACATCTGGCCGCACACCCAGCACTTCGGACACGCCATGGTCTTATGCCGTCACCTCTTCCTAACCTTGGTTTTCAGATATCTGAACCTAGACATTATATCAATTCTCCACACAGCTGGGTATCGCAAGCACAACACAGAACTCCTCCTTCCCCGTGGCTGTAAAGCTTGCTCTTGGCATGGAGTCACACCTTCAGGGTGGGAGAAACCTTCCTGGTCCCTGATGCCACGCCCAAACTTGAGTGCTGCTTGGGCACAAATTCACACTCTGACCCTCAGCATGAGCCCCATGTCAAAGAAAGGCCTGTCAGGGCCTGGGCCAGGAGCCCGCATATGGGGCTTGCCAAGCCCCTATGCACCCAATCCTCACCAGTGTTTGAGTTTTCCAGTCGCCCCGCCCGTACCTGGGGCTCTGCTCTGGAATCCCTTTCTTGGAGAGACACGTGAGCCAGACAACACTTTTCCACCCTTCCCACAAAATGACCCCAAACTCTTGGGAGCTGGGACAAATCCCCAGAGAGGGATACTCGTCCACAGTCCCTGAGGCCACCCCTCCAATCCACGGCTATCTCGGACACAACATCCAGAGACAAAAGCCTGAAGGAACGCCTCCCACTCGCCCTTGTTTCAGAGGCCCAGGAGCTCCCTCTCGGGCTGTACATCCGGCCTGCCATACCCTAGGCGCCACTCATAAGCTGAGTTTGTGTTTTCAGACTTCTGTGCCCTCAGCCTGGACCCACACAACCGCCAGGCTAGGGCCTCTGGAGCCACAGCGAAAGATTTTGCCTGCCCTCTCCAAGGAAATTGTGCCCAATCCATTGACCACAACCCTACAGGTTAGGGAAAAGCTCCAAGGCCCCTGAGGCCATCAATAGTGTAGGCCACCCTGGACTAAGAGGGGCTCTCTGACACCAGCGGAGCAACTATCTCCACTTAGACTCTCAGACAGTGTCCCCAGAGACAGAAGGTTGAAATGGACAGGCCCCCAGGCCCTAATCTGAACCTTAGCTTTGGTTTCCATGTGTCCGTCCTCAGAGGTCTGTTTTCGTAGACCAGCACACGGGGCTTTTCTGAGGCTCCAAACCAAACCTCTCTCGTCTCCACATGGGGAGCTTACTTACTGGGGATGTATCAAACCCTTCAGGTAGGAGAGTTCCGCAGGGCCACTGAACAACCAGCACATTCCAAGGTTTCCATGGACCCAAACGCACATTATGACGCATCCTCAGGAGAGGCCATTTCAACTCAGCCCCCTGGTTAGCGTGCCCCAGAGGCAGCAGATCAAACATATCTTGTGGCTAATGGCCAATGGGAATGCGAGGCATGCTGTACAGGGATCCATCCTTCGAACCGTGCTCTCCAGTCCTTCCGTATGGTATGTCCTGGAGCCATGCAACAGGACTCGAATGTCCCACAGAAGGAAACCTGGTGGTTTGGGGCAACCTCCAAACTCAGCGTGGGAAAACTTCCTTGGCCTCATGAGGCCCCCGCTTCATGAAGTTGCCAACATGGACACATACTCCAGCCTCAGCCAACGTCTGATCCTCAGCCTGACTTCAGATGCAGGAGATTTTGATTCAGCCTCTGCCTAGTGGGCCTGCTCTGCCCTTGGCTCCAATCCTCACTTTAGCTTGTGTTCCTAGACTTCCGTCCTCACACTCCTGGTCCGCAAACCCTCCCTACTGGGAATTCTGGGGCCACAATGAAGCACTCCGCCTGCCTCCCAGGAGAAAAACTTTGTCTATGGTGCTGCCCAGAAACCCCAAATGAGGATCAAACTGCTTGGCCCTCGGCAACACCCCAATTGCATAGGCTACCTTAAACACTGATGCTCTGTCGCAAATAGCCTGAGCCCAGACCTTCCAACAGACACCGACACAGCTGGCTGCACACCCAGCACATTGGACCCGCCACTGCCTTAGGCCACCATCCATTCCCAACCTGGGTTTTCAGTCATCAGAACCTAGACCTTATCTCCAATCCCTGCACAGGGCAGAACCTGATGCACAAGTCAGAACCCCTCCTTCCCCATGGCAAGAAACCTTGCTGCTGGCAGTGAGTCAAACCTTCAGTGTAGGAGAAAACGGCATGGCCCATGAGGCCACGCCCATGTGTGAGGGCCGCCTTGGGCACAAACACACATTGTGACCCTCAGCGTGAGTACCTTATTCAAGTAACGCCTCTCAGTGATTGGACCAAGAGCCCGCATATGTGGCTTGCCATGCCCATAGGCACGCAGGACTAACTAGATGGTGTGTATTCCAGTTGAGGGAACCCACTGCTGTGCTCTAGAGTCCCTCTCCTGGGGGGTCCCCTGTGGCAGAAAACAGTACTCTTCCCTTCCCACAGAATGAACCCAAACACTTGGGAGCTTGGACAATCCCCCGAGAGGAAGGCTCTTCCTCGGCCCCTGAAGCAACCCCTACTTTGAACGGCCACTGTGAACGCAACACCCAGAGACAAAAGCCTGAGCGACTGCCTCCCACTTGCCCTCCTTTGATATCCAGAGGATCTCCCCTCTCGGACTGGAGATCAGGCCTGCCATTACCTTGGCCCCTACCTGAGCCAAGTTTGCTTTTTCAGACATCTGTCCCCACAGCCCTGGCAAAAACAGCCTCTAGGCTGGGTCCTCTGGAGCCATACCACAGGACCATGCCTGCTCTCTCCTGGGAAACTCTGTCCATTCCTTTGGCCACACACCTCCAGAATATGAGAAACCTCAAGGCCCCCGAGGACATACCATTACCGGGAGCCTCCCTGCACACACAGGGGCCTTCGGACACAAGCTGAGCTGCTACCTCCATGAAGGCATGCACACAGATGTCAACAGAGATAGAAGGTTGAGCCGGACAGGCCCTTAGGCCCTAATCTCAACTCTTGCTTTGTTTTCCAGGTGTCACTCCTCAGAGGCTTTGGTTCGAAGAACAGGATATGGGGCTTTCCTGAGGCACTGAACAGAACTTCTCTCGTCTCCACATGGGAAGCTTCCTTGTTGGAGCCGTGTCAAACACCTCAGGTTGGAGAATCCTGCAGAGTCCCTGAGCCACCTCCACATTCCAAGGTCTCCCAGGCCAGCAAGCCACAGTAGGACTCATCTTCAGGAGAGTCCATTTCAACTCTCCCCTCTGGGTAGCTCACCCAGGAGCCCGCAGATTGAGCCTGCCTTGTCCTGACTAAACAGTGGGAATATGAGGTGGCGTTCCCAGGCATCCATGCTTAGACACCTGCTCTCGAGTCTTTCCGTATGGGGCCTCCTGGAACCATCCAATAGCACTCGACTTTCGTGCAGAAGGAAACCTTGAGGTTTGGAGTAGTTCACAAATCCCATCGTAGGCAAACCTTCCTGGCCTCATGAGGCCCCCACACCATTCAGGAAGAGGCCATGCTGGACAAAAACTCTAGCCTGAGGCACGTCTCAGAGTTGAAATGACCTCAGTGCAGGAGATCTCGATTCAGCCTCTCAGAGTGGGCCTGCCGTGCCATCGGTCCCAAACCTCAGGCTAGCTTGTGTTTTCAGACTTCTTTCCTCACACTCCTGGCAAACAAGCCCTCCGGACTAGGAACTCCAGAACCACAACCCAGCCCAGGGTCTGCCCAAGGGAAGAAAAACGTTTCCCTGTGGGGCTCTCTCCAGAAAACCCAGATGAGGATCAACCTGCTCGGGCCTCGACCGGTACCCGAACTGGATAGGCTGCTCTGGGCACTCATGCTCTGTCTGACACAGCCTGAAGCCAGACGTCCAGACAGACAAGGAGACAGCTGGCCGCACACCCAGCACTTCGGACACGCCATGGTCTTATGCCGTCACCTCTTCCTAACCTTGGTTTTCAGATATCTGAACCTAGACAGTATATCAATTCTCCACACAGCTGGGTATCGCAAGCACAACACAGAACTCCTCCTTCCCCGTGGCTGTAAAGCTTGCTCTTGGCATGGAGTCACACCTTCAGGGTGGGAGAAATCTTCCTGGTCCCTGATGCCACGCCCAAACTTGAGTGCTGCTTGGGCACAAATTCACACTGTGACCCTCAGCATGAGCCCCATGTCAAAGAAAGGCCTGTCAGGGCCTGGGCCAAGAGCCCGCATATGGGGCTTGCCAAGCCCCTATGCACCCAATCCTCACCAGTGTTTGAGTTTTCCAGTCGCCCCGCCCGTACCTGGGGCTCTGCTCTGGAATCCCTTTCTTGGAGAGACACGTGAGCCAGACAACACTTTTCCACCCTTCCCACAAAATGACCCCAAACTCTTGGGAACTGGGACAAATCCCCAGAGAGGGATACTCGTCCACAGTCCCTGAGGCCACCCCTCCAATCCACGGCTATCTCGGACACAACATCCAGAGACAAAAGCCTGAAGGAACGCCTCCCACTCGCCCTTGTTTCAGAGGCCCAGGAGCTCCCTCTCGGGCTGTACATCCGGCCTGCCATACCCTAGGCGCCACTCATAAGCTGAGTTTGTGTTTTCAGACTTCTGTGCCCTCAGCCTGGACCCACACAACCGCCAGGCTAGGGCCTCTGGAGCCACAGCGAAAGATTGTGCCTGCCCTCTCCAAGGAAATTGTGCCCAATCCATTGACCACAACCCTACAGGTTAGGGAAAAGCTCCAAGGCCCCTGAGGCCATCAATAGTGTAGGCCACCCTGGACTAAGAGGGGCTCTCTGACACCAGCGGAGCAACTATCTCCACTTAGACTCTCAGACAGTGTCCCCAGAGACAGAAGGTTGAAATGGACAGGCCCCCAGGCCCTAATCTGAACCTTAGCTTTGGTTTCCATGTGTCCGTCCTCAGAAGTCTGTTTTCGTAGACCAGCACACGGGGCTTTTCTGAGGCTCCAAACCAAACCTCTCTCGTCTCCACATGGGGAGCTTACTTACTGGGGATGTATCAAACCCTTCAGGTAGGAGAGTTCCGCAGGGCCACTGAACAACCAGCACATTCCAAGGTTTCCATGGACCCAAACGCACATTATGACGCATCCTCAGGAGAGGCCATTTCAACTCAGCCCCCTGGTTAGCGTGCCCCAGAGGCAGCAGATCAAACATATCTTGTGGCTAATGGCCAATGGGAATGCGAGGCATGCTGTACAGGGATCCATCCTTCGAACCGTGCTCTCCAGTCCTTCCGTATGGTATGTCCTGGAGCCATGCAACAGGACTCGAATGTCCCACAGAAGGAAACCTGGTGGTTTGGGGCAACCTCCAAACTCAGCGTGGGAAAACTTCCTTGGCCTCATGAGGCCCCCGCTTCATGAAGGTGCCAACATGGACACATACTCCAGCCTCAGCCAACGTCTGATCCTCAGCCTGACTTCAGATGCAGGAGATTTTGATTCAGCCTCTGCCTAGTGGGCCTGCTCTGCCCTTGGCTCCAATCCTCACTTTAGCTTGTGTTCCTAGACTTCCGTCCTCACACTCCTGGCCCACAAACCCTCCCTACTGGGAATTCTGGGGCCACAATGAAGCACTCCGCCTGCCTCCCAGGAGAAAAACTTTGTCTATGGTGCTGCCCAGAAACCCCAAATGAGGATCAAACTGCTTGGCCCTGGGCAACACCCCAATTGCATAGGCTACCTTAAACACTGATGCTCTGTCGCAAATAGCCTGAGCCCAGACCTTCCAACAGACACCGACACAGCTGGCTGCACACCCAGCACATTGGACCCGCCACTGCCTTAGGCCACCATCCATTCCCAACCTGGGTTTTCAGTCATCAGAACCTAGACCTTATCTCCAATCCCTGCACAGGGGGGAACCTGATGCACAAGTCAGAACCCCTCCTTCCCCATGGCAAGAAACCTTGCTGCTGGCAGTGAGTCAAACCTTCAGTGTAGGAGAAAACGGCATGGCCCATGAGGCCACGCCCATGTGTGAGGGCCGCCTTGGGCACAAACACACATTGTGACCCTCAGCGTGAGTACCTTATTCAAGTAACGCCTCTCAGTGATTGGACCAAGAGCCCGCATATGTGGCTTGCCATGCCCATAGGCACGCAGGACTAACTAGATGGTGTGTATTCCAGTTGAGGGAACCCACTGCTGTGCTCTAGAGTCCCTCTCCTGGGGGGTCCCCTGTGGCAGAAAACAGTACTCTTCCCTTCCCACAGAATGAACCCAAACACTTGGGAGCTTGGACAATCCCCCGAGAGGAAGGCTCTTCCTCGGCCCCTGAAGCAACCCCTACCCTGAACGGCCACTGTGAACGCAACACCCAGAGACAAAAGCCTGAGCGACTGCCTCCCACTTGCCCTCCTTTGATATCCAGAGGATCTCCCCTCTCGGACTGGAGATCAGGCCTGCCATTACCTTGGCCCCTACCTGAGCCAAGTTTGCTTTTTCAGACATCTGTCCCCACAGCCCTGGCAAACACAGCCTCTAGGCTGGGTCCTCTGGAGCCATACCACAGGACCATGCCTGCTCTCTCCTGGGAAACTCTGTCCATTCCTTTGGCCACACACCTCCAGAATATGAGAAACCTCAAGGCCCCCGAGGACATACCATTACCGGGAGCCTCCCTGCACACACAGGGGCCTTCGGACACAAGCTGAGCTGCTACCTCCATGAAGGCATGCACACAGATGTCAACAGAGATAGAAGGTTGAGCCGGACAGGCCCTTAGGCCCTAATCTCAACTCTTGCTTTGTTTTCCAGGTGTCACTCCTCAGAGGCTTTGGTTCGAAGAACAGGATATGGGGCTTTCCTGAGGCACTGAACAGAACTTCTCTCGTCTCCACATGGGAAGCTTCCTTGTTGGAGCCGTGTCAAACACCTCAGGTTGGAGAATCCTGCAGAGTCCCTGAGCCACCTCCACATTCCAAGGTCTCCCAGGCCACCAAGCCACAGTAGGACTCATCTTCAGGAGAGTCCATTTCAACTCTCCCCTCTGGGTAGCTCACCCAGGAGCCCGCAGATTGAGCCTGCCTTGTCCTGACTAAACAGTGGGAATATGAGGTGGCGTTCCCAGGCATCCATGCTTAGACACCTGCTCTCGAGTCTTTCCGTATGGGGCCTCCTGGAACCATCCAATAGCACTCGACTTTCGTGCAGAAGGAAACCTTGAGGTTTGGAGTAGTTCACAAATCCCATCGTAGGCAAACCTTCCTGGCCTCATGAGGCCCCCACACCATTCAGCAAGAGGCCATGCTGGACAAAAACTCTAGCCTGAGGCACGTCTCATAGTTGAAATGACCTCAGTGCAGGAGATCTCGATTCAGCCTCTCAGAGTGGGCCTGCCGTGCCATCGGTCCCAAACCTCAGGCTAGCTTGTGTTTTCAGACTTCCTTCCTCACACTCCTGGCAAACAAGCCCTCCGGACTAGGAACTCCAGAACCACAACCCAGCCCAGGGTCTGCCCAAGGGAAGAAAAACGTTTCCCTGTGGGGCTCTCTCCAGAAAACCCAGATGAGGATCAACCTGCTCGGGCCTCGACCGGTACCCGAACTGGATAGGCTGCTCTGGGCACTCATGCTCTGTCTGACACAGCCTGAAGCCAGACGTCCAGACAGACAAGGAGACAGCTGGCCGCACACCCAGCACTTCGGACACGCCATGGTCTTATGCCGTCACCTCTTCCTAACCTTGGTTTTCAGATATCTGAACCTAGACAGTATATCAATTCTCCACACAGCTGGGTATCGCAAGCACAACACAGAACTCCTCCTTCCCCGTGGCTGTAAAGCTTGCTCTTGGCATGGAGTCACACCTTCAGGGTGGGAGAAATCTTCCTGGTCCCTGATGCCACGCCCAAACTTGAGTGCTGCTTGGGCACAAATTCACACTGTGACCCTCAGCATGAGCCCCATGTCAAAGAAAGGCCTGTCAGGGCCTGGGCCAAGAGCCCGCATATGGGGCTTGCCAAGCCCCTATGCACCCAATCCTCACCAGTGTTTGAGTTTTCCAGTCGCCCCGCCCGTACCTGGGGCTCTGCTCTGGAATCCCTTTCTTGGAGAGACACGTGAGCCAGACAACACTTTTCCACCCTTCCCACAAAATGACCCCAAACTCTTGGGAACTGGGACAAATCCCCAGAGAGGGATACTCGTCCACAGTCCCTGAGGCCACCCCTCCAATCCACGGCTATCTCGGACACAACATCCAGAGACAAAAGCCTGAAGGAACGCCTCCCACTCGCCCTTGTTTCAGAGGCCCAGGAGCTCCCTCTCGGGCTGTACATCCGGCCTGCCATACCCTAGGCGCCACTCATAAGCTGAGTTTGTGTTTTCAGACTTCTGTGCCCTCAGCCTGGACCCACACAACCGCCAGGCTAGGGCCTCTGGAGCCACAGCGAAAGATTGTGCCTGCCCTCTCCAAGGAAATTGTGCCCAATCCATTGACCACAACCCTACAGGTTAGGGAAAAGCTCCAAGGCCCCTGAGGCCATCAATAGTGTAGGCCACCCTGGACTAAGAGGGGCTCTCTGACACCAGCGGAGCAACTATCTCCACTTAGACTCTCAGACAGTGTCCCCAGAGACAGAAGGTTGAAATGGACAGGCCCCCAGGCCCTAATCTGAACCTTAGCTTTGGTTTCCATGTGTCCGTCCTCAGAAGTCTGTTTTCGTAGACCAGCACACGGGGCTTTTCTGAGGCTCCAAACCAAACCTCTCTCGTCTCCACATGGGGAGCTTACTTACTGGGGATGTATCAAACCCTTCAGGTAGGAGAGTTCCGCAGGGCCACTGAACACCAGCACATTCCAAGGTTTCCATGGATCCAAACGCACATTATGACGCATCCTCAGGAGAGGCCATTTCAACTCAGCCCCCTGGTTAGCGTGCCCCAGAGGCAGCAGATCAAACATATCTTGTGGCTAATGGCCAATGGGAATGCGAGGCATGCTGTACAGGGATCCATCCTTCGAACCGTGCTCTCCAGTCCTTCCGTATGGTATGTCCTGGAGCCATGCAACAGGACTCGAATGTCCCACAGAAGGAAACCTGGTGGTTTGGGGCAACCTCCAAACTCAGCGTGGGAAAACTTCCTTGGCCTCATGAGGCCCCCGCTTCATGAAGGTGCCAACATGGACACATACGCCAGCCTCAGCCAACGTCTGATCCTCAGCCTGACTTCAGATGCAGGAGATTTTGATTCAGCCTCTGCCTAGTGGGCCTGCTCTGCCCTTGGCTCCAATCCTCACTTTAGCTTGTGTTCCTAGACTTCCGTCCTCACACTCCTGGTCCGCAAACCCTCCCTACTGGGAATTCTGGGGCCACAATGAAGCACTCCGCCTGCCTCCCAGGAGAAAAACTTTGTCTATGGTGCTGCCCAGAAACCCCAAATGAGGATCAAACTGCTTGGCCCTCGGCAACACCCCAATTGCATAGGCTACCTTAAACACTGATGCTCTGTCGCAAATAGCCTGAGCCCAGACCTTCCAACAGACACCGACACAGCTGGCTGCACACCCAGCACATTGGACCCGCCACTGCCTTAGGCCACCATCCATTCCCAACCTGGGTTTTCAGTCATCAGAACCTAGACCTTATCTCCAATCCCTGCACAGGGGGGAACCTGATGCACAAGTCAGAACCCCTCCTTCCCCATGGCAAGAAACCTTGCTGCTGGCAGTGAGTCAAACCTTCAGTGTAGGAGAAAACGGCATGGCCCATGAGGCCACGCCCATGTGTGAGGGCCGCCTTGGGCACAAACACACATTGTGACCCTCAGCGTGAGTACCTTATTCAAGTAACGCCTCTCAGTGATTGGACCAAGAGCCCGCATATGTGGCTTGCCATGCCCATAGGCACGCAGGACTAACTAGATGGTGTGTATTCCAGTTGAGGGAACCCACTGCTGTGCTCTAGAGTCCCTCTCCTGGGGGGTCCCCTGTGGCAGAAAACAGTACTCTTCCCTTCCCACAGAATGAACCCAAACACTTGGGAGCTTGGACAATCCCCCGAGAGGAAGGCTCTTCCTCGGCCCCTGAAGCAACCCCTACCCTGAACGGCCACTGTGAACGCAACACCCAGAGACAAAAGCCTGAGCGACTGCCTCCCACTTGCCCTCCTTTGATATCCAGAGGATCTCCCCTCTCGGACTGGAGATCAGGCCTGCCATTACCTTGGCCCCTACCTGAGCCAAGTTTGCTTTTTCAGACATCTGTCCCCACAGCCCTGGCAAACACAGCCTCTAGGCTGGGTCCTCTGGAGCCATACCACAGGACCATGCCTGCTCTCTCCTGGGAAACTCTGTCCATTCCTTTGGCCACACACCTCCAGAATATGAGAAACCTCAAGGCCCCCGAGGACATACCATTACCTGGAGCCTCCCTGCACACACAGGGGGCTTCGGACACAAGCTGAGCTGCTACCTCCATGAAGGCATGCACACAGATGTCAACAGAGATAGAAGGTTGAGCCGGACAGGCCCTTAGGCCCTAATCTCAACTCTTGCTTTGTTTTCCAGGTGTCACTCCTCAGAGGCTTTGGTTCGAAGAACAGGATATGGGGCTTTCCTGAGGCACTGAACAGAACTTCTCTCGTCTCCACATGGGAAGCTTCCTTGTTGGAGCCGTGTCAAACACCTCAGGTTGGAGAATCCTGCAGAGTCCCTGAGCCACCTCCACATTCCAAGGTCTCCCAGGCCAGCAAGCCACAGTAGGACTCATCTTCAGGAGAGTCCATTTCAACTCTCCCCTCTGGGTAGCTCACCCAGGAGCCCGCAGATTGAGCCTGCCTTGTCCTGACTAAAGAGTGGGAATATGAGGTGGCGTTCCCAGGCATCCATGCTTAGACACCTGCTCTCGAGTCTTTCCGTATGGGGCCTCCTGGAACCATCCAATAGCACTCGACTTTCGTGCAGAAGGAAACCTTGAGGTTTGGAGTAGTTCACAAATCCCATCGTAGGCAAACCTTCCTGGCCTCATGAGGCCCCCACACCATTCAGCAAGAGGCCATGCTGGACAAAAACTCTAGCCTGAGGCACGTCTCATAGTTGAAATGACCTCAGTGCAGGAGATCTCGATTCAGCCTCTCAGAGTGGGCCTGCCGTGCCATCAGTCCCAAACCTAAGGCTAGCTTCTGTTTTCAGACTTCCTTCCTCACACTCCTGGCAAACAAGCCCTCCGGACTAGGAACTCCAGAACCACAACCCAGCCCAGGGTCTGCCCAAGGGAAGAAAAACGTTTCCCTGTGGGGCTCTCTCCAGAAAACCCAGATGAGGATCAACCTGCTCGGGCCTCGACCGGTACCCGAACTGGATAGGCTGCTCTGGGCACTCATGCTCTGTCTGACACAGCCTGAAGCCAGACGCCCAGACAGACAAGGAGACATCTGGCCGCACACCCAGCACTTCGGACACGCCATGGTCTTATGCCGTCACCTCTTCCTAACCTTGGTTTTCAGATATCTGAACCTAGACATTATATCAATTCTCCACACAGCTGGGTATCGCAAGCACAACACAGAACTCCTCCTTCCCCGTGGCTGTAAAGCTTGCTCTTGGCATGGAGTCACACCTTCAGGGTGGGAGAAACCTTCCTGGTCCCTGATGCCACGCCCAAACTTGAGTGCTGCTTGGGCACAAATTCACACTCTGACCCTCAGCATGAGCCCCATGTCAAAGAAAGGCCTGTCAGGGCCTGGGCCAAGAGCCCGCATATGGGGCTTGCCAAGCCCCTATGCACCCAATCCTCACCAGTGTTTGAGTTTTCCAGTCGCCCCGACTGTACCTGGGGCTCTGCTCTGGAATCCCTTTCTTGGAGAGACACGTGAGCCAGACAACACTTTTCCACCCTTCCCACAAAATGACCCCAAACTCTTGGGAGCTGGGACAAATCCCCAGAGAGGGATACTCGTCCACAGTCCCTGAGGCCACCCCTCCAATCCACGGCTATCTCGGACACAACATCCAGAGACAAAAGCCTGAAGGAACGCCTCCCACTCGCCCTTGTTTCAGAGGCCCAGGAGCTCCCTCTCGGGCTGTACATCCGGCCTGCCATACCCTAGGCGCCACTCATAAGCTGAGTTTGTGTTTTCAGACTTCTGTGCCCTCAGCCTGGACCCACACAACCGCCAGGCTAGGGCCTCTGGAGCCACAGCGAAAGATTGTGCCTGCCCTCTCCAAGGAAATTGTGCCCAATCCATTGACCACAACCCTACAGGTTAGGGAAAAGCTCCAAGGCCCCTGAGGCCATCAATAGTGTAGGCCACCCTGGACTAAGAGGGGCTCTCTGACACCAGCGGAGCAACTATCTCCACTTAGACTCTCAGACAGTGTCCCCAGAGACAGAAGGTTGAAATGGACAGGCCCCCAGGCCCTAATCTGAACCTTAGCTTTGGTTTCCATGTGTCCGTCCTCAGAGGTCTGTTTTCGTAGACCAGCACACGGGGCTTTTCTTAGGCTCCAAACCAAACCTCTCTCGTCTCCACATGGGGAGCTTACTTACTGGGGATGTATCAAACCCTTCAGGTAGGAGAGTTCCGCAGGGCCACTGAACAACCAGCACATTCCAAGGTTTCCATGGACCCAAACGCACATTATGACGCATCCTCAGGAGAGGCCATTTCAACTCAGCCCCCTGGTTAGCGTGCCCCAGAGGCAGCAGATCAAACATATCTTGTGGCTAATGGCCAATGGGAATGAGAGGCATGCTGTACAGGGATCCATCCTTCGAACCGTGCTCTCCAGTCCTTCCGTATGGTATGTCCTGGAGCCATGCAACAGGACTCGAATGTCCCACAGAAGGAAACCTGGTGGTTTGGGGCAACCTCCAAACTCAGCGTGGGTAAACTTCCTTGGCCTCATGAGGCCCCCGCTTCATGAAGGTGCCAACATGGACACATACGCCAGCCTCAGCCAACATCTGATCCTCAGCCTGACTTCAGATGCAGGAGATTTTGATTCAGCCTCTGCCTAGTGGGCCTGCTCTGCCCTTGGCTCCAATCCTCACTTTAGCTTGTGTTCCTAGACTTCCGTCCTCACACTCCTGGCCCGTAAACCCTCCCTACTAGGAATTCTGGGGCCACAATGAAGCACTCCGCCTGCCTCCCAGGAGAAAAACTTTGTCTATGGTGCTGCCCAGAAACCCAAATGAGGATCAAACTGCTTGGCCCTCGGCAACACCCCAATTGCATAGGCTACCTTAAACACTGATGCTCTGTCGCAAATAGCCTGAGCCCAGACCTTCCAACAGACACCGACACAGCTGGCTGCACACCCAGCACATTGGACCCGCCACTGACTTAGGCCACCATCCATTCCCAACCTGGGTTTTCAGTCATCAGAACCTAGACCTTATCTCCAATCCCTGCACAGGGGGGAACCTGATGCACAAGTCATAACCCCTCCTTCCCCATGGCAAGAAAGCTTGCTGCTGGCAGTGAGTCAAACCTTCAGTGTAGGAGAAAACGGCATGGCCCATGAGGCCACGCCCATGTGTGAGGGCCGCCTTGGGCACAAACACACATTGTGACCCTCAGCGTGAGTACCTTATTCAAGTAACGCCTCTCAGTGATTGGACCAAGAGCCCGCATATGTGGCTTGCCATGCCCATAGGCACGCAGGACTAACTAGATGGTGTGTATTCCAGTTGAGGGAACCCACTGCTGTGCTCTAGAGTCCCTCTCCTGGGGGGTCCCCTGTGGCAGAAAACAGTACTCTTCCCTTCCCACAGAATGAACCCAAACACTTGGGAGCTTGGACAATCCCCCGCGAGGAAGGCTCTTCCTCGGCCCCTGAAGCAACCCCTACCCTGAACGGCCACTGTGAACGCAACACCCAGAGACAAAAGCCTGAGCGACTGCCTCCCACTTGCCCTCCTTTGATATCCAGAGGATCTCCCCTCTCGGACTGGAGATCAGGCCTGCCATTACCTTGGCCCCTACCTGAGCCAAGTTTGCTTTTTCAGACATCTGTCCCCACAGCCCTGGCAAACACAGCCTCTAGGCTGGGTCCTCTGGAGCCATACCACAGGACCATGCCTGCTCTCTCCTGGGAAACTCTGTCCATTCCTTTGGCCACACACCTCCAGAATATGAGAAACCTCAAGGCCCCCGAGGACATACCATTACCGGGAGCCTCCCTGCACACACAGGGGCCTTCGGACACAAGCTGAGCTGCTACCTCCATGAAGGCATGCACACAGATGTCAACTGAGATAGAAGGCTGAGCCCGACAGGCCCTTAGGCCCTAATCTCAACTCTTGCTTTGTTTTCCAGGTGTCACTCCTCAGAGGCTTTGGTTCGAAGAACAGGATATGGGGCTTTCCTGAGGCACTGAACAGAACTTCTCTCGTCTCCACATGGGAAGCTTCCTTGTTGGAGCCGTGTCAAACACCTCAGGTTGGAGAATCCTGCAGAGTCCCTGAGCCACCTCCACATTCCAAGGTCTCCCAGGCCACCAAGCCACAGTAGGACTCATCTTCAGGAGAGTCCATTTCAACTCTCCCCTCTGGGTAGCTCACCCAGGAGCCCGCAGATTGAGCCTGCCTTGTCCTGACTAAAGAGTGGGAATATGAGGTGGCGTTCCCAGGCATCCATGCTTAGACACCTGCTCTCGAGTCTTTCCGTATGGGGCCTCCTGGAACCATCCAATAGCACTCGACTTTCGTGCAGAAGGAAACCTTGAGGTTTGGAGTAGTTCACAAATCCCATCGTAGGCAAACCTTCCTGGCCTCATGAGGCCCCCACACCATTCAGCAAGAGGCCATGCTGGACAAAAACTCTAGCCTGAGGCACGTCTCATAGTTGAAATGACCTCAGTGCAGGAGATCTCGATTCAGCCTCTCAGAGTGGGCCTGCCGTGCCATCGGTCCCAAACCTAAGGCTAGCTTCTGTTTTCAGACTTCCTTCCTCACACTCCTGGCAAACAAGCCCTCCGGACTAGGAACTCCAGAACCACAACCCAGCCCAGGGTCTGCCCAAGGGAATAAAGACGTTTCCCTGTGGGGCTCTCTCCAGAAAACCCAGATGAGGATCAACCTGCTCGGGCCTCGACCGGTACCCGAACTGGATAGGCTGCTCTGGGCACTCATGCTCTGTCTGACACAGCCTGAAGCCAGACGTCCAGACAGACAAGGAGACAGCTGGCCGCACACCCAGCACTTCGGACACGCCATGGTCTTATGCCGTCACCTCTTCCTAACCTTGGTTTTCAGATATCTGAACCTAGACATTATATCAATTCTCCACACAGCTGGGTATCGCAAGCACAACACAGAACTCCTCCTTCCCCGTGGCTGTAAAGCTTGCTCTTGGCATGGAGTCACACTTTCAGGGTGGGAGAAACCTTCCTGGTCCCTGATGCCACGCCCAAACTTGAGTGCTGCTTGGGCACAAATTCACACTCTGACCCTCAGCATGAGCCCCATGTCAAAGAAAGGCCTGTCAGGGCCTGGGCCAAGAGCCCGCATATGGGGCTTGCCAAGCCCCTATGCACCCAATCCTCACCAGTGTTTGAGTTTTCCAGTCGCCCCGCCCGTACCTGGGGCTCTGCTCTGGAATCCCTTTCTTGGAGAGACACGTGAGCCAGACAACACTTTTCCACCCTTCCCACAAAATGACCCCAAACTCTTGGGAGCTGGGACAAATCCCCAGAGAGGGATACTCGTCCACAGTCCCTGAGGCCACCCCTCCAATCCACGGCTATCTCGGAAACAAAAACCAGAGACAAAAGCCTGAAGGAACGCCTCCCACTCGCCTTTGTTTCAGAGGCCCAGGAGCTCCCTCTCGGGCTGTACATCCGGCCTGCCATACCCTAAGCGCCACTCATAAGCTGAGTTTGTGTTTTCAGACTTCTGTGCCCTCAGCCTGGACCCACACAACCGCCAGGCTAGGGCCTCTGGAGCCACAGCGAAAGATTGTGCCTGCCCTCTCCAAGGAAATTGTGCCCAATCCATTGACCACAACCCTACAGGTTAGGGAAAAGCTCCAAGGCCCCTGAGGCCATCAATAGTGTAGGCCACCCTGGACTAAGAGGGGCTCTCTGACACCAGCGGAGCAACTATCTCCACTTAGACTCTCAGACAGTGTCCCCAGAGACAGAAGGTTGAAATGGACAGGCCCCCAGGCGCTAATCTGAACCTTAGCTTTGGTTTCCATGTGTCCGTCCTCAGAGGTCTGTTTTCGTAGACCAGCACACGGGGCTTTTCTGAGGCTCCAAACCAAACCTCTCTCGTCTCCACATGGGGAGCTTACTTACTGGGGATGTATCAAACCCTTCAGGTAGGAGAGTTCCGCAGGGCCACTGAACAACCAGCACATTCCAAGGTTTCCATGGACCCAAACGCACATTATGACGCATCCTCAGGAGAGGCCATTTCAACTCAGCCCCCTGGTTAGCGTGCCCCAGAGGCAGCAGATCAAACATATCTTGTGGCTAATGGCCAATGGGAATGCGAGGCATGCTGTACAGGGATCCATCCTTCGAACCGTGCTCTCCAGTCCTTCCGTATGGTATGTCCTGGAGCCATGCAACAGGACTCGAATGTCCCACAGAAGGAAACCTGGTGGTTTGGGGCAACCTCCAAACTCAGCGTGGGAAAACTTCCTTGGCCTCATGAGGCCCCCGCTTCATGAAGGTGCCAACATGGACACATACGCCAGCCTCAGCCAACGTCTGATCCTCAGCCTGACTTCAGATGCAGGAGATTTTGATTCAGCCTCTGCCTAGTGGGCCTGCTCTGCCCTTGGCTCCAATCCTCACTTTAGCTTGTGTTCCTAGACTTCCGTCCTCACACTCCTGGCCCGCAAACCCTCCCTACTGGGAATTCTGGGGCCACAATGAAGCACTCCGCCTGCCTCCCAGGAGAAAAACTTTGTCTATGGTGCTGCCCAGAAACCCCAAATGAGGATCAAACTACTTGGCCCTCGGCAACACCCCAATTGCATAGGCTACCTTAAACACTGATGCTCTGTCGCAAATAGCCTGAGCCCAGACCTTCCAACAGACACCGACACAGCTGGCTGCACACCCAGCACATTGGACCCGCCACTGCCTTAGGCCACCATTCATTCCCAACCTGGGTTTTCAGTCATCGGAACCTAGACCTTATCTCCAATCCCTGCACAGGGGGGAACCTGATGCACAAGTCAGAACCCCTCCTTCCCCATGGCAAGAAACCTTGCTGCTGGCAGTGAGTCAAACCTTCAGTGTAGGAGAAAACGGCATGGCCCATGAGGCCACGCCCATGTGTGAGGGCCGCCTTGGGCACAAACACACATTGTGACCCTCAGCGTGAGTACCTTATTCAAGTAACGCCTCTCAGTGATTGGACCAAGAGCCCGCATATGTGGCTTGCCATGCCCATAGGCACGCAGGACTAACTAGATGGTGTGTATTCCAGTTGAGGGAACCCACTGCTGTGCTCTAGAGTCCCTCTCCTGGGGGGTCCCCTGTGGCAGAAAACAGTACTCTTCCCTTCCCACAGAATGAACCCAAACACTTGGGAGCTTGGACAATCCCCCGAGAGGAAGGCTCTTCCTCGGCCCCTGAAGCAACCCCTACCCTGAACGGCCACTGTGAACGCAACACCCAGAGACAAAAGCCTGAGCGACTGCCTCCCACTTGCCCTCCTTTGATATCCAGAGGATCTCCCCTCTCGGACTGGAGATCAGGCCTGCCATTACCTTGGCCCCTACCTGAGCCAAGTTTGCTTTTTCAGACATCTGTCCCCACAGCCCTGGCAAACACAGCCTCTAGGCTGGGTCCTCTGGAGCCATACCACAGGACCGTGCCTGCTCTCTCCTGGGAAACTCTGTCCATTCCTTTGGCCACACACCTCCAGAATATGAGAAACCTCAAGGCCCCCGAGGACATACCATTACCGGGAGCCTCCCTGCACACACAGGGGCCTTCGGACACAAGCTGAGCTGCTACCTCCATGAAGGCATGCACACAGATGTCAACAGAGATAGAAGGTTGAGCCGGACAGGCCCTTAGGCCCTAATCTCAACTCTTGCTTTGTTTTCCAGGTGTCACTCCTCAGAGGCTTTGCTTCGAAGAACAGGATATGGGGCTTTCCTGAGGCACTGAACAGAACTTCTCTCGTCTCCACATGGGAAGCTTCCTTGTTGGAGCCGTGTCAAACACCTCAGGTTGGAGAATCCTGCAGAGTCCCTGAGCCACCTCCACATTCCAAGGTCTCCCAGGCCACCAAGCCACAGTAGGACTCATCTTCAGGAGAGTCCATTTCAACTCTCTTCTCTGGGTAGCTCACCCAGGAGCCCGCAGATTGAGCCTGCCTTGTCCTGACTAAAGAGTGGGAATATGAGGTGGCGATCCCAGGCATCCATGCTTAGACACCTGCTCTCGAGTCTTTCCGTATGGGGCCTCCTGGAACCATCCAATAGCACTCGACTTTCGTGCAGAAGGAAACCTTGAGGTTTGGAGTAGTTCACAAATCCCATCGTAGGCAAACCTTCCTGGCCTCATGAGGCCCCCACACCATTCAGCAAGAGGCCATGCTGGACAAAAACTCTAGCCTGAGGCACGTCTCAGAGTTGAAATGACCTCAGTGCAGGAGATCTCGATTCAGCCTCTCAGAGTGGGCCTGCCGTGCCATCGGTCCCAAACCTCACGCTAGCTTGTGTTTTCAGACTTCCTTCCTCACACTCCTGGCAAACAAGCCCTCCGGACTAGGAACTCCAGAACCACAACCCAGCCCAGGGTCTGCCCAAGGGAAGAAAAACGTTTCCCTGTGGGGCTCTCTCCAGAAAACCCAGATGAGGATCAACCTGCTCGGGCCTCGACGGTACCCGAACTGGATAGGCTGCTCTGGGCACTCATGCTCTGTCTGACACAGCCTGAAGCCAGACGTCCAGACAGACAAGGAGACAGCTGGCCACACACCCAGCACTTCGGACAAGCCATGGTCTTATGCCGTCACCTCTTCCTAACCTTGGTTTTCAGATATCTGAACCTAGACATTATATCAATTCTCCACACAGCTGGGTATCGCAAGCACAACACAGAACTCCTCCTTCCCCGTGGCTGTAAAGCTTGCTCTTGGCATGGAGTCACACTTTCAGGGTGGGAGAAACCTTCCTGGTCCCTGATGCCACGCCCAAACTTGAGTGCTGCTTGGGCACAAATTCACACTCTGACCCTCAGCATGAGCCCCATGTCAAAGAAAGGCCTGTCAGGGCCTGGGCCAAGAGCCCGCATATGGGGCTTGCCAAGCCCCTATGCACCCAATCCTCACCAGTGTTTGAGTTTTCCAGTCGCCCCGCCCGTACCTGGGGCTCTGCTCTGGAATCCCTTTCTTGGAGAGACACGTGAGCCAGAAAACACTTTTCCACCCTTCCCACAAAATGACCCCAAAGTCTTGGGAGCTGGGACAAATCCCCAGAGAGGGATACTCATCCACAGTCCCTGAGGCCACCCCTCCAATCCACGGCTATCTCGGACACAACATCCAGAGACAAAAGCCTGAAGGAACGCCTCCCACTCGCCCTTGTTTCAGAGGCCGAGGAGCTCCCTCTCGGGCTGTACATCCGGCCTGCCATACTCTAGGCGCCACTCATAAGCTGAGTTTGTGTTTTCAGACTTCTGTGCCCTCAGCCTGGACCCACACAACCGCCAGGCTAGGGCCTCTGGAGCCACAGCGAAAGATTGTGCCTGCCCTCTCCAAGGAAATTGTGCCCAATCCATTGACCACAACACTACAGGTTAGGGAAAAGCTCCAAGGCCCCTGAGGCCATCAATAGTGTAGGCCACCCTGGACTAAAGGGGACTCTCTGACACCAGCGGAGCAACTATCTCCACTTAGACTCTCAGACAGTGTCCCCAGAGACAGAAGGTTGAAATGGCCAGGCCCCCAGGCCCTAATCTGAACCTTAGCTTTGGTTTCCATGTGTCCGTCCTCAGAGGTCTGTTTTCGTAGATCAGCCCTCGGGGCTTTTCTGAGGCTTCAAACCAAACCTCTCTCGTCTCCACATGGGGAGTTTACTTACTGGGGATGTATCAAACCCTTCAGGTAGGAGAGTTCCGCAGTGCCACTGAACAACCAGCACATTCCAAGGTTTCCATGGACCCAAACGCACATTATGACGCATCCTCAGGAGAGGCCATTTCAACTCAGCCCCCTGGTTAGCGTGCCCCAGAGGCAGCAGATCAAACATATCTTGTGGCTAATGGCCAATGGGAATGCGAGGCATGCTGTACAGGGATCCATCCTTCGAACCGTGCTCTCCAGTCCTTCCGTATGGTATGTCCTGGAGCCATGCAACAGGACTCGAATGTCCCACAGAAGGAAACCTGGTGGTTTGGGGCAACCTCCAAACTCAGCGTGGGAAATCTTCCTTGGCCTCATGAGGCCCCCGCTTCATGAAGGTGCCATCATGGACACATTCTCCAGCCTCAGCCAACGTCTGATCCTCAGCCTGACTTCAGATGCAGGAGATTTTGATTCAGCCTCTGCCTAGTGGGCCTGCTCTGCCCTTGGCTCCAATCCTCACTTTAGCTTGTGTTCCTAGACTTCCGTCCTCACACTCCTGGCCCACAAACCCTCCCTACTGGGAATTCTGGGGCCACAATGAAGCACTCCGCCTGCCTCCCAAGAGAAAAACTTTGTCTATGGTGCTGCCCAGAAACCCCAAATGAGGATAAAACTGCTTGGCCCTCGGCAACACCCCAATTGCATAGGCTACCTTAAACACTGATGCTCTGTCGCAAATAGCCTGAGCCCAGACCTTCCAACAGACACCGACACAGCTGGCTGCACACCCAGCACATTGGACCCGCCACTGCCTTAGGCCACCATCCATTCCCAACCTGGGTTTTCAGTCATCAGAACCTAGACCTTATCTCCAATCCCTGCACAGGGGGGAACCTGATGCACAAGTCAGAACCCCTCCTTCCCCATGGCAAGAAACCTTGCTGCTGGCAGTGAGTCAAACCTTCAGTGTAGGAGAAAACGGCATGGCCCATGAGGCCACGCCCATGTGTGAGGGCCGCCTTGGGCACAAACACACATTGTGACCCTCAGCGTGAGTACCTTATTCAAGTAACGCCTCTCAGTGATTGGACCAAGAGCCCGCATATGTGGTTTGCCATGCCCATAGGCACGCAGGACTAACTAGATGGTGTGTATTCCAGTTGAGGGAACCCACTGCTGTGCTCTAGAGTCCCTCTCCTGGGGGGTCCCCTGTGGCAGAAAACAGTACTCTTCCCTTCCCACAGAATGAACCCAAACACTTGGGAGCTTGGACAATCCCCCGAGAGGAAGGCTCTTCCTCGGCCCCTGAAGCAACCCCTACCCTGAACGGCCACTGTGAACGCAACACCCAGAGACAAAAGCCTGAGCGACTGCCTCCCACTTGCCCTCCTTTGATATCCAGAGGATCTCCCCTCTCGGACTGGAGATCAGGCCTGCCATTACCTTGGCCCCTACCTGAGCCAAGTTTGCATTTTCAGACATCTGTCCCCACAGCCCTGGCAAACACAGCCTCTAGGCTGGGTCCTCTGGAGCCATACCACAGGACCATGCCTGCTCTCTCCTGGGAAACTCTGTCCATTCCTTTGGCCACACACCTCCAGAATATGAGAAACCTCAAGGCCCCCGAGGACATACCATTACCAGGAGCCTCCCTGCACACACAGGGGCCTTCGGACAAAAGAAGAGCTGCTACCTCCATGAAGGCATGCACACAGATGTCAACAGAGATAGAAGGTTGAGCCCGACAGGCCCTTAGGCCCTAATCTCAACTCTTGCTTTGTTTTCCAGGTGTCACTCCTCAGAGGCTTTGGTTCGAAGAACAGGATATGGGGCTTTCCTTAGGCACTGAACAGAACTTCTCTCGTCTCCACATGGGAAGCTTCCTTGTTGGAGCCGTGTCAAACACCTCAGATTGGAGAATCCTGCAGAGTCCCTGAGCCACCTCCACATTCCAAGGTCTCCCAGGCCACCAAGCCACAGTAGGACTCATCTTCAGGAGAGTCCATTTCAACTCTCCCCTCTGGGTAGCTCACCCAGGAGCCCACAGATTGAGCCTGCCTTGTCCTGAATAAAGAGTGGGAATATGAGGTTGCGTTCCCAGGCATCCATGCTTAGACACCTGTCTCGAGTCTTTCCGTATGGGGCCTACTGGAACCATCCAATAGCACTCGACTTTCGTGCAGAAGGAAACCTTGAGGTTTGGAGTAGTTCACAAATCCCATCGTAGGCAAACCTTCCTGGCCTCATGAGGCCCCCACACCACTCAGGAAGAGGCCATGCTGGACAAAAACTCTAGCCTGAGGCACGTCTCATAGTTGAAATGACCTCAGTGCAGGAGATCTCGATTCAGCCTCTCAGAGTGGGCCTGCCGTGCCATCGGTCCCAAACCTCAAGCTAGCTTGTGTTCTCAGACTTCCATCCTCACACTCCTGGCAAACAAGCCCTCCGGACTAGGAACTCCAGAACCACAACCCAGCCCAGGGTCTGCCCAAGGGAAGAAAAACGTTTCCCTGTGGGGCTCTCTTCAGAAAACCCAGATGAGGATCAACCTGCTCGGGCCTCGACGGTAGCCGAACTGGATAGGCTGCTCTGGGCACTCATGCTCTGTCTGACACAGCCTGATGCCAGACGCCCAGACAGACAAGGAGACAGCTGGCCGCACACCCAGCACTTCGGACACGCCATGGTCTTATGCCGTCACCTCTTCCTAACCTTGGTTTTCAGATATCTGAACCTAGACATTATATCAATTCTCCACACAGCTGGGTATCGCAAGCACAACACAGAACTCCTCCTTCCCCGTGGCTGTAAAGCTTGCTCTTGGCATAGAGTCACACCTTCAGGGTGGGAGAAACCTTCCTGGTCCCTGATGCCACGCCCAAACTTGAGTGCTGCTTGGGCACAAATTCACACTCTGACCCTCAGCATGAGCCCCATGTCAAAGAAAGGCCTGTCAGGGCCTGGGCCAAGAGCCCGCATATGGGGCTTGCCAAGCCCCTATGCACCCAATCCTCACCAGTGTTTGAGTTTTCCAGTCGCCCCGCCCGTACCTGGGGCTCTGCTCCGGAATCCCTTTCTTGGAGAGACAGGTGAGCCAGACAACACTTTTCCACCCTTCCCACAAAATGACCCCAAACTCTTGGGAGCTGGGACAAATCCCCAGAGAGGGATACTCGTCCACAGTCCCTGAGGCCACCCCTCCAATCCACGGCTATCTCGGACACAACATCCAGAGACAAAAGCCTGAAGGAACGCCTCCCACTCGCCCTTGTTTCAGAGGCCCAGGAGCTCCCTCTCGGGCTGTACATCCGGCCTGCCATACCCTAGGCGCCACTCATAAGCTGAGTTTGTGTTTTCAGACTTCTGTGCCCTCAGCCTGGACCCACACAACCGCCAGGCTAGGGCCTCTGGAGCCACAGAGAAAGATTGTGCCTGCCCTCTCCAAGGAAATTGTGCCCAATCCATTGACCACAACCCTACAGGTTAGGGAAAAGCTCCAAGGCCCCTGAGGCCATCAATAGTGTAGGCCACCTTGGACTAAGAGGGGCTCTCTGACACCAGCGGAGCAACTATCTCCACTTAGACTCTCAGACAGTGGCCCCAGAGACAGAAGGTTGAAATGGACAGGCCCCCAGGCCCTAATCTGAACCTTAGCTTTGGTTTCCATGTGTCCGTCCTCAGAGGTCTGTTTTCGTAGACCAGCACACGGGGCTTTTCTGAGGCTCCAAACCAAACCTCTCTGGTCTCCCCATGGGGAGCTTCCTTACTGGGGATGTATCAAACCCTTCAGGTAGGAGAGTTCCGCAGGGCCACTGAACAACCAGCACATTCCAAGGTTTCCATGGACCCAAACGCACATTATGACGCATCCTCAGGAGAGACCATTTCAACTCAGCCCCCTGGTTAGCGTGCCCCAGAGGCAGCAGATCAAACATATCTTGTGGCTAATGGCCAATGGGAATGCGAGGCATGCTGTACAGTGATCCATCCTTTGAACCGTGCTCTCCAGTCCTTCCGTATGGTGTGTCCTGGAGCCATGCAACAGGACTCGAATGTCCCACAGAAGGAAACCTGGTGGTTTGGGGCAACCTCCAAACTCAGCGTGGAAAAACATCCTTGGCCTCATGAGGCCCCCGCTTCATGAAGGTGCCATCATGGACACATACTCCAGCCTCAGCCAACGTCTGATCCTCAGCCTGACTTCAGATGCAGGAGATTTTGATTCAGCCTCTGCCTAGTGGGCCTGCTCTGCCCTTGGCTCCAATCCTCACTTTAGCTTGTGTTCCTAGACTTCCGTCCTCACACTCCTGGCCCACAAACCCTCCCTACTGGGAATTCTGGGGCCACAATGAAGCACTCCGCCTGCCTCCCAGGAGAAAAACTTTGTCTATGGTGCTGCCCAGAAACCCCAAATGAGGATCAAACTGCTTGGCCCTCGGCAACACCCCAATTGCATAGGCTACCTTAAACACTGATGCTCTGTTGCAAATAGCCTGAGCCCAGACCTTCCAACAGACACCGACACAGCTGGCTGCACACCCAGCACATTGGACCCGCCACTGCCTTAGGCCACCATCCATTCCCAACCTGGGTTTTCAGTCATCAGAACCTAGACCTTATCTCCAATCCCTGCACAGGGGGGAACCTGATGCACAAGTCAGAACCCCTCCTTCCCCATGGCAAGAAACCTTGCTGCTGGCAGTGAGTCAAACCTTCAGTGTAGGAGAAAACGGCATGGCCCATGAGGCCACGCCCATGTGTGAGGGCCGCCTTGGGCACAAACACACATTGTGACCCTCAGCGTGAGTACCTTATTCAAGTAACGCCTCTCAGTGATTGGACCAAGAGCCCGCATATGTGGCTTGCCATGCCCATAGGCACGCAGGACTAACTAGATGGTGTGTATTCCAGTTGAGGGAACCCACTGCTGTGCTCTAGAGTCCCTCTCCTGGGGGGTCCCCTGTGGCAGAAAACAGTACTCTTCCCTTCCCACAGAATGAACCCAAACACTTGGGAGCTTGGACAATCCCCCGAGAGGAAGGCTCTTCCTCGGCCCCTGAAGCAACCCCTACCCTGAACGGCCACTGTGAACGCAACACCCAGAGACAAAAGCCTGAGCGACTGCCTCCCCCTTGCCCTCCTTTGATATCCAGAGGATCTCCCCTCTCGGACTGGAGATCAGGCCTGCCATTACCTGGGCCCCTACCTGAGCCAAGATTGCTTTTTCAGACATCTGTCCCCACAGCCCTGGCAAACACAGCCTCTAGGCTGTGTCCTCTGGAGCCATACCACAGGACCATGCCTGCTCTCTCCTGGGAAACTCTGTCCATTCCTTTGGCCACACACCTCCAGAATATGAGAAACCTCAAGGCCCCCGAGGACATACCATTACCGGGAGCCTCCCTGCACACACAGGGGCCTTCAGACACAAGCTGAGCTGCTAGCTACATGAAGGCATGCACACAGATGTCAACAGAGATAGAAGGTTGAGCCGGACAGGCACTCAGGCCCTAACTCAACTCTTGCTTTGTTTTCCAGGTGTCACTCCTCAGAGGCTTTTGTTCGAAGAACAGGATATGGGGCTTTCCTGAGGCACTGAACAGAACTTCTCTCGTCTCCACATGGGAAGCTTCCTTGTTGGAGCCGTGTCAAACACCTCAGGTTGGAGAATCCTGCAGAGTCCCCGAGCCACCTCCACATTCCAAGGTCTCCCAGGCCACCAAGCCACAGTAGGACTCATCTTCAGGAGAGTCCATTTCAACTCTCCCCTCTGGGTAGCTCACCCAGGAGCCCGCAGATTGAGCCTGCCTTGTCCTGACTAAAGAGTGGGAATATGAGGTGGCGTTCCCAGGCATCCACGCTTAGACACCTGCTCTCGAGGCTTTCCGTATGGGGCCTCCTGGAACCATCCAATAGCGCTCGACTTTCGTGCAGAAGGAAACCTTGAGGTTTGGAGTAGTTCACAAATCCCATCGTAGGCAAACCTTCCTGGCCTCATGAGGCCCCCACACCATTCAGCAAGAGGCCATGCTGGACAAAAACTCTAGCCTGAGGGCGTCTCATAGTTGAAATGACCTCAGTGCAGGAGATCTCGATTCAGCCTCTCAGAGTGGGCCTGCCGTGCCATCGGTCCCAAACCTCACGCTAGCTTGTGTTTTCAGACTTCCTTCCTCACACTCCTGGCAAACAAGCCATCCGGACTAGGAACTCCAGAACCACAACCCAGCCCAGGGTCTGCCCAAGGGAAGAAAAACGTTTCCCTGTGGGGCTCTCTCCAGAAAACCCAGATGAGGATCAACCTGCTCGGGCCTCGACGGTACCCGAACTGGATAGGCTGCTCTGGGCACTCATGCTCTGTCTGACACAGCCTGAAGCAGACGTCCAGACAGACAAGGAGACAGCTGGCCGCACACCCAGCACTTCGGACACGCCATGGTCTTATGCCGTCACCTCTTCCTAACCTTGGTTTTCAGATATCTGAACCTAGACATTATATCAATTCTCCACACAGCTGGGTATCGCAAGCACAACACAGAACTCCTCCTTCCCCGTGGCTGTAAAGCTTGCTCTTGGCATGGAGTCACACCTTCAGGGTGGGAGAAACCTTCCTGGTCCCTGATGCCACGCCCAAACTTGAGTGCTGCTTGGGCACAAATTCACACTCTGACCCTCAGCATGAGCCCCATGTCAAAGGAAGGCCTGTCAGGGCCTGGGCCAAGAGCCTGCATATGGGGCTTGCCAAGCCCCTATGCACCCAATCCTCACCAGTGTTTGAGTTTTCCAGTCGCCCCGCCCGTACCTGGGGCTCTGCTCTGGAATCCCTTTCTTGGAGAGACACATGAGCCAGACAACAGGACTCCACCCTTCCCACAAAATGACCCCAAACTCTTGGGAGCTGGGACAAATCCCCAGAGAGGGATACTCGTCCACAGTCCCTGAGGCCACCCCTCCAATCCACGGCTATCTCGGAAACAACATCCAGAGACAAAAGCCTGAAGGAACGCCTCCCACTCGCCCTTGTTTCAGAGGCCCAGGAGCTCCCTTTCGGGCTGTACATCCAGCCTGCCATACCCGAGGCGCCACTCATAAGCTGAGTTTGTGTTTTCAGACTTCTGTGCCCTCAGCCTGGACCCACACAACCGTCAGGCTAGGGCCTCTGGAGCCACAGCGAAAGATTGTGCCTGCACTTTCCAAGGAAATTGTGCCCAATCCATTGACCACAACCCTACAGGTTAGGGAAAAGCTCTAAGGCCCCTGAGGCCATCAATAGTGTAGGCCACCATGGACTAAGAGGGGCTCTCTGACACCAGCGGAGCAACTATCTCCACTTAGACTCTCAGACAGTGGCCCCAGAGACAGAAGGTTGAAATGGACAGGCCCCCAGGCCCTAATCTGAACCTTAGCTTTGTTTTCCAAGTGTCCGTCCTCAGAGGTCTGTTTTCGTTGACCAGCACACGGGGCTTTTCTGAGGCACCAAACCAAACCTCTCTCGTCTCCACATGGGGAGCTTACTTACTGGGGATGTATCAAACCCTTCAGGTAGGAGAGTTCCGCAGGGCCACTGAACAACCAGCACATTCCAAGGTTTCCATGGACCCAAACGCACATTATGACGCATCCTCAGGAGAGGCCATTTCAACTCAGCCCCCTGGTTAGCGTGCCCCAGAGGCAGCAGATCAAACATATATTGTGGCTAATGGCCAATGGGAATGCGAGGCATGCTGTACAGGGATCCATCCTTCGAACCGTGCTCTCCAGTCCTTCCGTATGTTATGTCCTGGAGCCATGCAACAGGACTCGAATGTCCGACAGAAGGAAACCTGGTGGTTTGGGGCAACCTCCAAACTCAGCGTGGGAAAACTTCCTTGGCCTCATGAGGCCCCCGCTTCATGAAGGTGCCATCATGGACACATACTCCAGCCTCAGCCAACGTCTGATCCTCAGCCTGACTTCAGATGCAGGAGATTTTGATTCAGCCTCTGCCTAGTGGGCCTGCTCTGCCCTTGGCTCCAATCCTCACTTTAGCTTGTGTTCCTAGACTTCCGTCCTCACACTCCTGGCCCACAAACCCTCCCTACTGGGAATTCTGGGGCCACAATGAAGCACTCCGCCTGCCTCCCAGGAGAAAAACTTTGTCTATGGTGCTGCCCAGAAACCCCAAATGAGGATCAAACTGCTTGGCCCTCGGCAACACCCCAATTGCATAGGCTACCTTAAACACTGATGCTCTGTCGCAAATAGCCTGAGCCCAGACCTTCCAACAGACACCGACACAGCTGGCTGCACACCCAGCACATTGGACCCGCCACTGCCTTAGGCCACCATCCATTCCCAACCTGGGTTTTCAGTCATCAGAACCTAGACCTTATCTCCAATCCCTGCACAGGGGGGAACCTGATGCACAAGTCAGAACCCCTCCTTCCCCATGGCAAGAAACCTTGCTGCTGGCAGTGAGTCAAACCTTCAGTGTAGGAGAAAACGGCATGGCCCATGAAGCCACGCCCATGTTTGAGGGCCGCCTTGGGCACAAACACACATTGTGACCCTCAGCGTGAGTACCTTATTCAAGTAACGCCTCTCAGTGATTGGACCAAGAGCCCGCATATGTGGCTTGCCATGCCCATAGGCACGCAGGACTAACTAGATGGTGTGTATTCCAGTTGAGGGAACCCACTGCTGTGCTCTAGAGTCCCTCTCCTGGGGGGTCCCCTGTGGCAGAAAACAGTACTCTTCCCTTCCCACAGAATGAACCCAAACACTTGGGAGCTTGGACAGTCCCCCGAGAGGAAGGCTCTTCCTCGGCCCCTGAAGCAACCCCTACCCTGAACGGCCACTGTGAACGCAACACCCAGAGACAAAAGCCTGAGCGACTGCCTCCCCCTTGCCCTCCTTTGATATCCAGAGGATCTCCCCTCTCGGACTGGAGATCAGGCCTGCCATTACCTTGGCCCCTACCTGAGCAAAGTTTGCTTTTTCAGACATCTGTCCCCACAGCCCTGGCAAACACAGCCTCTAGGCTGGGTCCTCTGGAGCCATACCACAGGACCATGCCTGCTCTCTCCTGGGAAACTCTGTCCATTCCTTTGGCCACACACCTCCAGAATATGAGAATCCTCAAGGCCCCCGAGGACATACCATTACCGGGAGCCTCCCTGCACACACAGGGGCCTTCAGACACAAGCTGAGCTGCTACCTACATGAAGGCATGCACACAGATGTCAACAGAGATAGAAGGTTGAGCCGGACAGGCACTCTGGCCCTAATCTCAACTCTTGCTTTGTTTTCCAGGTGTCACTCCTCAGAGGCTTTGGTTCGAAGAACAGGATATGGGGCTTTCCTGAGGCACTGAACAGAACTTCTCTCGTCTCCACATGGGAAGCTTCCTTGTTGGAGCCGTGTCAAACACCTCAGGTTGGAGAATCCTGCAGAGTCCCTGAGCCACCTCCACATTCCAAGGTCTCCCAGGCCACCAAGCCACAGTAGGACTCATCTTCAGGAGAGTCCATTTCAACTCTCCCCTCTGGGTAGCTCACCCAGGAGCCCGCAGATTGAGCCTGCCTTGTCCTGACTAAAGAGTGGGAATATGAGGTGGCGTTCCCAGGCATCCACGCTTAGACACCTGCTCTCGAGGCTTTCCGTATGGGGCCTCCTGGAACCATCCAATAGCGCTCGACTTTCGTGCAGAAGGAAACCTTGAGGTTTGGAGTAGTTCACAAATCCCATCGTAGGCAAACCTTCCTGGCCTCATGAGGCCCCCACACCATTCAGGAAGAGGCCATGCTGGACAAAAACTCTAGCCTGAGGCACGTCTCATAGTTGAAATGACCTCAGTGCAGGAGATCTCGATTCAGCCTCTCAGAGTGAGCCTGCCGTGCCATCGGTCCCAAACCTCACGCTAGCTTGTGTTTTCAGAATTCATTCCTCACACTCCTGGCAAAAAAGCCCTCCGGACTAGGAACTCCAGAACCACAACCCAGCCCAGGGTCTGCCCAAGGGAAGAAAAACGTTTCCCTGTGGGGCTCTCTTCAGAAAACCCAGATGAGGTTCAACCTGCTCGGGACTCGACGGTAGCCGAACTGGATAGGCTGCTCTGGGCACTCATGCTCTGTCTGACACAGCCTGAAGCCAGACGTCCAGACAGACAAGGAGACAGCTGGCCGCACACCCATCACTTCGGACACGCCATGGTCTTATGCCGTCACCTCTTCCTAACCTTGGTTTTCAGTTATCTGAACCTAGACATTAGATCAATTCTCCACACAGCTGGGTATCACAAGCACAACACAGAACTCCTCCCTCCCCGTGGCTGTAAAGCTTGCTCTTGGCATGGAGTCACACCTTCAGGGTGGGAGAAACCTTCATGGTCCCTGATGCCTCGCCCAAACTTGAGTGCTGCTTGGGCACAAATTCACACTCTGAACCTCAGCATGAGCCCCATGTCCAAGAAAGGCCTGTCAGGGCCTGGGCCAAGAGCCCGCATATGGGGCTTTCCAAGCCACTATGCACCCAATCCTCAAGAGTGTTTGAGTTTTCCAGTCGCCCCGCCCGTACCTGGGGCTCTGCTCTGGAATCCCTTTCTTGGAGAGACACGTGAGCCAGACAACACGACTCCACCCTTCCCACAAAATGACCCCAAACTCTTGGGAGCTGGGACAAATCCCCAGAGAGGGATACTCGAGCACAGTCCCTGAGGCCACCCCTCCAATCCACGGCTATCTCGGACACAACATCCAGAGACAAAAGCCTGAAGGAACGCCTCCCACTCGCCCTTGTTTCAGAGGCCCAGGAGCTCCCTCTCGGGCTGTACATCCGGCCTGCCATACCCTAGGCGCCACTCATAAGCTGAATTTGTGTTTACAGACTTCTGTAACCTCAGCCTGGACCACACAACCGCCAGGCTTGGGCCTCTGGAGCCACAGCGAAATATTGTGCCTGCCCTCTCCAAGGAAATTGTGCCCAATCCATTGACCACAACCCTACAGGTTAGGGAAAAGCTCCAAGGCCCCTGAGGCCATCATAGTGTAGACCACCCTGGACTAAGAGGGGCTCTCTGACACCAGCGGAGCAACTATCTCCACTTAGACTCTCAGACAGTGTCCCCAGAGACAGAAGGTTGAAACTGACAGGCCCCCAGGCACTAATCTGAACCTTAGCTTTGGTTTCCATGTGTCCGTCCTCAGAGGTCTGTTTTCGTAGACCAGCACACGGGGCTTTTCTGAGGCACCAAACCAAACCTCTCTCGTCTCCACATGGGGAGCTTACTTACTGGGGATGTATCAAACCCTTCAGGTAGGAGAGTTCCGCAGGGCCACTGAACAACCAGCACATTCCAAGGTTTCCATGGACCCAAACGCACATTATGACGCATCCTCAGGAGAGGCCATTTCAACTCAGCCCCCTGGTTAGCGTGCCCCAGAGGCAACAGATCAAACATATATTGTGGCTAATGGCCAATGGGAATGCGAGGCATGCTGTACAGGGATCCATCCTTCGAACCGTGCTCTCCAGTCCTTCCGTATGGTATGTCCTGGAGCCATGCAACAGGACTCGAATGTCCGACAGAAGGAAACCTGGTGATTTGGGGCAACCTCCAAACTCAGCGTGGGAAAACTTCCTTGGCCTCATGAGGCCCCCGCTTCATGAAGGTGCCATCATGGACACATACTCCAGCCTCAGCCAACGTCTGATCCTCAGCCTGACTTCAGATGCAGGAGATTTTGATTCAGCCTCTGCCTAGTGGGCCTGCTCTGCCCTTGGGTCCAAATCTCACTTTAGCTTGTGTTCCTAGACTTCCGTCCTCACACTCCTGGCCCACAAACCCTCCCTACTGGGAATTCTGGGGCCACAATGAAGCACTCCGCCTGCCTCCCAGGAGAAAAACTTTGTCTATGGTGCTGCCCAGAAACCCCAAATGAGGATCAAACTGCTTGGCCCTCGGCAACACCCCAATTGCATAGGCTACCTTAAACACTGATGCTCTGTCGCAAATAGCCTGAGCCCAGACTTTCCAACAGACACCGACACAGCTGGCTGCACACCCAGCACATTGGACCCGCCACTGCCTTGGCCACCATCCATTCCCAACATGGGTTTTCAGTCATCAGAACCTAGACTTTATCTCCAATCCCTGCACAGGGGGGAACCTGATGCACATGTCAGAACCCCTCCTTCCCCATGGCAAGAATCCTTGCTGATGGCAGTGAGTCAAACCTTCAGTGTAAGAGAAAACAGCATGGCCCATGAGGCCACGCCCATGTGTGAGGGCCGCCTTGGCAACAAACACACATTGTGACCCTCAGCGTGAGTACCTTATTCAAGTAACGCCTCTCAGTGATTGGACCAAGAGCCCGCATATGTCGCTTGCTATGCCCATAGGCACGCAGGACTAACTAGATGGTGTGTATTCCAGTTGAGGAAACCCACTGCTGTGCTCAAGAGTCCCTCTCCTGGCGGGTCCCCTGTGGCAGAAAACAGTACTCTTCCCTTCCCACAGAATGAACCCAAACACTTGGGAGCTTGGACAATCCCCCGAGAGGAAGGCTCTTCCTCGGCCCCTGAAGCAACCCCTACCCTGAACGGCCACTGTGAACGCAACACCCAGAGACAAAAGCCTGAGCGACTGCCTCCCACTTGCCCTCCTTTGATATCCAGAGGATCTCCCCTCTCGGACTGGAGATCAGGCCTGCCATTACCTTGGCCCCTACCTGAGCCAAGTTTGCTTTCTCAGACATCTGTCCCCACAGCCCTGGCAAACACAGCCTCTAGGCTGGGTCCGCTGGAGCCATACCACAGGACCATGCCTGCTCTCTCCTGGGAAACTCTGTCCATTCCTTTGGCCACACACCTCCAGAATATAAGAAACCTCAAGGCCCCTGAGGACATACCATTACCGGGAGCCTCCCTACACACACAGGGGCCTTCGGACACAAGCTGAGCTGCTAGCTACATGAAGGCATGCACACAGATGTCAACAGAGATAGAAGGTTGAGCCGGACAGGCCCGTAGGCTCTAATCTCAACTCTTGCTTTGTTTTCCAGGTGTCACTCCTCAGAGGCTTTGGTTCGAAGAACAGGATATGGGGCTTTCCTGAGGCACTGAACAGAACTTCTCTCGTCTCCACATGGGAAGCTTCCTTGTTGGAGCCGTGTCAAACACCTCAGGTTGGAGAATCCTGCAGAGTCCCTGAGCCACCTCTACATTCCAAGGTCTCCCAGGCCACCAAGCCACAGTAGGACTCATCTTCAGGAGAGTCCATTTCAACTCTCCCCTCTGGGTAGCTCACCCAGGAGCCCGCAGATTGAGCCTGCCTTGTCCTGACTAAAGAGTGGGAATATGAGGTGGCGTTCCCAGGCATCCACGCTTAGACACCTGCTCTCGAGGCTTTCCGTATGGGGCCTCCTGGAACCATCCAATAGCAGTCGACTTTCGTGCAGAAGGAAACCTTGAGGTTTGGAGTAGTTCACAAATCCCATCGTAGGCAAACCTTCCTGGCCTCATGAGGCCCCCACACCATTCAGGAAGAGGCCATGCTGGACAAAAACTCTAGCCTGAGGCACGTCTCATAGTTGAAATGACCTCAGTGCAGGAGATCTCGATTCAGCCTCTCAGAGGGGGCCTGCCGTGCCATCGGTCCCAAACCTCACGCTAGCTTGTGTTTTCAGACTTCCTTCCTCACACTCCTAGCAAAAAAGCCCTCCGGACTAGGAACTCCAGAACCACAACCCAGCCCAGGGTCTGCCCAAGGGAAGAAAAACGTTTCCCTGTGGGGCTCTCTTCAGAAAACCCAGATGAGGATCAACCTGCTCGGGCCTCGACGGTAGCCGAACTGGATACGCTGCTCTGGGCACTCATGCTCTGTCTGACACAGCCTGAAGTCAGACGTCCAGACAGACATGGAGACAGCTGGCCGCACACCCAGAACTTCGGACACGCCATGGTCTTATGCCGTCACCTCTTCCTAACCTTGGTTTTCAGATATCTGAACCTAGACATTATATCAATTCTCCACACAGCTGGGTATCGCAAGCACAACACAGAACTCCTCCTTCCCCGTGGCTGTAAAGCTTGCTCTTGGCATGGAGTCACACCTTCAGGGTGGGAGAAACCTTCCTGGTCCCTGATGCCACGCCCAAACTTGAGTGCTGCTTGGGCACAAATTCACACTCTGACCCTCAGCATGAGCCCCATGTCAAAGAAAGGCCTGTCAGGGCCTGGGCCAAGAGCCCGCATATGGGGCTTTCCAAGCCACTATGCACCCAATCCTCACCAGTGTTTGAGTTTTCCAGTCCCCCGCCCGTACCTGGGGCTCTGCTCTGGAATCCCTTTCTTGGAGAGACACATGAGCCAGACAACAGGACTCCACCCTTCCCACAAAATGACCCCAAACTCTTGGGAGCTGGGACAAATCCCCAGAGAGGGATACTCGTCCACAGTCCCTGAGGCCACCCCTCCAATCCACGGCTATCTCGGACACAACATCCAGAGACAAAAGCCTGAAGGAACGCCTCCCACTCGCCCTTGTTTCAGAGGCCCAGGAGCTCCCTCTCGGGCTGTACATTCCGCCTGCCATACCCTAGGCGCCACTCATAAGCTGAATTTGTGTTTTCAGACTTCTGTACCCTCAGCCTGGACCCACACAACCGCCAGGCTTGGGCCTCTGGAGCCACAGCGAAAGATTGTGCCTGCCCTCTCCAAGGAAATTGTGCCCAATCCATTGACCACAACCCTACAGGTTAGGGAAAAGCTCCAAGGCCCTTGAGGCCATCAATAGTGTAGGCCACCCTGGACTAAGAGGGGCTCTCTGACTCCAGCGGAGCAACTATCTCCACTTAGACTCTCAGACAGTGTCCCCAGAGACAGAAGGTTGAAATGGACAGGCCCCCAGGCCCTAATCTGAACCTTAGCTTTGGTTTCCATGTGTCCGTCCTCAGAGGTCTGTTTTCGTAGAGCAGCACACGGGCCTTTTCTGAGGCACCAAACCAAACCTCTCTCGTCTCCACATGGGGAGCTTACTGACTGGGGATGTATCAAACCCTTCAGGTAGGAGAGTTCCGCAGGGCCACTGAACAACCATCACATTCCAAGGTTTCCATGGACCCAAACGCACATTATGACGCATCCTCAGGAGAGGCCATTTCAACTCAGCCCCCTGGTTAGCGTGCCCCAGAGGCAACAGATCAAACATATATTGTGGCTAATGGCCAATGGGAATGCGAGGCATGCTGTACAGGGATCCATCCTCGAACCGTGCTCTCCAGTCCTTCCGTATGGTATGTCCTGGAGCCATGCAACAGTACACGAATATCTAACAGAAGTAAACCTGGTGGTTTGGGGCAACCTCCAAACTCAGCGTGGGAAAACTTCCTTGGCCTCATGAGGCCCCCGCTTCATGAAGGTGCCATCATGGACACATACTCCAGCCTCAGCCAACGTCTGATCCTCAGCCTGACTTCAGATGCAGGAGATTTTGATTCAGCCTCTGCCTAGTGGGCCTGCTCTGCCCTTGGCTCCAATCCTCACTTTAGCTTGTGTTCCTAGACTTCCGTCCTCACACTCCTGGCCCACAAACCCTCCCTACTGGGAATTCTGGGGCCACAATGAAGCACTCCGCCTGCCTCCCAGGAGAAAAACTTTGTCTATGGTGCTGCCCAGAAACCCCAAATGAGGATCAAACTGCTTGGCCCTCGGCAACACCCCAATTGCATAGGCTACCTTAAACACTGATGCTCTGTCGCAAATAGCCTGAGCCCAGACTTTCCAACAGACACCGACACAGCTGGCTGCACACCCAGCACATTGGACCCGCCACTGCCTTGGCCACCATCCATTCCCAACATGGGTTTTCAGTCATCAGAACCTAGACTTTATCTCCAATCCCTGCACAGGGGGGAACCTGATGCACATGTCAGAACCCCTCCTTCCCCATGGCAAGAATCCTTGCTGATGGCAGTGAGTCAAACCTTCAGTGTAAGAGAAAACAGCATGGCCCATGAGGCCACGCCCATGTGTGAGGGCCGCCTTGGCAACAAACACACATTGTGACCCTCAGCGTGAGTACCTTATTCAAGTAACGCCTCTCAGTGATTGGACCAAGAGCCCGCATATGTCGCTTGCTATGCCCATAGGCACGCAGGACTAACTAGATGGTGTGTATTCCAGTTGAGGAAACCCACTGCTGTGCTCAAGAGTCCCTCTCCTGGCGGGTCCCCTGTGGCAGAAAACAGTACTCTTCCCTTCCCACAGAATGAACCCAAACACTTGGGAGCTTGGACAATCCCCCGAGAGGAAGGCTCTTCCTCGGCCCCTGAAGCAACCCCTACCCTGAACGGCCACTGTGAACGCAACACCCAGAGACAAAAGCCTGAGCGACTGCCTCCCACTTGCCCTCCTTTGATATCCAGAGGATCTCCCCTCTCGGACTGGAGATCAGGCCTGCCATTACCTTGGCCCCTACCTGAGCCAAGTTTGCTTTCTCAGACATCTGTCCCCACAGCCCTGGCAAACACAGCCTCTAGGCTGGGTCCGCTGGAGCCATACCACAGGACCATGCCTGCTCTCTCCTGGGAAACTCTGTCCATTCCTTTGGCCACACACCTCCAGAATATAAGAAACCTCAAGGCCCCTGAGGACATACCATTACCGGGAGCCTCCCTACACACACAGGGGCCTTCGGACACAAGCTGAGCTGCTAGCTACATGAAGGCATGCACACAGATGTCAACAGAGATAGAAGGTTGAGCCGGACAGGCCCGTAGGCTCTAATCTCAACTCTTGCTTTGTTTTCCAGGTGTCACTCCTCAGAGGCTTTGGTTCGAAGAACAGGATATGGGGCTTTCCTGAGGCACTGAACAGAACTTCTCTCGTCTCCACATGGGAAGCTTCCTTGTTGGAGCCGTGTCAAACACCTCAGGTTGGAGAATCCTGCAGAGTCCCTGAGCCACCTCTACATTCCAAGGTCTCCCAGGCCACCAAGCCACAGTAGGACTCATCTTCAGGAGAGTCCATTTCAACTCTCCCCTCTGGGTAGCTCACCCAGGAGCCCGCAGATTGAGCCTGCCTTGTCCTGACTAAAGAGTGGGAATATGAGGTGGCGTTCCCAGGCATCCACGCTTAGACACCTGCTCTCGAGGCTTTCCGTATGGGGCCTCCTGGAACCATCCAATAGCAGTCGACTTTCGTGCAGAAGGAAACCTTGAGGTTTGGAGTAGTTCACAAATCCCATCGTAGGCAAACCTTCCTGGCCTCATGAGGCCCCCACACCATTCAGGAAGAGGCCATGCTGGACAAAAACTCTAGCCTGAGGCACGTCTCATAGTTGAAATGACCTCAGTGCAGGAGATCTCGATTCAGCCTCTCAGAGGGGGCCTGCCGTGCCATCGGTCCCAAACCTCACGCTAGCTTGTGTTTTCAGACTTCCTTCCTCACACTCCTAGCAAAAAAGCCCTCCGGACTAGGAACTCCAGAACCACAACCCAGCCCAGGGTCTGCCCAAGGGAAGAAAAACGTTTCCCTGTGGGGCTCTCTTCAGAAAACCCAGATGAGGATCAACCTGCTCGGGCCTCGACGGTAGCCGAACTGGATACGCTGCTCTGGGCACTCATGCTCTGTCTGACACAGCCTGAAGTCAGACGTCCAGACAGACATGGAGACAGCTGGCCGCACACCCAGAACTTCGGACACGCCATGGTCTTATGCCGTCACCTCTTCCTAACCTTGGTTTTCAGATATCTGAACCTAGACATTATATCAATTCTCCACACAGCTGGGTATCGCAAGCACAACACAGAACTCCTCCTTCCCCGTGGCTGTAAAGCTTGCTCTTGGCATGGAGTCACACCTTCAGGGTGGGAGAAACCTTCCTGGTCCCTGATGCCACGCCCAAACTTGAGTGCTGCTTGGGCACAAATTCACACTCTGACCCTCAGCATGAGCCCCATGTCAAAGAAAGGCCTGTCAGGGCCTGGGCCAAGAGCCCGCATATGGGGCTTTCCAAGCCACTATGCACCCAATCCTCACCAGTGTTTGAGTTTTCCAGTCCCCCGCCCGTACCTGGGGCTCTGCTCTGGAATCCCTTTCTTGGAGAGACACATGAGCCAGACAACAGGACTCCACCCTTCCCACAAAATGACCCCAAACTCTTGGGAGCTGGGACAAATCCCCAGAGAGGGATACTCGTCCACAGTCCCTGAGGCCACCCCTCCAATCCACGGCTATCTCGGACACAACATCCAGAGACAAAAGCCTGAAGGAACGCCTCACACTCGCCCTTGTTTCAGAGGCCCAGGAGCTCCCTCTCGGGCTGTACATTCCGCCTGCCATACCCTAGGCGCCACTCATAAGCTGAATTTGTGTTTTCAGACTTCTGTACCCTCAGCCTGGACCCACACAACCGCCAGGCTTGGGCCTCTGGAGCCACAGCGAAAGATTGTGCCTGCCCTCTCCAAGGAAATTGTGCCCAATCCATTGACCACAACCCTACAGGTTAGGGAAAAGCTCCAAGGCCCTTGAGGCCATCAATAGTGTAGGCCACCCTGGACTAAGAGGGGCTCTCTGACTCCAGCGGAGCAACTATCTCCACTTAGACTCTCAGACAGTGTCCCCAGAGACAGAAGGTTGAAATGGACAGGCCCCCAGGCCCTAATCTGAACCTTAGCTTTGGTTTCCATGTGTCCGTCCTCAGAGGTCTGTTTTCGTAGAGCAGCACACGGGCCTTTTCTGAGGCACCAAACCAAACCTCTCTCGTCTCCACATGGGGAGCTTACTGACTGGGGATGTATCAAACCCTTCAGGTAGGAGAGTTCCGCAGGGCCACTGAACAACCATCACATTCCAAGGTTTCCATGGACCCAAACGCACATTATGACGCATCCTCAGGAGAGGCCATTTCAACTCAGCCCCCTGGTTAGCGTGCCCCAGAGGCAACAGATCAAACATATATTGTGGCTAATGGCCAATGGGAATGCGAGGCATGCTGTACAGGGATCCATCCTCGAACCGTGCTCTCCAGTCCTTCCGTATGGTATGTCCTGGAGCCATGCAACAGTACACGAATATCTAACAGAAGTAAACCTGGTGGTTTGGGGCAACCTCCAAACTCAGCGTGGGAAAACTTCCTTGGCCTCATGAGGCCCCCGCTTCATGAAGGTGCCATCATGGACACATACTCCAGCCTCAGCCAACGTCTGATCCTCAGCCTGACTTCAGATGCAGGAGATTTTGATTCAGCCTCTGCCTAGTGGGCCTGCTCTGCCCTTGGCTCCAATCCTCACTTTAGCTTGTGTTCCTAGACTTCCGTCCTCACACTCCTGGCCCACAAACCCTCCCTCCTGGGAATTCTGGGGCCACAATGAAGCACTCCGCCTGCCTCCCAGGAGAAAAACTTTGTCTATGGTGCTGCCCAGAAACCCCAAATGAGGATCAAACTGCTTGGCCCTCGGCAACACCCCAATTGCATAGGCTACCTTAAACACTGATGCTCTGTTGCAAATAGCCTGAGCCCAGACCTTCCAACAGACACTGACACAGCTGGCTGCACACCCAGCACATTGGACCCGCCACTGCCTTAGGCCACCATCCATTCCCAACCTGGGTTTTCAGTCATCAGAACCTAGACCTTATCTCCAATCCCTGCACAGGGGGGAACCTGATGCACAAGTCAGAACCCCTCATTCCCCATGGCAAGAAACCTTGCTGCTGGCAGTGAGTCAAAACTTCAGTGTAGGAGAAAACGGCATGGCCCATGAGGCCACGCCCATGTGTGAGGGCCGCCTTGGGCACAAACACACATTGTGACCCTCAGCGTGAGTACCTTATTCAAGTAACGCCTCTCAGAGATTGGACCAAGAGCCCGCATATGTGGCTTGCCATGCCCATAGGCACGCAGGACTAACTAGATGGTGTGTATTCCAGTTGAGGGAACCCACTGCTGTGCTCTAGAGTCCCTCTCCTGGGGGGTCCCCTGTGGCAGAAAACAGTACTCTTCCCTTCCCACAGAATAAACCCAAACACTTGGGAGCTTGGACAATCCCCCGAGAGGAAGGCTCTTCCTCGGCCCCTGAAGCAACCCCTACCCTGAACGGCCACTGTGAACGCAACACCCAGAGACAAAAGCCTGAGCGACTGCCTCCCACTTGCCCTCCTTTGATATCCAGAGGATCTCCCCTCTCGGACTGGAGATCAGGCCTGCCATTACCTTGGCCCCTACCTGAGCCAAGTTTGCTTTCTCAGACATCTGTCCCCACAGCCCTGGCAAACACAGCCTCTAGGCTGGGTCCTCTGGAGCCATACCACAGGACCATGCCTGCTCTCTCCTGGGAAACTCTGTCCATTCCTTTGGCCACACACCTCCAGAATATGAGAAACCTCAAGGCCCCCGAGGACATACCATTACCGGGAGCCTCCCTGCACACACAGGGGCCTTCGGACACAAGCTGAGCTGCTACCTCAATGAAGGCATGCACACAGATGTCAACAGAGATAGAAGGTTGAGCCGTACAGGCCCTTAGGCTCTAATCTCAACTCTTGCTTTGTTTTCCAGGTGTCACTCCTCAGAGGCTTTGGTTCGAAGAACAGGATATGGGGCTTTCCTGAGGCACTGAACAGAACTTCTCTCGTCGCCACATGGGAAGCTTCCTTGTTGGAGCCGTGTCAAACACCTCAGGTTGGAGAATCCTGCAGAGTCCCTGAGCCACCTCCACATTCCAAGGTATCCCAGGCCACCAAGCCACAGTAGGACTCATCTTCAGGAGAGTCCATTTCAACTCTCCCCTCTGGGTAGCTCACCCAGGAGCCCGCAGATTGAGCCTGCCTTGTCCTGACTAAAGAGTGGGAATATGAGGTGGCGATCCCAGGCATCCATGCTTAGACACCTGTTCTCGAGACTTTCCTTATGGGGCCTCAGGAACCATCCAATAGGACTCGACTGTCGTGCAAAAGGAAAACTTGAGGTTTGGAGTAGTTCACAAATCCCATCGTAGGCAAACACCCCTGGCCTCATGAAGTAGCCACACCCTTCAGGAAGAGGCCATGCTGGACAAAAACTCTAGCCTGAGGCACGTCTCATAGTTGACATGACCTCAGTGCAGTAGATCTCAATTCAGCCTCTGCAGAGTGGGACTGCCGTGCCCTCGGTCCCAAACATCACGCTAGATTTTCTTTTCAGACTTCCTTCCTCACACTCCTGGCAAACAAGCCCTCCGGACTAGGAACTCCAGAACCACAACACAGCCTGGGGTCTGCCCAACGGAAGAAAATCGTTTCCCTGTGGGGCTCTCCAGAAAACCCAGATGAGGATCAACCTGTTCGGGCCTCGACGGTACCCGAAATGGATAGGCTGCTCTGGGCACTCATGTTCTGTCTGACACAGCCTGAAGCCAGACGTCCAGACAGACAAGGAGAAAGCTGGCTGCACACCCAGCACTTCGGACACGCCATGGTCTTGTGCCGTCACCTCTTCCTAATCTTGGTTTTCAGATATCTGAACCTAGATATTATATCAATTCTCCACACAGCTGGGTATCGCAAGCACAACACAGAACTCCTCCTTCCCCGTGGCTGTAAAGCTTGCTCTTGGCATGGAGTCACACCTTCAGGGTGGAAGAAACCTTCATGCCCCTGATGCCACGCCCAAACTTGAGTGCTGCTTGGGCACAAATTCACACTCTGACCCTCAGCATGAGCCCCATGTCAAAGAAAGGCCAGTCAGGGCCAGGGCCACGAGCCCGCATATGGGGCTTGCCAAGCCCCTATGCACCCAATCCTCACCAGTGTTTGAGTTTTCCAGTCGCCCCACCCGTACCTGGGGCTCTGCTCTGGAATCCCTTTCTTGGAGAGACACATGAGCCAAACAACAGGACTCAACCCTTCCCAAAAAATGACCCCAAATTCTTGGGAGCTGGGACAAATCCCCAGAGAGGGATACTCGTCCACAGTCCCTGAGGCCACCCCTCCAATCGCGGCTATCCCGGACACAACATCCAGAGACAAAAGCCTGAGGGAACGCCTCCTCTCGCCCTTGTTTCAGAGGACGAGCAGCTCCCTCTCGGGCTGTACATCCGGCCTGCCATACCCTAGGCACCACTCATAAGCTGAGTTTGTGTTTTCAGACTTCTGTGCCCACAGCCTGGACCCACACAACCTCGAGGCTAGGGCCTCTAGCCACAGCGATAGATTGTGCCTGCCTCTCCTAGGAAAGTGTGCCCAATCCATTCACCACAACCCTACACCTTAGGGAAAAGCTCCAAGGCCCCTGAGGCCACCCAAATTATATAGACTAACCTGGGCACTAATGCACTGTCTGACACAACCTGAGCCAGAACCTCCTGACCAACACCCAGGCAGCTGACCGCACACTGAGCATATCAGACCCGCCATGGCCTTAGGTCGTCATCTCTTCCCAACTTCGGTTTTTCAGGCTTCAGACCAGGACCTTATCTTCAACCACTGCCCAGGGTTGAAAATGATGCAGACATCAGAACACCTTCCCCATGTCAAGAGACCTTGTGATTGGCATGTTGTACAAAGTCAGTGTAGTTGAAACCAGTGTGGCCCATGTGGCCCCGCTCTTGCTCACAGGCCACATTGGTCACTAACACACATTGTGACCCTCAGCTTGAGCCCAGTCCTCAAGTATGGCCTCTCAGTGGCTGGATGAAGAGACAGCATATTGGGCCTGCCATGCCCCTAGGCCCCAATTTTTAACGATAGTTTGGGTTGTCCCTTCACTCTTCCCCAGGGCTGTGCTTTGTAATTACTCTTTGGTTGGGTCACCTGAGGTAACAAATGTGAAAGGCGACCTCCCATTCCACAGATTGACGAAAAAGAATTGGGACTGGGACAAATCAACAGAGAGGAAGATTCGTCCATGGCCCATGAGGCCTCCCCACATCCATGGCCATCGTTGATTCACAATCCAGAGACAAAAGCCTGAGCAAGTGCCTCAGACTCGCTCTTTCTTCATATCCTGAAGAGTTCTCCTCATGGTCTGTAGATTGGGCCTGCCATACCTACGTCCCAAAACCTGAGCTGAGTTTGTATTTTCAGACTTCTGTCCTCAAAGTCCTGGGCAACACACCCTCCTGGCTGGGGCCCCTGGAGCCACACATTAGGACTGTGCCTACCCAATTCATGAGAATTCTGCCCATTCCATTGTCCAAAATCGTACAAATTAGGAGAACCCTCCAAAGTCCCCGAGGCCATCCCAATAGTGTAGATCTCCGGGGACAAACAAGGGCGCTCTATCACCACGTGAGCATCTACCCCCACTCATTCCATAGATGGATATCTCCAGAGAAGAAGATGGAACCAACAGGGCCCTAGGCCATAATCGGATCCATTGCTTTGGTACAGGTGTGTCTCCTCAAAAGCCTGGATTCCAATACCAGCATAAGTGATTTCCTGAGGCACCCATCAGAACAAATCTCGTCTCCACAGGGAAACTTGTGCATGGGAGCTATGTCAAAAGCTTAGGAGAAACTTCAGGGTCCCGGTGCCACCCCCCATTTTAAGGCCCTCATGGACACAAACACATATTAGGCCCCATCCTCGGGAAAGTCCATTTCAACTCAGCCACCCCGGTTGTTCTCCCAGAGCCATCCGGCCTCAACTGTCTTGTTGCTAGGAGACAATTGGAATGCGAGGCGGGCTTCCCTGGCATTCATCTTTCAACGGTGCTCTGGAGTCATTCCATATGGGATTTCCTGGAGCTGCCCAACAGGTCTCAATTGTCCTGCAGAAGGAATCCTTGAAGGGGGCATCCCACAACTCCCAACGTGGGAAAACCTCCATAGCCTTGAGATTCTGCTCCGTTCATGAAGGGGCAGTCATGCACAGAAACTCCAACCTGAGCCAACGTCTGATCCTCACCGTGACTTCAGATGCTTGAGATATTGGTTCACTCTGCAGGGGGTACATGCTGTGCCCTCTGCCTGAAGCCCAAGTTTAGCTTGTGTTCTCAGACTTCTTTACTCACACTCCTGGCCCAGAAGCCCTCAAGTTTGGCAATTCCGGACTCACAATGCAGCACTCTGCCTGCCATCTATAAAAAATATCTTGCCTAAGAGCAGCCCAGGCACATCAAATGAGGATAAACCTACACGGCACTCGACTGTACCCAAATCATATAGTCAAACCTGGGCACTAATGCACTGTCTGACACAACCTGAGCCAGAACCTCCTGACCAACACCCAGGCAGCTGACCGCCCACTGATCATATCAGACACGCCATGGCCTTAGGTCGTCATCTCTTCCCAACTTCGGTTTTTCAGGCTTCAGAACCTAGACCTTATCTCCAACAACTGCCCAGGGTTGAAAATGATGCAGACATCAGAACACCTTCCTCATGGCAAGAGACTTTGTGATTGGCATGTTGTCCAAAGTCCAGTGTAGTTGAAACCAGTGTGGCCCATGAGGCCCCACCCATGCTCGCGGGCCACATTGGTCACAAACACACATTGTGACCCTCAGCCTGTGCCCAGTCCTCAAGTAAGGCCTCTCAGTGGTTGGATGAAGAGACAGCATATTGGGCCTGCCATGCCCCTAGGTCCCAATTTTTAAACATAGTTTGGGTTGTCCCTTCATTCTTCCCCAGGGCTGTGCTTTGTAATTACTCTTTGGATGGGTCACCTGAGGTAACAAATGTGAAAGGCGACCTCCCATTCCACAGATTGACGAAAAAGAATTGGGACTGGGACAAATCCACAGAGAGGAAGATTGGTCCATGGCCCATTAGGCCTCCCCACATCCATGGCCATCGTTGATTCACAATCCAGAGACAAAAGCCTGATCAAGTGCCTCAGACTCGCTCTTTCTTCATAACCTGAAGAGTTCTCCTCATGGTCTGTAGATTGGGCCTGCCATACCTACGTCCCAAAACCTGAGCTGAGTTTGTATTTTTAGATCTGTCCTCAAAGTCCTGGGCAACACACCCTCCTGGCTTGGGCCCCTGGAGCCACACATTAGGATGTGCCTACCCAATCCATGGGAATTCTGCCCATTCCATTGTCCAAAATCGTAAAATTAGGAGAAACCTCCAAAGTCCCCGAGGCCATCCCAATAGTGTAGATCTCCGGGGACAAACAAGGGCGGTCTAACACACGTGAGCATCTACCCCCACTCATTCCATAGATGGATATCTCCAGAGAAGAAGATGGAACCAGACAGGACCCTAGGCCATAATCAGATCCATTGCTTTGGTACAGGCGTGTCTCCTCAAAAGCCTGGATTCCAATACCAGCATAAGTGATTTCCTGAGGCACCCATCAGAACAAATCTCGTCTCCACAGGGAAACTTGTGCATGTGAGCTATGTCAAAAGCTTAGGAGAAACTTCAGTGTCTCGGTGCCACCGCCCCATTCCAAGGCCCTCATGGACACAAACACACATTAGGCCCCAACCTCGGGAAAGTCCATTTCAACACAGCCGCCCCGATTGCCCGCAGAGCCATCAAAACTCAACTGTCTTGTTGCTAGGAGAAAATTGGAATGCAAGGCGGGATTCCCTGGCATCGATCCTTGAACGGTGCTCTGGAGTCATTCCATATGGGATGTCCTGGAGCTGACCAACAGGTCTCAATTGTCCCACAGAAGGAATCCTTGAAGGGGGCATCCCACAACTCCCAACGTGGGAAAACCTCCATGGCCTTGAGATTCTGCTCTGTTCATGAAGGGGCAGTCATGCACAGAAACTCCAACCCGAGCCAACGTCTGATCCTCGCCGTGACTTCAGATGCATGAAATATTGGTTCAGATCTGCAGGAGGTACCTGCCGTGCCCTCGGCCTGAAGCCCAAGTCTAGCTTGTGTTCTCAGACTTCTGTCCTCACACTCCTGGCCCAGAAGCCCTCAAGTTTGGCAATTCTGGAACCAAAGTGCAGCACTCTGCCTGCCCTCTAGAAAAAATATCTTGCCCATTGAGCTCCCCAGGCACCTCAAATGAGGATAAACCTATACGGCACTCGACTGTACCCAAATCATATAGTCTAACCTGGGACTAATGCACTGACTGACACAACCTGAGCCCGAACCTCCTGACCAACACCCAGGCAGCTGACCGCACACTGAGCATATCAGACCCGCCATGGCCTTAGGTCGTCATCTCTTCCCAACTTCGGTTTTTCAGGCTTCAGAACCTAGACCTTATCTCCAACCACTGCCCAGGGATGAAAATGATGCAGATATCAGAACACATTCCCCATGGCCAGAGACCTTGTGTTTGGCAGATTGTCCAAAGTCCAGTGTAGTTGAAACCAGTGTGGCCCATGAGGCCCCGCCCATGCTCGCGGGCCACATTGGTCACAAACACACATTGTGACCCTCAGCATGAGCCCAGTCCTCAAGTAAGGCCTCTCAGTGGCTGGATGAAGAGACAGCATATTGGGCCTGCCATGCACCTAGGCCCCAATTTTTAACCATAGTTTGGGTTGTCCCTTCACTCTTCCCCAGGGCTCTGCTTTGGAATTCCTATTTTGTTCGGACACCTGAGGTAATAAACCTGAAAGTAGACCTCCCATCCGACAATTGAAGAAAAACTATTGGGACCGGGCCAAATCCACAGAGACGAAGATTCGTCCATATCCCATGAGGCCTCCCCACATTCTACAGCCATTGTTGATACAAAATCCAGAGACAAAAGCCTGAGCAAGTGCCTCAGACTCGCTCTTTCTTCATATCCTGAGGGGTACTTCTCATGGTTTGTAGATTGGGCCTCCCATACCTACGTCCCAAAACCTTAGCTGAGTTTGTGTTTTCAGACTTCTGTCCTCAAAGTCCTGGGCCGCACACCCTCCAGGCTGGGGCCCCTGGAGCCACACATTAGGACTGTGCCTACCCAATCCATGGGAATTCTGCCCATTCCATTGTCCAAAATCTCACCAATTAAGAAAACTCTCCAAAGTCCCCGAGGCCATCCCAATAGTGTAGGTCTCCAGGGACAAACAAGGGCGGTGTGACACCAGGTGAGCATCTCCCTCCACTCATTCCAGAGATGGATATCACCAGAGAAGAAGATTGAACCAGACAGGACCCTAGGCCATAATCAGATCCATTGTTTTGGTTTACAGGCATGTCTCCTCAAAAGCCTGGATTCCAATACCAGCATAGGGGGTTTCCTGAGGCACCCCTCAGAACAAATCTCATCTCCACAAGGAAACTTGTGCATGGGAGGTATGTCAAAAGCTTAGGAGAATACTTCAGGGTCCCGGTGCCAACGCCCCATTCCAAAGCCCTCATGGACACAAACACACAATGGGCCCGATCCTAAAAGTCCATTTCAACTCAGCCACGCCGGTTGCTCCCGCTGAGCTATCCGATCTCAACTGTCTTGTTGCTAGGAGACATTTGGAATGCGAGGCCCGCTTCCCAGGCATCCACCCCGAACGGTGCTCTGGAGTCCTTCCATATGGGATATCCTGGAGCTGCCCAACAGGTCTCAATTGTCCCGCAGAAGGAATCCTTGAAGGGGGCATCCCACAACTCCCAACGTGGGAAAACCTCCATGGCCTTGAGATTCCGCTCCGTTCATGAAGGGGCAGTCATGCACAGAAACTCCAACCCGAGCCAACGTCTGATCCTCGCCGTGACTTCAGAAGCATGAGATATTCGTTCAGATCTGCAGGGGGTACCAGCCGTGCCCTCGGCCTGAAGCCCAAGTCTAGCTTCTGTTCTCAGACTTGTCCTCACACTCCTGGTCCAGAATCCCTCATGTTTGGCAATACTGGACCCACAATGCAGCACTCTGCCTGCCTCTAGAAAAAATATATTGCCTAATGAGTAGCCCAGGCACCTCGAATGAGGATAAACCTACACGGCTCTCGACTGTACCTGAATTATATAGTCTAACCTGGGTACTAATTCACTGTCTGACACAACCTGAACCCGAACCTCCGGACCAACACCCAGGCAGGTGACCGCACACTGAGCACATTCAGACCCGCCATGGCCTTAGGTCGTCATCTCTTCCCAACTGCGGTTTTCAGGCTTCAGAACGTAGACCTTATCTCTAAACACTGCCCAGGGTTGAAAATGATGCAGAAATCAGAGCTCCTTCCCCATGGCAAGAGACCTTGTGATTGGCATGTTATCCAAAGTTCAGTGTAGTTGAAACCAGTGTGGCCCATGAGGCCCCGCCCATGCTCGCGGGCCACATTGGTCACAAACACACATGCTGACCCTCAGCCTGTGCCCAGTCTTTAAGTAAGGCCACTCAGTGGCTGGATGAAGAGACAGCATATTGGGCCTGCCATGCCCCTAGGCCCCAATTTATAACCATCGTTTGGGTTGTCCCTTCACTCTTCCCCAGGGCTCTGCTTTGGAATTCCTCTTTGGTTGGGACACCTGAGGTAACAAACCTGAGAGGAGACCTCCCATCCCACAGATTGACAGAAAGAAATTGGGACCGGGCCAAATCCACAGAGAGGAAGATTCGTCCATGGCCCATGAGGCCTCCCCACGTTCCACGCCCATCTTTGATACAAAATCCAGAGACAAAAGCCTGAGCAAGCGCCTCAGAATCGCTCTTTCTTCATATCCTGAAGAGTCCTTCTCATGGTTTGTAGATTGGACCTGCCATACCTACGTTCCCAACCTAAGCTGAGTTTGTGTTTTCAGACTTCTGTCCTCAGATTCCTGGGCCACACACCCTCCAGGCTGGGGCCCCTGGAGCCACACATTAGGACTGTGCCTACCCAATCCATGGGCATTCTGCCCATTCCATTATCCAAAATCGTACAAATTAGGAGAACTCTCCAAAGTCCCCGAGGCCATCCCAATAGTGTAGGTCTCCGGGGACAAACAAGGGCGGTCTGACACCAGCTGAGCATCTACCTCCACTCATATCATAAATGGATGTCCCCAGAGAAGAAGATGGAACCAGACAGGACCCTAGGCCATATTCGGATCCATTGCTTTGGTTTACAGACATGTCTCCTCAAAAGCCTGGATTCCAAGACCAGCATAGGGGTTTTTTTGAGGCACCCATCAGAACAAATCTCGTTTCCACAAGGAAACTTGTGCATGGGACCTATGTCAAAAGCTTAGGAGAATACTTCAGGGTCCCGGTGTCACCGCCCCATTCCAAGGCCCTCATGGACACAAACACATATTAGGCCCCAACCTCGGGAAAGTCCATTTCAACACAGCCGCCCCGATTGCTCCCGCAGAGCCATCAAAACTCAACTGTCTTGTTGCTGGGAGAAAATTGGAATGCGAGGCGGGATTCCCTGGCATCGATCCTCGAACAGTGCTCTGGAGTCATTCCATATGGGATGTCCTGGAGCTGACCAACAGGTCTCAATTGTCCCGCAGAAGGAATCCTTGAAGGGGGCATCCCACAACTCCCAACGTGGGAAAACCTCCATGGCCTTGAGATTCCGCTCCGTTCATGAAGGGGCAGTCATGCACAGAAACTCCAAGCTGAGCCAACATCTAATCCTCACCGTGATTTCAGATGCTTGAGATATTGGTTCACTCTGCAGGGGGTACATGCTGTGCCCTCGGCCTGAAGCCCAAGTTTAGCTTGTTTTCTCAGACTTCTGTACTCACACTCCTGGCCCAGAAGCCCTCAAGTTTGGCAATTCCGGACTCACAATGCAGCACTCTGCCTGCCATCTATAAAAAATATCTTGCCTAAGAGCAGCCCAGGAACCTCAAATGAGGATAAACCTACACGGCACTCGACTGTACCCAAATCATATAGTCAAACCTGGGCACTAATGCACTGTATGACACAACCTGAGCCAGAACCTCCTGACCAACACCCAGGCAGCTGACCGCACACTGAGCATATCAGACCCGCCATGGCCTTAGGTCGTCATCTCTTCCCAACTTCGGTTTTTCAGGCTTCAGAACCTAGACCTTATCTTTAACCACTGCCCAAGGTTGAAAATGATGCAGACATCAGAACACCTTCCTCATGGCAAGAGACCTTGTGATTGGCATGTTGTCCAAAGTCCAGTGTAGTTGAAACCAGTGTGGCCCATGAGGCCCCGCCCATGCTCGCGGGCCACATTGGTCACAAACACACATTGTGACCCTCAGCCTGTGCCCAGTCCTCAAGTAAGGCCTCTCAGTGGTTGGATGAAGAGACAGCATATTGGGCCTGCCATGCCCCTAGGCCCCAATTTATAACCATCGTTTGGGTTGTCCCTTCACTCTTCCCCAGGGCTCTGCTTTGGAATTCCTCTTTGGTTGGGACACCTGAGGTAACAAACCTGAGAGGAGACCTCCCATCCCACAGATTGACAGAAAGAAATTGGGACCGGGCCAAATCCACAGAGAGGAAGATTCGTCCATGGCCCATGAGGCCTCCCCACGTTCCACGCCCATCTTTGATACAAAATCCAGAGACAAAAGCCTGAGCAAGTGCCTCAGACTCGATCTTTCTTCATATCCTGAAGAGTTCTTCTCATGGTTTGTAGATTGGACCTGCCATACGTACTTCCCCAAACGTAAGCTGAGTTTGTGTTTTCAGACTTCTGTCCTCAAATTCCTGGGCCACACTCCCTCCGGACTGGGGCCCCTGGAGCCACACATTAGGACTGTGCCTACCCAATCCATGGGAACACTGCCCATTCCATTGTCCAAAATCGTACAAATTAGGAGAACCCTCCAAATTTCCCGAGGCCATCACAATAGTGTAGGTTTCCCGGTATAAACAGGGCGGTCTGACACCAGCTGAGCATCAACCTCCACTCATACCATAGATGGATGTCCCCAGAGAAGAAGATGGAACCATACAGGACCCTAGGCCATAATCGGATCCATTGCTTTGGTTTACAGGCATGTCTCCTCAAAAGCCTGGATTCCAGACCAGCATAGGGGATTTCCTGAGGCACCCATCAGAACAAATCTCGTCTCGACAAGGAAACTTGTGCATGGGACCTATGTCAAAAGCTTAGGAGAATACTTCAGGGTCCCGGTGCCACCGCCCCATTCCAATGCCCTCATGGAAACAAACACATATCAGGCCCCATTCTCGGGAAAGTCCATTTCAACTAGCCAACCCGGTTGCTACCGCAGAGTCTTCAGATCTCAACTGTCTTGTTGCTAGGAGACAATTGGAATGCGAGGCCCACTACCCTGGCATCCATCCCCGAACGGTGCTCTGGAGTACTTCCATATGGGATATCCTGGAGCTGCCCAACAGGTCTCAATTGTCCCGCAGAAGGAATCCTTGAAGGGGGCATCCCACAACTCCCAACGTGGGAAAACCTCCATGGCCTTGAAATTCCGCTCCGTTCATAAAGGGGCAGTCATGCACAGAAACTCCAACCCGAGGCAAAGTCTGATCCTCGCCGTGACTTCAGATGCAAGAGATATTGTTTCAGATCTGCAGGCGGTACCTGCCGTGCCCTCGGCCTGAAGCCCAAGTCTAGCTTGTGTTCTCAGACTTCTGTCCTCATACTCCTGGCTCAGAAGCCCTCAAGTTTGGCAATTCCGGACCCACAATGCAGCACCCTGCCTCCCCTCTAGAAAAAATATCTTGCCTAATGATTTGCCCAGGCACTTCAAATGAGGATAAACTTAAACGGCACTCGACTGTACCTAAATTATATAGTCTAAACTGGGCACTAATGCACTGTCTGACACAACCTGAACCCGAAACTCCGGAGCAACACCCAGGCAGCTGACCGCACACTGAGCACATCAGACCCGCCATGGCTTTTGTCGTCATCTCTTCCCAACTGCGGTTTTCAGACTTCAGATCCTAGAACTTATATCCAACCACTGCCCAGGGTTGAAAATGATGCAGAAATCAGAGCTCCTACCCCATGGCAAGAGACCTTGTGATTGGCATATTGTCCTAAGTTCAGTGTAGTTGAAACCAGTATGGCCCATGAGGCCCCGCCCATGCTCGCGGCCACATTGGTCACAAACACACATTGTGACTCTCAGGCTGTGCCCAGTCCTTAAGTAAGGCCACTCAGTGGCTGGATGAAGAGACAGCATATTGGGCCTGCCATGCCCCTAGGCCCCAATTTTTAACCATCGTTTGGGTTGTCCCTTCACTCTTCCCCAGGGCTCTGCTTTGGAATTCCTCTTTGGTTGGGACACCTGAATTAACAAACCTGAGAGGATACCTCCCATTCCACAAATTGATGGAAAGAAATTGGGACCGGGCTAAATCAACAGAGAGGAAGATTCATCCATGGCCCATGAGGCCTCCTCACATTCCACGCCCATCTTTGTTACAAAATCCAGAGACAAAAGCCTGAGCAAGCGCCTCAGACTCGCTCTTTCTTCATATCCTGAAGAGTTCTTCTCATGGTTTGTAGATTGGACCTGCCATACCTACGTCCCCAACCTAAGCTGAGTTTGTGTTTTCAGATCTGTCCTCAAATTTCTGGGCCACACACCCTCCAGGCTGGGGCCCCTGGAGCCACACATTAGGACTGTGCCTTCCCAATCCATGGGAATTCTGCCCATTCCATTGTTCAAAATCGTACAAATTAGAAGAACCCTCCAAAGTCCCCAAGGCCATGCCAATAGTGTAGGTCTCCCGGGACAAACAAGGGCGGTCTGACACCAGCTGAGCATCTACATCCACTCATACCATAAATGGATGTCCCCAGAGAAGAAGATGGAACCATACAGGACCCTAGGCCATAATCGGATCCATTGCTTTGGTTTACAAGCATATCTCCTCAAGAGCCTGGATTCCAAGACCAGCATAGGGGGTTTCCTGAGGCACCCATCAGAACAAAACTCGTCTCCACGAGGAAACTTGTGCATGGGACCTATGTCAAAAGCTTAGGAGAATACTTCAGGGTCCCAGTGCCACCGCTCCATTCCAAGGTCCTCATGGACACAAACACACATTAGGCCCCAACCTCGGGAAAGTCCATTTCAACACAGCCGCCCCGATTGCTCAGTCAGAGCCATAGGACTCAACTGTCTTGTTGCTAGGAGACAATTGGAATGCGAGGCTGGCTTCCCTGGCATCAGTCCTCGAACGGTGCACTGCAGTCATTCCATATGGATTGTCCTGGAGCTGACCAACAGTGCTCAATTGTCCCGCAGAAGGAATCCTTGAAGGGGGATCCCACACTCCCAACGTTGGAAAACCTCCATGGCCTTGAGATTCCGCTCCGTTCATGGAGGGGCAGACATGCACAGAAACTCCAACCCGAGCCAACTTCTGATCCTCGTCGTGACTTCAGATACATGAGATATTGGTTCAGATCTGCAGGGGGTATTTGCCATACCCATTGCCCTACCCAAGGCCTGAAGCCCAAGTCTAGCTTGTGTTCTGAAACTTCTTTCCTCACACTCTTGGCCCAGAAGCCCTCAAGTTTGGCAATTCCGGACCCTCAATGCAGCAATATGCCTGCCCTCTGCGAAAAATATATTGCCTAATGATATTCCCAGGCACCTCAAATGAGGATAAACTTACACGGCACTCGACTGTACCTAAATTATATAGTCTAACCTGGGCAATAATGCACTGTCTGACACAACCTGAACCTGAAACTCTGGACCAACACCCAGGCAGCTGACCGCACACTGAGCACATGAGCCCCGACATGGCCTTAGATCGTCATCACTTCCCAACTGTGGTTTTCAGGCTTCAGAACCTAGACCTTATCTCCAACCACGGCCCAGGGTTGAAAATGATGCAGAAATCAGAGCTCCTTCCCCATGGCAAGAGACCTTGTGATTGGCATGTTATCCAAAGTTCAGTGTAGTTGAAACCAGTGTGGCCCAGGAGGCCCCGCCCATGCTCGCGGGCCACATTGGTCACAAACACACATGCTGACCCTCAGCCTGTGCCCAGTCTTTAAGTAAGGCCACTCAGTGGCTGGATGAAGAGACAGCATATTGGGTCTGCCATGCCCCTAGGCCCCAATTTATAACCATCGTTTGGGTTGTCCCTTCACTCTTCCCCAGGGCTCTGCTTTGGAATTCCTCTTTTGTTGGGACACCTGAGGTAACAAACCTGAGAGGAGACCTCCCATCCCACAGATTGACGGAACGAAATTGGGACCGGGTCAAATCCACAGAGAAGAAGATTCGTCCATGGCCCATGAGGCCTCCCCACGTTCCACGCCCATCTTTGATACAAAATCCAGAGACAAAATCCTGAGCACGTGCCTCAGACTCGCTCTTTCTTCATATACTGAGGGGTACTTCTCATGGTTTGTAGATTGGGCCTCCCATACCTACGTCCCAAAACCTTAGCTGAGTTTGTGTTTTCAGACTTCTGTCCTCAAAGTCCTGGGCCGCACACCCTCCAGGCTGGGGCCCCTGGAGCCACACATTAGGACTGTGCCTACCCAATCCATGGGAATTCTGCCCATTCCATTGTCCAAAATCTCACCAATTAAGAAAACTCTCCAAAGTCCCCGAGGCCATCCCAATAGTGTAGGTCTCCAGGGACAAACAAGGGCGGTGTGACACCAGGTGAGCATCTCCCTCCACTCATTCCATAGATGGATATCACCAGAGAAGAAGATTGAACCAGACAGGACCCTAGGCCATAATCGGATCCATTGTTTTGGTTTACAGGCATGTCTCCTCAAAAGCCTGGATTCCAATACCAGCATAGGGGGTTTCCTGAGGCACCCCTCAGAACAAATCTCATCTCCACAAGGAAACTTGTGCATGGGAGGTATGTCAAAAGCTTAGGAGAATACTTCAGGGTCCCGGTGCCAACGCCCCATTCCAAGGCCCTCATGGACACAAACACACAATGGGCCCGATCCTAAAAGTCCATTTCAACTCAGCCACGCCGGTTGCTCCCGCAGAGCTATCCGATCTCAACTGTCTTGTTGCTAGGAGACATTTGGAATGCGAGGCCCGCTTCCCAGGCATCCACCCCGAACGGTGCTCTGGAGTCCTTCCATATGGGATATCCTGGAGCTGCCCAACAGGTCTCAATTGTCCCGCAGAAGGAATCCTTGAAGGGGGCATCCCACAACTCCCAACGTGGGAAAACCTCCATGGCCTTGAGATTCCGCTCCGTTCATGAAGGGGCAGTCATGCACAGAAACTCCAACCCGAGCCAACGTCTGATCCTCGCCGTGACTTCAGAAGCATGAGATATTCGTTCAGATCTGCAGGGGGTACCAGCCGTGCCCTCGGCCTGAATCCCAAGTCTAGCTTCTGTTCTCAGACTTGTCCTCACACTCCTGGTCCAGAATCCCTCATGTTTGGCAATACCGGACCCACAATGCAGCACTCTGCCTGCCTCTAGAAAAAATATATTGCCTAATGAGTAGCCCAGGCACCTCAAGTAAGGATAAACCTACACGGCTCTCGACACTACCTGAATTATATAGTCTAACCTGGGTACTAATTCACTGTCTGACACAACCTGAACCCGAACCTCCGGACCAACACCCAGGCAGCTGACCGCACACTGAGCACATCAGACCCGCCATGGCCTTAGGTAGTCATCTCTTCCCAACTGCGGTTTTCAGGCTTCAGAACGTAGACCTTATCTCCAAACACTGCCCAGGGTTGAAAATGATGCAGAAATCAGAGCTCCTTCCCCATGGCAAGAGACCTTGTGATTGGCATGTTATCCAAAGTTCAGTGTAGTTGAAACCAGTGTGGCCCAGGAGGCCCCGCCCATGCTCGCGGGCCACATTGGTCCTAAACACACATGCTGACCCTCAGCCTGTGCCCAGTCTTTAAGTAAGGCCACTCAGTGGCTGGATGAAGAGACAGCATATTGGGTCTGCCATGCCCCTAGGCCCCAATTTATAACCATCGTTTGGGTTGTCCCTTCACTCTTCCCCAGGGCTCTGCTTTGGAATTCCTCTTTGGTTGGGACACCTGAGGTAACAAACCTGAGAGGAGACCTCCCATCCCACAGATTGACAGAAAGAAATTGGGACCGGGCCAAATCCACAGAGAGGAAGATTCGTCCATGGCCCATGAGGCCTCCCCACGTTCCACGCCCATCATTGATACAAAATCCAGAGACAAAAGCCTGAGCAAGCGCCTCAGACTCCCTCTTTCTTCATATCCTGAAGAGTGCTTCTCATGGTTTGTAGATTGGCCCTGCCATACCTACGTTCCCAACCTAAGCTGAGTTTGTGTTTTCAGACTTCTGTCCTCAGATTCCTGGGCCACACACCCTACAGGCTGGGGCCCCTGGAGCCACACATTAGGACTGTGCCTACCCAATCCATGGGCATTCTGCCCATTCCATTATCCAAAATCGTACAAATTAGGAGAACTCTCCAAAGTCCCCGAGGCCATCCCAATAGTGTAGGTCTCCGGGGACAAACAAGGGCGGTCTGACACCAGCTGAGCATCTACCTCCACTCATATCATAAATGGATGTCCCCAGAGAAGAAGATGGAACCAGACAGGACCCTAGGCCATATTCGGATCCATTGCTTTGGTTTACAGACATGTCTCCTCAAAAGCCTGGATTCCAAGACCAGCATAGGGGTTTTTTTGAGGCACCCATCAGAACAAATCTCGTTTCCACAAGGATACTTGTGCATGGGACCTATGTCAAAAGCTTAGGAGAATACTTCAGGGTCCCAGTGTCACCGACCCATTCCAAGGCCCTCATGGACACAAACACACATTAGGCCCCAACCGCGGGAAAGTCCATTTCAACACAGCCGCCCCGATTGCTCCCGCAGAGCCATCAAAACTCAACTGTCTTGTTGCTGGGAGAAAATTGGAATGCGAGGCGGGATTCCCTGGCATCGATCCTCGAACGGTGCTCTGGAGTCATTCCATATGGGATGTCCTGGAGCTGACCAACAGGTCTCAATTGTCCGGCAGAAGGAATCCTTGAAGGGGGCATCCCACAACTCCCAACGTGGGTAAACCTCCATGGCCTTGAGATTCCGCTCTGTTCATGAAGGGGCAGTCATGCACAGAAACTCCAACCTGAGCCAACGTCAGACCTCGCCGTGACTTCAGATGCATGAAATATTGGTTCAGATCTGCAGGAGGTACCTGTCGTGCCCTCGGCCTGAAGCCCAAGTCTAGCTTGTGTTCTCAGACTTCTGTCCTCACACTCCTGGCCCAGAAGCCCTCAAGTTTGGCAATTCTGGAACCAAAGTGCAGCACTCTGCCTGCCCTCTAGAAAAAATATCTTGCCTATTGAGCTCCCCAGGCACCTCAAATGAGGATAAACCTATACGGCACTCGACTGTACCCAAATCATATAGTCTAACCTGGGACTAATGCACTGACTGACACAACCTGAGCCCGAACCTCCTGACCAACACCCAGGCAGCTGACCGCACACTGAGCATATCAGACCCGCCATGGCCTTAGGTCGTCATCTCTTCCCAACTTCGGTTTTTCAGGCTTCAGAACCTAGACCTTATCTCCAACCACTGCCCAGGGATGAAAATGATGCAGATATCAGAACACATTCCCCATGGCCAGAGACCTTGTGTTTGGCAGGTTGTCCAAAGTCCAGTGTAGTTGAAACCAGTGTGGCCCATGAGGCCCCGCCCATGCTCACGGGCCACATTGGTCACAAACACACATTGTGACCCTCAGCATGAGCCCAGTCCTCAAGTAAGGCCTCTCAGTGGCTGGATGAAGAGACAGCATATTGGGCCTGCCATGCACCTAGGCCCCAATTTTTAACCATAGTTTGGGTTGTCCCTTCACTCTTCCCCAGGGCTCTGCTTTGGAATTCCTATTTTGTTCGGACACCTGAGGTAATAAAACTGAAAGGAGACCTCCCATCCGACAATTGAAGAAAAACTATTGGGACTGGGCCAAATCCACAGAGAGGAAGATTCGTCCATATCCCATGAGGCCTCCCCACATTCTACAGCCATTGTTGATACAAAATCCAGAGACAAAAGCCTGAGCAAGTGCCTCAGACTCGCTCTTTCTTCATATCCTGAGGGGTACTTCTCATGGTTTGTAGATTGGGCCTCCCATACCTACGTCCCAAAACCTTAGCTGAGTTTGTGTTTTCAGACTTCTGTCCTCAAAGTCCTGGGCCGCACACCCTCCAGGCTGGGGCCACTGGAGCCACACATTAGGACTGTGCCTACCCAAACCATGGGAATTCTGCCCATTCCATTGTCCAAAATCTCACCAATTAAGAAAACTCTCCAAAGTCCCCGAGGCCATCCCAATAGTGTAGGTCTCCAGGGACAAACAAGGGCGGTGTGACACCAGGTGAGCATCTCCCTCCACTCATTCCATAGATGGATATCACCAGAGAAGAAGATTGAACCAGACAGGACCCTAGGCCATAATCGGATCCATTGTTTTGGTTTACAGGCATGTCTCCTCTAAAGCCTGGATTCCAATACCAGCATAGGGGGTTTCCTGAGGCACCCCTCAGAACAAATCTCATCTCCACAAGGAAACTTGTGCATGGGAGGTATGTCAAAAGCTTAGGAGAATACTTCAGGGTCCCGGTGCCAACGCCCCATTCCAAGGCCCTCATGGACACAAACACACAATGGGCCCGATCCTAAAAGTCCATTTCAACTCAGCCACGCCGGTTGCTCCCGCTGAGCTATCCGATCTCAACTGTCTTGTTGCTAGGAGACATTTGGAATGCGAGGCCCGCTTCCCAGGCATCCACCCCGAACGGTGCTCTGGAGTCCTTCCATATGGGATATCCTGGAGCTGCCCAACAGGTCTCAATTGTCCCGCAGAAGGAATCCTTGAAGGGGGCATCCCACAACTCCCAACGTGGGAAAACCTCCATGGCCTTGAGATTCCGCTCCGTTCATGAAGGGGCAGTCATGCACAGAAACTCCAACCCGAGCCAACGTCTGATCCTCGCCGTGACTTCAGAAGCATGAGATATTCGTTCAGATCTGCAGGGGGTACCAGCCGTGCCCTCGGCCTGAAGCCCAAGTCTAGCTTCTCTTCTCAGACTTGTCCTCACACTCCTGGTCCAGAATCCCTCATGTTTGGCAATACCGGACCCACAATGCAGCACTCTGCCTGCCTCTAGAAAAAATATATTGCCTAATGAGTAGCCCAGGCACCTCAAATAAGGATAAACCTACACGGCTCTCGACACTACCTGAATTATATAGTCTAACCTGGGTACTAATTCACTGTCTGACACAACCTGAACCCGAACCTCCGGACCAACACCCAGGCAGCTGACCGCACACTGAGCACATCAGACCCGCCATGGCCTTAGGTCGTCATCTCTTCCCAACTGCGGTTTTCAGGCTTCAGAACGTAGACCTTATCTCCAAACACTGCCCAGGGTTGAAAATGATGCAGAAATCAGAGCTCCTTCCCCATGGCAAGAGACCTTGTGATTGGCATGTTATCCAAAGTTCAGTGTAGTTGAAACCAGTGTGGCCCATGAGGCCCCGCCCATGCTCGCGGGCCACATTGGTCACAAACACACATGCTGACCCTCAGCCTGTGCCCAGTCTTTAAGTAAGGCCACTCAGTGGCTGGATGAAGAGACAGCATATTGGGTCTGCCATGCCCCTAGGCCCCAATTTATAACCATCGTTTGGGTTGTCCCTTCACTCTTCCCCAGGGCTCTGCTTTGGAATTCCTCTTTAGTTGGGACACCTGAGGTAACAAACCTGAGAGGACACTTCCCAACCCACAGATTGACGTAAAGGGCTTGGGACCAGGCCAAATCCACAGAGAGGAAGATTTGTCCATGGCCCATGAGGCCTCCCCACGTTCCACGCCCATCTTTGATACAAAATCCAGAGACAAAAGCCTGAGCAAGCGCCTCAGACTCCCTCTTTCTTCATATCCTGAAGAGTCCTTCTCATGGTTTGTAGATTGGGCCTCCCATACCTACGTTCCCAACCTAAGCTGAGTTTGTGTTTTCAGACTTCTGTCTTCAGATTCCTGGGCCACACACCCTCCAGGCTGGGGCCCCTGGAGCCACACATTAGGACTGTGCCTACCCAATCCATGGGCATTCTGCCCATTCCATTATCCAAAATCGTACAAATTAGGAGAACTCTCCAAAGTCCCCGAGGCCATCCCAATAGTGTAGGTCTCCGTGGACAAACAAGGGCGGTCTGACACCAGCTGAGCATCTACCTCCACTCATATCATAAATGGATGTCCCCAGAGAAGAAGATGGAACCAGACAGGACCCTAGGCCATATTCGGATCCATTGCTTTGATTTACAGACATGTCTCCTTAAAAGCCTGGATTCCAAGACCAGCATAGGGGGTATCCGGAGGCACCCATCAGAACAAATCTCGTTTCCACAAGGATACTTGTGTATGGGACCTATGTCAAAAGCTTAGGAGAATACTTCAGGGTCCCGGTGTCACCGTCCCATTCCAAGGCCCTCATGGACAAATAAACACACATTAGGCCCCAACCTCGGGAAAGTCCATTTCAACACAGCCGCCCCGATTGCTCCCGCAGAGCCATCAAAACTCAACTGTCTTGTTGCTGGGAGAAAATTGGAATGCGAGGCGGGATTCCCTGGCATCGATCCTCGAACGGTGCTCTGGAGTCATTCCATATGGGATGTCCTGGAGCTGACCAACAGGTCTCAATTGTCCCGCAGAAGGAATCCTTGAAGGGGGCATCCCACAACTCCCAACGTGGGAAAACCTCCATGGCCTTGAGATTCCGCTCTGTTCATGAAGGGGCATCATGCACAGAAACTCCAACCCGAGCCAACGTCTGATCCTCGCCGTGACTTCAGATGCATGAAATATTGGTTCAGATCTGCAGGAGGTACCTGCCGTGCCCTCGGCCTGAAGCCCAAGTCTAGCTTGTGTTCTCAGACTTCTGTCCTCACACTCCTGGCCCAGAAGCCCTCAAGTTTGGCAATTCTGGAACCAAAGTGCAGCACTCTGCCTGCCCTCTAGAAAAAATATCTTGCCTATTGAGCTCCCCAGGCACCTCAAATGAGGATAAACCTATACGGCACTCGACTGTACCCAAATCATATAGTCTAACCTGGGACTAATGCACTGACTGACACAACCTGAGCCCGAATCTCCTGACCAACACCCAGGCAGCTGACCGCACACTGAGCATATCAGACCCGCCATGGCCTTAGGTCGTCATCTCCTCCCAACTTCGGTTTTTCAGGCTTCAGAACCTAGACCTTATCTCCAACCACTGCCCAGGGTTGAAAATGATGCAGATATCAGAACACATTCCCCATGGCCAGAGACCTTGTGTTTGGCAGGTTGTCCAAAGTCCAGTGTAGTTGAAACCAGTGTGGCCCATGAGGCCCCGCCCATGCTCGCGGGCCACATTGGTCACAAACACACATTGTGACCCTCAGCATGAGCCCAGTCCTCAAGTAAGGCCTCTCAGTGGCTGGATGAAGAGACAGCATATTGGGCCTGCCATGCACCTAGGCCCCAATTTTTAACCATAGTTTGGGTTGTCCCTTCACTCTTCCCCAGGGCTCTGCTTTGGAATTCCTATTTTGTTCGGACACCTGAGGTAATAAACCTGAAACGAGACCTCCCATCCGACAATTGAAGAAAAACTATTGGGACCGGGCCAAATCCACAGAGAGGAAGATTCGTCCATATCCCATGAGGCCTCCCCACATTCTACAGCCATTGTTGATACAAAAGCCTGAGCAAGTGCCTCAGACTCGCTCTTTCTTCATATCCTGAGGGGTACTTCTCATGGTTTGTAGATTGGGCCTCCCATACCTACGTCCCAAAACCTTAGCTGAGTTTGTGTTTTCAGACTTCTGTCCTCAAAGTCCTGGGCCGCACACCCTCCAGGCTGGGGCCCCTGGAGCCACACATTAGGACTGTGCCTACCCAATCCATGGGAATTCTGCCCATTCTATTGTCCAAAATCTCACCAATTAAGAAAACTCTCCAAAGTCCCCGAGGCCATCCCAATAGTGTAGGTCTCCAGGGACAAACAAGGGCGGTGTGACACCAGGTGAGCATCTCCCTCCACTCATTCCATAGATGGATATCACCAGAGAAGAAGATTGAACCAGACAGGACCCTAGGCCATAATCGGATCCATTGTTTTGGTTTACAGGCATGTCTCCTCAAAAGCCTGGATTCCAATACCAGCATAGGGGGTTTCCTGAGGCACCCCTCAGAACAAATCTCATCTCCACAAGGAAACTTGTGCATGGGAGGTATGTCAAAAGCTTAGGAGAATACTTCAGGGTCCCGGTGCCAACGCCCCATTCCAAGGCCCTCATGGACACAAACACACAATGGGCCCGATCCTAAAAGTCCATTTCAACTCAGCCACGCCGGTTGCTCCCGCAGAGCTATCCGATCTCAACTGTCTTGTTGCTAGGAGACATTTGGAATGCGAGGCCCGCTTCCCAGGCATCCACCCCGAACGGTGCTCTGGAGTCCTTCCATATGGGATATCCTGGAGCTGCCCAACAGGTCTCAATTGTCCCGCAGAAGGAATCCTTGAAGGGGGCATCCCACAACTCCCAACGTGGGAAAACCTCCATGGCCTTGAGATTCCGCTCCGTTCATGAAGGGGCAGTCATGCACAGAAACTCCAACCCGAGCCAACGTCTGATCCTCGCCGTGACTTCAGAAGCATGAGATATTCGTTCAGATCTGCAGGGGGTACCAGCCGTGCCCTCGGCCTGAAGCCCAAGTCTAGCTTCTGTTCTCAGACTTGTCCTCACACTCCTGGTCCAGAATCCCTCATGTTTGGCAATACCGGACCCACAATGCAGCACTCTGCCTGCCTCTAGAAAAAATATATTGCCTAATGAGTAGCCCAGGCACCTCAAATAAGGATAAAGCTACACGGCTCTCGACTGTACCTGAATTATATAGTCTAACCTGGGTACTAATTCACTGTCTGACACAACCTGAACCCGAACCTCCGGACCAACACCCAGGCAGCTGACCGCACACTGAGCACATCAGACCCGCCATGGCCTTAGGTCGTCATCTCTTCCCAACTGCGGTTTTCAGGCTTCAGAACGTAGACCTTATCTCCAAACACTGCCCAGGGTTGAAAATGATGCAGAAATCAGAGCTCCTTCCCCATGGCAAGAGACCTTGTGATTGGCATGTTATCCAAAGTTCAGTGTAGTTGATACCAGTGTGGCCCATGAGGCCCCGCCCATGCTCGCGGGCCACATTGGTCCTAAACACACATGCTGACCCTCAGCCTGTGCCCAGTCTTTAAGTAAGGCCACTCAGTGGCTGGATGAAGAGACAGCATATTGGGTCTGCCATGCCCCTAGGCCCCAATTTATAACCATCATTTGGGTTGTCCCTTCACTCTTCCCCAGGGCTCTGCTTTGGAATTCCTCTTTGGTTGGGACACCTGAGGTAACAAACCTGAGAGGAGACCTCCCATCCCACAGATTGACAGAAAGAAATTGGGACCGGGCCAAATCCACAGAGAGGAAGATTCGTCCATGGCCCATGAGGCCTCCCCACGTTCCACGCCCATCTTTGATACAAAATCCAGAGACAAAAGCCTGAGCAAGCGCCTCAGAATCGCTCTTTCTTCATATCCTGAAGAGTCCTTCTCATGGTTTGTAGATTGGGCCTCCCATACCTACGTTCCCAACCTAAGCTGAGTTTGTGTTTTCAGACTTCTGTCCTCAGATTCCTGGGCCACACACCCTCCAGGCTGGGGCCCCTGGAGCCACACATTAGGACTGTGCCTACCCAATCCATGGGCATTCTGCCCATTCCATTATCCAAAATCGTACAAATTAGGAGAACTCTCCAAAGTCCCCGAGGCCATCCCAATAGTGTAGGTCTCCGGGGACAAACAAGGGCGGTCTGACACCAGCTGAGCATCTACCTCCACTCATATCATAAATGGATGTCCCCAGAGAAGAAGATGGAACCAGACAGGACCCTAGGCCATATTCGGATCCATTGCTTTGGTTTACAGACATGTCTCCTTAAAAGCCTGGATTCCAAGACCAGCATAGGGGGTTCCCAGAGGCACCAATCTGAACAAATCTCGTTTCCACAAGGATACTTGTGTATGGGACCTATGTCAAAAGCTTAGGAGAATACTTCAGGGTCCCGGTGTCACCGCCCCATTCCAAGGCCCTCATGGACAAATAAACACACATTAGGCCCCAACCTCGGGAAAGTCCATTTCAACACAGCCGCCCCGATTGCTCCCGCAGAGCCATCAAAACTCAACTGTCTTGTTGCTAGGAGAAAATTGGAATGCGAGGCGGGATTCTTTGGCATCGATCTTCGAACGGTGCTCTGGAGTCATTCCATATGGGATGTCCTGGAGCTGACCAACAGGTCTCAATTGTCCCGCAGAAGGAATCCTTGAAGGGGGCATCCCACAACTCCCAACGTGGGAAAACCTCCATGGCCTTGAGATTCCGCTCCGTTCATGAAGGGGCAGACATGCACAGAAACTCCAACCCGAGCCAACGTCTGACCCTCGCCGTGACTTCAGATGCATGAAATATTGGTTCAGATCTGCAGGAGGTACCTGCCGTGCCCTCGGCCTGAAGCCCAAGTCTAGCTTGTGTTCTCAGACTTCTGTCCTCACACTCCTGGCCCAGAAGCCCTCAAGTTTGGCAATTCTGGAACCAAAGTGCAGCACTCTGCCTGCCCTCTAGAAAAAATATCTTGCCTATTGAGCTCCCCAGGCACCTCAAATGAGGATAAACCTATACGGCACTCGACTGTACCCAAATCATATAGTCTAACCTGGGACTAATGCACTGACTGACACAACCTGAGCCCGAACCTCCTGACCAACACCCAGGCAGCTGACCGCACACTGAGCATATCAGACCCGCCATGGCCTTAGGTCGTCATCTCTTCCCAACTTCGGTTTTTCAGGCTTCAGAACCTAGACCTTATCTCCAACCACTGCCCAGGGTTGAAAATGATGCAGATATCAGAACACATTCCCCATGGCCAGAGACCTTGTGTTTGGCAGGTTGTCCAAAGTCCAGTGTAGTTGAAACCAGTGTGGCCCATGAGGCCCCGCCCATGCTCGCGGGCCACATTGGTCACAAACACACATTGTGACCCTCAGCATGAGCCCAGTCCTCAAGTAAGGCCTCTCAGTGGCTGGATGAAGAGACAGCATATTGGGCCTGCCATGCACCTAGGCCCCAATTTTTAACCATAGTTTGGGTTGTCCCTTTACTCTTCCCCAGGGCTCTGCTTTGGAATTCCTATTTTGTTCGGACACCTGAGGTAATAAACCTGAAACGAGACCTCCCATCCGACAATTGAAGAAAAACTATTGGGACCGGGCCAAATCCACAGAGACGAAGATTCGTCCATATCCCATGAGGCCTCCCCACATTCTACAGCCATTGTTGATACAAAATCCACAGACAAAAGCCTGAGCAAGTGCCTCAGACTCGCTCTTTCTTCATATCCTGAGGGGTACTTCTCATGGTTTGTAGATTGGGCCTCCCATACCTACGTCCCAAAACCTTAGCTGAGTTTGTGTTTTCAGACTTCTGTCCTCAAAGTCCTGGGCCGCACACCCTCCAGGCTGGGGCCCCTGGAGCCACACATTAGGACTGTGCCTACCCAATCCATGGGAATTCTGCCCATTCCATTGTCCAAAATCTCACCAATTAAGAAAACTCTCCAAAGTCCCCGAGGCCATCCCAATAGTGTAGGTCTCCAGGGACAAACAAGGGCGGTGTGACACCAGGTGAGCATCTCCCTCCACTCATTCCAGAGATGGATATCACCAGAGAAGAAGATTGAACCAGACAGGACCCTAGGCCATAATCGGATCCATTGTTTTGGTTTACAGGCATGTCTCCTCAAAAGCCTGGATTCCAATACCAGCATAGGGGGTTTCCTGAGGCACCCCTCAGAACAAATCTCATCTCCACAAGGAAACTTGTGCATGGGAGGTATGTCAAAAGCTTAGGAGAATACTTCAGGGTCCCGGTGCCAACGCCCCATTCCAAGGCCCTCATGGACACAAACACACAATGGGCCCGATCCTAAAAGTCCATTTCAACTCAGCCACGCCGGTTGCTCCCGCAGAGCTATCCGATCTCAACTGTCTTGTTGCTAGGAGACATTTGGAATGCGAGGCCCGCTTCCCAGGCATCCACCCCGAACGGTGCTCTGGAGTCCTTCCATATGGGATATCCTGGAGCTGCCCAACAGGTCTCAATTGTCCCGCAGAAGGAATCCTTGAAGGGGGCATCCCACAACTCCCAACGTGGGAAAACCTCCATGGCCTTGAGATTCCGCTCTGTTCATGAAGGGGCAGTCATGCACAGAAACTCCAACCCGAGCCAACGTCTGATCCTCGCCGTGACTTCAGAAGCATGAGATATTCGTTCAGATCTGCAGGGGGTACCAGCCGTGCCCTCGGCCTGAAGCCCAAGTCTAGCTTCTGTTCTCAGACTTGTCCTCACACTCCTGGTCCAGAATCCCTCATGTTTGGCAATACCGGACCCACAATGCAGCACTCTGCCTGCCTCTAGAAAAAATATATTGCCTAATGAGTAGCCCAGGCACCTCAAATGAGGATAAACCTACACGGCTCTCGACTGTACCTGAATTATATAGTCTAACCTGGGTACTAATTCACTGTTTGACACAACATGAACCCGAACCTCCGGACCAACAACCAGGCAGCTGACCGCACACTGAGCACATCAGACCCGCCATGGCCTTAGGTCGTCATCTCTTCCCAACTGGGGTTTTCAGGCTTCAGAACGTAGACCTTATCTCCAAACACTGCCCAGGGTTGAAAATGATGCAGAAATCAGAGCTCCTTCCCCATGGCAAGAGACCTTGTGATTGGCATGTTATCCAAAGTTCAGTGTAGTTGAAACCAGTGTGGCCCATGAGGCCCCGCCCATGCTCGCGGGCCATATTGGTCACAAACACACATGCTGACCCTCAGCCTCTGCCCAGTCTTTAAGTAAGGCCACTCAGTGGCTAGATGAAGAGACAGCATATTGGGTCTGCCATGCCCCTAGGCCCCAATTTATAACCATCGTTTGGGTTGTCCCTTCACTCTTCCCCAGGGCTCTGCTTTGGAATTCCTCTTTGGTTGGGACACCTGAGGTAACAAACCTGAGAGGAGACCTCCCATCCCACAGATTGATGGAAAGAAATTGGGACCGGGACAAATCCACAGAGAGGAAGATTCGTCCATGGCCCATGAGGCCTCCCCACGTTCCACGCCCATCTTTGATACAAAATCCAGAGACAAAAGCCTGAGCAAGCGCCTCAGACTCGCTCTTTCTTCATATCCTGAAGAGTGCTTCTCATGGTTTGTAGATTGGCCCTGCTATACCTACGTTCCCAACCTAAGCTGAGTTTGTGTTTTCAGATTTCTGTCCTCAGATTCCTGGGCCACACACCCTCCAGGCTTGGGCCTCTGGAGCCAAACATTAGGACTGTGCCTACCCAATACATGGGAATTCTGCCCATTCCATTATCCAAAATCGTACAAATTAGGAGAACTCTCCAAAGTCCTCGAGGCCATCCCAATAGTGTAGGTCTCAGGGGACAAACAAGGGCGGTCTGACACCAGCCGAGCATCTACCTCCACTCATATCATAAATGGATGTCCCCAGAGAAGAAGATGGAACCAGACAGGACTCTAGGCCATATTCGGATCCATTGCTTTGGTTTACAGACATGTCTCCTCAAAAGCCTGATTCCAAGACCAGCATAGGGGGTTTCTGAGGCACCCCTCAGAACAAATCTCGTTTCCACAAGGAAACTTGTGCATGGGAGGTATGTCAAAAGCTTAGGAGAATACTTCAGGGTCCCGTTGTCACCGCCCCATTCCAAGGCGCTCATGGACACAAACACACATTAGGCCCCAACCTCGGGAAAGTCCATTTCAACACAGCCGCCCCGATTGCTCCCGCAGAGCCATCAAAACTCAACTGTCTTGTTGCTGGGGGAAAATTGGAATACGAGGCGGGATTCCCTGGCATCGATCCTCGAACGGTGCTCTGGAGTCATTCCCTATGGGATGTCCTGGAGCTGCCCAACAGGTCTCATGTCCCGCAGAAGGTATCCTTGAAGGGGGCATCCCTGTCAAAATATTAGGAGAATACGTCAGAGTCCCGGTGCCACCGCCCCATTCCAAGGTCCTAATGGACACAAACGCACATTAGGCCCCATGCTCAGGAAAGTCCATTTCAACCCAGCCACCCCGTTTGCTCCTGCAGAGCCATCCGATCTCAACTGTCTTGTTGCTAGGAGACCATTGGAATGCGAGGCGGGCTTCCTTGGCATCCATCCTCGATCGGTGCTCTGGAGTAATTCCATTTGGGATGTGTTGGAGCTGCCCAACAGGTCTCATGTCCCGCAGAAGGTATCCTTGAAGGGGGCATCCCATAACTCCCAACGTGGGAAAACCTCCATGGCCTTGAGATACCTCTCCGTTCATGAAGGGGCAGTCATGCACAGAAACTACAACCTGAGCCAACGCCTGATCCTCGCCGTGACTTCAGATGCATGAGATATTGGTTCAGATGTGCAGGGGGTACCTGCCTTGCCCTCGGCCTGAAGCCCAAGTCTAGCTTGTGTTCTCAGACTTCTGTCCTCACACTACTGGCCCAGAAGCCCTCAAGTTTGGCAATTCCAGACCCACAATGCAGCACTGTGCCTGCCCTCTAGAAAAAATATCATGCCTAATGAGCTGCGCAGGCACCTCAAATGAGGATCAACTTACACGGCACTCGACTGTACCCAAATTATAGAGTCTAACCTGGGCACTAGCACTGTCTAACAAAACCTGAGCCCGAACCTCCCGACCAACAACCAGGCAGCTGACCGCACACTGAGCACATCAGACCCACCATGGCCTTAGGTCATCATCTCTTCCAAACTGCGGTTTTCAGGCTTCCGAACCTAGACCTTATCTCCTACCACTGCCGAGGGTTGAAGGTGATGCAGAAATCAGAACTCCTTCCCCATGGCAAGAAACCTTGTGGTTGGCATGTTGTCCAAAGTTCAGTGTAGTTGAAACCAATGTGGCCCATGAGGCCCCGCCCATGCTCACAAGCCACATTGGTCACAAACACACATTGTGACACTCAGCCTGAGCCCAGTCTTCAAGTAAGGTCTCTCAGTGGATGGATGTAGAGACAGCATATGGGGCCTGCCATGCCCCTAGGCCCCAAATTTTAACCATAGTTTGGGTTGTCACTTCACTATTCCCAAAGGCTCTGCTTTGGAATTCCTCTTTGGTTGGGACACCTGAGGTAACAAACCTGAAAGGAGACCTCCCATCCCACAGATTGACGAAAAACAATGGGGACCGGGCCAAATCCACAGAGAGGAAGATTCGTCCATGGCCCATGAGGCCTCCCCACATTCCACGGCCATCGTTGACACAAAATCCAGAGACCAAAGCCTGAGCAAGCGCCTCAGAATCGCTCTTTCTTCATGTCCTGAAGAGTTCTTCTCATGGTTTGTAGATTGGGCCTGCCATACCTGCGTCCCCAAACCTAAGCTGAGTTTGTGTTATCAGACTTCTGTCCTCAAAGTCCTGGGCCACACACACTCCAGGCTGGGGTCCCTGGAGCTACACATTAGGACAATGCCTACCCAATGCATGGGAATTCTGCCCATTCCATTGTCCAAAATTGTACAAATTAGGAGAACCCTCCAAAGTCCCCGAGGCCATCCAATATGTAGTTCTCAGTGGACAAACAAGGGCGGTCTGACACCAGCTGAGCATCTACCTCCTCTCATACCATAGATGGATATCCTCAGAGAAGGAGATGGAACCAGACAGGACCCTAGGCCGTAATCGGATCCATTGCTTTGTTTTACAGGCATGAATCCACAAAATCCTGGATTCCAATACCAGCAGAGGGGGTTTCCTGAGGAACCCATCAGAAAATATCTCGTCTCCACGAGGAAACTTGTACATTGCACCTATGTCAAAATCTTAGGAGAATACTTCAGAGTCCCGGTGCCACCGCCCCATTCCAAGGTCCTCATGGACACAAACACACATTATGCCCCATGCTCAGGAAAGTCCATTTCAACTCAGCCACCCCGGTTGCTCACGCAGAGCCATCCGATCTCAACTGTATTGTTACTAGGAGACAATTGGAATGCGAGGCGGTCTTTCCTGGCATCCATCCTCGAAAGGTGCTCTGGAGTCATTCCATATGGGATGTTTTGGAGCTGCCCAACAGGTTTCAATTGTCCCTCAGAAGGTATCCTTGAAGGGGGCATCCCACAACTCCCAACGTGGGAAAACCTCCATGGCCTTGAGATTCCTTTCCGTTCATGAAGGGGCAGTCATGCACAGCAACTACAATCTGAGCCAACGTCTGATCCTCGTCGTGACTTCAGATGCATGAGATATTGGTTCAGATGTGCAGGAGGTACCTGCCTTGCCCTCGGCCTGAAGCCCAAGTCTAGCTTGTGGTCTCAGACTTCTGTCCTCACACTACTGGCCCAGAAGCCCTCAAGTTTGGCAATTCCGGACCCACAATGCAGCACTGTGCCTGCCCACTAGAAAAAATATCTTACCTAATGAGCTGCCCAGGCACCTTAAATGAGGATCAACCTACACGGCACTCGACTATACCCAATTATAGAGTCTAACCTGGGCACAATTGCTCTGTCTGACACAACCTGAGCCCGAACTCCCTGACCAAAAACCAGGCAGCTGACCGCACACTGAGCACATCAGAACCACCATGGCCTTAGGTCATCATCTCTTCTCAACTGCGGTTTTCAGGCTTCCGAACCTAGACCTTATGTCCAACCACTGCCCAGGGTTGAAAATGATGCAGAAATCAGAACTCCTTCCCCATGGCAAGAGACCTTTTGATTGGCATGTTGTCCAAAGTTCAGTGTAGTTGAAACCAGTGTGGCCCATGAGGCCCCGCCCATGCTCGCGAGCCACATTGGTCACAAACACACATTGTGACCCTCAGCCTGAGCCCAGTCCTCAAGTAAGGCCTCTCAGTGGCTGGATGAAGAGACAGCATATGGGGCCTGCCATGCCCCTAGGCCCCAAATTTTAACCATAGTTTGGGTTGTCCCTTCACTCTTCCCCAGGGCTCTGCTTTGGAATTCCTCTTTGGTTGGGACACCTGAGGTAACAAACCTGAAAGGAGACCTCCCATCCCACAGATTAACGAAAAACAATTGGGACCGGGCCAAATCCACAGAGAGGAAGATTCGTCCATGGCCCATGAGGCCTCCCCACATTCCACGGCCATCGTTGACACGAAATCCAGAGACCAAAGCCTGAGCAAGCGCCTCAGACTCGCTCATTCTTCATATCCTGAACAGTTCTTCTCATGGTTTGTAGATTGGGCCTGCCATACCTACGTCCCCAAACGTAAGCTGAGTTTGTGTTTTCAGACTTCTGTCCTCAAAGTCCTGGGCCACACACTCTCGAGGCTGGGGCCCCTGGAGCCACACATTAGGACTGTGCCTACCCCATGGATGGTAATTCTGCGCATTCCATTGTCCAAAATTGTACAAATTAGGAGAAATCTCCAAAGTCCCCGAAGCCATCCCAATATGTAGGTCTCAGTGGACAAACAAGGGCGGTCTGACAGCAGCTGAGCATCAACCTCCACTCATTCCAAGATATGTCCCCAGAGAAGGATATGGTACCAGACAGGACCCTAGGCCATAATCGGATCCATTGCTTTGGTTTACAGACATGTCTCCTCAAAATCCTGGATTCCAATACCAGCATAGGGGGTTTATGAGGCACCCATCAGAAGAAATCTCATCTCCACGAGGAAACTTGTGCATGGGACCTGTCAAAATATTAGGAGAATACGTCAGAGTCCCGGTGCCACCGCCCCATTCCAAGGTCCTAATGGACACAAACGCACATTAGGCCCCATGCTCAGGAAAGTCCATTTCAACCCAGCCACCCCGTTTGCTCCTGCAGAGCCATCCGATCTCAACTGTCTTGTTGCTAGGAGACAATTGGAATGCGAGGCGGGCTTCCCTGGCATCCATCCTTGAACGGTGCTCTGGAGTCATTCCATATGGGATATTTTGGAGCTGCCAAACAGGTCTCAATTGTCCCGCAGAAGGAATCCTTGAAGGGGGCATCCAAGAACTCCCAACGTGGGAAAACCTCCATGGCCTTGAGATTCCTCTCCGTTCATGAAGGGGCAGTCATGCACAGAAACTACAACCTGAGCCAACGTCTGATCCTCGCCGTGACTTCAGATGCATGATCATATTGGTTCAGATGTGCAGGGGGTACCTGCCTTGCCCTCGGCCTGTAGCCATGGTCTAGCTTGTGTTCTCAGACTTCTGTCCTCACACTACTGGCCCAGAATCCCTCAAGTTTTCCAATTCCGGGCCCACAATGCAGCACTCTGCCTGCCCTCGAGAAAAAATATCTTGCCTAATGAGTTGCCCAGGCACCTCAAATGAGGATCAACCTACACGGCACTCGACTGTACCCAAATTATATAGTCTAATTTGGGCACTAGTGCACTGTCTGACACAACCTGAGCCCGAACCTACTGACCAACAACCAGGCAGCTGACCGCACACTGAGCATATCAGACCCACCATGGCCTTATGTCATCACCTCTCCCAACTGCGGTTATAAGGCTTCCAAACCTAGACCTTATCTCCAACCACTGCCCAGGGTTGAAAATGATGCAGAAATAAGAATTCCTTCCCCATGGCAAGAGACCTTGTGATTGGCATGTTGTCCAAAGTTCAGTGTAGTTGAAACCAGTGTGGCCCTTGAGGCCCCGCCCATGCTCGCAAGCCACATTGGTCACAAACACACATTGTGACCCTCAGCCTGAGCCCAGTCCTCAAGTAAGGCCTCTCAGTGGCTGGATGAAGAGACAGCATATGGGGCTTGCCATGCCCCTAGGCCCCAAATTTTAACCATAGTTTGGGTTGTCCCTTCACTCTTCCCCAGGGCTCTTCTTTGGAATTCCTCTTTGGTTGGGACACCCGAGGTAACAAACCTGAAAGGAGACCTCCCATCCCACAGATTGACGAAAACAATTGGGACTGGGCCAAATCCACAGAAAGGAAGATTTGTCCATGGCCCATAGGCCTCCCCACATTCCACGGCCATCGTTGACACAAAATCCAGAGACCAAAACCTGAGAAGGGCCTCAGACTCCCTCTTTCTTCATATCCTGAAGAGTTCTTCTCATGGTTTGTAGATTGGGCCTGCCATACCTACGTCCCCAAACTTAAGCTGAGTTTGTGTTTTCAGACTTCTGTCCTCAAAGTCCTGGGCCACACACCCTCCAGGCTGGGGCCCCTGGAGCCACACATTAGGACTGTGCCTACCCCATGCATGGGAATTCTGCCCATTCAATTGTCCAAAATTGTACAAATTAGTAGAAACCTCCAAAGTCCCGGAGGCCATCCCAATATGTAGGTCTCAGTGGAAAAACAAGGGCGGTCTGACACCAACTGAGTATCTACGTCCACTCAAACCATAGATTGATGTCCCCAGAGAAGGATATGATACCAGACAGGTCCCTAGGCCATAATAGGATCCATTGCTTTGGTTTACAGGCATGTCTCCTCAAAATACTGGATTCCAATACCAGCATAGGTTGTTTCCTGAGGCACCCATCAGAAAAAATCTCGTCTCCACGAGGAAACTTGTGCATGGGACCTATGTCAAAATCTTAGGAGAATACTTCAGAGTCCCGGTGCCACCGCTCCATTCCAAGTTCCTCATGGACACAAACACACATTAGGCCCCATGCTCAGGAATGTCCATTTCATCTCAGCCACCCCGGTTGCTCCCGCAGAGCCATCTGATCTCAACTGTCTTGTTGCTAGAAGACAATTGGAATGCGAGGCGGGCTTCCCTGGCATCCATCCTCGAACGGTGCTCTGGAGTCATTCCATATGGGATGTTTTGGAGCTGCCCAACAGGTCTCAATTGTCCCGCAGAAGGAATCCTTGAAGGGGGCATCCCACAACTCCCAACGTGGGAAAACCTTCATGGCCTTGAGTTTCCTCTCCGTTCATGAAGGGGCAGTCATGCACAGAAACTACAACCTGAGCCAACGTCTGATCCTGGCCGTGACTTCAGATGCATGAGATATTGGTTCAGATGTGCAGGGGGTACCTGCCTTGCCCTTGGCCTGAAGCCCAAGTCTAGCTTGTGTTCTCAGACTTCTGTCCTCATACTACTGGCCCAGAAGCCCTCACGTTTGGCAATTCCGTACCCACAATGCAGCACTCTGCCTGCCGTCTAGAAAAAATATCTTGCCTAATGAGCTGCCCAGGCACCTTAAATGAGGATCAACCTACACGGCACTCGACTATACCCAAATTATAGAGTCTAACCTGGGCACAAATGCACTGTCTTACACACCCTGAGCCCGAACCTCCTGACCAACAACCAGGCAGCTGACCGCACACTGAGCACATCAGTCTCACCATGGCCTTAGGTCATCATCTCTTCCCAACTGCGGTTTTCAGGCTTCCGAACCTAGACCTTATCTCCAACCACTGCCCAGGGTTGAAAATGATGCAGAAATCAGAACTCTTTCCCCATGGCAAGAGACCTTGTGATTGGCATATTGTCCAAACTTCAGTGTAGTTGAAACCAGTGTGACCCATGAGGCCCCGCCCATGCCTGCAAGCCACAAACAAACCTGAAAGGATACCTCCCATCCCACATTTGGACGAAAATCAATTGGGACTGGGCCAAATCCACAGAGAGGAAGATTCGTCCATGGCCCATGAGGCCTCCACACATTCCACGGCCATCGTTGATAAAAATTCAGACACAAAAGCCTGAGCAAGCGCCTCAGACTCGCTCTTAATTCATATCCTGAAGAGTTCTTCTCATGGTTTGTAGACTGGGCATGCCATACCTACTTCCCCAAACCCTAAGCTGAGTTTGTGTTTTCAGACTTCTGTCCTCAAAGTCCTGGGCCTTACACCATCCAGGCTGGGGCCCCTGAAGCCACCCATAAGGACTGTGCCTACCCAATGAATAGGAATTCTGCCCATTCCATTGTCCAAAATCGTACAAAGTAGGAGAACCCTCCAAAGTCTCCGAGGCCATCTCAATATTGTAGGTCTCCCGGGACAAACAAGGGCGGTCTGACACCAGCTGAGCATCTACCTCCACTCATACCATTGATGGATGTCCCAAGAGAAGGAGATGGAAACAGACAGGGCCCTAGGCCAAAATTGGATCCATTGCTTTGGTTTACAGGCATGTCTCCTCAAATACCTGGATTCCAAGAACAGCATAATGGGTTTCCTGAGGCACCCATCAGAACAAATCTCGTCTCCACAAGGAAACTGTGCATGGGAGCTATGTCAAATGTTTAGGAGAATACTTCAGGGTCCCGGTGCCACCGCCCCATTCCAAGGCCCTCATGGACAAAAACACACATTAGGCCCCATCCTCAGGAAAGTCCATTTTAATAGCCACCCCGGTTGCTCCCGCAGATCCATTCGATCTCAACTGTCTTGTTGCTAGGAGACAATTGGAATGCGAGGCGGGCTTCCCTGGCATTCATCCTCGAACGGTGCTCTGGAGTCATTCCATATGGGATGTGCTGGAGCTGCCCAACAGGTCTCAATTGTCCCACAGAAGGAATGCTTGAAGGGGGCATCCCACAACTCCCAACGTGGGAAAACCTCCATGGCCTTGAGATTCCGCTCCGTTCATGAAGGGGCAGTCATGCACAGAAACTCCAACCAGAGCCAATGTCTAATCTCGCCGTTACTTCTGATGCATGAGATATCGTTTCAGATTGCAGGGGGTACCTGCCGGGCCCTCGGCCTGAAGCCCAAGTCTAGCTTGAGTTCTCAGACATCTGTCCTCACACTCCTGGCCCAGAAGCCCTCACGTTTGGCAATTCCGGAGCCCCAATGCAGCACTCTACCTGCCCTCTAGAAAAATATCTTGCCTAATGAGCTGCCCAGGCTCCTCAAATGCGGAACAATCTACAGGCACTCGACTGTACCCAAATTATACAGTCTAAACTGGGCACTAATGCACTTTCTGACACGACATGAGCCCGAACTTCCTGACCAACACCAAGGCAGCTGACCGCACACTGAGCACAACAACCTGCCATGGCCTTAGGTCGTCATCTCTTCCCAATTTCTCAGGCTTCAGAACATAGACCTTATCTCCAACCAATGCCCAGGGTTGAAAATAATGCAGAAATCCGAACTCCTTCCCCATGGCAAGAGACCTTGTGATTGGCATGTTGTCCAAAGTTCAGTGTAGTTGAAACCAGTGTGGTCCATGAGGCCCCGCCCATGCTCGCGTGCCACATTGGTCACAAACACACATTGTGACCCTCAGCCTGAGCCCAGTCCTCAATTAAGTCCTCTCAGGGGCTGGATGAAGTGACAGCATATGGGGCCTGCCATGCCCCTAGGCCCCAATTTTTAACCATAGTTTGGGTTGTCACTTCACTCTTCCTCAGGGCTCTGCTTTGGAATTCCTCTTTTGTTTGGACACCTGAGGTAACAAACCTGAAAGGAGACCTCCCATCCCACAGATTGACGAAAAACAATTGGGACTGGGCCAAATCCACAGAGAGGAAGATTCGTCCATGGCCCATGAGGCCTCCCCACATTCCACGGCCATCGTTGATACAAAATCCAGACACAAAAGCCTGAGCAAGCGCCTCAGATTCGCTCTTTCTTCATATCCTGAAGAGTTCTTCTTATGGTTTGTAGATTGTGCCTGCCATAACTACGTCCCCAAAACCTAAGCTGAGTTTTTGTTTTCAGACTTCTGTCCTCAAAATCCTGTGCCATACACCATCCAGGCTGGGGCCCCTGAAGCCACCCATTAGGATTGTGCCTACCCAATGAATAGGAATTCTGCCCATTCCATTGTCCAAATCGTACAAATTAGGAGAACCCCCCAAAGTCCCCGAGGCCATCCCAATAGTGTAGGTCTCCCGGAACAAACAAGGGTGGTTTGACACCAGGTGAGCATCTACCTCCACTCATACCATAGATGGATGTCCCCAGAGAAGGAGATGGAAACAGACAGGACCCTAGGCCAAAATCGGATCCATTGCTTTGGTTTACAGGCATGTCTCTTCAAATGCCTGGATTCCAAGACAAGCATAGGGGGTTTCCTGTGGCACCCATCAGAACAAATCTCGTCTCCACAAGGAAACTGTGCATGGGAGCTATGTCAAATGTTTAGGAGAATACTTCAGGGTCCCGGTGCCACCGCCCCATTCCAAGGCCCTCATGCACAAAAACACACATTAGGCCCCATCCTCAGGAAAGTCCATTTCAACTCAGCCACCCCGATTGATCCCGCAGAGCCATCCTATCTCAACTGTCTTGTTGCTAGAAGACAATTGGAATGCGAGGCGGGCTTCCCTGGCATCCATCCTCGAACGGTGCTCTGGAGTCATTCCATATGGGATGTTTTGCAGCTGCCCAACAGGTCTCAATTGTGCCGCAGAAGGAATCCTTGAAGGGGGCATCCCATACCCAACGTGGGAAAACATCCATGGCCTTGAGATTCCGCTCCGTTCATGAAGGGGCAGTCATGCACAGAAACTCCACCTGAGCCAAGTCTGAACCTCGCTGTGACATCTGATGCATGAGATATCGGTTCAGATCTGCAGGTGGTACCTGCCGTGCCCTCGGCCTGAAGCCCAAGTCTAGCTTGTGTTTTCAGACTCCTGTCCTCACACGCCTGGCCCAGAAGCCCTCAATTTTGGCAATTCCGGACCCACAATGCAGCACTGTGCCTGCCCTCTAGAAATAATATCTTGCCTAATTTGCAGCCTAGGCACCTCAAATGCGGAACAACCTACACGGCACTCGACTGTACCCATATTATAGAGTCTAACCTGGGCACTAATGCACTGTCTGACACAACCTGAGCCCGAACTTTCTGACCAACACCCAGGCAGCTGACCGCACACTGAGCACATCAGACCCGCCATGGACTTAGGTCGTCATCTCTTCCCAACGGTAGTTTTCAGACTTCAGAACCTAGACCTTATCTCCAACCAATGCCCAGGGTTGAAAAGGATGCAGAAATCACAACTCCTTCCCCATGGCAAGAATCCTTATGATTAGTATGTTGTCCAAACTTCAGTGTAGTTGAAACCAGTGTGGCCCATGCTTGCGGGGCACATTGGTCACAAACACATATTGGAACCCTCAGCCTGAGCCCAGTCCTCAAGTAAGGACTCTCAGTGGCTAGAAAAGAGACAGCTATTGGGACTGCCATGCACCTAGGCCCCAATTTTTAACCATAGTTTGGGTTGTCTCTTCACTCTTCCCCAGGGCTCTCCCTTGGAATTCCTCTTAGTTGGGACACCTGACATAACAAACCTGAAAGGAGACCTCCCATCCCACAGATTGACGAAAAACAATTTGGACTTGGCCAAATCCACAGAGAGGAAGTTTCGTTCATGGCCCATGAGGCCTTCCCACATTCCACGGCCATCGTTGATACAAAATCCAGAGACAAAATCCTGAGCAAGCGCCTCAGATTCGCTCTTTCTTCATATCCTGAAGAGTTTTTCTCATGGTTTATAGATTGAGCCTGCCATACTACGTCCCCAAACCTAAGCTGAGTTTGTGTTTTCAGACTTCTGTCCTCAAAGTCCTGGGCAACACACCCTCCAGGCTGGGTCCCCTGGATCCACACATTAGGACAGTGCCTACCCAATCCATGGGAATTCTGCCCATTCCATTGTCCAAAATCGTGCAAATTAGGAGAAATCTCCAAAGTCCCCATGGCCATCCCAATAGTGTAGGTCTCGGGGACAAACAAGGGCGGTCTGACACCAGCTGAGCATCTATCTCCACTCATTCCATAGATGGATATCCCCAGAGAAGAAGATTGAACCAGACAGGACCCTACGACATAATCGGATCCATTGCTTTGGTTTACAGGCATGTCTCCTCAAAAGCCTGGATTCCAATACCAGCATAGGGGGTTTCCTGAGGCACCCATCAGAACAAATCTCGTCTCCACAAGAAAACTTGTGCATAGGAGCTACGTCAAAAGCTTAGGAGAATACTTCAGGGTCCCGGTGCCACCGCCCCATTCCAAGGCCCTCATGGAAACAAACACATATTAGGCCCCATCCTCATGAAAGTCCATTTCAACTCAGCCACCCCGGTTGCTCCCGCAGAGCCATCCGATCTCAACTGTCTTGTTGCTAGGAGACAATTGGAATGTGAGGCGGGCTTCCCTGGCATCCATCCTCCAATGGTACTCTGGAGTCATTCCATATGAGATGTACTGAAGCTGCCCAACAGGTCTCAATTGTCCCGCAGAAGGAATCCTTGAAGGGGGCATCCCACAACTCCCAAAGTGGGAATACCTCCATGGCCTTGCAATTCCGCTCCGTTCATCAGGGGCAGTCATGCACAGAAACTCCAACCAGAGCCAACGTCTGATCACCGCCTTGACTTCAGATGCTTGAGATATTGGTTCAGATCTGCAGGGGGTACCTGCCGTGCCCTCGGCCTGAAGCCCAAATCAGGCTTGTGTTCTCAGACTTCTGTTCTCACACTCGTGGCTCAGAAGCCGTCATGTTTGGCAATTCCGGACCCACAATGCAGCACTCTGAATGCCCTCGGCAAAAATATCTTGCCTAATGAGCTGCCAAGACACCTCAAATGAGGATCAACCTACACGGCATTCGACTGTACCCAAAATATAGAGTCTCACCTGAGCACTAATGCACTGTCTGACACAATCTGAGCCAGAACCTCCTGATCAAACCCCATGCAGCTGACTGCACACTGAGCATAACAGACCCTCCATGGCCTTAGGTTGTCATCTCTTCCCAAATGCGGTTTTTCAGGGTTCAGAAACTAGACCTTAACTCCAAAAAATGCCCAGGGTTTAAAATGATGCAGAAATCAGATCACCTTCCCCTAGGCAAGAGAACTTGTGATTGGCATGTTGTCCAAAGTCCAGTGTAGTTGAAACCAATGTGGCCAATGAGGCCCCGCCCATGCTCGTGGGCCACATTGTTCACAAACACACATTGTGACCCTCAGCCTGAGCCCAGTTCTCAAGTAAGGCCTCTCGGTGGCTGGATGAAGAGACAGCATATTGGGCCTGCCATGCCCCTAGGCCCGAATTTTTTACCATAATTTGGGTTGTCCCTTCACTCTCCCAGGGCTCTGCTTTGGAATTCCTCTTTTTCGGACACCTGAGGTAATAAACCTGAAAGGAGACCTCCCATCCTACAGATTGATGAAAACAATGGGGCGGGCCAAATCCACAGAGAGGAAGATTCGTCCATGACCCATGAGGCCTCCCCACATTCCACGGCCATCATTGATACAAAATCCAGAGACAAAAGCCTGAGCAAGCGCCTCAGATTAATTCTTTCTTCATATCCTGAAGAGTTCTTCTCATGGTTTGTAGATTGGGCCTGCCATACCTACGTCCCAAAACCTAAGCTGAGTTTGTGTTTTCAGACTTCTGTCCTCAAAGTCCTGGGCCACACACCCTCCAGGCTGGGGCCGCTGGAGCCACACATTAGGACTGTGCCTACCCAATCCATGGGAATTCTGCCCATTCCGATGTCCAAAATCGTACAAATTAGGAGAACTCTCCAAAGTACCCGAGGCCATCCCAATAGTGTAGGTCTCCGGGGACAAACAAGGGCGGTCTAACACCAGTTGAGCATCTACCTCCACTCATTCCATAGATGGATATCCCCGGAGAAGAAGATTGAACCAGACAGGACCCTAGGCCATAATCGGATCCATTGCTTTGGTTTTCAGGCATGTCTCGTCAAAAGCCTGGATTCCAATACCAGCATAAGGGGTTTCCTGAGGCACCCATCAGAACAAATCTCGTCTCCACAAGGAAATTTGTGCATGAGAGCTACGTCAAAAGCTTAGGAGAATACTTCAGGGTCCCGGTAACAACGCCCCATTCCAAGGCCCTCATGGTCACAAACACACATTAGGCCCCATCCTAGGAAAGTCCATTTCAACTCAGCCACCCCGGTTGCCTCCGCAGAGCCACCCATCTCAACTGTCTAGTTGATAGGAGACAATTGGAATTTGAGGTGGTCTTCCCTGGCATCCATCCTTGAACGGTGCTCTGGAGTCATTCCATATGGGATGTCCTGGAGCTGCCCAACAGGTCTCATTTGTCCCGCAGAAGGAATCCTTGAAGGGGGCATCCCACAACTCCCAACGTGGGAAAACCTCCATGGCCTTGAGATTCTGCTCCGTTCATGAAGGGGCAGTCATGCACAGAAACTCCAAACTGAGCCAACGTCTGATCCTCGCCATGGCTTCAGATGCTTGAGATATTGGTTCAGATCTGCAGGGGGTACCTGCCGTGCCCTCAGCCTGAAGCCCAAATCAGGCTTGTGTTCTCAGACTTCTGTCCTCATACTCGTGGTCCAGAAGCCCTCAAGTTTAGCAATTCCGGACCAACAATGCAGCACTCTGCCTGCACTCTGGAAAAAATATCTTGCCTAATGAGCAGCCCAGGCACCTCAAATGAGGATAAACCTACACGGCATTCGACTGTACCCAAATTATATAGTATAACCTGGGCACTAATGCACTGTATGACACAATCTGAGCCAGAACCTCCTGACCAAAACCCAGGCAGCTGACTGTACACTGAGAATATCAGACCCGCCATGGCCTTAGGTCGTCATCTCTTCAGAACTGCGGTTTTTCAGGCTACAGAACCAAGACCTTATTTCCAACTACTGCCCAGGGTTGAAAATGATGCAAAAATCAGAACACCTTCCCCATGGCAAGAGACCTTGTGATTGGCATGTTGTCCAAAGTTCAGTGTAGTTGAAACCAGTGTGGCCCTTGAGGCCCCGCCCATGCTCGCGTGCCACATTGGTCACAAACACACATTGTGACCCTCAGCCTGAGCCCAGTCCTCAATTAAGTCCTCTCAGTGGCTGGATGAAGAGACAGCATATTGGGCCTGCCATGCCCCTAGGCCCCAATTTTTAACGATAATTTGGGTTGTCCCTTCACTCTTTCCCAGGGTTCTGCTTTGGAATTCCTCTTTTTCAGACACCTGAGGTAATAAACCTGAAAGAAGACCTCCCATCCTACAGATTGACGAAAACAATGGGGCCGGTCCAAATCCACAGAGAGGAAGATTCGTCCATGACCCATGAGGCCTCCCCACATTCCACGGCCATCGTTGATACAAAATCCAGAGACAAAAGCCTGAGCAAGTGCCTCAGACTCGCTCTTTCTTCATATCCTGAAGAGTTCTTCTCATGGTTTGTAGATTGGGCTTGCCATACCTACGTCCCCAAACCTAAGTTGAGTTTGTGTTTTCAGACTTCTGTCCTCAAAGTCCTGGGCCACACACCCTCCAGGCTGGGGCCCCTGGAGCCACACATTAGGACTGTGCCTACCCAATCCATGGGAATTCTGACCATTCCGATGTCCAAAATCGTACAAATTAGGAGAACTCTCCAAAGTACCCGGGCCATCCCAATAGTGTAGGTCTCGGGGGACAAACAAGGGCGGTCTAACACCAGTTGAGCATCTACCTCCACTCATTCCATAGATGGATATCCCCAGAGAAGAAGATTGAACCAGACAGGACACTAGGCCATAATGGGATCCATTGCTTTGGTTTACAGGCATGTCTCGTCAAAAGCCTGGATTCCAATACCAGCATAAGGGTTTTCCTGAGGCACCCATCAGAACAAATCTCGTCTCCTCAAGGAAACTTGTGCATGGGAGCTACGTCAAAAGCTTAGGAGAATACTTCAGGGTCCCGGTGCCACCGCCCCATTCCAAGGCCCTCATGGACACAAACACATATTAGCCCCATACTCAGGAAAGTCCATTTCACTCAGCCATCCCGGTTGCTCCCGCAGAGCCATCCAATCTCAACTGTCCTGTTGCTAGGAGACAATTGGAATGCGAGGCGGGCTTCCCTGGCATCCATCCTCCAACGATGCTCTGGAGTCATTCCATATGGGATGTCCTGGAGCTGCCCAACAGGTCTCAATTGACCCGCAGAAGGAATCCTTGAAGGGGGCATCCCACAACTCCCAACGTGGGAAAACCTCCATGGCCTTGAGTTTCTGCTCCGTTCATGAAGGGGCAGTCATGCACAGAAACTCCAAACTGAGCCAACGTCTGATCCTCGCCGTGACTTCAGATGCTTCAGATATTGGTTCAGATCTGGAGGGGGTACCTGCCGTGCCCTCGGCCTGTAGCCATGGTCTAGCTTGTGTTCTCAGACTTCTGTCCTCACATCTGTGGCCCAGAAGCCCTCAAGTTTGGCAATTCCGGACCCACAATGCAGCACTCTGCACGCCCTCTATAAATAATATCTTGACTAATGAGCTGCCCAGGCACCTCAAATGAGGATAAAACTTCACGGCACTCGACTCTACCCAAATTTTATAGCCTAACCTGGGCACTAAAGCACTGTCTGACACAACCTGAGCCAGAAACTCCTGAATAACACCCAGGAAGCTGACAGCACACTGAGCATATCAGACCCGCCATGGCCTTAGGTCGTCATCTCATCCCAACTGCGGTTTTTCAGGTTCAGAACCTAGGCCTTATCTCCAACCACTTCTCAGCGTTGAAAAAGATGCAGAAATCAGAACACCTTCCCCATGGCAAGAGACCTTGTGATTGGCATGATTTCCAAAGACCAGTGTAGTTGAAACCAGTGTGGCTCATGAGGCCCCGCCCATGTTCGCGGGCCACATTGGTCACAAACACATTGTGACCCTCAGCCGGAGCCCAGTCCTCAAGTAAGGCCTCTCAGTGGCTGGATGAAGAGACAGCATATTGGGCCTGCCCTGCCCCTAGGCCCCAAATTTTAACCATAGTTTTGGTTGTCCCCTCACTCTTCCCCAGGGCTCTGCTTTGGAATTCCTCTTTGGTTGGGACACCTGAGGTAACAAACCTGAAAGGAGACCTCCCATCCCACAGATTGACGAAAAACAATTGGGACCGGGCCAAATCCACAGAGAGGAAGATTCGTCCATGGCCCATGAGGCCTCCCCACATTCCACGGCCATCGTTGACAAAAAATCCAGAGACCAAAGCCTGAGCAAGCGCCTGAGACTCGCTCTTTCTTCATATCCTGAAGAGTTCTTCTCATGGTTTGTAGCTTGGGCCTGCCATACCTACCTCCCCAAACCTAAGCTGAGTTTGTGTTTTCAGACTTCTGTCCTCAAAGTCCTGGGCCACACACCCTCCAGGCTGGGGCCCCTAGAGCCACACATTAGGACTGTGCCTACACCATGCATGGGAATTGTGCCCATTCCATTGTCCAAAATTGTACAAATTAGGAGAGCCCTCCAAATTCCCCTAGGCCATCCCAATATGTAGGCCTCTGTGGACAAACAAGGGCGGTCTGACACCAGCTGAGCATCTACCTCCACTCATACCATAGATGGATTTCCCCAGAGAAGGAGATGGAACCAGACAGGACCCTAGGCCATAATCGGATCCATTGCTTTGGTTTAAAGGCATGTCTCCTCAAAATCCTGGATTCCAATAACAGCATATGGGGTTTCCTGAGGCACCCATCAGAAAAAATCTCGTCTCCACGAGGAAACTTGTGCATGGGACCTATGTAAAAATCTTAGGAGAATACTTGAGATCCCCGGTACACCGCCCCATTCCAAGGTCCTCATGGACAGAAACACACAATAGTTCCATGTTCAGTATATTCCATTTCAAATCAGCCACCACGGGTGCTCCCGCAGAGCCATCCATTCTCAACTGTCTTGTTGCTAGGAGACAATTGGAATGCGAGGCGGGCTTCCCTGGATCCATCCTCGAACGGTGCTCTGGAGTCATTCCATATGGAATGATTTAGAACTGCCCAACAGGTCTCCATTGTCCCAGAGAAGGAAAACTTGAGGAGGTATCCCACAACTCCCAACGTGGGAAAACCTCCATGGCCTTGACATTCCTCTCCGTTCATGAAGGGGCAGTCATGCACAGAAACTACAACCTGAGCCAACGTCTGATTATCGCCGTGACTCTAGATGCATGAGATATTAGTTCAGAGGTGTAGGGGGTACCTGCCTTGCCCGCAGCCTGAAGCCCAAGTCTAGCTTGTGTTCTCAGACTTCTGTCCTCACACTACTGGCCCAGAAGCCATCCAGTTTGGCAATTCCGGACCCACAATTCAGCACTCTGCCTGCCCTCTAGAAAAAAATATCTTGCCTAATGAGCTGCCCAGGCACCACAAATGAGGATCAACCTACACGGCACTCGACTGTACCCAAATTATAGAGTCTAACCTGGGCACTAATGCACTGTCTGACACAACCTGAGCCCGAACCTCCTGACTAAAAACCAGGCAGCTGACCGCACACTGAGCACATCAGACCCACCATGGCCTTAGGTCATCATCTCTTCCCCACTGCGCTTTTCAGGCTTCCGAACCTAGGCCTTTTCTCCAACCACTGCCCAAGGTTGAAAATGATGCAGAAATCAGAACTCCTTCCCCATGCCAAGAGACCTTGTGTTTGGCCTGTTGTCCAAAGTTCTGTGTAGTTGAAACCAGTGTGGCCCATGAGGCCCCGCCCATGCTTCTGAGCCACATTGGTCACAAACACACATTGTGACCCTCAGCCTGAACCCAGTCCTCAAGTAAGGCCTCTCAGTGGCTGGATGAAGAGACAGCATATGGGGCCTGCCATGCCCCTAGGCCCCAAATTTTAACCATAGTTTGGGTTGTCCCTTCACTCTTCCCCAGGTCTCTGCTTTGGAATTCCTCTTTGGTTGCGACACCTGAGTTAACAAACCTGAAAGGAGACCATCCATTCCACAGATTGACGAAAAACAATTGGGACTGGGCCAAATCCACAGAGAGGAAGATTCGTCCATGGCCCATGAGGCCTCCCCTCATTCCACGGCCATCGTTGACACAAAATCCAGAGACCAAACTTGAGCAAGCGCCTCAGACTCGCTCTTTCTTCATATCCTGAAGAGTTCTTCTCATGGTTTGTATTTGGGCCTGCCATACCTACGTCCCCAAACCTAAGCTGAGTTTGTGTTTTCAGACTTCTGTCCTCAAAGTCCTGGGCCACACACCCTCCAGGCTGGGTCCCCTGGAACCAAACATTAGGACTGTGCCTACCCCATGCATGGGAATTCTGCCCATTCCATTGTCGAAAATTTTATAAATTAGGAGAGCCCTCCAAAGTCCCCAAGGCCATCCCAATATGTAGGTCTCTGTGGACAAACAAGGGCGGTCTGACACCACCTGAGCATCTACCTCCACTCAGACCATAGATGGATGTCCCAAGAGAAGGAGATGGAACCAGACAGGACCCTAGGCCATAATCGGATCCATTGCTTTGGTTTACAGGCATGTCTCCTGAAAAACCTGGATTCCAATACCAGCATAGGGCGTTTCCTGAGGCACCCATCAGAAAACTTCTAGTCTCCATGAGGAAACTTGTGCATGGGACCTATGTCAAAATCTTAGGAGAATACTTCAGAGTCCTGGTGCCACCGCCCCATTCCAAGGTCCTAATGGACACAAACACACATTAGGCCCCATATTCAGGAAAGTCCATTTCAACTCAGCCACCCCGGTTGCTCCCGCAGAGCCATCTGATCTCAACTGTCTTGTTGCTAGTAGACAATTGGAATGCGAAGCGGGCTTCCCTTGCATCCATCCTCGAACGGTGCTCTGGAGTCATTCCATATTGGATGTGTTGGAGCTGCCAACAGGTCTCAATTGTTCCGCAGAAGGAATCCTTGAAAGGGGCATCCCACAACTCCCAACGTGGGAAAACCTCCATGGCCTTGGCATACCTCTCCGTTCATGAAGGGGCAGTCATGCATAGAAACTACAACCTGAGCCAACGTCTGATCCTCGCCGTGACTTCAGATGCATGAGATATTGGTTCAGATGTGCAGGGGATAACTGCCTTGCCCGCGGCCTGAAGCCCAAGTCTAGCTTGTGTTCTCAGACTTCTGTACTCACACTACTGGCCCAGAAGCCCTCAAGTTTTCCAATTCCGGGCCCAAAATGCAGCACTCTGCCTGCCCTCTAGAAAAAATATCTTGCCTAATGAGCTGCCCAGGCACCTCAAATGAGGATCAACCTTCATGGCACTCGACTGTACCCAAATTATAGAGTCTAACCTGGGCACTAATGCACTGTCTGACACAACCTGATCCCGAACCTCCTGACCAACAACCAGGCAGCTGACCGCACACTGAGCACATCAGACCCACCATGGCCTTATGTCATCATCTCTTCCCAACTGCGGTTTTCAGGCTTCTGAACCTAGACCTTAACTCCAACCACTGCCCAGGGTTGAATATGATGCAGAAATCAGAACTCCTTCCCCATGGCAAGAGACCTTGTGATTGGCATATTGTCCAAAGTTCAGTGTAGTTGAAACCAGTGTGGCCCATGAGGCCCCGCCCATGCTTGTGGGCCACATTGTTCACAAACACACATTGTGACCCTCAGCCTGAGCCCAGTCCTCAAGTAAGTCCTCTCAGTGGCTGGATGAAGAGACAGCATATGAGGCCTGCCATGCCCCTAGGCCCCAATTTTTAACCATAGTTTGGGTTGTCCCTTCACTCTTCCCCAGGGCTCTGCTTTGGAATTCCTCTTTGGTTGGGACACCTGAGGTAACAAACCTGAAATGAGACCTCCCATCCCACAGATTGACGAAAAACAATTGGGACCGGGCCAAATACACAGAGAGGTATATTCGTCCATGGCCCATGAGGCCTCCCCACATTCCACGGCCATCGTTGACACAAAATCCAGAGACCAAAGCCTGAGCAAGTCCCTCAGACTCGCTCTTTCTTCATAGCCTGAAGAGTTCTTCTCATGGTTTGTAGATTGGGCTTGCCATACCTACGTCCCCAAACCTAAGCTGAGTTTGTGTTATCAGACGTCTGTCCTCAAAGTCTTGGACCACACACCCTCCAGGCTGGGGCCACTGGAGTGACACATTAGGACTGTGCCTACCCCATGCATGGGAATTCTGCCCATTACATTGTCCAAAATTGTACAAATTAGGAGAACCCTCCAAAATCCCCGAGGCCATACCAATATGTACGTCTCAGTGGACAAACAAGGGCGGTCTGACACCAGCTGAGCATCTACCTCCACTCATACCATAGATGGATGTCCCCAGAGAAGGATATGGTACCAGACAGGACCCTAGGCCATAATCGGATCCATTGCTTTGGTTTACAGGCATGTCTCCTCAAAAGCCTGGATTCCAATACCAGCATAGGGGGTTTCCTGAGGCACCTATCAGAAAAAATCTCGTCTCCACGAGGAAACTTGTGCATGGGACTTATGTCAAAATCTTAGGAGAATACTTCAGAGTCCCGGTGCCACCGCTCCATTCCAAGGTCCTCATGGACACAAACACACATTAGGCCCCATGCTTAGGAAAGTCCATTTCACTCAGCAACCCCGGTTGATCCCGCAGAGCCATCTGATCTCAACTGTCTTTTTGCTAGGAGACAATTGGAATGCGAGGCGGGCTTCCCTGGCATTCATCCTCCAACGGTGCTCTGGAGTCATTCCATACGGGATGTTTTGGAGCTGCCCAACAGGTCTCAATTGTCCCGCAGAAGGAATCCTTGAAGGGGGCATCCCACAACTCCCAACGTGGGAAAACCTCCATGGCCTTCAGATTACTCTCCGTTCATGAAGGGGCAGTCATGCACAGAAACTACAACCTGAGCCAACGTCTGATCCTCGACGTGACTTCAGATGCATGAGTATTGGTTCAGATGTGCAAGGGGTACCTGCCTTACCCTCGGCCTGAAGTCAAAGTCTAGCTTGTGTTCTCAGATTTCTGTACTCACACTACTGGCCCAGAAGCCCTCAAGTTTTCCAATTCCGGACCCACAATGCAGCACTCTGCCTGCCCTCTAGAAAAAATATCTTGCCTAATTAGCTGCTCATGCACCTCAAATGAGGATCAACCTACACGGCACTCGACTCTACCCAAATTATATGGTCTGACCTGGGCAATAATGCACTTTCTGACACAACCTGTGCCCGAAATTGCTGACCAACAACCAGGCAGCTGACCGCACACTGAGCACATCAGACCAACCATGGCCTTAGGTCATCATCTCTTCCCAACTGCGGTTTTCAGGCTTCCGAACCTAGACCTTAACTCCAACCACTGCCCAGGGTTGAATATGATGCAGAAATCAGAACTCCTTCCCCATGGCAAGAGACCTTGTGATTGGCATATTGTCCAAAGTTCAGTGTAGTTGAAACCAGTGTGGCCCATGAGGCCCCGCCCATGCTTGTGGGCCACATTGTTCACAAACACACATTGTGACCCTCAGCCTGAGCCCAGTCCTCAAGTAAGTCCTCTCAGTGGCTGGATGAAGAGACAGCATATGAGGCCTGCCATGCCCCTAGGCCCCAAATTTTAACCATAGTTTGGGTTGTCCCTTCACTCTTCCCCAGGGCTCTGCTTTGGAATTCCTCTTTGGTTGGGACACCTGAGGTAACAAACCTGAAAGGAGACCTCCCATCCCACAGATAGACGAAAAACAATTGGGACCGGGCCAAATACACAGAGAGGTATATTCGTCCATGGCCCATGAGGCCTCCCCACATTCCACGGCCATCGTTGACACAAAATCCAGAGACCAAAGCCTGAGCAAGTCCCTCAGACTCGCTCTTTCTTCATAGCCTGAAGAGTTCTTCTCATGGTTTGTAGATTGGGCTTGCCATACCTACATCCCCAAACCTAAGCTGAGTTTGTGTTATCAGACTTCTGTCCTCAAAGTCTTGGACCACACACCCTCCAGGCTGGGGCCACTGGAGTGACACATTAGGACTGTGCCTACCCCATGCATGGGAATTCTGCCCATTCCATTGTCCAAAATTGTACAAATTAGGAGAACCCGCCAAAATCCCCGAGGCCATACCAATATATACGTCTCAGTGGACAAACAAGGGCGGTCTGAACCAGCTGAGCATCTACCTCCACTCATACCATAGATGGATGTCCCCAGAGAAGGATATGGTACCAGACAGGACCCTAGGCCATAATCGGATCCATTGCTTTGGTTTACAGGCATGTCTCCTCAAAAGCCTGGATTCCAATACCAGCATAGGGGGTTTCCTGAGGCACCTATCAGAAAAAATCTCGTCTCCACGAGGAAACTTGTGCATGGGACTTATGTCAAAATCTTAGGAGAATACTTCAGAGTCCCGGTGCCACCGCTCCATTCCAAGGTCCTCATGGACACAAACACACATTAGGCCCCATGCTTAGGAAAGTCCATTTCACTCAGCAACCCCGGTTGCTCCCGCAGAGCCATCTGATCTCAACTGTCTTTTTGCTAGGAGACAATTGGAATGTGAGGCGGGCTTCCCTGGCATATATCCTCCAACGGTGCTCTGGAGTCATTCCATACGGGATATTTTGGAGCTGCCCAACAGGTCTCAATTGTCCCGCAGAAGGAATCCTTGAAGGGGGCATCCCACAACTCCCAACGTAGGAAAACCTCCATGGCCTTCAGATTACTCTCCGTTCATGAAGGGGCAGTCATGCACAGAAACTACAACCTGAGCCAACGTCTGATCCTCGACGTGACTTCAGATGCATGAGATATTGGTTCAGATGTGCAAGGGGTACCTGCCTTACCCTCGGCCTGAAGTCAAAGTCTAGCTTGTGTTCTCAGATTTCTGTACTCACACTACTGGCCCAGAAGCCCTCAAGTTTTCCAATTCCGGACCCACAATGCAGCACTCTGCCTGCCCTCTAGAAAAAATATCTTGCCTAATGAGCTGCTCAGGCACCTCAAATGAGGATCAACCTACACGGCACTCGACTCTACCCAAATTATATGGTCTGACCTGGGCAATAATGCACTTTCTGACACAACCTGTGCCCGAAATTGCTGACCAACAACCAGGCAGCTGACCGCACACTGAGCACATCAGACCAACCATGGCCTTAGGTCATCATCTCTTCCCAACTGCGGTTTTCAGGCTTCCGAACCTAGACCTTAACTCCAACCACTGCCCAGGGTTGAATATGATGCAGATATCAGAACTCCTTCCCCATGGCAAGAGACCTTGTGATTGGCATATTGTCCAATGTTCAGTGTAGTTGAAACCAGTGTGGCCCATGAGGCCCCGCCCATGCTCGTGACGACATTGTTCACAAACACACATTGTGACCCCCAGCCTGAGCCCAGTCCTCAAGTAAGTCCTCTCAGTGGGTGGATGAAGAGACAACATATGAGGCCTGCCATGCCCCTAGGCCCCAAATTTTAACCATAGTTTGGGTTGTCCCTTCACTCTTCCCCAGGGCTCTGCTTGGAATTTCTCTTTGTTGGGACACCTGAGGTAACAAACCTGAAAGGAGACCTCCCATCCCACAGATTGACGGAAAAACAATTGGGACCGGGCCAAATACACAGAGAGGTAGATTCGTCCATGGCCCATGAGGCCTCCCCACATTCCACGGCCATCGTTGACACAAAATCCAGAGACCAAAGCCTGAGCAAGTCCCTCAGACTCGCTCTTTCTTCATATCCTGAAGAGTTCTTCTCATGGTTTGTAGATTGGGCTTGCCATACCTACGTCCCCAAACCTAAGCTGAGTTTGTGTTATCAGACTTCTGTCCTCAAAGTCCTGGACCACACACCCTCCAGGCTGGGGCCACTGGAGTGACACATTAGGACTGGGCTTACCCCATGCATGGGAATTCTGCCCATTCCATTGTCCAAAATTGTACAAATTAGGAGATCCCTCCAAATTCCCCGAGGCCATCCCAATATGTAGGCCTCTGTGGACAAACAAGGGCGGTCTGACACCACCTGAGCATCTACCTCCACTCATACCATAGATGGATGTCCCCAGAGAAGGAGATGGAACCAGACAGGACCCTAGGCCATAATCGGATCCATTGCTTTGGTTTACAGGCATGTCTCCTCAAAATCCTGGATTCCGATGCCAGCATAGGGGGTTTCCTGAGGCACCCATCAGAAAAAATCTCATCTCCACGAGAAAACTTGTGCATGGGACCTATGTCAAAATATTAGGAGAATACTTCAGAGTCCCGGTGCCACCGCCCCATTCCAAGGTCCTCATGGGCACAAACACACATTAGGCCCCATGCTCAGGAATGTCCATTTCAACTCAGCCAACCCGGTTGTCCTGCAGAGCCATCCAATCTCGACTGTCTTGTTGCTGGAGACAATTGGAATTCGAGGCGGGCTTCCCTGGCATCCATCCTCGAACGGTGCTCTGGAGTCATTCCGTATGGGATTTTTGGAGCTGCCCAACAGGTCTCAATTGTCCCGCAGAAGGAATTCTTGAAGGGGGCATCCCACAACTCCCAACGTGGAAAAACCTCCATGGCCTTGAGATTCCACTCCGTTCATGAAGGGGCAGTCATGCACAGAAACTACAACCTGAGCCAACGTCTGATCCTCGCCGTGACTTCAGATGCATGAGATATTAGCTCAGATGTGCAGGGGGTACCTGCCTTGCCCTCGTTAAGCCAAGTCTAGCTTGTGTTCTCAGACTTCTGTCCTCTCACAACTGGCCCAGAAGCCCTCAAGTTTGGCAATTCCCGACCCAGAATGCAGCACTCTGCCTGCCCTCTAGAAAAAATATCTTGCCTAATGAGCTGCCCAGGCTCCTCAAATGAGGATCAACCTACACGGCACTCGACTCTACCCAAATAATATAGTCTAAACTGCGCACAAATGCACTGTCTGACACAACCTGAGCCCGAACCTCCTGACCAAAAACCAGGCAGCTGACCACACACTGAGCACATCAGACCCACCATGGCCTTAGGACATCATCTCTTGCCAACTGCGGTTTTCAGGATTCAGAACCTAGACCTTATCTCCAACCACTACCCAGGGTTGAAAATGATGAAGAAATCAGAACTCCTTCCCCATGGCAAGAGTCCTTGTGATTGGCATGTTTTCCAAAGTTCAGTGTAGATGAAACCAGTGTGGCCCATGAGGCCCCGCACAAGCTCGCGGGCCATATTGGTCACAAAAACACATTGTGACCCTCAGCCTGAGCCCAGTCCTCAAGTAAGGCCTCTCAGTTGCTGGATGAAGAGATAGCATATGGGGACTGCCATGCCCCTAGGCCCCAAATTTTACCCATAATTTGGGTTGTCCCTTCACTCTTCCCCAGGGCTCTGCTTTGGAATTCCTCTTTGGTTGGGAAACCTGAGGTAACAAACCTGAAAGGAGACCTCCCATCCCACAGATTGACGAAAAATAATTTGGACCGGGCCAAATCCACAGAGAGGAAGATTCGTCCATGGCCCATGAGGTCTCCCCACATTCCACGGCCATTGTTGACACAAAATCCAGAGACCAAAGCCTGAGCAAGAGCCTCAGACTCGCTCTTTCTTCATATCCTGAAGAGTTCTTCTCATGGTTTGTAGATTGGGCCTGCCATACCTACGTCCCCAAACCTAAGCTGAGTTTGTGTTTTCAGACTTCTGTCCTCAAAGTCTTGGGCCACACATCCTCCAGGCTGGGGACCCTGGAGCCACACATTAGGACTGTTCCTACCCCATTATTGGGAATTCTGCCCATTCCATTGTCCAAAGTTGTACAAATTCGGAGAACCCTCCAAAGTCTCCGAGGCCATACCAATATGTACGTCTCAGTGGACAAACAAGGGCGGTCTGACACCAGCTGAGCATCTACCTCCACTCATACCATAGATGGATGTCCCCAGAGAAGGATATGGTACCAGACAGGACCCTAGGCCATAATCGGATCCATTGCTTTGGTTTACAGGCATGTCTCCTCAAAAGCCTGGATTCCAATACCAATATAGGGAGTTTCCTGAGGCACCTATCAGAAAAAATCTCGTCTCCACGAGGATACTTGTGTATGGGACTTATGTCAAAATCTTAGGAGAATAATTCAGAATCCCGGTGCCACCGCTCCATTCCAAGGTCCTCATGGACACAAACACACTTTAGGCCCCATGCTTAGGTAATTCCATTTCACTCAGACACCCCGGTTGTTCTCGCAGAGCCATCCGATCTCAACTCTCTTGATGCTAGGAGACAATTGGAATGCGAGGCGGGCTTCCCTGGCATCCATCCTCCAACGGTGCTCTGGAGTCATTCCATATGGGATGTTTTGGAGCTGCCCAACAGGTCTCAATTGTCCCGCAGAAGGAATCCTTGTAGGGGGCATCACACAACTCCCAACGTGGGAAATCCTCCATGGCCTTCAGATTCCTCTCTGTTCATGAAGGGTCTGTCATGCACAGAAACTTCAACCTGAGCCAACGTATGTTCCTCCTCGTGACTTCAGATGCTTGAGATATTGTTTCAGATCAGCAGGGGGTACCTGCCGTGCCCTCGGCCTGAAGCCCTGGTCTAGCTTGTTTCTCAGACTTCTGTCCTCACACTCGTGGCCCTGAGCCCTCACGTTTGGCAATTCCGGACCCACAATGCAGCACTCTTCCTGCCCTCTAGAAAAAATATCTTGCCTAATGAGCTGCCCAGGCACCTCAAATAAGGATAAAACTTCACAGCACTCGACTCTACCCAAATTATATAGACTAACCTGGGCACTAATGCACTGTCTGACACAACCTGAGCCAGAAACTCCTGAATAACACCCAGGAAGCTGACCGTACACTGAGCATATCAGACCCGCCATGGCCTTAGGTCGTCATCACTTCCCAACTGTGGTTTTTCAGGTTCAGAACCTAGGCCTTATCTCCAAACACTGCCCAGGGTTGAAAATGATGCAGAAATCAGAACACCTTCCCCATGTCATGAGACCTTGTGATTGGCATGTTTTCCAAAGTCCAGTGTAGTTGAAACCAGTGTGGCACATGAGGCCCCGCCCATGCTCTCGGGCCACATTGGTCACAAACACATATTGTGACCCTCAGCCTGAGCACAGTCCTCAAGTAAGGCCTCTAAGTGGCTGGATGAAGAGACAGCATATTGGGCCTGCCATGCCCCTAGGCCCCAATTTTTAACCATAGTTTGGGTTGTTCCTTCATGCTTCCCCAGGGCTCTGCTTTGGAATTCCTCTTTTGTTCAGACACCTGAGGTAATAAACCTGAAAGGAGACCTCACATCCAACAGCTTGACGAAAAACAATTGGGAACGGTTCAAATCCACAGAGAGGAAGATTCATTCATGGCCCATGAGGCCCCCCCACATTCCACGGCCATCGTTGATACAACGTCCAGATCAAAAGCCTGAGCAAGTGCCTCAGACTCGCTCGTTCTTCATATCCTGAAGAGTTCTTCTATGGTTTTTAGATTGGGCCTGCCATACCTACGTCCCCAAACCTAATCTGAGTTTGTGTTTTCAGACTTCTGTCCTCAAAGTCCTGGGCCACACTCCCTCCAGGCTGGGGTCCATGGAGCCACACATTAGGACTGTGCCTACCCAATCCATGGCAATTCCACGCATTCCATTGTCCAAAATCGTACAAATTAGGAGAACTCTCCAAAGTCCCGAGGCCATCCCAATAGTGTAGGTCTCCGGGGACAAACAAGGGCGGTCTGACACCAGGTGAGCATCTACCTGCACTCATTCCATAGATAGATATCCCCAGATAAGAAGATTGAACCAAACAGGACCCTAGGCCATAATCGGATCCATTGCTTTGGTTTACAGGCATGTCTCCTCAAAAGCCTGGATTCCAATACCAGCATAAGGGGTTTACTGAGGCACCCATCAGAACAAATTTCGTCTCCAAAAGGAAACTTGTGCATGGGAGCTATGTCAAAAGCTTAGGAGAATACTTCAGGGTCCCGGTGCCACCACCCAATTCCAAGGCCCTCATGGACACAAACACACATTAGACCCCACCGTCAGGAAAGTCAATTTCAACTCAGCCACACCCAGTTGCTCCCGCAGAGCCATCCGATCTCAACTGTCTTGTTGCTAGGAGACAATTGTAATGCGAGGTGGGCTTCCCTGGCATACATCCTCCAATGGTGCTCTGGAGTCATTCCATATGGGATGTCCTGGCGCTGCCCAACAGGTCTCAGTTGTCCCGCAGAAGGAATTTTTGAAGGGGGCATCCCACAACTCCCAACGTGGGAAAACCTCCATGGCCTTGAGATTCCGCTCCGTTTATGAAGGGGCAGTCATGCACACAAACTCCAACCTGAGCCAGGGTCTGATCCTCGCCATGACTTCGGATGCTTGAGATATTGGTTCAGATCTGCAGGTGGTACCTTCCGTGCCCTCGGCCTGAGGCCCAAGTCTAGCTTGTGTTCTCAGACTTCTGTCCTCACACTCCGGGCCCAGAAGCCCTCAAGTTTGGCAATTCCGGACCCACAATGCAGCAATCTGCCTGCCCTCTAGAAAAAATATCATGCCTAATGAGCAGCCCAGGCACCTCAAATGAGGATACACCTACACGGCACTCGACTATACCCAAATTATATAGTCTAACCTGGGCACTAATGCACTCTCTGACAACCTGTGCCGGAACCACCTGACCAAACCCAGGCAGCTGACTGCACACTGAGCATATCAGACCTGCCATGGCCTTAGGTCGTCATCTCTTCCCAACTGCGGTTTTTCAGGTTCAGAACCTAGGCCTTATCTCCAACCACTGCCCAGGGTTGAAAATGATGCAGAAATCAGAACACCTTCCCCATGGCAAGAGACCGTATGATTGACATGTTGTCCAAAGTCCAGTGTAGTTGAAACCAGTGTGGCCCATGAGGCCCCGCCCATGCTCTCGGGCCACATTGGTCACAAACACACATTGTGACCCTCAGCCTGAGCACAGTCCTCAAGTAAGGCCTCTAAGTGGCTGGATGAAGAGACAGCATATTGGGCCTGCCATGCCCCTAGGCCCCAATTTTTAACCATAGTTTGGGTTGTTCCTTCATGCTTCCCCAGGGCTCTGCTTTGGAATTCCTCTTTTGTTCAGACACCTGAAGTAATAAACCTGAAAGACCTCACATCCCACAGATTGACGAAAAACAATTGGGACCGGTCCAAATCCACAGAGAGGAAGATTCGTCCATGACCCATGAGGCCTCCCCATATTCCACGGCCATCGTTGATACAAAATCCAGTGACAAAAGCCTGAGCAAGTGCCTCAGACTCGCTCTTTCTTCATATCCTGAAGAGTTCTTCTCATGGTTTGTAGCTTGGCCCTGCCATACCAACGTCCCCAAACCTAAGCTGAGTTTGTGTTTTCAGACTTCTGTCCTCAAAGTCCTGGGCCACACACCCTCCAGGCGGGGCCCCCTGGAGCCACACATTAGGACTGTGCCTACCCAATCCATGGAAATTCTGCCCAATCTATTGTCCCAAATCGTACAAATTAGGAGAACTCTCAAAAGTCCCCGAGGCCATCCCCATAGTGTAGGTCTCCGGGGTCAAACAATGGTGGTCTGACACCAGGTGAGCATCTACCTCCACACATTCCATAGATGGATATCCCCAGAGAAGAAGATTGAACCAGACAGGACCCTAGGCCATAATAGGATCCATTACTTTGGTTTACAAGCATGTCTCCTCAAAAGCCTGGAGTCCAATACCAGCATAGGGGGTTTCCTGAGGCACCCATCAGAACAAATTTCGTCTCCACAAGGAAACTTGTGAATGGGATCTACGTCAAAAGCTTAGGAGAATACTTCAGGGTCCCGGTGCCACCGCTTCATTCCAAGGTCTCCATAGACACAAAAGCACATTAGGACCCATCCACAGGAGAGTCCACTTAAACTCAGCCTCCTAAGTTGCTCCCCGAGATCCAGCAGATCTAAATGTCTGGTTGCTTGGAGACAATGGGAATGCGAGGTGGGCTACCCAGCAATCCATCCTTAGAACTCTGCTCAGAATAATGGCCTGGCCCCAAACAACAGGTCTCAATTGTCCTGCAGAAGACTCTTTGCAGTTTGTAGCTGCTCACAACTCCCATCGTGGGTAAACCCCCATGGCTCGTGATGCCCCCCCTTCATGAAGCGGCCATCAGGGACAGAAACTCCAACCTGAGCGATCGTCTGATCCTCGCCCTGACATCAGATGCACGAGATATGGATTCAGGTCTGTAGATTGTGCCGCCATGTCCCCACCCAGAAACCGAAGCCTAGCTTGTGTTTTCAGACTTCTGTCCTCAGACTACTGGCCCACAAGCCCTCAAGTTTGGCAATCCAGAACTACAATGCAGCACTCTGCCTGCCCCCCAGAAGAAAAACATTGCCCTCTGGGGCTACCCAGTAACCCCTAATGAGGATCAACCTGTACCTACCTTGGCTGTACCCCAAATACATAGGCTGACCAGGGCACTAATGCCTTTTCTGACACAGCCTGAGCCTGGACCTCCTGGCCCCACCCAGACAGGTGGCCGCAGACTGAGCACATAAAGGCTCCATGGCCTTAGGTCGTCATCTGTTCCCAACCTCGGTTTTCAGGCTTCAGAACCTAGACCTTATCTACAATCACTGCCCAGGGTTGAACGTGATGCAGAAATCAGAACTCCTTCCCCATGGCAAGAAACCTTGTGGTTGGCATGTTTTCCAACGTTCAGTGTAGTTGAAACCAGAGTGGCCCATGAGGCCCCGCCCATACTCGCTGGCCATATGGGTCCCAAACACTCATTGTGACTCTCAGCCTGAGCCCAGTCCTCAAGTAAGGCCTCTCAGTGGCTGGATGAAGAGATAGCATATTGGGCTTGCCATGCCCCTAGGCCCCAATTTTTAACCATAGTTCGGGTTGTCCCTTCAGTCTTCCCCACGGCTTTGCTTTGGAATTCCTTTTTTGGTGGGACACATGAGGTAACAAAACTGAAAGGAGTCCTCCCATCCCACAGATTGACCAAAAACAATTGGGAATCGGGCCGAATCCTCAGAGAGGAAGATTCGTCCATGGCCCATGAGGCCTCCCCGACATTCCACGGCCACCGCTGATACAAAATCCAGAGACAAAAGACTGAGCAAGCGCCTCAGATTCGCACTTTCTTCATATCCTGAATACTTTTTCTCATGGACTGTAGAGTGGGCCTGCCATACCTACGTCCCCAAACCTAAGCTGAGTTTGTGTTTTCAGACTTCTGTCCTCAACTCCTAGGCCACACTCCCTCAATGCTGGGGCCCCTGGAGCCACACATTAGGACTGTGCCTACCAATCCATGGGAATTCTGCCCATTCCATTGTCCAAAATTGTACAAATTAAGAGAAACCGCCAAATCCCTGAGGCCATCCCAATAATGTAGGTCGCCCGGGACAAACAAGGGCGGTCTGACAACAGCTGAGCATCTACCTCCACTCATACCATAATTGGATGTCCCCAGAGAAGAAGATTGAACCAGACGGGACCCTAGGCCATAATAGGATCCATTGCTTTGGTTTACAGGCATGTCTCCTCAAAAGCCTGATTCCAATACGAGCATAGAGGTTTTCCTGAGGCACCCATCATAACTCATCTCGTCTCCACAAGGAAACCTGTGCATGGATGCTATGTCAGAAGCTTAGGAGAGTACTTCAGGGTCCCGAGGCCACGACCCCAATCCAAGGCCCTCAGGGACACAAAAACCCATTAGGACCCAACCTCAGGAAAGTCCATTTCAACTCAGCCACCCCGGTTGCTCCCGCAGAGCCATCAGATCTAAACTGTCTTGTTGCTAGGAGACAGTTGGAATGCGAGGCGGGCTTCCCAGGCATCCATCCTCGCATGAGCTCTGGAGTCATTCCATCTGGGATGTCCTGGAGCTGTCCTAAAGATCTCAATTGTCCCGCAGAAGGAATCCTTGAAAGGGGCACCCCACAACTCCCAACGTGGGAAAACCTCAATGGCCTTGAGATGCCGCTCCCTTCATGAAGCGTCCGTCATGCACAGAAACTACAACCTGAGCCAACGTCTGATCCTCGCCCTGACTTCAGATGCATGAGATATTGGTTCAGAGCTGAAGGGGTTCCAGCCGTGTCCTCGCCCTGAAACCCAGTCTAGCTTCCTTCTCAGACTTCCATCCTCACACGCCTGGCCCCGAAGCCCTCAAGTTTGGCAATTCCGGACACAAAATGCAGCACTCTGCCTGCCCTCTAGAAAAAAATTATTGCCTCATGAGCTTCCTAGGCACCTTAAATGAGAATAAACCTACACAGCACTCGACTTTACCCAAGTTATATAGTCTAACCTGTGCACTAAAGCACTGTCGGACACAACCTGAGCCCGGACCTCCTGACCAACCCCCAGAAAGCTGACCGCACACTGAGCACATAAGACCCGCCATGGACTTAGGTCATCATCTCTTCCCTACCTCAGTTTTCAGGCTTCAGAACCGAGACCTTATCTCCAATCACTGCCCAGGGGTGAGTGTGATGCAGAAATCAGAACTCCTCCTTACCCATGGCAAGAACCCTTGTGGTTGGCACGTTGTCCAAAGTTCAGTGTAGCAGAAACCAGCATTCACCCTGAGGCCCCGCCCATTCTTGAGTGCGACGAGGGCATACACACGCATTGTGACCCTCAGCATGAGTCCTGTCCTCTAGTAAGTCCTCTCAGTGGCTGGACCATTAGATGTCATAATGGGCTTGACATGTCTCTAGGCCCCAATTTTTAACCAGATTTCTGATTGTCCGGTTGCCCCTCCCCAGGGCTCTACTCTGGAATCCCTCATTTGGTGGGTCACCTGAGGTTAAAAAATAAAATAACAAAAACAAAAAAACAGAATTCTTCCATCACACAGAATGACCCCAAACACTTTGGACGGGGCCAAACCACCAGAGAGTAAGACTCGTCCATTTCCCATGAAGTCACCCAGAAATTTCATCACCATGAGTGACACGATATCCAGAGACAAAAACTTGAGCAAGAGCCTCCCACTCGCCCTTTTTTCAAATCCCGAAGAGTTCTCCTCATGGTCTGTAGATCAATCCTGCCATACGTACAACCCGAAACATAAGCCGAGGTTGTGTTTTCAGACAACTGTACAAACAGCCCTAGCCTACACAACCTACAGGCTCAGGCCCCTTGAGCCACACCTGAGGACTGTACTTGCCATCTCCAAGGGAATTGTGTGTGCCCATTCCAATGGCCACAACCCTTTTAATAGGATAAACCTCCAAAAACCCTGATCCATCGCACTAGTGCCGGCTTCCCAGGAAATACAGAGGCAATCTGAGCCCTTCTGAGCACCTACATGCACTCAGACCCATAGAGAGATCTCCCCAGAGGTAAAAAGGAAAGACCGGGTTCCTAGGCACTAATCAGATCCATTGCTATGTTTTCCAGGCATCTCTCCTCAGAGGCCTGGATTTCAAAACCAGCATATGGCTGTTTCTTGACTCACCCATCAGAAAACATCTCATCTACACATGGGAAACTTGCACGTTGGAGCTGTGTCAAAGCCTCTGTGTAGGAGAACCCTTCAGGGCACCATTCCAAGGTCTTTATAGACACAAAAGCATATTAGGACCCATCCGCAGGAGAGTCCATTTCAACTCAGCCTCCTCGGTTGCTCCCCCAGATCCAGCAGATCTAACCGGTCTTGTTGCTAGGAGACAATTGGAATGCGAGGTGGGCTACCCAGCCATCCATCCTTAGAACCCAGCTCAGAATCATGGCCTTGAGCCAAACAACAGGTCTCAATTGTCCTGCAGAAGACTCTTTGCAGTTTGGAGCTGCTCACACCTCCTAACGTGGGAAAACCCCCATGGCCTCGTGATGCCCCCCCTTCGTGAAGGGGCCATCAGGTTCAGAAACTCCAACCTGAGCGATCGTCTGATCTTCGCCTTGACTTCAGATGCACGAGATCTCGATTCAAGTCTGTAGATTGTGCCTGCCATGGCCTCACCTAGAAACCGAAGCCTGGCTTGTGTTCTCAGACTTCTGTCCTCAGACTACTGGCCCACAAGCCCTCCAGTTTGGCAATCCAGAACTACAATGCAGCACTCTGCCTGCCCTCTAGAAAAAAATTATTGCCTCATGAGCTTCCTAGGCACCTTAAATGAGAATAAACCTACACAGCACTCGACTTTACCCAAGTTATATAGTCTAACCTGTGCACTAAAGCACTGTCGGACACAACCTGAGCCCGGACCTCCTGACCAACCCCCAGAAAGCTGACCGCACACTGAGCACATAAGACCCGCCATGGACTTAGGTCATCATCTCTTCCCTACCTCAGTTTTCAGGCTTCAGAACCGAGACCTTATCTCCAATCACTGCCCAGGGGTGAGTGTGATGCAGAAATCAGAACTCCTCCTTACCCATGGCAAGAACCCTTGTTGTTGGCACGTTGTCCAAAGTTCAGTGTAGCAGAAACCAGCATTCACCCTGAGGCCCCGCCCATTCTTGAGTGCGACGAGGGCATACACACGCATTGTGACCCTCAGCATGAGTCCTGTCCTCTAGTAAGTCCTCTCAGTGGCTGGACCATTAGATGTCATAATGGGCTTGACATGTCCCTAGGCCCCAATTTTTAACCAGATTTCTGATTGTCCGGTTGACCCTCCCCAGGGCTCTACTCTGGAATCCCTCATTTGGTGGGTCACCTGAGGTTAAAAAATAAAATAACAAAAACAAAAAAACGGAATTCTTCCATCACACAGAATGACCCCAAACACTTTGGACGGGGCCAAACCACCAGAGAGTAAGACTCGTCCATTTCCCATGAAGTCACCCAGAAATTTCATCACCATGAGTGACACGATATCCAGAGACAAAAACTTGAGCAAGAGCCTCCCACTCGCCCTTTTTTCAAATCCCGAAGAGTTCTCCTCATGGTCTGTAGATCAATCCTGCCATACGTACAACCCGAAACATAAGCCGAGGTTGTGTTTTCAGACAACTGTACAAACAGCCCTAGCCTACACAACCTACAGGCTCAGGCCCCTTGAGCCACACCTGAGGACTGTACTTGCCATCTCCAAGGGAATTGTGTGTGCCCATTCCAATGGCCACAACCCTTTTAATAGGATAAACCTCCAAAAACCCTGATCGATCGCACTAGTGCCGGCTTCCCAGGAAATACAGAGGCAATCTGAGCCCTTCTGAGCACCTACATGCACTCAGACCCATAGAGAGATCTCCCCAGAGGTAAAAAGGAAAGACCGGGTTCCTAGGCACTAATCAGATCCATTGCTATGTTTTCCAGGCATCTCTCCTCAGAGGCCTGGATTTCAAAACCAGCATATGGCTGTTTCTTGACTCACCCATCAGAAAACATCTCATCTACACATGGGAAACTTGCACGTTGGAGCTGTGTCAAAGCCTCTGTGTAGGAGAACCCTTCAGGGCACCATTCCAAGGTCTTTATAGACACAAAAGCATATTAGGACCCATCCGCAGGAGAGTCCATTTCAACTCAGCCTCCTCGGTTGCTCCCCCAGATCCAGCAGATCTAACCGGTCTTGTTGCTAGGAGACAATTGGAATGCGAGGTGGGCTACCCAGCCATCCATCCTTAGAACCCAGCTCAGAATCATGGCCTTGAGCCAAACAACAGGTCTCAATTGTCCTGCAGAAGACTCTTTGCAGTTTGGAGCTGCTCACACCTCCTAACGTGGGAAAACCCCCATGGCCTCGTGATGCCCCCCCTTCGTGAAGGGGCCATCAGGTTCAGAAACTCCAACCTGAGCGATCGTCTGATCTTCGCCTTGACTTCAGATGCACGAGATCTCGATTCAAGTCTGTAGATTGTGCCTGCCATGGCCTCACCTAGAAACCGAAGCCTGGCTTGTGTTCTCAGACTTCTGTCCTCAGACTACTGGCCCACAAGCTCTCCAGTTTGGCAATCCAGAACTACAATGCAGCACTCTGCCTGCCCTCTAGAAAAAATTATTGCCTCATGAGCTTCCTAGGCACCTTAAATGAGAATAAACCTACACAGCACTCGACTTTACCCAAGTTATATAGTCTAACCTGTGCACTAAAGCACTGTCGGACACAACCTGAGCCCGGACCTCCTGACCAACCCCCAGAAAGCTGACCGCACACTGAGCACATAAGACCCGCCATGGACTTAGGTCATCATCTCTTCCCTACCTCAGTTTTCAGGCTTCAGAACCGAGACCTTATCTCCAATCACTGCCCAGGGGTGAGTGTGATGCAGAAATCAGAACTCCTCCTTACCCATGGCAAGAACCCTTGTTGTTGGCACGTTGTCCAAAGTTCAGTGTAGCAGAAACCAGCATTCACCCTGAGGCCCCGCCCATTCTTGAGTGCGACGAGGGCATACACACGCATTGTGACCCTCAGCATGAGTCCTGTCCTCTAGTAAGTCCTCTCAGTGGCTGGACCATTAGATGTCATAATGGGCTTGACATGTCCCTAGGCCCCAATTTTTAACCAGATTTCTGATTGTCCGGTTGCCCCTCCCCAGGGCTCTACTCTGGAATCCCTCATTTGGTGGGTCACCTGAGGTTAAAAAATAAAATAACAAAAACAAAAAAACGGAATTCTTCCATCACACAGAATGACCCCAAACACTTTGGACGGGGCCAAACCACCAGAGAGTAAGACTCGTCCATTTCCCATGAAGTCACCCAGAAATTTCATCACCATGAGTGACACGATATCCAGAGACAAATACTTGAGCAAGAGCCTCCCACTCGCCCTTTTTTCAAATCCCGAAGAGTTCTCCTCATGGTCTGTAGATCAATCCTGCCATACGTACAACCTGAAACATAAGCCGAGGTTGTGTTTTCAGACAACTGTACAAACAGCCCTAGCCTACACAACCTACAGGCTCAGGCCCCTTGAGCCACACCTGAGGACTGTACTTGCCATCTCCAAGGGAATTGTGTGTGCCCATTCCAATGGCCACAACCCTTTTAATAGGATAAACCTCCAAAAACCCTGATCCATCGCACTAGTGCCGGCTTCCCAGGAAATACAGAGGCAATCTGAGCCCTTCTGAGCACCTACATGCACTCAGACCCATAGAGAGATCTTCCCAGAGGTAAAAAGGAAAGACCGGGTTCCTAGGCACTAATCAGATCCATTGCTATGTTTTCCAGGCATCTCTCCTCAGAGGCCTGGATTTCAAAACCAGCATATGGCTGTTTCTTGACTCACCCATCAGAAAACATCTCATCTACACATGGGAAACTTGCACGTTGGAGCTGTGTCAAAGCCTCTGTGTAGGAGAACCCTTCAGGGCACCATTCCAAGGTCTTTATAGACACAAAAGCATATTAGGACCCATCCGCAGGAGAGTCCATTTCAACTCAGCCTCCTCGGTTGCTCCCCCAGATCCAGCAGATCTAACCGGTCTTGTTGCTAGGAGACAATTGGAATGCGAGGTGGGCTACCCAGCCATCCATCCTTAGAACCCAGCTCAGAATCATGGCCTTGAGCCAAACAACAGGTCTCAATTGTCCTGCAGAAGACTCTTTGCAGTTTGGAGCTGCTCACACCTCCTAACGTGGGAAAACCCCCATGGCCTCGTGATGCCCCCCCTTCGTGAAGGGGCCATCAGGTTCAGAAACTCCAACCTGAGCGATCGTCTGATCTTCGCCTTGACTTCAGATGCACGAGATCTCGATTCAAGTCTGTAGATTGTGCCTGCCATGGCCTCACCTAGAAACCGAAGCCTGGCTTGTGTTCTCAGACTTCTGTCCTCAGACTACTGGCCCACAAGCCCTCCAGTTTGGCAATCCAGAACTACAATGCAGCACTCTGCCTGCCCTCCAGAAGAAAAACATTGCCCTCAGGGGCTACAAAGTAACCCCAAATGAGGATCAACCTACACCTACCTTGGCTGTACCCCCAATATATAGGCTGACCAGGGCACTAATGCCCTTTCTGACACAGCCTGAGCCTGGAACATTTAGCCCCACCCAGACAGCTGGCCGCACACTGAGCATATGGAGCCGCCATGGCCTTAGATCTTCATCTCTTCCCAACCTCAGTTTTCAGGCTTCAGAACCTAGACCTTATCTCCAATCACTGCCCAGGGTTGAAGCGGATGCAGAAATCAGAACTCCTTCCCCATGGCAAGAAACCTTGTGGTTGGCATGTTGTCCAACGTTCAGTGTAGTTGAAACCAGTTTGGCCCATAAGGCCCGCCCATGGTCGCGGGCCACATGGGTCCCAATCACACTTTGTGACTCTCAGCCTGAGCCCAGTCCTCAAGTAAGGCCTCTCAGTGGCTGGATGAAGAGATAGCATATTGGGCTTGCCATGCCCCAGCCCCAATTTTTAACCATAGTTCGGGTTGTCCCTTCAGTCTTCCCCACGGCTTTTCTTTGGAATTCCTCTTTTGGTGGAACACCTGAGGTAACAAAGCTGAAAGGAGTCCTCCCATCCCACAGATTGACGAAAAACAATTGGGAATCGGTCCAAATCCTCACAGAGGAAGATTCGCCCATGGCCCATGAGGCCTCCTCGACATTCCACGACCGCGCTGATACAAAATCCAGAGACAAAAGCCTGAGCAAGTGCCTCAGATTCGCACTTTCTTCATATCCTGAAGAATTATTCTCATGGTTTACAGATCTGGCCTGCCATATCTCCGTCCCCAAACCTAACCTGAGTTTGTGTTTTCAGACTTCTGTCCTGGGCCACACACCCTCCCGGCTGGGGCCCCTGGAGCCACACATTATGACTGTGCCTACCAATCCATGGGAATTCTGCCCATTCCATTGTCCAAAATTGTACAAATTAAGAGAAACCGCCAAATCCCTGAGGCCATCCCAATAGTGTAGGTCGCCCGGGACAAAAAAGGGCGGTCTGACACCAGCTGAGCATCTACCTCCACTCATACCATAGATGGATGTCCCCAGAGAAGAAGATTGAACCAGACGGAACCCTAGGCCATAATAGGATCCATTGCTTTGGTTTACAGGCATGTCTCCTCAAAAGCCTGATTCCAATACGAGCATAGGGGTTTTCCTGAGGCACCCATCAGATCTCATCTCGTCTCCACAAGGAAACCTGTGCATGGGAGCTATGTCAGAAGCTTAGGAGAGTACTTCATGGTCCCGGGGCCACCACCCCATTCCAAGGCCCTCAGGGACACAAAAACCCATGAGGACCCATTCTCAGGAAAGTCCATTTCAACTCAGCCGCCCCGGTTGCTCCCGCAGAGCCATCAGATCTAAACTGTCTTGTTGCTATGAGACAATTGGAATGCGAGGCGGGCTTCCAAGTCATCCGTCCTCGCATGGTGTTCTGGAGTCATTCCATCTGGGATGTCTGGAGCTGTTCAACAGGTCTCAACTGTCCCGCAGAAGGAATCCTTGAAGGGGGCATCCCACAACTCCCAACGTGGGAAAACCTCAATGGCCTCGAGATTCCGCTCCCTTCATGAAACCTCCGTCATGCACAGAAACTCCAACCTGAGCCAACATCTGATCCTCGCTCTGACTTCAGATGAATGAGATATTGATTCAGAGCTGCAGGGGTACCTGGGGTGCCCTCGCCCTGAAACCCAAGTCTAGCTTTCTTCTCAGACTTCCGTCCTCACACCCCTGGCCCCGAAGCAATCAATTTTGGCAATTCCGGAACCACAATGCAGCACTCTGCCTGCCCTCTAGAAAAAAATTATTGCCTCATGATCTTCCCAGGCACCTTAAATGAGGATTAACCTACACAGCACTCTACTTTACCCAAGTTATATAGTCTAACCTGTGCACTAAAGCACTGTCGGACACAACCTGAGCCCGGACCTCCTGACCAACCCCCAGAAAGTTGACCGCACAGTTAGCACATAAGACCCGCCATGGCCTTAGGTCATCATCTCTTCCCTACCTCTGTTTTCAGGCTTCAGAACCGAGACCTTATCTCCAATCACTGCCCAGGGGTGAGTGTGATGCAGAAATCAGAACTCCTCCTTACCCATGGCAAGAAACCTTGTGGTTGGCACGTTGTCCAACGTTCAGTGTAAAAGAAACCAGCATTCACCGTGAGACCCCGCCCATTCTTGAGTGCGACGAGGGCATAAACACGCATTGTGACCCTCAGCATGAGTACTGTCCTCTAGTAAGTCCTCTCAGTGGCTGGACCATAAGATGTCATAATGGGCTTGACATGTCCCTAGGCCCCATTTTTAACCAGATTTCTGATTATCCGGTTGCCCCTCCCAAAAGCTCTACTCTGGAATCCCTCATTTGGTGGGTCAACTGAGGTTAAAAAAGAAAACAACAACAACAACAAAAAAAAAAAAAAACGGAATTCTTCCATCACACAGAATGATCCCAAACACTTTGGACGGGACAAACCACCAGAGAGTAAGATCGTCCATTTCCTATGAAGTCACCCAGAAATGTCAACACCATGTGTGACACGATGTCCAGAGACAAAAACTTGAGCAAGAGCCTCACACTCGTCCTTTTTTCAAATACCGAAGTGTTCTCCTCATGGTCTGTAGATCAGTCCTGCCATACCTATGACCCGAAACATAAGCCGAGGTTGTGTTTTCAGACAACAGTCCAAACAGCCCTGGCGTACAAAACCTACAGGCTCAGGCCCCTGGAGCCAAACCTGAGGACTGTACTTGCCCTCTCCAAGGATATTGTGTGTGCCCATTCCAATGGCCACATCCCTTCTAATAGGATAAACCTCCAAAGTCCCTGATCCATCCCAATAGTTTTGGCTTCCCAGGAAAAACAGGGGCAATCTGAGCCCATCTGAGCACCTACCTGCACTTAGACCCATAGAAAGATGTCCCCAGAGGAAAAAAGGAAAGAACAGGCCCCTAGGCATTTATCAGAACCATTGCTTTGGTTTCCAGACATCTCTCCTCAGAGGCCTGGATTTCACAACCAGCATATGGCTGTTCTTGACTCACCCATCAGAAAACATCTCATCTACACATGGGAAACTTGCACGTTGGAGCTGTGTCAAAGCCCCTGTTTAGGAGAACGTTCAGGACCCCAGTGCCACCACTTCATTCCAAGGTCTCCATAGAAACAAAAGATATTAGGACCAATCCCCGGAGAGTCCATTTCAACTCAGCATCCTCGGTCTCTCCCGATCCAGCAGATCTAACCTGTCTTGTTGCTAGGAGACAATTGGAATGCGAGGTGGGCTACCCAGCCATCCATCTTTAGAACCCTGCTCAGAATCATTGGCCTGGAGCCAAACAACAGGTCTCAATTGTCCTGCAGAATTCTCTGCACTTTGGAGCTTCTCAAACTCCCATCGTGGGAAAACCCCCATGGCATCGTGATGCCCCCCCTTCATGAAGGGGCCATCAGGTTCAGAAACTCCAACCTGAATGATCGTCTCATCCTCGCCCTGACTTCAGATGCACGAGATCTCGATTCAGGTCTGTAGATTGTGCCTGCCATGGCCTCACCCAAATACCGAAGCCTAGCTTGTGTTCCCTGACATCTGTCCTCAGACTACTGGCCCACAAGCCCTCCAGTTTGGCAATCCAGAACTACAATGCAGCACTCTTCCTGCCGTCCAGAAGAAAAACATTGCCCTCAGGGGCTACACAGTAATCCCAAATGAGGATCAACCTGCACCTACCTTGGCTGTACCCCAAATGTATAGGCTGACCAGGGCACTAATGCCCGTTCTGACACAGCCTGAGCCTGGAACTCCTGGCCCCACCCAGGCAGTTGGCCGCACACTGAGCACATCAAGCCGCCATGGCCTTAGGTCGTCATCTCTTTCCAACCTCGGTTTTCAGGCTTCAGATCCTAGACCTTATCTCCAATCACTGCCCAGGATTGAACGTGATGCAGAAATCAGGACTCCTTCCCCATGGCAAGAAACCTTGTGGTTGGCATGTTGACCAACGTTCAGTGTAGTTGAAACCAGAGTGGCCCATGAGGCCCCGCCCATGCTCGCAGGCCACATGGGTCCCAAACACACATTGTGACCCTCAGCCTGAGCTCAGTCCTCAAGTAAGGCTTCTCAGTGGGTGGATGAAGATATAGCATTTTGGGCTTGCCATGCCCCTAGGCCCCAATTTTTAACCATAGTTCGGGTAGTCCCTTCAGTCTTCCCCACGGTTTGCTTTGGAATTCTTCTTTTGGTGGGACACCTGAGGTAACAAAACTGAAAGGAGTCCCCCCATCCCACAGATTGACGAAAAACAATTGGGAATCGGGCCAAATCCTCAGAGAGGAAGATTCTTCCATGGCCCATGAGGCCTCCCCGACATTCCACGGCCAGCGCTGATACAAAATCCAGAGACAAAAGCCTGAGCAAGCGCCTCAGATTCGCACTTCCTTCATATCCTGACGAAATCTTCTCATGGTTTGTAGATCGGGCATGCCATAGCTACGTCCCCAAACCTAAGCTGAGTTTGTGTTTTCAGACTTTGTCCTCAAATTTTGGGCCACACACGCTCCAGGCTGGGGCCCCTGGCGCCACACATTAGGACTGTGCCTACCAATCCATGGGAATTCTGCCCATTCCATTGTCCAAAATTGTACAAATTAAGAGAAACCGCAAAATCCATGAGGCCATCCCAATTGTGTAGGTCGCCCAGGACAAACAAGGGCGGTCTGACACCAGCTGAGCATTTACGTCTACTCACACCGTAGAGGGATGTCCCCAGAGAAGAAGATTGAACCAGACAGGAACCTAGGCCATAATAGGATCCATTGCTTTGGTTTACTGGCATGTGTCCTCAAAAGACTGATTCCAATACGAGCATAGGGGTTTTCCTGAGGCACCCATCAGAACTCATCTCGTCTCCACAAGGAAACTTGTGCATGGGAGCTATGTCAGAAGCTTAGGAGAGTACTTCAGGGTTCCGGTGCCACTGCCCCATTCCAAGACCCTCAGGGACACAAAACCCATTAAGACCCAACCTCAGGAAAGTCCATTTCAACACAACCACCCCGGTTGCTCCCGCAGAGCCATCAGATCTAAACTATCTTGTTGCAAGGAGAAAATTAGAATGCGAGGCGGGCTTCCCAGGCATCCATCCTCGTATGATGCTCTGTAGTCATTTCATATGGGATGTCCTGGAGCTGTCCAACAGGTCTCAATTGTCCTGCAGAAGGAATCCTTGAAGGGGGCATCCCACAACTCCCAACGTGGGAAAACCTCAATGGCCTCGAGATTCCGCTCCCTTCATGAAGCGGCCGTCATGCACAGAAACTCCAACCTGAACCAACGTCTGATCCTCGCCCTGACTTCAGATGCATGAGATATTGGTTCAGAGCTGCAGGTGGTACCTGCCGTGCTCTCGCCCTGAAACCCAAGTCTAGCTTTCTTCTCAGACTTCCGTCCTCACACCCCTGGCCCCGAATCCCTCAAGTTTGGCAATTCCGGACCCACAATGCAGCACACTGCCTGCGCTCTAGAAAAAAATTATTGCCTCATGAGCTTCCCAGGCACCTTAAATGAGGATAAACATACACAGCATTCTATTTACCAAAGTTATATAGTCTAACCTGTGCACTAAAGTACTGTCGGACACAACCTGAGCCGGACCTCCTGACCAACCCCCAGAAAGCTGACCGCACACTGAGCATATAAGAACTGCCATGACCTTAGGTCATCATCCATTCCCTACCTCAGTTTTCAACTTCAGAACTGCAACCTTATCTCCAATCACTGCCCAGGGGTGAGTGTGATGCAGAAATCAGAACTCCTCCTTACGCATGGCAAGAAACCTTGTGGTTGGCACGTTGTCCAACGTTCAGTGTAGGAGAAACCAGCATTCACCCTGAGGCCCCGCCCATTCTTGAGTGCGACGAGGGCATAAACACGCATTGTGACCCTCAGCATGAGTCCTGTACTCTAGTAAGTCCTCTCAGTGGCTGAACCATAAGATGTCATAATGGACTTGATATGTCCCTAGTCCCCAATTTTTAACCAGATTTCTGATTGTCCGGTTGCCCCTCCCCAGGGCTCTACTCTGAAATCCCTCATTTGGTGGGTCAACTGAGGTTAAAAAAGCAAACAACAACAACAAATAAACGGAATTCTTCCATCACACTGAATTACCCCAAACACTTTGGACGGGGCCAAACCACCAGAGAGTAAGACTCGTCCATTTCCCATGAAGTCACCCAGAAATTTCACCACCATGATTGACACGATATCCAGAGACAAAAACTTGAGCAAGAGCCTCACACTCGCCCTTTTTTCAAATCCCGAAGAGTTCTCCTCATGGTCTGTAGATCAGTCCTGCCATACGTACGACCCGAAACATAAGCCGAGGTTGTGTTTTCAGACAACTGTCCAAAGAGAACTGGCCTACCCAACCTACAGGCTCAGGCCCCTGGAGCCAAACCTGAGGACTGTACTTGCTCTCTCCAAGGGATTTGTGTGTGCCCATTCCAATGGCCACAACCCTTCTAATTGGATAAACCTCCAAAGTGCCTGATCCATCGCACTAGTGCTGGCTTCCCAGGAAACACAGGGGCAATCTGAGCCCATCTGAGCACCTACCTGCACTCAGACCCATAGAGAGATATCCCCAGAGGTAAAAAGTAAAGACCGGGTCCCTAGGCACTAATCAGATCCATTGCTTTGTTTTCCATGCATCTCTCCTCAGAGGCCTGGATTTCAAAACCAGCATATGGCTGTTTCTTGACTCACCCATCAGGAAACATCTCATCTACACAAGGAACACTTGCACGTTGGAGCTGTGTTAAAGCCTCTGTGTAGGAGAACCCTTCAGGGCACCATTTCAAGGTCTCCTTAGACACAAAAGCACATTAGGACCCATCCACAGGAGAGTCCATTTCAACTCAGCCTCCTCGGTTGCTCCCCCAGATCCAGCAGATCTAACCTGTCTTGTTGCTAGGAGACAATTGGAATGCGAGGTGGGCTACCCAGCCATGCATCCTTAGAACCCTGCTCAGAATCATGGCCTGGGCCAAACAACAGGTCTCAATTGTCCTGCAGATGACTCTTTGCAGTTTGGAGCTGCTCACACCTCCCATCGTGGGAAAACCCCCATGGCATCGAGATGCCCCCCCTTCATGAAGCGGCCATCAGGGACAGAAACTCCAACCTGAGCGATCGTCTGATCCTCGCCCTGACTTCAGATGCACGAGATCTCGATTCAGGTCTGTAGATTGTGCCTGCCATGGCCTCACCCAAATACCGAAGCCTCAGAATTCTGTCCTCAGACTACTGGCCCACAAGCCCTCCAGTTTGGCAATCCAGAACTACAATGCAGCACTCTGCCTGCCCCCCAGAAGAAAAACATTGCCCTCTGGGGCTACCCAGTAACCCCAAATGAGGATCAACCTCCACCGACCTTGGCTGTACCACAAATACATAGGCTGACCAGGTCACTAATGCCCTTTCTGACACAGCCTGAGCCTGGAACATTTAGCCCCACCCAGACAGCTGGCCGCACACTGAGCATATGGAGCCGCCATGGCCTTAGATCTTCATCTCTTCCCAACCTCAGTTTTCAGGCTTCAGAACCTAGACCTTATCTCCAATCACTGCCCAGGGTTGAAGCGGATGCAGAAATCAGAACTCCTTCCCCATGGCAAGAAACCTTGTGGTTGGCATGTTGTCCAACGTTCAGTGTAGTTGAAACCAGTGTGGCCCATGAGGCCCCGCCCATGCTCGCGGACCACATGGGTCCCAATCACACATTGTGACTCTCAGCCTGAGCCCAGTCCTCAAGTAAGGCCTCTCAGTGGCTGGATGAAGAGATAGCATATTGGGCTTCCATGCCCCTAGGCCCCAATTTTTAACCATAGTTCAGGTTGTCCCTTCAGTCTTCCCCACGGCTTTGCTTTGGAATTCCTCTTTTGGTGGGACACCTGAGGTAACAAAACTGAAAGGAGTACTCTCATCCCACAGATTGACGAACAACAATTGGGAATCTGGCCAAATCCTCAGAGAGGATGATTTGTCCATGGCCCATGAGTCCTCCCCGACATTCCACGGCCAGCGCTGATAAAAAATCCAGAGACAAAAGCCTGAGCAAGCGCCTCAGATTCGCACTTTCTTAATATCCTGAAGAGTTCTTCTCATGGTTTGTACATCGGGCCTGCCATACCTAAGTCCCTCAACCTAAGCTGAGTTTGTGTTTCCAGACTTCTGTCCTCAAAGTCCTGGGCCACACACCCTCCAGGCTGGGGCCCCTGGAGCCACACATTAGGACTGTGCCTACCAATCCATGGGAATTCTGCCCATTCCATTGTCCAAAATTGTACAAATTAAGAGAAACCGCCAAATCCCTGAGGCCATCCCAATAGTGTAGGTCGCCCGGGATAAACAAGGGCGGTCTGACACCAGCTGAGCATCTGCCAAAATCGTACCAATTAGGAGAAACCGCCAAAACCCTGAGGCCATTCCAATAGTGTAGGTCGCCCGGAACACACAAGGGCTGTCTGATACCAGCTGATAATCTACTTCCACTCATACCATAGATGGATATACCCAGAGAAGAAGATTGAACCAGACAGGACCCTAGGCCATAATAGGATCCATTGCTTTGGTTTACAGGCATGTCTCCTCAAAAGCCTGATTCCAATACGAGCATAGGGGTTTTCCTGAGGCACCCATCAGAACTCATCTCGTCTCCACAAGGAATCCTGTGCATGGGAGCTATGTCAAAAGCTTAGGAGAGTACTTCAGGGTTCCGGTGCCACTGCCCCATTCCAAGGCCCTCATGGACACAAAAATACATTAGGACCTATCCTAGGAAAGTCCATTTCAACTCAGCCACCCCCGTTGCTCCCGCAGAGCCATCAGATCTAAACTGTCTTGTTGCTAGGAGACAATTGGAAGCCCTGGGAGGCGGGCTTCCCAGGCATCCATCCTCGAACGGTGCTCTGGAGTCATTCCATGTGGGATATGCTGGAGCTGTCCAACATGTCTCCATTGTCCCGCAGAACGAATGCTTAAAGGGGGCATCCCACAACTCCCAACGTGGGAAAACCTCAATGGCCTCGAGATTCCGCTCCCTTCATGGTGCGGCCGTCATGCACGGAAACTACAACCTGAGCCAACGTCTGATCCTCGCCCTGAATTCAGATGCATGAGATATTGGTTCAGATCTGCAGGGGGTACCTGTCGTGCCCTCGCCCTGATTCCCAAGTCTAGCTTGTGTTCTCAGACTTCCGTCCTCACACTCCTGGCCCCGAAGCCCTCAAGTTTGGCAATTCCGGACCCACAATGCAGCACACTGCCTGCCCTTTAAAAAAAAAAAAAAAAGTATTGCCTCATGAGCTGCCCAGGCACCTTAAATGAGGATAAACCTACACAGCACTCGACTTTACCCAAATTATCTAGTCTAACCTGGGCACTAATGCACTGTTGGACACAGTCTGAGCCCAGACCTCCGGACCAACACCCAGAAAGCTACCCCACACTGAGCACATAAGACCCGCCATGGCCTTAGGTCATCATCTCTTCCCTACCTCATTTTTCAGGCTTCAGAAACGAGACATTATCCCCAATCACTGCCCAGGGGTGAGTGTGATGCAGAAATCAGAACTCCTCCTTACCCATGGCAAGAAACCTTGTGGTTGGCACGTTTTCCAAAGTTCAGTGTAGCAGAAACCAGCATTCACCCTGAGGCCCCGCCCATTCTTGAGTGCGACGAGGGCATACACACGCATTGTGACCCTCAGCGTGAGTCCTGTCCTCTAGTAAGTCCTCTCAGTGGCTGGACCATTAGATGTCATAATGGCCTTGACATGTCCCTAGTCCCCAATTTTTAACCAGATTTCTGATTGTCCAGTCGCCCCACCCCAGGGCTCTACTCTGGAATCCCTCATTTGGTGGGTCACCTGAGGTTAATAAAGAAAACAACAACAACAAAAAAACGGTCTTCTTCCAGCCCACAGTATGACCTCAAACTCGTTGGACGGGGCCAAACCATCAGAGAGTAAGACTCGTCCATTTCCCATGAAGTCACCCAGAAATTCCACGACCATGAGTGACACGATATCCAGAGACAAAAACTTGAGCAGTAGCCTCACACTCGCCCCTCTTTCAAATCCCGAAGAGTTCTCCTCATGGTCTGTAGATCAGTCCTGCCATACCTATGACCCGAAACATAAGCCGAGTTTGTGTTTTCAGACAACTGTCCAAACAGCCCTGGCCTACACAACCTACAGGCTCAGGCCCCTGGAGCCAAACCTGAGGACTGTACTTGCCTCTCCAAGGAAATTGTGTGTGCCCATTCCAATGGCCACAACCCTTCTAATAGGATAAACCTCCAAAGTCCCTGATCCATCTCAATAGTGGTGGCTTCCCAGGAAAAACGGGCAATCTGAGCCCAACTGAGCACCTACCTGCACTCAGACCCATAGACAGATGTCCCCAGAGGTAAAAAGGAAAGAACAGGCCCCTAGGCACTAATCAGATCCATTGCTTTGGTATCCAGGCATCTCTCCTCAGAGGCCTGGATTTCAAAAGCAGCATATAGCTGTTTCTTGACTCACCCATCAGAAAACATCTCATCTACACATGAGAAACTTGCACGTTGGAGCTGTGTCAAAGCCTCTGTTTAGGAGAACCCTTTAGGGCTCCAGTGCCACCGCTTCATTCCAAGGTCTCCATAGACACAAAAGCACATTAGGACCCATCCCCAGGGGTGTCCATTTTAACTCAGCGTCCTCCGTTGGTCCCCACAGATCCAGGAGATCTAACCTGTCTTGTTGCTAGGAGACAATTGGAATGCGAGGTGGGCTACCCAGCCATCCATCTTTAGAACCCTGCTCAGAATCATTGGCCTGGAGCAAACAACAGGTCTCAATTGTCCTGCAGAACTCTCTGCACTTTGGAGCTTCTCAAACTCCCATCGTGGGAAAACCCCCATGGCATCGTGATGCCCCCCCCCTTCATGAAGGGGCCATCAGGTTCAGAAACTCCAACCTGAGCGATCGTCTGATCCTCTCTCTGACTTCAGATGCACGAGATCTCGATTCAGGTCTGTAGATTGTGCCTGCCATGGCCTCACCCAGAAACCTAAGCCTAGCTTGTGTTCCCTGACTTCTGTCCTCAGACTACTGGCCCACAAGCCCTCCAGTTTGGCAATCCAGAACTACAATGCAGCACTCTGCCTGCCCTCCAGAAGAAAAACATTGCTACCCAGTAACCCCAAATGAGGATCAACCTCACCGACCTTTGCTGTACCCCAAATACTTAAGCTGACCAGGGCACTAATGTCCTTTCTGACACAGCCTGAGCCTGGACCTCCTGGCCCCATGCAGGCAGCTGGCCGCACACTGAGCATTCGTTCCACCATGGCCTAAGGTCATTTTTTCTTCCCAACCTCGGTTTTCAGGCTTCAGAAACTAGACTTTATCTACAATCACTGCTCAGGGTTGAACATGATGAGGAAATCAGAACTCCTTCCCCATGGCAAGAAACCTTGTGGTTGGCATGTTGTCCAACATTCAGTGTAGTTGATACCAGTGTGGCCCATGAGGCCCCACCCATGCTCGCGTGCCACATTGGTCACAAACACACATTGTGAACCTAAGCCTGAGCCCAGTCCTCAAGTAAGGCCTCTCAGTGGCTGGATAAAGAGATAGCATATTGGGCTTGCCATGCCCCTTAGCCCAAATTTTTAACCATAATTCGGGTTGTCCCTTCAGTCTTCCCCACGGCTTTGCTTTGGAATTCCTCTTTGGTGGGATACCTGAGGTAACAAACATGAAAGGAGTCCTCCCATCCCACAGACTGACGAAAAACAATTGGAAATTGGGCCATATCCTCAGAGAGGAAGATTCCTCCATGGCCCATGAGGCATTCCCGACATTCCACGGCCATCGCTGAACAACATCCAGAGACAAATGCCTGAGCAAGAGCCTCAGACCTGCTCTATATTCAAATCCTCATGAGTTCTTCTCATGGTTTGTAGATTGGGCCTGCAATACCGACGTCCCCAACCAAAGCTGAGTTTGTGTATCGGAATCACAAATCAGAACTCTGCCTTCAACATGGCTGTAATGCTTGTTCTTCGCATGGAGTCACACCTTCACGTGGGAGAACCCTTCATGGCCACAGATGCCACGCCAAAACTTGAGTGCTGCTTGGGCACAAATTCACAGTGTGACCATCAGCATGAGCCGATGTCAAAAAAAGGTCTGTCACGGTCTGGACCAAGAGCCTGCATATAGTGCTTGCCATGCCCATAGGCCCCCAGGACTAACTAGATGGTGTGTATTCCAGTTGAGAGAACCCACTGTTGTGCTCTAGAGTCCCAATCCTGTGGGGTCCCCTTTGGCAGAAAACAGTACTCTTCCCTTCCCACAGAATGAACACAAACACTTGGGAGCTTGGACAATACCCCGAGAGGAAGGCTCTTCCTCGTCCCCTGAGGCAACCCCTACCCTGAACAGCCTCTGTGAATGCACCACCCAGAGACAAAAGCCTGAGCGACTGCCTCCCAATTTCCCTCCATTGATATCCAGAGGATATCCCCTCACGGACTGGAGATCAGGCCTGCCATTACCTTGGCCCCTACCAGAGCCAAGTTTGCTTTTTCAGAAATCTGTCCCACAGCCCTGGCAAACACAGCCTCTAGGCTGGGTCCTCTGGAGCCATAACACAGGACCGTGCCTGCTCTCTCCTGGGAAACTGTGACCATTCCTTTGGCGACACACCTCCAGAATATGAAAAAACTCAAGGCCCCCGAGGATATCCCACTACCGGGATCCTCTATGGACACACAGCGGCATTCAGACACAAGCTGAGCAGCTACCTCCACGAGGGCATGCACAAATATGTCAACAGAGATAGAAGGTTGAGCCGGACAGGCCCTTAAGCCCTAATCTCAACTCTTGCTTTGGTTTCCAGGTGTCACTCCTCAGAGGCTTTGGTTCGAAGAACAGGATATGGGGCTTTCCTGAGGCACTGAATAGAACTCCTCTGGTCTCCACATGGGAAGCTTCCTTGTTGGAGGCGTGTCAAACACCTCAGGGTGGAGAATCCTGCAGAGTCCCTGAGCCACCTCCACATTCCAAGGTCTCCCAGACCACCAAGCCACAGTAGGACTCATCTTCAGGAGAGTCCATTTCAACTCTCCCCTCTGGGTAGCTCACCCAGGAGCCCGCAGATTGAGCCTGCCTTGTCCTGACTAAAGAGTGGGAAAATGAGGTGGCGTTCCCAGGCATCCATGCTTAGACACATGCTCTCGAGTCTTTCTGTATGGGGCCTCCTGGAACCATCCAATAGCACTCGACTGTCGTGCAGAAGGAAACCTTGAGGTTTGGAGTAGTTTACAAATCCCATCGTAGGCAAACCTCCCTGGCCTCATGAAGCCCCCACACCCTTCAGGAAGAGGCCATGCTGGACAAAAACTCTAGCCTGAAACACCTCTCATAGTTGACATAACCTCAGTGCAGGAGATCTCGATTCAGCCTCTGCAGAGTGGGCCTGCCGTGCCCTCGGTCCCAAACCTCACGCTAGCTTGTGTTTTCAGACTTCCTTCCTCACAATCCTGGCAAACAAGCCCTCCGGACTAGGAACTCCAGAACCACAACCCAGCCCAGGGTCTGCCCAATGGAAGAAAAACGTTTCCCTGTGGGGCTCTCTCCAGAAAACCCAGATGAGGATCAACCTGCTCGGGCCTCGACGGTACCCGAACTGGATAGGCTGCACTGGGCACTTATGCTCTGTCTGACACAGCCTGAAGCCAGAAGTCCAGACAGACAAGGAGACAGCTGGCCGCACACACAGCACTTCGGACACGCCATGGTCTTATGCCGTCACCTCTTTTTAACCTTGGTTTTCAGATATCTGAACCTAGACATTATATCAATTCTCCAACAGCTGGGTATCGGAAGCACAAAACAGAACTCCTCCTTCCCCGTGGCTGTAAAGCTTGCTCTTGGCATGGAGTCACACCTTCAGGGTGGGAGAAACCTTCATGGTCCCTGATGCCACGCCCAAACTTGAGTGCTGATGGGCACAAATTCACACTGTGACCTCAGCATGAGCCCCATGTCAAAGTAAGGCCTGTCAGGGCCTGGACCAAGAGGCGCATATGGGGCTTGCCAAGCCCCTATGCACCCAATCCTCACCAGTGTTTCAGTTTTCTAGTCGCCCCGCCTGTACCTGGGGCTCTGCTCTGGAATACCTTTCTTGGAGAGACACATGAGCCAGACAACACGACTCCACCCTTCCCACAAAATGACCCCAAACTCTTGGGAGCTGGGACAAATCCCCAGAGAGGGATACTCGTCCACAGTCCCTGAGGCCACCCCTCCAATCCACGGCTATCCCGGACACAACATCCAGAGACAAAAGCCTGAAGGAACGCCTCCCACTCGCCCTTGTTTCAGAGGCCCAGGAGCTCCCTCTCGGGCTGTACATCTGGCCTGCCATACCCTAGGCGCCACTCATAAGCTGAGTTTGTGTTTTCAGACTTCTGTGCCCACAGCCTTGACCCACACAACCTCCAGGCTAGTGCCTCTGGAGCCACAGCGAAAGATTGTGCCTGCCCTCTCCAAGGCAAGTGTGCCCAATCCATTGACCACAACCCTACAGGTTAGGGAAAAGCTCCAAGGCCCCTGAGGCCATCAATAGTGTAAACCACCCTGGATTAAGAGGGGCTCTCTTACAACAGCGGAGCAACTATCTCCACTTAGACTCTCAGACAGTGTCCCCAGAGACAGAAGGTTGAAATGGACAGGCCCCCAGGCTCTAATCTGGACCTTAGCTTTGGTTTCTATGTGTCCGTCCTCAGAGGAATGTTTTCGAAGACCAGCACACGAGGCTTTTCTGAGGCACCAAACCAATCCTCTCTCGCCTCCACATGGGGAGCTTACTTACTGGGGATGTATCAAACCCTTCAGGTAGGAGAGTTCCGCAGGGCCACTGAACAACCAGCACATTCCAAGGTCTCCATGGACCCAAACGCACATTATGACGCATCCTCAGGAGAGGCCATTTCACTCAGCCCCCTGGGTAGCGTGCCCCAGAGGCAGCAGATCAAACATATCTTGTGGCTAATGGCCAATGGGAATGCGAGGCATGCTGGACAGGGATCCATCCTTCGAACCGTGCTCTCCAGTCCTTCCGTATGGTATGTCCTGGAGCCATGCAACAGGACTCGAATGTCCCGCGGAAGGAAACCTTGTGGTTTGGGGCAACCTCCAATCTCAGCGTGGGTAAACTTCCTTGGCCTCATGAGGCCCCCGCTTCATGAAGGTGCCATCATGGACACATACTCCAGCCTCAGCCAACGTCTAATCCTCAGCCTGACTTCAGATGCAGGAGATGTTGATTCAGCCTCTGCAGAGTGGGCCTACTCTGCCCTTGGCTCCAATCCTCACTTTAGCTTGTGTTCCTAGACTTCCGTCCTCACACTCCTGGCTCACAAACCCTCCCTACTGGGAAATCTGGGGCCACAATGAAGTACTCTGCCTGCCTCCCAGGAGAAAAACTTTGTCTATGGTGCTGCCCAGAAACCCCAAATGAGGATCAAACTGCTTGGCCCTCGGCAACACCCCAATTGCATAGGCTACCTTAAACAGTGATGCTCTGTCACAAATATCCTGAGACCAGACCTTCTAACAGACACCGACACAGCTGGCTGCACACCCAGCACATTGGACCCGCCACTGCCTTAGGCCACCATCCATTCCCAACCTCGGTTTTCAGTCATCGGAACCTAGACCTTATCTCCAATCCCTGCACAGGGGGGAACCTGATGCACAAGTCAGAACCCCTCCTTCCCCATGGCAAGAAACCTTGCTGCTTGCAGTGAGTCAAACCTTCAGTGTAGGCGAAAATGGCATGGCCCATGAGGCCACGCCCATGCGTGAGGCCTGCCTTCGGCACAAACACACATGGTGACCCTCAGCGTGAGTACCTTATTCAAGTAACACCTCTCAGTGACTGGACCAAGAGCCCACATATGTGGCTTGCCATGCCCATAGGCACGCAGGACTAACTAGATGGTGTGTATTCCAGTTGAGGGAACCCACTGATGTGCTCTAGAGGCCCTCTCCTGGAAGGTCCCCTGTGGCAGAAAACAGTACTCTTCCCTACCCACTGAATGAACCTAAACACTTGGGAGCTTGGACAATCCCCCGAGAGGAAGGCTCTTCCTCGGCCCCTGAAGCAACCCCTACACTGAACGGCCACTGTGAAAGCAACACCCAGAGACAAAAGCCTGAGCGACTGCCTCCCACTTGCCCTCCTTTGATATCCAGAGGATCTCCCCTCACGGACTGGAGATCAGGCCTGCCATTACCTTGGCCCCTACCAGAGCCAAGTTTGCTTTTTCAGACATCTGTCCCCACAGCCCTGGCAAACACAGCCTCTAGGCTGAGTTTCCTGGAGCCATACCACAGGACCGTGCCTGCTCTCTCCTGGGATACTCTGTCCATTCATTTGGCCACACACCTCCAGAATATGAGAAACCTCAAGGCCCCCGAGGACATCCCACTACCGGGAGCCTCCCTGTACACACAGGGGCCTTCGGACACAAGCTGAGCTGCTACCTCCATGAAGGCATGCACACAGATGTAAACAGAGATAGAAGGTTGAGCTGGACAGGCCCTTAGGCCCTAATCTCAACTCTTGCTTTGGTGTCCAGGTGTCACTCCTCAGAGGCTTTGGTTCGAAGAACAGGATATGGGGCTTTCCTGAGGCACTGAAAAGAACTCCTCTCGTCTCCACATGGGAAGCTTCCTTATTGGAGCCGTGTCAAACACCTCAGGTTGGAGAATCCTGCAGAGTCCCTGAGCCACCTCCACATTCCTAGGTCTCCCAGACCACCAAGCCACAGTAGGACTCATCTTCAGGAGAGTCCATTTCAACTCTCCCCTCTGGGTAGCTCACCCAGGAGCCCGCAGATTGAGCCTGCCTTGTCCTGACTAAAGAGTGGGAAAATGAGGTGGCGTTCCCAGGCATCCATGCTTAGACACATGCTCTCGAGTCTTTCCGTATGGGGCCTCCTGGAACCATCCAATAGCACTCGACTGTCGTGCAGAAGGAAACCTTGAGGTTTGGAGTAGTTTACAAATCCCATCGTAGGCAAACCTCCCTGGCCTCATGAAGCCCCCACACCCTTCAGGAAGAGGCCATGCTGGACAAAAACTCTAGCCTGAAACACCTCTCATAGTTGACATGACCTCAGTGCAGGAGATCTCGATTCAGCCTCTGCAGAGTGGGCCTGCCGTGCCCTCGGTCCCAAACCTCACGCTAGCTTGTGTTTTCAGACTTCCTTCCTCACAATCCTGGCAAACAAGCCCTCCGGACTAGGAACTCCAGAACCACAACCCAGCCCAGGGTCTGCCCAATGGAAGAAAAACGTTTCCCTGTGGGGCTCTCTCCAGAAAACCCAGATGAGGATCAACCTGCTCGGGCCTCGACGGTACCCGAACTGGATAGGCTGCACTGGGCACTTATGCTCTGTCTGACACAGCCTGAAGCCAGACGTCCAGACAGACAAGGAGACAGCTGGCCGCACACACAGCACTTCGGACACGCCATGGTCTTATGCCGTCACCTCTTTTTAACCTTGGTTTTCAGATATCTGAACCTAGACATTATATCAATTCTCCAACAGCTGGGTATCGGAAGCACAAAACAGAACTCCTCCTTCCCCGTGGCTGTAAAGCTTGCTCTTGGCATGGAGTCACACCTTCAGGGTGGGAGAAACCTTCATGGTCCCTGATGCCACGCCCAAACTTGAGTGCTGATGGGCACAAATTCACACTGTGACCTCAGCATGAGCCCCATGTCAAAGTAAGGCCTGTCAGGGCCTGGACCAAGAGGCGCATATGGGGCTTGCCAAGCCCCTATGCACCCAATCCTCACCAGTGTTTCAGTTTTCTAGTCGCCCCGCCTGTACCTGGGGCTCTGCTCTGGAATACCTTTCTTGGAGAGACACATGAGCCAGACAACACGACTCCACCCTTCCCACAAAATGACCCCAAACTCTTGGGAGCTGGGACAAATCCCCAGAGAGGGATACTCGTCCACAGTCCCTGAGGCCACCCCTCCAATCCACGGCTATCCCGGACACAACATCCAGAGACAAAAGCCTGAAGGAACGCCTCCCACTCGCCCTTGTTTCAGAGGCCCAGGAGCTCCCTCTCGGGCTGTACATCCGGCCTGCCATACCCTAGGCGCCACTCATAAGCTGAGTTTGTGTTTTCAGACTTCTGTGCCCACAGCCTTGACCCACACAACCTCCAGGCTAGGGCCTCTGGAGCCACAGCGAAAGATTGTGCCTGCCCTCTCCAAGGCAACTGTGCCCAATCCATTGACCACAACCCTACAGGTTAGGGAAAAGCTCCAAGGCCCCTGAGGCCATCAATAGTGTAAACCACCCTGGATTAAGAGGGGCTCTCTTACAACAGCGGAGCAACTATCTCCACTTAGACTCTCAGACAGTGTCCCCAGAGACAGAAGGTTGAAATGGACAGGCCCCCAGGCTCTAATCTGGACCTTAGCTTTGGTTTCTATGTGTCCGTCCTCAGAGGAATGTTTTCGAAGACCAGCACACGAGGCTTTTCTGAGGCACCAAACCAATCCTCTCTCGCCTCCACATGGGGAGCTTACTTACTGGGGATGTATCAAACCCTTCAGGTAGGAGAGTTCCGCAGGGCCACTGAACAACCAGCACATTCCAAGGTCTCCATGGACCCAAACGCACATTATGACGCATCCTCAGGAGAGGCCATTTCACTCAGCCCCCTGGGTAGCGTGCCCCAGAGGCAGCAGATCAAACATATCTTGTGGCTAATGGCCAATGGGAATGCGAGGCATGCTGGACAGGGATCCATCCTTCGAACCGTGCTCTCCAGTCCTTCCGTATGGTATGTCCTGGAGCCATGCAACAGGACTCGAATGTCCCGCAGAAGGAAACCTTGTGGTTTGGGGCAACCTCCAATCTCAGCGTGGGTAAACTTCCTTGGCCTCATGAGGCCCCCGCTTCATGAAGGTGCCATCATGGACACATACTCCAGCCTCAGCCAACGTCTAATCCTCAGCCTGACTTCAGATGCAGGAGATGTTGATTCAGCCTCTGCAGAGTGGGCCTACTCTGCCCTTGGCTCCAATCCTCACTTTAGCTTGTGTTCCTAGACTTCCGTCCTCACACTCCTGGCTCACAAACCCTCCCTACTGGGAAATCTGGGGCCACAATGAAGTACTCTGCCTGCCTCCCAGGAGAAAAACTTTGTCTATGGTGCTGCCCAGAAACCCCAAATGAGGATCAAACTGCTTGGCCCTCGGCAACACCCCAATTGCATAGGCTACCTTAAACAGTGATGCTCTGTCACAAATATCCTGAGACCAGACCTTCTAACAGACACCGACACAGCTGGCTGCACACCCAGCACATTGGACCCGCCACTGCCTTAGGCCACCATCCATTCCCAACCTCGGTTTTCAGTCATCGGAACCTAGACCTTATCTCCAATCCCTGCACAGGGGGGAACCTGATGCACAAGTCAGAACCCCTCCTTCCCCATGGCAAGAAACCTTGCTGCTTGCAGTGAGTCAAACCTTCAGTGTAGCCGAAAATGGCATGGCCCATGAGGCCACGCCCATGCGTGAGGCCTGCCTTCGGCACAAACACACATGGTGACCCTCAGCGTGAGTACCTTATTCAAGTAACACCTCTCAGTGACTGGACCAAGAGCCCACATATGTGGCTTGCCATGCCCATAGGCACGCAGGACTAACTAGATGGTGTGTATTCCAGTTGAGGGAACCCACTGATGTGCTCTAGAGGCCCTCTCCTGGAAGGTCCCCTGTGGCAGAAAACAGTACTCTTCCCTACCCACTGAATGAACCCAAACACTTGGGAGCTTGGACAATCCCCCGAGAGGAAGGCTCTTCCTCGGCCCCTGAAGCAACCCCTACACTGAACGGCCACTGTGAAAGCAACACCCAGAGACAAAAGCCTGAGCGACTGCCTCCCACTTGCCCTCCTTTGATATCCAGAGGATCTCCCCTCACGGACTGGAGATCAGGCCTGCCATTACCTTGGCCCCTACCAGAGCCAAGTTTGCTTTTTCAGACATCTGTCCCCACAGCCCTGGCAAACACAGCCTCTAGGCTGAGTTTCCTGGAGCCATACCACAGGACCGTGCCTGCTCTCTCCTGGGATACTCTGTCCATTCATTTGGCCACACACCTCCAGAATATGAGAAACCTCAAGGCCCCCGAGGACATCCCACTACCGGGAGCCTCCCTGTACACACAGGGGCCTTCGGACACAAGCTGAGCTGCTACCTCCATGAAGGCATGCACACAGATGTAAACAGAGATAGAAGGTTGAGCTGGACAGGTCCTTAGGCCCTAATCTCAACTCTTGCTTTGGTGTCCAGGTGTCACTCCTCAGAGGCTTTGGTTCGAAGAACAGGATATGGGGCTTTCCTGAGGCACTGAAAAGAACTCCTCTCGTCTCCACATGGGAAGCTTCCTTATTGGAGCCGTGTCAAACACCTCAGGTTGGAGAATCCTGCAGAGTCCCTGAGCCACCTCCACATTCCTAGGTCTCCCAGACCACCAAGCCACAGTAGGACTCATCTTCAGGAGAGTCCATTTCAACTCTCCCCTCTGGGTAGCTCACCCAGGAGCCCGCAGATTGAGCCTGCCTTGTCCTGACTAAAGAGTGGGAAAATGAGGTGGCGTTCCCAGGCATCCATGCTTAGACACATGCTCTCGAGTCTTTCCGTATGGGGCCTCCTGGAACCATCCAATAGCACTCGACTGTCGTGCAGAAGGAAACCTTGAGGTTTGGAGTAGTTTACAAATCCCATCGTAGGCAAACCTCCCTGGCCTCATGAAGCCCCCACACCCTTCAGGAAGAGGCCATGCTGGACAAAAACTCTAGCCTGAAACACCTCTCATAGTTGACATGACCTCAGTGCAGGAGATCTCGATTCAGCCTCTGCAGAGTGGGCCTGCCGTGCCCTCGGTCCCAAACCTCACGCTAGCTTGTGTTTTCAGACTTCCTTCCTCACAATCCTGGCAAACAAGCCCTCCGGACTAGGAACTCCAGAACCACAACCCAGCCCAGGGTCTGCCCAATGGAAGAAAAACGTTTCCCTGTGGGGCTCTCTCCAGAAAACCCAGATGAGGATCAACCTGCTCGGGCCTCGACGGTACCCGAACTGGATAGGCTGCACTGGGCACTTATGCTCTGTCTGACACAGCCTGAAGCCAGACGTCCAGACAGACAAGGAGACAGCTGGCCGCACACACAGCACTTCGGACACGCCATGGTCTTATGCCGTCACCTCTTTTTAACCTTGGTTTTCAGATATCTGAACCTAGACATTATATCAATTCTCCAACAGCTGGGTATCGGAAGCACAAAACAGAACTCCTCCTTCCCCGTGGCTGTAAAGCTTGCTCTTGGCATGGAGTCACACCTTCAGGGTGGGAGAAACCTTCATGGTCCCTGATGCCACGCCCAAACTTGAGTGCTGATGGGCACAAATTCACACTGTGACCTCAGCATGAGCCCCATGTCAAAGTAAGGCCTGTCAGGGCCTGGACCAAGAGGCGCATATGGGGCTTGCCAAGCCCCTATGCACCCAATCCTCACCAGTGTTTCAGTTTTCTAGTCGCCCCGCCTGTACCTGGGGCTCTGCTCTGGAATACCTTTCTTGGAGAGACACATGAGCCAGACAACACGACTCCACCCTTCCCACAAAATGACCCCAAACTCTTGGGAGCTGGGACAAATCCCCAGAGAGGGATACTCGTCCACAGTCCCTGAGGCCACCCCTCCAATCCACGGCTATCCCGGACACAACATCCAGAGACAAAAGCCTGAAGGAACGCCTCCCACTCGCCCTTGTTTCAGAGGCCCAGGAGCTCCCTCTCGGGCTGTACATCCGGCCTGCCATACCCTAGGCGCCACTCATAAGCTGAGTTTGTGTTTTCAGACTTCTGTGCCCACAGCCTTGACCCACACAACCTCCAGGCTAGGGCCTCTGGAGCCACAGCGAAAGATTGTGCCTGCCCTCTCCAAGGCAACTGTGCCCAATCCATTGACCACAACCCTACAGGTTAGGGAAAAGCTCCAAGGCCCCTGAGGCCATCAATAGTGTAAACCACCCTGGATTAAGAGGGGCTCTCTTACAACAGCGGAGCAATTATCTCCACTTAGACTCTCAGACAGTGTCCCCAGAGACAGAAGGTTGAAATGGACAGGCCCCCAGGCTCTAATCTGGACCTTAGCTTTGGTTTCTATGTGTCCGTCCTCAGAGGAATGTTTTCGAAGACCAGCACACGAGGCTTTTCTGAGGCACCAAACCAATCCTCTCTCGCCTCCACATGGGGAGCTTACTTACTGGGGATGTATCAAACCCTTCAGGTAGGAGAGTTCCGCAGGGCCACTGAACAACCAGCACATTCCAAGGTCTCCATGGACCCAAACGCACATTATGACGCATCCTCAGGAGAGGCCATTTCACTCAGCCCCCTGGGTAGCGTGCCCCAGAGGCAGCAGATCAAACATATCTTGTGGCTAATGGCCAATGGGAATGCGAGGCATGCTGGACAGGGATCCATCCTTCGAACCGTGCTCTCCAGTCCTTCCGTATGGTATGTCCTGGAGCCATGCAACAGGACTCGAATGTCCCGCAGAAGGAAACCTTGTGGTTTGGGGCAACCTCCAATCTCAGCGTGGGTAAACTTCCTTGGCCTCATGAGGCCCCCGCTTCATGAAGGTGCCATCATGGACACATACTCCAGCCTCAGCCAACGTCTAATCCTCAGCCTGACTTCAGATGCAGGAGATGTTGATTCAGCCTCTGCAGAGTGGGCCTACTCTGCCCTTGGCTCCAATCCTCACTTTAGCTTGTGTTCCTAGACTTCCGTCCTCACACTCCTGGCTCACAAACCCTCCCTACTGGGAAATCTGGGGCCACAATGAAGTACTCTGCCTGCCTCCCAGGAGAAAAACTTTGTCTATGGTGCTGCCCAGAAACCCCAAATGAGGATCAAACTGCTTGGCCCTCGGCAACACCCCAATTGCATAGGCTACCTTAAACAGTGATGCTCTGTCGCAAATATCCTGAGACCAGACCTTCTAACAGACACCGACACAGCTGGCTGCACACCCAGCACATTGGACCCGCCACTGCCTTAGGCCACCATCCATTCCCAACCTCGGTTTTCAGTCATCGGAACCTAGACCTTATCTCCAATCCCTGCACAGGGGGGAACCTGATGCACAAGTCAGAACCCCTCCTTCCCCATGGCAAGAAACCTTGCTGCTTGCAGTGAGTCAAACCTTCAGTGTAGGCGAAAATGGCATGGCCCATGAGGCCACGCCCATGCGTGAGGCCTGCCTTCGGCACAAACACACATGGTGACCCTCAGCATGAGTACCTTATTCAAGTAACACCTCTCAGTGACTGGACCAAGAGCCCACATATGTGGCTTGCCATGCCCATAGGCACGCAGGACTAACTAGATGGTGTGTATTCCAGTTGAGGGAACCCACTGATGTGCTCTAGAGGCCCTCTCCTGGAAGGTCCCCTGTGGCAGAAAACAGTACTCTTCCCTACCCACTGAATGAACCCAAACACTTGGGAGCCTGGACAATCCCCCGAGAGGAAGGCTCTTCCTCGGCCCCTGAAGCAACCCCTACACTGAACGGCCACTGTGAAAGCAGCACCCAGAGACAAAAGCCTGAGCGACTGCCTCCCACTTGCCCTCCTTTGATATCCAGAGGATCTCCCCTCACGGACTGGAGATCAGGCCTGCCATTACCTTGGCCCCTACCAGAGCCAAGTTTGCTTTTTCAGACATCTGTCCCCACAGCCCTGGCAAACACAGCCTCTAGGCTGAGTTTCCTGGAGCCATACCACAGGACCGTGCCTGCTCTCTCCTGGGATACTCTGTCCATTCATTTGGCCACACACCTCCAGAATATGAGAAACCTCAAGGCCCCCGAGGACATCCCACTACCGGGAGCCTCCCTGTACACACAGGGGCCTTCGGACACAAGCTGAGCTGCTACCTCCATGAAGGCATGCACACAGATGTAAACAGAGATAGAAGGTTGAGCTGGACAGGCCCTTAGGCCCTAATCTCAACTCTTGCTTTGGTGTCCAGGTGTCACTCCTCAGAGGCTTTGGTTCGAAGAACAGGATATGGGGCTTTCCTGAGGCACTGAAAAGAACTCCTCTCGTCTCCACATGGGAAGCTTCCTTATTGGAGCCGTGTCAAACACCTCAGGTTGGAGAATCCTGCAGAGTCCCTGAGCCACCTCCACATTCCTAGGTCTCCCAGACCACCAAGCCACAGTAGGACTCATCTTCAGGAGAGTCCATTTCAACTCTCCCCTCTGGGTAGCTCACCCAGGAGCCCGCAGATTGAGCCTGCCTTGTCCTGACTAAAGAGTGGGAAAATGAGGTGGCGTTCCCAGGCATCCATGCTTAGACACATGCTCTCGAGTCTTTCCGTATGGGGCCTCCTGGAACCATCCAATAGCACTCGACTGTCGTGCAGAAGGAAACCTTGAGGTTTGGAGTAGTTTACAAATCCCATCGTAGGCAAACCTCCCTGGCCTCATGAAGCCCCCACACCCTTCAGGAAGAGGCCATGCTGGACAAAAACTCTAGCCTGAAACACCTCTCATAGTTGACATGACCTCAGTGCAGGAGATCTCGATTCAGCCTCTGCAGAGTGGGCCTGCCGTGCCCTCGGTCCCAAACCTCACGCTAGCTTGTGTTTTCAGACTTCCTTCCTCACAATCCTGGCAAACAAGCCCTCCGGACTAGGAACTCCAGAACCACAACCCAGCCCAGGGTCTGCCCAATGGAAGAAAAACGTTTCCCTGTGGGGCTCTCTCCAGAAAACCCAGATGAGGATCAACCTGCTCGGGCCTCGACGGTACCCGAACTGGATAGGCTGCACTGGGCACTTATGCTCTGTCTGACACAGCCTGAAGCCAGACGTCCAGACAGACAAGGAGACAGCTGGCCGCACACACAGCACTTCGGACACGCCATGGTCTTATGCCGTCACCTCTTTTTAACCTTGGTTTTCAGATATCTGAACCTAGACATTATATCAATTCTCCAACAGCTGGGTATCGGAAGCACAAAACAGAACTCCTCCTTCCCCGTGGCTGTAAAGCTTGCTCTTGGCATGGAGTCACACCTTCAGGGTGGGAGAAACCTTCATGGTCCCTGATGCCACGCCCAAACTTGAGTGCTGATGGGCACAAATTCACACTGTGACCTCAGCATGAGCCCCATGTCAAAGTAAGGCCTGTCAGGGCCTGGACCAAGAGGCGCATATGGGGCTTGCCAAGCCCCTATGCACCCAATCCTCACCAGTGTTTCAGTTTTCTAGTCGCCCCGCCTGTACCTGGGGCTCTGCTCTGGAATACCTTTCTTGGAGAGACACATGAGCCAGACAACACGACTCCACCCTTCCCACAAAATGACCCCAAACTCTTGGGAGCTGGGACAAATCCCCAGAGAGGGATACTCGTCCACAGTCCCTGAGGCCACCCCTCCAATCCACGGCTATCCCGGACACAACATCCAGAGACAAAAGCCTGAAGGAACGCCTCCCACTCGCCCTTGTTTCAGAGGCCCAGGAGCTCCCTCTCGGGCTGTACATCTGGCCTGCCATACCCTAGGCGCCACTCATAAGCTGAGTTTGTGTTTTCAGACTTCTGTGCACACAGCCTTGACCCACACAACCTCCAGGCTAGGGCCTCTGGAGCCACAGCGAAAGATTGTGCCTGCCCTCTCCAAGGCAAGTGTGCCCAATCCATTGACCACAACCCTACAGGTTAGGGAAAAGCTCCAAGGCCCCTGAGGCCATCAATAGCGTAAACCACCCTGGATTAAGAGGGGCTCTCTTACAACAGCGGAGCAATTATCTCCACTTAGACTCTCAGACAGTGTCCCCAGAGACAGAAGGTTGAAATGGACAGGCCCCCAGGCTCTAATCTGGACCTTAGCTTTGGTTTCTATGTGTCCGTCCTCAGAGGAATGTTTTCGAAGACCAGCACACGAGGCTTTTCTGAGGCACCAAACCAATCCTCTCTCGCCTCCACATGGGGAGCTTACTTACTGGGGATGTATCAAACCCTTCAGGTAGGAGAGTTCCGCAGGGCCACTGAACAACCAGCACATTCCAAGGTCTCCATGGACCCAAACGCACATTATGACGCATCCTCAGGAGAGGCCATTTCACTCAGCCCCCTGGGTAGCGTGCCCCAGAGGCAGCAGATCAAACATATCTTGTGGCTAATGGCCAATGGGAATGCGAGGCATGCTGGACAGGGATCCATCCTTCGAACCGTGCTCTCCAGTCCTTCCGTATGGTATGTCCTGGAGCCATGCAACAGGACTCGAATGTCCCGCAGAAGGAAACCTTGTGGTTTGGGGCAACCTCCAATCTCAGCGTGGGTAAACTTCCTTGGCCTCATGAGGCCCCCGCTTCATGAAGGTGCCATCATGGACACATACTCCAGCCTCAGCCAACGTCTAATCCTCAGCCTGACTTCAGATGCAGGAGATGTTGATTCAGCCTCTGCAGAGTGGGCCTACTCTGCCCTTGGCTCCAATCCTCACTTTAGCTTGTGTTCCTAGACTTCCGTCCTCACACTCCTGGCTCACAAACCCTCCCTACTGGGAAATCTGGGGCCACAATGAAGTACTCTGCCTGCCTCCCAGGAGAAAAACTTTGTCTATGGTGCTGCCCAGAAACCCCAAATGAGGATCAAACTGCTTGGCCCTCGGCAACACCCCAATTGCATAGGCTACCTTAAACAGTGATGCTCTGTCGCAAATATCCTGAGACCAGACCTTCTAACAGACACCGACACAGCTGGCTGCACACCCAGCACATTGGACCCGCCACTGCCTTAGGCCACCATCCATTCCCAACCTCGGTTTTCAGTCATCGGAACCTAGACCTTATCTCCAATCCCTGCACAGGGGGGAACCTGATGCACAAGTCAGAACCCCTCCTTCCCCATGGCAAGAAACCTTGCTGCTTGCAGTGAGTCAAACCTTCAGTGTAGGCGAAAATGGCATGGCCCATGAGGCCACGCCCATGCGTGAGGCCTGCCTTCGGCACAAACACACATGGTGACCCTCAGCGTGAGTACCTTATTCAAGTAACACCTCTCAGTGACTGGACCAAGAGCCCACATATGTGGCTTGCCATGCCCATAGGCACGCAGGACTAACTAGATGGTGTGTATTCCAGTTGAGGGAACCCACTGATGTGCTCTAGAGGCCCTCTCCTGGAAGGTCCCCTGTGGCAGAAAACAGTACTCTTCCCTACCCACTGAATGAACCCAAACACTTGGGAGCCTGGACAATCCCCCGAGAGGAAGGCTCTTCCTCGGCCCCTGAAGCAACCCCTACACTGAACGGCCACTGTGAAAGCAGCACCCAGAGACAAAAGCCTGAGCGACTGCCTCCCACTTGCCCTCCTTTGATATCCAGAGGATCTCCCCTCACGGACTGGAGATCAGGCCTGCCATTACCTTGGCCCCTACCAGAGCCAAGTTTGCTTTTTCAGACATCTGTCCCCACAGCCCTGGCAAACACAGCCTCTAGGCTGAGTTTCCTGGAGCCATACCACAGGACCGTGCCTGCTCTCTCCTGGGATACTCTGTCCATTCATTTGGCCACACACCTCCAGAATATGAGAAACCTCAAGGCCCCCGAGGACATCCCACTACCGGGAGCCTCCCTGTACACACAGGGGCCTTCGGACACAAGCTGAGCTGCTACCTCCATGAAGGCATGCACACAGATGTAAACAGAGATAGAAGGTTGAGCTGGACAGGCCCTTAGGCCCTAATCTCAACTCTTGCTTTGGTGTCCAGGTGTCACTCCTCAGAGGCTTTGGTTCGAAGAACAGGATATGGGGCTTTCCTGAGGCACTGAAAAGAACTCCTCTCGTCTCCACATGGGAAGCTTCCTTATTGGAGCCGTGTCAAACACCTCAGGTTGGAGAATCCTGCAGAGTCCCTGAGCCACCTCCACATTCCTAGGTCTCCCAGACCACCAAGCCACAGTAGGACTCATCTTCAGGAGAGTCCATTTCAACTCTACCCTCTGGGTAGCTCACCCAGGAGCCCGCAGATTGAGCCTGCCTTGTCCTGACTAAAGAGTGGGAAAATGAGGTGGCGTTCCCAGGCATCCATGCTTAGACACATGCTCTCGAGTCTTTCCGTATGGGGCCTCCTGGAACCATCCAATAGCACTCGACTGTCGTGCAGAAGGAAACCTTGAGGTTTGGAGTAGTTTACAAATCCCATCGTAGGCAAACCTCCCTGGCCTCATGAAGCCCCCACACCCTTCAGGAAGAGGCCATGCTGGACAAAAACTCTAGCCTGAAACACCTCTCATAGTTGACATGACCTCAGTGCAGGAGATCTCGATTCAGCCTCTGCAGAGTGGGCCTGCCGTGCCCTCGGTCCCAAACCTCACGCTAGCTTGTGTTTTCAGACTTCCTTCCTCACAATCCTGGCAAACAAGCCCTCCGGACTAGGAACTCCAGAACCACAACCCAGCCCAGGGTCTGCCCAATGGAAGAAAAACGTTTCCCTGTGGGGCTCTCTCCAGAAAACCCAGATGAGGATCAACCTGCTCGGGCCTCGACGGTACCCGAACTGGATAGGCTGCACTGGGCACTTATGCTCTGTCTGACACAGCCTGAAGCCAGACGTCCAGACAGACAAGGAGACAGCTGGCCGCACACACAGCACTTCGGACACGCCATGGTCTTATGCCGTCACCTCTTTTTAACCTTGGTTTTCAGATATCTGAACCTAGACATTATATCAATTCTCCAACAGCTGGGTATCGGTAGCACAAAACAGAACTCCTCCTTCCCCGTGGCTGTAAAGCTTGCTCTTGGCATGGAGTCACACCTTCAGGGTGGGAGAAACCTTCATGGTCCCTGATGCCACGCCCAAACTTGAGTGCTGATGGGCACAAATTCACACTGTGACCTCAGCATGAGGCCCATGTCAAAGTAAGGCCTGTCAGGGCCTGGACCAAGAGGCGCATATGGGGCTTGCCAAGCCCCTATGCACCCAATCCTCACCAGTGTTTCAGTTTTCTAGTCGCCCCGCCTGTACCTGGGGCTCTGCTCTGGAAAACCTTTCTTGGAGAGACACATGAGCCAGACAACACGACTCCACCCTTCCCACAAAATGACCCCAAACTCTTGGGAGCAGGGACAAATCCCCAGAGAGGGATACTCGTCCACAGACCCTGAGGCCACCCCTCAAATCCACGGCTATCCCGGACACAACATCCAGAGACAAAAGCCTGAAGGAACGCCTCCCACTCGCCCTTGTTTCAGAGGACCAGGAGCTCCCTCTCGGGCTGTACATCCGGCCTGCCATACCCTAGGCGCCACTCATAAGCTGAGTTTGTGTTTTTAGACTTCTGTGCACACAGCCTTGACCCACACAACCTCCGGCTAGGGCCTCTGGAGCCACAGCGAAAGATTGTGCCTGCCCTCTCCAAGGCAAGTGTGCCCAATCCATTGACCACAACCCTACAGGTTAGGGAAAAGCTCCACGGCCCCTGAGGCCATCAATAGTGTAAACCACCCTGGATTAAGATGGGCTCTCTTACAACAGCGGAGCAACTATCTCCACTTAGACTCTCAGACAGTGTCCCCAGAGACAGAAGGTTGAAATGGACAGGCCCCCAGGCTCTAATCTGGACCTTAGCTTTGGTTTCTATGTGTCCGTCCTCAGAGGAATGTTTTCGAAGACCAGCACACGAGGCTTTTCTGAGGCACCAAACCAATCCTCTCTCGCCTCCACATGGGGAGCTTACTTACTGGGGATGTATCAAACCCTTCAGGTAGAAGAGTTCCTTAGGGCCACTGAACAACCAGCACATTCCAAGGTCTCCATGGACCCAAACGCACATTATGACGCATCCTCAGGAGAGGCCATTTCACTCAGCCCCCTGGGTAGCGTGCCCCAGAGGCAGCAGATCAAACATATCTTGTGGCTAATGGCCAATGGGAATGCGAGGCATGCTGGACAGGGATCCATCCTTCGAACCGTGCTCTCCAGTCCTTCCGTATGGTATGTCCTGGAGCCATGCAACAGGACTCGAATGTCCCGCAGAAGGAAACCTTGTGGTTTGGGGCAACCTCCAATCTCAGCGTGGGTAAACTTCCTTGGCCTCATGAGGCCCCCGCTTCATGAAGGTGCCATCATGGACACATACTCCAGCCTCAGCCAACGTCTAATCCTCAGCCTGACTTCAGATGCAGGAGATGTTGATTCAGCCTCTGCAGAGTGGGCCTACTCTGCCCTTGGCTCCAATCCTCACTTTAGCTTGTGTTCCTAGACTTCCGTCCTCACACTCCTGGCTCACAAACCCTCCCTACTGGGAAATCTGGGGCCACAATGAAGTACTCTGCCTGCCTCCCAGGAGAAAAACATTGTCTATGGTGCTGCCCAGAAACCCCAAATGAGGATCAAACTGCTTGGCCCTCGGCAACACCCCAATTGCATAGGCTACCTTAAACAGTGATGCTCTGTCGCAAATATCCTGAGACCAGACCTTCTAACAGACACCGACACAGCTGGCTGCACACCCAGCACATTGGACCCGCCACTGCCTTAGGCCACCATCCATTCCCAACCTCGGTTTTCAGTCATCGGAACCTAGACCTTATCTCCAATCCCTGCACAGGGGGGAACCTGATGCACAAGTCAGAACCCCTCCTTCCCCATGGCAAGAAACCTTGCTGCTTGCAGTGAGTCAAACCTTCAGTGTAGGCGAAAATGGCATGGCCCATGAGGCCACGCCCATGCGTGAGGCCTGCCTTCGGCACAAACACACATGGTGACCCTCAGCGTGAGTACCTTATTCAAGTAACACCTCTCAGTGACTGGACCAAGAGCCCACATATGTGGCTTGCCATGCCCATAGGCACGCAGGACTAACTAGATGGTGTGTATTCCAGTTGAGGGAACCCACTGATGTGCTCTAGAGGCCCTCTCCTGGAAGGTCCCCTGTGGCAGAAAACAGTACTCTTCCCTACCCACTGAATGAACCCAAACACTTGGGAGCCTGGACAATCCCCCGAGAGGAAGGCTCTTCCTCGACCCCTGAAGCAACCCCTACACTGAACGGCCACTGTGAAAGCAACACCCAGAGACAAAAGCCTGAGCGACTGCCTCCCACTTGCCCTCCTTTGATATCCAGAGGATCTCCCCTCACGGACTGGAGATCAGGCCTGCCATTACCTTGGCCCCTACCAGAGCCAAGTTTGCTTTTTCAGACATCTGTCCCCACAGCCCTGGCAAACACAGCCTCTAGGCTGAGTTTCCTGGAGCCATACCACAGGACCGTGCCTGCTCTCTCCTGGGATACTCTGTCCATTCATTTGGCCACACACCTCCAGAATATGAGAAACCTCAAGGCCCCCGAGGACATCCCACTACCGGGAGCCTCCCTGTACACACAGGGGCCTTCGGACACAAGCTGAGCTGCTACCTCCATGAAGGCATGCACACAGATGTAAACAGAGATAGAAGGTTGAGCTGGACAGGCCCTTAGGCCCTAATCTCAACTCTTGCTTTGGTGTCCAGGTGTCACTCCTCAGAGGCTTTGGTTCGAAGAACAGGATATGGGGCTTTCCTGAGGCACTGAAAAGAACTCCTCTCGTCTCCACATGGGAAGCTTCCTTATTGGAGCCGTGTCAAACACCTCAGGTTGGAGAATCCTGCAGAATCCCTGAGCCACCTCCACATTCCTAGGTCTCCCAGACCACCAAGCCACAGTAGGACTCATCTTCAGGAGAGTCCATTTCAACTCTCCCCTCTGGGTAGCTCACCCAGGAGCCCGCAGATTGAGCCTGCCTTGTCCTGACTAAAGAGTGGGAAAATGAGGTGGCGTTCCCAGGCATCCATGCTTAGACACATGCTCTCGAGTCTTTCCGTATGGGGCCTCCTGGAACCATCCAATAGCACTCGACTGTCGTGCAGAAGGAAACCTTGAGGTTTGGAGTAGTTTACAAATCCCATCGTAGGCAAACCTCCCTGGCCTCATGAAGCCCCCACACCCTTCAGGAAGAGGCCATGCTGGACAAAAACTCTAGCCTGAAACACCTCTCATAGTTGACATGACCTCAGTGCAGGAGATCTCGATTCAGCCTCTGCAGAGTGGGCCTGCCGTGCCCTCGGTCCCAAACCTCACGCTAGCTTGTGTTTTCAGACTTCCTTCCTCACAATCCTGGCAAACAAGCCCTCCGGACTAGGAACTCCAGAACCACAACCCAGCCCAGGGTCTGCCCAATGGAAGAAAAACGTTTCCCTGTGGGGCTCTCTCCAGAAAACCCAGATGAGGATCAACCTGCTCGGGCCTCGACGGTACCCGAACTGGATAGGCTGCACTGGGCACTTATGCTCTGTCTGACACAGCCTGAAGCCAGACGTCCAGACAGACAAGGAGACAGCTGGCCGCACACACAGCACTTCGGACACGCCATGGTCTTATGCCGTCACCTCTTTTTAACCTTGGTTTTCAGATATCTGAACCTAGACATTATATCAATTCTCCAACAGCTGGGTATCGGAAGCACAAAACAGAACTCCTCCTTCCCCGTGGCTGTAAAGCTTGCTCTTGGCATGGAGTCACACCTTCAGGGTGGGAGAAACCTTCATGGTCCCTGATGCCACGCCCAAACTTGAGTGCTGATGGGCACAAATTCACACTGTGACCCCAGCATGAGCCCCATGTCAAAGTAAGGCCTGTCAGGGCCTGGACCAAGAGGCGCATATGGGGCTTGCCAAGCCCCTATGCACCCAATCCTCACCAGTGTTTCAGTTTTCTAGTCGCCCCGCCTGTACCTGGGGCTCTGCTCTGGAATACCTTTCTTGGAGAGACACATGAGCCAGACAACACGACTCCACCCTTCCCACAAAATGACCCCAAACTCTTGGGAGCTGGGACAAATCCCCAGAGAGGGATACTCGTCCACAGTCCCTGAGGCCACCCCTCCAATCCACGGCTATCCCGGACACAACATCCAGAGACAAAAGCCTGAAGGAACGCCTCCCACTCGCCCTTGTTTCAGAGGCCCAGGAGCTCCCTCTCGGGCTGTACATCTGGCCTGCCATACCCTAGGCGCCACTCATAAGCTGAGTTTGTGTTTTCAGACTTCTGTGCCCACAGCCTTGACCCACACAACCTCCAGGCTAGGGCCTCAGGAGCCACAGCGAAAGATTGTGCCTGCCCTCTCCAAGGCAAGTGTGCCCAATCCATTGACCACAACCCTACAGGTTAGGGAAAAGCTCCAAGGCCCCTGAGGCCATCAATAGTGTAAACCACCCTGGATTAAGAGGGGCTCTCTTACAACAGCGGAGCAACTATCTCCACTTAGACTCTCAGACAGTGTCCCCAGAGACAGAAGGTTGAAATGGACAGGCCCCCAGGCTCTAATCTGGACCTTAGCTTTGGTTTCTATGTGTCCGTCCTCAGAGGAATGTTTTCGAAGACCAGCACACGAGGCTTTTCTGAGGCACCAAACCAATCCTCTCTCGCCTCCACATGGGGAGCTTACTTACTGGGGATGTATCAAACCCTTCAGGTAGGAGAGTTCCGCAGGGCCACTGAACAACCAGCACATTCCAAGGTCTCCATGGACCCAAACGCACATTATGACGCATCCTCAGGAGAGGCCATTTCACTCAGCCCCCTGGGTAGCGTGCCCCAGAGGCAGCAGATCAAACATATCTTGTGGCTAATGGCCAATGGGAATGCGAGGCATGCTGGACAGGGATCCATCCTTCGAACCGTGCTCTCCAGTCCTTCCGTATGGTATGTCCTGGAGCCATGCAACAGGACTCGAATGTCCCGCAGAAGGAAACCTTGTGGTTTGGGGCAACCTCCAATCTCAGCGTGGGTAAACTTCCTTGGCCTCATGAGGCCCCCGCTTCATGAAGGTGCCATCATGGACACATACTCCAGCCTCAGCCAACGTCTAATCCTCAGCCTGACTTCAGATGCAGGAGATGTTGATTCAGCCTCTGCAGAGTGGGCCTACTCTGCCCTTGGCTCCAATCCTCACTTTAGCTTGTGTTCCTAGACTTCCGTCCTCACACTCCTGGCTCACAAACCCTCCCTACTGGGAAATCTGGGGCCACAATGAAGTACTCTGCCTGCCTCCCAGGAGAAAAACTTTGTCTATGGTGCTGCCCAGAAACCCCAAATGAGGATCAAACTGCTTGGCCCTCGGCAACACCCCAATTGCATAGGCTACCTTAAACAGTGATGCTCTGTCGCAAATATCCTGAGACCAGACCTTCTAACAGACACCGACACAGCTGGCTGCACACCCAGCACATTGGACCCGCCACTGCCTTAGGCCACCATCCCTTCCCAACCTCGGTTTTCAGTCATCGGAACCTAGACCTTATTTCCAATCCCTGCACAGGGGGGATCCTGATGCACAAGTCAGAACCCCTCCTTCCCCATGGCAAGAAACCTTGCTGCTTGCAGTGAGTCAAACCTTCAGTGTAGGCGAAAATGGCATGGCCCATGAGGCCACGCCCATGCGTGAGGCCTGCCTTCGGCACAAACACACATGGTGACCCTCAGCGTGAGTACCTTATTCAAGTAACACCTCTCAGTGACTGGACCAAGAGCCCACATATGTGGCTTGCCATGCCCATAGGCACGCAGGACTAACTAGATGGTGTGTATTCCAGTTGAGGGAACCCACTGATGTGCTCTAGAGGCCCTCTCCTGGAAGGTCCCCTGTGGCAGAAAACAGTACTCTTCCATACCCACTGAATGAACCCAAACACTTGGGAGCTTGGACAATCCCCCGAGAGGAAGGCTCTTCCTCGACCCCTGAAGCAACCCCTACACTGAACGGCCACTGTGAAAGCAACACCCAGAGACAAAAGCCTGAGCGACTGCCTCCCACTTGCCCTCCTTTGATATCCAGAGGATCTCCCCTCACGGACTGGAGATCAGGCCTGCCATTACCTTGGCCCCTACCAGAGCCAAGTTTGCTTTTTCAGACATCTGTCCCCACAGCCCTGGCAAACACAGCCTCTAGGCTGAGTTTCCTGGAGCCATACCACAGGACCGTGCCTGCTCTCTCCTGGGATACTCTGTCCATTCATTTGGCCACACACCTCCAGAATATGAGAAACCTCAAGGCCCCCGAGGACATCCCACTACCGGGAGCCTCCCTGTACACACAGGGGCCTTCGGACACAAGCTGAGCTGCTACCTCCATGAAGGCATGCACACAGATGTAAACAGAGATAGAAGGTTGAGCTGGACAGGCCCTTAGGCCCTAATCTCAACTCTTGCTTTGGTGTCCAGGTGTCACTCCTCAGAGGCTTTGGTTCGAAGAACAGGATATGGGGCTTTCCTGAGGCACTGAAAAGAACTCCTCTCGTCTCCACATGGGAAGCTTCCTTATTGGAGCCGTGTCAAACACCTCAGGTTGGAGAATCCTGCAGAGTCCCTGAGCCACCTCCACATTCCTAGGTCTCCCAGACCACCAAGCCACAGTAGGACTCATCTTCAGGAGAGTCCATTTCAACTCTCCCCTCTGGGTAGCTCACCCAGGAGCCCGCAGATTGAGCCTGCCTTGTCCTGACTAAAGAGTGGGAAAATGAGGTGGCGTTCCCAGGCATCCATGCTTAGACACATGCTCTCGAGTCTTTCCGTATGGGGCCTCCTGGAACCATCCAATAGCACTCGACTGTCGTGCAGAAGGAAACCTTGAGGTTTGGAGTAGTTTACAAATCCCATCGTAGGCAAACCTCCCTGGCCTCATGAAGCCCCCACACCCTTCAGGAAGAGGCCATGCTGGACAAAAACTCTAGCCTGAAACACCTCTCATAGTTGACATGACCTCAGTGCAGGAGATCTCGATTCAGCCTCTGCAGAGTGGGCCTGCCGTGCCCTCGGTCCCAAACCTCACGCTAGCTTGTGTTTTCAGACTTCCTTCCTCACAATCCTGGCAAACAAGCCCTCCGGACTAGGAACTCCAGAACCACAACCCAGCCCAGGGTCTGCCCAATGGAAGAAAAACGTTTCCCTGTGGGGCTCTCTCCAGAAAACCCAGATGAGGATCAACCTGCTCGGGCCTCGACGGTACCCGAACTGGATAGGCTGCACTGGGCACTTATGCTCTGTCTGACACAGCCTGAAGCCAGACGTCCAGACAGACAAGGAGACAGCTGGCCGCACACACAGCACTTCGGACACGCCATGGTCTTATGCCGTCACCTCTTTTTAACCTTGGTTTTCAGATATCTGAACCTAGACATTATATCAATTCTCCAACAGCTGGGTATCGGAAGCACAAAACAGAACTCCTCCTTCCCCGTGGCTGTAAAGCTTGCTCTTGGCATGGAGTCACACCTTCAGGGTGGGAGAAACCTTCATGGTCCCTGATGCCACGCCCAAACTTGAGTGCTGATGGGCACAAATTCACACTGTGACCCCAGCATGAGCCCCATGTCAAAGTAAGGCCTGTCAGGGCCTGGACCAAGAGGCGCATATGGGGCTTGCCAAGCCCCTATGCACCCAATCCTCACCAGTGTTTCAGTTTTCTAGTCGCCCCGCCTGTACCTGGGGCTCTGCTCTGGAATACCTTTCTTGGAGAGACACATGAGCCAGACAACACGACTCCACCCTTCCCACAAAATGACCCCAAACTCTTGGGAGCTGGGACAAATCCCCAGAGAGGGATACTCGTCCACAGTCCCTGAGGCCACCCCTCCAATCCACGGCTATCCCGGACACAACATCCAGAGACAAAAGCCTGAAGGAACGCCTCCCACTCGCCCTTGTTTCAGAGGCCCAGGAGCTCCCTCTCGGGCTGTACATCTGGCCTGCCATACCCTAGGCGCCACTCATAAGCTGAGTTTGTGTTTTCAGACTTCTGTGCCCACAGCCTTGACCCACACAACCTCCAGGCTAGGGCCTCAGGAGCCACAGCGAAAGATTGTGCCTGCCCTCTCCAAGGCAAGTGTGCCCAATCCATTGACCACAACCCTACAGGTTAGGGAAAAGCTCCAAGGCCCCTGAGGCCATCAATAGTGTAAACCACCCTGGATTAAGAGGGGCTCTCTTACAACAGCGGAGCAACTATCTCCACTTAGACTCTCAGACAGTGTCCCCAGAGACAGAAGGTTGAAATGGACAGGCCCCCAGGCTCTAATCTGGACCTTAGCTTTGGTTTCTATGTGTCCGTCCTCAGAGGAATGTTTTCGAAGACCAGCACACGAGGCTTTTCTGAGGCACCAAACCAATCCTCTCTCGCCTCCACATGGGGAGCTTACTTACTGGGGATGTATCAAACCCTTCAGGTAGGAGAGTTCCGCAGGGCCACTGAACAACCAGCACATTCCAAGGTCTCCATGGACCCAAACGCACATTATGACGCATCCTCAGGAGAGGCCATTTCACTCAGCCCCCTGGGTAGCGTGCCCCAGAGGCAGCAGATCAAACATATCTTGTGGCTAATGGCCAATGGGAATGCGAGGCATGCTGGACAGGGATCCATCCTTCGAACCGTGCTCTCCAGTCCTTCCGTATGGTATGTCCTGGAGCCATGCAACAGGACTCGAATGTCCCGCAGAAGGAAACCTTGTGGTTTGGGGCAACCTCCAATCTCAGCGTGGGTAAACTTCCTTGGCCTCATGAGGCCCCCGCTTCATGAAGGTGCCATCATGGACACATACTCCAGCCTCAGCCAACGTCTAATCCTCAGCCTGACTTCAGATGCAGGAGATGTTGATTCAGCCTCTGCAGAGTGGGCCTACTCTGCCCTTGGCTCCAATCCTCACTTTAGCTTGTGTTCCTAGACTTCCGTCCTCACACTCCTGGCTCACAAACCCTCCCTACTGGGAAATCTGGGGCCACAATGAAGTACTCTGCCTGCCTCCCAGGAGAAAAACTTTGTCTATGGTGCTGCCCAGAAACCCCAAATGAGGATCAAACTGCTTGGCCCTCGGCAACACCCCAATTGCATAGGCTACCTTAAACAGTGATGCTCTGTCGCAAATATCCTGAGACCAGACCTTCTAACAGACACCGACACAGCTGGCTGCACACCCAGCACATTGGACCCGCCACTGCCTTAGGCCACCATCCCTTCCCAACCTCGGTTTTCAGTCATCGGAACCTAGACCTTATTTCCAATCCCTGCACAGGGGGGATCCTGATGCACAAGTCAGAACCCCTCCTTCCCCATGGCAAGAAACCTTGCTGCTTGCAGTGAGTCAAACCTTCAGTGTAGGCGAAAATGGCATGGCCCATGAGGCCACGCCCATGCGTGAGGCCTGCCTTCGGCACAAACACACATGGTGACCCTCAGCGTGAGTACCTTATTCAAGTAACACCTCTCAGTGACTGGACCAAGAGCCCACATATGTGGCTTGCCATGCCCATAGGCACGCAGGACTAACTAGATGGTGTGTATTCCAGTTGAGGGAACCCACTGATGTGCTCTAGAGGCCCTCTCCTGGAAGGTCCCCTGTGGCAGAAAACAGTACTCTTCCCTACCCACTGAATGAACCCAAACACTTGGGAGCTTGGACAATCCCCCGAGAGGAAGGCTCTTCCTCGACCCCTGAAGCAACCCCTACACTGAACGGCCACTGTGAAAGCAACACCCAGAGACAAAAGCCTGAGCGACTGCCTCCCACTTGCCCTCCTTTGATATCCAGAGGATCTCCCCTCACGGACTGGAGATCAGGCCTGCCATTACCTTGGCCCCTACCAGAGCCAAGTTTGCTTTTTCAGACATCTGTCCCCACAGCCCTGGCAAACACAGCCTCTAGGCTGAGTTTCCTGGAGCCATACCACAGGACCGTGCCTGCTCTCTCCTGGGATACTCTGTCCATTCATTTGGCCACACACCTCCAGAATATGAGAAACCTCAAGGCCCCCGAGGACATCCCACTACCGGGAGCCTCCCTGTACACACAGGGGCCTTCGGACACAAGCTGAGCTGCTACCTCCATGAAGGCATGCACACAGATGTAAACAGAGATAGAAGGTTGAGCTGGACAGGCCCTTAGGCCCTAATCTCAACTCTTGCTTTGGTGTCCAGGTGTCACTCCTCAGAGGCTTTGGTTCGAAGAACAGGATATGGGGCTTTCCTGAGGCACTGAAAAGAACTCCTCTCGTCTCCACATGGGAAGCTTCCTTATTGGAGCCGTGTCAAACACCTCAGGTTGGAGAATCCTGCAGAGTCCCTGAGCCACCTCCACATTCCTAGGTCTCCCAGACCACCAAGCCACAGTAGGACTCATCTTCAGGAGAGTCCATTTCAACTCTCCCCTCTGGGTAGCTCACCCAGGAGCCCGCAGATTGAGCCTGCCTTGTCCTGACTAAAGAGTGGGAAAATGAGGTGGCGTTCCCAGGCATCCATGCTTAGACACATGCTCTCGAGTCTTTCCGTATGGGGCCTCCTGGAACCATCCAATAGCACTCGACTGTCGTGCAGAAGGAAACCTTGAGGTTTGGAGTAGTTTACAAATCCCATCGTAGGCAAACCTCCCTGGCCTCATGAAGCCCCCACACCCTTCAGGAAGAGGCCATGCTGGACAAAAACTCTAGCCTGAAACACCTCTCATAGTTGACATGACCTCAGTGCAGGAGATCTCGATTCAGCCTCTGCAGAGTGGGCCTGCCGTGCCCTCGGTCCCAAACCTCACGCTAGCTTGTGTTTTCAGACTTCCTTCCTCACAATCCTGGCAAACAAGCCCTCCGGACTAGGAACTCCAGAACCACAACCCAGCCCAGGGTCTGCCCAATGGAAGAAAAACGTTTCCCTGTGGGGCTCTCTCCAGAAAACCCAGATGAGGATCAACCTGCTCGGGCCTCGACGGTACCCGAACTGGATAGGCTGCACTGGGCACTTATGCTCTGTCTGACACAGCCTGAAGCCAGACGTCCAGACAGACAAGGAGACAGCTGGCCGCACACACAGCACTTCGGACACGCCATGGTCTTATGCCGTCACCTCTTTTTAACCTTGGTTTTCAGATATCTGAACCTAGACATTATATCAATTCTCCAACAGCTGGGTATCGGAAGCACAAAACAGAACTCCTCCTTCCCCGTGGCTGTAAAGCTTGCTCTTGGCATGGAGTCACACCTTCAGGGTGGGAGAAACCTTCATGGTCCCTGATGCCACGCCCAAACTTGAGTGCTGATGGGCACAAATTCACACTGTGACCTCAGCATGAGCCCCATGTCAAAGTAAGGCCTGTCAGGGCCTGGACCAAGAGGCGCATATGGGGCTTGCCAAGCCCCTATGGACCCAATCCTCACCAGTGTTTCAGTTTTCTAGTCGCCCCGCCTGTAACTGGGGCTCTGCTCTGGAATACCTTTCTTGGAGAGACACATGAGCCAGACAACACGACTCCACCCTTCCCACAAAATGACCCCAAACTCTTGGGAGCAGGGACAAATCCCCAGAGAGGGATACTCGTCCACAGACCCTGAGGCCACCCCTCAAATCCACGGCTATCCCGGACACAACATCCAGAGACAAAAGCCTGAAGGAACGCCTCCCACTCGCCCTTGTTTCAGAGGCCCAGGAGCTCCCTCTCGGGCTGTACATCCGGCCTGCCATACCCTAGGCGCCACTCATAAGCTGAGTTTGTGTTTTCAGACTTCTGTGCACACAGCCTTGACCCACACAACCTCCAGGCTAGGGCCTCTGGAGCCACAGCGAAAGATTGTGCCTGCCCTCTCCAAGGCAAGTGTGCCCAATCCATTGACCACAACCCTACAGGTTAGGGAAAAGCTCCACGGCCCCTGAGGCCATCAATAGTGTAAACCACCCTGGATTAAGAGGGGCTCTCTTACAACAGCGGAGCAACTATCTCCACTTAGACTCTCAGACAGTGTCCCCAGAGACAGAAGGTTGAAATGGACAGGCCCCCAGGCTCTAATCTGGACCTTAGCTTTGGTTTCTATGTGTCCGTCCTCAGAGGAATGTTTTCGAAGACCAGCACACGAGGCTTTTCTGAGGCACCAAACCAATCCTCTCTCGCCTCCACATGGGGAGCTTACTTACTGGGGATGTATCAAACCCTTCAGGTAGAAGAGTTCCTTAGGGCCACTGAACAACCAGCACATTCCAAGGTCTCCATGGACCCAAACGCACATTATGACGCATCCTCAGGAGAGGCCATTTCACTCAGCCCCCTGGGTAGCGTGCCCCAGAGGCAGCAGATCAAACATATCTTGTGGCTAATGGCCAATGGGAATGCGAGGCATGCTGGACAGGGATCCATCCTTCGAACCGTGCTCTCCAGTCCTTCCGTATGGTATGTCCTGGAGCCATGCAACAGGACTCGAATGTCCCGCAGAAGGAAACCTTGTGGTTTGGGGCAACCTCCAATCTCAGCGTGGGTAAACTTCCTTGGCCTCATGAGGCCCCCGCTTCATGAAGGTGCCATCATGGACACATACTCCAGCCTCAGCCAACGTCTAATCCTCAGCCTGACTTCAGATGCAGGAGATGTTGATTCAGCCTCTGCAGAGTGGGCCTACTCTGCCCTTGGCTCCAATCCTCACTTTAGCTTGTGTTCCTAGACTTCCGTCCTCACACTCCTGGCTCACAAACCCTCCCTACTGGGAAATCTGGGGCCACAATGAAGTACTCTGCCTGCCTCCCAGGAGAAAAACTTTGTCTATGGTGCTGCCCAGAAACCCCAAATGAGGATCAAACTGCTTGGCCCTCGGCAACACCCCAATTGCATAGGCTACCTTAAACAGTGATGCTCTGTCGCAAATATCCTGAGACCAGACCTTCTAACAGACACCGACACAGCTGGCTGCACACCCAGCACATTGGACCCGCCACTGCCTTAGGCCACCATCCATTCCCAACCTCGGTTTTCAGTCATCGGAACCTAGACCTTATCTCCAATCCCTGCACAGGGGGGAACCTGATGCACAAGTCAGAACCCCTCCTTCCCCATGGCAAGAAACCTTGCTGCTTGCAGTGAGTCAAACCTTCAGTGTAGGCGAAAATGGCATGGCCCATGAGGCCACGCCCATGCGTGAGGCCTGCCTTCGGCACAAACACACATGGTGACCCTCAGCGTGAGTACCTTATTCAAGTAACACCTCTCAGTGACTGGACCAAGAGCCCACATATGTGGCTTGCCATGCCCATAGGCACGCAGGACTAACTAGATGGTGTGTATTCCAGTTGAGGGAACCCACTGATGTGCTCTAGAGGCCCTCTCCTGGAAGGTCCCCTGTGGCAGAAAACAGTACTCTTCCCTACCCACTGAATGAACCCAAACACTTGGGAGCTTGGACAATCGCCCGAGAGGAAGGCTCTTCCTCGGCCCCTGAAGCAACCCCTACACTGAACGGCCACTGTGAAAGCAACACCCAGAGACAAAAGCCTGAGCGACTGCCTCCCACTTGCCCTCCTTTGATATCCAGAGGATCTCCCCTCACGGACTGGAGATCAGGCCTGCCATTACCTTGGCCCCTACCAGAGCCAAGTTTGCTTTTTCAGACATCTGTCCCCACAGCCCTGGCAAACACAGCCTCTAGGCTGAGTTTCCTGGAGCCATACCACAGGACCGTGCCTGCTCTCTCCTGGGATACTCTGTCCATTCATTTGGCCACACACCTCCAGAATATGAGAAACCTCAAGGCCCCCGAGGACATCCCACTACCGGGAGCCTCCCTGTACACACAGGGGCCTTCGGACACAAGCTGAGCTGCTACCTCCATGAAGGCATGCACACAGATGTAAACAGAGATAGAAGGTTGAGCTGGACAGGCCCTTAGGCCCTAATCTCAACTCTTGCTTTGGTGTCCAGGTGTCACTCCTCAGAGGCTTTGGTTCGAAGAACAGGATATGGGGCTTTCCTGAGGCACTGAAAAGAACTCCTCTCGTCTCCACATGGGAAGCTTCCTTATTGGAGCCGTGTCAAACACCTCAGGTTGGAGAATCCTGCAGAGTCCCTGAGCCACCTCCACATTCCTAGGTCTCCCAGACCACCAAGCCACAGTAGGACTCTTCTTCAGGAGAGTCCATTTCAACTCTCCCCTCTGGGTAGCTCACCCAGGAGCCCGCAGATTGAGCCTGCCTTGTCCTGACTAAAGAGTGGGAAAATGAGGTGGCGTTCCCAGGCATCCATGCTTAGACACATGCTCTCGAGTCTTTCCGTATGGGGCCTCCTGGAACCATCCAATAGCACTCGACTGTCGTGCAGAAGGAAACCTTGAGGTTTGGAGTAGTTTACAAATCCCATCGTAGGCAAACCTCCCTGGCCTCATGAAGCCCCCACACCCTTCAGGAAGAGGCCATGCTGGACAAAAACTCTAGCCTGAAACACCTCTCATAGTTGACATGACCTCAGTGCAGGAGATCTCGATTCAGCCTCTGCAGAGTGGGCCTGCCGTGCCCTCGGTCCCAAACCTCACGCTAGCTTGTGTTTTCAGACTTCCTTCCTCACAATCCTGGCAAACAAGCCCTCCGGACTAGGAACTCCAGAACCACAACCCAGCCCAGGGTCTGCCCAATGGAAGAAAAACGTTTCCCTGTGGGGCTCTCTCCAGAAAACCCAGATGAGGATCAACCTGCTCGGGCCTCGACGGTACCCGAACTGGATAGGCTGCACTGGGCACTTATGCTCTGTCTGACACAGCCTGAAGCCAGACGTCCAGACAGACAAGGAGACAGCTGGCCGCACACACAGCACTTCGGACACGCCATGGTCTTATGCCGTCACCTCTTTTTAACCTTGGTTTTCAGATATCTGAACCTAGACATTATATCAATTCTCCAACAGCTGGGTATCGGAAGCACAAAACAGAACTCCTCCTTCCCCGTGGCTGTAAAGCTTGCTCTTGGCATGGAGTCACACCTTCAGGGTGGGAGAAACCTTCATGGTCCCTGATGCCACGCCCAAACTTGAGTGCTGATGGGCACAAATTCACACTGTGACCTCAGCATGAGCCCCATGTCAAAGTAAGGCCTGTCAGGGCCTGGACCAAGAGGCGCATATGGGGCTTGCCAAGCCCCTATGGACCCAATCCTCACCAGTGTTTCAGTTTTCTAGTCGCCCCGCCTGTAACTGGGGCTCTGCTCTGGAATACCTTTCTTGGAGAGACACATGAGCCAGACAACACGACTCCACCCTTCCCACAAAATGACCCCAAACTCTTGGGAGCAGGGACAAATCCCCAGAGAGGGATACTCGTCCACAGACCCTGAGGCCACCCCTCAAATCCACGGCTATCCCGGACACAACATCCAGAGACAAAAGCCTGAAGGAACGCCTCCCACTCGCCCTTGTTTCAGAGGCCCAGGAGCTCCCTCTCGGGCTGTACATCCGGCCTGCCATACCCTAGGCGCCACTCATAAGCTGAGTTTGTGTTTTCAGACTTCTGTGCACACAGCCTTGACCCACACAACCTCCAGGCTAGGGCCTCTGGAGCCACAGCGAAAGATTGTGCCTGCCCTCTCCAAGGCAAGTGTGCCCAATCCATTGACCACAACCCTACAGGTTAGGGAAAAGCTCCACGGCCCCTGAGGCCATCAATAGTGTAAACCACCCTGGATTAAGAGGGGCTCTCTTACAACAGCGGAGCAACTATCTCCACTTAGACTCTCAGACAGTGTCCCCAGAGACAGAAGGTTGAAATGGACAGGCCCCCAGGCTCTAATCTGGACCTTAGCTTTGGTTTCTATGTGTCCGTCCTCAGAGGAATGTTTTCGAAGACCAGCACACGAGGCTTTTCTGAGGCACCAAACCAATCCTCTCTCGCCTCCACATGGGGAGCTTACTTACTGGGGATGTATCAAACCCTTCAGGTAGAAGAGTTCCTTAGGGCCACTGAACAACCAGCACATTCCAAGGTCTCCATGGACCCAAACGCACATTATGACGCATCCTCAGGAGAGGCCATTTCACTCAGCCCCCTGGGTAGCGTGCCCCAGAGGCAGCAGATCAAACATATCTTGTGGCTAATGGCCAATGGGAATGCGAGGCATGCTGGACAGGGATCCATCCTTCGAACCGTGCTCTCCAGTCCTTCCGTATGGTATGTCCTGGAGCCATGCAACAGGACTCGAATGTCCCGCAGAAGGAAACCTTGTGGTTTGGGGCAACCTCCAATCTCAGCGTGGGTAAACTTCCTTGGCCTCATGAGGCCCCCGCTTCATGAAGGTGCCATCATGGACACATACTCCAGCCTCAGCCAACGTCTAATCCTCAGCCTGACTTCAGATGCAGGAGATGTTGATTCAGCCTCTGCAGAGTGGGCCTACTCTGCCCTTGGCTCCAATCCTCACTTTAGCTTGTGTTCCTAGACTTCCGTCCTCACACTCCTGGCTCACAAACCCTCCCTACTGGGAAATCTGGGGCCACAATGAAGTACTCTGCCTGCCTCCCAGGAGAAAAACTTTGTCTATGGTGCTGCCCAGAAACCCCAAATGAGGATCAAACTGCTTGGCCCTCGGCAACACCCCAATTGCATAGGCTACCTTAAACAGTGATGCTCTGTCGCAAATATCCTGAGACCAGACCTTCTAACAGACACCGACACAGCTGGCTGCACACCCAGCACATTGGACCCGCCACTGCCTTAGGCCACCATCCATTCCCAACCTCGGTTTTCAGTCATCGGAACCTAGACCTTATCTCCAATCCCTGCACAGGGGGGAACCTGATGCACAAGTCAGAACCCCTCCTTCCCCATGGCAAGAAACCTTGCTGCTTGCAGTGAGTCAAACCTTCAGTGTAGGCGAAAATGGCATGGCCCATGAGGCCACGCCCATGCGTGAGGCCTGCCTTCGGCACAAACACACATGGTGACCCTCAGCGTGAGTACCTTATTCAAGTAACACCTCTCAGTGACTGGACCAAGAGCCCACATATGTGGCTTGCCATGCCCATAGGCACGCAGGACTAACTAGATGGTGTGTATTCCAGTTGAGGGAACCCACTGATGTGCTCTAGAGGCCCTCTCCTGGAAGGTCCCCTGTGGCAGAAAACAGTACTCTTCCCTACCCACTGAATGAACCCAAACACTTGGGAGCTTGGACAATCCCCCGAGAGGAAGGCTCTTCCTCGGCCCCTGAAGCAACCCCTACACTGAACGGCCACTGTGAAAGCAACACCCAGAGACAAAAGCCTGAGCGACTGCCTCCCACTTGCCCTCCTTTGATATCCAGAGGATCTCCCCTCACGGACTGGAGATCAGGCCTGCCATTACCTTGGCCCCTACCAGAGCCAAGTTTGCTTTTTCAGACATCTGTCCCCACAGCCCTGGCAAACACAGCCTCTAGGCTGAGTTTCCTGGAGCCATACCACAGGACCGTGCCTGCTCTCTCCTGGGATACTCTGTCCATTCATTTGGCCACACACCTCCAGAATATGAGAAACCTCAAGGCCCCCGAGGACATCCCACTACCGGGAGCCTCCCTGTACACACAGGGGCCTTCGGACACAAGCTGAGCTGCTACCTCCATGAAGGCATGCACACAGATGTAAACAGAGATAGAAGGTTGAGCTGGACAGGCCCTTAGGCCCTAATCTCAACTCTTGCTTTGGTGTCCAGGTGTCACTCCTCAGAGGCTTTGGTTCGAAGAACAGGATATGGGGCTTTCCTGAGGCACTGAAAAGAACTCCTCTCGTCTCCACATGGGAAGCTTCCTTATTGGAGCCGTGTCAAACACCTCAGGTTGGAGAATCCTGCAGAGTCCCTGAGCCACCTCCACATTCCTAGGTCTCCCAGACCACCAAGCCACAGTAGGACTCTTCTTCAGGAGAGTCCATTTCAACTCTCCCCTCTGGGTAGCTCACCCAGGAGCCCGCAGATTGAGCCTGCCTTGTCCTGACTAAAGAGTGGGAAAATGAGGTGGCGTTCCCAGGCATCCATGCTTAGACACATGCTCTCGAGTCTTTCCGTATGGGGCCTCCTGGAACCATCCAATAGCACTCGACTGTCGTGCAGAAGGAAACCTTGAGGTTTGGAGTAGTTTACAAATCCCATCGTAGGCAAACCTCCCTGGCCTCATGAAGCCCCCACACCCTTCAGGAAGAGGCCATGCTGGACAAAAACTCTAGCCTGAAACACCTCTCATAGTTGACATGACCTCAGTGCAGGAGATCTCGATTCAGCCTCTGCAGAGTGGGCCTGCCGTGCCCTCGGTCCCAAACCTCACGCTAGCTTGTGTTTTCAGACTTCCTTCCTCACAATCCTGGCAAACAAGCCCTCCGGACTAGGAACTCCAGAACCACAACCCAGCCCAGGGTCTGCCCAATGGAAGAAAAACGTTTCCCTGTGGGGCTCTCTCCAGAAAACCCAGATGAGGATCAACCTGCTCGGGCCTCGACGGTACCCGAACTGGATAGGCTGCACTGGGCACTTATGCTCTGTCTGACACAGCCTGAAGCCAGACGTCCAGACAGACAAGGAGACAGCTGGCCGCACACACAGCACTTCGGACACGCCATGGTCTTATGCCGTCACCTCTTTTTAACCTTGGTTTTCAGATATCTGAACCTAGACATTATATCAATTCTCCAACAGCTGGGTATCGGAAGCACAAAACAGAACTCCTCCTTCCCCGTGGCTGTAAAGCTTGCTCTTGGCATGGAGTCACACCTTCAGGGTGGGAGAAACCTTCATGGTCCCTGATGCCACGCCCAAACTTGAGTGCTGATGGGCACAAATTCACACTGTGACCTCAGCATGAGCCCCATGTCAAAGTAAGGCCTGTCAGGGCCTGGACCAAGAGGCGCATATGGGGCTTGCCAAGCCCCTATGGACCCAATCCTCACCAGTGTTTCAGTTTTCTAGTCGCCCCGCCTGTAACTGGGGCTCTGCTCTGGAATACCTTTCTTGGAGAGACACATGAGCCAGACAACACGACTCCACCCTTCCCACAAAATGACCCCAAACTCTTGGGAGCAGGGACAAATCCCCAGAGAGGGATACTCGTCCACAGACCCTGAGGCCACCCCTCAAATCCACGGCTATCCCGGACACAACATCCAGAGACAAAAGCCTGAAGGAACGCCTCCCACTCGCCCTTGTTTCAGAGGCCCAGGAGCTCCCTCTCGGGCTGTACATCCGGCCTGCCATACCCTAGGCGCCACTCATAAGCTGAGTTTGTGTTTTCAGACTTCTGTGCACACAGCCTTGACCCACACAACCTCCAGGCTAGGGCCTCTGGAGCCACAGCGAAAGATTGTGCCTGCCCTCTCCAAGGCAAGTGTGCCCAATCCATTGACCACAACCCTACAGGTTAGGGAAAAGCTCCACGGCCCCTGAGGCCATCAATAGTGTAAACCACCCTGGATTAAGAGGGGCTCTCTTACAACAGCGGAGCAACTATCTCCACTTAGACTCTCAGACAGTGTCCCCAGAGACAGAAGGTTGAAATGGACAGGCCCCCAGGCTCTAATCTGGACCTTAGCTTTGGTTTCTATGTGTCCGTCCTCAGAGGAATGTTTTCGAAGACCAGCACACGAGGCTTTTCTGAGGCACCAAACCAATCCTCTCTCGCCTCCACATGGGGAGCTTACTTACTGGGGATGTATCAAACCCTTCAGGTAGAAGAGTTCCTTAGGGCCACTGAACAACCAGCACATTCCAAGGTCTCCATGGACCCAAACGCACATTATGACGCATCCTCAGGAGAGGCCATTTCACTCAGCCCCCTGGGTAGCGTGCCCCAGAGGCAGCAGATCAAACATATCTTGTGGCTAATGGCCAATGGGAATGCGAGGCATGCTGGACAGGGATCCATCCTTCGAACCGTGCTCTCCAGTCCTTCCGTATGGTATGTCCTGGAGCCATGCAACAGGACTCGAATGTCCCGCAGAAGGAAACCTTGTGGTTTGGGGCAACCTCCAATCTCAGCGTGGGTAAACTTCCTTGGCCTCATGAGGCCCCCGCTTCATGAAGGTGCCATCATGGACACATACTCCAGCCTCAGCCAACGTCTAATCCTCAGCCTGACTTCAGATGCAGGAGATGTTGATTCAGCCTCTGCAGAGTGGGCCTACTCTGCCCTTGGCTCCAATCCTCACTTTAGCTTGTGTTCCTAGACTTCCGTCCTCACACTCCTGGCTCACAAACCCTCCCTACTGGGAAATCTGGGGCCACAATGAAGTACTCTGCCTGCCTCCCAGGAGAAAAACTTTGTCTATGGTGCTGCCCAGAAACCCCAAATGAGGATCAAACTGCTTGGCCCTCGGCAACACCCCAATTGCATAGGCTACCTTAAACAGTGATGCTCTGTCGCAAATATCCTGAGACCAGACCTTCTAACAGACACCGACACAGCTGGCTGCACACCCAGCACATTGGACCCGCCACTGCCTTAGGCCACCATCCATTCCCAACCTCGGTTTTCAGTCATCGGAACCTAGACCTTATCTCCAATCCCTGCACAGGGGGGAACCTGATGCACAAGTCAGAACCCCTCCTTCCCCATGGCAAGAAACCTTGCTGCTTGCAGTGAGTCAAACCTTCAGTGTAGGCGAAAATGGCATGGCCCATGAGGCCACGCCCATGCGTGAGGCCTGCCTTCGGCACAAACACACATGGTGACCCTCAGCGTGAGTACCTTATTCAAGTAACACCTCTCAGTGACTGGACCAAGAGCCCACATATGTGGCTTGCCATGCCCATAGGCACGCAGGACTAACTAGATGGTGTGTATTCCAGTTGAGGGAACCCACTGATGTGCTCTAGAGGCCCTCTCCTGGAAGGTCCCCTGTGGCAGAAAACAGTACTCTTCCCTACCCACTGAATGAACCCAAACACTTGGGAGCTTGGACAATCCCCCGAGAGGAAGGCTCTTCCTCGGCCCCTGAAGCAACCCCTACACTGAACGGCCACTGTGAAAGCAACACCCAGAGACAAAAGCCTGAGCGACTGCCTCCCACTTGCCCTCCTTTGATATCCAGAGGATCTCCCCTCACGGACTGGAGATCAGGCCTGCCATTACCTTGGCCCCTACCAGAGCCAAGTTTGCTTTTTCAGACATCTGTCCCCACAGCCCTGGTAAACACAGCCTCTAGGCTGAGTTTCCTGGAGCCATACCACAGGACCGTGCCTGCTCTCTCCTGGGATACTCTGTCCATTCATTTGGCCACACACCTCCAGAATATGAGAAACCTCAAGGCCCCCGAGGACATCCAACTACCGGGAGCCTCCCTGTACACACAGGGGCCTTCGGACACAAGCTGAGCTGCTACCTCCATGAAGGCATGCACACAGATGTAAACAGAGATAGAAGGTTGAGCTGGACAGGCCCTTAGGCCCTAATCTCAACTCTTGCTTTGGTGTCCAGGTGTCACTCCTCAGAGGCTTTGGTTCGAAGAACAGGATATGGGGCTTTCCTGAGGCACTGAAAAGAACTCCTCTCGTCTCCACATGGGAAGCTTCCTTATTGGAGCCGTGTCAAACACCTCAGGTTGGAGAATCCTGCAGAGTCCCTGAGCCACCTCCACATTCCTAGGTCTCCCAGACCACCAAGCCACAGTAGGACTCTTCTTCAGGAGAGTCCATTTCAACTCTCCCCTCTGGGTAGCTCACCCAGGAGCCCGCAGATTGAGCCTGCCTTGTCCTGACTAAAGAGTGGGAAAATGAGGTGGCGTTCCCAGGCATCCATGCTTAGACACATGCTCTCGAGTCTTTCCGTATGGGGCCTCCTGGAACCATCCAATAGCACTCGACTGTCGTGCAGAAGGAAACCTTGAGGTTTGGAGTAGTTTACAAATCCCATCGTAGGCAAACCTCCCTGGCCTCATGAAGCCCCCACACCCTTCAGGAAGAGGCCATGCTGGACAAAAACTCTAGCCTGAAACACCTCTCATAGTTGACATGACCTCAGTGCAGGAGATCTCGATTCAGCCTCTGCAGAGTGGGCCTGCCGTGCCCTCGGTCCCAAACCTCACGCTAGCTTGTGTTTTCAGACTTCCTTCCTCACAATCCTGGCAAACAAGCCCTCCGGACTAGGAACTCCAGAACCACAACCCAGCCCAGGGTCTGCCCAATGGAAGAAAAACGTTTCCCTGTGGGGCTCTCTCCAGAAAACCCAGATGAGGATCAACCTGCTCGGGCCTCGACGGTACCCGAACTGGATAGGCTGCACTGGGCACTTATGCTCTGTCTGACACAGCCTGAAGCCAGACGTCCAGACAGACAAGGAGACAGCTGGCCGCACACACAGCACTTCGGACACGCCATGGTCTTATGCCGTCACCTCTTTTTAACCTTGGTTTTCAGATATCTGAACCTAGACATTATATCAATTCTCCAACAGCTGGGTATCGGTAGCACAAAACAGAACTCCTCCTTCCCCGTGGCTGTAAAGCTTGCTCTTGGCATGGAGTCACACCTTCAGGGTGGGAGAAACCTTCATGGTCCCTGATGCCACGCCCAAACTTGAGTGCTGATGGGCACAAATTCACACTGTGACCTCAGCATGAGCCCCATGTCAAAGTAAGGCCTGTCAGGGCCTGGACCAAGAGGTGCATATGGGGCTTGCCAAGCCCCTATGGACCCAATCCTCACCAGTGTTTCAGTTTTCTAGTCGCCCCGCCTGTAACTGGGGCTCTGCTCTGGAATACCTTTCTTGGAGAGACACATGAGCCAGACAACACGACTCCACCCTTCCCACAAAATGACCCCAAACTCTTGGGAGCAGGGACAAATCCCCAGAGAGGGATACTCGTCCACAGACCCTGAGGCCACCCCTCAAATCCACGGCTATCCCGGACACAACATCCAGAGACAAAAGCCTGAAGGAACGCCTCCCACTCGCCCTTGTTTCAGAGGCCCAGGAGCTCCCTCTCGGGCTGTACATCCGGCCTGCCATACCCTAGGCGCCACTCATAAGCTGAGTTTGTGTTTTCAGACTTCTGTGCACACAGCCTTGACCCACACAACCTCCAGGCTAGGGCCTCTGGAGCCACAGCGAAAGATTGTGCCTGCCCTCTCCAAGGAAAGTGTGCCCAATCCATTGACCACAACCCTACAGGTTAGGGAAAAGCTCCAAGGCCCCTGAGGCCATCAATAGTGTAAACCACCCTGGATTAAGAGGGGCTCTCTTACAACAGCGGAGCAACTATCTCCACGTAGACTCTCAGACAGTGTCCCCAGAGACAGAAGGTTGAAATGGACAGGCCCCCAGGCTCTAATCTGGACCTTAGCTTTGGTTTCTATGTGTCCGTCCTCAGAGGAATGTTTTCGAAGACCAGCACACGAGGCTTTTCTGAGGCACCAAACCAATCCTCTCTCGCCTCCACATGGGGAGCTTACTTACTGGGGATGTATCAAACCCTTCAGGTAGGAGAGTTCCGCAGGGCCACTGAACAACCAGCACATTCCAAGGTCTCCATGGACCCAAACGCACATTATGACGCATCCTCAGGAGAGGCCATTTCACTCAGCCCCCTGGGTAGCGTGCCCCAGAGGCAGCAGATCAAACATATCTTGTGGCTAATGGCCAATGGGAATGCGAGGCATGCTGTACAGGGATCCATCCTTCGAACCGTGCTCTCCAGTCCTTCCGTATGGTATGTCCTGGAGCCATGCAACAGGACTCGAATGTCCCGCAGAAGGAAACCTTGTGGTTCGGGGCTACCTCCAAACTCAGCGTGGGAAAACTTCCTTGGCCTCATGAGGCCCCCGCTTCATGAAGGTTCCATCACGGACACATACTCCAGCCTCAGCCAACGACTGATCCTCAGCCTGACTTCAGATGCAGGAGATTTTGATTCAGCCTCTGAGGAGTCGACCTGCTCTGCTCTTGGCTCCAATCCTCACCCTAGCTTGTGTTCTCAGATTTCTGTCCTCACACTCCTGGCCCACAAACCCTCCCTACTGGGAATTCTGGGGCCACAATGAAGCACTCTGCCTGCCTCCCAGGAGAAAAACATTGTCTACGCTGCTGCCCAGAAACCCCAAATGAGGATCAAACTGCTTGGCCCTCGGCAACACCCCAATTGCATAGGCTACCTTAAACACTGATGCTCTGTTGCAAATAGCCTGAGCCCAGACCTTCCAACAGACACCGACACAGCTGGCTGCACACCCAGCACATTGGACCCGCCACTGCCTTAGGCCACCATCCATTCCCAACCTGGGTTTTCAGTCATCGGAACCTAGACCTTATCTCCATCCCTGCACAGGGGGGAACCTGATGCACAAGTCAGAACCCCTCCTTCCCCATGGTAAGAAACCTTGCTGCTGGCAGTGAGTCAAACCTTTAGTGTAGGAGAAAACGGCATGGCCCAATGAGGCCACGCCCATGCGTGAGGGCCGCCTTGGGCACAAACACACATGGTGACCCTCAGCGTGAGTACCTTATTCAAGTAACGCCTCTCAGTGACAGGACCAAGAGCCCGCATATGTGGCTTGCCATGCCCATAGGCACCCAGCACTAAATAGATGGTGTGTATTCCAGTTGAGGGAACTCACTGCTGTGCTCTAGAGTCCCTCTCCTGGGGGGTCCCTTGTGGCAGAAAACAGTACTCTCCCATTCCCACAGAATGAACCCGAACACTTGGGAGCTTGGACCATCCCCCTGAGAGGAAGGCTCTTCCTCGTCCCCTGAGGAAACCCCTACCCTGAACGGCCTCTGTGAATGCAACACCCAGAGACAAAAGCCTGAGCGACTGCCTCCCACTTGCCCTCCTTTGATATCCAGAGGATCTCTCCTCACGGACTGGAGATCAGACCTACCATTACCTTGGCCCCTACCTGAGCCAAGTTTGCTTTTTCAGACATCTGTCCCCACAGCCCTGGCATACACAGCTTCTAGGCTTAGTCCTCTGGAGCCATACCACAGGACCGTGCCGGCTCTCTCCTGAGAAACTGTGTCCATTGCTTGGCCACACACCTCCAGAATATGAGAATCCTCAAGACCCCCGAGGACAACCCACTACCGGGAGCCCCCCTGGACACACAGGGGCCTTCGGACACAAGCTGAGCAGCTACCTCCACGAAGGCATGCACACAGATGTCAACAGAGATAGAAGGTTGAGCCGGACAGGCCCTTTGGCCCTAATCTCAACTCTTGCTTTGGTTTCCAGGTGTCACTCCTCAGAGGCTTTGGTTCGAAGAACAGGATATGCGGCTATCCTGAGGCACTGAACAGAACTCCTCTCGTCTCCACATGGGAAGCTTCCTTGTTAAACCGTGTCAAACACCTCAGGTTGGAGAATCCTGCAGAGACCCTAAGCCACCTCCACATTACAAGACTCCCAGGCCACCAAGCCGCAGTAGGACTCATCTTCAGGAGAGTCCATTTCAACTCTACCCTCTTGGTAGCTCACTGAGGAGCCTGAAGATTGATCCTGCCTTGCCCTGACTAAAGAGTGGGAATATGAGGTGGCGTTCCCAGGCATCCATGCTTAGACACCTGCTCTCGAGTCTTTCCGTATGGGGCCTCCTGGAATCATCCAATAGGACTCGACTGTCGTGCAGAAGGAAACCTTGAGTTTTGGAGTAGTTCACAAATCCCATCGTAGGCAAACCTCCCTGGCCTCATGAAGCCCCCACACCCTTCAGGAAGAGGCCATGCTGGACAAAAACTCTAGCCTGAGGCACGTCTCATAGTTGACATGACCTCAGTGCAGGAGATCTCGATTCAGCCTCTGCAGAGTAGGCCTGCTGTGCCCTCGGTCCCAAACATCACGCTAGCTTTTCTTTTCAGACTTCCTTCCTCACACTCCTGGCAAAGAAGCCCTCCGGACTAGGAACTCCTGAACCACAACCCAGCCCTGGGTCTGCCGAACGGAAAAAAAACGTTTCCCTGTGGGGCTCTCCAGAAAACCCAGATAAGGATCAACCTGCTCGGGCCTCGACGGTACCCAAAATGTATAGGCTGCTCTGGGCACTCATGCTCTGTCTGACACAGCCTGAAACCAGACGTCCAACAGAAAAGGAGACAGCTGGCCGCACAGCCAGCACTTTGGACACGCCATGGTCTTATGCCGTCACGTCTTCCTAACCTTGGTTTTCAGATATCTGAACCTAGACATTATATCAATTCCCCACACAGCTGGGTATCGCAAGCACAACACAGAACTTCTCCTTCCCCGTGGCTGTAAATCTTGCGCTTGGCATGGAGTCACACCTTCAGGGTGGGAGAATCCTTCATGGCCCCTGATGCCACGCCCAAACTTGAGTGCTGCTTGGGAACAAATTCACACTGTGACCCTCAGCTTGAGCCCCATATCAAATAAAGGCCTGTCAGGGCCTGGACCAAGAGCCCAAATATTGGGCTTGCCAAGCCCCTATGCACCCAATCCTCACCAGTGTTTGAGTTTTCCAGTCGCCCCGCCCGTACCTGGGGCTCTGTTCTGGAATACCTTTCTTGGAGAGACACATGAGCCAGACAACACGACTCCAACCTTCCCACAAAATGACCGCAAACTCTTGGGAGCTGGGACAAATCCCCAGAGACGGACACTCGTCCACAGTCCCTGAGGCCACTCCTCCAATCCACGGCTAACCCGGACACAACATCCAGAGACAAAAGCCTGAAGGAACGCCTCCCACTCGCCCTGTTTCAGAAGCCCCGGAGCAACCTCTCGTGCTGTACGTCCGGCCTGCCATTCCCCAGGCGCCACTCATAAGCTGAGTTTGTGTTTTCAGACTTCTGTGCCCACAGCCTAGACCCACACAACCTCCAGGCTAGGGCCTCTAGAGCCACAGCGAAAGATTGTGCCTGCCCTCTCCAAGGAAAGTGTGCCCAATCCATTGACCACAACCCTACAGGTTAGGGAAAAGCTCCAAGGCCCCTGAGGCCATCAATAGTGTAGGCCACGCTGGACTAAGAGGGGCTCTCTGACACCAGAGAGCAGCTATCTCCACTTAGACTCTCAGACAGTGTCCCCAGAGACAGAAGGTTGAAATGGACAGGCCCCCAGGCCCTAATCTGAACCTTAGCTTTCGTTTCCATGTGTCCATCCTCAGAGGACTGTTTTCCTAGACCAGCACACGGGGCTTTTCTGAGGCACCAAACCAAACCTCTCTCGTCTTCACATGGGGAGCTTACTTACTGGGGATGTATCAAACCCTTCAGGAAGGAGAGTTCCCCAGGGCCACTGAACAACCAGCATATTCCAAGGTCTCCATGGACCCAAACGCACATTATGACACATCCTCAGGAGAGGCCATTCCATCTCTGCCCCCTGGTTAGCGTGCCCCAGAGGCAGCAGATCAAACATACCTTGTGGCTTATGGCCAATGGGAATGCGAGGTATGCTGGACAGGGATCCATCCTTCGAACCGTGCTCTCCAGTCCTTCCGTATGGTATGTCCTTGAGCCATGCAACAGGACTCGAATGTCCCGCAGAAGGAAACCTTGTGGTTCGGGGCAACCTCCAAACTCAGCGTGGGAAAACTTCCTTGGCCTCATGAGGCCCCCGCTTCATGAAGGTGCCATCACGGACACATACTCCAGCCTCAGCCAACGTCTGATACTCAGCCTGACTTCAGATGCAGTAGATTTTGATTCAGACTCTGCAGAGTCGGCCTGCTCTGACCTTGGCTCCAATCCTCACTTTAGCTTGTGTTCTCAGACTTCCGTCCTCACACTCCTGGCCCACAAACCCTCCCTACTGGGAATTCTGGGGACACAATGAAGCACTCTGCCTGCCTCCCAGGAGAAAAACTTTGTCTATGGTGCTGCCCAGAAACCCCAAATGAGGATCAAACAGCTTGGCCCTCGGCAACACCCCAATTGCATAGGCTACCTTAAACACTGATGCTCTGTCGCAAATAGCCTGAGCCCAGACCTTCCAACAGTCACTGACACAGCTGGCTGCACACCCAGCACATTGGACCCGCCACTGCCTTAGGCCACCATCCATTCCCAACCTGGGTTTTCAGTCATCGGAACCTAGACCTTATCTCCAATCCCTGCATAGGGGGGAACCTGATGCACAAGTCAGAACCCCTCCTTCCGCATGGCAAGAAACCTTGCGGCTGGCAGTGAGTCAAATTTTCAGTGTAGGAGAAAATGGCCTGGCCCATGAGGCCACGCCCATGCGTGCGGGCCACCTTGGGCACAAACACACATGGTGACCCTCAGCATGAGTACCTTATTCAAGTAACGCCTCTCAGTGACTGGACCAAGATCCCGCATATGTGGCTTGCCTTGCCCATAGGCACCCAGGACTAACTAGATGGTGTGTATTCCAGTTGAGGGAACCCACTTCTGTGCTCTAGAGTCCCTCTCCTGGGGGGTCCCCTGTGGCAGAAAACAGTACTCTTCATTCCCACAGAATGAACACAAACACTTGGGAGCTTGGACAATCCCCCGAGAGGAAGGCTCTTCCTCGGCCTCTGAGACAACCCCTACCCTGACCGGACACTGTAAACTAGATGGTTCTTATTCCAGTTGAGGGAACCCACGGCTGTGCTCTAGAGTCCCTCTCTTGGGGGGTCCCCTGTGGCAGAAAACAGTACTCTTCCCTTCTCACAGAATGAACCCAAACACTTGGGAGCTTGGACAATCCGCAGAGAGGAAGGCTCTTCCTCAGCCCCTGAAGCATCCCCTACCCTGAACAACCACTGTGAACGCAAAACCCAGAGACAAAAGCCTGAGCGACTGCCTCCCACTTGCCCTCCTTTGATATCCAGAGGATCTCCCCTCACGGACAGGAATTCAGGCCTGCCATTACCTTGGCCCCTACCTGAGCCATGTTTGCTTTTTCAGACATCTGTCCCCACAGCCCTGGCAAACACAGCATCTGGCTGAGTCCTCTGGAGCCATACCACAGGACCGTGCCTGCTCTCTCCTGGGAAACTCTGTCCATTACTTTGGCTACATACCTCCAGAATATGAGAAACCTCAAGGCCCCCGAGGACATCCCACCACCGGGAGCCTCCCTGTACACACAGGGGCCTTCGGACACAAGCTGAGCTGCTACCTCCATGAAGGCATGCACACAGATGTCAACAGAGATAGAAGGTTGAGCCGGACAGGCCCTTTGGCCCTAATCTCAACTCTTGCTTTGGTTTCCAGGTGTCACTCCTCAGAGGCTTTGGTTCGAAGAACAGGATATGCGGCTATCCTGAGGCACTGAACAGAACTCCTCTCGTCTCCACATGGAATCTTCCTTGTTAAACCCGTGTCAAACACCTCAGTTTGGAGAATCCTGCAGAGACCCTAAGCCACCTCCACATTACAAGACACCCAGGCCACCAAGCCGCAGTAGGACTCATCTTCAGGAGAGTCCATTTCAACTCTCCCCTCTTGGTAGCTCACCGAGGAGCCCGAAGATTGAGCCTGCCTTGTCCTGACTAAGGAGTGGGAATATGAGGTGGCGTTCCCAGGCATCCATGCTTAGACACCTGCTCTCGAGTCTTTCCGTATGTGGTTTCCTGGAACCATCCAATAGGACTCGACTGTCATGCAGAAGGAAACGTTGAGTTTTGGAGTAGTTAACAAATCCCATCGTAGGCAAACCTCCCTGGCCTCATGAAGCCCCCACACCCTTCAGGAAGAGGCCATGCTGGACAAAAACTCTAGCCTGAGGCACGTCTCATAGTTGACATGAACTCAGTGCAGGAGATCTCGATTCAGCCTCTGCAGAGTGGGCCTGCCGTGCCCTCGGTCCCAAACATCACGCTAGCTTTTTTTTCAGACTTCCTTCCTCACACTCCTGGCAAACAAGCCCTCCGGACTAGGAACTCCTGAACCACAACCCAGCCCAGGGTCTGCCCAACGGAAGAAAAACGTTTCCCTGAGGGGCTCTCCAGAAAACCCAGATGAGGATCAACCTGCTCGGGCCTCGACGGTACCCGAAATGGATAGGCTGCTCTGGGCACTCATGCTCCCTCTGACACAGCCTGAAACCAGACGTCCAACAGAAAAGGAGACAGCTGGCCGCACACCCAGCACTTCGGACACGCCATGGTCTTATGCCGTCACGTCTTCCTAATCTTGGTTTTCAGATATCTGAACCTAGACATTATATCAATCCTCCACACAGCTGGGTATCGCAAGCACAACACAGAACTCCTCCTTCCCCGTGGCTGTAAAGCTTGCTCTTGGTATGGAGTCACACCTTCAGGGTGGGAGAAACCTTCATTGCCCCTGATGCCAAGCCCAAACTTGAGTGCTGCTTGGGCACAAATTCACACTGTGACCCTCAGCATGAGCCCCATGTCAAAGAAAGGCCTGTCAGGGCCTGGACCAAGAGCCCAAATATGGGGCTTGCCAAGCCCCTATGCACCCAATCCTCACCAGTGTTTCAGTTTTCCAGTCGCCCCGCCCGTACCTGGGGCTCTGTTCTGGAATACCTTTCTTGGAGAGACACATGAGCCAGACAACACGACTCCACCCTTCCCACAAAATGATCCCAAACTCTTGGGAGCTGGGACAAATCCCCAGAGAGGGACACTCGTCCACAGTCCCTGAGGCCACTCCTCCAATCCACGGCTATCCCGGACACAAGTAACAGAGACAAAAGCCTGAAGGAACGCCTCCCACTCGCCCTGTTTCAGAAGCCCAGGAGCTCCCTCTCGGGCTGTACATCCGGCCTGCCATACCCCAGGCGCCACTCATAAGCTGAGTTTGTGTTTTCAGACTTCTGTGCCCACAGCCTAGACCCACACAACCTCCAGGCTAGGGCCTCTAGAGCCACAGCGAAAGACTGTGCCTGCCCTCTCCAAGGAAATGTGCCCAATCCATTGACCACGACCCTACAGGTTAGGGAAAAGCTCAAGGCCCCTGAAGCCATCAATAGTGTAGGCCACCCTGGACTAAGAGGGTCTCTCTGACACCAGCGGAGCAACTATCTCCACTTAGACTCTCAGACAGTGTCCCCAGAGAAAGAAGGTTGAAATGGACAGGCCCCCAGTCCCTAATCTGAACCTTAGCTTTGGTTTCCATGTGTCCGTCCTCAGAGGTCTGTTTTCGTAGACCAGCACACGGGGCTTTTCTGAAGCACCAAACCAAACCTCTCTCGTCTCCACATGGGGAGCTTTCTTACTGGGGATGTATCAAACACTTCAGGTAGGACAGTTCCGCAGGGCCACTGAACAACCAGCACATACCAAGGTCTCCATGGTCCCAAACGCACATTATGTCGCATCCTCAGGAGAGGCCATTTCAACTCAGCCCCCTGGGTAGCGTGCCCCAGAGGCAGCAGGTCAAACATATGTTGTGGCTAATGGCCAATGGGAATGCGAGGCATGCTGGACAGGGATCCATCCTTCGAACCCTGCTCTCCAGTCCTTCCGTATGGTATGTCCTGGAGCCATAAAGCAGGACTCGAATGTCCCGCAGAAGGAAAACTTGTGGTTTGGGGCATCCTCCAAACTAAGCGTGGGAAAACTTCCTTGGCCTCATGTGGCCCCCACTTCATGAAGGTGCCATCATACACATACTCCAGCCTCATCAACTTTCGATCCTCTGCCTGACTTCAGATGCAGGAGATTTTGATTCAGACTCTGCAGAGTGGGCCTGCTCTGCCCTTGGCTAAAATCCTCACCCTAGCTTGTGTTTTCAGACTTCCGTCCTCACACACCTGGCCCACACACCCTCCTTCCTGGGAATTCTGGGTCCACAAGGAAGCACTCTGCAGGCCTCCCAGGAGAAAACCATTGTCTATGGTGCGTCCCAGAAACCCCAAATCAGGATCAAACTGCTTGGCCCTCGGCAACAACCCAATTGCATAGGCTACCTTAAACACTAATGCTCTGTCGCAAATAGCCTGAGACCACACCTTCCAACAGACACCGACACAGCTGGCTGCACACCCAGCACATAGGACCAGCCACTGCCTTATGCCACCATCCATTCCAAACCTGGATTTTCAGTCATGGGAACCTAGACCTTATCTCCAATCCCTGCACAGGGGGGAACCTGATGCATATGTCAGAACCCCTCCTTCCCCATGGCAAGAATCCTTGCTGCTGGAAATGCATCAAACCTTCAGTTTAGGAGAAAATGGCATGTCCCATGAGGCCACGCCCATGCGTGAGTGCCGCCTTGGGCACAAACACACATTGTGACCCTCAGTGTGAGTACCTTATTCAAGTAACGCCTCTCAGTGACTGGACCAGAGCCAGCATATGTGGCTTGCCATGCCCATATGCACCCAGGACTAACTAGATGGTGTGTATTCCAGTTGAGGGAACCCACTGCTGTGCTCTAGAGTCCCTCTCCTGCGGGGTCCCCTGTGGCAGAAAACAGTACTCTTTCCTTCCCTCAGAATGAACCCAAACAGTTGGGAGCTTGGATTAACCCTGAGAGAAAGGCTCTTCCTCGGTCCCTGAAGGTACCCCTACGCTGAATGGCCACTGTGAACGCAACACCCAGAGACAAAAGCCTGAGCGACTAACTCCCACTTGCCCTGCTTTGAACTCCCGAGGATCTCCCCTCACGGACTGGAGATCAGGCCTTCCATTACCTTGGCCCCTAGCTGAGCCAAGTTTGCTTTTTCAGACATCTGTCCCCACAGCCCTGGCAAACACAGACCTAGGCTGGGTCCTCTGGAGCCATACCGCAGGACCATGCCTTCTCTCTCCTGAAAAACTGTGTCCATTGCTTTGGCCACACACCTCCAGAATATGAGAAAAGTCAAGGCCTCCGAGGACATCCCACTACTGGGAGCCTCCCTGGACACACAGGGGCATTCAGACACAAGCTGAGTAGCTATCTCCCCGAATGCATGCACACAGATGTCAACAGAGATAGAAGGTTGAGCCGGACAGGCCCTTAGGCCCTAATCTCAACTCTTGCTTTGGTTTCCAGGTGTCACTCCTCAGAGGCTTTGGTTCGAAGAACAGGATATGGGGCTTTCCTGAGGCACTGAACAGAACTCCTCTCGTCTCCACATGGGAAGCTTTCTTGTTGGAGCCCTGTCAAACACCTCACGTTGGAGAATCCTGCAGTTTCCCTGAGCCACCTCCACATTCCAAGGTCTCCCAGTCCACCAACCCACAGTAGGACTCATCTTCAGAGGAGTCCATTTCAACTCTCCCCTCTAGGTAGCTCACCCAGGTGCCTGCAGATTGAGCCTGCCTTGTCCTGACTAAAGAGTGGGAATATGAGGTGGCGTTCCCAGGCATCCATGCTTAGACACCTGCTCTCGAGTCTTTCCGTATGGGGCCTCCTGGAACCATCCAATAGCACTCGACTGTCGTGCAGAAGGAAACCTTGAGGTTTGGAGTAGTTCACAAATCCCATCGTAGGCAAACACCCCTGGCCTCATGAAGCCCCCACACCCTTCATAAAGAGGCCATGCTTGAAAAAAACTCTTGCCTGAGGCACGTTTCATAGTTGACATGACCTCAGTGCAGGAGATCTCGATTCAGCCTTTGCAGAGTAGGCCTGCTGTGCCCTCGGTCCCAATCTCAAGTTAGCTTGTGTTTTCAGACTTCCTTCCTCACACTCCTGGCAAACAAGCCCTCCGGACTAGGAACTCCAGAACCACAACCCAGCCCAGTGTCTGCCCAACGGAAGAAAAACGTTTTGCTGTGGGGCCCTCGAGAAAACCCAGATGAGGATCAACCAGCTCGGGCCTCGACGGTACCCGAACTGGATAGGCTGCTCTGGGCACTCATGCTCTGTCTGACACAGCCTGCAGCCAGCTTTCCAGACAGACAAGGAGACAGCTGGCCACACACCCAGCACTTCGGACACGCCATGGTCTTATGCCATCACCTCTTCCTAATATTGGTTTTCAGATATCTGTACCTAGACATTATATCAATTCTACACACAGCTGGGTATCGCAAGCACAAAACAGAACTCCTCCTTCCCCATGGCTGTAAAGCTTGTTCTTGGCATGGAGTCACACCTTCAGGGTGGGAGAAACCTTCATGGCCCCTCATGCCAAGCCCAAACTTGAGTGCTGATTGGGCACAAATTCACACTGTGACCCTCAGCATGAGCCCCATGTCAAAGAAAGGCCTGCAAGGGCCTGGACTAAGAGCCCGCATATGGGGCTTGCCAAGCCCCTATGCACCCAATCCTCACTGGTGTTTGAGTTTTCCAGTCGCCACGCCCTTAACTGGGGCTCTGCTCTGGAATCCCTTTGTTGGAGAGACACATGAGCCAGACAACACGACTCCACCCTTCCCACAAAATGACCCCAAACTCTTGGGAGCTGGGACAAATCCCCAGAGAGGGATACTCGTCCACAGTCCCTGAGGCCACCCCTCCAATCCACGGCTATCCCGGAAACAATATCCAGAGACAAAAGCCTGAAGGAACGCCTCCCACTTGCCCTTGTTTCAGAGGCCCAGGAGCTCCCTCTCGGGCGGTACATCTGGCCTCCCATACCCTAGGCGCCACTCAAAAGCTGAGTTTGTGTTTTCCGACTTCTGTGCCCACAGCCTGGACCCACACAACCTGCAGGCTAGGGCTTCTGGAGCCACAGTGAAAGATTGTGCCTGCCCTCTCCAAGGCAAGTGTGCCCAATCCATTGACCACAACCCTACAGGTTAGGGAAAAGCTCCAAGGCCCCTAAGGCCATCAATAGTGTAGGCCACCCTGGACTAAGAGGGGCTTTCTGACACTAGAGGAGCAACTATCTCCACTTAGACTCTCAGAGAGTGTCCCCAGAGACAGAAGGTTGTAATGACAGGCCCCTGGGCCCTAATCTGAACCTTAGCTTTGGTTTCCATGTGTCCGTCCTCAGAGGACTGTTTTCGTAGACCAGCACACAGGGCTTTTCTGAGGCACCAAACCAAACCTCTCTCGTCTCCACATGGGGAGCTTTCTTACTGGGGATGTATCAAACCCTTCAGGTAGGAGAGTTCCTCAGGGACACTGAACAACAAGCACATTCCAAGGTCTCCATGGACCCAAACACATATTATGACGCATCCTTTGGAGAGGCCATTTCAACTCAGCCCCCTGGGTAGCGTGCCCCAGAGGCAGCAGATCAAACATATCTTGTCGCTAATGGCCAATGGGAATGCGAGTCACGCTGTATAGGGATCCATCCTTCGAACCCTGCTCTTCAGTCCTTCCGCATGGTATGTCCTGGAGCCATGCAACAGGACTCGAATGTCCCGCAGAAGGAAACCTTGTGGTTTGAGGCAACCGCTACACTCAGCGAGGGACAACTTCCTTGGCTTCATGAGGCCCCCGCTTCATGAGCTGCCATCATGGACACATACTCCAGCCTCAGCCAACGTCTTATCCTCAGCCTAACATCAGATGCAGGAGATTTTGATTCAGCCTCTGCAGAGTGGGCCTGCTCTGCCCTTGGCTCCAATCTCACCCTAGCTTGTGTTTTCAGACTTCTGTCCTCACACTCCTGGCCCACAAACACTCCCTCCTGGGAATTCTGGGGCCACAATGAAGTACTCTGCCTGCCTCCCAGGAGAAAAACATTGTCTATGGTGCTGCCCAGAAACCCCAACTGAGGATCAAACTGCTTGGCCCTCGGCAACACCCCAATTGCATAGGCTAACTTAAACACTGATGCTCTGTCACAAATAGCCTGAGCCCAGACCTTCCAACAGACACCGACACAGCTGGCTGCACATCCAGCACATTGGACACGCCAATGCCTTAGGCCATCATCCATTCCCAACCTGGGTTTTCAGTCATCGGAACCTAGACCTTATCTCAAATCCCTGCACAGGGGGGAACCTGATGCACATGTGAGAACCCCACCTTCCCCATGGCAAGAATCCTTGCTGCTGGAAGTGAGGCGAACCTTCAGTTTAGGAGAAAACGGCATGGCCCATGAGGCCACGCCCATGCGTGAGGGCCGCCATGGGCACAAACACATATTGTGACCCTCAGCGTGAGTACCTTACTTAAGTAACGCCTCTCAGGGACTGGACCAAGAGCCCGCATATGGGCTTGCCATGCCCATAGGCACGCAGGACTAACTAGATGGTGTGTATTCCAGTTGAGGGAACCCACTGATGTGCTATAGAGTCCCTCTCCTGCGGGGTCCCCTGTGGCAAAAAACAGTACTCTTCCCTTCCATCAGAATGAACCCAAACACTTGGGAGCTTGGACTATCCCCTGAGAGAAGGATCTTCCTCGGCCCCTGAAGCAACCCCTAACCTGAACGGCCACTGTGAACGCAACACCCAGAGACAAAAGCCTGAGCGACTAACTCCCACTTGCCCACCTTTGATATCCCGAGGAACTCCCCTCACGGACTGGAGATCAGGCCTGCCATTACCTTGGCCCCTAGCTGAGCCAAGTTTGCTTTTTCAGACATCTGTCCCCACAGCCCTGGCAAACACAGCCTCAAGGCTGGGTCCTCTGGAGCCATACCAAAGGACCGTGCCTGCTCTCTCCTGGGAAACTGTGTTCATTGCTTTGGCCACACACCTACAGAATATGAGAAACCTCAAGGCCCCTGAGGACATCCCACTACTGGGAACCTCCCTGGACACATAGGGGCATTCGGACACAAGCCGAGCAGCTACTTCCCCCGAATGCATGCACACAGATGTCCACAGAGATAGAAGATTGAGCCGGACAGGCCCTTTGGCCCTAATCTCAACTCTTGCTTTGGTTTCCAGGTGTCACTCCTCAGAGGCTTTGGTTCGAAGAACATGATATGGGGCTTTCCTGAGGCACTGAACAGAACTCCTCTCGTCTCCACATGGGAAGCTTCCTTGTTGGAGCCGTGTCAAACACCTCACGTTGGAGAATCCTTCAGAGTCCCTGAGCCACCTCCACATTCCAAGGTCTCCCAGTCCACCAACCCACAGTAGGACTTATCTTCAGGAGATTCCATTTCAACTCTCCCCTCTAGGTAGCTCACCCAGGAGCCCGCAGATTGAGCCTGCCTTGTCCTGACTAAAGAGTTGGTATATGAGGTGACGTTCCCAGGCATCCATGCTTAGACACCTGCTCTCGAGTCTTTCCATATGGGGCATCCTCGAACCATCCATTTGGACTTGACTGTCGTGCAGAAGGAAACCTTGAGGTTTGGAGAAGTTCACAAATCCCATCGTAGGCAAACACCCCTGGCCTCATGAAGCCCCCACATCCTTCAGGAAGTGGCCATGCTGGACAAAAACTCTAGCCTGAGACACGTCTCATAGTTGACATGACCTTAGTGCAGGAGATCTTGATTCAGCCTCTGCAGAGTGGGCCTGCCGTGCCCTCGGTCCCAAACCTCACGCTAGCTTGTGTTTTCAGACTTCCTTCCTCACACTCCTGGCAAACAAGCCCTCCGGTCTAGGAATTCCAGAACCACAACCCAGCCCAGTGTGCCCAACGGAAGAAAAACGTTTCCCTGTGGGGCTCTCCAGAAAACCCAGATGAGGATCAACCTGCTCGGGCCTCGACGGTACCCGAAATGGATAGGCTGCTCTGGGCACTCATGCTCTGTCTGACACAGCCTGAAGCCAGACGTCCAGACAGACAAGGAGACAGCTGGCCGCACACCCTGCACTTCGGACACGCCATGGTCTTATGCCGTCACCTCTTCCTAATCTTGGTTTTCAGATATCTGAACCTAGACATTATATCAATTCTCCGCACAGCTGGGTATCGCAAGCACAAAACAGAACTCCTCCTTCCCCATGGCTGTAAAGCTTTCTCTTGGCATGGAGTCAACTTCAGGGTGAGAGAAACCTTCATTGCCCCTGATGCCAAGACCAAACTTGAGTGCTGCTTGCGCACAAATTCACACTGTGACCCTCAGCATGAGCCCCATGTCAAAGAAAGGCCTGTCAGGGCCTGGACCAAGATCCTGCATATGGGGCTTGCCAAGCCCCTATGCACCCAATCCTCACCAGTGTTTGAGTTTTCCAGTCGCCCCGCCCGTACTTGGGGCCTTGCTCCGGAATCCCTTTCTTGGAGAGACACATGAGCCAGACAACACGACTCTACCCTTCCCACAAAATGACCCCAAACTCTTGGGAGCTGGGACAAATCCTCAGAGAGGGATACTCGTCCACAGTCCCTGAGGCCACCCCTCCAATCGACGGCTATCCCGGACATAACATCCAGAGACAAATGCCTGAAGGAACGCCTCCCACTCGCCCTTGTTTCAGAGGCCCAGGAGCTTCCTCTCGGGCTGTCCATCCGGCCTGCCATACACTAGGCGCCACTTATAAGCGGAGTTTGTGTTTTCAGACTTCTGTGCCCACAGCCTAGACCCACACAACCTCCAGGCTAGGGCCTCAGGAGCCCCAGAGAAAGATTGTGCCTGTTCTCTCCAAGGAAAGTGTGCCCAATCCATTGACCACAACCCTACAGGTTAGGGAAAAGCTCCAAGACCCCTGAGGCCATCAATAGCGTAGGCCACCCTGGACTAAGAGGGGCTCTCTGACACCAGCGGAGCAACTATCTCCACTTAGACTCTCAGACAGTGTCCCCAGACACAGAAGGTTGAAATGGACAGGCCCACAGGCTCTAATCTGAACCTTAGCTTTGGTTTCCATATGACCGTCCTCAGAGGACTGTTTTCGTAGACCAGCAAACGGGGCTTTTCTGAGGCACCAAACCAAACCTCTCTCGTCTCCACATGGAGAGCTTTCTTACTGGGGATGTATCAAACCCTTCAGGTCGAAGAGTTCCGCAGGGACCCTGAACAACCAGCACATTCCAAGGTCTCCATGGACCCAAACACACATTATGACGCATCCTTGGTAGAGGCCATTTCAACTCAGCCCCCTGGGTAGCGTGCCCCAGAGGCAGCAGATCAAACATATCTGGTCGCTAATGGCCAATGGGAATGCGAGGCACGCTGTATAGGGATCCATCCATGGAACCCTGCTCTTCAGTCCTTCCGTATGGTATGTCCTGGAACCATGCAACAGGACTCGAATGTCCCGCAGAAGGAAACCTTGTGGTTTGAGGCAACCGCTAAACTCAGCGTTGGAAAACTTCCTTGGCTTCATGAGGCCTCCGCTTCATGAAGGTGCCATCATGGACACACACTCCATCCTCAGCCATGTCTTATCCTCAGCCTGACTTCAGATGCAGGAGATTTTGATTCAGCCTCTGCAGAGTGGGCCTGCTCTGCCCTTGGCTCCAATCCTCACCCTAGCTTGTGTTTTCAGACTTCTGTCCTCACACTCCTGGCCCACATACCCTCCCCCCTGGGAATTCTGGGGCGACAATGAAGCACTCTGCCTGCCTCCCAGGAGAAAACCATTGTCTATGGTGCTTCCCAGAAACCCCAACTGAGGATCAAACAGCTTGGTCCTCGGCAACACCCCAATTGCATAGGCTACCTTAAACACTGATGCTCTGTCGCAAATAGCCTGAGCCCAGACCTTCCAACAGACACCGACACAGCTGGCTGCACACCCAGCACATTGGACATGCCAATGCCTTAGGCCACCATCCATTCCCAACCTGGGTTTACAGTCATCGGTACCTAGACCTTATCTCCAATCCCTGTACAGGGGGGAACCTGATGCACATGTGAGAACCCCTCCTTCCCCATGGCAAGAAATCTTTCTGCTGGCAGTGAGTCAAACCTTCTGTGTAGGAGAAAACGGCATGGCCCATGAGGCCACGCCCATGCGTGAGGGCCGCCTTGTGCACAAACACACATTTTGACCCTCAGCGTGAGTACCTTATTCAAGTAACGCCTCTCAGGGACTGGACCAAGAGCCCGCATTGTGGCTTGCCATGCCCATAGGCACCCAGGACTAACTAGATGGTGTGTATTCCAGTTGAGGGAACCCACTGCTGTGCTCTAGAGTCCATCTCCTGCGGGGTCCCCTGTGGCAGATAACAGTTCTCTTCCCTTCCCTCAGAATGAACCCAAACACTTGGGAGCTTGGACTATCCCCTGAGAGAAAGGCTCTTCCTCGGCCCCTGAATCAACCCCTAACCTGAACGGCCACTGTGAACGCAACACCCAGAGACAAAAGCCTGAGCGACTAATTCCCACTTGCCCTGCTTTGATATCCCGAGGATCTCCCCTCACGGACTGGAGATCAGGCCTGCCATTACCTTGGCCCCTACCTGAGCCAAGTTTGCTTTTTCAGACATCTGTCCCCACAGGCCTGGCAAACACAGTCTCTAGGCTGGGTCCTCTGGAGCCATACCAAAGGACCGTGCCTACTCTCCTCTGGGAAACTGTGTCCATTGCTTTGGCCACACACCTCCAGAATATGAGAAACCTCAAGGCCCCCGAGGACATCCCACTACTGGGAGCCTCCCTGGACACACAGGGGCATTCGGACACAAGCTGAGCAGCTACTTCCCCGAATGCATGCACACAGATGTCAACAGAGATAGAAGGTTGAGCCGGACAGGCCCTTAGGCCCTAATCTCAACTCTTGCTTTGGTTTCCAGGTGTCACTCTCAGAGCTTTGGTCCGAAGAACAGGACATGGGGCTTTCCTGAGGAACCGTCTTCTCTCTTCTCTCTTCTCGTCTCCACATGTGAAGCTTCCTTGTTGGAGCCATGTCAAACACCTCACGTTGGAGAATCCTGCAGAGTCCCTGAGCCACCTCCACATTCCAAGGTCTCCCAGTTCACCAACCCACAGTAGGACTCATCTTCAGGAGAGTCCATTGCAACTCTCCCCTCTGGGTAGTTCACCCAGGAGCCCGCAGGTTGAGCCTACCTTGTCCTGTCTAAAGAATGGGAGTAGTAGGTGGCATTCCCAGGCATCCATGCTTAGACTCCTGCTCTCGAGTCTTTCCGTATGGGGCCTCCTGGAACCATCCAATAGGACTCAACAGTCGTGCAGAAGGAAAACTTGTGGTTTGGAGTAGTTCACAAATCCCATTGTAGGCAAACTTCCCTGGACTCATGAAGCCCCCACACCCTTCAGGAAGAGGCCATGCTGGACAAAATCTCTAGCCTGAGGCACGTCGTATAGTTGACATGACCTCAGTGCTGGAGATCTCGATTGAGCCTCTGCAGAGTGGGACTACCCTGCCCTCGGTCCCAAACCTCATTCTAGCTTGTGTTTTCAGAATTCCTTACTCACACCTGTGGCAAACAAGTCCTCCGGACTAGGAACTCGAGAACCACAACCCAGCCCAGTGTCTGCCCAACGGAAGAAAAACGTTTCCCTGTGGGGCTCTCCAGAATACCCAGATGAGGATCAACCTGCTTAGGCCTCGAAGGTCCGCGAACTGGATAGGCTGCTCTGGGCACTCATGCTCTGTCTGACACAGCCTGAAACCAGACGTCCAGACAGACAAGGAGACAGCTGGCCGCACACCTCGCACTTCAGACACGCCAAGGTCTTCTGCCATCACCTCTTCCTATCCTTGGTTTTCAGATATCTGAACCTAGACATTATATCAATTCTCCGCACAGCTGGGTATCGCAAGCACAAAACAGAACTCCTCCTTCACCATGGCTGTAAAGCTTGTTCTTGGCATGGAGTCACACCTTCAGGGTGGGAGAAACCTTCATGGCCCCTGATGCCACGCCCAAACTTGAGTGCTGCTTGGGCACAAATTCACACTGTGACCTTCAGCATGAGCCCCATGTCAAAGAAAGGCCTGTCAGGGCCTGGACCAAGAGCCTGCATATGGGGCTTGCCAAGCCCCTATGCACCCAATCCTCCCCAGTGTTTGAGTTTACCAGTGGCGCCGTCCGTACCTAGGGCTCTGCTCTGGAATCCCTTTCTTGGTGAGACACATGAGCCAGACAACACGACTCCACCCTTCCCACAAAATGACCCCAAACTCTTGGGAGCTGGGACAAATCCCCAAAGAGGGATACTCGTCCATAGTCCCTGAGTCCACCCCTCCAATCCACGGCTATCCCGGACACAACATCCAGAGACAAAAGCCTGAAGGAAAGTCTCCAACTCTCCCATGTTTCAGAGGACCAGGAGCTGTATATCCGGCCTGCCATACCCTAGGTGCCAATCATAAGCTGAGTCTGTGATTTCAGACTTCTGTGCCCACAGCCTGGACCCACACATCCTCCTGGCTAGGGCCTCTGGAGTGACAGAGAAAGATTGTGCCTGCCCTCTCCAAGGAAAGTGTGCCCAATCCATTGACCACAACACTACAGGTTAGGGAAAAGCTCCAAGGCCCCTGAGGCCATCAATAGTGTAGGCCACCCTGGACTAAGAGGGGCTCTCTGACACCAGCGGAGGAACTTTCTCCACTTAGACTCTCAGACATTGTCCCCAGAGACAGAAGGTTGAAATGGACAGGCCCCCAGGCCCTAATCTGAACCTTAGCTTTGGTTTCCATGTGTCCGTCCTCAGAGGTCTGTTTTCGTAGACCAGCACACGGGGCTTTTCTGAGGCACCAAACCAAACCTCTCTCGTCTCCACATGGGGAGCTTTCTAACTGGGGATGTATCAAACCCTTCAGGTCGGGAAGTTCCGCAGTGCCACTGAACAAGCAGCACATTCCAAGGTCTCCATGGACCCAAACGCACATTATGACGCATACTTGGGAGAAGCCATTTCAACTCAGCCCCCTGGGTAGCGTGCCCCAGAGGCAGCAGATCAAACATATCTTGTCGATAATGGCCAATGGGAATGCGAGTCACGCTGTATAGGGATCCATCCTTCAAACCCTGCTCTTCAGTCCTTCCGTATTATGTCCTGGAGCCATGCAACAGGTCTCGAATGTCCCGCAGAAGGAAATCTTGTGGTTTGAAGCAACCTCCAAACTCAGCGTGGGAAAACTTCCTTGGCCTCATGAGGCCCCTGCTTCATGAAGGTGCCATCATGGACACACACTCCAGCCTCAGCCAACGTCTTATCCTCAGCCTGACTTCAGATGCAGGAGATTTTGATTCAGGCTCTGCAGAGTGGGCCTGCTCTGAGTTTGGCTCCAATCCTCACCCTAGCTTTTGTTTTCAGACTTCTGTCTTCACACATCCTGGCCCACAACCCTCCCTCCTGGGAATTCTGGGGCCACAATGAAGCACTCTGCCTGCCTCCCGGGAGAAAAACATTGTCTATGGTGCTGCCAAGAAACACCAACTGAGGATAAAACTGCTTGGCCCTCGGCAACACCCCAATTGCATAGGCTACCTTAAACACTGATGCTCTGTCGCAAATAGCCTGAGCCCAGACCTTCCAACAGACACCGACATAGCTGGCTGCACACCCAGCACATTGGACCAGCCACTGCCTTAGGCCACCATCCATTCCCAACATAGGTTTTCAGTCATCGGAACCTAGACCTTATCTCCAATCCCTGTACAGGGGGGAACCTGATGCACAAGTAGAACCCCTCCTTCCCCATGGCAAGAAACCTTGCTGCTGGCAGTGAGTCAAACCTTCAGTGTAGGAGAAAACGGCATGGCCCATGAGGCCACGCCCATGCGTGAGAGCCGCCTTGGGCACAAACGCATATTGTGACCCTCAGCGTGAGTACCTTATTCAAGTAACGGATCTCAGTGACTGGACCAAGAGCCCGCATATGTGGCTTGCCATGCCCATAGGCACCCAGGACTAACTAGATGGTGTGTATTCCAGTTGAGGGAGCCCACTGCTGTGCTCTAGAGTCCCTCTCCTGGGGGGTCCCCTGTGGCAGTAAACAGTACTATTCCCTTCCCACAGAATGAACCCAAACTCTTGGGAGCTTGGACAATCCCCCAAGAGGAAGGCTCTTCCTCGGCCCCTGAAGCAACGCCTACCCTGTATGGCCAATGTGATCGCAACACCCAGAGACAAAAGCCTGAGCAACTGCCTCCCACTTGCCCTCCATTGATATCCCGAGGATCTCCCCTCACGGAGTGGAGATCAGGCCTGCCATTACCTTGGCCCCTAGCTGAGCCAAGTTTGCTTTTTCAGACATCTGTCCCCACAGGCCTGGCAAACACAGTCTCTAGGCTGGGTCTTCTGGAGCCATACCAATGGACCGTGCCTGCTCTCTCCTGGGAAACTGTGTCCATTGCTTTGGCCACACACCTCCAGAATATGAGTAACCTCAAGGCCCCCGAGGACATCCCACTACTGGGATCCTCACTGGACACACAGGGGCATTCAGACACAAGCTGAGCAGCTATCTCCACGAAGGCATGCACACAGATGTCAACAGAGATAGAAGGTTGAGCCGGACAGGCCCTTAGGCCCTAATCTCAACTCTTGCTTTGGTTTCCAGGTGTCACTCCTCAGCAGCTTTGGTTCGAAGAACAGGATATGGGGCTTTGCTGAGGCACTGAACAGAACTCCTCTCGTCTCCACATGGGAAGCTTCCTTGTTGGAGCCGTGTCAAACACCTCAGGTTGGAGAATACTGCAGAGTCCCTGAGCCACCTCCACATTACAAGGTCAGCCAGGCCACAAAGCCACAGTTGGAGTCATCTTCAGGAGAGTTCATTTCAACTCTCCCCTCTGGGTAGCTCACCCAGGAGCCCGCAGATTGAGCCTGCCTTGTCCTGACTAAAGAGTGGGAATATGAGGTGGCTTTCCCAGGCTTCCAAGCTTAGGCCCCTGGTCTCGAGTCTTTCCATATGGGGCCTCCTGGAACCATCCAATAGGACTCGACTGTCGTGCAGAAGGAAACCTTTAGGTTTGGAGTAGTTCACAAATCCCATCGTAGGCTAACCTCCCTGGCCTCATGAAGACACCACAACTTTCAGGAAGAGGCCATGCTGGACAAAAACTCTAGCCTCAGGAACGTCTCATAGTTGACATGACCTCAGTGCAGGAGATCTCGATTCAGCCTCTGCAGAGTGGGCCTGCCCTGCCCTCGGTCCCAAACCTCATGCTAGCTTGTGTTTTCAGACTTCCTTCCTCACAACTGTGGCAAACAAGTCCTCCGGACTAGGAACTCCAGAACCACAACCCAGCCCAGTGTGCCCAAGGGAAGAAAAACGTTTCCCTGTGGGGCTCTCCAGAAAACCCTGATGAGGATCAACCTGCTTAGGCCTCGAAGGTCCGCGAACTGGATAGGCTGCTCTGGGCACTCATGCTCTGTCTGACACAGCCTGAAGCCAGACGTCCAGACAGACAAGGAGACAGCTGGCCGCACACCTCGCACTTCGGACACGCCAAGGTCTTCTGCCGTCACCTCTTCCTAACCTTGGTTTTCAGATATCTGAACCTAGACATTATATCAATTCTCCGCACAGCTGGGTATCGCAAGCACAAAACAGAACTCCTCCTTCCCCATGGCTGTAAAGCTTGTTCTTGACATGGAGTCACACCTTCTGGGTGGGAGAAACCTTCATGGCCCCTGATGCCACGCCCAACTTGAGTGCTGCTTGGGCATAAATTCACACTGTGACCTTCAGCATGAGCACCATGTCAAAGAAAGGCCTGTCAGCGCCTGGACCAAGAGCCCGCATATGGGGCTTGCAAAGCACCTATGCACCCAATCCTCACCAGTGTTTGAGTTTACCAGTGGCCCCGCCCGTACCTGGGGCTCTGCTCTGGAATCCCTTTCTTGGTGAGACACATTAGCCAGACAACACGACTCCACCCTTCCAAAAAAATGACCCCAAACTCTCGGTAGCTGGGACAAATACCCAGAGAGGGATACTCGTCCATAGTCCCTGAGTCCACCCCTCCAATCCACGGCTATCCCGGACCCAACATCCAGAGACAAAAGACTGAAGGAACGCCTCCAACTATCCCTTGTTTCAGAGGCCCAGGAGCTGTACATCCGGCCTGCCATACCCTAGGTGCCACTCATAAGCTGAGTCTGTTTTTTCAGACTTCTGTGCCCACAGCCTCGACCCACACATCCTCCAGGCTAGGGCCTCTGGTGTCACAGCGAAAATTGTGCCTGCCCTCTCCTAGGAAATTGTGCCCAATCCATTGACCACAACCCTACAGGTTAGGGAATAGCTCCAGGGCCCCTGAGGCCACCCAAATTATATAGTCTAACCTGGGCACTAATGCACTGTCTGACACAACCCGAGCCAGAACCTCCTACCAACACCCAGGCAGCTGACCGCAAAATGAGCCTATCAGACCAGCAATGGCCTTAGGTCGTCATCTCTTCCCAACTACGGTTTTTCAGGCTTCAGAACCTAGACCTTATCTCCAACTACTGCCCAGGGTTGAAAATGATGCAGAAATAAGAACACCTTCCCCATGGCAAGAGACCATGTGATTGGCATGTTGTCCAAAGTCCAGTGTAGTTGAAACCAGTGTGGCCCATGTGGCCCCGCCCATGCTCGCGAGCCATATTGGTCACAAACACACATTGTGACCCTCAACCTGAGCCCAGCCCTCAAGTAAGGCCTCTCAGTGGCTGGATGAAGAGACAGCATATTGGGCCTGCCATGCCCCTAGGCCCCAATTTTTAACGATAGTTTGGGTTGTCTCTTCACTCTTCCCCAGGGCTGTGCTTTGTAATTTCTCTTTGGTTGGGTCACTTGAGGTAACAAACGTGAAAGGGGACCTCCCATTCCACAGATTATCGAAAAAGAATTGGGACAGGGACAAATTCACAGAGAGGAAGATTCGTCCATGGCCCATGAGGCCTCCCCACATCCACGACCATCGTTGATTCAAAATATAGAGACAAAAACCTGAGCAAGTCTCCACAGGTAAACTTGTGCATGGGAGCTATGTCAAAAGCTTAGGAGAATACTTCAGGGTCCCGGTGCCACCGCCCCATTCCAAGGCCCTCATGGACACAAACACACATTAGGCCCCATCCTCGGGAAAGTCCATTTCAACTCAGCCACCCCGGTTGCTCCTGCAGAGCCTTCAGATCTCAACTGTCTTGTTGCTAGGAGACAATTGGAATGCGAGGCCCGCTTCCCTGGCATCCATCCCCGAACGGTGCTCTGGAGTCCTTCCATATGGGATATCCTTGAGCTGCCCAACAGGTCTCAATTGTCCCGCAGAAGGAATCCTTGAAGTGCGCATCCCACAACTCCCAACGTGGGAAAACCTCCATGGCCTTGAATTACCGCTCCGTTCATGAAGGGGCAGTCATGCACAGAAAATCCAAACTGAGCCAAAGTCTGATCCTCGCCGTGACTTCAGAAACATGAGATATTCTTTCAGATCTGCAGGGGGTACCAGCTTTGCCCTCGGCCTGAAGCCCAAGCCTAGCTTGTGTTCTCAGACTTGTCCTCACACTCCTGGTCCAGAATACCTCATGTTTGGCAATACCGGACCCACAATGGAGCACTCTGCCTGCCTCTAGAAAAAATATATTGCATATTGAGTTGCCCAGGCACCTCAAATGAGGATAAACCTACACGGCTCTCGGCTGTACCTGAATTATAGTCTAACTGGGCACTAATTCACTGTCTGACACAACCTGAACCCGAACCTCTGGACCAACACCCAGGCAGCTGACCTCACACTGAGCACATCAGACCTGCCATGGGCTTAGGTCTTCATCTCTTCCCAACAGCCGTTTTCAGGCTTCAGAACCTAGGCCTTAACTCCAACCACTGTCCAGGGTTGAAAATGATGAAGAAATCAGAGCTCCTTCTCCATGGCAAGAGACCTTGTGATTGGCATGTTGTCCAAAGTTCAGTGTAGTTGAAACCAGTGTGGCCCATGAGGCACCGCCCATGCTCGCGAGCCACATTGGTCACAAACACACATTGTGACCCTCAGCCTAAGTCCAGTCCTCAAGTAAGGCCACACAGTGACTGGATGAAGAGACAGCATATTGGGCCTGCCATGCCCCTAGGCCCCAATATTTAACCATAGTTTGGGTGGTCACTTCACTCTTCCCCAGGGCTCTGCTTTTGAATTCCTCTTTGATTGGGACCCCTGAGGTAACAAACCTGAGAGACCTCCCATTCCACATATTGACAGAAAGAAATTGGGACCGGGCCAAATCCACAGAGAGGAAGATTCGTCAATGGCCCATGAGGCCTCCCCACATTCCACGCCCATCTTTGATACAAAATCCAGAGACAAAAACCCGAGCAAGCGCCTCAGACTCGCTCTTTCTTCATATCCTGAAGAGTTCTTCTCATGGTTTGTAGATTTGACCTGCCATAACTACGTCTCAAACCTAAGCTGAGTTTGTGTTTTCAGACTTCTGTCCTCAAATTCCTGGGCCACACACTCTCCAGGCTGGGGCCTCTGGAGCCACACATTAAACTGTTCCTACCAAATCCAGGGAATTCTTCCCATTCCATTGTCCAAAATCGTACAAATTAGAAGAACCCTCCATAGGCCCTGAGGCAATCCAATAGTGTAGGTCTCCCGGGACAAACAAGGGCGGTCTGACACCAGCTGAGCATATACCTCCACTCATACCATAAATGGATGTCCCCAGAGAAGAAGATGGAACCAGACAGGACCCTAGGCCATAATCGGATCCATTGCTTTGGTTTACAGGCATGTCTCCTCAAAAGCCTGGATTCCAAGGCCAGCTTGGGGGGTTTCCTGAGGCAACCATCAGAACAAATCTCGTCTCCTCAAGGAAACTTGTGCATGGGACCTATGTCAAAAGCTTAGGAGAATACTTCAGGGTCCCGGTGCCACCGCCCCATTCCAAGGCCCTCATGGACACAAACACACATTAGGACCCATCCTCTGGAAAGTGCATTTCAACTCAGCCCCCCGATTGCTCCCGCAGAGCCATCAGAACTCAACTGTTTTGTTGCTAGGAGACAATTTGAATGCGAGACGGGATTCCCTGGCATCCATCCTCGAAAGGTGCTCTGGAGTCATTCCATATGGGATGTCCTGGAGCTGACCAACAGGTCTCCATTGTCCCGCAGAAGGAATCCTTGAAGGGGGCATCCCACAATTTCCAACGTGGGAAAACCTCCATGGCCTTGAGATTCCGCTTCATTCATGAAGGGGCAGTCATGCACAGAAACTCCAAACCGAGCCAACGTCTGATCCTCGCCGTGACTTCAGATGCATGAGATATTGGTTCAGATCTGCAGGGGGTACCTGCCGTGCCCTCGGCCTGAAGCCCTAGTCTAGCTTGTGTTCTCAGACTTCTGTCCTCACACTCCTAATCCAGAAGCCCTCAAGTTTGGCAATTCCGGACCCACAATGCAGCACCCTGCTTCCCCTCTAGAAAAAATATATTGCCTAATGAGTTGCCCAGGCACCTCAAATGAGGATAAACTTACACGGCACTCGACTGTACCTAAATTATATAGTCTAACCTGAGCTCTAATGCACTGTCTGGCACAACCTGAACCCGAAACTCCGGACCAACACCCAGGCAGCTGACCGCACACTGAGCACATCAGACCTGCCATGGCCTTAGGTCGTCATCTCTTGCCAACTGCGGTTTTCAAACTTCAGATCCTAGACCTTATATCCAACCACTGCCTAGGGTTGAAAATGATGCAGAAATCAGAGCTCCTTCCCCATGGCAAGAGACCTTGTGATTGGCATATTGTCCTAAGTTCAGTGTAGTTGAAACCAGTATGGCCCATGAGTCCCAGCCCCTGCTCGCGGGCCACATTGGTCACAAACACACATTGTGACGCTCAGGCTGTGCTCAGTCCTTAAGTAAGGCCACTCAGTGGCTGGATGAAGAGAAAGCATATTGGGCCTGCCATGCCCCTAGGCCCCAATTTTTAACCATATTTTGGGTTGTCCCTTCACTCTTCCCCAGGGCTCTGCTTTGGAATTCCTCTTTGGTTGAGACACCTGAATTAACAAACCTGAGAGGAGACCGCCCATTCCACAGATTGATGGAAAGAAATTGGGACCGGGCCAAATCCACAGAGAGGAAGATTCGTCCATGGCCCATGAGGACTCCCCACATTCCACGCCCATCTTGGTACAAAATCCAGACAAAAGCCTGAGCAAGCGCCTCAGACTCGCTCTTTCTTCATATCCTGAAGAGTTTTTCTCATGGTTTGTAGATTGGACCTGCCATACCTATGTCCTTAACGTAAACTGAGTTTGTGTTTTCAGACTTCTGTCCTCAAATTTCTGGGCCACACACCCTCCAGGCTGGGGCCCCTGGAGCCACACATTAGGACTGTGCCTACCCAATGATGGGAATTCTGCCCATTCCATTGTCCAAAATCGTACAAAATGGGAGAACCCTCCAAAGTTCCCGAGGCCATCCCAATAGTGTAGGTCTCCCGGGACAAACAAGTGCGGTCTGACACGAGCTGACCATCTACCTACACTCATACAAAACATGGATGTCCCCAGAGAAGATGATGGAACCAGACAGGACTCTAGGCCATAATCGGATCCATTGCTTTGGTTTACAGGCATGTCTCCTCAAAAGCCTGGATTCCAAGGCCAGCATAGGGGGTTTCCTGAGGCATCCATCAGAACAAATCTCGTCTCCACAAGGAAACTTGTGCATGGGACCTATGTCAAAAGCTTAGGAGAATACTTCAGGGTACCGGTGCCACCACCCCATTCCATGGCCTTCATGGACACAAACACATATTAGGCCCCATCCTTGGGAAAGTCCATTTCAACTCAGCCACCCCGGTTGCTCCCGCAGAGCCATCAGATCTCAACTGACTTGTTGCTAGGAGACAATTGGAATGTGAGTCCCGCTTCCCTGGCATCCATCCCCGAACGGTGCTCTGGAGTCTTTCCATATGGGATATCCTGGAGCTTCCCAACAGGTCTCAATTGTTCCGCAGAAGGAATCCTTGAAGGGCTCGTCCCACAACTCCCAACGTGGGAAAACCTCCATGGCCATGAGATTCCGCTCCGTTCATGAAGGGGCAGTCATGCACAGAAAATCCAAACTGAGCCAAAGTCTGATCCTCGCCGTGACTTCAGAAGAATGAGATATTCGTTCAGATCTGCAGGGGGTAACAGCCATGCCCTCGACTTGAAGCCCAAGTCTAGCTTCTGCTCTCAGACTTGTCCTCACACTCCTGGTCCAGAATCTTTCATGTTTGACAATACCGGACCCAAAATGCAGCACTCTGCCTACCTCTAGAAAAAATATATTGCCTAATGTGTTGCCCAGGCACCTCAAATGAGGATAAACCTACACGGCTCTCGACTGTACCTGAATTATATAATCTAACCTGGGCACTAATGCACTGTCTGACACAACCTGAGCCCGAACCTCCTGACCAACACCTAGGCAGCTGACCACACCTTGAGCACATCAGAACTGCCATGGCCTTAGGTCGTCTTCTCTTCCCAACTGGGATTTTCAGGCTTCAGAACCTAGATCTTAACACCAACCACTGCCCAGGGTTGAAAATGATGCAGAAATCAGAGCTCCTTCCCCATGGCAAAAGACCTGTGAATGGAATGTTGTCCAAAGTTCAGTGTAGTTGAAACCAGTGTGGCCCCTGAGGCCCCGCCCATGCTCGCGGGCCACATTGGTCACAAACACACATTGTGACACTCAGCCTGTACCCAGTCCTCAAGTAAGGCCCTCAGTGCCTGGATGAAGAGACAGCATATTGGGCCTGCCATTCCGCTAGGCCCCAATTTTTAACCATAGTTTGGGTTGTCCCTTCACTCTTCCCCAGGTCTCTGCTTTGAAATTCCTCTTTGGTTGGGACACCTGAGGTAAAAAACCTGAGAGGAGACCTCCCATCCCACAGATTGACGGAAAGAAATTGGGACTGGGCCAAATCCACAAAGAGGAAGATTCATCCATGGCCCATGAGGCCTCCCCACATTCAACGCCCATCCTTGATACAAAATCCAGAGACAAAAGCCTGAGCAAGTGCCTCATTCTCGCTCTTTCTTCATATCCTGAAGAGTTCTTCTCATGGTTTGTAGATTGGACCTGCCATACCTACGTCCGCAAACCTAAGCTGAGTTTGTGTTTTCAGACTTCTGTCCTCAAATTCCTGGGCCACACACCCTCCAGGCTGGGGCCCCTGGAGCCAGACATTAGGACTGTGCCACCCAATCCATGGGAATTCTGCCCATTCAATTGTCCAAAATCGTACAAATTAGAAGTACCCTCCAAAGTCCCTGAGGACATACCAATAGTGTAGGTCTCCCAGAACAAAAAAGGGCGGTCTGACAACAGCTGAGCATCTACATCCACTCATACCATAAATGGATGTCCCCAGAGAAGACGATGGAACCAGACATGACCCTAGGCCATAATCGGATCCATTGCTTTGGTTTACAGGCATGTCTCCTCAAAAGCCTGGATTCCAAGACCAGCATAGGGGGTTTCCTGAGGCACCCATCAGAACAAATCTCGTCTCCACAAGAAAACTTGTGCATGGGACCTATGTCAAAAGCTTGGAGAATACTTCAGGGTCCCAGTGCCACCGCTCCATTCCAAGGCCTTCATGGACAAAATCACACATTAGGCCCCAAACTCGGGAAAGTCCATTTCAACACAGCCGCCCCAATTGCTAACGCAGAGCCATAGAACTCAACTGTCTTGTTGCTAGGAGACAATTGGAATGCGAGGCTGGCTTCCCTGGCATCCATCCTTGAACGGTGCACTGCAGTCATTCCATATGGGATGTCCTGGAGCTGACCAACAGTTCTCAATTGTCCCGCAGAAGGAATCCTTGAAGGTGGATCCCACACTCCCAACGTTGGAAAACCTCCATGGCCGTGAGATTCCGCTCCGTTCATGAAGGGGCAGTCATGCACAGAAACTCCAACCCGAGCCAACTTCTGATCCTCGCCGTGACTTAAGATGCATGAGATATTGGATCAGATCTGCAGGGGGTACTTGCCATACTCTCGGCCTGAAGCCCAAGTCTAATTGTGTTCTCAGACTTCTGTCCTCACCCTCCTGGCCCAGAAGTCCTCAAGTTTGGCAATTCCGGACCCACAATGCAGCAATCTGCCTGCCCTCTAGGAAAAATATATTGCCTAATGATTTTCCCAGGCATCTCAAATGAGGATAAACTTTCACGGCACTCGACTGTACCTAAATTATATAGTCTAACCTGGGCCCTAATGCACTGTCTGACACAACCTGAACGGGAAACTCTGGACCAACACACAGGCAGCTGACCGCACACTGAGCACATGAGACTCGCCATGGCCTTAGGTCGTCATCTCTTCCCAACTGTGGTTTTCAGGCTTCAGAACCTAGACCTTATCACAACCACTTCCCAGTGTTGAAAATGATGCAGAAATCAGAGCTCCTTCCCCATGGCAAGAGACCTTGTGATTGGCATGTTGTCCAAAGTTCAGTGAAGTTGAAACCAGTGTTGCCCATGAGGCCCCGCCCAACCTCGCGGCCACATTGGTCACAAACACACATGCTGACCCTCAGTCTGAACCCAGTCTTTAAGTAAGGCCACTCAGTGGCTGGATGAAGAGACAGCATATTGGGCCTGCCATGCCACTAGGCCCCAATTTTTAACCATAGTTTGGGTTGTCCCTTCACTCTTCCCCAGGGCTCTGCTTTGGAATTCCTCTTTGGTTGGGACACCTGAGGTAACAAACCTGAGAGGAGACCTCCCATCCCACAGATTGACGGAAAGAAATTGGGACCGGGCCAAATCCACAGAGAGGAAGATACGTCCATGGCCCATGAGGCCTCCCCACGTTCCACGCCCATCTTTGATACAAAATCCAGAGACAAAAGCCTGAGCAAGCGCCTCAGACTCGCTCTTTCTTCATATCCTGAATAGTTCTTCTCATGGTTTGTAGATTGGACTTGCAAGACTACTTCCCCAACCTAAGCTGAGTTTGTGTTTTCAGACTTCTGTCCTCAAATTCCTGGGCCACACTCCCTCCAGGCTGGGTCCCCTGGAGCCACACATTAGGACTGTGCCTACCCAATCCATGGGAATTTTGCCCATTCCATTGTCCAAAATCGTACAAATTAGGAGAATTCTCCAAAGTCCCCGAGGCCATCCCAATAGTGTAGGTCTCCGGGGACAAACAAGGGCAGTCTGACACCAGGTGAGCATCTACCTCCACTCATTCCATAGAGGGATATCCCCAGAGTAGAAGATTGAACCAGGCAGGACCCTAGGCCATAATCGGATCCATTGCTTTGGTTTACAGGCGTGTCTCCTCAAAAGCCTGGATTCCAATACCAGCATAAGGGATTTCCTAAGGCACCCATCAGAACAAATCTCGTCTCCACAATGAAACTTGTTCATGGGAGCTATGTCAAAAGCTTAGGAGAATACTTCAGGGTCCCAGTGCCACCGCCCCATTCCAAGGCTCTCATACACAAACACATATTAGGCCCCATCCTCAGGAGAGTCCATTCAACTCAGCCACCCCGGTTGCTCCCGCAGAGCCATCCGATCTCCACTGTTTTGTTGCTATGAGACAATTGGAATTCGAGGCGGCCTTCCCTGCCATCCATCCTCCAACGTTGCTCTGGAGTAATTCCATATGGGATGCCTGGAGCTGCCCAACAGGTCTCAATTGTCCCCCAGAAGGAATCCTTGAAGGAGGTATCCCACAACTCCCAACGTGGGAAAACCTCCATGGCCTTGAGATTCTGCTCCGTTTATGAAGGGGCAGTCATGCACAGAAACTCCAACCTGAGCCAACGTCTGATCCTCGCCCTGACTTCAGATGCATGAGATATTGGTTCAGATCTGCAGGGGGTACCTGCCGTGCCCTCGGCCTGAAGCCCAACTCTAGCTTGTGTTCTCAGACTTCTGTCCTCACACTCCTGGCCCAGAAGCCCTCAAGTTTGGCAATTCCGGACCCACAATGCAGCACTATGCCTGCTTTCTAGAAAAAATATCTTGCCTAAAGAGCTGCCCATGCACCTCAAATGAGGATAAACCTACATGGCACTCGACTGTACCAAAATCATATAGTCTAACCTGGGCTATAATGCACTGTCTGACACAACCTGAGCCAGAAACTCCTGACCAACACACAGACTGCTGACCGCACACTGAGCATATCAGACCCGCCATGGCCTTAGGTCATCATCTCTTCCCAACTTCAGTTTTTCAGGCTTCAGAACCTAGACCTTATCTCCAACCACTGCCCAGGGTTGAAAGTGATGCAGACATCAGAACACCTTCCCCATGGCAAGAGACCCTGTGATTGGCATGTTGTCCAAAGTCAGTGTAGTTGAAACCAGTGTGGCCCATGAGGCCCCGCCTTTGCTCGCGGGCCCCATTGGTCACAACCACACATTATGACCCTCAGCCTGAGCCCAGTCCTCAAGTAAGGCCTCTCAGTGGCTGGATTTAGAGACAGCATATTGGGCCTTCCATGCCCCTATTCCAAATTTTTAACCATAGTTTGGGTTGTCGCTTCACTCTTCCCCAGGGCTCTGCTTTAGAATTCCTCTTCGGTTGGGACACCTGAGGTAACAAACCTGTGAGGAGACCTCCCATCCCACATATTGACGGAAAGAAATTGGGACCGGTCTAAATCCACAGAGAGGAAGATTCTTCCATGTCCCATGAGGCCTCCCCACATTCCACGCCGATCTTTGATACAAAATCCAGAGACAAAACCCTCAGCAAGCGCCTCAACTCGCTCTTTCTTCATATCCTGAAGATTTCTTCTCATGGTTTGTTGATTGGACCTGCCATACCTACGTCCCCAAACCTAAGCTGTTTGTGTTTTCAGACTTCTGTCCTCAAATTCCTGGGCCACACACCCTCCAGGCTGGGGCCCCTGGAGCCACACATTAGGACTGTGCCTACCCAATCCATGGGAATTCTGCCCATTCCATTTTCCAAAATCGTACATATTAGGAAAACCCTCCAAAGTTCCCGAGGCCATCCCAATAGTGTATGTCTCCCGGTACAAACAAGGGCGGTCTGACAACAGCTGAGCATCAACCTCCACTCATACCATAGATGGATGTCCCCAGAGAAGGAGATGGAACCAGACAGGACTCTAGGCCATAATCGGATCATTTCTTTGGTTTACAGGCATGTCTCCTCAAAAGCCTGGATTCCAAGACCAGCATAGGGGTTTACTGAGGCACCCATCAGAACAAATCTCGTCTCCACAAGGAAACTTGTGCATGGGACCTATGTCAAAAGCTTAGGAGAATACTTCAGGGTCCCAGTGCTACCGACACATTGCAAGGCTTTAATGTACAGAAACACATATTAGGCCCCATCCTCAGGAAAGTCCATTTCAACTCAGCCACCCCGGTTGCTCCCGCAGAGCCATCAGATCTCAACTGTCTTGTTGCTTGGAGACAATGGGAATACGAGGCCCGCTTCCCTGGCATCCATCCCCGAACGGTGCTCTGGAGTCTTTCCATATGGGATATCCTGGAGCTGCCCAACAGGTCTCAATTGTCCCGCAGAAGGAATTTTTGAAGGGGGCATCCCACAACTCCCAACGTGGGAAAACCTCAATGGCCTCGAGATTCCGCTCCCTTCATGAAGCGGCCGTCATGCACAGAAACTCCACCTGAGACAACGTCTGATCCTCGCGCTGACTTCAGATGCATGAGATATTGGTTCAGATCTGCAGGGGGCACCTGCCGTGCCCTCGCCCTGAAACCCAAGTCTAGCTTGTCTTCTCAAACTTCCATCCTCACACTCCTGGCCACGAAGCCCTCAAGTTTGGCAATTCCGGACCCACAATGCAGCACTCTGCCTGCCCTCTAGAAAAAAGATTATTGCCTCATGAGCTGCCCAGGAACCTTAAATGAGGATCAACCTACACAGCACTCGACTTTACCCAAATTATATAGTCTAACCTGGGCACTAATGCACTGTCGAACACAACCTGAGCCCGGACCTCCTGACCAACACCCAGAAAGCTGACCGCACACTGAGCCCATAAAACCCGCCATGGGCTTAGGTCATCATCTCTACCCTACCTCAGTTTTCAGGCTTCAGAACCAAGACCTTATCTCCAATCACTGCCCAGGGGTGAGTGTGATGCAGAAAACAGAACTCCTTCCCCATTGCTAAAAACCTTGTGCTTGGCATGTTGTCCAACGTTCAGTGTAGTTGAAACCAGTGTGGCCCATGAGGCCCCGCCCATACTCGCGGGCCACATTGGTCACAAACACACATTGAGACCCTCAGACTGAGCCCAGTCCTCAAGTAAGGCCACTCAGTGGCTGGATGAAGAGATTGCATATTGGGCTTGCCATGCCCCTAGGCCCCAATTTTTAACCATAGTTCGGTTGTCCCTTCAGTCTTCCCCACGGCTTTGCTATGGAATTCCTCTTTTGGTGGGACACCTGAGGTAACAAAACTGAAATGAGTCCTCCTATCCCACAGATTGACGAAAAGCAATTGGGAATCGGGCCAAATCCTCAGAGAGGAAGATTCGTCCATGGCCCATGAGGCCTACCCGACATTCCACGGCCGACTCTGATACAAAATCCAGAAAAAAAAGCCTAAGCTAGCGCCTCAGACTCGCACTTTCTTCATATCCTAAAGAGTTCTTTTCATGGTTTGTAGATCGGGCCTGCCATACCTACGTCCCCAAACCTAAGCTGAGTTTGTGTTTCCAGACTTCTGTCCTCAAAATTTTGGGCCACACACCCACCAGGCTGGGCCCCTGGAGCCACACATTAGGACTGTGCCTAATAATCCATGGGAATTCTGCCAATTCCATGGTCCAAATTCATACAAATTAGGAGAAACCTCCAAAGTCCCTGAGGCCATCCCAATACTTTTGGTCTCCCGGAACAAAAAAGGGCTGTCTGACACCAGCTGATAATTGACCTCCACTCATACCATAGATTGATGTCCCCAGAGAAGAAGATTGAACCAGACAGGACCCTAGGCCATAATAGGATCCATTGCTTTGGGTTACAGGCATGTGTCCTCAAAAGCCTGATTCCAATACGAGCATAGGGGTTTTCCTGAGGCACCCATCAGAACTCAACTCGTCTCCACAAGGAAACATGTGCATGGGAGCCATGTCCAAAGCTTAGGAGAGTACTTCAGGGTCCGGTGCCAACGCCCCATTCCAAGGCCCTCATGGACACAAAAACACATTAGGACCCATCCTCAGGAAAGTCCATTTCAACTCAGCCACCTTGGTTGCTCCGGCAGAGCCATCAGATCTAAACTATCTTGTTGCTAGGAGACAATTGGAATGCGAGGTGGGCTTCCCAGGCATCCATTCGCGAACGGTGCTCTGGAGTCATTCCATATGGGATGTCCTGGAGCTGTCCAACAGTTCTCAATTGTCCCGCAGAAGGAATCCTTGAAGGGGGCATCCCACAACTCCCAAAGTGGGAAAACCTCAATGGCCTCGAGATTCCGCTCCCTTCATGAAGCGGCCGTCATGCACAGAAACTCCAACCTGAGCCAATGTCTGATCCTCGCTCTGACTTCAGATGCATGAGATATTTGTTCAGTCTGCAGGGGGTACCTGACGTGCCCTCGCCTTGAAACCCAAGTCTAGCTTGTCTTCTCAAACTTCCATCCTCACACTCCTGGCCCCGAAGCCCTCAAGTTTGGCAATTCCGGACCCACAATGCAGCACTCTGCCTGCCCTCTAGAAAAAAAAATTATTGCCTCATGAGCTGCCCAGGCACCTTAAATGAGGATAAACCTACACAGCACTCGACTTTACTCAAATTATATAGTCTAACCTGGGCACTATTGCACTGTCGAACACAACCTGAGCCAGGACCTCCTACCAACACCCAGAAAGCTGACCGCACACTGAGCACATAAAACCCGCCATGGGCTTAGGTCATCATCTCTTCCCTACCTCAGTTTTCTGGCTTCAGAACCGAGACCTTATCACCAATCACTGCCCAGGGGTGAGTGTGATGCAGAAATCAGAACTCCTCCTTACCCATGGCAAGAACCCTTGCGGTTGGCACGTTGTCCAACGTTCAGTGTAGGAAAAACCAGCATTCACCCTGAGGCCCCATCCATTCTTGAGTGCGAAGAGGGCATACACACGCATTGTGACCCTCAGCATGAGTCCTATCCTCTAGTAAGTCCTCTCAGTGGCTGGACCATTAGATGTCATAATGGGCTTGACATGTCCCTAAGCCCGAATTTTTAACCAGATTTCTGATTGTACAGTCGCCCCTCCCAGGGCTCTACTCTGGAATCCCTCATTTGGTGGGACACCTGAGGTTAAAAAAGAAAACAACAACAAAAACAAACAAACAAACAAAAAAAACGGATTTATTCCAGCCCACAGAATGACCCCAAACTCTTTGGACGGGGCCCAACCACCAGAGAGTAAGACTCGTCCATTTCCCATGAAGTCACCCAGAAATTCCACGACCATGAGTGACACGATATCCAGAGACAAAAACTTGAGCAGGAGCCTCACAGTCGCGATTCTTTCAAATCCCGAAGAGACCTCCTCATGGTCTGTAGATCAGTCCTGCCATACCGATGACCCGAAACATAAGCCGAGTCTGTGTTTTCAGACAACTGTCCAAACAGCCCTGGCCTACACAACCTACAGGCTCAGGCCCCTGGAGCCAAACCTGAGGACTGTACTTGCCCGCTCCAAGGGAATTGTGTGTGCCCATTCCAATGGCCACAACCCTTCTAATAGGATAAACCTCCAAAGACCCTGATCCAGGGACAATCTGAGCCCAAATGAGCACCTACCTGCACTCAGACCCATAGACAGATGTCCCCAGAGGAGAAAGGAAAGAACAGGCCCCTAGGCACTAATCAGATCCATTGCTTTGGTTTCCAGGCATCTCTCCTCTGAGGCCTGGATTTCAAAAGCAGCATATAGCTGTTTCTTGACTCACCCATCAGAAAACATCTCATCTACACATGGGAAACTTGCACGTTGGAGCTGTGTCGAAACCTCCGTTTAGGAGAACCCTTTAGGGCCCCGGTGCCTCCGCTTCATTCCAAGGTCTCCACAGACACAAACAAATTAGGACCCATCCCCAGGGCTGTCCATTTCAACTCAGGGCCCTCGGTTTCTCCCCACAGATCCAGGAGATCTAACCTGTCTTGTTGCTAGGAGGCAATTGGAATGCGAGGTGGGCTACCCAGCCATCCATCCTTAGAACCCTGTTCAGAATCATTGGCTTCGACCCAAACAACAGGTCTCAATTGTCCTGCAGAATACTCTATGCAGTTTGGAGCGTCTCACAACTCCCATCGTGGGAAAACCCCCATGGCCTCGTGATGACCCCCATTCATGAAGGGGCCATCAGCGACAGAAACTCCAACCTGAGCGATCGTCTGATCCTCGCCCTGACTTCAGATGCACGAGATCTAGATTCAGGTCTGTAGATTGTGCCTGCCATGGCCTAACACAGAAACCTAAGCCTAGCTTGTGTTCACAGACTTTTGTCGTCAGACTACTGGCCCACATGCCCTCCAGTTTGGCAATCCAGAACTACAATGCAGCACTCTGCCTGCCCTCTTGAAGAAAAACATTGTCTTCTGGGGCTACACAGTAACCCTAAATGAGGATCAACCTGCACCAACCTTGGCTGTACCCCAAATACATAGGCTGACAAGGGCATTAATGCCCTTTCTGACACAGCCTGAGCCTGGACCCCCGGACCCCTCCCTGACAGCTGGCCGCGCACTGAGCACATCGAACCGCCATGGCCTTAGGTCGTCATCTCTTCCCAACCTCGGTTTTCAGGTTTCAGAACCTAGACCTTATCTCCAATCACTGCCCAGGGTTGAAGGTGATGCAGAAATCAGAACTCCTTCCCCATGGCAAGAAACCTTGTGGTTGGCATGTTGTCCAACCTTCAGTGTAGTTGAAACCAGTGTGGCCCATGAGGCCCCGCCCATGCTCGCGGGCCACATTGGTCACAAACACACATTGTGACCCTCAGGCTGAGCCCAGTCCTCAAGTAAGGCCACTCAGTAGCTGGATGAAGAGATAGCATATTGGGCTTGCCATGCCCCTAGGCCCCAATTTTTAACCATAGTTCGGGTTGTCCCTTCAGTCTTCCCCACGGCTTTGCTTTGGAATTCCTCTTTTGGTGGGACACCTGAGGTAAGAAAAGTAAAATGAGTCCTCCCATCCCACAGATTGACGAAAAGCAATTGGGAATCGGGCCAAATCCTCAGAGAGGAAGATTCGTCCATGGCCCAGAAGGACTCGCCGTCATTCCACGGCGGTCGCTGATACAAAATCCAGAGACAAAAGCCTGAGCAAGCGCCTCAGACTCACACTTTCTTCATATCCTGAAGAGTTTTCCTCATGGTTTGTAGATCGGGCCTGCCATACCTACGTCCCCAAACCTAAGCTGAGTTTGTGTTTTCAGAGTTCTATCCTCAAAATCTTAGGCCACACACCCTCCAGGCTGGGCTCCTGAAGCCACACATTAGGACTGTGCCTACCAATCCATGGGAATTCTGCCCATTCCATGGTCCAAAATCGGACAAATTAGGAGAAACCTCCAAAGTCCCTGAGGCCATCCCAATACTTTTGGTCGCCAGGAACAAACAAGGACTGTCTGACACCAGCTGATAATCGACCTCCACTCATACCATAGATGGATGTCGCCAGAGAAGAAGATTGAACCAGACAAGACCCTAGGCCATAATAGGATCCATTGATTTGGGTTACAGGCATATGTCCTCAAAAGCCTGATTCCAATACGAGCATAGGGGTCTTCCTGAGGCACCCATCAGAACTCATCTCGTCTCCACAAGGAAACCTGTGCATGGGAGCCATGTCCAAAGCTTAGGAGAGTACTTCAAGGTCCCGGTGCCACCGCCCCATTCCAAGGCCCTCATGGACCCAAAACCACATTAGGACCCATCATCAGGAAAGTCCATTTCAACTCAGCCACCCCGATAGCTCTGGCAGAGCCATCAGAACTAAACTGTGTTGTTGCTAGGAGAAAATTGGAATGCGAGGCGGGCTTCCCAGGCATTGATCCGCGAACGGTGCTCTGGAGTCATTCCATATGGGATGTCCTGGAGCTGTCCAACAGGTCTCAATTGTCCCGCAGAAGGAATCCTTGAAGGGGGCATCCCACAACTCCCAACGTGGGAAAACCTCAATGGGCTCGAGATGCCGCTCCCTTCATGAAGCGGCCGTCATGCACAGAAACTCCAACCTGAGCCAACGTCTGATCCTCGACCTGACTTCAGATGCATGAGATATTGGTTCAGATCTGCAGGGGGAACCTGCCGTGCCCTCGCCCTGAAACCCAAGTCTAGCTTGTCTTCTCAGACCTCCGTCCTCACACTCCTGGCCCCGAAGCCCTCAAGATTGGCAATTCCGGAACCACAATGCAGCACTCTGCCTGCCCTTTAGAAAAAAAAAAATTATTGCCTCATGAGCTGCCCAGGCACCTTAAATGAGGATAAACCTACACAGCACTCGACTTTACAAAAATTATATAGTCTAACTTGGGCAGTAATGCACTGTCGAACACAACCTGAGCCCGGACCTCCTGACCAACACCCAGAAAGCTGACCGCACACTGAGCACAAAAAACCTGCCATGGCCTTAGGTCATCATCTCTTCCCTACCTCAGTTCTCAGGCTTCAGAACCGAGACCTTATCTCCAATCACTGCCCAGGGGTGAGTGTGATGCAGAAATCAGAACTCCTCCTTACCCATGGCAAGAACCCTTGTGGTTGGCACGTTGTCCAACGTTCAGTGTAGGAGAAACCAGCATTCACCCTGAGGCCCCGCCCATTCTTGAGTGCGACGAGGTCATACACACGTATTGTGACCCTCAGCATGAGTCCTGTCCTCTAGTAAGTCCTCTCAGTGGCTGGACCATTAGATGTCATAATGGGCTTGACAAGTCCCTAGGCCCCAATTTTTAACCAGATTTCTGATTGTCCAGTCGCCCCTCCCCAGGGCTCTACTCTGGAATCCCTCATTTGGTGGGACAACTGAGGTTAAAAAAGAAAACAACAACAACAACAACAACAAAACGGACTTCTTCCAGCCCACAGAATGACCCCAAACTCTTTGGACGGGGCCCAACCACCAGAGAGTAAGACTCGTCCATTTCCGATGAAGTCCTCCAGAAATTCCACGACCATGAGTGACACGATATCCAGAGACAAAAACTTGAGCAGGAGCCTCAAACTCGTGCTTCTTTTAAATCCCGAAGAGATCTCCTCATGGTCTGTAGATCAGTCCTGCCATACCTATGACCCGAAATATAAGCCGAGTTTGTGTTTTCAGACAAATGTCCAAACAGCCCTGGCCTACACAACCTACAAGCTCAGGCCCTTGGAGCCAAACCTGAGGACTGTACTTGCCCTCTCCAAGGGAATTGTGTGTGCCCATTCCAATGGCCACAACCCTTCTAATAGGATAAACCTCCAAAGTCCCTGATACATCTCAATAGTGGTGGCTTCCCAGGAAAAACAGGGGCAATCTGAGCCCAACTGAGCACCTACCTGCACTCAGACCCATAGACAGATGTCCCCAGAGGTAAAAAGGAAAGAACAGGCCCCTAGGCACTAATCAGATCCATTGCTTTGGTTGCCAGGCATCTCTCCTCAGTGGCCTGGTTCAAAAGCAGCATATAGCTGTTTCTTGACTCACTCATCAGAAAACATCTCATCTACACATGGGAAACTTGCACGTTGGAGCTGTGTCAAAGCCTCTGTTTAGGAGAACCCTTTAGGGCCCCAGTGCCACCGCTTCATTCCAAGGTCTCCATAGGCACAAAAGCACATTAGGACCCATCCCCAGGGGTGTCCATTTCAACTCAGCGTCCTCGGTTGCTCCCCACAGATCCAGGAGATCTAACCTGTCTTGTTGCTAGGAGACAATTGGAATGCGAGGTGGGCTACCCAGCCATCCATCCTTAGAACCCTGCTCAGAATCATTGGTCTGGAGCCAAACAACAGGTCTCAATTGTCCTGCAGAAGACTCTCTGCAGTTTGGAGCGTCTCACAACTCCCATCATGGGAAAACCCCCATGGCCTCGTTATGCCCTTCCATTCATAAAGGGGCCATCAGGGACAGAAACTCCAACCTGAGCGATCGTCTGATCCTCGCCCTGACTTCAGATGCACGAGATCTCGATTCAGGTCTGTAGATTGTGCCTGCCATGGCCTCACCCAGAAACCTAAGCCTAGCTTGTGTTCTCAGACTTTTGTCGTCAGACTACAGGCCCACAAGCCCTCCAGTTTGGCAATCTAGAACAACAATGCAGCACTCTGCCTGCCCACCAGAAGAAAAACATTGTCCTCTGGGGCTACCCAGTAACCCCAAATGAGGATCAACCTCCACCGACCTTGGCTGTACCCCAAATACATAAGCTTACCAGGGCACTAATACCCTTTCTGACACAGCCTGAGCCTGGACCCCTGGCCCCTCCCAGACAGCTGGCCGCACACTGAGCACATCGAGCCGCCATGGCCTTAGGTCGTCATCTCTTCCCAACCACGGTTTTCAGGTTTCAGAACCTAGACCTTATCTCCAATCACTGCCCAGGGTTGAAGGTGATGCAGAAATCAGAACTCCTTCCCCATGGCAAGAAACCTTGTGGTTGGCATGTTGTTCAACCTTCAGTGTAGTTGAAACCAGTGTGGCCCATGAGGCCCGGCCCATGCTCGCGGGCCACATTGGTCACAAACACACATTGTGACCCTCAGGCTGAGCCCAGTCCTCAAGTAAGGCCCCTCAGTGGCTGGATGAAGAGATAGCATATTGGTCTTGCAATGCCCCTAGGCCCCAATTTTTAACCATAGTTCGGGTTGTCCCTTCAGTCTTCCCCACGGCTTTGCTATGGAATTCCTCTTTTGGTGGGACACCTGAAGTAACAAATCTGAAATGTGTCCTCCTATCCCACAGATTGACGAAAAGCAATTGGGAATCGGGCCAAATCCTCAGAGAGGTAGATTCGTCCATGGCCCATGAGGCCTCCCCGACATTCCACGGCCGTCGCTGATACAAAATCCAGAGACAAAAGCCTAAGCTAGCGCCTCAGACTCGCACTTTCTTCATATCCTAAAGAGTTCTTCTCATGGTTTATAGATCGGGCCTGCCATACCTACGTCCCCAAACCTAAGCTGAGTTTGTGTTTCCAGACTTCTGTCCTCAAAGTCTTGGGCCACACACCCTCCAGGCTGGGCCGCTGGAGCCACACATTAGGACTGTGCCTACCAATCCATGGGAATTCTGCCCATTCCATGGTCCAAAATCATACAAATTAGGAGAAACCTCCAAAGTCCCTGAGGCCATCCCAATAGTGTAGGTCGCCCGGAACAAACAAGGGCTGTCTGACTCCAGCTCATAATCGACCTCCACTCATACCATAGATGGATGTCCCCAGAGAAGAAGATTGAACCTGACAGGACCCTAGGCCATAATAGGATCAATTGCTTTGGGTTACAGGCATGTGGTTTCAAACGCCTGATTCCAATACGAGCATAGGGGTTTTCCTGAGGCACCCATCAGAACTCATCTCGTCTCCACAAGGAAACCTGTGCATGGGAGCCATGTCCAAAGCTTAGGAGAGTACTTCAGGGTCCCGGTGCCACCGCCCCATTCCAAGGCCCTCATGGACCCAAAAACACATTAGGACCCATCCTCAGGAAAGTCCGTTTCCTCAGCCACCCCGATTGCTCCGGCAGAGAGATCAGATCTAAACTGTCTTGTTGCTAGGAGACAATTGGAATGCTAGGCGGGCTTCCCAGGCATCCATCCGCGAACGGTGCTCTGGAGTCATTCCATATGGGATGTCCTGGAGCTGTCCAACTGGTCTCAATTGTCCCGCAGAAGGAATCTTTGAAGGGGGCATCCCACGACTCCCAACGTGGGAAAACCTCAATGGCCTCGAGATGCCGCTCCCTTTATGAAGCGGCAGTCATGCACAGAAACTCCGACCTGAGCCAACGTCTGATCCTCGCCCTGACTTCATGCATGAGATATTGGTTCAGATCTGCAGGGGTAACCTGCCGTGCCCTCGCCCTGAAACCCAAGTCTAGCTTGTCTTCTCAGACTTCCGTCCTCACACTCCTTTCCCTGAAGCCCTCAAGTTTGGCAATTCCGGACCCACAATGCAGCACTCTGCCTGCCCTCTAGAAAAAAAAAATTATTGCCTCATGAGCTGCCCAGGCACCTTAAATGAGGATCAACCTACACAGCACTCGACTTTACAAAAATTATATAGTCTAACTTGGGCACTAATGCACTGTCGAACACAACCTGAGCCCGGACATCCTGACCAACACCCAGAAAGCTGACCGCACACTGAGCAAATAAAACCTGCCATGGCCTTAGGTCATCATCTCTTCCCTACCTCAGTTCTCAGGCTTCAGAACCGAGACCTTATCTCCAATCACTGCCCAGGGGTGAGTGTGATGCAGAAATCAGAACTCCTCCTTACCCATGGCAAGAACCCTTGTGGTTGGCACGTTGTCCAACGTTCAGTGTAGGAGAAACCAGCATTCACCCTGAGGCCCCGCCCATTCTTGAGTGCGACGAGGGCATAGACACGCATTGTGACCCTCAGCATGAGTCCTGTCCTCTATTAAATCCTCTCAGTGGCTGGACCATTTGATGTCATAATGGGCTTGACATGTCCCTAGGCCCCAATTTTTAACCAGATTTCTGATTGTCCAGTCGCCCCTCCCCAGGGCTCTACTCTGGAATCCCTCATTTGGTGGGACACCTGAGGTTAAAAAAGAAAACAACAACAACAACAACAAAAAAAAAAAAAAAACGGACTTATTCCAGCCCACAGAATGACCGCAAACTCTTTGGACGGGGCCAAACCACCAGAGAGTAAGACTCGTCCATTTCCGATGAGGTCCTCCAGAAATTCCACGACCATGAGTGACACGATATCCAGAGACAAAAACTTGAGCAGGAGCCTCACACTCGTGCTTCTTTTAAATCCCGAAGAGATCTCCTCATGGTCTGTAGATCAGTCCTGCCATACCTATGACCCGAAACATAAGCCGAGTCTGTGTTTTCAGACAACTGTCCAAACAGCCCTGGCCTACACAACCTACAGGCTCAGGCCCCTGGTGCCAAACCTGAGGACTGTAATTGCCCTCTCCAAAGGAATTGTGTGTGCCCATTCCAATGGCCACAAGCCTTCTAATAGGATAAACCTCCAAATCCCTGATCCAACTCAATAGTGGTGGCTTCCCAGGAAAAACAGGGGCAATCTGAGCCCAACTGAGCACCTACCTGCACTCAGACCCATAGACAGATGTCCCCAGAGGTAAAAAGGAAAGAACAGGCCCCTAGGCACTAATCAGATCCATTGCTTTGGTTGCCAGGCATCTCTCCTCAGTGGCCTGGATCATAAGCAGCATATAGCTGTTTCTTGACTCACCCATCAGAAAACATCTCATCTACACATGGGAAACTTACACGTTGGAGCTGTGTCAAAGCCTCTGTTTAGGAGAACCCTTTAGGGCCCCAGTGCCACCGCTTCATTCCAAGGTCTCCATAGGCACAAAAGCACATTAGGACCCATCCCCAGGGGTGTCCATTTCAACTCAGCGTCCTCGGTTGCTCCCCACAGATCCAGGAGATCTAACCTGTCTTGTTGCTAGGAGACAATTGGAATGCGAGGTGGGCTACCCAGCCATCCATCCTTAGAACCCTGCTCAGAATCATTGGTCTTGAGCCAAACAACAGGTCTCAATTGTCCTGCAGAAGACTCTCTGCAGTTTGGAGCGTCTCACAACTCCCATCATGGGAAAATCCCCATGGCCTCGTTATGCCCTTCCATTCATAAAGGGGCCATCAGGGACAGAAACTCCAACCTGAGCGATCGTCTGATCCTCGCCCTGACTTCAGATGCACGAGATCTCGATTCAGGTCTGTAGATTGTGCCTGCCATGGCCTCACCCTGAAACCTAAGCCTAGCTTGTGTTCTCAGACTTTTGTCGTCAGACTACTGGCCCACAAGCCCTCCAGTTTGGCAATCTAGAACAACAATGCAGCACTCTGCCTGCCCACCAGAAGAAAAACATTGTCCTCTGGGGCTACCCAGTAACCCCAAATGAGGATCAACCTCCACCGACCTTGGCTGTACCCCAAATACATAAGCTTACCAGGGCACTAATACCCTTTCTGACACAGCCTGAGCCTGGACCCCTGGCCCCTCCCAGACAGCTGGCCGCACACTGAGCACATCGAGCCGCCATGGCCTTAGGTCGTCATCTCTTCCCAACCACGGTTTTCAGGTTTCAGAACCTAGACCTTATCTCCAATCACTGCCCAGGGTTGAAGGTGATGCAGAAATCAAAACTCCTTCCCCATGGCAAGAAACCTTGTGGTTGGCATGTTGTCCAACCTTCAGTGTAGTTGAAACCAGTGTGGCCCATGAGGCCCGGCCCATGCTCGCGGGCCACATTGGTCACAAACACACATTGTGACCCTCAGGCTGAGCCCAGTCCTCAAGTAAGGCCCCTCAGTGGCTGGATGAAGAGATAGCATATTGGTCTTGCAATGCCCCTAGGCCTCAATTTTTAACCATAGTTCGGGTTGTCCCTTCAGTCTTCCCCACGGCTTTGCTATGGAATTCCTCTTTTGGTGGGACACCTGAAGTAACAAATCTGAAATGTGTCCTCCTATCCCACAGATTGACGAAAAGCAATTGGGAATCGGGCCAAATCCGCAGAGAGGTAGATTCGTCCATGGCCCATGAGGCCTCCCCGACATTCCACGGCCGTCGCTGATACAAAATCCAGAGACAAAAGCCTAAGCTAGCGCCTCAGACTCGCACTTTCTTCATATCCTAAAGAGTTCTTCTCATGGTTTATAGATCGGGCCTGCCATACCTACGTCCCCAAACCTAAGCTGAGTTTGTGTTTCCAGACTTCTGTCCTCAAAGTCTTGGGCCACACACCCTCCAGGCTGGGCCGCTGGAGCCACACATTAGGAATGTGCCTACCAATCCATGGGAATTCTGCCCATTCCATGGTCCAAAATCGTACAAATTAGGAGAAACCTCCAAAGTCCCTGAGGCCATCCCAATAGTTTAGGTCGCCCGGAACAAACAAGGGCTGTCTGACTCCAGCTCATAATCGACCTCCACTCATACCATAGATGGATGTCCCCAGAGAAGAAGATTGAACCAGACAGGACCCTAGGCCATAATAGGATCAATTGCTTTGGGTTACAGGCATGTGGTTTCAAACGCCTAATTCCAATACGAGCATAGGGGTTTTCCTGAGGCACCCATCAGAACTCATCTCGTCTCCACAAGGAAACCTGTGCATGGGAGCCATGTCCAAAGCTTAGGAGAGTACTTCAGGGTCCCGGTGCCACCGCCCCATTCCAAGGCTATCATGGACGCAAAAACACATTAGGACCCATCCTCAGGAAAGTCCGTTTCCTCAGCCACCCCGATTGCTCCGGCAGAGAGATCAGATCTAAACTGTCTTGTTGCTAGGAGACAATTGGAATGCTAGGCGGGCTTCCCAGGCATCCATCCGCGAACGGTGCTCTGGAGTCATTCCATATGGGATGTCCTGGAGCTGTCCAACTGGTCTCAATTGTCCCGCAGAAGGAATCTTTGAAGGGGGCATCCCACGACTCCCAACGTGGGAAAACCTCAATGGCCTCGAGATGCCGCTCCCTTTATGAAGCGGCAGTCATGCACAGAAACTCCGACCTGAGCCAACGTCTGATCCTCGCCCTGACTTCAGATGCATGAGATATTGGTTCAGATCTGCAGGGGTAACCTGCCGTGCCCTCGCTCTGAAACCCAAGTCTAGCTTGTCTTCTCAGACTTCCGTCCTCACACTCCTGGCCCCGAAGCCCTCAAGTTTGGCAATTCCGGACCCACAATGCAGCACTCTGCCTGCCCTCTAAAAAAAAAAATTATTGCCTCATGAGCTGCCCAGGCACCTTAAATGAGGATCAACCTACACAGCACTCGACTTTACAAAAATTATATAGTCTAACTTGGGCACTAATGCACTGTCGAACACAACCTGAGCCCAGACCTCCTGACCAACACCCAGAAATCTGACCGCACACTGAGCACATAAAACCTGCCATGGCCTTAGGTCATCATCTCTTCCCTACCTCAGTTCTCAGGCTTCAGAACCGAGACCTTATCTCCAAACACTGCCCAGGGGTGAGTGTGATGCAGAAATCAGAACTCCTCCTTACCCATGGCAAGAACCCTTGTGGTTGGCACGTTGTCCAAAGTTCAGTGTAGGAGAAACCAGCATTCACGCTGAGGCCCCGCCCTTTCTTGAGTGCGACGAGGGCATAGACACGCATTGTGACCCTCAGCATGAGTCCTGTAATCTATTAAATGTTCTCAGAGGCTGGACCATTAGATGTCATAATGGGCTTGACATGTCCCTAGGCCCCAATTTTTAACCAGATTTCTGATTGTCCAGTCGCCCCTCCCCAGGGCTCTACTCTGGAATCCCTCATTTGGTGGGACACCTGAGGTTAAAAAAGAAAACAACAACAACAACAACAAAAAAAAAACGGACTTATTCCAGCCCACAGAATGACACCAAACTCTTTGGACGGGGCCAAACCACCAGAGAGTAAGACTCGTCCATTTCCCATGAGGTCACCCAGAAATTCCACGACCATGAGTGACACGATATCCAGAGACAAAAACTTGAGCAGGAGCCTCACACTCGTGCTTCTTTTAAATCCCGAAGAGATCTCCTCATGGTCTGTAGATTAGTCCTGCCATACCTATGACCCGAAACATAAGCCGAGTCTGTGTTTTCAGACAACTGTCCAAACAGCCCTGGCCTACACAACCTACAGGCTCAGGCCCCTGGAGCCAAACCTGAGGACTGTAATTGCCCTCTCCAAAGGAATTGTGTGTGCCCATTCCAATGGCCACAAGCCTTCTAATAGGATAAACCTCCAAATCCCTGATCCATCTCAATAGTGGTGGCTTCCCAGGAAAAACAGGGGCAATCTGAGCCCAACTGAGCACCTACCTGCACTCAGACCCATAGACAGATGTCCCCAGAGATAAAAAGGAAAGAACAGGCCCCTAGGCACTAATCAGATCCATTGCTTTGGTTGCCAAGCATCTCTCCTCAGAGGCCTGGATTTCAAAAGCAGCATATAGCTGTTTCTTGACTCACCCATCAGAAAACATCTCATCTACACATGGGAAACTTGCACGTTGGAGCTGTGTCAAAGCCTCTGTTTAGGAGAACCCTTTAGGGCCCCAGGGCCACCGCTTCATACCAAGGTCTCCATAGGCACAAAAGCATATTAGGACCCATCCCCAGGGGTGTCCATTTCAACTCAGCATCCTCGGTTGCTCCCCACAGATCCAGGAGATCTAACCTGTCTTGTTGCTAGGAGACAATTGGAATGCGAGGTGGGCTACCCAGCCATCCATCCTTTGAACCCTGCTCAGAATCATTGGCTTGGAGTCAAACAACAGGTCTCAATTGTCCTGCACAAGACTCTCTGCAGTTTGGAGCGTCTCACAACTCCCATCATGGGAAAACCCCCATGGCCTCGTTATGCCCTTCCATTCATAAAGGGGCCATCAGGGACAGAAACTCCAACCTGAGCGATCGTCTGATCCTCGCCCTGACTTCAGATGCACGAGATCTCGATTCAGGTCTGTAGATTGTGCCTGCCATGGCCTCACCCAGAAACCTAAGCCTAGCTTGTGTTCTCAGACTTTTGTCGTCAGACTACTGGCCCACAAGCCCTCCAGTTTGGCAATCTAGAACAACAATGCAGCACTCTGCCTGCCCACCAGAAGAAAAACATTGTCCTCTGGGGCTACCCAGTAACCCCAAATGAGGATCAACCTCCACCGACCTTGGCTGTACCCCAAATACATAAGCTTACCAGGGCACTAATACCCTTTCTGACACAGCCTGAGCCTGGACCCCCTGGCCCCTCAAGACAGCTGGCCGCACACTGAGCACATCGAGCCGCCATGGCCTTAGGTCGTCATCTTTTCCCAACCTCGGTTTTCAGGTTTCAGAACCTAGACCTTATCTCCAATCACTGCCCAGGGTTGAAGGTGATGCAGAAATCAGAACTCCTTCCCCATGGCAAGAAACCTTGTGGTTGGCATGTTGTCCAACCTTCAGTGTAGTTGAAACCAGTGTGGCCCATGAGGCCCCGCCCATGCTCGCGGGCCACATTGGTCACAAACACACATTGTGACCCTCAGGCTGAGCCCAGTCCTCAAGTAAGGCCCCTCAGTGGCTGGATGAAGAGATAGCATATTGGGCTTGCCATGCCCCTAGGCCCCAATTTTTAACCATAGTTCGGGTTGTCCCTTCAGTCTTCCCCACGGCTTTGCTATGGAATTCCTCTTTTGGTGGGACACCTGAGGTAACAAAACTGACATGAGTCCTCCCCTCTCACAGACTGACGAAAAGCAATTGGGAATCGGGCCAAATCCTCAGAGAGGTAGATTCGTCCATGGCCCATGAGGCCTCCCCGACATTCCACGGCCCTCGCTGATACAAAATCCAGAGACAAAAGCCTAAGCTAGCGCCTCAGACTCGCACTTTCTTCATATCCTAAAGAGTTCTTCTAATGATTTGTAGATCGGGCCTGCCATACCTACGACCCCAAACCTAAGCTGAGTTTGTGTTTCCAGACTTCTGTCCTCAAAGTCTTGGGCCACACACCCTCCAGGCTGGGCCGCTGGAGCCACACATTAGGACTGTGCCTACAAATCCATGGGAATTCTCCCCATTCCATGGTCCAAAATCGTACAAATTAGGAGAAACCTCCAAAGTCCCTGAGGCCATCCCAATAGTATAGGTCGCCAGGAACAAACAAGTGCTGTCTGACACCAGCTCATAATCGACCTCCACTCATACCTTAGATGGATGTCCCCAGAGAAGAAGATTGAACCAGACAGGACCCTAGGCCATAATAGGATCCATTCCTTTGGGTTACAGGCATGTGTCCTCAAAAGCCTGATTCCAATACGAGCATAGGGGTTTTCCTGAGGCACCCATCCGAACTCAACTCGTCTCCACAAGGAAACCTGTGCATGGGAGCCATGTCCAAAGCTTAGGAGAGTACTTCAGGGTCCGGTGCCACCGCCCCATTCCAAGGCCCTCATGGACACAAAAACACATTAGGACCCATCCTCAGGAAAGTCCATTTCAACTCAGCCACCCCGGTTGCTCCCGCAGAGCCATGAGATCTAAACTGTCTTGTTGCTAGGAGACAATTGGAATGCGAGGCGGGCTTCCCAGGCATCCATCCGCGAACGGTGCTCTGGAGTCATTCCATATGGGATGTCCTGGAGATGTCCAACAGGTTTCAATTGTCCCGCAGAAGGAATCCTTGAAGGGGGCATCCCACAACTCCCAAAGTGGGAAAACCTCAATGGCCTCGAGTTTCCGCTCCCTTCATGAAGCGGCCGTCATGCACAGAAACTCCAACCTGAGCCAACGTCTGATCCTCGCCCTGACTTCAGATGCATGAGATATTGGTTCAGATCTACAGGGGGTACCTGCCGTGCCCTCGCCCTGAAACCCAAGTCTAGCTTCTCTTCTCAAACTTCCATCCTCACACTCCTGGCCCCGAAGCCCTCAAGTTTGGCAATTCCGGACCCACAATGCAGCACTCTGCCTGCCCTCTAGAAAAAAAATTATTGCCTCATGAGCTGCCCAGGCACCTTAAATGAGGATCAACCTACACAGCACTCGACTTTACAAAAATTATATAGTCTAACTTGGGCACTAATGCACTGTCGAACACAACCTGAGCCCGGACATCCTGACCAACACCCAGAAATCTGACCGCACACTGAGCACATAAAACCTGCCATGGCCTTAGGTCATCATCTCTTCCCTACCTCAGTTCTCAGGCTTCAGAACCGAGACCTTATCTCCAATCACTGCCCAGGGGTGAGTGTGATGCAGAAATCAGAACTCCTCCTTACCCATGGCAAGAACCCTTGTGGTTGGCACGTTGTGCAACGTTCAGTGTAGGAGAAACCAGCATTCACGCTGAGGCCCCGCCCATTCTTGAGTGCGACGAGGGCATAGACACGCATTGTGACCCTCAGCATGAGTCCTGTAATCTATTAAATCCTCTCAGTGGCTGGACCATTAGATGTCATAATGGGCTTGACATGTCCCTAGGCCCCAATTTTTAATCAGATTTCTGATTGTCCAGTCGCCCCTCCCCAGGGCTCTACTCTGGAATCGCTCATTTGGTGGGACACCTGAGGTTAAAAAAGAAAACAACAACAAAAAAAAAAAAAAAAAAAAAAACGGACTTATTCCAGCCCACAGAATGACCGCAAACTCTTTGGACGGGGCCAAACCACCAGAGAGTAAGACTCGTCCATTTCCCATGAGGTCACCCAGAAATTCCACGACCATGAGTGACACGATATCCAGAGACAAAAACTTGAGCAGGAGCCTCACACTCGTGCTTCTTTTAAATCCCGAAGAGATCTCCTCATGGTCTGTAGATCAGTCCTGCCATACCTATGACCCGAAACATAAGCCGAGTCTGTGTTTTCAGACAACTGTCCAAACAGCCCTGGCCTACACAACCTACAGGCTCAGGCCCCTGGAGCCAAACCTGAGGACTGTAATTGCCCTCTCCAAAGGAATTGTGTGTGCCCATTCCAATGGCCACAAGCCTTCTAATAGGATAAACCTCCAAATCCCTGATCCATCTCAATAGTGGTGGCTTCCCAGGAAAAACAGGGGCAATCTGAGCCCAACTGAGCACCTACCTGCACTCAGACCCATAGACAGATGTCCCCAGAGATAAAAAGGAAAGAACAGGCCCCTAGGCACTAATCAGATCCATTCCTTTGGTTGCCAAGCATCTCTCCTCAGAGGCCTGGATTTCAAAAGCAGCATATAGCTGTTTCTTGACTCACCCATCAGAAAACATCTCATCTACACATGGGAAACTTGCACGTTGGAGCTGTGTCAAAGCCTCTGTTTAGGAGAACCCTTTAGGGCCCCAGGGCCACCGCTTCATACCAAGGTCTCCATAGGCACAAAAGCATATTAGGACCCATCCCCAGGGGTGTCCATTTCAACTCAGCATCCTCGGTTGCTCCCCACAGATCCAGGAGATCTAACCTGTCTTGTTGCTAGGAGACAATTGGAATGCGAGTTGGGCTACCCAGCCATCCATCCTTAGAACCCTGCTCAGAATCATTGGCTTGGAGTCAAACAACAGGTCTCAATTGTCCTGCACAAGACTCTCTGCAGTTTGGAGCGTCTCACAACTCCCATCATGGGAAAACCCCCATGGCCTCGTTATGCCCTTCCATTCATAAAGGGGCCATCAGGGACAGAAACTCCAACCTGAGCGATCGTCTGATCCTCGCCCTGACTTCAGATGCATGAGATCTCAATTCAGGTCTGTAGATTGTGCCTGCCATGGCCTCACCCAGAAACCTAAGCCTAGCTTGTGTTCTCAGACTTTTGTCGTCAGACTACTGGCCCACAAGCCCTCCAGTTTGGCAATCTAGAACAACAATGCAGCACTCTGCCTGCCCACCAGAAGAAAAACATTGTCCTCTGGGGCTACCCAGTAACCCCAAATGAGGATCAACCTCCACCGACCTTGGCTGTACCCCAAATACATAAGCTTACCAGGGCACTAATACCCTTTCTGACACAGCCTGAGCCTGGACCCCCTGGCCCCTCAAGACAGCTGGCCGCACACTGAGCACATCGAGCCGCCATGGCCTTAGGTCGTCATCTCTTCCCAACCTCGGTTTTCAGGTTTCAGAACCTAGACCTTATCTCCAATCACTGCCCAGGGTTGAAGGTGATGCAGAAATCAGAACTCCTTCCCCATGGCAAGAAACCTTGTGGTTGGCATGTTGTCCAACCTTCAGTGTAGTTGAAACCAGTGTGGCCCATGAGGCCCCGCCCATGCTCGCGGGCCACATTGGTCACAAACACACATTGTGACCCTCAGGCTGAGCCCAGTCCTCAAGTAAGGCCCCTCAGTGGCTGGATGAAGAGATAGCATATTGGGCTTGCCATGCCCCTAGGCCCCAATTTTTAACCATAGTTCGGGTTGTCCATTCAGTCTTCCCCACGGCTTTGCTATGGAATTCCTCTTTTGGTGGGACACCTGAGGTAACAAAACTGACATGAGTCCTCCCCTCTCACAGACTGACGAAAAGCAATTGGGAATCGGGCCAAATCCTCAGAGAGGTAGATTCGTCCATGGCCCATGAGGCCTCCCCGACATTCCACGGCCCTCGCTGATACAAAATCCAGAGACAAAAGCCTAAGCTAGCGCCTCAGACTCGCACTTTCTTCATATCCTAAAGAGTTCTTCTAATGATTTGTAGATCGGGCCTGCCATACCTACGACCCCAAACCTAAGCTGAGTTTGTGTTTCCAGACTTCTGTCCTCAAAGTCTTGGGCCACACACCCTCCAGGCTGGGCCGCTGGAGCCACACATTAGGACTGTGCCTACAAATCCATGGGAATTCTCCCCATTCCATGGTCCAAAATCGTACAAATTAGGAGAAACCTCCAAAGTCCCTGAGGCCATCCCAATAGTATAGGTCGCCAGGAACAAACAAGTGCTGTCTGACACCAGCTCATAATCGACCTCCACTCATACCTTAGATGGATGTCCCCAGAGAAGAAGATTGAACCAGACAGGACCCTAGGCCATAATAGGATCCATTCCTTTGGGTTACAGGCATGTGTCCTCAAAAGCCTGATTCCAATATGAGCATAGGGGTTTTCCTGAGGCACCCATCCGAACTCAACTCGTCTCCACAAGGAAACCTGTGCATGGGAGCCATGTCCAAAGCTTAGGAGAGTACTTCAGGGTCCGGTGCCACCGCCCCATTCCAAGGCCCTCATGGACACAAAAACACATTAGGACCCATCCTCAGGAAAGTCCATTTCAACTCAGCCACCCCGGTTGCTCCCGCAGAGCCATGAGATCTAAACTGTCTTGTTGCTAGGAGACAATTGGAATGCGAGGCGGGCTTCCCAGGCATCCATCCGCGAACGGTGCTCTGGAGTCATTCCATATGGGATGTCCTGGAGATGTCCAACAGGTTTCAATTGTCCCGCAGAAGGAATCCTTGAAGGGGGCATCCCACAACTCCCAAAGTGGGAAAACCTCAATGGCCTCGAGATTCCGCTCCCTTCATGAAGCGGCCGTCATGCACAGAAACTCCAACCTGAGCCAACGTCTGATCCTCGCCCTGACTTCAGATGCATGAGATATTGGTTCAGATCTACAGGGGGTACCTGCCGTGCCCTCGCCCTGAAACCCAAGTCTAGCTTCTCTTCTCAAACTTCCATCCTCACACTCCTGGCCCCGAAGCCCTCAAGTTTGGCAATTCCGGACCCACAATGCAGCACTCTGCCTGCCCTCTAGAAAAAAAATTATTGCCTCATGAGCTGCCCAGGCACCTTAAATGAGGATCAACCTACACAGCACTCGACTTTACAAAAATTATATAGTCTAACTTGGGCACTAATGCACTGTCGAACACAACCTGAGCCCGGACATCCTGACCAACACCCAGAAATCTGACCGCACACTGAGCACATAAAACCTGCCATGGCCTTAGGTCATCATCTCTTCCCTACCTCAGTTCTCAGGCTTCAGAACCGAGACCTTATCTCCAATCACTGCCCAGGGGTGAGTGTGATGCAGAAATCAGAACTCCTCCTTACCCATGGCAAGAACCCTTGTGGTTGGCACGTTGTGCAACGTTCAGTGTAGGAGAAACCAGCATTCACGCTGAGGCCCCGCCCATTCTTGAGTGCGACGAGGGCATAGACAGGCATTGTGACCCTCAGCATGAGTCCTGTAATCTATTAAATCCTCTCAGTGGCTGGACCATTAGATGTCATAATGGGCTTGACATGTCCCTAGGCCCCAATTTTTAACCAGATTTCTGATTGTCCAGTCGCCCCTCCCCAGGGCTCTACTCTGGAATCGCTCATTTGGTGGGACACCTGAGGTTAAAAAAGAAAACAACAACAACAACAACAACAAAAAAAAAAAACGGACTTATTCCAGCCTACAGAATGACCGCAAACTCTTTGGACGGGGCCAAACCACCAGAGAGTAAGACTCGTCCATTTCCCATGAGGTCACCCAGAAATTCCACGACCATGAGTGACACGATATCCAGAGACAAAAACTTGAGCAGGAGCCTCACACTCGTGCTTCTTTTAAATCCCGAAGAGATCTCCTCATGGTCTGTAGATCAGTCCTGCCATACCTATGACCCGAAACATAAGCCGAGTCTGTGTTTTCAGACAACTGTCCAAACAGCCCTGGCCTACACAACCTACAGGCTCAGGCCCCTGGAGCCAAACCTGAGGACTGTAATTGCCCTCTCCAAAGGAATTGTGTGTGCCCATTCCAATGGCCACAAGCCTTCTAATAGGATAAACCTCCAAATCCCTGATCCATCTCAATAGTGGTGGCTTCCCAGGAAAAACAGGGGCAATCTGAGCCCAACTGAGCACCTACCTGCACTCAGACCCATAGACAGATGTCCCCAGAGATAAAAAGGAAAGAACAGGCCCCTAGGCACTAATCAGATCCATTGCTTTGGTTGCCAAGCATCTCTCCTCAGAGGCCTGGATTTCAAAAGCAGCATATAGCTGTTTCTTGACTCACCCATCAGAAAACATCTCATCTACACATGGGAAACTTGCACGTTGGAGCTGTGTCAAAGCCTCTGTTTAGGAGAACCCTTTAGGGCCCCAGGGCCACCGCTTCATACCAAGGTCTCCATAGGCACAAAAGCATATTAGGACCCATCCCCAGGGGTGTCCATTTCAACTCAGCATCCTCGGTTGCTCCCCACAGATCCAGGAGATCTAACCTGTCTTGTTGCTAGGAGACAATTGGAATGCGAGTTGGGCTACCCAGCCATCCATCCTTAGAACCCTGCTCAGAATCATTGGCTTGGAGTCAAACAACAGGTCTCAATTGTCCTGCACAAGACTCTCTGCAGTTTGGAGCGTCTCACAACTCCCATCATGGGAAAACCCCCATGGCCTCGTTATGCCCTTCCATTCATAAAGGGGCCATCAGGGACAGAAACTCCAACCTGAGCGATCGTCTGATCCTCGCCCTGACTTCAGATGCACGAGATCTCGATTCAGGTCTGTAGATTGTGCCTGCCATGGCCTCACCCAGAAACCTAAGCCTAGCTTGTGTTCTCAGACTTTTGTCGTCAGACTACTGGCCCACAAGCCCTCCAGTTTGGCAATCTAGAACAACAATGCAGCACTCTGCCTGCCCACCAGAAGAAAAACATTGTCCTCTGGGGCTACCCAGTAACCACAAATGAGGATCAACCTCCACCGACCTTGGCTGTACCCCAAATACATAAGCTTACCAGGGCACTAATACCCTTTCTGACACAGCCTGAGCCTGGACCCCCTGGCCCCTCAAGACAGCTGGCCGCACACTGAGCACATCGAGCCGCCATGGCCTTAGGTCGTCATCTTTTCCCAACCTCGGTTTTCAGGTTTCAGAACCTAGACCTTATCTCCAATCACTGCCCAGGGTTGAAGGTGATGCAGAAATCAGAACTCCTTCCCCATGGCAAGAAACCTTGTGGTTGGCATGTTGTCCAACCTTCAGTGTAGTTGAAACCAGTGTGGCCCATGAGGCCCCGCCCATGCTCGCGGGCCACATTGGTCACAAACACACATTGTGACCCTCAGGCTGAGCCCAGTCCTCAAGTAAGGCCCCTCAGTGGCTGGATGAAGAGATAGCATATTGGGCATGCAATGCCCCTAGGTCCCAATTTTTAACCATAGTTCGGGTTGTCCGTCAGTCTTCCCCACGGCTTTGCTATGGAATTCCTCTTTTGGTGGGACACCTGAGGTAACAAAACTGACATGAGTCCTCCCCTCTCACAGATTTACGAAAAGCAATTGGGAATCGGGCCAAATCCTCAGAGAGGTAGATTCGTCCATGGCCCATGAGGCTTCCCTGACATTCCACGGCCCTCGCTGATACAAAATCCAGAGACAAAAGCCTAAGCTAGCGCCTCAGACTCGCACTTTCTTCATATCCTAAAGAGTTCTTCTAATGGATTGTAGATCGGGCCTGCCATACCTACGTCCCCAAACCTAAGCTGAGTTTGTGTTTCCAGACTTCTGTCCTCAAAGTCTTGGGCCACACACCCTCCAGGCTGGGCCGCTGGAGCCACATATTAGGACTGTGCCTACCAATCCATGGGAATTCTCCCCATTCCATGGTCCAAAATCGTACAAATTAGGAGAAACCTCCAAAGTCCCTGAGGCCATCCCAATAGTATAGGTCGCCAGGAACAAACAAGGGCTGTCTGACACCAGCTGATATTCGACCTCCACTCATACCTTAGATGGATGTCCCCAGAGAAGAAGATTGAACCAGACAGGACCCTAGGCCATAATAGGATCCATTCCTTTGGGTTACAGGCATGTGTCCTCAAAAGCCTGATTCCAATTCCGAGCATAGGGGTTTTCCTGAGGAACCCATCCGAACTCAACTCGTCTCCACAAGGAAACCTGTGCATGGGAGCCATGTCCAAAGCTTAGGAGAGTACTTCAGGGTCCGGTGTCACCGCCCCATTCCAAGGCCCTCATGGACACAAAAACACATTAGGACCCATCCTCAGGAAAGTCCATTTCAACTCAGCCACCCCGGTTGCTCCCGCAGAGCCATGAGATCTAAACTGTCTTGTTGCTAGGAGACAATTGGAATGCGAGGCGGGCTTCCCAGGCATCCATCCGCGAACGGTGCTCTGGAGTCATTCCATATGGGATGTCCTGGAGATGTCCAACAGGTTTCAATTGTCCCGCAGAAGGAATCCTTGAAGGGGGCATCCCACAACTCCCAAAGTGGGAAAACCTCAATGTCCTTGAGATTCCGCTCCCTTCATGAGGCGGCCGTCATGCACAGAAACTCCAACCTGAGCCAACGTCTGATCCTCGCCCTGACTTCAGAGGCATGAGATATTGGTTCAGATCTGCAGGGGGTACCTGCCGTGCCCTCGCCCTGTAACCCAAGTCTACCTTGTCTTCTCAAACTTCCATCATCACACTCCTGGCCCCGAAGCCCTCAAGTTTGGCAATTCCGGACCCACAATGCAGCACTCTGCCTGCCCTCTAGAAAAAAAATTATTGCCTCATGAGCTGCCCAGGCACCTTAAATGAGGATCAACCTACACAGCACTCGACTTTACCCAAATTATATAGTCTAACCTGGGCACTAATGCACTGTCGAACACAACCTGAGCCCGGAGCTCCTGACCAACACCCGGAAAGCTGACCACACACTGAGCACATAAAACCCGCCATGGCCTTAGGTCATCATCTCTTCCCTACCTCAGTTTTCTAGCTTCAGAACCGAGACCTTATCTCCAATCACTGCCCAGGGGTGAGTGTGATGCAGAAATCAGAACTTCTCCTTACCCATGGCAAGAACCCTTGTGGTTGGCACGTTGTCCAAAGTTCAGTGTAGGAGAAACCAGCATTCACCCTGAGGCCCCGCCCATTCTTGAGTGCGACGAGGGCATAGACACGCATTGTGACCCTCAGCATGAGTCCTGTCCTCTATTAAATCCTCTCAGTGTCTGGACCATTAGATGTCATAATGGGCTTGACATGTCCCTAGGCCCCAATTTTTAACCAGATTTCTGATTGTCCAGTCGCCCCTCCCCAGGGCTCTACTCTGGAATCCCTCATTTGGTGGGACACCTGAGGTTAAAAAAGAAAACAACAACAACAACAACAGCAAAAAAAAAAAAAAAAGTACTTATTCCAGCCTACAGAATGACCCCAAACTCTTTGGACGGGGCCAAACCACCAGAGAGTAAGACTCGTCCATTTCCCATGAAGTCACCCAGAAATTACACGACCATGAGTGACACGATATCCAGAGACAAAAACTTGAGCAGGAGCCTCACACTCGCCCTAATTTCAAATCCCGAAGAGTTCTCCTCATGGTCTGTAGGTCAGTCCTGCCATACCTATGACACGAAACATAAGCCGAGTTTGTGTTTTCAGACAACTGTCCAAACAGCCCTGGCCTACACAACCTACAGGCTCAGGCCCCTGGAGCCAAACCTGAGGACTGTACTTGCCCTCTCCAAGGGAATGGTGTGTGCCCATTCCAATGGCCACAAGCCTTCTAATAGGATAAACCTCCAAATCCCTGATCCATCTCAATAGTGGTGGCTTCCCAGGAAAAACAGGGGCAATCTGAGCCCAAATGAGCACCTACCTGCACTCAGTTCCATAGACAGATGTCCCCAGAGGTAAAAAGGAAAGAACAGGCCCCTAGGTACTAATCAGATCCATTGCTTTGGTTTCCAGGCATCTCTCCTCAGAGGCCTAGATTTCAAAAGCAGCATATAGCTGTTTCTTGACTCACCCATCAGAAAACATCTCATCTACACATGGGAAACTTGCACGTTGGAGCTGTGTCAAAGCCTCTGTTTAGGAGAACCCTTTAGGGCCCCAGGGCCACAGCTTCATTCCAAGGTCTCCATAGGCACAAAAGCACATTAGGACCCATCCCCAGGGGTGTCCATTTCAACTCAGCGTCCTCGGTTGCTCCCACAGATCCAGGAGATCTAACATGTCTTGTTGCTAGGAGACAATTGGAATGCGAGGTGGGCTACCCAGCCATCCATCCTTAGAACCCTGCTCAGAATCATTGGCCTGGAGCCAAACAACAGGTATCAATTGTCCTGCACAAGACTCTCTGCAGTTTGGAGCGTCTCACAACTCCCATCATGGGAAAACCCCCATGGCCTCGTTATGCCCTTCCATTCATAAAGGGGCCATCAGGGACAGAAACTCCAACCTGAGCGATCGTCTGATCCTCGCCCTGACTTCAGATGCACGAGATCTCGATTCAGGTCTGTAGATTGTGCCTGCCATGGCCTCACCCAGAAACCTAAGCCTAGCTTGTGTTCTCAGACTTTTGTCGTCAGACTACTGGCCCACAAGCCCTCCAGTTTGGCAATCTAGAACTACAATGCAGCACTCTGCCTGCCCCCCAGAAGAAAAACTTAGTCCTCTGGGGTTACCCAGTAACCCCAAATGAGGATCAACCTCCACCGACCTTGGCTGTACCCCAAATACATAAGCTTACCAGGGCACTAATACCCTTTCTGACACAGGCTGAGCCTGGACCCCCTGGCCCCTCCCAGACAGCTGGCCGCACACTGAGCACATCGAGCCGCCATGGCCTTAGGTCGTCATCTCTTCCCAACCTCGGTTTTCAGGTTTCAGAACCTAGACCTTATCTCCAATCACTGCCCAGGGTTGAAGGTGATGCAGAAATCAGAACTCCTTCCCCATGGCAAGAAACCTTGTGGTTGGCATGTTGTCCAACCTTCAGTGTAGTTGAAACCAGTGTGGCCCATGAGGCCCCGCCAATGCTCGCGGGCCACATTGGTCACAAACACACATTGTGACCCTCAGGCTGAGCCCAGTCCTCAAGTAAGGCCCCTCAGTGCCTGGATGAAGAGATAGCATATTGGGCTTGCAATGACCCTAGGCCCCAATTTTTAACCATAGTTCGGGTTGTCCCTTCAGTCTTCCCCACGGCTTTGCTATGGAATTCCTCTTTTGGTGGGACACCTGAGGTAACAAATCTGAAATGAGTCCTCCTATCCCGCAGATTGACAAAAAGCAATTGGGAATCGGGCCAAATCCTCAGAGAGGTAGATTCGTCCATGGCCCATGAGGCCTCCCCGACATTCCACGGCCGTCGCTGATACAAAATCCAGAGACAAAAGCCTAAGCTAGGGCCTCAGACTCGCACTTTCTTCATATCCTAAAGAGTTCTTTTCATGGTTTGTAGATCGGGCCTGCCATACCTACGTCCCCAAACCTAAGCTGAGTTTGTGTTTTTTTAGACTTCTGTCCTCAAAGTCTTGGGCCACACACCCTCCAGGCTGGGCCGCTGGAGCCACACATTAGGACTGTGCCTACCAATCCATGGGAATTCTGCCCATTCCAAGGACCAAAATCGTACAAATTAGGAGAAACCTCCAAAGTCCCTGAGGCCATCCCAATAGTGTAGGTCGCCCGGAACAAACAAGGGCTGTCTGACACCAGCTGATAATCGACCTCCACTCATACCATAGATGGATGTCCCCAGAGAAGAAGATTGAACCAGACAGGACCCTAGGCCATAATAGGATCCATTCCTTTGGGTTACAGGCATGTGTCCTCAAAAGCCTGATTCCAATACGAGCATAGGGGTTTTTCTGAAGCACCCATCCGAACTCAACTCGTCTCCACAAGGAAACCTGTGCATGGGAGCCATGTCCAAAGCTTAGGAGAGTACTTCAGGATCCGGTGCCACCGCCCCATTCCAAGGCCATCATGGACACAAAAACACATTAGGACCCATCCTCAGGAAAGTCCATTTCAACTCAGCCACCCCGGTTGCTCTGGCAGAGCCATCAGATCTAAACTGTCTTGTTGCTAGGAGACAATTGGAATGTGAGGCGGGCTTCCCAGGCATCCATCCGCCAACGGTGCTCTGGAGTTATTCCATATGGGATGTCCTGGAGATGTCCAACAGGTTTCAATTGTCCCGCAAAAGGAATCCTTGAAGGGGGATTCCCACAACTCCCAAAGTGGGAAAACCTCAATGGCCTCGAGATTCCGCTCCCTTCATGAGGCGGCCGTCATGCACAGAAACTCCAACCTGAGCCAACGTCTGATCCTCGCCCTGACTTCAGATGCATGAGATATTTGTTCAGATCTGCAGGGGGTACCTGCCGTGCCCTCGCCCTGAAACCCAAGTCTTGCTTGTCTTCTCAGACTTCCATCCTCACACTCCTGGCCCCGAAGCCCTCAAGTTTGGCAATTCCAGACCCACAATGCAGCACTCTTCCTGCCCTCTAGAAAAAAAAAAATTATTGTCTCATGAGCTGCCCAGGCAACTTAAATGAGGATCAACCTACACAGCACTCGACTTTACCCAAATTATATAGTCTAACCTGGGCACTAATGCACTGTCGAACACAACCTGAGCCCGGACCTCCTGACCAACACCCGGAAAGCTGACCACACACTGAGCACATAAAACCCGCCATGGCCTTAGGTCATCATCTGTTCCCTACCTCAGTTTTCTGGCATCAGAACCGAGACCTTATCTCCAATCACTGCCCAGGGCTGAGTGTGAAGCAGAAATCAGTACTCCTCCTTACCCATGGCAAGAACCCTTGTGGTTGGCACGTTGTCCAACGTTCAGTGTAGGAGAAACCAGCATTCACCCTGAGGCCCCGACCATTCTTGAGTGCGACGAGGGCATAGACACGCATTGTGACGCTCAGCATGAGTCCTGTCCTCTATTAAATCCTCTCAGTGTCTGGACCATTAGATGTCATAATGGGCTTGACATGTCCCTAGGCCCCAATTTTTAACCAGATTTCTGATTGTCCAGTCGCCCCTCCCCAGGGCTCTACTCTGGAATCCCTCATTTGGTGGGACACCTGAGGTTAAAAAAGAAAACAACAACAACAACAAAAAATATACGGACTTCTTCCAGCCCACAGAATGACCCCAACTGTTTGGACGGGGCCAAAACTCCAGAGAGTTAGACTCGTTCATTTCCCATGAAGTCACCCAGAAATTACACGACCATGAGTGACACGATATCCAGAGACAAAAACTTGAGCAGGAGCCTCACACTCGCCCTTCTTTCAAATCCCGAAGAGTTCTCCTCATGGTCTGTAGTTCAGTCCTGCCATACTTATGACCCGAAACATAAGCCGAGTTTGTGTTTTCAGACAACTGTCCAAACAGCCCTGGCCTACACAACCTACAGGCTCAGGCCCCTGGAGCCAAACCTGAGGACTGTACTTGCCCTCTCCAAGCGAATTGTGTGTGCCCATTCCAATGGCCAGAACCCTTCTAATAGGATAAATCTCCAAAGTCCCTGATCCATCTCAATAGTGGTGGCTTCCCAGGATAAACAGGGGCTATCTGAGCCCAACTGAGCACCTACCTGCACTCAGACCCATAGACAGATGTCCCCAGAGGTAAAAAGGAAAGAACAGGCCCCTAGGCACTAATCAGATCCATTGCTTTGGTTTCCAGGCATCTCTCCTCAGAGGCCTGGATTTCAAAAGCAGCATATAGCTGTTTCTTGACTCACCCATCAGAAAACATCTCATCTACACATGGGAAACTTGCACGTGGGAGCTGTGTCAAAGCCTCTGTTTAGGAGAACCCTTTAGGGCCCCAGGGCCTCAGCTTCATTCCAAGGTCTCCATAGGCACAAAAGCACATTAGCACCCATCCCCAGGGGTGACCACTTCAACTCAGCGTCCTCGGTTGCTCCCCACAGATCCAGGAGATCTAACCTGTCTTGTTGCTAGGAGACAATTGGAATGCGAAGTGGGCTACCCAGCCATCCATCCTTAGAAGCCTGCTCAGAATCATTGGCCTGGAGCCAAATAACAGGTCTCAATTGTCCTGCAGAAGACCCTCTGCAGTTTGGAGCTTCTCAAAACTCCCATCGTGGGAAAACCCCCATGGCCTCGTGATGCACCCCCATTCATGAAGGGGCCATCAGGGACAGAAACTCCAACCTGAGCGATCGTCTGATCCTTGCCCTGACTTCAGATGCACGAGATCTCGATTCAGGTCTGTAGATTGTGCCTGCCATGGCCTCACCCAGAAACCTAAGCCTAGCCTGTGTTCTCAGACTTTTGTCGTCAGACTACTGGCCCACAAGCCCTCCAGTTTGGCAATCCAGAACTACAATGCAGCACTCTGCTGGCCCCCCTGAAGAAAAACATTGTCCTCTGGGGCTACCCAGTAACCCCAAATGAGGATCAACCTGCACCGACCTTGGCTGTACCCCAAATACATAGGCTGACCAGGGCACTAATGCCCTTTCTGCCACAGCCTGAGCCTGGATCTCCTGGCCCATCCCTGACAGCTGGCCGGACACTGAGCACAAAGAGCCGCCATGGCCTTAGGTCGTCATCTCTTCCCAACCTCGGTTTTCAGGTTTCAGAACCTAGACCTTATCTCCAATCACTGCCCAGGGTTGAAGGTGATGCAGAAATCAGAACTCCTTCCCCATGGCAAGAAACCTTGTGGTTGGCATGTTGTCCAACGTTCAGTGTAGTTGAAACAGTGTGGCCCATGAGCCCCCGCCCATGCAACCGGGCCACATTGGTCACAAACACACATTGTGACCCTCAGGCTGAGCCCAGTCCTCAAGTCAGGCCACTCAGTGGCTTGATGAAGAGATAGCATATTGGGCTTGCCATGCGCCTAGGCCCCAATTTTTAACCATAGTTCAAGTTGTCCCTTCAGTCTTCCGCACGGCTTGGCTTTGGAATTCCTCTTTTGGTGGGACACCTGAGGTAACAAAACTGAAATGAGTCCTCCCATCCCACAGACTGACGAAAAGCAATTGGGAATCGGGCCAAATCCTCAGAGAGGAAGATTCGTCCATGGCCCATGAGGCCTCCCCGACATTCCACGGCCATCGCTGATACAAAATCCAGAGACAAAACCCTGAGCAAGCGCTTCAGACTCGCACTTTCTTCATATCCTGAAGAGTTCTTCTCATGGCTTGTAGATCGGGCCTGCCATACCTACGTCCCCAAACCTAAGCTAAGTTTGTGTTTTCAGACTTCTGTCCTCAAATTTTGGGCCACACACACTCCAGGCTGGGCCCCTGGAGCCTCACATTAGGACCGTGCCTACCAATCCATGGGAATTCTGCCCATTCCATGGTCCAAAATCGCACAAATTTGGAGAAACTTCCAACGTCCCTGAGGCCATCCCAATAGTGTAGGTCGCCCGGAAAAAACAAGGGCTGTCTGACACCAGCTGATAATCGACCTCCACTCATACCATAGATGGATGTCCCCAGAGAAGAAGATTGAACCAGACAGGACCCTAGGCCATAATAGGATCCATTGCTTTGGGTTACAGGCATGTGTCCTCAAAAGCCTGATTCCAATACGAGCATAGGGGTCTTCCTGAGGCACCCATCAGAACTCATCTCGACTCCACAAGGAAACCTGTGCATGGGAGCCATGTCCAAAGCTTAGGAGAGTACTTCAGGGTCCCGGTGCCACCGCCCCATTCCAAGGCCCTCATGGACACAAAAACACATTAGGACCCATTTTCAGGAAAGTCCATTTCAACTCAGCCACCCCGGTTGCTCTGGCAGAGCCATCAGATCTAAACTGTCTTGTTGCTAGGAGACAATTGGAATGCGAGGCGGGCTTCCCAGGCATCCATCCACAAACGGTGATCTGGAGGCATTCCATAGGGGATGTCCTGGAGCTGTCCAACAGGTCTTAATTGTCCCGCAGAAGGAATCCTTGAAGGGGGCATCCCACAACTCCCAACGTGGGAAAACCTCAATGGCCACGAGATTCCGCTCCCCTCATGAAGCGGCCGTCATGCACAGAAACTCCAACCTGAGCCAACGTCTGATCCTCGCCCTGACTTCAGATGCATGAGATATTGGTTCAGATCTGCAGGGGGTATCTGCCGTGCCCTCGCCCTGAAATCCAAGTCTTGCTTGTCTTCTCAGACTTCCGTCCTCACACTCCTGGCCCCGAAGCCCTCAAGTTTGTCAATTCCGGACCCACAATGCAGCACTCTGCCTGCCCTCTAGAAAAAAATTATTGCCTCATGAGCTGCCCAGGCAACTTAAATAAGGGTAAACCTACACAGCACACGACTTTACCCAAATTATATAGTCTAACCTGGGCACGAATGCACTGTCGAACAAACCTGAGCCCGGACCTCCTGACCAACACTCAGAAAGCTGACCGCACACTGAGCACATAAAACCCGCCATGGCCTTAGGTCATCTTCTCTTCGCTACCTCAGTTTTCGGGCTTCAGAACCGAGACCTTATCTCCAATCAATGCCCAGGGGTGAGTGTGATGCAGAAATCAGAACTCCCCCTTACCCATTGTAGGAACCCTTGTGGTTGACACGTAGTCCAACGTTCAGTGTAAGCGAAACCAGCATTCACCCTGAGGCCCCGCCCATTCTTGAGTGAGACGAGGGCATACACACGCATTGTGACCCTCAACATGAGTCCTGTCCTCTAGTAAGTCCTCTCAGTGGCTGGAACATTAGATGTCATAATGGGCTTGACATGTCCCTAGCCCCAATTTTACCCAGATTTCTGATTGTCCAGTCGCCCCTCTCCAGGGCTCTACTCTGGAATCCCTCATTTGGTGGGACACCTGAGGTTAATAAAGGAAACAACAATAACAACAACAAAAAAAAACACAGCGGAATTCTTCCAGCCCACAGAATGACCCCAAATTCTTTGGACAGGGCCAAACCACCAGAGAGTAAGACTCGTCCATTTCCCATGAAGTCACCCAGAAATTACACGACCATGAGTGACACGATATCCAGAGACAAAAACTTGAGCAGGTGCCTCACACTCGCCCTTCTTTCAAATCCAGAAGAGTTCTCCTCATGGTCTGTAGGTCAGTCCTACCATACCTATGAACCGAAACATAAGCCGAGTTTGTGTTTTCAGACAACTGTCCAAACAGCCCTGGCCTACACAACCTACAGGCTCAGGTCCCTGGAGCCAAACCCGAGGACTGTACTTGCCCTCTCCAAGGGAATGGTGTGTGCCCATTCCAATGGCCACAACCCTTCTAATAGGATACACCTCTAAAGTCCCTGATCCATCTCAATAGTGGTGGCTTCCCAGGAAAAACAGGGGCAATCTGAGCCCAACTAAGCACCTACCTGCACTCAGACCCATAGACAGATGTCCCAGAGGTAAAAAGGAAAGAACAGGCCCCTAGGCACTAATCAGATCCATTGCTTTGGTTTCCAGGCATCTCTCCTCAGAGGCCTGGATTTCAAAAGCAGCATATAGCTGTTTCTTGACTCACCCATCAGAAAACATCTCATCTACACATGGGAAACTTGCACGTTGGAGCTGTGTCAAAGCCTCTGTTTAGGAGAACCCTTTAGGGCCCCAGGGCCACCGCTTCATTCCAAGGTCTCCATAGACACAAAAGCACATTAGGACCCATCCCCAGGGGTGTCCACTTCAACTCAGCGTCCTCGGTTGCTCCCCACAGATCCAGGAGATCTAACCTGTCTTGTTGCTAGGAGACAATTGGAATGCGAAGTGGGCTACCCAGCCATCCATCCTTAGAAGCCTGCTCAGAATCATTGGCCTGGAGCCAAACAACAGGTCTCAACTGTCCTGCAGAAGACCCTCTGCAGTTTGGAGCTTCTCAAAACTCCCATCGTGGGAAAACCCCCATTGCCTCGTGATGCCCCCCCATTCATGAAGGGGCCATCAGGCACAGAAACTCAACCTGAGCGATCGTCTGATCCTCGCCCTGACTACAGATGCACGAGATCTCGATTCAGGTCTGTATATTGTGCCTGCCATGGCCTCACCCAGAAACCTAAGCCTAGCTTGTGTTCTCAGACTTTTGTCGTCAGACTACTGGCCCACAAGCCCTCCAGTTTGGCAATCCAGAACTACAATGCAACACTCTGCCTGCCCCCCAGAAGAAAAAACATTGTCCTCTGGGGCTACTCAGTAACCCCAAATGAGAATCAACCTGCACCGACCTTGGCTGTACCCCAAATACAAAGGCAGACCAGGGCACTAATGTCCTTTCTGACACAGCCTGAGCCTGGACCCCCTGGCTTCTCCCAGACAGCTGCACGCACACTGAGCACATCGAGCCGCCGTGGCCTTAGGTCGTCATCTCTTCCCAACCTCGGTTTTCAGGTTTCAGAACCTAGACCTTAACTCCAATCACTGCCCAGGGTTGAAGGTGATGCAGAAATCAGAACTCCTTCCCCATGGCAAGAAACCTTGGGGTTGGCATGTTGTCCAACGTTCACAGTAGTTGAAACCAGTGTGGCCCATGAGGCCCCGCCCATGCTCGCGGGCCACATTGGTCACAAACACACATTGTGACCCTCAGGCTGAGCCCAGTCCTCAAGTAAGGCCACTCAGTGGCTGGATGAAGAGATAGCATATTGGGCTTGCCATGCCGCTAGGCCCCAATTTTTAACCATAGTTCGGGTTGTCCCTTCAGTCTTCCCCACGGCTGTGCTTTGGAATTTCTCTTTTGGTGGGACACCTGAGGTAACAAAACTGAAATGAGTCCTCCCATCCCACAGATTGACGAAAAGCAATTGGAATCGGGCCAAATCCTCAGAGAGGAGGATTCGTCCATGGCCCATGAGGCCTCCCCGACATTCCACGGCCATCGCTGATACAAAATCCAGAGACAAAAGTCTGAGCAAGCACCTCAAACTCGCACTTTCTTCATATCCTGAAGAGTTCTTCTCATGGTTTGTAGATCGTGCCTGCCATACCTACGTCCCCAAACCTAAGCTGAGTTTGTGTTTTCAGACTTCTGTCCTCAAAGTCTTGGGCCACGCACCCTCCAGGCTGGGCTCCTGGAGCCACACATTAGGACTCTGCCTACCAATCCATGGGAATTCTGCCCATTCCATGGTCCAAAATCGTACAAAGTAGGAGAAAACTCCAAAGTCCCTGAGGCCATCCCAATAGTGTAGGTCGCCCGGAACAAACAAGGGCTGTCTGACACCAGCTGATAATCGACCTCCACTCATACCATAGATGGATGTCCCCAGAGAAGAAGATTGAACCAGACAGGACCCTAGGCCATAATAGGAACCATGGCTTTGGGTTACAGGCATGTGTTCTCAAAAGCCTGATTCCAATACGAGCATAGGGGTCTTCCTGAGGCGCCCATCAGAACTCGTCTCGTCTCCACAAGGAAACCTGTCCATGGGATCCATGTCCAAACTTTAGGAGAGACTTCAGGTTCCCGGTGCCACCGCCCCATTCCAAGGCCCTCATGGACACAAAAACACATTAGGACCCATCCTCAGGAAAGTCGATTTCAACTCAGCCACCCCGGTTGCTCTGGCAGAGCCATCAGATCTAAACTGTCTTGATGCTAGGAGACAATTGGAATGCGAGGCGGGCTTCCCAGGCATCCATCCGCGAACGGTGCTCTGGAGTCATTCCATATGGGATGACCTGGAGCTGTCCAAAAGTTCTCAATTGTCCCGCAGACGGAATCCTTGAAGGGGGCATCCCACAACTCCCAACGTGGGAAAACCTCAATGACCTCGAGATTCCGCTCCCTTCATGAAGCGGCCGTCATGCACAGAAAATCCATCCTGAGCCAACGTCTGATCCTCACCCTGACATCAGATGCATGAGATATTGGTTCAGATCTGCAGGGGGTACCTGCCGTGCCCTCGCCCTGAAACCCAAGTCTAGCTCGTCTTCTCAGACTTCCGTCCTCACACTCCTGGCCCCGAAGCCCTCAAGTTTGGCAATTCCGGACCCACAATGCAGCACTCTGCCTGCCCTCTAAAAAAAAATTATTGCCTCATGAGCTGCCCAGGCAACTTAAATGAGGATAAACCTACACAGCACTTGACTTTACCCAAATTATATAGTCTAACCTGGGCAATAATGCACTGTCCAACACAACCTGAGCCCGGACCTCCTGACCAACACATAGAAAGCTGACCGCACACTGAGCACATAAATCCCGCCATGGCCTTAGGTCATCATCTCTTCGCTACCTCAGTTTTCAGGCTTCAGAACCGAGACCTTATCTCCAATCACTGCCCAGGGGTGAGTGTGATGCAGAAATCAGAACTCCACCTTAATCATGGCAAGAACCCTTGTGGTTGGCACGTTGTCCAACGTTCAGTGTAGGGAATCCAGCATTCACCCTGAGGACCCGCCCATTCTTGAGTGCGACGATGGCATACACACGCATTGTGACCCTCAGCATGAGTCCTGTCCTCTAGTAAGTCCTCTCAGTGGCTGGACCATTAGATGTCATAATGGGCTTGACATGTCCCTAGGCCCCAATTTTTACCAGATTTCTGATTGTCCAGTCGCCCCTCCCCAGGGCTCTACTCTGGAATCCCTCATTTGGTGGGACACCTGAGGTTAAAAAAGAAAACAACAACAACAACTACAACAAAATAAAACGGACTTCTTCCAGCCCACAGAATGAACCCAAACTCTTTGGACGGGGCCAAAACACCAGAGAGTAAGACTCGTTCATTTCCCATGAAGTCACCCAGAAATTACACGACCATGAGTGACACGATATCCAGAGACAAAAACTTGAGCAGGAGCCTCACACTCGCCCTTCTTTCAAATCCCGAAGAGTTCTCCTCATGGTCTGTAGTTCAGTCCTGCCATACTTATGACCCGAAACATAAGCCGAGTTTGTGTTTTCAGACAACTGTCCAAACAGCCCTGGCCTACACAACCTACCGGCTCAGGCCCCTGGAGCAAAACCTGAGGACTGTACTTGCCCTCTCCAAGGGAATTGTGTGTGCCCATTCCAATGGCCAAAACCCTTCTAATAGGATAAATCTCCAAAGTCCCTGATCCATCTCAATAGTGGTGGCTTCCCAGGATAAACAGGGGCTATCTGAGCCCAACTGAGCACCTACCTGCACTCAGACCCATAGACAGATGTCCCCTGAGGTATAAAGGAAAGAACAGGCCCCTAGGCACTAATCAGATCCATTGCTTTGGTTTCCAGGATCTCTTCTCAGAGGCCTGGATTTCAAAAGCTGCATATAACTGTTTCTTGACTCACCAATCAGAAAACATCTCATCTACACATGGGAAACTTGCACGTTGGAGCTGTGTCAAAGCCTCTGTTTAGGAGAACCCTTTAGGGCCCCAGGGCCACAGCTTCATTCCAAGGTCTCCATAGACACAAAAGCACATTAGGACCCATCCCCAGGGGTGTCCACTTCAACTCAGCGTCCTCGGTTGCTCCCCACAGATCCAGGAGATCTTACCTGTCTTGTTGCTAGGAGACAATTGGAATGCGAAGTGGGCCACCCAGCCATCCATCCTTAGAAGCCTGCTCAGAATCATTAGCCTGGAGCCAAACAACAGGTCTCAATTGTCCTGCAGAAGACCCTCTGCAGTTTGGAGCTTCTCAAAACTCCCATCGAGGGAAAAACCCCATGGCCTCGTGATGCCCCCCCCGTTCATGAAGGGGCCATCAGGGACAGAAACTCCAACCTGAGCGATCGTCTGATCCTCGCCCTGACTTCAGATGCACGAGATCTCGATTCAGGTCTGTAGATTGTGCCTGCCATGGCCTCACCCAGAAACCTAAGCCTAGCCTGTGTTCTCAGACTTTTGTCGTCAGACTACTGGCCCACAAGCCCTCCAGTTTGGCAATCCAGAACTACAATGCAGCACTCTGCTGGCCCCCCTGAAGAAAAACATTGTCCTCTGGGGCTACCCAGTAACCCCAAATGAGGATCAACCTGCACCGACCTTGGCTGTACCCCAAATACATAGGCTGACCAGGGCACTAATGCCCTTTCTGCCACAGCCTGAGCCTGGATCTCCTGGCCCATCCCTGACAGCTGGCCGCACACTGAGCACAAAGAGCCGCCATGGCCTTAGGTCGTCATCTCTTCCCAACCTCGGTTTTCAGGTTTCAGAACCTAGACCTTATCTCCAATCACTGCCCAGGGTTGAAGGTGATGCAGAAATCCGAACTCCTTCCCCATGGCAAGAAACCTTGTGGTTGGCATGTTGTCCAACGTTCAGTGTAGTTGAAACAGTGTGGCCCATGAGCACCCGCCCATGCAACCAGGCCACATTGGTCACAAACACACATTTTGACCCTCAGGCTGAGCCCAGTCCTCAAGTAAGGCCACTCAGTGGCTTGATGAAGAGATAGCATATTGGGCTTGCCATGCGCCTAGGCCCCAATTTTTAACCATAGTTCAAGTTGTCCCTTCAGTCTTCCGCACGGCTTGGCTTTGGAATTCCTCTTTTGGTGGGACACCTGAGGTAACAAAACTGAAATGAGTCCTCCCATCCCACAGACTGACGAAAAGCAATTGGGAATCGGGCCAAATCCTCAGAGAGGAAGATTCGTCCATGGCCCATGAGGCCTCCCCGACATTCCACGGCCATCGCTGATACAAAATCCAGAGACAAAACCCTGAGCAAGCGCTTCAGACTCGCACTTTCTCATATCCTGAAGAGTTCTTCTCATGGCTTGTAGTTCGGGCCTGCCATACCTACGTCCCCAAACCTAAGCTAAGTTTGTGTTTTAAGACTTCTGTCCTCAAATTTTGGGCCACACACACTCCAGGCTGGGCCCCTGGAGCCACACATTAGGACCGTGCCTACCAATCCATGGGAATTCTGCCCATTCCATGGTCCAAAATCGCACAAATTTGGAGAAACTTCCAACGTCCCTGAGGCCATCCCAATAGTGTAGGTCGCCCGGAACAAACAAGGGCTGTCTGACACCAGCTGATAATCGACCTCCACTCATACCATAGATGGATGTCCCCAGAGAAGAAGATTGAACCAGACAGGACCCTAGGCCATAATAGGATCCATTGCTTTGGGTTACAGGCATGTGTCCTCAAAAGCCTGATTCCAATACGAGCATAGGGGTCTTCCTGAGGCACCCATCAGAACTCATCTCGACTCCACAAGGAAACCTGTGCATGGGAGCCATGTCCAAAGCTTAGGAGAGTACTTCAGGGTCCCGGTGCCACCGCCCCATTCCAAGGCCCTCATGGACACAAAAACACATTAGGACCCATTTTCAGGAAAGTCCATTTCAACTCAGCCACCCCGGTTGCTCCGGCAGAGCCATCAGATCTAAACTGTCTTGTTGCTAGGAGACAATTGGAATGCGAGGCGGGCTTCCCAGGCATCGATCCCCGAACGGTGATCTGGAGGCATTCCATAGGGGATGTCCTGGAGCTGTCCAACAGGTCTTAATTGTCCCGCAGAAGGAATCCTTAAAGGGGGCATCCCACAACTCCCAACGTGGGAAAACCTCAATGGCCACGAGATTCCGCTCCCTTCATGAAGCGGCCGTCATGCACAGAAACTCCAACCTGAGCCAACGTCTGATCCTCGCCCTGACTTCAGATGCATGAGATATTGGTTCAGATCTGCAGGGGGTATCTGCCGTGCCCTCGCCCTGAAACCCAAGTCTTGCTTGTCTTCTCAGACTTCCGTCCTCACACTCCTGGCCCCGAAGCCCTCAAGTTTGTCAATTCCGGACCCACATTGCAGCACTCTGCCTGCCCTCTAGAAAAAAAATTATTGCCTCATGAGCTGCCCAGGCAACTTAAATGAGGGTAAACCTACACAGCACACGACTTTACCCAAATTATATAGTCTAACCTGGGCACTAATGCACTGTCGAACAAACCTGAGCCCGGACCTCCTGACCAACACTCAGAAAGCTGACCGCACACTGAGCACATAAAACACGCCATGGCCTTAGGTCATCTTCTCTTCGCTACCTCAGTTTTCGGGCTTCAGAACCGAGACCTTATCTCCAATCAATGCCCAGGGGTGAGTGTGATGCAGAAATCAGAACTCCCCCTTACCCATTGTAGGAACCCTTGTGGTTGACACGTAGTCCAATGTTCAGTGTAAGCGAAACCAGCATTCACCCTGAGGCCCCGCCCATTCTTGAGTGAGACGAGGGCATACACACGCATTGTGACCCTCAACATGAGTCCTGTCCTCTAGTAAGTCCTCTCAGTGGCTGGACCATTAGATGTCATAATGAGCTTGACATGTCCCTAGCCCCAATTTTACCCAGATTTCTGATTGTCCAGTCGCCCCTCTCCAGGGCTCTACTCTGGAATCCCTCATTTGGTGGGACACCTGAGGTTAATAAAGAAAACAACAATAACAACAACAAAAAAAAAACAACGGAATTCTTCCAGCCCACAGAATGACCCCAAATTCTTTGGACAGGGCCAAACCACCAGAGAGTAAGACTCGTCCATTTCCCATGAAGTCACCCAGAAATTACACGACCATGAGTGACACGATATCCAGAGACAAAAACTTGAGCAGGAGCCTCACACTCGCCCTTCTTTCAAATCCAGAAGAGTTCTCCTCATGGTCAGTCCTGCCATACCTATGACCCGAAACATAAGCCGAGTTTGTGTTTTCAGACAACTGTCCAAACAGCCCTGGCCTACACAACCTACAGGCTCAGGTCCCTGGAGCCAAACCTGCGACTGTACTTGCCCTCTCCAAGGGAATAGTGTGTGCCCATTCCAATGGCCACAACCCTTCTAATAGGATACACCTCTAAAGTCCCTGATCCATCTCAATAGTGGAGGCTTCCCAGGAAAAACAGGGGCAATCTGAGCCCAACTGAGCACCTACCTGCACTCAGACCCATACACAGATGTCCCAGAGGTAAAAAGGAAAGAACAGGCCCCTAGGCACTAATCAGATCCATTGCTTTGGTTTCCAGGCATCTCTCCTCAGAGGCCTGGATTTCAAAAGCAGCATATAGCTGTTTCTTGACTCACCCATCAGAAAACATCTCATCTACACATGGGAAACTTGCACGTTGGAGCTGTGTCAAAGCCTCTGTTTAGGAGAAGCCTTTAGGGCCCCAGGGCCACCGCTTCATTCCAAGGTCTCCATAGACACAAAAGCACATTAGGACCCATCCCCAGGGGTGTCCACTTCAACTCAGCGTCCTCGGTTGCTCCCCACAGATCCAGGAGATCTAACCTGTCTTGTTGTTAGGAGACAATTGGAATGCGAGGTGGGCTACCCAGCCATCCATCCTTAGAACCCTGCTTAGAATCATTGGCCTGGAGCCAAACAACAGGTCTCAATTGTCCTGCAGAACACTCTCTGCAGTTTGGAGCTTCTCACAACTCCCATCGTGGGAAAACCCCTATGGCCTCGTGATGCCCCCCCATTCATGAAGGGGCCATCAGGGACAGAAACTCAACCTGAGCGATCGTCTGATCCTCGCCCTGACTACAGATGCACGAGATCTCGATTCAGGTCTGTAGATTGTGCCTGCCATGGCCTCACCCAGAAACCTAAGCCTAGCCTGTGTTCTCAGACTTTTGTCGTCAGACTACTGGCCCACAAGCCCTCCAGTTTGGCAATCCAGAACTACAATGCAGCACTCTGCCTGCCCTCCGAAGAAAAACATTGTCCTCTGGGGCTACCCAGTAACCCCAAATTTGGATCAACCTCCACCGACCTTGGCTGTACCCTAAATACATAGGCTGACCAGGGCACTAATGCCCTTTCTGACACAGCCTCAGCCTGGATCCCCTGGCCCATCCCTGACAAATGGCCGCACACTGAGCACATAGAGCCGCCATGGCCTTAGGACGTCATTTCTTCCCAACCTCGGTTTTCAGGTTTCAGAACCTAGACCTTATCTCCAATCACTGCCCAGGGTTGAAGGTGATGCAGAAATCAGAACTCCTTCCCCATGGCAAGAAACCTTGTGGTTGGCATGTTGTCCAACGTTCAGTGTAGTTGAAACAGTGTGGCCCATGAGCACCCGCCCATGCAACCAGGCCACATTGGTCACAAACACACATTGTGACCCTCAGGCTGAGCCCAGTCCTCAAGTTAGGCCACTCAGTGGCTGGATGAAGAGATAGCATATTGGGCTTGCCATGCCCCTAGGCCCCAATTTTTAACCATAGTTCAAGTTGTCCCTTCAGTCTTCCCCACGGCTTGGCTTTGGAATTCCTCTTTTGGTGGGACACCTGAGGTAACAAAACTGAAATGAGTCCTCCCATCCCACAGACTGACGAAAAGCAATTGGGAATCGGGCCATATCCTCAAAGAGGAAGATTCGTCCATGGCCCATGAGGCCTCCCCGACATTCCACGGCCATCGCTGATACAAAATCCAGAGACAAAAGCCTGAGCAAGCGCCTCAGACTCGCACTTTCTTCATATCCTGAAGAGTTCTTCTCATGGCTTGTAGATCGGGCCTGCCATACCTACGTCCCCAAACCTAAGCTGAGTTTGTGTTTTCAGACTTCTGTTCTCAAAGTTTTGGGCCACACACACTCCAGGCTGGGCCCCTGGAGCCACACATTAGGACCGTGCCTACCAATCCATGGGAATTCTGCCCATTCCATGGTCCAAAATCGCACAAATTTGGAGAAACTTCCAACGTCCCTGAGGCCATCCCAATAGTGTAGGTCGCCCGGAACAAACAAGGGCTGTCTGACACCAGCTGATAATCGACCTCCACTCATACCATAGATGGATGTCCCCAGAGAAGAACATTGAACCAGACAGGAGCCTAGGCCATAATAGGATCCATTGCTTTGGGTTACAGGCATGTGTCCTCAAAAGCCTGATTCCAATACGAGCATAGGGGTTTTCCTGTGGCACCCATCAGAACTCTTCTCGTCTCCACAAGGAAACCTGTGCATGGGAGCCATGTCCAAACCTTAGGAGAGTACTTCAGGGTCCCGTGCCACCGCCCCATTCCAAGGCCCTCATGGACACAAAAACACATTAGGACCCATCCTCAGGAAAGTCGATTTCAACTCAGCCACCCCGGTTGCTCTGGCAGAGACATCAGATCTAAACTGTCTTGATGCTAGGAGACAATTGGAATGCGAGGCGGGCTTCCAAGGCATCCATCCGCGAATGGTGCTCTGGAGTCATTCCATATGGGATGTCCTGGAGCTGTCCAACAGGTCTCAATTGTCCCGCAGACGGAATCCTTGAAGGGGGCATCCCACAACTCCCAACGTGGGAAAACCTCAATGGCCTCGAGATTCCGCTCCCTTCATGAAGCGGCCGTCATGCACAGAAAATCCAAACTGAGCCAACGTCTGATCCTCACCCTGACATCAGATGCATGAGATATTGGTTCAGATCTGCAGGGGGTACCTGCCGTGCCCTCGCCCTGAAACCCAAGTCTAGCTTGTCTTCTCAGACTTCCGTCCTCACACTCCTGGCCCCGAAGCCCTCAAGTTTGGCAATTCCGGACCCACAATGCAGCACTCTGCCTGCCCTCTAGAAAAAAAATTATTGCCTCATGAGCTGCTCAGGCAACTTAAATGAGGATAAACCTACACAGCACTCGACTTTACCCAAATTATATAGTCTAACCTGGGCAATAATGCACTGTCCAACACAACCTGAGCCCGGACCTCCTGACCAACACAAAGAAAGCTGACCGCACACCTAGCACATAAATCCCGCCATGGCCTTAGGTCATCATCTCTTCGCTACCTCAGTTTTCAGGCTTCAGAACCGAGACCTTATCTCCAATCACTGCCCAGGGGTGAGTGTGATGCAGAAATCAGAACTCCACCTTAATCATGGCAAGAACCCTTGTGGTTGGCACGTTGTCCAACGTTCAGTGTAGGAGAAACCAGCATTCACCCTGAGGCCCCGCCCATTCTTGAGTGCGACGAGGGCATACACACGCATTGTGACCCTCAGCATGAGTCCTGTGCTCTAGTAAGTCCTCTCAGTGGCTGGACCATTAGATGTCATTATGGGCTTGACATGTCCCTAGGCCCCAATTTTTAACCAGATTTCTGATTGTCCAGTCGCCCCTCCCCAGGGCTTTACTCTGGAGTTCCTCATTTGGTGGGACACCTGAGGTTAAAAAAGAAAACAACAACAACAAAAAAAAATACGGGCTTCTTCCAGCCCACAGAATGACCCCAAATTCTTTGGACGGGGCCAAAACACCAGAGAGTTAGACTCGTTCATTTCCCATGAAGTCACCCAGAAATTCCACGACCATGAGTGACACGATATCCAGAGACAAAAACTTGAGCAGGAGCCTCACACTCGCCCTTCTTTCAAATCCCGAAGAGTTCTCCTCATGGTCTGTAGTTCAGTCCTGCCATACTTATGACCCGAAACATAAGCCGAGTTTGTGTTTTCAGACAACTGTCCAAACAGCCCTGGCCTACACAACCTACCGGCTCAGGCTCCTGGAGCCAAACCTGAGGACTGTACTTGCCCTCTCCAAGGGAATTGTGTGTGCCCATTCCAATGGCCAAAACCCTTCTATAGGATAAACCTCCAAAGTCCCTGATCCATCTCAATAATGGTGACTTCCCAGGAAAAACAGGGGCTATCTGAGCCCAACTGAGCTCCTACCTGCACTCAGACCCATAGACAGATGTCCCCTGAGGTATAAAGGAAAGAACAGGCCCCTAGGCACTAATCAGATCCATTGCTTTGGTTTCCTGGCATCTCTCCTCAGAGGCCTGGATTTCAAAAGCAGCATATAGCTGTTGCTTGACTCACCCATCAGAAAACATCTCATCTACACATGGGAAACTTGCACGTTGGAGCTGTGTCAAAGCCTCTGTTTAGGAGAACCCTTTCGGGCCCCAGGGCCACAGCTTCATTCCAAGGTCTCCATAGACACAAAAGCACATTAGGAAACATCCCCAGGGGTGTCCATTTCAACTCAGCGTCCTCGGTTGCTCCCCACAGATCCAGGAGATCTAACCTGTCTTGTTGCTAGGAGACAATTGGAATGCGAGGTGGGCTACCCGGCCATCCATCCTTAGAAGCCTGCTCAGAATCATTGGCCTGGAGCCAAACAACAGGTCTCAATTGTCCTGCAGAAGACCCTCTGCAGGTTGGAGCTTTTCAAAACTCCCATCGTGGGAAAACCCCCATTGCCTCGTGATGCGCCCCCATTCATGAAGGGGCCATTAGGAACAGAAAATCAACCTGAGCGATCGTCTGATCCTCGCCCTGACTACAGATGCACGAGATCTCGATTCAGGTCTGTAGATTGTGCCTGCCATGGCCTCACCCAGAAACCTAAGCCTAGCCTGTGTTCTCAGACTTTTGTCGTCAGACTACTGGCCCACAAGCCCTCCAGTTTGGCAATCCAGAACTACAATGCAGCACTCTGCCTGCCCCCCAGAAGAAAAAACATTGTCCTCTGGGGCTACCCAGTAACCCCAAATGAGAATCAACCTGCACCGAACTTGGCTGTACCCCAAATACAAAGGCAGACCAGGGCACTAATGTCCTTTCTGACACAGCCTCAGCCTGGACCCCATGGCCCCTCCCAGACAGCTAGACGCACACTGAGCACATCGAACCGCCGTGGCCTTAGGGCGTCATCTCTTCCCAACCTCGGTTTTCAGGTTTCAGAACCTAGACCTTATCTCCAATCACTGCCCAGGGTTGAAGGTGATGCAGAAATCAGAACTCCTTCCCCATGTCAAGAAACCTTGGGGTTGGCATGTTCTCCAACGTTCAAAGTAGTTGAAACCAGTGTGGCCCATGAGGCCCCGCCCATGCTCGCGGGCCACATTGGTCGCAAACACACATTGTGACCCTCAGGCTGAGCCCAGTCCTCAAGTAAGGCCACTCAGTGGCTGGATGAAGAGATAGCATATTGGGCTTGTCATGCCCCTAGGCCCCAATTTTTAACCATAGTTCGGGTTGTCCCTTCAGTCTTCCCCACGGCTATGCTTTGGAATTTCTCTTTTGGTGGGACACCTGAGGTAACAAAACTGAAATGAGTCCTCCCATCCCACAGACTGACGAAAAGCAATTGGAATCGGGCCAAATCCTCAGAGAGGAGGATTCGTCCATGGCCCATGAGGCCTCCCCGACATTCCACGGCCATCGCTGATACAAAATCCAGAGACAAAAGCCTGAGCAAGCACCTCAAACTCGCACTTTCTTCATATCCTGAAGAGTTCTTCTCATGGTTTGTAGATCGGGCCTGCCATACCTACGTCCCCAAAACTAAGCTGAGTTTGTGTTTTTTTAGACTTCTGTCCTCAAAGTCTTGGGCCACACACCCTCCAGGCTGGGCTTCTGGAGCCACACATTAGGACTGTGCCTACCAATCCATGGGAATTCTGCCCATTCCATGGTCCAAAATCGTACATATTAGGAGAAACCTCCAAAGTCCCTGAGGCCATCCCAATATTGTAGGTCACCCGGAACAAACAAGGGCTGTCTGACACCAGCTGATAATCGACCTCCACTCATACCATAGATGGATGTCCCCAGAGAAGAAGATTGAACCAGACAGGACCCTAGGCCATAATAGGAACCATGGCTTTGGGTTACAGGCATGTGTTCTCAAAAGCCTGATTCCAATACGAGCATAGGGGTCTTCCTGAGGCACCCATCAGAACTCGTCTCGTCTCCACAAGGAAACCTGTGCATGGGAGCCATGTCCAAACTTTAGGAGAGTACTTCAGGTTCCCGGTGCCACCGCCCCATTCCAAGGCCCTCATGGACACAAAAACACATTAGGACCCATCCTCAGGAAAGTCGATTTCAACTCAGCCACCCCGGTTGCTCTGGCAGAGCCATCAGATCTAAACTGTCTTGATGCTAGGAGACAATTGGAATGCGAGGCGGGCTTCCCAGGCATCCATCCGCGAACGGTGCTCTGGAGTCATTCCATATGAGATGACCTGGAGCTGTCCAACAGGTCTCAATTGTCCCGCAGACGGAATCCTTGAAGGGGGCATCCCACAACTCCCAACGTGGGAAAACCTCAATGGCCTCGAGATTCCGCTCCCTTCATGAAGCGGCCGTCATACACAGAAAATCCAACCTGAGCCAACGTCTGATCCTCACCCTGACATCAGATGCATGAGATATTGGTTCAGATCTGCAGGGGTTACCTGCCGTGCCCTCGCCCTGAAACCCAAGTCTAGATTGTCTTCTCAGACTTCCGTCCTCACACTCCTGGCCCCGAAGCCCTCAAGTTTGGCAATTCCGGACCCACAATGCAGCACTCTGCCTGCCCTCTAGAAAAAAAATTATTGCCTCATGAGCTGCTCAGGCAACTTAAATGAGGATAAACCTACACAGCACTCGACTTTACCCAAATTATATAGTCTAACCTGGGCAATAATGCACTGTCCAACACAACCTGAGCCCGGACCTCCTGACCAACACAAAGAAAGCTGACCGCACACCTAGCACATAAATCCCGCCATGGCCTTAGGTCATCATCTCTTCGCTACCTCAGTTTTCAGGCTTCAGAACCGAGACCTTATCTCCAATCACTGCCCAGGGGTGAGTGTGATGCAGAAATCAGAACTCCACCTTAATCATGGCAAGAACCCTTGTGGTTGGCACGTTGTCCAACGTTCAGTGTAGGAGAATCCAGCATTCACCCTGAGGACCCGCCCATTCTTGAGTGCGACGAGGGCATACACACGCATTGTGACCCTCAGCATGAGTCCTGTCCTCTAGTAAGTCCTCTCAGTGGCTGGACCATTAGATGTCATATGGGCGTGACATGTCCCTAGGCCCCAATTTTTACCAGATTTCTGATTGTCCAGTCGCCCCTCCCCAGGGCTCTACTCTGGAATCCCTCATTTGGTGGGACACCTGAGGTTAAAAAAGAAAACAAGAACAACAAGAAATAAACGGACTTCTTCCAGCCCACAGAATGACCCCAAACTCTTTGGGCGGGGCCAAAACACCAGAGAGTTAGACTCGTTCATTTCCCATGAAGTCACCCAGAAATTACACGACCATGAGTGACACGATATCCAGAGACAAAAACTTGAGCAGGAGCCTCACACTCGCCCTTCTTTCAAATCCCGAAGAGTTCTCCTCATGGTCTGTAGTTCAGTCCTGCCATACTTATGACCCGAAACATAAGCCGAGTTTGTGTTTTCAGACAACTGTCCAAACAGCCCTGGCCTACACAACCTACCGGCTCAGGCCCCTGGAGCCAAACCTGAGGACTGTACTTGCCCTCTACAAGGGAATTGTGTGTGCCCATTCCAATGGCCAAAACCCTTCTAATAGGGTAAAGCTCCAAAGTCCCTGATCCATCTCAATAGTGGTGGCTTCCCAGGATAAACAGGGGCTATCTGAGCCCAACTGAGCACCTACCTGCACTCAGACCCATAGACAGATGTCCCCTTAGGTATAAAGGAAAGAACAGGCCCCTAGGCACTAATCAGATCCATTGCTTTGGTTTCCAGGATCTCTTCTCAGAGGCCTGGATTTCAAAAGCAGCATATAACTGTTTCTTGACTCACCCATCAGAAAACATCTCATCTACATATGGGAAACTTGCACGTTGGAGCTGTGTCAAAGCCTCTGTTTAGGAGAACCCTTTATGGCCCCAGGGCCACAGCTTCATTCCAAGGTCTCCATAGACACAAAAGCACATTAGGACCCATCCCCAGGGGTGTCCACTTCAACTCAGCGTCCTCGGTTGCTCCCCACAGATCCAGGAGATCTTACCTGTCTTGTTGCTAGGAGACAATTGGAATGCGAAGTGGGCTACCCAGCCATCCATCCTTAGAAGCCTGCTCAGAATCATTGGCCTGGAGCCAAACAACAGGTCTCAATTGTCCTGCAGAAGACCCTCTGCAGTTTGGAGCTTCTCAAAACTCCCATCGTGGGAAAACCCCCATGGCCTCGTGATGCCCCCCCATTCATGAAGGGGCCATCAGGGACCGAAACTCCAACCTGAGCGATCGTCTGATCCTCGCCCTGACTACAGATGCACGAGATCTCGATTCAGGTCTGTAGATTGTGCCTGCCATGGCCTCACCCAGAAACCTAAGCCTAGCCTGTGTTCTCAGACTTTTGTCGTCAGACTACTGGCCCACAAGCCCTCCAGTTTGGCAATCCAGAACTACAATGCAGCACTCTGCTGGCCCCCCTGAAGAAAAACATTGTCCTCTGGGGCTACCCAGTAACCCCAAATGAGGATCAACCTGCACCGACCTTGGCTGTACCCCAAATACATAGGCTGACCAGGGCACTAATGCCCTTTCTGCCACAGCCCGAGCCTGGATCTCCTGGCCCATCCCTGACAGCTGGCCGCACACTGAGCACAAAGAGCCGCCATGGCCTTAGGTCGTCATCTCTTCCCAACCTCGGTTTTCAGGTTTCAGAACCTAGACCTTATCTCCAATCACTGCCCAGGGTTGAAGGTGATGCAGAAATCCGAACTCCTTCCCCATGGCAAGAAACCTTGTGGTTGGCATGTTGTCCAACGTTCAGTGTAGTTGAAACAGTGTGGCCCATGAGCCCCCGCCCATGCAACAGGGCCACATTGGTCACAAACACACATTGTGACCCTCAGGCTGAGCCCAGTTCTCAAGTAAGGCCACTCAGTGGCTTGATGAAGAGATAGCATATTGGGCTTGCCATGCGCCTAGGCCCCAATTTTTAACCATAGTTCAAGTTGTCCCTTCAGTCTTCCGCACAGCTTGCCTTTGGAATTCCTCTTTTGGTGGGACACCTGAGGTAACAAAACTGAAATGAGTCCTCCCATCCCACAGACTGACGAAAAGCAATTGGGAATCGGGCCAAATCCTCAGAGAGGAAGATTCGTCCATGGCCCATGAGGCCTCCCCGACATTCCACGGCCATCGCTGATACAAAATCCAGAGACAAAACCCTGAGCAAGCGCTTCAGACTCGCACTTTCTTCATATCCTGAAGAGTTCTTCTCATGGCTTGTAGATCGGGCCTGCCATACCTACGTCCCCAAACCTAAGCTAAGTTTGTGCTTTCAGACTTCTGTCCTCAAATTTTGGGCCACACACACTCCAGGCTGGGCCCCTGGAGCCACACATTAGGACCGTGCCTACCAATCCATGGGAATTCTGCCCATTCCATGGTCCAAAATCGCACAAATTTGGAGAAACTTCCAACGTCCCTGAGGCCATCCCAATAGTGTAGGTCGCCCGGAACAAACAAGGGCTGTCTGACACCAGCTGATAATCGACCTTCACTCATACCATAGATGGATGTCCCCAGAGAAGAAGATTGAACCAGACAGGACCCTAGGCCATAATAGGATCCATTGCTTTGGGTTACAGGCATGTGTCCTCAAAAGCCTGATTCCAATACGAGCATAGGGGTCTTCCTGAGGCACCCATCAGAACTCATCTCGACTCCACAAGGAAACCTGTGCATGGGAGCCATGTCCAAAGCTTAGGAGAGTACTTCAGGGTACCGGTGCCACCGCCCCATTCCAAGGTCCTCATGGACACAAAAACACATTAGGACCCATTTTCAGGAAAGTCCATTTCAACTCAGCCACCTCGGTTGCTCCGGCAGAGCCATCAGATCTAAACTGTCTTGTTGCTAGGAGACAATTGGAATGCGAGGCGGGCTTCCCAGGCATCCATCCACGAACGGTGATCTGGAGGCATTCCATAGGGGATGTCCTGGAGCTGTCCAACAGGTCTTAATTGTCCCGCAGAAGGAATCCTTGAAGGGGGCATCCCACAACTCCCAACGTGGGAAAACCTCAATGGCCACGAGATTCCGCTCCCTTCATGAAGCGGCCGTCATGCACAGAAACTCCAACCTGAGCCAACGTCTGATCCTCGCCCTGACTTCAGATGCATGAGATATTGGTTCAGATCTGCAGGGGGTATCTGCCGTGCCCTCGCCCTGAAACCCAAGTCTAGCTTGTCTTCTCAGACTTCCGTCCTCACACTCCTGGCCCCGAAGCCCTCAAGTTTGTCAATTCCGGACCCACAATGCAGCACTCTGCCTGCCCTCTAGAAAAAAAATTATTGCCTCATGAGCTGCCCAGGCAACTTAAATGAGGGTAAACCTACACAGCACACGACTTTACCCAAATTTATAGTCTAACCTGGGCACTAATGCACTGTCGAACAAACCTGAGCCCGGACCTCCTGACCAACACTCAGAAAGCTGACCGCACACTGAGCACATAAAACCCGCCATGGCCTTAGGTCATCTTCTCTCCGCTACCTCAGTTTTCAGGCTTCAGAACCGAGACCTTATCTCCAATCAATGCCCAGGGGTGAGTTTGATGCAGAAATCAGAACTCCCCCTTACCCATTGTAGGAACCCTTGTGGTTGACACGTAGTCCAACGTTCAGTGTAAGCGAAACCAGCATTCACCCTGAGGCCCCGCCCATTCTTGAGTGAGACGAGGGCATACACACGCATTGTGACCCTCAACATGAGTCCTGTCCTCTAGTAAGTCCTCTCAGTGGCTGGAACATTAGATGTCATAATGGGCTTGACATGTCCCTAGCCCCAATTTTACCCAGATTTCTGATTGTCCAGTCGCCCCTCTCCAGGGCTCTACTCTGGAATCCCTCATTTGGTGGGACACCTGAGGTTAATAAAGTAAACAACAATAACAACAAAAAAAAAAAAACAACGGAATTCTTCCAGCCCACAGAATGACCCCAAATTCTTTGGACAGGGCCAAACCACCAGAGAGTAAGACTCGTCCATTTCCCATGAAGTCACCCAGAAATTCCACGACCATGAGTGACACGATATCCAGAGACAAAAACTTGAGCAGGAGCCTCACACTCGCCCTTCTTTCAAATCCAGAAGAGTTCTCCTCATGGTCTGTAGGTCAATCCTGCCATACCTATGACCCGAAACATAAGCCGAGTATGTGTTTTCAGACAACTGTCCAAACAGCCCTGGCCTACACAACCTACAGGCTCAGGTCCCTGGAGCCAAACCTGAGGACTGTACTTGCCCTCTCCAAGGGAATAGTGTGTGCCCATTCCAATGGCCACAACCCTTCTAATAGGATACACCTCTAAAGTCCCTGATCCATCTCAATAGTGGTGGCTTCCCAGGAAAAACAGGGGCAATCTGAGCCCAACTGAGCACCTACCTGCACTCAGACCCATAGACAGATGTCCCAGAGGTAAAAAGGAAAGAACAGGCCCCTAGGCACTAATCAGATCCATTGCTTTGGTTTCCAGGCATCTCTCCTCAGAGGCCTGGATTTCAAAAGCAGCATATAGCTGTTTCTTGACTCACCCGTCAGAAAACATCTCATCTACACATGGGAAACTTGCATGTTGTAGCTGTGTCAAAGCCTCTGTTTAGGAGAAGCCTTTAGGGCCCCAGGGCCACCGCTTCATTCCAAGGTCTCCATAGACACAAAAGCACATTAGGACCCACCCCAGGGGTGTCCACTTCAACTCAGCATCCTCGGTTGCTCCCCACAGATCCAGGAGATCTAACCTGTCTTGTTGCTAGGAGACAATTGGAATGCGAGGTGGGCTACCCAGCCATCCATCCTTAGAACCCTGCTTAGAATCATTGGCCTGGAGCCAAACAACAGGTCTCAATTGTCCTGCAGAACACTCTCTGCAGTTTGGAGCTTCTCACAACTCCCATCGTGGGAAAACCCCTATGGCCTCGTGATGCCCCCCCATTCATGAATAGGGCCATCAGGGACAGAAACTCAACCTGAGCGATCGTCTGATCCTCGCCCAGACTACAGATGCACGAGATCTCGATTCAGGTCTGTAGATTGTGCCTGCCATGGCCTCACCAAGAAACCTAAGCCTAGCCTGTGTTCTCAGACTTTTGTCGTCAGACTACTGGCCCACAAGCCCTCCAGTTTGGCAATCCAGAACTACAATGCAGCACTCTGCCTGCCCTCCAGAAGAAAAACATTGTCCTCTGGGGCTACCCAATAACCCCAAATTTGGATCAACCTCCACCGACCTTGGATGTACCCTATATACATAGGCTGACCAGGGCACTAATGCCCTTTCTGACACAGCCTCAGCCTGGATCCCCTGGCCCATCCCTGACAGCTGGCCGCACACTGAGCACATAGAGCCGCCATGGCCTTAGGTCGTCATCTCTTCCCAACCTCGTTTTTCAGGTTTCAGAACCTAGACCTTATCTCCAATCACTGCCCAGGGTTGAAGGTGATGCAGAAATCAGAACTCCTTCCCCATGGCAAGAAACCTTGTGGTTGGCATGTTGTCCAACCTTCAGTGTAGTTGAAACAATGTGGCCCATGAGCCCCCGCCCATGCTCCCGGGCCACATTGGTCACAAACACACATTGTGACCCTCAGGCTGAGCCCAGTCCTCAAGTTAGGCCACTCAGTGGCTGGATGAAGAGATAGCATATTGGGCTTGCCATGCCCCTAGGCCCCAATTTTTAACCATAGTTCAAGTTTTCCCTTCAGTCTTCCCCACGGCTTGGCTTTGGAATTCCTCTTTTGGTGGGACACCTGAGGTAACAAAACTGAAATGAGTCCTCCCATCCCACAGACTGACGAAAAGCAATTGGGAATCGGGCCAAATCCTCAAAGAGGAAGATTCGTCCATGGCCCATGAGGCCTCCCCGACATTCCACGGCCATTGCTGATACAAAATCCAGAGACAAAAGCCTGAGCAAGCGCCTCAGACTCGCACTTTCTTCATATCCTGAAGAGTTCTTCTCATGGCTTGTAGATCGGGCCTGCCATACCTACGTCCCCAAACCTAAGCTGAGTTTGTGTTTTCAGACTTCTGTTCTCAAAGTTTTGGGCCACACACACTCCAGGCTGGGCCCCTGGAGCCACACATTAGGACCGTGCCTACCAATCCATGGGAATTCTGCCCATTCCATGGTCCAAAATCGCACAAATTTGGAGAAACTTCCAACGTCCCTGAGGCCATCCCAATAGTGTAGGTCGCCCGGAACAAACAAGGGCTGTCTGACACCAGCTGATAATCGACCTCCACTCATACCATAGATGGATGTCCCCAGAGAAGAAGATTGAACCAGACAGGACCCTAGGCCATAATAGGATCCATTGCTTTGGGTTACAGGCATGTGTCCTCAAAAGCCTGATTCCAATATGAGCATAGGGGTCTTCCTGAGGCACCCATCAGAACTCATCTTGTCTCCACAAGGAAACCTGTGCATGGGAGCCATGTCCAAAGCTTAGGAGAGTACTTCAGGGTCCCGGTGCCACCGCCCCATTCCAAGGCCCTCATGGACACAAAAACACACTAGCGCCCATCCTCAGGAAAGTCGATTTCAACTCAGCCACCCCGGTTGCTCCGGCAGAGCCATCAGATCTAAACTGTCTTGTTGCTAGGAGACAATTGGAATGCGAGGCGGGCTTCCCAGGCATCCATCCGCGAACGGTGCTCTGGAGTCATTCTATATGGGATGTCCAGGAGCTGTCCAACAAGTCTCAATTGTCCAGCAGACGGAATCCTTAAAGGGGGCATCCCACAACTCCCAAAGTGGGAAAACCTCAATGGCCTCGAGATTCCGCTCCCTTCATGAAGCAGCCGTCATGCACAGAAAATCCAACCTGAGCCAACGTCTGATCCTCGCCCTGACTTCAGATGCATGAGATATTGGTTCAGATCTGCAGGGGGTACCTGCCGTGCCCTCGCCCTGAAACCCAAGTCTAGCTTGTCTTCTCAGACTTCCGTCCTCACACTCCTGGCCCCTAAGCCCTCAAGTTTGGCAATTCCGGACCCACAATGCAGCACTCTGCCTGCCCTCTAGAAAAAAAATTATTGCCTCATGAGCTGCCCAGGCAACTTAAATGAGGATAAACCTACACAGCACTCGACTTTACCCAAATTATATAGTCTAACCTGGGCAATAATGCACTGTCCAACACAACCTGAGCCCGGACCTCCTGACCAACACAAAGAAAGCTGACCGCACACTGAGCACATAAATCCCGCCATGGCCTTAGGTCATCATCTCTTCGCTACCTCAGTTTTCAGGTTTCAGAACCGAGACCTTATCTCCAATCACTGCCCAGGGGTGAGTGTGATGCAGAAATCAGAACTCCTCCTTACCCATGGCAAGAACCCTTGTGGTTGGCACGTTGTCCAACGTTCAGTGTAGGAGAAACCAGCATTCACCCTGAGGACCCGCCCATTCTTGAGTGCGACGAGGGCATACACACGCATTGTGACCCTCAGCATGAGTCCTGAGCTCTAGTAAGTCCTCTCAGTGGCTGGACCATTAGATGTCATAATGGGCTTGACATGTCCCTAGGCCCCAATTTTTAACCAGATTTCTGATTGTCCAGTCGCCCCTCCCCAGGGCTTTACTCTGGAGTTCCTCATTTGGTGGGACACCTGAGGTTAAAAAAGAAAACAACAACAACAAAAAAAAATACGGGCTTCTTCCAGCCCACAGAATGACCCCAAACTCTTTGGACGGGGCCAAAACACCAGAGAGTTAGACTCGTTCATTTCCCATGAAGTCACCCAGAAATTACACGACCATGAGTGACACGATATCCAGAGACAAAAACTTGAGCAGGAGCCTCACACTCGCCCTTCTTTCAAATCCCGAAGAGTTCTCCTCATGGTCTGTAGTTCAATCCTGCCATACTTATGACCCGAAACATAAGCCGAGTTTGTGTTTTCAGACAACTGTCCAAACAGCCCTGGCCTACAGAACCTACCGGCTCAGGCTCCTGGAGCCAAACCTGAGGACTGTACTTGCCCTCTCCAAGGGAATTGTGTGTGCCCATTCCAATGGCCAAAACCCTTCTAATAGGATAAACCTCCAAAGTCCCTGATCCATCTCAATAGTGGTGGCTTCCCAGGAAAAACAGGGGCTATCTGAGCCCAACTGAGCACCTACCTGCACTCAGACCCATAGACAGATGTCCCCAGAGGTAAAAAGGAAAGAACAGGCCCCTAGGCACTAATCAGATCCATTGCTTTGGTTTCCTGGCATCTCTCCTCAGTGGCCTGGATTTCAAAAGCAGCATATAGCTGTTGCTTGACTCACCCATCAGAAAACATCTCATCTACACATGGGAAACTTGCACGTTGGAGCTGTGTCAAAGCCTCTGTTTAGGAGAACCCTTTAGGGCCCCAGGGCCACAGCTTCATTCCAAGGTCTCCATAGACACAAAAGCACATTAGGAAACATCCCCAGGGGTGTCCATTTCAACTCAGCGTCCTCGGTTGCTCCCCACAGATCCAGGAGATCTAACCTGTCTTGTTGCTAGGAGACAATTGGAATGCGAGGTGGGCTACCCAGCCATCCATCCTTAGAAGCCTGCTCAGAATCATTGGCCTGGAGCCAAACAACAGGTCTCAATTGTCCTGCAGAAGACCCTCTGCAGTTTGGAGCTTTTCAAAACTCCCATCGTGGGAAAACCCCCATTGCCTCGTGATGCGCCCCCATTCATGAAGGGGCCATCAGGAACAGAAAATCAACCTGAGCGATCGTCTGATCCTCGCCCTGACTACAGATGCACGAGATCTCGATTCAGGTCTGTAGATTGTGCCTGCCATGGCCTCACCCAAACCTAAGCCTAGCCTGTGTTCTCAGACTTTTGTCGTCAGACTACTGGCCCACAAGCCCTCCAGTTTGGCAATCCAGAACTACAATGCAGCACTCTGCCTGCCCCCCAGAAGAAAAAACATTGTCCTCTGGGGCTACCCAGTAACCCCAAATGGGAATCAACCTGCACCGACCTTGGCTGTACCCCAAATACAAAGGCAGACCAGGGCACTAATGTCCTTTCTGACACAGCCTCAGCCTGGACCCCCTGGCCCCTCCCAGACAGCTGGACGCACACTGAGCACATCGAGCCGCCGTGGCCTTAGGGCGTCATCTCTTCCCAACCTCGGTTTTCAGGTTTCAGAACCTAGACCTTATCTCCAATCACTGCTCAGGGTTGAAGGTGATGCAGAAATCAGAACTCCTTCCCCATGTCAAGAAACCTTGGGGTTGGCATGTTGTCCAACGTTCAAAGTAGTTGAAACCAGTGTGGCCCATGAGGCCCCGCCCATGCTCGCGGGACACATTGGTCACAAACACACATTGTGACCCTCAGGCTGAGCCCAGTCCTCAAGTAAGGCCACTCAGTGGCTGGATGAAGAGATAGCATATTGGGCTTGCCATGCCCCTAGGCCCCAATTTTTAACCATAGTTCGGGTTGTCCCTTCAGTCTTCCCCACGGCTATGCTTTGGAATTTCTATTTTGGTGGGACACCTGAGGTAACAAAACTGAAATGAGTCCTCCCATCCCACAGACTGACGAAAAGCAATTGGAATCGGGCCAAATCCTCAGAGAGGAGGATTCGTCCATGGCCCATGAGGCCTCCCCGACATTCCACGGCCATCGCTGATACAAAATCCAGAGACAAAAGCCTGAGCAAGCACCTCAAACTCGCACTTTCTTCATATCCTGAAGAGTTCTTCTCATGGTTTGTAGATCGGGCCTGCCATACCTACGTCCCCAAACCTAAGCTGAGTTTGTGTTTTCAGACTTCTGTCCTCAAAGTCTTGGGCCACGCACCCTCCAGGCTGGGCCCCTGGAGCCACACATTAGGACTGTGCCTACCAATCCATGGGAATTCTGCCCATTCCATGGTCCAAAATCGTACATATTAGGAGAAACCTCCAAAGTCCCTGAGGCCATCCCAATAGTGTAGGTCGCCCGGAACAAACAAGTGCTGTCTGACTCCAGCTGATAATCGACCTCCACTCATACCATAGATGGATGTCCCCAGAGAAGAAGATTGAACCAGACAGGACCCTAGGCCATAATAGGAACCATGGCTTTGGGTTACAGGCATGTGTTCTCAAAAGCCTGATTCCAATACGAGCATAGGGGTCTTCCTGAGGCACCCATCAGAACTCGTCTCGTCTCCACAAGGAAACCTGTGCATGGGAGCCATGTCCAAACTTTAGGAGAGTACTTCAGGTTCCCGGTGCCACCGCCCCATTCCAAGGCCCTAATGGACACAAAAACACATTAGGACCCATCCTCAGGAAAGTCGATTTCAACTCAGCCACCCCGGTTGCTCTGGCAGAGCCATCAGATCTAAAGTGTCTTGATGCTAGGAGACAATTGGAATGCGAGGCGGGCTTCCCAGGCATCCATCCGCGAACGGTGCTCTGGAGTCATTCCATATGAGATGACCTGGAGCTGTCCAACAGGTCTCAATTGTCCCGCAGACGGAATCCTTGAAGGGGGCATCCCACAACTCCCAACGTGGGAAAACCTCAATGGCCTCGAGATTCCGCTCCCTTCCTGAAGCGGCCGTCATGCACAGAAAATCCAAACTGAGCCAACGTCTGATCCTCACCCTGACATCAGATGCATGAGATATTGGTTCAGATCTGCAGGAGGTACCTGCTGTGCCCTCGCCCTGAAACCCAAGTCTAGCTTGTCTTCTCAGACTTCCGTCCTCACACTCCTGGCCCCGAAGCCCTCAAGTTTGGCAATTCCGGACCCACAATGCAGCACTCTGCCTGCCCTCTAGAAAAAAAATTATTGCCTCATGAGCTGCTCAGGCAACTTAAATGAGGATAAACCTACACAGCACTCGACTTTACCCAAATTATATAGTCTAACCTGGGCACTAATGCACTGTCGAACACAACCTGAGCCCGGACCTCCTGACCAACACAAAGAAAGCTGACCGCACACCTAGCAAATAAATCCCGCCATGGCCTTAGGTCATCATCTCTTCGCTACCTCAGTTTTCAGGCTTCAGAACCGAGACCTTATCTCCAATCACTGCCCAGGGGTGAGTGTGATGCAGAAATCAGAACTCCACCTTAATCATGGCAAGAACCCTTGTGGTTGGCACGTTGTCCAACGTTCAGTGTAGGAGAATCAGTCATTCACCCTGAGGACCCGCCCATTCTTGAGTGCGACGAGGGCATACACACGCATTGTGACCCTCAGCATGAGTCCTGTCCTCTAGTAAGTCCTCTCAGTGGCTGGACCATTAGATGTCATAATGGGCTTGACATGTCCCTAGCCCCAATTTTACCCAGATTTCTGATTGTCCAGTCGCCCCTCCGAGGGCTCTACTCTGGAATCCCTCATTTGGTGGGACACCTGAGGTTAAAAAAGAAAACAAGAACAACAAGAAAAAACGGACTTCTTCCAGCCCACAGAATGACCCCAAACACTTTGGGCGGGGCCAAACCACCAGAGAGTAAGACTCGTCCATTTCCCATGAAGTCACCCAGAAATTCCACGACCACGAGTGACACGATATCCAGAGATAAAAACTTGAGCGGAGCCCCACACTCGCCCTTCTTTCAAATCCAGAAGAGTTCTCCTCATGATCTGTAGGTCAGTCCTGCCATACCTATGACCCGAAACTTAAGCCGAGTTTGTGTTTTCAGAAAACTGTCCAAACAGCCCCGGCCTACACAACCTACAGGCTCAGGCCCCTGGAGCCAAACCTGAGGACTGTACTTGCCCTCTCCAAGGGAATTGTGTGTGCCCATTCCAATGGCCACAACCCTTTTAATAGGATAAATCTCCAAAGTCCCTGATCCATCTCAATAGTGGTGGCTTCCGAGGAAAAACAGGGGCAATCTGAGCCCAACTGAGCACCTACCTGCACTCAGACCCATAGACAGATGTCCCCAGACGTAAAAAGGAAAGAACAGGCCACTAGGCACTAATCAGATCCATTGCTTTGGTTTCCAGGCATCTCTCCTCAGAGGCCTGGATTTCAAAAGCAGCATATAGCTGTTTCTTGACTCACCCATCAGAAAACATCTCATCTACACATGGGAAACTTGCACGTTGGAGCTGTGTCAAAGCCTCTGTTTAGGAGAACCCTTTAGGGCCCCAGGGCCACCGCTTCATTCCAAGGTCTCCATAGACACAAAAGCACATTAGGACCCATCCCCAGGGGTATCCATTTCAACTCAGCGTCCTCGGTTGCTCCCCACAGATCCAGGAGATCTAACCTGTCTTGTTGCTAGGAGACAATTGGAATGCGAGGTGGGCTACCCAGCCAACCATCCTTAGAACCCTGCTCATAATCATTGGCCTGGAGCCAAACAACAGGTCTCAATTGTCCTGCAGAAGACTCTCTGCACTTTGGAGCTTCTCACAACTCCCATCGTGGGAAAACCCCGTGGCCTCGTGATGCCCCCCCATTCATGAAGGGGCCATCAGGGACAGAAACTCCAACCTGAGCGATCGTCTGATCCTCGCCCTGACTTCAGAAGCACGAGATCTCGATTCAGGTCTGTAGATTGTGCCTGCCATGGCCTCACCCAGAGACCTAAGCCTAGCTTGTGTTCTCAGACTTTGGTCCTCAGACTACTGGCCCACAAGCCCTCCAGTTTGGCAATCCAGAATTACAATGCAGTACCCTGCCCGCCCTACAGAAGAAAAACATTGTCCTCTGGGGCTACCCAGTAACCCCAAATGAGGATCAACATGCACCGACCTTGGCTGTACCCCAAATACATAGGCTGACCAGGGCACTAATGCCCTTTCTGCCACAGCCTGAGCCTGGATCTCCTGGCCCATCCCTGACAGCTGGCCACACACTGAGCACAAAGAGCCGCCGTGGCCTTAGGTCGTCATCTCTTCCCAACCTCGGTTTTCAGGTTTCAGAACCTAGACCTTATCTCCAATCACTGCCCAGGGTTGAAGGTGATGCAGAAATCAGAACTCCTTCCCCATGGCAAGAAACTTTGTGGTTGGCATGTTGTCCAACCTTCAGTGTAGTTGAAACAATGTGGCCCATGAGCCCCCGCCCATGCTCCCGGGCCACATTGGTCACAAACACACATTGTGACCCTCAGGCTGAGCCCAGTCCTCAAGTTAGGCCACTCAGTGGCTGGATGAAGAGATAGCATATTGGGCTTGCCATGCCCCTAGGCCCCAATTTTTAACCATAGTTCAAGTTTTCCCTTCAGTCTTCCCCACGGCTTGGCTTTGGAATTCCTCTTTTGGTGGGACACCTGAGGTAACAAAACTGAAATGAGTCCTCCCATCCCACAGACTGACGAAAAGCAATTGGGAATCGGGCCAAATCCTCAAAGAGGAAGATTCGTCCATGGCCCATGAGGCCTCCCCGACATTCCACAGCCATCGCTGATACAAAATCCAGAGACAAAAGCCTGAGCAAGCGCCTCAGACTCGCACTTTCTTCATATCCTGAAGAGTTCTTCTCATGGCTTGTAGATCGGGCCTGCCATACCTACGTCCCCAAACCTAAGCTGAGTTTGTGTTTTCAGACTTCTGTTCTCAAAGTTTTGGGCCACACACACTCCAGGCTGGGCCCCTGGAGCCACACATTAGGACCGTGCCTACCAATCCATGGGAATTCTGCCCATTCCATGGTCCAAAATCGCACAAATTTGGAGAAACTTCCAACGTCCCTGAGGCCATCCCAATAGTGTAGGTCGCCCGGAACAAACAAGTGCTGTCTGACACCAGCTGATAATCGACCTCCACTCATACCATAGATGGATGTCCCCAGAGAAGAAGATTGAACCAGACAGGACCCTAGGCCATAATAGGATCCATTGCTTTGGGTTACAGGCATGTGTCCTCAAAATCCTGATTCCAATATGAGCATAGGGGTCTTCCTGAGGCACCCATCAGAACTCATCTCGTCTCCACAAGGAAACCCGTGCATGGGAGCCATGTCCAAAGCTTAGGAGAGTACTTCAGGGTCCCGGTGCCTCCGCCCCATTCCAAGGCCCTCATGGACACAAAAACACACTAGGGCCCATCCTCAGGAAAGTCGATTTCAACTCAGCCACCCCGGTTGCTCCGGCAGAGCCATCAGATCTAAACTGTCTTGTTGCTAGGAGACAATTGGAATGCGAGGCGGGCTTCCCAGGCATCCATCCGCGAACGGTGCTCTGGAGTCATTCTATATGGGATGTCCAGGAGCTGTCCAACAGGTCTCAATTGTCCAGCAGACGGAATCCTTAAAGGGGGCATCCCACAACTCCCAAAGTGGGAAAACCTCAATGGCCTCGAGATTCCGCTCCCTTCATGAAGCGGCCGTCATGCACAGAAAATCCAACCTGAGCCAACGTCTGATCCTCGCCCTGACATCAGATGCATGAGATATTGGTTCAGATCTGCAGGGGGTACCTGCCGTGCCCTCGCCCTGAAACCCAAGTCTAGCTTGTCTTCTCAGACTTCCGTCCTCACACTCCTGGCCCCGAAGCCCTCAAGTTTGTCAATTCCGGACCCACAATGCAGCACTCTGCCTGCCCTCTAGAAAAAAAATTATTGCCTCATGAGCTGCCCAGGCAACTTAAATGAGGATAAACCTACACAGCACTCGACTTTACCCAAATTATATAGTCTAACCTGGGCACTAATGCACATTTGAACAAACCTGAGCCCGGACCTCCTGACCAACACAAAGAAAGCTGACCGCACACTGAGCACATAAATCCCGCCATGGCCTTAGGTCATCATCTCTTCGCTACCTCATTTTCAGGTTTCAGAACCGAGACCTTATCTCCAATCACTGCCCAGGGGTGAGTGTGATGCAGAAATCAGAACTCCTCCTTACCCATGGCAAGAACCCTTGTGGTTGGCACGTTGTCCAACGTTCAGTGTAGGAGAATCCAGCATTCACCCTGAGGCCCCGCCATTTTTGAGTGCGACGAGGGCATACACACGCATTGTGACCCTCAGCATAAGTCCTGTGCTCTAGTAAGTCCTCTCAGTGGCTGGACCATTAGATGTCATAATGGGCTTGACATGTCCCTAGGCCCCAATTTTTAACCAGATTTCTGATTGTCCAGTCGCCCCTCCCCAGGGCTTTACTCTGGAGTTCCTCATTTGGTGGGACACCTGAGGTTAAAAAAGAAAACAACAACAACAAAAAAAAATACGGGCTTCTTCCAGCCCACAGAATGACCCCAAACTCTTTGGACGGGGCCAAAACACCAGAGAGTTAGACTCGTTCATTTCCCATGAAGTCACCCAGAAATTACACGACCATGAGTGACACGATATCCAGAGACAAAAACTTGAGCAGGAGCCTCACACTCGCCCTTCTTTCAAATCCCGAAGAGTTCTCCTCATGGTCTGTAGTTCAATCCTGCCATACTTATGACCCGAAACATAAGCCGAGTTTGTGTTTTCAGACAACTGTCCAAACAGCCCTGGCCTACACAACCTACCGGCTCAGGCCCCTGGAGCCAAACCTGAGGACTGTACTTGCCCTCTCCAAGGGAATTGTGTGTGCCCATTCCAATGGCCAAAACCCTTCTAATAGGATAAACCTCCAAAGTCCCTGATCCATCTCAATAGTGGTGGCTTCCCAGGAAAAACAGGGGCTACCTGAGCCCAACTGAGCACCTACCTGCACTCAGACCCATAGACAGATATCCCCTGAGGTATAAAGGAAAGAACAGGCCCCTAGGCACTAATCAGATCCATTGCTTTGGTTTCCAGGCATCTCTCTTTAGAGGCCTAGATTTCAAAAGCAGCATATAGCTGTTGCTTGACTCACCCATCAGAAAACATCTCATCTACACATGGGAAACTTGCATGTTGGAGTTGTGTCAAAGCCTCTGTTTAGGAGAACCCTTTAGGGCCCCAGGGCAACAGCTTCATTCCAAGGTCTCCATAGACACAAAAGCACATTAGTTTCCTATGGAGCGTCCTCGGTTGCTCCCCACAGATCCAGGAGATCTAACCTGTCTTGTTGCTAGGAGACAATTGGAATGCGAGGTGGGCTACCCAGCCATCCATCCTTAGAAGCCTCTCAGAATCTTTGGCCTGGAGCCAAACAACAGGTCTCAATTGTCCTGCAGAAGACCCTCTGCAGTTTGGAGCTTTTCAAAACTCCCATCGTGGGAAAACCCCCATTGCCTCGTGATGCGCCGCCATTCATGAAGGGGCCATCAGGGACAGAAACTCCAACCTGAGCGATCGTCTGATCCTCGCCCTGACTACAGATGCACGAGATCTCGATTCAGGTCTGTAGATTGTGCCTGCCATGGCCTCACCCAAACCTAAGCCTAGCCTGTGTTCTCAGGCTTTTGTCGTCAGACTACTGGCCCACTAGCCCTCCAGTTTGGCAATCCAGAACTACAATGCAGCACTCTGCCTGCCCCCCAGAAAAAAAAACATTGTCCTCTGGGGCTACCAAGTAACCCCAAATGAGAATCAACCTGCACCGACCTTGGCTGTACCCCAAATACAAAGGCAGACCAGGGCACTAATGTCCTTTCTGACACAGCCTCAGCCTGGACCCCCTGGCCCCTCCCAGACAGCTGGACGCACACTGAGCACATCGAGCCGCCGTGGCCTTAGGTCGTCATCTCTTCCCAACCTCGGTTTTCAGGTTACAGAACCTAGACCTTATCTCCAATCACTGCCCAGGGTTGAAGGTGATGCAGAAATCAGAACTCCTTCCCCATGGCAAGAAACCTTGTGGTGGGCATGTTGTCCAACGTTCAAAGTAGTTGAAACCAGTGTGGCCCATGAGGCCCCGCCCATGCTCGCGGGCCACATTGGTCACAAACACACATTGTGACCCTCAGGCTGAGCCCAGTCCTCAAGTAAGGCCACTCAGTGGCTGGATGAAGAGATAGCATATTGGGCTTGCCATGCCCCTAGGCCCCAATTTTTAACCATAGTTCGGGTTGTCCCTTCAGTCTTCCCCACGGCTATGCTTTGGAATTTCTCTTTTGGTGGGAACCTGAGGTAACAAAACTGAAATGAGTCCTCCCATCCCACAGATTGACGAAAAGCAATTGGAATCGGGCCAAATCCTCAGAGAGGAGGATTCGTCCATGGCCCATGAGGCCTCCCCGACATTCCACGGCCCTCGCTGATACAAAATCCAGAGACAAAAGCCTGAGCAAGCACCTCAAACTCGCACTTTCTTCATATCCTGAAGAGTTCTTCTCATGGTTTGTAGATCGGGCCTGCCATACCTACGTCCCCAAACCTAAGCTGAGTTTGTGTTTTCAGACTTCTGTCCTCAAAGTCTTGGGCCACGCACCCTCCAGGCTGCGCTTCTGGAACCACACAAGAGGACTGTGCCTACCAATCCATGGCAATTATGCCCATTCCATGGTCCAAAATCGTACATATTAGGAGAAACCTCCAAAGTCCCTGAGGCCATCCCAATAGTGTAGGTCGCCCGGAACAAACAAGGGCTGTCTGACACCAGCTGATAATCGACCTCCACTCATACCATAGATGGATGTCCCCAGAGAAGAAGATTGAACCAGACAGGACCCTAGGCCATAATAGGAACCATGGCTTTGGGTTACAGGCATGTGTTCTCAAAAGCCTGATTCCAATACGAGCATAGGGGTCTTCCTGAGGCACCCATCAGAACTCGTCTCGTCTCCACAAGGAAACCTGTGCATGGGAGCCATGTCCAAACTTTAGGAGAGTACTTCAGGTTCCCGGTGCCACCGCCCCATTCCAAGGCTCTCATGGACACAAAAACACATTAGGACCCATCCTCAGGAAAGTCGATTTCAACTCAGCCACCCCGGTTGCTCTGGCAGAGCCATCAGATCTAAACTGTCTTGATGCTAGGAGACAATTGGAATGCGAGGCGGGCTTCCCAGGCATCCATCCGCGAACGGTGCTCTGGAGTCATTCCATATGAGATGACCTGGAGCTGTCCAACAGGTCTCAATTGTCCCGCAGATGGAATCCTTGAAGGGGGCATCCCACAACTCCCAACGTGGGAAAACCTCAATGGCCTCGAGATTCCACTCCCTTCATGAAGCGGCCGTCATGCACAGAAAATCCAACCTGAGCCAACGTCTGATCCTCACCCTGACATCAGATGCATGAGATATTGGTTCAGATCTGCAGGGGGTACCTGCCGTGCCCTCGCCCTGAAACCCAAGTCTAGCTTGTCTTCTCAGACTTCCGTCCTCACACTCCTGGCCCCGAAGCCCTCAAGTTTGGCAATTCCGGACCCACAATGCAGCACTCTGCCTGCCCTCTAGAAAAAAAATTATTGCCTCATGAGCTGCTCAGGCAACTTAAATGAGGATAAACCTACACAGCACTCGACTTTACCCAAATTATATAGTCTAACCTGGGCAATAATGCACTGTCCAACACAACCTGAGCCCGGACCTCCTGACCAACACAAAGAAAGCTGACCGCACACCTAGCACATAAATCCCGCCATGGCCTTAGGTCATCATCTCTTCGCTACCTCAGTTTTCAGGCTTCAGAACCGAGACCTTATCTCCAATCACTGCCCAGGGGTGAGTGTGATGCAGAAATCAGAACTCCACCTTAATCATGGCAAGAACCCTTGTGGTTGGCACGTTGTCCAACGTTCAGTGTAGGAGAATCCAGCATTCACCCTGAGGACCCGCCCATTCTTGAGTGCGACGAGGGCATACACACGCATTGTGACCCTCAGCATGAGTCCTGTCCTCTAGTAAGTCCTCTCAGTGGCTGGACCATTAGATGTCATAATGGGCTTGACATGTCCCTAGCCCCAATTTTACCCAGATTTCTGATTGTCCAGTCGCCCCTCCGAGGGCTCTACTCTGGAATCCCTCATTTGGTGGGACACCTGAGGTTAAAAAAGAAAACAAGAACAACAAGAAATAAACGGACTTCTTCCAGCCCACAGAATGACCCCAAACTCTTTGGGCAGGGCCAAACCACCAGAGAGTAAGACTCGTCCATTTCCCATGAAGTCACCCAGAAATTCCACGACCATGAGTGACACGATATCCAGAGATAAAAACTTGAGCAGGAGCCTCACACTCGCCCTTCTTTCAAATCCCGAAGAGTTCTCCTCATGGTCTGTAGGTCAGTCCTGCCATACCTATGACCCGAAACATAAGCCGAGTTTGTGTTTTCAGAAAACTGTCCAAACAGCCCTGGCCTACACAACCTACAGGCTCAGGCCCCTGGAGCCAAACCTGAGGACTGTACTTGCCCTCTCCAAGGGAATTGTGTGTGCCCATTCCAATGGCCACAACCCTTTTAATAGGATAAATCTCCAAAGTCCCTGATCCATCTCAATAGTGGTGGCTTCCCAGGAAAAACAGGGGCAATCTGAGCCCAACTGAGCACCTACCTGCACTCAGACCCATAGACAGATGTCCCCAGAGGTAAAAAGGAAAGAACAGGCCCCTAGGCACTAATCAGATCCATTGCTTTGGTTTCCAGGCATCTCTCCTCAGAGGCCTGGATTTCAAAAGCAGCATATAGCTGTTTCTTGACTCACCCATCAGAAAACATCTCATCTACACATGGGAAACTTGCACGTTGGAGCTGTGTCAAAGCCTCTGTTTAGGAGAACCCTTTAGGGCCCCAGGGCCACCGCTTCATTCCAAGGTCTCCATAGACACAGAAGCACATTAGGACCCATCCCCAGGGGTGTCCATTTCAACTCAGCGTCCTCGGTTGCTCCCCACAGATCCAGGAGATCTAACCTGTCTTGTTGCTAGGAGACAATTGGAATGCGAGGTGGGCTACCCAGCCAACCATCCTTAGAACCCTGCTCAGAATCATTGGCCTGGAGCCAAACAACAGGTCTCAATTGTTCTGCAGAAGACTCTCTGCACTTTGGAGCTTCTCAAAACTCCTATCGTGGGAAAACCCCCGTGGCCTCGTGATGCCCCCCCATTCATGAAGGGGCCATCAGGGACAGAAACTCCAACCTAAGCGATCGTCTGATCCTCGCCCTGACTTCAGAAGCACGAGATCTCGATTCAGGTCTGTAGATTGTGCCTGCCATGGCCTCACCCAGAGGCCTAAGCCTAGCTTGTGTTCTCAGACTTTTGTCGTCAGACTACTGGCCCACAAGCATTCCAGTTTGGCAATCCAGAACTACAATTCAGCACTCTGCCTGCCCTCCAGAAGAAAAAACATTGTCCTCTGGGGCTACCCAGTAACCCCAAATGAGGATCAACCTGCACCGACCTTGGCTGTACCGCAAATACAAATGCAGACCAGGGCACTTATGTCCTTTCTGACACAGCCTGAGCCTGGACCCCCTGGCCCCTCCCAGACAGCTGGACGCACACTGAGCACATCGAGCCGCCGTGGCCTTAGGTCGTCATCTCTTCCCAACCTCGGTTTCAGGTTTCAGAACCTAGACATTATCTCCAATCCCTGCCCAGGGTTGAAGGTGATGCAGAAATCAGAACTCCTTCCCCAAAGCAAAAAACCTTGTGGTTGGCATGTTGTCCAACGTTCAAAGTAGTTGAAACCAGTGTGGCCCTTGAGGCCCCGCCCATGCTCACGGGCCGCATTGGTCACAAACACACATTGTGACCCTCAGGCTGAGCCCAGTCCTCAAGTAAGGCCACTCAGTGGCTGGATGAACAGATAGCATATTGGGCTTGCCATGCCCCTAGGCCCCAATTTTTAACCATAGTTCGGGTTGTCCCTTCAGTCTTCCCCACGGCTTTGCTTTGGAATTCCTCTTTTGGTGAGACACCTGAGGTAACAAAACTGAAATGAGTCCTCCCATCCCACAGATTGACGAAAAGCAATTGGAATCGGGCCAAATCCTCAGAGAGGAGGATTCGTCCATGGCCCATGAGGCCTCCCCGACATTCCACGGCCCTCGCTGATACAAAATCCAGAGACAAAAGCCTGAGCAAGCGCCTCAGACTCGCACTTTCTTCATATTCTGAAGAGTTCTTCTCATGGTTTGTAGATCGGGCCTGCCATACCTACGTCCCCAAACCTAAGCTGAGTTTGTGTTTTCAGACTTCTGTCCTCAAAGTCTTGGGCCACGCACCCTCCAGGCTGGGCTCCTGGAGACACACATTAGGACTGTGCCTACCAATCCATGGGAATTCTGCCCATTCCATGGTCCAAAATCGTACAAAGTAGGAGAAAACTCCAAAGTCCCTGAGGCCATCCCAATAGTGTAGGTCGCCCGGAACAAACAAGGGCTGTCTGACACCAGCTGATAATCGACCTCCACTCATACCATAGATGGATGTCCCCAGAGAAGAAGATTGAACCAGACAGGATCCTAGGCCATAATAGGATCCATTGCTTTGGGTTACAGGCATGTGTCCTCACAAGCCTGATTCCAATACGAGCATAGGGGCTTTCCTGAGGCACCCATCAGAAGTCATCTCGTCCCCACAAAGAAACCTGTGCATGGGAGCCATGTCCAAAGCTTAGGAGAGTACTTCAGGGTCCCGGTGCCACCGCCCCATTCCAAGGCCCTCATGGACACAAAAACACATTAGGACCCATTTTCAGGAAAGTCCATTTCAACTCAGCCACCCCGGTTGCTCCGGCAGAGCCATCAGATCTAAACTGTCTTGTTGCTAGGAGACAATTGGAATGCGAGGCGGGCTTCGCAGGCATCCATCCACGAACGGTGATCTGGAGGCATTCCATATGGGATGTCCTGGAGCTGTCCAACAGGTCTTAATTGTCCCGCAGAAGGAATCCTTGAAGGGGGCATCCCACAACTCCCAACGTGGGAAAACCTCAATGGCCACGAGATTCCGCTCCCTTCATGAAGCGGCCGTCATGCACAGAAACTCCAACCTGAGCCAACGTCTGATCCTCGCCCTGACTTCAGATGCATGAGATATTGGTTCAGATCTGCAGGGAGTACCTGCCGTGCCCTCGCCCTGAAACCCAAGTCTTGCTTGTCTTCTCAGACTTCCGTCCTCACACTCCTGGCCCCGAAGCCCTCAAGTTTGTCAATTCCGGACCCACAATGCAGCACTCTGCCTGCCCTCTAGAAAAAAAATTATTGCCTCATGAGCTGCCCAGGCAACTTAAATGAGGGTAAACCGACACAGCACACGACTTTACCCAAATTATATAGTCTAACCTGGGCACTAATGCACTGTCGATCAAACCTGAGCCCGGACCTCCTGACCAACACTCAGAAAGCTGACCGCACACTGAGCACATAAAACCCGCCATGGCCTTAGGTCATCTTCTCTTCGCTACCTCAGTTTTCAGGCTTCAGAACCGAGACCTTATCTCCAATCACTGCCCAGGGGTGAGTGTGATGCAGAAATCAGAACTCTCCCTTACCCATGGCAGGAACCCTTGTGGTTGGCACGTAGTCCAACGTTCAGTGTAGGAGAAACCAGCATTCACCCTGAGGCCCCGCCCATTCATGAGTGCGACGAGGGCATACACACGCATTGTGACCCTCAGCATGAGTCCTGTCCTCTATAAGTACTCTCAGTGGCTGGACCATTAGATGTCATAATGGGCTTGACATGTCCCTAGCCCCAATTTTACCCAGATTTCTGATTGTCCAGTCGCCCCTCTCCAGGGCTCTACTCTGGAATCCCTCATTTGGTGGGACACCTGAGGTTAATAAAGAAAACAACAACAACAACAACAACAAAAACAACGGACTTCTTCCAGCCCACAGAATGACCCCAAATTCTTTGGACAGGGCCAAACCACCAGAGAGTAAGACTCGTCCATTTCCCATGAAGTCACCCAGAAATTCCACGACCATGTGTGACACGATATCCAGAGACAAAAACTTGAGCAGGAGCCTCACACTCGCCCTTCTTTCAAATCCCGAAGAGTTCTCCTCATGGTCTGTAGGTCAGTCCTGCCATACCTATGACCCGAAACATAAGCCGAGTTTGTGTTTTCAGACAACTGTCCAAACAGCCATGGCCTACACATCCTACAGGCTCAGGCCCCTGGAGCCAAACCTGAGGACTGTACTTGCCCACTCCAAGGGAATTGTGTGTGCCCATTCCAATGGCCAAAACCCTTCTAATAGGATACACCTCTAAAGTCCCTGATCCATCTCAATAGTGGTGGCTTCCCAGGAAAAACAGGGGCAATCTGAGCCCAACTGAGCACCTACCTGCACTCAGACCCATAGACAGATGTCCCAGAGGTAAAAAGGAAAGAACAGGCCCCTAGGCACTAATCAGAACCATTGCTTTGGTTTCCAGGCATCTCTCCTCAGAGGCCTGGATTTCAAAAGCAGCATATAGCTGTTTCTTGACTCACCCATCAGAAAACATCTCATCTACACATGGGAAACTTGCACGTTGGAGCTGTGTCAAAGCCTCTGTTTAGGAGAAGCCTTTAGGGCCCCAGGGCCACCGCTTCATTCCAAGGTCTCCATAGACACAAAAGCACATTAGGACCCATCCCCAGGGGTGTCCACTTCAACTCAGCGTCCTAGGTTGCTCCCCACAGATCCAGGAGATCTAACCTGTCTTGTTCCTAGGAGACAATTGGAATGCGAGGTGGGCTACCCAGCCATCCATCCTTAGAACCCTGCTTAGAATCATTGGCCGGGAGTCAAACAACAGGTCTCAATTGTCCTGCAGAACACTCTCTGTAGTTTGGAGCTTCTCACAACTCCCATCGTGGGAAAACCCCCATGGCCTCTTGATGCCCCCCCCATTCATGAAGGGGCCATCAGGGACAGAAACTCAACCTGAGCGATCGTCTGATCCTCGCCCTGACTACAGACGCACGAGATCTTGATTCAAGTCTGTAGATTGTGCCTGCCATGGTCTCACCCAGAAACCTAAGCCTAGCCTGTGTTCTCAGACTTTTGTCGTCAGACTACTGGCCCACAAGCCCTCCAGTTTGGCAATCCAGAACTACAATGCAGCACTCTGCCTGTCCTCCAGAAGAAAAACATTGTCCTCTGGGGCTACCCAGTAACCCCAAATTTGGATCAACCTCCACCGACCTTGGCTGTACCCTAAATACATAGGCTGACCAGGGCACTAATGCCCTTTCTGACACAGCCTCAGCCTGGAATCCCTGGCCCATCCCTGACAGCTGGCCGCACACTGAGCACATAGAGCCGCCATGGCCTTAGGTCGTCATCTCTTCCCAACCTCGGTTTTCAGGTTTCAGAACCTAGACCTTATCTCCAATCACTGCCCAGGGTTGAAGGTGATGCAGAAATCAGAACTCCTTCCCCATGGCAAGAAACCTTGTGGTTGGCATGTTGTCCAACCTTCAGTGTAGTTGAAACAGTGTGGCCCATGAGCCCCCGCCCATGCTCCCGGGCCACATTGGTCACAAACACACATTGTGACCCTCAGGCTGAGCCCAGTCCTCAAGTTAGGCCACTCAGTGGCTGAATGAAGAGATAGCATATTGGGCTTGCCATGCCCCTAGGCCCCAATTTTTAACCATAGTTCAAGTTTTCTCTTCAGTCTTCCCCACGGCTTTGCTTTGGAATTCCTCTTTTGCTGGGACACCTGAGGTAACAAAACTGAAATGAGTCCTCCCATCCCACAGACTGACGAAAAGCAATTGGGAATCGGGCCAAATCCTCAAAGAGGAAGATTCGTCCATGGCCCATGAGGCCTCCCCGACATTCCACGGCCATCGCTGATACAAAATCCAGAGACAAAAGCCTGAGCAAGCGCCTCAGACTCGCACTTTCTTCATATCCTGAAGAGTTCTTCTCATGGCTTGTAGATCGGGCCTGCCATACCTACGTCCCCAAACCTAAGCTGAGTTTGTGTTTTCAGACTTCTGTTCTCAAAATTTTGGGCCACACACACTCCAGGGTGGGCCCCTGGAGGCACACATTAGACCGTGCCTACCAATCCATGGGAATTCTGCCCATTCCATGGTCCAAAATCGCACAAATTTGGAGAAACTTCCAACGTCCCTGAGGCCATCCCAATAGTGTAGGTCGCCCGGAACAAAGAAGGGCTGTCTGACACCAGCTGATAATCGACCTCCACTCATACCATAGATGGATGTCCCCAGAGAAGAAGATTGAACCAGACAGGACCCTAGGCCATAATAGGATCCATTGCTTTGGGTTACAGGCATGTGTCCTCACAAGCCTGATTCCAATATGAGCATAGGGGTCTTCCTGAGGCACCCATCAGAACTCATCTCGTCTCCACAAGGAAACCTGTGCATGGGAGCCATGTTCAAAGCTTAGGAGAGTACTTCAGGGTCCCGGTGCTACCGCCCCATTCCACGGCCCTCATGGACACAAAAACACACTAGGGCCCATCCTCAGGAAAGTCGATTTCAACTCAGCCACCCCGGTTGCTCCGCCAGAGCCATCAGATCTAAACTGTCTTGTTGCTAGGAGACAATTGGAATGCGAGGCGGGCTTCCCAGGCATCCATCCGCGAACGGTGCTCTGGAGTCATTCTATATGGGATGTCCAGGAGCTGTCCAACAGGTCTCAATTGTCCAGCAGACGGAATCCTTAAAGGGGGCATCCCACAACTCCCAAAGTGGGAAAACCTCAATGGCCTCGAGATTCCGCTCCCTTCATGAAGCGGCCGTCATGCACAGAAAATCCAACCTGAGCCAACGTCTGATCCTCGCCCTGACATCAGATGCATGAGATATTGGTTCAGATCTGCAGGGGGTACCTGCCGTGCCCTCTCCCTGAATCCCAAGTCTAGCTTGTCTTCTCAGACTTCCGTCCTCACATTCCTGGCCCCGAAGCCCTCAAGTTTGGCAATTCCGGACCCACAATGCAGCACTCTGCCTGCCCTCTAGAAAAAAAATTATTGCCTCATTAGCTGCCCAGGCAACTTAAATGAGGATAAACCTACACAGCACTCGACTTTACCCAAATTATATAGTCTAACCTGGGCACTAATGCACATTTGAACAAACCTGAGCCCGGACCTCCTGACCAACACTCAGAAAGCTGACCGCACACTGAGCACATAAATCCCGCCATGGCCTTAGGTCATCATCTCTTCGCTACCTCAGTTTTCAGGCTTCAGAACCGAGACCTTATCTCCAATCACTGCCCAGGGGTGAGTGTGATGCAGAAATCAGAACTCTTCCTTACCCATGGCAAGAACCCTTGTGGTTGGCACATAGTCCAAGGTTCAGTGTAGGAGAAACCAGCATTCACCCTGAGGACCCGCCCATTCATGAGTGCGACGAGGGCATACACACGCATTGTGACCCTCAGCATGAGTCCTGTCCTCTATAAGTCCTCTCAGTGGCTGGACCATTAGATGTCATAATGGGCTTGACATGTCCCTAGGCCCCAAATTTTACCAGATTTCTGATTGTCCAGTCGCCCCTCCCCAGGGCTCTACTCTGGAATCCCTCATTTGGTGGGACACCTGAGGTTAAAAAAGAACACAAGAACAACAAAAAAAAAAACAGACTTCTTCCAGCCCACAGAATGACCCCAAACTCTTTGGGCGGGGCCAAACCACCAGAGTAAGACTCGTCCATTTCCCATGAAGTCACCCAGAAATTCCACGACCATGAGAGACACGATATCCAGAGACAAAAACTTGAGCAGGAGCCTCATACTCGCCCTTCTTTCAAATCCCGAAGAGTTCACCTCATGGTCTGTAGATCGGTCCTGCCATACCTATGACCCGAAACATAAGCCGAGTTTGTGTTTGCAGACAACTGTCCAAACAGCCTGGCCTACACAACCTACAGGCTCAGGCCCCTGGAGCTAAACCTGAGGATTGTACTTGCCCTCTCCAAGGGAATTGTGTGTTCCCATTCCAATGGCCACAACCCTTCTAATAGGATACCCCTCCAAAGTCCCTGATCCATCTCAATAGTGGTGGCTTCCCAGGAAAAACAGGGGCAATCTGAGATTAACTGAGCACCTACCTGCACTCAGACCCATAGACAGATGTCCCCAAAGGTAAAAAGGAAAGAACAGGCCCCTAGGCACTAATCAGATCCATTGCTTTGGTTTCCAGGCATCTCTCCTCAGAGGCCTGGGTTTCAAAAGCAGCATTTAGCTGTTTCTTGACTCACCCATCAGAAAACATCTAATCAACACATGGGAAACTTGCACGTTGGAGCTGTGTCAAAGCCTCTGTTTAGGAGAAGCCTTTAGGGCCCCAGGGCCACCGCTTCATTCCAAGGTCTCCATGGACACAAAAGCACATTAGGACCCATCCCCAGGGGTGTCCATTTCAACTCAGCGTCCTCGGTTGCTCCCCACAGATCCAGGAGATCTAACCTTACTTGTTGCTAAGAGACAATTGGAATGCGAGGTGGGCTACCCAGCCATCCATCCTTAGAACCCTGCTCAGTATCATTGGCCTGGAGCCAAACAACAGGTCTCAATTGTCCTGCAGAACACTCTCTGCAGTTTGGAGCTTCTCACAACTCCCATCGTGGGAAAACCCCCATGGCCACGTGATGCCCCCCCCATTCGTGAAGGGGCCATCAGGGACAGAAACTCCAACCTGAGGGATCGTCTGATCTTGCCCTGACTTCAGATGCACGAGATCTCGATTCAGGTCTGTAGATTGTGCCTGCCATGGCCTCACCCAGAAACCTAAGCCCAGCTTGTGTTCTCAGACTTTTGTCGTCAGACTACTGGCCGACAAGCCCTCCAGTTTGGCAATCCAGAACTACAATGCAGCACTCTGCCGGCCCTTCAGAAGAAAAACATTGCCCTCTGGGGCTACCCAGTAACCCCAAATGAGAATCAACCTGTACCGACCTTGCCTGTACCCCAAATACATAGGCTGACCAGGGCACTAATGCCCTTTCTGACACAGCCTGAGCCTGGTCCCACTGGCCCTCCCAGACAGCTGGCCGCACACTGAGCACATCGACTCGCCATGGCCTTAGGTCGTCATCTCTTCCCAACCTCGGTTTTCAGGTTTCAGAACCTAGACCTTATCTCCAATCACTGCCCAGGGTTGAAGGTGATGCAGAAATCAGAACTCCTTCCCCATGGCAAGAAACCTTGTGGTTGGCATGTTGTCCAACGTTCAGTGTAGTTGAAAGCAGTGAGGCCCATGAGGCCCCGCCCATGCTCGCGGGCCACATTGGTCACAAACACACATTGTGACCCTCAGGCTGAGCCAAGTCCTCAAGTAAGGCCACTCAGTGGCTGGATGAAGAGATAGCATATTGGGCTTGCCATGCCCCTAGGCCCCAATTTTTAACCATAGTTCGGGTTGTCCCTTCAATCTTCCCCACGGCTTGGCTTTGGAATTCCTCTTTTGGTGGGACACCTGAGGTAACAAAACTGAAATGAGTCCTCCCATCCCACAGATTGACGAAAAGCAATTGGGAATCGGGCCAAATCCTCAGAGAGGAAGATTCGTCCTTGGCCCATGAGGCCTCCCCGACATTCCACGGCCATCGCTGATACAAAATCCAGAGACAAAAGCCTGAGCAAGCGCCTCAGACTCGCACTTTCTTCATATCCTGAAGATTTCTTCTCATGGTTTGTAGATCGGGCCTGGCATACCTACGTCCCCAAACCTAAGCTGAGTTTGTGTTTTCAGACTTCTGTCCTCAAAGTCTTGGGCCACACACCCTCCAGGCTGGGCCCCTGGAGCCACACTTTAGGACTGTGCCTACCAATCCATGGGATTTCTACCAATTCCATGGTCCAAAATGGTACAAATTAGGAGAAATCTCAAAAATCTCTGAGGCCATCCCAATAGTGTAGGTCGCCCGGAAGAAACAAGGGCTGTCTGACACCAGCTGATAATCGACCTCCACTCATACCATAGATGGATGTCCCCAGAGAAGAATATTGAACCAGACAGGACACTAGGCCATAATAGGATCCATTGCTTTAGGTTACAGGCATGTGTCCTCCAAAGCCTGATTCCAATACGAGCATAGGGGTTTTCCTGAGGCACCCATCAGTACTCATCTCGTCTCCACAAGGAAACCTGTGCATGGGAGCCATGACCAAAGCTTAGGAGAGTACTTCAGGGTCCTGGTGCCACCGCCCCATTCCAAAGCCCTCATGGACACAAAAACACATTAGGACCCATCCTCAGGAAAGTCCATTTCAACTCAGCCACCCCGGTTGCTCCGGCAGAGCCATCAGATCTAAACTGTCTTGTTGCTAGGAGACAATTGGAATGCGAGGCGGGCTTCCCAGGCATCCATCCACGAACGGTGATCTGGAGTCATTCCATATGGGATGTACTGGAGCTGTCCAACAGGTCTCAATTGTCCCGCAGAAGGAATCCTTGAAGGGGGCATCCCACAACTCCCAACGTGGGATAACCTCAATGGCCCCAAGATTCCTCTCCCTTCATGAAGCGACCGTCATGCACAGAAACTCCAACCTTAGCCAACCTCTGATCCTGGCCCTGACTTCAGATGCATGAGATATTGGTTCAGAAATGCAGGGGGTACCTGCCATGCCCTCAACCTGAAACCCAAGTCTAGCTTGTATTCTCAGACTTCCGTCCTCACATTCCTGGCCCCGAAGACCTCAAGTTTGGCAATACCGGACACACAATGCAGAACTCTGCCTGCGCTCTAGAAAAAAAATTATTGCCTCATGAGCTGCCCAGGCACCTTAAATGAGGGTAAACCTACACAGCACTCGACTTTACCCAAATTATATAGTCTCAACTGGGCACTAATGCACTGTCGAACACAACCTGAGCCCGGACCTCCTGACCAACACCCAGAAAGCTGACCGCACACTGAGCACATAAAACCCGCCATGGCCTTAGGTTATCATCTCTTCACTACCTCAGTTTTCAGGCTTCAGAACCGAGACCTTATCTCCAATCACTGCCCAGGGCTGAGTGTGATGCAGAAATAAGAACTCCTCCTTACCCATGGCAAGAACCCTTGTGGTTGGCACGTTGTCCAACGTTCAGTGTAGGAGAAACCAGCATTTACCCTGAGGCCCGGCCCATTCTTGAGTGCGATGAGGCCATACACACGGATGGTGACCCTCAGCATGAGTCCTGTCCTCTAGTAAGTCCTCTCAGTGGCTGGACCATTAGATGTCATAATGGGCTTGACATGTCCGTAGGCCCCAATTTTGAACCAGATTTCTGATTGTCCAGTCTTCCCTCCCCAGGGCTCTACTCTGGAATCCCTCATATGGTGGGACATCTGAGGTTAATAAAGAAAACAACAACAACAACAACAACAAACGGACTTCTTCCAGCCCACAGAATGACCCCAAACTCTTTGGACGGGGACAAACCACCTGAGAGTAAGACTCGTCCATTTCCCATGAAGTCACCCAGAAATTCCACGACCATGAGTGACACGATATCCAGAGACAAAAACTTGAGCAGTAGCCTCACACACGCCCTTTTTTCAAATCCCGAAGCGTTCTCCTCATGGTCTGTAGATCGGTCCTGCCATACCTATGACCCGAAACATAAGCCGAGTTTGTGTTTTCAGACAACTGTCCAAACAGCCCTGGTCTACACAACCTACAGGCTCAGGCCCCTGGAGCCAAACCTGAGGACTGTACTTGCCCTCTACAAGGGAATTGTGTGTGCCCATTCCAATGGCCAAAACCCTTCTAATAGGATAAATCTCCAAAGTCAATGATCCATCTCAATAGTGGTGGCTTCCCAGGATAAACAGGGGTATCTGAGCCCAACTGAGCACCTACCTGCACTCAGACCCATAGACAGATGTCCCCAGAGGTAAAAAGGAAAGAACAGGCCCCTAGGCACTAATCAGATCCATTGCTTTGGTTTCCAGGCATCTCTCCTCAGAGGCCTGGATTTCAAAAGCAGCATATAGCTGTTTCTTGTCTCACGCATCAGAAAACATCTAATCAACACATGGGAAACTTGCACGTTGGAGCTGTGTCAAAGCCTCTGTTTAGGAGAACCCTTTAGGGCCCCAAGGCCACCGCTTCATTCCAAGATCTCGATAGACACAAAAGCACATTAAGACCCATCCCCAGGGGTGTCCATTTCAACTCAGCGTCCTCGGTTGCTCCCCACAGATCCAAGAGATCTAACCTGTCTTGTTGCTAGGAGACAATTGGAATGCGAGGTGGGCTACCCAGACATCCATCCTTAGAACCCTGCTCAGTATCATTGGCCTGGAGCCAAACAACAGGTCTCAATTGTCCTGCAGAACACTCTCTGCAGTTTGGAGCTTCTCACAACTCCCATCGTGGGAAAACCCCCATGGCCTCGTGATGCCCCCCCATTCATGAAGGGGCCATCAGGGACAGAAACTCCAACTTGAGCGATCGTCTGATTCCCGCCCTGACTTCAGATGCACGAGATCTTGATTTAGGTCTGTAGATTGTGCCTGCCATGGCCTCACCCAGAAACCTAAGCCTAGCTTGTGTTCTCAGACTTTTGTCGTCAGACTACTGGCCCACAAGCCCTCCAGTTTGGCAATCCAGAACTACAATGCAGCACTCTGCCGGCCCTCCAGAAGAAAAACATTGCCCTCTGGGGCTACCCAGTAACCCAAAATGAGAATCAACCTGCACCGACCTTGCCTGTACCCCAAATACATAGGCAGACCAGGGCACTAATGCCCTTTCTGACACAGCCTGAGCCTGGACCCCTTGCCCCTCCCAGACAGCTGGTCGCACACTGAGCACATTGAGTCGCCATGGCCTTAGGGCGTCATCTCTTCCCAACCTCGGTTTTCAGGTTTCAGAACCTAGATATTATCTCCATTCACTGCCCAGGGTTGAAGGTGATGCAGAAACCAGAACTCCTTCCCCATGGCAAGAAACCTTGTGGTTGGCATGTTGTCCAACGTTCAGTGTAGTTGAAAGCAGTGAGGCCCATGAGGCCCCGCCCATGCTCGCGGGCCACATTGGTCACAAACACACATTGTGACCCTCAGGCTGAGCCCAGTCCTCAAGTAAGGCCACTCAGTGGCTGGATGAAGAGATAGCATATTGGGCTTGCCATGCCCCTAGGCCCCAATTTTTAACCATAGTTCGGGTTGTCCCTTCAATCTTCCCCACGGCTTGGCTTTGGAATTCCTCTTTTGGTGGGACACCTGAGGTAACAAAACTGAAATGAGTACTCCCATCCCACAGATTGACGAAAAGCTATTGGGAATCGGGCCAAATCCTCAGAGAGGAAGATTCGTCCTTGGCCCATGAGGCCTCCCCGACATTCCACGGCCATCGCTGATACAAAATCCAGAGACAAAAGCCTGAGCAAGCGCCTCAGACTCGCACTTTCTTCATATCCTGAAGAGTTCTTCTCATGGCTTGTAGATCGGGCCTGCCATACCTACGTCCCCAAACCTAAGCTGAGTTTGTGTTTTCAGACTTCTGTCCTCAAAGTCTTGGGCCACACACCCTCCAGGCTGGGCCCCTGGAGCCACACACTAGGACTGTGCCTACCAATCCATGGGATTTCTGCCATTTCCATGGTCCAAAATTGTACAAATTAGGAGAAACCTCCAAAATCTCTGAGGCCATCCCAATAGTGTAGGTCGCCCGGAACAAACAATGGCTGTCTGACACGAGCTGATAATCGACCTCCACTCATACCATTGATGGATGTCCCCAGAGAAGAAATTGAACCAGACAGGACCCTAGGCCATAATAGGATCTATTGCTTTGGGTTACAGGCATGTGTCCTCAAAAGCCTGATTCCAATACGAGCATAGGTGTTTTCCTGAGGCACCCATCAGAACTCATCTCGTCTCCACAAGGAAACCTGTGCATGGGAGCCATGTCCAAAGCTTAGGAGAGTACTTCAGGGTCCCGGTGCCACTGCCCCATTCCAAGGCCCTCATGGACACAAAAACATATTAGGACCCATCCTCAGGAAAGTCCATTTCAACTCAGCCACCCCGGTTGCTCCGGCAGAGCCATCAGATCTAAACTGTCTTGTTGCTAGGAGACAATTGGAATGCGAGGCGGGCTTCCCAGGCATCCATCCGCGAACGGTGCTCTCGAGTCATTCCATATGAAATGTCCTGGAGCTGTCCAACAGGTCTCAATTGTCCTGCAGAAGGAATCCTTGAAGGGGGCATCCCACAACTCCCAACGTGGGATTACCTCAATGGCCCCGAGATTCCGCTCCCTTCATGAAGCGGCCGTTATGCACAGAAACTCCAACCTGAGCCAACATCTGATCCTCGCCCTGACTTCAGATGCATGAGATATTGGTTCAGATCTGCAGGGGGTACCTGCCATGCCCTCGCCCTGAAACCCATGTCTAGCTTGTCTTCTCAGGATTCCGTCCTCACACTCCTGGCCCCGAAGCCCTCAAGGTTGGCAATTCCGGACCCACAATGCAGCACTCTGCCTGTCGACTAGAAAATAAATTATTGCCTCATGAGCTGCCCAGGCACCTTAAATGAGGATAAACATACACAGCATTCGACGTTACCCAAATTATATAGTCTAACCTGGGCACTAATGCACTGTCGAACACAACCTGAGCCCGGACCTCCTGACCATCACCCAGAAAGATGACCGCACACTGAGCACATAAAACCCGCCGTGGCCTTAGGTCATCATCTCTTCCCTACCTCCGTTTTCAGGCTTCAGAACCGAGACCTTATCTCCAATCACTGCCCAGGGGTGAGTGTGATGCAGAAATCAGAACTCCTCCTAACCCATGGCAAGAACCCTTGTGGTTGGCACGTTGTCCAACGTTCAGTGTAGGAGAAACCAGCATTCACCCTGAGGCCCCACCCATTCTTGCGTGCGACGAGGGAATACATACGCATTGTGACCCTCAGCATGAGTCCTGTCCTCTAGTAAGTCCTCTCAGTGGCTGGACCATTAGATATCATAATGGGCTTGACATGTCCCTAGGCCCCAATTTTAACCAGATTTCTGACTGTCCAGTCGCCCCTCCCCAGGGCTCTACTCTGGAATTCCTCATTTTGTGGGACACCGGAAGTTAAAAAAGAAAACAACAACAACAACAACAACAAAACGGACTTCTTCCAGCCCACAGATTGACCCCAAACTCTTTGGACGGGGACAAACCACCTGAGAGTAAGACTCGTCCTTTTCCCATGAAGTCACCCAGAAATTCCACGACCATGAGTGACACGATATCCAGAGACAAAAAGTTGAGCAGGAGCCTCACACTCGCCCTTTTTTCAAATCCCGAAGAGTTCTCCTCATGGTCTGTAGGTCAGTCCTGCCATACCTATGACACGAAACATAAGCCGAGTTTGTGTTTTCAGACAACTGTCCAAACAGCCCTGGCCTACACAACCTACAGGCTCAGGCCCCTGGAGCCAAACCTGAGGACTGTACTTGCCCTCTCCAAGGGATTTTGTGTGCCCATTCCAATGGCCACAACGCTTCTAATAGGATAAACCTCCAAAGTCCCTGATCCATCTCAATAGTGGTGGCTTCCCAGGAAAAACAGGGGCAATCTGAGCCCAACTGAGCACCTACCTGCACTCAGACCCATAGACAGATGTCTCCAGAGGGAAAAAGGAAAGAACAGGCCCCTAGGCACTAATCAGATCCATTGCTTTGGTTTTCAGGCATCTCTCCTCAGAGGCCTGGATATCAAAACAGCATATAGCTGTTTCTTGACTCACCCATCAGAAAACATCTCATCTACACATGGGAAACTTACACGTTGGAGCTGTGTCAAAGCCTCTGTTTAGGAAAACCCTTTAGGGCCCCAGGGCCACCGCTTCATTCCAAGGTCTCCATAGACACAAAAGCACATTAGGACCCATTCCCAGGGGTGTCCATTTCAACTCAGCGTCCTCGGTTGCTCCCCACAGATCCAGGAGATCTAACCTCTTGTTGCTAGGAGACAATTGGAATGCGAGGTGGGCTAGCCAGCCATCCATCCTTAGAACCCTGCTCAGAATCATTGGCCTGGACCCAAGCAACAGGTCTCAATTGTCCTGCAGAAGACTCTCTGCAGGTTGAAGCTTCTCACAACTCCCAGCGTGGGAAAACCCCCATGGCCTCGTGATGCCCCCCCATTCATGAAGGGGGCATCAGGGACAGAAACTCCAACCTGAGCGATCGTCTGATCCTCGCCCTGACTTCAGATGCACGAGATGTCGATTCAGGTCTGTAGATTGTGCCTGCCATGGCCTCACCCAGAAACCTAAGCCTAGCTTGTGTTCTCAGACTTTGGTCGTCAGACTACTGGCCCACAAGCCCTCCAGTTTGGCAATCCAGATCTACAATGCAGCACCCTGTCCGCCCTCCAGAAGAAAAACATTGTCCTCTGGGGCTAACCAGTAACCCCAAATGAGGATCAACCTGCACCGAACTTGGCTGTACCCCAAATACATAGGCTGACCAGGGCACTAATGCCCTTTCTGACACAGCCTGAGCCTGGACCCCCTGGCCCCTCCCAGACAGCTGGCCGCACACTGAGCACATCGAGCCGCCGTGGCCTTAGGTCGTCATCTTTTCCCAACCTAGGTTTTCAGGTTTCAGAACCTAGACCTTATCTACAATCACTGCCCAGGGTTGAAGGTGATGCAGAAATCAGAACTCCTTCCCCATGGCAAGAAACCTTGTGGTTGGCCTGTTGTCCAACGTTCAGTGTAGTTGAAACCAGTGTGGCCCATGAGGCCCCTCCCATGCTCGCCAGCCACATTGGTCACAAACGCACATTGTGACCCTCAGGCTGAGCCCAGTCCTCAAGTAAGGCCACTCAGTGGCTGGATGAAGAGATAGCATATTGGGCTTGCCATGCCCCTAGGCCCCAATTTTTAACCATAGTTCGGGTTGTCCCTTCAGTCTTCCCCACGGCTTTGCTTTGGAATTCCTCTTTTGGTGGGACACCTGAGGTAACAAAACTAAAATGAGTCCTCCCATCCCACAGATTGACGAAAAGCAATTGGGAATCGGGCCAAATCCTCAGAGAGGAAGATTCGTCCATGGCCCATGAGGCCTCCCCAACATTCCACGGCCATCGCTGATACAAAATCCAGAGATAAAAGCCTGAGCAAGAGCCTCAGACTCGCACTTTCTTCATATCCTGAAGAGTTCTTCTCATGGTTTGTAGATCGGGCCTGCCATACCTACGTCCCCAAACCTAAGCTGAGTTTGTGTTTTCAGACTTCTGTCCTCAAAGTCTTGGGCCACACACCCTCCAGGCTGGGCCTCTGGAGACACACATTAGGACTGTGTCTACCAATCCATGGGAATTCTGCCCATTCCATGGTCCAAAATCATACAAATTAGGAGAAACCTCCAAAGTCCCTGAGGCCGTCCCAATAGTGTAGGTCGCCCGGAACAAACAAGGGCTGTCTGACACCAGCTGATAATCGACCTCCACTCATACCATAGATGGATGTCCCCAGAGAAGAAGATTGAACCAGACAGGACCCTAGGCCATAATAGGATCCATTGCTTTGGGTTACAGGCATGTGTCCTCAAAAGCCTGATTCCAATACGAGCATAGGGGTTTTCCTGTGGCACCCATCAGAACTCATCTCGTCTCCACAAGGAAACCTGTGCATGGGAGCCATGTCCAAAGCTTAGGAGAGTACTTCAGGGTCCCGGTGCCACCGCCCCATCCCAAGGCCCTCATGGACACAAAAACACATTAGGACCCATCCTCAGGAAAGTCGATTTCAACTCAGCCACCCCGGTTGCTCCGGCAGAGCCATCAGATCTAAACTGTCTTGTTGCTAGGAGACAATTGGAATGTGAGGCGGGCTTCCCAGGCATCCATCCGCGAACGGTGCTCTGGAGTCATTCCATATGGGATGTCCTGGAGCTGTCCAACAGGTCTCAATTGTCCCGCAGAAGGAATCCTTGAAGGGGGCATCCCACAACTCCCAAAGTGGGAAAACCTCAATGGCCCCGAGATTCCACTCCCTTCACGAAGCGGCCGTCATGCACAGAAACTCCAACCTGAGCCAACGTCTGATCCTCGCCCTGACTTCAGATGCATGAGATATTGGTTCAGATCTGCAGGGGGTACCTGCCGTGCCCAACCTGAAACCCAAGTCTAGCTTGTCTTCTCAGACTTCCGTCCTCACACTCCTGGCCCCGAAGCCCTCAAGGTTGGCAATTCCGGACCCACAATGCAGCACTCTGCCTGCGCTCTAGAAAAAAAATTATTGCCTCAGGAGCTGCCCAGGCACCTTAAATGAGGATAAACCTACACAGCACTCGACGTTACCCAAATTATATAATCTAACCTGGGCACTAATGCACTGTCGAACACAACCTGAGCCCGGATCTCCTGACCAAAACCCAGAAAGCTGATCGCACACTGAGCACATGAAACCCGCCATGGCCTTAGGTCATCATCTCTTCCCTACCTCCGTTTTCAGGCTTCAGAACCGAGACCTTATCTCCAATCACTGCCCAGGGGTGAGTGTGATGCAGAAATCAGAACTCCTCCTTACCCATGGCAAGAACCCTTGTGGTTGGCACGTTGTCCAACGTTCAGTGTAGGAGAAACCAGCATTCACCCTGAGGCACCGCCCATTCTTGCGTGCGACGAGGGCATACATATGCATTGTGACCCTCAGCATGAGTCCTGTCCTCTAGTAAGTCCTCTCAGTGGCTGGACCATTAGATGTCATAATGGGCTTGACATGTCCCTAGGCCCCAATTTTTAACCAGATTTCTGATTGTCCAGTCGCCCCTCCCCAGGGCTCTACTATGGAATACCTCATTTGGTGGGACACCTGAGGTTAAAAAAGAAAACAACAACAACAAGAAAAAAACGGACTTCTTCCAGCCCACAGATTGACCCCAAACTCTTTGGACGGGGCCAAACCACCAGAGAGTAAGACTCGTCCATTTCCCATGAAGTCACCCAGAAATTACACGACCATGAGTGACACGATATTCAGAGACAAAAACTTGAGCAGGAGCCTCACACACGCCCTTTTTTCAAATCCCGAAGAGTTCTCCTCATGGTCTGTAGGTCAGTCCTGCCATACCTATGACCCGAAACATAAGCCGAGTTTGTGTTTTCAGACAACTGTCCAAACAGCCCTGGCCTACACAACCTACAGGCTCAGGCCCCTGGAGCCAAACCTGAGGACTGTACTTGCCCTCTCCAAGGGTATTGTGTGTGCCCATTCCAATGGCCACCACCCTTCTAATAGGATAAACCTCCAAAGTCCCTGATCCATCTCAATAGTGGTGGCTTCCCAGGAAAAACAGGGGCAATCTGAGCCCAACTGAGCACCTACCTGCACTCAGACCCATAAACAGATGTCTCCAGAGGTAAAAAGGAAAGAACAGGCCCCTAGGCACTAATCAGATCCACTGCTTTGTTTTCCAGGCATCTCTCCTCAGAGGCCTGGATATCAAAACAGCATGTAGCTTTTTCTTGACTCACCCATCAGAAAACATCTCATCTACACATGGGAAACTTGCACGTTGGAGCTGTGTCAAAGCCTCTGTTTAGGAGAACCCTTTAGGGCCCCAGTGCCACCGCTTCATTCCAAGGTCTCCATAGACACAAAAGCACATTAGGACCCATCCCCAGGGGTGTCCATTTCAACTCAGCGTCCTCGGTTGCTCCCCACAGAACCAGGAGATCTAAACTGTCTTGTTGCTAGGAGACAATTGGAATGCGAGGTGGGCTACCCAGCCATCCATCCTTAGAACCCTGCTCAGAATCATTGGCCTGGACCCAAGCAACAGGTCTCAATTGTCCTGCAGAAGACTCTCTGCAGTTTGAAGCTTCTCACAACTCCCATCGTGGGAAAATCCCCATGGCCTCGTGATGACCCCCCCATTCATGAAGGGGCCATCAGGGACAGAAACTGCAACCTGAGCGATCATCTGATCCTCGCCCTGACTTCAGATGCACGAGATCTCGATTCAGGTCTGTAGATTATGCCTGCCATGGCCTCACCCAGAAACCTAAGCCTAGCTTGTGTTCTCAGACTTTGGTCGTCAGACTACTGGCCCACAATCCCTCCAGTTTGGCAATCCAGAATTACAATGCAGCACCCTGCCCGCCCTCCAGAAGAAAAACATTGTCCTCTGGGGCTAACCAGTAACCCAAATGAGGATCAACCTGCACCGAACTTGGCTGTACCCCAAATACATAGGCTGACCAGGGCACTAATGCCCTTTCTGACACAGCCTGAGCCTGGACCCCCTGGCCCCTCCCAGACAGCTGGCTGCACACTGAGCACATCGAGCCGCCGTGGCCTTAGGTCGTCATCTTTTCCAAACCTCGGTTTTCAGGTTTCAGAACCTAGACCTTATCTCCAATCACTGCCCAGGGTTGAAGGTGATGCAGAAATCAGAACTCCTTCCCCATGGCAAGAAACCTTGTGGTTGGCATGTTGTCCAACGTTCAGTGTAGTTGAAACCAGTGTGGCCCATGAGGCCCGGCCCATGCTCGCCGGCCACATTGGTCACAAACGCACATTGTGACCCTCAGGCTGAGCCCAGTCCTCAAGTAAGGCCACTCAGTGGCTGGATGAAGAGATAGCATATTGGGCTTGCCATGCCCCTAGGCCCCAATTTTTAACCATAGTTCGGGTTGTCCCTTCAGTCTTCCCCACGGCTTTGCTTTGGAATTCCTCTTTTGGTGGGACACCTGAGGTAACAAAACTGAAATGAGTCCTCCCATCCCACAGATTGACGAAAAGCAATTGGGAATCGAGCCAAATCCTCAGAGAGGAAGATTAGTCCATGGCCCATGAGGCCTCCCCGACATTCCACGGCCATCGCTGATACAAAATCCAGAGACAAAAGCCTGAGCAAGCGCCTCAGCCTCGCACTTTCTTCATATCCTGAAGAGTTCTTCTCAGGGGTTGTAGATCGGGCCTGCCATACCTACGTCCCCAAACCTAAGCTGAGTTTGTTTTTTCAGACTTCTGTCCTCAAAGTCTTGGGCCACACACCCTCCTGGCGGGGCCCCTGGAGACACACATTAGGACTGTGCCTACCAATCCATGGGAATTCTGTCCATTCCATGGTCCAAAATCATACAAATTAGGAGAAACCTCCAAATTCCCTGAGGCCATCCCAATAGTGTAGGTCGCCCGGAACAAACAAGGGCTGTCTGACACCAGCTGATAATCGACCTCCACTCATACCATAGATGGATGTCCCCAGAGAAGAAGATTGAACCAGACAGGACCCTAGGCCATAATAGGATCCATTGCTTTGGGTTACAGGCATGTGTCCTCAAAACCTGATTCCAATACGAGCATAGGGGTTTTCCTGAGCTACCCATCAGAACTCATCTCATCTCCACAAGGAAACCTTTGCATGGGAGCCATGTCCATAGCTTAGGAGAGTACTTCAGGTTCTCGGTGCCACCGCCCCATTCCAAGGCCCTCATGGACACAAAAACACATTAGGACCCATCCTCAGGAAAGTGAATTTCAACTCAGCCACCCCGGTTGCTCCGGCAGAGCCATCAGATCCAAACTCTCTTGTTGCTAGGAGACAATTGGAATGCGAGGCGGGCTTCCCAGGCATCCATCCGCGAACGGTGCTCTGGAGTTATTCCATATGGGATGTCTTGGAGCTGTCCAACAGGTCTCAATTGTCCCGCAGAGGGAATCCTTGAAGGGGGCATCCCACAACTCCCAACGTGGGAAAACCTCAATGGCCCCGATATTCCGCTCCCTTCATGAAGCTGCCATCATGCACAGAAACTCCAACCTGAGCCAACGTCTGATCCTCGCCCTGACTTCAGATGCATGAGATATTGGTTCAGATCTGCAGGGGGTACCTGCCGTGCCCAACCTGAAACCCAAGTCTAGCTTGTCTTCTCAGACTTCCGTCCTCACACTCCTGGCCCCGAAGCCCTCAAGGTTGGCAATTCCGGACCCACAATGCAGCACTCTGCCTGCCCTCTAGAAAAAAATTATTGCCTCATGAGCTGCCCAGGCACCTTAAATGAGGATAAACCTACACAGCACTCAACGTTACCCAAATTATATAGTCTAACCTGGGCACTAATACACTGTCGAACACAATCTGAGCCCGGATCTCCTGACCAACACCCAGAAAGCTGACCGCACACTGAGCACATAAAACCCGCCATGGCCTTAGGTCATCATCTCTTCCCTACCTCCGTTTTCAGGCTTCAGAACTGAGACCTTATCTCCAATCACTGCCCAGGGGTGAGTGTGATGCAGAAATCAGAACTCCTCCTTACCCATGGCAAGAACCCTTGTGGTTGGCACGTTGTCCAACGTTCAGTGTAGGAGAAACCAGCATTCACCCTGAGGCCCCGCCCATTCTTGCCTGCGAAGAGGGCATACATATGCATTGTGACCCTCAGCATGAGTCCGGTCCTCTAGTAAGTACTCTCAGTGGCTGGACATTTAGATGTCATAATGGGCTTGACATGTCCCTAGGCCCCAATTTTTAACCAGATTTCTGATTGTCCAGTCGCCCCACCCCAGGGCTCTACTCCGGAATCCCTCATTTGGTGGGACACCTGAGGTTAAAAAAGAAAACAACAACAACAAGAACAACAACAAAAAAAACGGACTTCTTCCAGCCCACAGATTGACCCCAAACTCTTTGGACGGGTCCAAACCACCAGAGAGTAAGACTCGTCCATTTCCCATGAAGTCACCCAGAAATTCCACGACCATGAGTGACACGAAATCCAGCGACAAAAACTTGAGCAGGAGCCTCACACTCGCCCTTTTTTTAAATCCCGAAGAGTTTTCCTCATGGTCTGTAGGTCAGTCCTGCCATAACTATGACCCGAAACATAAGCCGAGTTTGTGTTTTCAGACAACTGTCCAAACAGCCATGGCCTACACAACCTACAGGCTCAGGCCCCTGGAGCCAAACCTGAGGACTGTACTTGCCCTCTCCAAGGGAATTGTGTGTGCCCATTCCAATGGCCACAACCCTTCTAATAGGATAAACCTCCAAAGTCCCTGATCCATCTCAATAGTGCTGGCTTCCCAGGAAAAACAGGGGCAATCTGAGCCCAAATGAGCACCTACCTGCACTCAGACCCATAGACAGATGTCTCCAGAGGGAAAAAGAAAAGAACAGGCCCCTAGGCACTAATCAGATCCATTGCTTTGGTTTCCAGGCATCTCTCCTCAGAGGCCTGGATATCAAAACAGCATATAGCTGTTTCTTGACTCACCCATCAGAAAACATCTCATCTACACATGGGAAACTTGCACGTTGGAGCTGTGTCAAAGCCTCTGTTTAGGAGAACCCTTTAGGTCCCCAGTGCCACCGCTTCATTCCAAGGTCTCCATAGACACAAAAGCACATTAGCGCCCTTCCCCAGGGGTGTCCATTTCAACTCAGCGTCCTCGGTTGCTCCTCACAGAACCAGGAGATCTAAACTGTCTTGTTGCTAGGAGACAATTGGAATGCGAGGTGGGCTACCCAGCCATCCATCCTTAGAACCCTGCTCAGAATCATTGGCCTGGACCCAAGCAACAGGTCTCAATTGTCCTGCAGAAGACTCTCTGCAGTTTGGAGCTTCTCACAACTCCCATCGTGGGAAAATCTCCATGGCCTCGTGATGCCCCCCCCATTCATGAAGGGGCCATCAGGGACAGAAACTCCAACCTGAGCGATCGTCTGATCCTCGCCCTGACTTCAGATGCACGAGATCTCGATTCAGGTCTGTAGATTGTGCCTGCCATGGCCTCACCCAGAAACCTAAGCCTAGCTTGTGTTCTCAGACTTTGGTCGTCAGACTACTGGCCCACAAGCCCTCCAGTTTGGCAATCCAGAAATACAATGCAGCACCCTGCCCGCCCTCCAGAAGAAAAACATTGTCCTCTGGGGCTACCCAGTAACCCCAAATAAGGATCAACCTGCACCGAACTTGGCTGTACCCCAAATACATAGGCTGACCAGGGCACTAATGCCCTTTCTGACACAGCCTGAGCCTGGACCCCCTGGCCCCTCCCACACAGCTGGCTGCACACTGAGCACATCGAGCCGCCGTGGCCTTATGTCGTCATCTTTTCCCAACCTCGGTTTTCAGGTTTCAGAACCTAGATCTTATCTACAAACACTGCCCAGGGTTGAAGGTGATGCAGAAATCAGAACTCCTTCCCCATGGCAAGAAACCTTGTGGTTGGCCTGTTGTCCAACGTTCAGTGTAGTTGAAACCAGTGTGGCCCATGAGGCCTTGCCCATGCTCGCCGGCCACATTGGTCACAAACGCACATTGTGACCCTCAGGCTGAACCCAGTCCTCAAGTAAGGCCACTCAGTGGCTGGATGAAGAGATAGCATATGGGCTTGCCATGCCCCTAGGCCCCAATTTTTAACCATAGTTCGGGTTGTCCCTTCAGTCTCCCACGGCTTTGCTTTGGAATTCCTCTTTCGGTGGGACACCTGTGGTAACAAAACTGAAATGAGTCCTCCCATCCCACAGATTGACGAAAAGCAATTGGGAATCGGGCCAAATCCTCAGAGAGGAAGATTCGTCCATGGCCCATGAGGCCTCCTGGACATTCCACGGCCATCGCTGATACAAAATCCAGAGACAAAAGCCTGAGCAAGCGCCTCAGACTCGCACTTTCTTCATATCCTGAAGAGTTCTTCTCATGGTTTGTAGATCGGGCCTGCCATACCTACGTCCCCAAACCTAAGCTGAGTTTGTGTTTTCAGACTTCTGTCCTCCAAGTCTTGGGCCACACACCCTCTAGGCTGGGCCCCTGGAGACACACATTAGGACTGTGCCTACCAATCCATGGGAATTCTACCCATTCCATGGTCCAAAATCGTACATATTAGGAGAAACCTCCAAAGTCCCTGAGGCCATCCCAATAGTGTAGGTCGCCCGGAACAAACAAGGGCTGTCTGACACCAGCTGATAATCGACCTCCACTCATACCATAGATGGATGTCCCCAGAGAAGAAGATTGAACCAGACAGGACCCTAGGCCATAATAGGATCCATTGCTTTGGGTTACAGGCATGTGTCCTCAAAAGCCTGATTCCAATACGAGCATAGGGGTTTTCCTGAGGCACCAATCAGAACTCATCTCGTCTCCACAAGGAAACCTGTGCATGGGAGCCATTTCCAAAGCTTAGGAGAGTACTTCAGGGTCCCGGTGCCACTGCCCCATTCCAAGGCACTCATGGACACAAAAACACATTAGGACCCATCCTCAGGAAAGTCCATTTCAACTCAGCCACCCCGGTTGCTCCTGCAGAGCCATCAGATCTAAACTGTCTTGTTGCTAGGAGACAATTGGAATGCGAGGCGGGCTTCCCAGGCATCCATCCGCGAACGGTGCTCTGGAGTCATTCCATATGGGATGTCCTGGAGCTGTCCAACAGGTCTCAATTGTCCTGCAGAAGGAATCCTTGAAGGGGGCATCCCACAACTCCCAACGTGGGAAAACCTCAATGGCCCCGAGATTCCGCTCCCTTCACGAAGCGGCCATCACGCACAGAAACTCCAACCTGAGCCTACGTCTGATCCTCGCCCTGACTTCAGATGCATGAGATATTGGTTCAGATCTGCAGGGAGTACCTGCCGTGCCCTCGGCCTGAAGCACAAGTCTAGCTCGTCTTCTCAGATTCCGTCCTCACACTCTTGGCCCCTTAGCCCTCAAGTTTGACTCTTCCGGACCCACAATGCAGCACTCTGCCTGCCTTCTAGAAAAAAAATTATTGCCTCATGAGCTGCCCAGGCAACTTAAATGAGGATAAACCTACACAGCACTCGACGTTACCCAAATTATATAGTCTAACCTGGGCACTAATGCACTGTCGAACACAATCTGAGCCCGGACCTCCTGACCAAGACCCAGAAAGCTGACCGCACCCTGAGCACATAAAACCCGCCATGGACTTAGATCGTAATCTCTCACCAACTGCGATTTTTCAGGCTTCAGAACCGAGACCTTATCTCCAACCACTGCCCAGGGATGAAAATGATGAAGAAATCAAAACACCTTCCCCATGGCAAGAGACCTTGTGATTGGCATGTTGTCCAAGGTCCAGTATAGTTGAAACCAGTGTGGCCCATGAGGCCCCGCCCATGCTCGCGTGCCACATTGGTCACAAACACACACTGTGACCCTCAGCCTGAGCCCAGCCCTCAAGTAAGGCCTCTCAGTGGCTGGATGAAGAGACAGCTTATTGTGCCTGCATTGCCCCTAGGCCCCAATTTTTAACCATAGTTTGGGTTTTCCCTTCACTCTTCCCCAGGGCTCTGCTTTGGAATTCCTCTTTTGTTCAGGCACCTGAGGTAAAAAACCTGAAAGGAGACCTCCCATCCCTCAGATTGACGAAAAACAATTGGGATAGGGCCAAATCCACAGAGAGTAAGATTCGTCCATGGCCCATGAGTTCTCCCCACATTCCACGGCCATCGGTGATATAAAATCCAAATGCAAAAGCCTGAGCAAGTTCCTCAGAATCGCTCTTTCTTCATATCTTGAAGATTTCTTCTCATGATTTGTAGATTGGGCCTGATATACCTACATCCCCAAACCTAAGCTGTGTTTGTGCTTTCAGACTACTGTCCTCAAAGTCCTGGGCCACACACCCTCAGGCTGGGGCCCCTGAAGCCACACATTAGGACTGTGCCTACCCAATCCATGGGAATTCTGCCCATTCCATTGTCCAAAATCGTACAAATTAGGAGAACTCTCCAAAGCCCCGAGTCCATCCCAATAGTGTAGGTCTCCGGGGACAAACGAGGGAGGTAAGACACCAGGTGAGCATCTACCTCCACTCATTCCATAGATGAATATCCCCAGAGAAGAAGAATGAACAAGACAGGACCCTAGGCCATAATCGAATACATTGCTTTGGTTTACAGGCATGTCTCTTCAAAAGTCTGGATTCCAATACCAGCATAATGGGTTTCCTGAGGGACCCATCAGAACAAATCTCCTCTCCACAAGCAAACTTGTGCATGGGAGCTATGTCAAAAGCTTAGGAGAATACTTCAGGGTCCCAGTGCCACCGCCCCATTTCAAGGTCCTCATGGACACAAACACACATTAGGGCCCATCCTCAGGAAAGTCCATTTCAACTCAGCCACCCCGGTTGCTCCCGCAGAGGGATCCGATCTCAACTGTATTGTGGCTAGTAGACAATTGGATTGCGAGGCGGGCTTCCTTGGCATCCATTCTCCAAGGGTGCTCTGGTCATTCCATATGGGATGTCCTGGAGCTGCCCAACAGGTCTCAATTGTCACACAGAAGGAATCATTGAAGGGGGCATCCCACCACTCCCATGTCGGAAAACCTCCATGGCCTTGAGATTCCGCTCCGTTCATGAAGGGGTAGTCATGCACAGAAACTCCAACCTGAGCCAACGTCTGATCCTCGCCATGACTTCAGATGCTTAAGGATTTGGTTGCGACTGCAGGGGGTACCAGCCGTGCTCTCGGCCTGAAACTCAAGTCTAGCTTGTGTTCTCAGACTTCTGTCCTCACACTCCTGGCCCAGAAGCCCAAAAGTTTGGCAATTCTGGACCCACAATGCAGCACTCTGCCTGCCCTCTAGAAAAAATATCTTGCCTAATGAGGTGCCCAGGCACCTCAAATGAGGATAAACCTACACGGCACTCGACTGTACCCAAATTATATAGTCTAACCTGGGCACTAATGCACTGTCTGACACAACCTGAGCCAGAACCTCCTGACCATCACCCAGGAGGCTGACCGCACACTGAGCATATCAGACGCGCCATCGCCTTAGGTCGTCATCTCTTCCCAACTACGATTATTCAGGCTTCAGAACCTATACCTTATGTCCAATCACTGCTCACGATTGAAAATGATGCAGAAATCAGAACACCTTCCCCATGGCAAGAGACCTTGTGATTGGCATGTTGTGCAAGGTCCAGTGTAGTTGAAACCAGTTTGGCCCATGAGGCCCCGCCCATGCTCGCAGGCCACATTTGTCACAAACACACATTTGACCCTCAGCCTGAGCCCAGTCCTCAAGTAAGGCCGCTCAGTGGCTGGATGAAGAAACAGCTTATTGGGCCTGCCATGCCCCTAGGCCCCAAATTTTTAACCATAGTTTGGGTTGTCCCTTCACTCTTCCCCAGGGCTCTGCTTTAGAATACTTCTTTTGTTCGGACACCTGAGGTAATAAACCTGAAAGGAGACCTCCCATCCCACAGATTGACGAAAAATAATTGGGACCGCCCCAATCCACAGAAAGGAAGATTCGTCCATGGCCCATGATGCCTCCCCACATTCCACGGCCATCGTTGATATAAAATCCAGAGACAAAAGCCTGAGCAAGTGCCTCAGACTCGCTCTTTCTTCATATCCTGAAGAGTTCTTCTCATGGTTTGTAGATTGGGCCTGCCATACCTACGTCCCCAAACATAAGATGAGTTTGTGTTTTCAGACTTCTGTCCTCAAAGTCCTGGGCCACACACCCTCCAGGCTGGGGCCCCTGGAGCCACACATTCGGACTGTGCCTACCCAATCCATGGGAATTCTGCCCATTCCATTGTCCAAAATCTTACAAATTGGGAGAACTCTCCAAGGTCCCCGAGGCCATCCCAATAGTGTACGTCTACAGGGACAAACAAGGGTCGTCTGACACCAGGTGAGCATCTATCTCCACTCATTCCATAGACAGATATCCCCAGAGAAGAAGATTGAACCAGACAGGATCCTAAGTAATAATCGGATCCATTGCTTTGGTTTACAGGCATGTCTCCTCAAGAGCCTGGATTCCAAGACCAGCATAAGGGTTTTCCTGAGGCACCCATCAGAACAAATCTCCTTTCCACAAGGAAACTTGACATGGGAGCTATGTCAAAAGCGTAGGAGTATACTTCAGGGTTACGGTGCCACCGCCCCATTCCAAGGCCCTCATGGACAAAACACACTTTAGGCCCCATCCTCAGGAATGTCCATTTCAACTCAGCCACCCCGGTTGCTTCCGCAGAGCCATCCGATCACAACTGTATTGTAGCTAGGAGACAATTGGAATGAGAGGCGGGCTTCCCTGGCATCCATCCTCGAACGGTGCTCTGGAGTCATTCCATATGGGATGTCCTGGAGCTGCCCAACAGGTCTCAATTGTCCCGCAGATGGAATCCTTGAAGGGGGCATCCCACAACTCCCAACGTGGGAAAATCTCCATGGCCTTGAGATTCCGCTCCTTTCTTGAAGGGGCAGTCATGCACAGAAACTACAACCTGAGCCAACGTCTGATCCTCGCCGTGACTTCAGATGCTTAGATATTGTTTCCGATCTGCAGGGGGTAACTACCGTGCCCTCGGCCTGAAGCCCAAGTCTATCTTGTGTTCTCAGACTTCTGTCCTCAAACTCCTGGCCCAGAAATCCTCCATTTTGGCAATTCCGGACCCACAATGCAGCACTTTGCCTGCCCTCTAGAAAAAATATCTTGCCTAATGAGGTGCCCAGGCACCTCAAATGAGGATAAACCTACAGGGCACTCGACTGTACCCAAATTATATAGTCTAACTTGGGCACTAGTACACTGTCTGACACAACCTGAGCCAGAACCTCCTGACCAACACCCAGGCAGTTGACCGCACATTGAGCATATCAGACGCGCCTTCGCCTTAGATCGTCATCTATTCCCAACTGCGATTTTTCAAGCTTGGGAACCTAGACCTTATCTCCAACCACTGCCCAGGGATGAAAATGATGCAGAAATCAGAAGACCTTCCCCATGGCAAGAGACCTTGTGTTTGGCATGTTGTCCAAGGTCCAGTTTAGTTGAAACCAGTGTGGCCCATGAGGCCCCGCCCATGCTCGCGTGCCACGTTGGTCACAACACACACTGTGACCCTCAGCCTGAGCCCAGCCCTAAAGTAAAGCCTCTCAGTCGCTGGATGAAGAGACAGCTTATAGTGCCTGCCATACCCCTAGGCCCCAATTTTTAACCATAGTTTGGGTTTTCCCTTGACTCTTCCCCAGGGCTCTGCTTTGGAATTCCTCTTTTGTTCAGACACCTGAGATAATAAACCTGAAAGGAGACCTCCCATCCCACAGATTGAGGAATAACAATTGGGATCGGGCCAAATCAACAGATAGGAAGATTCGTCCATGGCCCATGAGTCCTCCCCACATTCCACGGCCATCGTTGATATAAAATCCAAATGCAAAAGCCTGAGCAAGTGCCTCAGAATCGCTCTTTCTTCATATCCTGAAGATTTCTTCTCATGATTTGTAGATTGGGCCTGCCATACCTACATCCCCAAACCTAAGCTGAGTTTGTGTATTCAGACTTCTGTCCTAAAAGTCCTGGGCAACACACCCTCAGGTTGGGGCCCCTGAAGCCACACATTAGGACTGCGCCTACCCAATCCATGGGAATTCTGCCCATTCCATTGTCCAAAATCGTACAAATTATGAGAACTCTCCAAAGTCCCCGAGGCAATCCCAATAGTGTAGGTCTCCGGGGACAAACAAGGACGGTCTGACACCAGGTGAGCATCTACCTCAACTCATTCCATAGATGAATATGCCCAGAGAAGAAGAATGAACAAGACAGGACCCTAGGCCATAATCGAATACATTGCTTTGGTTTACAGGCATGTCTCTTCAAAAGTCTGGATTCCAATACCAGCATAATGGGTTTCCTGAGGCACCCATCAGAACAAATCTCCTCTCCACAAGGAAACTTGTGCATGGGAGCTATGTCAAAAGCTTAGGAGAATACTTCAGGGTCCCAGTGCCACCGCCCCATTTCAAGGCCCTCATGGACACAAACACACATTAGGGCCCATCCTCAGGAAAGTCCATTTCAACTCAGCCACCACGGTTGCTCCCGCAGAGGGATCCGATCTCAACAGTATTGTGGCTAGTAGACAATTGGATTGTGAGGCGGGCTGCCTGGCATCCATCCTCCAACGGTGCTCTGGAGTCATTCCATATGGGATGCCCTGGAGCTGCCCAACAGGTCTCAATTGTCACACAGAAGGAAACTTTGAAGGGGGCATCCCACCACTCCCACGTCGGAAAACCTCCATGGCCTTGAGATTCCGCTCCTTTCTAGAAGGGGCATTCATGCACAGAAACTCCAACCTGAGCCAACGTCTGATCCTCGCCGAACTTCAGATGCTTGAGATTTTGGTCGCGACTGCAGGGAGTACCAGCCGTGCCCTCGGCCTGAAACTCAAGTCTAGCTTGTGTTCTCAGACTTCTGTCCTCACACTCCTGGCCCAGAAGCCCAAAAGTTTGGCAATTCCGGACCCACAATGCAGCACTCTGCCTGCCCTTTAGAAAAAATATCTTGCCTAATGAGGTACCCAGGCACCTCAAATGAGGATAAACCTACAGGGCATTCGACTGTACCCAAATTATATAGTCTAACCTGGGCACTAATACACTGTCTGACACAACCTGAGCCAGAACCTCCTGGCCAACACCAAGGTAGCTGACCGCACACTGAGCATATAAGACGCGCCATCGCCTTAGGTCGTCATCTCTTCCCAACTGCGGTTTTTCAGGCTTCAGAACCTATACCTTATGTCCAATCACTGCTCACGATTGAAAATGATGCAGAAATCAGAACACCTTCCCCATGGCAAGAGACCTTGTGATTGGCATGTTGTCCAAGGTCCAGTGTAGTGGAAACCAGTTTGGCCCATGAGGCCCCGCCCATGCTCACGGGCCACATTTGTCACAAACACACATTTGACCCTCAGCCTGAGCCCAGCCTTCAAGTAAGGCCTCTCAGTGGCTGGATGTAGAGACAGCTTATTGTGCCTGCCATGCCCCTAGGCCCCAATTTTTAACCATAGTTTGGGTTTTCACTTCACTCTTCCCCAGGGCTCTGCTTTGGAATTCCGCTTTTGTTCAGACACCTGAGGTAATAAACCTGAAAGGAGACTTCCCATCCCGCAGATTGACGAAAAACAATTGGGATCGGGTCAAATCCACAGATAGGAAGATTTGTCCATGACCCATGAGTCCACCCCACATTCCACGGCCATCGTTGATATAAAATCCAAATGCAAAAGCCTGAGCAAGTGCCTCAGACTAGCTCTTTCTTCATATCCTGAAGATTTCTTCTCATGATTTGTAGATTGGGCCTGCCATACCTACATCCCCAAACCTAAGCTGAATTTGTGTTTTCAGACTTCTGTCCTCAAAGTCCTAAGCCACACACCCTCAGGTAGGGGCCCCTGAAGTCACACATTAGGACTGTGCCTACCCAATCCATGGGAATTCTGCCCATTCCATTGTCCAAAATCGTACAAATTAGGAGAACTCTCCAAATTCCCCGAGGTCATCCCAATAGTGTAGGTCTCCGGGGACAAACCAGGGAGGTAAGACACCAGGTGAGCATCTACCTCCACTCATTCCATAGATGAATATCCCCAGAGAAGAAGAATGAACAAGACAGGACCCTAGGCCATAATCGAATACATTGCTTTGGTTTACAGGCATGTCTCTTCAAAAGTCTGGATTCCAATACCAGCATAATGGGTTTCCTGAGGCACCCATCAGAACAAATCTCCTCTCCACAAGGAAACTTGTGCATGGGAGCTATGTCAAAAGCTTAGGAGAATACTTCAGGGTCCCAGTGCCACCGCCCCATTTCAAGGCCCTCATGGACACAAACACACATTAGGGCCCATCTTCAGGAAAGTCCATTTCAACTCAGCCACCCAGATTGCTCCCGCAGAGGGATCCGATCTCAACTGTATTGTGGCTAGTAGACAATTGGATTGCGAGGCGGGCTTCCCTGACATCCATCCTCCAAGGGTGCTGTGGAGTCATTCCATATGGGATGTCCGGGAGCTGCCCAACAGGTCTCAATTGTCACACAGAAGGAATCATTGAAGGGGGCATCCCACCACTCCCACGTCGGAAAACCTCCATGGCCTTGAGATTCCGCTCCGTTCATGAAGGGGTAGTCATGCACAGAAACTCCAACCTGAGCCAACGTCTGATCCTCGCCGTAACTTCAGATGCTTGAGATTTTGGTTGCGACTGCAGGGGGTACCAGCCGTGCCCTCGGCCTGAAACTCAAGTCTAGCTTGTGTTCTCAGACTTCTGTCCTCACACTCCTGGCCCAGAAGCCCAAAAGTTTGGCAATTCCGGACCCACAAGGCAGCACTCTGCCTGCCCTCTAGAAAAAATATCTTGCCTAATGAGGTGCCCAGGCACCTCAAATGAGGATAAACCTACAGGGCATTCGACTGTACCCAAATTATATAGTCTAACCTGGGCACTAATGCACTGTCTGACACAACCTGAGCCAGAACCTCCTGACCATCACCCAGGAGGCTGACCGCACACTGAGCATATCAGACGCGCCATCGCCTTAGGTCGTCATCTCTTCCCAACTACGATTATTCAGGCTTCAGAACCTATACCTTATGTCCAATCACTGCTCACGATTGAAAATGATGCAGAAATCAGAACACCTTCCCCATGGCAAGAGACCTTGTGATTGGCATGTTGTGCAAGGTCCAGTGTAGTTGAAACCAGTTTGGCCCATGAGGCCCCGCCCATGCTCGCGGGCCACATTTGTCACAAACACACATTTGACCCTCAGCCTGAGCCCAGTCCTCAAGTAAGGCCGCTCAGTGGCTGGATGAAGAAACAGCTTATTGGGCCTGCCATGCCCCTAGGCCCCAAATTTTTAACCATAGTTTGGGTTGTCCCTTCACTCTTCCCCAGGGCTCTGCTTTAGAATACTTCTTTTGTTCGGACACCTGAGGTAATAAACCTGAAAGGAGACCTCCCATCCCACAGATTGACGAAAAATAATTGGGACCGCCCCAATCCACAGAGAGGATATTCGTCCATGGCCCATGAGGCCTCCCCACATTCCACGGCCATCATTGATATAAAATCCAGAGACAAAACCCTGAGCAAGTGCCTCAGACTCGCTCTTTCTTCATATCCTGAAGAGTTCTTCTCATGGTTTGTAGATTGGGCCTGCCATACCTACGTCCCCAAACATAAGGTGAGTTTGTGTTTTCAGACTTCTGTCCTCAAAGTCCTGGGCCACACAGCCTCCAGGCTGGGGCCCCTGGAGCCACACATTCGGACTGTGCCTACACAATCCATGGGAATTCTGCCCATTCCATTGTCCAAAATCGTACAAATTAGGAGAACTCTCCAAATTCCCCGAGGTCATCCCAATAGTGTAGGTCTCCGGGGACAAACGAGGGAGGTAAGACACCAGGTGAGCATCTACCTCCACTCATTCCATAGATGAATATCCCCAGAGAAGAAGAATGAACAAGACAGGACCCTAGGCCATAATCGAATACATTGCTTTGGTTTACAGGCATGTCTCTTCAAAAGTCTGGATTCCAATACCAGCATAATGGGTTTCCTGAGGCACCCATCAGAACAAATCTCCTCTCCACAAGGAAACTTGTGCATGGGAGCCATGTCAAAAGCTTAGGAGAATACTTCAGGGTCCCAGTGCCACCGCCCCATTTAAGGCCCTCATGGACACAAACACACATTAGGGCCCATCTTCAGGAAAGTCCATTTCAACTCAGCCACCCAGGTTGCTCCCGCAGAGGGATCCGATCTCAACTGTATTGTGGCTAGTAGACAATTGAATTGCGAGGCGGGCTTCCCTGACATCCATCCTCCAAGGGTGCTGTTGAGTCATTCCATATGGGATGTCCGGGAGCTGCCCAACAGGTCTCAATTGTCACACAGATGGAATCATTGAAGGGGGCATCCCACCACTCCCACGTCGGAAAACCTCCATGGCCTTGAGATTCCGCTCCGTTCATGAAGGGGTAGTCATGCACAGAAACTCCAACCTGAGCCAACGTCTGATCCTCGCCGTAACTTCAGATGCTTGAGATTTTGGTTGCGACTGCAGGGGGTACCAGCCGTGCCCTAGGCCTGAAACTCAAGTCTATCTTGTGTTCTCAGACTTCTGTCCTCACACTCCTGGCCCAGAAGCCCAAAAGTTTGGCAATTCCGGACCCACAAGGCAGCACTCTGCCTGCCCTCTAGAAAAAATATCTTGCCTAATGAGGTGCCCAGGCACCTCAAATGAGGATAAACCTACAGGGCATTCGACTGTACCCAAATTATATAGTCTAACCTGGGCACTAATGCACTGTCTGACACAACCTGAGCCAGAACCTCCTGACCATCACCCAGGAGGCTGACCGCACACTGAGCATATCAGACGTGCCATCGCCTTAGGTCGTCATCTCTTCCCAACTACGATTATTCAGGCTTCAGAACCTATACCTTATGTCCAATCACTGCTCACGATTGAAAATGATGCAGAAATCAGAACACCTTCCCCATGGCAAGAGACCTTGTGATTGGCATGTTGTGCAAGGTCCAGTGTAGTTGAAACCAGTTTGGCCCATGAGGCCCCGCCCATGCTCGCGGGCCACATTTGTCACAAACACACATTTGACCCTCAGCCTGAGCCCAGTCCTCAAGTAAGGCCGCTCAGTGGCTGGATGAAGAAACAGCTTATTGGGCCTGCCATGCCCCTAGGCCCCAAATTTTTAACCATAGTTTGGGTTGTCCCTTCACTCTTCCCCAGGGCTCTGCTTTAGAATACTTCTTTTGTTCGGACACCTGAGGTAATAAACCTGAAAGGAGACCTCCCATCCCACAGATTGACGAAAAATAATTGGGACCGCCCCAATCCACAGAGAGGATATTCGTCCATGGCCCATGAGGCCTCCCCACATTCCACGGCCATCATTGATATAAAATCCAGAGACAAAACCCTGAGCAAGTGCCTCAGACTCGCTCTTTCTTCATATCCTGAAGAGTTCTTCTCATGGTTTGTAGATTGGGCCTGCCATACCTACGTCCCCAAACATAAGGTGAGTTTGTGTTTTCAGACTTCTGTCCTCAAAGTCCTGGGCCACACAGCCTCCAGGCTGGGGCCCCTGGAGCCACACATTCGGACTGTGCCTACCCAATCTATGGGAATTCTGCCCATTCCATTGTCCAAAATCTTACAAATTGGGAGAACTCTCCAAAGTCCCCGAGGCAATCCCAATAGTGTAGGTCTCCAGGGACAAACAAGGGTGGTCTGACACCAGGTGAGCATCTACCTCCACTCATTCCATAGACGGATATCCCCAGAGAAGAAGATTGAACCAGACAGGATCCTAGGCAATAATCGGATCCATTGCTTTGGTTTACAGGCATGTCTCCTCAAGAGGCTGGATTCCAAGACCAGCATAATGGGTTTCCTGAGGCACCCATCAGAACAAATCTCCTCTCCACAAGGAAACTTGTGCATGGGAACTATGTCAAAAGCTAGGAGAATACTTCAGGGTCCCGGTACCACCGCCCCATTCCAAGGCCCTCATGGACACAAACACACTTAAGGCCCCATCCTCAGGATAGTCCATTTCAACTCAGCCACCACGGTTGCTCCCGCAGTGCCATCCGATCTCAACTGTATTGTTGCTAGGAGACAATTGGAATGCGAGGCGGGCTTCCCAGGCATCCATCCTGGAAAGGTGCTCTGGAGTCATTCCATATGAGATGACCTGGTGCTGCCCAACAGGTCTCAATTGTCCCGCAGATGGAATCCTTGAAGGGGGCATCACAAAACTCCCAACGTGGGAAAAGCTCCATGGCCTTGAGATTCCGCTTCTTTCATGATGGGGCAGTCATGCACAGAAACTACAACCTGAGCCAACGTCTGATCCTCGCCATGACTTCAGATGCTTGTGATATTGTTTCCGATCTGCAGGGGGTACCTACCGTGCCCTCGGCCTGAAGCCCAAGTCTAGCTTGTGTTCTCAGACTTCTGTCCTCACATTCCTGGCCCAGAAGCCCAAAACTATGGCAATTCCGGACCCACAATGCAGCACTCAGCCTGCCCTCTAGAAAAAATATCTTGCCTAATGAGGTGCCCAGGCACCTCAAATGAGGATAAACCTACAGGGCACTCGACTGTACCCAAATTATATAGTCTAACTTGGGCACTAGTGCACTGTCTGACACATCCTGAGCCAGAACCTCCTGACCAACACCCAGGCAGTTGACCGCACACTGAGCATATCAGACGCGCCATCGCCTTAGATCGTCATCTCTTCCCAATTGCGATTTTTCAGGCTTCAGAACCTAGACCTTATCTCCAACCACTGCCCAGGGTTGAAAATGATGCAGAAATCAAAACACCTTCCCAATGGCAAGAGACCTTGTGATTGGCATGTTGTCCAAGGTCCAGTGTAGTTGAAACCAGTGTGGCCCATGAGGCCCCGCCCATGCTCACGTGCCACGTTGGTCACAAACACACACTGTGACCCTCAGCCTGAGCCCAGCCTTCAAGTAAGGCCTCTCAGTGGCTGGATGTAGAGACAGCTTATTGTGCCTGCCATGCCCCTAGGCCCCAATTTTTAACCATAGTTTGGGTTTTCCCTTCACTCTTCCCCAGGGCTCTGCTTTGGAATTCCGCTTTTGTTCAGACACCTGAGGTAATAAACCTGAAAGGAGACTTCCCATCCCGCAGATTGACGAAAAACAATTGGGATCGGGTCAAATCCACAGATAGGAAGATTTGTCCATGACCCATGAGTCCACCCCACATTCCACGGCCATCGTTGTTATAAAATCCAAATGTAAAAGCCTGAGCAAGTGCCTCAGACTCGCTCTTTCTTCATATCCTGAAGATTTCTTCTCATGATTTGTAGATTGGGCCTGCCATACCTACATCCCCAAACCTAAGCTGAATTTGTGTTTTCAGACTTCTGTCCTCAAAGTCCTAAGCCACACACCCTCAGGTAGGGGCCCCTGAAGTCACACATTAGGACTGTGCCTACCCAATCCATGGGAATTCTGCCCATTCCATTGTCCAAAATCGTACAAATTAGGAGAACTCTCCAAATTCCCCGAGGTCATCCCAATAGTGTAGGTCTCCGGGGACAAACCAGGGAGGTAAGACACCAGGTGAGCATCTACCTCCACTCATTCCATAGATGAATATCCCCAGAGAAGAAGAATGAACAAGACAGGACCCTAGGCCATAATCGAATACATTGCTTTGGTTTACAGGCATGTCTCTTCAAAAGTCTGGATTCCAATACCAGCATAATGGGTTTCCTGAGGCACCCATCAGAACAAATCTCCTCTCCTCAAGGAAACTTGTGCATGGGAGCTATGTCAAAAGCTTAGGAGAATACTTCAGGGTCCCAGTGCCACCGCCCCATTTCAAGGCCCTCATGGACACAAACACACTTTAGGCCCCATCTTCAGGAAAGTCCATTTCAAATCAGCCACCCAGGTTGCTCCCGCAGAGGGATCCGATCTCAACTGTTTTGTGGCTAGTAGACAATTGGATTGCGAGGCGGGCTTCCCTGACATCCATCCTCCAAGGGTGCTGTGGAGTCATTCCATATGGGATGTCCTGGAGCTGCCCAACAGGTCTCAATTGTCACACAGAAGGAATCATTGAAGGGGGCATCCCACCACTCCCACGTCGGAAAACCTCCATGGCCTTGAGATTCCGCTCCGTTCATGAAGGGGTAGTCATGCACAGAAACTCCAACCTGAGCCAACGTCTGATCCTCGACGTAACTTCAGATGCTTGAGATTTTGGTTGCGACTGCAGGGGGTACCAGCCGTGCCCTCGGCCTGAAACTCAAGTCCAGCTTGTGTTCTCAGACTTCTGGCCTCACACTCCTGGCCCGGAAGTCCTCCATTTTGGCAATTCCGGACCCACAAGGCAGCACTCTGCCTGCCCTCTAGAAAAAATATCTTGCCTAATGAGGTGCCCAGGCACCTCAAATGAGGATAAACCTACAGGGCACTCGACTGTACCCAAATTATATAGTCTAACCTGGGCACTAATGCACTGTCTGACACAACCTGAGCCAGAACCTCCTGACCATCACCCAGGAGGCTGACCGCACACTGAGCATATCAGACGCGCCATCGCCTTAGGTCGTCATCTCTTCCCAACTACGATTATTCAGGCTTCAGAACCTATACCTTATGTCCAATCACTGCTCACGATTGAAAATGATGCAGAAATCAGAACACCTTCCCCATGGCAAGAGACCTTGTGATTGGCATGTTGTGCAAGGTCCAGTGTAGTTGAAACCAGTTTGGCCCATGAGGCCCCGCCCATGCTCGCGGGCCACATTTGTCACAAACACACATTTGACCCTCAGCCTGAGCCCAGTCCTCAAGTAAGGCCGCTCAGTGGCTGGATGAAGAAACAGCTTATTGGGCCTGCCATGCCCCTAGGCCCCAAATTTTTAACCATAGTTTGGGTTGTCCCTTCACTCTTCCCCAGGGCTCTGCTTTAGAATACTTCTTTTGTTCGGACACCTGAGGTAATAAACCTGAAAGGAGACCTCCCATCCCACAGATTGACGAAAAATAATTGGGACCGCCCCAATCCACAGAGAGGATATTCGTCCATGGCCCATGAGGCCTCCCCACATTCCACGGCCATCATTGATATAAAATCCAGAGACAAAACCCTGAGCAAGTGCCTCAGACTCGCTCTTTCTTCATATCCTGAAGAGTTCTTCTCATGGTTTGTAGATTGGGCCTGCCATACCTACGTCCCCAAACATAAGGTGAGTTTGTGTTTTCAGACTTCTGTCCTCAAAGTCCTGGGCCACACAGCCTCCAGGCTGGGGCCCCTGGAGCCACACATTCGGACTGTGCCTACCCAATCTATGGGAATTCTGCCCATTCCATTGTCCAAAATCTTACAAATTGGGAGAACTCTCCAAAGTCCCCGAGGCAATCCCAATAGTGTAGGTCTCCAGGGACAAACAAGGGTGGTCTGACACCAGGTGAGCATCTACCTCCACTCATTCCATAGACGGATATACCCAGAGAAGAAGATTGAACCAGACAGGATCCTAGGCAATAATCGGATCCATTGCTTTGGTTTACAGGCATGTCTCCTCAAGAGGCTGGATTCCAAGACCAGCATAATGGGTTTCCTGAGGCACCCATCAGAACAAATCTCCTCTCCACAAGGAAACTTGTGCATGGGAACTATGTCAAAAGCTAGGAGAATACTTCAGGGTCCCGGTACCACCGCCCCATTCCAAGGCCCTCATGGACACAAACACACTTAAGGCCCCATCCTCAGGATAGTCCATTTCAACTCAGCCACCACGGTTGCTCCCGCAGTGCCATCCGATCTCAACTGTATTGTTGCTAGGAGACAATTGGAATGCGAGGCGGGCTTCCCAGGCATCCATCCTGGAAAGGTGCTCTGGAGTCATTCCATATGAGATGACCTGGTGCTGCCCAACAGGTCTCAATTGTCCCGCAGATGGAATCCTTGAAGGGGGCATCACAAAACTCCCAACGTGGGAAAAGCTCCATGGCCTTGAGATTCCGCTTCTTTCATGATGGGGCAGTCATGCACAGAAACTACAACCTGAGCCAACGTCTGATCCTCGCCATGACTTCAGATGCTTGTGATATTGTTTCCGATCTGCAGGGGGTACCTACCGTGCCCTCGGCCTGAAGCCCAAGTCTAGCTTGTGTTCTCAGACTTCTGTCCTCACATTCCTGGCCCAGAAGCCCAAAACTATGGCAATTCCGGACCCACAATGCAGCACTCAGCCTGCCCTCTAGAAAAAATATCTTGCCTAATGAGGTGCCCAGGCACCTCAAATGAGGATAAACCTACAGGGCACTCGACTGTACCCAAATTATATAGTCTAACTTGGGCACTAGTGCACTGTCTGACACATCCTGAGCCAGAACCTCCTGACCAACACCCAGGCAGTTGACCGCACACTGAGCATATCAGACGCGCCATCGCCTTAGATCGTCATCTCTTCCCAATTGCGATTTTTCAGGCTTCAGAACCTAGACCTTATCTCCAACCACTGCCCAGGGTTGAAAATGATGCAGAAATCAAAACACCTTCCCAATGGCAAGAGACCTTGTGATTGGCATGTTGTCCAAGGTCCAGTGTAGTTGAAACCAGTGTGGCCCATGAGGCCCCGCCCATGCTCACGTGCCACGTTGGTCACAAACACACACTGTGACCCTCAGCCTGAGCCCAGCCTTCAAGTAAGGCCTCTCAGTGGCTGGATGTAGAGACAGCTTATTGTGCCTGCCATGCCCCTAGGCCCCAATTTTTAACCATAGTTTGGGTTTTCCCTTCACTCTTCCCCAGGGCTCTGCTTTGGAATTCCGCTTTTGTTCAGACACCTGAGGTAATAAACCTGAAAGGAGACTTCCCATCCCGCAGATTGACGAAAAACAATTGGGATCGGGTCAAATCCACAGATAGGAAGATTTGTCCATGACCCATGAGTCCACCCCACATTCCACGGCCATCGTTGATATAAAATCCAAATGTAAAAGCCTGAGCAAGTGCCTCAGACTCGCTCTTTCTTCATATCCTGAAGATTTCTTCTCATGATTTGTAGATTGGGCCTGCCATACCTACATCCCCAAACCTAAGCTGAATTTGTGTTTTCAGACTTCTGTCCTCAAAGTCCTAAGCCACACACCCTCAGGTAGGGGCCCCTGAAGTCACACATTAGGACTGTGCCTACCCAATCCATGGGAATTCTGCCCATTCCATTGTCCAAAATCGTACAAATTAGGAGAACTCTCCAAATTCCCCGAGGTCATCCCAATAGTGTAGGTCTCCGGGGACAAACCAGGGAGGTAAGACACCAGGTGAGCATCTACCTCCACTCATTCCATAGATGAATATCCCCAGAGAAGAAGAATGAACAAGACAGGACCCTAGGCCATAATCGAATACATTGCTTTGGTTTACAGGCATGTCTCTTCAAAAGTCTGGATTCCAATACCAGCATAATGGGTTTCCTGAGGCACCCATCAGAACAAATCTCCTCTCCTCAAGGAAACTTGTGCATGGGAGCTATGTCAAAAGCTTAGGAGAATACTTCAGGGTCCCAGTGCCACCGCCCCATTTCAAGGCCCTCATGGACACAAACACACTTTAGGCCCCATCTTCAGGAAAGTCCATTTCAAATCAGCCACCCAGGTTGCTCCCGCAGAGGGATCCGATCTCAACTGTTTTGTGGCTAGTAGACAATTGGATTGCGAGGCGGGCTTCCCTGACATCCATCCTCCAAGGGTGCTGTGGAGTCATTCCATATGGGATGTCCTGGAGCTGCCCAACAGGTCTCAATTGTCACACAGAAGGAATCATTGAAGGGGGCATCCCACCACTCCCACGTCGGAAAACCTCCATGGCCTTGAGATTCCGCTCCGTTCATGAAGGGGTAGTCATGCACAGAAACTCCAACCTGAGCCAACGTCTGATCCTCGACGTAACTTCAGATGCTTGAGATTTTGGTTGCGACTGCAGGGGGTACCAGCCGTGCCCTCGGCCTGAAACTCAAGTCCAGCTTGTGTTCTCAGACTTCTGGCCTCACACTCCTGGCCCGGAAGTCCTCCATTTTGGCAATTCCGGACCCACAAGGCAGCACTCTGCCTGCCCTCTAGAAAAAATATCTTGCCTAATGAGGTGCCCAGGCACCTCAAATGAGGATAAACCTACAGGGCACTCGACTGTACCCAAATTATATAGTCTAACCTGGGCACTAATGCACTGTCTGACACAACCTGAGCCAGAACCTCCTGACCATCACCCAGGAGGCTGACCGCACACTGAGCATATCAGACGCGCCATCGCCTTAGGTCGTCATCTCTTCCCAACTACGATTATTCAGGCTTCAGAACCTATACCTTATGTCCAATCACTGCTCACGATTGAAAATGATGCAGAAATCAGAACACCTTCCCCATGGCAAGAGACCTTGTGATTGGCATGTTGTGCAAGGTCCAGTGTAGTTGAAACCAGTTTGGCCCATGAGGCCCCGCCCATGCTCGCGGGCCACATTTGTCACAAACACACATTTGACCCTCAGCCTGAGCCCAGTCCTCAAGTAAGGCCGCTCAGTGGCTGGATGAAGAAACAGCTTATTGGGCCTGCCATGCCCCTAGGCCCCAAATTTTTAACCATAGTTTGGGTTGTCCCTTCACTCTTCCCCAGGGCTCTGCTTTAGAATACTTCTTTTGTTCGGACACCTGAGGTAATAAACCTGAAAGGAGACCTCCCATCCCACAGATTGACGAAAAATAATTGGGACCGCCCCAATCCACAGAGAGGATATTCGTCCATGGCCCATGAGGCCTCCCCACATTCCACGGCCATCATTGATATAAAATCCAGAGACAAAACCCTGAGCAAGTGCCTCAGACTCGCTCTTTCTTCATATCCTGAAGAGTTCTTCTCATGGTTTGTAGATTGGGCCTGCCATACCTACGTCCCCAAACATAAGGTGAGTTTGTGTTTTCAGACTTCTGTCCTCAAAGTCCTGGGCCACACAGCCTCCAGGCTGGGGCCCCTGGAGCCACACATTCGGACTGTGCCTACCCAATCTATGGGAATTCTGCCCATTCCATTGTCCAAAATCTTACAAATTGGGAGAACTCTCCAAAGTCCCCGAGGCAATCCCAATAGTGTAGGTCTCCAGGGACAAACAAGGGTGGTCTGACACCAGGTGAGCATCTACCTCCACTCATTCCATAGACGGATATACCCAGAGAAGAAGATTGAACCAGACAGGATCCTAGGCAATAATCGGATCCATTGCTTTGGTTTACAGGCATGTCTCCTCAAGAGGCTGGATTCCAAGACCAGCATAATGGGTTTCCTGAGGCACCCATCAGAACAAATCTCCTCTCCACAAGGAAACTTGTGCATGGGAACTATGTCAAAAGCTAGGAGAATACTTCAGGGTCCCGGTACCACCGCCCCATTCCAAGGCCCTCATGGACACAAACACACTTAAGGCCCCATCCTCAGGATAGTCCATTTCAACTCAGCCACCACGGTTGCTCCCGCAGTGCCATCCGATCTCAACTGTATTGTTGCTAGGAGACAATTGGAATGCGAGGCGGGCTTCCCAGGCATCCATCCTGGAAAGGTGCTCTGGAGTCATTCCATATGAGATGACCTGGTGCTGCCCAACAGGTCTCAATTGTCCCGCAGATGGAATCCTTGAAGGGGGCATCACAAAACTCCCAACGTGGGAAAAGCTCCATGGCCTTGAGATTCCGCTTCTTTCATGATGGGGCAGTCATGCACAGAAACTACAACCTGAGCCAACGTCTGATCCTCGCCATGACTTCAGATGCTTGTGATATTGTTTCCGATCTGCAGGGGGTACCTACCGTGCCCTCGGCCTGAAGCCCAAGTCTAGCTTGTGTTCTCAGACTTCTGTCCTCACATTCCTGGCCCAGAAGCCCAAAACTATGGCAATTCCGGACCCACAATGCAGCACTCAGCCTGCCCTCTAGAAAAAATATCTTGCCTAATGAGGTGCCCAGGCACCTCAAATGAGGATAAACCTACAGGGCACTCGACTGTACCCAAATTATATAGTCTAACTTGGGCACTAGTGCACTGTCTGACACATCCTGAGCCAGAACCTCCTGACCAACACCCAGGCAGTTGACCGCACACTGAGCATATCAGACGCGCCATCGCCTTAGATCGTCATCTCTTCCCAATTGCGATTTTTCAGGCTTCAGAACCTAGACCTTATCTCCAACCACTGCCCAGGGTTGAAAATGATGCAGAAATCAAAACACCTTCCCAATGGCAAGAGACCTTGTGATTGGCATGTTGTCCAAGGTCCAGTGTAGTTGAAACCAGTGTGGCCCATGAGGCCCCGCCCATGCTCACGTGCCACGTTGGTCACAAACACACACTGTGACCCTCAGCCTGAGCCCAGCCTTCAAGTAAGGCCTCTCAGTGGCTGGATGTAGAGACAGCTTATTGTGCCTGCCATGCCCCTAGGCCCCAATTTTTAACCATAGTTTGGGTTTTCCCTTCACTCTTCCCCAGGGCTCTGCTTTGGAATTCCGCTTTTGTTCAGACACCTGAGGTAATAAACCTGAAAGGAGACTTCCCATCCCGCAGATTGACGAAAAACAATTGGGATCGGGTCAAATCCACAGATAGGAAGATTTGTCCATGACCCATGAGTCCACCCCACATTCCACGGCCATCGTTGATATAAAATCCAAATGTAAAAGCCTGAGCAAGTGCCTCAGACTCGCTCTTTCTTCATATCCTGAAGATTTCTTCTCATGATTTGTAGATTGGGCCTGCCATACCTACATCCCCAAACCTAAGCTGAATTTGTGTTTTCAGACTTCTGTCCTCAAAGTCCTAAGCCACACACCCTCAGGTAGGGGCCCCTGAAGTCACACATTAGGACTGTGCCTACCCAATCCATGGGAATTCTGCCCATTCCATTGTCCAAAATCGTACAAATTAGGAGAACTCTCCAAATTCCCCGAGGTCATCCCAATAGTGTAGGTCTCCGGGGACAAACCAGGGAGGTAAGACACCAGGTGAGCATCTACCTCCACTCATTCCATAGATGAATATCCCCAGAGAAGAAGAATGAACAAGACAGGACCCTAGGCCATAATCGAATACATTGCTTTGGTTTACAGGCATGTCTCTTCAAAAGTCTGGATTCCAATACCAGCATAATGGGTTTCCTGAGGCACCCATCAGAACAAATCTCCTCTCCTCAAGGAAACTTGTGCATGGGAGCTATGTCAAAAGCTTAGGAGAATACTTCAGGGTCCCAGTGCCACCGCCCCATTTCAAGGCCCTCATGGACACAAACACACTTTAGGCCCCATCTTCAGGAAAGTCCATTTCAAATCAGCCACCCAGGTTGCTCCCGCAGAGGGATCCGATCTCAACTGTTTTGTGGCTAGTAGACAATTGGATTGCGAGGCGGGCTTCCCTGACATCCATCCTCCAAGGGTGCTGTGGAGTCATTCCATATGGGATGTCCTGGAGCTGCCCAACAGGTCTCAATTGTCACACAGATGGAATCATTGAAGGGGGCATCCCACCACTCCCACGTCGGAAAACCTCCATGGCCTTGAGATTCCGCTCCGTTCATGAAGGGGTAGTCATGCACAGAAACTCCAACCTGAGCCAACGTCTGATCCTCGACGTAACTTCAGATGCTTGAGATTTTGGTTGCGACTGCAGGGGGTACCAGCCGTGCCCTCGGCCTGAAACTCAAGTCCAGCTTGTGTTCTCAGACTTCTGGCCTCACACTCCTGGCCCGGAAGTCCTCCATTTTGGCAATTCCGGACCCACAAGGCAGCACTCTGCCTGCCCTCTAGAAAAAATATCTTGCCTAATGAGGTGCCCAGGCACCTCAAATGAGGATAAACCTACAGGGCACTCGACTGTACCCAAATTATATAGTCTAACCTGGGCACTAATGCACTGTCTGACACAACCTGAGCCAGAACCTCCTGACCATCACCCAGGAGGCTGACCGCACACTGAGCATATCAGACGCGCCATCGCCTTAGGTCGTCATCTCTTCCCAACTACGATTATTCAGGCTTCAGAACCTATACCTTATGTCCAATCACTGCTCACGATTGAAAATGATGCAGAAATCAGAACACCTTCCCCATGGCAAGAGACCTTGTGATTGGCATGTTGTGCAAGGTCCAGTGTAGTTGAAACCAGTTTGGCCCATGAGGCCCCGCCCATGCTCGCGGGCCACATTTGTCACAAACACACATTTGACCCTCAGCCTGAGCCCAGTCCTCAAGTAAGGCCGCTCAGTGGCTGGATGAAGAAACAGCTTATTGGGCCTGCCATGCCCCTAGGCCCCAAATTTTTAACCATAGTTTGGGTTGTCCCTTCACTCTTCCCCAGGGCTCTGCTTTAGAATACTTCTTTTGTTCGGACACCTGAGGTAATAAACCTGAAAGGAGACCTCCCATCCCACAGATTGACGAAAAATAATTGGGACCGCCCCAATCCACAGAGAGGATATTCGTCCATGGCCCATGAGGCCTCCCCACATTCCACGGCCATCATTGATATAAAATCCAGAGACAAAACCCTGAGCAAGTGCCTCAGACTCGCTCTTTCTTCATATCCTGAAGAGTTCTTCTCATGGTTTGTAGATTGGGCCTGCCATACCTACGTCCCCAAACATAAGGTGAGTTTGTGTTTTCAGACTTCTGTCCTCAAAGTCCTGGGCCACACAGCCTCCAGGCTGGGGCCCCTGGAGCCACACATTCGGACTGTGCCTACCCAATCTATGGGAATTCTGCCCATTCCATTGTCCAAAATCTTACAAATTGGGAGAACTCTCCAAAGTCCCCGAGGCAATCCCAATAGTGTAGGTCTCCAGGGACAAACAAGGGTGGTCTGACACCAGGTGAGCATCTACCTCCACTCATTCCATAGACGGATATACCCAGAGAAGAAGATTGAACCAGACAGGATCCTAGGCAATAATCGGATCCATTGCTTTGGTTTACAGGCATGTCTCCTCAAGAGGCTGGATTCCAAGACCAGCATAATGGGTTTCCTGAGGCACCCATCAGAACAAATCTCCTCTCCACAAGGAAACTTGTGCATGGGAACTATGTCAAAAGCTAGGAGAATACTTCAGGGTCCCGGTACCACCGCCCCATTCCAAGGCCCTCATGGACACAAACACACTTAAGGCCCCATCCTCAGGATAGTCCATTTCAACTCAGCCACCACGGTTGCTCCCGCAGTGCCATCCGATCTCAACTGTATTGTTGCTAGGAGACAATTGGAATGCGAGGCGGGCTTCCCAGGCATCCATCCTGGAAAGGTGCTCTGGAGTCATTCCATATGAGATGACCTGGTGCTGCCCAACAGGTCTCAATTGTCCCGCAGATGGAATCCTTGAAGGGGGCATCACAAAACTCCCAACGTGGGAAAAGCTCCATGGCCTTGAGATTCCGCTTCTTTCATGATGGGGCAGTCATGCACAGAAACTACAACCTGAGCCAACGTCTGATCCTCGCCATGACTTCAGATGCTTGTGATATTGTTTCCGATCTGCAGGGGGTACCTACCGTGCCCTCGGCCTGAAGCCCAAGTCTAGCTTGTGTTCTCAGACTTCTGTCCTCACATTCCTGGCCCAGAAGCCCAAAACTATGGCAATTCCGGACCCACAATGCAGCACTCAGCCTGCCCTCTAGAAAAAATATCTTGCCTAATGAGGTGCCCAGGCACCTCAAATGAGGATAAACCTACAGGGCACTCGACTGTACCCAAATTATATAGTCTAACTTGGGCACTAGTGCACTGTCTGACACATCCTGAGCCAGAACCTCCTGACCAACACCCAGGCAGTTGACCGCACACTGAGCATATCAGACGCGCCATCGCCTTAGATCGTCATCTCTTCCCAATTGCGATTTTTCAGGCTTCAGAACCTAGACCTTATCTCCAACCACTGCCCAGGGTTGAAAATGATGCAGAAATCAAAACACCTTCCCAATGGCAAGAGACCTTGTGATTGGCATGTTGTCCAAGGTCCAGTGTAGTTGAAACCAGTGTGGCCCATGAGGCCCCGCCCATGCTCACGTGCCACGTTGGTCACAAACACACACTGTGACCCTCAGCCTGAGCCCAGCCTTCAAGTAAGGCCTCTCAGTGGCTGGATGTAGAGACAGCTTATTGTGCCTGCCATGCCCCTAGGCCCCAATTTTTAACCATAGTTTGGGTTTTCCCTTCACTCTTCCCCAGGGCTCTGCTTTGGAATTCCGCTTTTGTTCAGACACCTGAGGTAATAAACCTGAAAGGAGACTTCCCATCCCGCAGATTGACGAAAAACAATTGGGATCGGGTCAAATCCACAGATAGGAAGATTTGTCCATGACCCATGAGTCCACCCCACATTCCACGGCCATCGTTGATATAAAATCCAAATGTAAAAGCCTGAGCAAGTGCCTCAGACTCGCTCTTTCTTCATATCCTGAAGATTTCTTCTCATGATTTGTAGATTGGGCCTGCCATACCTACATCCCCAAACCTAAGCTGAATTTGTGTTTTCAGACTTCTGTCCTCAAAGTCCTAAGCCACACACCCTCAGGTAGGGGCCCCTGAAGTCACACATTAGGACTGTGCCTACCCAATCCATGGGAATTCTGCCCATTCCATTGTCCAAAATCGTACAAATTAGGAGAACTCTCCAAATTCCCCGAGGTCATCCCAATAGTGTAGGTCTCCGGGGACAAACCAGGGAGGTAAGACACCAGGTGAGCATCTACCTCCACTCATTCCATAGATGAATATCCCCAGAGAAGAAGAATGAACAAGACAGGACCCTAGGCCATAATCGAATACATTGCTTTGGTTTACAGGCATGTCTCTTCAAAAGTCTGGATTCCAATACCAGCATAATGGGTTTCCTGAGGCACCCATCAGAACAAATCTCCTCTCCTCAAGGAAACTTGTGCATGGGAGCTATGTCAAAAGCTTAGGAGAATACTTCAGGGTCCCAGTGCCACCGCCCCATTTCAAGGCCCTCATGGACACAAACACACTTTAGGCCCCATCTTCAGGAAAGTCCATTTCAAATCAGCCACCCAGGTTGCTCCCGCAGAGGGATCCGATCTCAACTGTTTTGTGGCTAGTAGACAATTGGATTGCGAGGCGGGCTTCCCTGACATCCATCCTCCAAGGGTGCTGTGGAGTCATTCCATATGGGATGTCCTGGAGCTGCCCAACAGGTCTCAATTGTCACACAGAAGGAATCATTGAAGGGGGCATCCCACCACTCCCACGTCGGAAAACCTCCATGGCCTTGAGATTCCGCTCCGTTCATGAAGGGGTAGTCATGCACAGAAACTCCAACCTGAGCCAACGTCTGATCCTCGACGTAACTTCAGATGCTTGAGATTTTGGTTGCGACTGCAGGGGGTACCAGCCGTGCCCTCGGCCTGAAACTCAAGTCCAGCTTGTGTTCTCAGACTTCTGGCCTCACACTCCTGGCCCGGAAGTCCTCCATTTTGGCAATTCCGGACCCACAAGGCAGCACTCTGCCTGCCCTCTAGAAAAAATATCTTGCCTAATGAGGTGCCCAGGCACCTCAAATGAGGATAAACCTACAGGGCACTCGACTGTACCCAAATTATATAGTCTAACCTGGGCACTAATGCACTGTCTGACACAACCTGAGCCAGAACCTCCTGACCATCACCCAGGAGGCTGACCGCACACTGAGCATATCAGACGCGCCATCGCCTTAGGTCGTCATCTCTTCCCAACTACGATTATTCAGGCTTCAGAACCTATACCTTATGTCCAATCACTGCTCACGATTGAAAATGATGCAGAAATCAGAACACCTTCCCCATGGCAAGAGACCTTGTGATTGGCATGTTGTGCAAGGTCCAGTGTAGTTGAAACCAGTTTGGCCCATGAGGCCCCGCCCATGCTCGCGGGCCACATTTGTCACAAACACACATTTGACCCTCAGCCTGAGCCCAGTCCTCAAGTAAGGCCGCTCAGTGGCTGGATGAAGAAACAGCTTATTGGGCCTGCCATGCCCCTAGGCCCCAAATTTTTAACCATAGTTTGGGTTGTCCCTTCACTCTTCCCCAGGGCTCTGCTTTAGAATACTTCTTTTGTTCGGACACCTGAGGTAATAAACCTGAAAGGAGACCTCCCATCCCACAGATTGACGAAAAATAATTGGGACCGCCCCAATCCACAGAGAGGATATTCGTCCATGGCCCATGAGGCCTCCCCACATTCCACGGCCATCATTGATATAAAATCCAGAGACAAAACCCTGAGCAAGTGCCTCAGACTCGCTCTTTCTTCATATCCTGAAGAGTTCTTCTCATGGTTTGTAGATTGGGCCTGCCATACCTACGTCCCCAAACATAAGGTGAGTTTGTGTTTTCAGACTTCTGTCCTCAAAGTCCTGGGCCACACAGCCTCCAGGCTGGGGCCCCTGGAGCCACACATTCGGACTGTGCCTACCCAATCTATGGGAATTCTGCCCATTCCATTGTCCAAAATCTTACAAATTGGGAGAACTCTCCAAAGGCCCCGAGGCAATCCCAATAGTGTAGGTCTCCAGGGACAAACAAGGGTGGTCTGACACCAGGTGAGCATCTACCTCCACTCATTCCATAGACGGATATCCCCAGAGAAGAAGATTGAACCAGACAGGACCCTAGGCCATAATCGAATACATTGCTTTGGTTTACAGGCATGTCTCTTCAAAAGTCTGGATTCCAATACCAGCATAATGGGTTTCCTGAGGCACCCATCAGAACAAATCTCCTCTCCACAAGGAAACTTGTGCATGGGAGCTATGTCAAAAGCTTAGGAGAATACTTCAGGGTCCCGGTGCCACCGCCCCATTTCAAGGCCCTCATGGACACAAACACACTTTAGGCCCCATCCTCAGGAAAGTCCATTTCAACTCAGCCACCCAGGTTGCTCCCGCAGAGGGATCCCATCTCAACTGTATTGTGGCTAGTAGACAATTGGATTGCGAGGCGGGCTTCCCTGATATCCATCCTCCAAGGGTGCTGTGGAGTCATTCCATATGGGATGTCCGGGAGCTGCCTAACAGGTCTCAATTGTCACACAGAAGGAATCATTGAAGGGGGCATCCCACCACTCCCACGTCGGAAAACCTCCATGGCCTTGAGATTCCGCTCCGTTCATGAAGGGGTAGTCATGCACAGAAACTCCAACCTGAGCCAACGTCTGATCCTCGACGTAACTTCAGATGCTTGAGATTTTGGTTGCGACTGCAGGGGGTACCAGCCGTGCCCTCGGCCTGAAACTCAAGTCCAGCTTGTGTTCTCAGACTTCTGGCCTCACACTCCTGGCCCGGAAGTCCTCCATTTTGGCAATTCCGGACCCACAAGGCAGCACTCTGCCTGCCCTCTAGAAAAAATATCTTGCCTAATGAGGTGCCCAGGCACCTCAAATGAGGATAAACCTACAGGGCACTCGACTGTACCCAAATTATATAGTCTAACCTGGGCACTAATGCACTGTCTGACACAACCTGAGCCAGAACCTCCTGACCATCACCCAGGAGGCTGACCGCACACTGAGCATATCAGACGCGCCATCGCCTTAGGTCGTCATCTCTTCCCAACTACGATTATTCAGGCTTCAGAACCTATACCTTATGTCCAATCACTGCTCACGATTGAAAATGATGCAGAAATCAGAACACCTTCCCCATGGCAAGAGACCTTGTGATTGGCATGTTGTGCAAGGTCCAGTGTAGTTGAAACCAGTTTGGCCCATGAGGCCCCGCCCATGCTCGCGGGCCACATTTGTCACAAACACACATTTGACCCTCAGCCTGAGCCCAGTCCTCAAGTAAGGCCGCTCAGTGGCTGGATGAAGAAACAGCTTATTGGGCCTGCCATGCCCCTAGGCCCCAAATTTTTAACCATAGTTTGGGTTGTCCCTTCACTCTTCCCCAGGGCTCTGCTTTAGAATACTTCTTTTGTCGGACACCTGAGGTAATAAACCTGAAAGGAGACCTCCCATCCCACAGATTGACGAAAAATAATTGGGACCGCCCCAATCCACAGAGAGGATATTCGTCCATGGCCCATGAGGCCTCCCCACATTCCACGGCCATCATTGATATAAAATCCAGAGACAAAACCCTGAGCAAGTGCCTCAGACTCGCTCTTTCTTCATATCCTGAAGAGTTCTTCTCATGGTTTGTAGATTGGGCCTGCCATACCTACGTCCCCAAACATAAGGTGAGTTTGTGTTTTCAGACTTCTGTCCTCAAAGTCCTGGGCCACACAGCCTCCAGGCTGGGGCCCCTGGAGCCACACATTCGGACTGTGCCTACCCAATCTATGGGAATTCTGCCCATTCCATTGTCCAAAATCTTACAAATTGGGAGAACTCTCCAAAGGCCCCGAGGCAATCCAATAGTGTAGGTCTCCAGGGACAAACAAGGGTGGTCTGACACCAGGTGAGCATCTACCTCCACTCATTCCATAGACGGATATCCCCAGAGAAGAAGATTGAACCAGACAGGATCCTAGGCAATAATCGGATCCATTGCTTTGGTTTACAGGCATGTCTCCTCAAGAGCCTGGATTCCAGACCAGCATAAGGGTTTTCCTGAGGCACCCATCAGAACAAATCTCCTCTCCACAAGGAACCTTGTGCATGGGAGCTATGTCAAAAGCTTAGGAGAATACTTCAGGGTCCCGGTGCCACCACCCCATTCCAAGGCCCTCATGGACACAAACACACTTTAGGCCCCATCCTCAGGAAAGTCCATTTCAACTCAGCCACCCCGGTTGCTCCCGCAGATCCATCCGATCTCAACTGTATTGTTGCTAGGAGACAATTGGAATGAGAGGCGGGCTTCCATGGCATCCACCCTCGAACGGTGCTCTGGAGTCATTTCATATGGGATGTCCTTGAGCTGCCCAACTGGTCTCAATAGTCCCGCAGAAGGAATCCTTGAAGGGGGCATCACACAACTCCCAACGTGGGAAAAGCTCCATGGCTTCGAGATTCCGCTCCTTTCATGAAGGGGCAGTCATGCACAGAAACTACACCCTGAGCCAACGTCTGATCCTCGCCGTGACTTCAGATGCTTGAGATATGGTTTCCGATCTACTGGGGGTACCTACCGTGCCCTCGGCCTGAAGCCCAAGTCTATCTTGTGTTCTCAGACTTCTGTCCTCACACTCCTGGCCCGGAAGTCCTCCATTTTGGCAATTCCGGACCCACAAGGCAGCACTCTGCCTGCCCTCTAGAAAAAATATCTTGCCTAATGAGGTGCCCAGGCACCTCAAATGAGGATAAACCTACAGGGCACTCGACTGTACCCAAATTATATAGTCTAACCTGGGCACTAATGCACTGTCTGACACAACCTGAGCCAGAACCTCCTGACCATCACCCAGGAGGCTGACCGCACACTGAGCATATCAGACGCGCCATCGCCTTAGGTCGTCATCTCTTCCCAACTACGATTATTCAGGCTTCAGAACCTATACCTTATGTCCAATCACTGCTCACGATTGAAAATGATGCAGAAATCAGAACACCTTCCCCATGGCAAGAGACCTTGTGATTGGCATGTTGTGCAAGGTCCAGTGTAGTTGAAACCAGTTTGGCCCATGAGGCCCCGCCCATGCTCGCGGGCCACATTTGTCACAAACACACATTTGACCCTCAGCCTGAGCCCAGTCCTCAAGTAAGGCCGCTCAGTGGCTGGATGAAGAAACAGCTTATTGGGCCTGCCATGCCCCTAGGCCCCAAATTTTTAACCATAGTTTGGGTTGTCCCTTCACTCTTCCCCAGGGCTCTGCTTTAGAATACTTCTTTTGTTCGGACACCTGAGGTAATAAACCTGAAAGGAGACCTCCCATCCCACAGATTGACGAAAAATAATTGGGACCGCCCCAATCCACAGAGAGGATATTCGTCCATGGCCCATGAGGCCTCCCCACATTCCACGGCCATCATTGATATAAAATCCAGAGACAAAACCCTGAGCAAGTGCCTCAGACTCGCTCTTTCTTCATATCCTGAAGAGTTCTTCTCATGGTTTGTAGATTGGGCCTGCCATACCTACGTCCCCAAACATAAGGTGAGTTTGTGTTTTCAGACTTCTGTCCTCAAAGTCCTGGGCCACACAGCCTCCAGGCTGGGGCCCCTGGAGCCACACATTCGGACTGTGCCTACCCAATCTATGGGAATTCTGCCCATTCCATTGTCCAAAATCTTACAAATTGGGAGAACTCTCCAAAGGCCCCGAGGCAATCCCAATAGTGTAGGTCTCCAGGGACAAACAAGGGTGGTCTGACACCAGGTGAGCATCTACCTCCACTCATTCCATAGACGGATATCCCCAGAGAAGAAGATTGAACCAGACAGGATCCTAGGCAATAATCGGATCCATTGCTTTGGTTTACAGGCATGTCTACTCAAGAGCCTGGATTCCAGACCAGCATAAGGGTTTAACTGAGGCACCCATCAGAACAAATCTCCTCTCCACAAGGAACCTTGTGCATGGGAGCTATGTCAAAAGCTTAGGAGAATACTTCAGGGTCCCGGTGCCACCACCCCATTCCAAGGCCCTCATGGACACAAACACACTTTAGGCCCCATCCTCAGGAAAGTCCATTTCAACTCAGCCACCCCGGTTGCTCCCGCAGAGCCATCCGATCTCAACTGTATTGTTGCTAGGAGACAATTGGAATGAGAGGCGGGCTTCCATGGCATCCATCCTCGAACGGTGCTCTGGAGTCATTTCATATGGGATGTCCTTGAGCTGCCCAACTGGTCTCAATAGTCCCGCAGAAGGAATCCTTGAAGGGGGCATCACACAACTCCCAACGTGGGAAAAGCTCCATGGCTTCGAGATTCCGCTCCTTTCATGAAGGGGCAGTCATGCACAGAAACTACACCCTGAGCCAACGTCTGATCCTCGCCGTGACTTCAGATGCTTGAGATATGGTTTCCGATCTACTGGGGGTACCTACCGTGCCCTCGGCCTGAAGCCCAAGTCTATCTTGTGTTCTCAGACTTCTGTCCTCACACTCCTGGCCCGGAAGTCCTCCATTTTGGCAATTCCGGACCCACAAGGCAGCACTCTGCCTGCCCTCTAGAAAAAATATCTTGCCTAATGAGGTGCCCAGGCACCTCAAATGAGGATAAACCTACAGGGCACTCGACTGTACCCAAATTATATAGTCTAACCTGGGCACTAATGCACTGTCTGACACAACCTGAGCCAGAACCTCCTGACCATCACCCAGGAGGCTGACCGCACACTGAGCATATCAGACGCGCCATCGCCTTAGGTCGTCATCTCTTCCCAACTACGATTATTCAGGCTTCAGAACCTATACCTTATGTCCAATCACTGCTCACGATTGAAAATGATGCAGAAATCAGAACACCTTCCCCATGGCAAGAGACCTTGTGATTGGCATGTTGTGCAAGGTCCAGTGTAGTTGAAACCAGTTTGGCCCATGAGGCCCCGCCCATGCTCGCGGGCCACATTTGTCACAAACACACATTTGACCCTCAGCCTGAGCCCAGTCCTCAAGTAAGGCCGCTCAGTGGCTGGATGAAGAAACAGCTTATTGGGCCTGCCATGCCCCTAGGCCCCAAATTTTTAACCATAGTTTGGGTTGTCCCTTCACTCTTCCCCAGGGCTCTGCTTTAGAATACTTCTTTTGTTCGGACACCTGAGGTAATAAACCTGAAAGGAGACCTCCCATCCCACAGATTGACGAAAAATAATTGGGACCGCCCCAATCCACAGAGAGGATATTCGTCCATGGCCCATGAGGCCTCCCCACATTCCACGGCCATCATTGATATAAAATCCAGAGACAAAACCCTGAGCAAGTGCCTCAGACTCGCTCTTTCTTCATATCCTGAAGAGTTCTTCTCATGGTTTGTAGATTGGGCCTGCCATACCTACGTCCCCAAACATAAGGTGAGTTTGTGTTTTCAGACTTCTGTCCTCAAAGTCCTGGGCCACACAGCCTCCAGGCTGGGGCCCCTGGAGCCACACATTCGGACTGTGCCTACCCAATCTATGGGAATTCTGCCCATTCCATTGTCCAAAATCTTACAAATTGGGAGAACTCTCCAAAGTCCCCGAGGCAATCCCAATAGTGTAGGTCTCCAGGGACAAACAAGGGTGGTCTGACACCAGGTGAGCATCTACCTCCACTCATTCCATAGACGGATATCCCCAGAGAAGAAGATTGAACCAGACAGGATCCTAGGCAATAATCGGATCCATTGCTTTGGTTTACAGGCATGTCTCCTCAAGAGCCTGGATTCCAGACCAGCATAAGGGTTTTCCTGAGGCACCCATCAGAACAAATCTCCTCTCCACAAGGAACCTTGTGCATGGGAGCTATGTCAAAAGCTTAGGAGAATACTTCAGGGTCCCGGTGCCACCACCCCATTCCAAGGCCCTCATGGACACAAACACACTTTAGGCCCCATCCTCAGGAAAGTCCATTTCAACTCAGCCACCCCGGTTGCTCCCGCAGAGCCATCCGATCTCAACTGTATTGTTGCTAGGAGACAATTGGAATGAGAGGCGGGCTTCCATGGCATCCACCCTCGAACGGTGCTCTGGAGTCATTTCATATGGGATGTCCTTGAGCTGCCCAACTGGTCTCAATAGTCCCGCAGAAGGAATCCTTGAAGGGGGCATCACACAACTCCCAACGTGGGAAAAGCTCCATGGCTTCGAGATTCCGCTCCTTTCATGAAGGGGCAGTCATGCACAGAAACTACAACCTGAGCCAACGTCTGATCCTCGCCGTGACTTCAGATGCTTGAGATATGGTTTCCGATCTACTGGGGGTACCTACCGTGCCCTCGGCCTGAAGCCCAAGTCTATCTTGTGTTCTCAGACTTCTGCCCTCAAACTCCTGGCCCGGAAGTCCTCCATTTTGGCAATTCCGGACCCACAAGGCAGCACTCTGCCTGCCCTCTAGAAAAAATATCTTGCCTAATGAGGTGCCCAGGCACCTCAAATGAGGATAAACCTACAGGGCACTCGACTGTACCCAAATTATATAGTCTAACCTGGGCACTAATGCACTGTCTGACACAACCTGAGCCAGAACCTCCTGACCATCACCCAGGAGGCTGACCGCACACTGAGCATATCAGACGCGCCATCGCCTTAGGTCGTCATCTCTTCCCAACTACGATTATTCAGGCTTCAGAACCTATACCTTATGTCCAATCACTGCTCACGATTGAAAATGATGCAGAAATCAGAACACCTTCCCCATGGCAAGAGACCTTGTGATTGGCATGTTGTGCAAGGTCCAGTGTAGTTGAAACCAGTTTGGCCCATGAGGCCCCGCCCATGCTCGCGGGCCACATTTGTCACAAACACACATTTGACCCTCAGCCTGAGCCCAGTCCTCAAGTAAGGCCGCTCAGTGGCTGGATGAAGAAACAGCTTATTGGGCCTGCCATGCCCCTAGGCCCCAAATTTTTAACCATAGTTTGGGTTGTCCCTTCACTCTTCCCCAGGGCTCTGCTTTAGAATACTTCTTTTGTTCGGACACCTGAGGTAATAAACCTGAAAGGAGACCTCCCATCCCACAGATTGACGAAAAATAATTGGGACCGCCCCAATCCACAGAGAGGATATTCGTCCATGGCCCATGAGGCCTCCCCACATTCCACGGCCATCATTGATATAAAATCCAGAGACAAAACCCTGAGCAAGTGCCTCAGACTCGCTCTTTCTTCATATCCTGAAGAGTTCTTCTCATGGTTTGTAGATTGGGCCTGCCATACCTACGTCCCCAAACATAAGGTGAGTTTGTGTTTTCAGACTTCTGTCCTCAAAGTCCTGGGCCACACAGCCTCCAGGCTGGGGCCCCTGGAGCCACACATTCGGACTGTGCCTACCCAATCTATGGGAATTCTGCCCATTCCATTGTCCAAAATCTTACAAATTGGGAGAACTCTCCAAAGTCCCCGAGGCAATCCCAATAGTGTAGGTCTCCAGGGACAAACAAGGGTGGTCTGACACCAGGTGAGCATCTACCTCCACTCATTCCATAGACGGATATCCCCAGAGAAGAAGATTGAACCAGACAGGATCCTAGGCAATAATCGGATCCATTGCTTTGGTTTACAGGCATGTCTCCTCAAGAGCCTGGATTCCAGACCAGCATAAGGGTTTTCCTGAGGCACCCATCAGAACAAATCTCCTCTCCACAAGGAACCTTGTGCATGGGAGCTATGTCAAAAGCTTAGGAGAATACTTCAGGGTCCCGGTGCCACCACCCCATTCCAAGGCCCTCATGGACACAAACACACTTTAGGCCCCATCCTCAGGAAAGTCCATTTCAACTCAGCCACCCCGGTTGCTCCCGCAGAGCCATCCGATCTCAACTGTATTGTTGCTAGGAGACAATTGGAATGAGAGGCGGGCTTCCATGGCATCCACCCTCGAACGGTGCTCTGGAGTCATTTCATATGGGATGTCCTTGAGCTGCCCAACTGGTCTCAATAGTCCCGCAGAAGGAATCCTTGAAGGGGGCATCACACAACTCCCAACGTGGGAAAAGCTCCATGGCTTCGAGATTCCGCTCCTTTCATGAAGGGGCAGTCATGCACAGAAACTACAACCTGAGCCAACGTCTGATCCTCGCCGTGACTTCAGATGCTTGAGATATGGTTTCCGATCTACTGGGGGTACCTACCGTGCCCTCGGCCTGAAGCCCAAGTCTATCTTGTGTTCTCAGACTTCTGCCCTCAAACTCCTGGCCCGGAAGTCCTCCATTTTGGCAATTCCGGACCCACAAGGCAGCACTCTGCCTGCCCTCTAGAAAAAATATCTTGCCTAATGAGGTGCCCAGGCACCTCAAATGAGGATAAACCTACAGGGCACTCGACTGTACCCAAATTATATAGTCTAACCTGGGCACTAATGCACTGTCTGACACAACCTGAGCCAGAACCTCCTGACCATCACCCAGGAGGCTGACCGCACACTGAGCATATCAGACGCGCCATCGCCTTAGGTTGTCATCTCTTCCCAACTACGATTATTCAGGCTTCAGAACCTATACCTTATGTCCAATCACTGCTCACGATTGAAAATGATGCAGAAATCAGAACACCTTCCCCATGGCAAGAGACCTTGTGATTGGCATGTTGTGCAAGGTCCAGTGTAGTTGAAACCAGTTTGGCCCATGAGGCCCCGCCCATGCTCGCGGGCCACATTTGTCACAAACACACATTTGACCCTCAGCCTGAGCCCAGTCCTCAAGTAAGGCCGCTCAGTGGCTGGATGAAGAAACAGCTTATTGGGCCTGCCATGCCCCTAGGCCCCAAATTTTTAACCATAGTTTGGGTTGTCCCTTCACTCTTCCCCAGGGCTCTGCTTTAGAATACTTCTTTTGTTCGGACACCTGAGGTAATAAACCTGAAAGGAGACCTCCCATCCCACAGATTGACGAAAAATAATTGGGACCGCCCCAATCCACAGAGAGGATATTCGTCCATGGCCCATGAGGCCTCCCCACATTCCACGGCCATCATTGATATAAAATCCAGAGACAAAACCCTGAGCAAGTGCCTCAGACTCGCTCTTTCTTCATATCCTGAAGAGTTCTTCTCATGGTTTGTAGATTGGGCCTGCCATACCTACGTCCCCAAACATAAGGTGAGTTTGTGTTTTCAGACTTCTGTCCTCAAAGTCCTGGGCCACACAGCCTCCAGGCTGGGGCCCCTGGAGCCACACATTCGGACTGTGCCTACCCAATCTATGGGAATTCTGCCCATTCCATTGTCCAAAATCTTACAAATTGGGAGAACTCTCCAAAGGCCCCGAGGCAATCCCAATAGTGTAGGTCTCCAGGGACAAACAAGGGTGGTCTGACACCAGGTGAGCATCTACCTCCACTCATTCCATAGACGGATATCCCCAGAGAAGAAGATTGAACCAGACAGGATCCTAGGCAATAATCGGATCCATTGCTTTGGTTTACAGGCATGTCTCCTCAAGAGCCTGGATTCCAGACCAGCATAAGGGTTTTCCTGAGGCACCCATCAGAACAAATCTCCTCTCCACAAGGAACCTTGTGCATGGGAGCTATGTCAAAAGCTTAGGAGAATACTTCAGGGTCCCGGTGCCACCACCCCATTCCAAGGCCCTCATGGACACAAACACACTTTAGGCCCCATCCTCAGGAAAGTCCATTTCAACTCAGCCACCCCGGTTGCTCCCGCAGAGCCATCCGATCTCAACTGTATTGTTGCTAGGAGACAATTGGAATGAGAGGCGGGCTTCCATGGCATCCATCCTCGAACGGTGCTCTGGAGTCATTTCATATGGGATGTCCTTGAGCTGCCCAACTGGTCTCAATAGTCCCGCAGAAGGAATCCTTGAAGGGGGCATCACACAACTCCCAACGTGGGAAAAGCTCCATGGCTTCGAGATTCCGCTCCTTTCATGAAGGGGCAGTCATGCACAGAAACTACAACCTGAGCCAACGTCTGATCCTCGCCGTGACTTCAGATGCTTGAGATATGGTTTCCGATCTACTGGGGGTACCTACCGTGCCCTCGGCCTGAAGCCCAAGTCTATCTTGTGTTCTCAGACTTCTGCCCTCAAACTCCTGGCCCGGAAGTCCTCCATTTTGGCAATTCCGGACCCACAAGGCAGCACTCTGCCTGCCCTCTAGAAAAAATATCTTGCCTAATGAGGTGCCCAGGCACCTCAAATGAGGATAAACCTACAGGGCACTCGACTGTACCCAAATTATATAGTCTAACCTGGGCACTAATGCACTGTCTGACACAACCTGAGCCAGAACCTCCTGACCATCACCCAGGAGGCTGACCGCACACTGAGCATATCAGACGCGCCATCGCCTTAGGTCGTCATCTCTTCCCAACTGCGATTATTCAGGCTTCAGAACCTATACCTTATGTCCAATCACTGCTCACGATTGAAAATGATGCAGAAATCAGAACACCTTCCCCATGGCAAGAGACCTTGTGATTGGCATGTTGTGCAAGGTCCAGTGTAGTTGAAACCAGTTTGGCCCATGAGGCCCCGCCCATGCTCGCGGGCCACATTTGTCACAAACACACATTTGACCCTCAGCCTGAGCCCAGTCCTCAAGTAAGGCCGCTCAGTGGCTGGATGAAGAAACAGCTTATTGGGCCTGCCATGCCCCTAGGCCCCAAATTTTTAACCATAGTTTGGGTTGTCCCTTCACTCTTCCCCAGGGCTCTGCTTTAGAATACTTCTTTTGTTCGGACACCTGAGGTAATAAACCTGAAAGGAGACCTCCCATCCCACAGATTGACGAAAAATAATTGGGACCGCCCCAATCCACAGAGAGGATATTCGTCCATGGCCCATGAGGCCTCCCCACATTCCACGGCCATCATTGATATAAAATCCAGAGACAAAACCCTGAGCAAGTGCCTCAGACTCGCTCTTTCTTCATATCCTGAAGAGTTCTTCTCATGGTTTGTAGATTGGGCCTGCCATACCTACGTCCCCAAACATAAGGTGAGTTTGTGTTTTCAGACTTCTGTCCTCAAAGTCCTGGGCCACACAGCCTCCAGGCTGGGGCCCCTGGAGCCACACATTCGGACTGTGCCTACCCAATCAATGGGAATTCTGCCCATTCCATTGTCCAAAATCTTACAAATTGGGAGAACTCTCCAAAGGCCCCGAGGCAATCCCAATAGTGTAGGTCTCCAGGGACAAACAAGTGTGGTCTGACACCAGGTGAGCATCTACCTCCACTCATTCCATAGACGGATATCCCCAGAGAAGAAGATTGAACCAGACAGGATCCTAGGCAATAATCGGATCCATTGCTTTGGTTTACAGGCATGTCTCCTCAAGAGCCTGGATTCCAGACCAGCATAAGGGTTTTCCTGAGGCACCCATCAGAACAAATCTCCTCTCCACAAGGAACCTTGTGCATGGGAGCTATGTCAAAAGCTTAGGAGAATACTTCAGGGTCCCGGTGCCACCACCCCATTCCAAGGCCCTCATGGACACAAACACACTTTAGGCCCCATCCTCAGGAAAGTCCATTTCAACTCAGCCACCCCGGTTGCTCCCGCAGAGCCATCCGATCTCAACTGTATTGTTGCTAGGAGACAATTGGAATGAGAGGCGGGCTTCCATGGCATCCACCCTCGAACGGTGCTCTGGAGTCATTTCATATGGGATGTCCTTGAGCTGCCCAACTGGTCTCAATAGTCCCGCAGAAGGAATCCTTGAAGGGGGCATCACACAACTCCCAACGTGGGAAAAGCTCCATGGCTTCGAGATTCCGCTCCTTTCATGAAGGGGCAGTCATGCACAGAAACTACACCCTGAGCCAACGTCTGATCCTCGCCGTGACTTCAGATGCTTGAGATATGGTTTCCGATCTACTGGGGGTACCTACCGTGCCCTCGGCCTGAAGCCCAAGTCTATCTTGTGTTCTCAGACTTCTGTCCTCACACTCCTGGCCCGGAAGTCCTCCATTTTGGCAATTCCGGACCCACAAGGCAGCACTCTGCCTGCCCTCTAGAAAAAATATCTTGCCTAATGAGGTGCCCAGGCACCTCAAATGAGGATAAACCTACAGGGCACTCGACTGTACCCAAATTATATAGTCTAACTTGGGCACTAGTGCACTGTCTGACACAACCTCAGCCAGAACCCCCTGACCAACACCCAGGCAGCTGACCGTACACTGAGCATATCAGACGCGCCATCGCCTTAGGTCGTCATCTCTTCCCAATTGCGATTTTTCAGGCTTCAGAACCTATACCTTATGTCCAATCACTGCTCACGATTGAAAATGATGCAGAAATCAGAACACCTTCCCCATGGCAAGAGACCTTGTGATTGGCATGTTGTCCAAGGTCCAGTGTAGTTGAAACCAGTTTGGCCCATAAGGCCACATCCATGTTCGCGGGCCACAATTGTCACAAACACACATTTGACCCTCAGCCTGAGCCCAGTCTCAAGTAAGGCCGCTCAGTGGCTGGATGAAGAGACAGCTTATTGGGCCTGCCAAGCCCCTATGCCGCAATTTTTAACCATATTTTGGGTTTTCCCTTCACTCTTCCCCAGGGCTCTGCTTTGGAATTCCTCTTTTGTTCGGACACCTGAGGTAATAAACCTGAAAGGAGACCTCCCATCCCACAGATTGATGAAAAACAATTGGGATCGGGCCAAATCCACAGAGAGGAAGATTCGCCCATTGCCCATGAGTCCTCCCCCATTCCACGGCCATCGTTGATATAAAATCCAAATGCAAAAGCCTGAGCAAGTGCCTCATACTCGCTCTTTCTTCATATCCTGAAGATTTCTTCTCATGATTTGTAGATTGGGCCTGCCATACCTACATCCCCAAACCTAAGCTGAGTTTGTGTTTTCATACTTCTGTCCTCAAAGTTCTGGGCCACACACCCTCATGCTGGGGCCTCTGAAGCCACACATTAGGACTGTGCCTACCCAATCCATGGGAATTCTGCCCATTCCATTGTCCAAAATCGTGCAAATTAGGAAAACTCTCCAAAGTCCCTGAGGCCAAACCAGTAGTGTAGGTCTCCGGGGACAAACAAGGGCGGTAAGACAGCAGGTGAGCATCTACCTCCACTCATTCCATAGATGAATATCCCCAGACAAGAAGAATGAACAAGACAGGACCCTAGGCCATAATCGAATACATTGCATTGGTTTACAGGCATGTGTCTTCAAAAGTCTGGATTCCAATAGCAGCATAATGGGTTTTTTGAGGCACCCATCAGAACAAATCTCCTCTCCACAAGGAAACTTGTGCATGGGAGCTATGTCAAAAGCTTAGGAGAATACTTCAGGGTCCCGGTGCCACCGCCCCATTTCAAGGCCGTCATGGACACAAACACACATTAGGGCCCATCCTCAGGAAAGTCCATTTCAACTCAGCCATCCCGTTTGCTCCCGTAGAGGGATCCGATCTCAACTGTATTGTGGCTCGTAGACAATTGGATTGTGAGGCGGGCTTCCCTGGCATCCATTCTCCAAGGTTGCTCTGGTCATTCCATATGGGATGTCCTGGGCTGCCCAACAGGTCTCAATTGTCACACAGAAGGAATCATTGAAGGGGTCATCCCACCACTCCCATGTCGGAAAAACTCCATGGCCTTGAGATTCCGCTCCATTCATGAAGGGGCGGTCATGCACAGAAACTGCAACCTGAGCCAACGTAGATACTCGCCGTGACTTCAGATGCTTGAGATATTGTTTCCGATCTGCAGGGGGTACCTACCGTGCCCTCGGCCTGAAGCCCAAGTCTATCTTGTGTTCTCAGACTTCTGTCCTCAAACTCCTGGCCCAGAAGCCAAAAAGTTTAGCAATTCCGGACCCACAATGCAGCACTCTGCCTGCCCTCTAGAAAAAATATCTTGCCTAATGAGGTGCCCAGGCACCTCAAATGAGGATAAACCTACAGGGCACTCGACTGTACCCAATTATATAGTCTAACTTGGGCACTAGTGCACTGTCTGACACAACCTCAGCCAGAACCCTCTGACCAACACCCAGGCAGCTGACCGCACACTGAGCATATCAGACGCGCCATCGCTTTAGGTCGTCATCTCTTCCCAACTGCGATTTTTCAGGCTTCAGAACTTATACCTTATGTCCAATCACTGCTCACGATTGAAAATGGTGCAGAAATCAGAACACCTTCCCCATGGCAAGAGACCTTGTGATTTGCGTGTTGTCCAAGGTCCAGTGTAGTTGAAACCAGTTTGGCCCATGAGGTCCACCCATTCTCGCGGGCCACTATTGTCACAAACACACATTTGACCCTCAGCCTGAGCCCAGTCTCAAGTAAGGCCGCTCAGTGACTGGATGAAGAGACAGCTTATTGGGCCTGCCAAGCTCCTAGGTCCCAATTTTTAACAATAGTTTGGGTTGTCCCTTCACTCTTCCCCAGGGCTCTGCTTTGGAATTCCTCTTTTGTCGGACACCTGAGGTAATAAACCTGAAAGGAGACCTCCCATCCCACAGATTGACGAAAAAAATTGGGACTGCCCCAATCCACAGAAAGGAAGATTCGTCCATGGCCCATGATGCCTCCCCACATTCCACGGCCATCGTTGATATAAAATCCAGAGACAAAAGCCTGAGCAAGTGCCTCAGACTCGCTCTTTCTTCATATCCTGAAGAGTTCTGCTCATGGTGTGTAGATTGTGCCTGCCATACCTATGTCCCCAAACATAAGGTGAGTTTGTGTTTTCAGACTTCTGTCCTCAAAGTCCTGGGCCACAGAGCCTCCAGGCTGGGGCCCCTGGAGCCACACATTCGGACTGTGCCTACCCAATCCATGGGAATTCTGCCCATTCCATTGTCCAAAATCTTACAAATTGGGAGAACTCTCCAAAGTACCCGAGGCAATCCCAATAGTGTAGGTCTCCAGGGACAAACAAGGGTGGTCTGACACCAGGTGAGCATCTACCTCCACTTATTCCGTAGATGATTATCCCCAGAGAAGAAGAATGAACAAGACAGGACCCTAGGCCATAATCGAATACATTGCTTTGGTTTGCAGGCATGTCTCTTCAAAAGTCTGGATTCCAATTCCAGCATAATGGGTTTCCTGAGGCACCCATCAGAACAAATATCCTCTCCACAAGGAAACTTGTGCATGGGAACTATCTCAAAAGCTTAGGAGAATACTTCAGGGTCCCGGGGTCACCGCCCCATTCCAAGGCCCTCATGGATAGAAACACACATTAGGGCCCATCCTCAGGAAAGTCCATTTCAACTCATCCACCCCGGTTGCTCCCGCAGAGGGATCCGATCTCAACTGTATTGTGGCTAGTAGACAATTGGATTGCGAGGCGGGCTTGCCTGGCATCCATACTCCAACGGTGCTCTGGAGTCATTCCATATGGGATGTCCTGGAGCTGCCAAAAGGTCTTAATTGTCACACAGAAGGTATCATTGAAGGGGGCATTCCACCACTCCCAACGTCGGAAACCTCCATGGCCTTGAGATTCCGCTCCTTTCATGAAGGGGCAGTCATGCACAGAAACTGCAACCTGAGCCAACGTCTGATCCTCGCAGTGACTTCAGATGCTTGAGATTTTGGTTGCGACTGCAGGGGGTACCAGCCGTGCCCTCGGCCTGAAACTCAACTTAAGCTCGTGTTCTCAGACTTCTGTCCTCACACTCCTGTCCCAGAAGCCCTCAAGTTTGGCAATTCCGGACCCACAAGGCAGCACTCTCCCTGCCCTCCAGAAAAAATATCTTGCCTAATGAGGTGCTCAGGCACCTCAAATGAGGATAAACCTACAGGGCACTCGACTGTACCCAAATTATATAGTCTAATTTGGGCACTAGTGCACTGTCTGACACAACCTGAGCCAGAACCTCCTGACCAACACCCAGGCATTTGACCGCACACTGAGCATATCAGATGCGCCATTACCTTAGATTGTCATCTCTTCCCAACTGCGGTTTTCAGGCTTCAGAACCTAGACCTTATCTCCAACCACTGCCCAGGGTTGAAAATGATGCAGAAATCAAAACACCTTCCCCATGGCAAGAGATCTTGTGATTGGCATGTTGTCCAAGGTCCAGTGTAGTTGAAACCAGTGTGGCCCATGAGGCCCCGCCCATGCTCGCGTGCCACGTTGGTCAAAAACACACACTGTGACCCTCAGCCTGAGCCCAGCCCTCAAGTAAGGCCTCTCAGTGGCTGGATGAAGAGACAGCTTATTGTGCCTGCCATGCCCCTAGGCCCCAATTTTTAACCATAGTTTGGTTTTTCCCTTCACTCTTCCCCAGGGCTCTGCTTTGGAATTCCTCTTTTGTTCAGACACCTGAGGTAATAAACCTGAAAGGAGAAATCCCATCCCACAGATTGACGAAAAACAATTGGGATCGGGCCAAATCCACAGAGAGGAAGATTCGTCCATGGCCCATGAGTCCTCCCCCATTCCACGGCCATCGTTGATATAAAATCCAAATGCAAAAGCCTGAGCAAGTGCCTCATACTCGCTCTTTCTTCATATCCTGAAGATTTCTTCTCATGATTTGTAGATTGGGCCTGCCATACTTACATCCCCAAACATAAGCTGAGTTTGTGCTTTCAGACTTCTGTCCTCAAAGTCCTGGGCCAAACACCCTCATGCTGGGGCCTCTGAAGCCACACATTAGGACTGTGCCTACCCAATCCATGGGAATTCTGCTCATTCCATTGTCCAAAATCGTACAAATTAGGAGAGCTCTCCAAAGTCCCTGAGGCCAATCCAATAGTGTAGGTCTCCGGGGACAAACAAGGGCGGTAAGACACCAGATGAGCATCTACCTCCACTCATTCCATAGATGAATATCCCCAGAGAAGAAGAATGAACAAGACAGGACCCTAGGCCATAATCGAATACATTGCATTGGTTTACAGGCATGTCTCTTCAAAAGTCTGGATTCCTATACCAGCATAATGGGTTTCCTGAGGCACCCATCAGAACAAATCTCCTCTCCACATGGAAACTTGTGCATGGGAGCTATGTCAAAAGCTTAGGAGAATACTTCAGGGTCCCAGTGCCACCGCCCCATTTCAAGTCCCTCTTGGACAGAAACACACATTAGGGCTCATCCTCAGGAAAGTCCATTTCAACTCAGCCACCCCGGTTGCTCCCGCAGAGGATCCGATCTCAACTGTATTGTGGCTAGTAGACAATTGGATTGCGAGGCGGGCTTCCCTGGCATCCATTCTCCAAGGTTGCTCTGGTCATTCCATATGGGATGTCCTGGGTTGCCCAACAGGTCTCAATTGTCACACAGAAGGAATAATTGAAGGGGGCATCCCACCACTCCCACGTCGGAAAACCTCCATGGCCTTGAGATTCCGCTCCGTTCATGAAGGGGCGGTCATGCACAGAAACTCCAACCTGAGCCAACGACTGATCCTCTCCGTGACTTCAGATGCTTGAGATTATGGTTGCGACTGCAGGGGGTACCAGTCGTGCCTTCGGCCTGAAACTCAAGTCTAGCTTGTGTTCTCAGACTTCTGTCCTCACACTCCTGGCCCAGAAGCCAAAAAGTTTAGCAATTCCGGACCCACAATGCAGCACTCTGCCTGCCCTCTAGAAAAAAATATCTTGCCTAATGAGGTGCCCAGGCACCTCAAATGAGGATAAACCTACACGGCACTCGACTGTACCCAAATTATATAGTCTAACCGGGCACTAGTGCACTGTCTGAAACAACCTGAGCCAGAACCTCCTGACCAACACCCAGGTAGCTGACCACACACTGAGCATATCACACGCGCCATCGCCTTAGGTCGTCATCTCTTCCCAACAGCAATGTTTCAGGCTTCAGAACCAATACCTTATGTCCAATCACTGCTCACGATTGAAAATGATGCAGAAATCAGAACACCTTCCCCATGGCAAGAGACCTTGTGATTGGCATGTTGTCCAAGTTCCAGTGTAGTTGAAACCAGTTTGGACCATGAGGCCCCGCCCATGCTCGCGGGCCACATTAGTCACAAACACATATTTGACCCTCAGCCTGAGCCCAGTCCTCAAGTAAGGCCGCTCAGTGGCTGGATGAAGAGTCAGCTTATTTGGCCTGCCATGCCCCTAGGCCCCAATTTTTAACCATAGTTTGTGTTGTCCCTTCACTCTTCCTCAGGGCTCTGCTTTGGAATTCTTCTTTTGTTCGGACACCTAAGGTAATAAACCTGAAAAGAGACCTCCCATCCCACAGATTGACGAAAAATAATTGGGACCGAGACAAATCCACCGAGAGGAAGATTCGTCCATGGCCCATGATGCCTCCCCACATTCCACGGCCATCATTGATATAAAACCCAGAGACAAAAGCCTGAGCAAGTGCCTCAGACTCGCTCTTTCTTCATATCCTGAAGAGTTCTTTTCATGATTTGTAGATTGGGCCTGCCATACCTACGTCCCCAAACATAAGGTGAGTTTGTGTTTTCAGACTTCTGTCCTCAAAGTCCTGGGCCACACAGCCTCCAGGCTGGGGCCCCTGGAGCCACACATTCGGACTGTGCCTACCCAATCCATGGGAATTCTGCCCATTCCATTGTCCAAAATCTTACAAATTGGGAGAAATCTCCAAGGTCCCCGAGGCCATCCCAATAGTGTACCTCTCCAGGGACAAACAAGGGTCGTCTGACACCAGGTGAGCATCTATCTCCACTCATTCCATAGACAGATATCCCCAGAGAAGAAGATTGAACCAGACAGGATCCTAAGTAATAATCGGATCCATTGCTTTGGTTTACAGGCATGTCTCCTCAAGAGCCTGGATTCCAAGACCAGCATAAGGGTTTTCCTGAGGCACCCATCAGAACAAATCTCCTCTCCACAAGGAAACTTGTGCATGGGAGCTATGTCAAAAGCGTAGGAGTATACTTCAGGGTCCCGGTGCCACCGCCCCATTCCAAGGCCCTCATGGACAAAACACACTTTAGGCACCATCCTCAAATGTCCATTTCAACTCAGCCACCCCGGTTGCTTCCGCAGAGCCATCCGATCACAACTGTATTGTAGCTAGGAGACAATTGGAATGAGAGGCGGGCTTCCCTGGCATCCATCCTCGAACGGTGCTCTGGACTCATTTCATATGGGTTGTCCTGTAGCTGCCCAACAGATCTCAATTGTCCCGCAGAAGGAATCCTTGAAGGGGGCATCACACAACTCCCAACGTGGGTAAATCTCCATGGCCTTGAGATTCCGCTCCTTTCTTGAAGGAGCAGTCATGCACAGAAACTACAACCTGAGCCAACGTCTGATCCTCGCCGTGACTTCAGATGCTTAGATATTGTTTCCGATCTGCAGGGGGTAACTACCCTGCCCTCGGCCTGAAACCCAAGTCTATCTTGTGTTCTCAGACTTCTGTCCTCACACTCCTGGCCCAGAAATCCTCCATTTGGCAATTCCGGACCCACAATGCAGCACTCTGCCGCCCTCTAGAAAAAATATCTTGCCTAATGAGGTGCCCAGGCACCTGAAATGAGGATAAACCTACACGGCACTCGACTGTACCCAAATTATATAGTCTAACTTGGGCACTAGTGCACTGTCTGACACAACCTGAGCCAGAACCTCCTGACCAACACCAAGGCAGTTGACCGCACATTGAGCATATAAGACGCGCCATCGCCTTAGATCGTCATCTATTCCCAACTGCGATTTTTCAAGCTTCGAACCTAGACCTTATCTCCAATCACTGCCCAGGGTTGAAAATGATGCAGAAATCAGAAGACCTTCCCCATGGCAAGAGACCTTGTGTTTGGCATGTTGTCCAAGGTCCAGTTTAGTTGAAACCAGTGTGGCCCATGAGGCCCCGCCCATGCTCGCGTGTCACGTTGGTCACAAACACACACTGTGACCCTCAGCCTGAGCCCAGCCCTCAAGTAAAGCCTCTCAGTGGCTGGATGAAGAGACAGCTTATAGTGCCTGCCATACCCCTAGGCCCCAATTTTTAACCATAGTTTGGGTTTTCCCTTGACTCTTCCCCAAGACTCTGCTTTGGAATTCCTCTTTTGTTCAGACACCTGAGATAATAAACCTGAAAGGAGACCTCCCATCCCACAGATTGAGGAATAACAATTGGGATCGGGCCAAATCAACAGAGAGGAAGATTCGTCCAATGCCCATGAGTCCTCCCCACATTCCATGGCCATCGTTGATATAAAATCCTAATGCAAAAGCCTGAGCAAGTGCCTCAGAATCGCTCTTTCTTCATATCCTGAAGATTTCTTCTCATGATTTGTAGATTGGGCCTGCCATACCTACATCCCCAAACCTAAGCTGAGTTTGTGTTTTCAGACTTCTGTCCTCAAAGTCCTGGGCAACACACCCTCAGGCTGGGGCCCCTGAAGCCACACATTAGGACTCTGCCTACCCAATCCATGGGAATTCTGCCCATTCCATTGTCCAAAATCGTACAAATTATGAGAACTCTCCAAAGACCCCGAGGCCATCCCAATAGTGTAGGTCTCCGGGGACAAACAAGGACGGTCTAACACCAGGTGAGCATCTACCTCAACTCATTCCATAGATGAATATCCCCAGAGAAGAAGAATGAACAAGACAGGACCCTAGGCCATAATCGAATACATTGCTTTGGTTTACAGGCATGTCTCTTTAAAAGTCTGGATTCCAATACTAGCATAATGGGTTTCCTGAGGCACCCATCAGAACAAATCTCCTCTCCACAAGGAAACTTGTGCATGGGAGCTATGTCAAAAGCTTAGGAGAATACTTCAGTGTCCCAGTGCCACCGCCCCATTTCAAGGCCCTCATGGACACAAACACACATTAGGGCCCATCCTCAGGAAAGTCCATTTCAACTCAGCCACCCCGGTTGCTCCCGCAGAGGGATCCGATCTCAACTGTATTGTGGCTAGTAGACAATTGGATTGCGAGGCGGGCTTGCCTGGCATCCATCCTCCAACGGTGCTCTGGAGTCATTCCATATGGGATATCCTGGAGCTGCCCAAAGGTCTCAATTGTCACACAGAAGGAAACATTGAAGGGGATATCCCACCATTTCCACGTCGGAAAACCTCCATGGCCTTGAGATTCCGCTCCTTTCTAGAAGGGGCATTCATGCACAGAAACTCCAACCTGAGTCAACGTCTGATCCTCGCCGTGACTTCAGATGCTTGAGATTTTGGTTGGGACTGCAGGGAGTACCAGCCGTGCCCTCGGCCTGAAACTCAAGTCTAGTTTGTGTTATCAGACTTCTGTCCTCACACTCCTGGCCCAGAAGCCCAAAAGTTTGGCAATTCTGGACCCACAATGCAGCACTCGGCCTGCCCTTTAGAAAAAATATCTTGCCTAATGAGGTGCCCAGGCACCTCAAATGAGGATAAACCTACACGGCACTCGACTTTACCCAAATTATATAGTCTAACCTGGGCACTAATACATTGTCTGACACAACTTGAGTCAGAACCTCCTGACCAACACCCAGGCAGCTGACCGCACACTGAGCATATCAGACGCGCCATCGCCTTAGGTCGTCATCTCTTCCCAACTGCGGTTTTTCAGGCTTCAGAACCTATACCTTATGTCCAATCACTGCTCACTATTGAAAATGATGCAGAAATCAGAACACCTTCCCCATGGCAAGAGACCTTGTGATTGCCATGTTGTCCAAGGTCCAGTGTAGTGGAAACCAGTTTGGCCCATGAGGCCCCGCCCATGCTCGCGGGCCACATTTGTCACAAACACACATTTGACCCTCAGACTGAGCCCAGACCTCAAGTAAGGCCGCTCAGTGGCTGGATGAAGAGACAGCATATGGGGCCTGCCATGCCCCTAGACCCCAATTTTAAACCATAGTTTGGGTTGTCCCTTCACTCTTCCCCAGGGCTCTGCTTGGAATTCTTCTTTTGTTCGGACACCTGAGGTAATAAACCTGAATGGAGACCTCCCATCCCACAGATTGTCGAAAAATAATTGGGACCGGGCCAAATCCACAGAGAGGAAGATTCGTCCATGGCCCATGATGCCTCCCCACATTCCACGGCCATCATTGATATAAAACCCAGAGACAAAAGCCTGAGCAAGTGCCTCAGATTCGCTCTTTCTTCATATCCTGAAGAGTTCTTCTCATGATTTTTCGATTGGGCCTGCCATACCTACGTCCCCAAACAAGGAGTTTGTGTTTTCAGACATCTGTCCTCAAAGTCCTGGGCCACACACCCTCCAGGCTGGAGCCCCTGGAGCCACACATTTGGACTGTGCCTACACAATCCATGGAAATTCTACCCATTCCATTGTCCAAAATCTTACAAATTGGGAGAACTCTCCAAAGTCCCCGAGGCAATCCCAATTCTGTACGTCTCCAGGGACAAACAAGGGTGGTCTGACACCAGGTGAGCATCTACCTCCACTCATTCCATAGACGGATATCCCCAGAGAAGAAGATTGAACCAGACAGGATCCTAGGCAATAATCGAATCCATTGCTTTGGTTTACAGGCATGTCTCCTCAAGAGCCTGGATTCCAGACCAGCATAAGGGTTTTCCTGAGGCACCCATCAGAACAAATCTCCTCTCCACAAGGAACCTTGTGCATGGGAGCTATGTCAAAAGCTTAGGAGAATACTTCAGGGTCCCGGTGCCACCACCCCATTCCAAGGCCCTCATGGACACAAACACACTTTAGGCCCCATCCTCAGGAAAGTCCATTTCAACTCAGCCACCCCGGTTGCTCCCGCAGAGCCATCCGATCTCAACTGTATTGTTGCTAGGAGACAATTGGAATGAGAGGCGGGCTTCCATGGCATCCATCCTCGAACGGTGCTCTGGAGTCATTTCATATGGGATGTCCTTGAGCTGCCCAACTGGTCTCAATAGTCCCGCAGAAGGAATCCTTGAAGGGGGCATCACACAACTCCCAACGTGGGAAAAGCTCCATGGCTTCGAGATTCCGCTCCTTTCATGAAGGGGCAGTCATGCACAGAAACTACAACCTGAGCCAACGTCTGATCCTCGCCGTGACTTCAGATGCTTGAGATATGGTTTCCGATCTGCAGGGGGTACCTACCGTGCCCACGGCCTGAAGCCCAAGTCTATCTTGTGTTCTCAGACTTCTGTCCTCAAACTCCTGGCCCGGAAGTCCTCCATTTAGGCAATTCCGGACCCACAAGGCAGCACTCTGCCTGCCCTCTAGAAAAAATATCTTGCCTAATGAGGTGCCCAGGCACCTCAAATGAGGATAAACCTACAGGGAACTCGACTGTACCCAAATTATATAGTCTGACTTGGGCACTAGTGCACTGTCTGACACAACCTCAGCCAGAACCCCCTGACCAACACCCAGGCAGCTGACCGTACACTGAGCATATCAGACGCGCCATCGCCTTAGGTCGTCATCTCTTCCCAACTGCGATTTTTCAGGCTTCAGAATCTATACCTTATGTCCAATCACTGCTCACGATTGAAAATGATGCAGAAATCAGAACACCTTCCCCATGGCAAGAGACCTTGTGATTGGCATGTTGTCCAAGGTCCAGTGTAGTTGAAACCAGTTTGGCCCATGAGGCCCCACCCATGTTCGCGTGCCACTATTGTCACAAACACACATTTGACCCTCAGCCTGAGCCCAGTCTCACGTAAGGCCTCTCAGTGGCTGAATGAAGAGACAGCTTATTGGGCCTGCCAAGCCCCTATGCCGCAATTTTTAACCATAGTTTGGGTTTTCCCTTCACTCTTCCCCAGGGCTCTGCTTTGGAATTCCTCTTTTGTTCGGACACCTGAGGTAATAAACCTGAAAGGAGACCTCCCATCCCACAGATTGACGAAAAAAATTGGGACCGCCCCAATCCACAGAAAGGAAGATTCGTCCATGGCCCATGATGCCTCCCCACATTCCACGGCCATCGTTGATATAAAATCCAGAGACAAAAGCCTGAGCAAGTGCCTCAGACTCGCTCTTTCTTCATATCCTGAAGAGTTCTTCTCATGGTTTGTAGATTGGGCCTGCCATACCTACGTCCCCAAACATAAGGTGAGTTTGTGTTTTCAGACTTCTGTCCTCAAAGTCCTGGGCCACACAGCCTCCAGGCTGGGGCCCCTGGAGCCACACATTCGGATTGTGCCTACCCAATCCATGGGAATTCTGCCCATTCCATTGTCCAAAATCTTACAAGTTGGGAGAACCCTCCAATGTCCCCGAAGCAATCCCAATAGTGTAGGTCTCCAGGGACAAACAAGGGTGGTCTGACACCAGGTGAGCATCTACCTCCAATCATTCCATAGATGAATATCCCCAGAGAAGGAGAATGAACAAGACAGGACCCTAGGCCATAATCGAATACATTGCTTTGTTTTACAGGCATGTCTCTTCAAAAGTCTGGATTCCAATTCCAGCATAATGGGTTTCCTGAGGCACACATCAGAACAAATATCCTCTCCACAAGGAAACTTGTGCATGGGAGCTTTGTCAAAAGCTTAGGAGAATACTTCAGGGACCCGGGGCCACCGCCCCATTCCAAGGTCCTCATGGACACATACACACATTACGGCCCATCCTCAGGAAAGTCCATTTCAACTCATCCACCCCGGTTGCTCCCGCAGAGGGATCCGATCTCAACTGTATTGTGGCTAGTAGACAATTGGATTGTGAGGCGGGCTTCCATGGCATCCATCCTCCATCGGAGCTCTGGAGTCATCCCATATGGGATTTCCTGGAGCTGCCCAACAGGGCTTAAGTGTCACAAAGAAGGAATCATTGAAGGGGGCATCCCACCACACCCAACGTCGGAAACCTCCATGGCCTTGAGATTCCGCTCCTTTCATGAAGGCGCAGTCATGCACAGAAACTCCAACCTGAGCCAACGTCTGATCCTCGCCGTGATTTCAGATGCTTGAGATTTTGGTTGAGACTGCAGGGGGTACCAGCCGTGCCCTCGGCCTGAAACTCAAGTCTAGCTCGTGTTCTCAAACTTCTGTCCTCACACTACCTGTCCCAGAAGCCCTCAAGTTTGGCAATTCCGGACCCACAATGCAGCACTCTGCCTTCCCTCTAGAAAAAATATCTTGCCTAATGAGGTGCCCAGGCACCTCAAATGAGGATAAACCTACAGGGCACTCGACTGTACCCAAATTATATAGTCTAACTTGGGCACTAGTGCACTGTATGACACAACCTGAGCCAGAACCTCCTGACCAACACCCAGGCAGTTGACCGCACACTGAGCATATCAGATGCGCCATCGCCTTAGATTGTCATCTCTTCCCAACTGCGATTTTTCAGGCTTCAGAACCTAGACCTTATCTCCAACCACTGCCCAGGGTTGAAAATGATGCAGAAATCAAAACACCTTCCCCATGGCAAGAGACCTTGTGATCGGCATGTTGTCCAAGTTCCAGTGTAGTTGAAACCAGTGTGGCCCATGAGGCCCTGCCCATGCTCGCGTGCCACGTTGGTCACAAACACACACTGTGACCCTCAGTCTGAGCCCAGGCCTCAAGTAAGGCCTCTCAGTGGCTGGATGAAGAGACAGCTTATTGTGCCTGCCATGCCCCTAGGCCCCAATTTTTAACCATAGTTCGGGTTGTCCCTTCACTCTTCCCCAGGGCTCTGCTTTGGAATTCCTCTTTTGTTCAGACACCTGAGGTAATAAACCTGAAAGGAGAAATCCCATCCCACAGATTGACGAAAAACAATTGGGATAGGGCCAAATCCACAGAGAGGAAGATTCGTCCATGGCCCATGAGTCCTCCCCCATTCCACGGCCATCGTTGATATAAAATCCAAATGCAAAAGCCTGAGCAAGTGCCTCAGACTCGCTCTTTCTTCATATCCTGAAGATTTCTTCTCATGATTTGTAGATTGGGCCTGCCATACCTACATCCCCAAACCTAAGCTGAGTTTGTGTTTTCAGACTTCTGTCCTCAAAGTCCTGGGCCACACACCCTCATGCTGGGGACTCTGAAGCCCCACATTAGGACTGTGCCTACCCAATCCATGGGAATTCTGCCCATTCCATTGTCCAAAATCGTACAAATTAGGAGAACTCTCCAAAGTCCCTGAGGCCAAAACAATAGTGTTAGTCTCCGGGGACAAACAAGGGCGGTAAGACACCAGGTGAGCATCTACCTCCACTCATTCCATAGATGAATATCCCCAGAGAAGAAGAATGAACAAGATAGGACCCTAGGCCTTAATCGAATACATTGTATTGGTTTACAGGCATGTCTCTTCAAAAGTCTGGATTCCAATTCCAGCATAATGGGTTTCCTGAGGCACCCATCAGAACAAATCTCCTCTCCACAAGGAAACTTGTGCATGGGAGCTATGTCAAAAGCTTAGGAGAATACTTCAGGGTCCCAGTGCCACCGCCCCATTTCAAGGCCCTCATGGACACAAACACACATTAGGGCCCATCTTCAGGAAAGTCCATTTCAACTCAGCCACCCAGGTTGCTCCCGCAGAGGGATCCGATCTCAACTGTATTGTGGCTAAAGACAAGTGGATTGCGAGGCGGGCTTGCCTGATATCCATCCTCCAAGGGTGCTCTGGAGTCATTCCATATGGGATGTCCTGGAGCTGCCTAACAGGTCTCAATTGTCACACAGAAGGAATAATTGAAGGGGGCATCCCACCACTCCCACGTCGGAAAACCTCCATGGCCTTGAGATTCCGCTCCGTACATGAAGGGGTAGTCATGCACAGAAACTCCAACCTGAGCCAACGTCTGATCCTCGCCATGACTTCAGATGCTTAAGGTTTTGGTTGCGACTGCAGGGGGTACCAGCCGTGCCCTCGGCCTGAAACTCAAGTCTAGCTTGTGTTCTCAGACTTCTGTCCTCACACTCCTGGCCCAGAAGCCCAAAAATTTGGCAATTCCGGACCCACAATGCAGCACTCTGCCTGCCCTCTAGAAAAAATATCTTGCCTAATGAGGTGCCCAGGCACCTCAAATGAGGATAAACCTACACGGCACTCGACTGTACCCAAATTATATAGTCTAACCTGGGCACTAATGCACTGTCTGACACAACCTGAGCCAGAACCTCCTGACCATCACCCAGGAGGCTGACCGCACACTGAGCATATCAGACGCGCCATCGCCTTAGGTCGTCATCTCTTCCCAACTACGATTATTCAGGCTTCAGAACCTATACCTTATGTCCAATCACTGCTCACGATTGAAAATGATGCAGAAATCAGAACACCTTCCCCATGGCAAGAGACCTTGTGATTGGCATGTTGTGCAAGGTCCAGTGTAGTTGAAACCAGTTTGGCCCATGAGGCCCCGCCCATGCTCGCGGGCCACATTTGTCACAAACACACATTTGACCCTCAGCCTGAGCCCAGTCCTCAAGTAAGGCCGCTCAGTGGCTGGATGAAGAAACAGCTTATTGGGCCTGCCATGCCCCTAGGCCCCAAATTTTTAACCATAGTTTGGGTTTTCCCTTCACTCTTCCCCAGGGCTCTGCTTTAGAATACTTCTTTTGTTCGGACACCTGAGGTAATAAACCTGAAAGGAGACCTCCCATCCCACAGATTGACGAAAAATAATTGGGACCGCCCCAATCCACAAAAGGAAGATTCGTCCATGGCCCATGATGCCTCCCCACATTCCACGGCCATCGTTGATATAAAATCCAGAGACAAAAGCCTGAGCAAGTGCCTCAGACTCGCTCTTTCTTCATATCCTGAAGAGTTCTTCTCATGGTTTGTAGATTGGGCCTGCCATACCTACGTCCCCAAACATAAGGTGAGTTTGTGTTTTCAGACTTCTGTCCTCAAAGTCCTGGGCCACACAGCCTCCAGGCTGGGGCCCCTGGAGCCACACATTCGGACTGTGCCTACCCAATCCATGGGAATTCTGCCCATTCCATTGTCCAAAATCTTACAAATTGGGAGAACGCTCCAAAGTCCCCGAAGCAAACCCAATAGTGTAGGTCTCCAGGGACAAACAAGGGTGGTCTGACACCAGGTGAGCATCTACCTCCACTCATTCCATAGACGGATATCCCCAGAGAAGAAGATTGAACCAGACAGGATCCTAGGCAATAATCGAATCCATTGCTTTGGTTTACAGGCATGTCTCCTCAAGAGCCTGGATTCCAAGACCAGCATAAGGGTTTTCCTGAGGCACCCATCAGAAAAAATCTCCTCTCCACAAGGAAACTTGTGCATGGGAGCTATGTCAAAAGCTTAGGAGAATACTTCAGGGTCCCGGTACCACTGCACCATTCCAAGGCCCTCATGGACACAAACACACTTAAGGCCCCATCCTCAGGAAAGTCCATTTCAACTCAGCCACCACGGTTGCTCCCGCAGAGCCATCCGATCTCAACTGTATTGTTGCTAGGAGACAATTGGAATGCGAGGCGGGCTTCCCAGGCATCCATCCTCGAACGGTGCTCTGGAGTCATTCCATATGAGATGTCCTGGAGCTGCCCAACAGGTCTCAATTGTCCCGCTGATGGAATCCTTGAAGGGGGCATCTCACAACTCCCAACGTGGGAAAAGCTCCATGGCCTTGAGAATCCGCTTCTTTCATGAAGGGGCAGACATGCACAGAAACTACAACCTGAGCCAACGTCTGATCCTCGCCATGACTTCAGATGCTTGTGATATTGTTTCCGATCTTCAGGGGGTACCTACCGTGCCCTCGGCCTGAAGCCCAAGTCTATCTTGTGTTCTCAGACTTCTGTCCTCACATTCCTGGCCCAGAAGCCCTCACGTTTGGCAATTCCGGACCCACAATGCAGCACTCTGCCTTCCCTCTAGAAAAAATATCTTGCCTAATGAGGTGCCCAGGCACCTCAAATGAGGATAAACCTACAGGGCACTCGACTGTACCCAAATTATATAGTCTAACTTGGGCACTAGTGCACTGTATGACACAACCTGAGCCAGAACCTCCTGACCAACACCCAGGCAGTTGACCGCACACTGAGCATATCAGATGCGCCATCGCCTTAGATTGTCATCTCTTCCCAACTGCGATTTTTCAGGCTTCAGAACCTAGACCTTATCTCCAACCACTGCCCAGGGTTGAAAATGATGCAGAAATCAAAACACCTTCCCCATGGCAAGAGACCTTGTGATTGGCATGTTGTCCAAGGTCCAGTGTAGTTGAAACCAGTGTGGCCCATGAGGCCCCGCCCATGCTCGCGTGCCACGTTGGTCACAAACACACACTGTGACCCTCAGTCTGAGCCGAGGCCTCAAGTAAGGCCTCTCAGTGGCTGGATGAAGAGACAGCTTATTGTGCCTGCCATGCCCCTAGGCCCCAATTTTTAACCATAGTTTGGGTTTTCCCTTCACTCTTCCCCAGGGCTCTGCTTTGGAATTCCTCTTTTGTCCAGACACCTGAGGTAATAAACCTGAAAGGAGAAATCCCATCCCACAGATTGACGAAAAACAATTGGGATCGGGCCAAATCCACAGAGAGGAAGATTCGTCCATGGCCCATGAGTCCTCCCCCATTCCACGGCCATCGTTGATATAAAATCCAAATGCAAAAGCCTGAGCAAGTGCCTCAGACTCGCTCTTTCTTCATATCCTGAAGATTTCTTCTCATGATTTGTAGATTGGGCCTGCCATACCTACATCCCCAAACCTAAGCTGAGTTTGTGTTTTCAGACTTCTGTCCTCAAAGTCCTGGGCCACACACCCTCAGGTAGGGGCCCCTGAAGCCACACATTAGGACTGTGCCTACCCAATCCATGGGAATTCTGCCCATTCCATTGTCCAAAATCGTACAAATTAGGAGAACTCTCCAAAGTCCCCGAGGCCATCCCAATAGTGTAGGTCTCCGGGGACAAACGAGGGAGGTAAGACACCAGGTGAGCATCTACCTCCACTCATTCCATAGATGAATATCCCCAGAGAAGAAGAATGAACAAGATAGGACCCTAGGCCTTAATCGAATACATTGCATTGGTTTACAGGCATGTCTCTTCAAAAGTCTGGATTCCAATACCAGCATAATGGGTTTCCTGAGGCACCCATCAGAACAAATCTCCTCTCCACAAGGAAACTTGTGCATGGGAGCTATGTCAAAAGCTTAGGAGAATACTTCAGGGTCCCAGTGCCACCGCCCCATTTCAAGGCCCTCATGGACACAAACACACATTAGGGCCCATCTTCAGGAAAGTCCATTTCAACTCAGCCACCCAGGTTGCTCCCGCAGAGGGATCCGATCTCAACTGTATTGTGGCTAAAGACAAGTGGATTGCGAGGCGGGCTTGCCTGATATCCATCCTCCAAGGGTGCTCTGGAGTCATTCCATATGGGATGTCCTGGAGCTGCCCAACAGGTCTCAATTGTCACACAGAAGGAATAATTGAAGGGGGCATCCCACCACTCCCACGTCGGAAAACCTCCATGGCCTTGAGATTCCGCTCCGTTCATGAAGGGGTAGTCATGCACAGAAACTCCAACCTGAGCCAACGTCTGATCCTCGCCATGACTTCAGATGCTTAAGGTTTTGGTTGCGACTGCAGGGGGTACCAGCCGTGCCCTCGGCCTGAAACTCAAGTCTAGCTTGTGTTCTCAGACTTCTGTCCTCACACTCCTGGCCCAGAAGCCCAAAAATTTGGCAATTCCGGACCCACAATGCAGCACTCTGCCTGCCCTCTAGAAAAAATATCTTGCCTAATGAGGTGCCCAGGCACCTCAAATGAGGATAAACCTACACGGCACTCGACTGTACCCAAATTATATAGTCTAACCTGGGCACTAATGCACTGTCTGACACAACCTGAGCCAGAACCTCCTGACCATCACCCAGGAGGCTGACCGCACACTGAGCATATCAGACGCGCCATCGCCTTAGGTCGTCATCTCTTCCCAACTACGATTATTCAGGCTTCAGAACCTATACCTTATGTCCAATCACTGCTCACGATTGAAAATGATGCAGAAATCAGAACACCTTCCCCATGGCAAGAGACCTTGTGATTGGCATGTTGTGCAAGGTCCAGTGTAGTTGAAACCAGTTTGGCCCATGAGGCCCCGCCCATGCTCGCGGGCCACATTTGTCACAAACACACATTTGACCCTCAGCCTGAGCCCAGTCCTCAAGTAAGGCCGCTCAGTGGCTGGATGAAGAAACAGCTTATTGGGCCTGCCATGCCCCTAGGCCCCAAATTTTTAACCATAGTTTGGGTTGTCCCTTCACTCTTCCCCAGGGCTCTGCTTTAGAATACTTCTTTTGTTCGGACACCTGAGGTAATAAACCTGAAAGGAGACCTCCCATCCCACAGATTGACGAAAAATAATTGGGACCGCCCCAATCCACAAAAGGAAGATTCGTCCATGGCCCATGATGCCTCCCCACATTCCACGGCCATCGTTGATATAAAATCCAGAGACAAAAGCCTGAGCAAGTGCCTCAGACTCGCTCTTTCTTCATATCCTGAAGAGTTCTTCTCATGGTTTGTAGATTGGGCCTGCCATACCTACGTCCCCAAACATAAGGTGAGTTTGTGTTTTCAGACTTCTGTCCTCAAAGTCCTGGGCCACACAGCCTCCAGGCTGGGGCCCCTGGAGCCACACATTCGGACTGTGCCTACCCAATCCATGGGAATTCTGCCCATTCCATTGTCCAAAATCTTACAAATTGGGAGAACGCTCCAAAGTCCCCGAAGCAAACCCAATAGTGTAGGTCTCCAGGGACAAACAAGGGTGGTCTGACACCAGGTGAGCATCTACCTCCACTCATTCCATAGACGGATATCCCCAGAGAAGAAGATTGAACCAGACAGGATCCTAGGCAATAATCGAATCCATTGCTTTGGTTTACAGGCATGTCTCCTCAAGAGCCTGGATTCCAAGACCAGCATAAGGGTTTTCCTGAGGCACCCATCAGAAAAAATCTCCTCTCCACAAGGAAACTTGTGCATGGGAGCTATGTCAAAAGCTTAGGAGAATACTTCAGGGTCCCGGTACCACTGCACCATTCCAAGGCCCTCATGGACACAAACACACTTAAGGCCCCATCCTCAGGAAAGTCCATTTCAACTCAGCCACCACGGTTGCTCCCGCAGAGCCATCCGATCTCAACTGTATTGTTGCTAGGAGACAATTGGAATGCGAGGCGGGCTTCCCAGGCATCCATCCTCGAACGGTGCTCTGGAGTCATTCCATATGAGATGTCCTGGAGCTGCCCAACAGGTCTCAATTGTCCCGCTGATGGAATCCTTGAAGGGGGCATCTCACAACTCCCAACGTGGGAAAAGCTCCATGGCCTTGAGAATCCGCTTCTTTCATGAAGGGGCAGACATGCACAGAAACTACAACCTGAGCCAACGTCTGATCCTCGCCATGACTTCAGATGCTTGTGATATTGTTTCCGATCTTCAGGGGGTACCTACCGTGCCCTCGGCCTGAAGCCCAAGTCTATCTTGTGTTCTCAGACTTCTGTCCTCACATTCCTGGCCCAGAAGCCCTCACGTTTGGCAATTCCGGACCCACAATGCAGCACTCTGCCTTCCCTCTAGAAAAAATATCTTGCCTAATGAGGTGCCCAGGCACCTCAAATGAGGATAAACCTACAGGGCACTCGACTGTACCCAAATTATATAGTCTAACTTGGGCACTAGTGCACTGTATGACACAACCTGAGCCAGAACCTCCTGACCAACACCCAGGCAGTTGACCGCACACTGAGCATATCAGATGCGCCATCGCCTTAGATTGTCATCTCTTCCCAACTGCGATTTTTCAGGCTTCAGAACCTAGACCTTATCTCCAACCACTGCCCAGGGTTGAAAATGATGCAGAAATCAAAACACCTTCCCCATGGCAAGAGACCTTGTGATTGGCATGTTGTCCAAGGTCCAGTGTAGTTGAAACCAGTGTGGCCCATGAGGCCCCGCCCATGCTCGCGTGCCACGTTGGTCACAAACACACACTGTGACCCTCAGTCTGAGCCGAGGCCTCAAGTAAGGCCTCTCAGTGGCTGGATGAAGAGACAGCTTATTGTGCCTGCCATGCCCCTAGGCCCCAATTTTTAACCATAGTTTGGGTTTTCCCTTCACTCTTCCCCAGGGCTCTGCTTTGGAATTCCTCTTTTGTCCAGACACCTGAGGTAATAAACCTGAAAGGAGAAATCCCATCCCACAGATTGACGAAAAACAATTGGGATCGGGCCAAATCCACAGAGAGGAAGATTCGTCCATGGCCCATGAGTCCTCCCCCATTCCACGGCCATCGTTGATATAAAATCCAAATGCAAAAGCCTGAGCAAGTGCCTCAGACTCGCTCTTTCTTCATATCCTGAAGATTTCTTCTCATGATTTGTAGATTGGGCCTGCCATACCTACATCCCCAAACCTAAGCTGAGTTTGTGTTTTCAGACTTCTGTCCTCAAAGTCCTGGGCCACACACCCTCAGGTAGGGGCCCCTGAAGCCACACATTAGGACTGTGCCTACCCAATCCATGGGAATTCTGCCCATTCCATTGTCCAAAATCGTACAAATTAGGAGAACTCTCCAAAGTCCCCGAGGCCATCCCAATAGTGTAGGTCTCCGGGGACAAACGAGGGAGGTAAGACACCAGGTGAGCATCTACCTCCACTCATTCCATAGATGAATATCCCCAGAGAAGAAGAATGAACAAGATAGGACCCTAGGCCTTAATCGAATACATTGCATTGGTTTACAGGCATGTCTCTTCAAAAGTCTGGATTCCAATACCAGCATAATGGGTTTCCTGAGGCACCCATCAGAACAAATCTCCTCTCCACAAGGAAACTTGTGCATGGGAGCTATGTCAAAAGCTTAGGAGAATACTTCAGGGTCCCAGTGCCACCGCCCCATTTCAAGGCCCTCATGGACACAAACACACATTAGGGCCCATCTTCAGGAAAGTCCATTTCAACTCAGCCACCCAGGTTGCTCCCGCAGAGGGATCCGATCTCAACTGTATTGTGGCTAAAGACAAGTGGATTGCGAGGCGGGCTTGCCTGATATCCATCCTCCAAGGGTGCTCTGGAGTCATTCCATATGGGATGTCCTGGAGCTGCCCAACAGGTCTCAATTGTCACACAGAAGGAATAATTGAAGGGGGCATCCCACCACTCCCACGTCGGAAAACCTCCATGGCCTTGAGATTCCGCTCCGTTCATGAAGGGGTAGTCATGCACAGAAACTCCAACCTGAGCCAACGTCTGATCCTCGCCATGACTTCAGATGCTTAAGGTTTTGGTTGCGACTGCAGGGGGTACCAGCCGTGCCCTCGGCCTGAAACTCAAGTCTAGCTTGTGTTCTCAGACTTCTGTCCTCACACTCCTGGCCCAGAAGCCCAAAAATTTGGCAATTCCGGACCCACAATGCAGCACTCTGCCTGCCCTCTAGAAAAAATATCTTGCCTAATGAGGTGCCCAGGCACCTCAAATGAGGATAAACCTACACGGCACTCGACTGTACCCAAATTATATAGTCTAACCTGGGCACTAATGCACTGTCTGACACAACCTGAGCCAGAACCTCCTGACCATCACCCAGGAGGCTGACCGCACACTGAGCATATCAGACGCGCCATCGCCTTAGGTCGTCATCTCTTCCCAACTACGATTATTCAGGCTTCAGAACCTATACCTTATGTCCAATCACTGCTCACGATTGAAAATGATGCAGAAATGAGAACACCTTCCCCATGGCAAGAGACCTTGTGATTGGCATGTTGTGCAAGGTCCAGTGTAGTTGAAACCAGTTTGGCCCATGAGGCCCCGCCCATGCTCGCGGGCCACATTTGTCACAAACACACATTTGACCCTCAGCCTGAGCCCAGTCCTCAAGTAAGGCCGCTCAGTGGCTGGATGAAGAAACAGCTTATTGGGCCTGCCATGCCCCTAGGCCCCAAATTTTTAACCATAGTTTGGGTTTTCCCTTCACTCTTCCCCAGGGCTCTGCTTTAGAATACTTCTTTTGTTCGGACACCTGAGGTAATAAACCTGAAAGGAGACCTCCCATCCCACAGATTGACGAAAAATAATTGGGACCGCCCCAATCCACAAAAGGAAGATTCGTCCATGGCCCATGATGCCTCCCCACATTCCACGGCCATCGTTGATATAAAATCCAGAGACAAAAGCCTGAGCAAGTGCCTCAGACTCGCTCTTTCTTCATATCCTGAAGAGTTCTTCTCATGGTTTGTAGATTGGGCCTGCCATACCTACGTCCCCAAACATAAGGTGAGTTTGTGTTTTCAGACTTCTGTCCTCAAAGTCCTGGGCCACACAGCCTCCAGGCTGGGGCCCCTGGAGCCACACATTCGGACTGTGCCTACCCAATCCATGGGAATTCTGCCCATTCCATTGTCCAAAATCTTACAAATTGGGAGAACGCTCCAAAGTCCCCGAAGCAAACCCAATAGTGTAGGTCTCCAGGGACAAACAAGGGTGGTCTGACACCAGGTGAGCATCTACCTCCACTCATTCCATAGACGGATATCCCCAGAGAAGAAGATTGAACCAGACAGGATCCTAGGCAATAATCGAATCCATTGCTTTGGTTTACAGGCATGTCTCCTCAAGAGCCTGGATTCCAAGACCAGCATAAGGGTTTTCCTGAGGCACCCATCAGAAAAAATCTCCTCTCCACAAGGAAACTTGTGCATGGGAGCTATGTCAAAAGCTTAGGAGAATACTTCAGGGTCCCGGTACCACTGCACCATTCCAAGGCCCTCATGGACACAAACACACTTAAGGCCCCATCCTCAGGAAAGTCCATTTCAACTCAGCCACCACGGTTGCTCCCGCAGAGCCATCCGATCTCAACTGTATTGTTGCTAGGAGACAATTGGAATGCGAGGCGGGCTTCCCAGGCATCCATCCTCGAACGGTGCTCTGGAGTCATTCCATATGAGATGTCCTGGAGCTGCCCAACAGGTCTCAATTGTCCCGCTGATGGAATCCTTGAAGGGGGCATCTCACAACTCCCAACGTGGGAAAAGCTCCATGGCCTTGAGAATCCGCTTCTTTCATGAAGGGGCAGACATGCACAGAAACTACAACCTGAGCCAACGTCTGATCCTCGCCATGAATTCAGATGCTTGTGATATTGTTTCCGATCTTCAGGGGGTACCTACCGTGCCCTCGGCCTGAAGCCCAAGTCTATCTTGTGTTCTCAGACTTCTGTCCTCACATTCCTGGCCCAGAAGCCCTCACGTTTGGCAATTCCGGACCCACAATGCAGCACTCTGCCTTCCCTCTAGAAAAAATATCTTGCCTAATGAGGTGCCCAGGCACCTCAAATGAGGATAAACCTACAGGGCACTCGACTGTACCCAAATTATATAGTCTAACTTGGGCACTAGTGCACTGTATGACACAACCTGAGCCAGAACCTCCTGACCAACACCCAGGCAGTTGACCGCACACTGAGCATATCAGATGCGCCATCGCCTTAGATTGTCATCTCTTCCCAACTGCGATTTTTCAGGCTTCAGAACCTAGACCTTATCTCCAACCACTGCCCAGGGTTGAAAATGATGCAGAAATCAAAACACCTTCCCCATGGCAAGAGACCTTGTGATTGGCATGTTGTCCAAGGTCCAGTGTAGTTGAAACCAGTGTGGCCCATGAGGCCCCGCCCATGCTCGCGTGCCACGTTGGTCACAAACACACACTGTGACCCTCAGTCTGAGCCGAGGCCTCAAGTAAGGCCTCTCAGTGGCTGGATGAAGAGACAGCTTATTGTGCCTGCCATGCCCCTAGGCCCCAATTTTTAACCATAGTTTGGGTTTTCCCTTCACTCTTCCCCAGGGCTCTGCTTTGGAATTCCTCTTTTGTCCAGACACCTGAGGTAATAAACCTGAAAGGAGAAATCCCATCCCACAGATTGACGAAAAACAATTGGGATCGGGCCAAATCCACAGAGAGGAAGATTCGTCCATGGCCCATGAGTCCTCCCCCATTCCACGGCCATCGTTGATATAAAATCCAAATGCAAAAGCCTGAGCAAGTGCCTCAGACTCGCTCTTTCTTCATATCCTGAAGATTTCTTCTCATGATTTGTAGATTGGGCCTGCCATACCTACATCCCCAAACCTAAGCTGAGTTTGTGTTTTCAGACTTCTGTCCTCAAAGTCCTGGGCCACACACCCTCAGGTAGGGGCCCCTGAAGCCCCACATTAGGACTGTGCCTACCCAATCCATGGGAATTCTGCCCATTCCATTGTCCAAAATCGTACAAATTAGGAGAACTCTCCAAAGTCCCCGAGGCCATCCCAATAGTGTAGGTCTCCGGGGACAAACAAGGGAGGTAAGACACCAGGTGAGCATCTACCTCCACTCATTCCATAGATGAATATCCCCAGAGAAGAAGAATGAACAAGATAGGACCCTAGGCCTTAATCGAATACATTGCATTGGTTTACAGGCATGTCTCTTCAAAAGTCTGGATTCCAATACCAGCATAATGGGTTTCCTGAGGCACCCATCAGAACAAATCTCCTCTCCACAAGGAAACTTGTGCATGGGAGCTATGTCAAAAGCTTAGGAGAATACTTCAGGGTCCCAGTGCCACCGCCCCATTTCAAGGCCCTCATGGACACAAACACATATTAGGGCCCATCTTCAGGAAAGTCCATTTCAACTCAGCCACCCAGGTTGCTCCCGCAGAGGGATCCGATCTCAACTGTATTGTGGCTAGTAGACAAGTGGATTGCGAGGCGGGCTTGCCTGATATCCATCCTCCAAGGGTGCTCTGGAGTCATTCCATATGGGATGTCCTGGAGCTGCCCAACAGGTCTCAATTGTCACACAGAAGGAATCATTGAAGGGGGCATCCCACCACTCCCACGTCGGAAAACCTCCATGGCCTTGAGATTCCGCTCCGTTCATGAAGGGGTAGTCATGCACAGAAACTCCAACCTGAGCCAACGTCTGATCCTCGCCATGACTTCAGATGCTTAAGGTTTTGGTTGCGACTGCAGGGGGTACCAGCCGTGCCCTCGGCCTGAAACTCAAGTCTAGCTTGTGTTCTCAGACTTCTGTCCTCACACTCCTGGCCCAGAAGCCCAAAAGTTTGGCAATTCCGGACCCACAATGCAGCACTCTGCCTGCCCTCTAGAAAAAATATCTTGCCTAATGAGGTGCCCAGGCACCTCAAATGAGGATAAACCTACACGGCACTCGACTGTACCCAAATTATATAGTCTAACCTGGGCACTAATGCACTGTCTGACACAACCTGAGCCAGAACCTCCTGACCATCACCCAGGAGGCTGACCGCACACTGAGCATATCAGACGCGCCATCGCCTTAGGTCGTCATCTCTTCCCAACTACGATTATTCAGGCTTCAGAACCTATACCTTATGTCCAATCACTGCTCACGATTGAAAATGATGCAGAAATCAGAACACCTTCCCCATGGCAAGAGACCTTGTGATTGGCATGTTGTGCAAGGTCCAGTGTAGTTGAAACCAGTGTGGCCCATGAGGCCCCGCCCATGCTCGCGGGCCACATTTGTCACAAACACACATTTGACCCTCAGCCTGAGCCCAGTCCTCAAGTAAGGCCGCTCAGTGGCTGGATGAAGAAACAGCTTATTGGGCCTGCCATGCCCCTAGGCCCCAAATTTTTAACCATAGTTTGGGTTTTCCCTTCACTCTTCCCCAGGGCTCTGCTTTAGAATACTTCTTTTGTTCGGACACCTGAGGTAATAAACCTGAAAGGAGACCTCCCATCCCACAGATTGACGAAAAATAATTGGGACCGCCCCAATCCACAAAAGGAAGATTCGTCCATGGCCCATGATGCCTCCCCACATTCCACGGCCATCGCTGATATAAAATCCAGAGACAAAAGCCTGAGCAAGTGCCTCAGACTCGCTCTTTCTTCATATCCTGAAGAGTTCTTCTCATGGTTTGTAGATTGGGCCTGCCATACCTACGTCCCCAAACATAAGGTGAGTTTGTGTTTTCAGACTTCTGTCCTCAAAGTCCTGGGCCACACAGCCTCCAGGCTGGGGCCCCTGGAGCCACACATTCGGACTGTGCCTACCCAATCCATGGGAATTCTGCCCATTCCATTGTCCAAAATCTTACAAATTGGGAGAACGCTCCAAAGTCCCCGAAGCAAACCCAATAGTGTAGGTCTCCAGGGACAAACAAGGGTGGTCTGACACCAGGTGAGCATCTACCTCCACTCATTCCATAGACGGATATCCCCAGAGAAGAAGATTGAACCAGACAGGATCCTAGGCAATAATCGAATCCATTGCTTTGGTTTACAGGCATGTCTCCTCAAGAGCCTGGATTCCAAGACCAGCATAAGGGTTTTCCTGAGGCACCCATCAGAAAAAATCTCCTCTCCACAAGGAAACTTGTGCATGGGAGCTATGTCAAAAGCTTAGGAGAATACTTCAGGGTCCCGGTACCACTGCACCATTCCAAGGCCCTCATGGACACAAACACACTTAAGGCCCCATCCTCAGGAAAGTCCATTTCAACTCAGCCACCACGGTTGCTCCCGCAGAGCCATCCGATCTCAACTGTATTGTTGCTAGGAGACAATTGGAATGCGAGGCGGGCTTCCCAGGCATCCATCCTCGAACGGTGCTCTGGAGTCATTCCATATGAGATGTCCTGGAGCTGCCCAACAGGTCTCAATTGTCCCGCTGATGGAATCCTTGAAGGGGGCATCTCACAACTCCCAACGTGGGAAAAGCTCCATGGCCTTGAGAATCCGCTTCTTTCATGAAGGGGCAGACATGCACAGAAACTACAACCTGAGCCAACGTCTGATCCTCGCCATGAATTCAGATGCTTGTGATATTGTTTCCGATCTTCAGGGGGTACCTACCGTGCCCTCGGCCTGAAGCCCAAGTCTATCTTGTGTTCTCAGACTTCTGTCCTCACATTCCTGGCCCAGAAGCCCTCACGTTTGGCAATTCCGGACCCACAATGCAGCACTCTGCCTTCCCTCTAGAAAAAATATCTTGCCTAATGAGGTGCCCAGGCACCTCAAATGAGGATAAACCTACAGGGCACTCGACTGTACCCAAATTATATAGTCTAACTTGGGCACTAGTGCACTGTATGACACAACCTGAGCCAGAACCTCCTGACCAACACCCAGGCAGTTGACCGCACACTGAGCATATCAGATGCGCCATCGCCTTAGATTGTCATCTCTTCCCAACTGCGATTTTTCAGGCTTCAGAACCTAGACCTTATCTCCAACCACTGCCCAGGGTTGAAAATGATGCAGAAATCAAAACACCTTCCCCATGGCAAGAGACCTTGTGATTGGCATGTTGTCCAAGTTCCAGTGTAGTTGAAACCAGTGTGGCCCATGAGGCCCCGCCCATGCTCGCGTGCCACGTTGGTCACAAACACACACTGTGACCCTCAGTCTGAGCCGAGGCCTCAAGTAAGGCCTCTCAGTGGCTGGATGAAGAGACAGCTTATTGTGCCTGCCATGCCCCTAGGCCCCAATTTTTAACCATAGTTTGGGTTTTCCCTTCACTCTTCCCCAGGGCTCTGCTTTGGAATTCCTCTTTTGTCCAGACACCTGAGGTAATAAACCTGAAAGGAGAAATCCCATCCCACAGATTGACGAAAAACAATTGGGATCGGGCCAAATCCACAGAGAGGAAGATTCGTCCATGGCCCATGAGTCCTCCCCCATTCCACGGCCATCGTTGATATAAAATCCAAATGCAAAAGCCTGAGCAAGTGCCTCAGACTCGCTCTTTCTTCATATCCTGAAGATTTCTTCTCATGATTTGTAGATTGGGCCTGCCATACCTACATCCCCAAACCTAAGCTGAGTTTGTGTTTTCAGACTTCTGTCCTCAAAGTCCTGGGCCACACACCCTCAGGTAGGGGCCCCTGAAGCCACACATTAGGACTGTGCCTACCCAATCCATGGGAATTCTGCCCATTCCATTGTCCAAAATCGTACAAATTAGGAGAACTCTCCAAAGTCCCCGAGGCCATCCCAATAGTGTAGGTCTCCGGGGACAAACGAGGGAGGTAAGACACCAGGTGAGCATCTACCTCCACTCATTCCATAGATGAATATCCCCAGAGAAGAAGAATGAACAAGATAGGACCCTAGGCCTTAATCGAATACATTGCATTGGTTTACAGGCATGTCTCTTCAAAAGTCTGGATTCCAATACCAGCATAATGGGTTTCCTGAGGCACCCATCAGAACAAATCTCCTCTCCACAAGGAAACTTGTGCATGGGAGCTATGTCAAAAGCTTAGGAGAATACTTCAGGGTCCCAGTGCCACCGCCCCATTTCAAGGCCCTCATGGACACAAACACACATTAGGGCCCATCTTCAGGAAAGTCCATTTCAACTCAGCCACCCAGGTTGCTCCCGCAGAGGGATCCGATCTCAACTGTATTGTGGCTAGTAGACAAGTGGATTGCGAGGCGGGCTTGCCTGATATCCATCCTCCAAGGGTGCTCTGGAGTCATTCCATATGGGATGTCCTGGAGCTGCCCAACAGGTCTCAATTGTCACACAGAAGGAATCATTGAAGGGGGCATCCCACCACTCCCACGTCGGAAAACCTCCATGGCCTTGAGATTCCGCTCCGTTCATGAAGGGGTAGTCATGCACAGAAACTCCAACCTGAGCCAACGTCTGATCCTCGCCATGACTTCAGATGCTTAAGGTTTTGGTTGCGACTGCAGGGGGTACCAGCCGTGCCCTCGGCCTGAAACTCAAGTCTAGCTTGTGTTCTCAGACTTCTGTCCTCACACTCCTGGCCCAGAAGCCCAAAAGTTTGGCAATTCCGGACCCACAATGCAGCACTCTGCCTGCCCTCTAGAAAAAATATCTTGCCTAATGAGGTGCCCAGGCACCTCAAATGAGGATAAACCTACATGGCACTCGACTGTACCCAAATTATATAGTCTAACCTGGGCACTAATGCACTGTCTGACACAACCTGAGCCAGAACCTCCTGACCATCACCCAGGAGGCTGACCGCACACTGAGCATATCAGACGCGCCATCGCCTTAGGTCGTCATCTCTTCCCAACTACGATTATTCAGGCTTCAGAACCTATACCTTATGTCCAATCACTGCTCACGATTGAAAATGATGCAGAAATCAGAACACCTTCCCCATGGCAAGAGACCTTGTGATTGGCATGTTGTGCAAGGTCCAGTGTAGTTGAAACCAGTGTGGCCCATGAGGCCCCGCCCATGCTCGCGGGCCACATTTGTCACAAACACACATTTGACCCTCAGCCTGAGCCCAGTCCTCAAGTAAAGCCGCTCAGTGGCTGGATGAAGAAACAGCTTATTGGGCCTGCCATGCCCCTAGGCCCCAAATTTTTAACCATAGTTTGGGTTTTCCCTTCACTCTTCCCCAGGGCTCTGCTTTAGAATACTTCTTTTGTTCGGACACCTGAGGTAATAAACCTGAAAGGAGACCTCCCATCCCACAGATTGACGAAAAATAATTGGGACCGCCCCAATCCACAGAGAGGATATTCGTCCATGGCCCATGAGGCCTCCCCACATTCCACGGCAATCATTGATTTAAAATCCAGAGACAAAAGCCTGAGCAAGTGCCTCAGACTCGCTTTCTTTTCATATCCTGAAGAGTTCTTCTCATGGTTTGTAGATTGGGCCTGCCATACCTACGTCCCCAAACATAAGGTGAGTTTGTGTTTTCAGACTTCTGTCCTCAAAGTCCTGGGCCACACAGCCTCCAGGCTGGGGCCCCTGGAGCCACACATTCGGACTGTGCCTACCCAATCTATGGGAATTCTGCCTATTCCATTGTCCAAAATCTTACAAATTGGGAGAACTCTCCAATGTCCCCGAGGCAATCCCAATAGTGTAGGTCTCCAGGGACAAACAAGGGTGGTCTGACACCAGGTGAGCATCTACCTCCACTCATTCCATAGACGGATATCCCCAGAGAAGAAGATTGAACCAGACAGGATCCTAGGCAATAATCGGATCCATTGCTTTGGTTTACAGGCATGTCTCCTCAAGAGCCTGGATTCCAAGACCAGCATAAGGGTTTTCCTGAGGCACCCATCAGAACAAATCTCTTCTCCACAAGGAAACTTGTGCATGGGAGCTATGTCAAAAGCTTAGGAGAATACTTCAGGGTCCCGGTGCCACCACCCCATTCCAAGGCCCTCATGGACACAAACACACTTTAGGCCCCATCCTCAGGAAAGTCCATTTCAACTCAGCCACCCCGGTTGCTCCCGCAGAGCCATCCGATCTCAACTGTATTGTTGCTAGGAGACAATTGGAATGAGAGGCGGGCTTCCATGGCATCCATCCTCGAACGGTGCTCTGGAGTCATTTCATATGGGATGTCCTTGAGCTGCCCAACTGGTCTCAATTGTCCGCAGAAGGAATCCTTGAAGGGGGCATCACACAACTCCCAACGTGGGAAAAGCTCCATGGCTTCGAGATTCCGCTCCTTTCATGAAGGGTCAGTCATGCACAGAAACTACAACCTGAGCCAAAGTCTGATCCTCGCCGTGACTTCAGATGCTTGAGATATGGTTTCCGATCTTCAGGGGGTACCTACCGTGCCCTCGGCCTGAAGCCCAAGTCTATCTTGTGTTCTCAGACTTCTGTCCTCAAACTCCTTCCCCGGAAGTCCTCCATTTTGGCAATTCCGGACCCACAAGGCAGCACTCTGCCTGCCCTCTAGAAAAAATATCTTGCCTAATGAGGTGCCCAGGCACCTCAAATGAGGATAAACCTACAGGGCACTCGACTGTACCCAAATTATATAGTCTAACTTGGGCACTAGTGCACTGTCTGACACAACCTCAGCCAGAACCCCCTGACCAACACCCAGGCAGCTGACCGTACACTGAGCATATCAGACGCGCCATCGGCTTAGGTCGTCATCTCTTCCCAACTGCGATTTTTCAGGCTTCAGAATCTATACCTTATGTCCAATCACTGCTCACGATTGAAAATGATGCAGAAATCAGAACACCTTCCCCATGGCAAGAGACCTTGTGATTGGCATGTTGTCCAAGGTCCAGTGTAGTTGAAACCAGTTTGGCCCATGAGGCCCCACCCATGTTCGCGTGCCACTATTGTCACAAACACACATTTGACCCTCAGCCTGAGCCCAGTCTCACGTAAGGCCTCTCAGTGGCTGGATGAAGAGACAGCTTATTGGGCCTGCCAAGCCCCTATGCCGCAATTTTTAACCATAGTTTGGGTTTTCCCTTCACTCTTCCCCAGGGCTCTGCTTTGGAATTCCTCTTTTGTTCGGACACCTGAGGTAATAAACCTGAAAGGAGACCTCCCATCCCACAGATTGACGAAAAAAATTGGGACCGCCCCAATCCACGGAAAGGAAGATTCGTCCATGGCCCATGATGCCTCCCCACATTCCACGGCCATCGTTGATATAAAATCCAGAGACAAAAGCCTGAGCAAGTGCCTCAGACTCGCTCTTTCTTCATATCCTGAAGAGTTCTTCTCATGGTTTGTAGATTGGGCCTGCCATACCTACGTCCCCAAACATAAGGTGAGTTTGTGTTTTCAGACTTCTGTCCTCAAAGTCCTGGGCCACACAGCCTCCAGGCTGGGGCCCCTGGAGCCACACATTCGGACTGTGCCTACCCAATCCATGGGAATTCTGCCCATTCCATTGTCCAAAATCTTACAAATTGGGAGAACTCTCCAAAGTCCCCGAAGCAATCCCAATAGTGTAGGTCTCCAGGGACAAACAAGGGTGGTCTGACACCAGGTGAGCATCTACCTCCAATCATTCCATAGATGAATATCCCCAGAGAAGGAGAATGAACAAGACAGGACCCTAGGCCATAATCGAATACATTGCTTTGTTTTACAGGCATGTCTCTTCAAAAGTCTGGATTCCAATTCCAGCATAATGGGTTTCCTGAGGCACACATCAGAACAAATATCCTCTCCACAAGGAAACTTGTGCATGGGAGCTATGTCAAAAGCTTAGGAGAATACTTCAGGGACCCGGGGCCACCGCCCCATTCCAAGGTCCTCATGGACACAAACACACATTACGGCCCATCCTCAGGAAAGTCCATTTCAACTCATCCACCCCGGTTGCTCCCGCAGAGGGATCCGATCTCAACTGTATTGTGGCTAGTAGACAATTGGATTGTGAGGCGGGCTTGCCTGGCATCCATCCTCCAACGGAGCTCTGGAGTCATTCCATATGGGATGTCCTGGAGCTGCCCAACAGGGCTTAAGTGTCACACAGAAGGAATCATTGAAGGGGGCATCCCACCACACCCAACGTCGGAAACCTCCATGGCCTTGAGATTCCGCTCCTTTCATGAAGGCGCAGTCATGCACAGAAACTCCAACCTGAGCCAACGTCTGATCCTCGCCGTGATTTCAGATGCTTGAGATTTTGGTTGCGACTGCAGGGGGTACCAGCCGTGCCCTCGGCCTGAAACTCGAGTCTAGCTCGTGTTCTCAAACTTCTGTCCTCACACTCCTGTCCCAGAAGACCTTAAGTTTGGCAATTCCGGACCCACAATGCAGCACTCTGCCTGCCCTCTAGAAAAAATATCTTGCCTAATGAGGTGCCCAGGCACCTCAAATGAGGATAAACCTACAGGGCACTCGACTGTACCCAAATTATATAGTCTAACTTGGGCACTAGTGCACTGTATGACACAACCTGAGCCAGAACCTCCTGACCAACACCCAGGCAGTTGACCGCACACTGAGCATATCAGATGCGCCATCGCCTTAGATTGTCATCTCTTCCCAACTGCGATTTTTCAGGCTTCAGAACCTAGACCTTATCTCCAACCACTGCCCAGGGTTGAAAATGATGCAGAAATCAAAACACCTTCCCCATGGCAAGAGACCTTGTGATTGGCATGTTGTCCAAGGTCCAGTGTAGTTGAAACCAGTGTGGCCCATGAGGCCCCGCCCATGCTCGCGTGCCACGTTGGTCACAAACACACACTGTGACCTTCAGTCTGAGCCCAGGCCTCAAGTAAGGCCTCTCAGTGGCTGGATGAAGAGACAGCTTATTGTGCCTGCCATGCCCCTAGGCCCCAATTTTTAACCATAGTTTGGGTTTTCCCTTCACTCTTCCCCAGCGCTCTGCTTTGGAATTCCTCTTTTGTTCAGACACCTGAGGTAATAAACCTGAAAGGAGAAATCCCATCCCACAGATTGACGAAAAACAATTGGGATAGGGCCAAATCCACAGAGAGGAAGATTCGTCCATGGCCCATGAGTCCTCCCCCATTCCACGGCCATCGTTGATATAAAATCCAAATGCAAAAGCCTGAGCAAGTGCCTCAGACTCGCTCTTTCTTCATATCCTGAAGATTTCTTCTCATGATTTGTAGATTGGGCCTGCCATACCTACATCCCCAAACCTAAGCTGAGTTTGTGTTTTCAGACTTCTGTCCTCAAAGTCCTGGGCCACACACCCTCATGCTGGGGCCTCTGAAGCCACACAAGGACTGTGCCTACCCAATCCATGGGAATTCTGCCCATTCCATTGTCCAAAATCGTACAAATTAGGAGAACTCTCCAAAGTCCCTGAGGCCAAACAATAGTGTAGGTCTCCGGGGACAAACAAGGGCGGTAAGACACCAGGTGAGCATCTACCTCCACTCATTCCATAGATGAATATCCCCAGAGAAGAAGAATGAACAAGATAGGACCCTAGGCCATAATCGAATACATTGCATTGGTTTACAGGCATGTCTCTTCAAAAGTCTGGATTCCAATACCAGCATAATGGGTTTCCTGAGGCACCCATCAGAACAAATCTCCTCTCCACAAGGAAACTTGTGCATGGGAGCTATGTCAAAAGCTTAGGAGAATACTTCAGGGTCCCAGTGCCACCGCCCCATTTCAAGGCCCTCATGGACACAAACACACATTAGGGCCCATCTTCAGGAAAGTCCATTTCAACTCAGCCACCCAGGTTGCTCCCGCAGAGGGATCCGATCTCAACTGTATTGTGGCTAGTAGACAAGTGGATTGCGAGGCGGGCTTGCCTGATATCCATCCTCCAAGGGTGCTCTGGAGTCATTCCATATGGGATGTCCTGGAGCTGCCCAACAGGTCTCAATTGTCACACAGAAGGAATCATTGAAGGGGGCATCCCACCACTCCCACGTCGGAAAACCTCCATGGCCTTGAGATTCCGCTCCGTTCATGAAGGGGTAGTCATGCACAGAAACTCCAACCTGAGCCAACGTCTGATCCTCGCCATGACTTCAGATGCTTAAGGTTTTGGTTGCGACTGCAGGGGGTACCAGCCGTGCCCTCGGCCTGAAACTCAAGTCTAGCTTGTGTTCTCAGACTTCTGTCCTCACACTCCTGGCCCAGAAGCCCAAAAGTTTGGCAATTCCGGACCCACAATGCAGCACTCTGCCTGCCCTCTAGAAAAAATATCTTGCCTAATGAGGTGCCCAGGCACCTCAAATGAGGATAAACCTACATGGCACTCGACTGTACCCAAATTATATAGTCTAACCTGGGCACTAATGCACTGTCTGACACAACCTGAGCCAGAACCTCCTGACCATCACCCAGGAGGCTGACCGCACACTGAGCATATCAGACGCGCCATCGCCTTAGGTCGTCATCTCTTCCCAACTACGATTATTCAGGCTTCAGAACCTATACCTTATGTCCAATCACTGCTCACGATTGAAAATGATGCAGAAATCAGAACACCTTCCCCATGGCAAGAGACCTTGTGATTGGCATGTTGTGCAAGGTCCAGTGTAGTTGAAACCAGTGTGGCCCATGAGGCCCCGCCCATGCTCGCGGGCCACATTTGTCACAAACACACATTTGACCCTCAGCCTGAGCCCAGTCCTCAAGTAAAGCCGCTCAGTGGCTGGATGAAGAAACAGCTTATTGGGCCTGCCATGCCCCTAGGCCCCAAATTTTTAACCATAGTTTGGGTTTTCCCTTCACTCTTCCCCAGGGCTCTGCTTTAGAATACTTCTTTTGTTCGGACACCTGAGGTAATAAACCTGAAAGGAGACCTCCCATCCCACAGATTGACGAAAAATAATTGGGACCGCCCCAATCCACAGAGAGGATATTCGTCCATGGCCCATGAGGCCTCCCCACATTCCACGGCAATCATTGATTTAAAATCCAGAGACAAAAGCCTGAGCAAGTGCCTCAGACTCGCTTTCTTTTCATATCCTGAAGAGTTCTTCTCATGGTTTGTAGATTGGGCCTGCCATACCTACGTCCCCAAACATAAGGTGAGTTTGTGTTTTCAGACTTCTGTCCTCAAAGTCCTGGGCCACACAGCCTCCAGGCTGGGGCCCCTGGAGCCACACATTCGGACTGTGCCTACCCAATCTATGGGAATTCTGCCTATTCCATTGTCCAAAATCTTACAAATTGGGAGAACTCTCCAATGTCCCCGAGGCAATCCCAATAGTGTAGGTCTCCAGGGACAAACAAGGGTGGTCTGACACCAGGTGAGCATCTACCTCCACTCATTCCATAGACGGATATCCCCAGAGAAGAAGATTGAACCAGACAGGATCCTAGGCAATAATCGGATCCATTGCTTTGGTTTACAGGCATGTCTCCTCAAGAGCCTGGATTCCAAGACCAGCATAAGGGTTTTCCTGAGGCACCCATCAGAACAAATCTCTTCTCCACAAGGAAACTTGTGCATGGGAGCTATGTCAAAAGCTTAGGAGAATACTTCAGGGTCCCGGTGCCACCACCCCATTCCAAGGCCCTCATGGACACAAACACACTTTAGGCCCCATCCTCAGGAAAGTCCATTTCAACTCAGCCACCCCGGTTGCTCCCGCAGAGCCATCCGATCTCAACTGTATTGTTGCTAGGAGACAATTGGAATGAGAGGCGGGCTTCCATGGCATCCATCCTCGAACGGTGCTCTGGAGTCATTTCATATGGGATGTCCTTGAGCTGCCCAACTGGTCTCAATTGTCCGCAGAAGGAATCCTTGAAGGGGGCATCACACAACTCCCAACGTGGGAAAAGCTCCATGGCTTCGAGATTCCGCTCCTTTCATGAAGGGTCAGTCATGCACAGAAACTACAACCTGAGCCAAAGTCTGATCCTCGCCGTGACTTCAGATGCTTGAGATATGGTTTCCGATCTTCAGGGGGTACCTACCGTGCCCTCGGCCTGAAGCCCAAGTCTATCTTGTGTTCTCAGACTTCTGTCCTCAAACTCCTTCCCCGGAAGTCCTCCATTTTGGCAATTCCGGACCCACAAGGCAGCACTCTGCCTGCCCTCTAGAAAAAATATCTTGCCTAATGAGGTGCCCAGGCACCTCAAATGAGGATAAACCTACAGGGCACTCGACTGTACCCAAATTATATAGTCTAACTTGGGCACTAGTGCACTGTCTGACACAACCTCAGCCAGAACCCCCTGACCAACACCCAGGCAGCTGACCGTACACTGAGCATATCAGACGCGCCATCGGCTTAGGTCGTCATCTCTTCCCAACTGCGATTTTTCAGGCTTCAGAATCTATACCTTATGTCCAATCACTGCTCACGATTGAAAATGATGCAGAAATCAGAACACCTTCCCCATGGCAAGAGACCTTGTGATTGGCATGTTGTCCAAGGTCCAGTGTAGTTGAAACCAGTTTGGCCCATGAGGCCCCACCCATGTTCGCGTGCCACTATTGTCACAAACACACATTTGACCCTCAGCCTGAGCCCAGTCTCACGTAAGGCCTCTCAGTGGCTGGATGAAGAGACAGCTTATTGGGCCTGCCAAGCCCCTATGCCGCAATTTTTAACCATAGTTTGGGTTTTCCCTTCACTCTTCCCCAGGGCTCTGCTTTGGAATTCCTCTTTTGTTCGGACACCTGAGGTAATAAACCTGAAAGGAGACCTCCCATCCCACAGATTGACGAAAAAAATTGGGACCGCCCCAATCCACGGAAAGGAAGATTCGTCCATGGCCCATGATGCCTCCCCACATTCCACGGCCATCGTTGATATAAAATCCAGAGACAAAAGCCTGAGCAAGTGCCTCAGACTCGCTCTTTCTTCATATCCTGAAGAGTTCTTCTCATGGTTTGTAGATTGGGCCTGCCATACCTACGTCCCCAAACATAAGGTGAGTTTGTGTTTTCAGACTTCTGTCCTCAAAGTCCTGGGCCACACAGCCTCCAGGCTGGGGCCCCTGGAGCCACACATTCGGACTGTGCCTACCCAATCCATGGGAATTCTGCCCATTCCATTGTCCAAAATCTTACAAATTGGGAGAACTCTCCAAAGTCCCCGAAGCAATCCCAATAGTGTAGGTCTCCAGGGACAAACAAGGGTGGTCTGACACCAGGTGAGCATCTACCTCCAATCATTCCATAGATGAATATCCCCAGAGAAGGAGAATGAACAAGACAGGACCCTAGGCCATAATCGAATACATTGCTTTGTTTTACAGGCATGTCTCTTCAAAAGTCTGGATTCCAATTCCAGCATAATGGGTTTCCTGAGGCACACATCAGAACAAATATCCTCTCCACAAGGAAACTTGTGCATGGGAGCTATGTCAAAAGCTTAGGAGAATACTTCAGGGACCCGGGGCCACCGCCCCATTCCAAGGTCCTCATGGACACAAACACACATTACGGCCCATCCTCAGGAAAGTCCATTTCAACTCATCCACCCCGGTTGCTCCCGCAGAGGGATCCGATCTCAACTGTATTGTGGCTAGTAGACAATTGGATTGTGAGGCGGGCTTGCCTGGCATCCATCCTCCAACGGAGCTCTGGAGTCATTCCATATGGGATGTCCTGGAGCTGCCCAACAGGGCTTAAGTGTCACACAGAAGGAATCATTGAAGGGGGCATCCCACCACACCCAACGTCGGAAACCTCCATGGCCTTGAGATTCCGCTCCTTTCATGAAGGCGCAGTCATGCACAGAAACTCCAACCTGAGCCAACGTCTGATCCTCGCCGTGATTTCAGATGCTTGAGATTTTGGTTGCGACTGCAGGGGGTACCAGCCGTGCCCTCGGCCTGAAACTCGAGTCTAGCTCGTGTTCTCAAACTTCTGTCCTCACACTCCTGTCCCAGAAGACCTTAAGTTTGGCAATTCCGGACCCACAATGCAGCACTCTGCCTGCCCTCTAGAAAAAATATCTTGCCTAATGAGGTGCCCAGGCACCTCAAATGAGGATAAACCTACAGGGCACTCGACTGTACCCAAATTATATAGTCTAACTTGGGCACTAGTGCACTGTATGACACAACCTGAGCCAGAACCTCCTGACCAACACCCAGGCAGTTGACCGCACACTGAGCATATCAGATGCGCCATCGCCTTAGATTGTCATCTCTTCCCAACTGCGATTTTTCAGGCTTCAGAACCTAGACCTTATCTCCAACCACTGCCCAGGGTTGAAAATGATGCAGAAATCAAAACACCTTCCCCATGGCAAGAGACCTTGTGATTGGCATGTTGTCCAAGGTCCAGTGTAGTTGAAACCAGTGTGGCCCATGAGGCCCCGCCCATGCTCGCGTGCCACGTTGGTCACAAACACACACTGTGACCTTCAGTCTGAGCCCAGGCCTCAAGTAAGGCCTCTCAGTGGCTGGATGAAGAGACAGCTTATTGTGCCTGCCATGCCCCTAGGCCCCAATTTTTAACCATAGTTTGGGTTTTCCCTTCACTCTTCCCCAGCGCTCTGCTTTGGAATTCCTCTTTTGTTCAGACACCTGAGGTAATAAACCTGAAAGGAGAAATCCCATCCCACAGATTGACGAAAAACAATTGGGATAGGGCCAAATCCACAGAGAGGAAGATTCGTCCATGGCCCATGAGTCCTCCCCCATTCCACGGCCATCGTTGATATAAAATCCAAATGCAAAAGCCTGAGCAAGTGCCTCAGACTCGCTCTTTCTTCATATCCTGAAGATTTCTTCTCATGATTTGTAGATTGGGCCTGCCATACCTACATCCCCAAACCTAAGCTGAGTTTGTGTTTTCAGACTTCTGTCCTCAAAGTCCTGGGCCACACACCCTCATGCTGGGGCCTCTGAAGCCACACAAGGACTGTGCCTACCCAATCCATGGGAATTCTGCCCATTCCATTGTCCAAAATCGTACAAATTAGGAGAACTCTCCAAAGTCCCTGAGGCCAAACAATAGTGTAGGTCTCCGGGGACAAACAAGGGCGGTAAGACACCAGGTGAGCATCTACCTCCACTCATTCCATAGATGAATATCCCCAGAGAAGAAGAATGAACAAGATAGGACCCTAGGCCATAATCGAATACATTGCATTGGTTTACAGGCATGTCTCTTCAAAAGTCTGGATTCCAATACCAGCATAATGGGTTTCCTGAGGCACCCATCAGAACAAATCTCCTCTCCACAAGGAAACTTGTGCATGGGAGCTATGTCAAAAGCTTAGGAGAATACTTCAGGGTCCCAGTGCCACCGCCCCATTTCAAGGCCCTCATGGACACAAACACACATTAGGGCCCATCTTCAGGAAAGTCCATTTCAACTCAGCCACCCAGGTTGCTCCCGCAGAGGGATCCGATCTCAACTGTATTGTGGCTAGTAGACAAGTGGATTGCGAGGCGGGCTTGCCTGATATCCATCCTCCAAGGGTGCTCTGGAGTCATTCCATATGGGATGTCCTGGAGCTGCCCAACAGGTCTCAATTGTCACACAGAAGGAATCATTGAAGGGGGCATCCCACCACTCCCACGTCGGAAAACCTCCATGGCCTTGAGATTCCGCTCCGTTCATGAAGGGGTAGTCATGCACAGAAACTCCAACCTGAGCCAACGTCTGATCCTCGCCATGACTTCAGATGCTTAAGGTTTTGGTTGCGACTGCAGGGGGTACCAGCCGTGCCCTCGGCCTGAAACTCAAGTCTAGCTTGTGTTCTCAGACTTCTGTCCTCACACTCCTGGCCCAGAAGCCCAAAAGTTTGGCAATTCCGGACCCACAATGCAGCACTCTGCCTGCCCTCTAGAAAAAATATCTTGCCTAATGAGGTGCCCAGGCACCTCAAATGAGGATAAACCTACACGGCACTCGACTGTACCCAAATTATATAGTCTAACCTGGGCACTAATGCACTGTCTGACACAACCTGAGCCAGAACCTCCTGACCATCACCCAGGAGGCTGACCGCACACTGAGCATATCAGACGCGCCATCGCCTTAGGTCGTCATCTCTTCCCAACTACGATTATTCAGGCTTCAGAACCTATACCTTATGTCCAATCACTGCTCACGATTGAAAATGATGCAGAAATCAGAACACCTTCCCCATGGCAAGAGACCTTGTTATTGGCATGTTGTGCAAGGTCCAGTGTAGTTGAAACCAGTGTGGCCCATGAGGCCCCGCCCATGCTCGCGGGCCACATTTGTCACAAACACACATTTGACCCTCAGCCTGAGCCTAGTCCTCAAGTAAGGCCGCTCAGTGGCTGGATGAAGAAACAGCTTATTGGGCCTGCCATGCCCCTAGGCCCCAAATTTTTAACCATAGTTTGGGTTTTCCCTTCACTCTTCCCCAGGGCTCTGCTTTAGAATACTTCTTTTGTTCGGACACCTGAGGTAATAAACCTGAAAGGAGACCTCCCATCCCACAGATTGACGAAAAATAATTGGGACCGCCCCAATCCACAGAGAGGATATTCGTCCATGGCCCATGAGGCCTCCCCACATTCCACGGCCATCATTGATATAAAATCCAGAGACAAAACCCTGAGCAAGTGCCTCAGACTCGCTCTTTCTTCATATCCTGAAGAGTTCTTCTCATGGTTTGTAGATTGGGCCTGCCATACCTACGTCCCCAAACATAAGGTGAGTTTGTGTTTTCAGACTTCTGTCCTCAAAGTCCTGGGCCACACAGCCTCCAGGCTGGGGCCCCTGGAGCCACACATTCGGACTGTGCCTACCCAATCCATGGGAATTCTGCCCATTCCATTGTCCAAAATCTTACAAATTGGGAGAACTCTCCAATGTCCCCGAGGCAATCCCAATAGTGTAGGTCTCCAGGGACAAACAAGGGTGGTCTGACACCAGGTGAGCATCTACCTCCACTCATTCCATAGACGGATATCCCCAGAGAAGAAGATTGAACCAGACAGGATCCTAGGCAATAATCAGATCCATTGCTTTGGTTTACAGGCATGTCTCCTCAAGGGCCTGGATTCCAAGACCAGCATAAGGGTTTTCCTGAGGCACCCATCAGAACAAATCTCCTCTTCACAAGGAAACTTGTGCATGGGAGCTATGTCAAAAGCTTAGGAGAATACTTCAGGGTCCCGGTGCCACCGCCCCATTCCAAGGCCCTCATGGACACAAACACACTTTAGGCCCCATCCTCAGGAAAGTCCATTTCAACTCAGCCACCCCGGTTGCTCCCGCAGAGCCATCCGATCTCAACTGTATTGTTGCTAGGAGACAATTGGAATGAGAGGCGGGCTTCCGAGCATCCATCCTCGAACGGTGCTCCGGAGTCATTCCATATGGGATGTCCTGGAGCTGCCCAACAGGTCTCAATTGTCCCGCAGAAGGAATCCTTGAAGGGGGCATCACACAACTCCCAACGTGGGAAAAGCTCCATGGCCTTGAGTTTCCGCTCCTTTCATGAAGGGGCAGTCATGCACAGAAACTCCAACCTGAGCCAACATCTGATCCTCGCCGTGACTTCAGATGCTTGAGATATTGTTTCCGATCTGCAGGGGGTACCTACCGTGCCCTGGGCCTGAAGCCCAAGTCTATCTTGTGTTCTCAGACTTCTGTCCTCAAACTCCTGGCCCAGAAATCCTCCATTTTGGCAATTCCGGACCCACAATGCAGCACTCTGCCTGCCCTCTAAAAAAAATATCTTGCCTAATCAGGTGCCCAGGCACCTCATATGAAGATAAACCTACAGGGCACTCGACTGTACCCAAATTATATAGTCTAACTTGGGCACTAGTGCACTGTCTGACACAACCTGAGCCAGAACCTCCTGACCAACACCCAGGCAGTTGACCGCACACTGAGCATATCAGACGCGCCATCGCCTTAGATCGTCATCTCTTCCCAACTCTGATTTTTCAGGCTTCAGAACCTAGACCTTATCTCCACCACGGCCCAGGGTTGAAAATGATGCAGAAATCAGAACACCTTCCCCATGGCAAGAGACCTTGTGATTGGCATGTTGTCCAAGTTCCAGTGTAGTTGAAACCAGATTGGCCCATGAGGCACCGCCCATGATCGAGTGCCACATTGGTCACAAACACACACTGTGACCCGCAGCCTGAGCCAGGCTTCAAGTAAGGCCTCTCAGTGGCTGGATGAAGAGACAGCTTATTGTGCCTGCCTTGCCTCTAGGCCCCAATTTTTAACCATATTTTGGGTTTTCCCTTCACTCTTCCCCAGGGCTCTGCTTTGGAATTCCTCTTTTGTTCAGACACCTGAGATAATAAACCTGAAAGTATACCTCCCATCCCACAGATTGACGAATAACAATTGGGATCGGGCCAAATCCACAGAGAGGAAGATTCGTGCATGGCCCATGAAACCTCCCCACATTCCACGGCCATCGTTGATATAAGCCCAAAAGTTTGGCAATTCCGGACCCACAATGCAGCACTCTGCCTTCCCTCTAGAAAAAAATGATTGCCTCAAGAGCTGCCCAGGCACATTCAATGAGGTTAAACCTCCACAGCACTCGACTTTACCCAAATTATATAGTCTAACCTGGGCACTAATGCACTGTCGGACACAACCTGAGCCCGGACCTCCTGACCAGACCGCACACTGAGCACATAAGACCCGCCATGGCCTTAGGTCATCATCTCTTCCTTACCTCAGTTTTCAGGCCTCAGAACCGAGACATTATTTCCCCTCACTGCCCAGAGGTGAGTGTGATGCAGAAATCAGAACACCACCTTACCCATTGTAAGAAACCTTGTGGTTGGCACGTTGTCCAACGTTCAGTGTAGGAGAAACCAGCATTCACCCTGAGGCCCCGCCCATTCTTGAGTGTGACAAGGGCATAAACACGCATTGTGACCCTCAGCATGAGTCCTGTCCTCTAGTCAGTCCTCTCAGTGACTGGACCATTAGATGTCATAATGGGCTTGATATGTCCCTAAGCCCCAATTTTTAACCAGATTTCTGATTGTCCAGTCACCCCCCCCCCCAGGGCTCTACTCTGGAATCCCTCATTTGGTGGGACACCTGAGGCTAAAAAGAAAACAACATAAAAAAAAAAACGGACTTCATCCATCCCATCCCACAGAGTGACCCCATATGATTTGGACTGGGCCAAACCACCAGGGAGTAAGACTCGTCCATTTCCAATGAAGTCACCCAGAAATTTCAGGACCATGAGTGACACAATATCCAGAGACAAAAACTTGAGCAAGAGCCTCACACTCGCCCTTTTCTCAAATCCCGAAAAGTTCTCCTCATGGTCTGTAGATAAGTCCTGCCATACCTATGACCTGAAACATAAGCCAAGTTTGTGCTTTCAGACAACTGTCCAAACAGCCCTGGCCTACACAACCTACAGGCTCAGGCCCCTGGAGCCAAACCTGAGGACTGTACTTGCCCTCTCCAAGGGAACTGTGTGTGCCCATTCCAATGGCCACATCCCTTCTAATAGGATAAACCTCCAAAGTCCCTGATTCATCTCATTAGTGGTGGCTTCCCAGGTCAAAAAGGGGCAACGTGAGCCCATCTGAGCACCTACCTGTACTCAGACCCATAGAAAGATGTCCCCAGAGGTAAAAAGGAAAGAACAGGCCCCTAGGCACTAATCATATCCATTGCTTTGGTTTACAGGCATCTCTCCTCAGAGGCCTGGATTTCAAAACCAGCATATGGCTGTTTCTTGACTCACCGATCAGAAAACATCTCATCTACATAAGGGAAACCTGCACTTTGGAGCTGTGTCAAAGCCTCTGTTTAGGAGAACCCTTCAGGACCCCAGTGCCACGGCTTCATTCCAAGGTCACCATAGACACAAAATCACATTAGGACCCATCCATAGGAGAGTCCATTTCAACTCAGCCTCCTCAGTTGCTCCCCCAGATCCAGCAGATCTAACTTGTCTTGTTAGACAAGTTGGAATGCGAGGTGGGCTACCCAGCCATGCATCTTTAGAACCCTGCTCAGAATCATTGGCGGAGCCAAACAGCAGATCGCAATTGTCCTGCAGAAGACACTTAGCAGTTCGGAGATTCTCACAAATCCCATCGTGGGAAAACCCCCATGGCCTCGTGATGCCCCCCCTTCGTGAATGGGCCATCAGGGACAGAAACACCAACTTGAGCGATCGTCTGATCCTCGCCCTGACTTCAGATGCACGAGATCTCGATTCAGGTCTGTAAATTGTGCCATCGCTGATACAAAATCCCGAGACAAAAACCTGAGCAAGAGCCTCAGACTCGCACTTTCTTCATATCCTGAAGAGTTCTTCTCATGGTTTGTAGATCGGGCCTGCCATACCTACGTCCCCAAACCTAAGCTGAGTTTGTGTTTTCAGACTTCTGTCCTCAAAGTCCTGGGCCACACACCCTCATGCTGGAGCCTCTGAAGCCACACTTTAGGACTGTGCCTACAAATCCATGGGAATTCTGCCCATTCCATTGTCCAAAATCGTACAAATTAGGAGAAACCTCCAAAATCCCTGAGGCCATCCCAATTTTGTAGGTCGCCCGGACCAAACAAGGGCTGTCTGACACCAGCTGATAATCTACCTCCACTCATACCATACATGGATGTCCCCAGAGGAGAAGATTGAACCAGACAGGACCCTAGGCCATAATAGGATCCATTGCCTTGGTTTACAGGCATGTCTCCTCAAAAGCTTGATTCCAATACGAGCATAGGGGTTTTGCTGAGGCACCCAGCAGAACTCATCTCATCTCCACAAGGAAACCTGTGCATGGGAGCCATGTCCAAAGCATAGGAGAGTACTTCAGGGTCCCGGTACCACCGCCCCATTCCAGGGCCCTCATGGACACAAAAACACATTAGGACCCATCCTCAGGAAAGTCCATTTCAACACAGCCACCCCGGTTGCTCCCGCAGAGCCATCAGATCTAAACTGTCTTATTGCTAGTAGACAATTGGTGTGCAAGGCGGGCTTCCCAGGCATCCATCCTCGAACGGTGCTCTGGAGTCATTCCATAAGGGATGTCCTGGAGCTGTCCAACAGGTCTCAATTGTCCCGCAAAAGGAATCCTTGAAGGGGGCATCCCACAACTCCCAACGTGGGAAATCCTCAATGGCCTCGAGATTCCACTCCCTTCATGAAGCGGCCGTCATGCACGGAAACTCCAACCTGAGCCAACGTCTGATCCTGGCCCTGACTTCAGATTCATGAGTATTGGTTCAGATCTGCAGGGGGTACCTGCCATGCCCTCGCCCTGAAACCCAAGTCTAGCTTGTCTTCTCAGAATTCCGTCCTCACACTCCTGGCCCCGAAGCCCTCAAGTTTGGCAATTCCGGACCCACAATGCAGCACTCTGCCTGCCCCCTAGAAAAAAAATTATTGCATCATGAGCTGTATAGGCACCTTCAATGATGATAAACCTCCACAGCACACGACTTCACACAAATTATATAGTCTAACCTGGGCACTAATGCACTGTCGGACACAACCTGAGCCCGGACCTCCTGACCAACACCCGGAAAGCACAGAGCACACTGAGCACATAAGACCCGCCATGGCCTTAGGTCCTCATCTCTTCCCTACCTCAGTTCTCAGGCCTCAGAACCGAGACATTATCTCCAATCACTGCCCAGGGGTGAGTGTGATGCAGAAATCAGAACACCTCCTTACCCATGGTAAGAAACCTTGTGGTTGGCACGTCGTCCAACGTTCAGTGTAGGAGAAACCAGCATTCACCCTGAGGCCCCGCCCAATCCTGAGTGCGACAAGGGCATAAACACGCATTGTGACCCTCAGCATGAGTACTGTCCTCTAGTAAGTCCTCTCAGTGACTGGACCATTAGATGTCATAATGGGCTTGATATGTCCCTAGGCGCCAATTTTTAACCAGATTTCTGAATGTCCAGTCACCCCCCCCAAGGGCGCTACTCAGGAATCCCTCATTAGGTGAGACACCTGAGGGTAAAAAGAAAACAACATCAAAAAAAAAAAAAAAACGGACCTCTTCCATCCCACAGAGTGACCCCAAACGCTTTAGCCTGGTCCAAACCACCAGGGAGTAAGACTCGTCCATTTCCCATGAAGTCACCCAGAAATTTCACGACCATGAGTGACACGATATCCAGAGACAAAAACTTGAGCAAGAGCCTCACACTCGCCCTTTTCTCAAATCCCGAAAAGTTCTCCTCATGGTCTGTAGATAAGTCCTGCCATACCTATGACCTGAAACATAAGCCAAGTTTGTGTTTTCAGACAACTGTCCAAACAGCCCTGGCCTACACAACCTATAGGCTCAGGCCCCTGGAGCCAAACCTGAGGACTGTACTTGCCCTCTCCAAGGGAATTGTGTGTGCCCATTCCAATGGCCACATCCCTTCTAATACGATAAACCTCCAAAGTCCCTGATCCATCTCATTAGTGGTAACTTCCCAGGTAAAACAGGGGCAATCTGAGCCCATCTGAGCACCTACCTGTACTCAGACCCATAGACAGATGTCCCCAGAGGTAAAAAGGAAAGAACAGGCCCCTAGGCACTAATCATATCCATTGCTTTGGTTTCCAGACATCTCTCCTCAGAGGCCTGGATTTCAAAACCAGCATATGGCTGTTTCTTGACTCACCCATTACAAAACATCTCATCTACACATGAGAAACTTGCACGTTGGAGCTGTGTCAAAGCATCTGTTTAGGAGAACATTTCAGGGCCCCAGTGCCACCGCTTCATTCCAAGGTCTCCATAGACACAAAAGCACATTAGGACCCATCCATAGGAGAGTCCATTTCAACTCAGCCTCCTCGGTTGCTCCCCCAGATCCAGCAGATCTAACCTGTCTTGTGTCTAGGAGACAATTGGAATGCGAGGTGGGCTACCCAGCCATGAATCCTTAGAACCCTGCTCAGAATCATTGGCCTGGAGCCAAACAGCAGGTCTCAATTGTCCTGCAGAAGACACTTTGCAGTTTGGAGCTTCTAACACTCATGGTGGGAAAACCCCCATGGCCTCGTGATGCCCCCCCTTCGTGAAGGGGCCATCAGGGACAGAAACACCAACTTGAGCGATCGTCTGATCCTCGCCCTGACTTCAGATGCACGAGATCTCGATTCAGGTCTGTAGATTGTGCCATCGCTGATACAAAATCCAGAGACAAAAACCTGAGCAAGCGCCTCAGACTCGCACTTTCTTCATATCCTGAAGAGTTCTTCTCATGGTTTGTAGATCGGGCCTGCCATACCTACGTCCCCTTCCTAAGCTGAGTTTGTGTTTTCAGACTTCTGTCCTCAAGTCCTGGGCCACACACCCTCCAGGCTGGGGCCCCTGGAGCCACACATTAGGACTGTGCCTACCAATCCATGAGAATTCTGCCCATTCCATTGTCCAAAATCCTACAAATTAGGAGAAACCTCCAAAGTCCCTGAGGCCATCCCAATAGTGTAGGTCGCCCGGAACAAACAAGGGCTGTCTGACACCAGCTGATAATCGACCTCCACTCATACCATAAATGGATGTCCCCAGAGGAGAAGATTGAACCAGACAGGACCCTAGGCCATAATAGGATCCATTGCCTTGGTTTACACGCATGTCTCCTCAAAAGCCTGATTCCAATATGAGCATAGGGGTGTTGCTGAGGCACCCAGCAGAACTCATCTCATCTCCACAAGGAAACCTGTGCAGGGGAGCCATGTCCAAAGCATAGGAGAGAACTTCAGGGTCCCGGTGCCACCGATCCTTTCCAAGGCCCTCATGGACACAAAAACACATTAGGACCCATCCTCAGGAAAGTCCATTTCAACTCAGCCACCCCGGTTGCTCCTGCAGAGCCATCAGATCTAAACTGTCTTGTTGCTAGGAGACAATTGGAATGCGAAGCTGGCTTCCAGGCATCCATCCTCGAACGGTGCTCTGGAGTCATTCCATATGGGATGTCCTGGAGCTGTCCAACAGGTCTCAATTGTCCCGCAGAAGGAATCCTTGAAGGGGGCATCCCACAACTCCCAACGTGGGAAAACCTCAATGGCCTTGAGATTCCACTCCTTTCATGAAACGGCCCTCATGCACAGAAACTCCAACCTGAGCCAACGTCTGATCCTCCCCCTGATTCAGATGCATGAGTATTGGTTCAGATCTGCAGGGGTACTTGCCGTGCCCTCGCCCTGAAACCCAAGTCTAGCTTGTCTTTTCAGACTTCCGTCCTCACACTCCTGGCCCCGAAGCCCTCATGTTTGGCAATTCCGGACCCACAATGCAGCACTCTGCCTGCCCTCTAGAAAAAAATTATTGCCTCATGAGCTGCCCAGGCACCTTCAATGAGGATAAACCTCCACAGCACTGGACTTTACCCTAAGTATATATTCTAACCTGGGCCTTAATGCACTGTCGAACACAACCTGAGCCCGAACCTCCCGACCAAGACCCGGAAAGCAGACCGCACACTGAGCACATAAGACCCGCCATGGCCTTAGGTCCTCATCTCTTCCCTACCTCAGTTTTCAGGCCTCAAAACCGAGACATTATCTCCAATAACTGTCCAGGGGTGAGTGTGATGCAGAAATCAGAACACCTCCTTACACACGGTAAGAAACCTTGTGGTTGGCACGTCGTCCAACGTTCAGTGTAGGAGAAACCAGCATTCACCCTGAGGCCCCGCCCAATCTTGAGTGAGACAAGGGCATAAACACGCATTGTGACCCTCAGCATGAGTCCTGTCCTCTAGTAAGTCCTCTCAGTGACTGGACCATTAGATGTCATAATGGGCTTGATATGTCCCTAGGCGCCAATTTTTAACCAGATTTCTGAATGTCCAGTTACCCCCCCCAGTGCTCTACTCAGGAATCCCTCATTAGGTGAGACACCTGAGGTTAAAAAGAAAACAACATCAAAAAAAAAAAAAAACGGACTTCTTCCATCCCACAGAGTGACCCCAAACGCATTGGACTGGTCCAAACCACCAGGGAGTAAGACTCGTCCATTTCCCATGAAGTCACCCAGAAATTTCACGTCCATGAGTGACACGATATCCAGAGACAAAAACGTGAGCAAGAGCCTCACACTGGCCCTTTTCTCAAATCCCGAAAAGTTCTCCTCATGGTCTGTAGATAAGTCCTGCCATACCTATGACCTGAAACATAAGCCAAGTTTGTGTTTTCAGACAACTGTCCAAACAGCCCTATCCTACACAACCTACAGGCTCAGGCCCCTGGAGCCGAACCTGAGGACTGTACTTGCCCTCTCCAAGGGAATTGTGTGTGCCCATTCCAATGGCCACATCCCTTCTAATAGGATAAACCTCAAAGGCCCTGATCCATCTCATTTGTGGTGGCTTCCCAGGTAAAACAGGGGCAATCTGAGCCCATCTGAGCACCTACCTGTACTCAGACCCATAGACAGATGTCCCCAGAGGTAAAAAGGAAAGAACAGGCCCCTAGGCACTAATCATATCTATTGCTTTGGTTTCCAGACATCTCTCCTCAGAGGCCTGGATTTCAAAACCAGCATATGGCTGTTTCTTGACTCACCCATCAGAAAACATCTCATCTACCCATGGGAAACTTGCACGTTGGAGCTGTGTCAAAGCCTCCGTTCAGGAGAACCCTTCAGGACCCCAGTGCCACCGCTTCATTCCAAGGTCTCCATAGACACAAAAGCACATTAGGACCCATCCATAGGAGAGTCCATTTCAACTCAGCCTCCTCGGTTGCTCCCCCAGATCCAGCAGATCTAATTTGTCTTGTGTCTAGGAGACAATTGGAATGCGAAGTGGGCTACCCAGCCATGCATCCTTAGAACCCTGCTCAGAATCATTGGCCTGGAGCCAAACAACAGGTCTCAATTGTCCTGCAGAAGACACTTTGCAGTTTGGAGCTTCTAACACTCATCGTGGGAAAACCCCCATGGCCTCGTGATGCCCCCCCCTTCTTGAAGGGGCCATCAGGGACAGAAACACCAACTTGAGCAATCATCTGATCCTCGCCCTGACTTCAGATGCACGAGATCTCGATTCAGGTCTGTAGATTGTGCCATCGCTGATACAAAATCCAGAGGCAAAAACCTGAACAAGCGCCTCAGACTCGCACTTTCTTCATATCCTGAAGAGTTCTTCTCATGGTTTGTAGATCGGGCCTGCCATACCTACGTCCCCAAACCTAAGCTGAGTTTGTGTTTTCAGACTTCTGTCCTCAAAGTCCTGGTCCTCACACCCTCCAGGCTGGGGCCCCTGGAGCCACACATTAGGACTGTGCCTACCAATCCATGAGGATTCTGCCCATTCCATTGTCAAAAATCCTACAAATTAGGAGAAACCTCCAAAGTCCCTGAGGCCATCCCAATAGTGTAGGTCGCCCGGAACAAACAAGGGCTGTCTGACACCAGCAGATAATCTACCTCCACTCATACCATAAATGGATGTCCCCAGAGGAGAAGATTGAACCAGACAGGACCCTAGGCCATAATAGGATCCATTGCCTTGGTTTACACGCATGTCTCCTCAAAAGCCTGATTCCAATATGAGCAAAGGGGTGTTGCTGAGGCACCCAGCAGAACTCATCTCGTCTCCACAAGGAAACCTGTGCATGGGAGCCATGTCCAAAGCATAGGAGAGAACTTCAGGGTCCCGGTGCCACCGATCCATTCCAAGGCCCTCATGGTCACAAAAATACATTAGGACCCATCCTCAGGAAAGTCCATTTCAACTCAGCCACCCCGGTTGCTCCCGCAGAGCCATCAGATCTAAACTGTCTTGTTGCTAGGAGACAATTGGAATGCGAAGCTGGCTTCCAGGCATCCATCCTCGAACGGTGCTCTGGAGTCATTCCATATGGGATGTCCTGGAGCTGTCCAACAGGTCTCAATTGTCCCGCAGAAGGAATCCTTGAAGGGGGCATCCCACAACTCCCAAAGTGGGAAAACCTCAATGGCCTCGAGATTCCACTCCTTTCATGAAACGGCCATCATGCATGGAAACCAACCTGAGCCAACGTCTGATCCTCCCCTGATTCAGATGCATGAGTATTGTTTCAGATCTGCAGGGGTAACCTGCCGTGCCCTCGCCCTGAAACCCAAGTCTAGCTTGTCTTTTCAGACTTCCGTCCTCACACTCCTGGCCCCGAAGCCCTCATGTTTGGCAATTCCGGACCCACAATGCAGCACTCTGCCTGCCTCTAGAAAAAAATTATTGCCTCATGAGCTGCCCAGGCACCTTCAATGAGGATAAACCTCCGCAGCACTCGACTTTACCCAAATTAAATATTCTAACCTGGGCACTAATGCAATGTCGGACAGAACCTGAGCCCGGACCTCCTGACCAACACCCGGAAAGCAGACCGCACACTGAGCACATAAGACCCACCATGGCCTTAGGTCATCATCTCTTCCCTACCTCAGTTTTCAGGCCTCAGAACCGAGACATTATCTCCAATCACTGCCCAGGGGTGAGTGTGATGCAGAAATCAGAACAACTCCTTAACCACGGTAAGAAAGCTTGTGGTTGGCACGTCGTCCAACGTTCAGTGTAGGAGAAACCAGCATTCACCCTGAGGCCCCGCCCATTCTTGAGTGGGACAAGGGCATAAACACGCATTGTGACCCTCAGCATGAGTCCTGTCCTCTAGTAAGTCCTCTCAGTGACTGGACCATTAGATGTCATAATGGGCTTGATATGACCCTAGGCCCAATTATTAACCAGATTTCTGATTGTCCAGTCACCCCCCCAGGGCTCTACTCTGGAATCTCTCATTTGGTGGGACACCTGAGGTTAAAAAGAAAACAACATCAAAAAAAAAAAAAAACGGACTTCTTCCTTCCCACAGAGTGACCCCAAACTCTTTAAACTGGTCCAAACCACCAGAGAGTAAGACTCGTCCATTTCCCATGAAGTCACCCAGAAATTTCACGACCATGAGTGACACGATATCCAGAGACAAAAACTTGAGCAAGAGCCTCACACTCGCCCTTTTCTCATATCCCGAAAAGTTCTCCTCATGGTCTGTAGATAAGTCCTGCCATACATGACCTGAAACATAAGCCAAGTTTGTGCTTTCAGACAACTGTCCAAACAGCCCTGGCCTACACAACCTAAAGGCTCAGGCCCCTGGAGCGAAACCTGAGGACTGTACTTGCCCTCTCCAAGGGAATTGTGTGTGCCCATTCCAATGGCCACATCCCTTCTAATAGGATAAACCTCTAAAGTCCCTGATCCATCTCATTAGTGGTGGCTTTCCAGGTAAAACAGAGGCAATCTGAGCCGATCTGAGCACCTACCTGTACTCAGACCCATAGACAGATGTCCCCAGAGGTAAAAAGGAAAGAACAGGCCCCTAGGCACTAATCATATCCATTGCTTTGGTTTCCAGGCATCTCTCCTCAGAGGCCTGGATTTCAAAACCAGCATATGGCTGTTTCTTGACTCACCCATCAGAAAACATCTCATCTACCCATGGGAAACTTGCACGTTGGAGCTGTGTCAAAGCCTCTGTTTAGGAGAACCCTCAGGACCCCAGTGCCACCACTTCATTCCAAGGTCTCCATCGACACAAAAGCACATTAGGACCCATCCATAGGAGAGTCCATTTCAACTCAGCCTCCTCGGTTGCTCCCCCAGATCCAGCAGATCTAATTTGTCTTGTGTCTAGGAGACAATTGGAATGCGAGGTGGGCTACCCAGCCATGCATCCTTAGAACCCTGCTCAGAATCATTGGCCTGGAGCCAAACAACAGGTCTCAATTGTCCTGCAGAAGACACTTTGCAGTTTGGAGCTTCTCACAAATCCCATCGTGGGAAAACCCCCATAGCCTCGTGATGCCCCCACTTCGTGAATGGGCCATCAGGGACAGGAACACCAACTTGAGCGATCGTCTGATCCTCGCCCTGACTTCAGATGCACGAGATCTCGATTCAGGTCTGTAGATTGTGCCATCGCTGATACAAAATCCAGAGACAAAAACCTGAGCAAGCACCTCAGACTCGCACTTTCTTCATATCCTGAAGAGTTCTTCTCATGGTTTGTAGATCGGGCCTGCCATACCTACGTCCCCAAACCTAAGCTGAGTTTGTGTTTTCAGACTTCTGTCCTCAAAGTCCTGGGCCACACACCTTCCAGGCTGGGGCCCCTGGAGCCACATATTAGGACTGTGCCTACCAATCCATGAGAATTCTGCCCATTCCATTGTCCAAAATCGTACAAATTAGGAGAAACCTCCAAAGTCCCTGAGGCCATCCCAATAGTGTAGGTCGCCCGGAACAAACAAGGGCTGTCTGACACCAGCTGATAATCTACCTCCACTCATACCATAAATGGATGTCCCCATAGGAGAAGATTGAACCAGACAGGAACCTAGGCCATAATAGGATCCATTGCCCTGGTTTACAGGCATGTCTCCTCAAAAGCCTGATTCAAATACGAGCATAGGGGTTTTACTGAGGCACCCAGCAGAACTCATCTCGTCTCCACAAGGAAACCTGTGCATGGGAGCCATGTCCAAAAAATAGGAGAGTACTTCAGTGTCCCGGTGCCACCGCCCCATTCCAAGGCCCTCATGGACACAAAAACACATTAGGACCCATCCTCAGGAAAGTCCATTTCAAATCAGCCACCACGGTTGCTCCCGCAGAGCCGTCAGATCTAACCTGTCTTGTCCTAGGAGACAATTGGATTGCGAGGTGGGCTACCCAGCCATAGATCCTTAGAACCCTGCGCAGAATCATTGGCCTGGAGCCAAACAACAGGTCTCAATTGCCCTGCAGAAGACACTTTGCAGTTTGGAGCTTCTCACAATCCCATCGTGGGAAAACCCCCATGGCCTCGTGATGCCCCCCCTTCGTGAAGGGGCCATCAGGGACAGAAACACCAACTTGAGCGATCGTCTGATCCTCGCCCTGACTTCAGATGCACGAGATCTCGATTCAGGTCTGTAGATTGTGCCATGGCTGATACAAAATCCAGAGACAAAAACCTGAGCAAGAGCCTCAGACTCGCACTTTCTTCATATCCTGAAGAGTTCTTCTCATGGTTTGTAGATCGGGCCTGCCATACCTACGTCCCCAATCCTAAGCTGAGTTTTTGTTTTCAGTCTTCTGTCCTCAAAGTCCAGGGACACACACCCTCCAGGCTGGGGCCCCTGGAGCCACACATTAGGACTGTGCCTACCAATCCATGGGAATTCTGCCCATTCCATTGTCCAAAATCGTACAAATTAGGAGAAACCTCCAAAGTACCTGAGGCCTTTCCAATCGTGTAGGTTGCCCGGAACAAACAAGGGCTGTCTGACACCAGCTGATAATCTACCACCACTCATACCATAAATGGAAGTCCCCAGAGGAGAAGATTGAACCAGACAGGACCCTAGGCCATAATAGGATCCATTGCCTTGGTTTACAGGCATGTCTCCTCAAAAGCCTGATTCAAATACGAGCATAGGGCTTTTGCCTAGGCACCCAGCAGAACTCATCTCGTCTCCACAAGGAAACCTGTGCATGGGAGCCATGTCCAAAGCATAGGAGAGTACTTCAGGGTCCCGGTGCCACCGCCCCATTCCAAGGCCCTCATGGACACAAAAACACATTAGGACCCATCCTCAGGAAAGTCCATTTCAACTCAGCCACCCCGGTTGCTCCCGCTGAGCCATCAGATCTAAACTGCCTTTTTGCTAGGAGACAATTGGAATGCAAGGCGGGCTTCCAAGGCATCCATCCTCGAACAGTGCTCTGGAGTCATTCCATATGGGATGTCCTGGAGCTGTCCAACAGGTCTCTATTGTCCCGCAGAAGGAATCCTTGAAGGGGGCATCCCACAACTCCCAACGTGGGAAAACCTCAATGGCCTCGAGATTCCACTCCCTTCATGAAGCGGCCGTCATGCACGGAAACTCCCACCTGAGCCAACGTCTGATCCTCGCCCTGACTTCCGATGCATTAGTATTGTTTCAGATCTGCAGGGGGTACGTTCCGTGCCCTCGCCCTGAAACCCAAGTCTTGCTTCTCTTCTCAGACTTCCGTCCTCACACTCCTGGCCCCGAATCCCTCAAGTTTGGCAATTCCAGACCCACAATGCAGCACTCTGCCTTCCCTCTAGAAAAAAATTATTGCCTCATGAGCTGCCCAGGCACCTTCAATGAGGATAAACCTCCACAGCACTCGACTTCACCCAAATGATATAGTCTAACCTGGGCACTAATACACTGTCGGACACAACCTGAGCCCGGACCTCCTGACCAACACCCGGAAAGCAGTCCACACACTGAGCATATAAGACCACCTTGTCCTTAGGTCATCCTCTCTTCCCTACCTCAGTTTTTAGGCCTCAGAACCGAGACATTATCTCCAATCACTGCCCAGGGGTGAGTTGATGCAGAAATCAGAACACCTCCTTACCCATACTAAGAAACCTTGTGTTTGGCACGCCGTCCAACATTCAGTGTAGAAGAAACCAGCATTCACACTGAGGCCCCGCCCATTCTTGAGTGCGACAAAAGCATAACAACGCATTGTGACCCTCAGCATGAGTCCTGTCCTCTAGTAAGTCCTCTCAGTGACTGGACCATTAGTTGTCATAATGGGCTTGATATGTCCCTACGCCCCAATTTTTAACCAGATTTCTGAATGTCCAGTCACCACCCCCCCAGGGCTCTACTCTGGAATCCCTAATTTGGTGGGACACCTGAGGTTAAATAGAAAACAACATCAAAAAAAAAAAAAAAAACGGACTTCTTCCATCCCACAGAGTGACCCCAAACGCTTTGGACTGGTCCAAACCACCAGGGAGTAAGACTCGTCCATTCCCCATGAAGTCACCCAGAAATTTCACGACCATGAGTGACACGATATCCAGAGACAAAAACTTGAGCAGGAGCCTCACACTCGCCCTTTCCTCAAATCCCGAAAAGTTCTCCTCATGGTCTGTAGTTTAAGTCCTGCCATACCTATGACCTGAAACATAAGCCAAGTTTGTGCTTTCAGACAACTGTCCAAACAGCCCTGGCCTACACAACCTACAGGCTCAGGCCACTGGAGCCAAACCTGAGGACTGTACTTGCCCTCTCCAAGGGAATTGTGTGTGCCCATTCCAATGGCCACATCCCTTCTAATAGGATAAATCTCCAAAGTCCCTGATCCATCTCAATAGTGGTGGCTTCCCAGGTAAAACAGGGGCAATCTGAGCCCATCTGAGCACCTACCTGTACTCAGACCCATAGACAGATGTCCCCAGAGGTAAAAAGGAAAGAACAGGCCCCTAGGCACTAATCATATCCATTGCTTTGGTTTCCAGGCATCTCTCCTCAGAGGCCTGGATTTCAAAACCAGCATATAGCTCTTTCTTGAGTCACCCATCAGAAAACATCTCATCTACCCATGGGAAACTTGCACGTTGGAGCTGTGTCAAAGCCTCTGTTTAGAAGAACCCTTCAGGGCCCCAGTGCCCCCGCTTCATTCCAAGGTCTCCATAGACACAAAAGCACATTAGGACCCATCCAAAGGAGAGTCCATTTGAACTCAGCCTCCTCGGTTGCTCCCCCAGATCCACCAGATAACCTGTCTTGTTTCTAGGAGACAATAGGAATGCGAGGTGGGCTACCCAGCCATGCATCCTTAGAACCCTGCTCAGAATCATTGGCCGGAGGGGAAAAAAAGGACTCAAATGTCCTCGGAAGACACTTTGCAGTTTGGAGCTTCTCACAACTCCCATCGTGGGAAAACCCCCATGGCCTCGTGATGCCGCCCCTTCGTGAAGGGGCCGTCAGGGACAGAAACACCAAATTCAGCGATCGTCTGATCCTCGCCCTGACTTCAGATGCACGAGATCTCGATTCAGGTCTGTAGATTGTGCCGTCGCTGATACAAAATCCAAAGACAAAAACCTGAGCAAGCACCTCAGACTCGCACTTTCTTCATATCCTGAGGAGTTCTTTTCAAGGTTTGTAGCTCAGGCCTGCCATACCTACGTCCCCAAACCTAAGCTGAGTTTGTGTTTTCAGACTTCTGTCCTCAAAGTCCTGCGCCACACACCCTCCAGGCTGGGGCCCCTGGAGCCACACATTAGGACTGTGCCTAACAATCCATGGGAATTCTGCCCATTCCATTGTCCAAAATCGTACAAATTAGGAGAAACCTCCAAAGTCCCTGAGGCCATCCCAATAGTGTAGGTCGCCCGGAACAAACAAGGGCTGTCTGACACCAGCTGATAATCGACCTCCACTCATACCATAAATGGATGTCCCCAAGGAAAAGATTGAACCAGACAGGACCCTAGGCCATAATAGGATCCATTGCCTTGTTTTACAGACATGTCTCCTCAAAAGCCTGATTCAAATACGAGCATAGGGGTTTTGCTGAGGCACCCAGCAGAACTCATCTCGTCTCCACAAGGAAACCTATGCATGGGAGCCATGTCCAAAGCATAGGAGAGTACTTCATGGTCCCGGTGCCACCGCCCCATTCCAAGGCCCTCATGGACACAAAAACACATTACGACCCATCCTCAGGAAAGTCCATTTCAACTCAGCCACCCCGGTTGCTCCCGCAGAGCCGTCATATCTAAACTGTCTTGTTACTAGGAGACAATTGGAATGCGAGGTGGGCTTCCCAGGCATCCATCCTCGAACGGTGCTCTGGAGTCATTCCATATGGGATGTCCTGGAGCTGTCCAAAAGGTCTCAATTGTCCCGCTAAAGGAATCCTTGAAGGGGGCATCCCAGAACTCCCAAAGTGGGAAAAACTCAATGGCCTCGAGATTCCGCTCCCTTCATGAAGCGGCCTTCATGCACGGAAACTCCAACCTGAGCCAACGTGATCCTCGCCCTGACTTCAGATGCATGCGTATTGTTTCAGATCTGCAGGGGGTACCTGCCGTGCCCTCGCCCTGAAACTCAAGTCTAGCTTGTCTTCTCAGACGTCCGTCCTCACACTCCTGGCACGGAAGCCCTCATGTTGGCAAATCCGGACCGACAATGCAGCACTCTGCCTGCCCTCTTGAAAAAAATTATTGCCTCATGAGCTGCCCAGGCACCTTCAATGAGGATAAACCTCCACAGCACTCGACTTCACCCAAATGATATAGTCTAACCTGGGCACTAATGCACTGTCGGACACTACCTGAACCCGGACCTCCTGACCAACACCCAGAAAACAGACCAAACACTGAGCACATAAGACCCGCCATGGCCTTAGGTCATCATCTCTTCCCTACCTCAGTTTTCAGGCCTCAGAACCGAGGCCTGCCCAGGGGTGAGTGTGATGCAGAAATCAGAACACCTCCTTACCCATTGTAAGAAACCTTGTGGCACGTCGTCCAACGTTCAGTGTGTAGGAGAGACCAGCATTCACCCTGAGGCCCCGCTCATTCTTGAGTGCGACTAGGGCATAAACACGCATTGTGACCCTCAGCATGAGTCCTGTCCTCTAGTAAGTCCTCTCAGTGACTGGACCATTAGATGTCATAATGGGCTTGATATGTCCCAGGGCCCAATTTTTAACCATATTTCTGATTGTCCAGTCACCCCCCCCCAGGGCTCTACTCTGGAATCCATCATTTGGTGAGACACCTGAGGTTAAAGAGAAAACAACATCAAAAAAAAAACAAAACGGACTTATTCCATCCCACAGAGTAACCCAAAACGCTTTGGACTGGGCCAAACCACGAGGGAGTAAGACTCGTCCATTTCCCATGATGTCACCCAGAAATTTCACGACCATGAGTGACACGATATCCAGAGACAAAAACTTGAGCAAGAGCCTCACACTCGCGATTCTCTCAAATCCCGAAAAGTTCTCCTCATGGTCTATAGATAAGTCCTGCCTTACCTATGACCTGAAACATAAGCCAAGTTTGTGTTTTCTGACAACTGTCCAAACAGCCCTGGCCTACACAACCTACAGGCTCAGGCCCCTGGAGCCAAACCTGAGGACTGTATTTGCCCACTCCAAGGGAATTCTATGTGCCCATTCCAATGGCCACAACCCTACTAGTAGGATAACCTCCAAAGTCCCTGAGGCCATCCCAATAGTTGTGGCTTCCCAGGACAAACAGGGCCAATCTGAGCCCATCTGAGCACCTACCTGCACTCAGACCCGTAGACTGATGTCCCCAGAGGTAAAAAGGAACGAACAGGCCCCTAGGCACTAATCGGATCCATTGCTTTGGTTTCCAGGCATCTCTCCTCAGAGGCCTGGATTTCAATACCAGCATATGGCTGTTTCTTGACTCACCCATCGGAACAAATCTCATCTACACATGGGAAACATGCACGTTGGAGCTGTGTCAAAGCCTCTGTTTAGGAGAACCCTTCAGGGCCCCAGGGCCACCGCTTCATTCCAAGGTCTCCATAGACACAAAAACATATTAGGACACATCCGCAGGAGAGTCCATTTCAACTCAGCCTCCTCGGTTGCCCCCCACATCCAGCAGATCTAACCTGTCTTGTTGCTTGGAGACAATTGGAATGCGAGGTGGGCTACCCAGCCATCCATCCTTAGAACCCTGCTCGGAATCGTTGGCCTGGAGCCAACCAACAGGTCTCAATTTTCCTGCAGAAGAATCTTTGCAGTTTGGAGCTTCTCACAACTCCCATCGTGGGAAAACCCCCATGTCCTCGTGATCCAACCCCTTCAAGAAAGGGCCATCAGGGCAGAAAGTCCAACCTGAGCGATCGTCTGATCCTTGCCCTGACTTCAGATGCACGAGATCTCGATTGAGGTCTGTAGATTGTGCCTGCCATATCCTCACCCAGAAACCTAGGCCTAGCTTGGGTTCTCAGACTCCGTCCTCAGACTACTGGCCCACAAGCCCTCCAGTTGGGCAATCCAGAACTACAATGCCGCACTCTGCCTGCCCTACAGAAGTAAAACATTGCCCTCAGGGCGACCCCGAAACCGCAAATGAGGATCAACCTGCACGCCATTCGGCTGTACCCCAAACATGTAGGCTGACCTGGGCACTATTTACCCTTCTGACCCAGCCTGAGCCTGGACCTCCTGGTCCCACCCAGACAGCTGGCCGCACACTGAGCACATCGGTCCCGCCATGGCTTTAGGTCGTCATCTCTTCCCAACTGCGGTTTTCAGGCTCCAGAACCTAGAACTTATCTCCAACCACTGCCCAAGGTTGAAAATGATGCAGAAATCAGAACTCTTTCCCCATGGCAAGAAACCTTGTGGTTGGCATGTTGTCCAACGTTCAGTGTAGTTGAAACAAGCGTGGCCCATGAGGCCCAGCCCATGCTTGCGGGCCACATTGGTCACAAACACACATTGTGACCCTCAGCCTGAGCCCAGTCCTCAGGTAAGGCCTCTCAGGGCCTATATGAAGAGACAGCATATTGGGCTTGCCATGCTCCTAGGCCCCAATTTTTAACCATAGTTCGGGTTGTCCCTTCACTCTTCCCCAGGGCTCTGCTTTGGAATTCCTCTTATGGTGGGACACCTGAGGTAACACACCTGAAAGGAGTCCTCCCATCCCACAGATGGACGAAAAACAATTGGGATCGGGCCAAATCCACAGAGAGGAAGATTCGTCCATGACCCATGAGACCTCCCCAACATTCCACGGCCATCGCTGAAACAAAATCCAGAGACAAAAGCCTGAGCAAGCGCCTCAGACTCGCTCATTCTTCATATTTGAAGAGTTCTTCTCATGGTTTGTAGATCGGGCGTGCCATACCTACGTCCCCAAACTTAAGCTGAGTTTGTGTTTTCAGTCTTCTGTCCTCAAAGTCCTGGGCCACACTCCCTCCAGGCTGGGGCCCCTGGAGCCACACATTAGGACTGCCCCCACACAATCCATGGGAATTCTGCCCATTCCATTGTCAAAAATTCTACAAATTAGGAGAACCCTCCAAAGTCCCTGAGGCCATCCCAATAGTGTAGGTCGACCGGGAAAAAAAAGGGCGGGTGATACCAGCTGAGCATCTACCTCCACTCATCTACCTCCACTCATACCAAGAAGATTGAACCAGACAGGACCCAAGGCCATTATCGGATCCATTGCTTTGGTTTACAGGCATGTCTCCTCAGAAGCCTGGATTCCAATACCAGCAGAGGGGAATTCCTGAGGCACCCATCAGAACAAATCTCGTCTCCACAAGGAAACTTGTGCATGGGAGCTATGCCAAAGCTTAGGAGAATATTTCAGGGTCCCGGTGCCACCTACCCATTCCAAGGCCCTCATGGACACAAACACACGTTAGGACCCATCTTCTGGAAAGTGCATTTCAACTCAGCCACCCCGGTTGCTCCCGCAGATCCATTAGATCTAAACTGTCTTGTTGCTAGGAGACAATTGGAAGGCGAGGCAGACTTCCCAGGCATCCATCCTCGAACGGTGCTCTGGAGTCATTCCATATGGGATGTCCTGGAGCTGTCCAACAGGTCTCAATTGTCCCGCAGAATGATACCTTGAAGGGGGCATCCCACATCTCCCAACGTGGAAAACCTCCATGGCCTCGAGATTCCGCTCCCTTCATGAAGGGGCCGTCATACACAGAAACTCCAACCTGAGCCAACGTCGGATCCTCGCCCTGACTTCAGATGCATGAGATATTGGTTCAGATCTGCAGGGGGAACCTGCCATGCCCTCACCCTGAATCCGAAGTCTAGCTTGTGTTCTCAGACTTCCGTCCTCACTCTCCTGGCCCCGAAGCCCTCAAGTTTGGCAATTCCGGACCGACAATGAAGCACTCTGCCTGCCCTCTAGAAAAAATATATTGCCTAATGAGCTGCCCAGGCAGCTTAAATGAAGATAAACCTACAAGGCACTCGAATGTACCCAAATTATATAGTCTAACCTGGGCACTAATGCACTGTCTGACACAACCTGAGCCCGGACCTGCTGATCAACACCCAGACACCTGACCGCACCCTGAGCACATCAGACCCGCAATGGCCTTAGGTCATCATCTCTTCCCTACCTCAGTTTTCAGGCTTCAGAACCTAGACCTTATCTCCAATCACTGCCCACGGGTGACTGTGATGCAGAAATCAGAACTCGTCCTGACCCATGGCAAGAAACCTTATGGTTGGCATGTTGTCCTACGTTCAGGTTAGGAGAAACCAGCATTCACCCTGAGGCCCCTCCCATTCTTGAGTGCGACGAGAGCATAAAAACGCATTGTGACCTCAGCATGAGTCCTGTCCTCTAGTAAGTCCTCTCAGTGGCTGGACCATTAGATGTCATAATGGGCTTAACATGTCCCTAGTCCCCAATTTTTAACCAGATTTCTGGTTGTCCAGTCGCCCCACCCCAGGGCTCTACTCTGGAATCCCTCATTTGGTGGGACATCTGAGGTTGAAAAACAAAATGAAACAAATCTACAACAACAACAAAAAAACGGACTTCTTCCATCCCCAGAATGACCCCAAACTCTTTGGACGGGACCGAACCCCCAGAGAGTAAGACTCGTCCATTTCCCATGAAGTCACCCGGCAATTTCACGACCATGAGTGACACGATATCCAGAGACAAAAACTTGAGCAAGAGCCTCACACTCGCCCTTTTTTCATATCCCGAAGTGTTCTCCTCATGGTCTGTAGATCAGTCCTGCCATACCTATGACCCAAAACATAAGCCGAGTTTGTGTTTTCAGACAACTGTCCAAACAGCTCTGGCCTACACACCCTACAGGCTCAGGGCCCTGGAGCCAAACCTGAGGACTGTACTTGCCCTCTCCAAGGGAATTGTATGTGCCCATTCCAATGGCCACAACCCTACTAATAGGATAACCTCCAAAGTCCCTAAGGCCATCCCAATTGTTGTGGCTTCCCAGGACAAACAGGGGCAATCTGAGCCCATCTGAGCACCTACCTGCACTCAGACCCGTAGACTTATGTCCCCAGAGGTAAAAAGGAACGAACAGGCCCCTAGGCACTAATCGGATCCATTGCTTTGGTTTCCAGGCATCTCTCCTCAGAGGCCTGGATCTCAATACCAACATATGGCTGTTTCTTGACTCACCCATCAGAACAAAACTCATCTACACATGGGAAACATGCACGTTGGAGCTGTGTCAAACCTCTGTTTAGGAGAACCCTTCAGGGCCCCAGGGCCACCGCTTCATTCCAAGGTCTCCATAGACACAAAAACATATTAGGACACATTCACAGGAGAGTCCATTTCAACTCAGCCTCCTCGGTTGCCCCCCACATTCCAGCAGATCTAACCTGTTTTGTTGCTTGGAGACAATTGGAATGCGAGGTGGGCTGCCCAGCCATCCATCCTTAGAACCCTGCTCGGAATCGTTGGCCTGGAGCCAACCAACAGGTCTCAATTGTCCTGCAGAAGAATCTTTGCAGTTTGGAGCTTCTCACAAATCCCATCGTGGGAAAACCCCCATGTCCTCGTGATCCAACCCCTTCAGGAAAGGGCCATCAGGGCAGAAAGTCCAACCTGAGCGATCGTCTGATCCTTGCCCTGACTTCAGATGCACGAGATCTCTATTGAGGTCTGTAGATTGTGCCTGCCATATCCTCACCCAGAAACCTAGGCCTAGCTTGGGTTCTCAGACCCCGTCCTCAGACTACTGGCCCACAAGCCCTCCAGTTTGGCAATCCAGAACTACAATGCCGCACTCTGCCTGCCCTACAGAAGTAAAACATTGCCCTCAGGGCGACCCCGAAACCGCAAATGAGGATCAACCTGCACGCCATTCGGCTGTACCCCAAACATATAGGCTGACCTGGGTACTATTTCCCCTTCTGACCCAGCCTGAGCCTGGACCTCCTGGTCCCACCCAGACAGCTGGCCGCACACTGAGCACTTCAATCCCGCCATGGCCTTAGGTCGTCATCTCTTCCCAACTGCGGTTTTCTGGCTCCAGAACCTATACCTTATCTCCAACCACTGCCCAGTGTTGAAAATGATGCAGAAATCAGAACTCTTTCCCCATGGCAAGAAACCTTATGGTAGGCATGTTGTCCAACGTTCAGTGTAGTTGAAACAAGCGTGGCCCATGAGGCCCAGCCCATGCTTGCGGGCCACATTGGTCACAAACACACATTGTGACCCTCAGCCTGAGCCCAGTCCTCAGGTAAGGCCTCTCAGGGCCTATATGAAGAGACAGCATATTGGGCTTGCCATGCCCCTAGGCCCCAATTTTTAACCATAGTTCGGGGTGTCCCTTCACTCTTCCCCAGGGCTCTGCTTTGGAATTCCTCTTTTGGTGGGACACCTGAGGTAACAAACTTGAAAGGAGTCCTCCCATCCCACAGATTGACAAAAAACAATTGGGATCGGGCCAAATCCACAGAGAGGAAGATTCGTCCATGGCCCATGATAACTCCCCAACATTCCACGGCCATCGCTGAAACAAAATCCAGAGACAAAAGCCTGAGCAAGCGCCTCAGACTCGCACTTTCTTCATATCCTGAAGAGTTCTTCTCATGGTTTGTAGATCGGGCGTGCCATACCTACTTCCCCAAACTTAAGCTGAGTTTGTGTTTTCAGTCTTCTGTCCTCAAAGTCCTGGGCCACACTCCCTCCTGGCTGGGGCCCCTGGAGCCACACATTAGGACTGCCCCCACCCAATCCATGGGAATTCTGCCCATTCCATTGTCAAAAATCGTACAAATTAGGAGAACCCTCCAAAGTCCCTGAGGCCATCCCAATAGTGTAGGTCGCCCGGGACAAAAAAGGGCGGTTGATACCGGCTGAGCATCTACCTCCACTCATCTACCTCCACTCATACCAAGAAAATTGAACAAGACAGGACCCGAGGCCATTATCGGATCCATTGCTTTGGATTACAGGCATGTCTCCTCAAAAGCCTGGATGCCAATACCAAGAGAGGGGATTTCCTGAGGCACCTATCAGAACAAATCTCGTCTCCACAAGGAAACTTGTGCATGGGAGCTAAGCCAAAGCTAAGGAGAATACTTCAGGGTCCCGGTGCCACCTCCCCATTCCAAGGCCCTCATGGACACAAACACACGTTAGGACCCATCCTCTGGAAAGTGCATTTCAACTCAGCCACCACGGTTGCTCCCGCAGATCCATTAGATCTAAACTGTCTTGTTGCTAGGAGACAATTGGAAGGCGAGGCGGACTTCCCAGGCATCCATCCTTGAACGGTGCTCTGGAGTCATTCCATATGGGATGTCCTGGAGCTGTCCAACAGGTCTCAATTGTCTGCAGAAGGAATCCTTGAAGGGGGCATCCCACATCTCCCAACGTGGAAAACCTCCATGGCCTCGAGATTCCGCTCCCTTCATGAAGGGGCCGTCATGCACAGAAACTCCAACCTGAGCCAACGTCGGATCCTCGCCCTGACTTCAGATGCATGAGATATTGGTTCAGATCTGCAGGGGGTACCTGCCGTGCCCTCACCCTGAATCCGAAGTCTAGCTTGTGTTCTCAGACTTCCGTCCTCACTCTCCTGGCCCCGAAGCCCTCAAGTTTGGCAATTCCGGACCGACAATGAAGCACTCTGCCTGCCCTCTAGAAAAAATATATTGCCTAATGAGCAGCCCAGGCAGCTTAAAGGAGGATAAACCTACACGGCCCTCGAATGTACCCAAATTATATAGTCTAACCTGGGCACTAATGCACTGTCTGACACAACCTGAGCCCGGACCTGCTGTCCAACACCCAGACAGCTGACCGCAGGCTGAGCACATCAGACCCGCCATGGCCTTAGGACGTCATCTCTTCCCAACTGCGGTTTTCAGGCTCCAGAACCTAGACCTTATCTCCAACCACTGCCCAGGGTTGAAAATGATGCAGAAATCAGAACTCTTTCCCCATGGCAAGAAACCTTGTGGTTGGCATGTTGTCCAACGTTCAGTGTAGTTGAAACAAGCGTGGCCCATGAGGCCCAGCCCATGCTTGCAGGCCACATTGGTCACAAACACACATTGTGACCCTCAGCCTGAGCCTAGTCCTCAAGTAAGGCCTCTCAGTGCCTATATGAAGAGACAGCATATTGGGCTTGCCATGCCCCTAGGCCCCAATTTTTAACCATAGTTCAGGTTGTCCCTTCACTCTTCCCCAGGGCTCTGCTTTGGAATTCCTCTTTTGGTGGGACACCTGAGGTAACAAACCTGAAAGGAGTCCTCCCATCCCACAGATGGACGAAAAACAATTGGGATCGGGCCAAATCCACAGAGAGGAAGATTCGTCCATGGCCCATGAGACCTCCACAACATTCCACGGCCATCGCTGAAACAAAATCCAGAGACAAAAGCCTGAGCCAGCGCCTCAGACTCGCACTTTCTTCATATCGTGAAGAGTTCTTCTCATGGTTTGTAGATCGGGCGTGCCATACCTACTTCCCCAAACTTAAGCTGAGTTTGTGTTTTCAGTCTTCTGTCCTCAAAGTCCTGGGCCACACTCCCTCCAGGCTGGGGCCCCTGGAGCCACACATTAGGACTGCCCCCACCCAATCCATGGGAATTCTGCCCATTCCATTGTCAAAAATCGTACAAATTAGGAGAACCCTCCAAAGTCCCTGAGGCCATCCCAATAGTGTAGGTCGCCCGGGACAAAAAAGGGCGGTTGATACCGGCTGAGCATCTACCACCACTCATCTACCTCCACTCATACCAAGAAAATTGAACAAGGCAGGACCCGAGGCCATTATCGGATCCATTGCTTTGGATTACAGGCATGTCTCCTCAAAAGCCTGGATGCCAATACCAAGAGAGGGGATTTCCTGAGGCACCCATCAGAACAAATCTCGTCTCCACAAGGAAACTTGTGCATGGGAGCTAAGCCAAAGCTTAGGAGAATACTTCAGGGTCCCGGTGCCACCTCCCCATTCCAAGGCCCTCATGGACACAAACACACGTTAGGACCCATCCTCTGGAAAGTGCATTTCAACTCAGCCACCCCGGGTGCTCCCGCAGATCCATTAGATCTAAACTGTCTTGTTGCTAGGAGACAATTGGAAGGCGAGGCGGACTTCCCAGGCATACATCCTCGAAAGGTGCTCTGGAGTCATTCCATATGGGATGTCCTGGAGCTGTCCAACAGGTCTCTATTGTCCCGCAGAAGGAATCCTTGAAGGGGGCATCCCACATCTCCCAACGTGGAAAACCTCCATGGCCTCGAGATTCCGCTCCCTTCATGAAGGGGCCGTCATGCACAGAAACTCCAACCTGAGCCAACGTCGGATCCTCGCCCTGACTTCAGATGCATGAGATATTGGTTCAGATCTGCAGGGGGTACCTGCCGTGCCCTCACCCTGAATCCGAAGTCTAGCTTGTGTTCTCAGACTTCCGTCCTCACTCTCCTGGCCCCGAAGCCCTCAAGTTTGGCAATTCCGGACCGACAATGAAGCACTCTGCCTGCCCTCTAGAAAAAATATATTGCCTAATGAGCAGCCCAGGCAGCTTAAAGGAGGATAAACCTACACGGCCCTCGAATGTACCCAAATTATATAGTCTAACCTGGGCACTAATGCACTGTCTGACACAACCTGAGCCCGGACCTGCTGACCAACACCCAGACAGCTGACCGCACGCTGAGCACATCAGACCCGCCCTGGCCTTAGGTCATCATCTCTTCCCTACCTCAGTTTTCAGGCTTCAGAACCTAGACCTTATCTCCAATCACTGCCCACGGGTGACTGTGATGCAGAAATCAGAACTCTTCCTGACCCATGGCAAGAAACCTTGTGGTTGGCATGTTGTCCAACGTTCAGTGTAGGAGAAATCAGCATTCACCCAGAGGCCCCGCCCATTCTTGAGTGCGACGAGAGCATAAACACGCATTGTGACCTCAGCGTGAGTCCTGTCCTCTAGTAAGTCCTCTCAGTGGCTGGACCATTAGATGTCATAATGGCCTTGACATGTCCCTAGTCCCCAATTTTTAACCAGATTTCTGGTTGTCTAGTCGCCCCACCCCAGGGCTCTACTCTGGAATCCCTCATTTGGTGGGACATCTGAGGTTGAAAAACAAAATGAAACAAATCGACCACAACAACAAAAAAACGGACTTCTTCCATCCCCAGAATGACCCCAAACTCTTTGGACGGGACCGAACCCCCAGAGAGTAAGACTCGTCCATTTCCCATGAAGTCACCCGGCAATTTCACGACCAGGAGTGACACGATATCCAGAGACAAAATCTTGAGCAAGAGCCTCACACTCGCCCTTTTTTCATATCCCGAAGTGTTCTCCTCATGGTCTGTAGATCAGTCCTGCCATACCTATGACCCAAAACATAAGCCGAGTTTGTTTTTTCAGACAACTGTCCAAACAGCTCTGGCCTACACACCCTACAGGCTCAGGGCCCTGGAGCCAAACCTGAGGACTGTACTTGCCCTCTCCAAGGGAATTGTATGTGCCCATTCCAATGGCCACAACTCTACTAGTAGGATAACCTCCAAAGTCCCTGAGGCCGTCCCAATAGTTGTGGCTTCCCAGGACAAACAGGGGCAATCTGAGCCCATCTGAGCACCTACCTGCACTCAGACCCGTAGACTGATGTCCCCAGAGGTAAAAAGGAACTGACAGGCCCCTAGGCACTAATCGGATCCATTGCTTTGGTTTCCAGGCATCTCTCCTCAGAGGCCTGGATTGCAATACCAGCATATGGCTGTTTCTTGACTCACCCATCAGAACAAATCTCATCTACACATGGGAAACATGCACGTTGGACCTGTGTCAAAGCCTCTGTTTAGGAGAACCCTTCAGGGCCCCAGGGCCACCGCTTCATTCCAAGGTCTCCATAGACACAAAAACATATTAGGACACATCCACAGGAGAGTCCATTTCAACGCAGCCTCCTCGGTTGCCCCCCACATCCAGCAGATCTAACCTGTCTTGTTGCTTGGAGACCATTGGAATGCGAGGTGGGCTACCCAGCCATCCATCCTTAGAACCCTGCTCAGAATCGTTGGCCTGGAGCCAACCAACAGGTCTCAATTTTTCTGCAGAAGAATCTTTGCAGTTCGGAGCTTCTCACAACTCCCATCGTGGGAAAACCCCCATGTCCTCGTGATCCAACCCCCTTCAAGAAAGGGCCATCAGTGCAGAAAGTCCAACCTGAGCGATCGTCTGATCCTTGCCCTGACTTCAGATGCACGAGATCTCGATTGAGGTCTGTAGATTGTGCCTGCCATATCCTCACCCAGAAACCTAGGCCTAGCTTCGGTTCTCAGACTCCGTCCTCAGACTACTGGCCCACAAGCCCTCCAGTTGGGCAATCCAGAACTACAATGCCGCACTCTGCCTGCACTACAGAAGTAAAACATTGCCCTCAGGGCTACCCCGAAACCCCAAATGAGGATCAACCTGCACGCCATTCGGCTGTACCCCAAACATATAGGCTGACCTGGGCACTATTTCCCCTTCGGACCCAACCTGAGCCTGGACCTCCTGGTCCCACCCAGACAGCTGGCCGCACACTGAGCACATCGGACCCGCCATGGCCTTAGGACGTCATCTCTTCCCAACTGCGGTTTGCAGGCTCCAGAAGCTAGACCTTATCTCCAAACACTGCCCAGGGTTGAAAATGATGCAGAAATCATAACTCTTTGCCCATGGCAAGAAACCTTGTGGTTGGCATGTTGTCCAACGTTCAGTGTAGTTGAAACAAGAGTGGCCCATGAGGCCCAGCCCATGCTTGCGGGCCACATTGGTCACAAACACACATTGTGACCCTCAGCCTGAGCCCAGTCCTCAGGTAAGGCCTCTCAGAGCCTATATGAAGAGACAGCATATTGGGCTTGCCATGCCCCTAGGCCCCAATTTTTAACCATAGTTCGAGTTGTTCCTTCACTCTTCCCCAGGGCTCTGCTTTGGAATTCCTCTTTTGGTGGGACACCTGAGGTAACAAACCTGAAAGGAGACCTCCCATCCCACAGATTGACGAAAAACAATTGGGATCGGGCCAAATCCACAGAGAGGAAGATTCGTCCATGGCCCATGAGACCTCCCCAACATTCCACGGCCATCGCTGAAACAAAATCCATAGACAAAAGCCTGAGCAAGCGCCTCAGACTCGCTCATTCTTCATATCCTGAAGAGTTCTTCTCATGGTTTGTAGATCGGGCGTGCCATACCTACGTCCCCAAACTTAAGCTGAGTTTGTGTTTTCAGTCTTCTGTCCTCAAAGTCCTGGGCCACACTCCCTCCAGGCTGGGGCCCCTGGAGCCACACATTAGGACTGCCCCCACCCAATCCATGGGAATTCTGCCCATTCCATTGTCAAAAATCGTACAAATTAGGAGAACCCTCCAAAGTCCCTGAGGCCATCCCAATAGTGTAGGTCGCCCGGGACAAAAAAGGGCGGTTGATACTGGCTGAGCATCTACCTCCACTCATCTACCTCCACTCATACCAAGAAGATTGAACCAGACAGGACCCGAGGCCATTATCGGATCCATTGCTTTGGTTTACAGGCATGTCTCCTTAAAAGCCTGGATACCAATACCATCAGAGGGGATTTCCTGAGGCACCCATCAGAACAAATCTCGTCTCCACAAGGAAACTTGTGCATGGGAGCTAAGCCAAAGCTTAGGAGAATACTTCAGGGTCCCGGTGCCACCTCCCCATTCCAAGGCCCTCATGGACACAAACACACGTTAGGACCCATCCTCTGGAAAGTGCATTTCAACTCAGCCACCCCGGTTGCTCCCGCGATCCATTAGATCTAAACTGTCTTGTTGCTAGGAGACAATTGGAACGTGAGGCGGACTTCCCAGGCATCCATCCTCGAACGGTGCTTGGAGTCATTCCATATGGAATGTCCTGGAGCTGTCCAACAGGTCTCAATTGTCCCGCAGAAGGAATCCTTGAAGGGGGCATCCCACATCTCCCAACGTGGAAAACCTCCATGGCCTCGAGATTCCGCTCCCTTCATGAAGGGGCCGTCATGCACAGAAACTCCAACCTGAGCCAACGTCGGATCCTCGCCCTGACTTCAGATGCATGAGATATTGGTTCAGATCTGCAGGGGGTACCTGCCGTGCCCTCACCCTGAATCCGAAGTCTAGCTTGTGTTCTCAGAATTCCGTCCTCACTCTCCTGGCCCCGAAGCCCTCAAGTTTGGAAATTACGGACCGACAATGAAGCACTCTGCCTGCCCTCTAGAAAAAATATATTGCCTAATGAGCAGCCCAGGCAGCTTAAATGAGGATAAACCTACACGGCACTCGAATGTACCCAAATTATATAGTCTAACCTGGGCACTAATGCACTGTCTGACACAACCTGAGCCCGGACCTGCTGACCAACACCCAGACAGCTGACCGCACGCTGAGCACATCAGACCCGCCCTGGCCTTAGGTCATCATCTCTTCCCTACCTCAGTTTTCAGGCTTCAGAACCTAGACCTTATCTCCAATCACTGCCCACGGGTGACTGTGATGCAGAAATCAGAACTCTTCCTGACCCATGGCAAGAAACCTTGTGGTTGGCATGTTGTCCAACGTTCAGTGTAGGAGAAATCAGCATTCACCCAGAGGCCCCGCCCATTCTTGAGTGCGACGAGAGCATAAACACGCATTGTGACCTCAGCGTGAGTCCTGTCCTCTAGTAAGTCCTCTCAGTGGCTGGACCATTAGATGTCATAATGGCCTTGACATGTCCCTAGTCCCCAATTTTTAACCAGATTTCTGGTTGTCTAGTCGCCCCACCCCAGGGCTCTACTCTGGAATCCCTCATTTGGTGGGACATCTGAGGTTGAAAAACAAAATGAAACAAATCGACCACAACAACAAAAAAACGGACTTCTTCCATCCCCAGAATGACCCCAAACTCTTTGGACGGGACCGAACCCCCAGAGAGTAAGACTCGTCCATTTCCCATGAAGTCACCCGGCAATTTCACGACCAGGAGTGACACGATATCCAGAGACAAAATCTTGAGCAAGAGCCTCACACTCGCCCTTTTTTCATATCCCGAAGTGTTCTCCTCATGGTCTGTAGATCAGTCCTGCCATACCTATGACCCAAAACATAAGCCGAGTTTGTTTTTTCAGACAACTGTCCAAACAGCTCTGGCCTACACACCCTACAGGCTCAGGGCCCTGGAGCCAAACCTGAGGACTGTACTTGCCCTCTCCAAGGGAATTGTATGTGCCCATTCCAATGGCCACAACTCTACTAGTAGGATAACCTCCAAAGTCCCTGAGGCCGTCCCAATAGTTGTGGCTTCCCAGGACAAACAGGGGCAATCTGAGCCCATCTGAGCACCTACCTGCACTCAGACCCGTAGACTGATGTCCCCAGAGGTAAAAAGGAACTGACAGGCCCCTAGGCACTAATCGGATCCATTGCTTTGGTTTCCAGGCATCTCTCCTCAGAGGCCTGGATTGCAATACCAGCATATGGCTGTTTCTTGACTCACCCATCAGAACAAATCTCATCTACACATGGGAAACATGCACGTTGGACCTGTGTCAAAGCCTCTGTTTAGGAGAACCCTTCAGGGCCCCAGGGCCACCGCTTCATTCCAAGGTCTCCATAGACACAAAAACATATTAGGACACATCCACAGGAGAGTCCATTTCAACGCAGCCTCCTCGGTTGCCCCCCACATCCAGCAGATCTAACCTGTCTTGTTGCTTGGAGACCATTGGAATGCGAGGTGGGCTACCCAGCCATCCATCCTTAGAACCCTGCTCAGAATCGTTGGCCTGGAGCCAACCAACAGGTCTCAATTTTTCTGCAGAAGAATCTTTGCAGTTCGGAGCTTCTCACAACTCCCATCGTGGGAAAACCCCCATGTCCTCGTGATCCAACCCCCTTCAAGAAAGGGCCATCAGTGCAGAAAGTCCAACCTGAGCGATCGTCTGATCCTTGCCCTGACTTCAGATGCACGAGATCTCGATTGAGGTCTGTAGATTGTGCCTGCCATATCCTCACCCAGAAACCTAGGCCTAGCTTCGGTTCTCAGACTCCGTCCTCAGACTACTGGCCCACAAGCCCTCCAGTTGGGCAATCCAGAACTACAATGCCGCACTCTGCCTGCACTACAGAAGTAAAACATTGCCCTCAGGGCTACCCCGAAACCCCAAATGAGGATCAACCTGCACGCCATTCGGCTGTACCCCAAACATATAGGCTGACCTGGGCACTATTTCCCCTTCGGACCCAACCTGAGCCTGGACCTCCTGGTCCCACCCAGACAGCTGGCCGCACACTGAGCACATCGGACCCGCCATGGCCTTAGGACGTCATCTCTTCCCAACTGCGGTTTGCAGGCTCCAGAAGCTAGACCTTATCTCCAAACACTGCCCAGGGTTGAAAATGATGCAGAAATCATAACTCTTTGCCCATGGCAAGAAACCTTGTGGTTGGCATGTTGTCCAACGTTCAGTGTAGTTGAAACAAGAGTGGCCCATGAGGCCCAGCCCATGCTTGCGGGCCACATTGGTCACAAACACACATTGTGACCCTCAGCCTGAGCCCAGTCCTCAGGTAAGGCCTCTCAGAGCCTATATGAAGAGACAGCATATTGGGCTTGCCATGCCCCTAGGCCCCAATTTTTAACCATAGTTCGAGTTGTTCCTTCACTCTTCCCCAGGGCTCTGCTTTGGAATTCCTCTTTTGGTGGGACACCTGAGGTAACAAACCTGAAAGGAGACCTCCCATCCCACAGATTGACGAAAAACAATTGGGATCGGGCCAAATCCACAGAGAGGAAGATTCGTCCATGGCCCATGAGACCTCCCCAACATTCCACGGCCATCGCTGAAACAAAATCCATAGACAAAAGCCTGAGCAAGCGCCTCAGACTCGCTCATTCTTCATATCCTGAAGAGTTCTTCTCATGGTTTGTAGATCGGGCGTGCCATACCTACGTCCCCAAACTTAAGCTGAGTTTGTGTTTTCAGTCTTCTGTCCTCAAAGTCCTGGGCCACACTCCCTCCAGGCTGGGGCCCCTGGAGCCACACATTAGGACTGCCCCCACCCAATCCATGGGAATTCTGCCCATTCCATTGTCAAAAATCGTACAAATTAGGAGAACCCTCCAAAGTCCCTGAGGCCATCCCAATAGTGTAGGTCGCCCGGGACAAAAAAGGGCGGTTGATACTGGCTGAGCATCTACCTCCACTCATCTACCTCCACTCATACCAAGAAGATTGAACCAGACAGGACCCGAGGCCATTATCGGATCCATTGCTTTGGTTTACAGGCATGTCTCCTTAAAAGCCTGGATACCAATACCATCAGAGGGGATTTCCTGAGGCACCCATCAGAACAAATCTCGTCTCCACAAGGAAACTTGTGCATGGGAGCTAAGCCAAAGCTTAGGAGAATACTTCAGGGTCCCGGTGCCACCTCCCCATTCCAAGGCCCTCATGGACACAAACACACGTTAGGACCCATCCTCTGGAAAGTGCATTTCAACTCAGCCACCCCGGTTGCTCCCGCGATCCATTAGATCTAAACTGTCTTGTTGCTAGGAGACAATTGGAACGTGAGGCGGACTTCCCAGGCATCCATCCTCGAACGGTGCTTGGAGTCATTCCATATGGAATGTCCTGGAGCTGTCCAACAGGTCTCAATTGTCCCGCAGAAGGAATCCTTGAAGGGGGCATCCCACATCTCCCAACGTGGAAAACCTCCATGGCCTCGAGATTCCGCTCCCTTCATGAAGGGGCCGTCATGCACAGAAACTCCAACCTGAGCCAACGTCGGATCCTCGCCCTGACTTCAGATGCATGAGATATTGGTTCAGATCTGCAGGGGGTACCTGCCGTGCCCTCACCCTGAATCCGAAGTCTAGCTTGTGTTCTCAGAATTCCGTCCTCACTCTCCTGGCCCCGAAGCCCTCAAGTTTGGAAATTACGGACCGACAATGAAGCACTCTGCCTGCCCTCTAGAAAAAATATATTGCCTAATGAGCAGCCCAGGCAGCTTAAATGAGGATAAACCTACACGGCACTCGAATGTACCCAAATTATATAGTCTAACCTGGGCACTAATGCACTGTCTGACACAACCTGAGCCCGGACCTGCTGACCAACACCCAGACAGCTGACCGCACGCTGAGCACATCAGACCCGCCCTGGCCTTAGGTCATCATCTCTTCCCTACCTCAGTTTTCAGGCTTCAGAACCTAGACCTTATCTCCAATCACTGCCCACGGGTGACTGTGATGCAGAAATCAGAACTCTTCCTGACCCATGGCAAGAAACCTTGTGGTTGGCATGTTGTCCAACGTTCAGTGTAGGAGAAATCAGCATTCACCCAGAGGCCCCGCCCATTCTTGAGTGCGACGAGAGCATAAACACGCATTGTGACCTCAGCGTGAGTCCTGTCCTCTAGTAAGTCCTCTCAGTGGCTGGACCATTAGATGTCATAATGGCCTTGACATGTCCCTAGTCCCCAATTTTTAACCAGATTTCTGGTTGTCTAGTCGCCCCACCCCAGGGCTCTACTCTGGAATCCCTCATTTGGTGGGACATCTGAGGTTGAAAAACAAAATGAAACAAATCGACCACAACAACAAAAAAACGGACTTCTTCCATCCCCAGAATGACCCCAAACTCTTTGGACGGGACCGAACCCCCAGAGAGTAAGACTCGTCCATTTCCCATGAAGTCACCCGGCAATTTCACGACCAGGAGTGACACGATATCCAGAGACAAAATCTTGAGCAAGAGCCTCACACTCGCCCTTTTTTCATATCCCGAAGTGTTCTCCTCATGGTCTGTAGATCAGTCCTGCCATACCTATGACCCAAAACATAAGCCGAGTTTGTTTTTTCAGACAACTGTCCAAACAGCTCTGGCCTACACACCCTACAGGCTCAGGGCCCTGGAGCCAAACCTGAGGACTGTACTTGCCCTCTCCAAGGGAATTGTATGTGCCCATTCCAATGGCCACAACTCTACTAGTAGGATAACCTCCAAAGTCCCTGAGGCCATCCCAATAGTTGTGGCTTCCCAGGACAAACAGGGGCAATCTGAGCCCATCTGAGCACCTACCTGCACTCAGACCCGTAGACTGATGTCCCCAGAGGTAAAAAGGAACTAACAGGCCCCTAGGCACTAATCGGATCCATTGCTTTGGTTTCCAGGCATCTCTCCTCAGAGGCCTGGATTGCAATACCAGCATATGGCTGTTTCTTGACTCACCCATCAGAACAAATCTCATCTACACATGGGAAACATGCACGTTGGACCTGTGTCAAAGCCTCTGTTTAGGAGAACCCTTCAGGGCCCCAGGGCCACCGCTTCATTCCAAGGTCTCCATAGACACAAAAACATATTAGGACACATCCACAGGAGAGTCCATTTCAACGCAGCCTCCTCGGTTGCCCCCCACATCCAGCAGATCTAACCTGTCTTGTTGCTTGGAGACCATTGGAATGCGAGGTGGGCTACCCAGCCATCCATCCTTAGAACCCTGCTCAGAATCGTTGGCCTGGAGCCAACCAACAGGTCTCAATTTTTCTGCAGAAGAATCTTTGCAGTTCGGAGCTTCTCACAACTCCCATCGTGGGAAAACCCCCATGTCCTCGTGATCCAACCCCCTTCAAGAAAGGGCCATCAGTGCAGAAAGTCCAACCTGAGCGATCGTCTGATCCTTGCCCTGACTTCAGATGCACGAGATCTCGATTGAGGTCTGTAGATTGTGCCTGCCATATCCTCACCCAGAAACCTAGGCCTAGCTTCGGTTCTCAGACTCCGTCCTCAGACTACTGGCCCACAAGCCCTCCAGTTGGGCAATCCAGAACTACAATGCCGCACTCTGCCTGCACTACAGAAGTAAAACATTGCCCTCAGGGCTACCCCGAAACCCCAAATGAGGATCAACCTGCACGCCATTCGGCTGTACCCCAAACATATAGGCTGACCTGGGCACTATTTCCCCTTCGGACCCAACCTGAGCCTGGACCTCCTGGTCCCACCCAGACAGCTGGCCGCACACTGAGCACATCGGACCCGCCATGGCCTTAGGACGTCATCTCTTCCCAACTGCGGTTTGCAGGCTCCAGAAGCTAGACCTTATCTCCAAACACTGCCCAGGGTTGAAAATGATGCAGAAATCATAACTCTTTGCCCATGGCAAGAAACCTTGTGGTTGGCAAGTTGTCCAACGTTCAGTGTAGTTGAAACAAGCGTGGCCCATGAGGCCCAGCCCATGCTTGCGGGCCACATTGGTCACAAACACACATTGTGACCCTCAGCCTGAGCCCAGTCCTCAGGTAAGGCCTGAGACAGCATATTGGGCTTGCCATGCCCCTAGGCCCCAATTTTTAACCATAGTTCGAGTTGTTCCTTCACTCTTCCCCAGGGCTCTGCTTTGGAATTCCTCTTTTGGTGGGACACCTGAGGTAACAAACCTGAAAGGAGACCTCCCATCCCACAGATTGACGAAAAACAATTGGGATCGGGCCAAATCCACAGAGAGGAAGATTCGTCCATGGCCCATGAGACCTCCCCAACATTCCACGGCCATCGCTGAAACAAAATCCATAGACAAAAGCCTGAGCAAGCGCCTCAGACTCGCTCATTCTTCATATCCTGAAGAGTTCTTCTCATGGTTTGTAGATCGGGCGTGCCATACCTACGTCCCCAAACTTAAGCTGAGTTTGTGTTTTCAGTCTTCTGTCCTCAAAGTCCTGGGCCACACTCCCTCCAGGCTGGGGCCCCTGGAGCCACACATTAGGACTGCCCCCACCCAATCCATGGGAATTCTGCCCATTCCATTGTCAAAAATCGTACAAATTAGGAGAACCCTCCAAAGTCCCTGAGGCCATCCCAATAGTGTAGGTCGCCCGGGACAAAAAAGGGCGGTTGATACTGGCTGAGCATCTACCTCCACTCATCTACCTCCACTCATACCAAGAAGATTGAACCAGACAGGACCCGAGGCCATTATCGGATCCATTGCTTTGGTTTACAGGCATGTCTCCTTAAAAGCCTGGATACCAATACCATCAGAGGGGATTTCCTGAGGCACCCATCAGAACAAATCTCGTCTCCACAAGGAAACTTGTGCATGGGAGCTAAGCCAAAGCTTAGGAGAATACTTCAGGGTCCCGGTGCCACCTCCCCATTCCAAGGCCCTCATGGACACAAACACACGTTAGGACCCATCCTCTGGAAAGTGCATTTCAACTCAGCCACCCCGGTTGCTCCCGCGATCCATTAGATCTAAACTGTCTTGTTGCTAGGAGACAATTGGAACGTGAGGCGGACTTCCCAGGCATCCATCCTCGAACGGTGCTTGGAGTCATTCCATATGGAATGTCCTGGAGCTGTCCAACAGGTCTCAATTGTCCCGCAGAAGGAATCCTTGAAGGGGGCATCCCACATCTCCCAACGTGGAAAACCTCCATGGCCTCGAGATTCCGCTCCCTTCATGAAGGGGCCGTCATGCACAGAAACTCCAACCTGAGCCAACGTCGGATCCTCGCCCTGACTTCAGATGCATGAGATATTGGTTCAGATCTGCAGGGGGTACCTGCCGTGCCCTCACCCTGAATCCGAAGTCTAGCTTGTGTTCTCAGAATTCCGTCCTCACTCTCCTGGCCCCGAAGCCCTCAAGTTTGGAAATTACGGACCGACAATGAAGCACTCTGCCTGCCCTCTAGAAAAAATATATTGCCTAATGAGCAGCCCAGGCAGCTTAAATGAGGATAAACCTACACGGCACTCGAATGTACCCAAATTATATAGTCTAACCTGGGCACTAATGCACTGTCTGACACAACCTGAGCCCGGACCTGCTGACCAACACCCAGACAGCTGACCGCACGCTGAGCACATCAGACCCGCCATGGCCTTAGGTCATCATCTTTTCCCTACCTCAGTTTTCAGGCTTCAGAACCTAGACCTTATCTCCAATCACTGCCCACGGGTGACTGTGATGCAGAAATCAGAACTCTTCCTAACCCATGGTAAGAAACCTTGTGGTTGGCATGTTGTCCAACGTTCAGTGTAGGAGAAACCAGCATTCACCCTGAGGCCCCGCCCATTCTTGAGTGCGACGAGAGCATAAACACGCATTGTGACCTCAGCGTGAGTCCTGTCCTCTAGTAAGTCCTCTCAGTGGCTGGACCATTAGATGTCATAATGGGCTTGACATGTCCCTAGTCCCCAATTTTTAACCAGATTTCTGGTTGTCCAGTCGCCCCACCCCAGGGCTCTACTCTGGAATCCCTCATTTGGTGGGACCTCTGAGGTTGAAAAACAAAATGAAACAAATCGACAACAACAGAAAAACGGACTTCTTCCATCCCCAGAATGACCCCAAACTCTTTGGACGGGACCGAACCCCCAGAGAGTAAGACTCGTCCATTTCCCATGAAGTCACCCGGTAATTTCACGACCATGAGTGCCACGATATCCAGAGACAAAAACTTGAGCAAGAGCCTCACACTCGCCCTTTTTTCATATCCCGAAGTGTTCTCCTCATGGTCTGTAGATCATTCCTGCCATACCTATGACCCAAAACATAAGCCGAGTTTGTGTTTTCAGACAACGGTCCAAACAGCTCTGGCCTACACACCCTACAGGCTCAGGGCCCTGGAGCCAAACCTGAGGACTGTACTTGCCCTCTCCAAGGGAATTGTATGTGCCCATTCCAATGGCCACAACCCTACTAGTAGGATAACCTCCAAAGTCCCTGAGGCCATCCCAATAGTTGTGGCTTCCCAGGACAAACAGGGGCAATCTGAGCCCTTCTGAGCACCTACCTGCACTCAGACCCGTAGACTGATGTCCCCAGAGGTAAAAAGGAACGAACAGGCCCCTAGGCACTAATCGGATCCATTCCTTTGATTTCCAGGCATCTCTCCTCAGAGGCCTGGATTTCAATACCAGCATATGGCTGTTTCTTGACTCACCCATCAGAACAAATCTCATCTACACATGGGAAACATGCACGTTGGAGCTGTGTCAAAGCCTCTGTTTAGGAGAACCCTTCAGGGCCCCAGGGCCACCGCTTCATTCCAAGGTCTCCATAGACACAAAAACATATTAGGACACATCCACAGGAGAGTCCATTTCAACTCAGCCTCCTCGGTTGCCCCCCACATCCAGCAGATCTAACCTGTCTTGTTGCTTGGAGACAATTGGAATGCGAGGTGGGCTACCCAGACATCCATCCTTAGAACCCTGCTCGGAATCGTGGGCCTGGAGCCAACCAACAGGTCTCAATTGTCCTGCAGAAGAATCTTTGCAGTTTGGAGCTTCTCACAACTCCCATCGTGGGAAAACCCCCATGTCCTCGTGATCCAACCCCCTTCAAGAAAGGGCCATCAGGGCAGAAAGTCCAACCTGAGTGATCGTCTGATCCTTGCCCTGACTTCAGATGCACGAGATCTCGATTGAGGTCTGTAGATTGGGCCTGCCATATCCTCACCCAGAAACCTAGGCCTAGCTTGGGTTCTCAGACTCCGTCCTCAGACTACTGGCCCACAAGCCCTCCAGTTGGGCAATCCAGAACTACAATGCCGCACTCTGCCTGCCCTACAGAAGTAAAACATTGCCCTCAGGGCTACCCCGAAACCCCAAATGAGGATCAACCTGCACGCCATTCGGCTGTAACCCAAACATATAGGCTGACCTGGGCACTATTTCCCCTTCTGACCCAGCCTGAGCCTGGACCTCCTGGTCCCACCCAGACAGCTGGCCGCACACTCAGCACATCGGACCCGCCATGGCCTTAGGTCATCATCTCTTCCCAACTGCGGTTTTCAGGCTCCAGAAGCTAGACCTTATCTCCAACCACTGCCCAGGGATGAAAATGATGCAGAAATCAGAACTCTTTCCCCATGGCAAGAAACCTTGTGGTTGGCATGTTGTCCAACGTTCAGTGTAGTTGAAACAAGCGTGGCCCATGAGGCCCAGCCCATGCTTGCGGGCCACATTGGTCACAAACACACATTGTGACCCTCAGCCTGAGCCCAGTCCTCAGGTAAGGCCTCTCAGGGCCTATATGAAGAGACAGCATATTGGGCTTGCCATGACCCTAGGCCCCAATTTTTAACCATAGTTCGGGTTGTCCCTTCACTCTTCCCCAGGGCTCTGCTTTGGAATTCCTCTTTTGGTGGGACACCTGAGGTAACAAACCTGAAAGGAGTCCTCCCATTCCACAGATTGACGAAAAACAATTGGGATCGGGCCAAATCCACAGAGAGGAAGATTCGTCCATGGCCCATGAGACCTCCCCAACATTCCATGGCCATCGCTGAAACAAAAGTCAGAGACAAAAGCCTGAGCAAGCGCCTCAGACTCGCTCATTCTTCATATCCTGAAGAGTTCTTCTCATGGTTTGTAGATCGGGCGTGCCATACCTACGTCCCCAAATTAAGCTGAGTTTGTGTTTTCAGTCTTCTGTCCTCAAAGTCCTGGGCCACACTCCCTCCAGGCTGGGGCCCCTAGAGCCACACATTAGGACTGCCCCCACCCAATCCATGGGAATTCTGCCCATTCCATTGTCAAAAATCGTACAAATTAGGAGAACCCTCCAAAGTCCCTGAGGCCATCCCAATAGTGTAGGTCGCCCGGGACAAAAAAGGGCGGTTGATACCGGCTGAGCATCTACCTCCACTCATCTACCTCCACTCATACCAAGAAGATTGAACCAGACAGGACCCGAGGCCATTATCGGATCCATTGCTTTGGTTTACAGGCATATCTCCTGAAAAGCCTGGATTCCAATACCATCAGAGGGGATTTCCTGAGGCACCCATCAGAACAAATCTCGTCTCCACAAGGAAACTTGTGCATGGGAGCTAAGCCAAAGCTTAGGAGAATACTTCAGAGTCCCGGTGCCACCTCCCCATTCCAAGGCCCTCATGGACACAAACACACGTTAGGACCCATCCTCTGGAAAGTGCATTTCAACTCAGCCACCCCGGTTGCTCCCGCAGATCCATTAGATCTAAACTGTCTTGTTGCTAGGAGACAATTGGAAGGTGAGGCGGACTTCCCAGGCAACCATCCTCGAACGGTGCTTGGAGTCATTCCATATGGGATGTCCTGGAGCTGTCCAACAGGTCTCAATTGTCCCGCAGAAGGAATCCTTGAAGGGGGCATCCCACATCTTCCAACGTGGAAAACCTCCATGGCCTCGAGATTCCGCTGCCTTCATGAAGGGGCCGTCATGCACAGAAATTCCAACCTGAGCCAACGTCGGATCCTCGCCCTGACTTCAGATGCATGAGATATTGGTTCAGATCTGCAGGGGGTACTTGCCGTGCCCTCACCCTGAATCCGAAGTCTAGCTTGTGTTCTCAGACTTCCGTCCTCACTCTCCTGGCCCCGAAGCCCTCAAGTTTGGCAATTCCGGACCGACAATGAAGCACTCTGCCTGCCCTCTAGAAAAAATATATTGCCTAATGAGCAGCCCAGGCAGCTTAAATGAGGATAAACCTACACGGCACTCGAATGTACCCAAATTATATAGTCTAACCTGGGCACTAATGCACTGTCTGACACAACCTGAGCCCGGACCTGCTGACCAACACCCAGACAGCTGACCACACGCTGAGCACATCAGACCCGCCATGGCCTTAGGTCATCATCTCTTCCCTACCTCAGTTTTCAGGCTTCTGAACCTAGACCTTATCTCCAATCACTGCCCACGGGTGACTGTGATGCAGTAATCAGAACTCTTCCTAACCCATGGTAAGAACCCTTGTGGTTGGCATGTTGTCCAACGTTCAGTGTACGAGAAACCAGCATTCACACTGAGGCCCCGCCCATTCTTGCGTGCGACGAGAGCATAAACACGCATTGTGACCTCAGCGTAAGTCCTGTCCTCTAGTAAGTCCTCTCAGTGGCTGGACCATTAGATGTCATAATGGGCTTGACATGTCCCTAGTCTCCAATTTTTAACCAGATTTCTGGTTGTCCAGTCGCCCCACCCCAGGGCTCTACTCTGGAATCCCTCATTTGGTGGGACATCTGAGGTTGAAAAACAAAATGAAACAAATCGACAACAACAAAAAAACGGACTTCTTCCATCCCCAGAATGACCCCAAACTCTTTGCACGGGACCGAACCCCCAGAGAGTAAGACAAGTCCATTTCCCATAAAGTCACCCGGCAATTTCACGACCATGAGTGACACGATATCCAGAGACAAAAACTTGAGCAAGAGCCTCACACTCGACCTTTTTTCATATCCCGAAGTGTTCTCCTCATGGTCTGTAGATCAGTCCTGCCATACCTATGACCCAAAACATAAGCCGAGTTTGTGTTTTCAGACAACTGTCCAAACAGCTCTGGCCTACACACCCTACAAGGTCAGGGCCCTGGAGCCAAACCTGAGGACTGTACTTGCCCTCTCCAATGGAATTGTATGTGCCCATTCCAATGGCCACAACCCTACTAGTAGGATAACCTCCAAAGTCCCTGAGGCCATCCCAATAGTTGTGGCTTCCCAGGACAAACAGGGGCAATCTGAGCCCATCTGAGCACCTACCTGCACTCAGACCCGTAGACTGATGTCCCCAGAGGTAAAAAGGAACGAACAGGCCCCTAGGCACTAATCGGATCCATTGCTTTGGTTTCCAGGCATCTCTCCTCAGAGGCCTGGATTTCAATACCAGCTTATGGCTGTTTCTTGACTCACCCATCAGAACAAATCTCATCTACACATGGGAAACATGCACGTTGGAGCTGTGTCAAAGCCTCTGTTTAGGAGAACCCTTCAGGGCCCCAGGGCCACCGCTTCATTCCAAGGTCTCCATAGACACAAAAACATATTAGGACACATCCACAGGAGAGTCCATTTCAACTCAGCCTCCTCGGTTGCCCCCCACATCCAGCAGATCTAACCTGTCTTGTTGCTTGGAGACAATTGGAATGCGAGGTGGGCTACCCATCCATCCATCCTTAGAACCCTGCTCGGAATCGTTGGCCTGGTGCCAACCAATAGGTCTCAATTGTCCTGCAGAAGAATCTTTGCAGTTTGGAACTTCTCACAACTCCCATCGTGGGAAAACCCCCATGTCCTCGTGATCCAACCCCCTAAAAGAAAGGGCCATCAGGGCAGAAAGTCCAACCTGAGCGATCGTCTGATCCTTGCCCTGACTTCAGATGCACGAGATCTCGATTGAGGTCTGTAGATTGTGCCTGCCATATCCTCACCCAGAAACCTAGGCCTAGCTTGGGTTCTCAGACTCCGTCCTCAGACTACTGGCCCACAAGCCCTCCAGTTGGGCAATCCAGAACTACAATGCCGCACACTGCCTGCCCTACAGAAGTAAAACATTGCCCTCAGGGCTACCCCGAAACCGCAAATTAGGATCAACCTGCACGCCATTCGGCTTTACCCCAAACATATAGGCTGACCTGGGCACTATTTCCCCTTCTGACCCAGCCTGAGCCTGGACCTCCTGGTCCCACCCAGACAGCTGGCCGCACACTGAGCACATCGGACCCGCCATGGCCTTAGGTCCTCATCTCTTCCCAACTGCGGTTTTCAGGCTCCAGAACCTAGACCTTATCTCCAACCACTGCCCAGGGTTGAAAATGATGCAGAAATCAGAACTCTTTCCTTATGGCAAGAAACCTTGTGTTTGGCATGTTGTCCAACGTTCAGTGTAGTTGAAACAGCGTGACCCATGAGGCCCAGCCCATGCTTGCGGGCCACATTGGTCACAAACACACATTTTGACCCTCAGCCTGAGCCCAGTCCTCAGGTAAGGCCTCTCAGGGCCTATATGAAGAGACAGCATATTGGGCTTGCCATGCGTCTAGGCCCCAATTTTTAACCATAGTTCGTGTTGTCCCTTCACTCTTCCCCAGGGCTCTGCTTTGGAATTCCTCTTTTGGTGGGACACCTGAGGTAACAAACCTGAAAGGAGTCCTCCCATCCCACAGATTGACGAAAAACAATTGGGATCGGGCCAAATCCACAGAGAGGAAGATTCGTCCATGGCCCATGAGACCTCCCCAACATTCCACGGCCATCGCTGAAACAAAATCCAGAGACAAAAGCCTGAGCAAGCGCCTCAGACTCGCTCATTCTTCATATCCTGAAGAGTTCTTCTCATGGTTTGTAGATCGGGCGTGCCATACCTACGTCCCCAAACTTAAGCTGAGTTTGTGTTTTCAGTCTTCTGTCCTCAAAGTCCTGGGCCACACTCCCTCCAGGCTGGGGCCCCTGGAGCCACACATTAGGACTGCCCCCACACAATCCATGGGAATTCTGCCCATTCCATTGTCAAAAATTCTACAAATTAGGAGAACCCTCCAAAGTCCCTGAGGCCATCCCAATAGTGTAGGTCGCCCGGGACAAAAAAGGGCGGTTGATACCGGCTGAGCATCTACCTAGACTCATACCAAGAAGATTGAACCAGACAGGACCCGAGGCCATTATCGGATCCATTGCTTTGGTTTACAGGCATCTCTCCTCAAAAGCCTGGATTCCAATACCAGCAGAGGGGATTTCCTGAGGCACCCATCAGAAAAAATCTCGTCTCCACAAGGAAACTTGTGCATGGGAGCTAAGCCAAAGCTTAGGAGAATACATCAGGGTCCCGGTGCCACCTCCCCATTCCAAGGCCCTCATGGACACAAACACACGTTAGGACCCATCCTCTGGAAAGTGCATTTCAACTCAGCCACCCCGGTTGCTCCCGCAGATCCATTAGATCTAAACAGTCTTGTTGCTAGGAGACAATTGGAAGGTGAGGCGGACTTCGCAGGCATCCATCCTCGAAAGGTGCTCTGGAGTCATTCCATATGGGATGTCCTGGAGCTGTCCAACAGGTCTCAATTGTCCCACAGAAGGAATCCTTGAAGGGGGCATCCCACATCTCCCAACGTGGAAAACCTCCATGGCCTCGAGATTCTGCTCCCTTCATGAAGGGGCCGTCATGCACAGAAACTCCAACCTGAGCCAACGTCGGATCCTCGCCCTGACTTCAGATGCATGAGATATTGGTTCAGATCTGCAGGGGGTACCTGCCGTGCCCTCACCCTGAATCCGAAGTCTAGCTTGTGTTCTCAGACTTCCGTCCTCACTCTTCTGTCCCCGAATCCCTCAAGTTTGGCAATTCCGGACCGACAATGAAGCACTCTGCCTGCCCTCTAGAAAAAATATATTGCCTAATGAGCAGCCCAGGCAGCTTAAATGAGGATAAACCTACACGGCACTCGAATGTACCCAAATTATATAGTCTAACCTGGGCACTAATGCACTGTCTGACACAACCTGAGCCCGGTCCTGCTGACAAACACCCAGACAGCTGACCGCACGCTGAGCACATCAGACCCGCCATGGCCTTAGGTCATCATCTCTTCCCTACCTCAGTTTTCAGGCTTCAGAACCTAGACCTTATCTCCAATCACTGCCCACGGGTGACTGTGATGCAGAAATCAGAACTCTTCCTGACCCATGGTAAGAAACCTTGTGGTTGGCATGTTGTCCAACGTTCAGTGTAGGAGAAACCAGCATTCACACTGAGGCCCCGCCCATTCTTGAGTGCGACGAGAGCATAAACACGCATTGTGACCTTAGCATGAGTCCTGTCCTCTATTAAGTCCTCTCAGTGGCTGGACCATTAGATGTCATAATGGGCTTGACATGTCCTTAGTCCCCAATTTTTAACCAGATTTCTGGTTGTCCAGTCGCCCCACCCCAGGGCTCTACTCTGGAATCCCTCATTTGGTGGGACATCTGAGGTTGAAAAACAAAATGAAACAAATGGACAACAACAAAAAAACGGACTTCTTCCATACCCAGAATGACCCCAAACTCTTTGGATGGTACCGAACCCCCAGAGAGTAAGACTCGTCCTTTCCCATGAAGTCACCCGGCAATTTCACGACCATGAGTGACACGATATCCAGAGACAAAAACTTAAGCAAGAGCCTCACACTCGACCTTTTTTCATATCCCGAAGTGTTCTCCTCATGGTCTGTAGATCAGTCCTGCCATACCTATGACCCAAAACATAAGCCAAGTTTGTGTTTTCAGACAACTGTCCAAACAGCTCTGCCCTACACACCCTACAGGCTCAGGGCCCTGGAGCCAAACCTGAGGACTGTACTTGCCCTCTCCAAGGGAATTGTATGTGCCCATTCCAATGGCCACAACCCTACTAGTAGGATAACCTCCAAAGTCCCTGAGGCCATCCCAATAGTTGTGGCTTCCCAGGACAAACAGGGGCAATCTGAGCCCATCTGAGCACCTACCTGCACTCAGACCCGTAGACTGATGTCCCCAGAGGTAAAAAGGAACGAACAGGCCCCTAGGCACTAATCGGATCCATTGCTTTGGTTTCCAGGCATCTCTCCTCAGAGGCCTGGATTGCAATACCTGCATATGGCTGTTTCTTGACTCACCCATCAGAACAAATCTCATCTACACATGGGAAACATGCACGTTGGAGCTGTGTCAAAGACTCTGTTTAGGAGAACCCTTCAGGGCCCCAGGGCCACCGCTTCATTCCAAGGTCTCCATAGACACAAAAACATATTAGGACACATCCACAGGAGAGTCCATTTCAACTCAGCCTCCTCGGTTGCCCCCCACATCCAGCAGATATAACCTGTCTTGTTGCTTGGAGACCATTGGACTGCGAGGTGGGCTACCCATCCATCCATCCTTAAAACCCTGCTCGGAATAGTTGGCCTGGAGCCAAACAATAGGTTTCAATTGTCCTGCAGAAGAATCTTTGCAGTTTGGAGCTTCTCACAACTCCCATCGTGGGAAAACCCCCATGTCCTCGTGATCCAACCCCCTTCAAAAAGAGCCATCAGGGCAGAAAGTCCAACCTGAGCGATCTTCTGATTCTTGCCCTGACTTCAGATGCACGAGATCTCGATTGAGGTCTGTAGATTGTGCCTGCCATATCCTCACCCAGAAACCTAGGCCTAGCTTGGGTTCTCAGACTCCGTCCTCAGACTACTGGCCCACAAGCCCTCCAGTTGGGCAATCCAGAACTACACTGCCGCAATCTGCCTGCCCAACTGAAGTAAAACATTGCCCTCAGGGCTACCCCAAAACCGCAAATGAGGAACAACCTGCACGCCATTCGGCTGAACCCCAAACATATAGGCTGACCTGGGCACTATTTCCCCTTCTGACCCAGCCTGAGCCTGGACCTCCTGGTCCCACCCAGATAGCTGGCCGCACACTGAGCACATCGGACCCGCCATGGCCTTAGGTCGTCATCTCTTCCCAACTGCGGTTTTCAGGCTCCAGAACCTAGACCTTATCTCCAACCACTTCCCAGGGTTGAAAATGATGCAGAAATCAGAACTCTTTCCCCATGGCAAGAAACCTTGTGGTTGGCATGTTGTCCAACGTTCAGTGTAGTTGAAACAAGCGTGGCCCATGAGGCGCAGCCCATGCTTGCGGGCCACATTGGTCACAAACACACATTGTGACCCTCAGCCTGAGCCCAGTCCTCAGGTCAGGCCTCTCAGGGCCTATATGAAGAGACAGCATATTGGGCTTGCCATGCCCCTAGGCCGCAATTTTTAACCATAGTTCGTGTTGTCCCTTCACTCTTCCCCAGGGCTCTGCTTTGGAATTCCTCTTTTGGTGGGACACCTGAGGTAACAAACCTGAAAGGAGTCCTCCCATCAGACAGATTGACGAAAAACAATTGGGATCGGGCCAAATCCACAGAGAGGAAGATTCGTCCATGGCACATGAGACCTCCCCAACATTCCAGGGCCATCGCTGAAACAAAATCCAGAGACAAAAGCCTGAGCAAGCGCCTCAGACTCGCTCATTCTTCATATCCTGAAGAGTTCTTCTCAGGGTTTGTAGATCGGGCGTGCCATACCTACGTCCCCAAACTTAAGCTGAGTTTGTGTTTTCAGTCTTCTGTCCTCAAAGTCCTGGGCCACACTCCCTCCAGGCTGGGGCCCCTGGAGCCACACATTAGGACTGCCCCCACCCAATCCATGGGATTTCTGCCCATTCCATTGTCAAAAATCGTACAAATTAGGAGAACCCTCCAAAGTCCCTGAGGCCATCCCAATAGTGTAGGTCGCCCGGGACAAAAAAGGGCGGTTGATACCGGCTGAGCATCCACCCCCACTCATCTACCTCCACTCATAACAAGAAGATTGAACCAGACAGGACCCGAGGCCATTATCGGATCCATTGCTTTGGTTTACAGGCATGTCTCCTCAAAAGCCTGGATTCCAATACCAGCAGAGGGGATTTCCTGAGGCACCCATCAGAACAAATGTCGTCTCCACAAGGAAACTTGTGCATGGGAGCTAAGCCAAAGCTTAGGAGAATACTTCAGGGTTCCGGTGCCACCTCCCCATTCCAAGGCCCTCATGGACACAAACACACGTTAGGAACCATCCTCTGGAAAGTGCATTTCAACTCAGCCACCCCGGTTGCTCACGCAGATCCATTAGATCTAAACTGTCTTGTTGCTAGGAGACAATTGGAAGGCGAGGCGGACTTCGCAGGCATCCATCCTCGAACGGTGCTCTGGAGTCATTCCATATGGGATGTCCTGGAGCTGTCCAACAGGTCTCAATTGTCCCGCAGAAGGAATCCTTGAAGGGGGCATCCCACATCTCCCAACGTGGAAAACCTCCATGGCCTCGAGATTCCGCTCCCTTCATGAAGGGGCCGTCATGCACAGAAACTCCAACCTGAGCCAACGTCGGATCCTCGCCCTGACTTCAGATGCATGAGATATTGGTTCAGATCTGCAGGGGGTACCTGCTGTGCCCTCACCCTGAATCCGAAGTCTAGTTTGTGTTCTCAGACTTCCGTCCTCACTCTCCTGGCCCCGAAGCCCTCAAGTTTGGCAATTCCGGACCGACAATGAAGCACTCTGCCTACCCTCTAGAAAAAATATATTGCCTAATGAGCAGCCCAGGCAGCTTAAATGAGGATAAACCTACACGGCACTCGAATGTACCCAAATTATATAGTCTAACCTGGGCACTAATGCACTGTCTGACACAACCTGAGCCCGGACCTGCTGACCAACACCCAGACAGCTGACCGCACGCTGAGCACATCAGACCCGCCATGGCCTTAGGTCATCATCTCTTCCCTACCTCAGTTTTCAGGCTTCAGAACCTAGACCTTATCTCCAATCACTGCCCACGGGTGACTGTGATGCATAAATCAGAACTCTTCCTGACCCATGGCAAGAAACCTTGTGGTTGGCATGTTGTCCAACGTTCAGTGTAGGAGAAACCAGCATTCACCCAGAGGCCCCGCCATTCTTGAGTGCGACGAGAGCATAAACACGCATTGTGACCTCAGCGTGAGTCCTGTCCTCTAGTAAGTCCTCTCAGTGGCTGGACCATTAGATGTCATAATGGGCTTGACATGTCCCTAGTCCCCAATTTTTAAACAGATTTCTGGTTGTCCAGTCTCCCCACCCCAGGGCTCTACTCTGGAATCCCTCATTTGGTGGGACATCTGAGGTTGAAAAACAAAATGAAACAAATCGACAACAACAACAACAAAACGGACTTCTTCCATCCCCAGAATGACCCCAAACTCTTTGGACGGGACCGAACCCCCAGAGAGTAAGATTCGTCCATTTCCCATGAAGTCACCCGGCAATTTCACGACCATGAGTGACACGATATCCAGAGACAAAAACTTGAGCAAGAGCCTCACACTCGCCCTTTTTTCATATCCCGAAGTGTTCTCCTCATGGTCTGTAGATCAGTCCTGCCATACCATGACCCAAAACATAAGCCGAGTTTGTGTTTTCAGACAACTGTCCAAACAGCTCTGGCCTACACACCCTACAGGCTCAGGGCCCTGGAGCCAAACCTGAGGACTGTACTTGCCCTCTCCAAGGGAATTTTATGTGCCCATTCCAATGGCCACGACCCTACTAATAGGATAACCTCCAAAGTCCCTGAGGCCATCCCAATAGTTGTGGCTTCCCAGGACAAACAGGGGCAATCTGAGCCCATCTGAGTACCTACCTGCACTCAGACCCGTAGACTGATGTCCCCAGAGGTAAAAAGGAACGAACAGTCCCCTAGGCACTAATCGGATCCATTGCTTTGGCTTCCAGGCATCCCTCCTCGGAGGCCTGGATTTCAATACCAGCATATGGCTGTTTCTTGACTCACCCATCAGAACAAATCTCATCTACACATGGGAAACATGCACGTTGGAGCTGTGTCAAAGCCTCTGTTTAGGAGAACCCTTCAGGGCCCCAGGGCCACCGCTTCATTCCAAGGTCTCCATAGACACAAAAACATATTAGGACACATCCACAGGAGAGTCCATTTCAACTCAGCCTCCTCGGTTGCCCCCCACATCCAGCAGATCTTACCTGTCTTGTTGCTTGGAGACCATAGGAATGCGAGGTGGGCTACCCAGCCATCCATCCTTAGAACCCTGCTCGGAAACGTTGGCCTGGATCCAACCAACAGGTCTCAATTGTCCTGCAGAAGAATCTTTGCAGTTTGGAGCTTCTCACAACTCCCATCGTGTGAAAACCCCATGTCCTCGTGATCCAACCCCCTTCAAGTAAGGGCCATCAGGGCAAAAAGTCCAAACTGAGCGATCGTCTGATCATTGCCCTGACTTCAGGTGCACGAGATCTCGATTGAGGTCTGTAGATTGTGCCAGCCATATCCTCACCCAGAAACCTAGGCCTAGCTTGGGTTCTCAGACTCCGTCCTCAGACTACTGGCCCACAAGCCCTCCAGTTGGGCAATCCAGAACTACAATGCCGCAATCTGCCTGCCCTACAGAAGTAAAACATTGCCCTCAGGGCTACCCCGATACCCCAAATGAGGATCAACCTGCACGCCATTCAGCTGTACCCCAAACATATAGGCTGACCTGGGCACTATTTCCCCTTCTGACCCAGCCTGAGCCTGGACCTCCTGGTCCCACCCAGACAGCTGGCCGCACACTGAGCACATCGGACCCGCCATGGCCTTAGGTCGTCATCTCTTCCCAACTGCGGTTTTCAGGCTCCAGAACCTAGACCTTATCTCCAACCACTTCCCAGGGTTGAAAATGATGCAGAAATCAGAACTCTTTCCCCATGGCAAGACACCTTGTGTTTGGCATGTTGTCCAACGTTCAGTGTAGTTGAAACAAGCGTGGCCCATGAGGCCCAGCCCATGCGTGAGGGCCACATTGGTCACAAACACACATTGTGACCCTCAGCCTGAGCCCAGTCCTCAGGTCAGGCCTCTCAGGGCCTATATGAAGAGACAGCATATTGGGCTTGCCATGCCCCTAGGCCCCAATTTTTAACCATAGTTCGGGTTGTCCCTTCACTCTTCCCCAGGGCTCTGCTTTGGAATTCCTCTTTTGGTGGGACACCTGAGGTAACAAACCTGAAAGGAGTCCTCCCATCCCACAGATTGACGAAAAACAATTGGGATCGGGCCAAATCCACAGAGAGGAAGATTCGTCCATGGCCCATGAGACTTCCCCAACATTCCACGGCCATCGCTGAAACAAAATCCAGAGACAAAAGCCTGAGCAAGCGCCTCAGACTCCCTCATTCTTCATATCCTGAAGAGTTCTTCTCATGGTTTGTAGATCGGGCGTGCCATACCTACGTCTCCAAACTTAAGCTGAGTTTGTGTTTTCAGTCTTCTGTCCTCAAAGTCCTGGGCCACACTCCCTCTAGGCTGGGGCCCCTGGAGCCACACATTAGGACTGCCCCCACCCAATCCATGGGAATTCTGCCCATTCCATTGTCAAAAATCGTACAAATTAGGAGAACCCTCCAAAGTCCCTTAGGCCATCCCAATAGTGTAGGTCGCCAGGGACAAAAAAGGGCGGTTGATACCGGCTGAGCATCTACCTCCACTCATCTACCTCCACTCATACAAGAAGATTGAACCAGACAGGACCCGAGGCCATTTTCGGATCCATTGCTTTGGTTTACAGGCATGTCTCCTCAAAAGCTTGGATTCCAATACCAGCAGAGGGGATTTCCTGAGGCACCCATCAGAACAAATCTCGTCTCCACAAGGAAACTTGTGCATGGGAGCTAAGCCAAAGCTTAGGAGAATACTTCAGGGTCCCGGTGCCACCTCCCCATTCCAAGGCCCTCATGGACACAAACACACGTTAGGACCCATCCTCTGGAAAGTGCATTTCAACTCAGCCACCCCGGTTGCTCCCGCAGATCCATTAGATCTAAACTGTCTTGTTGCAAGGAGACAATTGGAAGGCGAGGCGGACTTCCCAGGCATTCATCCTCGAACGGTGCTCTGCAGTCATTCCATATGGGATGTCCTGGAGCTGTCCAACAGGTCTCAATTGTCCCGCAGAAGGAATCCTTGAAGGGGGCATCCCACATCTCCCAACGTGGAAAACCTCCATGGCCTCGAGATTCCGCTCCATTCATGAAGGGGCCTTTATGCACAGAAACTCCAACCTGAGCCAACGTCGGAATGTCGCCCTGACTTCAGATGCATGAGATATTGGTTCAGATCTGCAGGGGGTACCTGCCATGCCCTCACCCTGAATCCGAAGTCTAGCTTGTGTTCTCAGACTTCTGGCCCCGAAGCCCTCAAGTTTGGCAATTCCGGACCGACAATGAAGCACTCTGCCTGCCCTCTAGAAAAAATATATTGCCTAATGAGCAGCCCAGGCAGCTTAAATGAGGATAAACCTACACGGCACTCGAATGTACCCAAATTATATAGTCTAACCTGGGCACTAATGCACTGTCTGACACAACCTGAGCCCGGACCTGCTGACCAACACCCAGACAGCTGACCGCACGCTGAGCACATCAGACCCGCCATGGCCTTAGGTCATCATCTCTTCCCTACCTCAGTTTTCAGGCTTCAGAACCTAGACCTTATCTCCAATCACTGCCCACGGGTGACTGTGATGCAGAAATCAGAACTCTTCCTGACCCATGGCAAGAAACCTTGTGGTTGGCATGTTGTCCAACGTTCAGTGTAGGAGAAACCAGCATTCACCCTGAGGCCCCGCCCATTCTTGAGTGTGACGAGAGCATAAACACGCATTGTGACCTCAGCGTGAGTCCTGTCCTCTAGTAAGTCCTCTCAGTGGCTGGACCATTAGATGTCATAATGGGCTTGACATGTCCCTAGTCCCCAATTTTTAACCAGATTTCTGGTTGTCCAGTCGCCCCACCCGAGGGCTCTACTCTGGAATCCCTGTTTGGTGGGACATCTGAGGTTGAAAAACAAAATGAAACAAATCGACAACAACAACAAAAAAACGGACTTCTTCCATCCCCAGAATGACCCCACACTCTTTGGACGGGACCGAACCCCCAGAGAGTAAGACTCGTCCATTTTCCATGAAGTCACCCGGCAATTTCACGACCATGAGTGACACGATATCCAGAGACAAAAACTTGAGCAAGAGCCTCACACTCGCCCTTTTTTCATATCCCGAAGTGTTCTCCTCATGGTCTGTAGATCAGTCCTGCCATACCTATGACCCAAAACATAAGCCGAGTTTGTGTTTTCAGACAACTGTCCAAACAGCTCTGGCCTACACACCCTACAGGCTCAGGGCCCTGGAGCCAAACCTGAGGACTGTACTTGCCCTCTCCAAGGGAATTGTATGTGCCCATTCCAATGGCCACAACCCTACTAATAGGATAACCTCCAAAGTCCCTGAGGCCATCCCAAGAGTTATGGCTTCCCAGGACAAACAGGAGCAATCTGAGCCCATCTAAGCACCTACCTGCACTCAGACCCGTAGACTGATGTCCCCAGAGGTAAAAGGAACGAACAGGCCCCTAGGCACTAATCGGATCCATTGCTTTGGTTTCCAGGCATCTCTCCTCAGAGGCCTGGATTTCAATACCAGCATATGGCTGTTTCTTGACTCACCCATCAGAACAAATCTCATCTACACATGGGAAACATGCACGTTGGAGCTGTGTCAAAGCCTCTGTTTAGGAGAACCCTTCAGGGCCCCAGGGCCACCGCTTCATTCCAAGGTCTCCATAGACACAAAAACATATTAGGACACATCCACAGGAGAGTCCATTTCAACTCAGCCTCCTCGGTTGCCCCCCACATCCAGCAGATCTAACCTGTCTTGTTGCTTGGAGACCATTGGAATGCGAGGTGGGCTACCCAGCCATCCATCCTTAGAACCCTGCTCGGAATCGTTGGCCTGGAGCCAAACAACAGGTCTCAATTGTCCTGCAGAAGAATCTTTGCAGTTTGGAGCTTCTCACAACTCCCATCGTGGGAAAACCCCCATGTCCTCGTGATCCAACCCCCTTCAAGAAAGGGCCATCAGGGCAGAAAGTCCAACCTGAGCGATCGTCTGATCCTTGCCCTGACTTCAGATGCACGAGATCTCGATTGAGGTCTGTAGATTGTGCCTGCCATATCCACACCCAGAAACCTAGGCCTAGCTTGGGTTCTCAGACTCCGTCTTCAGACTAGTGGCCCACAAGCCCTCCAGTTTGGCAATCCAGAACTACAATGCCGCACTCTCCCTGCCCTACAGAAGTAAAACATTGCCCTCAGGGCTACCCCGAAACCGCAAATGAGGATCAACCTGCACGCCATTCGGCTGTACCCCAAACATATAGGCTGACCTGGGCACTATTTCCCCTTCTGACCCAGCCTGAGCCTGGACCTCCTGGTCCCACCCAGACAGCTGGCCGCACACTGAGCACATCGGACCCGCCATGGCCTTAGGTCGTCATCTCTTCCCAACTGCGGTTTTCAGGCTCCAGAACCAAGACCTTATCTCCAAACACTACCCAGGGTTGAGAATGATGCAGAAATCAGAACTCTTTCCTTATGGCAAGAAACCTTGTGGTTGGCATGTTGTCCAACGTTCAGTGTAGTTGAAACAAGCGTGGCCCATGAGGCCCAGCCCATGCTTGAGGGCCACATTGGTCACAAACACACATTGTGACCCTCAGCCTGAGCCCAGTCCTCAGGTAAGGCCTCTCAGGGCCTATATGAAGAGACAGCATATTGTGCTTGCCATGCCCCTAGGCCCCAATTTTTAACCATAGTTCGGGTTGTCCCTTCACTCTTCCCCAGGGCTCTGCTTTGGAATTCTTCTTTTGGTGGGACACCTGAGGTAACAAACCTGAAAGGAGTCCTCCCATCCCACAGATGGACGAAAAACAATTGGGATCGGGCCAAATCCACAGAGAGGAAGATTCGTCCATGGCCCATGAGACCTCCCCAACATTCCACGGCCATCGCTGAAACAAAACCCAGAGACAAAAGCCTGAGCAAGCTCCTCAGACTCGCTCATTCTTCATATCCTGAAGAGTTCTTCTCAGGGTTTGTGGATCGGGCGTGCCATACCTACGTCCCCAAACTTAAGCTGATTTTGTGTTTTCAGTCTTCTGTCCTCAAAGTCCTGGGCCACACTCCCTCCAGGCTGGGGCCTTGGAGCCACTCATTAGGACTGCCCCCACCCAATCCATGGGAATTCTGCCCATTCCATTGTCAAAAATTGTACAAATTAGGAGAACCCTCCAAAGTCCCTGAGGCCATCCCAATAGTGTAGGTCGCCCGGGACAAAAAAGGGCGATTGATACCGGCTGAGCATCTACCTCCACTCATCTACCTCCACTCATACCAAGAAGATTGAACCAGACAGGACCCGAGGCCATTATCGGATAAATTGCTTTGGTTTACAGGCATGTCTCCACAAGCCTGGATTCCAATACCAGCAGAGGGGATTTCCTGAGCCACCCTTCAGAACAAATCTCGTCTCCACAAGGAAACTTGTGCATGGGAGCTATGCCAAAGCTTAGGAGAATACTTCAGGGTCCCGGTGCCACCTCCCCATTCCAAGGCCCTCATGGACACAAACACACGTTAGGACCCATCCTCTGGAAAGTGCATTTCAACTCAGCCACCCCGGTTGCTCCCGCAGATCCATTAGATCTAAACTGTCTTGTTGCTAGGCGACAATTGGAAGGCGAGGCGGAATTCCCAGGCATCCATCCTGGAACGGTGCTCTGGAGTCATTCCATATGGATTGTCCTGGAGCTGTCCAACAGGTCTCAATTGTCCCGCAGAAGGAATCCTTGAAGGGGGCATCCCACATCTCCCAACGTGGAAAACCTCCATGGCCTCGAGATTCCGCTCCCTTCATGAAGGGGCCGTTATGCACAGAAACTCCAACCTGAGACAACGTCGGATCCTCGCCCTGACTTCAGATGCATGAGATATTGGTTCAGATTGCAGGGGGTACCTGCCGTGCCCTCACCCTGAATCCGAAGTCTAGCTTGTGTTCTCAGACTTCCGTCCTCACTCTCCTGGCCCCAAAGCCCTCAAGTTTGGCAATTCCGGACCGACAATGAAGCACTCTGCTTGCCCTCTAGAAAAAATATATTGCCTAATGAGCAGCCCAGGCAGCTTAAATGAGATTAAACCTACACGGCACTCGAATGTACCCAAATTATATAGCCTAACCTGGGCACTAATGCACTGTCTGACACAACCTGAGCCCGGACCTGCTGACCAACACCCAGACAGCTGACCGCACGCTGAGCACATCAGACCCGCCATGGCCTTAGGTCATCATCTCTTCCCTACCTCAGTTTTCAGGCTTCAGAACCTAGACCTTATCTCCAATCACTGCCCACGGGTGACTGTGATGCAGAAATCAGAACTCTTCCTGACCCATGGCAAGAAACCTTGTGGTTGGCATGTTGTCCAACGTTCAGTGTAGGAGAAACCAGCATTCACGCTGAGGCCACGCCCATTCTTGAGTGCGACGAGAGCATAAACACGCATTGTGACCTCAGCGTGAGTCCTGTCCTCTAGTAAGTCCTCTCAGTGGCTGGACCTTTAGATGTCATAATGAGCTTGACATGTCCCTAGTCCCCAATTTTTAACCAGATTTCTGGTTGTCCAGTCGCCCCACCCGAGGGCTCTACTCTGGAATCCCTCATTTGGTGGGACATCTGAGGTTGAAAAACAAAATGAAACAAATCGACAACAACAAAAAAACGGACTTCTTCCATCCCCAGAATGACCCCAAACTCTTTGGCGGGACCGAACCCCCAGAGAGTAAGACTCGTCCATTTCCCATGAAGTCACCCGGCAATTTCACGACCATGAGTGACACGATATCCAGAGAGAAAAACTTGAGCAATAGCCTCACACTCGCCCTTTTTTCCTATCCCGAAGTGTTCTCCTCATGGTCTGTAGATCAGTCCTGCCATACCTATGAACCAAAACATAAGCCGAGTTTGTGTTTTCAGACAACTGTCCAAACAGCTCTGGCCTACACACCCTACAGGCTCAGGGCCCTGGAGCCAAACCTGAGGACTGTACTTGCCCTCTCCAAGGGAATTGTATGTGCCCATTCCATTGGCCACAACCCTACTAGTAGGATAACCTCCAAAGTCCCTGAGGCCATCCCAATAGTTGTGGCTTCCCAGGACAAACAGGGGCAATATGAGCCCATCTGAGCACCTACCTGCACTCAGACCCGTAGACTGATGTCCCCAGAGGTAAAAAGGAACGAACAGGCCCCTAGGCACTAATCGGATCCATTGCTTTGGTTTCCAGGCATCTCTCCTCAGAGGCCTGGATTTCAATACCAGCATATGGCTGTTTCTTGACTCACCCATCAGAACAAATCTCATCTACACATGGGAAACATGCACGTTGGAGCTGTGTCAAAGCCTCTGTTTAGGAGAACCCTTCAGGGCCCCAGGGCCACCGCTTCATTCCAAGGTCTCCATAGACACAAAAACATATTAGGACACATCCACAGGAGAGTCCATTTCAACTCAGCCTCCTCGGTTGCCCCCCACATCCAGCAGATCTAACCTGTCTTGTTGCTTGGAGACCATTGGAATGCGAGGTGGGCTACCCAGACATCCATCCTTAGAACCCTGCTCGGAATCGTGGGCCTGGAGCCAACCAACAGGTCTCAATTGTCCTGCAGAAGAATCTTTGCAGTTTGGAGCTTCTCACAACTCCCATCGTGGGAAAACCCCCATGTCCTCGTGATCCAACCCCCTTCAAGAAAGGGCCATCAGGGCAGAAAGTCCAACCTGAGCGATCGTCTGATCCTTGCCCTGACTTCAGATGCACGAGATCTCGATTGAGGTCTGTAGATTGTGCCTGCCATATCCACACCCAGAAACCTAGGCCTAGCTTGGGTTCTCAGACTCCGTCTTCAGACTAGTGGCCCACAAGCCCTCCAGTTTGGCAATCCAGAACTACAATGCCGCACTCTGCCTGCCCTACAGAAGTAAAACATTGCCCTCAGGGCTACCCCGAAACCGCAAATGAGGATCAACCTGCACGCCATTCGGCTGTACCCCAAACATATAGGCTGACCTGGGCACTATTTCCCCTTCTGACCCAGCCTGAGCCTGGACCTCCTGGTCCCACCCAGACAGCTTGCCGCACACTGAGCACATCGGACCCGCCATGGCCTTAGGTCGTCATCTCTTCCCAACTGCGGTTTTCAGGCTCCAGAACCTAGACCTTATCTCCAAACACTGCCCAGGGTTGAGAATGATGCAGAAATCAGAACTCTTTCCTTATGGCAAGAAACCTTGTGGTTGGCATGTTGTCCAACGTTCAGTGTAGTTGAAACAAGCGTGGCCCATGAGGCCCAGCCCATGCGTGAGGGCCACATTGGTCACAAACACACATTGTGACCCTCAGCCTGAGCCCAGTCCTCAGGTAAGGCCTCTCAGGGCCTATATGAAGAGACAGCATATTGTGCTTGCCATGCCCCTAGGCCCCAATTTTTAACCATAGTTCGGGTTGTCCCTTCACTCTTCCCCAGGGCTCTGCTTTGGAATTCTTCTTTTGGTGGGACACCTGAGGTAACAAACCTGAAAGGAGTCCTCCCATCCCACAGATGGACGAAAAACAATTGGGATCGGGCCAAATCCACAGAGAGGAAGATTCGTCCATGGCCCATGAGACCTCCCCAACATTCCACGGCCATCGCTGAAACAAAACCCAGAGACAAAAGCCTGAGCAAGCTCCTCAGACTCGCTCATTCTTCATATCCTGAAGAGTTCTTAGGGTTTGTGGATCGGGCGTGCCATACCTACGTCCCCAAACTTAAGCTGATTTTGTGTTTTCAGTCTTCTGTCCTCAAAGTCCTGGGCCACACTCCCTCCAGGCTGGGGCCTTGGAGCCACTCATTAGGACTGCCCCCACCCAATCCATGGGAATTCTGCCCATTCCATTGTCAAAAATTGTACAAATTAGGAGAACCCTCCAAAGTCCCTGAGGCCATCCCAATAGTGTAGGTCGCCCGGGACAAAAAAGGGCGATTGATACCGGCTGAGCATCTACCTCCACTCATCTACCTCCACTCATACCAAGAAGATTGAACCAGACAGGACCCGAGGCCATTATCGGATCCATTGCTTTGGTTTACAGGCATGTCTCCACAAGCCTGGATTCCAATACCAGCAGAGGGGATTTCCTGAGGCACCCTTCAGAACAAATCTCGTCTCCACAAGGAAACTTGTGCATGGGAGCTATGCCAAAGCTTAGGAGAATACTTCAGGGTCCCGGTGCCACCTCCCCATTCCAAGGCCCTCATGGACACAAACACACGTTAGGACCCATCCTCTGGAAAGTGCATTTCAACTCAGCCACCCCGGTTGCTCCCGCAGATCCATTAGATCTAAACTGTCTTGTTGCGCGGCGAATATTGGAAGGCGAGGCGGAATTCCCAGGCATCCATCCTGGAACGGTGCTCTGGAGTCATTCCATATGGATTGTCCTGGAGCTGTCCAACAGGTCTCAATTGTCCCGCAGAAGGAATCCTTGAAGGGGGCATCCCACATCTCCCAACGTGGAAAACCTCCATGGCCTCGAGATTCCGCTCCCTTCATGAAGAGGCCGTTATGCACAGAAACTCCAACCTGAGACAACGTCGGATCCTCGCCCTGACTTCAGATGCATGAGATATTGGTTCAGATTGCAGGGGGTACCTGCCGTGCCCTCACCCTGAATCCGAAGTCTAGCTTGTGTTCTCAGACTTCCGTCCTCACTCTCCTGGCCCCGAAGCCCTCAAGTTTGGCAATTCCGGACCGACAATGAAGCACTCTGCTTGCCCTCTAGAAAAAATATATTGCCTAATGAGCAGCCCAGGCAGCTTAAATGAGATTAAACCTACACGGCACTCGAATGTACCCAAATTATATAGCCTAACCTGGGCACTAATGCACTGTCTGACACAACCTGAGCCCGGACCTGCTGACCAACACCCAGACAGCTGACCGCACGCTGAGCACATCAGACCCGCCATGGCCTTAGGTCATCATCTCTTCCCTACCTCAGTTTTCAGGCTTCAGAACCTAGACCTTATCTCCAATCACTGCCCACGGGTGACTGTGATGCAGAAATCAGAACTCTTCCTGACCCATGGCAAGAAACCTTGTGGTTGGCATGTTGTCCAACGTTCAGTGTAGGAGAAACCAGCATTCACCCTGAGGCCCCGCCCATTCTTGCGTGCGACGAGAGCATAAACACACATTGTGACCTCAGCGTGAGTCCTGTCCTCTAGTAAGTCCTCTCAGTGGCTGGAACATTAGATGTCATAATGGGCTTGACATGTCCCTAGTCCCCAATTTTTAACCAGATTTCTGGTTGTCCAGTCGCCCCACCCCAGGGCTCTACTCTGGAATCCCTCATTTGGTGGGACATCTGAGGTTGAAAAACAAAATGAAACAAATCGACAACAACAACAAAAAAACGGACTTCTTCCATCCCCAGAATGACCCCAAACTCTTTGGACGGGACCGAACCCCCAGAGAGTAAGACTCGTCCATTTCCCATGAATTCACCCGGCAATTTCACGACCATGAGTGACAAGACATCCAGAGACAAAAACTTGAGCAAGAGCCTCACACTCGCCCTTTTTTCATATCCCGAAGTGTTCTCCTCATGGTCTGTAGATCAGTCCTGCCATACCTATGACCCAAAACATAAGCCGACTTTGTGTTTTCAGACAACTGTCCAAACAGCTCTGGCCTACACACCCTACAGGCTCAGGGCCCTGGAGCCAAACCTGAGGACTGTACTTGCCCTCTCCAAGGGAATTGTATGTGCCCATTCCAATGGCCACAGACCTACTAGTAGGATAACCTCCAAAGTCCCTGAGGCCATCCCAATAGTTGTGGCTTCCCAGGACAAACAGGGGCAATCTGAGCCCATCTGACCACCTACCTGCACTCAGACCCATAGACTGATGTCCCCAGAGGTAAAAAGGAACGAACAGGCCCCTTAGGCACTAATCGGATCCATTGCTTTGGTTTCCAGGCATCTCTCCTCAGAGGCCTGGATTTCAATACCAGCATATGGCTGTTTCTTGACTCACCCATCAGAACAAATCTCATCTACACTTGGGAAACATGCACGTTAGAGCTGTGTCAAAGCCTCTGTTTAGGAGAACCCTTCAGGGCCCCAGGGCCACCGCTTCATTCCAAGGTCTCCATAGACACAAAAACATATTAGGACACATCCACAGGAGAGTCCATTTCAACTCAGCCTCCTCGGTTGCCCCCCACATCCAGCAGATCTAACCTGTCTTGTTGCTTGGAGACCATTGGAATGCGAGGTGGGCTACCCAGCCATCCATCCTTAGAACCCTGCTCGGAATCGTTGGCCTGGAGCCAACCAACAGGTCTCAATTGTCCTGCAGAAGAATCTTTGCAGTTTGGAGCTTCTCACAACTCCCATCGTGCGAAAACCCCATGTCCTCGTGATCCAACACCCTTCAAGAAAGGGCCATCAGGGCAGAAAGTCCAACCTGAGCGATCGTCTGATCCTTGCCCTGACTTCAGATGCACGAGATCTCGATTGAGGTCTGTAGATTGTGCCTGCCATATCCTCACCCAGAAACCTAGGCCTAGCTTGGGTTCTCAGACTGCGTCCTCAGACTACTGGCCCCCAAGCCCTCCAGTTGGGCAATCCAGAACTACAATGCCGCACTCTGCCTGCCCTACAGAAGTCAAACATTGCCCTCATTGCTACCCCGAAACCCCAAAAGAAAATCAACCTGCACGCCATTCGGCTGTACCCCAAACATATAGGCTGACCTGGGCACTATTTCCCCTTCTGACCCAGCCTGAGCCTGGACCTCCTGGTCCCACCCAGACAGCTGGCCGCACACTGAGTACATCGGACCCGCCATGGCCTTAGGTCGTCATCTCTTCCCAACTGCGGTTTTCAGGCTCCAGAACCTAGACCTTATCTCCAACCACTGCCCAGGGTTGAAAATGATGCAGAAATCAGAACTCTTTACCCATGGCAAGAAACCTTGTGGTTGGCATGTTGTCCAAATTTCAGTGTAGTTGAAACAAGCGTGGCCCATGAGGATCAGCCCATGCTTGCGGGCCACATTGGTCACAAACACACATTGTGACCCTCAGCCTGAGCCCAGTCCTCAGGTAAGGCCTCTCAGGGCCTATATGAAGAGACAGCATATTGGGCTTGCCATGCCCCTAGGCCCCAATTTTTAACCATAGTTCGGGTTGTCCCTTCACTCATCCCCAGGGCTCTGCTTTGGAATTCCTCTTTTGGTGGGACACCTGAGGTAACAAACCTGAAAGGAGTCCTCCCATCCCACAGATTGACGAAAAACAATTGGGATCGGGCCAAATCCACAGAGAGGAAGATTCGTCCATGGCCCATGAGACCTCCACAACATTCCACGACCATCGCTGAAACAAAATCCAGAGACAAAAGCCTGAGCAAGCTCCTCAGACTCGCTCATTCTTCATGTCCTGAAGAGTTCTTCTCATGGTTTGTAGATCGGGCTGCCATAAATACGTCCCCAAACTTAAGCTGAGTTTGTGTTTTCAGTCTTCTGTCCTCAAAGTCCTGGGCCACACTCCCTCCAGGCTGGGGCCCCTGGAGCCACACATTAGGATTGCCCCCACCCAATCCATGGGAATTCTGCCCATTCCATTGTCAAACATCGTACAAATTAGGAGAACCCTCCAAAGTCCCTGAGGCCATCCCAATAGTGTAGGTCGCCCGGGACAAAAAAGGGCGGTTGATACCGGATGAGCATCTACCTCCACTCATCTACCTCCACTCATACCAAGAAGATTGAACCAGACAGGACCCGAGGCCATTATCGGATCCATTGCTTTGGTTTACAGGCATGTCTCCTCAAAGCCTGCATTCCAATACCAGCAGAGGGGATTTCCTGAGGCACCCACCAGAACAAATCTCGTCTCCACAAGGAAACTTTTGCATGGGAGCTATGCCAAAGCTTAGGAGAATTCTTCAGGGTCCCGGTGCCACCTCCCCATTCCAAGGCCCTCATGGACACAAACACACGTTAGGACCCATCCTCTGGAAAGTGCATTTCAACTCAGCCACCCCGGTTGCTCCCGCAGATCCATTACATCTAAACTGTCTAGTTGCTAGGAGACAATTGGAAGGCGAGGCGGACTTCCCAGTAATCCATCCTGGAACGGTGTTCTGGAGTCATTCCATATGGGATGTCCTGGAGCTGTCCAACAGGTCTCAATTGTCCCGCAGAAGGAATCCTTGAAGGGGGCATCCCACATCTCCCAACGTGGAAAACCTCCATGGCCTCGAGATTCCGCTCTCTTCATGAAGGGGCCGTCATGCACAGACACTCCAACCTGAGCCAACGTCGGATCCTCGCCCTGACTTCAGATGCATGAGATATTGGTTCAGATCTGCAGGTGGTACCTGCCGTGCCCTCACCCTGAATCCGAAGTCTAGCTTGTGTTCTCAGACTTCCGTCCTCACTCTCCTGGCCCCGAAGCCCTCAAGTTTGGCAATTCCGGACCGACAGTGAAGCACTCTGCCTGCCCTCTAGAAAAAATATATTGCCTAATGAGCAGCCCAGGCAGCTTAAATGAGGATAAACCTACACGGCACTCGAATGTACCCGAATTATATAGTCTAAACTGGGCACTAATGCACTGTCTGACACAACCTGAGCCCGGACCTGCTGACCAACACCCAGACAGCTGACCGCACGCTGAGCACATCAGACCCGCCATGGCCTTAGGTCATCATCTCTTCCCTACCTCAGTTTTCAGGCTTCAGAACCTAGACCTTATCTCCAATCACTGCCCACGGGTGACTGTGATGCAGAAATCAGAACTCTTCCTGACCCATGGCAAGAAACCTTGTGGTTGGCATGTTGTCCAACGTTCAGTGTAGGAGAAACCAGCATTCACGCTGAGGCCACGCCCATTCTTGAGTGCGACGAGAGCATAAACACGCATTGTGACCTCAGCGTGAGTCCTGTCCTCTAGTAAGTCCTCTCAGTGGCTGGAGCTTTAGATGTCATAATGGGCTTGACATGTCCCTAGTCCCCAATTTTTAACCAGATTTCTGGTTGTCCAGTCGCGCCACCCCAGGGCTCTACTCTGGAATCCCTCATTTGGTGGGACATATGAGGTTGAAAAACAAAATGAAACAAATCGACAACAACAAAAAAACGGACTTCTTCCATCCCCAGAATGACCCCAAACTCTTTGGACGGGACCGAACCCCCAGAGAGTAAGACTCGTCCATTTCCCATGAAGTCACCCGGCAATTTCACGACAATGAGTGACATGATATCCAGAGAGAAAAACTTGAGCAATAGCCTCACACTCGCCCTTTTTTCCTATCCCGAAGTGTTCTCCTCATGGTCTGTAGATCAGTCCTGCCATACCTATGAACCAAAACATAAGCCGAGTTTGTGTTTTCAGACAACTGTCCAAAAAGCTCTGGCCTACACACCCTACAGGCTCAGGGCCCTGGAGCCAAACCTGAGGACTGTACTTGCCCTCTCCAAGGGAATTGTATGTGCCCATTCCATTGGCCACAACCCTACTAGTAGGATAACCTCCAAAGTCCCTGAGGCTATCCCAATAGTTGTGGCCTCCCAGGACAAACAGGGGCAATATGAGCCCATTTGAGCACCTACCTGCACTCAGACCCGTAGACTGATGTCCCCAGAGGTAAAAAGGAACGAACAGGCCCCTAGGCACTAATCGGATCCATTGCTTTGGTTTCCAGTTATCTCTCCTCAGAGGCCTGGATTTCAATACCAGCATATGGCTGTTTCTTGACTCACCCATCAGAACAAATCTCATCTACACATGGGAAACATGCACGTTAGAGCTGTGTCAAAGCCTCTGTTTAGGAGAACCCTTCAGGGCCCCAGGGCCACCGCTTCATTCCAAGGTCTCCATAGACACAAAAACATATTAGGACACATCCACAGGAGAGTCCATTTCAACTCAGCCTCCTCGGTTGCCCCCCACATCCAGCAGATCTAACCTGTCTTCTTGCTTGGAGACCATTGGAATGCGAGGTGGGCTACCCAGCCATCCATCCTTAGAACCCTGCTCGGAATCGTTGGCCTGGAGCCAACCAACAGGTCTCAATTGTCCTGCAGAAGAATCTTTGCAGTTTGGAGCTTCTCACAACTCCCATCGTGGGAAAACCCCCATGTCCTCGTGATCCAACCCCCTTCAAGAAAGGGCCATCAGGGCAGAAAGTCCAACCTGAGCGATCGTCTGATCCTTGCCCTGACTTCAGATGCACGAGATCTCGATTGAGGTCTGTAGATTGTGCCTGCCATATCCTCACCCAGAAACCTAGGCCTAGCTTGGGTTCTCAGACTCCGTCTTCAGACTAGTGGCCCACAAGCCCTCCAGTTGGGCAATCCAGAACTACAATGCCGCACTCTGCCTGCCCTACAGAAGTAAAACATTGCCCTCAGGGCTACCCCGAAACCGCAAATGAGGATCAACCTGCACGCCATTCGGCTGTACCCCAAACATATAGGCTGACCTGGGCACTATTTCACCTTCTGACCCAGCCTGAGCCTGGACCTCCTGGTCCCACCCAGACAGCTGGCCGCACACTGAGCACATCGGACCCGCCATGGCCTTAGGTCGTCATCTCTTCCCAACTGCGGTTTTCAGGCTCCAGAACCTAGACCTTATCTCCAACCACTGCCCAGGGTTGAGAATGATGCAGAAATCAGAACTCTTTCCTTATGGCAAGAAACCTTGTGGTTGGCATGTTGTCCAACGTTCAGTGTAGTTGAAACAAGCGTGGCCCATGAGGCCCAGCCCATGGTTGAGGGCCACATTGGTCACAAACACACATTGTGACCCTCAGCCTGAGCCCAGTCCTCAGGTAAGGCCTCTCAGGGCCTATATGAAGAGACAGCATATTGGGCTTGCCATGCCCCTAGGCCCCAATTTTTAACCATAGTTCGGGTTGTCCCTTCACTCTTCCCCAGGGCTCTGCTTTGGAATTCTTCTTTTGGTGGGACACCTGAGGTAACAAACCTGAAAGGAGTCCTCCCATCCCACAGATGGACGAAAAACAATTGGGATCGGGCCAAATCCACAGAGAGGAAGATTCGTCCATGGCCCATGAGACCTCCCCAACATTCCACGGCCATCGCTGAAACAAAACCCAGAGACAAAAGCCTGAGCAAGCTCCTCAGACTCGCTCATTCTTCATATCCTGAAGAGTTCTTCTCAGGGTTTGTGGATCGGGCGTGCCATACCTACGTCCCCAAACTTAAGCTGATTTTGTGTTTTCAGTCTTCTGTCCTCAAAGTCCTGGGCCACACTCCCTCCAGGCTGGGGCCTTGGAGCCACTCATTAGGACTGCCCCCACCCAATCCATGGGAATTCTGCCCATTCCATTGTCAAAAATTGTACAAATTAGGAGAACCCTCCAAAGTCCCTGAGGCCATCCCAATAGTGTAGGTCGCCCGGGACAAAAAAGGGCGATTGATACCGGCTGAGCATCTACCTCCACTCATCTACCTCCACTCATACCAAGAAGATTGAACCAGACAGGACCCGAGGCCATTATCGGATAAATTGCTTTGGTTTACAGGCATGTCTCCACAAGCCTGGATTCCAATACCAGCAGAGGGGATTTCCTGAGGCACCCTTCAGAACAAATCTCGTCTCCACAAGGAAACTTGTGCATGGGAGCTATGCCAAAGCTTAGGAGAATACTTCAGGGTCCCGGTGCCACCTCCCCATTCCAAGGCCCTCATGGACACAAACACACGTTAGGACCCATCCTCTGGAAAGTGCATTTCAACTCAGCCACCCCGGTTGCTCCCGCAGATCCATTAGATCTAAACTGTCTTGTTGCTAGGCGACAATTGGAAGGCGAGGCGGAATTCCCAGGCATCCATCCTGGAACGGTGCTCTGGAGTCATTCCATATGGATTGTCCTGGAGCTGTCCAACAGGTCTCAATTGTCCCGCAGAAGGAATCCTTGAAGGGGGCATCCCACATCTCCCAACGTGGAAAACCTCCATGGCCTCGAGATTCCGCTCCCTTCATGAAGGGGCCGTTATGCACAGAAACTCCAACCTGAGACAACGTCGGATCCTCGCCCTGACTTCAGATGCATGAGATATTGGTTCAGATTGCAGGGGGTACCTGCCGTGCCCTCACCCTGAATCCGAAGTCTAGCTTGTGTTCTCAGACTTCCGTCCTCACTCTCCTGGCCCCGAAGCCCTCAAGTTTGGCAATTCCGGACCGACAATGAAGCACTCTGCTTGCCCTCTAGAAAAAATATATTGCCTAATGAGCAGCCCAGGCAGCTTAAATGAGATTAAACCTACACGGCACTCGAATGTACCCAAATTATATAGCCTAACCTGGGCACTAATGCACTGTCTGACACAACCTGAGCCCGGACCTGCTGACCAACACCCAGACAGCTGACCGCACGCTGAGCACATCAGACCCGCCATGGCCTTAGGTCATCATCTCTTCCCTACCTCAGTTTTCAGGCTTCAGAACCTAGACCTTATCTCCAATCACTGCCCACGGGTGACTGTGATGCAGAAATCAGAACTCTTCCTGACCCATGGCAAGAAACCTTGTGGTTGGCATGTTGTCCAACGTTCAGTGTAGGAGAAACCAGCATTCACGCTGAGGCCACGCCCATTCTTGAGTGCGACGAGAGCATAAACACGCATTGTGACCTCAGCGTGAGTCCTGTCCTCTAGTAAGTCCTCTCAGTGGCTGGACCTTTAGATGTCATAATGGGCTTGACATGTCCCTAGTCCCCAATTTTTAACCAGATTTCTGGTTGTCCAGTCGCCCCACCCCAGGGCTCTACTCTGGAATCCCTCATTTGGTGGGACATCTGAGGTTGAAAAACAAAATGAAACAAATCGACAACAACAAAAAAACGGACTTCTTCCATCCCCAGAATGACCCCAAACTCTTTGGCGGGACCGAACCCCCAGAGAGTAAGACTCGTCCATTTCCCATGAAGTCACCCGGCAATTTCACGACCATGAGTGACACGATATCCAGAGAGAAAAACTTGAGCAATAGCCTCACACTCGCCCTTTTTCCCTATCCCGAAGTGTTCTCCTCATGGTCTGTAGATCAGTCCTGCCATACCTATGAACCAAAACATAAGCCGAGTTTGTGTTTTCAGACAACTGTCCAAACAGCTCTGGCCTACACACCCTACAGGCTCAGGGCCCTGGAGCCAAACCTGAGGACTGTACTTGCCCTCTCCAAGGGAATTGTATGTGCCCATTCCATTGGCCACAACCCTACTAGTAGGATAACCTCCAAAGTCCCTGAGGCCATCCCAATAGTTGTGGCTTCCCAGGACAAACAGGGGCAATATGAGCCCATCTGAGCACCTACCTGCACTCAGACCCGTAGACTGATGTCCCCAGAGGTAAAAAGGAACGAACAGGCCCCTAGGCACTAATCGGATCCATTGCTTTGGTTTCCAGGCATCTCTCCTCAGAGGCCTGGATTTCAATACCAGCATATGGCTGTTTCTTGACTCACCCATCAGAACAAATCTCATCTACACATGGGAAACATGCACGTTGGAGCTGTGTCAAAGCCTCTGTTTAGGAGAACCCTTCAGGGCCCCAGGGCCACCGCTTCATTCCAAGGTCTCCATAGACACAAAAACATATTAGGACACATCCACAGGAGAGTCCATTTCAACTCAGCCTCCTCGGTTGCCCCCCACATCCAGCAGATCTAACCTGTCTTGTTGCTTGGAGACCATTGGAATGCGAGGTGGGCTACCCAGCCATCCATCCTTAGAACCCTGCTCGGAATCGTTGGCCTGGAGCCAACCAACAGGTCTCAATTGTCCTGCAGAAGAATCTTTGCAGTTTGGAGCTTCTCACAACTCCCATCGTGGGAAAACCCCCATGTCCTCGTGATCCAACCCCCTTCAAGAAAGGGCCATCAGGGCAGAAAGTCCAACCTGAGCGATCGTCTGATCCTTGCCCTGACTTCAGATGCACGAGATCTCGATTGAGGTCTGTAGATTGTGCCTGCCATATCCACACCCAGAAACCTAGGCCTAGCTTGGGTTCTCAGACTCCGTCTTCAGACTAGTGGCCCACAAGCCCTCCAGTTTGGCAATCCAGAACTACAATGCCGCACTCTGCCTGCCCTACAGAAGTAAAACATTGCCCTCAGGGCTACCCCGAAACCGCAAATGAGGATCAACCTGCACGCCATTCGGCTGTACCCCAAACATATAGGCTGACCTGGGCACTATTTCCCCTTCTGACCCAGCCTGAGCCTGGACCTCCTGGTCCCACCCAGACAGCTGGCCGCACACTGAGCACATCGGACCCGCCATGGCCTTAGGTCGTCATCTCTTCCCAACTGCGGTTTTCAGGCTCCAGAACCTAGACCTTATCTCCAAACACTGCCCAGGGTTGAGAATGATGCAGAAATCAGAACTCTTTCCTTATGGCAAGAAACCTTGTGGTTGGCATGTTGTCCAACGTTCAGTGTAGTTGAAACAAGCGTGGCCCATGAGGCCCAGCCCATGCGTGAGGGCCACATTGGTCACAAACACACATTGTGACCCTCAGCCTGAGCCCAGTCCTCAGGTAAGGCCTCTCAGGGCCTATATGAAGAGACAGCATATTGTGCTTGCCATGCCCCTAGGCCCCAATTTTTAACCATAGTTCGGGTTGTCCCTTCACTCTTCCCCAGGGCTCTGCTTTGGAATTCTTCTTTTGGTGGGACACCTGAGGTAACAAACCTGAAAGGAGTCCTCCCATCCCACAGATGGACGAAAAACAATTGGGATCGGGCCAAATCCACAGAGAGGAAGATTCGTCCATGGCCCATGAGACCTCCCCAACATTCCACGGCCATCGCTGAAACAAAACCCAGAGACAAAAGCCTGAGCAAGCTCCTCAGACTCGCTCATTCTTCATATCCTGAAGAGTTCTTAGGGTTTGTGGATCGGGCGTGCCATACCTACGTCCCCAAACTTAAGCTGATTTTGTGTTTTCAGTCTTCTGTCCTCAAAGTCCTGGGCCACACTCCCTCCAGGCTGGGGCCTTGGAGCCACTCATTAGGACTGCCCCCACCCAATCCATGGGAATTCTGCCCATTCCATTGTCAAAAATTGTACAAATTAGGAGAACCCTCCAAAGTCCCTGAGGCCATCCCAATAGTGTAGGTCGCCCGGGACAAAAAAGGGCGATTGATACCGGCTGAGCATCTACCTCCACTCATCTACCTCCACTCATACCAAGAAGATTGAACCAGACAGGACCCGAGGCCATTATCGGATAAATTGCTTTGGTTTACAGGCATGTCTCCACAAGCCTGGATTCCAATACCAGCAGAGGGGATTTCCTGAGGCACCCTTCAGAACAAATCTCGTCTCCACAAGGAAACTTGTGCATGGGAGCTATGCCAAAGCTTAGGAGAATACTTCAGGGTCCCGGTGCCACCTCCCCATTCCAAGGCCCTCATGGACACAAACACACGTTAGGACCCATCCTCTGGAAAGTGCATTTCAACTCAGCCACCCCGGTTGCTCCCGCAGATCCATTAGATCTAAACTGTCTTGTTGCGCGGCGAATATTGGAAGGCGAGGCGGAATTCCCAGGCATCCATCCTGGAACGGTGCTCTGGAGTCATTCCATATGGATTGTCCTGGAGCTGTCCAACAGGTCTCAATTGTCCCGCAGAAGGAATCCTTGAAGGGGGCATCCCACATCTCCCAACGTGGAAAACCTCCATGGCCTCGAGATTCCGCTCCCTTCATGAAGGGGCCATTATGCACAGAAACTCCAACCTGAGACAACGTCGGATCCTCGCCCTGACTTCAGATGCATGAGATATTGGTTCAGATCTGCAGGGGGTACCTGCCGTGCCCTCACCCTGAATCCGAAGTCTAGCTTGTGTTCTCAGACTTCCGTCCTCACTCTCCTGGCCCCGAAGCCCTCAAGTTTGGCAATTCCGGACCGACAATGAAGCACTCTGCTTGCCCTCTAGAAAAAATATATTGCCTAATGAGCAGCCCAGGCAGCTTAAATGAGGTTAAACCTACACGGCACTCGAATGTACCCAAATTATATAGCCTAACCTGGGCACTAATGCACTGTCTGACACAACCTGAGCCCGGACCTGCTGACCAACACCCAGACAGCTGACCGCACGCTGAGCACATCAGACCCGCCATGGCCTTAGGTCATCATCTCTTCCCTACCTCAGTTTTCAGGCTTCAGAACCTAGACCTTATCTCCAATCACTGCCCAAGGGTGACTGTGATGCAGAAATCAGAACTCTTCCTGACCCATGGCAAGAAACCTTGTGGTTGGCATGTTGTCCAACGTTCAGTGTAGGAGAAACCAGCATTCACCCTGAGGCCCCGCCCATTCTTGCGTGCGACGAGAGCATAAACACACATTGTGACCTCAGCGTGAGTCCTGTCCTCTAGTAAGTCCTCTCAGTGGCTGGAACATTAGATGTCATAATGGGCTTGACATGTCCCTAGTCCCCAATTTTTAACCAGATTTCTGGTTGTCCAGTCGCCCCACCCCAGGGCTCTACTCTGGAATCCCTCATTTGGTGGGACATCTGAGGTTGAAAAACAAAATGAAACAAATCGACAACAACAACAAAAAAACGGACTTCTTCCATCCCCAGAATGACCCCAAACTCTTTGGACGGGACCGAACCCCCAGAGAGTAAGACTCGTCCATTTCCCATGAATTCACCCGGCAATTTCACGACCATGAGTGACAAGACATCCAGAGACAAAAACTTGAGCAAGAGCCTCACACTCGCCCTTTTTTCATATCCCGAAGTGTTCTCCTCATGGTCTGTAGATCAGTCCTGCCATACCTATGACCCAAAACATAAGCCGACTTTGTGTTTTCAGACAACTGTCCAAACAGCTCTGGCCTACACACCCTACAGGCTCATGGCCCTGGAGCCAAACCTGAGGACTGTACTTGCCCTCTCCAAGGGAATTGTATGTGCCCATTCCAATGGCCACAACCCTACTAGTAGGATAACCTCCAAAGTCCCTGAGGCCATCCCAATAGTTGTGGCTTCCCAGGACAAACAGGGACAAGCTGAGCCCATCTGAGCACCTACCTGCACTCAGACCCGTAGACTGATGTCCCCAGAGGTAAAAAGGAACGAACAGGCCCCTTAGGCACTAATCGGATACATTGCTTTGGTTTCCAGGCATCTCTCCTCAGAGGCCTGAATTTCAATACCAGCATATGGCTGTTTCTTGACTCACCCATCAGAACAAATCTCATCTACACTTGGGAAACATGCACGTTAGAGCTGTGTCAAAGCCTCTGTTTAGGAGAACCCTTCAGGGCCCCAGGGCACCGCTTCATTCCAAGGTCTCCATAGACACAAAAACATATTAGGACACATCCACCGGAGAGTCCATTTCAACTCAGCCTCCTCGGTTGCCCCCCACATCCAGCAGATCTAACCTGTCTTGTTGCTTGGAGACCATTGGAATGCGAGGTGGGCTACCCAGCCATCCATCCTTGAACCCTGCTCGGAATCTTTGGCCTGGAGCCAACCAACATGTCTCAATTGTCCTGCAGAAGAATCTTTGCAGTTTGGAGCTTCTCACAACTCCCATCGTGGGAAAACCCCCATGTCCTCGTGATCCAACCCCCTTCAAGAAAGGGCCATCAGGGCAGAAAGTCCAACCTGAGCGATCGTCTGATCCTTGCCCTGACTTCAGATGCACGAGATCTCGATTGAGGTCTGTAGATTGGGCCTGCCATATCCTCACCCAGAAACCTAGGCCTAGCTTGGGTTCTCAGTTGCGTCCTCAGACTACTGGCCCACAAGCCCTCCAGTTGGGCAATCCAGAACTACAATGCCGCACTCTGCCTGCCCTACAGAAGTCAAACATTGCCCTCATTGCTACCCCGAAACCCCAAAAGAAAATCAACCTGCACGCCATTCGGCTGTACCCCAAACATATAGGCTGACCTGGGCACTATTTCCCCTTCTGACCCAGCCTGAGCCTGGACCTCCAGGTCCCACCCAGACAGCTGGCCGCACACTGAGCACATCGGACCCGCCATGGCCTTAGGTCGTCATCTCTTCCCAACTGCGGTTTTCAGGCTCCAGAACCTAGACCTTATCTCCAACCACTGCCCAGGGTTGAAAATGATGCAGAAATCAGAACTCTTTACCCATGGCAAGAAACCTTGTGGTTGGCATGTTGTCCAACGTTCAGTGTAGTTGAAACAAGCGTGGCCCATGAGGCCCAGCCCATGCTTGCGGGCCACATTGGTCACAAACACACATTGTGACCCTCAGCCTGAGCCCAGTCCTCAGGTCAGGCCTCTCAGGGCCTATATGAAGAGACAGCATATTGGGCTTGCCATGCCCCTAGGCCCCAATTTTTAACCATAGTTCGGGTTGTCCCTTCACTCTTCCCCAGGGCTCTGCTTTGGAATTCCTCTTTTGGTGGGACACCTGAGGTAACAAACCTGAAAGGAGTCCTCCCATCCCACAGATTGACGAAAAACAATTGGGATCGGGCCAAATCCACAGAGAGGAAGATTCGTCCATGGCCCATGAGACCTCCCCAACATTCCACGGCCATCGCTGAAACAAAATCCAGAGACAAAAGCCTGAGCAAGCTCCTCAGACTCGCTCATTCTTCATGTCCTGAAGAGTTCTTCTCATGGTTTGTAGATCGGGCGTGCCATAACTACGTCCCCAAACTTAAGCTGATTTTGTGTTTTCAGTCTTCTGTCCTCAAAGTCCTGGGCCACACTCCCTCCAGGCTGGGGCCCCTGGAGCCACACATTAGGACTGCCCCCACCCAATCCATGGGAATTCTGCCCATTCCATTGTCAAACATCGTACAAATTAGGAGAACCCTCCAAAGTCCCTGAGGCCATCCCAATAGTGTAGATCGCCCGGGATAAAAAAGGGCGGTTGATACCGGATGAGCATCTACCTCCACTCATCTACCGCCACTCATACCAAGAAGATTGAACCAGACAGGACCCGAGGCCATTATCGGATCCATTGCTTTGGTTTACAGGCATGTCTCCTCAAAAGCCTGCATTCCAATACCAGCAGAGGGGATTTCCTGAGGCACCCATCAGAACAAATCTCGTCTACACAAGGAAATTTTTACATGGGAGCTATGCCACAGCTTAGGAGAATACTTCAGGGTCCCGGTGCCACCTCCCCATTCCAAGGCCCTCATGGACACAAACACACGTTAGGACCCATCCTCTGGAAAGTGCATTTCAACTCAGCCACCCCGGTTGCTCCCGCAGATCCATTAGATCTAAACTGTCTAGTTGCTAGGAGACAATTGGAAGGCGAGGCGGACTTCCCAGGCATCCATCCTGGAACGGTGCTCTGGAGTCATTCCATATGGGATGTCCTGGAGCTGTCCAACAGGTCTCAATTGTCCCGCAGAAGGAATCCTTGAAGGGGGCATCCCACATCTCCCAACGTGGAAAACCTCCATGGCCTCGAGATTCCGCTCTCTTCATGAAGGGGCCGTCATGCACAGAAACTCCAACCTGAGCCAACGTCGGATCCTCGCCCTGACTTCAGATGCATGAGATATTGGTTCAGATCTGCAGGGGGTACCTGCCGTGCCCTCACCCTGAATCCGAAGTCTAGCTTGTGTTCTCAGACTTCCGTCCTCACTCTCCTGGCCCCGAAGCCCACAAGTTTGGCAATTCCGGACCGACAATGAAGCACTCTGCCTGCCCTCTAGAAAAAATATATTGCCTAATGAGCAGCCCAGGCAGCTTAAATGAGGATAAACCTACACGGCACTCGAATGTACCCGAATTATATAGTCTAACCTGGACACTAATGCACTGTCTGACACAACCTGAGCCTGGACCTGCTGACCAACACCCAGACAGCTGACCGCACGCTGAGCACATCAGACCCGCCAAGGCCTTAGGTCATCATCTCTTCCCTACCTCAGTTTTCAGGCTTCAGAACCTAGACCTTATCTCCAATCACTGCCCACGGGTGACTGTGATGCAGAAATCAGAACTCTTCCTGACACATGGCAAGAATCCTTGTGGTTGGCATGTTGTCCAACGTTGAGTGTAGGAGAAACCAGCATTCACCCTGAGGCCACGCCCATTCTTGAGTGCGACGAGAGCATAAACACGCATTGTGACCTCAGCGTGAGTCCTGTCCTCTAGTAAGTCCTCTCAGTGGCTGGACCTTTAGATGTCATAATGGGCTTGACATGTCCCTAGTCCCCAATTTTTAACCAGATTTCTGGTTGTACAGTCGCCCCACCGAGGGCTCTACTCTGGAATCCCTCATTTGGTGGGACCTCTGAGGTTGAAAAACAAAATGAAACAAATCGACAACAACAACAAAAATACGGACTTCTTCCATCCCCAGAATGACCCCAAACTCCTTGGACGGGACCGAACCCCCAGAGAGTAAGACTCGTCCATTTCCCATGAAGTCACCCGGCAATTTCACGACCATGAGTGACACGATATCCAGAGACAAAAACTTGAGCAAGAGCCTCACACTCGCCCTTTTTTCCTATCCCGAAGTGTTCTCCTCATGGTCTGTAGATCAGTCCTGCCATACCTATGAACCAAAACATAAGCCGAGTTTGTGTTTTCAGACAACTGTCCAAACAGCTCTGGCCTACACACCCTACAGGCTCAGGGCCCTGGAGCAAAACCTGAGGACTGTACTTGCCCTCTCCAAGGGATTTGTATGTGCCCATTCCAATGGCCACAACGCTACTAGTAGGATAACCTCCAAAGTCCCTGAGGCCATCTCAATAGTTGTGGCTTCCCAGGACAAACAGGGGCAATCTGAGCCCATCTGAGCACCTACCTGCACTCAGACCCGTAAACAGATGTCCCCAGAGGTAAAAAGGAACGAACAGGCCCCTAGGCACTAATCGGATCCATTGCTTTGGTTTCCAGGCATCTCTCCTCAGAGGCCTGGATTTCAATACCAGCATATGGCTGTTTCTTGACTCACCCATCAGAACAAATCTCATCTACACATGGGAAACATGCACGTTGGAGCTGTGTCAAAGCCTCTGTTTAGGAGAACCCTTCAGGGCCCCAGGGCCACCGCTTCATTCCAAGATCTCCATAGACACAAAAACATATTAGGACACATCCACAGGAGAGTCCATTTCAACTCAGCCTCTTCGGTTGCCCCCCACATCCAGCAGATCTAACCTGTCTTGTTGCTTGGAGACCATTGTAATGCGAGGTGGGCTACCCAGCCATCCATCCTTAGAACCCTGCTCGGAATCGTTGGCCTGGAGCTAACCAACAGGTCTCAATTGTCCTGCAGAAGAATCTTTGCAGTTTGGAGCTTCTCACAACTCCCATCGTGGGAAAACCCCCATGTCCTCGTGATCCAACCCCCTTCAAGAAAGGGCCATCAGTGCAGAAAGTCCAACCTGAGCGATCGTCTGATCCTTGCCCTGACTTCAGATGCACGAGATCTCGATTGAGGTCTGTAGATTGTGCCTGCCATATCCTCACCCAGAAACCTAGGCCTAGCTTGGGTTCTCAGACTCCGTCTTCAGACTAGTGGCCCACAAGCCCTCCAGTTTGGCAATCCAGAACTACAATGCCGCACTCTGCCTGCCCTACAGAAGTCAAACATTGCCCTCATTGCTACCCCGAAACCCCAAAAGAAAATCAACCTGCACGCCTTTCGGCTGTACCCCAAACATATAGGCTGACCTGGGCACTATTTCACCTTCTGACCCAGCCTGAACCTGGACCTCCTGGTCCCACCCAGACAGCTGGCCGCACACTGAGCACATCGGACCCGCCATGGCCTTAGGTCGTCATCTCTTCCCAACTGCGGTTTTCAGGCTCCAGAACCTAGACCTTATCTCCAAACACTGCCCAGGGTTGAGAATGATGCAGAAATCAGAACTCTTTCCTTATGGCAAGAAACCTTGTGGTTGGCATGTTGTCCAACGTTCAGTGTAGTTGAAACAAGCGTGGCCCATGAGGCCCAGCCCATGGTTGAGGGCCACATTGGTCACAAACACACATTGTGACCCTCAGCCTGAGCCCAGTCCTCAGGTAAGGCCTCTCAGGGCCTATATGAAGAGACAGCATATTGGGCTTGCCATGCCCCTAGGCCCCAATTTTTAACCATAGTTCGGGTTGTCCCTTCACTCTTCCCCAAGGCTCTGCTTTGGAATTCCTCTTTTGGTGGGACACCTGAGGTAACAAACCTGAAAGGAGTCCTCCCATCCCACAGATGGACGAAAAACAATTGGGATCGGGCCAAATCCACAGAGAGGAAGATTCGTCCATGGCCCATGAGACCTCCCCAACATTCCACGGCCATCGCTGAAACAAAACCCAGAGACAAAAGCCTGAGCAAGCTCCTCAGACTCGCTCATTCTTCATATCCTGAAGAGTTCTTCTCAGGGTTTGTGGATCGGGCGTGCCATACCTACGTCCCCAAACTTAAGCTGATTTTGTGTTTTCAGTCTTCTGTCCTCAAAGTCCTGGGCCACACTCCCTCCAGGCTGGGGCCTTGGAGCCACTCATTAGGACTGCCCCCACCCAATCCATGGGAATTCTGCCCATTCCATTGTCAAAAATTGTACAAATTAGGAGAACCCTCCAAAGTCCCTGAGGCCATCCCAATAGTGTAGGTCGCCCGGGACAAAAAAGGGCGATTGATACCGGCTGAGCATCTACCTCCACTCATCTACCTCCACTCATAAAAAGAAGATTTAACCAGACAGGACCCGAGGCCATTATCGGATAAATTGCTTTGGTTTACAGGCATGTCTCCTCAAAAGCCTGGATTCCAATACCAGCAGAGAGGATTTCCTGAGGCACCCATCAGAACAAATTTCGTCTCCACAAGGAAACTTGTGCATGGGAGCTATGCCAAAGCTTAGGAGAATACTTCAGGGTCCCGGTGCCACCTCCCCATTCCAAGGCCCTCATGGACACAAACACACGTTAGGACCCATCCTCTGGAAAGTGCATTTCAACTCAGCCACCCCGGTTGCTCCCGCAGATCCATTAGATCTAAACTGTCTTGTTGCGCGGCGAATATTGGAAGGCGAGGCGGAATTCCCAGGCATCCATCCTGGAACGGTGCTCTGGAGTCATTCCATATGGATTGTCCTGGAGCTGTCCAAAAGGTCTCAATTGTCCCGCAGAATGAATCCTTGAAGGGGGAATCCCACATCTCCCAACGTGGAAAACCTCCATGGCCTCGAGATTCCGCTCCCTTCATGAAGGGGCCGTTATGCACAGAAACTCCAACCTGAGACAACGTCGGATCCTCGCCCTGACTTCAGATGCATGAGATATTGGTTCAGATTGCAGGGGGTACCTGCCGTGCCCTCACCCTGAATCCGAAGTCTAGCTTGTGTTCTCAGACTTCCGTCCTCACTCTCCTGGCCCCGAAGCCCACAAGTTTGGCAATTACGGACCGACAATAAAGCACACTGCTTGCCCTCTAGAAAAAATATATTGCCTAATGAGCAGCCCAGACAGCTTAAATGAGGTTAAACCTACACGGCACTCGAATGTACCCAAATTATATAGCCTAACCTGGGCACTAATGCACTGTCTGACACAACCTGAGCCCGGACCTGTTGACCAACACCCAGACAGCTGACCGCACGCTGAGCACATCAGACCCGCCATGGCCTTAGGTCATCATCTCTTCCCTACCTCAGTTTTCAGGCTTCAGAACCTAGACCTTATCTCCAATCATTGCCCACGGGTGACTGTGATGCAGAAATCAGAACTCTTCCTGACCCATGGCAAGAAACCTTGTGGTTGGCATGTTGTCCAACGTTCAGTGTAGGAGAAACCAGCATTCACCCTGAGGCCCCGCCCATTCTTGCGTGCGACGAGAGCATAAACACACATTGTGACCTCAGCGTGAGTCCTGTCCTCTAGTAAGTCCTCTCAGTGGCTGGAACATTAGATGTCATAATGGGCTTGACATGTCCCTAGTCCCCAATTTTTAACCAGATTTCTGGTTGTCCAGTCGCCCCACCCCAGGGCTCTACTCTGGAATCCCTCACTTGGTGGGACATCTGAGGTTGAAAAACAAAATGAAACAAATCGACAACAACAACAAAAAAACGGACTTCTTCCATCCCCAGAATGACCCAAACTCTTTGGACGGGACCGAACCCCCAGAGATTAAGACTCGTCCATTTCCCATGAAGTCACCCGGCAATTTCACGACCATGAGTGACACGATATCCAGAGACAAAAACTTGAGCAAGAGCCTCACACTCGCCCTTTTTTCCTATCCCGAAGTGTTCTCCTCATGGTCTGTAGATCAGTCCTGCCATACCTATGACCCAAAACATAAGCCGAGTTTGTGTTTTCAGACAACTGTCCAAACAGCTCTGGCCTACACACCCTACAGGCTCAGGGCCCTGGAGCCAAACCTGAGGACTGTACTTGCCCTCTCCAAGGGAATTGTATGTGCCCATTCCAATGGCCACAACCCTACTAGTAGGATAACCTCCAAAGTCCCTGAGGCCATCCCAATAGTTGTGGCTTCCCAGGACAAACAGGGGCAATCTGAGCCCATCTGACCACCTACCTGCACTCAGACCCGTAGACTGATGTCCCCAGAGGTAAAAAGGAACGAACAGGCCCCTTAGGCACTAATCGGATCCATTGCTTTGGTTTCCAGGCATCTCTCCTCAGAGGACTGGATTTCAATACCAGCATATGGCTGTTTCTTGACTCACCCATCAGAACAAATCTCATCTACACTTGGGAAACATGCACGTTAGAGCTGTGTCAAAGCCTCTGTTTAGGAGAACCCTTCAGGGCCCCAGGGCCACCGCTTCATTCCAAGGTCTCCATAGACACAAAAACATATTAGGACACATCCACAGGAGAGTCCATTTCAACTCAGCCTCTTCGGTTGCCCCCCACATCCAGCAGATCTAACCTGTCTTGTTGCTTGGAGACCATTGGAATGCGAGGTGGGCTACCCAGCCATCCATCCTTAGAACCCTGCTCGGAAACGTTGGCCTGGAGCCAACCAACAGGTCTCAATTGTCCTGCAGAAGAATCTTTGCAGTTTGGAGCTTCTCACAACTTCCATCGTGGGAAAACCCCCATGTCCACGTGATCCAACCCCCTTCAAGAAAGGGCCATCAGGGCAGAAAGTCCAACCTGAGCGATCGTCTGATCCTTGCCCTGACTTCAGATGCACGAGATCTCGATTGAGGTCTGTAGATTGTGCCTGCCATATCCTCACCCAGAAACCTAGGCCTAGCTTGGGTTCTCAGACTGCGTCCTCAGACTACTGGCCCACAAGCCCTCCAGTTTGGCAATCCAGAACTACAATGCCGCACTCTGCCTGCCCTACAGAAGTCAAACATTGCCCTCATTGCTACCCCGAAACCCCAAAAGAAAATCAACCTGCACGCCATTCGGCTGTACCCCAAACATATAGGCTGACCTGGGCACTATTTCCCCTTCTGACCCAGCCTGAGCCTGGACCTCCTGGTCCCACCCAGACAGCTGGCCGCACACTGAGCACATCGGACCCGCCATGGCCTTAGGTCGTCATCTCTTCCCAACTGCGGTTTTCAGGCTCCAGAACCTAGACCTTATCTCCAACCACTGCCCAGGGTTGAAAATGATGCAGAAATCAGAACTCTTTCCCCATGGCATGAAACCTTGTGTTTGGCATGTTGTCCAACGTTCAGTGTAGTTGAAACAAGCGTGGCCCATGAGGCCCAGCCCATGCTTGCGGGCCACAATGGTCACAAACACACATTGTGACCCTCAGCCTGAGGCCAGTCCTCAGGTAAGGCCTCTCAGGGCCTATATGAAGAGACAGCATATTGGGCTTGCCATGCCCCTAGGCCCCAATTTTTAACCATAGTTCGGGTTGTCCCTTCACTCTTCCCCAGGGCTCTGCTTTGGAATTCCTCTTTTGGTGGGACACCTGAGGTAACAAACCTGAAAGGAGTCCTCCCATCCCACAGATTGACGAAAAACAATTGGGATCGGGCCAAATCCACAGAGAGGAAGATTCGTCCATGGCCCATGAGACCTCCACAACATTCCACGGCCATCGCTGAAACAAAATCCAGAGACAAAAGCCTGAGCAAGCTCCTCAGACTCGCTCATTCTTCATGTCCTGAAGAGTTCTTCTCATGGTTTGTAGTTCGGGCGTGCCATAACTACGTCCCCAAACTTAAGCTGATTTTGTGTTTTCAGTCTTCTGTCCTCAAAGTCCTGGGCCACACTCCCTCCAGGCTGGGGCCCCTGGAGCCACACATTAGGACTGCCCCCACCCAATCCATGGGAATTCTGCCCATTCCATTGTCAAACATCGTACAAATTAGGAGAACCCTCCAAAGTCCCTGAGGCCATCCCAATAGTGTAGATCGCCCGGGATAAAAAAGGGCGGTTGATACCGGATGAGCATCTACCTCCACTCATTTACCGCCACTCATACCAAGAAGATTGAACCAGACAGGACCCGAGGCCATTATCGGATCCATTGCTTTGGTTTACAGGCATGTCTCCTCAAAAGCCTGCATTCCAATACCAGCAGAGGGGATTTCCTGAGGCACCCATCAGAACAAATCTCGTCTACACAAGGAAATTTTTACATGGGAGCTATGCCAAAGCTTAGGAGAATACTTCAGGGTCCCGGTGCCACCTCCCCATTCCAAGGCCCTCATGGACACAAACACACGTTAGGACCCATCCTCTGGAAAGTGCATTTCAACTCAGCCACCCCGGTTGCTCCCGCAGATCCATTACATCTAAACTGTCTAGTTGCTAGGAGACAATTGGAAAGCGAGGCGGACTTCCCAGGCATCCATCCTGGAACGGTGCTCTGGAGTCATTCCATATGGGATGTCCTGGAGCTGTCCAACAGGTCTCAATTGTCCCGCAGAAGGAATCCTTGAAGGGGGCATCCCACATCTCCCAACGTGGAAACCTCCATGGCCTCGAGATTCCGCTCTCTTCATGAAGGGGCCGTCATACACAGAAACTCCAACCTGAGCCAACGTCGGATCCTCGCCCTGACTTCAGATGCATGAGATATTGGTTCAGATCTGCAGGGGGTACCTGCCGTGCCCTCACCCTGAATCCGAAGTCTAGCTTGTGTTCTCAGACTTCCGTCCTCACTCTCCTGGCCCCGAAGCCCACAAGTTTGGCAATTCCGGACCGACAATGAAGCACTCTGCCTGCCCTCTAGAAAAAATATATTGCCTAATGAGCAACCCAGGCAGCTTAAATGAGGATAAACCTACACGGCACTCGAATGTACCCGAATTATATAGTCTAACCTGGGCACTAATGCACTGTCTGACACAACCTGAGCCTGGACCTGCTGACCAACACCCAGACAGCTGACCGCACGCTGAGCACATCAGACCCGCCATGGCCTTAGGTCATCATCTCTTCCCTACCTCAGTTTTCAGGCTTCAGAACCTAGACCTTATCTCCAATCACGGCCCACGGGTGACTGTGATGCAGAAATCAGAACTCTTCCTGACCCATGGCAAGAAACCTTGTGGTTGGCATGTTGTCCAACGTTCAGTGTAGGAGAAACCAGCATTCACCCTGAGGCCCCGCCCATTCTTGAGTGCGACGAGAGCATAAACTCGCATTGTGACCTCAGCGTGAGTCCTGTCCTCTAGTAAGTCCTCTCAGTGGCTGGACCTTTAGATGTCATAATGGGCTTGACATGTCCCTAGTCCCCAATTTTTAACCAGATTTCTGGTTGTCCAGTCGCCCCACCCCAGGGCTCTACTCTGGAATCCCTCATTTGGTGGGACCTCTGAGGTTGAAAAACAAAATGAAACAAATCGACAACAACAACAAAAATACGGACTTCTTCCATCCCCAGAATGACCCCAAACTCCTTGGACGGGACCGAACCCCCAGAGAGTAAGACTCGTCCATTTCCCATGAAGTCACCCGGCAATTTCACGACCATGAGTGACACGATATCCAGAGACAAAAACTTGAGCAAGAGCCTCACACTCGCCCTTTTTTCCTATCCCGAAGTGTTCTCCTCATGGTCTGTAGATCAGTCCTGCCATACCTATGAACCAAAACATAAGCCGAGTTTGTGTTTTCAGACAACTGTCCAAACAGCTCTGGCCTACACACCCTACAGGCTCAGGGCCCTGGAGCCAAACCTGAGGACTGTACTTGCCCTCTCCAAGGGAATTGTATGTGCCCATTCCAATGGCCACAACCCTACTAGTAGGATAACCTCCAAAGTCCCTGAGGCCATCCCAATATTTGTGGCTTCCCAGGACAAACAGGGGCAATCTGAGCCCATCTGAGCACCTACCTGCACTCAGACCCGTAGACTGATGTCCCCAGAGGTAAAAAGGAACGAACAGGCCCCTAGGCACTAATCGGATCCATTGCTTTGGTTTCCAGGCATCTCTCCTCAGAGGCCTGGATTTCAATACCAGCATATGGCTGTTTCTTGACTCACCCATCAGAACAAATCTCATCTACACATGGGAAACATGCACGTTGGAGCTGTGTCAAAGCCTCTGTTTAGGAGAACCCTTCAGGGCCCCAGGGCCACCGCTTCATTCCAAGGTCTCCATAGACACAAAAACATATTAGGACACATCCACAGGAGAGTACATTTCAACTCAGCCTCTTCGGTTGCCCCCCACATCCAGCAGATCTAACCTGTCTTGTTGCTTGGAGACCATTGGAATGCGAGGTGGGCTACCCAGCCATCCATCCTTAGAACCCTGCTCGGAATCGTTGGCCTGGAGCCAACCAACAGGTCTCAATTGTCCTGCAGAAGAATCTTTGCAGTTTGGAGCTTCTCACAACTCCCATCGTGGGAAAACCCCCATGTCCTCGTGATCCAACCCCCTTCAAGAAAGGGCCATCAGGGCAGAAAGTCCAACCTGAGCGATCGTCTGATCCTTGCCCTGACTTCAGATGCACGAGATCTCGATTGAGGTCTGTAGATTGTGCCTGCCATATCCTCACCCAGAAACCTAGGCCTAGCTTGGGTTCTCAGTTGCGTCCTCAGACTACTGGCCCACAAGCCCTCCAGTTTGGCAATCCAGAACTACAATGCCGCACTCTGCCTGCCCTACAGAAGTCAAACATTGCCCTCATTGCTACCTCGAAACCCCAAAAGAAAATCAACCTGCACGCCATTCGGCTGTACCCCAAACATATAGGCTGACCTGGGCACTATTTCCCCTTCTGACCCAGCCTGAGCTTGGACCTCCTGGTCCCACCCAGACAGCTGGCCGCACACTGAGCACATCGGACCCGCCATGGCCTTAGGTCATCATCTCTTCCCAACTGCGGTTTTCAGGCTCCAGAACCTAGACCTTATCTCCAACCACTGCCCAGGGTTGAAAATGATGCAGAAATCAGAACTCTTTACCCATGGCAAGAAACCTTGTGGTTGGCATGTTGTCCAACGTTCAGTGTAGTTGAAACAAGCGTGGCCCATGAGGCCCAGCCCATGCTTGCGGGCCACATTGGTCACAAACACACATTGTGACCCTCAGCCTGAGCCCAGTCCTCAGGTAAGGCCTCTCAGGGCCTATATGAAGAGACAGCATATTGGGCTTGCCATGCCCCTAGGCCCCAATTTTTAACCATAGTTCGGGTTGTCCCTTCACTCTTCCCCAGGGCTCTGCTTTGGAATTCCTCTTTTGGTGGGACACCTGAGGTAACAAACCTGAAAGGAGTCCTCCCATCCCACAGATTGACGAAAAACAATTGGGATCGGGCCAAATCCACAGAGAGGAAGATTCGTCCATGGCCCATGAGACCACCACAACATTCCACGGCCATCGCTGAAACAAAATCCAGAGACAAAAGCCTGAGCAAGCTCCTCAGACTCGTTCATTCTTCATGTCCTGAAGAGTTCTTCTCATGGTTTGTAGATCGGGCGTGCCATAACTACGTCCCCAAACTTAAGCTGATTTTGTGTTTTCAGTCTTCTGTCCTCAAAGTCCTGGGCCACACTCCCTCCAGGCTGGGGCCCCTGGAGCCCCACATTAGGACTGCCCCCACCCAATCCATGGGAATTCTGCCCATTCCATTGTCAAACATCGTACAAATTAGGAGAACCCTCCAAAGTCCCTGAGGCCATCCCAATAGTGTAGATCGCCCGGGATAAAAAAGGGCGGTTGATACCGGATGAGCATCTACCTCCACTCATCTACCGCCACTCATACCAAGAAGATTGAACCAGACAGGACCCGAGGCCATTATCGGATCCATTGCTTTGGTTTACAGGCATGTCTCCTCAAAAGCCTGCATTCCAATACCAGCAGAGGGGATTTCCTGAGGCACCCATCAGAACAAATCTCGTCTACACAAGGAAATTTTTACATGGGAGCTATGCCAAAGCTTAGGAGAATACTTCAGGGTCCCGGTGCCACCTCCCCATTCCAAGGCCCTCATGGACACAAACACACGTTAGGACCCATCCTCTGGAAAGTGCATTTCAACTCAGCCACCCCGGTTGCTCCCGCAGATCCATTACATCTAAACTGTCTAGTTGCTAGGAGACAATTGGAAGGCGAGGCGGACTTCCCAGGCATCCATCCTGGAACGGTGCTCTGGAGTCATTCCATATGGGATGTCCTGGAGCTGTCCAACAGGTCTCAATTGTCCCGCAGAAGGAATCCTTGAAGGGGGCATCCCACATCTCCCAACGTGGAAACCTCCATGGCCTCGAGATTCCGCTCTCTTCATGAAGGGGCCGTCATACACAGAAACTCCAACCTGAGCCAACGTCGGATCCTCGCCCTGACTTCAGATGCATGAGATATTGGTTCAGATCTGCAGGGGGTACCTGCCGTGCCCTCACCCTGAATCCGAAGTCTAGCTTGTGTTCTCAGACTTCCGTCCTCACTCTCCTGGCCCCGAAGCCCACAAGTTTGGCAATTCCGGACCGACAATGAAGCACTCTGCCTGCCCTCTAGAAAAAATATATTGCCTAATGAGCAGCCCAGGCAGCTTAAATGAGGATAAACCTACACGGCACTCGAATGTACCCGAATTATATAGTCTAACCTGGGCACTAATGCACTGTCTGACACAACCTGAGCCTGGACCTGCTGACCAACACCCAGACAGCTGACCACACGCTGAGCACATCAGACCCGCCATGGCCTTAGGTCATCATCTCTTCCCTACCTCAGTTTTCAGGCTTCAGAACCTAGACCTTATCTCCAATCACTGCCCACGGGTGACTGTGATGCAGAAATCAGAACTCTTCCTGACACATGGCAAGAATCCTTGTGGTTGGCATGTTGTCCAACGTTGAGTGTAGGAGAAACCAGCATTCACCCTGAGGCCACGCCCATTCTTGAGTTCGAGGAGAGCATAAACACGCATTGTGACCTCAGCGTGAGTCCTGTCCTCTAGTAAGTCCTCTCAGTGGCTGGACCTTTAGATGTCATAATGGGCTTGACATGTCCCTAGTCCCCAATTTTTAACCAGATTTCTGGTTGTCCAGTCGCCCCACCCCAGGGCTCTACTCTGGAATCCCTCATTTGGTGGTCCCTCTGAGGTTCAAAAACAAAATGAAACAAATCGACAACAACAACAAAAATACGGACTTCTTCCATCCCCAGAATGACCCCAAACTCCTTGGACGGGACCGAACCCCCAGAGAGTAAGACTCGTCCATTTCCCATGAAGTCACCCGGCAATTTCACGACCATGAGTGACACGATATCCAGAGACAAAAACTTGAGCAAGAGCCTCACACTCGCCCTTTTTTCCTATCCCGAAGTTTTCTCCTCATGGTCTGTAGATCAGTCCTGCCATACCTATGAACCAAAACATAAGCCGAGTTTGTGTTTTCAGACAACTATCCAAACAGCTCTGGCCTACACACCCTACAGGCTCAGGGCCCTGGAGCAAAACCTGAGGACTGTACTTGCCCTCTCCAAGGGAATTGTATGTGCCCATTCCAATGGCCACAACCCTACTAGTAGGATAACCTCCAAAGTCCCTGAGGCCATCCCAATAGTTGTGGCTTCCCAGGACAAACAGGGGCAATCTGAGCCCATCTGAGCACCTACCTGCACTCAGACCCGTAGACTGATGTCCCCAGAGGTAAAAAGGAACGAACAGGCCCCTAGGCACTAATCGGATCCATTGCTTTGGTTTCCAGGCATCTCTCCTCAGAGGCCTGGATTTCAATACCAGCATATGGCTGTTTCTTGACTCACCCATCAGAACAAATCTCATCTACACATGGGAAACATGCACGTTGGAGCTGTGTCAAAGCCTCTGTTTAGGAGAACCCTTCAGGGCCCCAGGGCCACCGCTTCATTCCAAGGTCTCCATAGACACAAAAACATATTAGGACACATCCACAGGAGAGTCCATTTCAACTCAGCCTCTTCGGTTGCCCCCCACATCCAGCAGATCTAACCTGTCTTGTTGCTTGGAGACCATTGGAATGCGAGGTGGGCTACCCAGCCATCCATCCTTAGAACCCTGCTCGGAATCGTTGGCCTGGAGCTAACCAACAGGTCTCAATTGTCCTGCAGAAGAATCTTTGCAGTTTGGAGCTTCTCACAACTCCCATCGTGGGAAAACCCCCATGTCCTCGTGATCCAACCCCCTTCAAGAAAGGGCCATCAGGGCAGAAAGTCCAACCTGAGCGCTCGTCTGATCCTTGCCCTGACTTCAGATGCACGAGATCTCGATTGAGGTCTGTAGATTGTGCCTGCCATATCCTCACCCAGAAACCTAGGCCTAGCTTGGGTTCTCAGACTTCGTCTTCAGACTAGTGGCCCACAAGCCCTCCAGTTTGGCAATCCAGAACTACAATGCCGCACTCTCCCTGCCCTACAGAAGTAAAACATTGCCCTCAGGGCTACCCCGAAACCCCAAATGAGGATCAACCTGCACGCCATTCGGCTGTACCCCAAACATATAGGCTGACCTGGGCACTATTTCCCCTTCTGACCCAGCCTGAGCCTGGACCTCCTGGTCCCACCCAGACAGCTGGCCGCACACTGAGCACATCGGACCCGCCATGGCCTTAGGTCGTCATCTCTTCCCAACTGCGGTTTTCAGGCTCCAGAACCTAGACCTTATCTCCAAACACTGCCCAGGGTTGAGAATGATGCAGAAATCAGAACTCTTTCCTTATGGCAAGAAACCTTGTGGTTGGCATGTTGTCCAACGTTCAGTGTAGTTGAAACAAGCGTGGCCCATGAGGCCCAGCCCATGCTTGAGGGCCACATTGGTCACAAACACACATTGTGACCCTCAGCCTGAGCCCAGTCCTCAGGTAAGGCCTCTCAGGGCCTATATGAAGAGACAGCATATTGGGCTTGCCATGCGCCTAGGCCCCAATTTTTAACCATAGTTCGGGTTGTCCCTTCACTCTTCCCCAGGGCTCTGCTTTGGAATTCTTCTTTTGGTGGGACACCTGAGGTAAAAAACCTGAAAGGAGTCCTCCCATCCCACAGATGGACGAAAAACAATTGGGATCGGGCCAAATCCACAGAGAGGAAGATTCGTCCATGGCCCATGAGACCTCCCCAACATTCCACGGCCATCGCTGAAACAAAATCCAGAGACAAAAGCCTGAGCAAGCGCCTCAGACTTCCTCATTCTTCATATCCGGAAGAGTTCTTCTCAGGGTTTGTGGATCGGGCGTGCCATACCTACGTCCCCAAACTTAAGCTGATTTTGTGTTTTCAGTCTTCTGTCCTCAAAGTCCTGGGCCACACTCCCTCCAGGCTGGGGCCTTGGAGCCACTCATTAGGACTGCCCCCACCCAATCCATGGGAATTCTGCCCATTCCATTGTCAAAAATTGTACAAATTAGGAGAACCCTCCAAAGTCCCTGGGGCCATCCCAATAGTGTAGGTCGCCCGGGACAAAAAAGGGCGATTGATACCGGCTGAGCATCTACCTCCACTCATCTACCTCCACTCATAAAAAGAAGATTGAACCAGACAGGACCCGAGGCCATTATCGGATAAATTGCTTTGGTTTACAGGCATGTCTCCTCAAAAGCCTGGATTCCAATACCAGCAGAGGGGATTTCCTGAGGCACCCATCAGAACAAATTTCGTCTCCACAAGGAAACTTGTGCATGGGAGCTATGCCAAAGCTTAGGAGAATACTTCAGTGTCCCGGTGCCACCTCCCCATTCCAAGGCCCTCATGGACACAAACACACGTTAGGACCCATCCTCTGGAAAGTGCATTTCAACTCAGCCACCCCGGTTGCTCCCGCAGATCCATTAGATCTAAACTGTCTTGTTGCGCGGCGAATATTGGAAGGCGAGGCGGAATTCCCAGGCATCCATCCTGGAACGGTGCTCTGGAGTCATTCCATATGGATTGTCCTGGAGCTGTCCAACAGGTCTCAATTGTCCCGCAGAAGAAATCCTTGAAGGGGGCATCCCACATCTCCCAACGTGGAAAACCTCCATGGCCTCGAGATTCCGCTCCCTTCATGAAGGGGCCGTTATGCACAGAAACTCCAACCTGAGACAACGTCGGATCCTCGCCCTGACTTCAGATGCATGAGATATTGGTTCAGATTGCAGGTGGTACCTGCCGTGCCCTCACCCTGAATCCGAAGTCTAGCTTGTGTTCTCAGACTTCCGTCCTCACTCTCCTGGCCCCGAAGCCCTCAAGTTTGGCAATTCCGGACCGACAATGAAGCACTCTGCTTGCCCTCTAGAAAAAATATATTGCCTAATGAGCAGCCCAGGCAGCTTAAATGAGGTTAAACCTACACGGCACTCGAATGTACCCAAATTATATAGCCTAACCTGGGCACTAATGCACTGTCTGACACAACCTGAGCCCGGACCTGCTGACCAACACCCAGACAGCTGACCGCACGCTGAGCACATCAGACCCGCCATGGCCTTAGGTCATCATCTCTTCCCTACCTCAGTTTTCAGGCTTCAGAACCTAGACCTTATCTCCAATCACTGCCCACGGGTGACTGTGATGCAGAAATCAGAACTCTTCCTGACACATGGCAAGAATCCTTGTGGTTGGCATGTTGTCCAACGTTGAGTGTAGGAGAAACCAGCATTCACCCTGAGGCCACGCCCATTCTTGAGTTCGAGGAGAGCATAAACACGCATTGTGACCTCAGCGTGAGTCCTGTCCTCTAGTAAGTCCTCTCAGTGGCTGGACCTTTAGATGTCATAATGGGCTTGACATGTCCCTAGTCCCCAATTTTTAACCAGATTTCTGGTTGTCCAGTCGCCCCACCCCAGGGCTCTACTCTGGAATCCCTCATTTGGTGGTCCCTCTGAGGTTCAAAAACAAAATGAAACAAATCGACAACAACAACAAAAATACGGACTTCTTCCATCCCCAGAATGACCCCAAACTCCTTGGACGGGACCGAACCCCCAGAGAGTAAGACTCGTCCATTTCCCATGAAGTCACCCGGCAATTTCACGACCATGAGTGACACGATATCCAGAGACAAAAACTTGAGCAAGAGCCTCACACTCGCCCTTTTTTCCTATCCCGAAGTTTTCTCCTCATGGTCTGTAGATCAGTCCTGCCATACCTATGAACCAAAACATAAGCCGAGTTTGTGTTTTCAGACAACTATCCAAACAGCTCTGGCCTACACACCCTACAGGCTCAGGGCCCTGGAGCAAAACCTGAGGACTGTACTTGCCCTCTCCAAGGGAATTGTATGTGCCCATTCCAATGGCCACAACCCTACTAGTAGGATAACCTCCAAAGTCCCTGAGGCCATCCCAATAGTTGTGGCTTCCCAGGACAAACAGGGGCAATCTGAGCCCATCTGAGCACCTACCTGCACTCAGACCCGTAGACTGATGTCCCCAGAGGTAAAAAGGAACGAACAGGCCCCTAGGCACTAATCGGATCCATTGCTTTGGTTTCCAGGCATCTCTCCTCAGAGGCCTGGATTTCAATACCAGCATATGGCTGTTTCTTGACTCACCCATCAGAACAAATCTCATCTACACATGGGAAACATGCACGTTGGAGCTGTGTCAAAGCCTCTGTTTAGGAGAACCCTTCAGGGCCCCAGGGCCACCGCTTCATTCCAAGGTCTCCATAGACACAAAAACATATTAGGACACATCCACAGGAGAGTCCATTTCAACTCAGCCTCTTCGGTTGCCCCCCACATCCAGCAGATCTAACCTGTCTTGTTGCTTGGAGACCATTGGAATGCGAGGTGGGCTACCCAGCCATCCATCCTTAGAACCCTGCTCGGAATCGTTGGCCTGGAGCTAACCAACAGGTCTCAATTGTCCTGCAGAAGAATCTTTGCAGTTTGGAGCTTCTCACAACTCCCATCGTGGGAAAACCCCCATGTCCTCGTGATCCAACCCCCTTCAAGAAAGGGCCATCAGGGCAGAAAGTCCAACCTGAGCGCTCGTCTGATCCTTGCCCTGACTTCAGATGCACGAGATCTCGATTGAGGTCTGTAGATTGTGCCTGCCATATCCTCACCCAGAAACCTAGGCCTAGCTTGGGTTCTCAGACTTCGTCTTCAGACTAGTGGCCCACAAGCCCTCCAGTTTGGCAATCCAGAACTACAATGCCGCACTCTCCCTGCCCTACAGAAGTAAAACATTGCCCTCAGGGCTACCCCGAAACCCCAAATGAGGATCAACCTGCACGCCATTCGGCTGTACCCCAAACATATAGGCTGACCTGGGCACTATTTCCCCTTCTGACCCAGCCTGAGCCTGGACCTCCTGGTCCCACCCAGACAGCTGGCCGCACACTGAGCACATCGGACCCGCCATGGCCTTAGGTCGTCATCTCTTCCCAACTGCGGTTTTCAGGCTCCAGAACCTAGACCTTATCTCCAAACACTGCCCAGGGTTGAGAATGATGCAGAAATCAGAACTCTTTCCTTATGGCAAGAAACCTTGTGGTTGGCATGTTGTCCAACGTTCAGTGTAGTTGAAACAAGCGTGGCCCATGAGGCCCAGCCCATGCTTGAGGGCCACATTGGTCACAAACACACATTGTGACCCTCAGCCTGAGCCCAGTCCTCAGGTAAGGCCTCTCAGGGCCTATATGAAGAGACAGCATATTGGGCTTGCCATGCGCCTAGGCCCCAATTTTTAACCATAGTTCGGGCTGTCCCTTCACTCTTCCCCAGGGCTCTGCTTTGGAATTCTTCTTTTGGTGGGACACCTGAGGTAAAAAACCTGAAAGGAGTCCTCCCATCCCACAGATGGACGAAAAACAATTGGGATCGGGCCAAATCCACAGAGAGGAAGATTCGTCCATGGCCCATGAGACCTCCCCAACATTCCACGGCCATCGCTGAAACAAAATCCAGAGACAAAAGCCTGAGCAAGCGCCTCAGACTTCCTCATTCTTCATATCCGGAAGAGTTCTTCTCAGGGTTTGTGGATCGGGCGTGCCATACCTACGTCCCCAAACTTAAGCTGATTTTGTGTTTTCAGTCTTCTGTCCTCAAAGTCCTGGGCCACACTCCCTCCAGGCTGGGGCCTTGGAGCCACTCATTAGGACTGCCCCCACCCAATCCATGGGAATTCTGCCCATTCCATTGTCAAAAATTGTACAAATTAGGAGAACCCTCCAAAGTCCCTGGGGCCATCCCAATAGTGTAGGTCGCCCGGGACAAAAAAGGGCGATTGATACCGGCTGAGCATCTACCTCCACTCATCTACCTCCACTCATAAAAAGAAGATTGAACCAGACAGGACCCGAGGCCATTATCGGATAAATTGCTTTGGTTTACAGGCATGTCTCCTCAAAAGCCTGGATTCCAATACCAGCAGAGGGGATTTCCTGAGGCACCCATCAGAACAAATTTCGTCTCCACAAGGAAACTTGTGCATGGGAGCTATGCCAAAGCTTAGGAGAATACTTCAGTGTCCCGGTGCCACCTCCCCATTCCAAGGCCCTCATGGACACAAACACACGTTAGGACCCATCCTCTGGAAAGTGCATTTCAACTCAGCCACCCCGGTTGCTCCCGCAGATCCATTAGATCTAAACTGTCTTGTTGCGCGGCGAATATTGGAAGGCGAGGCGGAATTCCCAGGCATCCATCCTGGAACGGTGCTCTGGAGTCATTCCATATGGATTGTCCTGGAGCTGTCCAACAGGTCTCAATTGTCCCGCAGAAGAAATCCTTGAAGGGGGCATCCCACATCTCCCAACGTGGAAAACCTCCATGGCCTCGAGATTCCGCTCCCTTCATGAAGGGGCCGTTATGCACAGAAACTCCAACCTGAGACAACGTCGGATCCTCGCCCTGACTTCAGATGCATGAGATATTGGTTCAGATTGCAGGTGGTACCTGCCGTGCCCTCACCCTGAATCCGAAGTCTAGCTTGTGTTCTCAGACTTCCGTCCTCACTCTCCTGGCCCCGAAGCCCTCAAGTTTGGCAATTCCGGACCGACAATGAAGCACTCTGCTTGCCCTCTAGAAAAAATATATTGCCTAATGAGCAGCCCAGGCAGCTTAAATGAGGATAAACCTACACGGCACTCGAATGTACCCAAATTATATAGCCTAACCTGGGCACTAATGCACTGTCTGACACAACCTGAGCCCGGACCTGCTGACCAACACCCAGACAGCTGACCGCACGCTGAGCACATCAGACCCGCCATGGCCTTAGGTCATCATCTCTTCCCTACCTCAGTTTTCAGGCTTCAGAACCTAGACCTTATCTCCAATCACTGCCCACGGGTGACTGTGATGCAGAAATCAGAACTCTTCCTGACACATGGCAAGAATCCTTGTGGTTGGCATGTTGTCCAACGTTGAGTGTAGGAGAAACCAGCATTCACCCTGAGGCCACGCCCATTCTTGAGTTCGAGGAGAGCATAAACACGCATTGTGACCTCAGCGTGAGTCCTGTCCTCTAGTAAGTCCTCTCAGTGGCTGGACCTTTAGATGTCATAATGGGCTTGACATGTCCCTAGTCCCCAATTTTTAACCAGATTTCTGGTTGTCCAGTCGCCCCACCCCAGGGCTCTACTCTGGAATCCCTCATTTGGTGGTCCCTCTGAGGTTCAAAAACAAAATGAAACAAATCGACAACAACAACAAAAATACGGACTTCTTCCATCCCCAGAATGACCCCAAACTCCTTGGACGGGACCGAACCCCCAGAGAGTAAGACTCGTCCATTTCCCATGAAGTCACCCGGCAATTTCACGACCATGAGTGACACGATATCCAGAGACAAAAACTTGAGCAAGAGCCTCACACTCGCCCTTTTTTCCTATCCCGAAGTTTTCTCCTCATGGTCTGTAGATCAGTCCTGCCATACCTATGAACCAAAACATAAGCCGAGTTTGTGTTTTCAGACAACTGTCCAAACAGCTCTGGCCTACACACCCTACAGGCTCAGGGCCCTGGAGCAAAACCTGAGGACTGTACTTGCCCTCTCCAAGGGAATTGTATGTGCCCATTCCAATGGCCACAACCCTACTAGTAGGATAACCTCCAAAGTCCCTGAGGCCATCCCAATAGTTGTGGCTTCCCAGGACAAACAGGGGCAATCTGAGCCCATCTGAGCACCTACCTGCACTCAGACCCGTAGACTGATGTCCCCAGAGGTAAAAAGGAACGAACAGGCCCCTAGGCACTAATCGGATCCATTGCTTTGGTTTCCAGGCATCTCTCCTCAGAGGCCTGGATTTCAATACCAGCATATGGCTGTTTCTTGACTCACCCATCAGAACAAATCTCATCTACACATGGGAAACATGCACGTTGGAGCTGTGTCAAAGCCTCTGTTTAGGAGAACCCTTCAGGGCCCCAGGGCCACCGCTTCATTCCAAGGTCTCCATAGACACAAAAACATATTAGGACACATCCACAGGAGAGTCCATTTCAACTCAGCCTCTTCGGTTGCCCCCCACATCCAGCAGATCTAACCTGTCTTGTTGCTTGGAGACCATTGGAATGCGAGGTGGGCTACCCAGCCATCCATCCTTAGAACCCTGCTCGGAATCGTTGGCCTGGAGCTAACCAACAGGTCTCAATTGTCCTGCAGAAGAATCTTTGCAGTTTGGAGCTTCTCACAACTCCCATCGTGGGAAAACCCCCATGTCCTCGTGATCCAACCCCCTTCAAGAAAGGGCCATCAGGGCAGAAAGTCCAACCTGAGCGCTCGTCTGATCCTTGCCCTGACTTCAGATGCACGAGATCTCGATTGAGGTCTGTAGATTGTGCCTGCCATATCCTCACCCAGAAACCTAGGCCTAGCTTGGGTTCTCAGACTTCGTCTTCAGACTAGTGGCCCACAAGCCCTCCAGTTTGGCAATCCAGAACTACAATGCCGCACTCTCCCTGCCCTACAGAAGTAAAACATTGCCCTCAGGGCTACCCCGAAACCCCAAATGAGGATCAACCTGCACGCCATTCGGCTGTACCCCAAACATATAGGCTGACCTGGGCACTATTTCCCCTTCTGACCCAGCCTGAGCCTGGACCTCCTGGTCCCACCCAGACAGCTGGCCGCACACTGAGCACATCGGACCCGCCATGGCCTTAGGTCGTCATCTCTTCCCAACTGCGGTTTTCAGGCTCCAGAACCTAGACCTTATCTCCAAACACTGCCCAGGGTTGAGAATGATGCAGAAATCAGAACTCTTTCCTTATGGCAAGAAACCTTGTGGTTGGCATGTTGTCCAACGTTCAGTGTAGTTGAAACAAGCGTGGCCCATGAGGCCCAGCCCATGCTTGAGGGCCACATTGGTCACAAACACACATTGTGACCCTCAGCCTGAGCCCAGTCCTCAGGTAAGGCCTCTCAGGGCCTATATGAAGAGACAGCATATTGGGCTTGCCATGCGCCTAGGCCCCAATTTTTAACCATAGTTCGGGTTGTCCCTTCACTCTTCCCCAGGGCTCTGCTTTGGAATTCTTCTTTTGGTGGGACACCTGAGGTAAAAAACCTGAAAGGAGTCCTCCCATCCCACAGATGGACGAAAAACAATTGGGATCGGGCCAAATCCACAGAGAGGAAGATTCGTCCATGGCCCATGAGACCTCCCCAACATTCCACGGCCATCGCTGAAACAAAATCCAGAGACAAAAGCCTGAGCAAGCTCCTCAGACTCGCTCATTCTTCATGTCCTGAAGAGTTCTTCTCATGGTTTGTAGATCGGGCGTGCCATAACTACGTCCCCAAACTTAAGCTGAGTTTGTGTTTTCAGTCTTCTGTCCTCAAAGTCCTGGGCCACACTCCCTCCAGGCTGGGGCCCCTGGAGCCACACATTAGGACTGCCCCCACCCAATCCATGGGAATTCTGCCCATTCCATTGTCAAACATCGTACAAATTAGGAGAACCCTCCAAAGTCCCTGAGGCCATCCCAATAGTGTAGGTCGCCCTGGACAAAAAAGGGCGGTTGATACCGGATGAGCATCTACCTCCACTCATCTACCTCCACTCATAGCAAGAAGATTGAACCAGACAGGACCCGAGGCCATTATCGGATCCATTGCTTTGGTTTACAGGCATGTCTCCTCAAAAGCCTGCATTCCAATACCAGCAGAGGGGATTTCCTGAGGCACCCATCAGAACAAATCTCGTCTACACAAGGAAATTTTTACATGGGAGCTATGTCAAAGCTTAGGAGAATACTTCAGGGTCCCGGTGCCACCTCCCCATTCCAAGGCCCTCATGGACACAAACACACGTTAGGACCCATCCTCTGGAAAGTGCATTTCAACTCAGCCACCCCGGTTGCTCCCGCAGATCCATTACATCTAAACTGTCTAGTTGCTAGGAGACAATTGGAAGGCGAGGCGGACTTCCCAGGCATCCATCCTCGAACGGTGCTCTGGAGTCATTCCATATGGGATGTCCTGGAGCTGTCCAACAGGTCTCAATTGTCCCGCAGAAGGAATCCTTGAAGGGGGCATCCCACATCTCCCAACGTGGAAAACCTCCATGGCCTCGAGATTCCGCTCTCTTCATGAAGGGGCCGTCATGCACAGAAACTCCAACCTGAGCCAACGTCGGATCCTCGCTCTGACTTCAGATGCATGAGATATTGGTTCAGATCTGCAGGTGGTACCTACCGTGCCCTCACCCTGAATCCGAAGTCTAGCTTGTGTTCTCAGACTTCCGTCCTCACTCTCCTGGCCCCGAAGCCCTCAAGTTTGGCAATTCCGGACCGACAATGAAGCACTCTGCCTGCCCTCTAGAAAAAATATATTGCCTAATGAGCAGCCCAGGCAGCTTAAATGAGGATAAACCTACACGGCACTCGAATGTACCCGAATTATATAGTCTAACCTGGGCACTAATGCACTGTCTGACACAACCTGAGCCTGGACCTGCTGACCAACACCCAGACAGCTGACCGCACGCTGAGCACATCAGACCCGCCATGGCCTTAGGTCATCATCTCTTCCCTACCTCAGTTTTCAGGCTTCAGAACCTAGACCTTATCTCCAATCACTGCCCACGGGTGACTGTGATGCAGAAATCAGAACTCTTCCTGACCCATGGCAAGAAACCTTGTGGTTGGCATGTTGTCCAACGTTCAGTGTAGGAGAAACCAGCATTCACCCTGAGGCCACGCCCATTCTTGAGTGCGTCGTGAGCATAAACACGCATTGTGACCTAAGCGTGAGTCCTGTCCTCTAGTAAGTCCTCTCAGTGGCTGGACCTTTAGATGTCATAATGGGCTTGACATGTCCCTAGTCCCCAATTTTTAACCAGATTTCTGGTTGTCCAGTCGCCCCACCCCAGGGCTCTACTCTGGAATCCCTCATTTGGTGGGACCTCTGAGGTTGAAAAACAAAATGAAACAAATCGACAACAACAAAAAAACGGACTTCTTCCATCCCCAGAATGACCCCAAACTCTTTGGACGGGACCGAACCCCCAGAGAGTAAGACTCGTCCATTTCCCATGAAGTCACCCGGCAATTTCACGACCATGAGTGACACGATATCCAGAGACAAAAACTTGAGCAAGAGCCTCACACTCGCCCTTTTTTCATATCCCGAAGTATTCTCCTCATGGTCTGTAGATCAGTCCTGCCATACCTATGACCCAAAACATAAGCCGAGTTTGTGTTTTCAGACAACTGTCCAAACAGCTCTGGCCTACACACCCTACAGGCTCAGGGCCCTGGAGCCAGACCTGAGGACTGTACTTGCCCTCTCCAAGGGAATTGTATGTGCCCATTCCAATGGCCACAACCCTACTAGTAGGATAACCTCCAAAGTCCCTGAGGCCATCCCAATAGTTGTGGCTTCCCAGGACAAACAGGGGCAATCTGAGCCCATCTGAGCACCTACCTGCACTCAGACCCGTAGACTGTTGTCCCCAGAGGTAAAAAGGAACGAACAGGCCCCTAGGCACTAATCGGATCCATTGCTTTGGTTTCCAGTCATCTCTCCTCAGAGGCCTGGATTTCAATACCAGCATATGGCTGTTCCTTGACTCACCCATCAGAACAAATCTCATCTACACTTGGGAAACATGCACGTTAGAGCTGTGCCAAAGCCTCTGTTTAGGAGAACCCTTCAGGGCCCCAGGGCCACCGCTTCATTCCAAGGTCTCCATAGACACAAAAACATATTAGGAAACATCCACAGGAGAGTCCATTTCAACTCAGCCTCCTCGGTTGCCCCCCACATCCAGCAGATCTAACCTGTCTTGTTGCTTGGAGACCATTGGAATGCGAGGTGGGCTACCCAGCCATCCATCCTTAGAACCCTGCTCGGAATCGTTGGCCTGGAGCCAACCAACAGGTCTCAATTGTCCTGCAGAAGAATCTTTGCAGTTTGGAGCTTCTCACAACTTCCATCGTGGGAAAACCCCCATGTCCACGTGATCCAACCCTGTTCAAGAAAGGGCCATCAGGGCAGAAAGTCCAACCTGAGCGATCGTCTGATCCTTGCCCTGACTTCAGATGCACGAGATCTCGATTGAGGTCTGTAGATTGTGCCTGCCATATCCTCACCCAGAAACCTAGGCCTAGCTTGGGTTCTCAGACTGCGTCCTCAGACTACTGGCCCACAAGCCCTCCAGTTGGGCAATCCAGAACTACAATGCTGCACTCTGCCTGCCCTACAGAAATCAAACATTGCCCTCATTGCTACCCCGAAACCCCAAAAGAAAATCAACCTGCACGCCATTCGGCTGTACCCCAAACATATAGGCTGACCTGGGCACTATTTCCCCTTCTGACCCAGCCTGAGCCTGGACCTCCTGGTCCCACCCAGACAGCTGGCCGCACACTGAGCACATCGGACCCGCCATGGCCTTAGGTCGTCATCTCTTCCCAACTGCGGTTTTCAGGCTCCAGAACCTAGACCTTATGTCCAACCACTGCCCAGGGTTGAAAATGATGCAGAAATCAGAACTCTTTACCCATGGCAAGAAACCTTGTGGTTGGCATGTTGTCCAACGTTCAGTGTAGTTGAAACAAGCGTGGCCCATGAGGCCCAGCCCATGCTTGCGGGCCACATTGGTCACAAACACACATTGTGACCCTCAGCCTGAGCCCAGTCCTCAGGTAAGGCCTCTCAGGGCCTATATGAAGAGACAGCATATTGGGCTTGCCATGCCCCTAGGCCCCAATTTTTAACCATAGTTCGGGTTGTCCCTTCACTCTTCCCCAGGGCTCTGCTTTGGAATGCCTCTTTTGGTGGGACACCTGAGGTAACAAACCTGAAAGGAGTCCTCCCATCCCACAGATTGACGAAAAACAATTGGGATCGGGCCAAATCCACAGAGAGGAAGATTCGTCCATGGCCCATGAGACCTCCACAACATTCCACGGCCATCGCTGAAACAAAATCCAGAGACAAAAGCCTGAGCAAGCTCCTCAGACTCGCTCATTCTTCATGTCCTGAAGAGTTCTTCTCATGGTTTGTAGATCGGGCGTGCCATAACTACGTCCCCAAACTTAAGCTGAGTTTGTGTTTTCAGTCTTCTGTCCTCAAAGTCCTGGGCCACACTCCCTCCAGGCTGGGGCCCCTGGAGCCACACATTAGGACTGCCCCCACCCAATCCATGGGAATTCTGCCCATTCCATTGTCAAACATCGTACAAATTAGGAGAACCCTCCAAAGTCCCTGAGGCCATCCCAATAGTGTAGGTCGCCCGGGACAAAAAAGGGCGGTTGATACCGGATGAGCATCTACCTCCACTCATCTGCCTCCACTCATACCAAGAAGATTGAACCAGACAGGACCCGAGGCCATTATCGGATCCATTGCTTTGGTTTACAGGCATGTCTCCTCAAAAGCCTGCATTCCAATACCAGCAGAGGGGATTTCCTGAGGCACCCATCAGAACAAATCTCGTCTACACAAGGAAATTTTTACATGGGAGCTATGCCAAAGCTTGGGAGAATACTTCAGGGTCCCGGTGCCACCTCCCCATTCCAAGGCCCTCATGGACACAAACACACGTTAGGACCCATCCTCTGGAAAGTGCATTTCAACTCAGCCACCCCGGTTGCTCCCGCAGATCCATTACATCTAAACTGTCTAGTTGCTAGGAGACAATTGGAAGGCGAGCCGGACTTCCCAGGCATCCATCCTGGAACGGTGCTCTGGAGTCATTCCATATGGGATGTCCTGGAGCTGTCCAACAGGTCTCAATTGTCCCGCAGAAGGAATCCTTGAAGGGGGCATCCCACATCTCCCAACGTGGAAAACCTCCATGGCCTCGAGATTCCGCTCTCTTCATGAAGGGGCCGTCATGCACAGAAACTCCAACCTGAGCCAACGTCGGATCCTCGCCCTGACTTCAGATGCATGAGATATTGGTTCAGATCTGCAGGGGGTACCTACCGTGCCCTCACCCTGAATCCGAAGTCTAGCTTGTGTTCTCAGACTTCCGTCCTCACTCTCCTGGCCCCGAAGCCCTCAAGTTTGGCAATTCCGGACCGACAATGAAGCACTCTGCCTGCCCTCTAGAAAAAATATATTGCCTAATGAGCAGCCCAGGCAGCTTAAATGAGGATAAACCTACACGGCACTCGAATGTACCCGAATTATATAGTCTAACCTGGGCACTAATGCACTGTCTGACACAACCTGAGCCTGGACCTGCTGACCAACACCCAGACAGCTGACCGCACGCTGAGCACATCAGACCCGCCATGGCCTTAGGTCATCATCTCTTCCCTACCTCAGTTTTCAGGCTTCAGAACCTAGACCTTATCTCCAATCACTGCCCACGGGTGACTGTGATGCAGAAATCAGAACTCTTCCTGACCCATGGCAAGAAACCTTGTGGTTGGCATGTTGTCCAACGTTCAGTGTAGGAGAAACCAGCATTCACCCTGAGGCCACGCCCATTCTTGAGTGCGACGTGAGCATAAACACGCATTGTGACCTCAGCGTGAGTCCTGTCCTCTAGTAAGTCCTCTCAGTGGCTGGACCTTTAGATGTCATAATGGGCTTGACATGTCCCTAGTCCCCAATTTTTAACCAGATTTTTGGTTGTCCAGTCGCCCCACCCCAGGGCTCTACTCTGGAATCCCTCATTTGGTGGGACCTCTGAGGTTGAAAAACAAAATGAAACAAATCGACAACAACAAAAAAACGGACTTCTTCCATCCCCAGAATGACCCCAAACTCTTTGGACGGGACCGAACCCCCAGAGAGTAAGACTCGTCCATTTCCCATGAAGTCACCCGGCAATTTCACGACCATGAGTGACACGATATCCAGAGACAAAAACTTGAGCAAGAGCCTCACACTCGCCCTTGTTTCCTATCCCGAAGTGTTCTCCTCATGGTCTGTAGATCAGTCCTGCCATACCTATGACCCAAAACATAAGCCGAGTTTGTTTTTTCAGACAACTGTCCAAACAGCTCTGGCCTACACACCCTACAGGCTCAGGGCCCTGGAGCCAAACCTGAGGACTGTACTTGCCCTCTCCAAGGGAATTGTATGTGCCCATTCCAATGGCCACAACCCTACTAGTAGGATAACCTCCAAAGTCCCTGAGGCCATCCCAATAGTTGTGGCTTCCCAGGACAAACAGGGGCTATATGAGCCCATCTGAGCACCTACCTGCACTCAGACCCATAGACTGATGTCCCCAGAGGTAAAAAGGAACGAACAGGCCCCTAGGCACTAATCGGATCCATTGCTTTGGTTTCCAGGCATCTCTCCTCAGAGGCCTGGATTTCAATACCAGCATATGGCTGTTTCTTGACTCACCCATCAGAACAAATCTCATCTACACATGGGAAACATGCACGTTGGAGCTGTGTCAAAGCCTCTGTTTAGGAGAACCCTTCAGGGCCCCAGGGCCACCGCTTCATTCCAAGGTCTCCATAGACACAAAAACATATTAGGACACATCCACAGGAGAGTCCATTTCAACTCAGCCTCCTCGGTTGCCCCCCACATCCAGCAGATCTAACCTGTCTTGTTGCTTGGAGACCATTGGAATGCGAGGTGGGCTACCCAGCCATCCATCCTTAGAACCCTGCTCGGAATCGTTGGCCTGGAGCCAACCAACAGGTCTCAATTGTCCTGCAGAAGAATCTTTGCAGTTTGGAGCTTCTCACAACTCCCATCGTGGGAAAACCCCCATGTCCTCGTGATCCAACCCCCTTCAAGAAAGGGCCATCAGGGCAGAAAGTCCAACATGAGCGATCGTCTGATCCTTGCCCTGACTTCATATGCACGAGATCTCGATTGAGGTCTGTAGATTGTGCCTGCCAAATCCTCACCCAGAAACCTAGGCCTAGCTTGGGTTCTCAGACTCCGTCTTCAGACTAGTGGCCCACAAGCCCTCCAGTTTGGCAATCCAGAACTACAATGCCGCACTCTCCCTGCCCTACAGAAGTAAAACATTGCCCTCAGGGCTACCCCGAAACCGCAAATGAGGATCAACCTGCACGCCATTCGGCTGTACCCCAAACATATAGGCTGACCTGGGCACTATTTCCCCTTCTGACCCAGCCTGAGCCTGGACCTCCTGGTCCCACCCAGACAGCTGGCCGCACACTGAGCACATCGGACCTGCCATGGCCTTAGGTCGTCATCTCTTCCCAACTGCGGTTTTCAGGCTCCAGAACCTAGACCTTATCTCCAAACACTGCCCAGGGTTGAGAATGATGCAGAAATCAGAACTCTTTCCTTATGGCAAGAAACCTTGTGGTTGGCATGTTGTCCAACGTTCAGTGTAGTTGAAACAAGCGTGGCCCATGAGGCCCAGCCCATGCTTGCGGGCCACATTGGTCACAAACACACATTGTGACCCTCAGCCTGAGCCCAGTCCTCAGGTAAGGCCTCTCAGGGCCTATATGAAGAGACAGCATATTGGGCTTGCCATGCGCCTAGGCCCCAATTTTTAACCATAGTTCGGGTTGTCCCTTCACTCTTCCCCAGGGCTCTGCTTTGGAATGCCTCTTTTGGTGGGACACCTGAGGTAACAAACCTGAAAGGAGTCCTCCCATCCCACAGATTGACGAAAAACAATTGGGATCAGGCGAAATCCACAGAGAGGAAGATTCGTCCATGGCCCATGAGACATCCACAACATTCCACGGCCATCGCTGAAACAAAATCCAGAGACAAAAGCCTGAGCAAGCTCCTCAGACTCGCTCATTCTTCATATCCTGAAGAGTTCTTCTCAGGGTTTGTAGATCGGTTCGTGCCATACCTACGTCCCCAAACTTAAGCTGACTTTGTGTTTTCAGTCTTCTGTCCTCAAAGTCCTGGGCCACACTCCCTCCAGGCTGGGGCCCCTGGAGCCACACATTAGGACTGCCCCCACCCAATCCATGGGAATTCTGCCCATTCCATTGTCAAACATCGTACAAATTAGGAGAACCCTCCAAAGTCCCTGAGGCCATCCCAATAGTGTAGGTCGCCCGGGACAAAAAAGGGCGGTTGATACCGGATGAGCATCTACCTCCACTCATCTACCTCCACACATACCAAGAAGATTGAACCAGACAGGACCCGAGGCCATTATCGGATCCATTGCTTTGGTTTACAGGCATGTCTCCTCAAAAGCCTGCATTCCAATACCAGCAGAGGGGATTTCCTGAGGCACCCATCAGAACAAATCTCGTCTCCACAAGGAAACTGTGCATGGGAGCTATGCCAAAGCTTAGGAGAATACTTCAGGGTCCCGGTGCCACCTCCCCATTCCAAGGCCCTCATGGACACAAACACACGTTAGGACCCATCCTCTGGAAAGTGCATTTCAACTCAGCCACCCCGGTTGCTCCTGCAGATCCATTACATCTAAACTGTCTAGTTGCTAGGAGACAATTGGAAGGCGAGGCGGACTTCCCAGGCATCCATCCTGGAACGGTGCTCTGGAGTCATTCCATATGGGATGTCCTGGAGCTGTCCAACAGGTCTCAATTGTCCCGCAGAAGGAATCCTTGAAGGGGGCATCCCACATCTCCCAACGTGGAAAACCTCCATGGCCTCGAGATTCCGCTCTCTTCATGAAGGGGCCGTCATGCACAGAAACTCCAACCTGAGCCAACGTCGGATCCTCGCCCTGACTTCAGATGCATGAGATATTGGTTCAGATCTGCAGGTGGTACCTGCCGTGCCCTCAACCTGAATCCGAAGTCTAGCTTGTGTTCTCAGACTTCCGTCCTCACTCTCCTGGCCCCGAAGCCCTCAAGTTTGGCAATTCCGGACCGACAATGAAGCACTCTGCCTGCCCTCTAGAAAAAATATATTGCCTAATGAGCAGCCCAGGCAGGTTAAATGAGGATAAACCTACACGGCACTCGAATGTACCCTAATTATATAGTCTAACCTGGGCACTAATGCACTGTCTGACACAACCTGAGCCTGGACCTGCTGACCAAAACCCAGACAGCTGACCGCACGCTGAGCACATCAGACCCGCCATGGCCTTAGGTCATCATCTCTTCCCAACTGCGGTTTTCAGGCTCCAGAACCTAGACCTTATGTCCAACCACTGCCCAGGGTTGAAAATGATGCAGAAATCAGAACTCTTTACCCATGGCAAGAAACCTTGTGGTTGGCATGTTGTCCAACGTTCAGTGTAGTTGAAACAAGCGTGGCCCATGAGGCCCAGCCCATGCTTGCGGGCCACATTGGTCACAAACACACATTGTGACCCTCAGCCTGAGCCCAGTCCTCAGGTAAGGCCTCTCAGGGCCTATATGAAGAGACAGCATATTGGGCTTGCCATGCCCCTAGGCCCCAATTTTTAACCATAGTTCGGGTTGTCCCTTCACTCTTCCCCAGGGCTCTGCTTTGGAATGCCTCTTTTGGTGGGACACCTGAGGTAACAAACCTGAAAGGAGTCCTCCCATCGCACAGATTGACGAAAAACAATTGGGATCGGGCCAAATCCACAGAGAGGAAGATTCGTCCATGGCCCATGAGACATCCACAACATTCCACGGCCATCGCTGAAACAAAATCCAGAGACAAAAGCCTGAGCAAGCTCCTTAGACTCGCTCATTCTTCATGTCCTGAAGAGTTCTTCTCATGGTTTGTAGATCGGGCGTGCCATAACTACGTCCCCAAACTTAAGCTGAGTTTGTGTTTTCAGTCTTCTGTCCTCAAAGTCCTGGGCCACACTCCCTCCAGGCTGGGGCCCCTGGAGCCACACATTAGGACTGCCCCCACCCAATCCATGGGAATTCTGCCCATTCTATTGTCAAACATCGTACAAATTAGGAGAACCCTCCAAAGTCCCTGAGGCCATCCCAATAGTGTAGGTCGCCCTGGACAAAAAAGGGCGGTTGATACCGGATGAGCATCTACCTCCACTCATCTACCTCCACTCATACCAAGAAGATTGAACCAGACAGGACCCGAGGCCATTATCGGATCCATTGCTTTGGTTTACAGGCATGTCTCCTCAAAAGCCTGCATTCCAATACCAGCAGAGGGATTTCCTGAGGCACCCATCAGAACAAATCTCGTCTACACGAGGAAATTTTTACATGGGAGCTATGCCAAAGCTTGGGAGAATACTTCAGGGTCCCGGTGCCACCTCCCCATTCCAAGGCCCACATGGACACAAACACACGTTAGGACCCATCCTCTGGAAAGTGCATTTCAACTCAGCCACCCCGGTTGCTCCCGCAGATCCATTACATCTAAACTGTCTAGTTGCTAGGAGACAATTGGAAGGCGAGCCGGACTTCCCAGGCATCCATCCTGGAACGGTGCTCTGGAGTCATTCCATATGGGATGTCCTGGAGCTGTCCAACAGGTCTCAATTGTCCCGCAGAAGGAATCCTTGAAGGGGGCATCCCACATCTCCCAACGTGGAAAACCTCCATGGCCTCCAGATTCCGCTCTCTTCATGAAGGGGCCGTCATGCACAGAAACTCCAACCTGAGCCAACGTCGGATCCTCGCCCTGACTTCAGATGCATGAGATATTGGTTCAGATCTGCAGGGGGTACCTACCGTGCCCTCACCCTGAATCCGAAGTCTAGCTTGTGTTCTCAGACTTCCGTCCTCACTCTCCTGGCCCCGAAGCCCTCAAGTTTGGCAATTCCGGACCGACAATGAAGCACTCTGCCTGCCCTCTAGAAAAAATATATTGCCTAATGAGCAGCCCAGGCAGCTTAAATGAGGATAAACCTAACGGCACTCGAATGTACCCGAATTATATAGTCTAACCTGGGCACTAATGCACTGTCTGACACAACCTGAGCCTGGACCTGCTGACCAACACCCAGACAGCTGACCGCACGCTGAGCACATCAGACCCGCCAAGGCCTTAGGTCATCATCTCTTCCCTACCTCAGTTTTCAGGCTTCAGAACCTAGACCTTATCTCCAATCACTGCCCACGGGTGACTGTGATGCAGAAATCAGAACTCATCCTGACCCATGGCAAGAAACCTTGTGGTTGGCATGTTGTCCAACGTTCAGTGTAGGAGAAACCAGCATTCACCCTGAGGCCACGCCCATTCTTGAGTGCGACGTGAGCATAAACACGCATTGTGACCTAAGCGTGAGTCCTGTCCTCTAGTAAGTCCTCTCAGTGGCTGGACCTTTAGATGTCATAATGGGCTTGACATGTCCCTAGTCCCCAATTTTTAACCAGATTTCTGGTTGTCCAGTCGCCCCACCCCTGGGCTCTACTCTGGAATCCCTCATTTGGTGGGACCTCTGAGGTTGAAAAACAAAATGAAACAAATCGACAACAACAAAAAAACGGACTTCTTCCATCCCCAGAATGACCCCAAACTCTTTGGACGGGACCGAACCCCCAGAGAGTAAGACTCGTCCATTTCCCATGAAGTCACCCGGCAATTTCACGACCATGAGTGACACGATATCCAGAGACAAAAACTTGAGCAAGAGCCTCACACTCGCCCTTTTTTCATATCCCGAAGTGTTCTCCTCATGGTCTGTAGATCAGTCCTGCCATACCTATGACCCAAAACATAAGCCGAGTTTGTGTTTTCAGACAACTGTCCAAACAGCTCTGGCCTACACACCCTACAGGCTCAGGGCCCTGGAGCCAAACCTGAGGACTGTACTTGCCCTCTCCAAGGGAATTGTATGTGCCCATTCCAATGGCCACAACCCTACTAGTAGGATAACCTCCAAAGTCCCTGAGGCCATCCCAATAGTTGTGGCTTCCCAGGACAAACAGGGGCAATCTGAGCCCATCTGAGCACCTACCTGCACTCAGACCCGTAGACTGTTGTCCCCAGAGGTAAAAAGGAACGAACAGGCCCCTAGGCACTAATCGGATCCATTGCTTTGGTTTCCAGGCATCTCTCCTCAGAGGCCTGGATTTCAATACCAGCATATGGCTGTTCCTTGACTCACCCATCAGAATAAATCTCATCTACACTTGGGAAACATGCACGTTAGAGCTGTGCCAAAGCCTCTGTTTAGGAGAACCCTTCAGGGCCCCAGGGCCACCGCTTCATTCCAAGGTCTCCATAGACACAAAAACATATTAGGACACATCCACAGGAGAGTCCATTTCAACTCAGCCTCCTCGGTTGCCCCCCACATCCAGCAGATCTAACCTGTCTTGTTGCTTGGAGACCATTGGAATGCGAGGTGGGCTACCCAGCCATCCATCCTTAGAACCCTGCTCGGAATCGTTGGCCTGGAGCCAACCAACAGGTCTCAATTGTCCTGCAGAAGAATCTTTGCAGTTTGGAGCTTCTCACAACTTCCATCGTGGGAAAACCCCCATGTCCACGTGATCCAACCCCCTTCAAGAAAGGGCCATCAGGGCAGAAAGTCCAACCTGAGCGATCGTCTGATCCTTGCCCTGACTTCAGATGCACGAGATCTCGATTGAGGTCTGTAGATTGTGCCTGCCATATCCTCACCCAGAAACCTAGGCCTAGCTTGGGTTCTCAGACTGCGTCCTCAGACTACTGGCCCACAAGCCCTCCAGTTGGGCAATCCAGAACTACAATGCCGCACTCTGCCTGCCCTACAGAAATCAAACATTGCCCTCATTGCTACCCCGAAACCCCAAAAGAAAATCAACCTGCACGCCATTCGGCTGTACCCCAAACATATAGGCTGACCTGGGCACTATTTCCCCTTCTGACCCAGCCTGAGCCTGGACCTCCTGGTCCCACCCAGACAGCTGGCCGCACACTGAGCACATCGGACCCGCCATGGCCTTAGGTCGTCATCTCTTCCCAACTGCGGTTTTCAGGCTCCAGAACCTAGACCTTATGTCCAACCACTGCCCAGGGTTGAAAATGATGCAGAAATCAGAACTCTTTACCCATGGCAAGAAACCTTGTGCTTGGCATGTTGTCCAACGTTCACTGTAGTTGAAACAAGCGTGGCCCATGAGGCCCAGCCCATGCTTGCGGGCCACATTGGTCACAAACACACATTGTGACCCTCAGCCTGAGCCCAGTCCTCAGGTAAGGCCTCTCAGGGCCTATATGAAGAGACAGCATATTGGGCTTGCCATGCCCCTAGGCCCCAATTTTTAACCATAGTTCGGGTTGTCCCTTCACTCTTCCCCAGGGCTCTGCTTTGGAATGCCTCTTTTGGTGGGACACCTGAGGTAACAAACCTGAAAGGAGTCCTCCCATCCCACAGATTGACGAAAAACAATTGGGATCGGGCCAAATCCACAGAGAGGAAGATTCGTCCATGGCCCATGAGACCTCCACAACATTCCACGGCCATCGCTGAAACAAAATCCAGAGACAAAAGCCTGAGCAAGCTCCTCAGACTCGCTCATTCTTCATATCCTGAAGAGTTCTTCTCATGGTTTGTAGATCGGGCGTGCCATAACTACGTCCCCAAACTTAAGCTGAGTTTGTGTTTTCAGTCTTCTGTCCTCAAAGTCCTGGGCCACACTCCCTCCAGGCTGGGGCCCCTGGAGCCACACATTAGGACTGCCCCCACCCAATCCATGGGAATTCTGCCCATTCTATTGTCAAACATCGTACAAATTAGGAGAACCCTCCAAAGTCCCTGAGGCCATCCCAATAGTGTAGGTCGCCCGGGACAAAAAAGGGCGGTTGATACCGGATGAGCATCTACCTCCACTCATCTACCTCCACTCATACCAAGAAGATTGAACCAGACAGGACCCGAGGCCATTATCGGATCCATTGCTTTGGTTTACAGGCATGTCTCCTCAAAAGCCTGCATTCCAATACCAGCAGAGGGGATTTCCTGAGGCACCCATCAGAACAAATCTCGTCTACACGAGGAAATTTTTACATGGGAGCTATGCCAAAGCTTAGGAGAATACTTCAGGGTCCCGGTGCCACCTCCCCATTCCAAGGCCCTCATGGACACAAACACACGTTAGGACCCATCCTCTGGAAAGTGCATTTCAACTCAGCCACCCCGGTTGCTCCCGCAGATCCATTACATCTAAACTGTCTAGTTGCTAGGAGACAATTGGAAGGCGAGGCGGACTTCCCAGTAATCCATCCTGGAACGGTGCTCTGGAGTCATTCCATATGGGATGTCCTGGAGCTGTCCAACAGGTCTCAATTGTCCCGCAGAAGGAATCCTTGAAGGGGGCATCCCACATCTCCCAACGTGGAAAACCTCCATGGCCTCGAGATTCCGCTCTCTTCATGAAGGGGCCGTCATGCACAGAAACTCCAACCTGAGCCAACGTCGGATCCTCGCCCTGACTTCAGATGCATGAGATATTGGTTCAGATCTGCAGGGGGTACCTACCGTGCCCTCACCCTGAATCCGAAGTCTAGCTTGTGTTCTCAGACTTCCGTCCTCACTCTCCTGGCCCCGAAGCCCTCAAGTTTGGCAATTCCGGACCGACAATGAAGCACTCTGCCTGCCCTCTAGAAAAAATATATTGCCTAATGAGCAGCCCAGGCAGCTTAAATGAGGATAAACCTACACGGCACTCGAATGTACCCGAATTATATAGTCTAACCTGGGCACTAATGCACTGTCTGACACAACCTGAGCCCGGACCTGCTGACCAACACCCAGACAGCTGACCGCACGCTGAGCACATGAGACCCGCCATGGCCTTAGGTCATCATCTCTTCCCTACCTCAGTTTTCAGGCTTCAGAACCTAGACCTTATCTCCAATCACTGCCCACGGGTGACTGTGATGCAGAAATCAGAACTCTTCCTGACCCATGGCAAGAAACCTTGTGGTTGGCATGTTGTCCAACGTTCAGTGTAGGAGAAACCAGCATTCACCCTGAGGCCACGCCCATTCTTGAGTGCGACGTGAGCATAAACACGCATTGTGACCTCAGCGTGAGTCCTGTCCTCTAGTAAGTCCTCTCAGTGGCTGGACCTTTAGATGTCATAATGGGTTTGACATGTCCCTAGTCCCCAATTTTTAACCAGATTTCTGGTTGTCCAGTCGCCCCACCCCAGGGCTCTACTCTGGAATCCCTCATTTGGTGGGACCTCTGAGGTTGAAAAACAAAATGAAACAAATCGACAACAACAAAAAAACGGACTTCTTCCATCCCCAGAATGACCCCAAACTCTTTGGACGGGACCGAACCCCCAGAGAGTAAGACTCGTCCATTTCCCATGAAGTCACCCGGCAATTTCACGACCATGAGTGACACGATATCCAGAGACAAAAACTTGAGCAAGAGCCTCACACTCGCCCTTGTTTCCTATCCCGAAGTGTTCTCCTCATGGTCTGTAGATCAGTCCTGCCATACCTATGAACCAAAACATAAGCCGAGTTTGTGTTTTCAGACAACTGTCCAAACAGCTCTGGCCTACACACCCTACAGGCTCAGGGCCCTGGAGCCAAACCTGAGGACTGTACTTGCCCTCTCCAAGGGAATTGTATGTGCCCATTCCAATGGCCACAACCCTACTAGTAGGATAACCTCCAAAGTCCCTGAGGCCATCCCAATAGTTGTGGCTTCCCAGGACAAACAGGGGCTATATGAGCCCATCTGAGCACCTACCTGCACTCAGACCCATAGACTGAGTCCCGAGAGGTAAAAAGGAACGAACAGGCCCCTAGGCACTAATCGGATCCATTGCTTTGGTTTCCAGGCATCTCTCCTCAGAGGCCTGGATTTCAATACCAGCATATGGCTGTTTCTTGACTCACCCATCAGAACAAATCTCATCTACACATGGGAAACATGCACGTTAGAGCTGTGCCAAAGCCTCTGTTTAGGAGAACCCTTCAGGGCCCCAGGGCCACCGCTTCATTCCAAGGTCTCCATAGACACAAAAACATATTAGGACACATCCACAGGAGAGTCCATTTCAACTCAGCCTCCTCGGTTGCCCCCCACATCCAGCAGATCTAACCTGTCTTGTTGCTTGGAGACCATTGGAATGCGAGGTGGGCTACCCAGCCATCCATCCTTAGAACCCTGCTCGGAATCGTTGGCCTGGAGCCAACCAACAGGTCTCAATTGTCCTGCAGAAGAATCTTTGCAGTTTGGAGCTTCTCACAACTCCCATCGTGGGAAAACCCCCATGTACTCGTGATCCAACCCCCTTCAAGAAAGGGCCATCAGGGCAGAAAGTCCAACATGAGCGATCGTCTGATCCTTGCCCTGACTTCAGATGCACGAGATCTCGATTGAGGTCTGTAGATTGTGCCTGCCAAATCCTCACCCAGAAACCTAGGCCTAGCTTGGGTTCTCAGACTCCGTCTTCAGACTAGTGGCCCACAAGCCCTCCAGTTTGGCAATCCAGAACTACAATGCCGCACTCTCCCTGCCCTACAGAAGTAAAACATTGCCCTCAGGGCTACCCCGAAACCGCAAATGAGGATCAACCTGCACGCCATTCGGCTGTACCCCAAACATATAGGCTGACCTGGGCACTATTTCCCCTTCTGACCCAGCCTGAGCCTGGACCTCCTGGTCCCACCCAGACAGCTGGCCGCACACTGAGCACATCGGACCCGCCATGGCCTTAGGTCGTCATCTCTTCCCAACTGCGGTTTTCAGGCTCCAGAACCTAGACCTTATCTCCAAACACTGCCCAGGGTTGAAAATGATGCAGAAATCAGAACTCTTTCCTTATGGCAAGAAACCTTGTGGTTGGCATGTTGTCCAACGTTCAGTGTAGTTGAAACAAGCGTGGCCCATGAGGCCCAGCCCATGCTTGCGGGCCACATTGGTCACAAACACACATTGTGACCCTCAGCCTGAGCCCAGTCCTCAGGTAAGGCCTCTCAGGGCCTATATGAAGAGACAGCATATTGGGCTTGCCATGCGCCTAGGCCCCAATTTTTAACCATAGTTCGGGTTGTCCCTTCACTCTTCCCCAGGGCTCTGCTTTGGAATTCCTCTTTTGGTGGGACACCTGAGGTAACAAACCTGAAAGGAGTCCTCCCATCCCACAGATTGACGAAAAACAATTGGGATCAGGCGAAATCCACAGAGAGGAAGATTCGTCCATGGCCCATGAGACATCCACAACATTCCACGGCCATCGCTGAAACAAAATCCAGAGACAAAAGCCTGAGCAAGCTCCTCAGACTCGCTCATTCTTCATATCCTGAAGAGTTCTTCTCAGGGTTTGTAGATCGGGCGTGCCATACCTACGTCCCCAAACTTAAGCTGACTTTGTGTTTTCAGTCTTCTGTCCTCAAAGTCCTGGGCCACACTCCCTCCAGGCTGGGGCCCCTGGAGCCACACATTAGGACTGCCCCCACCCAATCCATGGGAATTCTGCCCATTCCATTGTCAAACATCGTACAAATTAGGAGAACCCTCCAAAGTCCCTGAGGCCATCCCAATAGTGTAGGTCGCCCGGGACAAAAAAGGGCGGTTGATACCGGATGAGCATCTACCTCCACTCATCTACCTCCACACATACCAAGAAGATTGAACCAGACAGGACCCGAGGCCATTATCGGATCCATTGCTTTGGTTTACAGGCATGTCTCCTCAAAAGCCTGCATTCCAATACCAGCAGAGGGGATTTCCTGAGGCACCCATCAGAACAAATCTCGTCTCCACAAGGAAACTTGTGCATGGGAGCTATGCCAAAGCTTAGGAGAATACTTCAGGGTCCCGGTGCCACCTCCCCATTCCAAGGCCCTCATGGACACAAACACACGTTAGGACCCATCCTCTGGAAAGTGCATTTCAACTCAGCCACCCCGGTTGCTCCTGCAGATCCATTACATCTAAACTGTCTAGTTGCTAGGAGACAATTGGAAGGCGAGGCGGACTTCCCAGGCATCCATCCTGGAACGGTGCTCTGGAGTCATTCCATATGGGATGTCCTGGAGCTGTCCAACAGGTCTCAATTGTCCCGCAGAAGGAATCCTTGAAGGGGGCATCCCACATCTCCCAACGTGGAAAACCTCCATGGCCTCGAGATTCCGCTCTCTTCATGAAGGGGCCGTCATGCACAGAAACTCCAACCTGAGCCAACGTCGGATCCTCGCCCTGACTTCAGATGCATGCGATATTGGTTCAGATCTGCAGGTGGTACCTGCCGTGCCCTCACCCTGAATCCGAAGTCTAGCTTGTGTTCTCAGACTTCCGTCCTCACTCTCCTGGCCCCGAAGCCCTCAAGTTTGGCAATTCCGGACCGACAATGAAGCACTCTGCCTGCCCTCTAGAAAAAATATATTGCCTAATGAGCAGCCCAGGCAGGTTAAATGAGGATAAACCTACACGGCACTCGAATGTACCCTAATTATATAGTCTAACCTGGGCACTAATGCACTGTCTGACACAACCTGAGCCTGGACCTGCTGACCAAAACCCAGACAGCTGACCGCACGCTGAGCACATCAGACCCGCCATGGCCTTAGGTCGTCATCTCTTCCCAACTGCGGTTTTCAGGCTCCAGAACCTAGACCTTATGTCCAACCACTGCCCAGGGTTGAAAATGATGCAGAAATCAGAACTCTTTACCCATGGCAAGAAACCTTGTGGTTGGCATGTTGTCCAACGTTCAGTGTAGTTGAAACAAGCGTGGCCCATGAGGCCCAGCCCATGCTTGCGGGCCACATTGGTCACAAACACACATTGTGACCCTCAGCCTGAGCCCAGTCCTCAGGTAAGGCCTCTCAGGGCCTATATGAAGAGACAGCATATTGGGCTTGCCATGCCCCTAGGCCCCAATTTTTAACCATAGTTCGGGTTGTCCCTTCACTCTTCCCCAGGGCTCTGCTTTGGAATGCCTCTTTTGGTGGGACACCTGAGGTAACAAACCTGAAAGGAGTCCTCCCATCCCACAGATTGACGAAAAACAATTGGGATCGGGCCAAATCCACAGAGAGGAAGATTCGTCCATGGCCCATGAGACCTCCACAACATTCCACGGCCATCGCTGAAACAAAATCCAGAGACAAAAGCCTGAGCAAGCTCCTCAGACTCGCTCATTCTTCATGTCCTGAAGAGTTCTTCTCATGGTTTGTAGATCGGGCGTGCCATAACTACGTCCCCAAACTTAAGCTGAGTTTGTGTTTTCAGTCTTCTGTCCTCAAAGTCCTGGGCCACACTCCCTCCAGGCTGGGGCCCCTGGAGCCACACATTAGGACTGCCCCCACCCAATCCATGGGAATTCTGCCCATTCTATTGTCAAACATCGTACAAATTAGGAGAACCCTCCAAAGTCCCTGAGGCCATCCCAATAGTGTAGGTCGCCCTGGACAAAAAAGGGCGGTTGATACCGGATGAGCATCTACCTCCACTCATCTACCTCCACTCATACCAAGAAGATTGAACCAGACAGGACCCGAGGCCATTATCGGATCCATTGCTTTGGTTTACAGGCATGTCTCCTCAAAAGCCTGCATTCCAATACCAGCAGAGGGGATTTCCTGAGGCACCCATCAGAACAAATCTCGTCTACACGAGGAAATTTTTACATGGGAGCTATGCCAAAGCTTAGGAGAATACTTCAGGGTCCCGGTGCCACCTCCCCATTCCAAGGCCCTCATGGACACAAACACACGTTAGGACCCATCCTCTGGAAAGTGCATTTCAACTCAGCCACCCCGGTTGCTCCCGCAGATCCATTACATCTAAACTGTCTAGTTGCTAGGAGACAATTGGAAGGCGAGCCGGACTTCCCAGGCATCCATCCTGGAACGGTGCTCTGGAGTCATTCCATATGGGATGTCCTGGAGCTGTCCAACAGGTCTCAATTGTCCCGCAGAAGGAATCCTTGAAGGGGGCATCCCACATCTCCCAACGTGGAAAACCTCCATGGCCTCGAGATTCCGCTCTCTTCATGAAGGGGCCGTCATGCACAGAAACTCCAACCTGAGCCAACGTCGGATCCTCGCCCTGACTTCAGATGCATGAGATATTGGTTCAGATCTGCAGGGGGTACCTACCGTGCCCTCACCCTGAATCCGAAGTCTAGCTTGTGTTCTCAGACTTCCGTCCTCACTCTCCTGGCCCCGAAGCCCTCAAGTTTGGCAATTCCGGACCGACAATGAAGCACTCTGCCTGCCCTCTAGAAAAAATATATTGCCTAATGAGCAGCCCAGGCAGCTTAAATGAGGATAAACCTACACGGCACTCGAATGTACCCGAATTATATAGTCTAACCTGGGCACTAATGCACTGTCTGACAAAACCTGAGCCTGGACCTGCTGACCAACACCCAGACAGCTGACTGCACGCTGAGCACATCAGACCCGCCATGGCCTTAGGTCATCATCTCTTCCCTACCTCAGTTTTCAGGCTTCAGAACCTAGACCTTATCTCCAATCACTGCCCACGGGTGACTGTGATGCAGAAATCATAACTCTTCCTGACCCATGGCAAGAAACCTTGTGGTTGGCATGTTGTCCAACGTTCAGTGTAGGAGAAACCAGCATTCACCCTGAGGCCACGCCCATTCTTGAGTGCGACGTGAGCATAAACACGCATTGTGACCTAAGCGTGAGTCCTGTCCTCTAGTAAGTCCTCTCAGTGGCTGGACCTTTAGATGTCATAATGGGCTTGACATGTCCCTAGTCCCCAATTTTTAACCAGATTTCTGGTTGTCCAGTCGCCCCACCCCAGGGCTCTACTCTGGAATCCCTCATTTGGTGGGACCTCTGAGGTTGAAAAACAAAATGAAACAAATCGACAACAACAAAAAAACGGACTTCTTCCATCCCCAGAATGACCCCAAACTCTTTGGACGGGACCGAACCCCCAGAGAGTAAGACTCGTCCATTTCCCATGAAGTCACCCGGCAATTTCACGACCATGAGTGACACGATATCCAGAGACAAAAACTTGAGCAAGAGCCTCACACTCGCCCTTTTTTCATATCCCGAAGTGTTCTCCTCATGGTCTGTAGATCAGTCCTGCCATACCTATGACCCAAAACATAAGCCGAGTTTGTGTTTTCAGACAACTGTCCAAACAGCTCTGGCCTACACACCCTACAGGCTCAGGGCCCTGGAGCCAAACCTGAGGACTGTACTTGCCCTCTCCAAGGGAATTGTATGTGCCCATTCCAATGGCCACAACCCTACTAGTAGGATAACCTCCAAAGTCCCTGAGGCCATCCCAATAGTTGTGGCTTCCCAGGACAAACAGGGGCAATCTGAGCCCATCTGAGCACCTACCTGCACTCAGACCCGTAGACTGTTGTCCCCAGAGGTAAAAAGGAACGAACAGGCCCCTAGGCACTAATCGGATCCATTGCTTTGGTTTCCAGGCATCTCTCCTCAGAGGCCTGGATTTTAATACCAGCATATGGCTGTTCCTTGACTCACCCATCAGAATAAATCTCATCTACACTTGGGAAACATGCACGTTAGAGCTGTGCCAAAGCCTCTGTTTAGGAGAACCCTTCAGGGCCCCAGGGCCACCGCTTCATTCCAAGGTCTCCATAGACACAAAAACATATTAGGACACATCCACAGGAGAGTCCATTTCAACTCAGCCTCCTCGGTTGCCCCCCACATCCAGCAGATCTAACCTGTCTTGTTGCTTGGAGACCATTGGAATGCGAGGTGGGCTACCCAGCCATCCATCCTTAGAACCCTGCTCGGAATCGTTGGCCTGGAGCCAACCAACAGGTCTCAATTGTCCTGCAGAAGAATCTTTGCAGTTTGGAGCTTCTCACAACTTCCATCGTGGGAAAACCCCCATGTCCACGTGATCCAACCCCCTTCAAGAAAGGGCCATCAGGGCAGAAAGTCCAACCTGAGCGATCGTCTGATCCTTGCCCTGACTTCAGATGCACGAGATCTCGATTGAGGTCTGTAGATTGTGCCTGCCATATCCTCACCCAGAAACCTAGGCCTAGCTTGGGTTCTCAGACTGCGTCCTCAGACTACTGGCCCACAAGCCCTCCAGTTGGGCAATCCAGAACTACAATGCCGCACTCTGCCTGCCCTACAGAAATCAAACATTGCCCTCATTGCTACCCCGAAACCCCAAAAGAAAATCAACCTGCACGCCATTCGGCTGTACCCCAAACATATAGGCTGACCTGGGCACTATTTCCCCTTCTGACCCAGCCTGAGCCTGGACCTCCTGGTCCCACCCAGACAGCTGGCCGCACACTGAGCACATCGGACCCGCCATGGCCTTAGGTCGTCATCTCTTCCCAACTGCGGTTTTCAGGCTCCAGAACCTAGACCTTATCTCCAAACACTGCCCAGGGTTGAAAATGATGCAGAAATCAGAACTCTTTACCCATGGCAAGAAACCTTGTGGTTGGCATGTTGTCCAACGTTCAGTGTAGTTGAAACAAGCGTGGCCCATGAGGCCCAGCCCATGCTTGCGGGCCACATTGGTCACAAACACACATTGTGACCCTCAGCCTGAGCCCAGTCCTCAGGTAAGGCCTCTCAGGGCCTATATGAAGAGACAGCATATTGGGCTTGCCATGCCCCTAGGCCCCAATTTTTAACCATAGTTCGGGTTGTCCCTTCACTCTTCCCCAGGGCTCTGCTTTGGAATGCCTCTTTTGGTGGGACACCTGAGGTAACAAACCTGAAAGGAGTCCTCCCATCCCACAGATTGACGAAAAACAATTGGGATCGGGCCAAATCCACAGAGAGGAAGATTCGTCCATGGCCCATGAGACCTCCACAACATTCCACGGCCATCGCTGAAACAAAATCCAGAGACAAAAGCCTGAGCAAGCTCCTCAGACTCGCTCATTCTTCATGTCCTGAAGAGTTCTTCTCATGGTTTGTAGATCGGGCGTGCCATAACTACGTCCCCAAACTTAAGCTGAGTTTGTGTTTTCAGTCTTCTGTCCTCAAAGTCCTGGGCCACACTCCCTCCAGGCTGGGGCCCCTGGAGCCACACATTAGGACTGCCCCCACCCAATCCATGGGAATTCTGCCCATTCTATTGTCAAACATCGTACAAATTAGGAGAACCCTCCAAAGTCCCTGAGGCCATCCCAATAGTGTAGGTCGCCCGGGACAAAAAAGGGCGGTTGATACCGGATGAGCATCTACCTCCACTCATCTACCTCCACTCATACCAAGAAGATTGAACCAGACAGGACCCGAGGCCATTATCGGATCCATTGCTTTGGTTTACAGGCATGTCTCCTCAAAAGCCTGCATTCCAATACCAGCAGAGGGGATTTCCTGAGGCACCCATCAGAACAAATCTCGTCTACACGAGGAAATTTTTACATGGGAGCTATGCCAAAGCTTAGGAGAATACTTCAGGGTCCCGGTGCCACCTCCCCATTCCAAGGCCCTCATGGACACAAACACACGTTAGGACCCATCCTCTGGAAAGTGCATTTCAACTCAGCCACCCCGGTTGCTCCCGCAGATCCATTACATCTAAACTGTCTAGTTGCTAGGAGACAATTGGAAGGCGAGCCGGACTTCCCAGGCATCCATCCTGGAACGGTGCTCTGGAGTCATTCCATATGGGATGTCCTGGAGCTGTCCAACAGGTCTCAATTGTCCCGCAGAAGGAATCCTTGAAGGGGGCATCCCACATCTCCCAACGTGGAAAACCTCCATGGCCTCGAGATTCCGCTCTCTTCATGAAGGGGCCGTCATGCACAGAAACTCCAACCTGAGCCAACGTCGGATCCTCGCCCTGACTTCAGATGCATGAGATATTGGTTCAGATCTGCAGGGGGTACCTACCGTGCCCTCACCCTGAATCCGAAGTCTAGCTTGTGTTCTCAGACTTCCGTCCTCACTCTCCTGGCCCCGAAGCCCTCAAGTTTGGCAATTCCGGACCGACAATGAAGCACTCTGCCTGCCCTCTAGAAAAAATATATTGCCTAATGAGCAGCCCAGGCAGCTTAAATGAGGATAAACCTACACGGCACTCGAATGTACCCGAATTATATAGTCTAACCTGGGCACTAATGCACTGTCTGACACAACCTGAGCCTGGACCTGCTGACCAACACCCAGACAGCTGATCGCACGCTGAGCACATCAGACCCGCCATGGCCTTAGGTCATCATCTCATCCCTACCTCAGTTTTCAGGCTTCAGAACCTAGACCTTATCTCCAATCACTGCCCACGGGTGACTGTGATGCAGAAATCATAACTCTTCCTGACCCATGGCAAGAAACCTTGTGGTTGGCATGTTGTCCAACGTTCAGTGTAGGAGAAACCAGCATTCACCCTGAGGCCACGCCCATTCTTGAGTGCGACGTGAGCATAAACACGCATTGTGACCTCAGCGTGAGTCCTGTCCTCTAGTAAGTCCTCTCAGTGGCTGGACCTTTAGATGTCATAATGGGCTTGACATGTCCCTAGTCCCCAATTTTTAACCAGATTTCTGGTTGTCCAGTCGCCCCACCCCAGGGCTCTACTCTGGAATCCCTCATTTGGTGGGACCTCTGAGGTTGAAAAACAAAATGAAACAAATCGACAACAACAAAAAAACGGACTTCTTCCATCCCCAGAATGACCCCAAACTCTTTGGACGGGACCGAACCCCCAGAGAGTAAGACTCGTCCATTTCCCATGAAGTCACCCGGCAATTTCACGACCATGAGTGACACGATATCCAGAGACAAAAACTTGAGCAAGAGCCTCACACTCGCCCTTTTTTCATATCCCGAAGTGTTCTCCTCATGGTCTGTAGATCAGTCCTGCCATACCTATGACCCAAAACATAAGCCGAGTTTGTGTTTTCAGACAACTGTCCAAACAGCTCTGGCCTACACACCCTACAGGCTCAGGGCCCTGGAGCCAAACCTGAGGACTGTACTTGCCCTCTCCAAGGGAATTGTATGTGCCCATTCCAATGGCCACAACCCTACTAGTAGGATAACCTCCAAAGTCCCTGAGGCCATCCCAATAGTTGTGGCTTCCCAGGACAAACAGGGGCAATCTGAGCCCATCTGAGCACCTACCTGCACTCAGACCCGTAGACTGTTGTCCCCAGAGGTAAAAAGGAACGAACAGGCCCCTAGGCACTAATCGGATCCATTGCTTTGGTTTCCAGGCATCTCTCCTCAGAGGCCTGGATTTTAATACCAGCATATGGCTGTTCCTTGACTCACCCATCAGAACAAATCTCATCTACACTTGGGAAACATGCACGTTAGAGCTGTGCCAAAGCCTCTGTTTAGGAGAACCCTTCAGGGCCCCAGGGCCACCGCTTCATTCCAAGGTCTCCATAGACACAAAAACATATTAGGACACATCCACAGGAGAGTCCATTTCAACTCAGCCTCCTCGGTTGCCCCCCACATCCAGCAGATCTAACCTGTCTTGTTGCTTGGAGACCATTGGAATGCGAGGTGGGCTACCCAGCCATCCATCCTTAGAACCCTGCTCGGAATCGTTGGCCTGGAGCCAACCAACAGGTCTCAATTGTCCTGCAGAAGAATCTTTGCAGTTTGGAGCTTCTCACAACTTCCATCGTGGGAAAACCCCCATGTCCACGTGATCCAACCCCCTTCAAGAAAGGGCCATCAGGGCAGAAAGTCCAACCTGAGCGATCGTCTGATCCTTGCCCTGACTTCAGATGCACGAGATCTCGATTGAGGTCTGTAGATTGTGCCTGCCATATCCTCACCCAGAAACCTAGGCCTAGCTTGGGTTCTCAGACTGCGTCCTCAGACTACTGGCCCACAAGCCCTCCAGTTGGGCAATCCAGAACTACAATGCCGCACTCTGCCTGCCCTACAGAAATCAAACATTGCCCTCATTGCTACCCCGAAACCCCAAAAGAAAATCAACCTGCACGCCATTCGGCTGTACCCCAAACATATAGGCTGACCTGGGCACTATTTCCCCTTCTGACCCAGCCTGAGCCTGGACCTCCTGGTCCCACCCAGACAGCTGGCCGCACACTGAGCACATCGGACCCGCCATGGCCTTAGGTCGTCATCTCTTCCCAACTGCGGTTTTCAGGCTCCAGAACCTAGACCTTATGTCCAACCACTGCCCAGGGTTGAAAATGATGCAGAAATCAGAACTCTTTACCCATGGCAAGAAACCTTGTGGTTGGCATGTTGTCCAACGTTCAGTGTAGTTGAAACAAGCGTGGCCCATGAGGCCCAGCCCATGCTTGCGGGCCACATTGGTCACAAACACACATTGTGACCCTCAGCCTGAGCCCAGTCCTCAGGTAAGGCCTCTCAGGGCCTATATGAAGAGACAGCATATTGGGCTTGCCATGCCCCTAGGCCCCAATTTTTAACCATAGTTCGGGTTGTCCCTTCACTCTTCCCCAGGGCTCTGCTTTGGAATGCCTCTTTTGGTGGGACACCTGAGGTAACAAACCTGAAAGGAGTCCTCCCATCCCACAGATTGACGAAAAACAATTGGGATCGGGCCAAATCCACAGAGAGGAAGATTCGTCCATGGCCCATGAGACCTCCACAACATTCCACGGCCATCGCTGAAACAAAATCCAGAGACAAAAGCCTGAGCAAGCTCCTCAGACTCGCTCATTCTTCATGTCCTGAAGAGTTCTTCTCATGGTTTGTAGATCGGGCGTGCCATAACTACGTCCCCAAACTTAAGCTGAGTTTGTGTTTTCAGTCTTCTGTCCTCAAAGTCCTGGGCCACACTCCCTCCAGGCTGGGGCCCCTGGAGCCACACATTAGGACTGCCCCCACCCAATCCATGGGAATTCTGCCCATTCTATTGTCAAACATCGTACAAATTAGGAGAACCCTCCAAAGTCCCTGAGGCCATCCCAATAGTGTAGGTCGCCCGGGACAAAAAAGGGCGGTTGATACCGGATGAGCATCTACCTCCACTCATCTACCTCCACACATACCAAGAAGATTGAACCAGACAGGACCCGAGGCCATTATCGGATCCATTGCTTTGGTTTACAGGCATGTCTCCTCAAAAGCCTGCATTCCAATACCAGCAGAGGGGATTTCCTGAGGCACCCATCAGAACAAATCTCGTCTACACGAGGAAATTTTTACATGGGAGCTATGCCAAAGCTTAGGAGAATACTTCAGGGTCCCGGTGCCACCTCCCCATTCCAAGGCCCTCATGGACACAAACACACGTTAGGACCCATCCTCTGGAAAGTGCATTTCAACTCAGCCACCCCGGTTGCTCCCGCAGATCCATTACATCTAAACTGTCTAGTTGCTAGGAGACAATTGGAAGGCGAGCCGGACTTCCCAGGCATCCATCCTGGAACGGTGCTCTGGAGTCATTCCATATGGGATGTCCTGGAGCTGTCCAACAGGTCTCAATTGTCCCGCAGAAGGAATCCTTGAAGGGGGCATCCCACATCTCCCAACGTGGAAAACCTCCATGGCCTCGAGATTCCGCTCTCTTCATGAAGGGGCCGTCATGCACAGAAACTCCAACCTGAGCCAACGTCGGATCCTCGCCCTGACTTCAGATGCATGAGATATTGGTTCAGATCTGCAGGGGGTACCTACCGTGCCCTCACCCTGAATCCGAAGTCTAGCTTGTGTTCTCAGACTTCCGTCCTCACTCTCCTGGCCCCGAAGCCCTCAAGTTTGGCAATTCCGGACCGACAATGAAGCACTCTGCCTGCCCTCTAGAAAAAATATATTGCCTAATGAGCAGCCCAGGCAGCTTAAATGAGGATAAACCTACACGGCACTCGAATGTACCCGAATTATATAGTCTAACCTGGGCACTAATGCACTGTCTGACACAACCTGAGCCTGGACCTGCTGACCAACACCCAGACAGCTGACCGCACGCTGAGCACATGAGACCCGCCATGGCCTTAGGTCATCATCTCTTCCCTACCTCAGTTTTCAGGCTTCAGAACCTAGACCTTATCTCCAATCACTGCCCACGGGTGACTGTGATGCAGAAATCAGAACTCTTCCTGACCCATGGCAAGAAACCTTGTGGTTGGCATGTTGTCCAACGTTCAGTGTAGGAGAAACCAGCATTCACCCTGAGGCCACGCCCATTCTTGAGTGCGACGTGAGCATAAACACGCATTGTGACCTCAGCGTGAGTCCTGTCCTCTAGTAAGTCCTCTCAGTGGCTGGACCTTTAGATGTCATAATGGGCTTGACATGTCCCTAGTCCCCAATTTTTAACCAGATTTCTGGTTGTCCAGACGCCCCACCCCAGGGCTCTACTCTGGAATCCCTCATTTGGTGGGACCTCTGAGGTTGAAAAACAAAATGAAACAAATCGACAACAACAACAAAAAAACGGACTTCTTCCATCCCCAGAATGACCCCAAACTCTTTGGACGGGACCGAACCCCCAGAGAGTAAGACTCGTCCATTTCCCATGAAGTCACCCGGCAATTTCACGACCATGAGTGACACGATATCCAGAGACAAAAACTTGAGCAAGAGCCTCACACTCGCCCTTTTTTCATATCCCGAAGTGTTCTCCTCATGGTCTGTAGATCAGTCCTGCCATACCTATGACCCAAAACATAAGCCGAGTTTGTGTTTTCAGACAACTGTCCAAACAGCTCTGGCCTACACACCCTACAGGCTCAGGGCCCTGGAGCCAAACCTGAGGACTGTACTTGCCCTCTCCAAGGGAATTGTATGTGCCCATTCCAATGGCCACAACCCTACTAGTAGGATAACCTCCAAAGTCCCTGAGGCCATCCCAATAGTTGTGGCTTCCCAGGACAAACAGGGGCAATCTGAGCCCATCTGAGCACCTACCTGCACTCAGACCCGTAGACTGTTGTCCCCAGAGGTAAAAAGGAACGAACAGGCCCCTAGGCACTAATCGGATCCATTGCTTTGGTTTCCAGGCATCTCTCCTCAGAGGCCTGGATTTCAATACCAGCATATGGCTGTTCCTTGACTCACCCATCAGAACAAATCTCATCTACACTTGGGAAACATGCACGTTAGAGCTGTGCCAAAGCCTCTGTTTAGGAGAACCCTTCAGGGCCCCAGGGCCACCGCTTCATTCCAAGGTCTCCATAGACACAAAAACATATTAGGACACATCCACAGGAGAGTCCATTTCAACTCAGCCTCCTCGGTTGCCCCCCACATCCAGCAGATCTAACCTGTCTTGTTGCTTGGAGACCATTGGAATGCGAGGTGGGCTACCCAGCCATCCATCCTTAGAACCCTGCTCGGAATCGTTGGCCTGGAGACAACCAACAGGTCTCAATTGTCCTGCAGAAGAATCTTTGCAGTTTGGAGCTTCTCACAACTTCCATCGTGGGAAAACCCCCATGTCCACGTGATCCAACCCCCCTCAAGAAAGGGCCATCAGGGCAGAAAGTCCAACCTGAGCGATCGTCTGATCCTTGCCCTGACTTCAGATGCACGAGATCTCGATTGAGGTCTGTAGATTGTGCCTGCCATAACCTCACCCAGAAACCTAGGCCTAGCTTGGGTTCTCAGACTGCGTCCTCAGACTACTGGCCCACAAGCCCTCCAGTTGGGCAATCCAGAACTACAATGCCGCACTCTGCCTGCCCTACAGAAATCAAACATTGCCCTCATTGCTACCCCGAAACCCCAAAAGAAAATCAACCTGCACGCCATTCGGCTGTACCCCAAACATATAGGCTGACCTGGGCACTATTTCCCCTTCTGACCCAGCCTGAGCCTGGACCTCCTGGTCCCACCCAGACAGCTGGCCGCACACTGAGCACATCGGACCCGCCATGGCCTTAGGTCGTTATCTCTTCCCAACTGCGGTTTTCAGGCTCCAGAACCTAGACCTTATCTCCAAACACTGCCCAGGGTTGAGAATGATGCAGAAATCAGAACTCTTTCCTTATGGCAAGAAACCTTGTGGTTGGCATGTTGTCCAACGTTCAGTGTAGTTGAAACAAGCGTGGCCCATGAGGCCCAGCCCATGCTTGCGGGCCACATTGGTCACAAACACACATTGTGACCCTCAGCCTGAGCCCAGTCCTCAGGTAAGGCCTCTCAGGGCCTATATGAAGAGACAGCATATTGGGCTTGCCATGCGCCTAGGCCCCAATTTTTAACCATAGTTCGGGTTGTCCCTTCACTCTTCCCCAGGGCTCTGCTTTGGAATTCCTCTTTTGGTGGGACACCTGAGGTAACAAACCTGAAAGGAGTCCTCCCATCCCACAGATTGACGAAAAACAATTGGGATCAGGCGAAATCCACAGAGAGGAAGATTCGTCCATGGCCCATGAGACATCCACAACATTCCACGGCCATCGCTGAAACAAAATCCAGAGACAAAAGCCTGAGCAAGCTCCTCAGACTCGCTCATTCTTCATATCCTGAAGAGTTCTTCTCAGGGTTTGTAGATCGGGCGTGCCATACCTACGTCCCCAAACTTAAGCTGACTTTGTGTTTTCAGTCTTCTGTCCTCAAAGTCCTGGGCCACACTCCCTCCAGGCTGGGGCCCCTGGAGCCACACATTAGGACTGCCCCCACCCAATCCATGGGAATTCTGCCCATTCCATTGTCAAACATCGTACAAATTAGGAGAACCCTCCAAAGTCCCTGAGGCCATCCCAATAGTGTAGGTCGCCCGGGACAAAAAAGGGCGGTTGATACCGGATGAGCATCTACCTCCACTCATCTACCTCCACACATACCAAGAAGATTGAACCAGACAGGACCCGAGGCCATTATCGGATCCATTGCTTTGGTTTACAGGCATGTCTCCTCAAAAGCCTGCATTCCAATACCAGCAGAGGGGATTTCCTGAGGCACCCATCAGAACAAATCTCGTCTCCACAAGGAAACTTGTGCATGGGAGCTATGCCAAAGCTTAGGAGAATACTTCAGGGTCCCGGTGCCACCTCCCCATTCCAAGGCCCTCATGGACACAAACACACGTTAGGACCCATCCTCTGGAAAGTGCATTTCAACTCAGCCACCCCGGTTGCTCCTGCAGATCCATTACATCTAAACTGTCTAGTTGCTAGGAGACAATTGGAAGGCGAGGCGGACTTCCCAGGCATCCATCCTGGAACGGTGCTCTGGAGTCATTCCATATGGGATGTCCTGGAGCTGTCCAACAGGTCTCAATTGTCCCGCAGAAGGAATCCTTGAAGGGGGCATCCCACATCTCCCAACGTGGAAAACCTCCATGGCCTCGAGATTCCGCTCTCTTCATGAAGGGGCCGTCATGCACAGAAACTCCAACCTGAGCCAACGTCGGATCCTCGCCCTGACTTCAGTTGCATGAGATATTGGTTCAGATCTGCAGGTGGTACCTGCCGTGCCCTCAACCTGAATCCGAAGTCTAGCTTGTGTTCTCAGACTTCCGTCCTCACTCTCCTGGCCCCGAAGCCCTCAAGTTTGGCAATTCCGGACCGACAATGAAGCACTCTGCCTGCCCTCTAGAAAAAATATATTGCCTAATGAGCAGCCCAGGCAGGTTAAATGAGGATAAACCTACACGGCACTCAAATGTACCCTAATTTTATAGTCTAAACTGGGCACTAATGCACTGTCTGACACAACCTGAGCCTGGACCTGCTGACCAAAACCCAGACAGCTGACCGCACGCTGAGCACATCAGACCCGCCATGGCCTTAGGTCATCATCTCTTCCCAACTGCGGTTTTCAGGCTCCAGAACCTAGACCTTATGTCCAACCACTGCCCAGGGTTGAAAATGATGCAGAAATCAGAACTATTTACCCATGGCAAGAAACCTTGTGGTTGGCATGTTGTCCAACGTTCAGTGTAGTTGAAACAAGCGTGGCCCATGAGGCCCAGCCCATGCTTGCGGGCCACATTGGTCACAAACACACATTGTGACCCTCAGCCTGAGCCCAGTCCTCAAGTAAGGCCTCTCAGGGCCTATATGAAGAGACAGCATATTGGGCTTGCCATGCCCCTAGGCCCCAATTTTTAACCATAGTTCGGGTTGTCCCTTCACTCTTCCCCAGGGCTCTGCTTTGGAATGCCTCTTTTGGTGGGACACCTGAGGTAACAAACCTGAAAGGAGTCCTCCCATCCCACAGATTGACGAAAAACAATTGGGATCGGGCCAAATCCACAGAGAGGAAGATTCGTCCATGGCCCATGAGACCTCCACAACATTCCACGGCCATCGCTGAAACAAAATCCAGAGACAAAAGCCTGAGCAAGCTCCTCAGACTCGCTCATTCTTCATGTCCTGAAGAGTTCTTCTCATGGTTTGTAGATCTGGCGTGCCATATCTACGTCCCCAAACTTAAGCTGAGTTTGTGTTTTCAGTCTTCTGTCCTCAAAGTCCTGGGCCACACTCCCTCCAGGCTGGGGCCCCTGGAGCCACACATGAGGACTGCCCCCACCCAATCCATGGGAATTCTGCCCATTCTATTGTCAAACATCGTACAAATTAGGAGAACCCTCCAAAGTCCCTGGGGCCATCCCTATAGTGTAGGTCGCCCGGGACAAAAAAGGGCGGTTGATACCGGCTGAGCATCTACCTCCACTCATCTACCTCCACTCATACCAAGAAGATTGAACCAGACAGGACCCGAGGCCATTATCGGATCCATTGCTTTGGTTTACAGGCATGTCTCCTCAAAAGCCTGCATTCCAATACCAGCAGAGGGGATTTCCTGAGGCACCCATCAGAACAAATCTCGTCTACAGAAGGAAATTTTTACATGGGAGCTATGCCAAAGCTTGGGAGAATACTTCAGGGTCCCGGTGCCACCTCCCCATTCCAAGGCCCTCATGGACACAAACACACGTTAGGACCCATCCTCTGGAAAGTGCATTTCAACTCAGCCACCCCGGTTGCTCCTGCAGATCCATTACATCTAAACTGTCTAGTTGCTAGGAGACAATTGGAAGGCGAGGCGGACTTCCCAGGCATCCATCCTGGAACGGTGCTCTGGAGTCATTCCATATGGGATGTCCTGGAGCTGTCCAACAGGTCTCAATTGTCCCGCAGAAGGAATCCTTGAAGGGGGCATCCCACATCTCCCAACGTGGAAAACCTCCATGGCCTCGAGATTCCGCTCTCTTCATGAAGGGGCCGTCATGCACAGAAACTCCAACCTGAGCCAACGTCGGATCCTCGCCCTGACTTCAGATGCATGAGATATTGGTTCAGATCTGCAGGGGGTACTTACCGTGCCCTCACTCTGAATCCGAAGTCTAGCTTGTGTTCTCAGACTTCCGTCCTCACTCTCCTGGCCCCGAAGCCCTCAAGTTTGGCAATTCCGGACCGACAATGAAGCACTCTGCCTGCCCTCTAGAAAAAATATATTGCCTAATGAGCAGCCCAGGCAGCTTAAATGAGGATAAACCTACACGGCACTCGAATGTACCCGAATTATATAGTCTAACCTGGGCACTAATGCACTGTCTGACACAACCTGAGCCTGGACCTGCTGACCAACACCCAGACAGCTGACCGCACGCTGAGCACATCAGACCCGCCATGGCCTTAGGTCATCATCTCTTCCCTACCTCAGTTTTCAGGCTTCAGAACCTAGACCTTATCTCCAATCACTGCCCACTGGTGACTGTGATGCAGAAATCAGAACTCTTCCTGACCCATGGCAAGAAACCTTGTGGTTGGCATGTTGTCCAACGTTCAGTGTAGGAGAAACCAGCATTCACCCTGAGGCCACGCCCATTCTTGAGTGCGACGTGAGCATAAACACGCATTGTGACCTCAGCGTGAGTCCTGTCCTCTAGTAAGTCCTCTCAGTGGCTGGACCTTTAGATGTCATAATGGGCTTGACATGTCCATAGTCCCCAATTTTTAACCAGATTTCTGGTTGTCCAGTCGCCCCACCCCAGGGCTCTACTCTGGAATCCCTCATTTGGTGGGACCTCTGAGGTTGAAAAACAAAATGAAACAAATCGACAACAACAAAAAAACGGACTTCTTCCATCCCCAGAATGACCCCAAACTCTTTGGACGGGACCGAACCCCCAGAGAGTAAGACTCGTCCATTTCCCATGAAGTCACCCGGCAATTTCACGACCATGAGTGACACGATATCCAGAGACAAAAACTTGAGCAAGAGCCTCACACTCGCCCTTTTTTCATATCCCGAAGTGTTCTCCTCATGGTCTGTAGATCAGTCCTGCCATACCTATGAACCAAAACATAAGCCGAGTTTGTGTTTTCAGACAACTGTCCAAACAGCTCTGGCCTACACACCCTACAGGCTCAGGGCCCTGGAGCCAAACCTGAGGACTGTACTTGCCCTCTCCAAGGGAATTGTATGTGCCCATTCCAATGGCCACAACCCTACTAGTAGGATAAGCTCCAAAGTCCCTGAGGCCATCCCAATAGTTGTGGCTTCCCAGGACAAACAGGGGCAATCTGAGCCCATCTGAGCACCTACCTGCTCTCAGACCCGTAGACTGATGTCCCCAGAGGTAAAAAGGAACGAACAGGCCCCTTAGGCACTAATCGGATCCATTGCTTTGTTTTCCAGGCATCTCTCCTCAGAGGCCTGGATTTCAATACCAGCATATGGCTGTTTCTTGACTCACCCATCAGAACAAATCTCATCTACACATGGGAAACATGCACGTTGGAGCTGTGTCAAAGCCTCTGTTTAGGAGAACCCTTCAGGGCCCCAGGGCCACCGCTTCATTCCAAGGTCTCCATAGACACAAAAACATATTAGGACACATCCACAGGAGAGTCCATTTCAACTCAGCCTCCTCGGTTGCCCCCCACATCCAGCAGATCTAACCTGTCTTGTTGCTTGGAGACCATTGGAATGCGAGGTGGGCTACCCAGCCATCCATCCTTAGAACCCTGCTCGGAATCGTTGGCCTGGAGCCAACCAACAGGTCTCAATTGTCCTGCAGAAGAATCTTTGCAGTTTGGAGCTTCTCACAACTCCCATCGTGGGAAAACCCCCATGTCCTCGTGATCCAACCCCCTTCAAGAAAGGGCCATCAGGGCAGAAAGTCCAACCTGAGCGATCGTCTGATCCTTGCCCTGACTTCAGATGCACGAGATCTCGATTGAGGTCTGTAGATTGTGCCTGCCATATCCTCACCCAGAAACCTAGGCCTAGCTTGGGTTCTCAGACTCCGTCTTCAGACTAGTGGCCCACAAGCCCTCCAGTTTGGCAATCCAGAACTACAATGCCGCACTCTCCCTGCCCTACAGAAGTAAAACATTGCCCTCAGGGCTACCCCGAAACCGCAAATGAGGATCAACCTGCACGCCATTCGGCTGTACCCCAAACATATAGGCTGACCTGGGCACTATTTCCCCTTCTGACCCAGCCTGAGCCTGGACCTCCTGGTCCCACCCAGACAGCTGGCCGCACACTGAGCACATCGGACCCGCCATGGCCTTAGGTCGTCATCTCTTCCCAACTGCGGTTTTCAGGCTCCAGAACCAAGACCTTATCTCCAAACACTGCCCAGGGTTGAGAATGATGCAGAAATCAGAACTCTTTTCTTATGGCAAGAAACCTTGTGGTTGGCATGTTGTCCAACGTTCAGTGTAGTTGAAACAAGCGTGGCCCATGAGGCCCAGCCCATGCTTGCGGGCCACATTGGTCACAAACACACATTGTGACCCTCAGCCTGAGCCCAGTCCTCAGGTAAGGCCTCTCAGGCCCTATATGAAGAGACAGCATATTGGGCTTGCCATGCGCCTAGGCCCCAATATTTAACCATAGTTCGGGTTGTCCCTTCACTCTTCCCCAGGGCTCTGCTTTGGAATTCCTCTTTTGGTGGGACACCTGAGGTAACAAACCTGAAAGGAGTCCTCCCATCCCACAAATTGACGAAAAACAATTGGGAATAGGCGAAATCAACAGAGAGGAAGATTCGTCCATGGCCCATGTTACATCCACAACATTCCACGGCCATCGCTGAAACAAAATCCAGAGACAAAAGCCTGAGCAAGCTCCTCAGACTCGCTCATTCTTCATATCCTGAAGAGTTCTTCTCAGGGTTTGTAGATCGGGCGTGCCATACCTACGTCCCCAAACTTAAGCTGACTTTGTGTTTTCAGTCTTCTGTCCTCAAAGTCCTGGACCACACTCCCTCCAGGCTGGGGCCCCTGGAGCCACACATTAGGACTGCCCCCACCCAATCCATGGGAATTCTGCCCATTCCATTGTCAAACATCGTACAAATTAGGAGAACCCTCCAAAGTCCCTGAGGCCATCCCAATATTGTAGGTCGCCCGGGACAAAAAAGTGCGGTTGATACCGGATGAGCATCTACCTCCACTCATCTACCTCCACTCATACCAAGAAGATTGAACCAGACAGGACCCGAGGCCATTATCGGATCCATTGCTTTGGTTTACAGGCATGTCTCCTCAAAAGCCTGCATTCCAATACCAGTAGAGGGGATTTCCTGAGGCACCCATCAGAACAAATCTCGTCTCCACAAGGAAACTTGTGCATGGGAGCTATGCCAAAGCTTAGGAGAATACTTCAGGGTCCCGGTGCCACCTCCCCATTCCAAGGCCCTCATGGACACAAACACACGTTAGGACCCATCCTCTGGAAAGTGCATTTCAACTCAGCCACCCCGGTTGCTCCTGCAGGTCCATTACATCTAAACTGTCTAGTTGCTAGGAGACAATTGGAAGGCGAGGCGGACTTCCCAGGCATCCATCCTGGAACGGTGCTCTGGAGTCATTCCATATGGGATGTCCTGGAGCTGTCCAACAGGTCTCAATTGTCCCGCAGAAGGAATCCTTGAAGGGGGCATCCCACATCTCCCAACGTCGAAAACCTCCATGGCCTCGAGATTCCGCTCTCTTCATGAAGGGGCCGTCATGCACAGAAACTCCAACCTGAGCCAACGTCGGATCCTCGCCCTGACTTCAGATGCATGAGATATTGGTTCAGATCTGCAGGTGGTACCTGCCGTGCCCTCAACCTGAATCCGAAGTCTAGCTTGTGTTCTCAGACTTCCGTCCTCACTCTCCTGGCCCCAAAGCCCTCAAGTTTGGCAATTCCGGACCGACAATGAAGCACTCTGCCTGCCCTCTAGAAAAAATATATTGCCTAATGAGCAGCCCAGGCAGGTTAAATGAGGATAAACCTTCACGGCACTCGAATGTACCCTAATTATATAGTCTAACCTGGGCACTAATGCACTGTCTGACACAACCTGAGCCTGGACCTGCTGACCAAAACCCAGACAGCTGACCGCACGCTGAGCACATCAGACCCGCCATGGCCTTAGGTCATCATCTCTTCCCTACCTCAGTTTTCAGGCTTCAGAACCTAGACCTTATCTCCAATCACTGCCCACGGGTGACTGTAATGCAGAAATCAGAACTCTTCCTGACCCATGGCAAGAAACCTTGTGGTTGGCATGTTGTCCAACGTTCAGTGTAGGAGAAACCAGCATTCACGCTGAGGCCACGCCCATTCTTGAGTGCGACGAGAGCATAAACACGCATTGTGACCTCAGCGTGAGTCCTGTCCTCTAGTAACTCCTCTCAGTGGCTGGACCATTAGATGTCATAATGGGCTTGACATGTCCCTAGTCCCCAATTTTTAACCAGATTTCTGGTTGTCCAGTCGCCCCACCCCAGGGCTCTACTCTGGAATCCCTCATTTGGTGGGACATCTGAGGTTGAAAAACAAAATGAAACAAATCGACAACAACAACAAAAAAACGGACTTCTTCCATCCCCAGAATGACCCCAAACTCTTTGACGGACCGAACCCCCAGAGAGTAAGACTCGTCCATTTCCCATGATGTCACCATGCAATTTCACGACCATGAGTGACACGATATCCAGAGACAAAAACTTGAACAAGAGCCTCACACTCGCCCTTTTTTCATATCCCGAAGTGTTCTCCTCATGGTCTGTAGATCAGTCCTGCCATACCTATGACCCAAAACATAAGCCGAGTTTGTGTTTTCAGACAACTGTCCAAACAGCTCTGGCCTACACACCCTACAGGCTCAGGGCCCTGGAGCCAAACCTGAGGACTGTACTTGCCCTCTCCAAGGGAATTGTATGTGCCCATTCCAATGGCCACAACCCTACTAGTAGGAAAACCTCCAAAGTCCCTGAGGCCATCCCAATATTTGTGGCTTCCCAGGACAAACAGGGGCAATCTGAGCCCATCTGACCACCTACCTGCACTCAGACCCGTAGACTGATGTCCCCAGAGGTAAAAAGGAACGAACAGGCCCCTAGGCACTAATCGGATCCATTGCTTTGGTTTCCAGGCATCTCTCCTCAGAGGCCTGGATTTCAATACCAGCATATGGCTGTTTCTTGACTCACCCATCAGAACAAATCTCATCTACACATGGGAAACATGCACGTTGGAGCTGTGTTAAAGCCTCTGTTTAGGAGAACCCTTCAGGGCCCCAGGGCCACCGCTTCATTCCAAGGTCTCCATAGACACAAAAACATATTAGGACACATGCCCAGGAGGGGCCATTTCAACTCAGCCTCCTCGGTTGCCCCCCACATCCAGCAGATCTAACTTGTCTTGTTGCTTGGAGACAATTGGAATGCGAGGTGGGCTACCCAGCCATCCATCCTTAGAACCCTGCTCGGAATCGTTGGCCTGGAGCCAACCAACAGGTCTCAATTGTCCTGCAGAAGAATCTTTGCAGTTTGGAGCTTCTCACAACTCCCATCGTGGGAAAACCCCCATGTCCTCGTGATCCAACCCCCATCAAGAAAGGGCCATCAGGGCAGAAAGTCCAACCTGAGCGATCGTCTGATCCTTGCCCTGACTTCAGATGCACGAGATCTCTATTGAGGTCTGTAGATTGTGCCTGCCATATCCTCACCCAGAAACCTAGGCTTAGCTTGGGTTCTCAGATTCCGTCCTCAGACTACTGGCCCACAGGCCCTCCAGTTTGGCAATCCAGAACTACAATGCCGCACTCTGCCTGCCCTACAGAAGTAAAATATTGCCCTCAGGGCTACCCCGAATCCCCAAATGAGGATCAACCTGCACGCCATTCGGCTGTACCCCAAACATATAGGCTGACCTGGGCACTATTTCCCCTTCTGACCCAGCCTGAGCCTGAAACTCCTGGTCCCACCCAGACAGCTGGCCGCACACTGAGCACATCGGACCCGCCATGGCCTTAGGTCGTCATCTCTTCCCAACTGCGGTTTTCAGGCTCCAGAACCTAGACCTTATCTCCAACCACTGCCCAGGTTTGAAAATGATGCTGAAATCAGAACTCTTTCCCCATGGCAAGAAACCTTGTGGTTGGCATGTTGTCCAATGTTCAGTGTAGTTGAAACAAGCGTGGCCCATGAGGCCCAGCCCATGCTTGCGGGCCACATTGGTCACAAGCACACATTGTGACCCTCAGCCTGAGCCCAGTCCTCAGGTAAGGCCTCTCAGGGCCTATATGAAGAGACAGCATATTGGGCTTGCCATGCCCCTAGGCCCCAATTTTTAACCATAGTTCGGGGTTTCCCTTCACTCTTCCCCAGGGCTCTGCTTTGGAATTCCTCTTTTGGTGGGACACCTGAGGTAACAAACCTGAAAGGAGTCCTCCCATCCCACAGATTGACGAAAAACAATTGGGATCGGGCCAAATCCACAGAGAGGAAGATTCGTCCATGGCCCATGAGACCTCCCCAACATTCCACGGCCATCGCAGAAACAAAATCCAGAGAAAAAAGCCTGAGCAAGCGCCTCAGACTCGCTCATTCTTCATATCCTGAAGAGTTCTTCTCATGGTTTGTAGATCGGGCATGCCATACCTACGTCCCCAAACTTAAGCTGAGTTTGTGTTTTCAGTCTTCTGTCCTCAAAGTCCTGGGCCACACTCCCTCCAGGCTGGGGCCCCTGGAGCCACACATTAGGACTGCCCCCACCCAATCCATGGGAATTCTGCCCATTCCATTGTCAAAAATCGTACAAATTAGGAGAACCCTCCAAAGTCCCTGAGGCCATCCCAATAGTGTAGGTCGCCTGGGACAAAAAATGGGCGGTTGATACCGGCTGAGCATCTACCTCCACTCATCTACCTCCACTCATACCAAGGAGATTGAACCAGACAGGACCCGAGCCCATTATCGAATCCATTGCTTTGGTTTACAGGCATGTCTCCTCAAAAGCCTGGATTCCAATACCAGCAGAGGGGATTTCCTGAGGCACTCATCAGAACAAATCTCGTCTCCACAAGGAAACTTGTGCATGGTAGCTAAGCCAAAGCTTAGGAGAATACTTCAGGGTCCCGGTGCCACCTCCCCATTCCAAGGCCCTCATGGACACAAATACACGTTAGGACCCATCCTCTGGAAAGTGCATTTCAACTCAGCCACCCCGGGTGCTCCCGCAGATCCATTAGATCTAAACTGTCTTGTTGCTAGGAGACAATTGGAAGGCGAGGCGGACTTCCCAGGCATCCATCCTGGAACGGTGCTCTGGAGTCATTCCATATGGGATGTCCTGGAGCTGTCCAACAGGACTCAATTGTCCCGCAGAAGGAATCCTTGAAGGGGGCATCCCACATCTCCCAACGTGGAAAACCTCCATGGCCTCGAGATTCCGCTCCCTTCATGAAGGGGCCGTCATGTACAGAAACTCCAACCTGAGCCAAAGTCGGATCCTCGCCCTGACTTCAGATGCATGAGATATTGGTTCAGATCTGCAGGGGGTACCTGCCGTGCCCTCACCCTGAATCCGAAGTCTAGCTTGTGTTCTCAGACTTCCGTCTTCACTCTCCTGGCCCCGAAGCCCTCAAGTTTGGCAATTCCGGACCGACAATGAAGCACTCTGCCTGCTCTCTAGAAAAAATATATTGCCTAATAAGCAGCCCAGGCAGCTTAAATGAGGATCAACCTACACGGCACTCGAATATACCCAAATTATATAGTCTAACCTGGGCACTAATGCACTGTCTGACACAACCTGAGCCCGGACCTGCTGACCAACACCCAGACAGCTGACCGCACGCTGAGCACATCAGACCCGCCATGGCCTTAGGTCATCATCTCTTCCCTACCTCAGTTTTCAGGCTTCAGAACCTAGACCTTATCTCCAATCACTGCCCACGGGTGACTGTGATGCAGAAATCAGAACTCTTCCTGAACCATGGCAAGAAACCTTGTGGTTGGCATGTTGTCCAACGTTCAGTGTAGGAGAAACCAGCATTCACCCTGAGGCCCCTCCCATTTTTGAGTGCGACGAGAGCATAAACACGCATTGTGACCTCAGCGTGTGTCCTGTCCTCTAGTAAGTCCTCTCAGTGGCTGGACCATTAGATGTCATAATGGCCTTGACATGTCCCTAGTCCCCAATTTTTAACCAGATTTCTGGTTGTCCAGTCGCCCCACCCCAGGGCTCTACTCTGGAATCCCTCATTTGGTAGGACATCTGAGGTTGAAAAACAAAATGAAACAAATCGACAACAACAACAAAAAAACGGACTTCTTCCATCCCCAGAATGACCCCAAACTCTTTGGACGGGACCGAACCCCCAGAGAGTAAGACTCGTCCATTTCCCATGATGTCACCCGGCAATTTCACGACCATGAGTGACACGATATCCAGAGACAAAAACTTGAGCAAGAGCCTCACACTCGCCCTTTTTTCATATCCCGAAGTGTTCTCCTCATGGTCTGTAGATCAGTCCTGCCATACCTATGACCCAAAACATAAGCCGAGTTTGTGTTTTCAGACAACTGTCCAAACAGCTCTGGCCTACACACCCTACAGGCTCAGGGCCCTGGAGCCAAACCTGAGGACTGTACTTGCCCTCTCCAAGGGAATTGTATGTGCCCATTCCAATGGCCACAACCCTACTAGTAGGATAACCTCCAAAGTCCCTGAGGCCATCCCAATAGTTGTGGCTTCCCAGGACAAACAGGGGCAATCTGAGCCCATCTGAGCACCTACCTGCACTCAAACCAGTAGACTGATGTCCCCAGAGGTAAAAAGGAACGAACAGGCCCCTAGGCACTAATCGGATCCATTGCTTTGGTTTCCAGGCATCTCTCCTCGGAGGCCTGGATTTCAATACCAGCATATGGCTTTTTCTTGACTCACCCATCAGAACAAATCTCATCTACACATGGGAAACATGCACGTTGGAGCTGTGTCAAAGCCTTTGTTTAGGAGAACCCTTCAGGGCCCCAGGGCCACCGCTTCATTCAAAGGTCTCCATAGACACAAAAACATATTAGGACACATCCCCAGGAGGGTCCATTTCAACTCAGCCTCCTCGGTTGCCCCCCACATCCAGCAGATCTAACTTGTCTTTTTGCTTGGAGACAATTTGAATGCGAAGTGGGCTACCCAGCCATCCATCCTTAGAACCCTGCTCGGAATCGTTGGCCTGCAGCCAACCAACAGGTCTCAATTGTCCTGCAGAAGAATATTTGCAGTTTGGAGCTTCTCACAACTCCCATCGTGTGAAAACGCCCATGTCCTCGTGATCCAACCCCCTTCAAGAAGGGCCATCAGGGCAGAAAGTCCAACCTGAGCGATGGTCTGATCCTTGCCCTGACTTCAGATGCACGAGATCTCGATTGAGGTCTGTTGATTGTGCCTGCCATATCCTCACCCAGAAACCTAGGCCTAGCTTGGGTTCTCAGACTCCGTCCTCAGACTACTGGCCCACAAGCCCTCCAGTTTGGCAATCCAGAACTACAATGCCGCACTCTGCCTGCCCTACAGAAATAAAACATTGCCCTCAGGGCTACCCCGAAACCCCAAATGAGGATCAACATGCACGCCATTCGGCTGTACCCCAAACATATAGGCTGACCTGGGCACTATTTCCCCTTCTGACCCAGCCTGAGTCTGGACCTCCTGGTCCCACCCAGAAAGCTGGCCGCACACTGAGCACATCGGACCCGCCATGGCCTTAGGTCATCATCTCTTCCCAACTGCGGTTTTCAGGCTCCAGAACCTAGACCTTATCTCCAACCACTGCCCAGGTTTGAAAATGATGTAGAAATCAGAACTCTTTCCCGATGGCAAGAAACCTTGTGGTGGGCATGTTGTCCAACGTGCAGTGTAGTTGAAACAAGCGTGGCCCATGAGGCCCAGCCCATGCTTGCAGGCCACATTGGTCACAAACACACATTGTGACCCTCAGACTGAGCCCAGTCCTCAGGGAAGGCCTCTCAGGTCCTATATGAAGAGACAGCATATTGGGCTTGCCATGCCCCTAGGCCCCAATTTTTAACCATAGTTCGGGTTGTCCCTTCACTCTTCCCCAGGGCTCTGCTTTGGAATTCCTCTTTTGGTGGGACACCTGAGGTAACAAACCTGAAAGGAGTCCTCCCATCCCACAGATTGACGAAAAACAATTGGGATCGGGCCAAATCCACAGAGAGGAAGATTCGCCCATGTCCCATGAGGCCTCCCCGACATTCCACGGCCATCGCTGATACAAATCCAGAGACAAAAGCCTGAGCAAGCGCCTCAGACTCGCTCATTCTTCATATCCTGAAGAGTTCTTCTCATGGTTTGTAGTTCGGGCGTGCCATACCTACGTCCCCAAACTTAAGCTGTGTTTGTGTTTTCAGTCTTCTGTCCTCAAAGTCCTGGGCCACACTCCCTCCAGGCTGGGGCCCCTGGAGCCACACATTAGGACTGCCCCCACCCAATCCATGGGAATTCTGCCCATTCCATTGTCAAAAATCGTACAAATTAGGAGAACCCTCCAAAGTCCCTGAGGCCATCCCAATAGTGTAGGTCGCCCGGGACAAAAAATGGGCGGTTGATACCGGCTGAGCATCTACCTCCACTCATCTACCTCCACTCATACTAAAAAGATTGAACCAGACAGGACCCAAGGCCATTATCGGATCCATTGCTTTGGTTCACAGGCATGTCTCCTCAAAAGCCTGTATTCCAATACCAGCAGAGGGGATTTCCTGAGGCACCCATCAGAACAAATCTCGTCTCCACAAGGAAACTTGGGCATGGGAGCTAAGCCAAAGCTTAGGAGAATACTTCAGGGACCCGGTGCCACCTCCCCATTCCAAGGCCCTCATGGACACAAACACACGTTAGGACCCATCCTCTGGAAAGTGCATTTCAACTCAGCCACCCCGGTTGCTCCCGCAGATCCATTAGATCTAAACTGTCTTGTTGCTAGGAGACAATTGGAAGGCGAGGTGGACTTCCCAGGCATCCATCCTGGAACGGTGCTCTGGAGTCATTCCATATGGGATGTCCTGGAGCTGTCCAACAGGTCTCAATTGTCCCGCAGAAGGAATCCTTGAAAGGGGCATCCCACATCTCCCAACGTGGAAAACCTCCATGGCCTCGAGATTCCGCTCCCTTCATGAAGGGGCCGTCATGCACAGAAACTCCAACCTGAGCCAACGTCGGATCCTCGCCCTGACTTCAGATGCATGAGATATTGGTTCAGATCTGCAGGGGGTACGTGCCGTGCCCTCACCCTGAATCCGAAGTCTAGCTTGTGTTCTCAGACTTCCGTCCTCACTCTCCTGGCCCCGAAGCCCTCAAGTTTGGCAATTGCGGACCGACAATGAAGCACTCTGCCTGCCCTCTAGAAAAAATATATTGCCTAATAAGCAGCCCAGGCAGCTTAAATGAGGATAAACCTACACGGATCTCGATGTACCCAAATTATATAGTCTAACCTGGGCACTAATGCACTGTCTGACACAACTTGAGCCCGGACCTGCTGACCAACACCCAGACAGCTGACCACACGCTGAGCACATCAGACCCGCCATGGCCTTAGGTCATCATCTCTTCCCTACCTCAGTTTTCAGGCTTCAGAACCTAGACCTTATCTCCAATCACTGCCCACGGGTGACTGTGATGCAGAAATCAGAACTCTTCCTGACCCATGGCAAGAAACCTTGTGGTTGGCATGTTGTCCAACGTTCAGTGTAGGAGAAACCAGCATTCACCCTGAGGCCCCGCCCATTCTTGAGTGCGACGAGAGCATAAACACGCATTGTGACCTCAGCGTGAGTCCTGTCCTCTAGTAAGTCCTCTCAGTGGCTGGACCATTAGATGTCATAATGGGCTTGACATGTCCCTAGTCCCCAATTTTTAACCAGATTTCTGGTTGTCCAGTCGCCCCACCCCACGGCTCTACTCTGGAATCCCTCATTTGGTGGGACATCTGAGGTTGAAAAACAAAATGAAACAAATCGACAACAACAACAAAAAAACGGACTTCTTCCATCCCCAGAATGACCCCAAACTCTTTGGACGGGACCGAACCCCCAGAGAGTAAGACTCGTCCATTTCCCACGATGTCACCAGGCAATTTCACGACCATGAGTGACATGATATCCAGAGACAAAAACTTGAACAAGAGCCTCACACTCGCCCTTTTTTCATATCCCGAAGTGTTCTCCTCATGGTCTGTAGATCAGTCCTGCCATACCTATGACCCAAAACATAAGCCGAGTTTGTGTTTTCAGACAACTGTCCAAACAGCTCTGGCCTACACACCCTACAGGCTCAGGGCCCTGGAGCCAAACCTGAGGACTGTACTTGCCCTCTCCAAGGGAATTGTATGTGCCCATTCCAATGGCCACAACCCTACTAGTAGGAAAACCTCCAAAGTCCCTGAGGCCATCCCAATATTTGTGGCTTCCCAGGACAAACAGGGGCAATCTGAGCCCATCTGACCACCTACCTGCACTCAGACCCGTAGACTGATGTCCCCAGAGGTAAAAAGGAACGAACAGGCCCCTAGGCACTAATCGGATCCATTTCTTTGGTTTCCAGGCATCTCTCCTCAGAGGCCTGGATTTCAATACCAGCATATGGCTCTTTCTTTACTCACCCATCAGAACAAATCTCATCTACACATGGGAAACATGCACGTTGGAGCTGTGTCAAAGCCTCTGTTTAGGAGAACCCTTCAGGGCCCCAGGGCCACCGCTTCATTCCAAGGTCTCCATAGACACAAAAACATATTAGGACACATCCCCAGGAGGGGCCATTTCAACTCAGCCTCCTCTGTTTCCCCCCACATCCAGCAGATCTAACTTGTCTTGTTGCTTGGAGACAATTGGAATGCGAGGTGGGCTACCCAGCCATCCATCCTTAGAACCCTGCTCGGAATCATTGGCCTGGAGCCAACCAACAGGACTCAATTGTCCTGCAGAAGAATCTTTGCAGTTTGGAGCTTCTCACAACTCCCATCGTGGGAAAACCCCCATGTCCTCGTGATCCAACCCCCTTCAAGAAAGGGCCATCAGGGCAGAAAGTCCAACCTGAGCGATCGTCTGATCCTTGCCCTGACTTTAGATGCACGAGATCTCTATTGAGGTCTGTAGATTGTGCCTGCCATATCCTCACCCAGAAACCTAGGCTTAGCTTGGGTTCTCAGACTCCGTCCTCAGACTACTGGCCCACAGGCCCTCCAGTTTGGCAATCCAGAACTACAATGCCGCAATCTGCCTGCCCTACAGAAGTAAAATATTGCCCTCATGGCTACCCCGAATCCCCAAATGAGGATCAACCTGCACGCCATTCGGCTGTACCCCAAACATATAGGCTGACCTGGGCACTATTTCCCCTTCTGACCCAGCCTGAGCCTGGACCTCCTGGTCCCACCCAGACAGCTGGCCGCACACTGAGCACATCGGACCCGCCATGGCTTTAGGTCGTCATCTCTTCCCAACTGCGGATTTCAGGCTCCAGAACCTAGACCTTATCTCCAACCACTGCCCAGGTTTGAAAATGATGCTGAAATCAGAACTCTTTCCCCATGGCAAGAAACCTTGTGGTTGGCATGTTGTCCAACGTTCAGTGTAGTTGAAACAAGCGTGGCCCATGTGGCCCAGCCCATGCTTGCGGGCCACATTGGTCACAAACACACATTGTGACCCTCAGCCTGAGCCCAGTCCTCAGGTAAGGCCTCTCAGGGCCTATATGAAGAGACAGCATATTTGGCTTGCCATGCCCCTAGGCCCCAATTTTTAACCAAAGTTCGGGTTGTCCCTTCACTCTTCCCCAGGGCTCTGCTTTGGAATTCCTCTTTTGGTGGGACACCTGAGGTAACAAACCTGAAAGGAGTCCTGCCATCCCACAGATTGACGAAAAACAATTGGGATCGGGCCAAATCCACAGAGAGGATGATTCGTCCATGGCCCATGAGACCTCCCCAACATTCCACGGCCATCGCTGAAACAAAATCCAGAGACAAAAGCCTGAGCAAGCGCCTATGACTCGCTCATTCTTCATATCCTGAAGAGTTCTTCTCATGGTTTGTAGATCGGGCGTGCCATACCTACGTCCCCAAACTTAAGCTGAGTTTGTGTTTTCAGTCTTCTGTCCTCAAAGTCCTGGGCCACACTCCCTCCAGGCTGGGGCCCCTGGAGCCACACATTAGGACTGCCCCCACCCAATCCATGGGAATTCTGCCCATTCCATTGTCAAAAATCGTACAAATTAGGAGAACCCTCAAAGTCCCTGAGGCCATCCCAATAGTGTAGGTCGCCCGGGACAAAAAAGGGCGGTTGATACCGGCTGAGCATCTACCTCCACTCATCTACCTCCACTCATACCAAGAAGATTGAACCAGACAGGACACGAGGCCATTATCGGATCCATTGCTTTGGTTTACAGGCATGTCTCCTCAAAAGCCTGCATTCCATACGAGCAGAGCGGATTTCCTGAGGCACCCATCAGAACAAATCTCGTCTCCACAAGGAAACTTGTGCATGGGAGCTATGCCAAAGCTTAGGAGAATACTTCAGGGTCCCGGTGCCACCTCCCCATTCTAAGGCCCTCATGGACACAAACACACGTTAGGACCCATCCTCTGGAAAGTGCATTTCAACTCAGCCACCCCGGTTGCTCCCGCAGATCCATTAGATCTAAACTGTCTTGTTGCTAGGAGACAATTGGAAGGCGAGGCGGACTTCCCAGGCATCTATCCTGGAACGGTGCTCTGGAGTCATTCCATATGGGATGTCCTGGAGCTGTCCAACAGATCTCAATTGTCCCGCAGAAGGAATCCTTGAAGGGGGCATCCCACATCTCCCAACGTGGAAAACATCCATGGCCTCGAGATTCCGCTCCCTTCATGAAGGGGCCGTCATGCACAGAAACTCCAACCTGAGCCAACGTCGGATCCTCGCCCTGACTTCAGATGCATAAGATGTTGGTTCAGATCTGCAGGGGGTATCTGCCGTGCCCTCACCCTGATCCGAAGTCTAGCTTGTGTTCTCAGACTTCCGTCCTCACTCTCCTGGCCCCGAAGCCCTCACGTTTGGCAATTCCGGACCGACAATGAAGCACTCTGCCATGTCCTCTAGAAAAAATATATTGCCTAATGAGCAGCCCAGGCAGCTTAAATGAGGATAAACCTACACGGCACTCGAATGTACCCAAATTATATAGTCTAACCTGGGAACTAATGCAGTGTCTGACACAACCTGAGCCCGGACCTGCTGACCAACACCCAGACAGCTGACCACACGCTGAGCACATCAGACCCGCCATGGCCTTAGGTCATCATCTCTTCCCTACCTCAGTTCTCAGGCTTCAGAACCTAGACCTTATCTCCAATCACTGCCCACGGGTGACTGTGATGCAGAAATCAGAACTCTTCCTGACCCATGGCAAGAAACCTTGTGGTTGGCATGTTGTCCAACGTTCAGTGTAGGAGAAACCAGCATACAACTTGAGGCCACGCCCATTCTTGAGTGCGACGAGAGCATAAACACGCATTGTGACCTCAGCGTGAGTCCTGTCCTCTAGTAAGTCCTCTCAGTGGCTGGAGCATGAGATGTCATAATGGGCTTGACATGTCCCTAGTCCCCAATTTTTAACCAGATTTCTGGTTGTCCAGTCGCCCCACCCCAGGGCTCTACTCTGGAATCCCTCATTTGGTGGGACATCTGAGGTTGAAAAACAAAATGAAACAAATCGACAACAACAAAAAAACGGACTTCTTCCATCCCCAGAATGACCCCAAACTCTTTGGACGGGACCGAACCCCCAGAGAGTAAGACTCATCCATTTCCCATGAAGTCACCCGGCAATTTCACGACCATGAGTGACACGATATCCAGAGACAAAAACTTGAGCAAGAGCCTCACACTCGCCCTTTTTTCATATCCCGAAGTGTTCTCCTCATGGTCTGTAGATCAGTCCTGCCATACCTATGACCCAAAACATAAGCCGAGTTTGTGTTTTCAGACAACTGTCCAAACAGCTCTGGCCTACACACCCTACAGGCTCAGGGCCCTGGAGCCAAATCTGAGGACTGTACTTGCCCTCTCCAAGGGAATTGTATGTGCCCATTCCATGGCCACAACCCTACTAGTAGGATAACCTCCAAAGTCCCTGAGGCCATCCCAATAGTTGTGGCTTCCCAGGACAATCAGGGGCAATCTGAGCCCATCTGAGCACCTACCTGTACTCAGACCCGTAGACTGATGTCCCCAGAGGTAAAAAGGAACGAACAGGCCCCTAGGCACTAATCGGATCCATTGCTTTGGTTTCCAGGCATCTCTCCTCAGAGGCCTGGATTTCAATACCAGCATATGGCTGTTTCTTGACTCACCCATCAGAACAAATCTCATCTACACATGGGAAACATGCACGTTGGAGCTGTGTCAAAGCCTCTGTTTAGGAGAACCCTTCAGGGCCCCAGGGCCACCGCTTCATTTCAAGGTCTCCATAGACACAAAAACATATTAGGACACATCCACAGGAGAGTCCATTTCAACTCAGCCTCCTCGGTTGCCCCCCACATCCAGCAGATCTAACCTGTCTTGTTGCTTGGAGTCAATTGGAATGCGAGGTGGGCTACCCAGCCATCCATCCTTAGAAGCCTGCTCGGAATCGTTGGCCTGGAGCCAACCAACAGGTCTCAATTGTCCTGCAGAAGAATCTTTGCAGTTTGGAGCTTCTCACAACTCCCATCGTGGGAAAACCCCCATGTCCTCGTGATCCAACCCCCTTCAAGAAAGGGCCATCAGGGCAGAAAGTCCAACCTGAGCGATCGTCTGATCCTTGCCCTGACTTCAGATGCACGAGATCTCGATTGAGGTCTGTAGATTGTGCCTGCCATATCCTCACCCAGAAACCTAGGCCTAGCTTGGGTTCTCAGACTCCGTCCTCAGACTACTGGCCCACAAGCCCTCCAGTTGGGCAATCCAGAACTACAATGCCGCACTCTGCCTGCCCTACAGAAGTCAAACATTGCCCTCAGGGCTACACCGAAACCGCAAATGAGGATCAACCTGCACGCCATTCGGCTGTACCCCAAACATATAGGCTGACCTGGGCACTATTTCCCCTTCTGACCCAGCCTGAGCCTGGACCTCCTGGTCCCACCCAGACAGCTGGCCGCACACTGAGCACATCAGACCCGCCATGGCCTTAGGTCGTCATCTCTTCCCAACTGCGGTTTTCAGGCTCCAGAACCTAGACCTTATCTCCAACCATTGCCCAGGGTTGAAAATGATGCAGAAATCAGAACTCTTTCCTTATGGCAAGAAACCTTGTGGTTGGCATGTTGTCCAACGTTCTGTGTAGTTGAAACAAGCGTGGCCCATGAGGCCCAGCCCATGCTTGCGGGCCACATTGGTCACAAACACACATTGTGACCCTCAGCCTGAGCCCAGTCCTCAGGTAAGGCCTCTCAGGGCCTATATGAAGAGACAGCATATTGGGCTTGCCATGCCCCTAGGCCCCAATTTTTAACCATAGTTCGGGTTGTCCCTTCACTCTTCCCCAGGGCTCTGCTTTGGAATTCCTCTTTTGGTGGGACACCTGAGGTAACAAACCTGAAAGGAGTCCTCCCATCCCACAGATTAACGAAAAACAATTGGGATCGGGCCAAATCCACAGAGAGGAAGATTCGTCCATGGCCCATGAGACCTCCCCAACATTCCACGGCCATCGCTGAAACAAAATCCAGACAAAAGCCTGAGCAAGCGCCTCAGACTCGCTCATTCTTCATATCCTGAAGAGTTCTTCTCATGGTTTGTAGATCGGGCGTGCCATACCTACGTCCCCAAACTTAAGCTGAGTTTGTGTTTTCAGTCTTCTGTCCTCAAAGTCCTGGGCCACACTCCCTCCAGGCTGGGGCCCCTGGAGCCACACATAGGGACTGCCCCCACCCAATCCATGGGAATTCAGCCCATTCCATTGTCAAAAATCGTACAAATTAGGAGAACCCTCCAAAGTCCCTGAGGCCATCCCAATAGAGTATGTCGCCCGGGACAAAAAAGGGCGGTTGATACCGGCTGAGCATCTACCTCCACTCATCTACCTCCACTCATACCAAGAAGATTGAACCAGACAGGACCCGACGCCATGATCGGATCCATTGCTTTGGTTTACAGGCATGTCTCCTCAAAAGCCTGGATTCCAATACCAGCAGAGGGGATTTCCTGAGGCACCCATCAGAACAAATCTCGTCTCCACAAGGAAACTTGTGCATGGGAGCTAAGCCAAAGCTAAGGAGAATACTTCAGGGTCCCGGTGCCACCTCCCCATTCCAAGGCCCTCATGGACACAAACACACGTTAGGACCCATCCTCTGGAAAGTGCATTTCAACTCAGCCACCCCGGTTGCTCCCGCAGATCCATTAGATCTAAACTGTCTTGTTGCTAGGAGACAATTGGAAGGCGAGGCGGACTTCCCAGGCATCCATCCTCGAACGGTGCTCTGGAGTCATTCCATATGGGATGTCCTGGAGCTGTCCAACAGGTCTCAATTGTCCCGCAGAAGGAATCCTTGAAGGGGGCATCCCACATCTCCCAACGTGGAAAACCTCCATGGCCTCGAGATTCCGCTCCCTTCATGAAGGGGCCGTCATGCACAGAAACTCCAACCTGAGCCAACTTCGGATCCTCGCCCTGACTTCAGATGCATGAGATATTGGTTCAGATCTGCAGGGGGTACCTGCCGTGCCCTCACCTTGAATCCGAAGACTAGCTTGTGTTCTCAGACTTCCGTCCTTACTCTCCTGGCCCCGAAGCCCTCAAGTTTGGCAATTCCGGACCGACAATGAAGCTCTCTTTCTGCACTCTAGAAAAAATATATTGCCTAATGAGCAGCCCAGGCAGCTTAAAGGAAGATAAACCTACACGGCACTCGAATGTACCCAAATTATATAGTCTAACCTGGGCACTAATGCACTGTCTGACACAACCTGAGCCCGGACCTGCTGACCAACACCCAGACAGCTGACCGCACGCTGAGCACATCAGACCCGCCATGGCCTTAGGTCATCATCTCTTCCCTACCTCAGTTTTCAGGCTTCAGAACCTAGACCTTATCTCCAATCACTGCCCATGGGTGACTGTGATGCAGAAATCAGAACTCCTCCTGACCCATGGCAAGAAACATTGTGGTTGGCATGTTGTCCAACGTTCAGTGTAGGAGAAACCAGCATTCACCCTGAGGCCCCGCCCATTCGGGCGTGCGACGAGAGCATAAACAAGCATTGAGACCTCAGCGTGAGTCCTGTCCTCTAGTAAGTCCTCTCAGTGGCTGGACCATTAGATGTCATAATGGGCTTGACATGTCCCTAGTCCCCAAGTTTTAACCAGACTTCTGGTTGTCCAGTCGCCCCACCCCAGGGCTCTACTCTGGAATCCCTCATTTGTTGGTACATCTGAGGTTGAAAAACAAAATGAAACAAATCGACAACAACAAAAAAACGGACTTCTTCCATTACCCAGAATGACCCCAAACTCTTTGGACGGGACAGAACCCCCAGAGAGTAAGACTCGCCCATTTCCCATGAAGTCACCCGGCAATTTCACGACCATGAGTGACACGATATCCAGAGACAAAAACTTGAGCAAGAGCCTCACACTCGCCCTTTTTTCATATCCCGAAGTGTTCTCCTCATGGTCTGTAGATCAGTCCTGCCATACCTATGACCCAAAACATAAGCCGAGTTTGTTTTTTCAGACAACTGTCCAAACAGCTCTGGCCTACACACCCTACAGGCTCAGGGCCCTGGAGCCAAACCTGAGGACTGTACTTGCCCTCTCCAAGGGAATTGTATGTGCCCATTCCAATGGCCACAACTCTACTAGTAGGATAACCTCCAAAGTCCCTGAGGCCATCCCAATAGTTGTGGCTTCCCAGGACAAACAGGGGCAATCTGAGCCCATCTGAGCACCTACCTGCACTCAGACCCGTAGACTGATGTCCCCAGAGGTAAAAAGGAACTAACAGGCCCCTAGGCACTAATCGGATCCATTGCTTTGGTTTCCAGGCATCTCTCCTCAGAGGCCTGGATTTTAATACCAGCATATGGCTGTTTCTTGACTCACCCATCAGAACAAATCTCTTCTACACATGGGAAACATGCACGTTGGAGCTGTGTCAAAGCCTCTGTTTAGGAGAACCCTTCAGGGCCCCAGGGCCACCGCTTCATTCCAAGGTCTCCATAGACACAAAAACATATTAGGACACATCCACAGGAGAGTCCATTTCAACTCAGCCTCCTCGGTTGCCCCCCACATCCAGAAGATCTAACCTGTCTTGTTGCTTGGAGACCATTGGAATGCAAGGTGGGCTACCCAGCCATCCATCCTTAGAACCCTGCTCGGAATCGTTGGCCTGGAGCCAACCAACAGGTCTCAATTTTCCTGCAGAATAATCTTTGCAGTTTGGAGCTTCTCACAACTCCCATCGTGCGAAAACCCCCATGTCCTCGTGATCCAACCCCCTTCAAGAAAGGGCCATCAGGGCAGAAAGTCCAACCTGAGCGATCGTCTGATCCTTGCACTGACTTCAGATGCACGAGATCTCTATTGAGGTCTGTAGATTGTGCCTGCCATATCCTCACCCAAAAACCTAGGCCTAGCTTGGGTTCTCAGACTCCGTCCTCATACTACTGGCCCCCAAGCCCTCCAGTTAGGAAATCCAGAACTACAATGCCGCACTCTGCCTGCCCTAACAGAAGTAAAACATTGCCCTCAGGGCTACCCCGAAACCGCAAATGAGGATCAACCTGCACGCCATTCGGCTGTACCCCAAACATATAGGCTGATCTGGGCACTATTTCCCCTTCTGACCCAGCCTGAGCCTGGACCTCTTGGTCCCACCCAGACTGCTGGCCGCACACTGAGCACATCGGACCCGCCATGGCCTTAGGTCATCATCTCTTCCCAACTGCGGTTTTCAGGCTCCAGAACCTAGACCTTATCTCCAACCACTGCCCAGGGTTGAAAATGATGCAGAAATCAGAACTCTTTCCCCATGGCAAGAAACCTTGTGGTTGGCATGTTGCCAACGTTCAGTGTAGTTGAAACAAGCGTGGCCCATGAGGCCCAGCCCATGCTGCGGGCCACATTGGTCACAAACACACATTGTGACCCTCAGCCTGAGCCCAGTCCTCAGGTAAGGCCTCTCAGGGCCTATATGAAGAGACAGCATATTGGGCTTGCCATGCCCCTAGGCCCCAATTTTTAACCATAGTTCGGGTTGTCCCTTCACTCTTCCCCAGGGCTCTGCTTTGGAATTCCTCTTTTGGTGGGACACCTGGGGTAACAAACCTGAAAGCAGTCCTCCCATCCCACAGATTGACGAAAAACAATTGGGATCGGGCCAAATCCACAGAGAGGAAGATTCGTCCATGGCCCATGAGACCTCCCCAACATTCCACGGCCATCGCTGAAACAAAATCCAGAGACAAAAGCCTGAGCAAGCTCCTCAGACTCGCTCATTCTTCATATCCTGAAGAGTTCTTCTCAGGGTTTGTAGATCGGGCGTGCCATACCTACGTCCCCAAACTTAAGCTGAGTTTGTGTTTTCAGTCTTCTGTCCTCAAAGTCCTGGGCCACACTCCCTCCAGGCTGGGGCCCCTGGAGCCACACATTAGGACTGCTCCCACCCAATCCATGGGAATTCTGCCCATTCCATTGTCAAAAATCGTACAAATTAGGAGAACCCTCTAAAGTCCCTGAGGCCATCCCAATAGTGTAGGTCGCCCGGGACAAAAAAGGGCGGTTGATACCGGCTGAGCATCTACCTCCACTCATCTACCTCCAATCATACCAAGAAGATTGAACCAGACAGGACCCGAGGCCATTATCGGATCCATTGCTTTGGTTTACAGGCATGTCTCCTCAAAAGCCTGGATTCCAATACCAGCAGAGGGGATTTCCTGAGGCACCCATCAGAACAAATCTCGTCTCCACAAGGAAACTTGTGTATGGGAGCTAAGCCAAAGCTTAGGAGAATACTTCAGGGTCCCGATGCCACCTCCCCATTCCAAGGCCCTCAAACACAAACACACGTTAGGACCCATCCTCTGGAAAGTGCATTTCAACTCAGCCACCCCGGTTGCTCCCGCAGATCCATTACATCTAAACTGTATTGTTGCTAGGAGACAATTGGAAGGCGAGGCGGACATCCCAGGCATCCATACTGGAACGGTGCTCTGGAGTTATTCCATATGGGATGTCCTGGAGCAGTCCAACAGGTCTCAATTGTCCCGCAGAAGGAATCCTTGAAGGGGGCATCCCACATCTCCCAAAGTGGAAAACCTCCATGGCCTCGAGATTCCGCTCCCTTCATGAAGGGGCCGTCATGCACAGAAACTCCAACCTGAGCCAACGTCGGATCCTCCCCCTGACTTCAGATGCAGGAGATATTGGTTCAGATCTGCAGGGGGCACCTGCTGTGCCCTCACCCTGAATCCGAAGTCTAGTTTGTGTTCTCAGACTTCCGTCCTCACTCTCCTGGTCCAGAAGCCCTCACGTTTGGCAATTCCGGAACGACAATGAAGCACTCTGCCTGTCCCCTAGAAAAAATATATTGCCTAATGAGCAGCCCAGGCAGCTTAAATGAGGATAAACCTACACGGCACTCAAATGTACCCAAATTATATAGTCTAACATGGGCACTAATGCACTGTCTGACACAACCTGAGCCCGGACCTGCTGACCAACACCCAGACAGCTGACCGCACGCTGAGCACATCAGACCCGCCATGGCCTTAGGTCATCATCTCTTCCCTTCCTCAGTTTTCAGGCTTCAGAACATAGACCTTATCTCCAATCACTGCCCACGCGTGACTGTGATGCAGAAATCAGAACTCTTCCTGACCCATGGCAAGAAACCTTGTGGTTGGCATGTTGTCCAACGTTCAGTGTAGGAGAAACCAGCATTCACCCTGAGGCCCCGCCCATTTTGAGTGCGACGAGAGCATATACACGCATTGTGACCTCAGCGTGAGTCCTGTCCTCTAGTAAGTCCTCTCAGTGGCTGGACCATTGGATGTCATAATGGGCTTGACATGTCCCTACTCCCCAATTTTTAACCAGATTTCTGGTTGTCCAGTCGCCCCACCCCAGGGCTCTACTCTGGAATCCCTCATTTGGTGGGACATCTGAGGTTGAAAAACAAAATGAAACAAATCGACAACAACAAAAAAACGGACTTCTTCCATCCCCAGAATGACCCCAAACTCTTTGGACGGGACCGAACCCCCAGAGAGTAAGACTCGTCCATTTCCCATGAAGTCACCCGGCAATTTCACGACCATGAGTGACACGATATCCAGAGACAAAAACTTGAGCAAGAGCCTCACACTCGCTCTTTTTTCATATCCCGAAGTGTTCTCCTCATGGTCTGTAGATCAGTCCTGCCATACCTATGACCCAAAACATAAGCCGAGTTTGTGTTTTCAGACAACTGTCCAAACAGCTCTGGCCTACACACCCTACAGGCTCAGGGCCCTGGAGCCAAACCTGAGGACTGTACTTGCCCTCACAAGGGAATTGTATGTGCCCATTCCAATGGCCACAACCCTACTAATAGGATAACCTCCAAAGTCCCTGAGCCATCCCAATATTTGTGGCTTCCCAGGACAAACAGGGGCAATCTGAGACCATCTGAGCACCTACCTGCACTCAGACCCGTAGACTGATGTCCCCAGAGGTAAAAAGGAACGAACAGGCCCCTAGGCACTAATCGGATCCATTGCTTTGGTTTCCAGGCATCTCTCCTCAGAGGCCTGGATTTCAATACCAGCATATGGCTGTTTCTTGACTCACCCATCAGAACAAATCTCATCTACACATGGGAAACATGCACGTTGGAGCTGTGTCAAAGCCTCTGTTTAGGAGAACCCTTCAGGGCCCCAGGGCCACCGCTTCATTCCAAGGTCTCCATAGACACAAAAACATATTAGGAAACATCCAAGGAGAGTCCATTTCAACGTAGCCTCCTCGGTTGCCCCCCACATCCAGCAGATCTAACCTGTCTTGTTGCTTGGAGACCATTGGAATGCGAGGTGGGCTACCCAGCCATCCATCCTTAGAACCCTGCTCGGAATCATTGGCCTGGAGCCAACCAACAGGTCTCAATTGTCCTGCAGAAGAATCTTTGCTGTTTGGAGCTTCTCACAACTCCCATCGTGGGAAAACCCCCATGTCCTCGTGATCCAACCCCCTTCAAGAAAGGGCCATCAGGGCTGAAAGTCCAACCTGAGCGATCGTCTGATCCTTGCCCTGACTTCAGATGCACGAGATCTCTATTGAGGTCTGTAGATTGTGCCTGCCATATCCTCACCCAGAAACCTAGGCCTAGCTTGGGTTCTCAGACTCCGTCCTCAGACTACTAGCCCACAAGCCCTCCAGTTGGGCAATCCAGAACTACAATGCCTCACTCTGCCTGCCCTACAGAAGTAAAACATTTCCCTCAGGGCTACCCCGAAACCGCAAATGAGGATCAACCTGCACGCCATTCGGCTGTACCCCAAACATATAGGCTGACCTGGGCACTATTTCCCCTTCTGACCCAGCCTGAGCCTGGACCTCCTGGTCCCACCCAGACAGCTGGCCGCACACTGAGCACATCTGACCCGCCATGGCCTTAGGTCGTCATCTCTTCCCAACTGCGGATTTCAGGCTCCAGAACCTAGACCTTATCTCCAACCATTGCCCAGGGTTGAAAATGATGCAGAAATCAGAACTCTTTCCCCATGGCAAGGAACCTTGTGGTTGGCATGTTGTCCAACGTTCAGTGTAGTTGAAACAAGCGTGGCCCATGAGGCCCAGCCCATGCTGCGGGCCACATTGGTCACAAACACACATTGTGACCCTCAGCCTGAGCCCAGTCCTCAGGTAAGGCCTCTCAGGGCCTATATGAAGAGACAGCATATTGGGCTTGCCATGCCCCTAGGCCCCAATTTTTAACCATAGTTCGGGTTGTCCCTTCACTCTTCCCCAGGGCTCCTCTTTGGAATTCCTCTTTTGGTGGGACACCTGAGGTAACAAACCTGAAAGCAGTCCTCCCATCGCACAGATTGACGAAAAAAAATTGGGATCGGGCCAAATCCACAGAGAGGAAGATTCGTCCATGGCCCATGAGACCTCCCCAACATTCCACGGCCATCGCTGAAACAAAATCCAGAGACAAAAGCCTGAGCAAGCTCCTCAGACTCGCTCATTCTTCATATCCTGAAGAGTTCTTCTCATGGTTTGTAGATCGGGCGTGCCATACCTACGTCCCCAAACTTAAGCTGAGTTTGTGTTTTCAGTCTTCTGTCCTCAAAGTCCTGGGCCACACTCCCTCCAGGCTGGGGCCCCTGGAGCCACACATTAGGACTGCCCCCACCCAATCCATGGGAATTCTGCCCATTCCATTGTCAAAAATCGTACAAATTAGGAGAACCCTCCAAAGTCCCTGAGGCCATCCCAATAGTGTAGGTCGCCCGGGACAAAAAAGGGCGGTTGATACCGGCTGAGCATCTACCTCCACTCATCTACCTCCACTCATAACAAGAAGATTGAACCAGACAGGACCCGAGGCCATTATCGGATCCATTGCTTTGGTTTACAGGCATGTCTCCTCAAAAGCCTGGATTCCAATACCACCAGAGGGGATTTCCTGAGGCACCCATCAGAACAAATCTCGCCTCCACAAGGAAACTTGTGCATGGGAGCTATGACAAAGCTTAGGAGAATACTTCAGGGTCCCGGTGCCACCTCCCCATTCCAAGGCCCTCATGGACACAAACACACGTTAGGACCCATCCTCTGGAAAGTGCATTTCAACTCAGCCACCCCGGTTGCTCCCGCAGATCCATTAGATCTAAACTGTCTTGTTGCTAGGAGACAATTGGAAGGCGAGGCGGACTTCCCAGGCATCCATCCTGGAACGGTGCTCTGGAGTCATTCCATATGGGATGTCCTGGAGCTGTCCAACAGGTCTCAATTGTCCCGCAGAAGGAGTCCTTGAAGGGGACATCCCACATCTTCCAACGTGGAAAACCTCCATGGCCTCGAGATTCCGCTCCCTTCATGAAGGGGCCGTCATGCACAGAAACTCCAACCTGAGCCAACGTCGGATCCTCGCCCTGACTTCAGATGCATGAGATATTGGTTCAGATCTGCAGGGGGTACCTGCCGTGCTTTCACCCTGAATCCGAAGTTAGCTTGTGTTCTCAGACTTCCGTTCTCACTCTCCTGGCCCCGAAGCCCTCAAGTTTGGCAATTCCGGACCGACAATGAAGCACTCTGCCTGCCCTCTAGAAAAAATATATTGCCTAATGAGCAGCCCAGGAGCTTAAATGAGGATAAACCTACACGGCACTCGAATGTACCCAAATTATATAGTCTAACCTGGGCACTAATGCACTGTCTGACACAACCTGAGCCCGGACCTCCTGACCAACACCCAGACAGCTGACCGCACGCTGAGCACATCAGACCCGCCATGGCCTTAGGTCATCATCTCTTCCCTACCTCAGTTTTCAGGCTTCAGAACCTAGACCTTATCTCCAATCACTGCCCACGGGTGACTGTGATGCAGAAATCAGAACTCTTCCAACCCATGGCAAGAAACCTTGTGGTTGGAATGTTGTCCAACGTTCAGTGTAGGAGAAAGCAGCATTCACCCTGAGTCCCCGCCCATTCTTGTGTGCGACGAGAGCATAAACACGCATTGTGACCTCAGCGTGAGTCCTGTCCTCTAGTAAGTCCTCTCAGTGGCTGGACCATTAGATGTCATAATGGGCTTGACATATCCCTAGTCCCCAATTTTTAACCAGATTTCTGGTTGTCCTGTCGCCCCACCCCAGAGCTCTACTCTGGAATCCCTCATTTGGTGGGACATCTGAGATTGAAAAACAAAATGAAACAAATCGACAACAACAAAAAAACGGACTTCTTCCATCCCCAGAATGACCCCAAACTCTTTGGAAGGGACCGAACCCCCAGAGAGGAAGACTTGTCCATTTCCCATGAAGGCACCCGGCAATTTCACGACCATGAGTGACACGATATCCAGAGACAAAAACTTGAGCAAGAGCCTCACACTCGCCCTTTTTTCATATCCCGAAGTGTTCTCCTCATGGTCTGCAGATCAGTCCTGCCATACCTATGACCCAAAACATAAGCCGAGTTTGTGTTTTCAGACAACTGTCCAAACAGCTCTGGCCTACACACCCTACAGGCTCAGGGCCCTGGAGCCAAACCTGAGGACTGTACTTGCCCTCTCCAAGGGAATTGTATGTGCCCATTCCAATGGCCACAACCTACTAGTAGGATAACCTCCAAAGTACCTGAGGCCATCCCAATAGTTGTGGCTTCCCAGGACAAACAGGGGCAATCTGAGCCCATTTGAGCACCTACCTGCACTCAGACCCGTAGACTGATGTCCCCAGAGGTAAAAAGGAACGAACAGGCCCCTAGGCACTAATCGGATCCATTGCTTTGGTTTCCAGGCATCTCTCCTCAGAGGCCTGGATTTCAATACCAGCATATGGCTGTTTCTTGACTCACCCATCAGAACAAATCTCATCTACACATGGGAAACATGCACGTTGGAGCTGTGTCAAAGCCTCTGTTTAGGAGAACCCTTCAGGGCCCCAAGGCCACCGCTTCATTCCAAGGTCTCCATAGACACAAAAACATATAAGGACACATCCACAGGAGAGTCCATTTCAACTCAGCCTCCTCGGTTGCCCCCCACATCCAGCAGATCTAACCTGTCTTGTTGCTTGGAGACCATTGGAATGCGAGGTGGGCTACCCAGCCATCCATCCTTAGGACCCTGCTCGGAATCGTTGGCCTGGAGCCAACCAACAGGTCTCAATTGTCCTGCAGAAGAATCTTTGCAGTTTGGAGCTTCTCACAACTCCCATCGTGGGAAAACCCCCATGTCCTCGTGATCCAACCCCCTTCAAGAAAGGGCCATCAGGGCAGAAAGTCCAACCTGAGCGGTCGTCTGATCCTTGCCCTGACTTCAGATGCACGAGATCTCTATTGAGGTCTGTAGATTGTCCCTGCCATATCCTCACCCAGAAACCTAGGCCTAGCTTGGGTTCTCAGACTCCGTCCTCAGACTACTGGCCCACAAGCCCTCCAGTTGGGCAATCCAGAACTACAATGCCGCACTCTGCCTGCCCTACAGAAGTAAAACATTGCCCTCAGGGCTACCCCGAAACCGCAAATGAGGATCAACCTGCACGCCATTCGGCTGTACCCTAAACATATAGGCTGACCTGGGCACTATTTCCCCTTCTAACCCAGCCTGAGCCTGGACCTCCTAGTCCCACCCAGACAGCTGGCCGCACACTGAGCACATTGGACCCGCCATGGCCTTAGGTCATCATCTCTTCCCAACTGCGGTTTTCAGACTCCAGAACCTAGACCTTATCTCCAACCATTGCCCAGGGTTGAAAATGATGCAGAAATCAGAACTCTTTCCCCATGGCAAGAAACCTTGTGGTTGGCATGTTGTCCAACGTTCAGTGTAGTTGAAACAAGCGTGGCCCATGAGGCCCAGCCCATGCTTGCGGGCCACATTGGTCACAAACACACATTGTAACCCTCAGCCTGAGCCCAGTCCTCAGGTAAGGCCTCTCAGGGCCTATATGAAGAGACAGCATATTGGGCTTGCCATGCCTCTAGGCCCCAATTTTTAACCATAGTTCGGGTTGTCCCTTCACTCTTCCCCAGGGCTCCTTTTGGAATTCCTCTTTTGGTGGGACACCTGAGGTAACAAACCTGAAAGCAGTCCTCCCATCCCACAGATTGACGAAAAACAATTGGGATCGGGCCAAATCCACAGAGAGGAAGATTCGTCCATGGCCCATGAGACCTCCCCAACATTCCACGGCCATCGCTGAAACAAAATCCAGAGACAAAAGCCTGAGCAAGCGCCTATGACTCGCTCATTCTTCATATCCTGAAGAGTTCTTCTCATGGTTTGTAGATCGGGCGTGCCATACCTACGTCCCCAAACTTAAGCTGAGTTTGTGTTTTCAGTCTTCTGTCCTCAAAGTCCTGGGCCACACTCCCTCCAGGCTGGGGCCCCTGGAGCCACACATTAGGACTGCCCCCACCCAATCCATGGGAATTCTGCCCATTCCATTGTCAAAAATCGTACAAATTAGGAGAACCCTCAAAGTCCCTGAGGCCATCCCAATAGTGTAGGTCGCCCGGGACAAAAAAGGGCGGTTGATACCGGCTGAGCATCTACCTCCACTCATCTACCTCCACTCATACCAAGAAGATTGAACCAGACAGGACACGAGGCCATTATCGGATCCATTGCTTTGGTTTACAGGCATGTCTCCTCAAAAGCCTGCATTCCATACGAGCAGAGCGGATTTCCTGAGGCACCCATCAGAACAAATCTCGTCTCCACAAGGAAACTTGTGCATGGGAGCTATGCCAAAGCTTAGGAGAATACTTCAGGGTCCCGGTGCCACCTCCCCATTCTAAGGCCCTCATGGACACAAACACACGTTAGGACCCATCCTCTGGAAAGTGCATTTCAACTCAGCCACCCCGGTTGCTCCCGCAGATCCATTAGATCTAAACTGTCTTGTTGCTAGGAGACAATTGGAAGGCGAGGCGGACTTCCCAGGCATCTATCCTGGAACGGTGCTCTGGAGTCATTCCATATGGGATGTCCTGGAGCTGTCCAACAGATCTCAATTGTCCCGCAGAAGGAATCCTTGAAGGGGGCATCCCACATCTCCCAACGTGGAAAACATCCATGGCCTCGAGATTCCGCTCCCTTCATGAAGGGGCCGTCATGCACAGAAACTCCAACCTGAGCCAACGTCGGATCCTCGCCCTGACTTCAGATGCATAAGATGTTGGTTCAGATCTGCAGGGGGTATCTGCCGTGCCCTCACCCTGATCCGAAGTCTAGCTTGTGTTCTCAGACTTCCGTCCTCACTCTCCTGGCCCCGAAGCCCTCACGTTTGGCAATTCCGGACCGACAATGAAGCACTCTGCCATGTCCTCTAGAAAAAATATATTGCCTAATGAGCAGCCCAGGCAGCTTAAATGAGGATAAACCTACACGGCACTCGAATGTACCCAAATTATATAGTCTAACCTGGGAACTAATGCAGTGTCTGACACAACCTGAGCCCGGACCTGCTGACCAACACCCAGACAGCTGACCACACGCTGAGCACATCAGACCCGCCATGGCCTTAGGTCATCATCTCTTCCCTACCTCAGTTCTCAGGCTTCAGAACCTAGACCTTATCTCCAATCACTGCCCACGGGTGACTGTGATGCAGAAATCAGAACTCTTCCTGACCCATGGCAAGAAACCTTGTGGTTGGCATGTTGTCCAACGTTCAGTGTAGGAGAAACCAGCATTCACCCTGAGGCCACGCCCATTCTTGAGTGCGACGAGAGCATAAACACGCATTGTGACCTCAGCGTGAGTCCTGTCCTCTAGTAAGTCCTCTCAGTGGCTGGACCATTAGATGTCATAATGGGATTGACATGTCCCTAGTCCCCAATTTTTAACCAGATTTCTGGTTGTCCAGTCGCCCCACCCCACGGCTCTACTCTGGAATCCCTCATTTGGTGGGACATCTGAGGTTGAAAAACAAAATGAAACAAATCGACAACAACAAAAAAACGGACTTCTTCCATCCCCAGAATGACCCCAAACTCTTTGGACGGGACCGAACCCCCAGAGAGTAAGACTCATCCATTTCCCATGAAGTCACCCGGCAATTTCACGACCATGAGTGACACGATATCCAGAGACAAAAACTTGAGCAAGAGCCTCACACTCGCCCTTTTTTCATATCCCGAAGTGTTCTCCTCATGGTCTGTAGATCAGTCCTGCCATACCTATGACCCAAAACATAAGCCGAGTTTGTGTTTTCAGACAACTGTCCAAACAGCTCTGGCCTACACACCCTACAGGCTCAGGGCCCTGGAGCCAAATCTGAGGACTGTACTTGCCCTCTCCAAGGGAATTGTATGTGCCCATTCCAATGGCCACAACCCTACTAGTAGGATAACCTCCAAAGTCCCTGAGGCCATCCCAATAGTTGTGGCTTCCCAGGACAATCAGGGGCAATCTGAGCCCATCTGAGCACCTACCTGTACTCAGACCCGTAGACTGATGTCCCCAGAGGTAAAAAGGAACGAACAGGCCCCTAGGCACTAATCGGATCCATTGCTTTGGTTTCCAGGCATCTCTCCTCAGAGGCCTGGATTTCAATACCAGCATATGGCTGTTTCTTGACTCACCCATCAGAACAAATCTCATCTACACATGGGAAACATGCACATTGGAGCTGTGTCAAAGCCTCTGTTTAGGAGAACCCTTCAGGGCCCCAGGGCCACCGCTTCATTTCAAGGTCTCCATAGACACAAAAACATATTAGGACACATCCACAGGAGAGTCCATTTCAACTCAGCCTCCTCGGTTGCCCCCCACATCCAGCAGATCTAACCTGTCTTGTTGCTTGGAGTCAATTGGAATGCGAGGTGGGCTACCCAGCCATCCATCCTTAGAAGCCTGCTCGGAATCGTTGGCCTGGAGCCAACCAACAGGTCTCAATTGTCCTGCAGAAGAATCTTTGCAGTTTGGAGCTTCTCACAACTCCCATCGTGGGAAAACCCCCATGTCCTCGTGATCCAACCCCCTTCAAGAAAGGGCCATCAGGGCAGAAAGTCCAACCTGAGCGATCGTCTGATCCTTGCCCTGACTTCAGATGCACGAGATCTCGATTGAGGTCTGTAGATTGTGCCTGCCATATCCTCACCCAGAAACCTAGGCCTAGCTTGGGTTCTCAGACTCCGTCCTCAGACTACTGGCCCACAAGCCCTCCAGTTGGGCAATCCAGAACTACAATGCCGCACTCTGCCTGCCCTACAGAAGTCAAACATTGCCCTCAGGGCTACCCCGAAACCGCAAATGAGGATCAACCTGCACGCCATTCGGCTGTACCCTAAACATATAGGCTGACCTGGGCACTATTTCCCCTTCTGACCCAGCCTGAGCCTGGACCTCCTGGTCCCACCCAGACAGCTGGCCGCACACTGAGCACATCAGACCCGCCATGGCCTTAGGTCGTCATCTCTTCCCAACTGCGGTTTTCAGGCTCCAGAACCTAGACCTTATCTCCAACCATTGCCCAGGGTTGAAAATGATGCAGAAATCAGAACTCTTTCCCCATGGCAAGAAACCTTGTGGTTGGCATGTTGTCCAACGTTCAGTGTAGTTGAAACAAGCGTGGCCCATGAGGCCCAGCCCATGCTTGCGGGCCACATTGGTCACAAACACACATTGTGACCCTCAGCCTGAGCCCAGTCCTCAGGTAAGGCCTCTCAGGGCCTATATGAAGAGACAGCATATTGGGCTTGCCATGCCCCTAGGCCCCAATTTTTAACCATAGTTCGGGTTGTCCCTTCACTCTTCCCCAGGGCTCTGCTTTGGAATTCCTCTTTTGGTGGGACACCTGAGGTAACAAACCTGAAAGGAGTCCTCCCATCCCACAGATTAACGAAAAACAATTGGGATCGGGCCAAATCCACAGAGAGGAAGATTCGTCCATGGCCCATGAAACCTCCCCAACATTCCACGGCCATCGCTGAAACAAAAGTCAGAGACAAAAGCCTGAGCAAGCGCCTCAGACTCGCTCATTCTTCATATCCTGAAGAGTTCTTCTCATGGTTTGTAGATCGGGCGTGCCATACCTACGTCCCCAAACTTAAGCTGAGTTTGTGTTTTCAGTCTTCTGTCCTCAAAGTCCTGGGCCACACTCCCTCCAGGCTGGGGCCCCTGGAGCCACACATAGGGACTGCCCCCACCCAATCCATGGGAATTCAGCCCATTCCATTGTCAAAAATCGTACAAATTAGGAGAACCCTCCAAAGTCCCTGAGGCCATCCCAATAGAGTATGTCGCCCGGGACAAAAAAGGGCGGTTGATACCGGCTGAGCATCTACCTCCACTCATCTACCTCCACTCATACCAAGAAGATTGAACCAGACAGGACCCGACGCCATGATCGGATCCATTGCTTTGGTTTACAGGCATGTCTCCTCAAAAGCCTGGATTCCAATACCAGCAGAGGGGATTTCCTGAGGCACCCATCAGAACAAATCTCGTCTCCACAAGGAAACTTGTGCATGGGAGCTAAGCCAAAGCTAAGGAGAATACTTCAGGGTCCCGGTGCCACCTCCCCATTCCAAGGCCCTCATGGACACAAACACACGTTAGGACCCATCCTCTGGAAAGTGCATTTCAACTCAGCCACCCCGGTTGCTCCCGCAGATCCATTAGATCTAAACTGTCTTGTTGCTAGGAGACAATTGGAAGGCGAGGCGGACTTCCCAGGCATCCATCCTCGAACGGTGCTCTGGAGTCATTCCATATGGGATGTCCTGGAGCTGTCCAACAGGTCTCAATTGTCCCGCAGAAGGAATCCTTGAAGGGGGCATCCCACATCTCCCAACGTGGAAAACCTCCATGGCCTCGAGATTCCGCTCCCTTCATGAAGGGGCCGTCATGCACAGAAACTCCAACCTGAGCCAACTTCGGATCCTCGCCCTGACTTCAGATGCATGAGATATTGGTTCAGATCTGCAGGGGGTACCTGCCGTGCCCTCACCTTGAATCCGAAGACTAGCTTGTGTTCTCAGACTTCCGTCCTTACTCTCCTGGCCCCGAAGCCCTCAAGTTTGGCAATTCCGGACCGACAATGAAGCTCTCTTTCTGCACTCTAGAAAAAATATATTGCCTAATGAGCAGCCCAGGCAGCTTAAAGGAGGATAAACCTACACGGCACTCGAATGTACCCAAATTATATAGTCTAACCTGGGCACCAATGCACTGTCTGACACAACCTGAGCCCGGACCTGCTGACCAACACCCAGACAGCTGACCGCACGCTGAGCACATCAGACCCGCCATGGCCTTAGGTCATCATCTCTTCCCTACCTCAGTTTTCAGGCTTCAGAACCTAGACCTTATCTCCAATCACTGCCCATGGGTGACTGTGATGCAGAAATCAGAACTCCTCCTGACCCATGGCAAGAAACATTGTGGTTGGCATGTTGTCCAACGTTCAGTGTAGGAGAAACCAGCATTCACCCTGAGGCCCCGCCCATTCTTGCGTGCGACGAGAGCATAAACAAGCATTGAGACCTCAGCGTGAGTCCTGTCCTCTAGTAAGTCCTCTCAGTGGCTGGACCATTAGATGTCATAATGGGCTTGACATGTCCCTAGTCCCCAAGTTTTAACCAGACTTCTGGTTGTCCAGTCGCCCCACCCCAGGGCTCTACTCTGGAATCCCTCATTTGTTGGTACATCTGAGGTTGAAAAACAAAATGAAACAAATCGACAACAACAAAAAAACGGACTTCTTCCATTACCCAGAATGACCCCAAACTCTTTGGACGGGACAGAACCCCCAGAGAGTAAGACTCGCCCATTTCCCATGAAGTCACCCGGCAATTTCACGACCATGAGTGACACGATATCCAGAGACAAAAACTTGAGCAAGAGCCTCACACTCGCCCTTTTTTCATATCCCGAAGTGTTCTCCTCATGGTCTGTAGATCAGTCCTGCCATACCTATGACCCAAAACATAAGCCGAGTTTGTTTTTTCAGACAACTGTCCAAACAGCTCTGGCCTACACACCCTACAGGCTCAGGGCCCTGGAGCCAAACCTGAGGACTGTACTTGCCCTCTCCAAGGGAATTGTATGTGCCCATTCCAATGGCCACAACTCTACTAGTAGGATAACCTCCAAAGTCCCTGAGGCCATCCCAATAGTTGTGGCTTCCCAGGACAAACAGGGGCAATCTGAGCCCATCTGAGCACCTACCTGCACTCAGACCCGTAGACTGATGTCCCCAGTGGTAAAAAGGAACTAACAGGCCCCTAGGCACTAATCGGATCCATTGCTTTGGTTTCCAGGCATCTCTCCTCAGAGGCCTGGATTTTAATACCAGCATATGGCTGTTTCTTGACTCACCCATCAGAACAAATCTCTTCTACACATGGGAAACATGCACGTTGGAGCTGTGTCAAAGCCTCTGTTTAGGAGAACCCTTCAGGGCCCCAGGGCCACCGCTTCATTCCAAGGTCTCCATAGACACAAAAACATATTAGGACACATCCACAGGAGAGTCCATTTCAACTCAGCCTCCTCGGTTGCCCCCCACATCCAGAAGATCTAACCTGTCTTGTTGCTTGGAGACCATTGGAATGCAAGGTGGGCTACCCAGCCATCCATCCTTAGAACCCTGCTCGGAATCGTTGGCCTGGAGCCAACCAACAGGTCTCAATTTTCCTGCAGAATAATCTTTGCAGTTTGGAGCTTCTCACAACTCCCATCGTGCGAAAACCCCCATGTCCTCGTGATCCAACCCCCTTCAAGAAAGGGCCATCAGGGCAGAAAGTCCAACCTGAGCGATCGTCTGATCCTTGCACTGACTTCAGATGCACGAGATCTCTATTGAGGTCTGTAGATTGTGCCTGCCATATCCTCACCCAAAAACCTAGGCCTAGCTTGGGTTCTCAGACTCCGTCCTCAGACTACTGGCCCCCAAGCCCTCCAGTTAGGAAATCCAGAACTACAATGCCGCACTCTGCCTGCCCTAACAGAAGTAAAACATTGCCCTCAGGGCTACCCCGAAACCGCAAATGAGGATCAACCTGCACGCCATTCGGCTGTACCCCAAACATATAGGCTGATCTGGGCACTATTTCCCCTTCTGACCCAGCCTGAGCCTGGACCTCTTGGTCCCACCCAGACTGCTGGCCGCACACTGAGCACATCGGACCCGCCATGGCCTTAGGTCATCATCTCTTCCCAACTGCGGTTTTCAGGCTCCAGAACCTAGACCTTATCTCCAACCACTGCCCAGGGTTGAAAATGATGCAGAAATCAGAACTCTTTCCCCATGGCAAGAAACCTTGTGGTTGGCATGTTGCCAACGTTCAGTGTAGTTGAAACAAGCGTGGCCCATGAGGCCCAGCCCATGCTGCGGGCCACATTGGTCACAAACACACATTGTGACCCTCAGCCTGAGCCCAGTCCTCAGGTAAGGCCTCTCAGGGCCTATATGAAGAGACAGCATATTGGGCTTGCCATGCCCCTAGGCCCCAATTTTTAACCATAGTTCGGGTTGTCCCTTCACTCTTCCCCAGGGCTCTGCTTTGGAATTCCTCTTTTGGTGGGACACCTGGGGTAACAAACCTGAAAGCAGTCCTCCCATCCCACAGATTGACGAAAAACAATTGGGATTGGGCCAAATCCACAGAGAGGAAGATTCGTCCATGGCCCATGAGACCTCCCCAACATTCCACGGCCATCGCTGAAACAAAATCCAGAGACAAAAGCCTGAGCAAGCTCTTCAGACTCGCTCATTCTTCATATCCTGAAGAGTTCTTCTCAGGGTTTGTAGATCGGGCGTGCCATACCTACGTCCCCAAACTTAAGCTGAGTTTGTGTTTTCAGTCTTCTGTCCTCAAAGTCCTGGGCCACACTCCCTCCAGGCTGGGGCCCCTGGAGCCACACATTAGGACTGCTCCCACCCAATCCATGGGAATTCTGCCCATTCCATTGTCAAAAATCGTACAAATTAGGAGAACCCTCTAAAGTCCCTGAGGCCATCCCAATAGTGTAGGTCGCCCGGGACAAAAAAGGGCGGTTGATACCGGCTGAGCATCTACCTCCACTCATCTACCTCCAATCATACCAAGAAGATTGAACCAGACAGGACCCGAGGCCATTATCGGATCCATTGCTTTGGTTTACAGGCATGTCTCCTCAAAAGCCTGGATTCCAATACCAGCAGAGGGGATTTCCTGAGGCACCCATCAGAACAAATCTCGTCTCCACAAGGAAACTTGTGTATGGGAGCTAAGCCAAAGCTTAGGAGAATACTTCAGGGTCCCGATGCCACCTCCCCATTCCAAGGCCCTCAAACACAAACACACGTTAGGACCCATCCTCTGGAAAGTGCATTTCAACTCAGCCACCCCGGTTGCTCCCGTAGATCCATTACATCTAAACTGTATTGTTGCTAGGAGACAATTGGAAGGCGAGGCGGACATCCCAGGCATCCATACTGGAACGGTGCTCTGGAGTTATTCCATATGGGATGTCCTGGAGCAGTCCAACATGTCTCAATTGTCCCGCAGAAGGAATCCTTGAAGGGGGCATCCCACATCTCCCAAAGTGGAAAACCTCCATGGCCTCGAGATTCCGCTCCCTTCATGAAGGGGCCGTCATGCACAGAAACTCCAACCTGAGCCAACGTCGGATCCTCCCCCTGACTTCAGATGCAGGAGATATTGGTTCAGATCTGCAGGGGGCACCTGCCGTGCCCTCACCCTGAATCCGAAGTCTAGTTTGTGTTCTCAGACTTCCGTCCTCACTCTCCTGGTCCAGAAGCCCTCACGTTTGGCAATTCCGGAACGACAATGAAGCACTCTGCCTGTCCCCTAGAAAAAATATATTGCCTAATGAGCAGCCCAGGCAGCTTAAATGAGGATAAACCTACACGGCACTCAAATGTACCCAAATTATATAGTCTAACATGGGCACTAATGCACTGTCTGACACAACCTGAGCCCGGACCTGCTGACCAACACCCAGACAGCTGACCGCACGCTGAGCACATCAGACCCGCCATGGCCTTAGGTCATCATCTCTTCCCTTCCTCAGTTTTCAGGCTTCAGAACATAGACCTTATCTCCAATCACTGCCCACGCGTGACTGTGATGCAGAAATCAGAACTCTTCCTGACCCATGGCAAGAAACCTTGTGGTTGGCATGTTGTCCAACGTTCAGTGTAGGAGAAACCAGCATTCACCCTGAGGCCCCGCCCATTTTGAGTGCGACGAGAGCATATACACGCATTGTGACCTCAGCGTGAGTCCTGTCCTCTAGTAAGTCCTCTCAGTGGCTGGACCATTGGATGTCATAATGGGCTTGACATGTCCCTACTCCCCAATTTTTAACCAGATTTCTGGTTGTCCAGTCGCCCCACCCCAGGGCTCTACTCTGGAATCCCTCATTTGGTGGGACATCTGAGGTTGAAAAACAAAATGAAACAAATCGACAACAACAAAAAAACGGACTTCTTCCATCCCCAGAATGACCCCAAACTCTTTGGACGGGACCGAACCCCCAGAGAGTAAGACTCGTCCATTTCCCATGAAGTCACCCGGCAATTTCACGACCATGAGTGACACGATATCCAGAGACAAAAACTTGAGCAAGAGCCTCACACTCGCTCTTTTTTCATATCCCGAAGTGTTCTCCTCATGGTCTGTAGATCAGTCCTGCCATACCTATGACCCAAAACATAAGCCGAGTTTGTGTTTTCAGACAACTGTCCAAACAGCTCTGGCCTACACACCCTACAGGCTCAGGGCCCTGGAGCCAAACCTGAGGACTGTACTTGCCCTCACAAGGGAATTGTATGTGCCCATTCCAATGGCCACAACCCTACTAATAGGATAACCTCCAAAGTCCCTGAGGCCATCCCAATAGTTGTGGCTTCCCAAGACAAACAGGGGCAATCTGAGCCCATCTGAGCACCTACCTGCACTCAGACCCGTAGACTGATGTCCCCAGACGTAAAAAGGAACGAACAGGCCCCTAGGCACTAATCGGATCCATTGCTTTGGTTTCCAGGCATCTCTCCTCAGAGGCCTGGATTTCAATACCAGCATATGGCTGTTTCTTGACTCACCCATCAGAACAAATCTCATCTACACATGGGAAACATGCACGTTGGAGCTGTGTCAAAGCCTCTGTTTAGGAGAACCCTTCAGGGCCCCAGGGCCACCGCTTCATTCCAAGGTCTCCATAGACACAAAAACATATTAGGAAACATCCAAGGAGAGTCCATTTCAACGTAGCCTCCTCGGTTGCCCCCCACATCCAGCAGATCTAACCTGTCTTGTTGCTTGGAGACCATTGGAATGCGAGGTGGGCTACCCAGCCATCCATCCTTAGAACCCTGCTCGGAATCATTGGCCTGGAGCCAACCAACAGGTCTCAATTGTCCTGCAGAAGAATCTTTGCTGTTTGGAGCTTCTCACAACTCCCATCGTGGGAAAACCCCCATGTCCTCGTGATCCAACCCCCTTCAAGAAAGGGCCATCAGGGCAGAAAGTCCAACCTGAGCGATCGTCTGATCCTTGCCCTGACTTCAGATGCACGAGATCTCTATTGAGGTCTGTAGATTGTGCCTGCCATATCCTCACCCAGAAACCTAGGCCTAGCTTGGGTTCTCAGACTCCGTCCTCAGACTACTAGCCCACAAGCCCTCCAGTTGGGCAATCCAGAACTACAATGCCTCACTCTGCCTGCCCTACAGAAGTAAAACATTTCCCTCAGGGCTACCCCGAAACCGCAAATGAGGATCAACCTGCACGCCATTCGGCTGTACCCCAAACATATAGGCTGACCTGGGCACTATTTCCCCTTCTGACCCAGCCTGAGCCTGGACCTCCTGGTCCCACCCAGACAGCTGGCCGCACACTGAGCACATCTGACCCGCCATGGCCTTAGGTCGTCATCTCTTCCCAACTGCGGATTTCAGGCTCCAGAACCTAGACCTTATCTCCAACCATTGCCCAGGGTTGAAAATGATGCAGAAATCAGAACTCTTTCCCCATGGCAAGGAACCTTGTGGTTGGCATGTTGTCCAACGTTCAGTGTAGTTGAAACAAGCGTGGCCCATGAGGCCCAGCCCATGCTGCGGGCCACATTGGTCACAAACACACATTGTGACCCTCAGCCTGAGCCCAGTCCTCAGGAAAGGCCTCTCAGGGCCTATATGAAGAGACAGCATATTGGGCTTGCCATGCCCCTAGGCCCCAATTTTTAACCATAGTTCGGGTTGTCCCTTCACTCTTCCCCAGGGCTCCTCTTTGGAATTCCTCTTTTGGTGGGACACCTGAGGTAACAAACCTGAAAGCAGTCCTCCCATCGCACAGATTGACGAAAAAAAATTGGGATCGGGCCAAATCCACAGAGAGGAAGATTCGTCCATGGCCCATGAGACCTCCCCAACATTCCACGGCCATCGCTGAAACAAAATCCAGAGACAAAAGCCTGAGCAAGCTCCTCAGACTCGCTCATTCTTCATATCCTGAAGAGTTCTTCTCATGGTTTGTAGATCGGGCGTGCCATACCTACGTCCCCAAACTTAAGCTGAGTTTGTGTTTTCAGTCTTCTGTCCTCAAAGTCCTGGGCCACACTCCCTCCAGGCTGGGGCCCCTGGAGCCACACATTAGGACTGCCCCCACCCAATCCATGGGAATTCTGCCCATTCCATTGTCAAAAATCGTACAAATTAGGAGAACCCTCCAAAGTCCCTGAGGCCATCCCAATAGTGTAGGTCGCCCGGGACAAAAAAGGGCGGTTGATACCGGCTGAGCATCTACCTCCACTCATCTACCTCCACTCATAACAAGAAGATTGAACCAGACAGGACCCGAGGCCATTATCGGATCCATTGCTTTGGTTTACAGGCATGTCTCCTCAAAAGCCTGGATTCCAATACCACCAGAGGGGATTTCCTGAGGCACCCATCAGAACAAATCTCGCCTCCACAAGGAAACTTGTGCATGGGAGCTATGACAAAGCTTAGGAGAATACTTCAGGGTCCCGGTGCCACCTCCCCATTCCAAGGCCCTCATGGACACAAACACACGTTAGGACCCATCCTCTGGAAAGTGCATTTCAACTCAGCCACCCCGGTTGCTCCCGCAGATCCATTAGATCTAAACTGTCTTGTTGCTAGGAGACAATTGGAAGGCGAGGCGGACTTCCCAGGCATCCATCCTGGAACGGTGCTCTGGAGTCATTCCATATGGGATGTCCTGGAGCTGTCCAACAGGTCTCAATTGTCCCGCAGAAGGAGTCCTTGAAGGGGACATCCCACATCTTCCAACGTGGAAAACCTCCATGGCCTCGAGATTCCGCTCCCTTCATGAAGGGGCCGTCATGCACAGAAACTCCAACCTGAGCCAACGTCGGATCCTCGCCCTGACTTCAGATGCATGAGATATTGGTTCAGATCTGCAGGGGGTACCTGCCGTGCTTTCACCCTGAATCCGAAGTTAGCTTGTGTTCTCAGACTTCCGTTCTCACTCTCCTGGCCCCGAAGCCCTCAAGTTTGGCAATTCCGGACCGACAATGAAGCACTCTGCCTGCCCTCTAGAAAAAATATATTGCCTAATGAGCAGCCCAGGAGCTTAAATGAGGATAAACCTACACGGCACTCGAATGTACCCAAATTATATAGTCTAACCTGGGCACTAATGCACTGTCTGACACAACCTGAGCCCGGACCTCCTGACCAACACCCAGACAGCTGACCGCACGCTGAGCACATCAGACCCGCCATGGCCTTAGGTCATCATCTCTTCCCTACCTCAGTTTTCAGGCTTCAGAACCTAGACCTTATCTCCAATCACTGCCCACGGGTGACTGTGATGCAGAAATCAGAACTCTTCCAACCCATGGCAAGAAACCTTGTGGTTGGAATGTTGTCCAACGTTCAGTGTAGGAGAAAGCAGCATTCACCCTGAGTCCCCGCCCATTCTTGTGTGCGACGAGAGCATAAACACGCATTGTGACCTCAGCGTGAGTCCTGTCCTCTAGTAAGTCCTCTCAGTGGCTGGACCATTAGATGTCATAATGGGCTTGACATATCCCTAGTCCCCAATTTTTAACCAGATTTCTGGTTGTCCTGTCGCCCCACCCCAGAGCTCTACTCTGGAATCCCTCATTTGGTGGGACATCTGAGATTGAAAAACAAAATGAAACAAATCGACAACAACAAAAAAACGGACTTCTTCCATCCCCAGAATGACCCCAAACTCTTTGGAAGGGACCGAACCCCCAGAGAGGAAGACTTGTCCATTTCCCATGAAGGCACCCGGCAATTTCACGACCATGAGTGACACGATATCCAGAGACAAAAACTTGAGCAAGAGCCTCACACTCGCCCTTTTTTCATATCCCGAAGTGTTCTCCTCATGGTCTGCAGATCAGTCCTGCCATACCTATGACCCAAAACATAAGCCGAGTTTGTGTTTTCAGACAACTGTCCAAACAGCTCTGGCCTACACACCCTACAGGCTCAGGGCCCTGGAGCCAAACCTGAGGACTGTACTTGCCCTCTCCAAGGGAATTGTATGTGCCCATTCCAATGGCCACAACCTACTAGTAGGATAACCTCCAAAGTACCTGAGGCCATCCCAATAGTTGTGGCTTCCCAGGACAAACAGGGGCAATCTGAGCCCATTTGAGCACCTACCTGCACTCAGACCCGTAGACTGATGTCCCCAGAGGTAAAAAGGAACGAACAGGCCCCTAGGCACTAATCGGATCCATTGCTTTGGTTTCCAGGCATCTCTCCTCAGAGGCCTGGATTTCAATACCAGCATATGGCTGTTTCTTGACTCACCCATCAGAACAAATCTCATCTACACATGGGAAACATGCACGTTGGAGCTGTGTCAAAGCCTCTGTTTAGGAGAACCCTTCAGGGCCCCAAGGCCACCGCTTCATTCCAAGGTCTCCATAGACACAAAAACATATAAGGACACATCCACAGGAGAGTCCATTTCAACTCAGCCTCCTCGGTTGCCCACCACATCCAGCAGATCTAACCTGTCTTGTTGCTTGGAGACCATTGGAATGCGAGGTGGGCTACCCAGCCATCCATCCTTAGGACCCTGCTCGGAATCGTTGGCCTGGAGCCAACCAACAGATCTCAATTGTCCTGCAGAAGAATCTTTGCAGTTTGGAGCTTCTCACAACTCCCATCGTGGGAAAACCCCCATGTCCTCGTGATCCAACCCCCTTCAAGAAAGGGCCATCAGGGCAGAAAGTCCAACCTGAGCGGTCGTCTGATCCTTGCCCTGACTTCAGATGCACGAGATCTCGATTGAGGTCTGTAGATGTCCCTGCCATATCCTCACCCAGAAACCTAGGCCTAGCTTGGGTTCTCAGACTCCGTCCTCAGACTACTGGCCCACAAGCCCTCCAGTTGGGCAATCCAGAACTACAATGCCGCACTCTGCCTGCCCTACAGAAGTAAAACATTGCCCTCAGGGCTACCCCGAAACCGCAAATGAGGATCAACCTGCACGCCATTCGGCTGTACCCTAAACATATAGGCTGACCTGGGCACTATTTCCCCTTCTAACCCAGCCTGAGCCTGGACCTCCTAGTCCCACCCAGACAGCTGGCCGCACACTGAGCACATTGGACCCGCCATGGCCTTAGGTCGTAATCTCTTCCCAACTGCGGTTTTCAGACTCCAGAACCTAGACCTTATCTCCAACCATTGCCCAGGGTTGAAAATGATGCAGAAATCAGAACTCTTTCCCCATGGCAAGAAACCTTGTGGTTGGCATGTTGTCCAACGTTCAGTGTAGTTGAAACAAGCGTGGCCCATGAGGCCCAGCCCATGCTTGCGGGCCACATTGGTCACAAACACACATTGTAACCCTCAGCCTGAGCCCAGTCCTCAGGTAAGGCCTCTCAGGGCCTATATGAAGAGACAGCATATTGGGCTTGCCATGCCTCTAGGCCCCAATTTTTAACCATAGTTCGGGTTGTCCCTTCACTCTTCCCCAGGGCTCCTTTTGGAATTCCTCTTTTGGTGGGACACCTGAGGTAACAAACCTGAAAGCAGTCCTCCCATCCCACAGATTGACGAAAAACAATTGGGATCGGGCCAAATCCACAGAGAGGAAGATTCGTCCATGGCCCATGAGACCTCCCCAACATTCCACGGCCATCGCTGAAACAAAATCCAGAGACAAAAGCCTGAGCAAGCTCCTCAGACTCGCTCATTCTTCATATCCTGAAGAGTTCTTCTCCTGGTTTGTAGATCGGGCGTGCCATACCTACGTCCCCAAACTTAAGCTGAGTTTGTGTTTTCAGTCTTCTGTCCTCAAAGTCCTGGGCCACACTCCCTCCAGGCTGGGGCCCCTGGAGCCACACATTAGGACTGCCCCCACCCAATCCATGGGAATTCTGCCCATTCCATTGTCAAAAATCGTACAAATTAGGAGAACCCTCCAAAGTCCCTGAGGCCATCCCAATAGTGTAGGTCGCCCGGGACAAAAAAGGGCGGTTGATACCGGCTGAGCATCTACCTCCACTCATCTACCTCCACTCATAACAAGAAGATTGAACCAGACAGGACCCGAGGCCATTATCGGATCCATTGCTTTGGTTTACAGGCATGTCTCCTCAAAAGCCTGGATTCCAATACCACCAGAGGGGATTTCCTGAGGCACCCATCAGAACAAATCTCGTCTCCACAAGGAAACTTGTGCATGGGAGCTATGCCAAAGCTTAGGAGAATACTTCAGGGTCCCGGTGCCACCTCCCCATTCCAAGGCCCTCATGGACACAAACACACGTTAGGACCCATCCTCTGGAAAGTGCATTTCAAGTCAGCCACCCCGGTTGCTCCCGCAGATCCATTAGATCTAAATTGTTTTGTTGCTAGGAGACAATTGGAAGGCGAGGCGGACTTCCCAGGCATCCATCCTGGAACGGTGCTCTGGAGTCATTCCATATGGGATGTCCTGGAGCTGTCCAACAGGTCTCAATTGTCCCGCAGAAGGAATCCTTGAAGGGGACATCCCACATCTCCCAACGTGGAAAACATTCATGGCCTCGAGTATCCGCTCCCTTCATGAAGGGGCCGTCATGCACAGAAACTCCAACCTGAGCCAACGTCGGATCCTCGCCCTGACTTCAGGTGCATGAGATATTGGTTCAGATCTGCAGGGGGTACCTGCCGTGCTTTCACCCTGAATCCGAAGTCTAGCTTGTGTTCTCAGACTTCCGTTCTCACTCTCCTGGCCCCGAAGCCCTCAAGTTTGGCAATTCCAGACCGACAATGAAGCACTCTGCCTGCCCTCTAGAAAAAATATATTGCCTAATGAGCAGCCCAGGAGCTTAAATGAGGATAAACCTACACGGCACTCGAATGTACCCAAATTATATAGTCTAACCTCGGCACTAATGCACTGTCTGACACAACCTGAGACCGGACCTGCTGACCAACACCCAGACAGCTGACCGCACGCTGAGCACATCAGACCCGCCATGGCCTTAGGTCATCATCTCTTCCCTACCTCAGTTTTCAGGTTTCAGAACCTAGACCTTATCTCCAATCACTGCCCACGGGTGACTGTGATGCAGAAATCAGAACTCTTCCTGACCCATGGCAAGAAACCTTGTGGTTGGCATGTTGTCCAACGTTCAGTGTAGGAGAAACCAGCATTCACCCTGAGGCCCCGCCCATTCTTGCGTGCGACGAGAGCATAAACACGCATTGTGACCTCAGCGTGAGTCCTGTCCTCTAGTAAGTCCTCTCAGTGGCTGGACCAGTGGATGTCATAATGGGCTTGACATGTCCCTAGTCCCCAATTTTTAACCAGATTTCTGGTTGTCCAGTCGCCCCACCCCAGGGCTCTACTCTGGAATCCCTCATTTGGTGGGACATCTGAGATTGAAAAACAAAATGAAACAAATCGACAACAACAAAAAAACGGACTTCTTCCATCCCCAGAATGACCCCAAACTCTTTGGACGGGACTGAACCCCCAGAGAGTAAGACTCGTCCATTTCCCATGAAGTCACCCGGCAATTTCACGACCATGAGTGACACGATATCCAGAGACAAAATCTTGAGCAAGAGCCTCACACTCGCCCTTTTTTCATATCCCGAAGTGTTCTCCTCATGGTCTGTAGATCAGTCCTGCCATACCTATGAACCAAAACATAAGCCGAGTTTGTGTTTTCAGACATCTGTCCAAACAGCTCTTGCCTACACAACCTACAGGCTCAGGGCCCTGGAGCCAAACCTTAGGACTGTACTTGCCCTCTCCAAGGGAATTGTATGTGTCCATTCCAATGGCCACAACCCTACTAGTAGGATAACCTCCAAAGTCCCTGAGGCCATCCCAATAGTTGAGGCTTCCCAGGACAAACAGGGGCAATCTGAGCCCATTTGAGCACCTACCTGCACTCAGACCCGTGGACTGATGTCCCCAGAGGTAAAAAGGAACGAACAGGACCCTAGGCACTAATCGGATCCATTGCTTTGGTTTCCAGGCATCTCTCCTCAGAGGCCTGGATTTCAATAACAGCATATGGCTGTTTCTTGACTCACCCATCAGAACAAATCTCATCTACACATGGGAAACATGCACGTTGGAGCTGTGTCAAAGCCTCTGTTTAGGAGAACCCTTCAGGGCCCCAAGGCCACCGCTTCATTCCAAGGTCTCCATAGACACAAAAACATATTAGGACACATCCACAGGAGAGTCCATTTCAACTCAGCCTCCTCGGTTGCCCACCACATCCAGCAGATCTAACCTGTCTTGTTGCTTGGAGACCATTGGAATGCGAGGTGGGCTACTCAGCCATCCATCCTTAGAACCCTGCTCGGAATCGTTGGCCTGGAGCCAACGAACAGGTCTCAATTTTTCTGCAGAAGAATCTTTGCAGTTTGGAGCTTCTCACAACTCCCATCGTGCGAAAACCCCCATGTCCTCGTGATCCAACCCCCTTCAAGAAAGGGCCATCAGGGCAGAAAGTCCAACCTGAGCGATCGTCTGATCTTTGCCCTGACTTCAGATGCACGAGATCTCTATTGAGGTCTGTAGATTGTGCCTGCCATATCCTCACCCAGAAACCTAGGCCTAGCTTGGGTTCTCAGACTCCGTCCTCAGACTACTGGCCCACAAGCCCTCCAGTTTGGCAATCCAGAACTACAATGCCGCTCTCTGCCTGCCCTACAGAAGTAAAACATTGCCATCAGGGCTACCCCGAAACCACAAATGAGGATCAACCTGCACGCCATTCGGATGTACCCCAAACATATAGGCTGACCTGGGCACTATTTCCCCTTCTGACCCAGCCTGAGCCTGGACCCCCTGTCCCACCCAGACAGCTGGCCGCACACTGAGCACATCGGACCCGCCATGGCCTTAGGTCATCATCTCTTCCCAACTGCGGTTTTCAGGCTCCAGAACCTAGACCTTATCTCCAACCATTGCCCAGGGTTGAAAATGATGCAGAAATCAGAACTCTTTCCCCATGGCAAGGAACCTTGTGCTTGGCATGTTGTCCAACGTTCACTGTAGTTGAAACAAGCGTGGCCCATGAGGCCCAGCCCATGCTTGCGGGCCACATTGATCACAAACACACATTGTGACCCTCAGCCTGAGCCCAGTCCTCAGGTAAGGCCTCTCAGGGCCTATATGAAGAGACAGCATATTGGGCTTGCCATGCCCCTAGGCCCCAATTTTTAACCATAGTTCGGGTTGTCCCTTCACTCTTCCCCAGGGCTCTGCTTTGGAATTCCTCTTTTGGTGGGACACCTGAGGTAACAAACCTGAAAGGAGTCCTCCCATCCCACAGATTGACGAAAAACAATTGGGATCGTGCCAAATCCACAGAGAGGAAGATTCGTCCATGGCCCATGAGACTTCCCCAACATTCCACGGCCATCGCTGAAACAAAATCCAGAGACAAAAGCCTGAGCAAGCTCCTCAGACTCGCTCATTCTTCATATCCTAAAGAGTTCTTCTCATGGTTTGTAGATCGGGCGTGCCATACCTACGTCCCCAAACTTAAGCTGAGTTTGTGTTTTCAGTCTTCTGTCCTCAAAGTCCTGGGCCACACTCCCTCCAGGCTGGGGCCCCTGGAGCCACACATTAGGACTGCCCCCACCCAATCCATGGGAATTCTGCCCATTCCATTGTCAAAAATCTTACAAATTAGGAGAACCCTCAAAGTCCCTGAGGCCATCCCAATAGTGTAGGTCGCCCGGGACAAAAAAGGGCGGTTGATACCGGCTGAGCATCTACCTCCACTCATATACCTCCACTCATACCAAGAAGATTGAACCAGACAGGACCCGACGCCATGATCGGATCCATTGCTTTGGTTTACAGGCATGTCTCCTCAAAAGCCTGGATTCCAATACCAGCAGAGGGGAATTCCTGAGGCACCCATCAGAACAAATCTTGTCTCCACAAGGAAACTTGTGCATGGGAGCTAAGCCAAAGCTAAGGAGAATACTTCAGGGTCCCGGTGCCACCTCCCCATTCCAAGGCCCTCATGGACACAAACACACATTAGGACCCATCCTCTGGAAAGTGCATTTCAACTCAGCCACCCCGGTTGCTCCCGCAGATCCATTAGATCTAAACTGTCTTGTTGCTAGGAGACAATTGGAAGGCGAGGCGGACTTCCCAGGCATCCATCCTCGAACGGTGCTCTGGAGTCATTCCATATGGGATGTCCTGGAGCTGTCCAACAGGTCTCAATAGTCCCGCAGAAGGAATCCTTGAAGGGGGCATCCCATATCTCCCAACGTGGAAAAGCTCCATGGCCTCGAGATTCCGCTCCCTTCATGAAGGGGCCGTCATGCACTGAAACTCCAACCTGAGCCAACGTCGGATCCTCGCCCTGACTTCAGATGCATGAGATATTGGTTCAGATCTGCAGGGGGTACCTGCCGTGCCCTCACCCTGAATCCGAAGTCTAGCTTGTGTTCTCAGACTTCCGTCCTCACTCTCCTGGCCCCGAAGCCCTCAAGTTTGGCAATTCCGGACCGACAATGAAGCACTCTGCCTGCCCTCTAGAAAAAATATATTGCCTAATGAGCAGCCCAGGAGCTTAAATGAGGATAAACCTACACGGCACTCGAATGTACCCAAATTATATAGTCTAACCTGGGCAATAATGCACTGTCTGACACAACCTGAGCCCGGACCTGATGACCAACACCCAGACAGCTGACCGCACGTTGAGCACATCAGAACCGCCATGGCCTTAAGTCATCATCTTTTCCCTACCTCAGTTTTCAGGCTTCAGAACCTATACCTTATCTCCAATCACTGCCCACGGGTGACTGTGATGCAGAAATCAGAACTCTTCCTGACCCATGGCAAGAAACCTTGTGGTTGGCATGTTGTCCAACGTTCAGTGTAGGAGAAACCAGCATTCACCCTGAGGCCCCGCCCATTCTTGAGTGCGACGAGAGCATAAACACGCATTGTGACCTCAGCGTGAGTCCTGTCCTCTAGTAAGTCCTCTCAGTGGCTGGACCATTAGATGTCATAATGGCCTTGACATGTCCCTAGTCCCCAAATTTAACCAGATTTCTGGTTGTCCAGTCGCCCCACCCCAGGGCTCTACTCTGGAATCCCTCATTTGGTGGGACATCTGAGGTTGAAAAACAAAATGAAACAAATCGACAACAACAAAAAAACGGACTTCTTCCATCCCCAGAATGACCCCAAACACTTTGGACGGGACCGAACCCCCAGAGAGTAAGACTCGTCCATTTCCCATGAAGTCACCCGGCAATTTCACGACCATGAGTGACACGATATCCAGAGACAAAAACTTGAGCAAGAGCCTCACACTCGCCCATTTTTAATATCCCGAAGTGTTCTCCTCATGGTCTGTAGATCAGTCCTGCCATACCTATGACCCAAAACATAAGCCGAGTTTGTGTTTTCAGACAACTGTCCAAACAGCTCTTGCCTACACACCCTACAGGCTCAGGGCCCTGGAGCCAAACCTGAGGACTGTACTTGCCCTCTCCAAGGGAATTGTATGTGCCCATTCCAATGGCCACAACCCTACTAGTAGGATAACCTCCAAAGTCCCTGAGGCCATCCCAATAGTTGTGGCTTCCCAGGACAAACAGGGCCAATCTGAGCCCATCTGAGCACCTACCTGCACTTAGACCCGTAGACTGATGTCCCCAGAGGTAAAAAGGAACGAACAGGCCCCTAGGCACTAATCGGATCCATTGCTTTGGTTTCCAGGCATCTCTCCTCAGAGGCCTGGATTTCAATACCAGCATATGGCTGTTTCTTGACTCACCCATCAGAACAAATCTCATCTACACATGGGAAACATGCACGTTGGAGCTGTGTCAAAGCCTCTGTTTAGGAGAACCCTTCAGGGCCCCAGGGCCACCGCTTCATTCCAAGGTCTCCATAGACACAAAAACATATTAGGACACATCCACAGGAGAGTCCACTTCAACTCAGCCTCCTCGGTTGCCCCCCACATCCAGCAGATCTAACCTGTCTTGTTGCTTGGAGACCATTGGAATGCGAGGTGGGCTACCCAGCCATCCATCCTTAGAACCCTGCTCGGAATCGTTGGCCTGGAGCCAACCAACAGGTCTCAATTGTCCTGCAGAAGAATCTTTGCAGTTTGGAGCTTCTCACAACTCCCATCGTGCGAAAACCCCCATGTCCTCGTGATCCAACCCCCTTCAAGAAAGGGCCATCAGGGCAGAAAGTCCAACCTGAGCGATCGTCTGATCCTTGCCCTGACTTCAGATGCACGAGATCTCGATTGAGGTCTGTAGATTGTGCCTGCCATATCCTCACCCAGAAACCTAGGCCTAGCTTGGGTTCTCAGACTCCGTGCTCAGACTACTGGCCCACAAGCCCTCCAGTTTGGCAATCCAGAACTACAATGCCGCACTCTGCCTGCCCTACAGAAGTAAAACATTGCCCTCAGGGCTACCCCGAAACCGCAAATGAGGATCAACCTGCACGCCATTCGGATGTACCCCAAACATATAGGCTGACCTGGGCACTATTTCCCCTTCTGACCCAGCCTGAGCCTGGACCTCCTGCTCCCACCCAGACAGCTGGCCGCACACTGAGCACATCGGACCCACCATGGCCTTAGGTCGTCATCTCTTCCCAACTGCGGTTTTCAGGCTCCAGAACCTAGACCTTATCTCCAACCATTGCCCAGGGTTGAAAATGATGCAGAAATCAGAACTCTTTCCCCATGGCAAGAAAACTTGTGGTTGGCATGTTGTCCAACGTTCAGTGTAGTTGAAACAAGCGTGGCCCATGAGGCCCAACCCATGCATGCGGGCCACATTGGTCACAAACACACATTGTGACCCTCAGCCTGAGCCCAGTCCTCAGGTAAGGCCTCTCAGGGCCTATATGAAGAGACAGCATATTGGGCTTGCCATGCCCCTAGGCCCCGATTTTTAACCATAGTTCGGGTTGTCCCTTCACTCTTCCCCAGGGCTCCTCTTTGGAATTCCTCTTTTGGTGGGACACCTGAGGTAACAAACCTTAAAGCAGTCCTCCCATCCCACAGATTGACGAAAAACAATTGGGATCGGGCCAAATCCACAGAGAGGAAGATTCGTCCATGGCCCATGAGGACTCCCCAACATTCCACGGCCATCGCTGAAACAAAATCCAGAGACAAAAGCCTGAGCAAGCTCCTCAGACTCGCTCATTCTTCATATCCTAAAGAGTTCTTCTCATGGTTTGTAGATCGGGCGTGCCATACCTACGTCCCCAAACTTAAGCTGAGTTTGTGTTTTCAGTCTTCTGTCCTCAAAGTCCTGGGCCACACTCCCTCCAGGCTGGGGCCCCTGGAGCCACACATTAGGACTGCCCCCACCCAATCCATGGGAATTCTGCCCATTCCATTGTCAAAAATCGTACAAATTAGGAGAACCCTCCAAAGTCCCTGAGGCCATCCCAATAGTGTAGGTCGCCCGGGACAAAAAAGGGCGGTTGATACCGGCTGAGCATCTACCTCCACTCATCTACCTCGACTCATACCAAGAAGATTGAACCAGACTGGACCCGACGCCATGATCGGATCCATTGCTTTGGTTTACAGGCATGTCTCCTCAAAAGCCTGGATTCCAATACCAGCAGAGGGGATTTCCTGAGGCACCCATCAGAACAAATCTCGTCTCCACAAGGAAACTTGTGCATGGGAGCTAAGCCAAAGCTACGGAGAATACTTCAGGGTCCCGGTGCCACCTCCACATTCCAAGGCCCTCATGGACACAAAAACACATTAGGACCCATCCTCTGGAAAGTGCATTTCAACTCAGCCACCCCGGTTGCTCCCGCAGATCCATTAGATCTAAACTGTCTTGTTGCTAGGAGACAATTGGAAGGCGAGGCGGACTTCCCAGGCATCCATCCTCGAACGGTGCTCTGGAGTCATTCCATATGGGATGTCCTGGAGCTGTCCAACAGGTCTCAATTGTCCCGCAGAAGGAATCCTTGAAGGGGGCATCCCATATCTCCCAACGTGGAAAACGTCCATGGCCTCGAGATTCCGCTCCCTTCATGAAGGGGCCGTCATGCACTGAAACTCCAACCTGAGCCAACGTCGGATCCTCGCCCTGACTTCAGATGCATGAGATATTGGTTCAGATCTGCAGGGGGTACCTGCCGTGCCCTCACCCTGAATCCGAAGTCTAGCTTGTGTTCTCAGACTTCCGTCCTCACTCTCCTGGCCCCGAAGCCCTCAAGTTTGGCAATTCCGGACCGACAATGAAGCACTCTGCCTGCCCTCTAGAAAAAATATATTGCCTAATGAGCAGCCCAGGAGCTTAAATGAGGATAAACCTACACGGCACTCGAATGTAACCAAATTATATAGTCTAACCTGGGCAATAATGCACTGTCTGACACAACCTGAGCCCGGACCTGCTGACCAACACCCAGACAGCTGACCGCAGGTTGAGCACATCAGAACCGCCATGGCCTTAAGTCATCATCTTTTCCCTACCTCAGTTTTCAGGCTTCAGAACCTATACCTTATCTCCAATCACTGCCCACGGGTGACTGTGATGCAGAAATCAGAACTCTTCCTGACCCATGGCAAGAAACCTTGTGGTTGGCATGTTGTCCAACGTTCAGTGTAGGAGAAACCAGCATTCACACTGAGGCCCCGCCCATTCTTGAGTGCGACGAGAGCATAAACACGCATTGTGACCTCAGCGTGAGTCCTGTCCTCTAGTAAGTCCTCTCAGTGGCTGGACCATTAGATGTCATAATGGCCTTGACATGTCCCTAGTCCCCAAATTTAACCAGATTTCTGGTTGTCCACTCACCCCACCCCAGGGCTCTACTCTGGAATCCCTCATTTGGTGGGACATCTGAGGTTAAAAAACAAAATGAAACAAACCGACAACAACAAAAAAACGGACTTCTTCCATCCCCAGAATGACGCCAAACTCTTTGGACGGGACCGAACCCCCAGAGAGTAAGACTCGTCCATTTCCCATGAAGTCACCCGGCAATTTCACGACCATGAGTGACACGATATCCAGAGACAAAAACTTGAGCAAGAGCCTCACACTCGCCGTTTTTTCATATCCCGAAGTGTTCTCCTCATGGTCTGTAGATCAGTCCTGCCATACCTATGACCCAAAACATAAGCCGAGATTGTGTTTTCAGGCAACTGTCCAAACAGCTCTGGCCTACACACCCTACAGGCTCAGGGCCCTGGAGCCAAACCTGAGGACTGTACTTGCCCTCTCCAAGGGAATTGTATGTGCCCATTCCAATGGCCACAACCCTACTAGTAGGATAACCTCCAAAGTCCCTGAGGCCATCCCAATAGTTGTGGCTTCCCAGGACAAACAGGGGCAATCTGAGCCCATCTGAGCACCTACCTGCACTCAGACCCGTAGACTGATGTCCCCAGAGGTAAAAAGGAACGAACAGGCCCCTAGGCACTAATCGGATCCATTGCTTTGGTTTCCAGGCATCTCTCCTCAGAGGCCTGGATTTCAATACCAGCATATGGCTGTTTCTTGACTCACCCATCAGAACAAATCTCATCTACACATGGGAAACATGCACGTTGGAGCTGTGTCAAAGCCTCTGTTTAGGAGAACCCTTCAGGGCCCCAGGGCCACCGCTTCATTCCAAGGTCTCCATAGACACAAAAACATATTAGGACACATCCACAGGAGAGTCCATTTCAACTCAGCCTCCTCGGTTGCCCCCCACATCCAGCAGATCTAACCTGTCTTGTTGCTTGGAGACCATTGGAATGCGAGGTGGGCTACCCAGCCATCCATCCTTAGAACCCTGCTCGGAATCGTTGGCCTGGAGCCAACCAACAGGTCTCAATTGTCCTGCAGAAGAATCTTTGCAGTTTGGAGCTTCTCACAACTCCCATCGTGGGAAAACCCCCATGTCCTCGTGATCCAACCCCCTTCAAGAAAGGGCCATCAGGGCAGAAAGTCCAACCTGAGCGATCGTCTGATCCTTGCCCTGACTTCAGATGCACGAGATCTCGATTGAGGTCTGTAGATTGTGCCTGCCATATCCTCACCCAGAAACCTAGGCCTAGCTTGGGTTCTCAGACTACGTCCTCAGACTACTGGCCCTCAAGCCCGCCAGTTGGGCAATCCAGAACTACAATGCCGCACTCTGCCTGCCCTACAGAAGTAAAATATTGCCCTCAGGGCTACCCCGAAACCGCAAATGAGGATCAACCTGCACGCCATTCGGCTGTACCCCAAACATATAGGCTGACATGGGCACTATTTCCCCTTCTGATCCAGCCTGAGCCTTGACCTCCTGGTCCCACCCAGACTGCTGGCCGCACACTGAGCACATCGGACCCGCCATGGCCTTAGGTCGTCATCTCTACCCAACTGCGGTTTTCAGGCTCCAGAACCTAGACCTTATCTCCAACCACTGCCCAGGGTTGAAAATGATGCAGAAATCAGAACTCTTTTCCCATGACAAGAAACCTTGTGCTTGGCATGTTGTCCAACGTTCAGTGTAGTTGAAACAAGCGTGGCCCATGAGGCCCAACCCATGCTTGCGGGCCACATTGGTCACAAACACACATTGTGACCCTCAGCCTGAGCCCAGTCCTCAGGTAAGGCCTCTCAGGGCCTATATGAAGAGACAGCATATTGGGCTTGCCATGCCCCTAGGCCCCAATTTTTAACCATAGTTCGGGTTGTCCCTTCACTCTTCCCCAGGGCTCTGCTTTGGAATTCCTTTTTTGGTGGGACACCTGAGGTAACAAACCTGAAAGGAGTCCTCCCATCCCACAGATTGACGAAAAACAATTGGGATCGGGCCAAATCCACAGAGAGGAAGATTAGTCCATGGCCCATAAAACCTCCCAAACATTCCACGGCCATTGCTGAAACAAAAGTCAGAGACAAATGCCTGAGCAAGCGCCTCAGACTCGCTCATTCTTCATATCCTGAAGAGTTCTTCTCATGGTTTGTAGATCGGGCGTGCCATACCTACGTCCCCAAAGTTAAGCTGAGTTTGTGTTTTCAGTCTCCTGTCCTCAATGTCCTGGGCCAAACTCCCTCCAGGCTGGGGCCCCTGGAGCCACACATTAGGACTGCCCCCACCCAATCCATGGGAATTCTGCCCATTCCATTATCAAAAATCGTACAAATTAGGAGAACCCTCCAAAGTCCCTGAGGCCATCCCAATAGTGTAGGTCGCCCGGGACAAAAAAGGGCGGTTGATACCGGCTGAGCATCTACCTCCACTCATCTACCTCCACTCATACCAAGAAGATTGAACCAGACAGGACCCGAGGCCATTATCGGATCCATTGCTTTGGTTTACAGGCATGTCTCCTCAAAAGCCTGGATTCCAATACCAGCAGAGGGGATTTCCTGAGGCACTCATCAAAACAAATCTCGTCTCCACAAGGAAACTTGTGCATGGGAGCTAAGCCAAAGCTAAGGAGAATACTTCAGGGTCCCGGTGCCACCTCCCCATTCCAAGGCCCTCATGGACACAAACACACGTTAGGACCCATCCTCTGGAAAGTGCATTTCAACTCAGCCACCCTGGTTGCTCCCGCAGATCCATTAGATCTAAACTGTCTTGTTGCTAGGAGACAATTGAAAGGCGAGGCGGACTTCCCAGGCATCCATCCTCGAACGGTGCTCTGGAGTCATTCCATATGGGATGTCCTGGAGCTGTCCAACAGGTCTCAATTGTCCCGCAGAAGGAATCCTTGAAGGGGGCATCCCACATCTCCCAACGTGGAAAACCTCCATGGCCTCGAGATTCCGCTCCCTTCATGAAGGGGCCGTCATGCACAGAAACTCCAACCTGAGCCAACGTCGGATCCTCGCCCTGACTTCCGATGCATGAGATATTGGTTCAGATCTGCAGGGGGTACCTGCCGTGCCCTCACCCTGAATCCGAAGACTAGCTTGTGTTCTCAGACTTCCGTCCTTACTCTCCTGGCCCGAAGCCCTCAAGTTTGGCAATTCCGGACCGACAATGAAGCACTCTGCCATGTCCTCTAGAAAAAATATATTGCCTAATGAGCAGCCCAGGCAGCTTAAATGAGGATAAACCTACACGGCACTCGAATGTACCCAAATTATATAGTCTAACCTGGGCACTAATGCACTGTCTGACACAACCTGAGCCCGGACCGGCTGACCAACACCCAGACAGCTGACCGCACGCTGAGCACATCAGACCCGCCATGGCCTTAGGTCATCATCTCTTCCCTACCTCAGTTTTCAGGCTTCAGAACCTAGACCTTATCTCCAATCACTGCCCACGGGTGACTGTGATGCAGAAATCAGAACTCTTCCTGACCCATGGCAAGAAACCTTGTGGTTGGCATGTTGTCCAACGTTCAGTGTAGGAGAAACCAGCATTCACCCTGAGGCCCCGCCCATTCTTGCGTGCGACGAGAGCATAAACACACATTGTGACCTCAGCGTGAGTCCTGTCCTCTAGTAAGTCCTCTCAGTGGCTGCACCATTAGATGTCATAATGGGCTTGACATGTCCCTAGTCCCCAAGTTTTAACCAGACTTCTGGTTGTCCAGTCGCCCCACCCCAGGGCTCTACTCTGGAATCCCTCATTTGGTGGGACATCTGAGGTTGAAAAACAAAATGAAACAAATCGACAACAACAAAAAAACGGACTTCTTCCATCCCCAGAATGACCCCAAACTCTTTGGACGGGACCGAACCCCCAGAGAGTAAGACTCGTCCATTTCCCATGAAGTCACCCGGCAATTTCACGACCATGAGTGACACGATATCCAGAGACAAAAACTTGAGCAAGAGCCTCACACTCGCCCTTTCTTTATATCCCGAAGTGTTCTCCTCATGGTCTGTAGATCAGTCCTGCCATACCTATGACCCAAAACATAAGCCGAGTTTGTGTTTTCAGACAACTGTCCAAACAGCTCTTGCCTACACACCCTACAGGCTCAGGGCCCTGGAGCCAAACCTGAGGACTGTACTTGCCCTCTCCAAGGGAATTGTATGTGCCCATTCCAATGGCCACAACCCTACTAGTAGGATAACCTCCAAAGTCCCTGAGGCCATCCCAATAGTTGTGGCTTCCCAGGACAAACAGGGCCAATCTGAGCCCATCTGAGCACCTACCTGCACTTAGACCCGTAGACTGATGTCCCCAGAGGTAAAAAGGAACGAACAGGCCCCTAGGCACTAATCGGATCCATTGCTTTGGTTTCCAGGCATCTCTCCTCAGAGGCCTGGATTTCAATACCAGCATATGGCTGTTTCTTGACTCACCCATCAGAACAAATCTCATCTACACATGGGAAACATGCACGTTGGAGCTGTGTCAAAGCCTCTGTTTAGGAGAACCCTTCAGGGCCCCAGGGCCACCGCTTCATTCCAAGGTCTCCATAGACACAAAAACATATTAGGACACATCCACAGGAGAGTCCACTTCAACTCAGCCTCCTCGGTTGCCCCCCACATCCAGCAGATCTAACCTGTCTTGTTGCTTGGAGACCATTGGAATGCGAGGTGGGCTACCCAGCCATCCATCCTTAGAACCCTGCTCGGAATCGTTGGCCTGGAGCCAACCAACAGGTCTCAATTGTCCTGCAGAAGAATCTTTGCAGTTTGGAGCTTCTCACAACTCCCATCGTGCGAAAACCCCCATGTCCTCGTGATCCAACCCCCTTCAAGAAAGGGCCATCAGGGCAGAAAGTCCAACCTGAGCGATCGTCTGATCCTTGCCCTGACTTCAGATGCACGAGATCTCGATTGAGGTCTGTAGATTGTGCCTGCCATATCCTCACCCAGAAACCTAGGCCTAGCTTGGGTTCTCAGACTCCGTGCTCAGACTACTGGCCCACAAGCCCTCCAGTTTGGCAATCCAGAACTACAATGCCGCACTCTGCCTGCCCTACAGAAGTAAAACATTGCCCTCAGGGCTACCCCGAAACCGCAAATGAGGATCAACCTGCACGCCATTCGGATGTACCCCAAACATATAGGCTGACCTGGGCACTATTTCCCCTTCTGACCCAGCCTGAGCCTGGACCTCCTGCTCCCACCCAGACAGCTGGCCGCACACTGAGCACATCGGACCCACCATGGCCTTAGGTCGTCATCTCTTCCCAACTGCGGTTTTCAGGCTCCAGAACCTAGACCTTATCTCCAACCATTGCCCAGGGTTGAAAATGATGCAGAAATCAGAACTCTTTCCCCATGGCAAGAAAACTTGTGGTTGGCATGTTGTCCAACGTTCAGTGTAGTTGAAACAAGCGTGGCCCATGAGGCCCAACCCATGCATGCGGGCCACATTGGTCACAAACACACATTGTGACCCTCAGCCTGAGCCCAGTCCTCAGGTAAGGCCTCTCAGGGCCTATATGAAGAGACAGCATATTGGGCTTGCCATGCCCCTAGGCCCCGATTTTTAACCATAGTTCGGGTTGTCCCTTCACTCTTCCCCAGGGCTCCTCTTTGGAATTCCTCTTTTGGTGGGACACCTGAGGTAACAAACCTTAAAGCAGTCCTCCCATCCCACAGATTGACGAAAAACAATTGGGATCGGGCCAAATCCACAGAGAGGAAGATTCGTCCATGGCCCATGAGGACTCCCCAACATTCCACGGCCATCGCTGAAACAAAATCCAGAGACAAAAGCCTGAGCAAGCTCCTCAGACTCGCTCATTCTTCATATCCTAAAGAGTTCTTCTCATGGTTTGTAGATCGGGCGTGCCATACCTACGTCCCCAAACTTAAGCTGAGTTTGTGTTTTCAGTCTTCTGTCCTCAAAGTCCTGGGCCACACTCCCTCCAGGCTGGGGCCCCTGGAGCCACACATTAGGACTGCCCCCACCCAATCCATGGGAATTCTGCCCATTCCATTGTCAAAAATCGTACAAATTAGGAGAACCCTCCAAAGTCCCTGAGGCCATCCCAATAGTGTAGGTCGCCCGGGACAAAAAAGGGCGGTTGATACCGGCTGAGCATCTACCTCCACTCATCTACCTCGACTCATACCAAGAAGATTGAACCAGACTGGACCCGACGCCATGATCGGATCCATTGCTTTGGTTTACAGGCATGTCTCCTCAAAAGCCTGGATTCCAATACCAGCAGAGGGGATTTCCTGAGGCACCCATCAGAACAAATCTCGTCTCCACAAGGAAACTTGTGCATGGGAGCTAAGCCAAAGCTACGGAGAATACTTCAGGGTCCCGGTGCCACCTCCACATTCCAAGGCCCTCATGGACACAAAAACACATTAGGACCCATCCTCTGGAAAGTGCATTTCAACTCAGCCACCCCGGTTGCTCCCGCAGATCCATTAGATCTAAACTGTCTTGTTGCTAGGAGACAATTGGAAGGCGAGGCGGACTTCCCAGGCATCCATCCTCGAACGGTGCTCTGGAGTCATTCCATATGGGATGTCCTGGAGCTGTCCAACAGGTCTCAATTGTCCCGCAGAAGGAATCCTTGAAGGGGGCATCCCATATCTCCCAACGTGGAAAACGTCCATGGCCTCGAGATTCCGCTCCCTTCATGAAGGGGCCGTCATGCACTGAAACTCCAACCTGAGCCAACGTCGGATCCTCGCCCTGACTTCAGATGCATGAGATATTGGTTCAGATCTGCAGGGGGTACCTGCCGTGCCCTCACCCTGAATCCGAAGTCTAGCTTGTGTTCTCAGACTTCCGTCCTCACTCTCCTGGCCCCGAAGCCCTCAAGTTTGGCAATTCCGGACCGACAATGAAGCACTCTGCCTGCCCTCTAGAAAAAATATATTGCCTAATGAGCAGCCCAGGAGCTTAAATGAGGATAAACCTACACGGCACTCGAATGTAACCAAATTATATAGTCTAACCTGGGCAATAATGCACTGTCTGACACAACCTGAGCCCGGACCTGCTGACCAACACCCAGACAGCTGACCGCAGGTTGAGCACATCAGAACCGCCATGGCCTTAAGTCATCATCTTTTCCCTACCTCAGTTTTCAGGCTTCAGAACCTATACCTTATCTCCAATCACTGCCCACGGGTGACTGTGATGCAGAAATCAGAACTCTTCCTGACCCATGGCAAGAAACCTTGTGGTTGGCATGTTGTCCAACGTTCAGTGTAGGAGAAACCAGCATTCACACTGAGGCCCCGCCCATTCTTGAGTGCGACGAGAGCATAAACACGCATTGTGACCTCAGCGTGAGTCCTGTCCTCTAGTAAGTCCTCTCAGTGGCTGGACCATTAGATGTCATAATGGCCTTGACATGTCCCTAGTCCCCAAATTTAACCAGATTTCTGGTTGTCCACTCACCCCACCCCAGGGCTCTACTCTGGAATCCCTCATTTGGTGGGACATCTGAGGTTAAAAAACAAAATGAAACAAACCGACAACAACAAAAAAACGGACTTCTTCCATCCCCAGAATGACGCCAAACTCTTTGGACGGGACCGAACCCCCAGAGAGTAAGACTCGTCCATTTCCCATGAAGTCACCCGGCAATTTCACGACCATGAGTGACACGATATCCAGAGACACAAACTTGAGCAAGAGCCTCACACTCGCCGTTTTTTCATATCCCGAAGTGTTCTCCTCATGGTCTGTAGATCAGTCCTGCCATACCTATGACCCAAAACATAAGCCGAGATTGTGTTTTCAGGCAACTGTCCAAACAGCTCTGGCCTACACACCCTACAGGCTCAGGGCCCTGGAGCCAAACCTGAGGACTGTACTTGCCCTCTCCAAGGGAATTGTATGTGCCCATTCCAATGGCCACAACCCTACTAGTAGGATAACCTCCAAAGTCCCTGAGGCCATCCCAATAGTTGTGGCTTCCCAGGACAAACAGGGGCAATCTGAGCCCATCTGAGCACCTACCTGCACTCAGACCCGTAGACTGATGTCCCCAGAGGTAAAAAGGAACGAACAGGCCCCTAGGCACTAATCGGATCCATTGCTTTGGTTTCCAGGCATCTCTCCTCAGAGGCCTGGATTTCAATACCAGCATATGGCTGTTTCTTGACTCACCCATCAGAACAAATCTCATCTACACATGGGAAACATGCACGTTGGAGCTGTGTCAAAGCCTCTGTTTAGGAGAACCCTTCAGGGCCCCAGGGCCACCGCTTCATTCCAAGGTCTCCATAGACACAAAAACATATTAGGACACATCCACAGGAGAGTCCATTTCAACTCAGCCTCCTCGGTTGCCCCCCACATCCAGCAGATCTAACCTGTCTTGTTGCTTGGAGACCATTGGAATGCGAGGTGGGCTACCCAGCCATCCATCCTTAGAACCCTGCTCGGAATCGTTGGCCTGGAGCCAACCAACAGGTCTCAATTGTCCTGCAGAAGAATCTTTGCAGTTTGGAGCTTCTCACAACTCCCATCGTGGGAAAACCCCCATGTCCTCGTGATCCAACCCCCTTCAAGAAAGGGCCATCAGGGCAGAAAGTCCAACCTGAGCGATCGTCTGATCCTTGCCCTGACTTCAGATGCACGAGATCTCGATTGAGGTCTGTAGATTGTGCCTGCCATATCCTCACCCAGAAACCTAGGCCTAGCTTGGGTTCTCAGACTACGTCCTCAGACTACTGGCCCTCAAGCCCGCCAGTTGGGCAATCCAGAACTACAATGCCGCACTCTGCCTGCCCTACAGAAGTAAAATATTGCCCTCAGGGCTACCCCGAAACCGCAAATGAGGATCAACCTGCACGCCATTCGGCTGTACCCCAAACATATAGGCTGACATGGGCACTATTTCCCCTTCTGATCCAGCCTGAGCCTTGACCTCCTGGTCCCACCCAGACTGCTGGCCGCACACTGAGCACATCGGACCCGCCATGGCCTTAGGTCGTCATCTCTACCCAACTGCGGTTTTCAGGCTCCAGAACCTAGACCTTATCTCCAACCACTGCCCAGGGTTGAAAATGATGCAGAAATCAGAACTCTTTTCCCATGACAAGAAACCTTGTGCTTGGCATGTTGTCCAACGTTCAGTGTAGTTGAAACAAGCGTGGCCCATGAGGCCCAACCCATGCTTGCGGGCCACATTGGTCACAAACACACATTGTGACCCTCAGCCTGAGCCCAGTCCTCAGGTAAGGCCTCTCAGGGCCTATATGAAGAGACAGCATATTGGGCTTGCCATGCCCCTAGGCCCCAATTTTTAACCATAGTTCGGGTTGTCCCTTCACTCTTCCCCAGGGCTCTGCTTTGGAATTCCTTTTTTGGTGGGACACCTGAGGTAACAAACCTGAAAGGAGTCCTCCCATCCCACAGATTGACGAAAAACAATTGGGATCGGGCCAAATCCACAGAGAGGAAGATTAGTCCATGGCCCATAAAACCTCCCAAACATTCCACGGCCATTGCTGAAACAAAAGTCAGAGACAAATGCCTGAGCAAGCGCCTCAGACTCGCTCATTCTTCATATCCTGAAGAGTTCTTCTCATGGTTTGTAGATCGGGCGTGCCATACCTACGTCCCCAAAGTTAAGCTGAGTTTGTGTTTTCAGTCTCCTGTCCTCAATGTCCTGGGCCAAACTCCCTCCAGGCTGGGGCCCCTGGAGCCACACATTAGGACTGCCCCCACCCAATCCATGGGAATTCTGCCCATTCCATTATCAAAAATCGTACAAATTAGGAGAACCCTCCAAAGTCCCTGAGGCCATCCCAATAGTGTAGGTCGCCCGGGACAAAAAAGGGCGGTTGATACCGGCTGAGCATCTACCTCCACTCATCTACCTCCACTCATACCAAGAAGATTGAACCAGACAGGACCCGAGGCCATTATCGGATCCATTGCTTTGGTTTACAGGCATGTCTCCTCAAAAGCCTGGATTCCAATACCAGCAGAGGGGATTTCCTGAGGCACTCATCAAAACAAATCTCGTCTCCACAAGGAAACTTGTGCATGGGAGCTAAGCCAAAGCTAAGGAGAATACTTCAGGGTCCCGGTGCCACCTCCCCATTCCAAGGCCCTCATGGACACAAACACACGTTAGGACCCATCCTCTGGAAAGTGCATTTCAACTCAGCCACCCTGGTTGCTCCCGCAGATCCATTAGATCTAAACTGTCTTGTTGCTAGGAGACAATTGAAAGGCGAGGCGGACTTCCCAGGCATCCATCCTCGAACGGTGCTCTGGAGTCATTCCATATGGGATGTCCTGGAGCTGTCCAACAGGTCTCAATTGTCCCGCAGAAGGAATCCTTGAAGGGGGCATCCCACATCTCCCAACGTGGAAAACCTCCATGGCCTCGAGATTCCGCTCCCTTCATGAAGGGGCCGTCATGCACAGAAACTCCAACCTGAGCCAACGTCGGATCCTCGCCCTGACTTCCGATGCATGAGATATTGGTTCAGATCTGCAGGGGGTACCTGCCGTGCCCTCACCCTGAATCCGAAGACTAGCTTGTGTTCTCAGACTTCCGTCCTTACTCTCCTGGCCCGAAGCCCTCAAGTTTGGCAATTCCGGACCGACAATGAAGCACTCTGCCATGTCCTCTAGAAAAAATATATTGCCTAATGAGCAGCCCAGGCAGCTTAAATGAGGATAAACCTACACGGCACTCGAATGTACCCAAATTATATAGTCTAACCTGGGCACTAATGCACTGTCTGACACAACCTGAGCCCGGACCGGCTGACCAACACCCAGACAGCTGACCGCACGCTGAGCACATCAGACCCGCCATGGCCTTAGGTCATCATCTCTTCCCTACCTCAGTTTTCAGGCTTCAGAACCTAGACCTTATCTCCAATCACTGCCCACGGGTGACTGTGATGCAGAAATCAGAACTCTTCCTGACCCATGGCAAGAAACCTTGTGGTTGGCATGTTGTCCAACGTTCAGTGTAGGAGAAACCAGCATTCACCCTGAGGCCCCGCCCATTCTTGCGTGCGACGAGAGCATAAACACACATTGTGACCTCAGCGTGAGTCCTGTCCTCTAGTAAGTCCTCTCAGTGGCTGCACCATTAGATGTCATAATGGGCTTGACATGTCCCTAGTCCCCAAGTTTTAACCAGACTTCTGGTTGTCCAGTCGCCCCACCCCAGGGCTCTACTCTGGAATCCCTCATTTGGTGGGACATCTGAGGTTGAAAAACAAAATGAAACAAATCGACAACAACAAAAAAACGGACTTCTTCCATCCCCAGAATGACCCCAAACTCTTTGGACGGGACCGAACCCCCAGAGAGTAAGACTCGTCTATTTCCCATGAAGTCACCCGGCAATATCACGACCATGAGTGACACGATATCCAGAGACAAAAACTTGAGCAAGAGCCTCACACTCGCTCTTTTTTCATATCCCGAAGTGTTCTCCTCATGGTCTGTAGATCAGTCCTGCCATACCTATGACCCAAAACATAAGCCGAGTTTGTGTTTTCAGACAACTGTCCAAACAGCTCTGGCCTACACACCCTACAGGCTCAGGGCCCTGGAGCCAAACCTGAGGACTGTACTTGCCCTCTCCAAGGGAATTGTATGTGCCCATTCCAATGGCCACAACTCTACTAGTAGGATAACCTCCAAAGTCCCTGAGGCCATCCCAATAGTTGTGGCTTCCCAGGACAAACAGGGTCAATCTGAGCCCATCTGAGCACCTACCTGCACTCAGACCCGTAGACTGATGTCCCCAGAGGTAAAAAGGAACGAACAGGCCCCTAGGCACTAATCGGATCCATTGCTTTGGTTTCCAGGCATCTCTCCTCAGAGGCCTGGATTTCAATACCAGCATATGGCTGTTTCTTGACTCACCCATCAGAACAAATCTCATCTACACATGGGAAACATGCACGTTGGAGCTGTGTCAAAGCCTCTGTTTAGGAGAACCCTTCAGGGCCCCAGGGCCACCGCTTCATTCCAAGGTCTCCATAGACACAAAAACATATTAGGACACATCCACAGGAGAGTCCATTTCAACTCAGCCTCCTCGGTTGCCCCCCACATCCAGCAGATATAACCTGTCTTGTTGCTTGGAGACCATTGGAATGCGAGGTGGGCTACCCAGCGATCCATCCTTAGAACCCTGCTCGGAATTGTTGGCCTGGAGCTAACCAACAGGTCTCAATTGTCCTGCAGAAGAATCTTTGCAGTTTGGAGCTTCTCACAACTCCCATCGTGCGAAAACCCCCATGTCCTCGTGATCCAACCCCCTTCAAGAAAGGGCCATCAGGGCAGAAAGTCCAACCTGAGCGATCGTCTGATCCTTGCCCTGACTTCAGATGCACGAGATCTCTATTGAGGTTTGTAGATTGGGCCTGCCATATCCTCACCCAGAAACCTAGGCCTAGCTTGGGTTCTCAGACTCCGTCCTCAGACTACTGGCCCCCAAGCCCTCCAGTTAGGCAATCCAGAACTGCAAAGCCGCACTCTGCCTGCCCTACAGAAGTAAAACATTGCCCTCAGGGCTACCCCGAAACCGCAAATGAGGATCAACCTGCACGCCATTCGGCTGTACCCCAAACATATAGGCTGATCTGGGCACTATTTCCCCTTCTGACCCAGCCTGAGCCTGGACCTCCTGGTCCCACCCAGACAGCTGGCCGCACACTGAGCACATCGGACCCGCCATGGTTTTAGGTCGTCATCTCTTCCCAACTGCGGTTTTCAGGCTCCAGAACCTAGACCTTATCTCCAACCACTGCCCAGGGTTGAAAATGATGCAGAAATCAGAACTCTTTCCCCATGGCAAGGAACCTTGTGGTTGGCATGTAGTCCAACGTTCAGTGTAGTTGAATCAAGCGTGGCCCATGAGGCCCAACCCATGCTTGCGGGCCACCTTGGTCACAAACACACATTGTAACTTTCAGCCTGAGCCCAGTCCTCAGGTAAGGCATCTCAGGGCCTATATGAAGAGACAGCATATTGGGCTTGCCATGCCCCTAGGCCCCAATTTTTAACCATAGTTCGGGTTGTCCCTTCACTCTTCCCCAGGGCTCTGCTTTGGAATTCCTCTTTTGGTGGGACACCTGAGGTAACAAACCTGAAAGGAGTCCTCCCATCCCACAGATTGACGAAAAACAATTGAGATCGGGCCAAATCCACAGAGAGGAAGCTTCGTCCATGGCCCATGAGACCTCCCCAACATTCCACGGCCATCGCTGAAACAAAATCCAGACAAAAGCCTGAGCAAGCTCCTCAGACTCGCTCATTCTTAATATCCTGAAGAGTTCTTCGCAGGGTTTGTAGATCGGGCGTGCCATACCTACGTCCCCAAACTTCAGCTGAGTTTGTGTTTTCAGTCTTCTGTCAAAGTCCTGGGCCACACTCCCTCCAGGCTGGAGCCCCTGGAGCCACACATTAGGACTGCCCCCACCCAATCCATGGGAATTCTGCCCATTCCATTGTCAAAAATCGTACAAATTAGGAGAACCCTCCAAAGTCCCTGAGGCCATCCCAATAGTGTAGGTCGCCCGGGTCAAAAAAGGGCGGTTGATACCGGCTGAGCATCTACCTCCACTCATCTACCTCCACTCATACCAAGAAGATAGAACCAGACAGGACCCGAGGCCATTATCGGATCCATTGCTTTGGTTTACAGGCATGTCTCCTCAAAAGCCTGCATTCCAATACCAGCAGAGGGGATTTCCTGAGGCACCCATCAGAACAAATCTCGTCTCCACAAGGAAACTTGTGTATGGGAGCTAAGCCAAAGCTTAGGAGAATACTTCAGGGTCCCGGTGCCACCTCCCCATTCCAAGGCCCTCATGGACACAAACACACGTTAGGACCCATCCTCTGGAAAGTGCATTTCAACTCAGCCTCCCCGGTTGCTCCCGCAGATCCATTACATCTAAACTGTATTGTTGCTAGGAGACAATTGGAAGGTGAGGCGGACATCCCAGGCATCCATCCTGGAACGGTGCTCTGGAGTCATTCCATATGGGATGTCCTGGAGCTGTCCAACAGGTCTCAATTGTCCCGCAGAGGGAATCCTTGAAGGGGGCATCCCACATCTCCCAACGTGGAAAACCTCCATGGCCTCGAGATTCCGCTCCCTTCATGAAGGGGCCGTCATGCACAGAAACTCCAACCTGAGCCAACGTCGGATCCTCGCCCTGACTTCAGATGCATGAGATATTGGTTCAGATCTGCAGGGGGTACCTGCCGTGCCCTCAACCTGAATCCGAAGTCTAGCTTGTGTTCTCAGACATCAGTCCTCACTCTCCTGGCCCAGAAGCCCTCAAGTTTGGCAATTCCGGACCGACAATGAAGCTCTCTGCCTGCCCTCTAGAAAAAATATATTGCCTAATGAGCAGCCCAGGCAGCTTAAATGAGGATAAACCTACACGGCACTCGAATGTACCCAAATTATATAGTCTAACCTGGGCACTAATGCACTGTCTGACACAACCTGAGCCCGGACCGGCTGACCAACACCCAGACAGCTGACCGCACGCTGAGCACATCAGACCCGCCATGGCCTTAGGTCATCATCTCTTCCCTTCCTCAGTTTTCAGGCTTCAGAACCTAGACCTTATCTCCAATCACTGCCCACGGGTGACTGTGATGCAGAAATCAGAACTCTTCCTGACCCATGGCAAGAAACCTTGTGGTTGGCATGTTGTCCAACGTTCAGTGTAGGAGAAACCAGCATTCACCCTGAGGCCCCTCCCATTCTTGCGTGCGACGAGAGCATAAACACACATTGTGACCTCAGCGTGAGTCCTGTCCTCTAGTAAGTCCTCTCAGTGGCTGGACCATTGGATGTCATAATGGGCTTGACATGTCCCTAGTCCCCAATTTTTAACCAGATTTCTGGTTGTCCAGTCGCCCCACCCCAGGGCTCTACTCTGGAATCCCTCATTTGGTGGGACATCTGAGGTTGAAAAACAAAATGAAACAAATCGACAACAACAACAAAAAAACGGACTTCTTCCATCCCCAGAATGACCCCAAACTCTTTGGACGGGACCGAACCCCCAGAGAGTAAGACTCGTCCATTTCCCATGAAGTCACCCGGCAATTTCACGACCATGAGTGACACGATATCCAGAGACAAAAACTTGAGCAAGAGCCTCACACTCGCTCTTTTTTCATATCCCGAAGTGTTCTCCTCATGGTCTGTAGATCAGTCCTGCCATACCTATGACCCAAAACATAAGCCGAGTTTGTGTTTTCAGACAACTGTCCAAACAGCTCTTGCCTACACACCCTACAGGCTCAGGGCCCTGGAGCCAAACCTGAGGACTGTACTTGCCCTCTCCAAGGGAATTGTATGTGCCCATTCCAATGGCCACAACCCTACTAATAGGATAACCTCCAAAGTCCCTGAGGCCATCCCAATAGTTGTGGCTTCCCAGGACAAACAGGGTCAATCTGAGCCCATCTGAGCACCTACCTGCACTCAGACCCGTAGACTGATGTCCCCAGAGGTAAAAAGGAACGAACAGGCCCCTAGGCACTAATCGGATCCATTGCTTTGGTTTCCAGGCATCTCTCCTCAGAGGCCTGGATTTCAATACCAGCATATGGCTGTTTCTTGACTCACCCATCAGAACAAATCTCATCTACACATGGGAAACATGCACGTTGGAGCTGTGTCAAAGCCTCTGTTTAGGAGAACCCTTCAGGGCCCCAGGGCCACCGCTTCATTCCAAGGTCTCCATAGACACAAAAACATATTAGGACACATCCACAGGAGAGTCCATTTCAACGCAGCCTCCTCGGTTGCCCCCCACATCCAGCAGATCTAACCTGTCTTGTTGCTTGGAGACCATTGGAATGCGAGGTGGGCTACCCAGCCATCCATCCTTAGAACCCTGCTCGGAATCGTTGGCCTGAAGCCAACCAACAGGTCTCAATTGTCCTGCAGAAGAATCTTTGCAGTTTGGAGCATCTCACAACTCCCATCGTGGGAAAACCCCCATGTCCTCGTGATCCAACCCCCTTCAAGAAAGGGCCATCAGGGCAGAACGTCCAACCTGAGCGATCGTCTGATCCTTGCCCTGAATTCAGATGCACGAGATCTCGATTGAGGTCTGTAGATTGTGCCTGCCATATCCTCAACCAGAAACCTAGGCCTAGCTTGGGTTCTCAGACTCCATCCTAAGACTACTGGCCCACAAGCCCTCCAGTTAAGCAATCCAGAACTACAATGCCGCACTCTGCCTGCCCTACAGAAGTCAAACATTGCCCTCAGGGCTACCCCGAAACCGCAAATGAGGATCAACCAGCACGCCATTCGGCTGTACCCCAAACATATAGGCTGACCTGGGCACTATTTCCTCTTCTGACCCAGCCTGAGCCTGGACCTCCTGGTCCCACCCAGACAGCTGGCCGCACACTGAGCACATCGGACCCGCCATGGCCTTAGGTCGTCATCTCTTCCCAACTGCGGTTTTCAGGCTCCAGAACCTAGACCTTATCTCCAACCACTGCCCAGGGTTGAAAATGATGCAGAAATCAGAACTCTTTCCCCATGGCAAGAAACCTTGTGCTTGGCATGTTGTCCAACGTTCAGTGTAGTTGAAACAAGCGTGGCCCATGAGGCCCAGCCCATGCTTGCGGGCCACATTGGTCACAAACACACATTGTGACCCTCAGCCTGAGCCCAGTCCTCAGGTAAGGCATCTCAGGGCCTATATGAAGAGACAGCATATTGGGCTTGCCATCCCCCTAGGCCCCAATTTTTAACCATAGTTCGGGTTGTCCCTTCACTCTTCCCCAGGGCTCCTCTTTGGAATTCCTCTTTTGGTGGGACACCTGAGGTAACAAACCTGAAAGGAGTCCTCCCATCCCACAGATTGACGAAAAACAATTGGGATCGGGCCAAATCCACAGAGAGGAAGCTTCGTCCATGGCCCATGAGACCTCCCCAACATTCCACGGCCATCGCTGAAACAAAATCCAGAGACAAAAGCCTGAGCAAGCTCCTCAGACTCGCTCATTCTTCATATCCTGAAGAGTTCTTCTCATGGTTTGTAGATCGGGCGTGCCATACCTACGTCCCCAAACTTAAGCTGAGTTTGTGTTTTCAGTCTTCTGTCCTCAAAGTCCTGGGCCACACTCCCTCCAGGCTGGGGCCCCTGGAGCCACACATTAGGACAGCCCCCACCCAATCCATGGGAATTCTGCCCATTCCATTGTCAAAAATCGTACAAATTAGGAGAACCCTCCAAAGTCCCTGAGGCCATCCCAATAGTGTAGGTCGCCCGGGACAAAAAAGGGCGGTGGATACCGGCTGAGCATCTACCTGCACTCATCTACCTCCACTCATACCAAGAAGATTGAACCAGACAGGACCCGAGGCCATTATCGGATCCATTGCTTTGGTTTACAGGCATGTCTCCTCAAAAGCCTGGATTCCAATACCAGCAGAGGGGATTTCCTGAGGCACTCATCAGAACAAATCTCGTCTCCACAAGGAAACTTGTGCATGGTAGCTAAGCCAAAGCTTAGGAGAATACTTCAGGGTCCCGGTGCCACCTCCCCATAACAAGGCCCTCATGGACACAAACACACGTTAGGACCCATCCTCTGGAAAGTGCATTTCAACTCAGCCACCCCGGTGGCTTCCGCAGATCCATTAGATCTAAACTGTCTTGTTGCTAGGAGACAATTGGAAGGCGAGGCGGACTTCCCAGGCATCCATCCTCGAACGGTGCTCTGGAGTCATTCAATATGGGATGTCCTGGAGCTGTCCAACAGGTCTCAATTGTCCCGCAGAAGGAATCCTTGAAGGGGACATCCCACATCTCCCAACGTGGAAAACCTCCATGGCCTCGAGATTCCGCTCCCTTCATGAAGGGGCCGTCATGCACAGAAACTCCAACCTGAGCCAACGTCGGATCCTCGCCCTGACTTCCGATGCATGAGATATTGGTTCAGATCTGCAGGGGGTACCTGCCGTGCCCTCACCCTGAATCCGAAGTCTAGCTTGTGTTCTCAGACTTCCGTCGTCACTCTCCTGGCCCCGAAGCCCTCAAGTTTGGCAATTCCGGACCGACAATGAAGCACTCTGCCTGCCCTCTAGAAAAAATATATTGCCTAATGAGCAGCCCAGGCAGCTTAAATGAGGATAAACCTACACGGCACTCGAATGTACCCAAATTATATAGTCTAACCTGGGCACTAATGCACTGTCTGACACAACCTGAGCCCGGACCTGCTGACCAACACCCAGACAGCTGACCGCACGCTGAGCACATCAGACCCGCCATGGCCTTAGGTCATCATCTCTTCCCTACCTCAGTTTTCAGGCTTCAGAACCTAGACCTTATCTCCAATCACTGCCCACGGGTGACTGTGATGCAGAAATCAGAACTCTTCCTGACCCATGGCAAGAAACCTTGTGGTTGGCATGTTGTCCAACGTTCAGTGTAGGAGAAACCAGCATTCACCCTGAGGCCCCTCCCATTCTTGCGTGCGACGAGAGCATAAACACGCATTGTGACCTCAGCGTGAGTCCTGTCCTCTAGTAAGTCCTCTCAGTGGCTGGACCATTAGATGTCATAATGGGCTTGACATATCCCTAGTCCCCAATTTTAACCAGATTTCTGGTTGTCCAGTCGCCCCACCCCAGGGCTCTACTCTGGAATCCCTCATTTGGTGGGACATCTGAGGTTGAAAAACAAAATGAAACAAATCGACAACAACAAAAAAACGGACTTCTTCCATCCCCAGAATGACCCCAAACTCTTTGGACGGGACCGAACCCCCAGAGAGTAAGACTCGTCCATTTCCCATGAAGTCACCCGGCAATTTCACGACCATGAGTGACACGATATCCAGACACAAAATCTTGAGCAAGAGCCTCACACTCGCCCTTTTTTCATATCCCGAAGTGTTCTCCTCATGGTCTGTAGATCAGTCCTGCCATACCTATGACCCAAAACATAAGCCGAGTTTGTGTTTTCAGACAACTGTCCAAACAGCTCTGGCCTACACACCCTACAGGCTCAGGGCCCTGGAGCCAAACCTGAGGACTGTACTTGCCCTCTCCAAGGGAATTGTATGTGCCCATTCCAATGGCCACAACCCTACTAGTAGGATAACCTCCAAAGTCCCTGAGGCCATCCCAATAGTTGAGGCTTCCCAGGACAAACAGGGGCAATCAGAGCCCATCTCAGCACCTACCTGCACTCAGACCAGTAGACTGATGTCCCCAGAGGTAAAAAGGAACGAACATGACCCTAGAAACTAATCGGATCCATTGCTTTGGTTTCCAGGCATCTCTCCTCAGAGGCCTGGATTTCAATACCAGCATATGGCTCTTTCTTTACTCACCCATCAGAACAAATCTCATCTACACATGGGAAACATGCACGTTGGAGCTGTGTCAAAGCCTCTGTTTAGGAGAACCCTTCAGGGCCCCAAGGCCACCGCTTCATTCCAAGGTCTCCATAGACACAAAAACATATTAGGACACATCCACAGGAGAGTCCATTTCAACTCAGCCTCCTCGGTTGCCCACCACATCCAGCAGATCTAACCTGTCTTGTTGCTTGGAGACCATTGGAATGCGAGGTGGGCTACCCAGCCATCCATCCTTAGAAGCCTGCTCGGAATCGTTGGCCTGGAGCCAACCAACAGGTCTCAATTGTCCTGCAGAAGAATCTTTGCAGTTTGGAGCTTCTCACAACTCCCATCGTGCGAAAACCCCCATGTCCTCGTGATCCAACCCCCTTCAAGAAAGGGCCATCAGGGCAGAAAGTCCAACCTGAGCGATCGTCTGATCCTTGCCCTGACTTCAGATGCACGAGATCTCGATTGAGGTCTGTAGATTGTGCCTGCCATATCCTCACCCAGAAACCTAGGCCTAGCTTGGGTTCTCAGACTCCGTGCTCAGACTACTGGCCCACAAGCCCTCCAGTTTGGCAATCCAGAACTACAATGCCGCACTCTGCCTGCCCTACAGAAGTAAAACATTGCCCTCAGGGCTACCCCGAAACCACAAATGAGGATCAACCTGCACGCCATTCGGATGTACCCCAAACATATAGGCTGACCTGGGCACTATTTCCCCTTCTGACCCAGCCTGAGCCTGGACCTCCTGGTCCCACCCAGACAGCTGGCCGCACACTGAGCACATCGGACCCGCCATGGCCTTAGGTCGTCATCTCTTCCCAACTGCGGTTTTCAGGCTCCAGAACCTAGACCTTATCTCCAACCACTGCCCAGGGTTGAAAATGATGCAGAAATCAGAACTCTTTCCCCATGGAAAGAAACCTTGTGGTTGGCATTTTGTCCAACGTTCAGTGTAGTTGAAACAAGCGTGGCCCATGAGGCCCAGCCCATGCTTGCGGGCCACATTGGTCACAAACACACATTGTGACCCTCAGCCTGAGCCCAGTCCTCAGGTAAGGCCTCTCAGGGCCTATATGAAGAGACAGCATATTGGGCTTGCCATGCCCCTAGGCCCCAATTTTTAACCATAGTTCGGGTTGTCCCTTCACTCTTCCCCAGGGCTCTGCTTTGGAATTCCTCTTTTGGTGGGACACCTGAGGTAACAAACCTGAAAGCAGTCCTCCCATCCCACAGATTGACGAAAAACAATTGGGATCGGGCCAAATCCACAGAGAGGAAGATTCGTCCATGGCCCATGAGACCTCCCCAACCTTCCACGGCCATCGCAGAAACAAAATCCAGAGACAAAAGCCTGAGCAAGCTCCTCAGACTCGCTCATTCTTCATATCCTGAAGAGTTCTTCTCATGGTTTGTAGATCGGGCGTGCCATACCTACGTCCCCAAACTTAAGCTGAGTTTGTGTTTTCAGTCTTCTGTCCTCAAAGTCCTGGGCCACACTCCCTCCAGGCCTGGGCCCCTGGAGCCACACATTAGGACTGCCCCCACCCAATCCATGGGAATTCTGCCCATTCCATTGTCAAAAATCGTACAAATTAGGAGAACCCTCCAAAGTCCCTGAGGCCATCCCAATAGTGTAGGTCGCCCGGGACAAAAAAGGGCGGTTGATACCGGCTGAGCATCTACCTCCACTCATCTACCTCCACTCATACCAAGAAGATTGAACCAGACAGGACCCGAGGCCATTATCGGATCCATTGCTTTGGTTTACAGGCATGTCTCCTCAAAAGCCTGGATTCCAATACCAGCAGAGGGGATTTCCTGAGGCACCCATCCGAACAAATCTCGTCTCCACAAGGAAACTTGTGCATGGTAGCTAAGCCAAAGCTTAGGAGAATACTTCAGGGTCCCGGTGCCACCTCCCCATTCCAAGGCCCTCATGGACACAAACACACGTTAGGACCCATCCTCTGGAAAGTGCATTTCAACTCAGCCACCCCGGTTGCTCCCGCAGATCCATTACATCTAAACTGTCTAGTTGCTAGGAGACAATTGGAAGGCGAGGCGGACTTCCCAGGCATCCATCCTGGAACGGTGCTCTGGAGTCATTCCATATGGGATGTCCTGGAGCTGTCCAACAGGTCTCAATTGTCCCGCAGAAGGAATCCTTAAAGGGGACATCCCACATCTCCCAACGTGGAAAACCTCCATGGCCTCGAGATTCCGCTCCCTTCATGAAGGGGCCGTCATGCACAGAAACTCCAACCTGAGCCAACGTCGGATCCTCGCCCTGACTTCAGATGCATGAGATATTGGTTCAGATCTGCAGGGGGTACCTGCCGTGCCCTCACCCTGAATCCGAAGTCTAGCTTGTGTTCTCAGACATCCGTCCTCACTCTCCTGGCCCCAAAGCCCTCAAGTTTGGCAATTCCGGACCGACAATGAAGCACTCTGCCTGCCCTCTAGAAAAAATATATTGCCTAATGAGCAGCCCAGGCAGCTTAAATGAGGATAAACCTACACGGCACTCGGTAGGCACACGGTACCCAAATTATATAGTCTAACCTGGGCACTAATGCACTATCTGACACAACCTGAGCCCGGACCTGTTGACCAACACCCAGACAGCTGACCACACGCTGAGCACATCAGATCCGCCATGGCCTTAGGTCATCATCTCTTCCCTACCTCAGTTTTCAGGCTTCAGAACCTAGACCTTATCTCCAATCACTGCCCACGGGTGACTGTGATGCAGAAATCAGAACTCTTCCTGACCCATGGCAAGAAACCTTGTGGTTGGCATGTTTTCCAACGTTCAGTGTAGGAGAAACCAGCATTCACCCTGAGGCCACGCCCATTCTTGAGTGCGACGAGAGCATAAACACGCATTGTGACCTCAGCGTGAGTCCTGTCCTCTAGTAAGTCCTCTCAGTGGCTGGACCATTAGATGTCATAATGGCCTTGACATGTCCTAGTCCCCAAATTTAACTAGATTTCTGGTTGTCCAGTTGCCCCACCCCAGGGCTCGACTCTGGAATCCCTCATTTGGTGGGACATCTGAGGTTGAAAAACAAAATGAAACAAATAGACAACAACAAAAAAACGGGCCTCTTCCATACCCAGAATGTCCCCAAACTCTTTGGACGGGACCGCACCCCCAGAGAGTAAGACTCGTCCATTTCCCATGAAGTCACCCGGCAATTTCACGACCATGAGTGACACGATATCCAGAGACAAAAACTTGAGCAAGAGCCTCACACTCGCCCTTTTTTCATATCCCGAAGTGTTCTCCTCATGGTCTGTAGATCAGTCCTGCCATACCTATGACCCAAAACATAAGCCGAGTTTGTGTTTTCAGACAACTGTCCAAACAGCTCTGGCCTACACACCCTACAGGCTCAGGGCCCTGGAGCCAAACCTGAGGACTGTACTTGCCCTCACCAAGGGAATTGTATGTGCCCATTCCAATGGCCACAACCCTACTAGTAGGATAACCTCCAAAGTCCCTGAGGCCATCCCAATAGTTGTGGCTTCCCAGGACAAACAGGGGCAATCTGAGCCCATCTGAGCACCTACCTGCACTCAGACCCGTAGACTGATGTCCCCAGAGGTAAAAAGGAACGAACAGGCCCCTTAGGCACTAATCGGATCCATTGCTTTGGTTTCCAGGCATCTCTCCTCAGAGGCCTGGATTTCAATACCAGCATATGGCTGTTTCTTGACTCACCCATCAGAACAAATCTCTTCTACACATGGGAAACATGCACGTTGGAGCTGTGTCAAAGCCTCTGTTTAGGAGAACCCTTCAAGGCCCCAGGGCCACCGCTTCATTCCAAGGTCTCCATAGACACAAAAACATATTAGGACACATCCACAGGAGAGTCCATTTCAACTCAGCCTCCTCGGTTGCCCCCCACATCCAGCAGATCTAACCTGTCTTGTTGCTTGGAGACCATTGGAATGCGAGGTGGGCTACCCACCATCCATCCTTAGAACCCTGCTCGGAATCGTTGGCCTAGAGCCAACCAACAGGTCTCAATTGTCCTGCAGAAGAATCTTTGCAGTTTGGAGCTTCTCACAACTCCCATCGTGCGAAAACCCCCATGTCCTCGTGATCCAACCCCCTTCAAGAAAGGGCCATCAGGGCAGAAAGTCCAACCTGAGCGATCGTCTGATCCTTGCGCTGACTTCAGATGCACGAGATCTCGATTGAGGTCTGTAGATTTTGCCTGCCATATCCTCACCCAGAAACCTAGGCCTAGCTTGGGTTCTCAGACTCCGTTCTCAGACTACTGGCCCACAAGCCCGCCAGTTGGGCAATCCAGAACTACAATGCCGCACTCTGCCTGCCCTACAGAAGTAAAACATTGCCCTCAGGGCTACCCCGAAACCGCAAATGAGGATCAACCTGCACGCCATTCGGCTGTACCCCAAACATATAGGCTGACCTGGGCACTATTTCCCCTTCTGACCCAGCCTGAGCCTGGACCTCCTGGTCCCACCCAGACAGCTGGCCGCACACTGAGCACATCGGACCCGCCATGGCCTTAGGTCGTCATCTCTTCCCAACTGCGGTTTTCAGGCTCCAGAACCTAGACCTTATCTCCAACCACTGCCCAGGGTTGAGAATGATGCAGAAATCAGAACTCTTTCCTTATGGCAAGAAACCTTGTGTTTGGCATGTTGTCCAACGTTCAGTGTAGTTGAAACAAGCGTGGCCCATGAGGCCCAGCCCATGCTTGCGGGCCACATTGGTCACAAACACACATTGTGACCCTCAGCCTGAGCCCAGTCCTCAGGTAAGGCCTCTCAGGGCCTATATGAAGAGACAGCATATTGGGCTTGCCATGCCCCTAGGCCCCAATTTTTAACCATAGTTAGGGTTGTCCCTTCACTCTTCCCCAGGGCTCTGCTTTGGAATTCCTCTTTTGGTGGGACACCTGAGGTAACAAACCTGAAAGGAGTCCTCCCATCCCACAGATTAACGAAAAACAATTGGGATCGGGCCAAATCCACAGAGAGGAAGATTCGTCCATGGCCCATGAGACCACCCCAACATTCCACGGCCATCGCTGAAACAAAAGTCAGAGACAAATGCCTGAGCAAGCGCCTCAGACTCGCTCATTCTTCATATCCTGAAGAGTTCTTCTCATGGTTTGTAGATCGTGCGTGCCATACCTACGTCCCCAAACTTAAGCTGAGTTTGTGTTTTCAGTCTTCTGTCCTCAAAGTCCTGGGCCACACTCCCTCCAGGCTGGGGCCCCTGGAGCCACACATTAGGACTGCCCCCACCCAATCCATGGGAATTCTGCCCATTCCATTGTCAAAAATCGTACAAATTAGGAGAACCCTCCAAAGTCCCTGAGGCCATCCCAATTGTGTAGGTCGCCCGGGACAAAAAAGGGCGGTTGATACCGGCTGAGCATCTACCTCCACTCATCTACCTCCACTCATACCAAGAAGATTGAACCAGACAGGACCCGAGGCCATTATCGGATCCATTGCTTTGGTTTACAGGCATGTCTCCTCAAAAGCCTGGATTCCAATACCAGCAGAGGGGATTTCCTGAGGCACCCATACGAACAAATCTCGTCTCCACAAGGAAACTTGTGCATGGGAGCTAAGCCAAAGTTAAGGAGAATACTTCAGGGTCCCGGTGCCACCTCCCCATTCCAAGGCCCTCATGGACACAAACACACGTTAGGACCCATCCTCTGGAAAGTGCATTTCAACTCAGCCACCCCGGTTGCTCCCGCAGATCCATTAGATCTAAACTGTCTTGTTGCTAGGAGACAATTGGAAGGCGAGGCGGACTTCCCAGGCATGCATCCTCGAACGGTGCTCTGGAGTCATTCCATATGGGATGTCCTGGAGCTGTCCAACAGGTCTCAATTGTCCCGCAGAAGGAATCCTTGAAGGGGGCATCCCACATCTCCCAACGTGGAAAACCTCCATGGCCTCGAGATTCCGCTCCCTTCATGAAGGGGCCGTCATGCACAGAAACTCCAACCTGAGCCAACATCGGATCCTCGCCCTGACTTCAGATGCATGAGATATTGGTTCAGATCTGCAGGGGGTACCTGCCGTGCCCTCACCCTGAATCCGAAGACTAGCTTGTGTTCTCAGACTTCCGTCCTTACTCTCCTGGCCCCGAAGCCCTCAAGTTTGGCAATTCCGGACCGACAATGAAGCACTCTGCCTGCCTTCTAGAAAAAATATATTGCCTAATGAGCAGCCCAGGCAGCTTAAATGAGGATAAACCTACACGGCACTCGAATGTACCCAAATTATATAGTCTAACCTGGGCACTAATGCACTGTCTGACACAACCTGAGCCCGGACCTGCTGAACAACACCCAGACAGCTGACCGCACGCTGAGCACATCAGACCCGCCATGGCCTTAGGTCATCATCTCTTCCCTACCTCAGTTTTCAGGCTTCAGAACCTAGACCTTATCTCCAATCACTGCCCACGGGTGACTGTGATGCAGAAATCAGAACTCTTCCTGACCCATGGCAAGAAACCTTGTGGTTGGCATGTTGTCCAACGTTCAGTGTTGGAGAAACCAGCATTCACCCTGAGGCCCCTCCCATTCTTGCGTGCGACGAGAGCATAAACACGCATTGTGACCTCAGCGTGAGTCCTGTCCTCTAGTAAGTCCTCTCAGTGGCTGGACCATTAGATGTCATAATGGGCTTGACATATCCCTAGTCCCCAATTTTAACCAGATTTCTGGTTGTCCAGTCGCCCCACCCCAGGGCTCTACTCTGGAATCCCTCATTTGGTGGGACATCTGAGGTTGAAAAACAAAATGAAACAAATCGACAACAACAAAAAAATGGACTTCTTCCATCCCCAGAATGACCCCAAACTCTTTGGACGGGACCGAACCCCCAGAGAGTAAGACTCGTCCATTTCCCATGAAGTCACCCGGCAATTTCACGACCATGAGTGACACGATATCCAGACACAAAATCTTGAGCAAGAGCCTCACACTCGCCCTTTTTTCATATCCCGAAGTGTTCTCCTCATGGTCTGTAGATCAGTCCTGCCATACCTATGACCCAAAACATAAGCCGAGTTTGTGTTTTCAGACAACTGTCCAAACAGCTCTGGCCTACACACCCTACAGGCTCAGGGCCCTGGAGCCAAACCTGAGGACTGTACTTGCCCTCTCCAAGGGAATTGTATGTGCCCATTCCAATGGCCACAACCCTACTAGTAGGATAACCTCCAAAGTCCCTGAGGCCATCCCAATAGTTGAGGTTTCCCAGGACAAACAGGGACAATCTGAGCCCATCTCAGCACCTACCTGCACTCAGACCAGTAGACTGATGTCCCCAGAGGTAAAAAGGAACGAACATGACCCTAGAAACTAATCGGATCCATTGCTTTGGTTTCCAGGCATCTCTCCTCAGAGGCCTGGATTTCAATACCAGCATATGGCTCTTTCTTTACTCACCCATCAGAACAAATCTCATCTACACATGGGAAACATGCACGTTGGAGCTGTGTCAAAGCCTCTGTTTAGGAGAACCCTTCAGGGCCCCAAGGCCACCGCTTCATTCCAAGGTCTCCATAGACACAAAAACATATTAGGACACATCCACAGGAGAGTCCATTTCAACTCAGCCTCCTCGGTTGCCCACCACATCCAGCAGATCTAACCTGTCTTGTTGCTTGGAGACCATTGGAATGCGAGGTGGGCTACCCAGCCATCCATCCTTAGAACCCTGCTCGGAATCGTTGGCCTGGAGCCAACCAACAGGTCTCAATTGTCCTGCAGAAGAATCTTTGCAGTTTGGAGCTTCTCACAACTCCCATCGTGCGAAAACCCCCATGTCCTCGTGATCCAACCCCCTTCAAGAAAGGGCCATCAGGGCAGAAAGTCCAACCTGAGCGATCGTCTGATCCTTGCCCTGACTTCAGATGCACGAGATCTCGATTGAGGTCTGTAGATTGTGCCTGCCATATCCTCACCCAGAAACCTAGGCCTAGCTTGGGTTCTCAGACTCCGTGCTCAGACTACTGGCCCACAAGCCCTCCAGTTTGGCAATCCAGAACTACAATGCCGCACTCTGCCTGCCCTACAGAAGTAAAACATTGCCCTCAGGGCTACCCCGAAACCGCAAATGAGGATCAACCTGCACGCCATTCGGATGTACCCCAAACATATAGGCTGACCTGGGCACTATTTCCCCTTCTGACCCAGCCTGAGCCTGGACCTCCTGGTCCCACCCAGACAGCTGGCCGCACACTGAGCACATCGGACCCGCCATGGCCTTAGGTCGTCATCTCTTCCCAACTGCGGTTTTCAGGCTCCAGAACCTAGACCTTATCTCCAACCACTGCCCAGGGTTGAAAATGATGCAGAAATCAGAACTCTTTCCCCATGGCAAGAAATCTTGTGGTTGGCATGTTGTCCAACGTTCAGTGTAGTTGAAACAAGCGTGGCCCATGAGGCCCAGCCCATGCTTGCGGGCCACATTGGTCACAAACACACATTGTGACCCTCAGCCTGGACCTCCTGGTCCCACCCAGACAGCTGGCCGCACACTGAGCACATCGGACCCGCCATGGCCTTAGGTCGTCATCTCTTCCCAACTGCGCTTTTCAGGCTCCAGAACCTAGACCTTATCTCCAACCACTGCCCAGGGTTGAGAATGATGCAGAAATCAGAACTCTTTCCTTATGGCAAGAAACCTTGTGGTTGGCATGTTGTCCAACGTTCAGTGTAGTTGAAACAAGCGTGGCCCATGAGGCCCAGCCCATGCTTGCGGGCCACATTGGTCACAAACACACATTGTGACCCTCAGCCTGAGCCCAGTCCTCAGGTAAGGCCTCTCAGGGCCTATATGAAGAGACAGCATATTGGGCTTGCCATGCCCCTAGGCCCCAATTTTTAACCATAGTTCGGGTTGTCCCTTCACTCTTCCCCAGGGCTCTGCTTTGGAATTCCTCTTTTGGTGGGACACCTGAGGTAACAAACCTGAAAGCAGTCCTCCCATCCCACAGATTGACGAAAAACAATTGGGATCGGGCCAAATCCACAGAGAGGAAGATTCGTCCATGGCCCATGAGACCTCCCCAACCTTCCACGGCCATCGCTGAAACAAAATCCAGAGACAAAAGCCTGAGCAAGCTCCTCAGACTCGCTCATTCTTCATATCCTGAAGAGTTCTTCTCATGGTTTGTAGATCGGGCGTGCCATACCTACGTCCCCAAACTTAAGCTGAGTTTGTGTTTTCAGTCTTCTGTCCTCAAAGTCCTGGGCCACACTCCCTCCAGGCTGGGGCCCCTGGAGCCACACATTAGGACTGCCCCCACCCAATCCATGGGAATTCTGCCCATTCCATTGTCAAAAATCGTACAAATTAGGAGAACCCTCCAAAGTCCCTGAGGCCATCCAAATAGTGTAGGTCGCCCGGGACAAAAAAGGGCGGTTGATACCGGCTGAGCATCTACCTCCACTCATCTACCTCCACTCATACCAAGAAGATTGAACCAGACAGGACCCGAGGCCATTATCGGATCCATTGCTTTGGTTTACAGGCATGTCTCCTCAAAAGCCTGGATTCCAATACCAGCAGAGGGGATTTCCTGAGGCACCCATCCGAACAAATCTCGTCTCCACAAGGAAACTTGTGCATGGGAGCTATGCCAAAGCTTAGGAGAATACTTCAGGGTCCCGGTGCCACCTCCCCATTCCAAGGCCCTCATGGACACAAACACACGTTAGGACCCATCCTCTGGAAAGTGCATTTCAACTCAGCCACCCCGGTGGCTCCCGCAGATCCATTAGATCTAAACTGTCTTGTTGCTAGGAGACAATTGGAAGGCGTGGCAGACTTCCCAGGCCTCCACCCTGGATCGGTGCTCTGGAGTCATTCCATATGGGATGTCCTGGAGCTGTCCAACAGGTCTCAATTGTCCCGCAGAAGGAATCCTTGAAGGGGACATCCCACATCTCCCAACGTGGAAAACCTCCATGGCCTCGAGATTCCGCTCCCTTCATGAAGGGGCCGTCATGCACAGAAACTCCAACCTGAGCCAACGTCGGATCCTCTCCCTGACTTCCGATGCATGAGATATTGGTTCAGATCTGCAGGGGGTACCTGCCGTGCCCTCACCCTGAATCCGAAGTCTAGCTTGTGTTCTCAGACATCCGTCCTCACTCTCCTGGCCCCAAAGCCCTCAAGTTTGGCAATTCCGGACCGACAATGAAGCACTCTGCCTGCCCTCTAGAAAAAATATATTGCCTAATGAGCAGCCCAGGCAGCTTAAATGTGGATAAACCTAAACGGCACTCGGTAGGCACACGGTACCCAAATTATATAGTCTAACCTGGGCACTAATGCACTATCTGACACAACCTGAGCCCGGACCTGTTGACCAACACCCAAACAGCTGACCGCACGCTGAGCACATCAGACCCGCCATGGCCTTAGGTCATCATCTCTTCCCTACCTCAGTTTTCAGGCTTCAGAACCTAGACCTTATCTCCAATCACTGCCCACGGGTGACTGTGATGCAGAAATCAGAACTCTTCCTGACCCATGGCAAGAAACCTTGTGGTTGGCATGTTTTCCAACGTTCAGTGTAGGAGAAACCAGCATTCACCCTGAGGCCACGCCCATTCTTGAGTGCGACGAGAGCATAAACACGCATTGTGACCTCAGCGTGAGTCCTGTCCTCTAGTAAGTCCTCTCAGTGGCTGGACCATTAGATGTCATAATGGCCTTGACATGTCCCTAGTCCCCAAATTTAACTAGATTTCTGGTTGTCCAGTCGCCCCACCCCAGGGCTCTACTCTGGAATCCCTCATTTGGTGGGACATCTGAGGTTGAAAAACAAAATGAAAGAAATCGACAACAACAAAAAAACGGGCCTCTTCCATACCCAGAATGTCCCCAAATTCTAAGGACGGGTCCGAACCCCCAGAGAGTAAGACTCGTCCATTTCCCATGAAGTCACCCGGCAATTTCACGACCATGAGTGACACGATATCCAGAGACAAAAACTTGAGCAAGAGCCTCACACTCGCCCTTTTTTCATATCCCGAAGTGTTCTCCTCATGGTCTGTAGATCAGTCCTGCCATACCTATGACCCAAAACATAAGCCGAGTTTGTGTTTTCAGACAACTATCCAAACAGCTCTGGCCTACACACCCTACAGGCTCAGGGCCCTGGAGCCAAACCTGAGGACTGTACTTGCCCTCACCAAGGGAATTGTATGTGCCCATTCCAATGGCCACAACCCTACTAGTAGGATAACCTCCAAAGTCCCTGAGGCCATCCCAATAGTTGTGGCTTCCCAGGACAAACAGGGGCAATCTGAGCCCATCTGAGCACCTACCTGCACTCAGACCCGTAGACTGATGTCCCCAGAGGTAAAAAGGAACGAACAGGCCCCTAGGCACTAATCGGATCCATTGCTTTGGTTTCCAGGCATCTCTCCTCAGAGGCCTGGATTTCAATACCAGCATATGGCTGTTTCTTGACTCACCCATCAGAACAAATCTCTTCTACACATGGGAAACATGCACGTTGGAGCTGTGTCAAAGCCTCTGTTTAGGAGAACCCTTCAGGGCCCCAGGGCCACCGCTTCATTCCAAGGTCTCCATAGACACAAAAACATATTAGGACACATCCACAGGAGAGTCCATTTCAACTCAGCCTCCTCGGTTGCCCCCCACATCCAGCAGATCTAACCTGTCTTGTTGCTTGGAGACCATTGGTATGCGAGGTGGGCTACCCGCCATCCATCCTTAGAACCCTGCTCGGAATCGTTGGCCTAGAGCCAACCAACAGGTCTCAATTGTCCTGCAGAAGAATCTTTGCAGTTTGGAGCTTCTCACAACTCCCATCGTGGGAAAAACCCCATGTCCTCGTGATCCAACCCCCTTCAAGAAAGGGCCATCAGGGCAGAAAGTCCAACCTGAGCGATCGTCTGATCCTTGCGCTGACTTCAGATGCACGAGATCTCGATTGAGGTCTGTAGATTGTGCCTGCCATATCCTCACCCAGAAACCTAGGCCTAGCTTGGGTTCTCAGACTCCGTCCTCAGAATACTGGTCCACAAGCCCGCCAGTTGGGCAATCCAGAACTACAATGCCGCACTCTGCCTGCCCTACAGAAGTAAAACATTGCCCTCAGGGCTACCCCGAAACCGCAAATGAGGATCAACCTGCACGCCATTCGGCTGTACCCCAAACATATAGGCTGACCTGGGCACTATTTCCCCTTCTGACCCAGCCTGAGCCTGGACCTCCTGGTCCCACCCAGACAGCTGGCCGCACACTGAGCACATCGGACCCGCCATGGCCTTAGGTCGTCATCTCTTCCCAACTGCGGTTTTCAGGCTCCAGAACCTAGACCTTATCTCCAACCACTGCCCAGGGTTGAGAATGATGCAGAAATCAGAACTCTTTCCTTATGGCAAGAAACCTTGTGTTTGGCATGTTGTCCAACGTTCAGTGTAGTTGAAACAAGCGTGGCCCATGAGGCCCAGCCCATGCTTGCGGGCCACATTGGTCACAAACACACATTGTGACCCTCAGCCTGAGCCCAGTCCTCAGGTAAGGCCTCTCAGGGCCTATATGAAGAGACAGCATATTGGGCTTGCCATGCCCCTAGGCCCCAATTTTTAACCATAGTTCGGGTTGTCCCTTCACTCTTCCCCAGGGCTCTGCTTTGGAATTCCTCTTTTGGTGGGACACCTGAGGTAACAAACCTGAAAGGAGTCCTCCCATCCCACAGATTAACGAAAAACAATTGGGATCGGGCCAAATCCACAGAGAGGAAGATTCGTCCATGGCCCATGGGACCACCCCAACATTCCACGGCCATCGCTGAAACAAAAGTCAGAGACAAATGCCTGAGCAAGCGCCTCAGACTCGCTCATTCTTCATATCCTGAAGAGTTCTTCTCATGGTTTGTAGATCGTGCGTGCCATACCTACGTCCCCAAACTTAAGCTGAGTTTGTGTTTTCAGTCTTCTGTCCTCAAAGTCCTGGGCCACACTCCCTCCAGGCTGGGGCCCCTGGAGCCACACATTAGGACTGCCCCCACCCAATCCATGGGAATTCTGCCCATTCCATTGTCAAAAATCGTACAAATTAGGAGAACCCTCCAAAGTCCCTGAGGCCATCCCAATAGTGTAGGTCGCCCGGGACAAAAAAGGGCGGTTGATACCGGCTGAGCATCTACCTCCACTCATCTACCTCCACTCATACCAAGAAGATTGAACCAGACAGGACCCGAGGCCATTATCGGATCCATTGCTTTGGTTTACAGGCATGTCTCCTCAAAAGCCTGGATTCCAATACCAGCAGAGGGGATTTCCTGAGGCACCCATACGAACAAATCTCGTCTCCACAAGGAAACTTGTGCATGGGAGCTAAGCCAAAGTTAAGGAGAATACTTCAGGGTCCCGGTGCCACCTCCCCATTCCAAGGCCCTCATGGACACAAACACACGTTAGGACCCATCCTCTGGAAAGTGCATTTCAACTCAGCCACCCCGGTTGCTCCCGCAGATCCATTAGATCTAAACTGTCTTGTTGCTAGGAGACAATTGGAAGGCGAGGCGGACTTCCCAGGCATGCATCCTCGAACGGTGCTCTGGAGTCATTCCATATGGGATGTCCTGGAGCTGTCCAACAGGTCTCAATTGTCCCGCAGAAGGAATCCTTGAAGGGGGCATCCCACATCTCCCAACGTGGAAACCTCCATGGCCTCGAGATTCCGCTCCCTTCATGAAGGGGCCGTCATGCACAGAAACTCCAACCTGAGCCAACATCGGATCCTCGCCCTGACTTCAGATGCATGAGATATTGGTTCAGATCTGCAGGGGGTACCTGCCGTGCCCTCACCCTGAATCCGAAGACTAGCTTGTGTTCTCAGACTTCCGTCCTTACTCTCCTGGCCCCGAAGCCCTCAAGTTTGGCAATTCCGGACCGACAATGAAGCACTCTGCCTGCCTTCTAGAAAAAATATATTGCCTAATGAGCAGCCCAGGCAGCTTAAATGAGGATAAACCTACACGGCACTCGAATGTACCCAAATTATATAGTCTAACCTGGGCACTAATGCACTGTCTGACACAACCTGAGCCCGGACCTGCTGACCAACACCCAGACAGCTGACCGCACGCTGAGCACATCAGACCCGCCATGGCCTTAGGTCATCATCTCTTCCCTTCCTCAGTTTTCAGGCTTCAGAACCTAGACCTTATCTCCAATCACTGCCCACGGGTGACTGTGATGCAGAAATCAGAACTCTTCCTGACCCATGGCAAGAAACCTTGTGGTTGGCATGTTGTCCAACGTTCAGTGTAGGAGAAATCAGCATTCACCCTGAGGCCCCTCCCATTCTTGCGTGCGACGAGAGCATAAACACGCATTGTGACCTCAGCGTGAGTCCTGTCCTCTAGTAAGTCCTCTCAGTGGCTGGACCATTAGATGTCATAATGGGCTTGACATATCCCTAGTCCCCAATTTTAACCAGATTTCTGGTTGTCCAGTCGCCCCACCCCAGGGCTCTACTCTGGAATCCCTCATTTGGTGGGACATCTGAGGTTGAAAAACAAAATGAAACAAATCGACAACAACAAAAAAATGGACTTCTTCCATCCCCAGAATGACCCCAAACTCTTTGGACGGGACCGAACCCCCAGAGAGTAAGACTCGTCCATTTCCCATGAAGTCACCCGGCAATTTCACGACCATGAGTGACACGATATCCAGACACAAAATCTTGAGCAAGAGCCTCACACTCGCCCTTTTTTCATATCCCGAAGTGTTCTCCTCATGGTCTGTAGATCAGTCCTGCCATACCTATGACCCAAAACATAAGCCGAGTTTGTGTTTTCAGACAACTGTCCAAACAGCTCTGGCCTACACACCCTACAGGCTCAGGGCCCTGGAGCCAAACCTGAGGACTGTACTTGCCCTCTCCAAGGGAATTGTATGTGCCCATTCCAATGGCCACAACCCTACTAGTAGGATAACCTCCAAAGTCCCTGAGGCCATCCCAATAGTTGAGGCTTCCCAGGACAAACAGGGACAATCTGAGCCCATCTCAGCACCTACCTGCACTCAGACCAGTAGACTGATGTCCCCAGAGGTAAAAAGGAACGAACATGACCCTAGAAACTAATCGGATCCATTGCTTTGGTTTCCAGGCATCTCTCCTCAGAGGCCTGGATTTCAATACCAGCATATGGCTCTTTCTTTACTCACCCATCAGAACAAATCTCATCTACATATGGGAAACATGCACGTTGGAGCTGTGTCAAAGCCTCTGTTTAGGAGAACCCTTCAGGGCCCCAAGGCCACCGCTTCATTCCAAGGTCTCCATAGACACAAAAACATATTAGGACACATCCACAGGAGAGTCCATTTCAACTCAGCCTCCTCGGTTGCCCACCACATCCAGCAGATCTAACCTGTCTTGTTGCTTGGAGAACATTGGAATGCGAGGTGGGCTACCCAGCCATCCATCCTTAGAACCCTGCTCGGAATCGTTGGCCTGAAGCCAACCAACAGGTCTCAATTGGCCTGCATAAGAACCTTTGCAGTTTGGAGCTTCTCACAACTCCCATCGTGCGAAAACCCCCATGTCCTCGTGATCCAACCCCCTTCAAGAAAGGGCCATCAGGGCAGAAAGTCCAACCTGAGCGATCGTCTGATCCTTGCCCTGACTTCAGATGCACGAGATCTCGATTGAGGTCTGTAGATTGTGCCTGCCATATCCTCACCCAGAAACCTAGGCCTAGCTTGGGTTCTCAGACTCCGTGCTCAGACTACTGGCCCACAAGCCCTCCAGTTTGGCAATCCAGAACTACAATGCCGCACTCTGCCTGCCCTACAGAAGTAAAACATTGCCCTCAGGGCTACCCCGAAACCGCAAATGAGGATCAACCTGCACGCCATTCGACTGTACCCCAAACATATAGGCTGACCTGGGCACTATTTCCCATTCTGACCCAGCCTGAGCCTGGACCTCCTGGTCCCACCCAGACAGCTGGCCGCACACTGAGCACATCGGACCCGCCATGGCCTTAGGTCGTCATCTCTTCCCAACTGCGGTTTTCAGGCTCCAGAACCTAGACCTTATCTCCAACCACTGCCCAGGGTTGAGAATGATGCAGAAATCAGAACTCTTTCCCCATGGCAAGAAACCTTGTGGTTGGCATGTTGTCCAACGTTCAGTGTAGTTGAAACAAGCGTTGCCCATGAGGCCCAGCCCATGCTTGCGGGCCACATTGGTCACAAACACACATTGTGACCCTCAGCCTGAGCCCAGTCTCAGGTAAGGCCTCTCAGGGCCTATATGAAGAGACAGCATATTGGGCTTGCCATGCCCCTAGGCCCCAATTTTTAACCATAGTTCGGGTTGTCCCTTCACTCTTACCCAGGGCTCTGCTTTGGAATTCCTCTTTTGGTGGGACCCCTGAGGTAACAAACCTGAAAGCAGTCCTCCCATCCCACATATTGACGAAAAACAATTGGGATCGGGCCAAATCCACAGAGAGGAAGATTCGTCCATGGCCCATGAGACCTCCCCAACCTTCCACGGCCATCGCTGAAACAAAATCCAGAGACAAAAGCCTGAGCAAGCTCCTCAGACTCGCTCATTCTTCATATCCTGAAGAGTTCTTCTCATGGTTTGTAGATTGGGCGTGCCATACCTACGTCCCCAAACTTAAGCTGATTTTGTGTTTTCAGTCTTCTGTCCTCAAAGTCCTGGGCCACACTCCCTCCAGGCTGGGGCCCCTGGAGCCACACATTAGGACTGCCCCCACCCAATCCATGGGAATTCTGCCCATTCCATTGTCAAAAATCGTACAAATTAGGAGAAACCTCCAAAGTCCCTGAGGCCATCCAAATAGTGTAGGTCGCCCGGGACAAAAAAGGGCGGTTGATACCGGCTGAGCATCTACCTCCACTCATCTACCTCCACTCATACCAAGAAGATTGAACCAGACAGGACCCGAGGCCATTATCGGATCCATTGCTTTGGTTTACAGGCATGTCTCCTCAAATGCCTGGATTCCAATACCAGCAGAGGGGATTTCCTGAGGCACCCATCAGAACAAATCTCGTCTCCACAAGGAAACTTGTGCATGGGAGCTATGCCAAAGCTTAGGAGAATACTTCAGGGTCCCGGTGCCACCTCCCCATTCCAAGGCCCTCATGGACACAAACACACGTTAGGACCCATCCTCTGGAAAGTGCATTTCAACTCAGCCACCCCGGTTGCTCCCGCAGATTCATTAGATCTAAACTGTCTGGTTGCTAGGAGACAATTGGAAGGCGTGGCAGACTTCCCAGGCCTCCACCCTGGAACGGTGCTCTGGAGTCATTCCATATGGGATGTCCTGGAGCTGTCCAACAGGTCTCAATTGTCCCGCAGAAGGAATCCTTGAAGGGGACATCCCACATCTCCCAACGTGGAAAACCTCCATGGCCTCGAGATTCCGCTCCCTTCATGAAGGGGCCGTCATGCACAGAAACTCCAACCTGAGCCAACGTCGGATCCTCGCCCTGACTTCCGATGCATGAGATATTGGTTCAGATCTGCAGGGGGTACCTGCCGTGCCCTCACCCTGAATCCGAAGTCTAGCTTGTGTTCTCAGACATCCGTCCTCACTCTCCTGGCCCCAAAGCCCTCAAGTTTGGCAATTCCGGACCGACAATGAAGCACTCTGCCTGCCCTCTAGAAAAAATATATTGCCTAATGAGCAGCCCAGGCAGCTTAAATGAGGATAAACATACACGGCACTCGGTAGGCACACGGTACCCAAATTATATAGTCTAACCTGGGCACTAATGCACTATCTGACACAACCTGAGCCCGGACCTGTTGACCAACACCCAGACAGCTGACCGCACGCTGAGCACATCAGACCCGCCATGGCCTTAGGTCATCATCTCTTCCCTACCTCAGTTTTCAGGCTTCAGAACCTAGACCTTATCTCCAATCACTGCCCACGGGTGACTGTGATGCAGAAATCAGAACTCTTCCTGACCCATGGCAAGAAACCTTGTGGTTGGCATGTTTTCCAAAGTTCAGTGTACGAGAAACCAGCATTCACCCTGAGGCCACGCCCATTCTTGAGTGCGACGAGAGCATAAACACGCATTGTGACCTCATCTTGAGTCCTGTCCTCTAGTAAGTCCTCTCAGTGGCTGGACCATTAGATGTCATAATGGCCTTGACATGTCCCTAGTCCCCAAATTTAACTAGATTTCTGGTTGTCCAGTCGCCCCACCCCAGGGCTCTACTCTGGAATCCCTCATTTGGTGGGACATCTGAGGTTGAAAAACAAAATGAAACAAATCGACAACAACAAAAAAACGGGCCACTTCCATACCCAGAATGTCCCCAAACTCTTTGGACGGGACCGAACCCCCAGAGAGTAAGACTCGTCCATTTCCCATGAAGTCACCCGGCAATTTCACGACCATGAGTGACACGATATCCAGAGACAAAAACTTGAGCAAGAGCCTCACACTCGCCCTTTTTTCATATCCCGAAGTGTTCTCCTCATGGTCTGTAGATCAGACCTGCCATACCTATGACCCAAAACATAAGCCGAGTTTGTGTTTTCAGACAACTGTCCAAACAGCTCTGGCCTACACACCCTACAGGCTCAGGGCCCTGGAGCCAAACCTGAGGACTGTACTTGCCGTCTCCAAGGGAATTGTATGTGCCCATTCCAATGGCCACAACCCTACTAGTAGGATAACCTCCAAAGTCCCTGAGGCCATCCCAATAGTTGTGGCTTCCCAGGACAAACAGGGGCAATCTGAGCCCATCTGAGCACCTACCTGCACTCAGACCCGTAGACTGATGTCCCCAGAGGTAAAAAGGAACGAACAGGCCCCTTAGGCACTAATCGGATCCATTGCTTTGGTTTCCAGGCATCTCTCCTCAGAGGCCTGGATTTCAATACCAGCATATGGCTGTTTCTTGACTCACCCATCAGAACAAATCTCTTCTACACATGGGAAACATGCACGTTGGAGCTGTGTCAAAGCCTCTGTTTAGGAGAACCCTTCAAGGCCCCAGGGCCACCGCTTCATTCCAAGGTCTCCATAGACACAAAAACATATTAGGACACATCCTCAGGAGAGTCCATTTCAACTCAGCCTCCTCGGTTGCCCCCCACATCCAGCAGATCTAACCTGTCTTGTTGCTTGGAGACCATTGGAATGCGAGGTGGGCTACCCGCCATCCATCCTTAGAACCCTGCTCGGAATCGTTGGCCTAGAGCCAACCAACAGGTCTCAATTGTCCTGCAGAAGAACCTTTGCAGTTTGGAGCTTCTCACAACTCCCATCGTGCGAAAACCCCCATGTCCTCGTGATCCAACCCCCTTCAAGAAAGGGCCATCAGGGCAGAAAGTCCAACCTGAGCGATCGTCTGATCCTTGCGCTGACTTCAGATGCACGAGATCTCGATTGAGGTCTGTAGATTTTGCCTGCCATATCCTCACCCAGAAACCTAGGCCTAGCTTGGGTTCTCAGACTCCGTCCTCAGACTACTGGCCCACAAGCCCGCCAGTTGGGCAATCCAGAACTACAATGCCGCACTCTGCCTGCCCTACAGAAGTAAAACATTGCCCTCAGGGCTACCCCGAAACCGCAAATGAGGATCAACCTGCACGCCATTCGGCTGTACCCCAAACATATAGGCTGACCTGGGCACTATTTCCCCTTCTGACCCAGCCTGAGCCTGGACCTCCTGGTCCCACCCAGACAGCTGGCCGCACACTGAGCACATCGGACCCGCCATGGCCTTAGGTCGTCATCTCTTCCCAACTGCGGTTTTCAGGCTCCAGAACCTAGACCTTATCTCCAACCACTGCCCAGGGTTGAGAATGATGCAGAAATCAGAACTCTTTCCTTATGGCAAGAAACCTTGTGGTTGGCATGTTGTCCAACGTTCAGTGTAGTTGAAACAAGCGTGGCCCATGAGGCCCAGCCCATGCTTGCGGGCCACATTGGTCACAAACACACATTGTGACCCTCAGCCTGAGCCCAGTCCTCAGGTAAGGCATCTCAGGGCCTATATGAAGAGACAGCATATTGGGCTTGCCATGCCCCTAGGCCCCAATTTTTAACCATAGTTCGGGTTGTCCCTTCACTCTTCCCCAGGGCTCTGCTTTGGAATTCCTCTTTTGGTGGGACACCTGAGGTAACAAACCTGAAAGGAGTCCTCCCATCCCACAGATTGACGAAAAACAATTGGGATCGGGCCAAATCCACAGAGAGGAAGATTCGTCCATGGCCCATGAGACCAACATTCCACGGCCATCGCTGAAACAAAAGTCAGAGACAAATGCCTGAGCAAGCGCCTCAGACTCGCTCATTCTTCATATCCTGAAGAGTTCTTCTCATGGATTGTAGATCGTGCGTGCCATACCTACGTCCCCAAACTTAAGCTGAGTTTGTGTTTTCAGTCTTCTGTCCTCAAAGTCCTGGGCCACACTCCCTCCAGGCTGGGGCCCCTGGAGCCACACATTAGGACTGCCCCCACCCAATCCATGGGAATTCTGCCCATTCCATTGTCAAAAATCGTACAAATTAGGAGAACCCTCCAAAGTCCCTGAGGCCATCCCAATAGTGTAGGTCGCCCGGGACAAAAAAGGGCGGTTGATACCGGCTGAGCATCTACCTCCACTCATCTACCTCCACTCATACCAAGAAGATTGAACCAGACAGGACCCGAGGCCATTATCGGATCCATTGCTTTGGTTTACAGGCATGTCTCCTCAAAAGCCTGGATTCCAATACCAGCAGAGGGGATTTCCTGAGGCACCCATCCGAACAAATCTCGTCTCCACAAGGAAACTTGTGCATGGGAGCTAAGCCAAAGTTAAGGAGAATACTTCAGGGTCCCGGTGCCACCTCCCCATTCCAAGGCCCTCATGGAGACAAACACACGTTAGGACCCATCCTCTGGAAAGTGCATTTCAACTCAGCCACCCCGGTGGCTCCCGCAGATCCATTAGACCTAAACTGTCTTGTTGCTAGGAGACATTGGAAGGCGAGGCGGACTTCCCAGGCATCCATCCTCGAACGGTGCTCTGGAGTCATTCCATATGGGTTGTCCTGGTGCTGTCCAACAGGTCTCAATTGTCCCGCAGAGGGAATCCTTGAAGGGGGCATCCCACATCTCCCAACGTGGAAAACCTCCATGGCCGCGAGATTCCGCTCCCTTCATGAAGGGGCCGTCATGCACAGAAACTCCAACCTGAGCCAACATCGGATCCTCGCCCTGACTTCAGATGCATGAGATATTGGTTCAGATCTGCAGGGGGTACCTGCCGTGCCCTCACCCTGAATCCGAAGACTAGCTTGTGTTCTCAGACTTCCGTCCTTACTCTCCTGGCCCCGAAGCCCTCAAGTTTGGCAATTCCGGACCGACAATGAAGCACTCTGCCATGTCTTCTAGAAAAAATATATTGCCTAATGAGCAGCCCAGGCAGCTTAAATGAGGATAAACCTACACGGCACTCGAATGTACCCAAATTATATAGTCTAACCTGGGCACTAATGCACTGTCTGACACAACCTGAGCCCGGACCTGCTGACCAACACCCAGACAGCTGACCGCACGCTGAGCACATCAGACCCGCCATGGCCTTAGGTCATCATCTCTTCCCTACCTCAGTTTTCAGGCTTCAGAACCTAGACCTTATCTCCAATCACTGCCCACGGGTGACTCTGATGCAGAAATCAGAACTCTTCCTGACCCATGGCAAGAAACCTTGTGGTTGGCATGTTGTCCAACGTTCAGTGTAGGAGAAACCAGCCTTCACCCTGAGGCCCCGCCCATTCTTGAGTGCGACGAGAGCATAAACACGCATTGTGACCTCAGCGTGAGTCCTGTCCTCTAGTAAGTCCTCTCAGTGGCTGGACCATTAGATGTCATAATGGGCTTGACATGTCCCTAGTCCCCAAGTTTTATCCAGACTTCTAGTTGTCCAGTCGCCCCACCCCAGGGCTCTACTCTGGAATCCCTCATTTGGTGGGACATCTGAGGTTGAAAAACAAAATGAAACAAATCGACAACAACAAAAAAACGGACTTCTTCCATCCCCAGAATGACCGCTAACTCATTGGACGGGACCGAACCCCCAGAGAGTAAGACTCGTCCATTTCCCATGAAGTCACCCGGCAATTTCACGACCATGAGTGACACGATATCCAGAGACAAAAACTTGAGCAAGAACCTCACACTCGCCCTTTTTTCATATCCCGAAGTGTTCTCCTCATGGTCTGTAGATCAGTCCTGCCATACCTATGACCCAAAACATAAGCCGAGTTTGTGTTTTCAGACAACTGTCCAAACAGCTCTGGCCTACACACCCTACAGGCTCAGGGCCCTGGAGCCAAACCTGAGGACTGTACTTGCCCTCTCCAAGGGAATTGTATGTGCCCATTCCAATGGCCACAACTCTACTAGTAGGATAACCTCCAAAGTCCCTGAGGCCATCCCAATAGTTGTGGCTTCCCAGGACAAACAGGGGCAATCTGAGCCCATCTGAGCACCTACCTGCACTCAGACCCGTAGACTGATGTCCCCAGAGGTAAAAAGGAACGAACAGGCCCCTAGGCACTAATCGGATCCATTGCTTTGGTTTCCAGGCATCTCTCCTCAGAGGCCTGGATTTCAATACCAGCATATGGCTGTTTCTTGACTCACCCATCAGAACAAATCTCATCTAAACATGGGAAACATGCACGTTGGAGCTGTGTCAAAGCCTCTGTTTAGGAGAACCCTTCAGGGCCCCAGGGCCACCGCTTCATTCCAAGGTCTCCATAGACACAAAAACATATTAGGAAACATCCACAGGAGAGTCCATTTCAACGCAGCCTCCTCGGTTGCCCCCCACATCCAGCAGATCTAACCTGTCTTGTTGCTTGGAGAACATTGGAATGCGAGGTGGGCTACCCAGCCATCCATCCTTAGAACCCTGCTCGGAATTGTTGGCCTGGAGCCAAACAACAGGTCTCAATTGTCCTGCAGAAGAATCTTTGCAGTTTGGAGCTTCTCACAACTCCCATCGTGCGAAAACCCCCATGTCCTCTTGATCCAACCCCCTTCAAGAAAGGGCCATCAGGGCAGAAAGTCCAACCTGAGCGATCGTCTGATCCTTGCCCTGACTTCAGATGCACGAGATCTCTATTGAGCTCTGTAGATTGTGCCTGCCATATCCTCACCCAGAAACCTAGGCCTAGCTTGGGTTCTCAGACTCCGTCCTCAGACTACTGGCCCACAAGCCCTCCAGTTGGGCAATCCAGAACTGCAATGCCGCACTCTGCCTGCCCTACAGAAGTAAAACATTGCCCTCAGGGCTACCCCGAAACCGCAAATGAGGATCAACCTGCACGCCATTCGGCTGTACCCCAAACATATAGGCTGATCTGGGCACTATTTCCCCTTCTGACCCAGCCTGAGCCTGGACCTCCTGGTCCCACCCAGACAGCTGGCCGCACACTGAGCACATCGGACCCGCCATGGTTTTAGGTCGTCATCTCTTCCCAACTGCGGTTTTAAGGCTCCAGAACCTAGACCTTATCTCCAACCACTGCCCAGGGTTGAAAATGATGCAGAAATCAGAACTCTTTCCTTATGGCAAGAAACCTTGTGGTTGGCATGTTGTCCAACGTTCAGTGTAGTTGAAACAAGCGTGGCCCATGAGGCCCAGCCCATGCTTGCGGGCCACATTGGTCACAAACACACATTGTGACCCTCAGCCTGAGCCCAGTCCTCAGGTAAGGCCTCTCAGGGCCTATATGAAGAGACAGCATATTGGGCTTGCCATGCCCCTAGGCCCCAATTTTTAACCATATTTCGGGTTGTCCCTTCACTCTTCCCCAGGGCTCTGCTTTGGAATTCCTCTTTTGGTGGGACACCTGAGGTAACAAACCTGAAAGGAGTCCTCCCATCCCACAGATTGTCGAAAAACAATTGGGATCGGGCCAAATCCACAGAGAGGAAGATTCGTCCATGGCCCATGAGACCTCCCCAACATTCCACGGGCATCGCTGAAACAAAATCCAGAGACAAAAGCCTGAGCAAGCTCCTCAGACTCGCTCATTCTTCATATCCTGAAGAGTTCTTCTCAGGGTTTGTAGATCGGGCGTGCCATACCTACGTCCCCAAACTTAAGCTGAGTTTGTGTTTTCAGTCTTCTGTCCTCAAAGTCCTGGGCCACACTCCCTCCAGGCTGGAGCCCCTGGAGCCACACATTAGGACTGCCCCCACCCAATCCATGGGAATTCTGCCCATTCCATTGTCAAAAATCGTACAAATTAGGAGAAACCTCCAAAGTCCCTGAGGCCATCCCAATAGTGTAGGTCGCCCGGGACAAAAAAGGGCGGTTGATACCGGCTGAGCATCTACCTCCACTCATCTACCTCCACTCATACCAAGAAGATTGAACCAGACAGGACCCGAGGCCATTATCGGATCCATTGCTTTGGTTTACAGGCATGTCTCCTCTAAAGCCTGCATTCCAATACAAGCAGAGGGGATTTCCTGAGGCACCCATCAGAACAAATCTCGTCTCCACAAGGAAACTTGTGTATGGGAGCTAAGCCAAAGCTTAGGAGAATACTTCAGGGTCCCAGTGCCACCTCCCCATTCCAAGGCCCTCATGGACACAAACACACGTTAGGACCCATCCTCTGGAAAGTGCATTTCAACTCAGCCTCCCCGGTTGCTCCCGCAGATCCATTACATCTAAACTGTATTGTTGCTAGGAGACAATTGGAAGGCGAGGCGGACATCCCAGGCATCCATCCTGGAACGGTGCTTTGGAGTCATTCCATATGGGATGTCCTGGAGCTGTCCAACAGGTCTCAATTGTCCCGCAGAGGGAATCCTTGAAGGGGGCATCCCACATCTCCCAACGTGGAAAACCTCCATGGCCTCGAGATTCCGCTCCCTTCATGAAGGGGCCGTCATGCACAGAAACTCCAACCTGAGCCAACGTCGGATCCTCGCCCTGACTTCAGATGCAGGAGATATTGGTTCAGATCTGCAGGGGGTACCTGCCGTGCCCTCACCCTGAATCCGAAGTCTAGCTTGTGTTCTCAGACTTCCGTCCTCACTCTCCTGGCCCCGAAGCCCTCAAGTTTGGCAATTCCGGACCGACAATGAAGCACTCTGCCTGCCCTCTAGAAAAAATATATTGCCTAATGAGCAGCCCAGGCAGCTTAAATGAGGATAAACCTACACGGCACTCGAATGTACCCAAATTATATAGTCTAACCTGGGCACTAATGCACTGTCTGACACAACCTGAGCCCGGACCTGCTGACCAACACCCAGACAGCTGACCGCACGCTGAGCACATCAGACCCGCCATGGCCTTAGGTCATCATCTCTTCCCTACCTCAGTTTTCAGGCTTCAGAACCTAGACCTTATCTCCAATCACTGCCCACGGGTGACTGTGATGCAGAAATCAGAACTCTTCCTGACCCATGGCAAGAAACCTTGTGGTTGGCATGTTGTCCAACGTTCAGTGTAGGAGAAACCAGCATTCACCCTGAGGCCCCGCCCATTTTGAGTGCGACGAGAGCATATACACGCATTGTGACCTCAGCGTGAGTCCTGTCCTCTAGTAAGTCCTCTCAGTGGCTCGATCATTGGATGTCATAATGGGCTTGACATGTCCCTAGTCCCCAATTTTTAACCAGATTTCTGGTTGTCCAGTCGCCCCACCCCAGGGCTCTACTCTGGAATCCCTCATTTGGTGGGACATCTGAGGTTGAAAAACAAAATGAAACAAATCGACAACAACAAAAAAACGGACTTCTTCCATCCCCAGAATGACCCCAAACTCTTTGGACGGGAACGAACCCCCAGAGAGTAAGACTCGTCCATTTCCCATGAAGTCACCCGGCAATTTCACGACCATGAGTGACACGATATCCAGAGACAAAAACTTGAGCAAGAGCCTCACACTCGCTCTTTTTTCATATCCCGAAGTGTTCTCCTCATGGTCTGTAGATCAGTCCTGCCATACCTATGACCCAAAACATAAGCCGAGTTTGTGTTTTCAGACAACTGTCCAAAAAGCTCTGGCCTACACACCCTACAGGCTCAGGGCCCTGGAGCCAAACCTGAGGACTCTACTTGCCCTCACCAAGGGAATTGTATGTGCCCATTCCAATGGCCACAACCCTACTAGTAGGATAACCTCCAAAGTCCCTGAGGCCATCCCAATAGTTGTGGCTTCCCAGGACAAACAGGGGCAATCTGAGCCCATCTGAGCACCTACCTGCACTCAGACCAGTAGACTGATGTCCCCAGAGGTAAAAAGGAACGAACAGGCCCCTAGGCACTAATCGGATCCATTGCTTTGGTTTCCAGGCATCTCTCCTCAGAGGCCTGGATTTCAATACCAGCATATGGCTGTTTCTTGACTCACCCATCAGAACAAATCTCATCTACACATGGAAAACATGCACGTTGGAGCTGTGTCAAAGCCTCTGTTTAGGAGAACCCTTCAGGGCCCCAGGGCCACCGCTTCATTCCAAGGTCTCCATAGACACAAAAACATATTAGGACACATCCACAGGAGAGTCCATTTCAACGCAGCCTCCTCGGTTGCCACCCACATCCAGCAGATCTAAACTGTCTTGTTGCTTGGAGACAATTGGAATGCGAGGTGGGCTACCCAGCCATCCATCCTTAGAACCCTGCTCGGAATCGTTGGCCTGGAGCCAACCAACAGGTCTCAATTGTCCTGAAGAAGAATCTTTGCAGTTTGGAGCTTCTCACAACTCCCATCGAGGGAAAACCCCCATGTCCTCGTGATCCAACCCCCTTCAAGAAAGGGCCATCAGGGCAGAAAGTCCAACCTGAGCGATCGTCTGATCCTTGCCCTGACTTCAGATGCACGAGATCTCGATTGAGGTCTGTAGATTGTGCCTGCCATATCCTCACCCAGAAACCTAGGCCTAGCTTGGGTTCTCAGACTCCGTCCTCAGACTACTGGCCCCCAAGCCCTCCAGTTGGGCAATCCAGAACTACAATGCCGCACTCTGCCTGCCCTACAGAAGTCAAACATTGCCCTCAGGGCTACCCCGAAACCGCAAATGAGGATCAACCTCACGCCATTCGGCTGTACCCCAAACATATAGGCTGACCTGGGCACTATTTCCCCTTCTGACCCAGCCTGAGCCTGGACCTCCTGGTCCCACCCCGACAGCTGGCCGCACACTGAGCACATCGGACCCGCCATGGCCTTAGGTCGTCATCTCTTCCCAACTGCGGTTTTCAGGCTCCAGAACCTAGACCTTATCTCCAACCACTGCCCAGGGTTGAGAATGATGCAGAAATCAGAACTCTTTCCTTATGGCAAGAAACCTTCTGGTTGGCATGTTGTCCAACGTTCAGTGTAGTTGAAACAAGCGTGGCCCATGAGGCCCAGCCCATGCTTGCGGGCCACATTGGTCACAAACACACATTGTGACCCTCAGCCTGAGCCCAGTCCTCAGGTAAGGCATCTCAGGGCCTATATGAAGAGACAGCATATTGGGCTTGCCATGCCCCTAGGCCCCAATTTTTAACCATAGTTCGGGTTGTCCCTTCACTCTTCCCCAGGGCTCCTCTTTGGAATTCCTCTTTTGGTGGGACACCTGAGGTAACAAACCTGAAAGGAGTCCTCCCATCCCACAGATTGACGAAAAACAATTGGGATCGGGCCAAATCCACAGAGAGGAAGCTTCGTCCATGGCCCATGAGACCTCCCCAACATTCCACGGCCATCGCTGAAACAAAATCCAGAGACAAAAGCCTGAGCAAGCTCCTCAGACTCGCTCATTCTTCATATCCTGAAGAGTTCTTCTCATGGTTTGTAGATCGGGCGTGCCATACCTACGTCCCCAAACTTAAGCTGAGTTTGTGTTTTCAGTCTTCTGTCCTCAAAGTCCTGGGCCACACTCCCTCCAGGCTGGGGCCCCTGGAGCCACACATTAGGACTGCCCCCACCCAATCCATGGGAATTCTGCCCATTCCATTGTCAAAAATCGTACAAATTAGGAGAACCCTCCAAAGTTCCTGAGGCCATCCCAATAGTGTAGGTCGCCCGGGACAAAAAAGGGCGGTTGATACCGGCTGAGCATCTACCTGCACTCATCTACCTCCACTCATACCAAGAAGATTGAACCAGACAGGACCCGAGGCCATTATCGGATACATTGCTTTGGTTTACAGGCATGTCTCCTCAAAAGCCTGGATTCCAATACCAGCAGAGGGGATTTCCTGAGGCACTCATCAGAACAAATCTCGTCTCCACAAGGAAACTTGTGCATGGTAGCTAAGCCAAAGCTTAGGAGAATACTTCAGGGTCCCGGTGCCACCTCCCCATTCCAAGGCCCTCATGGACACAAACACACGTTAGGACCCATCCTCTGGAAAGTGCATTTCATCTCAGCCATCCCGGTTGCTCCCGCAGATCCATTAGATCTAAACTGTCTTGTTGCTAGGAGACAATTGGAAGGCGAGGCGGACTTCCCAGGCATCCATCCTCGAACGGTGCTCTGGAGTCATTCCATATGGGATGTCCTGGAGCTGTCCAACAGGTCTCAATTGTCCCGCAGAAGGAATCCTTGAAGGGGGCATCCCACATCTCCCAACGTGGAAAACTTCCATGGACTCGAGATTCCGCTCCCTTCATGAAGGGGCCGTCATGCACAGAAACTCCAACCTGAGCCAACGTCGGATCCTCGCCCTGATTTCCGATGCATGAGATATTGGTTCAGATCTGCAGGGGGTACCTGCCGTGCCCTCACCCTGAATCCGAAGTCTAGCTTGTGTTCTCAGACTTCCGTCCTCACTATCCTGGCCCGAAGCCCTCAAGTTTGGCAATTCCGGACCGACAATGAAGCACTCTGCCTGCCCTCTAGAAAAAATATATTGCCTAATGAGCAGCCCAGGCAGCTTAAATGAGGATAAACCTACACGGCACTCGAATGTACCCAAATTATATAGTCTCACCTGGGCACTAATGCACTGTCTGACACAACCTGAGCCCGGACCTGCTGACCAACACCCAGACAGCTGACCGTACGCTGAGCACATCAGACCCGCCATGGCCTTAGGTCATCATCTCTTCCCTTCCTCAGTTTTCAGGCTTCAGAACCTAGACCTTATCTCCAATCACTGCCCACGGGTGACTGTGATGCAGAAATCAGAACTCTTCCTGACCCATGGCAAGAAACCTTGTGGTTGGCATGTTTTCCAACGTTCAGTGTAGGAGAAACCAGCATTCACCCTGAGGCCCCGCCCATTTTGAGTGCGACGAGAGCATATACACGCATTGTGACCTCAGCGTGAGTCCTGTCCTCTAGTAAGTCCTCTCAGTGGCTGGACCATTGGATGTCATAATGGGCTTGACATGTCCCTAGTCCCCAATTTTTAACCAGATTTCTGGTTGTCCAGTCGCCCCACCCCAGGGCTCTACTCTGGAATCCCTCATTTGGTGGGACATCTGAGGTTGAAAAACAAAATGAAACAAATCGACAACAACAAAAAAACGGACTTCTTCCATCCCCAGAATGACCCCAAACTCTTTGGACGGGACCGAACCCCCAGAGAGTAAGACTCGTCCATTTCCCATGAAGTCACCCGGCAATTTCACGACCATGAGTGACACGATATCCAGAGACAAAAACTTGAGCAAGAGCCTCACACTCGCCCTTTTTTCATATCCCGAAGTGTTCTCCTCATGGTCTGTAGATCAGTCCTGCCATACCTATGACCCAAAACATAAGCCGAGTTTGTGTTTTCAGACAACTGTCCAAACAGCTCTGGCCTACACACCCTACAGGCTCAGGGCCCTGGAGCCAAACCTGAGGACTGTACTTGCCCTCACCAAGGGAATTGTATGTGCCCATTCCAATGGCCACAACCCTACTAATAGGATAACCTCCAAAGTCCCTGAGGCCATCCCAATAGTTGTGGCTTCCCAGGACAAACAGGGGCAATCTGAGCCCATCTGAGCACCTACCTGCACTCAGACCCGTAGACTGATGTCCCCAGAGGTAAAAAGGAACGAACAGGCCCCTAGGCACTAATCGGATCCATTGCTTTGGTTTCCAGGCATCTCTCCTCAGAGGCCTGCATTTCATACCAGCATATGGCTGTTTCTTGACTCACCCATCAGAACAAATCTCATCTACACATGGGAAACATGCACGTTGGAGCTGTGTCAAAGCCTCTGTTTAGGAGAACCCTTCAGGGCCCCAGGGCCAACGCTTCATTCCAAGGTCTCCATAGACACAAAAACATATTAGGACACATCCACAGGAGAGTCCATTTCAACGCAGCCTCCTCGGTTGCCCCCCACATCCAGCAGATCTAACCTGTCTTGTTGCTTGGAGACCATTGGAATGCGAGGTGGGCTACCCAGCCATCCATCCTTAGAACCCTGCTCGGAATCGTTGGCCTGGAGCCAACCAACAGGTCTCAATTGTCCTGCAGAAGAATCTTTGCAGTTTGGAGCTTCTCACAACTCCCATCGTGGGAAAACCCCCATGTCCTCGTGATCCAACCCCCTTCAAGAAAGGGCCATCAGGGCAGAGAGTCCAACCTGAGCGATCGTCTGATCCTTGCCCTGACTTCAGATGCACGAGATCTCGATTGAGGTCTGTAGATTGTGCCTGCCATATCCTCACCCAGAAACCTAGGCCTAGCTTGGGTTCTCAGACTCCGTCCTCAGACTACTGGCCCACAAGCCCTCCAGTTGGGCAATCCAGAACTACAATGCCGCACTCTGCCTGCCCTACAGAAGTAAAACATTGCCCTCAGGGCTACCCCGAAACCGCAAATGAGGATCAACCTGCACGCCATTCGACTGTACCCCAAACATATAGGCTGACCTGGGCACTATTTCCCCTTCTGACCCAGCCTGAGCCTGGACCTCCTGGTCCCACCCAGACAGCTTGCAGCACACTGAGCACATCGGACCCGCCATGGCCTTAGGTCGTCATCTCTTCCCAACTGCGGTTTTCAGGCTCCAGATCCTAGACTATATCACCAACCACTGCCCAGTTTGAAAATGATGCAGAAATCAGAACTCTTTCCCCATGGCAAGAAACCTTGTGCTTGGAATGTTGTCCAACGTTCAGTGTAGTTGAAATAAGCGTGGCCCATGAGGCCCAGCCCATGCTTGCGGCCACATTGGTCACAAACACACATTGTGACCCTCAGCCTGAGCCCAGTCCTCAGGTAAGGCCTCTCAGGGCCTATATGAAGAGACAGCATATTGGGCTTGCCATGCCCCCAGGGCCCAATTTTTAACCATAGTTCGGGTTGTCCCTTCACTCTTCCCCAGGGCTCTGCTTTGGAGTTCCTCTTTTGGTGGGACACATGAGGTAACAAACCTGAAAGGAGTCCTCCCATCCCACAGATTGACGAAAAACAATTGGGATCGGGCCAAATCCACAGAAGGAAGATTCGTCCATGGCCCATGAGACCTCCCCAACATTCCACGGCCATCGCTGAAAGAAAAGTCAGAGACAAAAGCCTGAGCAAGCGCCTCAGACTCGCTCATTCTTCATATCCTGAAGAGTTCTTCTCATGGTTTGTAGATCGGGCGTGCCATACCTACGTCCCCAAACTTAAGCTGAGTTTGTGTTTTCAGTCTTCTGTCCTCAAAGTCCTGGGCCACACTCCCTCTAGGCTGGGGCCCGTGGAGCCACACATTAGGACTGCCCCGACCCAATCCATGGGAATTCTGCCCATTCCATTGTCAAAAATCGTACAAATTAGGAGAACCCTCCAAAGTCCCTGTGGCCATCCCTATAGAGTAGGTCGCCCGGGACAAAAAAGGGCGGTTGATATCGGCTGAGCATCTACCTCCACTCATTTACCTCCACTCATACCAAGAAGATTGAACCAGACAGGACCCGAGGCCATTATCGGATCCATTGCTTTGGTTTACAGGCATGTCTCCTCAAAAGCCTGGATTCCAATACCAGCAGAGGGGATTTCCTGAGGCACCCATCAGAACAAATCTCGTCTCCACAAGGAAACTTGTGCATGGGAGCTATGCCAAAGCTTAGGAGAATACTTCAGGGTCCGGTGCCACCTCCCCATTCCAAGGCCCTCATGGACACAAACACACGTTAGGACCCATCCTCTGGATAGTGCATTTCAACTCAGCCTCCCCGGTTGCTCCCGCAGATCCATTAGATCTAAACTGTCTTGTTGCTAGGAGATAATTGGAAGGCGAGGCGGACTTCCCAGGCCACATCCTGGAATGGTGCTCTGGAGTCATTCCAAATGGGATGTCCTGGAGCTGTCCAACAGGTCTCAATTGTCCCACAGAAGGAATCCTTGAAGGGGAAATCCCACATCTCCCAACGTGGAAAACTTCCATGGCCTCGAGATTCCGCTCCCTTCATGAAGGGGCCGTCATGCACAGAAACTCCAACCTGAACCAACGTCGGATCCTCGCCCTGACTTCAGATGCATGAGATATTGGTTCAGATCTGCAGGGGGTACCTGCCGTGCCCTCACCCTGAATCCGAAGTCTAGCTTGTGTTCTCAGACTTCCGTCCTCACTCTCCTGGCCCCGAAGCGCTCATGTTTGGCAATTCCGGACCAACAATGAAGCACTCTGCCTGCCCTCTGAAAAAATATATTGCCTAATGAGCTGACCAGGCAGCTTAAATGAAGATAAACCTACACGGCACTCGAATGTACCCAAATTATATAGTCTAACCTGGGCACTAATGCACTGTCTGACACAACCTGAGCCCGGACCTGCTGACCAACACCCAGACAGCTGACCGCACGTTGAGCACATCAGACCCGCCATGGCCTTAGGTCATCATCTCTTCCCTACCTCAGTTTTCAGGCTTCAGAACCTAGACTTTATCTCCAATCACTGCCCACGGGTGACTGTGATGCAGAAATCAGAACTCTTCCTGACCCATGGCAAGAAACCTTGTGGTTGGCATGCTGTCCAACGTTCAGTGTAGGAGAAACCAGCATTCACCCTGAGGCCCCGCCCATTCTTGAGTGCGAGGAGAGCATAAACACGCATTGTGACCTCAGCGTGAGTCCTGTCCTCTAGTAAGTCCTCTCAGTGGCTGGATCATTAGATGTCATAATGGGCTTGACATGTCCCTAGTCCCCAATTTTTAACCAGATTTCTGGTTGTCCAGTCGCCCCATTCGAGGGGTCTACTCTGGAATCCCTCATTTGGTGGGACCTCTGAGGTTGAAAAACAAAATGAAACAAATCGACAACAACAAAAAAACGGACTTCTTCCATCCCCAGAATGACCGCAAACTCTTTGGACGGGACCGAACCCCCAGAGAGTAAGACTCGTCCATTTCCCATGAAGTCACCCGGCAATTTCACGACCATGAGTGACACGATATCCAGAGACAAAAACTTGAGCAAGAGCCTCACACTCGCCCTTTTTTCATATCCCGAAGTGTTCTACTCATGGTCCGTAGATCATTCCTGCCATACCTATGACCCAAAACATAAGCCGAGTTTGTGTTTTCAGACAACTGTCCAAACAGCTCTGGCCTGCACACCCTACAGGCTCAAAGCCCTGGAGCCAAACCTGAGGACTGTACTTGCCCTCTCCAAGGGAATTGTATGTGCCCATTCCAATGGCCACAACCCTACTAATAGGATAACCTCCAAAGTCCCAGAGGCCATCACAATAGTTGTGGCTTCCCAGGACAAACAGGGGCAATCTGAGCCCATCTGAGCACCTACTTGCACTCAGACCCATAGACTGATGTCCCCAGAGGTAAAAAGGAACGAACAGGCCCCTAGGCACTAATCGGATCCATTGCTGTGGTTTCCAGGCATCTCTCCTCAGAGGCCTGGATTTCAATACCAGCATATGGCTTTTTCTTGACTCACCCATCAGAACAAATCTCATCTACACATGGGAAACATGCACGTTGGAGCTGTGTCAAAGCCTCTGTTTAGGAGAACCCTTCAGGGCCCCAGGGCCAACGCTTCATTCCAAGGTCTCCATAGACACAAAAACATATTAGGACACATCCACAGGAGAGTCCATTTCAACTCAGCCTCCTCGGTTGCCCCCCACATCCAGCAGATCTAACCTGTCTTGTTGCTTGGAGACAGTTGGAATGCGAGGTGGGCTACCCAGCCATCCATCCTTAGAACCCTGCTCGGAATCGTTGGCCTGGAGCCAACCAACAGGTCTTAATTGTCCTGCAGAAGAATCTTTGCAGTTTGGAGCTTCTCACAACTCCCATCGTGGGAAAACCCCCATGTCCTCGTGATCCAACCCCCTTCAAGAAAGGGCCATCAGGGCAGAAAGTCCAACCTGAGCGATCGTCTGATCCTTGCCCTGACTTCAGATGCACGAGATCTCTATTGAGGTCTGTAGATTGTGCCTGCCATATCCTCACCCAGAAACCTAGGCCTAGCTTTGGTTCTCAGACTCCGTCCTCAGACTACTGGCCCACAAGCCCTCCAGTTTGGCAATCCAGAACTACAATGCCGCACTCTGCCTGCCCTACAGAAGTAAAACATTGCCCTCAGGGCTACCCCGAAACCCCAAATGAGGATCCACCTGCACGCCATTCGGCTGTACCCCAAACATATAGGCTGACTTGGGCACTATTTCCCCTTCTGACCCAGCCTGAGCCTGGACCTCCTGGTCCCACCCAGACAGCTGGCCGCACACTGAGCACATCGGACCCGCCATGGCCTTAGGTCGTCATCTCTTCCCAACTGCGGTTTTCAGGCTCCAGAACCTAGACCTTATCTCCAACCACTGCCCAGGGTTGAAAATGATGCAGAAATCAGAACTCTTTCCCCATGGCAAGAAACCTTGTGGTTGGCATGTTTTCCAACGTTCAGTGTAGTTGAAACAAGCATGGCCCATGAGGCCCAGCCCATGATTGCGGGCCACATTGGTCACAAACACACATTGTGACCCTCAGCCTGAGCCCAGTCCTCAGGTAAGGCCTCTCAAAGCCTATATGAAGCGACAGCATATTGGGCTTGCCATGCCCCTAGGCCCCAATTTTTAACCATAGTTCGGGTTGTCCCTTCATTCTTCCCCAGGGATCTGCTTTGGAATTCCTCTTTTAGTGGGACACCTGAGGTAACAAACCTGAACGGAGTCCTCCCATCCCACAGATTGACGAAAAACTATTGGGATCGGTCCAAATCCACAGAGAGGAAGATTCGTGCATGGCCCATGAGACCTCCCCAACATTCCACGGCCATCGCTGAAACAAAATCCAGAGACAAAAGCCTGAGCAAGCGACTCAGAATCGCTCATTCTTCATATCCTGAAGAGTTCTTCTCATGGTTTGTAGATCGGGCGTGCCATACCTACGTCCCCAAACTTAAGCTGAGTTTGTGTTTTCAGTCTTCTGTCCTCAAAGTCCTGGGCCACACTCCCTCCAAGCTGGGGCCCCTGGAGCCACACATTAGGACTGCCCCCACCAATCCATGGGAATTCTGCCCATTCCATTGTCAAAAATCGTACAAATTAGGAGAACCCTCCAAAGTCCCTGAGGCCATTCCAATAGTGTACGTCACCAAAAAAACAAGGGCTGTCTGACAACAGCTAATAATCGACCTCCACTCATACAATAGATGGATGTCCCCAGAGAAGAAGATTGAAACAGACAGGACCCTAGGCCATAATAGGCCCAGTGCTTTGGGTTACAAGCATGTGTCCTCAAAAGCCTGATTCCAATACGAGCATAGGTGTTTTCCTGAGGCACCCATCAGAACTCATCTCGTCTCCACAAGGAAACCTGTGCATTGGAGCTATGTCCAGAGCTTAGGAGAGTACTTCAGGGTCCCGGTGCCACCGCCCCATTCCAAGGCCCTCATGGACACAAAAACATATTAGGACCCATCCTCAGGAAAGTCCATTTCAACTCAGCCACCCCTGTTGCTCCGGCAGAGCCATCAGATCTAAACTGTCTTGTTGCTAGGAGACAATTGGAATGCGAGGCGCTTCCCAGGCACCCATTCGCGAACAGTGCTCTGGAGTCATTCCATATGGGATGTCCTGGATCTGTCCAACAGGTCTCAATTGTCCCGCAGAAGGAATCCTTGAAGGGGGCATCCCACAACTCCCAACGTGGGAAAACCTCAATGGCCCCGAGATTCCGCTCCCTTCATGAAGCGGCCGTCATGCACAGAAACTCCAGCCAGATCCAACGGCTGATCCTCGCCCTGACTTCAGATGCATGAGATATTGGTTCAGATCTGCATGGTGTACCTGCCGTGCCCTCGTCCTGAAACCCAAGTCTAGCTTGTCTTCTCAGACTTGTGTCCTCACACTCCTGGCCCGAAGCCCTCATGTTTGGCAATTCCGGACCCACAATGCAGCACTCTGCCTGCCCTCCAGAAAAAAAATTATTGCCTCATGAGCTGCCCAGGCACCTTAAATGTGTATAAACCTACACAGCACTCGACTTTACCCAAATTACATAGTCTAACCTAGGCACTAATGCTCTGTCGAAAACAACCTGAACCCGGACCTCCTGACCAACACCCAGAAAGCTGAACGCACACTGAGCACATAAAACGCGCCATGGCCTTAGGTATCATCTCTTCCCTACCTCCGTTTTCAGGCTTCAGAACCGAGACCTTATCTCCAATCACTGCCCAGGGGTGAGTGTGATGCAGAAATCAGAACTCCTCCTTACCCATGGCAAGAAACCTTGTGGTTGGCACGTTGTCCAACGTTCAGTGTAGGAGAAACCAGCATTCACCCTCAGGCCCCGCCCATTCTTGAGTGTGACGAGGGCATACACACGCATTGTGACACTCAGCATGAGTCCTGTCCTCTAGTAGGTCCTCTCAGTGGCTGGACCATTAGATGTCATAATGGGCTTGTCCTGTCACTAGGCCCCAATTTTTAACCAGATTTCTGATTGTCCAGTCTCCCCTCCCCAGGGCTCTATTCTGGAATCCCTCATTTGGAGGGACACCTGAGGTTAAAAAAGAAAACAACAACAACAAAAACAAACAAACAAACAAAAAAAAAACGACTTATTCCAGCCCACAGAATGACCCCAAACTCTTTGGATGGGGCCTAACCACCAGTGAGTAAGACTCGTCCATTTCCGATGAAGTCACCCAAAAATTCCACGACCATGAGTGACACGATATCCAGAGACAAAAACTTGAGCAGGAGCCTCACACTCGCCCTTCTTTCAAATCCCGAAGAGTTCTTTTCATGGTCTGTAGGTCAGTCCTGCCATACCTAAGACCCGAAACATAAGCCGAGTTTGTGTTTTCAGACAACTGTCCAAACAGCCCTGGCCTACACAACCTACAGGCTCAGGCCCCTGGAGCCATACCTGAGGACTGTCCTTGCCCTCTCCAAGGGAATTGTGTGTGTCCATTCCAATGGCCACAACTCTTCTAATAGGATAAACCTCCAAATCCCTGATCCATCCCAATAGTGGTGGCTTCCCAGGAAAAACAGGGGCAATCTGAGCCAAACTGAGCACCTACCTGCACTCAGACCCATAGACAGATGTCCCCAGAGGTAAAAAGGAAAGAACAGGCCCCTAGGCACTAATCAGATCCATTGCTTTGGTTTCCAGGCATCTCTCCTAAGAGGCCTGGATTTCAAAAGCAGCATCTAGCTGTTTCTTGACTCACCCATCAGAAAACATCTCATCTACACATGGGAAACTTGCACTTTGGAGCTGTGACAAAGCCTCTGTTTAGGAGAACCCTTTAGGGCCCCAGTGCCACCGCTTCATTCCAAGGTATTCATAGACACAAAAGCACATTAGGACCCATCCCCAGGGGTGGCCATTTCAACTCAGCGTCCTCGGTTGCTCCCCACAGATCCAGCAAATCTAACCTGTCTAATTGCTAGGAGACAATTGGAATGCGAGGTGGTCTATCCAGCCATCCATCCTTAGAACCCTGCTCAGAATCATTGGCCTGGACCCAAACAACAGGTCTCAATTGTCCTGCAGAAGACTCTCTGCAGTTTGGAGCTTCTCACAACTCCCATCGTGGGAAAACCCCCATGGCCTCGTGATGCTCCCCCATTCATGAAGGGGCCATCAGGGACAGAAACTCCAACCTGAGCGATTGTCTGATCCTCGCCCGGACTTCAGATGCACGAGATCTCGATTCAGGTATGTAGATTGTGCCTGCCATGGCCTCACCCAGAAACCTAAGCCTAGCTTGTGTTCTCAGACTTTGGTCGTCAGACTACTGGCCCACAAGCCCTCTAGTTTGGCAATCCGGAACTACAATGCAGCACATTGCCTGCCCTCCAGAAGAAAAACATTTTCCTCTGGGGCTACCCAGTAACCCCAAATGAGGATCAACCTGCACTGAACTTGGCTGTACCCCATATACATAGGCTGACCTGGGCACTAATGCCCTTTCTGACACAGCCTGAGCCTGGACCCCCTGGCCCCTCCCAGACAGCTGGCCGCACACTGAGCACATCGAGCCGCCGTGGCCTTAGGTCGTCATCCCTTCCCAACCTCGGTTTTCAGGTTTCAGAACCTAGACCTTATCTCCTATCACTGCCCAGGGTTGAAGGTGATGCAGAAATCTGAACTCCTTCCCCGTGGCAAAAAACCTTGTGGTTGGCATGTTGTCCAACGTTCAGTGTAGTTGAAACCAGTGTGGCCCATGAGGCCCCGCCCATGCTCGCCGGCCACATTGGTCACAAACGCACATTGTGACCCTCAGGCTGAGCCCAGTCCTCAAGTAAGGCCACTCAGTGGCTGGATGAAGAGATAACATATTGGGCTTGCCATGCCCCTAGGCCCCAATTTTTAACCATAGTTCGGGTTGTCCCTTCAGTCTTCCCCACGGCTTTGCTTTGGAATTCCTCTTTTGGTGGGACACCTGAGGTAACAAACCTGAAAGGAGACCTCCCATCCCACAGATTGACGAAAAGCAATTGGGAATCGGGCCAAATCCTCAGAGAGGAAGAATCGTCCATGGCCCATGAGGCCTCCCCGACATTCCACGGCCATTGCTGATACAAAATCCAGAGACAAAAGCCTGAGCAAGCGCCTCAGACTCGCACTTTCTTCATATCCTGAAGAGTTCTTCTCATGGTTTGTAGATCGGGCCTGCCATACCTGCGTCCCCAAACCTAAGCTGAGTTTGTGTTTTCAGACTTCTGTCCTCAAAGTCTTGGGCCACACACCCTCCAGGTTGGGCCCCTGGAGCCACACATTAGGACTGTGCCTACCAATCCATGGGAATTCTGCCCATTCCATGACCCAAAATCGTACAAATTAGGAGAAACCTCCAAAGTCCCTGAGGCCATCCCAATAGTGTAGGTCACCCGGAACAAGCAAGGGCTGTCTGACACCAGCTGATAATTGACCTCCACTCATACCATAGATGGATGTCCCCAGAGAAGAAGATTGAACCAGACAGGACCCTAGGCCATAATAGGATCCATTGCTTTGGGTTACAGGCATGTGTCCTCAAAAGCCTGATTCCAATACGAGCATAGGGGTTTTCCTGAGGCACCCATCAGAACTCATCTCGTCTCCACAAGGAAACCTGTGCATGGGAGCCATGTCCAAAGCTTAGGAGAGTACTTCAGGGTCCCGGTGCCACCGCCCCATTCCAAGGCCTTCATGGACACAAAAACACATTAGGACCCATCCTCAGGAAAGTCCATTTCAACTCAGCCACCCCGGTTGCTCCGGCAGAGCCATCAGATCTAAACTGTCTTGTTGCTAGGAGACAATTGGAATGCGACGCGGGCTTCCCAGGCATCCATCCGCGAACGGTGCTCTGGAGTCATTCCATATGGAATGTCCTGGAGCTGTCCAACAGGTCTCAATTGTCCCGCAGAAGGAATCCTTGAAGGGGGCATCCCACAACTCCCAACGTGGGAAAACCTCAATGGCCCCGAGATTCCCCTCCCTTCATGAAGCGGCCGTCATGCACAGAAACTCCAACCAGAGCCAACGGCTGATCCTCGCCCTGACTTCAGATGCATGAGAAATTGGTTCAGATCTGCAGGCGGTACCTGCCGTGCCCTCACCGTGAAACCCAAGTCTAGCTTGTCTTCTCAGACTTCCGTCCTCACAATCCTGGCCCCGAAGGCGCCAAGTTTGGCAATTCCAGACACACAATGCAGCACTCTGCCTGCCCTCTAGAAAAAAAAGTATTGGCTCATGGGCTGCCCAGGCACCTTAAATGAGGATAAACCTACACAGCACTCGACTTTACCCAAATTATATAGTCTAACCTGGGCACTAATGCACTGTCGAACACAACCTGAGCCCGGACCTCATGACCAACACCCAGAAAGCTGACCGCACACTGAGCACATAAAAACCGCCATGGCCTTAGGTCATCATCTCTTCCCTACCTCCGTTTTCAGGCTTCAGAACCGAGACCTTATCTCCAATCACTGCCCAGGGGTGAGTGTGATGCAGAAATCAGAACTCCTCCTTACCCATGGCAAGAACCCTTGTGGTTGGCACGTTGTCCAACGTTCAGTGTAGGAGAAACCAGCATTCATTCTGAGGCCCCGCCCATTCTTGCGTGCGACGAGGGCATACATACGCATTGTGACCCTCAGCATGAGTCCTGTCCTCTAGTAAGTCCTCTCAGTGGCTGGACCATTAGATGTCATAATGGGCTTGACATGTCCCTAGGCCCCAATTTTTAACCAGATTTCTGATTGTCCAGTCGCCCCTCCCCAGGGTTCCAGTCTGGAATCCCTCATTTGGTGGGACACCTGAGGTTAAAAAAGAAATCAACAACAACAAAAAAAAAAAACGGACTTCTTCCAGCCCACAAAATGACCCCAAACTCTTTGGACGGGGCCAAACCACCAGAGAGTAAGACTCGTCCATTTCCCATGAAGTCACCCAGAAATTCCACGACCATGAGTGGCACGATATCCAGAGACAAAAACTTGAGCAGGAGCCTCACACTCGCCCTTCTTTCAAATCCCGAAGAGTTCTCCTCATGGTCTGTAGGTCAGTCCTGCCATACCTACGACCCGAAACATAAGCCGAGTTTGTGTTTTCAGACAACTGTCCAAACAGCCCTGGCCTACATAATCTACAGGCTCAGGCCCCTGGAGCCAAAACTGAGAACTGTACTTGCCCTCTCCAAGGGAATTGTGTGTGCCCATTCCAATGGCCACAACCCTACTAATAGGATAAAACTCCAAAGTCCCAGATCCATCTCAATAGTGGTGGCTTCCCAGGAAAAATAGGGGCATTCTGAGCCCAACTGAGCACCTACCTGCACTCAGACCCATAGACAGATGTCCCCAGAGGTAAAAAGGAAAGAACAGGCCCCTAGCACTAATCAGATCCATTGCTTTGGTTTCCAGGCATCTCTCCTCAGAGGCCTGGATATCAAAACAGCACATAGCTGTTTCTTGACTCACCCAACAGAAAACATCTCATCTACACATGGGAAACTTGCACGTTGGAGCTGTGTCAAAGCCTCTGCTTAAAAGAACCCTTTAGGGCCCCAGTGCCACCGCTTCATTCCAAGGTCTCCATAGACACAAAAGCACATTAGGACACATCCCCAGGGGTGTCCATTTCAAATAAGCGTCCTCGGTTGCTCCCCTCAGATCCAGCAAATCTAACCTGTCTTGTTGCTAGGAGGCAATTGGAATGCGAGGTGGGCTACCCAGCCATCCATCCTTAGAACCCTGCTCAGAATCATTGGCCAGGACTCAAACAACAGGTCTCAATTGTCCTGCAGAAGACTCTCTGCAGTTTGGAGCTTCTCACAACTCCCATCGTGGGAAAACCCCCATGGCCTCGTGATGCCCCCCCATTCATAAAGGGGCCATCAGGGACAGAAACTCCAACCTGAGCGATCGTCTGATCCTCGCCCTGACTTCAGATGCACGAGATCTCGATTCAGGTCTGTACATTCTGCCTGCCATGGCCTCACCCAGAAATCTAAGCCTAGCTTGTGTTCTCAGACTTTGGTCGTGAGACTACTGGCCCACAAGCCCTCCAGTTTGGCAATCCAGAACTACAATGCAGCACCCTGCCCGCCCTCCAGAAGAAAAACATTGCCCTCTGGGGCTACCCAGTAACCCCAAATGAGGATCAACCTGCACCGACCTTGGCTGTACCCCAAATACATAGGCTGACCAGGGCACTAATGCCCTTTCTGACACAGGCTGAGCCTGGACCCCCTGGCCCCTCCCAGACAGCTGGCCGCACACTGAGCACATCGAGCCGCCGTGGCCTTAGGTCGTCATTCCTTCCCAACCTCGGTTTTCAGGTTTCAGAACCTAGACCTTATCTCCAGTCACTGCCCAGGGTTGAAGGTGATGCAGAAATCAGAACTCCTTCCCCATGGCAAGAAACCTTGTGGTTGGCATGTTGTCCAACGTTCAGTGTAGTTGAAACCAGTGTGGCCCATGATGCCCTGCCCATGCTCGCCGGCCACTTTGGTCACAAACGCACATTGTGACCCTCAGGTTGAGCCCAGTCCTCAAGTAAGGCCAGTCAGTGGCTGGATGAAGAGATAACATATTGGGCTTCCCATGCCCCTAGGCCCCAATTTTTAACCATAGTTCGGGTTGTCCCTTCAGTCTTCCCCACGGCTTTGCTTTGGAATTCCAATTTATGTGGGACACCTGAGGTAACAAAACTGAAATGAGTCCACCCATCCCACATATTGACGTAAAGCAATTGGGAATCGGGCCAAATCCTCAGAGAAGAAGATTCGTCCATGGCCCATGAGGCCTCCCCGACATTCCACGGCCATCGCTGATACAAAATCCAGAGACAAAAGCCTGAGCAAGCGCCTCAGACTCCCACTTTCTTCATATCCTGAAGAGTTCTTCTCATGGTTTGTAGATCGGGCCTGCCATACCTACGTCCCCAAACCTAAGCTGAGTTTGTGTTTTCAGACTTCTGTCCTCAAAGTCTTGGGCCACACTCCCTCCAGGCTGGGTCCCTGGAGCCACACATTAGGACTGTGCCTACCAATCCATGGGAATTCTGCCCATTCCATGGTCCAAAATCGTACAAATTAGGAGAAACCTCCAAAGTCCCTGAGGCCATCCCAATAGTGTAGGTCTCCCAGAACAAACCAGGGCTGTCTGACACCAGCTGATAATCGACCTCCACTCATACCATAGATGGATGTCCCCAGAGAAGAAATTGAACCAGACAGGACCCTAGGCTATAATAGGATCCATTGCTTTGGGTTACAGGCATGTGTCCTCAAAAGCCTGATTCCAATACGTGCATAGGGGTTTTCCTGAGGCACCCATCAGAACTCATCTCGTCTCCACAAGGAAACCTGTGCATGGGAGCCATGTCCAAAGCTTAGGAGAGTACTTCAGGTTCCCGGTGCCACCGCCCTATTCCAAGGCCCTCATGGACACAAAAACACATTAGGACCCATCCTCAGGAAAGTCCATTTCAACTCAGCCACCCCTGTTGCTCCGGCAGAGCCATCAGATCTAAACTGTCTTGTTGCTAGGAGAGAATTGGAATGCGAGGCGGGCTCCCTGCATCCATCCGCGAACGGTGCTCTGGAGTCATTCCATATGGGATGTCCTGGAGCTGTCCAACAGGTCTCAATTGTCCCGCAGAAGGAATCCTTGAAGGGGGCATCCCACAACTCCCAACGTGGGAAAACCTCAATGGCCGCGAGATTCCTCTCCCTTCATGAAGCGGACGTCAAGCACAGAAACTCCAACCTGAGCCAACGTCTGATCCTCGCCCTGACTTCAGATGCATGAGATATTGGTTCAGATCTGCAGGGGGTACCTGCCGTGCCCTCACCCTGAAACCAAGTCTAGCTTGTCTTCTCAGACTTCCGTCCTCACACTCCTGGCCACGATGCCCTCAAGTTTGGCAAACCGGACCCACAATGCAGCACTCTGCCTGCCCTCTAGTAAAAAAATTGTTGCATCAGGAGCTGCCCAGGCAGCTTAAATGAGGATAAACCTACACAGCACTCTACGTTACCCAATTAGATAGTCTAACCTGGGCACTAATGCACTGTCGAACACAACCTGAGCCCGGACCTCCTGACCAATACCCAGAAAGCTGACCGCACACTGAGCACATAAAAACCGCCATGGCCTTAGGTCATCATCTCTTTCCTACCTCCGTTTTCAGGCTTCAGAACCGAGACCTTATCTCCAATCACTGCACAGCGGTGTGTCTGATGCAGAAATCAGAACTCTTCCTGACCCATGGCAAGAACCCTTGTGGTTGGCACGTTGTCCAACGTTCAGTGTAGGAGAAACCAGCATTCACCCTGAGGCCCCGCCCATTCTTGAGTGCGACGAGGGCATACATACGCATTGTGACCCTCAGCATGAGTCCTGTCCTCTAGTAAGTCCTCTCAGTGGCTGGATCATTAGATGTCATAATGGGCTTGACATGTCCCTAGGCCCCAATTTTTAACCAGATTTCTGATTGTCCAGTCGCCCCTCCCCAGGCCTTTACTTTGGAATCCCTCATTTGGTGGGACACCTGAGGTTAAAAAAGAAAACAACAACAACAACAACAACAACAACAACAACAACAACAAAACGGACTTATTGCAGCCCACAGAATGACCCCAAACTCTTTGGACAGGGCCAAACCACCAGAGAGTACGACTCGTCGATTTCCCATGAAGTCACCCAGAAATTCCACGACCATGAGTGACACGATATCCAGAGACAAAAACTTGAGCAGGAGCCTCACACTCGCCCTTTTTTCAAATCCCGAAGAGTTCTCCTCATGATCTGTAGGTCCGTCCTGCAATACCTAAGACCGAAACATAAGCCGAGTTTGTGTTTTCAGACAACTGTCCAAACAGCCCTGGCCTACACAACCTACAGGCTCAGGCCTCTGGAGCCAAACCTGAGGACTGTACTTGCCCTCTCCAAGGGAATTGTGTGTGCCCATTCCAATGGCCACAACCCTTCGAATAGGATAAACCTCCAAAGTCCCTGATCCATCTCAATAGTGGTGGCTTCCCAGGAAAAACAGGGGCAATCTGAGCCCAACTGAGCACCTACCTGCACTCAGACCCATAGACAGATGTCCCCAGAGGTAAAAAGGAAAGAACAGGCCCCTAGGCACTAATCAGATCCATTGATTTGGTTTCCAGGAATCTCTCCTCAGACGCCTGGATATCAAAACAACATATAGCTGTTTCTTGACTCACCCAACAGAAAACATCTCATCTACACATGGGAAACTTGCACGTTGGAGCTATGTCAAAGCCTCTGTTTAAAAGAAACCTTTAGGGCCCCAGTGCCACCGCTCATTCCAAGGTCTCCATAGACACAAAAGCACATTAGGACACGTCCCCAGGGGTATCCATTTCAACTCAGCGTCCTCGGTTGCTCCCCACAGATCCAGGAGATCTAACCTGTCTTGTTTCTAGGAGAAAATTGGAATGCGAGGATGGCTACCCAGCCATCCATCCTTAGAACCCTGCTCAGAATCATTGGCCTGGACCCAAACAACAGGTCTCAATTGTCCGGCAGAAGACTCTCTGCAGTTTGGAGCTTCTCACAACTCCCATCGTGGGAAAACCCCCATGGCCTCGTGATGCACCCCATTCATGAAGGGGCCATCAGGGACAGAAACTCCAATCTGAGCGATCGTCTGATCCTCGCCCTGAGTTCAGATGCACGAGATCTCGATTCAGGTCTGTACATTCTGCCTGCCATGGCCTCACCCAGTAACCTAAGCCTAGCTTGTGTTCTCAGACTTTGGTCGTGAGACTACTGGCCCACAAGCCCTCCAGTTTGGCAATCCAGAACTACAATGCAGCACCCTGCCCGCCCTCCAGAATAAAAACATTGCCCTCTGGGGCTACCCAGTAACCCCAAATGAGGATCAACCTGAACCGACCTTGGCTGTACCCCAAATACATAGGCTGACCAGGGCACTAATGCCCTTTCTGACACAGCCTGAGCCTGGACCCCTCTGGCCCCTCCCAGACAGCTGGCCGCACACTGAGCACATCGAGCCGCCGTGGCCTTAGGTCGTCATTCCTTCCCAACCTCGGTTTTCAGGTTTCAGAACCTAGACCTTATCTCCAATCACTGCACAGGGTTGATGGTGATGCAGAAATCAGAACTCCTTCCCCATGGCAAGAAACCTTGTGGTTGGCATGTTGTCCAACGTTCAGTTGTGTTGAAACCAGTGTGGCCCATGATGCCCTGCCCATGCTCGCAGGCCACTTTGGTCACAAATGCACATTGTGACCCTCAGGCTGAGCCCAGTCCTCAAGTAAGGCCAGTCAGTGGCTGGATGAAGAGATAACATATTGGGCTTGCCATGGCCCTAGGCCCCAATTTTTAACCATAGTTCGGGTTGTCCCTTCAGTCTTCCCCACGGCTTTGCTTTGGAATTCCAATTTAGGTGGGACACCTGAGGTAACAATACTGAAATGAGTACACCCATCCCACAGATTGACGACAAGCAATTGGGAATTGGGCCAAATCCTCAGAGAGGAAGATTCGTCCATGGCCCATGAGGCCTCCCCGACATTGCACGGCCATTGCTGATACAAAATCCAGAGACAAAAGCCTGAGCAAGCGCCTCAGAATCGCACTTTCTTCATATCCTGAAGAGTTCTTCTCATGGTTTGTAGATCGGGCCTGCCATACCTACGTCCCCAAACCTAAGCTGAGTTTGTGTTTTCAGACTTCTGTCCTCAAAGTCTTGGGCCACACTCCCTCCAGGCTGGGTTTCTGGAGCCACACATTAGGACTGTGCCTACCAATCCATGGGAATTCTGCCCATTCCATGGTCCAAAATCATACAAATTAGGAGAAACCTCCAAAGTCCCTGAGGCCATCCCAATAGTGTAGGTCACCCGGAACAAACAAGGGATGTCTGACAACAGCTGATAATCGACCTCCACTCATACCATTGATGGATGTCCCCAGAGAAGAAGATTGAAACAGACAGGACCCTAGGCCATAATAGGATCCAGTGCTTTGGGTTTCAAGCATGTGTCCTCAAAAGCCTGATTCCAATACGAGCATAGGGGTTTTCCTGAGGCACCCATCAGAACTCATCTCGTCTCCACAAGGAAACCTGTGCATGGGAGCCATGTCCACAGCTTAGCAGAGTACTTCAGTGTCCCAGTGCCACCGCCACATTCCAAGGCCCTCATAGATACAAAAACACATTAGGACCCATCCTCAGGAAAGTCCATTTCAACTCAGCCACCCCTGTTGCTCCGGCAGAGCCATCAGATCTAAACTGTCTTGCTATTAGGTGACAATTGGAATGCGAGGCAGGCTTCCCAGGCATCCATCCGCGAACGGAGCTCTGGAGTCATTCCATATCGGATGTCCTGGAGCTGTCCAACAGGTCTTAATTGTCCCGCAGAATGAATCCTTGAAGGGGGCATCCCACAACTCCCAACGTGGGAAAACCTCAATGGCCTCGAGATTCCGCTCCCTTCATGAAGCGGCCGTCATGCACAGAAACTCCAACCAGAGCCAACGGCTGATCCTCGCCCTGACTTCAGATGCATGAGATATTGGTTCAGATCGGCAGGGGGTACCTGCCGTGCCCTGTCCCTGAAACCCAAGTCTAGCTTGTCTTCTCAGACTTCCGTCCTCACACTCCTGGCCCCGAAGCCCTCAAGTGTGGCAATTCCGGACCTACAATGCAGCACCCTGCCTGCCCTCTAGAAAAAAAATGATTGCCTCATGAGCTGCCCAGGCACCTTAAATGAGGAAAACCTACACAGCACTCGACTTTACCCAAATTATATAGTCTAACCTGGGCACTAATGCACTGTCGAACACAACCTGAGCCCGGACCTCCTGACAAACACCCAGAAAGCTGACCGCACATTGAGCACATAAAACCCGCCATGGCCTTAGGTCTTCATCTCTTTCCTACCTCAGTTTTCAGGCTTCAGAACCGAGACCTTATCTCCAATCACTGCCCAGGGGTGAGTGTGATGCAGAAATCAGAACTCCTCCTTACCCATGGCAAGAACCCTTGTGGTTGGCACGTTGTCCAACGTTCAGTGTAGGAGAAACCAGCATTCACCCTGAGGCCCCGCCCATTCTTGAGTGCGACGAGGGCATACACACGCATTGTGACCCTCAGCATGAGTCCTGTCCTCTAGTAAGTCCTCTCAGTGGCTGGACAATTAGATGTCATAATGGGCTTGACATATCCCTAGGCCCCAATTTTTAACCAGATTTCTGATTGTCCAGTCGCCCCTCCCCAGGGCTCTACTCTGGAATCCCTCATTTGGTGGGACACCTGAGGTTAAAAACAACAACAACAACAACACAACAACAACAACAACAAAAACGGACTTCCTCCAGCCCACAGAATGACCCCAAACTCTTTGGACGGGCCAAACCACCAGAGAGTAAGACTCCTCCATTTCCCATGAAGTCACCCGGCAATTTCACGACCATGAGTGACACGATATCCAGAGACAAAAACTTGAGCAGGAGCCTCACACTCGCCCTTCTTTCAAATCCCGAAGAGTTCTCCTCATGGTCTGTAGGTCAGTCCTGCCATACCTACGACCCGAAACATAAGCCGAGTTTGTGTTTTCAGACAACTGTCCAAACAGCCCTGGCCTACACAACCTACAGGCTCAGGCCCCTGGCGCCAAACCTGAGGACTGTACTTGCCCTCTCCAAGGGAATTGTGTGTGCCCATTCCAATGGCCACAACCCTTCTAATAGGATAAACCTCCAAAGTCCCTGATCCATCTCAATAGTGGTGGCTTCCCAGGAAAAACAGGGGCAATCTGAGCCCAACTGAGCACCTACCTGCACTCAGACCCATAGACAGATGTCCCCAGAGGTAAAAAGGAAAGAACAGGCCCCTAGGCACTAATCAGATCCATTGCTTTGGTTTCCAGGCATCTCTCCTCAGAGGACTGGATTTCAAAAGCAGCTCCAGCTGTTTCTTGACTCACCGATCAGAAAACATCTCATCTACACATGGGAAACTTGCACGTTGGAGCTGTGTCAAAGCCTCTGTTTAGGAGAACCCTTTAGGGCGCCAGTGCCACCGCTTCATTCCAAGGTCTCCATAGACACAAAAGCACATTAGTACCCATCCCCAGGGTTGTCCATTTCAACTCAGCGTCCTCGGTTGCTCCCCACAGATCCAGGAGATCTAACCTGTCTTGTTGCTAGGAGGCAATTGGAATGCGAGGTGGGATACCCAGCCATCCATCCTTAGAACCCTGCTCAGAATCATTGGCTTGAAGCCAAACAACAGGTCTCAATTGTCCTGCAGAAGACTCTCTGCAGTTTGGAGCTTCTCACAACTCCCATCGTGGGAAAACCCCCATGGCGTCGCGATGCCCCCCCATTCATGAAGGGGCCATCAGGGACAGAAACTCCAACCTGAGCGATCGTCTGATCCTCGCCCTGACTTCAGATTCACGAGATCTCGATTCAGGTCTGTAGATTGTGCCTGCCATGGCCTCACCCAGAAACCTAAGCCTAGCTTGTGTTCTCAGACTTTTGTCGTCAGACTACTGGCCCACAAGCCCTCCAGTTTGGCAATCCAGAACTACAACGCAGCACTCTGACTGCCCTCCAGAAGAAAAACATTGTCCTCTGGGGCTACCCAGTAACCCCAAATGAGGATCAACCTGCACCGACCATGGCTGTAACCCAAATACATAGGCTGACCAGGACACTGATGCCCTTTCTGACACAGCCTGAGCCTGGACCTCTTGGCAACTCCCAGACAGCTGGCCGCACACTGAGCACATCGAGCCGCCGTGGCCTTAGGTCGTCATCCCTTCCGAACCTCGGTTTTCAGGTTTCAGAACCTAGACCTTATCTCCTATCACTGCCCAGTGTTGAAGGTGATGCAGAAATCAGAACTCCTTCCCCATGGCAAGAAACCTTGTGGTTGGCATGTTGTCCAACGTTCAGTGTAGTTGAAACCAATGTGGCCCATGATGCCCCGCCCATGCTCGCGGGCCACATTGGTCACAAACCCACATTGTGACCCTCAGGCTGAGCCCAGTCCTCAAGTAAGGCCACTCAGTGGCTGGATGAAGAGATAACATATTGGGCTTGCCATGCCCCTAGGCCCCAATTTTTAACCATAGTTCGGGTTGTCCCTTCAGTCTTCCACACGGCTTTGCTTTGGAATTCCTCTTTGGTGGGACACCTGAGGTAACAAACCTGAAAGGAGACCCCCCATCCCACAGATTGACGAAAAGCAATTGGGAATCGGGCCAAATCCTCAGAGAGGAAGATTCGTCCATGGCCCATGAGGCCTCCCCGACATTCCACGGCCATCGGTGATACAAAATCCAGAGACAAAAGCCTGAGCAAGCGCCTCAGACTCCCACTTTCTTCATATCCAAAAGAGTTCTTCTCATGGTTTGTAGATCGGGCCTGCCATACCTACGTCCCCAAACCTAAGCTGAGTTTGTGTTTTCAGACTTCTGTCCTCAAAGTCTTGGGCCACACTCCCTCCAGGCTGGGTCCCTGGAGACACACATTAGGACTGTGCCTACCAATCCATGGGAATTCTGCCCATTCCATGGTCCAAAATCGTACAAATTATGAGAAAGCTCCAAAGTCCCTGAGGCCATCCCAATAGGGTAGGGCTCCCAGAAGAAACAAGGACTGTCTGACACCAGCTGATAATCGACCTCCACTCATACCATAGATGGATGTCCCCAGAGAAGAAATTGAACCAGACAGGACACTAGGCTATAATAGGATCCATTGATTTGGGTTACAGGCATGTGTCCTCAAAAGCCTGATTCCATTACGAGCAAAGGGGTTTTCCTGAGGCACCCATCAGAACTCATCTCGTCTCCCAAGGAACCTGTGCATGGGAGCCATGTCCAAAGCTTAGGAGAGTACTTCAGGGTCCCGGTGCCACCGCCCCATTCCAAGGCCCTCATGGACACAAAAACACATTAGGACCCATCCTCAGGAAAGTCCATTTCAACTCAGCCACCTCGGTTGCTCCGGCAGAGCCATCAGATCTAAACTGTCTTGTTGCTAGGAGAGAATTGGAATGCGAGGCGGGCTTCCCAGGCATCCATCCACGAACGGTGCTCTGGAGTCATTCCATATGGGATGTCCTGGAGCTGTCCAACAGGTCTCAATTGTCCCGCAGAAGGAATCCTTGAAGGGGGCATCCCACAACTCCCAACGTGGGAAAACCTCAATGGCCCAGAGATTCTGCTCCCTTCATGAAGCGGCCATCATGCACAGAAACTCCAACCTGAGCCAACGTCTGATCCTCGCCCTGACTTCAGATGCATGAGATATTGGTACAGATCTGCACGGGGTACCTGCTGTGCCCTCACCCTGAAACCCAAGTCTAGATTGTCTTCTCAGACTTCCGTCCTCACACTCCTGGCCCCGATGCCCTCAAGTTTGGCAATTCCCAACCCACAATGCAGCACTCTGCCTGCCCTCTAGAAAAAAAAATGTTGCCTCATGAGCTGCCCAGGCAGCTTACATGAGGATAAACCTACACAGCACTCGACGTTACCCAAATTATATAGTCTAACCTGGGCACTAATGCACTGTCGAACACAACCTGAGCCCGGACCTCCTGACCAATACCCAGAATGCTGACCGCACACTGAGCACATAAAACCCGCCATGGCCTTATGTCATAATCTCTTCCCTACCTCCGTTTTCAGGCTTCAGAACCGAGACCTTATCTCCAATCACTGCCCAGGGGTGAGTCTGATGCAGAAATCAGAACTCCTCCTTACCCATGGCAAGAACCCTTGTGGTTGGCACGTTGTCCAACGTTCAGTGTAGGAGAAACCAGCATTCACCCTGAGGCCCCGCACATTCTTGCGTGCGACGAGGGCATACATACGCATTGTGACCCTCAGCATGAGTCCTGTCCTCTAGTAAGTCCTCTCAGTGGCTGGACCATTAGATGTCATAATGGGCTTGACATGTCCCTAGGCCCCAATTTTTAACCAGATTTCTGATTGTCCAGTCGCCCCTCCCCAGGGTTCCAGTCTGGAATCCCTCATTTGGTGGGACACCTGAGGTTAAAAAAGAAAACAACAACAACAACAAAAAAAAAACGGACTTCTTCCAGCCCACAAAATGACCCCAAACTCTTTGGACGGGGCCAAACCACCAGAGAGTAAGACTCGTCCATTTCCCATGAAGTCACCCAGAAATTCCACGACCATGAGTGGCACGATATCCAGAGACAAAAAGTTGAGCAGGAGCCTCAACTCGCCCTTCTTTCAAATCCCGAAGAGTTCTCCTCATGGTCTGTAGGTCAGTCCTGCCATACCTACGACCCGAAACATAAGCCGAGTTTGTGTTTTCAGACAACTGTCCAAACAGCCCTGGCCTACACAATCTACAGGCTCAGGCCCCTGGAGCAAAAACTGAGAACTGTACTTGCCCTCTCCAAGGGAATTGTGTGTGCCCATTCCAATGGCCACAACCCTACTAATAGGATAAACCTCCAAAGTCCCTGATCCATCTCAATAGTGGTGGCTTTTCAGGAAAAATAGGGGCAATCTGAGCCCAACTGAGCACCTACCTGCACTCAGACCCATAGACAGATGTCCCCAGAGGTAAAAAGGAAAGAACAGGCCCCTAGCACTAATCAGATCCATTGCTTTGGTTTCCAGGCATCTCTCCTCAGAGGCCTGGATATCAAAACAGCACATAGCTGTTTCTTGACTCACCCATCAGAAAACATCTCATCTACACATGGGAAACTTGCACGTTGGAGCTGTGTCAAAGCCTCTGCTTAAAAGAACCCTTTAGGGCCCCAGTGCCACCGCTTCATTCCAAGGTCTCCATAGACACAAAAGCACATTAGGACACATCCCCAGGGGTGTCCATTTCAAATAAGCGTCCTCGGTTGCTCCCCTCAGATCCAGCAAATCTAACCTGTCTTGTTGCTAGGAGGCAATTGGAATGCGAGGTGGGCTACCCAGCCATCCATCCTTAGAACCCTGCTCAGAATCATTGGCCTGGACCCAAACAACAGGTCTCAATTGTCCTGCAGAAGACTCTCTGCAGTTTGGAGCTTCTCACAACTCCCATCGTGCGAAAACCCCCATGGCCTCGTGATGCCCCCCCATTCATAAAGGGGCCATCAGGGACAGAAACTACAACCTGAGCGATCGTCTGATCCTCGCCCTGACTTCAGATGCACGAGATCTCGATTCAGGTCTGTACATTCTGCCTGCCATGGCCTCACCCAGAAATCTAAGCCTAGCTTGTGTTCTCAGACTTTGGTCGTGAGACTACTGGCCCACAAGCCCTCCAGTTTGGCAATCCAGAACTACAATGCAGCACCTGCCCGCCCTCCAGAAGAAAAACATTGCCCTCTGGGGCTACCCAGTAACCCCAAATGAGGATCAACCTGCACCGACCTTGGCTGTACCCCAAATACATAGGCTGACCAGGGCACTAATGCCCTTTCTGACACAGGCTGAGCCTGGACCCCCTGGCCCCTCCCAGACAGCTGGCCGCACACTGAGCACATCGAGCCGCCGTGGCCTTAGGTCGTCATTCCTTCCCAACCTCGGTTTTCAGGTTTCAGAACCTAGACCTTATCTCCAGTCACTGCCCAGGGTTGAAGGTGATGCAGAAATCAGAACTCCTTCCCCATGGCAAGAAACCTTGTGGTTGGCATGTTGTCCAACGTTCAGTGTAGTTGAAACCAGTGTGGCCCATGATGCCCTGCCCATGCTCGCCGGCCACTTTGGTCACAAACGCACATTGTGACCCTCAGGTTGAGCCCAGTCCTCAAGTAAGGCCAGTCAGTGGCTGGATGAAGAGATAACATATTGGGCTTCCCATGCCCCTAGGCCCCAATTTTTAACCATAGTTCGGGTTGTCCCTTCAGTCTTCCCCACGGCTTTGCTTTGGAATTCCAATTTATGTGGGACACCTGAGGTAACAAAACTGAAATGAGTCCACCCATCCCACATATTGACGTAAAGCAATTGGGAATCGGGCCAAATCCTCAGAGAAGAAGATTCGTCCATGGCCCATGAGGCCTCCCCGACATTCCACGGCCATCGCTGATAAAAAATCCAGAGACAAAAGCCTGAGCAAGCGCCTCAGACTCCCACTTTCTTCATATCCTGAAGAGTTCTTCTCATGGTTTGTAGATCGGGCCTGCCATACCTACGTCCCCAAACCTAAGCTGAGTTTGTGTTTTCAGACTTCTGTCCTCAAAGTCTTGGGCCACACTCCCTCCAGGCTGGGTCCCTGGAGCCAAACATTAGGACTGTGCCTACCAATCCATGGGAATTCTGCCCATTCCATGGTCCAAAATCGTACAAATTAGGAGAAACCTCCAAAGTCCCTGAGGCCATCCCAATAGTGTAGGTCTCCCAGAACAAACCAGGGCTGTCTGACACCAGCTGATAATCGACCTCCACTCATACCATAGATGGATGTCCCCAGAGAAGAAATTGAACCAGACAGGACCCTAGGCTATAATAGGATCCATTGCTTTGGGTTACAGGCATGTGTCCTCAAATGCCTGATTCCAATACGTGCATAGGGGTTTTCCTGAGGCACCCATCAGAACTCATCTCGTCTCCACAAGGCAACCTGTGCATGGGAGCCATGTCCAAAGCTTAGGAGAGTACTTCAGGTTCCCGGTGCCACCGCCCTATTCCAATGCCCTCATGGACACAAAAACACATTAGGACCCATCCTCAGGAAAGTCCATTTCAACTCAGCCACCCCTGTTGCTCCGGCAGAGCCATCAGATCTAAACTGTCTTGTTGCTAGGAGAGAATTGGAATGCGAGGCGGGCTCCCTGCATCCATCCGCGAACGGTGCTCTGGAGTCATTCCATATGGGATGTCCTGGAGCTGTCCAACAGGTCTCAATTGTCCCGCAGAAGGAATCCTTGAAGGGGGCATCCCACAACTCCCAACGTGGGAAAACCTCAATGGCCCTGAGATTCCTCTCCCTTCATGAAGCGGACGTCATGCACAGAAACTCCAACCTGAGCCAACGTCTGATCCTCGCCCTGACTTCAGATGCATGAGATATTGGTTCAGATCTGCAGGGGGTACCTGCCGTGCCCTCACCCTGAAACCAAGTCTAGCTTGTCTTCTCAGACTTCCGTCCTCACACTCCTGGCCACGATGCCCTCAAGTTTGGCAATTCCGGACCCACAATGCAGCACTCTGCCTGCCCTCTAGAAAAAAAATTGTTGCATCAGGAGCTGCCCAGGCAGCTTAAATGAGGATAAACCTACACAGCACTCTACGTTACCCAATTAGATAGTCTAACCTGGGCACTAATGCACTGTCGAACACAACCTGAGCCCGGACCTCCTGACCAATACCCAGAAAGCTGACCGCACACTGAGCACATAAAAACCGCCATGGCCTTAGGTCATCATCTCTTCCCTACCTCCGTTTTCAGGCTTCAGAACCGAGACCTTATCTCCAATCACTGCACAGCGGTGTGTCTGATGCAGAAATCAGAACTCTTCCTGACCCATGGCAAGAACCCTTGTGGTTGGCACGTTGTCCAACGTTCAGTGTAGGAGAAACCAGCATTCACCCTGAGGCCCCGCCCATTCTTGAGTGCGACGAGGGCATACATACGCATTGTGACCCTCAGCATGAGTCCTGTCCTCTAGTAAGTCCTCTCAGTGGCTGGACCATTAGATGTCATAATGGGCTTGACATGTCCCTAGGCCCCAATTTTTAACCAGATTTCTGATTGTCCAGTCGCCCCTCCCCAGGCCTTTACTTTGGAATCCCTCATTTGGTGGGACACCTGAGGTTAAAAAAGAAAACAACAACAACAACAACAACAACAACAACAACAACAACAACAAAACGGACTTCTTGCAGCCCACAGAATGACCCCAAACTCTTTGGACAGAGCCAAACCACCAGAGAGTACGACTCGTCGATTTCCCATGAAGTCACCCAGAAATTCCACGACCATGAGTGACACGATATCCAGAGACAAAAACTTGAGCAGGAGCCTCACACTCGCCCTTTTTTCAAATCCCGAAGAGTTCTCCTCATGATCTGTAGGTCCGTCCTGCAATACCTAAGACCGAAACATAAGCCGAGTTTGTGTTTTCAGACAACTGTCCAAACAGCCCTGGCCTACACAACCTACAGGCTCAGGCCTCTGGAGCCAAACCTGAGGACTGTACTTGCCCTCTCCAAGGGAATTGTGTGTGCCCATTCCAATGGCCACAACCCTTCGAATAGGATAAACCTCCAAAGTCCCTGATCCATCTCAATAGTGGTGGCTTCCCAGGAAAAACAGGGGCAATCTGAGCCCAACTGAGCACCTACCTGCACTCAGACCCATAGACAGATGTCCCCAGAGGTAAAAAGGAAAGAACAGGCCCCTAGGCACTAATCAGATCCATTGATTTGGTTTCCAGGAATCTCTCCTCAGACGCCTGGATATCAAAACAACATATAGCTGTTTCTTGACTCACCCAACAGAAAACATCTCATCTACACATGGGAAACTTGCACGTTGGAGCTATGTCAAAGCCTCTGTTTAAAAGAACCCTTTAGGGCCCCAGTGCCACCGCTCATTCCAAGGTCTCCATAGACACAAAAGCACATTAGGACACGTCCCCAGGGGTATCCATTTCAACTCAGCGTCCTCGGTTGCTCCCCACAGATCCAGGAGATCTAACCTGTCTTGTTTCTAGGAGAAAATTGGAATGCGAGGATGGCTACCCAGCCATCCATCCTTAGAACCCTGCTCAGAATCATTGGCCTGGAGCCAAACAACAGGTCTCAATTGTCCTGCAGAAGACTCTCTGCAGTTTGGAGCTTCTCACAACTCCCATCGTGGGAAAACCCCCATGGCCTCGTGATGCACCCCATTCATGAAGGGGCCATCAGGGACAGAAACTCCAATCTGAGCGATCGTCTGATCCTCGCCCTGACTTCAGATGCACGAGATCTCGATTCAGGTCTGTACATTCTGCCTGCCATGGCCTCACCCAGTAACCTAAGCCTAGCTTGTGTTCTCAGACTTTGGTCGTCAGACTACTGCCCCACAAGCCCTCCAGTTTGGCAATCCAGAACTACAATGCAGCATCCTGCCCGCCCTCCAGAATAAAAACATTGCCCTCTGGGGCAACCCAGTAACCCCAAATGAGGATCAACCTGAACCGACCTTGGCTGTACCCCAAATACATAGGCTGACCAGGGCACTAATGCCCTTTCTGACACAGCCTGAGCCTGGACCCCTCTGGCCCCTCCCAGACAGCTGGCCGCACACTGAGCACATCGAGCCGCCGTGGCCTTAGGTCGTCATTCCTTCCCAACCTCGGTTTTCAGGCTTCAGAACCTAGACCTTATCTCCAATCACTGCACAGGGTTGATGGTGATGCAGAAATCAGAACTCCTTCCCCATGGCAAGAAACCTTGTGGTTGGCATGTTGTCCAACTTTCAGTGTAGTTGAAACCAGTGTGGCCCATGATGCCCTACCCATGCTCGCCGGCCACTTTGGTCACAAATGCACATTGTGACCCTCAGGCTGAGCCCAGTCCTCAAGTAAGGCCAGTCAGTGGCTGGATGAAGAGATAACATATTGGGCTTGCCATGGCCCTAGGCACAAATTTTTAACCATAGTTCGGGTTGTCCCTTCAGTCTTCCCCACGGCTTTGCTTTGGAATTCCAATTTAGGTGGGACACCTGAGGTAACAAAACTGAAATGAGTACACCCATCCCACAGATTGAAGACAAGCAATTGGGAATTGGGCCAAATCCTCAGAGAGGAAGATTCGTCCATGGCCCATGAGGCCTCCCCGACATTGCACGGCCATTGCTAATACAAAATCCAGAGACAAAAGCCTGAGCAAGCGCCTCAAAATCGCACTTTCTTCAAATCCTGAAGAGTTCTTCTCATGGTTTGTAGATCGGGCCTGCCATACCTACGTCCCCAAACCTAAGCTGAGTTTGTGTTTTCAGACTTCTGTCCTCAAAGTCTTGGGCCACACTCCCTCCAGGCTGGGTTTCTGGAGCCACACATTAGGACTGTGCCTACCAATCCATGGGAATTCTGCCCATTCCATGGTCCAAAATCATACAAATTAGGAGAAACCTCCAAAATCCCTGAGGCCATCCCAATAGTGTAGGTCACCCGGAACAAACAAGGGATGTCTGACAACAGCTGATAATCGACCTCCACTCATACCATTGATGGATGTCCCCAGAGAAGAAGATTGAAACAGACAGGACCCTAGGCCATAATAGGATCCAGTGCTTTGGGTTACAAGCATGTGTCCTCAAAAGCCTGATTCCAATACGAGCATAGGTGTTTTCCTGAGGCACCCATCAGAACTCATCTCGTCTCCACAAGGAAACCTGTGCATGGGAGCCATGTCCACAGCTTAGCAGAGTACTTCAGTGTCCCGGTGCCACCGCCACATTCCAAGGCCCTCATGGATACAAAAACACATTAGGACCCATCCTCAGGAAAGTCCATTTCAACTCAGCCACCCCTGTTGCTCCGGCAGAGCCATCAGATCTAAACTGTCTTGCTATTAGGTGACAATTGGAATGCGAGGCAGGCTTCCCAGGCATCCATCCGCGAACGGTGCTCTGGAGTCATTCCATATCGGATGTCCTGGAGCTGTCCAACAGGTCTTAATTGTCCCGCAGAAGGAATCCTTGAAGGGGGCATCCCACAACTCCCAACGTGGGAAAACCTCAATGGCCTCGAGATTCCGCTCCCTTCATGAAGCGGCCGTCATGCACAGAAACTCCAACCAGAGCCAACGGCTGATCCTCGCCCTGACTTCAGATGCATGAGATATTGGTTCAGATCGGCAGGGGGTACCTGCCGTGCCCTGTCCCTGAAACCCAAGTCTAGCTTGTCTTCTCAGACTTCCGTCCTCACACTCCTGGCCCCGAAGCCCTCAAGTGTGGCAATTCCGGACCTACAATGCAGCACCCTGCCTGCCCTCTAGAAAAAAAATGATTGCCTCATGAGCTGCCCAGGCACCTTAAATGAGGAAAACCTACACAGCACTCGACTTTACCCAAATTATATAGTCTAACCTGGGCACTAATGCACTGTCGAACACAACCTGAGCCCGGACCTCCTGACAAACACCCAGAAAGCTGACCGCACATTGAGCACATAAAACCCGCCATGGCCTTAGGCCTTCATCTCTTTCCTACCTCAGTTTTCAGGCTTCAGAACCGAGACCTTATCTCCAATCACTGCCCAGGGGTGAGTGTGATGCAGAAATCAGAACTCCTCCTTACCCATGGCAAGAACCCTTGAGGTTGGCACGTTGTCCAACGTTCAGTGTAGGAGAAACCAGCATTCACCCTGAGGCCCCGCCCATTCTTGAGTGCGACGAGGGCATACACACGCATTGTGACCCTCAGCATGAGTCCTGTCCTCTAGTAAGTCCTCTCAGTGGCTGGACCATTAGATGTCATAATGGGCTTGACATATCCCTAGGCCCCAATTTTTAACCAGATTTCTGATTGTCCAGTCGCCCCTCCCCAGGGCTCTACTCTGGAATCCCTCATTTGGTGGGACACCTGAGGTTAAAAACAACAACAACAACAACAACAACAACAACAACAACAACAACAACAAAAACGGACTTCCTCCAGCCCACAGAATGACCCCAAACTCTTTGGACGGGCCAAACCACCAGAGAGTAAGACTCCTCCATTTCCCATGAAGTCACCCGGCAATTTCACGACCATGAGTGACACGATATCCAGAGACAAAAACTTGAGCAGGAGCCTCACACTCGCCCTTCTTTCAAATCCCGAAGAGTTCTCCTCATGGTCTGTAGGTCAGTCCTGCCATACCTACGACCCGAAACATAAGCCGAGTTTGTGTTTTCAGACAACTGTCCAAACAGCCCTGGCCTACACAACCTACAGGTCAGGCCCCTGGCGCCAAACCTGAGGACTGTACTTGCCCTCTCCAAGGGAATTGTGTGTGCCCATTCCAATGGCCACAACCCTTCTAATAGGATAAACCTCCAAAGTCCCTGATCCATCTCAATAGTGGTGGCTTCCCAGGAAAAACAGGGGCAATCTGAGCCCAACTGAGCACCTACCTGCACTCAGACCCATAGACAGATGTCCCCAGAGGTAAAAAGGAAAGAACAGGCCCCTAGGCACTAATCAGATCCATTGCTTTGGTTTCCAGGCATCTCTCCTCAGAGGACTGGATTTCAAAAGCAGCTCCAGCTGTTTCTTGACTCACCGATCAGAAAACATCTCATCTACACATGGGAAACTTGCACGTTGGAGCTGTGTCAAAGCCTCTGTTTAGGAGAACCCTTTAGGGCGCCAGTGCCACCGCTTCATTCCAAGGTCTCCATAGACACAAAAGCACATTAGTACCCATCCCCAGGGTTGTCCATTTCAACTCAGCGTCCTCGGTTGCTCCCCACAGATCCAGGAGATCTAACCTGTCTTGTTGCTAGGAGGCAATTGGAATGCGAGGTGGGATACCCAGCCATCCATCCTTAGAACCCTGCTCAGAATCATTGGCTTGAAGCCAAACAACAGGTCTCAATTGTCCTGCAGAAGACTCTCTGCAGTTTGGAGCTTCTCACAACTCCCATCGTGGGAAAACCCCCATGGCGTCGCGATGCCCCCCCATTCATGAAGGGGCCATCAGGGACAGAAACTCCAACCTGAGCGATCGTCTGATCCTCGCCCTGACTTCAGATTCACGAGATCTCGATTCAGGTCTGTAGATTGTGCCTGCCATGGCCTCACCCAGAAACCTAAGCCTAGCTTGTGTTCTCAGACTTTTGTCGTCAGACTACTGGCCCACAAGCCCTCCAGTTTGGCAATCCAGAACTACAACGCAGCACTCTGACTGCCCTCCAGAAGAAAAACATTGTCCTCTGGGGCTACCCAGTAACCCCAAATGAGGATCAACCTGCACCGACCATGGCTGTAACCCAAATACATAGGCTGACCAGGACACTGATGCCCTTTCTGACACAGCCTGAGCCTGGACCTCTTGGCAACTCCCAGACAGCTGGCCGCACACTGAGCACATCGAGCCGCCGTGGCCTTAGGTCGTCATCCCTTCCGAACCTCGGTTTTCAGGTTTCAGAACCTAGACCTTATCTCCTATCACTGCCCAGTGTTGAAGGTGATGCAGAAATCAGAACTCCTTCCCCATGGCAAGAAACCTTGTGGTTGGCATGTTGTCCAACGTTCAGTGTAGTTGAAACCAATGTGGCCCATGATGCCCCGCCCATGCTCGCGGGCCACATTGGTCACAAACCCACATTGTGACCCTCAGGCTGAGCCCAGTCCTCAAGTAAGGCCACTCAGTGGCTGGATGAAGAGATAACATATTGGGCTTGCCATGCCCCTAGGCCCCAATTTTTAACCATAGTTCGGGTTGTCCCTTCAGTCTTCCACACGGCTTTGCTTTGGAATTCCTCTTTGGTGGGACACCTGAGGTAACAAACCTGAAAGGAGACCCCCCATCCCACAGATTGACGAAAAGCAATTGGGAATCGGGCCAAATCCTCAGAGAGGAAGATTCGTCCATGGCCCATTAGGCCTCCCCGCCATTCCATGGCCATCGCTGATACAAAATACAGAGACAAAAGCCTGAGCAAGCGCCTCAGACTCGCACTTTCTTCATATCCTGAAGAGTTCTTCTCATGGTTTGTTGATCGGGCCTGCCATACCTGCGTCCCCAAACCTAAGCTGAATTTGTGTTCTCAGACTTCTGTCCTCAAAGTCTTCGGCCACACACCCTCCAGTCTGGGCCCCTGCAGCCACACATTAGGACAGTGCCTACCAATCCATGGGAATTCTGCCCATTCCATGGTCCAAAATCGTACAACTTAGGAGAAACCTCCAAAGTCCCTGAGGCCATCCCAATAGTGTAGGTCGCCGGGAACAAACAAGGGCTGTCTGACACCAGCTGATAATCGACCTCCACTCATACCATAGATGGATGTCCCCAGAGAAGAAGATTGAACCAGACAGGACCCTAGGCCATAATAGGATCCATTGCTTTGGGTTACAGGCATGTGTCCTCAAAAGCCTGATTCCAATACTAGCATAGGGGTTTTCCTGAGGCACCCATCAGAACTCATCTCGTCTCCACAAGGAAACCTGTGCATGGGAGCCATGTCCAAAGCTTAGGAGAGTACTTCAGGGTCCCGGAGCCACCGCCCCATTCCAAGGCCCTCATGACACAAAAACACATTAGGACCCATCCTCAGGAAAGTCCATTTCAACTCAGCCACCCCGGTTGCTCCAGCAGAGCCATCAGGTCTAAACTCCCTTGTTGCTAGGAGACAAATGGAATGCGAGGCGGGCTTCCCAGGCATCCATCCACGAACGGTGCTCTGGAGTCATTCCATATGGGATGTCGTGAAGCTGTCCAACAGGTCTCAAATGTCCCGAAGAAGAAATCCTTGAAGGGGGCATCCCACAACACCCAACGTGGGAAAACCTCAATGGCCCCGAGATTCCTATACCTTCATGAAGCCGACGTCAGGCACAGATACTCCAACCAGAGCCAACGGCTGATCCTCGCCCTGACTTCAGATGCATGAGATATTGGTTCAGATCTGCAGGGGGTACCTGCCGTGCCCTCGCCCTGAAACCCAAGTCTAGCTTCTCTTCTCAGACTTCCGTCCTCATACTCCTGGCCCCAAAGCCCTCAATTTTGGCAATTCCGGACACACAATGCAGCACTCTGCCTGCCCTCTAGAAAAAAAATTATTGCCTCATGAGCTGCCCAAGCACCTTAAATGAGGAAAAACCTACACTGCATTCGACTTTACCCTAATTATATAGTCTAACCTGGGCACTAATGCACTGGCGAACACAACCTGAGCCCGGACCTCCTGACCAACACCCAGAAAAATGACCGCACACTGAGCACATAAAACCCGCCATGGCCTTAGGTCATCATCTCTTCCCTACCTCAGTTTTCAGGCTTCAGAACCGAGACCTTATCTCCAATCACTGCCTAGGGGTGAGTGTGATGCAGAAATCAGAACTCCTCCTTACCCATGGCAAGAACCCTTGTGGTTGGTACGTTGTCCAACGTTCAGTGTAGGAGAAACCAGCATTCACCCTGAGGCCCCGCCCATTCTTGCGTGCGACGAGGGCATACATACGCATTGTGACCCTCAGCATGAGTCCTGTCCTCTAGTAAGTCCTCTCAGTGGCTGGACCATTAGATGTCATAATGGGCTTGACATGTCCCTAGGCCCCAATTTTTAACCAGATTTTTGATTGTCCAGTCGCCCCTCGCCAGGGCTTTACTCTGGAATCCCTCATTTGGTGGGACACCTGAGGTAAAAAAGAAAACAACAACAACAACAACAACAACAAACGGACTTCTTCCAGCCCACAGATTGACCCCAAACTCTTTGGACGGTGCCAAACCACCAGAGAGTAAGACTCGTCCATTTCCCATGAAGTCACCCAGAAATTCCACGACCATGAGTGACACGATATCCAGAGACAAAAACTTGAGCAAGAGCCTCACACTCGCCCTTTTTTCAAATCCCGTAGAGTTCTCCTCATGGTCTGTAAGTCAGTCCTGCCATACCTAAGACCCGAAACATAAGCCGAGTTTGTGTTTTCAGACAACTGTCCAAACAGCCCTGGCCTACACAACCTACAGGCTCAGGCCCCTGGAGCCAAACCTGAGGACTGTACTTGCCCTCTACAAGGGAATTGTGTGTGCCCATTCCAATGACCACAACCCTTCTAATAGGATAAACCTCCAAAGTCCCTGATCCATCTCAATAGTGGTGGCTTCCCATGAAAAACAGGGGCAATCTGAGCCCAACTGAGCACCTACCTGCACTCAGACCCATAGACAGATGTCTCCAGAGGTAAAAAGGAAGGAACAGGCCCCTAGGCACTAATCAGATCCATTGCTTTGGTTTCCAGGCATCTCTCCTCAGAGGCCTGGATATCAAAACAGCATATAGCTGTTTCTTGACGCACCCATCAGAAAACATCTCATCTACACATGGGAAAATTGCACGTTGGAGCTGTGTCAAAGCCTCTGTTTAGGAGAACCCTTTAGGTCCCCAGTGCCACCGCTTAATTCCAAGGTCTCCATAGACACAAAAGCACATTAGGACCCATCCCCAGGGGTGTCCATTTCAACTCAGGGTCCTGGGTTGCTCCCCACAGATCCAGGAGATCTAACCTGTCTTGTTGCTAGGAGACAATTGGAATGCGAGGTGGGCTACCCAGCCATCCATCCTTAGAACCCTGCTCTGAATCATTGGCCTGGACCCAAGCAACAGGTCTCAATTGTCCTGCAGAAGACTCTCTGCAGTTTGGAGCTTCTCACAACTCCCACCGTGGGAAAACCCCCATGGCCTCGTGATGCCACCCCATTCATGAAGGGGCCATCAGGGTCAGAAACTCCAACCAGAGCGATCGTCTGATCCTCGCCCTGACTTCAGATGCACGAGATCTCGATTCAGGTCTGTAGATTGTGCCTGCCATGGCCTCAACCAGAAACCTAAGCCTAGCATGTGTTCTCAGACTTTGGTCGTCACACTACTGGCCCACAAGCCCTCCAGTTTGGCAATCCAGATCTACAATGCAGCACCCTGCCCGCCCTCCATAAGAAAAACATTGTCCTCTGGGGCTACCCAGTAACCCCAAATGAGGATCAACCTGCACCGACATTGGCTGTACCCCAAATACATAGGCTGACCAGGGCACTAATGCCCTTTCTGACACAGCCTGAGCTTGGACCCCCTGGCCCCTCCCAGACAGCTGGCCGCACACTGAGCACATCGAGCCGCCGTGGCCTTAGGTCGTCATCTTTTCCCAACCTCGGTTTTCTGGTTTCAGAACCTAGACCTTATCTCCAATCACTGCCCAGGGTTGAAGGTGATGCAGAAATCAGAACTCCTTCCCCATGGCAAGAAACCTTGTGGTTGGCATGTTGTCCAACGTTCAGTGTAGTTGAAACCAGTGTGGCCCATGAGGCCCCGCCCATGCTCGCCGGCGACATTGGTCACAAACGCACATTGTGACCCTCAGGCTGAGCCCAGTCCTCAAGTAAGGCCACTCAGTGGCTGGATGAAGAGATAGCATATTTGGATTGCCATGCCCTTAGGCCCCAATTTTTAACCATAGTTGGGTTGTCCCTTCAGTCTTCCCCACGGCTTTGCTTTGGAATCCTTCTTTGGTGGGACACCTGAGTTTACAAAACTGAAATGAGTCCTCCCATCCCACAGATTGACGAAAAGCAATTGGGAATCGGGCCAAATCCTCAGAGAGGAAGATTGGTCCATTGCCCATGAGGCCTCCCCGACATTCCACGGCCATCGCTGATACAAAATCCAGAGACAAAAGCCTGAGCAAGCGCCTCAGACTCGCACTTTCTTCATATCCTGAAGAGTTCTTCTCATGGTTTGTAGATCGGGCCTGCCATAACTACGTCCCCAAACCTAAGCTGAGTTTGTGTTTTCAGACTTCTGTCCTCAAAGTCTTGGGCCACACACCCTCCAGGCTGGCACCCGGAGACATATATTAGGACTGTGCCTACCAATCCATGGGAAATCTGCCCATTCCATGGTCCAATATCATACAAATTAGGAGAAACCTCCAAAGTCCCTGAGGCCATCCCAATAGTGAAGGTCGCTCGGAACAAACAAGGGCTGTCTGACACCAGCTGATAATCGACCTCCACTCATACCATAGATGGATGTCCCCAGAGAAGAAGATTGAACCAGACAGGACCCTAGGCCATAATAGGATCCATTGCTTTGGGTTACAGGCATGTGTCCTCAAAAGCCTGATTCCAATACGAGCATAGGGGTTTTCCTGAGGCACCCATCAGAACTCATCTCGTCTCCACAAGGTAACCTGTGCATGGGAGCCATGTCCAAAGCTTAGGAGAGTACTTCAGGGTCCCGGTGCCACTGCCCCATTCCAAGGCCCTCATGGACACAAAAACACATTAGGACCCATCCTCAGGAAAGTCCATTTCAAGTCAGCCACCCCGGTTGCTCCGGCAGAGCCATCAGATCTGAACTGTCTTGTTGATAGGAGACAATTGGAATGCGAGGCGGGCTTCCCAGGCATCCATCCGCGAACGGTGCTCTGGAGTCATCCATATGGGATGTCCTGGAGCTGTCCAACAGGTCTCAATTGTCCCGCAGAAGGAATCCTTGAAGGGGGCATCCCACAACTCCCAACGTGGGAAAACCTCAATGGCCCCGAGATTCCGCTCCCTTCATGAAGCGGCCGTCATGCACAGAAACTCCAACCTGAGCCAACGTCTGATCCTCGCCCTGACTTCAGATGCATGAGATATTAGTTCAGATCTGCAGGGGGTACCTACCATGCCCTCAACCTGAAACCCAAGTCTAGCTTGTCTTCTCAGACTTCCGTCCTCACACTCCTGGCCCCGAAGCCCTCAAGGTTGGCAATTCCGGACCCACAATGCAGCACTCTGCCTGCCCTCTAGAAAAAAAATTATTGCCTCATGAGCTGCCCAGGCACCTTATATGAGGATAAACCTACACAGCACTCGACGTTACCCAAATTATATAGTCTAACCTGGGCACTAATGCACTGTCGAACACAACCTGAGCCCGGACCTCCTGACCAACACCCAGAAAGATGACCGCACACTGAGCACATAAAACCCGCCATGGCCTTAGGTCATCATCTCTTCCCTACCTCCGTTTTCAGGCTTCAGAACCGAGACCTTATCTCCAATCACTGCCTAGGGGTGAGTGTGATGCAGAAATCAGAACTCCTCCTTACCCATGGCAAGAACCCTTGTGGTGGCACGTTGTCCAACGTTCAGTGTAGGAGAAACCAGCATTCACCCTGAGGCCCCGCCCATTCTTGCGTGCGACGAGGGCATACATACGCATTGTGACCCTCAGCATGAGTCCTGTCCTCTAGTAAGTCCTTTCAGTGGCTGGACCATTAGATGTCATAATGGGCTTGACAAGTCGCTAGGCCCCAATTTTTAACCAGATTTCTGATTCTCCAGTCGCCCCTCCCCAGGGCTCTACTCTGGAATCCCTCATTTGGTGGGACACCTGAAGTTAAAAAAGAAAACAACAACAACAACAACAACAACAACAACAACAACAACAACAAACGAAATTCTTCCAGCCCACAGATTGACCCCAAAATCTTTGGACGGGGCCAAACCACCAGAGAGTAAGACTGGTCCATTTCCCATGAAGTCACCCAGAAATTCCACGACCATGAGTGACATGATATCCAGAGACAAAAACTTGAGCAAGAGCCTCACACTCGCCCTTTTTTCTAATCCCGAAGAGTTCTCCTCATGGTCTGTAGGTCAGTCCTGCCATACCTATGACCCGAAACATAAGCCGAGTTTGTGTTTTCAGACAACTGTCCAAACAGCCCTGGCCTACAAAACCTAAAGGCTCAGGCTTCTGGAGCCAAACCTCAGGACTATACTTGCCCTCTCCAAGGGAATTGTGTGTGCCCATTCCAATGGCCACAACCCTTCTAATAGGATAAACCTCCAAAGTCCCTAATCCATCTCAATAGTGGTGGCTTCCCAGGAAAAACAGGGGCAATCTGAGCCCAACTGAGCACCTACCTGCACTCAGACCCATAGACAGATGTCTCCAGAGGTAAAAAGGAAAGAACAGGCCCCTAGGCACAAATCAGATCCATTGCTTTGGTTTCCAGGCATCTCTCCTCAGAGGCCTTGATATCAAAACAGCATATAGCTGTTTCTTGACGCACCCATCAGAAAACATCTCATCTACACATGGGAAACTTGCACGTTGGAGCTGTGTCGAAGCCTCTGTTTAGGAGAACCCTTTAGGGCCCCAGTGCCACCGCTTCATTCCAAGGTCTCCATAGACACAAAAGCACATAAGGACCCATCCCCAGGGGTGTCCATTTCAACTCAGCGTCCTCGGTTGCTCCACACAGATCCAGGAGATCTAACCTGTCTTGTTGCTAGGAGACAATTGGAATGCGTGGTGGGCTACCCAGCCATCCATCCTTTGAACCCTGCTCAGAATCATTGGCCTGGACCCAAGCAACAGGTCTCAATTGTCCTGCAGAAGATTCTCTGCAGTTTGGAGCTTCTCACAACTCCCACCGTGGGAAAACCCCCATGGCCTCGTGATGCCCCCCCATTCATGAAGGGGCCATCAGGGACAGAAACTCCAACCTGAGCGATCGTCTGATCCTCGCCCTGACTTCAGATGCACGAGATCTCGATTCAGGTCTGTAGATTGTGCCTGCCATGGCCTCACCCAGAAACCTAAGCCTAGCTTGTGTTCTCAGACTTTGGTCGTGAGACTACTGGCCCACAAGCCCTCCAGTTTGGCAATCCAGATCTACAATGCAGCACCCTGCCCGCCCTCCATAAGAAAAACATTGTCCTCTGGGGCTACCCAGTAACCCCAAATGAGGATCAACCTGCACCGACATTGGCTGTACCCCAAATACATAGGCTGACCAGGGCACTAATGCGCTTTCTGACACAGCCTGAGCCTGGACCCCCTGGCCCCTCCCAGACAGCTGGCCGCACACTGAGTACATTAGCCGCCGTGGCCTTAGGTCGTCATCTTTTCCCAACCTCGGTTTTCAGGTTTCAGATCCTAGACCTTATCTCCAATCACTGCCCAGGGTTGAAGGTGATGCAGAAATCTGAACTCCTTCCCCGTGGCAAAAAACCTTGTGGTTGGCATGTTGTCCAACGTTCAGTGTAGTTGAAACCAGTGTGGCCCATGAGGCCCCGCCCATGCTCGCCGGCCACATTGGTCACAAACGCACATTGTGACCCTCAGGCTGAGCCCAGTCCTCAAGTAAGGCCACTCAGTGGCTGGATGAAGAGATAGCATATTTGGCTTGCCATGCCCCTAGGCCCCAATTTTTAACCATAGTTCGGGTTGTCCCTTCAGTCTTCCCCACGGCTTTGCTTTGGAATTCCTTCTTTGGTGGGACACCTGAGGTAACAAAACTGAAATGAGTCCTCCCATCCCACAGATTGACGAAAAGCAATTGGGAATCGGGCCAAATCCTCAGAGAGGAAGATTGGTCCATGGCCCATGAGGCCTCCCCGACATTCCACGGCCATCGCTGATACAAAATCCAGAGACAAAAGCCTGAGCAAGCGCCTCAGACTCGCACTTTCTTCATATCCTGAAGAGTTCTTCTCATGGTTTGTAGATCGGGCCTGCCATAACTACGTCCCCAAACCTAAGCTGAGTTTGTGTTTTCAGACTTCTGTCCTCAAAGTCTTGGGCCACACACCCTCCAGGCTGGCACCCGGAGACATATATTAGGACTGTGCCTACCAATCCATGGGAATTCTGCCCATTCCATGGTCCAAAATCATACAAATTATGAGAAACCTCCAAAGTCCCTGAGGCCATCCCAATAGTGTAGGTCGCTCGGAACAAACAAGGGCTGTCTGAGACCAGCTGATAACCGAACTCCACTCATACCATAGATGGATGTCCCCATAGAAGAAGATTGAATCAGACAGGACCCTAGGCCATAATAGGATCCATTGCTTTGGGTTACAGGCATGTGTCCTCAAAAGCCTGATTCCAATACGAGCATAGGGGTTTTCCTGAGGCACCCATCAGAACTCATCTCGTCTCCACAAGGAAACCTGTGCATGGGAGCCATGTCCAAAGCTTAGGAGAGTACTTCAGGGTCCCGGTGCCACTGCACCATTCCAAGGCCCTCATGGACACAAAAACACATTAGGACCCATCCTCAGGAAAGTCCATTTCAAGTCAGCCACCCCGGTTGCTCCGGCAGAGCCATCAGATCTGAACTGTCTTGTTGCTAGGAGACAATTGGAATGCGAGGCGGGCTTCCCATGCATCCATCCGCGAACGGTGCTCTGGAGTCATCCATATGGGATGTCTTGGAGCTGTCCAACAGGTCTCAATTGTCCCGCAGAAGGAATCCTTGAAGGGGGCATCCCACAACTCCCAACGTGGGAAAACCTCAATGGCCCCGAGATTCCGCTCCCTTCATGAAGCGGCCGTCATGCACAGAAACTCCAACCTGAGCCAACGTCTGATCCTCGCCCTGACTTCAGATGCATGAGATATTGGTTCAGATCTGCAGGGGGTACCTACCATGCCCTCAACCTGAAACCCAAGTCTAGCTTGTCTTCTCAGACTTCCGTCCTCACCCTCCTGGCCCCGAAGCCCTCAAGGTTGGCAATTCCGGACCCACAATGCAGCACTCTGCCTGCCCTCTAGAAAAAAAATTATTGCCTCATGAGCTGCCCAGGCACCTTATATGAGGATAAACCTACACAGCACTCGACGTTACCCAAATTATATAGTCTAACCTGGGCACTAATGCACTGTCGAACACAACCTGAGCCCGGACCTCCTGACCAACACCCAGAAAGATGACCGCACACTGAGCACATAAAACCCGCCATGGCCTTAGGTCATCATCTCTTCCCTACCTCCGTTTTCAGGCTTCAGAACTGAGACCTTATCTCCAATCACTGCCCAGGGGTGAGTGTGATGCAGAAATCAGAACTCCTCCTTACCCATGGCAAGAACCCTTGTGGTTGGCACGTTGTCCAACGTTCAGTGTAGGAGAAACCAGCATTCACCCTGAGGCCCCGCCCATTCTTGCGTGCGACGAGGGCATACACATGCATTGTGACCCTCAGCATGAGTCCTGTCCTCTAGTAAGTCCTCTCAGTGGCTGGATCATTAGATGTCATAATGGGCTTGACATGTCCCTAGGCCCCAATTTTTAACAGGATTTCTGATTGTCCAGTCGCCCCTCCCCAGGGCTCTACTCTGGAATCCCTCATTTGGTGGGACACCTGAGGTTAAAAAAGAAAACAACAACAACAAAAAAAAAAAAAACGGACTTCTTCAAGCCCACAGATTTACCCCAAACTCTTTGGACGGGGCCAAACCACCAGAGAGTAAGACTCGTCCATTTCCCATGAAGTCACCCAGAAATTCCACGATCATGAGTGACACGATATCCAGAGACAAAAAATTGAGCAGGAGCCTCACACTCGCCCTTTTTTCAAATCCCGAAGAGTTCTCCTCATGGTCTGTAGGTCAGTCCTGCCATACCTATGACTCGAAACATAAGCCGAGTTTGTGTTTTCAGACAACTGTCCAAACAGCCCTGGCCTACACAACCTACAGCTCAGGCCCCTGGAGCCAAACCTGAGGACTATACTTGCCCTCTCCAAGGGAATTGTGTGTGCCCATTCCAATGGCCACAAACCTTCTAATAGGATAAACCTCCAAAGTCCCTAATCCATCTCAATAGTGGTGGCTTCCCATGAAAAACAGGGGCAATCTGAGCCCAACTGAGCACCTACCTGCACTCAGACCCATAGACAGATGTCTCCAGAGGTAAAAAGGAAAGAACAGGCCCCTAGGCACTAATCAGATCCATTGCTTTGGTTTCCAGGCATCTCTCCTCAGAGGCCTGGATATCAAAACAGCATATAGCTGTTTCTTGACGCACCCATCAGAAAACATCTCATCTACACATGGGAAACTTTCACTTTGGAGCTGTGTCAAAGCCTCTGTTTAGGAGAACCCTTTAGGGCCCCAGTGCCACCGCTTCATTCCAAGGTCTCCATAGACACAAAAGCACATAAGGACCCTTCCCCAGGGGTGTCCATTTCAACTCAGCGTCCTCGGTTGCTCCCCACAGATCCAAAAGATCTAACCTGTCTTGTTGCTAGGAGACAATTGGAATGCGAGGTGGGCTACCCAGCCATCCATCCTTAGAACCCTGCTCAGAATCATTGGCCTGGACCCAAGCAACAGGTCTCAATTGTCCTGCAGAAGACTCTCTGCAGTTTGGAGCTTCTCACAACTCCCATCGTGGGAAAACCCCCATGGCCTCGTGATGCCCTCCCATTCATGAAGGGGCCATCAGGGACAGAAACTCCAACCTGAGCGATCGTCAGATCCTCGCCCTGACTTCAGATGCACGAGATCTCGATTCAGGTCTGTAGATTGTGCCTGCCATGGCCTCACCCAGAAACCTAAGCCTAGCTTGTGTTCTCAGACTTTGGTCGTCAGACTACTGGCCCACAAGCCCTCCAGTTTGGCAATCCAGATCTACAATGCAGCACCCTGCCCGCCCTCCATAAGAAAAACATTGTCCTCTGGGGCTACCCAGTAACCCCAAATGAGGATCAACCTGCACCGACATTGGCTGTACCCCAAATACATAGGCTGACCAGGTCACTAAAGCGCTTTCTGACACAGCCTGAGCCTGGACCCACTGGCCCCTCCCAGACAGCTGGCCGCACACTGAGCACATCGAGCCGCCGTGGCCTTAGGTCGTCATCTTTTCCCAACCTCGGTTTTCAGGTTTCAGAACCTAGACCTTATCTCCAATCACTGCCCAGGGTTGAAGGTGATGCAGAAATCAGAACTCCTTCCCCATGGCAAAAAACCTTGTGGTTGGCATGTTGTCCAACGTTCAGTGTAGTTGAAACCAATGCGAGGCGGGCTTCCCAGGCATCCATCCGCGAATGGTGCTCTGGAGTCATTCCATATGGGATGTCCTGGAGCTGTCCAACAAATCTCAATTGTCCCGCAGAAGGAATCCTTGAAGGGGGCATCCCACAACTCCCAACGTGGGAAAACCTCAATGGCCTCGAGATTCCGCTCCCTTCATGAAGCGGCCGTCATGCACAGAAACTCCAACCTGAGCCAAAGTCTGATCCTCGCCCTGACTTCAGATGCATGAGATATTGGTTCAGATCTGCAGGGAGTACCTGCCGTGCCCTAGGCCTGAAGCCAAAGTCTAGCTCGTCTTCTCAGATTCCGTCCTCACACTCCTGGTTCCTTAGCCCTCAAGTTTGACTATTCCGGACCCACAATGCAGCACTCTGCCTGCCTTCTAGAAAAAAAATTATTGCCTCATGAGCTATCCAGACACCTTAAATGAGGATAAACCTACACAGCACTCGACGTTACCCAAATTATATAGTCTAACCTGGGCACTAATGCACTGTCGAACACAACCTGAGCTCGGACCTCCTGACCAACACCCAGAAAGCTGACCGCACCCTGAGCACATAAAATCCGCCATGGCATTAGATCGTAATCTATCCCCAACTGCGATTTTTCAGGCTTCAGAACCGAGACCTTATCTCCAACCACTGCCCAGGGATGAAAATGATGCAGAAATCAAAACACCTTCCCCATGGCAAGAGACCTTGTGATTGGCATGTTGTCCAAGGTCCAGTGTAGTTGAAACCAGTGTGGCCCATGAGGCCCCGCCCATGCTCGCGTGCCACGTTGGTCACAAACACACACTGTGACCCTCACCCTGAGCCCAGCCTTCAAGTAAGGCCTCTCAGAGGCTGGATGAAGAGACAGCTTATTGTGCCTGCATTGCCCCTAGGCCCCAATTTTTAACCATAGTTTGGGTTATCCCTTCACTCTTCCCCAGGGCTCTGCTTTGGAATTCCTCTTTTGTTCAGACACCTGAGGTAAAAAACCTGAAAGGAGACCTCCCATCACACAGATTGACGAAAAACAATTGGGATAGGGCCAAATCCACAGAGAGGAAGATTCGTCCATGGCCCATGAGTTCTCCCCACATTACACGGCCATCGTTGATATAAAATCCAAATGCAAAAGCCTGAGCAAGTTCCTCAGAATCGCTCTTTCTTCATATCCTGAAGATTTCTTCTCATGATTTGTAGATTGGGCCTGATATACCTACATCCCCAAACCTAAGCTGAGTTTGTGCTTTCAGACTTCTGTCCTCAAAGTCCTGGGCCGCATACCCTCAGGCTGGGGCCCCTGAAGCCTCACATTAGGACTGTGCCTACCCAATCCATGGGAATTCTGCCCATTCCATTGTCCAAAATCGTACAAATTAGGAGAACTCTCCAAAGTCCCCGAGTCCATCCCAATAGTGTAGTTCTCCGGGGACAAACAAGGGAGGTAAGACACCAGGTGAGCATCTACCTCCACTCATTCCATAGATGAATATCCCCAGAGAAGAAGAATGAAGAAGACAGGACCCTAGGCCATAATCGAATACATTGCTTTGGTTTACAAACATGTCTCTTCAAAAGTCTGGATTCCAATACCAGCATAATGGGTTTCCTGAGGCACTCATCAGAACAAATCTCCTCTCCACAAGGAAACTTGTGCATGGGAGCTATGTCAAAAGCTTAGGAGAATACTTCAGGGTCCCAGTGCCACCGCCCCATTTCAAGGCCCTCATGGACACAAACACTCATTAGGGCCCATCCTCAGGAAAGTCCATTTCAACTCAGCCACCCCGGTTGCTCCCGCAGAGGGATCCGATCTCAACTGTATTGTGGCTAGTAGACAATTGGATTGCGAGGCGGGCTTCCTTGGCATCCATTCTCCAAGGGTGCTCTGGTCATTCCATATGGGATGTCCTGGAGCTGCCCAACAGGTCTCAATTGTCACACAGAAGGAATCATTGAAGGGGGCATCCAGCCACTCCCACGTCGAAAAACCTCCATGGCCTTGAGATTCCGCTCCGTTCATGAAGGGGCAGTCATGCACAGAAACTCCAACCTGAGCCAACGTCTGATCTCGCCGTGACTTCAGATGCTTGAGAATATGGTTGCGACTGCAGGGGGTACCAGCCGTTCCCTCGGCCTGAAACTCAAGTCTAGCTTGTGTTCTCTGACTTCTGTCCTCACACTCCTGGCCCAGAAGCCAAAAAGTTTGGCAATTCCAGACCCTCAATGCAGCACTCTGCCAGCCCTCTAGAAAAAATATCTTGCCTAATTAGGAGCCCAGGAACCTCAAATGAGGATAAACCTACACGGCACTCGACTGTACCCAAATTATATAGTCTAACCTGGGTACTAATGCACTGTCTGACACAACCTGAGCCAGAACCTCCTGACCAAATCCCAGGCAGCTGACCGCACACTGAGCATATCAGACGCGCCATGGCCTTAGGTCGTCATCTCTTGCCAACTGCGATTTTTCAGGCTTCAGAACCTATACCTTATGTCCAATCACTGCTCACGATTGAAAATGATGCAGAAATCAGAACACCGTCCCAATGGCAAGAGACCTTGTGATTGCCATGTTGTCCAAGGTCCAGTGTAGTGGAAACCAGTTTGGCCCATGAGGCCCCGCCCATGCTCGCGGGCCACATTTGTCACAAACACACATTTGACCCTCAGCCTGAGCCCAGTCCTCAAGTAAGGCCGCTCAGTGGCTGGATGAAGAGACAGCTCATTGGGCCTGCCATGCCCCTAGGCCCCAATTTTTAACCATAGTTTGGGTTGTCCCTTCACTCTTCCCCAGGGCTCTGCTTTGGAATTCTTCTTTTGTTCGGACACCTGAGGTAATGAACATGAAAGGAGACCTCCCATCCCACAGATTGACGAAAAATAATTGGGACCGGGTGAAATCCACAGAGAGGAAGTTTCGTCCATGGCCCATGAGGCCTCCCCACATTCCATGGCCATCATTGATATAAAACCCAGAGACAAAAGCCTGAGCAAGTGCCTCAGACTCGCTCTTTCTTCATATCCTGAAGAGTTCTTCTCATGGTTTGTAGATTGGGCCTGCCATACCTACGTCCCCAAACATAAGGTGAGTTTGTGTTTTCAGACTTCTGTCCTCAAAGTCCTGGGCCACACAGCCTCCAGGCTGGGGCCCCTGGAGCCACACATTCGGACTGTGCCTACCCAATCCATGGGTATTCTGCCCATTCCATTGTCCAAAATCTTACAAATTGGGAGAACTCTCCAAAGTCCCCGAGGCAATCCCAATAGTGTAGGTCTCCAGGGACAAACAAGGGTGGTCTGACACCAGGTGAGCATCTACCTCAACTCATTCCATAGATGAATATCCCCAGAGAAGAAGAATGAACAAGACAGGACCCTAGGCCATAATCGAATACATTGCTTTGGTTTACAGGCATGTCTCTTTAAAAGTCTGGATTCCAATACCAGCAAAATGGGTTTCCTGAGGCACCCATCAGAACAAATCTCCTCTCCACAAGGAAACTTGTGCATGGGAGCTATGTCAAAAGCTTAGGAGAATACTTCAGTGTCCCAGTGCCACCGCCCCATTTCAAGGCCCTCATGGACACAAACACACATTAGGGCCCATCCTCAGGAAAGTCCATTTCAACTCATCCACCCCGGTTGCTCCCGCAGAGGGATCCGATCTCAACTGTATTGTGGCTAGTAGACAATTGGATTGCGAGGCGGGCTTGCCTGGCATCCATCCTCCAACGGTGCTCTGGAGTCATTCCATATGGGATGTCCTGGAGCTGCCCAACAGGTCTCAATTGTCACACAGAAGGAAACATTGAAGGGGGCATCCCACCACTCCCATGTCGGAAAACCTCCATGGCCTTGAGATTCTGCTCCTTTCATGAAGGGGAAGTCATGCAGAGAAACTCCAACCTGAGCCAACGTCTGATCCTCGCCGTGACTTCAGATGCTTGAGATTTTGATTGCGACTGCAGGGAGTACAAGCCGTGCCCTCGGCCTGAAACTCAAGTCTAGTTTGTGTTCTCAGACTTCTGTCCTCACACTTCTGGCCCAGAAGCCCAAAAGTTTGGCAATTCCGGACCCACAATGCAGCACTCTGCCTGCCCTCTAGAAAAAATATCTTGCCTAATGAGGTGCCCAGGCACCGCAAATGAGGATAAACCTATACGGCACTCGACTGTACCCAAATTATATAGTCTAACCTGGGCACTAATACACTGTCTGACACAACTTGAGTCAGAACCTCCTGACCAACACCCAGGCAGCTGACCGCACACTGAGCATATCAGACGCGCCATCGCCTTAGGTCGTCATCTCTTCACAACTGCGGTTTTTCAGGCTTCAGAACCTATACCTTATGTCCAATCACTGCTCACGATTGAAAATGATGCAGAAATCAGAACACCTTCCCCATGGCAAGAGACCTTGTGATTGCCATGTTGTCCAAGGTCCAGTGTAGTGGAAACCAGTTTGGCCCATGAGGCCCCGCCCATGCTCGCGGGCCCCATTTGTCACAAACACACATTTGACCCTCAGCCTGAGCCCAGTCCTCAAGTAAGGCCGCTCAGTGCCTGGATGAAGAGACAGCTCATTGGGCCTGCCATGCCCCTAGGCCCCAATTTTTAACCATAGTTTGGGTTGTCCCTTCACTCTTCCCCAGGGCTCTGCTTTGGAATTCTTCTTTTGTTCGGACACCTGAGGTAATGAACATGAAAGGAGACCTCCCATCCCACAGATTGACGAAAAATAATTGGGACCGGGTGAAATCCACAGAGAGGAAGTTTCGTCCATGGCCCATGAGGCCTCCCCACATTCCATGGCCATCATTGATATAAAACCCAGAGACAAAAGCCTGAGCAAGTGCCTCAGACTCGCTCTTTCTTCATATCCTGAAGAGTTCTTCTCATGGTTTGTAGATTGGGCCTGCCATACCTACGTCCCCAAACATAAGGTGAGTTTGTGTTTTCAGACTTCTGTCCTCAAAGTCCTGGGCCACACAGCCTCCAGGCTGGGGCCCCTGGAGCCACACATTCGGACTGTGCCTACCCAATCCATGGGTATTCTGCCCATTCCATTGTCCAAAATCTTACAAATTGGGAGAACTCTCCAAAGTCCCCGAGGCAATCCCAATAGTGTAGGTCTCCAGGGACAAACAAGGGTGGTCTGACACCAGGTGAGCATCTACCTCAACTCATTCCATAGATGAATATCCCCAGAGAAGAAGAATGAACAAGACAGGACCCTAGGCCATAATCGAATACATTGCTTTGGTTTACAGGCATGTCTCTTTAAAAGTCTGGATTCCAATACCAGCAAAATGGGTTTCCTGAGGCACCCATCAGAACAAATCTCCTCTCCACAAGGAAACTTGTGCATGGGAGCTATGTCAAAAGCTTAGGAGAATACTTCAGGGTCCCAGTGCCACCGCCCCATTTCAAGGCCCTCATGGACACAAACACACATTAGGGCCCATCCTCAGGAAAGTCCATTTCAACTCATCCACCCCGGTTGCTCCCGCAGAGGGATCCGATCTCAACTGTATTGTGGCTAGTAGACAATTGGATTGCGAGGCGGGCTTGCCTGGCATCCATCCTCCAACGGTGCTCTGGAGTCATTCCATATGGGATGTCCTGGAGCTGCCCAACAGGTCTCAATTGTCACACAGAAGGAAACATTGAAGGGGGCATCCCACCACTCCCATGTCGGAAAACCTCCATGGCCTTGAGATTCTGCTCCTTTCATGAAGGGGAAGTCATGCAGAGAAACTCCAACCTGAGCCAACGTCTGATCCTCGCCGTGACTTCAGATGCTTGAGATTTTGATTGCGACTGCAGGGAGTACAAGCCGTGCCCTCGGCCTGAAACTCAAGTCTAGTTTGTGTTCTCAGACTTCTGTCCTCACACTTCTGGCCCAGAAGCCCAAAAGTTTGGCAATTCCGGACCCACAATGCAGCACTCTGCCTGCCCTCTAGAAAAAATATCTTGCCTAATGAGGTGCCCAGGCACCGCAAATGAGGATAAACCTATACGGCACTCGACTGTACCCAAATTATATAGTCTAACCTGGGCACTAATACACTGTCTGACACAACTTGAGTCAGAACCTCCTGACCAACACCCAGGCAGCTGACCGCACACTGTGCATATCAGACGCGCCATCGCCTTAGGTCGTCATCTCTTCACAACTGCGGTTTTTCAGGCTTCAGAACCTATACCTTATGTCCAATCACTGCTCACGATTGAAAATGATGCAGAAATCAGAACACCTTCCCCATGGCAAGAGACCTTGTGATTGCCATGTTGTCCAAGGTCCAGTGTAGTGGAAACCAGTTTGGCCCATGAGGCCCCGCCCATGCTCGCGGGCCCCATTTGTCACAAACACACATTTGACCCTCAGCCTGAGCCCAGTCCTCAAGTAAGGCCGCTCAGTGGCTGGATGAAGAGACAGCTCATTGGGCCTGCCATGCCCCTAGGCCCCAATTTTTAACCATAGTTTGGGTTGTCCCTTCACTCTTCCCCAGGGCTCTGCTTTGGAATTCTTCTTTTGTTCGGACACCTGAGGTAATAAACCTGAAGGAGACCTCCCATCCCACAGATTGACGAAAAATAATTGGGACCGGGCCAAATCCACAGAGAGGAAGATTCTTCCATGGCCCATGATGCCTCCCCACATTCCACGGCCAACATTGATATAAAACCCAGAGACAAAAGCCTGAGCAAGTGCCTCAGACTCGCTCTTTCTTCATATCCTGAAGAGTTCTTCTCATGATTTGTAGATTGGGCCTGCCATACCTACGTCCCCAAACATAAGGTGAGTTTGTGTTTTCAGACTTCTGTCCTCAAAGTCCTGGGCCACACACCCTCCAGGCTGGGGCCCCTGGAGCCACACATTCGGACTGTGCCTACACAATCCATGGAAATTCTGCCCATTCCATTGTGCAAAATCTTACAAATTGGGAGAACTCTCCAAGGTCCCCGAGGCAATCCCAATAGTGTAGGTCTCCAGGGACAAACAAGGGTGGTCTGACACCAGGTGAGCATCTACCTCCACTCATTCCATAGACGGATATCCCCAGAGAAGAAGATTGAACCAGACAGGGTCCTAGGCAATAATCGGATCCATTGCTTTGGTTTACAGGCATGTCTCTACAACAGCCTGGATTCCAAGACCAGCATAAGGGTTTTCCTGAGGCACCCATCAGAACAAATCTCCTCTCCACAAGGAAACTTGTGCATGGGAGCTATGTCAAAAGCTTAGGAGAATACTTCAGGGTCCCGGTACCACCGCCCCATTCCAAGGCCCTCATGGACACAAACACACTTAAGGCCCCATCCTCAGGAAAGTCCATTTCAACTCAGCCACCACGGTTGCTCCCGCAGAGCCATCCGATCTCAACTGTATTGTTGCTAGGAGACAATTGGAATGCGAGGCAGGCTTCCCAGGCATCCATCCCCAACGGTGCTCTGGAGTCATTCCATATTAGATGTCCTGGAGCTGCCCAACAGGTCTCAATTGTCCAACAGATGGAATCCTTGAAGGGGGCATCACACAACTCCCAACGTGGGAAAAGCTCCATGGCCTTGAGATTCCACTTCTTTCATGAAGGGGCAGTCATGCACAGAAACTACAACCTGAGCCAACGTCTGATCCTCGCCATGAATCAGATGCTTGTGATATTGTTTCCGATCTGCAGGGGGTACCTACCGTGCCCTCGGTCTGAAGCCCAAGTCTAGCTTGTGTTCTCAGACTTCTGTCCTCACATTCCTGGCCCAGAAATCCTCCATTTTGGCAATTCCGGATCCACAATGCAGCACTCAGCCTGCCCTCTAGAAAAAATATCTTGCCTAATGAGGTGCCCAGGCACCTCAAATGAGGATAAACCTGCAGGGCACTCGACTGTACCCAAATTATATAGTCTCACTTGGGCACTAGTGCACTGTCTGACACATCCTGAGCCAGAACCTCCTGACCAACACCCAGGCAGTTGACCGCACACTGAGCATATCAGACGCGCCATCGCCTTAGATCGTCATCTCTTCCCAACTGCGATTTTTCAGGCTTCGGAACCTAGACCTTATCTCCAACCACTGCCCAGGGTTGAAAATGATGCAGAAATCAAAACACCTTCCCCATGGCAAGAGACCTTGTGATTGGCATGTTGTCCAAGGTCCAGTGTAGTTGAAACCAGTGTGGCCCATGAGGCCCCGCCCATGCTCACGTGCCACGTTGGTCACAAACACACACTGTGACCCTCAGCCTGAGCCCTGCCCTCAAGTAAGGCCTCTCAGTGGCTGGATGTATAGACAGCTTATTTTGCATGCCATGCCCCTAGGCCCCAATTTTTAACCATAGTTTGGGTTTTCCCTTCACTCTTCCCCAGGGCTCTGCTTTGGAATTCCTCTTTTGTTCAGACACCTGAGGTAATAAACCTGAAAGGAGACTTCCCATCCCACAGATTGACGAAAAACAATTGGGATCGGGCCAAATCCACAGAGAGGAAGATTCGTCCATGACCCATGAGTCCACCCCACATTCCACGGCCATCGTTGATATAAAATCAAATGCAAAAGCCTGAGCAAGTGCCTCAGAATCGCTCTTTCTTCATATCCTGAAGATTTCTTCTCATGATTTGTAGATTGGGCCTGCCATACCTACATCCCCAAACCTAGGCTGAATTTGTGTTTTCAGACTTCTGTCCTCAAAGACCTAAACCACACACCCTCAGGTAGGGGCCCCTGAAGCCACACATTAGGACTGTGACTACCCAATCCATGGGAATTCTGCCCATTCCATTGTCCAAAATCGTACAAATTAGAAGAACTCTCCAAAGTCCCCGAGGCCATCCCAATAGTGTAGGTCTCCGGGGACAAACAAGGGCGGTAAGACACCAGGTGAGCATCTACCTCCACTCATTCCATAGATGAATATCCCCAGACAAGAAGAATGAACAAGACAGGACCCTAGGCCATAATCGAATACATTGCTTTGGTTTACAGGCATGTCTCTTCAAAAGTCTGGATTCCAATACCAGCATAATGGGTTTCCTGAGGCACCCATCAGAACAAATCTCCTCTCCACAAGGAAACTTGTGCATGGGAGCTATGTTAAAAGCTTAGGAGAATACTTCAGGGTCCCAGTGCCACCGCCCCATTTCAAGGCCCTCATGGACACAAACACACATTAGGGCCCATCTTCAGGAAAGTCCATTTCAACTCAGCCACACAGGTTGCTCCCGCAGAGGGATCCGATCTCAACTGTATTGTGGCTAGTAGACAATTGGATTGCGAGGCGGGCTTCCCTGACATCCATCCTCCAAGGGTGCTCTGGAGTCATTCCATATTGGATGTTCTGGAGCTGCCCAACAGGTCTCAATTGTCACACAGAAGGATTCATTGAAGGGGGCATCCCACCACTCCCACGTCGGAAAACCTCCATGGCCTTGAGATTCCGCTCCGTTCATGAAGGGGTAGTCATGCACAGAAACTACAACCTGAGCCAACGTCTGATCCTCGCCGTGACTTCAGATGCTTGAGATTTTGGTTGCAACTGCAGGGGGTACCAGCCGTGCCCTCGGCCTGAAACTCAAGTCTAGCTTGTGTTCTCAGACTTCTGTCCTCACACTCCTGGCCCAGAAGCCCAAAAGTTTGACAATTCCGGACCCACAATGCAGCACTCTGCCTGCCCTCTAGAAAAAATATCTTGCCTAATGAGGTGGCCAGGCACCTCAAATGAGGATAAACCTACAGGGCACTCGAATGTACCAAAATTATATAGTCTAACCTGGGCACTAATACAGTGTCTGACACAACCTGAGTCAGAACCTCCTGACCAACACCCAGGCAGCTGACCGCACACTGAGCATATCAGACGCGCCATCGCCTTAGGTCGTCATCTCTAACCAACTACGATTTTTCAGGCTTCAGAACCTATACCTTATGTCCAATCACTGCTCACGATTGAAAATGATGCAGAAATCAGAACACCTTCCCCATGGCAAGAGACCTTGTAATTGGCATGTTGTGCAAGGTCCAGTGTAGTTGAAACAAGTTTGGCCCATGAGGCCCCGCCCATGCTCACGTGCCACGTTGGTCACAAACACACACTGTGACCCTCAGCCTGAGCCCAGTCCTCAAGTAAGGCCTCTCAGTGGCTGGATGTAGAGACAGCTTATTTTGTCTGCCATGCCCCTAGGCCCCAAATTTTTAACCATAGTTTGGGTTGTCCCGTCACTCTTCCCCAGGGCTCTGTTTTAGAATACTTCTTTTGTTCGGACACCTGAGGTAATAAACCTGAAAGGAGACCTCCCATCCCACAGATTGACGAAAAATAATTGGGACCGCATCAATCCACAGAAGGATATTCGTCCATGGCCCATGAGGCCTCCCACATTCCACGGCCATCATTGATATAAAATCCAGAGACAAAACCCTGAGCAAGTGCCTCAGACTCGCTCTTTCTTCATATCCTGAATATTTCTTCTCATGGTTTGTAGATTGGGCCTGCCATACCTACATCCCCAAACCTAGGCTGAATTTGTGTTTTCAGACTTCTGTCCTCAAAGTCCTGGGCCACACATCCTCCAGGCTGGGGCCCCTGGAGCCACACATTAGGACTGTGCCTACCCAATCCATGGGAATACTGCCCATTCCATTGTCCAAAATCGTACAAATTAGGAGAACTCTCCAAAGTCCCCGAGGCCATCCCAATAGTGTAGGTCTCCGGGGACAAACGAGGGAGGTAAGACACCAGGTGAGCATCTACCTCCACTCATTCCATAGATGAATATCCCCAGACAAGAAGAATGAACAAGACAGGACCCTAGGCCATAATCGAATACATTGCTTTGGTTTACAGGCATGTCTCTTCAAAAGTCTGGATTCCAATACCAGCATAATGGGTTTCCTGAGGCACCCATCAGAACAAATCTCCTCTCCACAAGGAAACTTGTGCATGGGAGCTATGTCAAAAGCTTAGGAGAATACTTCAGGGTCCCAGTGCCACCGCCCCATTTCAAGGCCCTCATGGACACAAACACACATTAGGGCCCATCTTCAGGAAAGTCCATTTCAACTCAGCCACACAGGTTGCTCCCGCAGAGGGATCCGATCTCAACTGTATTGTGGCTAGTAGACAATTGGATTGCGAGGCGGGCTTCCCTGACATCCATCCTCCAAGGGTGCTCTGGAGTCATTCCATATGGGATGTCCTGGAGCTGCCCAACTGGTCTCAATTGTCCCGCAGAAGGAATCCTTGAAGGGGGCATCACACAACTCCCAACGTGGGAAAAGCTCCATGGCTTCGCGATTCCGCTCCTTTCATGAAGGGGCAGTCATGCACAGAAACTACAACCTGAGCCAACGTCTGATCCTCGCCGTGACTTCAGATGCTTGAGATATGGTTTCCGATCTGCAGGGGGTACCAGCCGTGCCCTCGGCCTGAAGCCCAAGTCTATCTTGTGTTCTCAGACTTCTGTCCTCAAACTCCTGGCCCGGAAGTCCTCCATTTTGGCAATTCCGGACCCACAAGGCAGCACTCTGCCTGCCCTCTAGAAAAAATATCTTGCCTAATGAGGTGCCCAGGCACCTCAAATGAGGGTAAACCTACAGGGAACTCGACTGTACCCAAATTATATAGTCTAACTTGGGCACTAGTGCACTGTCTGACACAACCTCAGCCAGAACCCCCTGACCAACACCCAGGCAGCTGACCGTACACTGAGCATACCAGACGCGCCATCGCCTTAGGTGGTCATCTCTTCCCAACTGCGATTTTTCAGGCTTCAGAACCTGTACCTTATGTCCAATCACTGCTCACGTTTGAAAATGATGCAGAAATCAGAACACCTTCCCCATGGCAAGAGACCTTGTGATTGGCATGTTGTCCAAGGTCCAGTGTAGTTGAAACCAGTTTGGCCCATGAGGCCCCACCCATGTTCGCGGGCCACAATTGTCACAAACACACATTTGACCCTCAGCCTGAGCCCAGTCTCAAGTAAGGCCGCTCAGTGGCTGGATGAAGAGACAGCTTATTGGGCCTGCCAAGCCCCTATGCTGCAATTTTTAACCATAGTTTGGGTTTTCCCTTCACTCTTCCCCAGGGCTCTGCTTTGGAATTCCTCTTTTGTTCGGACACCTGAGGTAATAAACCTGAAAGGAGACCTCCCATCCCACAGATTGACGAAAAAAATTGGGACCGCCCCAATCCACAGAAAGGAAGATTCGTCCATGGCCCATGATGCCTCCCCACATTCCACGGCCATCGTTGATATAAAATCCAGAGACAAAAGCCTGAGCAAGTGCCTCAGACTCGCTCTTTCTTCATATCCTGAAGAGTTCTTCTCATGGTTTGTAGATTGGGCCTGCCATACCTACGTCCCCAAACATAAGGTGAGTTTGTGTTTTCAGACTTCTGTCCTCAAATTCCCGGGCCACACAGCCTCCAGTCTGGGGCCCCTGGAGCCACACATTCGGACTGTGCCTACCCAATCCATGGGAATTCTGCCCATTCCATTGTCCAAAATCTTACAAATTGGGAGAACTCTCCAAAGTACCCGAGGCAATCCCAATAGTGTAGGTCTCCAGGGACAAACAAGGGTGGTCTGACACCAGGTTAGCATCTACCTCCAATCATTCCATAGATGAATATCCCCAGAGAAGGAGAATGAACAAGACAGGACCCTAGGCCATAATCGAATACATTGCTTTGTTTTACAGGCATGTCTCTTCAAAAGTCTGGATTCCAATTCCAGCATAATGGGTTTCCTGAGGCACACATCAGAACAAATCTCCTCTCCACAAGGAAACTTGTGCATGGGAGCTATGTCAAAAGCTTAGGAGAATACTTCAGGGTCCCGGGGCCACCGCCCCATTCCAAGGTCCTCATGGACACAAACACACATTAGGGCCCATCCTCAGGAAAGTCCATTTCAACTCATCCACCCCGGTTGCTCCCGCAGAGGGATCCGATCTCAACTGTATTGTGGCTAGTAGACAATTGGATTGTGAGGCGGGCTTGCCTGGCATCCATCCTCCAACGGTGCTCTGGAGTCATTCCATATGGGATGTCCTGGAGCTGCCCAGCAGGTCTTAATTGTCACACAGAAGGAATCATTGAAGGGGGCATCCCACCACTCCCAACGTCGGAAACCTCCATGGCCTTGAGATTCCGCTCCTTTCATGAAGGCGCAGTCATGCACAGAAACTCCAACCTGAGCCAACGACTGTTCCTCGCCGTGATTTCAGATGCTTGAGATTTTGGTTGCGACTGCAGGGGGTACCAGCCGTGCCCTCAGCCTGAAACTCAAGTCTAGCTCGTGTTCTCAAACTTCTGTCCTCACACTCCTGTCCCAGAAGCCCTCAAGTTTGGCAATCCCGGACCCACAATGCAGCACTCTGCCTGCCCTCTAGAAAAAATATCTTGCCTAATGAGGTGCCCAGGCACCTCAAATGAGGATAAACCTACAGGGCACTCGACTGTACCCAAATTATATAGTCTAACTTGGGCACTAGTGCACTGTATGACATAACCTGAGCCAGAACCTCCTGACCAACACCCAGGCAGTTGACCGCACACTGAGCATATCAGATGCGCCATCGCCTGAGATTGTCATCTCTTCCCAACTGCGATTTTTCAGGCTTCAGAACCTAGACCTTATCTCCAACCACTGCCCAGGGTTGAAAATGATGCAGAAATCAAAACACCTTCCCCATGGCAAGAGACCTTGTGATTGGCATGTTGTCCAAGGTCCAGTGTAGTTGAAACCAGTGTGGCCCATGAGGCCCCGCCCATGCTCGCGTGCCACGTTGTTCACAAACACACACTGTGACCCTCAGCCTGAGCCCAGGCCTCAAGTAAGGCCTCTCAGTGGCTGGATGAAGAGACAGCTTATTGTGCCTGCCATGCCCCTAGGCCCCAATTTTTAACCATAGTTTGGGTTTTCCCTTCACTCTTCCCCAGGGCTCTTCTTTGGAATTCCTCTTTTGTTCAGACACCTGAGGTAATAAACCTGAAAGGAGAAATCCCATCCCACAGATTGACGAAAAACAATTGGGATCGGGCCAAATCCACAGAGAGGAAGATTCGTCCATGGCCCATGAGTCCTCCCCCATTCCACGGCCATCGTTGATATAAAATCCAAATGCAAAAGCCTGAGCAAGTGCCTCAGAATCGCTCTTTCTTCATATCCTGAAGATTTCTTCTCATGATTTGTAGATTGGGCCTGCCATACCTACATCCCCAAACCTAAGCTGAGTTTGTGTTTTCAGACTTCTGTCCTCAAAGTCCTGGGCCACACACCCTCATGCTGGGGCCTCTGAAGCCACACATTAGGACTGTGCCTACCCAATCCATGGGAATTCTGCCCATTCCATTGTCCAAAATCGTACAAATTAGGAGAACTCTCCAAAGTCCCTGAGGCCAAACCAATAGTGTAGGTCTCCGGGGACAAACAAGGGCGGTAAGACACCAGGTGAGCATCTACCTCCACTCATTCCATAGATGAATATCCCCAGACAAGAAGAATGAACAAGACAGGACCCTAGGCCATAATCGAATACATTGCATTGGTTTACAGGCATGTCTCTTCAAAAGTCTGGATTCCAATACCAGCATAATGGGTTTCCTGAGGCACCCATCAGAACAAATCTCCTCTCCACAAGGAAACTTGTGCATGGGAGCTATGTCAAAAGCTTAGGAGAATACTTCAGGGTCCCAGTGCCACCGCCCCATTTCAAGGCCCTCATGGACACAAACACACATTAGGGCCCATCCTCAGGAAAGTCCATTTCAACTCAGCCACCCCGGTTGCTCCCGCAGAGGGATCCGATCTCAACTGTATTGTGGCTAGTAGACAATTGGATTGCAAGGCGGGCTTCCCTGACATCCATCCTCCAAGGGTGCTCTGGAGTTATTCCATATGGGATGTCCTGGAGCTGCCCAACTGGTCTCAATTGTCCCGCAGAAGGAATCCTTGAAGGGGGCATCACACAACTCCCAACGTGGGAAAAGCTCCATGGCTTCGAGATTCCGCTCCTTTCATGAAGGGGCAGTCATGCACAGAAACTACAACCTGAGCCAACGTCTGATCCTCGCCGTGACTTCAGATGCTTGAGATATGGTTTCCGATCTGCAGGGGGTACCAGCCGTGCCCTCGGCCTGAAGCCCAAGTCTATCTTGTGTTCTCAGACTTCTGTCCTCAAACTCCTGGCCCGGAAGTCCTCCATTTTGGCAATTCCGGACCCACAAGGCAGCACTCTGCCTGCCCTCTAGAAAAAATATCTTGCCTAATGAGGTGCCCAGGCACCTCAAATGAGGGTAAACCTACAGGGAACTCGACTGTACCCAAATTATATAGTCTAACTTGGGCACTAGTGCACTGTCTGACACAACCTCAGCCAGAACCCCCTGACCAACACCCAGGCAGCTGACCGTACACTGAGCATATCAGACGCGCCATCGCCTTAGGTCGTCATCTCTTCCCAACTGCGATTTTTCAGGCTTCAGAACCTGTACCTTATGTCCAATCACTGCTCACGTTTGAAAATGATGCAGAAATCAGAACACCTTCCCCATGGCAAGAGACCTTGTGATTGGCATGTTGTCCAAGGTCCAGTGTAGTTGAAACCAGTTTGGCCCATGAGGCCCCACCCATGTTCGCGGGCCACAATTGTCACAAACACACATTTGACCCTCAGCCTGAGCCCAGTCTCAAGTAAGGCCGCTCAGTGGCTGGATGAAGAGACAGCTTATTGGGCCTGCCAAGCCCCTATGCCGCAATTTTTAACCATAGTTTGGGTTTTCCATTCACTCTTCCCCAGGGCTCTGCTTTGGAATTCCTCTTTTGTTCGGACACCTGAGGTAATAAACCTGAAAGGAGACCTCCCATCCCACAGATTGACGAAAAAAATTGGGACCGCCCCAATCCACAGAAAGGAAGATTCGTCCATGGCCCATGATGCCTCCCCACATTCCACGGCCATCGTTGATATAAAATCCAGAGACAAAAGCCTGAGCAAGTGCCTCAGACTCGCTCTTTCTTCATATCCTGAAGAGTTCTTCTCATGGTTTGTAGATTGGGCCTGCCATACCTACGTCCCCAAACATAAGGTGAGTTTGTGTTTTCAGACTTCTGTCCTCAAAGTCCTGGGCCACACAGCCTCCAGGCTGGGGCCCCTGGAGCCACACATTCGGACTGTGCCTACCCAATCCATGGGTATTCTGCCCATTCCATTGTCCAAAATCTTACAAATTGGGAGAACTCTCCAAAGTCCCCGAGGCAATCCCAATAGTGTAGGTCTCCAGGGACAAACAAGGGTGGTCTGACACCAGGTGAGCATCTACCTCCATTCATTCCATAGATGAATATCCCCAGAGAAGAAGAATGAACAAGACAGGACCCTAGGCCATAATCGAATACATTGCTTTGTTTTACAGGCATGTCTCTTCAAAAGTCTGGATTCCAATTCCAGCATAATGGGTTTCCTGAGGCACACATCAGAACAAATCTCCTCTCCACAAGGAAACTTGTGCATGGGAGCTATGTCAAAAGCTTAGGAGAATACTTCAGGGTCCCGGGGCCACCGCCCCATTCCAAGGTCCTCATGGACACAAACACACATTAGGGACCATCCTCAGGAAAGTCCATTTCAACTCATCCACCCCGGTTGCTCCCGCAGAGGGATCCGATCTCAACTGTATTGTGGCTAGTAGACAATTGGATTGTGAGGCGGGCTTGCCTGGCATCCATCCTCCAACGGTGCTCTGGAGTCATTCCATATGGGATGTCCTGGAGCTGCCCAGCAGGTCTTAATTGTCACACAGAAGGAATCATTGAAGGGGGCATCCCACCACTCCCAACGTCGGAAACCTCCATGGCCTTGAGATTCCGCTCCTTTCATGAAGGCGCAGTCATGCACAGAAACTCCAACCTGAGCCAACGACTGATCCTCGCCGTGATTTCAGATGCTTGAGATTTTGGTTGCGACTGCAGGGGGTACCAGCCGTGCCCTCGGCCTGAAACTCAAGTCTAGCTCGTGTTCTCAAACTTCTGTCCTCACACTCCTGTCCCAGAAGCCCTCAAGTTTGGCAATCCCGGACCCACAATGCAGCACTCTGCCTGCCCTCTAGAAAAAATATCTTGCCTAATGAGGTGCCCAGGCACCTCAAATGAGGATAAACCTACAGGGCACTCGACTGTACCCAAATTATATAGTCTAACTTGGGCACTAGTGCACTGTATGACACAACCTGAGCCAGAACCTCCTGACCAACACCCAGGCAGTTGACCGCACACTGAGCATATCAGATGCGCCATCGCCTGAGATTGTCATCTCTTCCCAACTGCGATTTTTCAGGCTTCAGAACCTAGACCTTATCTCCAACCACTGCCCAGGGTTGAAAATGATGCAGAAATCAAAACACCTTCCCCATGGCAAGAGACCTTGTGATTGGCATGTTGTCCAAGGTCCAGTGTAGTTGAAACCAGTGTGGCCCATGAGGCCCCGCCCATGCTCGCGTGCCACGTTGTTCACAAACACACACTGTGACCCTCAGCCTGAGCCCAGGCCTCAAGTAAGGCCTCTCAGTGGCTGGATGTAGAGACAGCTTATTGTGCCTGCCATGCCCCTAGGCCCCAATTTTTAACCATAGTTTGGGTTTTCCCTTCACTCTTCCCCAGGGCTCTGCTTTGGAATTCCTCTTTTGTTCAGACACCTGAGGTAATAAACCTGAAAGGAGACTTCCCATCCCACAGATTGACGAAAAACAATTGGGATCGGGCCAAATCCACAGAGAGGAAGATTCGTCCATGGCCCATGAGTCCTCCCCCATTCCACGGCCATCGTTGATATAAAATCCAAATGCAAAAGCCTGAGCAAGTGCCTCAGAATCGCTCTTTCTTCATATCCTGAAGATTTCTTCTCATGATTTGTAGATTGGGCCTGCCATACCTACATCCCCAAACCTAAGCTGAGTTTGTGTTTTCAGACTTCTGTCCTCAAAGTCCTGGGCCACACACCCTCATGCTGGGGCCTCTGAAGCCACACATTAGGACTGTGCCTACCCAATCCATGGGAATTCTGCCCATTCCATTGTCCAAAATCGTACAAATTAGGAGAACTCTCCAAAGTCCCTGAGGCCAAACCAATAGTGTAGGTCTCCGGGGACAAACAAGGGCGGTAAGACACCAGGTGAGCATCTACCTCCACTCATTCCATAGATGAATATCCCCAGACAAGAAGAATGAACAAGACAGGACCCTAGGCCATAATCGAATACATTGCATTGGTTTACAGGCATGTCTCTTCAAAAGTCTGGATTCCAAGACCAGCATAATGGGTTTCCTGAGGCACCCATCAGAACAAATCTCCTCTCCACAAGGAAACTTGTGCATGGGATCTATGTCAAAAGCTTAGGAGAATACTTCAGGGTCCCAGTGCCACCGCCCCATTTCAAGGCCCTCATGGACACAAACACACATTAGGGCCCATCCTCAGGAAAGTCCATTTCAACTCAGCCACCCCGGTTGCTCCCGCAGAGGGATCCGAACTCAACTGTATTGTGGCTAGTAGACAATTGGATTGCGAGGCGGGCTTCCCTGACATCCATCCTCCAAGGGTGCTCTGGTCATTCCATATGGGATGTCCTGGGCTGCCCAACAGGTCTCAATTGTCACACAGAAGGAATCATTGAAGGGGGCATCCCACCACTCCCACGTCGGAAAACCTCCATGGCCTTGAGATTCCGCTCCGTTCATGAAGGGGCGGTCATGCACAGAAACTGCAACCTGAGCCAACGTCTGATCCTCGCCGTGACTTCAGATGCTTGAGATATGGTTTCCGATCTGCAGGGGGTACCAGCCGTGCCCTCGGCCTGAAGCCCAAGTCTATCTTGTGTTCTCAGACTTCTGTCCTCAAACTCCTGGCCCGGAAGTCCTCCATTTTGGCAATTCCGGACCCACAAGGCAGCACTCTGCCTGCCCTCTAGAAAAAATATCTTGCCTAATGAGGTGCCCAGGCACCTCAAATGAGGATAAACCTACAGGGAACTCGACTGTACCCAAATTATATAGTCTAACTTGGGCACTAGTGCACTGTCTGACACAACCTCAGCCAGAACCCCCTGACCAACACCCAGGCAGCTGTACGCACATTGAGCATATCCGACCCGTCATCGCTTTAGGTCGTCATCTCTTCGCAACTGCGATTTTTCAGGCTTCAGAACTTATACCTTATGTCCAATCACTGCTCACGATTGAAAATGGTGCAGAAATCAGAACACCTTCCCCATGGCAAGAGACCTTGTGATTGGCATGTTGTCCAAGGTCCAGTGTAGTTGAAACCAGTTTGGCCCATGAGGTCCACCCATGCTCTCGGGCCACTATTGTCACAAACACACATTTGACCCTCAGCCTGAGCCCAGTCTCAAGTAAGGCCGCTCAGTGACTGGATGAAGAGACAGCTTATTGGGCCTGCCAAGCCCCTAGGTCCCAATTTTTAACAATAGTTTGGGTTGTCCCTTCACTCTTCCCCAGGGCTCTGCTTTGGAATTCTTCTTTTGTTCGGACACCTGAGGTAATAAACCTGAAAGGAGACCTCCCATCCCACAGATTGACGAAAAAAATTGGGACCGCCCCAATCCACAGAAAGGAAGATTCGTCCATGGCCCATGATGCCTCCCCACATTCCACGGCCATCGTTGATATAAATTCCAGAGACAAAAGCCTGAGCAAGTGCCTCAGACTCGCTCTTTCTTCATATCCTGAAGAGTTCTGCTCATGGTGTGTAGATTGGGCCTGCCATACCTACGTCCCCAAACATAAGGTGAGTTTGTGTTTTCAGACTTCTGTCCTCAAAGTCCTGGGCCACACACCCTCCAGGCTGGGGCCCCTGGAGCCACACATTCGGACTGTGACTACCCAATCCATGGGAATTCTGCCCATTCCATTGTCCAAAATCTTACAAATTGGGAGAACTCTCCAAAGTCCCCGAGGCAATCCCAATAGTGTAGGTCTCCAGGGACAAACAAGGGTGGTCTGACACCAGGTGAGCATCTACCTCCACTTATTCCATAGATGAATATCCCCAGAGAAGAAGAATGAACAAGACAGGACCCTAGGCCATAATCGAATACATTGCTTTGGTTTACAGGCATGTCTCTTCAAAAGTCTGGATTCCAATTCCAGCATAATGGGTTTCCTGAGGCCCCCATCAGAACAAATATCCTCTCCACAAGGAAACTTGTGCATGGGAACTATGTCAAAAGCTTAGGAGAATATTTAAGGGTCCCGGGGTCACTGCCCCATTCCAAGGCCCTCATGGACAGAAACACACATTAGGGCACATCCTCAGGAAAGTCCATTTCAACTCATCCACCCCGGTTGCTCCCGCAGAGGGATCCGATCTCAACTGTATTGTGGCTAGTAGACAATTGGATTGTGAGGCGGGCTTGCCTGGCATCCATCCTCCAACGGTGCTCTGGAGTCATTCCATATGGGATGTCCAGGAGCTGCCCAACAGGTCTTAATTGTCACACAGAAGGTATCATTGAAGGGGGCATTCCACCACTCCCAACGTCGGAAACCTCCATGGCCTTGAGATTCCGCTCCTTTCATGAAGGGGCAGTCATGCACAGAAACTCCAACCTGAGCCAACGTCTGATCCTCGCCGTGACTTCAGATGCTTGAGATTTTGGTTGCGACTGCAGGGGGTACCAGCCGTGCCCTCGGCCTGAAACTCAACTCTAGCTCATGTTCTCAGACTTCTTTCCTCACACTCCTGTCCCAGAAGCCCTCATGTTTGGCAATTCCGGACCCACAATGCAGCACTCTCCCTGCCCTCCAGAAAAAATATCTTGCCTAATGAGGTGCTCAGGCACCTCAAATGAGGATAAACCTACAGGGCACTCGACTGTACCCAAATTATATAGTCTAACTTGGGAACTAGTGCACTGTCTGACACAACCTGAGCCAGAACCTCCTGACCAACACCCAGGCAGTTGACCGCACACTGAGCATATCAGATGCGCCATTACCTTAGATTGTCATCTGTTCCCAACTGCGGTTTTCAGGCTTCTGAACCTAGACCTTATCTCCAACCACTGCCAAGGGTTGAAAATGATGCAGAAATCAAAACACCTTCCCCATGGCAACACCTTGTGATTGGCATGTTGTCCAAGGTCCAGTGTAGTTGAAACCAGTGTGGCCCATGAGGCCCCGCCCATGCTCGCGTGCCACGTAGATCACAAACACACACTGTGACCCTCAGCCTGAGCCCAGCCCTCAAGTAAGGCCTCTCAGTGGCTGGTTGAAGAGACAGCTTATTGTGCCTGCCATGCCCTAGGCCCCAATTTTTAACCATAGTTTGGGTTTTCCCTTCAATTTTTCCAGGGCTCTGCTTTGGAATTCCTCTTTTGTTCAGACACCTGAGGTAATAAACCTGAAAGGAGACATTCCATCCCACAGATTGACGAAAAACAATTGTGATCGGGCCAAATCCACCGAGAGGAAGATTCGTCCATGGCCCATTAGTCCTCCCCCATTCCACGGCCATCGTTGATATAAAATCCAAATGCAAAAGCCTGAGCAAGTGCCTCAGACTCGCTCTTTCTTCATATCCTGAAGATTTCTTCTCATGATTTGTAGATTGGGCCTGCCATACCTACATCCCCAAACATAAGCTGAGTTTGTGCTTTCAGACTTCTGTCCTCAAAGTACTGGGCCACACACCCTCATGCTGGGGCCTCTGAAGCCACACATTAGGACTGTGCCTACCCAATCCATGGGAATTCTGCTCATTCCATTGTCCAAAATCGTACAAATTAGGAGAGCTCTCCAAAGTCCCTGAGGCCAAACCAATAGTGTAGGTCTCCGGGGACAAACAAGGGCGGTAAGACACCAGATGAGCATCTACCTCCACTCATTCCATAGATGAATATCCCCAGAGAAGAAGAATGAACAAGACAGGACCCTAGGCCATAATCGAATACATTGCTTTGGTTTACAGGCATGTCTCTTCAAAAGTCTGGATTCCTATACCAGCATAATGGGTTTCCTGAGGCACCCATCAGAACAAATCTCCTCTCCACAAGGAAACTTGTGCATGGGAGCTATGTCAAAAGCTTAGGAGAATACTTCAGGGTCCCAGTGCCACCGACCCATTACAAGTCCCTCATGGACAGAAACACACATTAGGGCTCATCCTCAGGAAAGTCCATTTCAACTCAGCCACCCCGGTTGATCCCGCAGATTGATCCAATCTCAACTGTATTGTGGCTAGTAGACAATTGAATTGCGTGGCGGGCTTCCCTGGCATCCATTCTCCAAGGGTGCTCTGGTCATTCCATATGGGATGTCCTGGGCTGCCCAACAGATCTCAATTGTCACACAGAAGGAATCACTGAAGGGGGCATCCCACCACTCCCACGTCGGAAAACCTCCATGGCCTTGAGATTCTGCTCCGTTCATTAAGGGGCGGTCATGCACAGAAACTCCTCCTAGGCCAACGACTGATCCTCACCGTGACTTCAGATGCTTGAGATTATGGTTGCGACTGCAGGGGGTACCAGCCGTGCCCTCGGCCTCAAACTCAAGTCTCGCTTGTGTTCTCAGACTTCTGTCCTCACACTCCTGTCCCAGAAGCCCTCAAGTTTGGCAATTCCGGACCCACAATGCAGCACTCTGCCTGCCCTCTAGAAAAAATATCTTGCCTAATGAGGTGCCCAGGCACCTCAAATGAGGATAAACCTACAGGGCACTCGACTGTACCCAAATTATATAGTCTAACTTGGGCACTAGTGCACTGTATGACACAACCTGAGCCAGAACCTCCTGACCAACACCCAGGCAGTTGACCGCACACTGAGCATATCAGATGCGCCATCGCCTTAGATTGTCATCTCTTCCCAACTGCGATTTTTCAGGCTTCAGAACCTAGACCTTATCTCCAACCACTGCCCAGGGTTGAAAATGATGCAGAAATCAAAACACCTTCCCCATGGCAAGAGACCTTGTGATTGGCATGTTGTCCAAGGTCCAGTGTAGTTGAAACCAGTGTGGCCCATGAGGCCCCGCCCATGCTCGCGTGCCACGTTGGTCACAAACACACACTGTGACCCTCAGCCTGAGCCCAGGCCTCAAGTAAGGCCTCTCAGTGGCTGGATGAAGAGACAGCTTATTGTGCCTGCCATGCCCCTAGGCCCCAATTTTTAACCATAGTTTGGGTTTTCCCTTCACTCTTCCCCAGGGCTCTGCTTTGGAATTCCTCTTTTGTTCAGACACCTGAGGTAATAAACCTGAAAGGAGAAATCCCATCCCACAGATTGACGAAAAACAATTGGGATCGGGCCAAATCCACAGAGAGGAAGATTCGTCCATGGCCCATGAGTCCTCCCCCATTCCACGGCCATCGTTGATATAAAATCCAAATGCAAAAGCCTGAGCAAGTGCCTCAGAATCGCTCTTTCTTCATATCCTGAAGATTTCTTCTCATGATTTGTAGATTGGGCCTGCCATACCTACATCCCCAAACCTAAGCTGAGTTTGTGTTTTCAGACTTCTGTCCTCAAAGTCCTGGGCCACACTCCCTCATGCTGGGGCCTCTGAAGCCACACATTAGGACTGTGCCTACCCAATCCATGGGAATTCTGCCCATTCCATTGTCCAAAATCGTACAAATTAGGAGAACTCTCCAAAGTCCCTGAGGCCAAACCAATAGTGTAGGTCTCCGGGGACAAACAAGGGCGGTAAGACACCAGGTGAGCATCTACCTCCACTCATTCCATAGATGAATATCCCCAGACAAGAAGAATGAACAAGACAGGACCCTAGGCCATAATCGAATACATTGCATTGGTTTACAGGCATGTCTCTTCAAAAGTCTGGATTCCAATACCAGCATAATGGGTTTCCTGAGGCACCCATCAGAACAAATCTCCTCTCCACAAGGAAACTTGTTCATGGGAGCTATGTCAAAAGCTTAGGAGAATACTTCAGGGTCCCAGTGCCACCGCTCCATTTCAAGGCCCTCATGGACACAAACACACATTAGGGCCCATCCTCAGGAAAGTCCATTTCAACTCAGCCACCCCGGTTGCTCCCGCAGAGGGATCCGATCTCAACTGTATTGTGGCTAGTAGACAATTGGATTGTGAGGCGGGCTTCCCTGACATCCATCCTCCAAGGGTGCTCTGGAGTCATTCCATATGGGATGTCCTGGGCTGCCCAAAAGGTCTTAATTGTCACACAGAAGGAATCATTGAAGGGGGCATTCCACCACTCCCACGTCGGAAAACCTCCATGGCCTTGAGATTCCGCTCCGTTCATGATGGGGCTGTCATGCACAGAAACTGCAACCTGAGCCAACGTTTGATCCTCGCCGTGACTTCAGATGCTTGAGATATTGTTTCCGATCTGCAGGGGGTACCGACCGTGCCCTCGGCCTGAAGCCCATGTCTATCTTGTGTTCTTAGACTTCTGTCCTCAAACTCCTGGCCCGGAAGTCCTCCATTTTGGCAATTCCGGACCCACAAGGCAGCACTCTGCCTGCCCTCTAGAAAAAATATCTTGCCTAATGAGGTGCCCAGGCACCTCAAATGAGGATAAACCTACAGGGAACTCGACTGTACCCAAATTATATAGTCTAACTTGGGCACTAGTGCACTGTCTGACACAACCTCAGCCAGAACCCCCTGACCAACACCTAGGCAGCTGACCGCACACTGATCATATCAGACGCGCCATCGCTTTAGGTCGTCATCTCTTCCCAACTGCGATTTTTCAGGCTTCAGAACTTATACCTTATGTCCAATCACTGCTCACGATTGAAAATGGTGCAGAAATCAGAACACCTCCCCATGGCAAGAGACCTTGTGATTGGCATGTTGTCCAAGGTCCAGTGTAGTTGAAACCAGTTTGGCCCATGTGGCCCCACCCATGCTCCCGGGCCACTATTGTCACAAACACACATTTGACCCTCAGCCTGAGCCCAGTCTCAAGTAAGGCCGCTCAGTGACTGGATGAAGAGACAGCTTATTGGGCCTGCCAAGCCCCTATGCTGCAATTTTTAACAATAGTTTGGGTTGTCCCTTCACTCTTCCCCAGGGCTCTGCTTTGGAATTCCTCTTTTGTTCGGACACCTGAGGTAATAAACCTGAAAGGAGACCTCCCATCCCACAGATTGACGAAAAAAATTGGGACCGCCCCAATGCACAGAAAGGAAGATTCGTCCATGGCCCATGATGCTTCCCCACATTCCATGGCCATCGTTGATATAAAATCCAGAGACAAAAGCCTGAGCAAGTGCCTCAGACTCGCTCTTTCTTCATATCCTGAAGAGTTCTTCTCATGGTTTGTAGATTGGGCCTGCCATACCTACGTCCCCAAACATAAGGTGAGTTTGTGTTTTCAGACTTCTGTCCTCAAAGTCCTGGGCCACACAGCCTCCAGGCTGGGGCCCCTGGAGCCACACATTCGGACTGTGCCTACCCAATCCATGGGAATTCTGCCCATTCCATTTTCCAAAATCTTACAAATTGGGAGAACTCTCCAAAGTCCCCGAGGCAATCCCAATAGTGTAGGTCTCCAGGGACAAACAAGGGTGGTCTGACACCAGGTGAGCATCTACCTCCACTTATTCCATAGATGAATATCCCCAGAGAAGAAGAATGAACAAGACAGGACCCTAGGCCATAATCGAATACATTGCTTTGTTTTACAGGCATGTCTCTTCAAAAGTCTGGATTCCAATTCCAGCATAATGGGTTTCCTGAGGCACACATCAGAACAAATATCCTCTCCACAAGGAAACTTGTGCATGGGAGCTATGTCAAAAGCTTAGGAGAATACTTCAGGGTCCCGGGGCCACCGCCCCATTCCAAGGTCCTCATGGACACAAACACACATTAAGGCCCATCCTAAGGAAAGTCCATTTCAACACATCCACCCCGGTTGCTCCCGCAGAGGGATCCGATCTCAACTGTATTGTGGCTAGTAGACAATTGGATTGTGAGGCGGGCTTGCCTGGCATCCATCCTCCAACGGTGCTCTGGAGTCATTCCATATGGGATGTCCAGGAGCTGCCCAACAGGTCTTAATTGTCAAACAGAAGGAATCATTGAAGGGGGCATCCCACCACTCCCACGTCGGAAAACCTCCATGGCCTTGAGATTCCGCTCCTTTCATGAAGGCGCAGTCATGCACAGAAACTCCAAACTGAGCCAACGTCTGATCCTTGCCGTGACTTCAGATGCTTGAGATTTTGGTTGCGACTGCAGGGGGTACCCGCCGTGCCCTCGGCCTGAAACTCAAGTCTAGCTCGTGTTCTCAAACTTCTGTCCTCACACTCCTGTCCCAGAAGCCCTCAAGTTTGGCAATTCCGGACCCACAATGCAGCACTCTGCCTGCCCTCTAGAAAAAATATCTTGCCTAATGAGGTGCCCAGGCACCTCAAATGAGGATAAACCTACAGGGCACTCGACTGTACCCAAATTATATAGTCTAACTTGGGCACTAGTGCACTGTATGACACAACCTGAGCCAGAACCTCCTGACCAACACCCAGGCAGTTGACCGCACACTGAGCATATCAGATGCGCCATCGCCTTAGATTGTCATCTCTTCCCAACTGCGATTTTTCAGGCTTCAGAACCTAGACCTTATCTCCAACCACTGCCCAGGGTTGAAAATGATGCAGAAATCAAAACACCTTCCCCATGGCAAGAGACCTTGTGATTGGCATGTTGTCCAAGGTCCAGTGTAGTTGAAACCAGTGTGGCCCATGAGGCCCCGCTCATGCTCGCGTGCCACGTTGGTCACAAACACACACTGTGACCCTCAGCCTGAGCCCAGGCTTCAAGTAAGGCCTCTCAGTGGCTGGATGAAGAGACAGCTTATTGTGCCTGCCATGCCCCTAGGCCCCAATTTTTAACCATAGTTTGGGTTTTCCCTTCACTCTTCCCCAGGGCTCTGCTTTGGAATTCCTCTTTTGTTCAGACACCTGAGGTAATAAACCTGAAAGGAGAAATCCCATCCCACAGATTGACGAAAAACAATTGGGATCGGGCCAAATCCACAGAGAGGAAGATTCGTCCATGGCCCATGAGTCCTCCCCCATTCCACGGCCATCGTTGATATAAAATCCAAATGCAAAAGCCTGAGCAAGTGCCTCAGAATCGCTCTTTCTTCATATCCTGAAGATTTCTTCTCATGATTTGTAGATTGGGCCTGTCATACCTACATCCCCAAAACTAAGCTGAGTTTGTGTTTTCAGACTTCTGTCCTCAAAGTCCTGGGCCACACTCCCTCATGCTGGGGCCTCTGAAGCCACACATTAGGACAGTGCCTACCCAATCCATGGGAATTCTGCCCATTCAATTGTCAAAAATCGTACAAATTAGGAGAACTCTCCAAAGTCCCTGAGGCCAAACCAATAGTGTAGGTCTCCGGGGACAAACAAGGGCGGTAAGACACCAGGTGAGCATCTACCTCCACTCATTCCATAGATGAATATCCCCAGACAAGAAGAATGAACAAGACAGGACCCTAGGCCATAATCGAATACATTGCATTGGTTTACAGGCATGTCTCTTCAAAAGTCTGGATTCCAATACCAGCATAATGGGTTTCCTGAGGCACCCATCAGAACAAATCTCCTCTCCACAAGGATACTTGTGCATGGGAGCTATGTCAAAAGCTTAGGAGAATACTTCAGGGTCCCAGTGCCACCGCCCCATTTCAAGGCCCTCATGGACACAAACACACATTAGGGCCCATCCTCAGGAAAGTCCATTTCAACTCAGCCACCCCGGCTGCTTTCGCAGAGGGATCCGATCTCAACTGTATTGTGGCTAGTAGACAATTGGATTGTGAGGCGGGCTTCCCTGGCATCCATTCTCCAAGGGGGCTCTGGTCATTCCATATGGGATGTCCTGGGCTGCCCAACAGGTCTCAATTGTCACACAGAAGGAATCATTGAAGGGGGCATCCCACCACTCCCACGTCGGAAAACCTCCATGGCCTTGAGATTCCGCTCCGTTCATGAAGGGGCGGTCATGCACAGAAACTGCAACCTGAGCCAACGTCTGATCCTCGCCGTGACTTCAGATGCTTGAGATATTGTTTCCGATCTGCAGGGGGTACCTACCGTGCCCTCGGCCTGAAGCCCATGTCTATCTTGTGTTCTCAGACTTCTGTCCTCAAACTCCTGGCCCGGAAGTCCTCCATTTTGGCAATTCCGGACCCACAAGGCAGCACTCTGCCTGCCCTCTAGAAAAAATATCTTGCCTAATGAGGTGCCCAGGCACCTCAAATGAGGATAAACCTACAGGGAACTCGACTGTACCCAAATTATATAGTCTAACTTGGGCACTAGTGCACTGTCTGACACAACCTCAGCCAGAACCCCCTGACCAACACCCAGGCAGCTGACCGCACACTGAGCATATCAGACGCGCCATCGCTTTAGGTCGTCATCTCTTCCCAACTGCGATTTTTCAGGCTTCAGAACTTATACCTTATGTCCAATCACTGCTCACGATTGAAAAGGGTGCAGAAATCAGAACACCTTCCCCATGGCAAGAGACCTTGTGATTGGCATGTTGTCCAAGGTCCAGTGTAGTTGAAACCAGTTTGGCCCATGAGGCCCCACCCATGCTCGCGGGCCACTCTTGTCACAAACACACATTTGACCCTCAGCCTGAGCCCAGTCACAAGTAAGGCCGCTCAGTGACTGGATGAAGAGACAGCTTATTGGGCCTGCCAAGCCCCTAGGTCCCAATTTTTAACAATAGTTTGGGTTGTCCCTTCACTCTTCCCCAGGGCTCTGCTTTGGAATTCCTCTTTTGTTCGGACACCTGAGGTAATAAACCTGAGAGGAGACCTCCCATCCCACAGATTGACGAAAAAAATTGGGACCGCCCCAATGCACAGAAAGGAAGATTCGTCCATGGCCCATGATGCCTCCCCACATTCCACGGCCATCGTTGATATAAATTCCAGAGATAAAAGCCTGAGCAAGTGCCTCAGACTCGCTCTTTCTTCATATCCTGAAGAGTTCTGCTCATGGTGTGTAGATTGGGCCTGCCATACCTACGTCCCCAAACATAAGGTGAGTTTGTGTTTTCAGACTTCTGTCCTCAAAGTCCTGGGCCACACAGCCTCCAGGCTGGGGCCCCTGGAGCCACACATTCGGACTGTGCCTACCCAATCAATAGGAATTCTGACCATATCATTTTCCAAAATCTTACAAATTTGGAGAACTCTCCAAAGTCCCCGAGGCAAAACCAATAGTTTAGGTTCCTGGGACAAACAAGGTGGTCTGACACCAGGTGAGCATCTACCTCCACTCATTCCATAGACGGATATCCCCAGAGAATAAGATTGAACCAGACAGGATCCTAGGCAATAGTCGGATCCATTGCTTTGGTTTACAGGCATGTCTCCTCAAGAGCCTGGATTCCAAGACCAGCATAAGGGTTTTCCTGAGGCACCCATCAGAACAAATCTCCTCTCCACAAGGAAACTTGTGCATGGGAGCCTTGTCAAAAGCTTAGGAGAATACTTCAGGGTCCCGGTGCCACCGCACCATTCCAAGGCCCTCATGGACACAAACACACATTAGGCCCCATCCTCAGGAAAGTCCATTTCAACTCAGCCACCCCGTTAGCTCTTGCAGAGCCATCCGATATCAACTGTATTGTTGCTAGGAGACAATTGGAATGCGTGGCGGGCTTCCCAGGCATCCATCCTCAAACGGTGCTCTGGAGGCATTCCATATGGGATGTCCTGGGGCTACCTAACAGGTCTTGATTTTACTGCAGAAGGAATCCTTGAAGGGGGCATCACACAACTCCCAACGTGGGAATGGCTCCATGGCCTTGAGATTCCGCTCCTTTCATGAAGGGGCAGTCATGCACAGAAACTACAACCTGAGCCAACGTCTGATCCTCGCCGTGACTTCAGATGCTTGAGATATTTTTTCCGATCTGCAGGGTATAACTACCGTGCCCTAGGCCTGAAGCCCAAGTCTAGCTTGTTTTCTCAGACTTCTGTCCTCAAACTCTTGGCCCAGAAGTCCTCCATTTTGGCAATTCCGGACCCACAACGCAGCACTCTGCCTGCCCTCTAGAAAAAATATCTTGCCTAATGAGGTGCCCAGGCACCTCAAATGAGGATAAACCTACAGGGCACTCGACTGTACCCAAATTATATAGTCTAACTTGGGCACTAGTGCACTGTCTGACACAACCTGAGCCAGAACCTCCTGACCAACACCCAGGCAACTGACCGCACACTGAGCATATCAGATGCGCCATCGCATTAGATCGTCATCTCTTCCCAAATGCGATTTTTCAGGCTTCAGAACCTAGACCTTATCTCCAAACACTGCTCAAGATTGAAAATGATGCAGAAATCAGAACACTTTCGCATGGCAATAGACCTTGTGATTGGCATGTTGTCCAAGGTCCAGTGTAGTTGTAACCAGGGTGGCCCATGAGGCCCCGCCCATGCTCGAGGGCCACAATTGTCACAAACACACATTTGACCCTCAGCCTGAGCCCAATCCTCAAGTAAGGCCTCTCAGTGGCTGGATGAAGAGACAGCTTATTGGGCCTGCCATGCCGCTAGGCCCCAATTTTTAACCATAGTTTGAGTTGTCCCTTCACTCTTCCCCAGGGCTCTGCTTTGGAATTCCACTTTTGTTCGGACACCTGAGGTAATAAACCTGAACGGAGACCTCCCAACCCACAGATAGACGAAAAATAATTTGGAACGGGCCAAATCCACAGAGAGGAAGATTCGTGCATGGCCCATGAAACCTCCCCACATTCCACGGCCATCGTTGATATAGGCCCAAAAGTTTGGCAATTCCGGACCCACAATGCAGCACTCTGCCTGCCCTCTAGAAAAAAATGATTGCCTCAAGAGCTGGCCAGGCACCTTCAATGAGGATATACCTCCACAGCACTCGACTTTACCCAAATTATATAGTCTAACCTGGGCACTAATGCACTGTCGGACACAACCTGAGCCCGGACCTCCTGACCAGACCGCACACTGAGCACATAAGACCCGCCATGGCCTTAGGTCATCATCTCTTCCTTACCTCAGTTTTCAGGCCTCAGAACCGAGACATTATTTTCAATCACTGCCCAGAGGTGAGTGTGATGCAGAAATCAGAACACCTCCTTACCCATTGTAAGAAACCTTGTGGTTGGCATGTTGTCCAACGTTCAGTGTAGGAGAAACCAGCATTCACCCTGAGGCCCCGCCCATTCTTGAGTGCGACAAGGGCATAAACACGCATTGTGACCCTCAGCATGAGTCCTGTCCTCTAGTAAGTCCTCTCAGTGACTGGACCATCAGATGTCATAATGGGCTTGATATGTCCATAAGCCCCAATTTTTAACCAGATTTCTGATTGTCCAGTCACCCCCCCCCCCAGGGCTCTACTCTGGAATCCCTCATTTGGTGGGACACCTGAGGTTAAAAAGAAAACAACATAAAAAAAAAAAAACGGACTTCATCCATCCCATCCCACAGAGTGACCCCATATGCTTTGGACTGGTCCAAACCACCAGGGAGTAAGACTCGTCCATTTCCCATGAAGTCACCCAGAAATTTCACGACCATGAGTGACACGATATCCAGAGACAAAAACTTGAGCAAGAGCCTCACACTCGCCCTTTTCTCAAATCCCGAAAAGTTCTCCTCATGGTCTGTAGATAAGTCCTGCCATACCTATGACCTGAAACATAAGCCAAGTTTGTGCTTTTAGACAACTGTCCAAACAGCCCTGGCCTACACAACCTACAGTCTCAGGCCCCTGGAGCCAAACCTGAGGACTGTACTTGCCCTCTCCAAGGGAACTGTGTGTGCCCATTCCAATGGCCACATCCCTTCTAATAGGATAAACCTCCAAAGTCCTTGATTCATCTCATTAGTGGTGGCTTCCCAGGTCAAACAGGGGCAATGTGAGCCCATCTGAGCACCTACCTGTACTAGACCCATAGACAGATGTCCCCAGAGGTAAAAAGGAAAGAACAGGCCCCTAGGCACTAATCATATCCATTGCTTTGGTTTCCAGGCATCTCTCCTCAGAGGCCTGGATTTCAATACCAGCATATGGCTGTTCCTTGACTAACCCCTCAGAAAACATCTCATTTACACATGGGAAACTTGCACGTTGGAGCTGTGTCAAAGCATCTGTTTAGGAGAACCCTTCAGGGCCCCAGTGCCACCAGTTCATTCCAAGGTCTCCATAGACACAAAAGCACATTAGAACACATTCATAGGAGAGTCCATTTCAACTCAGCCTCCTCGGTTGCTCCCCCAGACCCAGCAGATCTAACCTTTTTGTGTCTAGGAGACAATTGGAATGCGAGGTGGGCTACCCAGCCATGCATCCTTAAAACCCCGCTCAGAATCATTGGCCTGGAGCCAAACAACAGGTCTCAATTGTCCTGCAGAAGACACTTTGCAGTTTGGAGCTTCTCACAAATCCCATAGTGGGAAAACCCCAATGGCCTCGTGATGCCCCCCCTTCGTGAAGGGGCCATCAGGGACAGAAACACCAACTTGAGCGATCGACTGATCCTCGCCCTGATCAGATGCACGAGATCTCGATTCAGGACTGTAGATTGTGCCATCGCTGATACAAAATCCAGAGACAAAAACCTGAGCAAGCGCCTCAGACACGCACTTTCTTCATATCCTGAAGAGTTCTTCTCATGGTTTGTAGATCGGGCCTGCCATACCTACGTCCCCAAACCTAAGCTGAGTTTGTGTTTTCAGACTTCTGTCCTCAAAGTCCTGGGCCACACACCCTCCAGGCTGGGGCCCCTGGAGCCACACATTAGGACTGTGCCTACCAATCCATGGGAATTCTGCCCATTCCATTGTCCAAAATCGTACAAATTATGAGAAAACTCCAAAGTCCCTGAGACCATCCAAATAGTGTAGGTCGCTCGGAACAAACAAGGGCTGTCTGACACCAGCTGATAATCTACCTCCACTCATACCATACATGGATGTCCCCAGAGGAGAAGATTGAACCAGACAGGACCCTAGGCCATAATAGGATCCATTGCCTTGGTTTACAGGCATGTATCCTCAAAAGCCTGATTCCAATACGAGCATAGGGGTTTTGCTGAGGCACCCATCAGAACTCATCTCGTCTCCACAAGGAAACCTGTGCATGGGAGCCATGTCCAAAGCATAGGAGAGTACTTCAGAGTCCCGGTGCCACCGCCCCATTCCAAGGCCCTCATGGACACAAAAAAACATTAGGACCAATCCTCAGGAGAGTCCATTTCATCTCAGCCACCCCGGTTGCTCCCGCAGAGCCATCAGATCTAAACTGTCTTGTTGCTAGGAGACAATTGGAATGTGAGGCGGGCTTCCCATGCATCCATCCTTGAACGGTGCTCTGGAGTCATTCCATATGGGATGTCCTGGAGCTGTCCAACAGGTCTCAATTGTCCCGCAGAAGGAATCCTTGAAGGGGGCATCCCAAAACTCCCAACGTGGGAAAACCTCAATGGCCTCGAGATTCCGCTCCTTTCATGAAGCGACCGTCAATGCACGGAATGTCCAACCTGAGCCAACGTCTGATCCTCGCCCTGACTTCAGATGCATGAGTATTGGTTCAGATCTGCAGGGTGAACCTGCCGTGCCCTCGCCCTGAAACCCAAGTCTAGCTTGTCTTCTCAGAATTCCGTCCTCACACTCCTGGCCCCGAAGCCCTCAAGTTTGGCAATTCCGGACCCACAATGCAGCACTCTGCCTGCCCCCTAGAAAAAAATTATTGCATCATGAGCTGCACAGGCACCTTCAATGATGATAAACCTCCACAGCACACGACTTCACACAAATTATATAGTCTAACCTGGGCACTAATGCACTGTCGGACACAACCTGAGCCCGGACCTCCTGACCAACACCCGGAAAGAACAGAGCACACTGAGTACATAAGCCCTGCCATGGCCTTAGGTCATCATCTCTTCCCTACCTAAGTTTTCAGGCCTCAGAACCGAGACATTATCTCCAATCACTGCCCAGGGGTGAGTGTGATGCAGAAATCAGAACTCCTCCTTACCCATGGTAAGAAACCTTGTGGTTGGCACGTCGTCCAACGTTCAGTGTAGGAGAAACCAGCATTCACCCTGAGGCCCCGCCCAATCTTGAGTGCGACAAGGGCATAAACACGCATTGTGACCCTCAGCATGAGTCCTGTCCTCTAGTAAGTCCTCTCAGTGACTGGACCATCAGATGTCATAATGGGCTTGATATGTCCCTAGGCCCCAATTTTTAACCAGATTTCTGAATGTCCAGTCACCCCCCCCCAAGGGCTCTACTCAGGAATCCCTCATTAGGTGAGACACCTGAGGTTAAAAAGAAAACAACATCAAAAAAAAAAAAAAACGGACCTCTTCCATCCCACAGAGTGACCCAAACGCTTTGGACTGGTCCAAACCACCAGGGAGTAAGACTCGTCCATTTCCAATGAAGTCACCCAGAAATTTCACGACCATGAGTGACACGATATCCAGAGACAAAAACTTGAGCAAGAGCCTCACACTCATCCTTTTCTCAAATCCCGAAAAGTTCTCCTCATGGTCTGTAGATAAGTCCTGCCATACCTATGACCTGAAACATAAGCCAAGTTTGTGTTTTCAGACAACTGTCCAAACAGCCCTGGCCTACACAACCTATAGGCTCAGGCCCCTGGAGCCAAACCTGAGGACTGTACTTGCCCTCTCCAAGGGAACTGTGTGTGCCCATTCCAATGGCCACATCCCTTCTAATACGATAAACCTCCAAAGTCCCTGATCCATCTCATTAGTGGTGGCTTCCCAGGTAAAACAGGGGCAATCTGAGCCCATCTGAGCACCTACCTGTACTCAGACCCATAGACAGATGTCCCCAGAGGTAAAAAGGAAAGAACAGGCCCCTAGGCACTAATCATATCCATTGCTTTGGTTTCCAGGCATCTCTCCTCAGAGGCCTGGATTTCAAAACCAGCATATGGCTGTTTCTTGACTCACCCATCAGAAAACATCTTATCTACACATGGGAAACTTGCACGTTGGAGCTGTGTCAAAGCATCTGTTTAGGAGAACATTTCAGGGCCCCAGTGCCACCGCTTCATTCCAAGGTCTCCATCGACACAAAAGCACATTAGGACCCATCCATAGAAGAGTCCATTTCAACTCAGCCTCCTCGGTTGCTCCCCCAGATCCAGCAGATCTAACCTGTCTTGTGTCTAGGAGACAATTGGAATGCGAGGTGGGCTACCCAGCCATGCATCCTTAGAACCCTGCTCAGAATCATTGGCCTGGAGCCAAACAGCAGGTATCAATTGTCCTGCAGAAGACACTTTGCAGTTTGGAGCTTCTCACAAATCCCAACGTGGGAAAACCCCCATGGCCTCGTGATGCCCCCCCTTTGTGAAGGGGCCATGAGGGACAGAAACACCAACTTGAGCGATCGTCTGATCCTCGCCCTGACTTCAGATGCACGAGATCTCGATTCAGGTCTGTAGATTGTGCCATCGCTGATACAAAATCCAGAGACAAAAACCTGAGCCAGCGCCTCAGACTCACACTTTCTTCATATCCTGAAGATTTCTTCTCATGGTTTGTAGATCGGTCCTGCCATACCTACGTCCCCATACCTAAGCTGAGTTTGTGTTTTCAGAATTCTGTCCTCAAAGTCCAGGGCCGCACACCCTCCAGGCTGCGGCCCCTGGAGCCACACATTACGACTGTGCCTACCAATCCATGAGAATTCTGCCCATTCCATTGTCCAAAATCGTACAAATTTGGAGAAACCTCCAAAGTCCCTGAGGCCATCCCAATAGTGTAGGTCGCCCGGAACAAACAAGGGCTGTCTGACACCAGCTGATAATCTACCTCCACTCATACCATAAATGGATGTCCCCAGAGGAGAAGATTGAACCAGACAGGACCCTAGGCCATAATAGGATCCATTGCCTTGGTTTACAGGCATGTCTCCTCAAAAGCCTGATTCCAATACGAGCATAGGGGTTTTGCTGAGGCACTCAGCAGAACTCATCTCGTCTCCACATGGAATCCTGTGCATGGGAGCCATGTCCAAAGCATAGAAGAGTACTTCAGGGTCCCGGTGCCACCGCCCCATTCCAAGGCCCTCATGACACAAAAACACATTAGGACCCATCCTCAAGAAAGTCCATTTCAACTCAAACACCCCGGTTGCTCCCGCAGAGCCATCAGATCTAAACTGTCTTGTTGCTAGGAGACAATTGGAATGCGAAGCTGGCTTCCAGGCATCCATCCTCGAACGGTGCTCTGGAGTCATTCCATATGGGATGTCCTGGAGCTGTCCAACAGGTCTCAATTGTCTCGCAGAAGGAATCCTTGAAGGGGGCATCCCACAACTCCCAACGTGGGAAAACCTCAATGGCCTCGAGATTCCACTCCTTTCATGAAACGGCCATCATGCACAGAAACTCCAACCTGAGCCAACGTCTGATCCTCCCCCTGATTCAGATGCATGAGTATTGGTTCAGATCTGCAGGGGTACCTGCCGTGCCCTCGCCCTGAATCCCTAGTCTAGCTTGTCTTTTCAGACTTCCGTCCTCACACTCCAAGCCCCGAAGCCCTCATGTTTGGCAATTCCGGACCCACAATGCAGCACTCTGCCTGCCCTCTAGAAAAAAATTATTGCCTCATGAGCTGCCCAGGCACCTTCAATGAGGATAAACCTCCACAGCACTGGACTTTACCCTAAGTATATATTCTAACCTGGGCCTTAATGCACTGTCGGACACAACCTAAGCCCGGACCTCCCGACCAACACCCGGAAAGCAGACCGCACACTGAGCACATAAGACCCGCCATGGCCTTAGGTCATCATCTCTTCCCTACCTCAGTTTTCAGGCCTCAGAACCGAGACATTATCTCCAATAACTGTCCAGGGGTGAGTGTGATGCAGAAATCAGAACACCTCCTTACACACGGTAAGAAACCTTGTGGTTGGCACGTCGTCCAACGTTCAGTGTAGGAGAAACCAGCATTCACCCTGAGGCCCCGCCCATTCTTGAGTGGGACAAGGGCTTAAACACGCATTGTAAGCCTCAGCATGAGTCCTGTCCTCTAGTAAGTCCTCTCAGTGACTGGACCATTAGATGTCATAATGGGCTTGATATGTCCCTAGGCGCCAATTTTTAACCAGATTTCTGAATGTCCAGTCACCCCCCCCAGGGCTCTACTCAGGAATCCGTCATTAGGTGAGACACCTGAGGTTAAAAAGAAAACAACATCAAAAAAAAAAAAAAACGGACTTCTTCCATCCCACAGAGTGACCCCAAACGCTTTGGACTGGTCCAAACCACCAGGGAGTAAGACTCGTCCATTTCCCATGAAGTCACCCAGAAATTTCACGACCATGAGTGACACGATATCCAGAGACAAAAACTTGAGCAAGAGCCTCACACTCGCCCTTTTCTCAAATCCCGAAAAGTTCTCCTCATGGTCTGTAGTTTAAGTCCTGCCATACCTATGACCTGAAACATAAGCCAAGTTTGTTGTTTCAGACAACTGTCCAAACAGCCCTGGCCTACACAACCTACAGGCTCAGGCCACTGGAGCCAAACCTGAGGACTGTAATTGCCCTCTCCAAGGGAATTGTGTGTGCCCATTCCAATGGCCACATCCCTTCTAATAGGATAAATCTCCAAAGTCCCTGATCCATCTCAATAGTGGTGGCTTCCCAAGTAAAACAGGGGCAATCTGAGCCCATCTGAGCACCTACCTGTACTCACACCAATAGACAGATGTCCCCAGAGGTAAAAAGGAAAGAACAGGCCCCTAGGCACTAATCATATCCATTGCTTTGGTTTCCAGGCATCTCTCCTCAGAGGCCTGGATTTCAAAACCAGCATATAGCTCTTTCTTGAGTCACCCATCAGAAAACATCTCATCTACCCTTGGGAAACTTGCACGTTGGAGCTGTGTCAAAGCCTCTGTTTAGAAGAACCCTTCAGGGCCCCAAGCCCCCGCTTCATTCCAAGGTCTCCATAGACACAAAAGCACATTAGGACCCATCCAAAGGAGAGTCCATTTCAACTCAGCCTCCTCGGTTGCTCCCCCGATCCAGCAGATAACCTGTCTTGTTTCTAGGAGACAATAGGAATGCGAGGTGGGCTACCCAGCCATGCATCCTTAGAACCCTGCTCAGAATCATTGGCCTGGAGGGAAAAAAAAGGACTCAAATGTCCTCAGAAGACACTTTGCAGTTTGGAGCTTCTCACAACTCCCATCGTGGGAAAACCCCCATGGCCTCGTGATGCCCCCCCTTCGTGAAGGGGCCATCAGGGACAGAAACACAAACTTCAGCGATCGTCTGATCCTCGCCCTGACTTCAGATGCACGAGATCTCGATTCACGTCTGTAGATTGTGCCGTCGCTGATACAAAATCCAGAGACAAAAACCTGAGCAAGCGCCTCAGACTCGCACTTTCTTCATATCCTGAAGAGTTCTTCTCAAGGTTTGTAGCTCAGGCCTGCCATACCTACGTCCCCAAGCCTAAGCTGAGTTTGTGTTTTCAGACTTCTGTCCTCAAAGTCCTGGGCCACACACCCTCCAGGATGGGGCCCCTGGAGCCACACATTAGGACTGTGCCTAACAATCCATGGGAATTCTGCCCATTCCATTGTCCAAAATCGTACAAATTAGGAGAAACCTCCAAAGTCCCTGAGGCCATCCCAATAGTGTAGGTCGCCCGGAACAAACAAGGGCTGTCTGACACCAGCTGATAATCGACCTCCACTCATACCATAAATGGATGTCCCCAAGGAAATGATTGAACCAGGCAGGACCCTAGGCCATAATAGGATCCATTGCCTTGTTTTACAGACATGTCTCCTCAAAAGCCTGATTCCAATACGAGCATAGGGGTTTTGCTGAGGCACCCATCAGAACTCATCTCGTCTCCACAAGGAAACCTATGCATGGGAGCCATGTCCAAAGCATAGGAGAGTACTTCAGAGTCCCGGTGCCACCGCCCCATTCCAAGGCCCTCATGGACACAAAAACACATTACGACCGATCCTCAGGAAAGTCCATTTCAACTCAGCCACCCCCGATGCTCCCGCTGAGCCGTCAGATCTAAACTGTCTTGTTACTAGGAGACAATTGGAATGCGAGGTGGGCTTCCCAGGCATCCATCCTCGAACGGTGCTCTGGAGTCATTCCATATGGGATGTCCTGGAGCTGTCCAAAAGGTCTCAATTGTCCCGCAGAAGGAATCCTTGAAGGGGGCATCCCACAACTCCCAACGTGGGAAAACTTCAGTGGCCTCGAGATTCCGCTCCATTCATGAAGCGGCCGTCATGCACGGAAACTCCAACCTGAGCCAACGTCTGATTCTCGCCCTGACTTCAGACGCATGTGTATTGGTTCAGTTCTGCAGGGGGTACCTGCCGTGCCCTCGCCCTGAAACCCAAGTCTAGCTTGTCTTCTCAGACTTCCGTCCTCACACTCCTGGCCCCGAAGCCCTCATGTTTGGCAATTCCGGACCCACAATGCAGCACTCTGCCTGCCCTCTAGAAAAAAATTATTGCCTCATGAGCTGCCCAGGCACCTTCAATGAGGATAAACCTCCACAGCACTGGACTTTACCCTAAGTATATATTCTAACCTGGGCCTTAATGCACTGTCGGACACAACCTAAGCCCGGACCTCCCGACCAACACCCGGAAAGCAGACCGCACACTGAGCATATAAGACCCGCCATGGCCTTAGGTCATCATCTCTTCCCTACCTCAGTTTTCAGGCCTCAGAACCGAGACATTATCTCCAATAACTGTCCAGGGGTGAGTGTGATGCAGAAATCAGAACACCTCCTTACACACGGTAAGAAACCTTGTGGTTGGCACGTCGTCCAACGTTCAGTGTAGGAGAAACCAGCATTCACCCTGAGGCCCCGCCCATTCTTGAGTGGGACAAGGGCTTAAACACGCATTGTAACCCTCAGCATGAGTCCTGTCCTCTAGTAAGTCCTCTCAGTGACTGGACCATTAGATGTCATAATGGGCTTGATATGTCCCTAGGCCACAATTTTTAACCAGATTTCTGATTGTCCAGTCACCCACCACCCCCAGGGCTCTACTCTGGAATCCGTCATTAGGTGAGACACCTGAGGTTAAAAAGAAAACAACATCAAAAAAAAAACAACGGACTTCTTCCATCCCACAGAGTGACCCCAAACGCTTTGGACTGGTCCAAACCACCAGGGAGTAAGACTCGTCCATTTCCCATGAAGTCACCCAGAAATTTCACAACCATGAGTGACACGATATCCAGAGACAAAAACTTGAGCAAGAGCCTCACACTCGCCCTTTTCTCAAATCCCGAAAAGTTCTCCTCATGGTCTGTAGATAAGTCCTGCCATACCTATGACCTGAAAAATAAGCCAAGTTTGTATTTTCAGACAACTGTCCAAACAGCCCTGGACTTCACAACCTACAGCTCAGGCCCTTGGAGCCAAACCTGAAAAATATACTTGCCCTCTCCAAGGGAATTGTGTGTGCCCATTCCAATGGCCACATCCCTTCTAATAGGATAAATCTCCAAAGTCCCTGATCCATCTCATTAGTGGTGGCTTCCCAGGTAAAACAGGGGCAATCTGAGCCCATCTGAGCTCCTACCTGTACTCAGACCCACAGACAGATGTCCCCAGAGGTAAAAAGGAAAGAACAGGCACCTAGGCACTAATCATATCAATTGCTTTGGTTTCCAGGCATCTCTCCTCAGAGGCCTGGATTTCAAAACCAGCATATGGCTGTTTCTTGACTCACCCATCAGAAAACATCTCATCTACACATGGGAAACTTGTACGTTGAAGCTGTGTCAAAGCCTCTGTTTAGGAGAACCCTTCAGGGCCCCAGTGCCACCGCTTCATTCCAAGGTCTCCATCGACACAAAAGCACATTAGGACCCATCCATAGGAGAGTCCATTTCAACTCAGACTCCTCGGTTGCTCCCCCAGATCCAGCAGATTTAACCTGTCTTGTTTCTAGGAGACAATTGGAATGTGAGGTGGGCTACCCAGCCATGCATCCTTAGAACCCTGCTCAGAATCATTGGCCTGGAGCCAAACAACAGGTCTCAATTGTCCTGCAGAAGACACTTTGAAGATTGGAGCTTCTCACAAATCCCATCGTGGGTAAACACCCATGGCCTCGTGATGCCGCCCCTTTGTGAAGGGGCCATCAAGGACAGAAACACCAACTTGAGCGATCGTCTGATCCGCGCCCTGATTTCAGATGCACGAGATCTCGATTCAGGTCTGTAGATTGTTCCATCGCTGATATATAATCCAGAGACAAAAACCTGAGCAAGCGCCTCAGACTCGCACTTTCTTCATATCCTGAAGAGTTCTTCTCATGGTTTGTAGATCGGGCCTGCCATACCTACGTCCCCATACCTAAGCTGAGTTTGTGTTTTCAGACTTCTGTCCTCAAAGTCCAGGGTCACACACCCTCCAGGCTGCGGCCCCAGGAGCCACACATTAGGACTGTGCCTACCATCCATGGGAATTCTGCCCATTCCATTGTCCAATATCGTACAAATTAGGAGAAACCTCCAAAGACCCTGAGGCCATCCCAATGGTGTAGGTCGCCCGGAACAAACAAGGACTGTCTGACACCAGCTGATAATCTACCTCCACTCATACCATAAATGGATGTCACCAAGGAGAAGATTGAACCAGACAGGACCCTAGACCATAATAGGATCCATTGCCTTGTTTTAAAGGCATGTCTCCTCAAAAGCCTGATTCCAATACGAGCATAGGGGTTTTGCTGAGGCACCCAGCAGAACTCATCTCGTCTCCACAAGGAAACCTATGCATGGGAGCCATGTCCAAAGCATAGGAGAGTAGTTCAGGGTCCCAGAGCCACCGCCCCATTCCAAGGCCCTCATGGACACAAAAACACATTAGGACCCATCATCAGGAAAGTCCATATCAACTCCACCACTTCGGTTGCTCCCGCAGAGGGATCAGATCTAAACTGTCTTGTTGCTAGGAGACAATTGGAATGCGAGGCGGGCTTCCCAGGAATCCATCCTCGAACTGTGCTCTGGAGTCATTCCATATGGGATGTCCTGGAGCTGTCCAACAGGTCTCAATTGTCGCGCAGAAGGAATCCTTGAAGGGGGCATCCCACAACTCCCAACGTGGGAAAAACTCAATGGCCTCGAGATTCCGCTCCCTTCATGAAGCGGCCTTCATGCACGGAAACTCCAACCTGAGCCAACGTCTGATCCTCGCCCTGACTTCAGATGCATGCGTATTGTTTCAGATCTGCAGGGGGTACCTGCCGTGCCCTCGCCCTGAAACCCAAGTCTAGCTTGTCTTCTCAGACTTCCGTCCTCACACTCCTGGCACGGAAGCCCTCAAGTTTGGCAATTCCGGACCGACAATGCAGCACTCTGCCTGCCCTCTTGAAAAAAATTATTGCCTCATGAGCTGCCCAGGCACCTTCAATGAGGATAAACCTCCACAGCACTCGACTTCACCCAAATTATATAGTCTAACCTGGGCACTAATGCACTGTCGGACACTACCTGAACCCGGACCTCCTGACCAACACCCGGAAAACAGACTGCACACTGAGCACATAAGACCCGCCATGGCCTTAGGTCATCATCTCTTCCCTACCTCAGTTTTCAGGCCTCAGAACCGATGCCTGCCCAGGGGTGAGTGTGATGCAGAAATCAGAACACCTCCTTACCCATTGTAGGAAACCTTGTGGCACGTCGTCCAACGTTCAGTGTGTAGGAGAGACCAGCATTCACCCTGAGGCCCCGCTCATTCTTGAGTGCGACTAGGGCATAAACACGCATTGTGACCCTCAGCATGAGTCCTGTCCTCTAGTAAGTCCTCTCAGTGACTGGACCATTAGATGTCATAATGGGCTTGATATGTCCCTAAGCCCCAATTTTTAACCAGATTTCTGATTGTCCAGTCACCCCCCCCCCAGGGCTCTACTCTGGAATCCCTCATTTGGTGAGACACCTGAGGTTAAAGAGAAAACAACATAAAAAAAAAACGGACTTATTCCATCCCACAGTGTGACCCCAAACGCTTTGGACTGGTCCAAACCACCAGGGAGTAAGACTCGTCCATTTGCCATGAATTCACCCAGAAATTTCACGACCATGAGTGACACGATATCCAGAGACAAAAACTTGAGCAAGAGCCTCACATTCGCGATTCTCTCAAATCCCGAAAAGTTCTCCTCATGGTCTGTAGATAAGTCCTGCCATACCTATGACCTGAAACATAAGCCAAGTTTGTGTTTTCAGACAACTGTCCAAACAGCCCTGGCCTACACAACCTACAGTCTCAGGCCCCTGGAGCCAAACCTGAGGACTGTACTTGCCCACTCCAAGGGAATTGTGTGTGCCCATTCCAATGGCCACATCCCTTCTAAGAGGATAAACCTCCAAAGTCCCTGATCGATCTCATTAGTGGTGGCTTCCCAGGTAAAACAGGGGGCAATCTGAGCCCATCTGAGTACCTACCTGCACTCAGACCCATAGACAGATGTCCCCAGAGGTAAAAAGGAAAGAACAGGCCCCTAGGCACTAATCATATCCATTGCTTTGGTTTCCAGGCATCTCTCCTCAGAGGCCTGGATTTCAAAACCAGCATATGGCTGTTTCTTGACTCACCCATCAGAAAACATCTCATCTACATTGGGAAACTTGCACGTTGGAGCTGTATCAAAGCCTCTGTTTAGGAGAACCCTTCAGGGCCCCAGTGCCACCGCTTCATTCCAAGGTCTCCATCGACACAAAAGCACATTAGGACCCATCCATAGGAGAGTCCATTTCAACTCAGCCTCCTCGATTGCTCCCCCAGATCCAGCAGATCTAACGTGTCTTGTTTCTAGGAGACAATTGGAATGCGAGGTGGGCTACCCAGCCATGCATCCTTAGAACCCTGCTCAAATCATTGGCCTAGAGCCAAACAACAGGTCTCAATTGTCCTTCAGAAGACACTTTGCAGTTTGGAGTTTCTCACAAATTTCATCGTGGGAAAACCCCCATGGCCTCGTGATGCCGCCCCTTCGTGAAGGGGCCATCAGGGACAGAAACACCAACTTGAGCGATCGTCTGATCCTCGCCCTGACTTTAGATGCACAAGATCTCGATTCAGTTTTGTAGATTGTGCCATCGCTGATACAAAATCCAGAGACAAAACCTGCGCAAGTGCCTCAGACTCGCACTTTCTTCATATCCTGAAGAGTTCTTCTCATGGTTTGTAGATCGGGCCTGCCATACCTACGTCCCCATACCTAAGCTGAGTTTGTGTTTTCCGACTTCTGTCCTCAAAGTCCAGGGCCACAAACCCTCCAGACTGAGGCCCCTGGAGCCACACATTAGGACTGTGCCTACCAATCCATGGGAATTCTGCCCATTCCATTGTCCAAAATCGTACAAATTAGGAGAAACCTCCAAATTCCCTGAGGCCATCCCAATAGTGTAGGTCGCCTTGAACAAACAAGGGCTGTCTGACACCAACTGATAATCTACCTCCACTCATATCATAAATGGATGTCCCCAAGGAGAAGATTGAACCAGACAGGACCCTAGGACATAATAGGATCCATTGCCTTGGTTTACAGGCATGTCTCCTCAAAAGCCTGATTCCAATACGAGCATTGGGGTTTTGCTGAGGCACCCAGCAGAACTCATCTCGTCTCCTCAAGGAAACCTGTGCATGGGAGCCATGTCCAAAGCATAGGAGAGTACTTCAGGGTCCCGGTGCCACCGCCCCATTCCAAGGCCCTCATGGACACAAAAACACATTAGGACCCATCCTCAGGAAAGTCCATTTCAACTCAGCCACCCCGGTTGCTCCCGCAGAGCCATCAGATCTAAACTGTCTTGTTGCTAGGAGACAATTGGAATGCGATGCGGGCTTCCCAGGCATCCATCTCGAACGGTGCTCTGGAGTCATTCCATATGGGATGTCCTGGAGCTGTCCAACAGGTCTCAATTGTCGCGCAGAAGGAATCCTTGAAGGGGGCATCCCACAACTCCCAACGTGGGAAAAACTCAATGGCCTCGAGATTCCGCTCCCTTCATGAAGCGGCCTTCATGCACGGAAACTCCAACCTGAGCCAACGTCTGATCCTCGCCCTGACTTCAGATGCATGCGTATTGTTTCAGATCTGCAGGGGGTACCTGCCGTGCCCTCGCCCTGAAACCCAAGTCTAGCTTGTCTTCTCAGACTTCCGTCCTCACACTCCTGGCACGGAAGCCCTCAAGTTTGGCAATTCCGGACCGACAATGCAGCACTCTGCCTGCCCTCTTGAAAAAAATTATTGCCTCATGAGCTGCCCAGGCACCTTCAATGAGGATAAACCTCCACAGCACTCGACTTCACCCAAATTATATAGTCTAACCTGGGCACTAATGCACTGTCGGACACTACCTGAACCCGGACCTCCTGACCAACACCCGGAAAACAGACTGCACACTGAGCACATAAGACCCGCCATGGCCTTAGGTCATCATCTCTTCCCTACCTCAGTTTTCAGGCCTCAGAACCGATGCCTGCCCAGGGGTGAGTGTGAGGCAGAAATCAGAACACCTCCTTACCCATTGTAGGAAACCTTGTGGCACGTCGTCCAACGTTCAGTGTGTAGGAGAGACCAGCATTCACCCTGAGGCCCCGCTCATTCTTGAGTGCGACTAGGGCATAAACACGCATTGTGACCCTCAGCATGAGTCCTGTCCTCTAGTAAGTCCTCTCAGTGACTGGACCATTAGATGTCATAATGGGCTTGATATGTCCCTAAGCCCCAATTTTTAACCAGATTTCTGATTGTCCAGTCACCCCCCCCCAGGGCTCTACTCTGGAATCCCTCATTTGGTGAGACACCTGAGGTTAAAGAGAAAACAACATAAAAAAAAAAAACGGACTTATTCCATCCCACAGTGTGACCCCAAACGCTTTGGACTGGTCCAAACCACCAGGGAGTAAGACTCGTCCATTTGCCATGAATTCACCCAGAAATTTCACGACCATGAGTGACACGATATCCAGAGACAAAAACTTGAGCAAGAGCCTCACATTCGCGATTCTCTCAAATCCCGAAAAGTTCTCCTCATGGTCTGTAGATAAGTCCTGCCATACCTATGACCTGAAACATAAGCCAAGTTTGTGTTTTCAGACAACTGTCCAAACAGCCCTGGCCTACACAACCTACAGTCTCAGGCCCCTGGAGCCAAACCTGAGGACTGTACTTGCCCACTCCAAGGGAATTGTGTGTGCCCATTCCAATGGCCACATCCCTTCTAAGAGGATAAACCTCCAAAGTCCCTGATCGATCTCATTAGTGGTGGCTTCCCAGGTAAAACAGGGGGCACTCTGAGCCCATCTGAGTACCTACCTGCACTCAGACCCATAGACAGATGTCCCCAGAGGTAAAAAGGAAAGAACAGGCCCCTAGGCACTAATCATATCCATTGCTTTGGTTTCCAGGCATCTCTCCTCAGAGGCCTGGATTTCAAAACCAGCATATGGCTGTTTCTTGACTCACCCATCAGAAAACATCTCATCTACATTGGGAAACTTGCACGTTGGAGCTGTATCAAAGCCTCTGTTTAGGAGAACCCTTCAGGGCCCCAGTGCCACCGCTTCATTCCAAGGTCTCCATCGACACAAAAGCACATTAGGACCCATCCATAGGAGAGTCCATTTCAACTCAGCCTCCTCGATTGCTCCCCCAGATCCAGCAGATCTAACGTGTCTTGTTTCTAGGAGACAATTGGAATGCGAGGTGGGCTACCCAGCCATGCATCCTTAGAACCCTGCTCAAATCATTGGCCTAGAGCCAAACAACAGGTCTCAATTGTCCTTCAGAAGACACTTTGCAGTTTGGAGTTTCTCACAAATTTCATCGTGGGAAAACCCCCATGGCCTCGTGATGCCGCCCCTTCGTGAAGGGGCCATCAGGGACAGAAACACCAACTTGAGCGATCGTCTGATCCTCGCCCTGACTTTAGATGCACAAGATCTCGATTCAGTTTTGTAGATTGTGCCATCGCTGATACAAAATCCAGAGACAAAACCTGCGCAAGTGCCTCAGACTCGCACTTTCTTCATATCCTGAAGAGTTCTTCTCATGGTTTGTAGATCGGGCCTGCCATACCTACGTCCCCATACCTAAGCTGAGTTTGTGTTTTCCGACTTCTGTCCTCAAAGTCCAGGGCCACAAACCCTCCAGACTGAGGCCCCTGGAGCCACACATTAGGACTGTGCCTACCAATCCATGGGAATTCTGCCCATTCCATTGTCCAAAATCGTACAAATTAGGAGAAACCTCCAAATTCCCTGAGGCCATCCCAATAGTGTAGGTCGCCTTGAACAAACAAGGGCTGTCTGACACCAACTGATAATCTACCTCCACTCATATCATAAATGGATGTCCCCAAGGAGAAGATTGAACCAGACAGGACCCTAGGACATAATAGGATCCATTGCCTTGGTTTACAGGCATGTCTCCTCAAAAGCCTGATTCCAATACGAGCATTGGGGTTTTGCTGAGGCACCCAGCAGAACTCATCTCGTCTCCTCAAGGAAACCTGTGCATGGGAGCCATGTCCAAAGCATAGGAGAGTACTTCAGGGTCCCGGTGCCACCGCCCCATTCCAAGGCCCTCATGGACACAAAAACACATTAGGACCCATCCTCAGGAAAGTCCATTTCAACTCAGCCACCCCGGTTGCTCCCGCAGAGCCATCAGATCTAAACTGTCTTGTTGCTAGGAGACAATTGGAATGCGATGCGGGCTTCCCAGGCATCCATCTCGAACGGTGCTCTGGAGTCATTCCATATGGGATGTCCTGGAGCTGTCCAACACGTCTCAATTGTCGCGCAGAAGGAATCCTTGAAGGGGGCATCCCACAACTCCCAACGTGGGAAAAACTCAATGGCCTCGAGATTCCGCTCCATTCATGAAGCGGCCGTCATGCACGGAAACTCCAACCTGAGCCAACGTCTGATCCTCGCCCTGAATTCAGATGCATGAGTATTGGTTCAGATCTGCAGGGGGTACCTGCCGTGCCCTCGCCCTGAAACCCAAGTCTAGCTTGTCTTCTCAATTTCGGTCCTCACATTCCTGGCCCTGAAGCCTTCAAGTTTGGCAATTCCGGACCCACAATGCAGCAATCTGCCTGCCCTCTAGAAAAAAATTATTGCCTCATGAGCTTCCCAGGCACCTTCAATGAGGATAAACCTCCACAGCACTCTACTTCACCCAAATTATATAGTCTAACCTGAGCACTAATGCACTGTCGGACAAAACCTGAGCCCGGACCTCCTGATCAACACCCGGAAAGCAGACCGCACACTGAGCACATAAGACCCACCATGGCCTTAGGTCATCATCTCTTCGCTATCTCAGTTTTCAGGCCTCAGAACCGAGACATTATCTCCAATCACTGCCCAGGGGTGAGTGTGATGCAGAAATCAGAACACCTCCTTACACATGGTAAGAAACCTTGTGGTTGGCACGTCGTGCAACGTTCAGTGTAGGAGAAACCAGCATTCACCTTGAGGCCCCGCCTATTCTTGAGTGTGACAAGGGTATAAACACTCATTTTGACCCTCAGCATGGGTCCTTTCTTCTAGTAAGTCCTCTCAGTGACTGGACCATTAGTTGTCATAATGGGTTTGGTATGACACTAGGCCCCAATTTTTAACCAGATTTCTGATTGTCCAGTCACCCCCGCCTAGGGCTTTACTCTGGAATCCCTCATTTGGTGGGACACCTGAGGTTAAAAACAAAACAACATCAAAAAAAAAAAAAAACGGACTTCTTCCATTCCACAGAGTGACCCCAAATGCTTTGGACTGGGCCAAACCACCAGGGAGTAAGACTCGTCCATTTCCCATGAAGTCACCCAGAAATTTCACGACCATGAGTGACATGATATCCAGAGACAAAAACTTGAGCAAGAGCCTCACACTCGCCCTTTTATCAAATCCCAAAAAGTTCTCCTCATGGTCTGTAGATAAGTCCTGCCATACCTATGACCTGAAACATAAGCCAAGTTTGTGTTTTCAGACAACTGTCCAAACAGCCCTGGCCTACTCAACCTACAGGTTCAGGCCCCTGGAGCCAAACCTGAGGACTGTACTTGCCCTCTCCAAGGGAATTGTGTGTGCCCATTCCAATGGCCACATCCCTTCTAATAGGATAAACATCCAAAGTCCCTGATCCATCTCATTATTGGTGGCTTCCCAGGTAAAACAGGGGCAATCTGATCCCTTCTGAGCACCTACCTGTACTCAGACCCATAGACAGATGTCCCCAAAGGTAAAAAGGAAAGAACAGGCCCCTAGGCACTAATCATATCCATTGCTTTGGTTTCCAGGCATCTCTCCTCAGAGGCCTGGATTTCAAAACCAGCATATGGCTGTTTCTTGACTCACCCATCAGAAAATATCTCATCTAAACATGGGAAACTTGCACGTTGGAGCTGTGTCAAAGCCTCTGTTTAGGAGAACCCTTCAGGTCCCCAGAGCCACGGCTTCATTCCAAGGTCTCCATAGAAACAAAAGCACATTAGGACCCATCCATAGGGGAGTCCATTTCAACTCACTCTCCTCGGTTGCTCCCCCAGATCCAGCAGATCTAACCTATCTTGTTTCTAGGAGACAATTGGAATGTGAGGTGGGCTACCCAGCCATTCATCCTTAGAACCCTGCTCAGAATCATTGGCCTGGAGCCAAACAACAGGTCTCAATTGTCCTGCAGAAGACACTTTGCAGTTTGGAGCTTCTCACAAATCCCATCGTGGGAAAATCCCCATGACCTCGTGATGCCGCCCCTTCGTGAAGTGCCCATCAGGGACAGAAACACCAACTTGAGCGATCGTCTGATCCTCGCCCTGACTTCAGATGCACCTGATCTCGATTCAGGTCTGTAGATTGTGCCATCGCTGATACAAAATCCAGAGACAAAAACCTGAGCAAACACCGCAGACTCGCACTTTCTTCATATCCTGAAGAGTTCTTCTCATGGTTTGTAGATCGGGCCTGCCATACCTATGTCCCCAAAACTAGGATGAGTTTGTGTTTTCAGACTTCTGTCCTCAAAGTCCTGGGCCACACATCCTCTAGTCTGGGGCCCCTGGAGCCACACATTAGGACTGTGCCTACCAATCCATGGGAATTCTGCCCATTCCATTGTCCAAAATCGAACAAATTAGGAGAAACCTCCAAAGACCCTGAGGCCATCCCAATAGCGTAGGTCGCCCGGAACTAACAAGGGCTGTCTGACACCAGCTGATAATCTACCTCCACTCATACCATAAATGGATGTCCCCAGAGGAGAAGATTGAACCAGACAGGACACTAGGCCATCATAGGATCCATTGCCTTGTTTTACAGGCATGTCTCCTCAAAAGCCTGATTCCAATACGAGCATAAGGGTTTTGCTGAGGCACCCAGCAGAACTCATCTCGTCTCCACAAGGAAACCTATGCATGGAAGCCATGTCCAAAGCATAGAAGAGTACTTCAGGGTCCCGTTGCCACCGCCCCATTCCAGGGCCATCATGGACACAAAAACACATTAGGACCCATCCTCAGGAAAGTCCATTTCAACTCAGCCACCCCGGTTGCTCCGCAGAGCCATCAGATCTAAATTGTCTTGTTGCTAGGAGACAATTGGAATGCGAGGCGGGCTTCCCAGGCATCCGCCTCGAACGGTGCTCTGGAGTCATTCCATATGGGATGTCCTGGAGCTGTCCAACAGGCCTCAATTGTCCCGCAGAAGGTATCCTTGAAGGTGGCATCCCACAACTCCCAACGTGGGAAAATCTCAATGGCCCTGAGATTCCGCTCCCTTCATGAAGCGGCCATCATGCACAGAAACTCCAACCTGAGCCAACGTCTGATCCTCGCCCTGACTTCAGATGCATGAGTATTGGTTCAGATCTGCAGGGGGTACCTGCCGTGCCCTAGCCCTGAAACCAAGTCTAGCTAGTCTTCTCAGACTGCCGTCCTCACACTCCTGGCCCCGAAGCCCTCAAGTTTGGCAATTCCGGACCCACAATGCAACACTCTGCCTGCCCTCTAGAAAAAAATTATTGCCTCATGAGCTGCCCAGGCACCTTCAATGAGGATAAACTTCCACAGCACTCGACTTCACCCAAATTATATAGTCTAACCTGGGAACTAATGCACTGTCGGACACAACCTGAGCCCGGACTTCGCGAGCAACTCCCAGAAAGCAGACCACAAACTGAGCACATAAGACCCGCCAAGGCCGTAGGTCATCATCTCTTCCCTACCTCAGTTTTCAGGCCTCAGAAACGAGACATTATCTCCAATCACTGCCCAGGGGTGAGTGTGATGCAGAAATCAGAACACCTCCTTACTTATGGTAAGAAACCTTGTGTTTGGCACGTCGTCCAACGTTCAGTGTAGAAGAAACCAGCATTCACCCTGAGGCCCCGCCCATTCTTGAGTGCGACAAGGGCATAAACACGCATTGTGACCCTCAGCATGAGTCCTGTCCTCTAGTAAGTCCTCTCAGTGACTGGACCATTAGATGTCATAATGGGCTTGATATGTCCCTAGGTCCCAATTTTTAACCAGATTTCTGATTGTCCAGTCAACCCCCCCCCCAGGGCTCTACTCTGGAATCCCTCATTTTCTGGGACACCTGAGGTTAAAAAGAAAACAACATCAAAAAAAAAAAAAATAAACGGACTTCTTCTATCCCACAGAGTGACCCCAAACGCTTTGGACTGGGCCAAACCACCAGGGAGTAAGACTCGTCCATTTCCCATGAAGTCACCCAAAAATTTCACGACCATGAGTGACAAGATATCCAGAGACAAAAACTTGAGCAAGAGCCTCACACTCGCCCTTTTCTCAAATCCCGAAATGTTCTCCTCATGGTCTGTATATAAGTCCTACCATACCTATGACCTGAAACATAAGCTAAGTTTGTGTTTTCAGACAACTGTCCAAACAGTCCTGGCCTACACAACCTACAGTCTTAGGCCCCTGGAGCCAAACCTGAGGACTGTACTTGCCCTCTCCAAGGGAATTGTGTGTGCCCATTCCAATGGCCACATTCCTTCTAATAGGATAAACCTCCAAAGTCCCTGATCCATCTCATTAGTGGTAGCTTCCCAGGTAAAACAGGGGCAATCTGAGCCCATCTGAGCACCTACCTGTACCCAGACCCATAGACAGATGTCCCCAGAGGTAAAAAGCAAAGAACAGACCCCTAGTCACTAATCATATCCATTGCTTTGGTTTCCAGGCATCTCTCCTCAGAGGCCTGGATCAAAACCAGCAAAGGCTGTTTCTTGACTCACCCATCAGAAAACATCTCATCTACACATGGCAAACTTGCACGTTGGAGCTGTTTTCAAAGGCTCTGTTTAGGAGAACCCTTCAGGGCCCCAGTGCCACCGCTCTTTCCAAGGTTCCATAGACACAAAAGCACATTAGGACCCATCCACAGGAGAGTCCATTTCAACTCAGCCTCCTCGGTTTCTCCCCTAGATCCAGCAGAACTAACCTGTCTTGATGCTAGGAGACAATTGGAATGCGAGGTGGGCTACCCAGCCATCCATCCTTAGAACCCTGCTCAGAATCATTGGCTTGGAGCCAACAACAGGTCTCAATTGTCCTGCAGAAGACACTTTGCAGTTTGGAGCTTCTCACAATTCCCATTGTGGGAAAACCGCCATGGCGTCGTGATGCCCCCCTTTATGAAGGGGCTATCAGGGTCAGATACTCCAACCTGAGCGATCGTCTGATCCTCGCCCTGACTTCAGATGCACGAGATCTCGATTCAGGTCTGTAGATTGTGCCTGCCATGTCCTCACCCAGAAACTGAAGCCTAGCTAGTGTTCTCAGACTTCTGTCCTCAGACTACTGACCCAGAAGCCCTCCATTTTGGCAATCCAGAACTACAAAGCAGCACTCTGCCTGCCCTCCAGAAGAAAAACATTGCCCTCTGGGGCTACCAAGTAACCCCAAGTGAGGATCAGCCTGCGCCTACCTTGGCTGTACCCCAAATACATAGGCTGACCAGGGCACTAATGCCCTTTCTGACACTGCCTGAGCCTAGACCTCCTGGCCGCACCAAGACAGCTGGCCGCACACTGAGCACATCGAGCCGCCAAGGCCTTAGGACGTCATCTCTTTCCACCTCGGTTTTCAGGCTTCAGAACCTAGACCTTATCTCTATTCACTGCCCAGACCTGAACCTAATGCAGAAATCAGAATTCCTTCCCCAGGGCAAGAAACCTTGTGGTTGGCATGTTGTCCAATGTTAAGTTTAGTTGAAACCAGTGTGGCCCATGAGGCCCCGCTCATGCTTGCTTTCCAAGCCCCCATACACACAATCCTCACCAGTGTTTGAGTTTACCAGTCGCCCAGCCCGTACCTGGGGCTCTGCTCTGGAATCCCTTTCTTGGAGAGACACATGAGTCAGAAAACACGACTCCACCCTTACCAGAAAATGACCCCAAACTCTTGGGAGCTGGGACAAATCCCCAGAGAGGGATAGTCGTCCATAGTCCCTGAGGCCACCTTTCCAATCCACGGCTATCCCGGACACAACATCCAGAGACAAAAGCCTGAAGGAACGCCTCCCATTCGCCCTTGTTTCAGAGGCCCAGGAGCTCCCTCTCGGGCTGTACATCCGGCCTGCCATACGCTAGGCGCCACTCATGAGCTGAGTTTGTGTTTTCAGACTTTTGTGCCCACAGCCTGGACCCACAAAACCTCCAGGCTAGGGCCTCTGGAGACACAGCGAAAGATTGTGCCTGCCCTCTCCAAGGAAATTGTGCCCAATCCATTGACCACAACCCTACAGGTTAGGGAGAAGCTCCAAGGCCCCTGAGGCCATCAATAGTGTAGGCCACCCTGGACTAAGAAGGGCTCTCTGACACCAGCGGAGCATCTATCTCCACTTAGACTCTCAGACAGTGTCCCCAGAGACAGAAGGTTGAAATGGACAGGCCCCAGGCCCTAATCTGAACTTTAGCTTTGGTTTCCATGTGTCCGTCCTCAGAGGACTGTTTTCGTAGACCAGCACACGGAGCTTTTCTGAGGCACCAAACCAAACCTCTCTTGTCTTCTCATGGGAAGCTTACTTACTGGGGATGTATCAAACCCTTCAGGTAGGAGAGTTCCACAGGGCCTCAGAACAACCAGCACATTCCAAGGTCTCCATGGACTCAAACGCACATTATGACGCATCCTCAGGAGAGGCCATTTCAACTCAGCCCCCTGGGTAGCGTGCCCCAGAGGCACCAGATCAAACATATCTTGTGGCTAATGGCCAATGGGAATGCGAGGCATGCTGTACAGGGATCCATCCTTCGAACCCTGCTCTACAGTCCTTCCGTATCCTATGTCCTGGAGCCATGCAACAGGACTCGAATGTCCCGCAGAAGGAAACCTTGTGGTTGGGGTAACCTCCAAACTCAGCGTGGGAAAACTTTCTTGGCCTCATGAGGCCCCCGCTTCATGAAGGTGCCATCATGGCCAAAAACTCCAGCCTCAGCCAACGTCTGATCCTCAGCCTGACTTCAGATGCAGGAGATTTCGATTCAGCCTCTGCAGAGTGGGCCTGCTCTGCCCTTCGCTCCATTCCTCACCCTAGCTTGTGTTTTCAGATTTCTGTCCTCACATTCTGGGCCCACAAACCCACCCTCCTGGAAATTCTGGGGCCACAATGAAGCACTCTGCCTGCCTTCCAGGAGAAAAACATTGTCTATGGTGCTGCCCAGAACCCCAAATGAGGACCAAACAGCTTGGCCATCGGCAACACCCCAATTGCATAGGCTACCTTAAACACTGATGCTCTGTCGCAAATTGCCTGAGCCCAGACCTTCCAACAGACACCGACACAGCTGGCTGCACACCCAGCACATTGGCCTAAGCCACTGCCTTAGGCCACCATCCATTCCCAACCTGGGTTTTCAGTCATCGGAACCTGGACCTTATCTCCAATTCCTGCACACGGGGGAACCTGATGCACAAGTCAGAACCCCTCCTTCCCCATGGCAAGAAACCTTGCTGCTGGCAGTGAGTCAAACATTCAATGTAGGAGAAAACGGCATGACCCATGAGGCCACACCCATGGGTGAGGGCCGCCTTGGGCACAAACACACATGGTGACCCTCAGCATGAGTACCTTATTCAAGTAACGCCTCTCAGTGACTGGACCAAGAGCCCGCATATGTGGCTTGCCATGCCCATAAAAACCCAGGACTAACTAGATGGTGTGTATTCCAGTTGAGGGAAGCCACTGCTGTGCTCTAGAGTCCCTCTCCTGGGGGGTCCCCTGTGGCAGAATACAGTACTCTTTTCTTCCCACAGAATGAACCAAAACACTTGGGAGCTTGGACAATCCCCCGAGAGGAAGGCTCTTCCTCGGCCCCTGAAGCAACCCCTATCCTGAACGGCCACTGTGAACGCAACACCCAGAGACAAATCCTGAGCGAATGCATCCCACTTGCCCTCCTTTGATATCCAGAGGATCTCCCCTCACGGACTGGAGATCAGGCCTGCCATTACCTTGGCCCCTACCTGAGCCAAGTTTGCTTTCTCAGACATCTGTCCCCACAGCCCTGGCAAACACAGCCTCTAGGCTGGGTCCTCTGGAGCCATACCAAATGACCGTGCCTGCTCTCTCCTGGAAAACTGTGTCCATTCCTTTGGCCACACAACTCCAGAATATGAGAAACCTCAAGGACATCCCACTATTGGGAGCCTCCCTGGACACACAGGGGCATTCGGACACAAGCTGAGCAGCTACCTCCACGAAAGCATGCACACAGATGTCAACAGAGATAGAAGGTTGAGCCGGCCAGGCCCTTAGGCCCTAATCTCAACTCTTGCTTTGGTTTCCAGGTGTCACTCCTCAGAGGCTTTGGTTCGAAGAACAGGATATGGGGCTTTCCTGAGGCACTGAACAGAACTCCTCTCGACTCCACATGGGAAGCTTCCTTGTTGAAGCCGTGTCAAACACCTCAGGTTGGAGAATCCTGCAGAGTCCCTGAGCCACCTCCACATTCCAAGGTCTCCCAGGCCACCAACCCACAGTAGGACTCATCTTCAGGAGAGTCCATTTCAACTCTCCCTTCTGGGTAGCTCACCCAGGAGGCCACAGATTGAGCCGGCCTTGTCCTGACTAAAGAGTGGGAATATGAGGTGGCGTTCCCAGGCATCCATGCTTAGACACCTGCTCTCGAGTCTTTCCATATGGGGCCTCCTGGAACCATCCAATAGGACTCGACATTCGTGCAGAAGGAAACCTTGAGGTTTGGAGTAGTTCACAAATCTCATCGTAGGCAAACCTCCCTGGCCTCATGACGCCCCCACACCCTTCAGGAAGAGGCCATGCTGGACAAAAACTCTAGCCTTAGGCTCGTCTCATAGTTGACATGACCTCAGAGCAGGAGATCTCGATTCAGCCTCTGCAGAGTGGGCCTGCCATGCCTTCGATCCCAAACCTCACGCTAGCTCGTTTTTTCAGACTTCCTTCCTCACACTCCTGGCAAACAAGCCCTCCGGACTAGGAACTCCAGAACCACAACCAGGCCCAGTGTCTACCCAACGGAAGAAAAACGTTTCCTTGTGGGGCTATCCAGAAAACCCAGATGAGGATCAACCTGCTCGGGCCTCAACGGTACCCGAACTGGATAGGCTGCACTGGGCACTCATGCTCTGTCTGACACAGCCTGAAGCCAGACGTCCAGACAGACAAGGAGACAGCTGGCCGCACACCCCGCACTCGGACACGCCATGGTCATATGCCGTCAACTCTTCCTAACCTTGGTTTTCAGATATCTGAACCTAGATATTATATCAATTCTCCATACAGCTGGGTATCGCATGCAAAAAACAGAACTCTTCCTTCCCCATGGCTATAAAGCTTGCTCTTGGCATGGAGTCACACCTTCAGGGTGGGAGAAACCTTCATGGCCCCTGATGCCACGCCCAAACGTGAGTGCTGCTTGGGCACAAATTCAAACAGTGACCCTCAGCATGAGCCCCATGTCAAAGAAAGGCCTGTCAGGGCCTGGACCAAGAGCCCGCATATTGACTTGCCAAGCACCTATGCACCCAATCCTCACCAGTGATTGATTTTACCAGTCGCCCAGCCCATACCTGGGTCTCTGGTCTGGAATCCCTTTCTTGGAGAGACACATGAGCCAGAAAACACGACTCCACCCTTACCAGAAAATGACCCCAAACTCTTGGGAGCTGGGACAAATCCCCAGAGAGAGATACTCATCCACAGTCCCTGAGGCCACCCCTCCTATCCACGGCTATCCCGGACACAACATCCAGAGACAAAAGCCTGAAGGAACGCCTCCCACTCGCCCTTGTTTCAGAGGCCCAGGAGCTCCCTCTCGGGCTGTACATCCGGCCTGCCATACCCTAGGCGCCACTCATGAGCTGAGTTTGTATTTTCAGACTTCTGTGTCCACAGCCTGGTCCCACACAACCTACAGGCTAGGACTTCTGGTGCCACAGCGAAAGATTGTGCCTGCCCTCTCCAAGGAAAGTGTACCCAATCCATTGACCACAACCCCACAGGTTAGGGAAAAGCCCCAAGGCCCCTGAGGCCATCAATAGTGTAGGCCACCCTGGACTAAGAGGGGCTCTCTGACACGAGCGGTGCAACTATCTCCACTTAGACTCTCAGATATTGTCCCCAGAGACAGAAGTTTGAAATGGACAGGCCCCCAGGCCCTAATATGAACCTTAGCTTTGGTTTCCATGTGTCCGTCCTCAGAGGACTGTTTTCGTAGACCAGCACTAGGGGCTTTTCTGAGGCACCAAACAAAACCTCTCTTGTCTCCACATGGGGAGCTTTCTTACTGGGGATGTATCAAACCCTTCAGGTAGGAGAGTTCCGCAGGGCCACTGAACAACCAGCACATTACAAGGTCTTCATGGACCCAAACGCACATTATGACCCATCCTCGGGAGAGGCCATTTCAACTCAGCCCACTGGGTAGCGTGCCCCAGAGGCAGGAGATCAAACATATCTTGTCGCTCATGGTCAATGGGAAACCGAGGCATGCTGTACAGGGATCCATCCTTCGAACCCTGCTCTACAGTCCTTCCGTATCCTATGTCCTGGAGCCATGCAACAGGACACGAATATCCCGCAGAAGAAACCTTGTGGTTTGGGGCAACCTCCAAACTCAGCGTGGGAAAACTTCCTTGGCCTCATGAGGCCCCCGCTTCATGAAGGTGCCATCATGGACACATACTCCAGCCTCAGCCAACGTCTGATCCTCAGCCTGACTTCAGATGCAGGAGATTTCGATTCAGCCTCTGCAGAGTGGGCCTGCTCTGCCCTTGGATCCAATCCTCACCCTAGCTGGTGTTTTCAGACTTCCGTCCTCACACTCCAGGCCCACACACCCTCCCTACTGGGAATTCTGGGGCCACAATGAAGCACTCTGCCTGCCTCCCAGGAGAAAAACATTGTCTATGGTGCTGCCCAGAGTTCCCAAATGAGGATCAAACTGCTTGGCCCTCGGCAACACCCCAATTGCATAGGCTACCTTAAACACTGATGCTCTGTAGCAAATTGCCTGAGCCCAGACCTTCCAACAGACACCGACACAGCTGGCTGCACACCCAGCACATTGGACCAGCCACTGCCTTAGGCCACCATCCATTCCCAACCTGGGTTTTCAGTCATCGGAACCTGGACCTTATCTCCAATTCCTGCACACGGATGAACCTGATGCACAAGTCAGAACCCCTCCTTCCCCATGGCAAGAAACCTTGCTGCTGGCAGTGAGTCAAACATTCAGTGTAGGAGAAAACGGCATGACCCATGAGGCCACGCCCATGCGTGAGGGCCGCCTTGGGCACAAACACACATGGTGACCCTCAGCATGAGTACCTTATTCAAGTAACGCCTCTCAGTGACTGGACCAAGAGCCCGCATATGTGGCTTGCCATGCCCATAAAAACCCAGGACTAACTAGATGGTGTGTATTCCAGTTGAGGGAGGCCACTGCTGTGCTCTAGAGTCCCTCTCCTGGGGGGTCCCCTGTGGCAGAAAACAGTACTCTTCCCTTCCTACAGATTGAACCGAAACACTTGGGAGCTTGGACAATCCCCCGAGAGGAAGGCTCTTCCTCGGCCCCTGAAGCAACCCCTACCCTGAACGGCCACTGTGAACGCAGCACCCAGAGACAAAAGCCTGAGCGACTGCCTCCCACTTGCCCTCCTTTGATATCCAGAGGATCTCCCCTCACGGACTGGAGACCAGGCCTGCCATTACCTTGGCCTCTAGCTGAGCCAAGTTTGCTTTTTCAGACATCTGTCCCCACAGCCCGGGCAAACACAGCCACTAGGCTGGGTCCTCTGGAGCCATACCACAGGACCGTGCCTTCTCTCTACTGGGAAACTCTGTCCATTCCTTTGGCCACACACCTCCAGAATATGAGAAATCTCAAGGCCCCCGAGGACATCCCACTACTGGGAGCCTCTCTGGACACACAGGGGCATTCGGACACAAGCTGAGCAGCTACCTCCACCAAGGCATGCACACAGATGTCAACAGAGATAGAAGGTTGAGCCGGCCAGGCCCTTAGGCCCTAATCTCAACTCTTGCTTTGGTGTCCAGGTGTCACTCCTCAGAGGCTTTGGTTCGAAGAACAGTATATGGGGCTTTCCTGAGGCACTGAACAAAACTCCTCTCGACTCCACATGGGAAGCTTCCTTGTTGGAGCCGTGTCAAACACCTCAGGTTGGAGAATCCTGCAGAGTCCCTGAGCCACCTCCACATTCCAAGGTCTCCCAGGCCACCAACCCACAGTAGGACTCATCTTCAGGAGAGTCCATTTCAACTCTCCCCTCTGGGTAGCTCACCCAGGAGCCCGCAGATTGAGCCTGACTTGTCCTGACTAAAGAGTGGGAATATGAGGTGGCATTCCCAGGCATCCATGCTTAGACACCTGCTCTCGAGTCTTCCCATATGGGACCTCCTGGAACCATCCAATAGGACTCGACAGTCGTGCAGAAGGAAACCTTGAGGTTTGGAGTAGTTCACAAATCCCATCGTAGGCAAACCTCCCTGGCGTCATGGAGCCCCCACACCCTTAAGGAAGAGGCCATGCTGGACAAAAACTGTAGCCTGAGGCACGTCTCATAGTTGACATGACCTCAGTGCAGGAGATCTCGATACAGCCTCTGCAGAGTGGGCCTGCTCTGCCCTCGGTCCCAAACCTCAGGCTAGCTTGTGTTTTCAGACTTCCTTCCTCACACTCCTGGCAAACAAGCCCTCCGGACTAGGAACTCCAGAACCACATCCCAGCCAGTGTCTGCCCAACGGAAGAACAACGTTTCCCTGTGGGGTTCCCCAGAAAACCCAGATGAGGATCAACCTGCTCGGGCCTTGACGTGCCCCGAACTGGATAGGCTGCTCTGGGCACTTAAGTTCCATCTGACACAGCCTGAAGCCACACGTCCAGACAGACAAGGAGACAGCTGGCCGCACACCCAGCACTTCGGTCACGCCATGGTCTTATGCTGTCACCTCTTCCTAACCTTGGTTTTCAGATATCTGAACCTAGACATTATATCAATTCTCCACACAGCTGGGTATCACAAGCACAAAAGAGAACTCCTCCTTCCCCATGGCTGTAAAGCTTGCTCTTGGCATGGAATCACACCTTCAGGGTGAGAGAAACCTTCATGTCCCATGATTCCACGCCCAACCGTGGGTGCAGCAGCACAAATTCACACTGTGACCCTCAGCATGAGCCCCATGTCAAAGAAAGGCCTGTCAGGGCCTGGACCAAGAGCCCACATATGGGGCTTGCCAGGCCGCTATGCACCCAATCCTCACCAGTGTTTGAGTTTTCCAGTCACCCCGCCCGTACCGCGGGATCTGCTCTCGAATCCCTTTCTTGGAGAGACACGTGAGCCAGACAACACGACTCCACCCTTCACACAAAATGACCCCAAACTCTTGGGAGCTGGGACAAATCCCCAGACAGGGATACTCGTCCATAGTCCCTGAGGCCACCCGTCCAATCCACGGCTATCCCAGACACAACATCCAGAGACAAAAGCCTGAAGGAACGCCTCCCACTCGCCCTTGTTTCAGAGGCCCAGGAGCTCCCTCTTGGGCTATACATCCGGCCTGCCATACACTAGGCGCCACTCATAAGCTGAGTTTGTGTTTCCAGACATCTGTGCCCACAGCCTGGACTCACACAACCTCCAGGCTAGCCTCCATTCCAAGGCCCTCATGGACACAAACACACATTAGGCCCCATCCTCAAGAAAGTCCATTTCAACTCAGCCACCCCGGTTTCTCCCGCAGAGCCATCAGATCTCAACTGTCTAGTCCCTTCACTCTTCCCCAGGGCTCTGCTTTGGAATTCCTCTTTGTTTGGGGCACCTGAGGTATCAAACCTGAAAGGAGACCTCCCATCCCACAGATTGACGAAAAACCATTGGGACCGGGCCATATCCACAGAGAGGAAGATTCGTCCATGACCCATGAGGCCTCGCCACATTCCACGGTCATCGTTGATACAAAATCCAGAGAACAAAGCCTGAGCAAGCGCCTCAGACTCGCTCTTTCTTCATATCCTGAAGTTTTATTCTCATGGTTTGTAGATTGGGCCTGCCATACCTACGTCCCCAAACCTAAGCTGAGTTTGTGTTTTCAGACTTCTGTCCTCAAATTCCAGGGCCACACACCCTCCAGGATGGGGCCCCTGGAGCCACACATTAGGACTGTGCTTACCCCATGCATGGAAATTCTGCCCATTCCATTGTTCAATATCTACATATTAGGAGAACCCTGGAAAGTCCCCGAGGCCATCCCAAGAGTGTAGGTCTCCCGGGACAAACAAGGGCGGTCTGACACCAGCTGAGAATCTATCTCCACACATGACATAGATGGATGTCCCTAGAGAAGAAGATGGAACCAGACATGACCCTAGGCCATAATCAGATCCAAGCTTTGGTTTACAGGCATGTCTCCTCAAAAGCCTGAATTCCAATACAAGCATAGGGGGTTTCCTGAGGCACCCATCAGAACAAACCTCATCTGCACAAGGAAACTTGAGCATGGGAGCTATGTCAAAAGTTTAGGAGAATACTTCAGGGTCCCGGTGCCACCGCCCCATTCCAAGGTTCCCATGGACACAAACACACTTTAGGAACTTACCTCGGGAAAGTCCATTTCAACTCAGCCTCCCCGGTGTCTCCCGCAGAGCCATCAGATCTCAACTGTCTTGTTGTTAGGAGACAATTGAAATGCGAGGCGATCTTCCCTGGCATCCATCTTAGAACAATGCTCTGGAGTCATTCCATAGGAAATGTCCTGGAGCTGCCCAACAAGTCTCAAATGTCCCGAATAAGGAATCCTTGAAGGGGGCATCCCACTACTCCCAACGTGGGAAAACGTTAAGAGCCTTGAGACTCCGCTTCGTTCAGAAAGGGGCAGTCATGCACAAAAACTCCAACCGGAGACAACGTCTGTTCCTCGCCGTGACTTCATATGCTTGAGATATTGGTTCAGATCTGCATGGGACACCTGCAGTTCCCTCGGCCTGAAGCCCAAGTTTAGGTTGTGTTCTCAGACTTCTGTCCTCACACTCCTATCCCAGAAGCCCTCACGTTTGGCAATTCCGGACCCACAATGCAGCACTCTGCCTGCCCTATAGAAAAAATATCTTGCCTAATGAACTGCCCGGGCACCTCAAATAAGGATCAACCTACACGACACTCGACTGTACCCAAATTATATAGTCTAACCTGGGCACTAATGCACTGTCTGACACAACCTGAGCCCGAACCTCCTGACCAACAACTAGGCACCTGACCGCACACTGAGCACATCAGACCCACCATGGCCTTAGGTCATCATCTCTTCCCAAATGCGGTTTTCTGACTTCCGTACCTAGACCTTATCTCCAACCACTGCCCAGGGTTGAAAAGGATGCAGAAATCAGAACTCCTTCCCCATGGCAAGAGACCTTGTGATTGGAATATGGGGCCTTCCATGCCCCTAGGCCCCAAATTTTAACCATAGTTTTGGTTGTCCCCTCACTCTTCCCCAGGGCTCTGCTTTGGAATTCTTCTTTGGTTGGGACCCTGAGGTAACAAACCTGAGAGGAGACCTCCCATCCCACAGATTGAAGAAAAGCAATTGGGACCGTGCCAAATCCCAAGAGAGGAAGTTTCGTCCATGGCCCATGAGACTTCCCCACATTCCACGGCCATCGTTGACACAAAATCCAGAGACCAAAGCCTGAGCAAGCGCCTCAGACTCGCTCTTTCTTCATATCCTGAAGAGTTCTTCTCATGGCTTGTAGATTGGGCCTGCCATACCTACGTCCCCAAACCTAAGCTGATTCTGTGTTTTCCGACTTCTGTCCTCAAAGTCCTGGGCCACACACCCTCAAGGCTGGGGCCCCTGGAGCCACACATTAGGACTGTGCCTACTTCATGCATGGGAATTCTGCCCATTGCATTGTACAAAATTGTACAAATTAGGAGATCCCTCCAAAGTACCCGAGGCCATCCCAATATGTAGGTCTCTTTGGACAACAAGGGCGGTCTGACACCAGCTGAGCATCTACCTCCAATCATACCATAGATGGATGTCCCCAGAGAAGGACATGGAACCAGACAGGACCCTGCCATAATCGGATCCATTGCTTTGGTTTACAGGCATGTCTCCTAAAAATCCTGGATTCCAATACCAGCATAGGGGGTTTCCTGAGGCACCCATCAGAAAACACCTCGTCTCCACGAGGAAACTTGTGCATGGGACCTATGTCAAAATCTTAGGAGAATACTTCAGAGTCCCGGTGCCACTGCCCCATTCCAAGGACCTAATGGACACAACCACACATTAGGCCCCATGCTCAGGAGCTGTCCATTTCAAATCAGCCACCCTGGTTGCTCCCGCAGAGCCATCCGATCTCCACTGTCTTGTAGCTAGGAGACAATTGGAATGCGAGGCGGGCTTCCCTGGCATCCATCCTCAAAGAGTGCTCTGGAGTCATTCCATATGGGATGTTTTGGAGCTGCCCAACAGGTCTCAATTGTCCCGCAGAAGGAATCCTTGAAGGGGGCATCCCACAACTCCCAATGAGGGAAAACCTGCATGGCCTTGAGATTCCTTTCCGTTCATGAAGGGCAGTCATTCACAGAAACTACAACCTGAGTCAACGTCTGATCCTTTCCGTGACTTCAGATGCATGAGATATGGGTTCAGATGTGCAGGGGGTACCTGCCTTGCCCTCGGTGACGCCCAAGTCTAGCTTGTGTTCTCAGACTTCTGTCCTCACACTACTGGCCCAGAAGCGCTCACGTTTGGAATTCCGGACCCACAATGCAGCACTCTGCCTGCCCTCTAGAAAAAATATCTTGCCTAATGAGCTGCCCAGGCACCTCAAATGAGGATCAACCTACCGGGCACTCCACTGTACCCAAATTATATAGTATAACCTGGGCACTAATGCACTGTCTGACACAACCTGAGCCCGAACCTCCTGACCAAAAACCAGGCAGCTGACCGCACACTGAGCACATCACACCCACCATGGCCTTAGGTCATCATCTATTCCCAACTGCGGTTTTCAGGCTTCCGAACCTAGACCTTTTCTCCAACCACTGCCTATGGTTGAAAATGATGCAGAAATCAGAACTCCTTCCCCATGGCAAGAGACCTTGTGATTGGCATGTTGTCCAAAGTTCAGTGTAGTTGAAACCAGTGTGGCCCATGAGGCCCCGCCCATGCTCACGGGACACATTGGTCACAAACACACATTGTGACCCTCAGCCTGAGCCCAGTCCTCAAGTAAGGCCTCTCAGTGGCTGGATGAAGAGACAGCATATGGGGCCTGCCATGCCCCTAGGCCCCAAATTTTAACCATAGTTTGGGTTGTCCCTTCAATCTTCCCCAGGGCTCTGCTTTGCAATTCCTCTTTGGTTGGGACACCTGAGGTAACAAACCTGAAAGGAGACCTCCCGTCCCACAGATTGACGAAAACAATTGGGGCCGGGCCAAATCCCAAGAGAGGAAGTTTCGTCCATGGCCCATGAGGCTTCCCCACATTCCACGGCCATCGTTGACACAAAATCCAGAGACCAAAGCCTGAGCAAGCGCCTCCGACTCGCTCTTTCTTCATATCCTGAAGAGTTCTTCTCATGGCTTGTAGATTGGGCATGCCATACCTACGTCCCCAAACCTAAGCTGATTCTGTGTTTTCCGACTTCTGTCCTCAGAGTCCTGGGCCACACACACTCCAGCCTGGGGCCCCTGGAGCGACACATTAGGACTGTGCCTACTTCATGCATGGGAATTCTGCCCATTCCATAATCCAAAATTTACAAATTAGGAGATCCCTCCAAAGTCCCCAAGGCCATCCCAATATGTAGGTCTCTTTGGACAAACAAGGGCGGTCTGACACCAGCTGAGCAACTAGCTCCACTCAAAACATAGATGGATGTCCCCAAAGAAGGAGATGGAACCTGACAGGACCCTAGGCCATAATCGGATCCATTGCTTTGGTTTACAGGCATGTCTCCTCCAAAATCCTGGATTCCAATACCAGCATAGGGGGTTTCCTGAGGCACCCATCAGAAAACATCTCATCTCCATGAGGAAAGTTGTGCATGGAACCTATGTCAAAACCTTAGGAGAATACTTCAGAGTCCCGGTGCCACTGCCCCATTCCAAGGTCCTCATGGACACAAACACACATTAGGCCCCATGCTCAGGAAAGTCCATTTCAACTCAGCCACCCCGGTTGCTCCAGCAGAGCCATCCTATCTCCACTGTCTTGTTGCTAGGAGACAATTGGAATGTGAGGCGGGCTTCCATGGCATCCATCCTCCAACGGTGCTCGGAGTCATTCCATATGGGATGTTTTGGAGCTGCCCAACAGGTCTCAATTGTGCCGCAGAAGGAATCCTTGAAGGGGGCATCCCACAACTCCCAACGTGGGAAAACCTCCATGGCCTTGGGATTCCTCTCCGTTCTTGAAGGGGCAGTCATGCACAGAAACTTCAACCTGAGCCAACGTCTGAGCCTCGCCGTGACTTCAGATGCATGAGATATTGGTTCAGATGTGCAGGGGGTACCTGCCTTGCCCTCGGCCTGAAGCCCAGGTCTAGCTTGTGTTCTCAGACTTTTGTCCTCACACTACTGAACCAGAAGCCCTCAAGTTTGGCAATTCCGGGCCCACAATGCAGCACTCTGCCTGCCCTCTAGAAAAAATATCTTGCCTAATGAGCTGCCCAGGCTCCTCAAATGAGGATCAACCTAAACGGCACTCGACTGTACCCAAATTATATAGTGTAACCTGGTCACTAATGCACTGTCTGACACAACCTGAGCCCGAACCTCCTGAACAACAACCAGGCAGCTGACCGCACACTGAGCACATCAACCCACCATGGCCTTAGGTCATCATCTCTTCCCAACTGCGGTTTTCAGGCTTCTGAACCTAGACCTTTTCTTCAACCACTGCCAATGGTTGAAAATGATGCAGAAATCAGAACTCCTTCCCCATGGCAAGAGACCTTGTGATTGGTATGTTGTCCAAAGTTCAGTGTAGTTTAAACCAGTGTGGCCCATGAGGCCCGGCCCCTTCTCGCGGGCCACATTGGTCACAAACACACATTGTGACCCTCAGCCTGAGCCCAGTCCTCAAGTAAGGCCTCTCAGTGGCTGGATGAAGAGACAGCATATGGGGCCTGCCATGCCCCTAGGCCCCAAATTTTAACCATAGTTTGGGTTGTCCATTCACTCTTCCCTAGGGCTCTGCTTTGGAATTCCTCCTGGTTGGGACACCTGAGGTAACAAACCTGAAAGGAGACCTCCCATCCCACAGATTGACGAAAAACAATTGGGACCGTTCCAAATCCACAGAGAGGAAGATTCGTCCATGGCCCATGAGGCCTCCCCACATTCCACGGCCATCGTTGACACAAAATCCAGAGACCAAAGCCTGAGCAATCGCCTCAGACTCGCTCTTTCTTCGTATTCTGAAGATTTCTTATCATGGTTTGTAGATTGGGCCTGCCATACCTAAGTCCCCAAACCTAAGCTGAGTTTGTGTTTTCAGAATTCTGTCCTCAACGTCCTGGGCCACAAACCCTCCAGGCTGGGGCCCGTGGAGCCAAACATTAGGAATGTGCCTACCCCATGCATGGGAATTCTGCCCATTCCATTGTCCAAAATTGTACCAATGAGGAGAACCCACTAATGTCCCCGAGGCCATCCAAATATGTAGGTCTCAGTGGACAACAAGGGCGGTCTGACACCAGCTGAGCATCTACCTCCACTCATACCATAGATGGATGCCCCAGTGAAGGATATGGTACAACACAGGACCCTAGGCCATAATCGGATCCATTGCTTTGGTTTACAGTCATGATTCCTCAAAATCCTGGTTTCCAATACCAGCATAGGGGGTTTCCTGAGGCACCCATCAGAAAACATCTCGTCTTCACGAGGAAACTTGTGCATGGGACCTATGTCAAAATCTTAGGAGAATACTTCAGAGTCCCGGTGCCACCGTTCCATTCCTAGATCCTCATGGACACAAACACACATTAGGCTCCATGCTCAGGAAAGTCCATTTCAACTCAGCCACCCCGGTTGTTCCCGCAGAGCCATCCGATCTCCACTGTCTTGTACTAGGAGACAATTGGAATGCGAGGCGGGCTTCCCTGGCATCCATCCTTGAACGGTGCTCTGGATACATTCCATATGGGATGTTTTGGAGCCGCCCAAAAGGTCTCAATTGTCCTGCAGAAGGAATCCTTGAAGGGGGCATTCCACAACTCCCAACGTGGGAAAACCTCCATGGCCTTGGGATTCCTCTCCGTTCATGAAGGGGCAGTCATGCACAGAAACTTCAACCTGAGCCAACGTCTGATCCTCGCCGTGACTTCAGATGCATGAGATATTGGTTCAGATGTGCATGGGGTACCTGCCTTGCCCTCGGCCTGAAGCCCAAGTCTAGCTTGTGTTCTCAGACTTCTGTCCTCACACTACTGGCCCGGAAGCCCTCAAGTTTGGCAATTCCGGACCCACATTGCAGCACTCTGCCTGCTCTCTAGAAAAAATATATGCCTAATGAGCTGCCCAGGCACCTCAAATGAGGATCATCATACACGGCACTCGACTGTACCCAAATTACATAGTCTAACCTGGGCAATAATGCACTGTCTGACACAACCTGAGCCCGAACCTCCTGACCAACAACCAGGCAGCTGACCGCACACTGAGCACATCAGACCCACCATGGCCTTAGGTCATCATCTCTTCCCAACTGCGGTTTTCAGGCTTCCGAAAGTAGACCTTATCTCCAACCACTGCCCAGGGTTGAAAATGATGCAGAAATCAGAACTCCTTCCCCATGGCAAGAGACCTTGTGATTGGCATGCTGTCCAAAGTTCAGTGTAGTTGAAACCAGGGTGGCCCATGAGGCCCGGCCCCTTCTCGCGGGCCACATTGGTCACAAACACACATTGTGACCCTCTGCGTGATCCCCGTCCTCAAGTAAGGCCTCTCAGAGGCTGGATAAAGAGACAGTATATGGGGCCTGCCATGCCCCTAGGACCCAAATTTTAACCATAGTTTGGGTTGACCCTTCACTCTTCCCAAGGGCTCTGCTTTGGAATTCCTCTTTGGTTGGGACACCTGAGGTTACAAACCTGAAAGGAGACTTCCCATCCCACAGATTGACGAAAAACAATTGGGACCGGGCCAAATCCACAGAGAGGAAGATTCGTCCATTGCCCATGAGGCCTCCCCTTAATCCACGGCCATCGTTGACACAAAATCCAGAGACCAAAGCCTGAGCAAGCGCCTAAGACTCGCTCTTTCTTCGTATCCTGAAGAGTTCTTCTCATGGTTTGTAGATTGGGCCTGCCATACCTACGTCCCCCAACCTAAGCTGAGTTTGTGTTTTCAGACTTCTGTCCTCAAAGTCCTGGGCCACATACCCTCCAGGCTGGGGCCCCTGGAGCCACACATTAGGACTGTCCGTACCCCATGCATGGGAATTCTGCCCATTCCATTGTCCAAAATTGTACAAATTAGGAGAACCCTCCAAAGTCCCCGAGGCCATCCCAATATGTAGGTCTCTGTGGACAAACAAGTGCGGTCCTACACCAGCTGACCATTACCTCCACCTATAACATAGATAGATGTCCCCAGAGAAGGATATGGTTCCAGACAGGACCCTAGGCCATATTCGGATCCATTGCTTTGGTTTAAAGGCATGTCTCCTCAAAATCCTGGATTCCAATACCAGCATAGGGGGTTTCCTGAGGCACCCATCAGAAAAAATCTCGTCTCCACGAGGAAACTTGTGCATGGGACCTATGTCAAAATCTTAGGAGAATACTTCAGAGTCCCAGTGCCACCGACCCATTCCAAGGTCCTCATGGACACAAACACACATTAGGCCCAATGCTCAGGAAAGTCCATATCAAATCAGCCAACCAGGATGCTCCCGCAGAGCCATCCGATCTCAACAGTCTTATTGCAAGGAGACAATTGGAATGCAAGGCAGGCTTCCCTGGAATCCATCCTCGAACGGTGCTCTGGAGTCATTCCATATGGGATGTTTTGGAGCTGCCCAACAGGTCTCAATTGTCCCGCGAAGGAATCCTTGAAGGGGGCATCCCACAACTCCCAAAGTGGGAAAACCTTCATGGCCTTGAGATTCCTCTCCGTTCTGGAAGGGGCAGTCATGCACAGAAACTCCAACCTGAGCCAACGTCTGATCCTCGCCGTGCCTTCAGATGCATGAGATATTGGTTCAGATGTGCAGGGGGTACCTGCCTTGCCCTCGGCCTGAAGCCCAAGTCTAGCTTGTGGTCTCAGACTTCTGTCCTCACTCTACTGGCCCAGAAGACCTCACGTTTGGCAATTCTGGACCCACAATGCAGCACTCTGCCTGACCTCTAGAAAAAATATCTTGCCTAAGGAACTGCACGGGCACCTCAAATAATGATCAACCTACACGGCATTCGACTGTATCCAAATTATATAGTCTAACCTAGGCACTAATTCCCTGTCTGACACAACCTGAGCCCGAAACTCCTGACTAACAACCAGGCAGCTGACCGCACACTGAGCACATCAGACCCACCATGGCCTTAGGTCATCATCTCTTCCCAACTGCGGTTTTCAGGCTTCCGAACCTAGACCTTATCTCCAACGACTGCCCAGGGTTGAAAATGATGCAGAAATCAGAACTCCTTCACCATGGCAAGAGACCTTGTGATTGGCATGTTGTCCAAAGTTCAGTGTAGATGAAACCAGTGTGGCCCATGAGGCCCCGCCCATGCTCGCAAGCCACATTGGTCACAAACACACATTGTGACCCTCAGCCTGAGCCCAGTCCTCAAGTAAGGCCTCTCAGTGGCTGGTGAAGAGACAGCATATGGGGCCTGCCATGCCCCTAGGCCCCAAATTTTAACGATAGTTTGGCTTGTCCCTTTACTCTTCCCCAGGGCTCTGGTTTGGAATTCCTCCTGGTTGGGACACCTGAGGTAACAAACCTGAAAGGAGACCTCCAATCCCACAGATTGACAAAAAACAATTGGGACCGATCCAAATCCACAGCGAGGAAGATTCGTCCATGGCCCATGAGGCCTCCCCACATTCCACGGCCATCGTTGACACAAATCCAGAGACCAAAGCCTGAGCAATCGCCTCAGACTAGCTCTTTCTTCGTATTCTTAAGATTTCTTCTCATGGTTTGTAGATTGGACCTGCCATACCTACGTCCCCAAACCTAAGCTGAGTTTGTGTTTTCAGACTTCTGTCCTCAAAGTCCTGGGCCACACACCCTCCAGGCTGGGGCCACTGGAGCCACACATTAGGACTGTGCCTACCCCATGCATGGGAATTCTGCCCATTCCATTGTCCAAAATTGTACAAATTAGGAGAACCCTCCAAAGTCCCCGAGGCCATCTCAAAATGTAGGTCTCAGTGGACAAACAAGGGCGGTCTGACACCAGCTGAGAATCTACGTCCACTCATACCATAGATGGATGTCCCCAGAGAAGGATATGGTACCAGACAGGACCCTAGGTCATAATCGGATCCATTGCTTTGGTTTACAGTCATGACTCCTCAAAATCCTGGATTCCAATACTAGCATAGGGTGTTTCCTGAGGCACCCATCAGAAAACATCTCGTCTCCACGAGGTAACTTGTGCATTGGACCTATGTCAAAATCTTAGGAGAATACTTCAGAGTCCCGGTGCCACCGCTCCATTCCTAGGTCCTCATGGACACAAACACACATTAGGCCCCATGCTCAGGAGCTGTCCATTTCAAATCAGCCACCCCGGTTGCTCTCGCAGAGCCATCCGATCTCCACTGTCTTGTTGCTAGGGGACAATTTGAATGCGAGGCGGGCTTCCCTAACATCCATCCTCGAACGGTGCTCTGGAGTCATTCCATATGGGATGTCCTGGAGCTGCCCAACAGGTCGCAATTGTCTTGCAGAAGGAATCCTTGAAGGGGACATCTCACAACTCCCAACGTGGGAAAACCTCCATGGCCTTGAGATTCCTCTCCGTTCATGAAGGGGCAGTCATGCACAGAAACTTCAACCTGAGCCAACGTCTGAGCCTCGCCGTGACTTCAGATGCATGAATATTGGCTCAGATGTGCATGGGGTACCTGCTTTGCCTTCGGCCTGTTTCCCAAGTCTAGCTTGTGTTCTCAGACTTCTGTCCTCACACTACTGGCCCAGAAGCCCTCACGTTTGGCAATTCCGGACCCACAATGCAGCACTCTGCCTGCTCTCTAGAAAAAATATCTTGCCTAATGAGCTGCCCAGGCACCTCAAATGAGGATCATCATACACGGCACTCGACTGTACCCAAATTACATAGTCTAACCTGGGCAATAATGCACTGTCTAACACAACCTGTGCCCGAACCTTCTGACCAACAACCAGGCAGCTGACCGCACACTGAGCACATCAGACCCACCATGGCCTTAAGTCATCATCTCTTCCCAACTGCGGGTTTCAGGCTTCCGAACCTAGACCTTATCTCCAACCACTGCCCAGGGTTGAAAATGATGCAGAAATCAGAACTCCTTCCCCATGGCAAGAGACCTTGTGATTGGCATATTGTCCAAAGTTCAGTGTAGATGAAACCAGTGTGGCCCATGAGGCTCCGCCCATGCTCGGGAGCCACATTGGTCACAAACACACATTGTGACCCTCAGCTGAGCCCAGTCTTCAAGTAAGGCCTCTCAGTGGTTGGTGAAGAGACAGCATATGGGGCCTGCCATGACCCTAGGCCCCAAATTATAACCATAGTTTGGGTTGTCCCTTCACTCTTCCCCAGGGCTCTGCTTTGGAATTCCTTTTTGGATGGGACACCAGAGGTTACAAACCTGAAAGGAGACCTCCCATCCCACAGATTGAAGAAAAACAATTGGGATCGGTCCAAATCCACAGAGGAAGATTCGTCCATGTCCCATGAGGTCTCCCCACATTCCACGGCCATCGTTGACACAAAATCCAGAGACCAAAGCCTGAGCAAGCGCCTCAGACTCGCTCTTTCTTCATATCATGAAGAGTTCTTCTCATGGTTTGTAGATTGGGCCTGCCATACCTACGTCCCCTAACCTAAGCTGAGTCTGTGTTTTCAGACTTCTGTCCTCAAAGTCCTGGGCCACACACCCTCTAGGCTGGGGCCCCTGGAGCCACACATTAAGATTGTACCTACCCCATGCATAGTAATTCTGCCCATTCCATTTTCCAAAATTGTACAAATTAGGAGAACCCTCCAAAGTAACCGAGGCGATCCCAATATGTAGGTCTCAGTGGACAAACAAGGGCGGTCTGACACCAGCTGAGCATCTACCTCCACTCATACCATAGATGGATGCCCCAGTGAAGGATATGGTACCAGAAAGGACCCTAGGCCATAATCGGTTCCATTGCTTTAATTTACAGGCATGTCTCCTCAAAATCCTGGATTCCAATACCAGCATAGGGGGTTTCCTGAGGCACCCATCAGAAAAAATGTCGTCTCCACGAGGAAACTTGTGCATGGGACCTATGTCAAAATCTTAGGAGAATACTTCAGAGTCCCGGTGCCACCGCCCCATTCCAAGGACCTCATGGACACAAACACACATTAGGCCCCATGCTCAGGAAAGTCCATTTCAACTCAGCAATCCCGGTTGCTCACGCAGAGCCATCGGATCTCAACTGTCTTGTTGCTAGGAGACAATTGGAATGCGAGGCGGACTTCCCTGGCATCCATCCTCGAACGGTGCTCTGGAGTCATTCCATATGGGATGTTTTGGAGCTGCCCAACAGGTCTCAATTGTCCCGCAGAAGGAATCCTTGAAGGGGGCATTCCACAACTCCCAACGTGGGAAAACCTCCATGGCCTTGAGATTCCTCTCCGTTCATGAAGGGGCAGTCATGCACAGAAACTACAACCCGAGCCAACGACTGAATATCGCCGTGACTTCAGATGCATGAGATATTGGTTCAGATGTGCAGGGGGTACCTGCCTTGCCCTCGGCCTGAAGCCCAAGTCTAGCTTGTGTTCTCAGACTTCTGTCCTCACACTACTGGCCCAGAAGCCCTCAAGTTTGGCAATTCCGGACCCACAATGCAGCACTCTGCCTGCTCTCTAGAAAAAATATCATGCCTAATGAGCTGCCCAGGCACCTCAAATGAGGATCAAACTACACGGCACTCGACTGTACCCAAATTGTAGAGTCTAACCTCGGCACAAATGCACTGTCTGACACAACCTAAGCTCGAACCTCCTGACCAACATCCAGGCAGCTGACCGCACACTGAGCACATCAGAACCACCATGGCCTTAGGTAATCATCTCTTCCCAACTGCGGTTTCAGGCTTCCGAACCTAGACATTATCTCCAACCACTGCCCAGGGTTGAAAATGATGCAGAAATCAGAACTCCTTCCCCATGGCAAGAGACCTTGTGATTGGCATGTTGTCCAAAGTTCAGTGTAGTTGAAACCACTGTGGCCCATGAGGCACCGCTCATGCTCCCGAGCCACATTGGTCACAAACATACATTGTGACCCTCAGCCTGAACCCAGTCCTCAAGTAAGGCCTCTCAGTGGCTGGATGAAGAGATGGCATATGGGGCCTGCCATGCCCCTAGGCCCCAAATTTTAACCATAGTTTGGGTTGTCCCTTCACTCTTCCCCAGGGCTCTGCTTTGGAATTCCTCTTTGGTTGGGACACCTGAGGTAACAAACCTGAAAGGAGACCTCCCATCCCACAGATTGACGAAAAACAATTGGGACTGGGCCAAATCCACAGAGAGGAATATTCGTCCATTGCCCATGAGGCCTCCCCCCATTCCACGGCCATCGTTGACACAAAATCCAGAGACCAAAGCCTGAGCAAGCGCCTCAGACTCTCTCTATCTTCAAATCCTGAAGAGTTCTTCTCATGGTTTGTAGATTGGGCCTGCCATACCTACGTCCCCAAACCTAAGCTGAGTTTGTGTTTTCAGACTTCTGTCCTCAAAGTCCTGTCCACACACCCTCCAAGCTGGGGCCCCTGGAGCCACACATTAGGACTGTGCCTACCTCATGCATGGGAATTCTGCCCATTCCATTGTCCAAAATTGTACAAATTAGGAGAACCCTCCAAAATCCCCGAGGCCATCCCAATATCTAGGTCTCTTTGGACAAACAAGGGCGGTCTGACACCAGCTTAGCATCTACCTCGACTCATACTATAGATGGATGTCCCCAGTGAAGGATATGGTACCAGAAAGGACCCTAGGCCATAATCGGATCCATTGCTTTGGTTTACAGGCATGTCTCCTCAAAATCCTGGATTCCAATACCAGCATAGGGGGTTTCCTGAGGCACCCATCAGAAAAAATCTCGTCTCCACGAGGAAACTTGTGCATGGGACCTATGTCAAAAATTTAGGAGAATACTTCAGAGTCCCGGTGCCACCGCCCCATTCCAAGGTCCTCATGGACACAAACACACATTAGGCCCCATGCTCAGGAAAGTCCATTTCAACTCAGCCACCCCGGTTGCTCCCGCAGAGCCATCCGATCTCAACTGTCTTGTTGCTAGGAGACAATTGGAATGCGAGGCGGACTTTCCTGGCATCCATCCTCGAACGGTGCTCTGGAGTCATTCCATATGGGATGTTTTGGAGCTGCCCAACATGTCTCAATTGTCCCACAGAAGGAATCCTTGAAGGGGGCATCCCACAACTCCCAACGTGGGAAAACCTCCATGGCCTTGAGATACCTCTCTGTTCATGAAGGGGCAGTCATGCACAGAAACTACAACCCGAGCCAACGACTGAATTCGCCGTGACTTCAGATGCATGAGATATTGGTTCAGATGTGCAGGGGGTACCTGCCTTGCCCTCGGCCTGAAGCCCAAGTCTAGCTTGTGTTCTCAGACTTCTGTCCTCACACTACTGGCCCAGAAGCCCTCACGTTTGGCAATTCCGGACCCACAATGCAGCACTCTGCCTGCTCTCTAGAAAAAATATCGTGCCTAATGAGCTGCCCAGGCACCTCAAATGAGGATCAAACTACACGGTACTCGACTGTACCCAAATTGTAGAGTTTAACCTGGGCACAAATGCACTGTCTGACACAACCTGAGCCCGAACCCCCTGACCAACATCCAGGCAGCTGACCGCACACTGAGCACATCAGAACCATCATGGCCTTAGGTCATCATCTCTTCCCAACTGCGGTTTCAGGCTTCCGAACCTAGACCTTATCTCCAACCACTGCCCAGGGTTGAAAATGATGCAGAAATCAGAACTCCTTCCCCATGGCAAGAGACCTTGTGATGCATGTTGAGCAAAGTTCAGCGTAGTTGAAACCAGTGTGGCCAATGAGGCCCTGCCCATGCTCGCGAGCCACATTGGTCACAAACACACATTGTGACCCTCAGCCTGAACCCAGTCCTCAAGTAAGGCCTCTCAGTGGCTGGATGAAGAGACAGCATATGGGGCCTGCCATGCCCCTAGGCCCCAAATTTTAACCATATTTTGGGTTGTCCCTTCACTCTTCCCCAGGGCTCTGCTTTGGAATTACTCTTTTTTTGGGACACCTGAGGTTACAAACCTGAAAGGAGACCTCCCATCCCACAGATTGACAAAAAACAACTGGGACCAGGCCAAATCCCAAGAGATGAAGATTCGTCCATGGCCCATTAGGCCTCCCCTCATTCCACGACCATCGTTGACACAAAATCCAGAGACCAAAGCCTGAGCAAGCGCCTCAGACTCGCTCTTTCTTCATATCCTGAAGAGTTCTTCTCATGGTTTGTAGATTGGGCCTGCCATTCCTGCGTCCCCAAACCTAAGCTGAGTTGGTGTTTTCAGACTTCTGTCCTCAAAGTCTTGGGCCACACACCCTTTAAGTTAGGGCCACTGGAGCCACACATTAGGACTGTGCCTACCCCATGCATGGGAATTCTGCCCATTCCATTGTCCAAAATTGTACAAATTAGGAGAACCCTCCAAAGTCCCCGAAGCCATCCCAATATGTAGATCTCTGTGGACAAACAACTGCGGTCTGACACCAGCTGAGAATCTACCTGCACTCATACCATAGATGGATGTCCCAAGAGAAGGAGATGGAACCAACAGGACCCTAGGCCATAATCGGATCCATTGCTTTGGTTTACAGGCATGTCTCCTCAAAATCCTGGATTCCAATACCAGCAAAGGGGGTTTCCTGAGGCACTTATCAGAAAAATCTCATCTCCACGAGGAAACTTGTGCATGGGTCCTATGTCAAAATATTAGGAGAATATTTCAGAGTCCCGGTGGCACCGCCCCATCCCAAGGTCCTCTTGGACACAAACACATATTAGTCCCCATGCTCAGGAAAGTTGATTTCAACTCAGCCACCCCAGTTGCTCCCGCAGATCAATCCGATCTCAACTGTCTTGTTGCTAGGAGACAATTGGAGTGCGAGGTGGGCTTCCCTGGCATCCATCCTCCAACGGTGCTCTGGAGTCATTCCATATGGGATGTTTTGGAGCTGCCCAACAGGTCTCAATTGTCCCGCAGAAGGAATCCGTGAAGGGGGCATCCCACAACTCCCAACCTGGGAAAACCTCCATGGCCTTGAGATTCCTTTGCGTTCAAGAAGGGACAGTCATGCACAGAAACTGCTACCTGAGCCAACGTCTGATCCTTGCCATGACCTCAGATCATGAGATATTGGTTCAGATGTGCAGGGGGTACCTGCCTTACCCTCGACCTGAAGCCCAAGTCTAGCTTGTGTTCTCAGACTTCTGTCCTCACACTACTGGCCCAGAAGCCCTCAAGTTTGGCAATTCTGGACCCACAATGCAGCACTCTGCCTGCCCTCTAGAAAAAATATCTTGCCTAATGAGCTGCCCAGGCACCTCAAATGAGGATCAACCTACACGGCACTCGACTGTACCCAAATTATATAGTCTAACCTTGGCACAGATGCACTGTCTGACACAACCTGAGCCCGAACCTCCTGACCAACAACCAGGTAGCTGACCGCACACTGAGCACATCATACCCACCATGGCCTTAGGTCATCATCTCTTCCCAACTGCGGTTTTCAGGCTTCTGAACCTAGACCTTATCTCCAACCACTGCCCAGGGTTGAAAATGATGCAGAAATCAGAAATCCTTACCCATGGCAAGAGACCTTGTGATTGGCATGTTGTCCAAAGTTCAGTGTAGTTGAAACCAGTGTGGCCCATGAGGCCCCGCCCATGCTCGCAAGCCACATTGGTCACAAACACACATTGTGACCCTCAGCCTAAGCCCAGTCCTCAAGTAAGGCCTCTCAGTGACTGGATGAAGAGACAGCATATGGGGCCTGCCATGCCCCTAGGCCCCAAATTTTAACCATAGTTTGGGTTGTCCCTTCACTCTTCCCCAGGGCTCTGCTTTGGAATTCCTCTTTGGTTGGGACACCTGAGGTAACAAACCTGAAAGGAGACCTCCCATCCCACAGATTGACGAAAAACAATTGGGACCGGGCCAAATCCACAGAGAGGAAGATTCGTCCATGGCCCATGTGGCCTCCCCACATTCCACGGCCATCGTAGACACAAAATCAAGAGACCAAAGCCTGAGCAAGAGCCTCAGACTCGCTCTTTCTAAATATCCTGAAGAGTTCTTCTCATGGTTGTAGATTGGGCCTCCCATACCTATGTCCCCAAACCTAAGCTGAGTTGGTGTTTTCAGACTTCTGTCCTCAAAGTCTTGGGCCACACACCCTTTAAGCTAGGGCCACTGGAGCCACACATTAGGACTGTGCCTACCCCATGCATGGGAATTCTGCCAATTCCATTGTCCAAAATTGTACAAATTAGGAGAACCCTCCATAGTCCCCGAGGCCAACCCAATATGTACGTCTCTTTTACAAACAAAGGCAGTCTGACACCAGCTGAGCATCTACCTCCACTCTTACCATAGATGGATGACCCAGAGATGGAGATGGAACCAGACAGGACCCTAGGCCATAATAGGATCCATTGCTTTTGTTTACAGGATGTCTCCTCAAAACCTGGATTCCAATACCAGCATAGGGTGTTTCCTGAGGCACCATCAGAAAAAATCTCGTCTCCACGAGGAAACTTGTGCATGGGACCTATGTCAAAATATTAGGAGAATACCTCAGAGTCCCGGTGCCACCACCCCATTCCAAGGTTCTCATAGACACACACATATTAGGCCCCATGCTCAGGAAATTCCATTTCAACTCAGCCACCCCGGTTTCTCTCGCAGAGCCATCCGTTCTCAACTGTCTTGTTGCTAGGAGACAATAGGAATGCGAGGCGTGCTTCCCTGGCATCCATCCTCGAACGGTGTTGTGGAGTCATTCCATATGGGATGTTTTGGAGCTGCCCAACAGGTCTCAATTGTCCCACATACGGAATCCTTGAAGGGGGCATCCCACAACTCCCAACGTGGGAAAACCTCCATGACCTTGAGATTCCTCTCCGTTCATGAACGGGCAGTCATGCACAGAAACTCCAACCTGAGCCAACGTCTGATCCTCGCCGTGACTTCAGATGAATGAGATATTGTTTCAGATCTGCAGGGGGTACCTGCCTTGCCCTCGGCCTGAAGCCCAAGTGTAGCTTGTGGTCTCAGACTTCTGTCCTCACACTCCTGGCCACGATGCCCTCAAGTTTGGCAATTCCGGACCCACTATGCAGCACTCTGCCTGCCCTCTAGAAAAAAAAATTGTTGCATCAGGAGCTGCCCAGGCAGCTTAAATGAGGATAAACCTACACAGCACTCGACGTTACCCAATTAGATAGTCTAACCTGGGCACTAATGCACTGTCGAACACAACCTGAGCCCGGACCTCCTGACCAATACCCAGAAAGCTGACCGCACACTGAGCACATAAAAACCGCCATGGCCTTAGGTCATCATCTCTTCCCTACCTCCGTTTTCAGGCTTCAGAACCGAGACCTTATCTCAAATCACTGCACAGCGGTGTGTCTGATGCAGAAATCAGAACTCTTCCTGACCCATGGCAGGAACCCTTGTGGTTGGCACGTTGTCCAACGTTCAGTGTAGGAGAAACCAGCATTCACCCTGAGGCCCCGCCCATTCTTGAGTGCGACGAGGGCATACATACGCATTGTGACCCTCAGCATGAGTCCTGTCCTCTAGTAAGTCCTCTCAGTGGCTGGACCATTAGATGTCATAATGGGCTTGACATGTCCCTAGGCCCCAATTTTTAACCAGATTTCTGATTGTCCAGTCGCCCCTCCCCAGGCCTTTACTCTGGAATCCCTCATTTGGTGGGACACCTGAGGTTAAAAAAGAAAACAACAACAACAACAACAACAACAACAACAAAACGGAATTCTTGCAGCCCACAGAATGACCCCAAACTCTTTGGACGGGGCCAAACCACCAGAGAGTACGACTCGTCGATTTCCCATGAAGTCACCCAGAAATTCCACGACCATGAGTGACACGATATCCAGAGACAAAAACTTGAGCAGGAGCCTCACACTCGCCCTTTTTTCAAATCCCGAAGAGTTCTCCTCATGATCTGTAGGTCCGTCCTGCAATACCTAAGACCGAAATATAAGCCGACTTTGTGTTTTCAGACAACTGTCCAAACAGCCCTGGCCTACACAACCTACAGGCTCAGGCCTCTGGAGCCAAACCTGAGGACTGTACTTGCCCTCTCCAAGGGAATTGTGTGTGCCCATTCCAATGGCCACAACCCTTCGAATAGGATAAACCTCCAAAGTCCCTGATCCATCTCAATAGTGGTGGCTTCCCAGGAAAAACAGGGGCAATCTGAGCCCAACTGAGCACCTACCTGCACTCAGACCCATAGACAGATGTCCCCAGAGGTAAAAAGGAAAGAACAGGCACCTAGGCACTAATCAGATCCATTGATTTGGTTTCCAGGAATCTCTCCTCAGACGCCTGGATATCAAAACAGCATATAGTTGTTTTTTGACTCACCCAACAGAAAACATCTCATCTACACATGGGAAACTTGCACGTTGGAGCTATGTCAAAGCCTCTGTTTAAAATAACCCTTTAGGGCCCCAGTGCCACCGCTTCATTCCAAGGTCTCCATAGACACAAAAGCACATTAGGACACGTCCCCAGGGGTATCCATTTCAACTCAGCGTCCTCGGTTGCTCCCCACAGATCCAGGAGATCTAACCTGTCTTGTTTCTAGGAGAAAATTGGAATGCGAGGATGGCTAATCAGCCATCCATCCTTAGAACCCTGCTCAGAATCATTGACCTGGAGCCAAACAACAGGTCTCAATTGTCCTGCAGAAGACTCTCTGCAGTTTGGAGCTTCTCACAACTCCCATCGTGGGAAAACCCCCATGGCCTCGTGGTGCACCCCATTCATGAAGGGGCCATCAGGGTCAGAAACTCCAATCTGAGCGATCGTCTGATCCTCGCCCTGATTTCAGATGCACGAGATCTCGATTCAGGTCTGTACATTCTGCCTGCCATGGCCTCACCCAGTAATCTAAGCCTAGCTTGTGTTCTCAGACTTTGGTCGTCAGACTACTGCCCCACAAGCCCTCCAGTTTGGCAATCCAGAACTACAATGCAGCACCCTGCCCGCCCTCCAGAATAAAAACATTGCCCTCTGGGGCTACCCAGTAACCCCAAATGAGGATCAACCTGAACCGACCTTGGCTGTACCGCAAATACATTGGCTGACCAGGGCACTAATGCCCTTTCTGACACAGGCTGAGCCTGGACCCCTCTGGCCCCTCCCAGACAGCTGGCCGCACACTGAGCACATCGAGCCGCCGTGGCCTTAGGTCGTCATCCCTTCCCAACCTCGGTTTTCAGGTTTCAGAACCTAGACCTTATCTCCAATCACTGCCCAGGGTTGATGGTGATGCAGAAATCAGAACTCCTTCCCCATGGCAAGAAACCTTGTGGTTGGCATGTTGTCCAACGTTCAGTTGTGTTGAAACCAGTGTGGCCCATGATGCCCTGCCCATGCTCGCCGGCCACTTTGGTCACAAATGCACATTGTGACCCTCAGGCTGAGCCCAGTCATCAAGAAAGGCCAGTCAGTGGCTGGATGAAGAGATAACATATTGGGCTTGCCATGCCCCTAGGCCCCAATTTTTAACCATAGTTCGGGTTGTCCCTTCAGTCTTCCCCACGGCTTTGCTTTGGAATTCCAATTTAGGTGGGACACCTGAGGTAACAAAACTGAAATGAGTACACCCATCCCACAGATTGACGACAAGCAATTGGGAATTGGGCCAAATCCTCAGAGAGGAAGATTCGTCCATGGCCCATGAGGCCTCCCCGACATTGCACGGCCATCGCTGATACAAAATCCAGAGACAAAAGCCTGAGCAAGCGCCTCAGAATCGCACTTTCTTCATATCCTGAAGAGTTCTTCTCATGGTTTGTAGATCGGGCCTGCCATACCTACGTCCCCAAACCTAAGCTGAGTTTGTGTTTTCAGACTTCTGTCCTCAAAGTCTTGGGCCACACTCCCTCCAGGCTGGGTTTCTGGAGCCACATATTAGGACTGTGCCTACCAATCCATGGGAATTCTTCCCATTCCATGGTCCAAAATCATACAAATTAGGAGAAACCTCCAAAGTCCCTGAGGCCATCCCAATAGTGTAGGTCACCCGGAACAAACAAGGGATGTCTGACAACAGCTGATAATCGACCTCCACTCATACCATTGATGGATGTCCCCAGAGAAGATGATTGAAACAGACAGGACCCTAGGCCATAATAGGATCTAGTGCTTTGGGTTACAAGCATGTGTCCTCAAAAGCCAGATTCCAATACGAGCATAGGTGTTTTCCTGAGGCACCCATCAGACTCATCTCGTCTCCACAAGGAAACCTGTGCATGGGAGCCATGTCCACAGCTTAGCAGAGTACTTCAGTGTCCCGGTGCCACCGCCCCATTCCAAGGCCCTCATGGATACAAAAACACATTAGGACCCATCCTCAGGAAAGTCCATTTCAACTCAGCCACCCCGGTTGCTCCGGCAGAGCCATCAGATCTAAACTGTCTTGCTATTAGGTGACAATTGGAATGCGAGGCGGGCTTCCCAGGCATCCATCCACAAACGGTGCTCTGGAGTCATTCCATATCGGATGTCCTGGAGCTGTCCAACAGGTCTCAATTGTCCCGCAGAAGGAATCCTTGAAGGGGGCATCCCACAACTCCCAACGTGGGAAAACCTCAATGGCCTCGAGATTCCGCTCCCTTAATGAAGCGGCCGTCATGCACAGAAACTCCAACCAGAGCCAATGGCTGACCTCGCCCTGACTTCAGATGCATGAGATATTGGTTCAGATTGGCAGGGGGTACCTGCCGTGCCCTGTCCCTGAAACCCAAGTCTAGCTTGTCTTATCAGACTTCCGTCCTCACACTCCTAGCCCCGAAGCCCTCAAGTGTGGCAATTCCGGACCTACAATGCAGCACGCTGCCTGCCCTCTAGAAAAAAAATGATTGCCTCATGAGCTGCCCAGGCACCTTAAATGAGGAAAAACCTACACAGCACTCGACTTTACCCAAATTATATAGTCTAACCTGGGCACTAATGCACTGTCGAACACAACCTGAGCCCGGACCTCCTGACAAACACCCAGAAAGCTGACCGCACATTGAGCACATAAAACCCGCCATGGCCTTAGGTCTTCATCTCTTTCCTACCTCAGTTTTCAGTCTTCAGAACCGAGACCTTATCACCAATCACTGCCCAGCGGTGAGTGTGATGCAGAAATCAGAACTCCTCCTTACCCATGGCATGAACCCTTGTGGTTGGCACGTTGTCCAACGTTCAGTGTAGGAGAAACCAGCATTCACCCTGAGGCCCCGCCCATTCTTGAGTGCGACAAGGGCATACACATGCATTGTGGCCCTCAGCATGAGTCCTGTCCTCTAGTAAGTCCTCTCAGTGGCTGGACCATTAGATGTCATAATGGGCTTGACATGTCCCTAGGCCCCAATGTTTAACCAGATTTCTGATTGTCCAGTCGCCCCTCCCCAGGGCTCTACTCTGGAATCCCTCATTTGGTGGGACACCTGAGGTTAAAAACAACAACAACAACAACAACAACAACAAAAACGGACTTCCTCCAGCCCACAGAATGACCCCAAACTCTTTGGACGGGCCAAACCACCAGAGAGTAAGACTCGTCGATTTCCCATGAAGTCACCCGGCAATTTCACGACCATGAGTGACACGATATCCAGAGACAAAAACTTGAGCAGGAGCCTCACACTCGCCCTTCTTTCAAATCCCGAAGAGTTCTCCTCATGGTCTGTAGGTCAGTCCTGCCATACCTATGACCCAAAACATAAGCCGAGTTTGTGTTTTCAGACAACTGTCCAAACAGCCCTGGCCTACACAACCTACAGGCTCAGGCCCCTGGAGCCAAACCTGAGGACTGTACTTGCCCTCTCCAAGGGAATTGTGTGTGCCCATTCCAATGGCCACAACCCTTCTGATAGGAAAAACCTCCAAAGTCCCTGATCCATCTCAATAGTGGTGGCTTCCCAGGAAAAACAGGGGCAATCTGAGCCCAACTGAGCACCTACCTGCACTCAGACCCATAGACAGATGTCCCCAGAGGTAAAAAGGAAAGAACAGGCCCCTAGGCACTAATCAGATCCATTGCTTTGGTTTCCAGGCATCTCTCCTCAGAGGACTGGATTTCAAAAGCAGCTCTAGCTGTTTCTTGACTCACCGATCAGAAATCATCTCATCTACACATGGGAAACTTGCACGTTGGAGTTGTGTCAAAGCCTCTGTTTAGGAGAACCCTTTAGGGCGCCAGTGCCACCGCTTCATTCCAAGGTCTCCATAGACACAAAAGCACATTAGGACCCATCCCCAGGGTTGTCCATTTCAACTCAGCGTCCTCGGTTGCTCACCACAGATCCAGGAGATCTAACCTGACTTGTTGCTAGGAGGCAATTGGAATGCGAGGTGGGATACCCAGCCATCCATCCTTAGAACCCTGCTCAGAATCATTGGCCTGGAGCCAAACAACAGGTCTCAATTGTCCTGCAGAAGACTCTCTGCAGTTTGGAGCTTCTCACAACTCCCATCGTGGGAAAACCCCCATGGCCTCGCGATGCCCCCCCATTCATGAAGGGGCCATCAGGGACAGAAACTCCAACCTGAGCGATCGTCTGATCCTCGCCCTGACTTCAGATTCACGAGATCTCGATTCAGGTCTGTAGATTGTGCCTGCCATGGCCTCACCCAGAAACCTAAGCCTAGCTTGTGTTCTCAGACTTTTGTCGTCAGACTACTGGCCCACAAGCCCTCCAGTTTGGCAATCCAGAACTACAACGCAGCACTCTGACTGCCCTCCAGAAGAAAAACATTGTCCTCTGGGGCTACCCAGTAACCCCAAATGAGGATCAACCTGCACCGACCATGGCTGTAACCCAAATACATAGGCTGACCAGGACACTGATGCCCTTTCTGACACAGCCTGAGCCTGGACCTCTTGGCAACTCCCAGACAGCTGGCCGCACACTGAGCACATGGAGGCGCCGTGGCCTTAGGTCGTCATATATTCCCAACCTCGGTTTTCAGGTTTCAGAACCTAGACCTTATCTCCAACCACTGAGCAGGGTTGAAGGTGATGTAGAAATCAGAACTCCTTCGCCATGGCAAGAAACCTTGTGGTTGGCATGTTGTCCAACGTTCAGTGTAGTTGAAACCAGTGTGGCCCATGAGGCCCCGCCCATGCTCGCAGGCCACATCGGTCACAAACACACATTGTGACCCTCAGGCTGAGTCCAGTCTTCAAGTAAGGCCACTCAGTGGCTGGATGAAGAGATAGCATATTGGGCTTGCCATGCCCCTAGGCCCCAATTTTTAACCATAGTTCGGGTTGTCCCTTCAGTCTTCCCCACAGCTTTGCTTTGGAATTCCTCTTTTGGTGGGATACCTGAGGTAACAAACCTGAAAGGAGACATCTCATCCCACAGATTGACGAAAAGCAATTGGGAATCGGGCCAAATCCTCAGAAAGGAGGATTCGTCCATGGCCCATGAGGCCTCCCCGCCATTCCAAGGCTATCGCTGATACAAAATCCAGAGACAAAAGCCTGAGCAAGCGCCTCAGACTCGCACTTTCTTCATATCCTGAAGAGTTCTTCTCATGGTTTGTAGAGCCGGCCTGCCATACCTACGTCACCAAACCTAAGCTGAGTTTGTGTTTTCAAATTCTGTCCTCAAAGTCTTGGGCCACACACCCTCCAGGCTGGGCCCCTGGAGCCACACATTAGGACTGTGCCTACCAATCCATGGGAATTCTGCCCATTCCATGGTCCAAAATCGTACAAATTAGGAGAAACCTCCAAAGTCCCTGAGGCCATCCCAATAGTGTAGGTCACCCGGAACAAACAAGGGCTGTCTGACACCAGCTGATAATCGACCTCCACTCATACCATAGATGGATGTCCCTAGAGAAGAAGATTGAACCAGACAGGACCCTAGTCCATAATAGGATCCATTGCTTTGGGTTACAGGCATGTGTTCTCAAAAGCCTGATTCCAATACGAGCATAGGGGTTTTCCTGAGGCACCCATCAGAACTCATCTCGTCTCCACAAGGAAACCTGTGCATGGGAGCCATGTCCAAAGCTTAGGAGAGTACTTCAGGGTCCCGGTTCCACCGCCCCATTCCAAGGACCTCATGGACACAAAAACACATTAGGACCCATCCTCAGGAAAGTCCATTTCAACTCAGCCACCCCGGTTGCTCCCGCAGAGCCATCAGATCTAAACTGTCTTGTTGCTAGGAGAAAATTGGAATGCGAGGCGGGCTTCCCAGGCATCAATCCGCGAACGTTGCTCTGGAGTCATTCCATATCGGATGTCCTGGAGCTTTCCAACAGGTCAATTGTCCCGTAGAAGGAATCCTTGAAGGGGGCATCCCACAACTCCCAACGTGGGAAAACCTCAATGGCCCCAAGATTCCGCTCCCATCATGAAGCTGCCGTCATGCACAGAAACTCCAACCTGAGCCAACGGCTGATCCTCGCCCTGACTTCAGATGCATGAGATATTGGTTCAGATCTGCAGGGGGTACCTGCCGTGCACTGGCCCTGAAACCCAAGTCTAGCTTGTCTTCTCAGACTTTCGTCCTCACACTCCTGGACCCAAATCCCTCAAGTTTGGCAATTCCGGACCGACAATGCAGCACTCTGCCTGCCCTCTAGAAAAAAAATTATTGCCTCATGAGCTGCCCAGTCACCTTCAATGAGGATAAACCTACACAGCACTCGACGTTACCCAAATTACATAGTCTATCCTGGGCACTAATCCACTGTCGAACACAACCTGAGCCCGGACCTCCTGACCAACACCCAGAAAGCTGACCGCACACTGAGCACATAAAACCCGCCATGGCCTTAGGTCATCATCTCGTCCCTACCTCCGTTTTCAGGCTTCAGAACTGAGACCTTATCACCAATCACTGCCCAGGTGTGAGTGTGATGCAGAAATCAGAACACCTCCTTACCCATGGCAAGAACCCATGTGGTTGGCACGTTGTCCAATGTTCAGTGTAGGAGAAACCAGCATTCACACTGAGGCCCCGCCCATTCTTGAGTGCGACGAGGGCATACACACGCATTGTGACCCTCAGCATGAGTCCTGTCCTCTAGTAAGTCCTCTCAGTGGCTGGACCATTAGATGTCATAATGGGCTTGACATGTCCCTAGGCCCCAATTTTTAACCAGATTTCTGATTGTCCAGTCGCCCCACCCCAGGGCTCTACTCTGGAATCCCTCATATGTTGGGACACCTGAGGTTAAAAAAGAAAACAACAACAACAACAACAACAACAACAAAACAGACTTCTTCCAGCCCACAGATTGACCCCAAGTCTTTGGACGGGGCCAAACCACCAGAGAGTAAGACTCGTCCATTTCCCATGAAGTCACCCAGAAATTCCACGACCATGAGTGATACGATATCCAGAGACAAAAACTTGAGCAGGAGCCTCACACTCGCCCTTTTTTCAAATCCCGAAGAGTTCTCCTCATGGTCTGTAGGTCAGTCCTGCCATACCTATGACCCGAAACATAAGCCGAGTTTGTGTTTTCAGACAACTGTCCAAACAGCCCTGGCCTACACAACCTACAGGCTCAGGCCCCTGGAGCCAAACCTGAGGACTGTACTTGCCCTCTCCAAGGGAATTGTGTGTGCCCATTCCAATGGCCACAACCCTTCTAATAGGATAAACCTCCAAAGTCCCTGATCCATCTCAATAGTGGTGGCTTCCCAGGAAAAACAGGGGCAATCTGAGCCCAACTGAGCAACTACCTGCACTCAGACCCATAGACAGATGTCTCCAGAGGTAAAAAAGGAAAGAACAGGCCCCTAGGCACTAATCAGATCCATTGCTTTGGTTTCCAGGCATCTCTCCTCAGAGGCCTAGATATCAAAACAGCATATAGCTGTTTCTTGACTCACCCATCAGAAAACATCTCATCTACACATGGGAAACTTGCACGTTGGAGCTGTGTCAAAGCCTCTGTTTAGGAGAACCCTTTAGGGCCCCAGTGCCACCGCTTCATTCCAAGGTCTCCATAGACACAAAAGCACATTAGGACCCATCCCCAGAGGTGGCCATTTCAACTCAGCGTCCTCGGTTGCTCCCCACAGATCCAGCAGATCTAACCTGTCTTATTGCTAGGAGACAATTGGAATGCGAGGTGGGATACCCAGCCATCCATCCTTAGAACCCTGCTCAGAATCATTGGCCTGGAGCCAAACAACAGGTCTCAATTGTCCTGCAGAAGACTCTATGCAGTTTGCAGCTTCTCACAACTCCCATCGTGGGAAAACCCCCATGGCCTCGTGATGCTCCCCCATTCATGAAGGGGCCATCAGGGACTGAAACTCCAACCTGAGCGATCGTCTGATCCTCGCCCTGACTTCAGATGCACGAGATCTCGATTCAGGTATGTAGATTGTGCCTGCCATGGCCTCACCCAGAAACCTAAGCCTAGCTTGTGTTCTCAGACTTTGGTCGTCAGACTACTGGCCCACAAGTCCTTCAGTTTGGCAATCCGGAACTACAGTGCAGCACTCTGCCTGCCCTCGAGAAGAAAAACATTTTCCTCTGGGGCTACCCAGTAACCCCAAATGAGGATCAACCTGCACCGACCTTGGCTGTACCCCAAATACATAGGCTAACCAGGGCACTAATGCCCTTTCTGACACAGCCTGAGCCTGGACCCCCTGGCCCCTCCCAGACAGCTGGCCGCACACTGAGCACATCGAGCCGCCGTGGCCTTAGGTCGTCATCCCTTCCGAACCTCGATTTTCAGGTTTCAGAACCTAGACCTTATCTCCTATCACTGCCCAGTGTTGAAGGTGATGCAGAAATCAGAACTCCTTCCCCATGGCAAGAAACCTTGTGGTTGGCATGTTGTCCAACGTTCAGTGTAGTTGAAACCAATGTGGCCCATGATGCCCCGCCCATGCTCGCGGGCCACATTGGTCACAAACCCACATTGTGACCCCCAGGCTGAGCCCAGTCCTCAAGTAAGGCCACTCAGTGGCTGGATGAAGAGATAACATATTGGGCTTGCCATGCCCCTAGGCCCCAATTTTTAACCATAGTTCGGGTTGTCCCTTCAGTCTTCCACACGGCTTTGTTTTGGAATTCCTCTTTTGGTGGGACACCTGAGGTAACAAACCTGAAAGGAGACCCCCCATCCCACAGATTGACGAAAAGCAATTGGGAATCGGGCCAAATCCTCAGAGAGGAAGATTCGTCCATGGCCCATGAGGCCTCCCCGACATTCCACGGCCATCGCTGATACAAAATCCAGAGACAAAAGCCTGAGCAAGCGCCTCAGACTCCCATTTTCTTCATATCCTGAAGAGTTCTTCTCATGGTTTGTAGATCGGGCCTGTCATACCTACGACCCCAAACCTAAGCTGAGTTTGTGTTTTCAGACTTCTGTCCTCAAAGTCTTGGGCCACACTCCCTCCAGGCTGGGACACTGGAGACACACATTAGGACTGTGCCTACCAATCCATGGGAATTCTGCCCATTCCATGGTCCAAAATCGTACAAATTAGGAGAAACCTCCAAAGTCCCTGAGGCCATCCCAATAGTGTAGGTCTCCCAGAACAAACAAGGACTGTCTGACACCAGCTGATAATCGACCTCCACTCATACCATAGATGGATGTCCCCAGAGAAGAAATTGAACCAGACAGGACTCTAGGCTATAATAGGATCCATTGCTTTGGGTTACAGGCATGTGTCCTCAAAAGCCTGATTCCATTACGAGCATAGGTGTTTTCCTGAGGCACCCATCAGAACTCATCTCGTCTCCCAAGGAACCTGTGCATGGGAGCCATGTCCAAAGCTTAGGAGAGTACTTCAGGGTCCCGGTGCCACCGCCCCATTCCAAGGCCCTCATGGACACAAAAACACATTAGGACCCATCCTCAGGAAAGTCCATTTCAACTCAGCCACCCCGGTTGCTCCGGCAGAGCCATCAGATCTAAACTGTCTTGTTGCTAGGAGAGAATTGGAATGCGAGGCGGGCTTCCCAGGCATCCATCCACGAACGGTGCTCTGGAGTCATCCATATGGGATGTCCTGGAGCTGTCCAACAGGTCTCAATTGTCCCGCAGAAGGAATCCTTGAAGGGGGCATCCCACAACTCCCAACATGGGAAAACCTCAATGGCCCCGAGATTCTGCTCCCTTCATGAAGCGGCCATCATGCACAGAAACTCCAACCTGAGCCAACGTCTGATCCTCGCCCGGACTTCAGATGCATGAGATATTGGTACAGATCTGCAGGGGGTACCTGCCGTGCCCTCACCCTGAAACCCAAGTCTAGCTTGTCTTCTCAGACTTCCGTCCTCACACTCCTGGCCCCGATGCCCTCAAGTTTGGCAATTCCCAACCCACAATGCAGCACTCTGCCTGCCCTCTAGAAAAAAAATTGTTGCCTCATGAGCTGCCCAGGCAGCTTACATGAGGATAAACCTACACAGCACTCGACGTTACCCAAATTATATAGTCTAACCTGGGCACTAATGCACTGTCGAACACAACCTGAGCCCGGACCTCCTGACCAATACCCAGAATGCTGACCGCACACTGAGCACATAAAACCCGCCATGGCCTTATGTCTTCATCTCTTCCCTACCTCCGTTTTCAGGCTTCAGAACCGAGAGCTTATCTCCAATCACTGCCCAGGGGTGAGTCTGATGCAGAAATCAGAACTCCTCCTTACCCATGGCAAGAACCCTTGTGGTTGGCACGTTGTCCAACGTTCAGTGTAGGAGAAACCAGTATTCAACCTGAGGCCCCGCCCATTCTTGCGTGCGACGAGGGCATACATACGCATTGTGACCCTCAGCATGAGTCCTGTCCTCTAGTAAGTCCTCTCAGTGGCTGGACCATTAGATGTCATAATGGGCTTGACATGTCCCTAGGCCCCAATTTTTAACCAGATTTCTGATTGTCCAGTCGCCCCTCCCCAGGCCTTTACTCTGGAATCCCTCATTTGGTGGGACATCTGAGGTTAAAAAAGAAAACAACAACAACAACAACAACAACAACAAAAACGGACTTCTTGCAGCCCACAGAATGACCCCAAACTCTTTGGACGGGGCCAAACCACCAGAGAGTAAGACTCGTCGATTTCCCATGAAGTCACCCAGAAATTCCACGACCATGAGTGACACGATATCCAGAGACAAAAACATGAGCAGGAGCCTCACACTCGCCCTTTTTTCAAATCCCGAAGAGTTCTCCTCATGATCTGTAGGTCAGTCCTGCAATACCTATGACCGAAACATAAGCCGAGTTTGTGTTTTCAGACAACTGTCCAAACAGCCCTGGGCTACACAACCTACAGGCTCAGGCCCCTGGAGCCAAACCTGAGGACTGTACTTGCCCTCTCCAAGGGAATTGTGTGTGCCCATTCCAATGGCCACAACCCTTCGAATAGGATAAACCTCCAAAGTCCCTGATCCATCTCAATAGTGGTGGCTTCCCAGGAAAAACAGGGGCAATCTGAGCCCAACTGAGCACCTACCTGCACTCAGACCCATAGACAGATGTCTCCAGAGGTAAAAAGGAAAGAACAGCCCCCTAGGCACTAATCAGATCCATTGTTTGGTTTCCAAGCATCTCTCCTCAGAGGCCTGGATATCAAAACAGCATATAGCTGTTTCTTGACTCACCCATCAGAAAACATCTCATCTACACATGGGAAACTTGCACGTTGGAGCTGTGTCAAAGCCTCTGTTTAGGAGAACCCTTTAGGGCCCCAGTGCCACCGCTTCATTCCAAGGTCTCCATAGACACAAAAGCACATTAGTACCCATCCACAGGGGTGTCGATTACAACTCAGCGTCCTCGGTTGCTCCCCACAGATCCAGGAGATCTAACCTGTCTTGTTGCTAGGAGACAATTGGAATGCGAAGTGGGCTACCCAGCCATCCATCCTTAGAACCCTGCTCAGAATCTTTGGTCTGGAGCCAAACAACAGGTCTCAATTGTCCTGCAGAAGACTCTCTGCAGTTTGGAGCTTCTCACAACTCCCAACGTTGGAAAACCCCCATGGCCTCGTGATGCCCTCCCATTCATGAAGGGGCCATCAGGGACAGAAACTCCAACCCTAGCGATCATCTGATCCTCGCCCTGACTTCAGATGCACGAGATCTCGATTCAGGTCTGTAGATTGTGCCTGCCATGGCCTCACTTAGAAACCTAAGCCTAGCTTGTGTTCTCAGACTTTTGTCGTCAGACTACTGGCCCACAAGCCCTCCAGTTTGGCAATCCAGAACTACAATGCAGCACTCTGCCTGCCCTCCAGAAGAAAAACATTGTCCTCTGGGTCTACCCAGTAACCCCAAATGAGGATCAACCTGCACCGACATTGGCTGTACCCCAAATACATAGGCTGACCAGGGCACTAATGCCCTTTCTGACACAGCCTGAGCCTGGACCCCCTGGCCCCTCCCAGACAGCTGGCTGCACACTGAGCACATCGAGCCGCCGTGGCCTTAGGTCGTCATCTTTTCCCAACCTCGGTTTTCAGGTTTCAGAACCTAGACCTTATCTCCAATCACTGCCCAGGGTTGAAGGTGATGCAGAAATCAGAACTCCTTCCCCATGGCAAGAAACCTTGTGGTTGGCATGCTGTCCAACGTTCAGTGTAGTTGAAACCAGTGTGGCCCATGAGGCCCTGCCCAGGCTAGCCGGCCACATTGGTCACAAACGCACATTGTGACCCTCAGGCTGAGCCCAGTCCTCAAGTAAGGCCACTCAGTGGCTGGATGAAGAGATAGCATATTGGGCTTGCCATGCCCCTAGGCCCCAATTTTTAACCATAGTTCGGGTTGTCCCTTCAGTCTTCCCCACGGCTTTGCTTTAGAATTCCTCTTTTGGTGGGACACCTGAGGTAACAAAACTGAAATGAGTCCTCCCATCCCACAGATTGATGAAAACAATTGGGAATCGGGCAAAATCCTCAGAGAGGAAGATTCGTCCATGGCCCATGAGGCCTCCCCGTCATTCCCCGGCCCTCGCTGATACAAAATCCAGAGACAAAAGCCTGAGCAAGCGCCTCAGACTCGCACTTTCTTCATATCCTGAAGAGTTCTTCTCATGGTTTGTAGATCGGGCATGCCATACCTACGTCCCCAAACCTAAGCTGAGTTTGTGTTTTCAGACTTCTGTCTTCAAAGTCTTGGGCCACACACCCTCCAGGCTGGGCCCCTGGAGACACACATTAGGACTGTGCCTACCAATCCATGGGAATTCTGCCCATTCCATGGTCCAAAATCGTACAAATTAGGAGAAACCTCCAAAGTCCCTGAGGCCATCCCAATAGTGTAGGTCGCCCGGAACAAACAAGGGCTGTCTGACACCAGCTGATAATCGACCTCCACTCATACCATAGATGGATGTCCCCAGAGAAGAAGATTGAACCAGACAGGACCCTAGGCCATAATAGGATCCATTGCTTTGGGCTACAGGCATGTGTCCTCAAAATCCTGATTCCAATACGAGCATAGGGGTTTTCCTGAGGCACCCATCAGAACTCATCTCGTCTCCACAGGAAACCTGTGCATGGGAGCCATGTCCAAAGCTTAGGAGAGTACTTCAGGGTCCCGGTGCCACTGCCCCATTCCAAGGCCCTCATGGACACAAAAACACATTAGGACCCATCCTCAGGAAAGTCCATTTCAACTCAGCCACCCCGGTTGCTCCGGCAGAGCCAGCAGATCTAAACTGTCTTGTTGCTAGGAGACAATTGGAATGCGAGGCGGGCTTCCCAGGCATCCATCCGCGAACGGTGCTCAGGAGTCATTCCATATGGGATGTCCTGGAGCTGTCCAACAGGTCTCAATTGTCCCGCAGAAGGAATACTTGAAGGGGGCATCCCACAACTCCCAACGTGGGAAAACCTCAATGGCCCCGAGATTCTGCTCCCTTCATGAAGCGGCCGTCATGCACAGAAACTCCAGCCTGAGCCAAGGTCTGATCCTCGCCCTGACTTCAGATGAATGAGATATTGGTTCAGATCTGCAGGGGGTACCTGCCGTGCCCTCACCCTGAAACCCAAGTCTAGCTTGTCTTCTCAGACTTCCGTCCTCACACTCCTGGCCCCGAAGCCCTCAAGTTTGGCAATTCCGGACCCACAATGCAGCACTCTGCCTGCCCTCTAGGAAAAAAATTATTGCCTCATGAGCTGCCCAGGCATCTTAAATGAGGATAAACCTACACAGCACTCGACGTTACCCAAATTATATAGTCTAACCTGGGCACTAATGCACTGTCGAACACAACCTGAGCCCGGACCTCCTGACCAACACCCAGAAAGCTGACCGCACACTGAGCACATAAAACCCGCCATGGCCTTAGGTCATCATCTCTTCCCTACCTCCGTTTTCAGGCTTCAGAACCGAGACCTTACCTCCAATCACTGCCCAGCGGTGAGTGTGATGCAGAAATCAGAACTCCTCCTTACCCATAACAAGAACCCTTGTGGTTGGCACGTTGTCCAACGTTCAGTGTAGGAGAAACCAGCATTCACCCTGAGGCCCCGCCCATTCTTGCGTGCGACGAGGGCATACATACGCATTGTGACCCTCAGCATGAGTCCTGTCCTCTAGTAAGTCCTCTCAGTGGCTGGACCATAGATGTCATAATGGGCTTGACATGTCCCTAGGCCCCAATTTTTAACCAGATTTCTGATTGTCCAGTCGCCCCTCCCCAGGGCTCTACTCTGGAATCCCTCATTTGGTGGGACACCTGAGGTTAAAAAAGAAAACAACAACAACAACAACAACAACAACAACAAAACAGACTTCTTCCAGCCCACAGATTGACCCCAAGTCTTTGGACGGGGCCAAACCACCAGAGAGTAAGACTCGTCCATTTCCCATGAAGTCACCCATAAATTCCACGACCATGAGTGATACGATATCCAGAGACAAAAACTTGAGCAGGAGCCTCACACTCGCCCTTTTTTCAAATCCCGAAGAGTTCTCCTCATGGTCTGTAGGTCAGTCCTGCCATACCTATGACCCGAAACATAAGCCGAGTTTGTGTTTTCAGACAACTGTCCAAACAGCCCTGGCCTACACAACCTACAGGCTCAGGCCCCTGGAGCCAAACCTGAGGACTGTACTTGCCCTCTCCAAGGGAATTGTGTGTGCCCATTCCAATGGCCACAACCCTTCTAATAGGATAAACCTCCAAAGTCCCTGATCCATCTCAATAGTGGTGGCTTCCCAGGAAAAACAGGGGCAATCTGAGCCCAACTGAGCACCTACCTGCACTCAGACCCATAGACAGATGTCTCCAGAGGTAAAAAGGAAAGAACAGGCCCCTAGGCACTAATCAGATCCATTGCTTTGGTTTCCAGGCATCTCTCCTCAGAGGCCTAGATATCAAAACAGCATATAGCTGTTTCTTGACTCACCCATCAGAAAACATCTCATCTACACATGGGAAACTTGCACGTTGGAGCTGTGTCAAAGCCTCTGTTTAGGAGAACCCTTTAGGGCCCCAGTGCCACCGCTTCATTCCAAGGTCTCCATAGACACAAAAGCACATTAGGACCCATCCCCAGAGGAGGCCATTTCAACTCAGCGTCCTCGGTTGCTCCCCACAGATCCAGCAGATCTAACATGTCTTATTGCTAGGAGACAATTGGAATGCGAGGTGGGCTACCCAGCCATCCATCCTTAGAACCCTGCTCAGAATCATTGGCCTGGAGCCAAACAACAGGTCTCAATTGTCCTGCAGAAGACTCTATGCAGTTTGCAGCTTCTCACAACTCCCATCGTGGGAAAACCCCCATGGCCTCGTGATGCTCCCCCATTCATGAAGGGGCCATCAGGGACAGAAACTCCAACCTGAGCGATCGTCTGATCCTCGCCCTGACTTCAGATGCACGAGATCTCGATTCAGGTATGTAGATTGTGCCTGCCATGGCCTCACCCAGAAACCTAAGCCTAGCTTGTGTTCTCAGACTTTGGTCGTCAGACAACTGGCCCACAAGTCCTTCAGTTTGGCAATCCGGAACTACAGTGCAGCACTCTGCCTGCCCTCCAGAAGAAAAACATTTTCCTCTGGGGCTACCCAGTAACCCCAAATGAGGATCAACCTGCACCGACCTTGGCTGTACCCCAAATACATAGGCTAACCAGGGCACTAATGCCCTTTCTGACACAGCCTGAGCCTGGACCCCCTGGCCCCTCCCAGACAGCTGGCCGCACACTGAGCACATCGAGCCGCCGTGGCCTTAGGTCGTCATCCCTTCCGAACCTCGATTTTCAGGTTTCAGAACCTAGACCTTATCTCCTATCACTGCTCAGTGTTGATGGTGATGCAGAAATAAGAACTCCTTCCCCATGGCAAGAAACCTTGTGGTTGGCATGTTGTCCAACGTTCAGTGTAGTTGAAACCAATGTGGCCCATGATGCCCCGCCCATGCTCGCGGGCCACATTGGTCACAAACCCACATTGTGACCCTCAGGCTGAGCCCAGTCCTCAAGTAAGGCCACTCAGTGGCTGGATGAAGAGATAACATATTGGGCTTGCCATGCCCCCAGGCCCCAATTTTTAACCATAGTTCGGGTTGTCCCTTCAGTCTTCCACACGGCTTTGTTTTGGAATTCCTCTTTTGGTGGGACACCTGAGGTAACAAACCTGAAAGGAGACCCCCCATCCCACAGATTGACGAAAAGCAATTGGGAATCGGGCCAAATCCTCAGAGAGGAAGATTCGTCCATGGCCCATGAGGCCTCCCCGACATTCCACGGCCATCGCTGATACAAAATCCAGAGACAAAAGCCTGAGCAAGCGCCTCAGACTCCCATTTTCTTCATATCCTGAAGAGTTCTTCTCATGGTTTGTAGATCGGGCCTGTCATACCTACGACCCCAAACCTAAGCTGAGTTTGTGTTTTCAGACTTCTGTCCTCAAAGTCTTGGGCCACACTCCCTCCAGGCTGGGACACTGGAGACACACATTAGGACTGTGCCTACCAATCCATGGGAATTCTGCCCATTCCATGGTCCAAAATCGTACAAATTAGGAGAAACCTCCAAAGTCCCTGAGGCCATCCCAATAGTGTAGGTCTCCCAGAACAAACAAGGACTGTCTGACACCAGCTGATAATCGACCTCCACTCATACCATAGATGGATGTCCCCAGAGAAGAAATTGAACCAGACAGGACCCTAGGCTATAATAGGATCCATTGCTTTGGGTTACAGGCATGTGTCCTCAAAAGCCTGATTCCATTACGAGCATAGGTGTTTTCCTGAGGCACCCATCAGAACTCATCTCGTCTCCCAAGGAACCTGTGCATGGGAGCCATGTCCAAAGCTTAGGAGAGTACTTCAGGGTCCCGGTGCCACCGCCCCATTCCAAGGCCCTCATGGACACAAAAACACATTAGGACCCATTCAGGAAAGTCCATTTCAACTCAGCCACCCCGGTTGCTCCGGCAGAGCCATCAGATCTAAACTGTCTTGTTGCTAGGAGAGAATTGGAATGCGAGGCGGGCTTCCCAGGCATCCATCCACGAACGGTGCTCTGGAGTCATCCATATGGGATGTCCTGGAGCTGTCCAACAGGTCTCAATTGTCCCGCAGAAGGAATCCTTGAAGGGGGCATCCCACAACTCCCAACATGGGAAAACCTCAATGGCCCCGAGATTCTGCTCCCTTCATGAAGCGGCCATCATGCACAGAAACTCCAACCTGAGCCAACGTCTGATCCTCGCCCGGACTTCAGATGCATGAGATATTGGTACAGATCTGCAGGGGGTACCTGCCGTGCCCTCACCCTGAAACCCAAGTCTAGCTTGTCTTCTCAGACTTCCGTCCTCACACTCCTGGCCCCGATGCCCTCAAGTTTGGCAATTCCCAACCCACAATGCAGCACTCTGCCTGCCCTCTAGAAAAAAAATTGTTGCCTCATGAGCTGCCCAGGCAGCTTACATGAGGATAAACCTACACAGCACTCGACGTTACCCAAATTATATAGTCTAACCTGGGCACTAATGCACTGTCGAACACAACCTGAGCCCGGACCTCCTGACCAATACCCAGAATGCTGACCGCACACTGAGCACATAAAACCCGCCATGGCCTTATGTCTTCATCTCTTCCCTACCTCCGTTTTCAGGCTTCAGAACCGAGAGCTTATCTCCAATCACTGCCCAGGGGTGAGTCTGATGCAGAAATCAGAACTCCTCCTTACCCATGGCAAGAACCCTTGTGGTTGGCACGTTGTCCAACGTTCAGTGTAGGAGAAACCAGCATTCAACCTGAGGCCCCGCCCATTCTTGCGTGCGACGAGGGCATACATACACATTGTGACCCTCAGCATGAGTCCTGTCCTCTAGTAAGTCCTCTCAGTGGCTGGACCATTAGATGTCATAATGGGCTTGACATGTCCCTAGGCCCCAATGTTTAACCAGATTTCTGATTGTCCAGTCGCCCCTCCCCAGGCCTTTACTCTGGAATCCCTCATTTGGTGGGACACCTGAGGTTAAAAAAGAAAACAACAACAACAACAACAACAACAACAACAACAAAAACGGACTTCTTGCAGCCCACAGAATGACCCCAAACTCTTTGGACGGGGCCAAACCACCAGAGAGTAAGACTCGTCGATTTCCCATGAAGTCACCCAGAAATTCCACGACCATGAGTGACACGATATCCAGAGACAAAAACATGAGCAGGAGCCTCACACTCGCCCTTTTTTCAAATCCCGAAGAGTTCTCCTCATGATCTGTAGGTCAGTCCTGCAATACCTATGACCGAAACATAAGCCGAGTTTGTGTTTTCAGACAACTGTCCAAACAGCCCTGGGCTACACAACCTACAGGCTCAGGCCCCTGGAGCCAAACCTGAGGACTGTACTTGTGTGTGTGCCCATTCCAATGGCCACAACCCTTCGAATAGGATAAACCTCCAAAGTCCCTGATCTATCTCAATAGTGGTGGCTTCCCAGGAAAAACAGGGGCAATCTGAGCCCAACTGAGCACCTACCTGCACTCAGACCCATAGACAGATGTCTCCAGAGGTAAAAAGGAAAGAACAGCCCCCTAGGCACTAATCAGATCCATTGTTTGGTTTCCAAGCATCTCTCCTCAGAGGCCTGGATATCAAAACAGCATATAGCTGTTTCTTGACTCACCCATCAGAAAACATCTCATCTACACATGGGAAACTTGCACGTTGGAGCTGTGTCAAAGCCTCTGTTTAGGAGAACCCTTTAGGGCCCCAGTGCCACCGCTTCATTCCAAGGTCTCCATAGACACAAAAGCACATTAGGACCCATCCACAGGGGTGTCGATTACAACTCAGCGTCCTCGGTTGCTCCCCACAGATCCAAAAGATCTAACCTGTCTTGTTGCTAGGAGACAATTGGAATGCGAAGTGGGCTACCCAGCCATCCATCCTTAGAACCCTGCTCAGAATCTTTGGTCTGGAGCCAAACAACAGGTCTCAATTGTCCTGCAGAACACTCTCTGCAGTTTGGAGCTTCTCACAACTCCCATCGTGGGAAAACTCCCATGGCCTCGTGATGCCCCCCCATTCATGAAGGGGCCATCAGGGACAGAAACTCCAACCTGAGCGATCGTCTGATCCTCGCCCTGACTTCAGATGCACGAGATCTCGATTCAGGTCTGTATATTGTGCCTGCCATGGCCTCACCCAGAAACCTAAGCCTAGCTTGTGTTCTCAGACTTTGGTCGTCAGACTACTGGCCCACAAGCCCTCCAGTTTGGCAATCCAGAACTACAATGCAGCACTCTGCCTGCCCTCCAGAAGAAAAACATTGTCCTCTGGGTCTACCCAGTAACCCCAAGAGGATCAACCTGCACCGACATTGGCTGTACCCCAAATACATAGGCTGACCAGGGCACTAATGCCCTTTCTGACACAGCCTGAGCCTGGACCCCCTGGCCCCTCCCAGACAGCTGGCTGCACACTGAGCACATCGAGCCGCCGTGGCCTTAGGTCGTCATCTTTTCCCAACCTCGGTTTTCAGGTTTCAGAACCTAGACCTTATCTCCAATCACTGCCCAGTGTTAAAGGTGATGCAGAAATCAGAACTCCTTCCCCATGGCAAGAAACCTTGTGGTTGGCATGTTGTCCAACGTTCAGTGTAGTTGAAACCAGTGTGGCCCATGAGGCCCCGCCCAGGCTAGCCGGCCACATTGGTCACAAACGCACATTGTGACCCTCAGGCTGAGCCCAGTCCTCAAGTAAGGCCACTCAGTGGCTGGATGAAGAGATAGCATATTGGGCTTGCCATGCCCCTAGGCCCCAATTTTTAACCATAGTTCGGGTTGTCCCTTCAGTCTTCCCCACGGCTTTGCTTTAAAATTCCTCTTTTGGTGGGACACCTGAGGTAACAAAACTGAAATGAGTCCTCCCATCCCACAGATTGATGAAAACAATTGGGAATCGGGCAAAATCCTCAGAGAGGAAGATTCGTCCATGGCCCATGAGGCCTCCCCGTCATTCCCCGGCCCTCGCTGATACAAAATCCAGAGACAAAAGCCTGAGCAAGCGCCTCAGACTCGCACTTTCTTCATATCCTGAAGAGTTCTTCTCATGGTTTGTAGATCGGGCCTGCCATACCTACGTCCCCAAACCTAAGCTGAGTTTGCGTTTTCAGACTTCTGTCTTCAAAGTCTTGGGCCACACACCCTCCAGGCTGGGCCCCTGGAGACACACATTAGGACTGTGCCTACCAATCCATGGGAATTCTGCCCATTCCATGGTCCAAAATCGTACAAATTAGGAGAAACCTCCAAAGTCCCTGAGGCCATCCCAATAGTGTAGGTCGCCCGGAACAAACAAGGGCTGTCTGACACCAGCTGATAATCGACCTCCACTCATACCATAGATGGATGTCCCCAGAGAAGAAGATTGAACCAGACAGGACCCTAGGCCATAATAGGATCCATTGCTTTGGGCTACAGGCATGTGTCCTCAAAATCCTGATTCCAATACGAGCATAGGGGTTTTCCTGAGGCACCCATCAGAACTCATCTCGTCTCCACAGGAAACCTGTGCATGGGAGCCATGTCCAAAGCTTAGGAGAGTACTCCAGGGTCCCGGTGCCACTGCCCCATTCCAAGGCCCTCATGGACACAAAAACACATTAGGACCCATCCTCAGGAAAGTCCATTTCAACTCAGCCACCCCGGTTGCTCCGGCAGAGCCAGCAGATCTAAACTGTCTTGTTGCTAGGAGACAATTGGAATGCGAGGCGGGCTTCCCAGGCATCCATCCGCGAACGGTGCTCAGGAGTCATTCCATATGGGATGTCCTGGAGCTGTCCAACAGGTCTCAATTGTCCCGCAGAAGGAATCCTTGAAGGGGGCATCCCACAACTCCCAACGTGGGAAAACCTCAATGGCCCCGAGATTCTGCTCCCTTCATGAAGCGGCCGTCATGCACAGAAACTCCAGCCTGAGCCAAGGTCTGATCCTCGCCCTGACTTCAGATGAATGAGATATTGGTTCAGATCTGCAGGGGGTACCTGCCGTGCCCTCACCCTGAAACCCAAGTCTAGCTTGTCTTCTCAGACTTCCGTCCTCACACTCCTGGCCCCGAAGCCCTCAAGTTTGGCAATTCCGGACCCACAATGCAGCACTCTGCCTGCCCTCTAGGAAAAAAATTATTGCCTCATGAGCTGCCCAGGCATCTTAAATGAGGATAAACCTACACAGCACTCGACGTTACCCAAATTATATAGTCTAACCTGGGCACTAATGCACTGTCGAACACAACCTGAGCCCGGACCTCCTGACCAACACCCAGAAAGCTGACCGCACACTGAGCACATAAAACCCGCCATGGCCTTAGGTCATCATCTCTTCCCTACCTCCGTTTTCAGGCTTCAGAACCGAGACCTTACCTCCAATCACTGCCCAGTGTAGGAGAAACCAGCATTCACCCTGAGGCCCCGCCCATTCTTGCGTGCGACGAGGGCATACATACACATTGTGACCCTCAGCATGAGTCCTGTCCTCTAGTAAGTCCTCTCAGTGGCTGGACCATAGATGTCATAATGGGCTTGACATGTCCCTAGGCCCCAATTTTTAACCAGATTTCTGATTGTCCAGTCGCCGCTCCCCAGGGCTCTACTCTGGAATCCCTCATTTGGTGGGACACCTGAGGTTAAAAAAGAAAACAACAACAACAACAACAACAACAACAAAAACGGACTTCTTGCAGCCCACAGAATGACCCCAAACTCTTTGGACGGGGCCAAACCACCAGAGAGTAAGACTCGTCGATTTCCCATGAAGTCACCCAGAAATTCCACGACCATGAGTGACACGATATCCAGAGACAAAAACATGAGCAGGAGCCTCACACTCGCCCTTTTTTCAAATCCCGAAGAGTTCTCCTCATGATCTGTAGGTCAGTCCTGCAATACCTATGACCGAAACATAAGCCGAGTTTGTGTTTTCAGACAACTGTCCAAACAGCCCTGGGCTACACAACCTACAGGCTCAGGCCCCTGGAGCCAAACCTGAGGACTGTACTTGTGTGTGTGCCCATTCCAATGGCCACAACCCTTCGAATAGGATAAACCTCCAAAGTCCCTGATCTATCTCAATAGTGGTGGCTTCCCAGGAAAAACAGGGGCAATCTGAGCCCAACTGAGCACCTACCTGCACTCAGACCCATAGACAGATGTCTCCAGAGGTAAAAAGGAAAGAACAGCCCCCTAGGCACTAATCAGATCCATTGTTTGGTTTCCAAGCATCTCTCCTCAGAGGCCTGGATATCAAAACAGCATATAGCTGTTTCTTGACTCACCCATCAGAAAACATCTCATCTACACATGGGAAACTTGCACGTTGGAGCTGTGTCAAAGCCTCTGTTTAGGAGAACCCTTTAGGGCCCCAGTGCCACCGCTTCATTCCAAGGTCTCCATAGACACAAAAGCACATTAGTACCCATCCACAGGGGTGTCGATTACAACTCAGCGTCCTCGGTTGCTCCCCACAGATCCAAAAGATCTAACCTGTCTTGTTGCTAGGAGACAATTGGAATGCGAAGTGGGCTACCCAGCCATCCATCCTTAGAACCCTGCTCAGAATCTTTGGTCTGGAGCCAAACAACAGGTCTCAATTGTCCTGCAGAACACTCTCTGCAGTTTGGAGCTTCTCACAACTCCCATCGTGGGAAAACTCCCATGGCCTCGTGATGCCCCCCATTCATGAAGGGGCCATCAGGGACAGAAACTCCAACCTGAGCGATCGTCTGATCCTCGCCCTGACTTCAGATGCACGAGATCTCGATTAAGGTCTGTATATTGTGCCTGCCATGGCCTCACCCAGAAACCTAAGCCTAGCTTGTGTTCTCAGACTTTGGTCGTCAGACTACTGGCCCACAAGCCCTCCAGTTTGGCAATCCAGAACTACAATGCAGCACTCTGCCTGCCCTCCAGAAGAAAAACATTGTCCTCTGGGTCTACCCAGTAACCCCAAGAGGATCAACCTGCACCGACATTGGCTGTACCCCAAATACATAGGCTGACCAGGGCACTAATGCCCTTTCTGACACAGCCTGAGCCTGGACCCCCTGGCCCCTCCCAGACAGCTGGCTGCACACTGAGCACATCGAGCCGCCGTGGCCTTAGGTCGTCATCTTTTCCCAACCTCGGTTTTCAGGTTTCAGAACCTAGACCTTATCTCCAATCACTGCCCAGTGTTAAAGGTGATGCAGAAATCAGAACTCCTTCCCCATGGCAAGAAACCTTGTGGTTGGCATGTTGTCCAACGTTCAGTGTAGTTGAAACCAGTGTGGCCCATGAGGCCCCGCCCAGGCTAGCCGGCCACATTGGTCACAAACGCACATTGTGACCCTCAGGCTGAGCCCAGTCCTCAAGTAAGGCCACTCAGTGGCTGGATGAAGAGATAGCATATTGGGCTTGCCATGCCCCTAGGCCCCAATTTTTAACCATAGTTCGGGTTGTCCCTTCAGTCTTCCCCACGGCTTTGCTTTAAAATTCCTCTTTTGGTGGGACACCTGAGGTAACAAAACTGAAATGAGTCCTCCCATCCCACAGATTGATGAAAACAATTGGGAATCGGGCAAAATCCTCAGAGAGGAAGATTCGTCCATGGCCCATGAGGCCTCCCCGTCATTCCCCGGCCCTCGCTGATACAAAATCCAGAGACAAAAGCCTGAGCAAGCGCCTCAGACTCGCACTTTCTTCATATCCTGAAGAGTTCTTCTCATGGTTTGTAGATCGGGCCTGCCATACCTACGTCCCCAAACCTAAGCTGAGTTTGCGTTTTCAGACTTCTGTCTTCAAAGTCTTGGGCCACACACCCTCCAGGCTGGGCCCCTGGAGACACACATTAGAACTGTGCCTACCAATCCATGGGAATTCTGCCCATTCCATGGTCCAAAATCGTACAAATTAGGAGAAACCTCCAAAGTCCCTGAGGCCATCCCAATAGTGTAGGTCGCCCGGAACAAACAAGGGCTGTCTGACACCAGCTGATAATCGACCTCCACTCATACCATAGATGGATGTCCCCAGAGAAGAAGATTGAACCAGACAGGACCCTAGGCCATAATAGGATCCATTGCTTTGGGCTACAGGCATGTGTCCTCAAAATCCTGATTCCAATACGAGCATAGGGGTTTTCCTGAGGCACCCATCAGAACTCATCTCGTCTCCACAGGAAACCTGTGCATGGGAGCCATGTCCAAAGCTTAGGAGAGTACTTCAGGGTCCCGGTGCCACTGCCCCATTCCAAGGCCCTCATGGACACAAAAACACATTAGGACCCATCCTCAGGAAAGTCCATTTCAACTCAGCCACCCCGGTTGCTCCGGCAGAGCCAGCAGATCTAAACTGTCTTGTTGCTAGGAGACAATTGGAATGCGAGGCGGGCTTCCCAGGCATCCATCCGCGAACGGTGCTCAGGAGTCATTCCATATGGGATGTCCTGGAGCTGTCCAACAGGTCTCAATTGTCCCGCAGAAGGAATCCTTGAAGGGGGCATCCCACAACTCCCAACGTGGGAAAACCTCAATGGCCCCGAGATTCTGCTCCCTTCATGAAGCGGCCGTCATGCACAGAAACTCCAGCCTGAGCCAAGGTCTGATCCTCGCCCTGACTTCAGATGAATGAGATATTGGTTCAGATCTGCAGGGGGTACCTGCCGTGCCCTCACCCTGAAACCCAAGTCTAGCTTGTCTTCTCAGACTTCCGTCCTCACACTCCTGGCCCCGAAGCCCTCAAGTTTGGCAATTCCGGACCCACAATGCAGCACTCTGCCTGCCCTCTAGGAAAAAAATTATTGCCTCATGAGCTGCCCAGGCATCTTAAATGAGGATAAACCTACACAGCACTCGACGTTACCCAAATTATATAGTCTAACCTGGGCACTAATGCACTGTCGAACACAACCTGAGCCCGGACCTCCTGACCAACACCCAGAAAGCTGACCGCACACTGAGCACATAAAACCCGCCATGGCCTTAGGTCATCATCTCTTCCCTACCTCCGTTTTCAGGCATCAGAACCGAGACCTTACCTCCAATCACTGCCCAGTGTAGGAGAAACCAGCATTCACCCTGAGGCCCCGCCCATTCTTGCGTGCGACGAGGGCATACATACGCATTGTGACCCTCAGCATGAGTCCTGTCCTCTAGTAAGTCCTCTCAGTGGCTGGACCATAGATGTCATAATGGGCTTGACATGTCCCTAGGCCCCAATTTTTAACCAGATTTCTGATTGTCCAGTCGCCGCTCCCCAGGGCTCTACTCTGGAATCCCTCATTTGGTGGGACACCTGAGGTTAAAAAAGAAAACAACAACAACAACAACAACAACAACAACAACAACAAAACAGACTTCTTCCAGCCCACAGATTGACCCCAAGTCTTTGGACGGGGCCAAACCATCAGAGAGTAAGACTCGTCCATTTCCCATGAAGTCACCCAGAAATTCCACGACCATGAGTGACACGATATCCAGAGACAAAAACTTGAGCAGGAGCCTCACACTCGCCCTTTTTTCAAATCCCGAAGAGTTCTCCTCATGGTCTGTAGGTTAGTCCTGCCATACCTATGACCCGAAACATAAGCCGAGTTTGTGTTTTCAGACAACTGTCCAAACAGCCCTGGCCTACACAACCTACAGGCTCAGGCCCCTGGAGCCAAACCTGAGGACTGTACTTGCCCTCTCCAAGGGAATTGTGTGTGCCCATTCCAATGGCCACAACCCTTCTAATAGGATAAACCTCCAAAGTCCCTGATCCATCTCAATAGTGGTGGCTTCCCAGGAAAAACAGGGGCAATCTGAGCCCAACTGAGCACCTACCTGCACTCAGACCCATAGACAGATGTCTCCAGAGGTAAAAAAGGAAAGAACAGGCCCCTAGGCACTAATCAGATCCATTGCTTTGGTTTCCAGGCATATCTCCACAGAGGCCTAGATATCAAAACAGCATATAGCTGTTTCTTGACTCACCCATCAGAAAACATCTCATCTACACATGGGAAACTTGCACGTTGGAGCTGTGTCAAAGCCTCTGTTTAGGAGAACCCTTTAGGGCCCCAGTGCCACCGCTTCATTCCAAGGTCTCCATAGACACAAAAGCTCATTATGACCCATCTCCAGGGGTGTCCATTTCAACTCAGCGTCCTCGGTTGCTCCCCACAGATCCAGGAGATCTAACCTGTCTTGTTGCTAGGAGACAATTGGAATGCGAGGTGGGCTACCCAGGCATCCATCCTTAGAACCCTGCTCAGAATCATTGGCCTGGAGCCAAACAACAGGTCTCAATTGTCCTGCAGAACACTCTCTGCAGTTTGGAGCTTCTCACAACTCTCATCGTGGGAAAACCCCCATGGCCTCGTGATGCCCCCCCATTCATGAAGGGGCCATCAGGGACAGAAACTCCAACCTGAGCGATCGTCTGATCCTCGCCCTGACTTCAGATGCACGAGATCTCGATTCAGGTCTGTAGATTGTGCCTGCCGTGGCCTTACCCAGAAACCTAAGCCTAGCTTGTGTTCTCAGACTTTGGTCGTCAGACTACTGGCCCACAAGCCCTCCAGTTTGGCAATCCAGAACTACAATGCAGCACCCTGCCCGCCCTCCAGAAGAAAAACATTGTCCTCTGGGGCTACCCAGTAACCCCAAATGAGGATCAACCTGCACCAACCTTGGCTGTACCCCAAATACATAGGCTGACCAGGGCACTAATGCCCTTTCTGACACAGCCTGAGCCTGGACCCCCTGGCCCCTTCCAGACAGCTGGCTGCACACTGAGCACATCGAGCCGCCGTGGCCTTAGGTCGTCATCTTTTCCCAACCTCGGTTTTCAGGTTTCAGAACCTAGACCTTATCTCCAATTACTGCCCAGGGTTGAAGGTGATGCAGAAATCAGAACTCCTTCCCCATGGCAAGAAACCTTGTGGTTGGCATGTTGTCCAACGTTCAGTGTAGTTGAAACCAGTGTGGCCCATGAGGCCCCGCCCATGCTAGCCGGCCACATTGGTCACAAACGCACATTGTGACCCTCAGGCTGAGCCCAGTCCTCAAGTAAGGCCACTCAGTGGCTGGATGAAGAGATAGCATATTGGGCTTGCCATGCCCCTAGGCCCCAATTTTTAACCATAGTTCGGGTTTTCCCTTCAGTCTTCCCCACGGCTTTACTTTGGAATTCCTCTTTTGGTGGGACACCTGAGGTAACAAAACTGAAATGAGTCCTCCCATCCAACAGATTGACGAAAAGCAATTGGGAATCGGGCCAAATCTCAGAGAGGAAGATTCGTCCATGGCCCATGAGGCCTCCCTGACATTCCACGGCCATCGCTGATACAAAATCCAGAGACAAAAGCCTGAGCAAGCGCCTCAGACTCGCACTTTCTTCATATCCTGATGAGTTCTTCTCATAGTTTGTAGATCGAGCCTGCCATACCTACGTCCCCAAACCTAAGCTGAGTTTGTGTTTTCAGACTTCAGTCTTCAAAGTCTTGGGCCACACACCCTCCAGGCTGGACCCTGGAGACACACATTAGGACTGTGCCTACCAATCCATGGGAATTCTGCCCATTCCATGGTCCAAAATCGTACAAATTAGGAGAAACCTCCAAAGTCCCTGAGGCCATCCCAATAGTGTAGGTCGCCCGGAACAAACAAGGGCTGTCTGACACCAGCTGATAATCGACCTCCACTCATACCATAGATGGATGTCCCCAGAGAAGAAGATTGAACCAGACCGGACCCTAGGCCATAATAGGATCCATTGCTTTGGGTTACAGGCATGTGTCCTCAAAAGCCTGATTCCAATACGAGCATAGGGGTTTTCCTGAGGCACCCATCAGAACTCATCTCGTCTCCACAAGGAAACCTGTGCATGGGAGCCATGTCCAAAGCTTAGGAGAGTACTTCAGGGTCCCGGTGCCACTGCCCCATTCCAAGGCCCTCATGGACACAAAAACACATTAGGACCCATCCTCAGGAAAGTCCATTTCAACTCAGCCACCCCGGTTGCTCCGGCAGAGCCATCAGGTCTAAATTGTCTTGTTGCTAGGAGACAATTGGAATGCGAGGCGGGCTTCCCAGGCATCCATCCGCGAACGGTGCTCTGGAGTCATTCCATATGGGATGTCCTGGAGCTGTCCAACAGGTCTCAATTGTCCCGCAGAAGGAATCCTTGAAGGGGGCATCCCACAACTCCCAACGTGGGAAAACCTCAATGGCCCCGAGATTCCGCTCCCTTCATGAAGCGGCCGTCATGCACAGAAACTCCAACCTGATCCAACGTCTGATCCTCGCCCTGACATCAGATGCATGAGATATTGGTTCAGATCTGCAGGGGGTACCTGCCGTGCCCTCACCCTGAAACCCAAGTCTAGCTTGTCTTCTCAGACTTCCGTCCTCACACTCCTGGCCCCGAAGCCCTCAAGGTTGGCAATTCCGGACCCACAATGCAGCACTCTGCCTGCCCTCTAGGAAAAAAATTATTGCCTCATGAGCTGCCCAGGCATCTTAAATGAGGATAAACCTACACAGCACTCGACGTTACCCAAATTATATAGTCTAACCTGGGCACTAATGCACTGTCGAACACAACCTGAGCCCGGACCTCCTGACCAACACCCAGAAAGCTGACCGCACACTGAGCACATAAAAGCCGCCATGGCCTTAGGTCATCATCTCTTCCCTACCTCCGTTTTCAGGCTTCAGAACCGAGACCTTATCTTCAATCACTGCCCAGGGGTGAGTGTGATGCAGAAATCAGAACTCCTCCTTACCCATGGCAAGAACCCTTGTGGTTGGCACGTTGTCCAACGTTCAGTGTAGGAGAAACCAGCATTCACCCTGAGGCCCCGCCCATTCTTTCGTGCGACGAGGGCATACATACGCATTGTGACCCTCAGCATGAGTCCAGTCCTCTAGTAAGTCCTCTCAGTGGCTTGTCCATTAGATGTCATAATGGGCTTGACATGTCCCTAGGCCCCAATTTTTAACCAGATTTCTGATTGTCCAGTTGCCCCCCCCCGGGGCTCTACTCTGGAATCCCTCATTTGGTGGGACACCTGAGGTTAAAAAAGAAAACAACAACAACAACAACAACAACAACAACAACAACAAAACAGACTTCTTCCAGCCCACAGATTGACCCCAAGTCTTTGGACGGGGCCAAACCACCAGAGAGTAAGACTCGTCCATTTCCCATGAAGTCACCCAGAAATTCCACGACCATGAGTGACACGATATCCAGAGACAAAAACTTGAGCAGGAGCCTCACACTCGCCCTTTTTTCAAATCCCGAAGAGTTCTCCTCATGGTCTGTAGGTCAGTCCTGCCATACCTATGACCCGAAACATAAGCCGAGTTTGTGTTTTCAGACAACTGTCCAAACAGCCCTGGCCTACACAACCTACAGGCTCAGGCCCCTGGAGCCAAACCTGAGGACTGTACTTGCCCTCTCCAAGGGAATTGTGTGTGCCCATTCCAAAGGCCACAACCCTTCTAATAGGATAAACCTCCAAAGTCCCTGATCCATCTCAATAGTGGTGGCTTCCCAGGAAAAACAGGGGCAATCTGAGCCCAACTGAGCACCTACCTGCACTCAGACCCATAGACAGATGTCTCCAGAGGTAAAAAAGGAAAGAACAGGCCCCTAGGCACTAATCAGATCCATTGCTTTGGTTTCCAGGCATCTCTCCTCAGAGGCCTGGATATCAAAACAGCATATAGCTGTTTCTTGACTCACCCATCAGAAAACATCTCATCTACACATGGGAAACTTGCACGTTGGAGCTGTGTCAAAGCTTCTGTTTAGGAGAACCCTTTAGGGCCCCAGTGCCACCGCTTCATTCCAAGGTCTCCATAGACACAAAAGCACATTAGGACCCATCCCCAGGGGTGTCCATTTCAACTCAGCGTCCTCGGTTGCTCCCCACAGATCCAGGAGATCTAACCTGTCTTGTTGCTAGGAGACAATTGGAATGCGAGGTGGGCTACCCAGCCATCCATCCTTAGAACCCTGCTCAGAATCATTGGCCTGGACCCAAACAACAGGTCTCAATTGTCCTGCAGAAGACTCTCTGCAGTTTGGAGCTTCTCACAACTCCCATCGTGGGAAAACCCCCATGGCCTCGTGATGCCCCCCCATTCATGAAGGGGCCATCAGGGACAGAAACTCCAACCTGAGCGATCGTCTGATCCTCGCCCTGACTTCAGATGCACGAGATCTCGATTCAGGTCTGTAGATTGTGCCTGCCGTGGCCTTACCCAGAAACCTAAGCCTAGCTTGTGTTCTCAGACTTTGGTCGTCAGAATACTGGACCACAAGCCCTCCAGTTTGGCAATCCAGAACTACAATGCAGCACCCTGCCCGCCCTCCAGAAGAAAAACATTGTCCTCTGGGGCTACCCAGTAACCCCAAATGAGGATCAACCTGCACCAACCTTGGCTGTACCCCAAATACATAGGCTGACCAGGGCACTAATGCCCTTTCTGACACAGCCTGAGCCTGGACCCCCTGGCCCCTTCCAGACAGCTGGCTGCACACTGAGCACATCGAGCCGCCGTGGCCTTAGGTCGTCATCTTTTCCCAACCTCGGTTTTCAGGTTTCAGAACCTAGACCTTATCTCCAATTACTGCCCAGGGTTGAAGGTGATGCAGAAATCAGAACTCCTTCCCCATGGCAAGAAACCTTGTGGTTGGCATGTTGTCCAACGTTCAGTGTAGTTGAAACCAGTGTGGCCCATGAGGCCCCGCCCATGCTAGCCGGCCACATTGGTCACAAACGCACATTGTGACCCTCAGGCTGAGCCCAGTCCTCAAGTAAGGCCACTCAGTGGCTGGATGAAGAGATAGCATATTGGGCTTGCCATGCCCCTAGGCCCCAATTTTTAACCATAGTTCGGGTTTTCCCTTCAGTCTTCCCCACGGCTTTACTTTGGAATTCCTCTTTTGGTGGGACACCTGAGGTAACAAAACTGAAATGAGTCCTCCCATCCAACAGATTGACGAAAAGCAATTGGGAATCGGGCCAAATCTCAGAGAGGAAGATTCGTCCATGGCCCATGAGGCCTCCCTGACATTCCACGGCCATCGCTGATACAAAATCCAGAGACAAAAGCCTGAGCAAGCGCCTCAGACTCGCACTTTCTTCATATCCTGATGAGTTCTTCTCATAGTTTGTAGATCGAGCCTGCCATACCTACGTCCCCAAACCTAAGCTGAGTTTGTGTTTTCAGACTTCAGTCTTCAAAGTCTTGGGCCACACACCCTCCAGGCTGGACCCTGGAGACACACATTAGGACTGTGCCTACCAATCCATGGGAATTCTGCCCATTCCATGGTCCAAAATCGTACAAATTAGGAGAAACCTCCAAAGTCCCTGAGGCCATCCCAATAGTGTAGGTCGCCCGGAACAAACAAGGGCTGTCTGACACCAGCTGATAATCGACCTCCACTCATACCATAGATGGATGTCCCCAGAGAAGAAGATTGAACCAGACCGGACCCTAGGCCATAATAGGATCCATTGCTTTGGGTTACAGGCATGTGTCCTCAAAAGCCTGATTCCAATACGAGCATAGGGGTTTTCCTGAGGCACCCATCAGAACTCATCTCGTCTCCACAAGGAAACCTGTGCATGGGAGCCATGTCCAAAGCTTAGGAGAGTACTTCAGGGTCCCGGTGTCACTGCCCCATTCCAAGGCCCTCATGGACACAAAAACACATTAGGACCCATCCTCAGGAAAGTCCATTTCAACTCAGCCACCCCGGTTGCTCCGGCAGAGCCATCAGGTCTAAATTGTCTTGTTGCTAGGAGACAATTGGAATGCGAGGCGGGCTTCCCAGGCATCCATCCGCGAACGGTGCTCTGGAGTCATTCCATATGGGATGTCCTGGAGCTGTCCAACAGGTCTCAATTGTCCCGCAGAAGGAATCCTTGAAGGGGGCATCCCACAACTCCCAACGTGGGAAAACCTCAATGGCCCCGAGATTCCGCTCCCTTCATGAAGCGGCCGTCATGCACAGAAACTCCAACCTGATCCAACGTCTGATCCTCGCCCTGACATCAGATGCATGAGATATTGGTTCAGATCTGCAGGGGGTACCTGCCGTGCCCTCACCCTGAAACCCAAGTCTAGCTTGTCTTCTCAGACTTCCGTCCTCACACTCCTGGCCCCGAAGCCCTCAAGGTTGGCAATTCCGGACCCACAATGCAGCACTCTGCCTGCCCTCTAGGAAAAAAATTATTGCCTCATGAGCTGCCCAGGCATCTTAAATGAGGATAAACCTACACAGCACTCGACGTTACCCAAATTATATAGTCTAACCTGGGCACTAATGCACTGTCGAACACAACCTGAGCCCGGACCTCCTGACCAACACCCAGAAAGCTGACCGCACACTGAGCACATAAAAGCCGCCATGGCCTTAGGTCATCATCTCTTCCCTACCTCCGTTTTCAGGCTTCAGAACCGAGACCTTATCTTCAATCACTGCCCAGGGGTGAGTGTGATGCAGAAATCAGAACTCCTCCTTACCCATGGCAAGAACCCTTGTGGTTGGCACGTTGTCCAACGTTCAGTGTAGGAGAAACCAGCATTCACCCTGAGGCCCCGCCCATTCTTTCGTGCGACGAGGGCATACATACGCATTGTGACCCTCAGCATGAGTCCAGTCCTCTAGTAAGTCCTCTCAGTGGCTTGTCCATTAGATGTCATAATGGGCTTGACATGTCCCTAGGCCCCAATTTTTAACCAGATTTCTGATTGTCCAGTTGCCCCCCCCCGGGGCTCTACTCTGGAATCCCTCATTTGGTGGGACACCTGAGGTTAAAAAAGAAAACAACAACAACAACAACAACAACAACAACAACAACAAAACAGACTTCTTCCAGCCCACAGATTGACCCCAAGTCTTTGGACGGGGCCAAACCACCAGAGAGTAAGACTCGTCCATTTCCCATGAAGTCACCCAGAAATTCCACGACCATGAGTGACACGATATCCAGAGACAAAAACTTGAGCAGGAGCCTCACACTCGCCCTTTTTTCAAATCCCGAAGAGTTCTCCTCATGGTCTGTAGGTCAGTCCTGCCATACCTATGACCCGAAACATAAGCCGAGTTTGTGTTTTCAGACAACTGTCCAAACAGCCCTGGCCTACACAACCTACAGGCTCAGGCCCCTGGAGCCAAACCTGAGGACTGTACTTGCCCTCTCCAAGGGAATTGTGTGTGCCCATTCCAAAGGCCACAACCCTTCTAATAGGATAAACCTCCAAAGTCCCTGATCCATCTCAATAGTGGTGGCTTCCCAGGAAAAACAGGGGCAATCTGAGCCCAACTGAGCACCTACCTGCACTCAGACCCATAGACAGATGTCTCCAGAGGTAAAAAAGGAAAGAACAGGCCCCTAGGCACTAATCAGATCCATTGCTTTGGTTTCCAGGCATCTCTCCTCAGAGGCCTGGATATCAAAACAGCATATAGCTGTTTCTTGACTCACCCATCAGAAAACATCTCATCTACACATGGGAAACTTGCACGTTGGAGCTGTGTCAAAGCTTCTGTTTAGGAGAACCCTTTAGGGCCCCAGTGCCACCGCTTCATTCCAAGGTCTCCATAGACACAAAAGCACATTAGGACCCATCCCCAGGGGTGTCCATTTCAACTCAGCGTCCTCGGTTGCTCCCCACAGATCCAGGAGATCTAACCTGTCTTGTTGCTAGGAGACAATTGGAATGCGAGGTGGGCTACCCAGCCATCCATCCTTAGAACCCTGCTCAGAATCATTGGCCTGGACCCAAACAACAGGTCTCAATTGTCCTGCAGAAGACTCTCTGCAGTTTGGAGCTTCTCACAACTCCCATCGTGGGAAAACCCCCATGGCCTCGTGATGCCCCCCCATTCATGAAGGGGCCATCAGGGACAGAAACTCCAACCTGAGCGATCGTCTGATCCTCGCCCTGACTTCAGATGCACGAGATCTCGATTCAGGTCTGTAGATTGTGCCTGCCGTGGCCTTACCCAGAAACCTAAGCCTAGCTTGTGTTCTCAGACTTTGGTCGTCAGAATACTGGACCACAAGCCCTCCAGTTTGGCAATCCAGAACTACAATGCAGCACCCTGCCCGCCTTCCAGAAGAAAAACATTGTCCTCTGGGGCTACCCAGTAACCCCAAATGTGGATCAACCTGTACCGACCTTGGCTGTACCCCAAATACATAGGCTGACCAGGGCACTAATGCCCTTTCTGACACAGCCTGAGCCTGGACACCCTGGCCTCTCCCAGACAGCTGGCCGCACACTGAGCACATCGAGCCGCCGTGGCCTTATGTCGTCATATATTCCCAACCTCGGTTTTCAGGTTTCAGAACCTAGACCTTATCTCCAATCACTGCCCAGGGTTGAAGGTGATGCAGAAATCAGAACTCCTTCCCCATGGCAAGAAACCTTGTGGTTGGCATGTTGTCCAACGTTCAGTGTAGTTGAAACCAGTGTGGCCCATGAGGCCCCGCCCATGCTAGCCGGCCACATTGGTCACAAACGCACATTGTGACCCTCAGGCTGAGCCCAGTCCTCAAGTAAGGCCACTCAGTGGCTGGATGAAGAGATAGCATATTGGGCTTGCCATGCCCCTAGGCCCCAATTTTTAACCATAGTTCGGGTTGTCCCTTCAGTCTTCCCCACGGCTTTGCTTTGGAATTCCTCTTTTGGTGGGACACCAGAGGTAACAAAACTGAAATGAGTCCTCCCATCCCACAGATTGACGAAAAGCAATTGGGAATCGGGCCAAATCCTCAGAGAGGAAGATTCGTCCATGGCCCATGAGGCCTCCCCGACATTCCACGGCCATCGCTGATACAAAATCCAGAGACAAAAGCCTGAGCAAGCGCCTCAGACTCGCACTTTCTTCATATCCTGAAGAGATCTTCTCATGGTTTGTAGATTGGGCCTCCAAAAGTACGTCCCCAAACCTAAGATGAGTTTGTGTTTTCAGACTTCTGTTTTCAAAGTCTTGGGCCACACACCCTACAGGCTGGGCCCCTGGAGACACACATTAGGACTGTGCCTACCAATCCATGGGAATTCTGCCCATTCCATGGTCCAAAATCGTACAAATTAGGAGAAACCTCAAAAGTCCCTGAGGCCATCCCAATAGTGTAGGTCTCCCGGAACAAACAAGGGCTGTCTGACACCAGCTGATAATCGACCTCCACTCATACCATAGATGGATGTCCCCAAAGAAGAAGATTGAACCAGACAAGACACTAGGCCATAATAGGATCCATTGTTTTGGGTTATAGGCATGTGTCCTCAAAAGCCTGATTCCAATACGAGCATAGGGGTTTTCCTGAGGCACCCATCAGAACTCACCTCGTCTCCACAAGGAAACCTGTGAATGGGAGCCATGTCCAAATCTTAGGAGAGTACTTCAGGGTCCCTGTCCCACCACCCATTCCAAGGCCCTCATGGACACAAAAACACATTAGGACCCATCCTCTGAAAAGTCCATTTCAACTCAGCCATCCCGGTTGCTCCGGCAGAGCCATCAGATCTAAACTGTCTTGTTGCTAGGAGACAATTGGAATGCGAGGCGGGCTTCCCAGGCATCCATCCGCGAACGGTGCTCTGGAGTCATTCCATATGGGATGTCCTGGAGCTGTCCAACAGGTCTCAATTGTCCCGCAGAAGGAATCCTTGAAGGGGGCATCCCACAAATCCCAACGTGGGAAAACCTAAATGGCCCCGAGATTCCGCTCCCTTCATGAAGCGGTCGTCATGCACAGAAACTCCAACCTGAGCCAACGTCTGATCCTCGCCCTGACTTCAGATGCATGAGATATTGGTTCAGATCTGCAGGGGGTACCTGCCGTGCCCTCACCCTGAAACCCAAGTCTAGCTTGTCTTCTCAGACTTCCGTCCTCACACTCCTGGCCCCGAAGCCCTCAAGTTTGGCAATTCCGGACCCACAATGCAGCACTCTGCCTGCCCTCTAGGAAAAAAATTATTGCCTCATGAGCTGCCCAGGCACCTTAAATGAGGATAAACCTACACAGCACTCGACGTTACCCAAATTATATAGTCTAACCTGGGCCCTAATGCACTGTCGAACACAACCTGAGCCTGGACCTCCTGACCAACACCCAGAAAGCTGACCGCACACTGAGCACATAAAAGCCGCCATGGCCTTAGGTCATCATCTCTTCCCTACCTCCGTTTTCAGGCTTCAGAACCGAGACCTTATCTCCAATCACTGCCCTGGGATGAGTGTGATGCAGAAATCAGAACTCCTCCTTACCCATGGCAAGAACCCTTGTGGTTGGCACGTTGTCCAACGTTCAGTGTAGGAGAAACCAGCATTCACCCTGAGGCCCCGCCCATTCTTTCGTGCGACGAGGGCATACATACGCATTGTGACCCTCAGCATGAGTCCAGTCCTCTAGTAAGTCCTCTCAGTGGCTGGACCATAAGATGTCATAATGGGCTTGACATGTCCCTAGGCCCCAATTTTTAACCAGATTTCTGATTGTCCAGTCGCCCCTCCCCAGGGCTCTACTCTGGAATCCCTCATTTGGTGGGACACCTGAGGTTAAAAAAGAAAACAACAACAACAACAACAACAAAAAAAAAAACGGACTTCTTCCAGCCCATAGATTGACCCCAAACTCTTTGGACGGGGCCAAACCACCAGAGAGTAAGAATCGTCCATTTCCAATGAAGTCACCCAGAAATTCCACGACCATGAGTGTCACGATATCCAGAGACAAAAACTTGAGCAGGAGCCTCACACTCGCCCTTTTTTCAAATTCCGAAGAGTTCTCCTCATGGTCTGTAGGTCAGTCCTGCCATACCTATGACCCGAAACATAAGCCGAGTTTGTGTTTTCAGACAACTGTCCAAACAGCCCTGGCCTACACAACCTTCAGGCTCAGGCCCCTGGAGCCAAACCTGAGGACTATACTTGCCCTCTCCAAGGGAATTGTGTGTGCCCATTCCAATGGCCACAACCCTTCAAATAGGATAAGCCTCCAAAGTCCCTGATCCATCTCAATAGTGTTGGCTTCCCAGGAAAAACAGGGGAAATCTGAGCCCAACTGCGCACCTACCTGCACTCAGACCCATAGACAGATGTCTCCAGAGGTAAAAAGGAAAGAACAGGCCCCTAGGCACTAATCAGATCCATTGCTTTGGTTTCCAGGCATCTCTCCTCAGAGGCCTGGATTTCAAAAGCAGCATATAGCTGTTTCTTGACTCACCCATCAGAAAACATCTCATCTACACATGGGAAACTTGCACGTTGGAGCTGTGTCAAAGCCTCTGTTTAGGAGAACCCTTTAGGGCCCCAGTGCCACCGCTTCATTCCAAGGTCTCCATAGACACAAAAGCACATTAGGACCCATCCCCAGGGGTGTCCATTTCAACTCAGCGTCCTCGGTTGGTCCCCACAGATCCAGGAGATCTATCCTGTCTTGTTGCTAGGAGACAATTGGAATGCGAGGTGGGCTACCCATCCATCCATCCTTAGAACCCTGCTCAGAATCATTGGCCTGGACCCAAACAACAGGTCTCAATTGTTCTGCAGAACACTCTCTGCAGTTTGGAGCTTCTCACAACTCCCATCGTGGGAAAACTCCCATGGCCTCGTGATGCCCCCCCATTCATGAAGGGGCCATCAGGGACAGAAACTCCAACCTGAGCGATCGTCTGATCCTCGCCCTGACTTCAGATGCACGAGATCTCGATTAAGGTCTGTATATTGTGCCTGCCATGGCCTCACCCAGAAACCTAAGCCTAGCTTGTGTTCTCAGACTTTGGTCGTCAGACTACTGGCCCACAAGCCCTCCAGTTTGGCAATCCAGAACTACAATGCAGCACCCTGCCCGCCCTCCAGAAGAAAAACATTGTCCTCTGGGGCTACCCAGTAACCCCAAATGAGGATCAACCTGCACCGACTTTGGCTGTACCCCAAATACATAGGCTGACCAGGGCGCTAATGCCCTTTCTGACACAGGCTTAGCCTGGACCCCTGGCCCCTCCCAGACAGCTGGCCGCACACTGAGCACATCGAGCCACTGTGGACTTAGGTCCTCATCTCTACCCAACATCGGTTTTCAGGTTTCAGAACCTAGACCTTATCTCCAATCACTGACCAGGGTTGAAGGTGATGCAGAAATCAGAACTCCTTCCCCATGGCAAGAAACTTTGTGGTTGGCATGTTGTCCAACGTTCAGTGTAGTTGAAACCAGTGTGGCCCATGAGGCCCCGCCCATGCTCGCCGGCCACATTGGTCACAAACGCACATTGTGACCCTCAGGCTCAGCCCAGTCCTCAAGTAAGGCCACTCAGTGGCTGGATGAAGAGATAGCATATTGGGCTTGCCTTGCCCCTAGGCCCCAATTTTTAACCATAGTTCGGGTTGTCCCTTCAGTCTTCCCCACGGCTTTGCTTTGGAATTCCTCTTTTGGTGGGAAACCTGAGGAAACAAAACTGAAATGAGTCGTCCCATCCCACAGATTGACGAAAAGCAATTGGGAATCGGGCCAAATCCTCAGAGAGGAAGATTCGTCCATGGCCCATGAGGCCTCCCCGACATTCCACGGCCATCGCTGATACAAAATCCAGAGACAAAAGCCTGAGCAAGCGCCTCAGACTCGCACTTTCTTCATTTCCTGAAGAGTTCTTCACATGGTTTGTAGATCGGGCCTGCCATACGTACGTCCCCAAACCTAAGCTGAGTTTGTGTTTTCAGACTTCTGTCCTCAAAGTCTTGGGCCACACACCCTCCAGGCTGGACCCCGGGAGACACACATTAGGACTGGGACTACCAATCCATGGGAATTCTGCCCATTCCATGGTCCAAAATCATACAAATTAGGAGAAACCTCCAAAGTCCCTGAGGCCATCCCAATAGTGTAGGTCGCCTGGAAAAAAATTGCTCACTGACACCAGCTGATAATCGACCTCCACTCATACCATAGATGGATGTCCCCAGAGAAGAAGATTGAACCAGAAAGGACTGTAGGCCATAATAGGATCCATTGATTTGGGTTACAGGCATGTGTCCTCAAAAGCCTGATTCCAATACGAGCATAGGGGTTTTCCTGAGGCACCCATCAGAACTCATCTCGTCTCCACAAGGAAACCTGTGCATGGGAGCCATGTCCAAAGCTTAGGAGAGTACTTCAGGGTCCCGGTGCCACCGCCCCATTCCAAGGCCCTCATGGACACAAAAACTCATTAGGACCCATCCTCAGGAAAGTCCATTTCAACTCAGCCATCCCGGTTGCTCCGGCAGAGCCATCAGATCTAAACTGTGTTGTTGCTAGGAGACAATTGGAATGCGAGGCGGGCTTCCCAGGCATCCATCCGCGAACGGTGCTCTGGAGTCATTCCATATGGGATGTCCTGGAGCTGTCCAACAGGTCTCAATTGTCCCGCAGAAGGAATCCTTGAAGGGGGCATCCCACAACTCCCAACGTGGGAAAACCTCAATGGCCCCGAGATTCCGCTCCCTTCATGAAGCGGCCGTCATGCACAGAAACTCCAAACTGAGCCAACGTCTGATCCTTGCCCTGACTTCAGATGCATGAGATATTGGTTCAGATCTGCAGGGGTTACCTTCCGTGCCCTCACCCTGAAACCCAAGTCTAGCTTGTCTTCTCAGACTTCCGTCCTCACACTCCTGGCCCCGAAGCCCTCTAGTTTTTCAATTCCGGACCCACAATGCAGCAGACTGCCTGCCCTCTAGAAAAAAAATTATTGCCTCATGAGCTGCCCAGGCACCATAAATGAGGATAAACCTACACAGCACTCGACGTTACCCAAATTATATAGTCTAACCTGGGCACTAATGCACTGTCGAACACAACCTGAGCCCGGACCTCCTGACCAACACCCAGAAAGCTGACCGCACACTGAGCACATAAAACCCGCCATGGCCTTAGGTCATCATCTCTTCCCTACCTCCGTTTTCAGGCTTCAGAACCGAGACCTTATCTCCAATCACTGCCCAGGGGTGAGTGTGATGCAGAAATCAGAACTCCTCCTTACCCATGGCAAGAACCCTTGTGGTTGGCACGTTGTCCAACGTTCAGTGTAGGAGAAACCAGCATTCAACCTGAGGCCCCGCCCATTCTTGCGTGCGACTAGGGCATACATACGCATTGTGACCCTCAGCATGAGTCCTGTCCTCTAGTAAGTCCTCTCAGTGGCTGGAACATTAGATGTCATAATGGGCTTGACATGTCCCTAGACCCCAATTTTTACCAGATTTCTGACTGTCCAGTCGCCCCTCCCCAGGGCTCTACTCTGGAATCCCTCATTTGGTGGGACACCTGAGGTTAAAAAAGGAAACAACAACAACAACAACAAAAAAAAAAAAAAACGGACTTCTTCCAGCCCATAGATTGACCCCAAACTCTTTGGACGGGGCCAAACCACCAGAGAGTAAGAATCGTCCATTTCCAATGAAGTCACCCAGAAATTCCACGACCATGAGTGTCACGATATCCAGAGACAAAAACTTGAGCAGGAGCCTCACACTCGCCCTTTTTTCAAATTCCGAAGAGTTCTCCTCATGGTCTGTAGGTCAGTCCTACCATTCCTATGACCCGAAACATAAGCCGAGTTTGTGTTTTCAGACAACTGTCCAAACAGCCCTGGCCTACACAACCTTCAGGCTCAGGCCCCTGGAGCCAAACCTGAGGACTATACTTGCCCTCTCCAAGGGAATTGTGTGTGCCCATTCCAATGGCCACAACCCTTCAAATAGGATAAACCTCCAAAGTCCCTGATCCATCTCAATAGTGTTGGCTTCCCAGGAAAAACAGGGGAAATCTGAGGCAACTGCGCACCTACCTGCACTCAGACCCATAGACAGATGTCTCCAGAGGTAAAAAGGAAAGAACAGGCCCCTAGGCACTAATCAGATCCATTGCTTTGGTTTCCAGGCATCTCTCCTCAGAGGCCTGGATTTCAAAAGCAGCATATAGCTGTTTCTTGACTCACCCATCAGAAAACATCTCATCTACACATGGGAAACTTGCACGTTGGAGCTGTGTCAAAGCCTCTGTTTAGGAGAACCCTTTAGGGCCCCAGTGCCACCGCTTCATTCCAAGGTCTCCATAGACACAAAAGCACATTAGGACCCATCCCCAGGGGTGTCCATTTCAACTCAGCGTCCTCGGTTGGTCCCCACAGATCCAGGAGATCTATCCTGTCTTGTTGCTAGGAGACAATTGGAATGCGAGGTGGGCTACCCATCCATCCATCCTTAGAACCCTGCTCAGAATCATTGGCCTGGACCCAAACAACAGGTCTCAATTGTTCTGCAGAACACTCTCTGCAGTTTGGAGCTTCTCACAACTCCCATCGTGGGAAAACTCCCATGGCCTCGTGATGCCCCCCCATTCATGAAGGGGCCATCAGGGACAGAAACTCCAACCTGAGCGATCGTCTGATCCTCGCCCTGACTTCAGATGCACGAGATCTCGATTCAGGTCTGTAGATTGTGCCTGCCATGGCCTCACCCAGAAACCTAAGCCTAGCTTGTGTTCTCAGACTTTGGTCGTCAGACTACTGGCCCACAAGCCCTCCAGTTTGGCAATCCAGAAATACAATGCAGCACCCTGCCCGCCCTCCAGAAGAAAAACATTGTCCTCTGGGGCTACCCAGTAACCCCCAATGAGGATCAACCTGCACCGACTTTGGCTGTACCCCAAATACATAGGCTGACCAGGGCGCTAATGCCCTTTCTGACACAGGCTTAGCCTGGACCCCTGGCCCCTCCCAGACAGCTGGCCGCACACTGAGCACATCGAGCCACTGTGGACTTAGGTCCTCATCTCTACCCAACATCGGTTTTCAGGTTTCAGAACCTAGACCTTATCTCCAATCACTGACCAGGGTTGAAGGTGATGCAGAAATCAGAACTCCTTCCCCATGGCAAGAAACTTTGTGGTTGGCATGTTGTCCAACGTTCAGTGTAGTTGAAACCAGTGTGGCCCATGAGGCCCCGCCCATGCTCGCCGGCCACATTGGTCACAAACGCACATTGTGACCCTCAGGCTCAGCCCAGTCCTCAAGTAAGGCCACTCAGTGGCTGGATGAAGAGATAGCATATTGGGCTTGCCTTGCCCCTAGGCCCCAATTTTTAACCATAGTTCGGGTTGTCTCTTCAGTCTTCCCCACGGCTTTGCTTTTGAATTCCTCTTTTGGTGGGAAACCTGAGGAAACAAGACTGAAATGAGTCGTCCCATCCCACAGATTGACGAAAAGCAATTGGGAATCGGGCCAAATCCTCAGAGAGGAAGATTCGTCCATGGCCCATGAGGCCTCCCCGACATTCCACGGCCATCGCTGATACAAAATCCAGAGACTAAAGCCTGAGCAAGCGCCTCAGACTCGCACTTTCTTCATTTCCTGTAGAGTTCTTCACATGGTTTGTAGATCGGGCCTGATATACCTACGTCCCCAAACCTAAGCTGAGTTTGTGTTTTCAGACATCTGTCCTCAAAGTCTTGGGCCACACACCCTCCAGGCTGGACCCCGGGAGACACACATTAGGACTGGGACTACCAATCCATGGGAATTCTGCCCATTCCATGGTCCAAAATCATACAAATTAGGAGAAACCTCCAAAGTCCCTGAGGCCATCCCAATAGTGTAGGTCGCCCGGAACAAACAAGTGCTGTCTGACACCAGCTGATAATCGACCTCCACTCATACCATAGATGGATGTCCCCAGAGAAGAAGATTGAACCAGACAGGACCCTAGGCCATAATAGGATCCATTGCTTTGGGTTACAGGCATGTGTCCTCAAAAGTCTGATTCCAATACGAGCATAGGGGTTTTCCTGAGGCACCCATCAGAACTCATCTCGTCTCCACAAGGAAACCTGTGCATGGGAGCCATGTCCAAAGCTTAGGAGAGTACTTCAGGGTCCCGGTGCCACCGCACCATTCCAAGGCCCTCATGGACACAAAAACACATTAGGACCCATCCTCAGGAAAGTCCATTTCAACTCAGCCATCCCGGTTGCTCCGGCAGAGCCATCAGATCTAAACTGTGTTGTTGCTAGGAGACAATTGGAATGCGAGGCGGGCTTCCCAGGCATCCATCCGCGAACGGTGCTCTGGAGTCATTCCATAAGGGATGTCCTGGAGCTGTCCAACAGGTCTCAATTGTCCCGCAGAAGGAATCCTTGAAGGGGGCATCTCACAGCTCCCAACGTGGGAAAACCTCAATGGCCCCGAGATTCCGCTCCCTTCATGAAGCGGCCCTCATGCACAGAAACTCCAACCTGAGCCAACGTCTGATCCTCGCCCTGACTTCAGATGCATGAGATATTTGTTCAGATCTGCAGGGGGTACCTGCCATGCCCTCACCCTGAAACACAAGTCTAGCTTGTCTTCTCAGACTTCCGTCCTCACACTCCTAGCCCCGAAGCCCTCTAGTTTGTCAATTCCGGACCCACAATGCAGCACTCTGCCTGCCCTCTAGAAAAAAAATTATTGCCTCATGAGCTGCCCAGGCACCTTAAATGAGGATAAACCTACACAGCACTCGACGTTACCCAAATTATATAGTCTAACCTGGGCACTAATGCACTGTCGAACACAACCTGAGCCCGGACCGCCTGACCAACACCCCGAAAGCTGACCGCACACTGAGCACATAAAACCCGCCATGGCCTTAGGTCATCATCTCTTCCCTACCTCAGTTTTCAGGCTTCAGAACCGAGACCTTATCTCCAATCACTGCCCAGGGGTGAGTGTGATGCAGATATCAGAACTCCTCCTTACCCATGGCAAGAACCCTTGTGGTTCGCACGTTGTCCAACGTTCATTGTAGGAGAAACCAGCATTCACCCTGAGGCCCCGCCCATTCTTGCGTGCGACGAGGGCATACATACGCATTGTGACCCTCAGCATGAGTCCTGTCCTCTAGTAAGTCCTCTTAGTGGCTGGACCATTAGATGTTATAATGGGCTTGACATGTCCCTAGGCCCCATTTTTAACCAGATTTCTGATTGTCCAGTCGCCCCACCCCAGGGCTCTACTCTGGAATCCCTCATTTGGAGGGACACCTGAAATTAAAAAAGAAAACAACAACAACAACAACAACAACAAAAAATGGACTTCTTCCAGCCCATAATTGACCCCAAACTCTTTGGACGGGGCCAAACCAGCAGAGAGTAAGACTCGTCCATTTCCCATGAAGTCACCCAGAAATTCCACGACCATGAGTGACACGATATCCAGAGACAAAAACTTGAGCAGGAGCCTCACACTCGCCCTTTTTTCAAATCGAAGAGTTCTCCTCATGGTCTGTAGGTCAGTCCTGCCATACCTATGACCCCAAACATAAGCCGAGTTTGTGTTTTCAGACAACTGTCCAAACAGCCCTGGCCTACACAGCCTACAGGCTCAGGCCCCTGGAGCCAAACCTGAGGACTATACATGCCCTCTCCAAGGGAATTGTGTGTGCCCATTCCAATGGCCACAACCCTTCTAATAGGATAAACCTCCATAGTCCCTGATCCATCTCAATAGTGTTGGCTTCCCAGGAAATACAGGGGCAATCTGAGCCCAACTGAGCACCTACCTGCACTCAGACCCATAGACAGATGTCTCCAGAGGTAAAAAGGAAAGAACAGGCCCCTAGGCACTAATCAGATCCATTGCTTTGGTTTCCCAGCATCTCTCCTCAGAGGCCTAGATTTCAAAACAGCATATAGCTGTTTCTTGACTCACCCATCAGAAAACATCTCATCTACACATGGGAAACTTGCACGTTGGAGCTGTGTCAAAGCCTCTGTTTAGGAGAACCCTTTAGGGCCCCAGTGCCACCGCTTCATTCAAGGTCTCCATAGACACAAAAGCACATTAGGACCCATCCCCAGGGGTGTCCATTTCAACTCAGCGTCCTCGGTTGGTCCCCACAGATCCAGGAGATCTATCCTGTCTTGTTGCTAGGAGACAATTGGAATGCGAGGTGGGCTACCCAGCCATCCATCCTTAGAACCCTGCTCAGAATCATTGGCCTGGACCCATACAACAGGTCTCAATTGTTCTGCAGAAGACTCTCTGCAGTTTGGAGCTTCTCACAACTCCCATCGTGGGAAAACCCCCATGGCCTCGTGATGCCCCCCCATTCATGAAGAGGCCATCAGGGACAGAAACTCCAACCTGAGCGATCGTCTGATCCTCGCCCTGACTTCAGATGCACGAGATCTCGATTCAGGTCTGTAGATTATGCCTGCCATGGCCTCACCCAGAAACCTAAGCCTAGCTTGTGTTCTCAGACTTTGGTCGTCAGACTACTGGCCCACAAGCCCTCCAGTTTGGCAATCCAGATCTAAAATGCAGCACCCTTCCCGCCCTCCAGAAGAAAAAACATTGTCCTCCGGGACTACCCAATAACCCCAAATGAGGATCAACCTGCACCGACTTTGGCTGTACCCCAAATACATAGGCTGACCAGGGCGCTAATGCCCTTTCTGACACAGGCTGAGCCTGGAACCCTTGCCCCTCCCAGACAGCTGGCCGCACACTGAGCACATCGAGCCGCCTTGGCCTTAGGTCGTCACCTCTTCCCAACCTCGGTTTTCAGGTTTCAGAACTTAGACCTTATCTCCAATCACTGCCCAGTGTTGAAGGTGATGCAGAAATCAGAACTCCTTCCCCATGGCAAGAAACCTTGTGGTTGGCATGTTGTCCAATGTTCAGTCTAGTTGAAACCAGTGTGGCCCATGAAGCCTCGCCCATGCTCGCCGGCCACATTGGTCACAAACGCACATTGTGACCCTCAGGCTGAGCCCAGTCCTCAAGTAAGGCCACTCAGTGGCTGGATGAAGAGATAGCATATTGGGCTTGCCATTCCCCTAGACCCAATTTTTAACCATAGTTCGGGTTGTCCCTTCAGTCTTCCCCACGGCTTTACTTTGGAATTCCTCTTTTGGTGGAACACCTGAGGTAACAAAACTGAAATGAGTCGTCCCATCCCACAGATTGACGAAAAGCAATTGGTAATCGGGCCAAATCCTCAGAGAGGAAGATTCGTCCATGGCCCATGAGGCCTCCCCGACATTCCACGGCCATCGCTGATACAAAATCCAGAGACAAAAGCCTGAGCAAGCGCCTTAGACTCGCACTTTCTTCATATCCTGAAAAGTTCTTCTCATGGTTTGTAGATCGGGCCTGCCATACCTACGTCCCCAAACCTAAGCTGAGTTTGTGTTTTCAGACTTCTGTCCTCATGTCTTAGGCCACACACCCTCCCGGCTGGGCCCCTGGAGACACACATTAGGACTAGGACTACCAATCCATGGGAATTCTGCCCATTCCATGGTCCAAAATCATACAAATTAGGAGAAACCTCCAAAGTCCCTGAGGCCATCCCAATAGTATAGGTCGCCCGGAACAAACAAGGGCTGTCTGACACCAGCTGATAATCGACCTCCACTCATACCATAGATGGATGTCCCCAGAGAAGAAGATTGAACCAGAAAGGACCCTAGGCCATAATAGGATCCATTGCTTTGGGTTACAGGCATGTGTCCTCAAAAGCCTGATTCCAATACGAGCATAGGGGTTTTCCTGAGGCACCCATCAGAACTCATCTCGTCTCCACAAGGAAACCTGTGCATGGGAGCCATGTCCAAAGCTTAGGAGAGTACTTCAGGGTCCCGGTGCCACTGCCCCATTCCAAGGCCCTCATGGACACAAAAACACATTAGGACCCATCCTCAGGAAAGTCCATTTCAACTCAGCCACCCCGGTTGCTCTGGCAGAGCCATCAGATCTAAACTGTCTTGTTGCTAGGAGACAATTGGAATGCGAGGCGGGCTTCCCAGGCATCCATCCGCGAACGGTGCTCTGGAGTCATTCCATAAGGGATGTCCTGGAGCTGTCCAACAGGTCTCAATTGTCCCGCAGAAGGAATCCTTGAAGGGGGCATCCCACAACTCCCAACGTGTGAAAACCTCAATGGACCCGAGATTCCGCTCCCTTCATGAAGCGGCCGTCATGCACAGAATAGCCAACCTGAGCCAACGTCTGATCCTCGCCCTGACTTCAGATGCATGAGATATTGGTTCAGATCTGCAGGGGGTACCTGCCATGCCCTCACCCTGAAACACAAGTCTAGCTTGTCTTCTCAGACTTCCGTCCTCACACTCCTAGCCCCGAAGCCCTCTAGTTTGTCAATTCCGGACCCACAATGCAGCACTCTGCCTGCCCTCTAGAAAAAAAATTATTGCCTCATGAGCTGCCCAGGCACCTTAAATGAGGATAAACCTACACAGCACTCGACGTTACCCAAATTATATAGTCTAACCTGGGCACTAATGCACTGTCGAACACAACCTGAGCCCGGACCGCCTGACCAACACCCCGAAGCTGACCGCACACGGAGCACATAAAACCCGCCAAGGCCTTAGGTCATCATCTCTTCCCTACCTCCGTTTTCAGGCTTCAGAACCGAGAGCTTATTTCCAATCACTGCCCAGGGGTGAGTGTGATGCAGATATCAGAACTCCTCCTTACCCATGGCAAGAACCCTTGTGGTTGGCACGTTGTCCAACGTTCAGTGTAGGAGAAACCAGCATTCACCCTGAGGCCCCGCCCATTCTTGCGTGCGACGAGGGCATAAATACGCATTGTGACCCTCAGCATGAGTCCTGTCCTCTAGTAAGTCCTCTCAGTGGCTGGACCATTAGATGTTATAATGGGCTTGACATGTCCCTAGGCCCCAATTTTTAACCAGATTTCTGATTGTCCAGTCGCCCCTCCCCAGGGCTCTACTCTGGAATCCCTCATTTGGTGGGACACCTGAGGTTAAAAAAGAAAACAACAACAACAAAAAAAAAAACGGACTTCTTCCAGCCCATAGATAGACCCCAAACTCTTTGGACGGGGCCAAACCACCAGAGAGTAAGACTCGTCCATTTCCCATGAAGTCACCCAGAAATTCCACGACCATGAGTGACACGATATCCAGAGACAAAAACTTGAGCAGGAGCCTCACACTCGCCCTTTTTTCAAATTCCGAAGAGTTCTCCTCATGGTCTGTAGGTCAGTCCTTCCATACCTATGACCCGAAACATAAGCCAAGTTTGTGTTTTCAGACAACTGTCCAAACAGCCCTGGCCTACACAACCTTCAGGCTCAGGCCCCTGGAGCCAAACCTGAGGACTATACTTGCCCTCTCCAAGGGAATTGTGTGTGCCCATTCCAATGGCCACAACCCTTCAAATAGGATAAACCTCCAAAGTCCCTGATCCATCTCAATAGTGGTGGCTTCCCAGGAAAAACAGGGGAAATCTGAGCCCAACTGCGCACCTACCTGCACTCAGACCCATAGACAGATGTCTCCAGAGGTAAAAAGGAAAGAACAGGCCCCTAGGCACTAATCAGATCCATTGCTTTGGTTTCCAGGCATCTCTCCTCAGAGGCCTGGATTTCAAAAGCAGCATATAGCTGTTTCTTGACTCACCCATCAGAAAACATCTCATCTACACATGGGAAACTTGCACGTTGGAGCTGTGTCAAAGCCTCTGTTTAGGAGAACCCTTTAGGGCCCCAGTGCCACCGCTTCATTCCAAGGTCTCCATAGACACAAAAGCACATTAGGACCCATCCCCAGGGGTGTCCATTTCAACTCAGCGTCCTCGGTTGGTCCCCACAGATCCAGGAGATCTATCCTGTCTTGTTGCTAGGAGACAATTGGAATGCGAGGTGGGCTACCCATCCATCCATCCTTAGAACCCTGCTCAGAATCATTGGCCTGGACCCAAACAACAGGTCTCAATTGTTCTGCAGAACACTCTCTGCAGTTTGGAGCTTCTCACAACTCCCATCGTGGGAAAACTCCCATGGCCTCGTGATGCCCCCCCATTCATGAAGGGGCCATCAGGGACAGAAACTCCAACCTGAGCGATCGTCTGATCCTCGCCCTGACTTCAGATGCACGAGATCTCGATTCAGGTCTGTAGATTGTGCCTGCCATGGCCTCACCCAGAAACCTAAGCCTAGCTTGTGTTCTCAGACTTTGGTCGTCAGACTACTGGCCCACAAGCCCTCCAGTTTGGCAATCCAGAAATACAATGCAGCACCCTGCCCGCCCTCCAGAAGAAAAACATTGTCCTCTGGGGCTACCCAGTAACCCCAAATGAGGATCAACCTGCACCGACTTTGGCTGTACCCCAAATACATAGGCTGACCAGGGCGCTAATGCCCTTTCTGACACAGGCTTAGCCTGGACCCCTGGCCCCTCCCAGACAGCTGGCCGCACACTGAGCACATCGAGCCACTGTGGACTTAGGTCCTCATCTCTACCCAACATCGGTTTTCAGGTTTCAGAACCTAGACCTTATCTCCAATCACTGACCAGGGTTGAAGGTGATGCAGAAATCAGAACTCCTTCCCCATGGCAAGAAACTTTGTGGTTGGCATGTTGTCCAACGTTCAGTGTAGTTGAAACCAGTGTGGCCCATGAGGCCCCGCCCATGCTCGCCGGCCACATTGGTCACAAACGCACATTGTGACCCTCAGGCTCAGCCCAGTCCTCAAGTAAGGCCACTCAGTGGCTGGATGAAGAGATAGCATATTGGGCTTGCCTTGCCCCTAGGCCCCAATTTTTAACCATAGTTCGGGTTGTCCCTTCAGTCTTCCCCACGGCTTTGCTTTGGAATTCCTCTTTTGGTGGGAAACCTGAGGAAACAAGACTGAAATGAGTCGTCCCATCCCACAGATTGACGAAAAGCAATTGGGAATCGGGCCAAATCCTCAGAGAGGAAGATTCGTCCATGGCCCATGAGGCCTCCCCGACATTCCACGGCCATCGCTGATACAAAATCCAGAGACAAAAGCCTGAGCAAGCGCCTCAGACTCGCACTTTCTTCATTTCCTGAAGAGTTCTTCACATGGTTTGTAGATCGGGCCTGCCATACGTACGTCCCCAAACCTAAGCTGAGTTTGTGTTTTCAGACTTCTGTCCTCAAAGTCTTGGGCCACACACCCTCCAGGCTGGACCCCGGGAGACACACATTAGGACTGGGACTACCAATCCATGGGAATTCTGCCCATTCCATGGTCCAAAATCATACAAATTAGGAGAAACCTCCAAAGTCCCTGAGGCCATCCCAATAGTGTAGGTCGCCTGGAAAAAAATTGCTCTCTGACACCAGCTGATAATCGACCTCCACTCATACCATAGATGGATGTCCCCAGAGAAGAAGATTGAACCAGAAAGGACTGTAGGCCATAATAGGATCCATTGATTTGGGTTACAGGCATATGTCCTCAAAAGCCTGATTCCAATACGAGCATAGGGGTTTTCCTGAGGCACCCATCAGAACTCATCTCGTCTCCACAAGGAAACCTGTGCATGGGAGCCATGTCCAAAGCTTAGGAGAGTACTTCAGGGTCCCGGTGCCACCGCCCCATTCCAAGGCCCTCATGGACACAAAAACACATTAGGACCCATCCTCAGGAAAGTCCATTTCAACTCAGCCATCCCGGTTGCTCCGGCAGAGCCATCAGATCTAAACTGTGTTGTTGCTAGGAGACAACTGGAATGCGAGGCGGGCTTCCCAGGCCTCCATCCGCGAATGGTGCTCTGGAGTCATTCCATATGGGATGTCCTGGAGCTGTCCAACAGGTCTCAATTGTCCCGCAGAAGGAATCCTTGAAGGGGGCATCCCACAACTCCCAACGTGGGAAAACCTCAATGGCCCCGAGATTCCGCTCCCTTCATGAAGCGGCCGTCATGCACAGAAACTCCAAACTGAGCCAACGTCTGATCCTTGCCCTGACTTCAGATGCATGAGATATTGGTTCAGATCTGCAGGGGGTACCTTCCGTGCCCTCACCCTGAAACCCAAGTCTAGCTTGTCTTCTCAGACTTCCGTCCTCACACTCCTGGCCCCGAAGCCCTCTAGTTTTTCAATTCCGGACCCACAATGCAGCACACTGCCTGCCCTCTAGAAAAAAAATTATTGCCTCATGAGCTGCCCAGGCACCTTAAATGAGGATAAACCTACACAGCACTCGACGTTACCCAAATTATATAGTCTAACCTGGGCACTAATGCACTGTCGAACACAACCTGAGCCCGGACCTCCTGACCAACACCCAGAAAGCTGACCGCACACTGAGCACATAAAACCCGCCATGGCCTTAGGTCATCATCTCTTCCCTACCTCCGTTTTCAGGCTTCAGAACCGAGACCTTATCTCCAATCACTGCCCAGGGGTGAGTGTGATGCAGAAATCAGAACTCCTCCTTACCCATGGCAAGAACCCTTGTGGTTGGCACGTTGTCCAACGTTCAGTGTAGGAGAAACCAGCATTCACAATGAGGCCCCGCCCATTCTTGCGTGCGACTAGGGCATACATACGCATTGTGACCCTCAGCATGAGTCCTGTCCTCTAGTAAGTCCTCTCAGTGGCTGGACCATTAGATGTCATAATGGGCTTGACATGTCCCTAGACCCCAATTTTTAACCAGATTTCTGACTGTCCAGTCGCCCCTCCCCAGGGCTCTACTCTGGAATCCCTCATTTGGTGGGACACCTGAGGTTAAAAAAGAAAACAACAACAACAACAACAAAAAAAAAACAAAAACGGACTTCTTCCAGCCCATAGATTGACCCCAAACTCTTTGGACGGGGCCAAACCACCAGAGAGTAAGAATCGTCCATTTCCAATGAAGTCACCCAGAATTTCCACGACCATGAGTGTCACGATATCCAGAGACAAAAACTTGAGCAGGAGCCTCACACTCGCCCTTTTTTCAAATTCCGAAGAGTTCTCCTCATGGTCTGTAGGTCAGTCCTGCCATTCCTATGACCCGAAACATAAGCCGAGTTTGTGTTTTCAGACAACTGTCCAAACAGCCCTGGCCTACACAACCTTCAGGCTCAGGCCCCTGGAGCCAAACCTGAGGACTATACTTGCCCTCTCCAAGGGAATTGTGTGTGCCCATTCCAATGGCCACAACCCTTCAAATAGGATAAACCTCCAAAATCCCTGATCCATCTCAATAGTGTTGGCTTCCCAGGAAAAACAGGGGAAATCTGAGCCCAACTGCGCACCTACCTGCACTCAGACCCATAGACAGATGTCTCCAGAGGTAAAAAGGAAAGAACAGGCCCCTAGGCACTAATCAGATCCATTGCTTTGGTTTCCAGGCATCTCTCCTCAGAGGCCTGGATTTCAAAAGCAGCATATAGCTGTTTCTTGACTCACCCATCAGAAAACATCTCATCTACACATGGGAAACTTGCACGTTGGAGCTGTGTCAAAGCCTCTGTTTAGGAGAACCCTTTAGGGCCCCAGTGCCACCGCTTCATTCCAAGGTCTCCATAGACACAAAAGCACATTAGGACCCATCCCCAGGGGTGTCCATTTCAACTCAGCGTCCTCGGTTGGTCCCCACAGATCCAGGAGATCTATCCTGTCTTGTTGCTAGGAGACAATTGGAATGCGAGGTGGGCTACCCATCCATCCATCCTTAGAACCCTGCTCAGAATCATTGGCCTGGACCCAAACAACAGGTCTCAATTGTTCTGCAGAACACTCTCTGCAGTTTGGAGCTTCTCACAACTCCCATCGTGGGAAAACTCCCATGGCCTCGTGATGCCCCCCCATTCATGAAGGGGCCATCAGGGACAGAAACTCCAACCTGAGCGATCGTCTGATCCTCGCCCTGACTTCAGATGCACGAGATCTCGATTCAGGTCTGTAGATTGTGCCTGCCATGGCCTCACCCAGAAACCTAAGCCTAGCTTGTGTTCTCAGACTTTGGTCGTCAGACTACTGGCCCACAAGCCCTCCAGTTTGGCAATCCAGAAATACAATGCAGCACCCTGCCCGCCCTCCAGAAGAAAAACATTGTCCTCTGGGGCTACCCAGTAACCCCAAATGAGGATCAACCTGCACCGACTTTGGCTGTACCCCAAATACATAGGCTGACCAGGGCGCTAATGCCCTTTCTGACACAGGCTTAGCCTGGACCCCTGGCCCCTCCCAGACAGCTGGCCGCACACTGAGCACATCGAGCCACTGTGGACTTAGGTCCTCATCTCTACCCAACATCGGTTTTCAGGTTTCAGAACCTAGACCTTATCTCCAATCACTGACCAGGGTTGAAGGTGATGCAGAAATCAGAACTCCTTCCCCATGGCAAGAAACTTTGTGGTTGGCATGTTGTCCAACGTTCAGTGTAGTTGAAACCAGTGTGGCCCATGAGGCCCCGCCCATGCTCGCCGGCCACATTGGTCACAAACGCACATTGTGACCCTCAGGCTCAGCCCAGTCCTCAAGTAAGGCCACTCAGTGGCTGGATGAAGAGATAGCATATTGGGCTTGCCTTGCCCCTAGGCCCCAATTTTTAACCATAGTTCGGGTTGTCCCTTCAGTCTTCCCCACGGCTTTGCTTTGGAATTCCTCTTTTGGTGGGAAACCTGAGGAAACAAGACTGAAATGAGTCGTCCCATCCCACAGATTGACGAAAAGCAATTGGGAATCGGGCCAAATCCTCAGAGAGGAAGATTCGTCCATGGCCCATGAGGCCTCCCCGACATTCCACGGCCATCGCTGATACAAAATCCAGAGACAAAAGCCTGAGCAAGCGCCTCAGACTCGCACTTTCTTCATTTCCTGAAGAGTTCTTCACATGGTTTGTAGATCGGGCCTGCCATACGTACGTCCCCAAACCTAAGCTGAGTTTGTGTTTTCAGACTTCTGTCCTCAAAGTCTTGGGCCACACACCCTCCAGGCTGGACCCCGGGAGACACACATTAGGACTGGGACTACCAATCCATGGGAATTCTGCCCATTCCATGGTCCAAAATCATACAAATTAGGAGAAACCTCCAAAGTCCCTGAGGCCATCCCAATAGTGTAGGTCGCCTGGAAAAAAATTGCTCTCTGACACCAGCTGATAATCGACCTCCACTCATACCATAGATGGATGTCCCCAGAGAAGAAGATTGAACCAGAAAGGACTGTAGGCCATAATAGGATCCATTGATTTGGGTTACAGGCATGTGTCCTCAAAAGCCTGATTCCAATACGAGCATAGGGGTTTTCCTGAGGCACCCATCAGAACTCATCTCGTCTCCACAAGGAAACCTGTGCATGGGAGCCATGTCCAAAGCTTAGGAGAGTACTTCAGGTGCCACCGCCCCATTCCAAGGCCCTCATGGACACAAAAACACATTAGGACCCATCCTCAGGAAAGTCCATTTCAACTCAGCCATCCCGGTTGCTCCGGCAGAGCCATCAGATCTAAACTGTGTTGTTGCTAGGAGACAATTGGAATGCGAGGCGGGCTTCCCAGGCATCCATCCGCGAACGGTGCTCTGGAGTCATTCCATATGGGATGTCCTGGAGCTGTCCAACAGGTCTCAATTGTCCCGCAGAAGGAATCCTTGAAGGGGGCATCCCACAACTCCCAACGTGGGAAAACCTCAATGACCCCGAGATTCCGCTCCCTTCATGAAGCGGCCGTCATGCACAGAAACTCCAAACTGAGCCAACGTCTGATCCTTGCCCTGACTTCAGATGCATGAGATATTGGTTCAGATCTGCAGGGGGTACCTTCCGTGCCCTCACCCTGAAACCCAAGTCTAGCTTGTCTTCTCAGACTTCCGTCCTCACACTCCTGGCCCCGAAGCCCTCTAGTTTTTCAATTCCGGACCCACAATGCAGCACACTGCCTGCCCTCTAGAAAAAAAATTATTGCCTCATGAGCTGCCCAGGCACCTTAAATGAGGATAAACCTACACAGCACTCGACGTTACCCAAATTATATAGTCTAACCTGGGCACTAATGCACTGTCGAACACAACCTGAGCCCGGACCTCCTGACCAACACCCCGAAAGCTGACCGCACACTGAGCACATAAAACCCGCCATGGCCTTAGGTCATCATCTCTTCCCTACCTCCGTTTTCAGGCTTTAGAACCGAGACCTTATCTCCAATCACTGCCCAGGGGTGAGTGTGATGCAGAAATCAGAACTCCTCCTTACCCATGGCAAGAACCCTTGTGGTTGACACGTTGTCCAACGTTCAGTGTAGGAGAAACCAGCATTCACACTGAGGCCCCGCCCATTCTTGCGTGCGACTAGGGCATACATACGCATTGTGACCCTCAGCATGAGTCCTGTCCTCTAGTAAGTCCTCTCAGTGGCTGGACCATTAGATGTCATAATGGGCTTGACATGTCCCTAGACCCCAATTTTTACCAGATTTCTGACTGTCCAGTCGCCCCTCCCCAGGGCTCTACTCTGGAATCCCTCATTTGGTGGGACACCTGAGGTTAAAAAAGGAAACAACAACAACAACAACAAAAAAAAAAAAAAAACGGACTTCTTCCAGCCCATAGATTGACCCCAAACTCTTTGGACGGGGCCAAACCACCAGAGAGTAAGAATCGTCCATTTCCAATGAAGTCACCCAGAAATTCCACGACCATGAGTGTCACGATATCCAGAGACAAAAACTTGAGCAGGAGCCTCACACTCGCCCTTTTTTCAAATTCCGAAGAGTTCTCCTCATGGTCTGTAGGTCAGTCCTACCATTCCTATGACCCGAAACATAAGCCGAGTTTGTGTTTTCAGACAACTGTCCAAACAGCCCTGGCCTACACAACCTTCAGGCTCAGGCCCCTGGAGCCAAACCTGAGGACTATACTTGCCCTCTCCAAGGGAATTGTGTGTGCCCATTCCAATGGCCACAACCCTTCAAATAGGATAAACCTCCAAAGTCCCTGATCCATCTCAATAGTGTTGGCTTCCCAGGAAAAACAGGGGAAATCTGAGCCCAACTGCGCACCTACCTGCACTCAGACCCATAGACAGATGTCTCCAGAGGTAAAAAGGAAAGAACAGGCCCCTAGGCACTAATCAGATCCATTGCTTTGGTTTCCAGGCATCTCTCCTCAGAGGCCTGGATTTCAAAAGCAGCATATAGCTGTTTCTTGACTCAGCCATCAGAAAACATCTCATCTACACATGGGAAACTTGCACGTTGGAGCTGTGTCAAAGCCTCTGTTTAGGAGAACCCTTTAGGGCCCCAGTGCCACCGCTTCATTCCAAGGTCTCCATAGACACAAAAGCACATTAGGACCCATCCCCAGGGGTGTCCATTTCAACTCAGCGTCCTCGGTTGGTCCCCACAGATCCAGGAGATCTATCCTGTCTTGTTGCTAGGAGACAATTGGAATGCGAGGTGGGCTACCCATCCATCCATCCTTAGAACCCTGCTCAGAATCATTGGCCTGGACCCAAACAACAGGTCTCAATTGTTCTGCAGAACACTCTCTGCAGTTTGGAGCTTCTCACAACTCCCATCGTGGGAAAACTCCCATGGCCTCGTGATGCCCCCCCATTCATGAAGGGGCCATCAGGGACAGAAACTCCAACCTGAGCGATCGTCTGATCCTCGCCCTGACTTCAGATGCACGAGATCTCGATTCAGGTCTGTAGATTGTGCCTGCCATGGCCTCACCCAGAAACCTAAGCCTAGCTTGTGTTCTCAGACTTTGGTCGTCAGACTACTGGCCCACAAGCCCTCCAGTTTGGCAATCCAGAAATACAATGCAGCACCCTGCCCGCCCTCCAGAAGAAAAACATTGTCCTCTGGGGCTACCCAGTAACCCCCAATGAGGATCAACCTGCACCGACTTTGGCTGTACCCCAAATACATAGGCTGACCAGGGCGCTAATGCCCTTTCTGACACAGGCTTAGCCTGGACCCCTGGCCCCTCCCAGACAGCTGGCCGCACACTGAGCACATCGAGCCACTGTGGACTTAGGTCCTCATCTCTACCCAACATCGGTTTTCAGGTTTCAGAACCTAGACCTTATCTCCAATCACTGACCAGGGTTGAAGGTGATGCAGAAATCAGAACTCCTTCCCCATGGCAAGAAACTTTGTGGTTGGCATGTTGTCCAACGTTCAGTGTAGTTGAAACCAGTGTGGCCCATGAGGCCCCGCCCATGCTCGCCGGCCACATTGGTCACAAACGCACATTGTGACCCTCAGGCTCAGCCCAGTCCTCAAGTAAGGCCACTCAGTGGCTGGATGAAGAGATAGCATATTGGGCTTGCCTTGCCCCTAGGCCCCAATTTTTAACCATAGTTCGGGTTGTCTCTTCAGTCTTCCCCACGGCTTTGCTTTGGAATTCCTCTTTTGGTGGGAAACCTGAGGAAACAAGACTGAAATGAGTCGTCCCATCCCACAGATTGACGAAAAGCAATTGGGAATCGGGCCAAATCCTCAGAGAGGAAGATTCGTCCATGGCCCATGAGGCCTCCCCGACATTCCACGGCCATCGCTGATACAAAATCCAGAGACTAAAGCCTGAGCAAGCGCCTCAGACTCGCACTTTCTTCATTTCCTGAAGAGTTCTTCACATGGTTTGTAGATCGGGCCTGATATACCTACGTCCCCAAACCTAAGCTGAGTTTGTGTTTTCAGACATCTGTCCTCAAAGTCTTGGGCCACACACCCTCCAGGCTGGACCCCGGGAGACACACATTAGGACTGGGACTACCAATCCATGGGAATTCTGCCCATTCCATGGTCCAAAATCATACAAATTAGGAGAAACCTCCAAAGTCCCTGAGGCCATCCCAATAGTGTAGGTCGCCCGGAACAAACAAGGGCTGTCTGACACCAGCTGATAATCGACCTCCACTCATACCATAGATGGATGTCCCCAGAGAAGAAGATTGAACCAGACAGGACCCTAGGCCATAATAGGATCCATTGCTTTGGGTTACAGGCATGTGTCCTCAAAAGCCTGATTCCAATACGAGCATAGGGGTTTTCCTGAGGCACCCATCAGAACTCATCTCGTCTCCACAAGGAAACCTGTGCATGGGAGCCATGTCCAAAGCTTAGGAGAGTACTTCAGGGTCCCGGTGCCACCGCACCATTCCAAGGCCCTCATGGACACAAAAACACATTAGGACCCATCCTCAGGAAAGTCCATTTCAACTCAGCCACCCCGGTTGCTCTGGCAGAGCCATCAGATCTAAACTCTCTTGTTGCTAGGAGACAATTGGAATGCGAGGCGGGCTTCCCAGGCATCCATCCGCGAACGGTGCTCTGGAGTCATTCCATAAGGGATGTCCTGGAGCTGTCCAACAGGTCTCAATTGTCCCGCAGAAGGAATCCTTGAAGGGGGCATCTCACAGCTCCCAACGTGGGAAAACCTCAATGGCCCCGAGATTCCGCTCCCTTCATGAAGCGGCCCTCATGCACAGAAACTCCAACCTGAGCCAACGTCTGATCCTCGCCCTGACTTCAGATGCATGAGATATTTGTTCAGATCTGCAGGGGGTACCTGCCATGCCCTCACCCTGAAACACAAGTCTAGCTTGTCTTCTCAGACTTCCGTCCTCACACTCCTAGCCCCGAAGCCCTCTAGTTTGTCAATTCCGGACCCACAATGCAGCACTCTGCCTGCCCTCTAGAAAAAAAATTATTGCCTCATGAGCTGCCCAGGCACCTTAAATGAGGATAAACCTACACAGCACTCGACGTTACCCAAATTATATAGTCTAACCTGGGCACTAATGCACTGTCGAACACAACCTGAGCCCGGACCGCCTGACCAACACCCCGAAAGCTGACCGCACACTGAGCACATAAAACCCGCCATGGCCTTAGGTCATCATCTCTTCCCTACCTCCGTTTTCAGGCTTCAGAACCGAGACCTTATCTCCAATCACTGCCCAGGGGTGAGTGTGATGCAGATATCAGAACTCCTCCTTACCCATGGCAAGAACCCTTGTGGTTCGCACGTTGTCCAAGGTTCATTGTAGGAGAAACCAGCATTCACCCTGAGGCCCCGCCCATTCTTGCGTGCGACGAGGGCATACATACGCATTGTGACCCTCAGCATGAGTCCTGTCCTCTAGTAAGTCCTCTTAGTGGCTGGACCATTAGATGTTATAATGGGCTTGACATGTCCCTAGGCCCCATTTTTAACCAGATTTCTGATTGTCCAGTCGCCCCACCCCAGGGCTCTACTCTGGAATCCCTCATTTGGAGGGACACCTGAAATTAAAAAAGAAAACAACAACAACAACAACAACAACAAAAAATGGACTTCTTCCAGCCCATAATTGACCCCAAACTCTTTGGACGGGGCCAAACCACCAGAGAGTAAGACTCGTCCATTTCCCATGAAGTCACCCAGAAATTCCACGACCATGAGTGACACGATATCCAGAGACAAAAACTTGAGCAGGAGCCTCACACTCGCCCTTTTTTCAAATCGAAGAGTTCTCCTCATGGTCTGTAGGTCAGTCCTGCCATACCTATGACCCCAAACATAAGCCGAGTTTGTGTTTTCAGACAACTGTCCAAACAGCCCTGGCCTACACAGCCTACAGGCTCAGGCCCCTGGAGCCAAACCTGAGGACTATACTTGCCCTCTCCAAGGGAATTGTGTGTGCCCATTCCAATGGCCACAACCCTTCTAATAGGATAAACCTCCATAGTCCCTGATCCATCTCAATAGTGTTGGCTTCCCAGGAAATACAGGGGCAATCTGAGCCCAACTGAGCACCTACCTGCACTCAGACCCATAGACAGATGTCTCCAGAGGTAAAAAGGAAAGAACAGGCCCCTAGGCACTAATCAGATCCATTGCTTTGGTTTCCAGGCATCTCTCCTCAGAGGCCTGGATTTCAAAAGCAGCATATAGCTGTTTCTTGACTCACCCATCAGAAAACATCTCATCTACACATGGGAAACTTGCACGTTGGAGCTGTGTCAAAGCCTCTGTTTAGGAGAACCCTTTAGGGCCCCAGTGCCACCGCTTCATTCCAAGGTCTCCATAGACACAAAAGCACATTAGGACCCATCCCCAGGGGTGTCCATTTCAACTCAGCGTCCTCGGTTGGTCCCCACAGATCCAGGAGATCTATCCTGTCTTGTTGCTAGGAGACAATTGGAATGCGAGGTGGGCTACCCATCCATTCATCCTTAGAACCCTGCTCAGAATCATTGGCCTGGACCCAAACAACAGGTCTCAATTGTTCTGCAGAACACTCTCTGCAGTTTGGAGCTTCTCACAACTCCCATCGTGGGAAAACTCCCATGGCCTCGTGATGCCCCCCCATTCATGAAGGGGCCATCAGGGACAGAAACTCCAACCTGAGCGATCGTCTGATCCTCGCCCTGACTTCAGATGCACGAGATCTCGATTCAGGTCTGTAGATTGTGCCTGCCATGGCCTCACCCAGAAACCTAAGCCTAGCTTGTGTTCTCAGACTTTGGTCGTCAGACTACTGGCCCACAAGCCCTCCAGTTTGGCAATCCAGAAATACAATGCAGCACCCTGCCCGCCCTCCAGAAGAAAAACATTGTCCTCTGGGGCTACCCAGTAACCCCCAATGAGGATCAACCTGCACCGACTTTGGCTGTACCCCAAATACATAGGCTGACCAGGGCGCTAATGCCCTTTCTGACACAGGCTTAGCCTGGACCCCTGGCCCCTCCCAGACAGCTGGCCGCACACTGAGCACATCGAGCCACTGTGGACTTAGGTCCTCATCTCTACCCAACATCGGTTTTCAGGTTTCAGAACCTAGACCTTATCTCCAATCACTGACCAGGGTTGAAGGTGATGCAGAAATCAGAACTCCTTCCCCATGGCAAGAAACTTTGTGGTTGGCATGTTGTCCAACGTTCAGTGTAGTTGAAACCAGTGTGGCCCATGAGGCCCCGCCCATGCTCGCCGGCCACATTGGTCACAAACGCACATTGTGACCCTCAGGCTCAGCCCAGTCCTCAAGTAAGGCCACTCAGTGGCTGGATGAAGAGATAGCATATTGGGCTTGCCTTGCCCCTAGGCCCCAATTTTTAACCATAGTTCGGGTTGTCCCTTCAGTCTTCCCCACGGCTTTGCTTTGGAATTCCTCTTTTGGTGGGAAACCTGAGGAAACAAGACTGAAATGAGTCGTCCCATCCCACAGATTGACGAAAAGCAATTGGGAATCGGGCCAAATCCTCAGAGAGGAAGATTCGTCCATGGCCCATGAGGCCTCCCCGACATTCCACGGCCATCGCTGATACAAAATCCAGAGACAAAAGCCTGAGCAAGCGCCTCAGACTCGCACTTTCTTCATTTCCTGAAGAGTTCTTCACATGGTTTGTAGATCGGGCCTGCCATACGTACGTCCCCAAACCTAAGCTGAGTTTGTGTTTTCAGACTTCTGTCCTCAAAGTCTTGGGCCACACACCCTCCAGGCTGGACCCCGGGAGACACACATTAGGACTGTGCCTACCAATCCATGGGAATTCTGCCCATTCCATGGTCCAAAATCATACAAATTAGGAGAAACCTCCAAAGTCCCTGAGGCCATCCCAATAGTGTAGGTCGCCTGGAAAAAAATTGCTCTCTGACACCAGCTGATAATCGACCTCCACTCATACCATAGATGGATGTCCCCAGAGAAGAAGATTGAACCAGAAAGGACTGTAGGCCATAATAGGATCCATTGATTTGGGTTACAGGCATATGTCCTCAAAAGCCTGATTCCAATACGAGCATAGGGGTTTTCCTGAGGCACCCATCAGAACTCATCTCGTCTCCACAAGGAAACCTGTGCATGGGAGCCATGTCCAAAGCTTAGGAGAGTACTTCAGGGTCCCGGTGCCACCGCCCCATTCCAAGGCCCTCATGGACACAAAAACACATTAGGACCCATCCTCAGGAAAGTCCATTTCAACTCAGCCATCCCGGTTGCTCCGGCAGAGCCATCAGATCTAAACTGTGTTGTTGCTAGGAGACAACTGGAATGCGAGGCGGGCTTCCCAGGCCTCCATCCGCGAATGGTGCTCTGGAGTCATTCCATATGGGATGTCCTGGAGCTGTCCAACAGGTCTCAATTGTCCCGCAGAAGGAATCCTTGAAGGGGGCATCCCACAACTCCCAACGTGGGAAAACCTCAATGGCCCCGAGATTCCGCTCCCTTCATGAAGCGGCCGTCATGCACAGAAACTCCAAACTGAGCCAACGTCTGATCCTTGCCCTGACTTCAGATGCATGAGATATTGGTTCAGATCTGCAGGGGGTACCTTCCGTGCCCTCACCCTGAAACCCAAGTCTAGCTTGTCTTCTCAGACTTCCGTCCTCACACTCCTGGCCCCGAAGCCCTCTAGTTTTTCAAATCCGGACCCACAATGCAGCACACTGCCTGCCCTCTAGAAAAAAAATTATTGCCTCATGAGCTGCCCAGGCACCTTAAATGAGGATAAACCTACACAGCACTCGACGTTACCCAAATTATATAGTCTAACCTGGGCACTAATGCACTGTCGAACACAACCTGAGCCCGGACCTCCTGACCAACACCCAGAAAGCTGACCGCACACTGAGCACATAAAACCCGCCATGGCCTTAGGTCATCATCTCTTCCCTACCTCCGTTTTCAGGCTTCAGAACCGAGACCTTATCTCCAATCACTGCCCAGGGGTGAGTGTGATGCAGAAATCAGAACTCCTCCTTACCCATGGCAAGAACCCTTGTGGTTGGCACGTTGTCCAACGTTCAGTGTAGGAGAAACCAGCATTCACAATGAGGCCCCGCCCATTCTTGCGTGCGACTAGGGCATACATACGCATTGTGACCCTCAGCATGAGTCCTGTCCTCTAGTAAGTCCTCTCAGTGGCTGGACCATTAGATGTCATAATGGGCTTGACATGTCCCTAGACCCCAATTTTTAACCAGATTTCTGACTGTCCAGTCGCCCCTCCCCAGGGCTCTACTCTGGAATCCCTCATTTGGTGGGACACCTGAGGTTAAAAAAGAAAACAACAACAACAACAACAAAAAAAAAACAAAAACGGACTTCTTCCAGCCCATAGATTGACCCCAAACTCTTTGGACGGGGCCAAACCACCAGAGAGTAAGAATCGTCCATTTCCAATGAAGTCACCCAGAATTTCCACGACCATGAGTGTCACGATATCCAGAGACAAAAACTTGAGCAGGAGCCTCACACTCGCCCTTTTTTCAAATTCCGAAGAGTTCTCCTCATGGTCTGTAGGTCAGTCCTGCCATTCCTATGACCCGAAACATAAGCCGAGTTTGTGTTTTCAGACAACTGTCCAAACAGCCCTGGCCTACACAACCTTCAGGCTCAGGCCCCTGGAGCCAAACCTGAGGACTATACTTGCCCTCTCCAAGGGAATTGTGTGTGCCCATTCCAATGGCCACAACCCTTCAAATAGGATAAACCTCCAAAATCCCTGATCCATCTCAATAGTGTTGGCTTCCCAGGAAAAACAGGGGAAATCTGAGCCCAACTGCGCACCTACCTGCACTCAGACCCATAGACAGATGTCTCCAGAGGTAAAAAGGAAAGAACAGGCCCCTAGGCACTAATCAGATCCATTGCTTTGGTTTCCAGGCATCTCTCCTCAGAGGCCTGGATTTCAAAAGCAGCATATAGCTGTTTCTTGACTCACCCATCAGAAAACATCTCATCTACACATGGGAAACTTGCACGTTGGAGCTGTGTCAAAGCCTCTGTTTAGGAGAACCCTTTAGGGCCCCAGTGCCACCGCTTCATTCCAAGGTCTCCATAGACACAAAAGCACATTAGGACCCATCCCCAGGGGTGTCCATTTCAACTCAGCGTCCTCGGTTGGTCCCCACAGATCCAGGAGATCTATCCTGTCTTGTTGCTAGGAGACAATTGGAATGCGAGGTGGGCTACCCATCCATCCATCCTTAGAACCCTGCTCAGAATCATTGGCCTGGACCCAAACAACAGGTCTCAATTGTTCTGCAGAACACTCTCTGCAGTTTGGAGCTTCTCACAACTCCCATCGTGGGAAAACTCCCATGGCCTCGTGATGCCCCCCCATTCATGAAGGGGCCATCAGGGACAGAAACTCCAACCTGAGCGATCGTCTGATCCTCGCCCTGACTTCAGATGCACGAGATCTCGATTCAGGTCTGTAGATTGTGCCTGCCATGGCCTCACCCAGAAACCTAAGCCTAGCTTGTGTTCTCAGACTTTGGTCGTCAGACTACTGGCCCACAAGCCCTCCAGTTTGGCAATCCAGAAATACAATGCAGCACCCTGCCCGCCCTCCAGAAGAAAAACATTGTCCTCTGGGGCTACCCAGTAACCCCCAATGAGGATCAACCTGCACCGACTTTGGCTGTACCCCAAATACATAGGCTGACCAGGGCGCTAATGCCCTTTCTGACACAGGCTTAGCCTGGACCCCTGGCCCCTCCCAGACAGCTGGCCGCACACTGAGCACATCGAGCCACTGTGGACTTAGGTCCTCATCTCTACCCAACATCGGTTTTCAGGTTTCAGAACCTAGACCTTATCTCCAATCACTGACCAGGGTTGAAGGTGATGCAGAAATCAGAACTCCTTCCCCATGGCAAGAAACTTTGTGGTTGGCATGTTGTCCAACGTTCAGTGTAGTTGAAACCAGTGTGGCCCATGAGGCCCCGCCCATGCTCGCCGGCCACATTGGTCACAAACGCACATTGTGACCCTCAGGCTCAGCCCAGTCCTCAAGTAAGGCCACTCAGTGGCTGGATGAAGAGATAGCATATTGGGCTTGCCTTGCCCCTAGGCCCCAATTTTTAACCATAGTTCGGGTTGTCCCTTCAGTCTTCCCCACGGCTTTGCTTTGGAATTCCTCTTTTGGTGGGAAACCTGAGGAAACAAGACTGAAATGAGTCGTCCCATCCCACAGATTGACGAAAAGCAATTGGGAATCGGGCCAAATCCTCAGAGAGGAAGATTCGTCCATGGCCCATGAGGCCTCCCCGACATTCCACGGCCATCGCTGATACAAAATCCAGAGACAAAAGCCTGAGCAAGCGCCTCAGACTCGCACTTTCTTCATTTCCTGAAGAGTTCTTCACATGGTTTGTAGATCGGGCCTGCCATACGTACGTCCCCAAACCTAAGCTGAGTTTGTGTTTTCAGACTTCTGTCCTCAAAGTCTTGGGCCACACACCCTCCAGGCTGGACCCCGGGAGACACACATTAGGACTGTGCCTACCAATCCATGGGAATTCTGCCCATTCCATGGTCCAAAATCATACAAATTAGGAGAAACCTCCAAAGTCCCTGAGGCCATCCCAATAGTGTAGGTCGCCTGGAAAAAAATTGCTCTCTGACACCAGCTGATAATCGACCTCCACTCATACCATAGATGGATGTCCCCAGAGAAGAAGATTGAACCAGAAAGGACTGTAGGCCATAATAGGATCCATTGATTTGGGTTACAGGCATATGTCCTCAAAAGCCTGATTCCAATACGAGCATAGGGGTTTTCCTGAGGCACCCATCAGAACTCATCTCGTCTCCACAAGGAAACCTGTGCATGGGAGCCATGTCCAAAGCTTAGGAGAGTACTTCAGGGTCCCGGTGCCACCGCCCCATTCCAAGGCCCTCATGGACACAAAAACACATTAGGACCCATCCTCAGGAAAGTCCATTTCAACTCAGCCATCCCGGTTGCTCCGGCAGAGCCATCAGATCTAAACTGTGTTGTTGCTAGGAGACAACTGGAATGCGAGGCGGGCTTCCCAGGCCTCCATCCGCGAATGGTGCTCTGGAGTCATTCCATATGGGATGTCCTGGAGCTGTCCAACAGGTCTCAATTGTCCCGCAGAAGGAATCCTTGAAGGGGGCATCCCACAACTCCCAACGTGGGAAAACCTCAATGGCCCCGAGATTCCGCTCCCTTCATGAAGCGGCCGTCATGCACAGAAACTCCAAACTGAGCCAACGTCTGATCCTTGCCCTGACTTCAGATGCATGAGATATTGGTTCAGATCTGCAGGGGGTACCTTCCGTGCCCTCACCCTGAAACCCAAGTCTAGCTTGTCTTCTCAGACTTCCGTCCTCACACTCCTGGCCCCGAAGCCCTCTAGTTTTTCAAATCCGGACCCACAATGCAGCACACTGCCTGCCCTCTAGAAAAAAAATTATTGCCTCATGAGCTGCCCAGGCACCTTAAATGAGGATAAACCTACACAGCACTCGACGTTACCCAAATTATATAGTCTAACCTGGGCACTAATGCACTGTCGAACACAACCTGAGCCCGGACCTCCTGACCAACACCCAGAAAGCTGACCGCACACTGAGCACATAAAACCCGCCATGGCCTTAGGTCATCATCTCTTCCCTACCTCCGTTTTCAGGCTTCAGAACCGAGACCTTATCTCCAATCACTGCCCAGGGGTGAGTGTGATGCAGAAATCAGAACTCCTCCTTACCCATGGCAAGAACCCTTGTGGTTGGCACGTTGTCCAACGTTCAGTGTAGGAGAAACCAGCATTCACAATGAGGCCCCGCCCATTCTTGCGTGCGACTAGGGCATACATACGCATTGTGACCCTCAGCATGAGTCCTGTCCTCTAGTAAGTCCTCTCAGTGGCTGGACCATTAGATGTCATAATGGGCTTGACATGTCCCTAGACCCCAATTTTTAACCAGATTTCTGACTGTCCAGTCGCCCCTCCCCAGGGCTCTACTCTGGAATCCCTCATTTGGTGGGACACCTGAGGTTAAAAAAGAAAACAACAACAACAACAACAAAAAAAAAACAAAAACGGACTTCTTCCAGCCCATAGATTGACCCCAAACTCTTTGGACGGGGCCAAACCACCAGAGAGTAAGAATCGTCCATTTCCAATGAAGTCACCCAGAATTTCCACGACCATGAGTGTCACGATATCCAGAGACAAAAACTTGAGCAGGAGCCTCACACTCGCCCTTTTTTCAAATTCCGAAGAGTTCTCCTCATGGTCTGTAGGTCAGTCCTGCCATTCCTATGACCCGAAACATAAGCCGAGTTTGTGTTTTCAGACAACTGTCCAAACAGCCCTGGCCTACACAACCTTCAGGCTCAGGCCCCTGGAGCCAAACCTGAGGACTATACTTGCCCTCTCCAAGGGAATTGTGTGTGCCCATTCCAATGGCCACAACCCTTCAAATAGGATAAACCTCCAAAATCCCTGATCCATCTCAATAGTGTTGGCTTCCCAGGAAAAACAGGGGAAATCTGAGCCCAACTGCGCACCTACCTGCACTCAGACCCATAGACAGATGTCTCCAGAGGTAAAAAGGAAAGAACAGGCCCCTAGGCACTAATCAGATCCATTGCTTTGGTTTCCAGGCATCTCTCCTCAGAGGCCTGGATTTCAAAAGCAGCATATAGCTGTTTCTTGACTCACCCATCAGAAAACATCTCATCTACACATGGGAAACTTGCACGTTGGAGCTGTGTCAAAGCCTCTGTTTAGGAGAACCCTTTAGGGCCCCAGTGCCACCGCTTCATTCCAAGGTCTCCATAGACACAAAAGCACATTAGGACCCATCCCCAGGGGTGTCCATTTCAACTCAGCGTCCTCGGTTGGTCCCCACAGATCCAGGAGATCTATCCTGTCTTGTTGCTAGGAGACAATTGGAATGCGAGGTGGGCTACCCATCCATCCATCCTTAGAACCCTGCTCAGAATCATTGGCCTGGACCCAAACAACAGGTCTCAATTGTTCTGCAGAACACTCTCTGCAGTTTGGAGCTTCTCACAACTCCCATCGTGGGAAAACTCCCATGGCCTCGTGATGCCCCCCCATTCATGAAGGGGCCATCAGGGACAGAAACTCCAACCTGAGCGATCGTCTGATCCTCGCCCTGACTTCAGATGCACGAGATCTCGATTCAGGTCTGTAGATTGTGCCTGCCATGGCCTCACCCAGAAACCTAAGCCTAGCTTGTGTTCTCAGACTTTGGTCGTCAGACTACTGGCCCACAAGCCCTCCAGTTTGGCAATCCAGAAATACAATGCAGCACCCTGCCCGCCCTCCAGAAGAAAAACATTGTCCTCTGGGGCTACCCAGTAACCCCCAATGAGGATCAACCTGCACCGACTTTGGCTGTACCCCAAATACATAGGCTGACCAGGGCGCTAATGCCCTTTCTGACACAGGCTTAGCCTGGACCCCTGGCCCCTCCCAGACAGCTGGCCGCACACTGAGCACATCGAGCCACTGTGGACTTAGGTCCTCATCTCTACCCAACATCGGTTTTCAGGTTTCAGAACCTAGACCTTATCTCCAATCACTGACCAGGGTTGAAGGTGATGCAGAAATCAGAACTCCTTCCCCATGGCAAGAAACTTTGTGGTTGGCATGTTGTCCAACGTTCAGTGTAGTTGAAACCAGTGTGGCCCATGAGGCCCCGCCCATGCTCGCCGGCCACATTGGTCACAAACGCACATTGTGACCCTCAGGCTCAGCCCAGTCCTCAAGTAAGGCCACTCAGTGGCTGGATGAAGAGATAGCATATTGGGCTTGCCTTGCCCCTAGGCCCCAATTTTTAACCATAGTTCGGGTTGTCCCTTCAGTCTTCCCCACGGCTTTGCTTTGGAATTCCTCTTTTGGTGGGAAACCTGAGGAAACAAGACTGAAATGAGTCGTCCCATCCCACAGATTGACGAAAAGCAATTGGGAATCGGGCCAAATCCTCAGAGAGGAAGATTCGTCCATGGCCCATGAGGCCTCCCCGACATTCCACGGCCATCGCTGATACAAAATCCAGAGACAAAAGCCTGAGCAAGCGCCTCAGACTCGCACTTTCTTCATTTCCTGAAGAGTTCTTCACATGGTTTGTAGATCGGGCCTGCCATACGTACGTCCCCAAACCTAAGCTGAGTTTGTGTTTTCAGACTTCTGTCCTCAAAGTCTTGGGCCACACACCCTCCAGGCTGGACCCCGGGAGACACACATTAGGACTGTGCCTACCAATCCATGGGAATTCTGCCCATTCCATGGTCCAAAATCATACAAATTAGGAGAAACCTCCAAAGTCCCTGAGGCCATCCCAATAGTGTAGGTCGCCTGGAAAAAAATTGCTCTCTGACACCAGCTGATAATCGACCTCCACTCATACCATAGATGGATGTCCCCAGAGAAGAAGATTGAACCAGAAAGGACTGTAGGCCATAATAGGATCCATTGATTTGGGTTACAGGCATATGTCCTCAAAAGCCTGATTCCAATACGAGCATAGGGGTTTTCCTGAGGCACCCATCAGAACTCATCTCGTCTCCACAAGGAAACCTGTGCATGGGAGCCATGTCCAAAGCTTAGGAGAGTACTTCAGGGTCCCGGTGCCACCGCCCCATTCCAAGGCCCTCATGGACACAAAAACACATTAGGACCCATCCTCAGGAAAGTCCATTTCAACTCAGCCATCCCGGTTGCTCCGGCAGAGCCATCAGATCTAAACTGTGTTGTTGCTAGGAGACAACTGGAATGCGAGGCGGGCTTCCCAGGCCTCCATCCGCGAATGGTGCTCTGGAGTCATTCCATATGGGATGTCCTGGAGCTGTCCAACAGGTCTCAATTGTCCCGCAGAAGGAATCCTTGAAGGGGGCATCCCACAACTCCCAACGTGGGAAAACCTCAATGGCCCCGAGATTCCGCTCCCTTCATGAAGCGGCCGTCATGCACAGAAACTCCAAACTGAGCCAACGTCTGATCCTTGCCCTGACTTCAGATGCATGAGATATTGGTTCAGATCTGCAGGGGGTACCTTCCGTGCCCTCACCCTGAAACCCAAGTCTAGCTTGTCTTCTCAGACTTCCGTCCTCACACTCCTGGCCCCGAAGCCCTCTAGTTTTTCAAATCCGGACCCACAATGCAGCACACTGCCTGCCCTCTAGAAAAAAAATTATTGCCTCATGAGCTGCCCAGGCACCTTAAATGAGGATAAACCTACACAGCACTCGACGTTACCCAAATTATATAGTCTAACCTGGGCACTAATGCACTGTCGAACACAACCTGAGCCCGGACCTCCTGACCAACACCCAGAAAGCTGACCGCACACTGAGCACATAAAACCCGCCATGGCCTTAGGTCATCATCTCTTCCCTACCTCCGTTTTCAGGCTTCAGAACCGAGACCTTATCTCCAATCACTGCCCAGGGGTGAGTGTGATGCAGAAATCAGAACTCCTCCTTACCCATGGCAAGAACCCTTGTGGTTGGCACGTTGTCCAACGTTCAGTGTAGGAGAAACCAGCATTCACAATGAGGCCCCGCCCATTCTTGCGTGCGACTAGGGCATACATACGCATTGTGACCCTCAGCATGAGTCCTGTCCTCTAGTAAGTCCTCTCAGTGGCTGGACCATTAGATGTCATAATGGGCTTGACATGTCCCTAGACCCCAATTTTTAACCAGATTTCTGACTGTCCAGTCGCCCCTCCCCAGGGCTCTACTCTGGAATCCCTCATTTGGTGGGACACCTGAGGTTAAAAAAGAAAACAACAACAACAACAACAAAAAAAAAACAAAAACGGACTTCTTCCAGCCCATAGATTGACCCCAAACTCTTTGGACGGGGCCAAACCACCAGAGAGTAAGAATCGTCCATTTCCAATGAAGTCACCCAGAATTTCCACGACCATGAGTGTCACGATATCCAGAGACAAAAACTTGAGCAGGAGCCTCACACTCGCCCTTTTTTCAAATTCCGAAGAGTTCTCCTCATGGTCTGTAGGTCAGTCCTGCCATTCCTATGACCCGAAACATAAGCCGAGTTTGTGTTTTCAGACAACTGTCCAAACAGCCCTGGCCTACACAACCTTCAGGCTCAGGCCCCTGGAGCCAAACCTGAGGACTATACTTGCCCTCTCCAAGGGAATTGTGTGTGCCCATTCCAATGGCCACAACCCTTCAAATAGGATAAACCTCCAAAATCCCTGATCCATCTCAATAGTGTTGGCTTCCCAGGAAAAACAGGGGAAATCTGAGCCCAACTGCGCACCTACCTGCACTCAGACCCATAGACAGATGTCTCCAGAGGTAAAAAGGAAAGAACAGGCCCCTAGGCACTAATCAGATCCATTGCTTTGGTTTCCAGGCATCTCTCCTCAGAGGCCTGGATTTCAAAAGCAGCATATAGCTGTTTCTTGACTCACCCATCAGAAAACATCTCATCTACACATGGGAAACTTGCACGTTGGAGCTGTGTCAAAGCCTCTGTTTAGGAGAACCCTTTAGGGCCCCAGTGCCACCGCTTCATTCCAAGGTCTCCATAGACACAAAAGCACATTAGGACCCATCCCCAGGGGTGTCCATTTCAACTCAGCGTCCTCGGTTGGTCCCCACAGATCCAGGAGATCTATCCTGTCTTGTTGCTAGGAGACAATTGGAATGCGAGGTGGGCTACCCATCCATCCATCCTTAGAACCCTGCTCAGAATCATTGGCCTGGACCCAAACAACAGGTCTCAATTGTTCTGCAGAACACTCTCTGCAGTTTGGAGCTTCTCACAACTCCCATCGTGGGAAAACTCCCATGGCCTCGTGATGCCCCCCCATTCATGAAGGGGCCATCAGGGACAGAAACTCCAACCTGAGCGATCGTCTGATCCTCGCCCTGACTTCAGATGCACGAGATCTCGATTCAGGTCTGTAGATTGTGCCTGCCATGGCCTCACCCAGAAACCTAAGCCTAGCTTGTGTTCTCAGACTTTGGTCGTCAGACTACTGGCCCACAAGCCCTCCAGTTTGGCAATCCAGAAATACAATGCAGCACCCTGCCCGCCCTCCAGAAGAAAAACATTGTCCTCTGGGGCTACCCAGTAACCCCCAATGAGGATCAACCTGCACCGACTTTGGCTGTACCCCAAATACATAGGCTGACCAGGGCGCTAATGCCCTTTCTGACACAGGCTTAGCCTGGACCCCTGGCCCCTCCCAGACAGCTGGCCGCACACTGAGCACATCGAGCCACTGTGGACTTAGGTCCTCATCTCTACCCAACATCGGTTTTCAGGTTTCAGAACCTAGACCTTATCTCCAATCACTGACCAGGGTTGAAGGTGATGCAGAAATCAGAACTCCTTCCCCATGGCAAGAAACTTTGTGGTTGGCATGTTGTCCAACGTTCAGTGTAGTTGAAACCAGTGTGGCCCATGAGGCCCCGCCCATGCTCGCCGGCCACATTGGTCACAAACGCACATTGTGACCCTCAGGCTCAGCCCAGTCCTCAAGTAAGGCCACTCAGTGGCTGGATGAAGAGATAGCATATTGGGCTTGCCTTGCCCCTAGGCCCCAATTTTTAACCATAGTTCGGGTTGTCCCTTCAGTCTTCCCCACGGCTTTGCTTTGGAATTCCTCTTTTGGTGGGAAACCTGAGGAAACAAGACTGAAATGAGTCGTCCCATCCCACAGATTGACGAAAAGCAATTGGGAATCGGGCCAAATCCTCAGAGAGGAAGATTCGTCCATGGCCCATGAGGCCTCCCCGACATTCCACGGCCATCGCTGATACAAAATCCAGAGACAAAAGCCTGAGCAAGCGCCTCAGACTCGCACTTTCTTCATTTCCTGAAGAGTTCTTCACATGGTTTGTAGATCGGGCCTGCCATACGTACGTCCCCAAACCTAAGCTGAGTTTGTGTTTTCAGACTTCTGTCCTCAAAGTCTTGGGCCACACACCCTCCAGGCTGGACCCCGGGAGACACACATTAGGACTGGGACTACCAATCCATGGGAATTCTGCCCATTCCATGGTCCAAAATCATACAAATTAGGAGAAACCTCCAAAGTCCCTGAGGCCATCCCAATAGTGTAGGTCGCCTGGAAAAAAATTGCTCTCTGACACCAGCTGATAATCGACCTCCACTCATACCATAGATGGATGTCCCCAGAGAAGAAGATTGAACCAGAAAGGACTGTAGGCCATAATAGGATCCATTGATTTGGGTTACAGGCATGTGTCCTCAAAAGCCTGATTCCAATACGAGCATAGGGGTTTTCCTGAGGCACCCATCAGAACTCATCTCGTCTCCACAAGGAAACCTGTGCATGGGAGCCATGTCCAAAGCTTAGGAGAGTACTTCAGTTGCCACCGCCCCATTCCAAGGCCCTCATGGACACAAAAACACATTAGGACCCATCCTCAGGAAAGTCCATTTCAACTCAGCCATCCCGGTTGCTCCGGCAGAGCCATCAGATCTAAACTGTGTTGTTGCTAGGAGACAATTGGAATGCGAGGCGGGCTTCCCAGGCATCCATCCGCGAACGGTGCTCTGGAGTCATTCCATATGGGATGTCCTGGAGCTGTCCAACAGGTCTCAATTGTCCCGCAGAAGGAATCCTTGAAGGGGGCATCCCACAACTCCCAACGTGGGAAAACCTCAATGACCCCGAGATTCCGCTCCCTTCATGAAGCGGCCGTCATGCACAGAAACTCCAAACTGAGCCAACGTCTGATCCTTGCCCTGACTTCAGATGCATGAGATATTGGTTCAGATCTGCAGGGGGTACCTTCCGTGCCCTCACCCTGAAACCCAAGTCTAGCTTGTCTTCTCAGACTTCCGTCCTCACACTCCTGGCCCCGAAGCCCTCTAGTTTTTCAATTCCGGACCCACAATGCAGCACACTGCCTGCCCTCTAGAAAAAAAATTATTGCCTCATGAGCTGCCCAGGCACCTTAAATGAGGATAAACCTACACAGCACTCGACGTTACCCAAATTATATAGTCTAACCTGGGCACTAATGCACTGTCGAACACAACCTGAGCCCGGACCTCCTGACCAACACCCCGAAAGCTGACCGCACACTGAGCACATAAAACCCGCCATGGCCTTAGGTCATCATCTCTTCCCTACCTCCGTTTTCAGGCTTTAGAACCGAGACCTTATCTCCAATCACTGCCCAGGGGTGAGTGTGATGCAGAAATCAGAACTCCTCCTTACCCATGGCAAGAACCCTTGTGGTTGTCACGTTGTCCAACGTTCAGTGTAGGAGAAACCAGCATTCACACTGAGGCCCCGCCCATTCTTGCGTGCGACTAGGGCATACATACGCATTGTGACCCTCAGCATGAGTCCTGTCCTCTAGTAAGTCCTCTCAGTGGCTGGACCATTAGATGTCATAATGGGCTTGACATGTCCCTAGACCCCAATTTTTACCAGATTTCTGACTGTCCAGTCGCCCCTCCCCAGGGCTCTACTCTGGAATCCCTCATTTGGTGGGACACCTGAGGTTAAAAAAGAAAACAACAACAACAACAACAACAAAAAAAAACGGACTTCTTCCAGCCCATAGATTGACCCCAAACTCTTTGGACGGGGCCAAACCACCAGAGAGTAAGAATCGTCCATTTCCAATGAAGTCACCCAGAAATTCCACGACCATGAGTGTCACGATATCCAGAGACAAAAACTTGAGCAGGAGCCTCACACTCGCCCTTTTTTCAAATTCCGAAGAGTTCTCCTCATGGTCTGTAGGTCAGTCCTGCCATTCCTATGACCCGAAACATAAGCCGAGTTTGTGTTTTCAGACAACTGTCCAAACAGCCCTGGCCTACACAACCTTCAGGCTCAGGCCCCTGGAGCCAAACCTGAGGACTATACTTGCCCTCTCCAAGGGAATTGTGTGTGCCCATTCCAATGGCCACAACCCTTCAAATAGGATAAACCTCCAAAGTCCCTGATCCATCTCAATAGTGTTGGCTTCCCAGGAAAAACAGGGGAAATCTGAGCCCAACTGCGCACCTACCTGCACTCAGACCCATAGACAGATGTCTCCAGAGGTAAAAAGGAAAGAACAGGCCCCTAGGCACTAATCAGATCCATTGCTTTGGTTTCCAGGCATCTCTCCTCAGAGGCCTGGATTTCAAAAGCAGCATATAGCTGTTTCTTGACTCAGCCATCAGAAAACATCTCATCTACACATGGGAAACTTGCACGTTGGAGCTGTGTCAAAGCCTCTGTTTAGGAGAACCCTTTAGGGCCCCAGTGCCACCGCTTCATTCCAAGGTCTCCATAGACACAAAAGCACATTAGGACCCATCCCCAGGGGTGTCCATTTCAACTCAGCGTCCTCGGTTGGTCCCCACAGATCCAGGAGATCTATCCTGTCTTGTTGCTAGGAGACAATTGGAATGCGAGGTGGGCTACCCATCCATCCATCCTTAGAACCCTGCTCAGAATCATTGGCCTGGACCCAAACAACAGGTCTCAATTGTTCTGCAGAACACTCTCTGCAGTTTGGAGCTTCTCACAACTCCCATCGTGGGAAAACTCCCATGGCCTCGTGATGCCCCCCCATTCATGAAGGGGCCATCAGGGACAGAAACTCCAACCTGAGCGATCGTCTGATCCTCGCCCTGACTTCAGATGCACGAGATCTCGATTCAGGTCTGTAGATTGTGCCTGCCATGGCCTCACCCAGAAACCTAAGCCTAGCTTGTGTTCTCAGACTTTGGTCGTCAGACTACTGGCCCACAAGCCCTCCAGTTTGGCAATCCAGAAATACAATGCAGCACCCTGCCCGCCCTCCAGAAGAAAAACATTGTCCTCTGGGGCTACCCAGTAACCCCCAATGAGGATCAACCTGCACCGACTTTGGCTGTACCCCAAATACATAGGCTGACCAGGGCGCTAATGCCCTTTCTGACACAGGCTTAGCCTGGACCCCTGGCCCCTCCCAGACAGCTGGCCGCACACTGAGCACATCGAGCCACTGTGGACTTAGGTCCTCATCTCTACCCAACATCGGTTTTCAGGTTTCAGAACCTAGACCTTATCTCCAATCACTGACCAGGGTTGAAGGTGATGCAGAAATCAGAACTCCTTCCCCATGGCAAGAAACTTTGTGGTTGGCATGTTGTCCAACGTTCAGTGTAGTTGAAACCAGTGTGGCCCATGAGGCCCCGCCCATGCTCGCCGGCCACATTGGTCACAAACGCACATTGTGACCCTCAGGCTCAGCCCAGTCCTCAAGTAAGGCCACTCAGTGGCTGGATGAAGAGATAGCATATTGGGCTTGCCTTGCCCCTAGGCCCCAATTTTTAACCATAGTTCGGGTTGTCTCTTCAGTCTTCCCCACGGCTTTGCTTTGGAATTCCTCTTTTGGTGGGAAACCTGAGGAAACAAGACTGAAATGAGTCGTCCCATCCCACAGATTGACGAAAAGCAATTGGGAATCGGGCCAAATCCTCAGAGAGGAAGATTCGTCCATGGCCCATGAGGCCTCCCCGACATTCCACGGCCATCGCTGATACAAAATCCAGAGACTAAAGCCTGAGCAAGCGCCTCAGACTCGCACTTTCTTCATTTCCTGAAGAGTTCTTCACATGGTTTGTAGATCGGGCCTGATATACCTACGTCCCCAAACCTAAGCTGAGTTTGTGTTTTCAGACATCTGTCCTCAAAGTCTTGGGCCACACACCCTCCAGGCTGGACCCCGGGAGACACACATTAGGACTGGGACTACCAATCCATGGGAATTCTGCCCATTCCATGGTCCAAAATCATACAAATTAGGAGAAACCTCCAAAGTCCCTGAGGCCATCCCAATAGTGTAGGTCGCCCGGAACAAACAAGGGCTGTCTGACACCAGCTGATAATCGACCTCCACTCATACCATAGATGGATGTCCCCAGAGAAGAAGATTGAACCAGACAGGACCCTAGGCCATAATAGGATCCATTGCTTTGGGTTACAGGCATGTGTCCTCAAAAGCCTGATTCCAATACGAGCATAGGGGTTTTCCTGAGGCACCCATCAGAACTCATCTCGTCTCCACAAGGAAACCTGTGCATGGGAGCCATGTCCAAAGCTTAGGAGAGTACTTCAGGGTCCCGGTGCCACCGCACCATTCCAAGGCCCTCATGGACACAAAAACACATTAGGACCCATCCTCAGGAAAGTCCATTTCAACTCAGCCACCCCGGTTGCTCTGGCAGAGCCATCAGATCTAAACTCTCTTGTTGCTAGGAGACAATTGGAATGCGAGGCGGGCTTCCCAGGCATCCATCCGCGAACGGTGCTCTGGAGTCATTCCATAAGGGATGTCCTGGAGCTGTCCAACAGGTCTCAATTGTCCCGCAGAAGGAATCCTTGAAGGGGGCATCTCACAGCTCCCAACGTGGGAAAACCTCAATGGCCCCGAGATTCCGCTCCCTTCATGAAGCGGCCCTCATGCACAGAAACTCCAACCTGAGCCAACGTCTGATCCTCGCCCTGACTTCAGATGCATGAGATATTTGTTCAGATCTGCAGGGGGTACCTGCCATGCCCTCACCCTGAAACACAAGTCTAGCTTGTCTTCTCAGACTTCCGTCCTCACACTCCTAGCCCCGAAGCCCTCTAGTTTGTCAATTCCGGACCCACAATGCAGCACTCTGCCTGCCCTCTAGAAAAAAAATTATTGCCTCATGAGCTGCCCAGGCACCTTAAATGAGGATAAACCTACACAGCACTCGACGTTACCCAAATTATATAGTCTAACCTGGGCACTAATGCACTGTCGAACACAACCTGAGCCCGGACCGCCTGACCAACACCCCGAAAGCTGACCGCACACTGAGCACATAAAACCCGCCATGGCCTTAGGTCATCATCTCTTCCCTACCTCCGTTTTCAGGCTTCAGAACCGAGACCTTATCTCCAATCACTGCCCAGGGGTGAGTGTGATGCAGATATCAGAACTCCTCCTTACCCATGGCAAGAACCCTTGTGGTTCGCACGTTGTCCAAGGTTCATTGTAGGAGAAACCAGCATTCACCCTGAGGCCCCGCCCATTCTTGCGTGCGACGAGGGCATACATACGCATTGTGACCCTCAGCATGAGTCCTGTCCTCTAGTAAGTCCTCTTAGTGGCTGGACCATTAGATGTTATAATGGGCTTGACATGTCCCTAGGCCCCATTTTTAACCAGATTTCTGATTGTCCAGTCGCCCCACCCCAGGGCTCTACTCTGGAATCCCTCATTTGGAGGGACACCTGAAATTAAAAAAGAAAACAACAACAACAACAACAACAACAAAAAATGGACTTCTTCCAGCCCATAATTGACCCCAAACTCTTTGGACGGGGCCAAACCACCAGAGAGTAAGACTCGTCCATTTCCCATGAAGTCACCCAGAAATTCCACGACCATGAGTGACACGATATCCAGAGACAAAACTTGAGCAGGAGCCTCACACTCGCCCTTTTTTCAAATCGAAGAGTTCTCCTCATGGTCTGTAGGTCAGTCCTGCCATACCTATGACCCCAAACATAAGCCGAGTTTGTGTTTTCAGACAACTGTCCAAACAGCCCTGGCCTACACAGCCTACAGGCTCAGGCCCCTGGAGCCAAACCTGAGGACTATACTTGCCCTCTCCAAGGGAATTGTGTGTGCCCATTCCAATGGCCACAACCCTTCTAATAGGATAAACCTCCATAGTCCCTGATCCATCTCAATAGTGTTGGCTTCCCAGGAAATACAGGGGCAATCTGAGCCCAACTGAGCACCTACCTGCACTCAGACCCATAGACAGATGTCTCCAGAGGTAAAAAGGAAAGAACAGGCCCCTAGGCACTAATCAGATCCATTGCTTTGGTTTCCAGGCATCTCTCCTCAGAGGCCTGGATTTCAAAAGCAGCATATAGCTGTTTCTTGACTCACCCATCAGAAAACATCTCATCTACACATGGGAAACTTGCACGTTGGAGCTGTGTCAAAGCCTCTGTTTAGGAGAACCCTTTAGGGCCCCAGTGCCACCGCTTCATTCCAAGGTCTCCATAGACACAAAAGCACATTAGGACCCATCCCCAGGGGTGTCCATTTCAACTCAGCGTCCTCGGTTGGTCCCCACAGATCCAGGAGATCTATCCTGTCTTGTTGCTAGGAGACAATTGGAATGCGAGGTGGGCTACCCATCCATCCATCCTTAGAACCCTGCTCAGAATCATTGGCCTGGACCCAAACAACAGGTCTCAATTGTTCTGCAGAACACTCTCTGCAGTTTGGAGCTTCTCACAACTCCCATCGTGGGAAAACTCCCATGGCCTCGTGATGCCCCCCCATTCATGAAGGGGCCATCAGGGACAGAAACTCCAACCTGAGCGATCGTCTGATCCTCGCCCTGACTTCAGATGCACGAGATCTCGATTCAGGTCTGTAGATTGTGCCTGCCATGGCCTCACCCAGAAACCTAAGCCTAGCTTGTGTTCTCAGACTTTGGTCGTCAGACTACTGGCCCACAAGCCCTCCAGTTTGGCAATCCAGAAATACAATGCAGCACCCTGCCCGCCCTCCAGAAGAAAAACATTGTCCTCTGGGGCTACCCAGTAACCCCCAATGAGGATCAACCTGCACCGACTTTGGCTGTACCCCAAATACATAGGCTGACCAGGGCGCTAATGCCCTTTCTGACACAGGCTTAGCCTGGACCCCTGGCCCCTCCCAGACAGCTGGCCGCACATTGAGCACATCGAGCCACTGTGGACTTAGGTCCTCATCTCTACCCAACATCGGTTTTCAGGTTTCAGAACCTAGACCTTATCTCCAATCACTGACCAGGGTTGAAGGTGATGCAGAAATCAGAACTCCTTCCCCATGGCAAGAAACTTTGTGGTTGGCATGTTGTCCAACGTTCAGTGTAGTTGAAACCAGTGTGGCCCATGAGGCCCCGCCCATGCTCGCCGGCCACATTGGTCACAAACGCACATTGTGACCCTCAGGCTCAGCCCAGTCCTCAAGTAAGGCCACTCAGTGGCTGGATGAAGAGATAGCATATTGGGCTTGCCTTGCCCCTAGGCCCCAATTTTTAACCATAGTTCGGGTTGTCCCTTCAGTCTTCCCCACGGCTTTGCTTTGGAATTCCTCTTTTGGTGGGAAACCTGAGGAAACAAGACTGAAATGAGTCGTCCCATCCCACAGATTGACGAAAAGCAATTGGGAATCGGGCCAAATCCTCAGAGAGGAAGATTCGTCCATGGCCCATGAGGCCTCCCCGACATTCCACGGCCATCGCTGATACAAAATCCAGAGACAAAAGCCTGAGCAAGCGCCTCAGACTCGCACTTTCTTCATTTCCTGAAGAGTTCTTCACATGGTTTGTAGATCGGGCCTGCCATACGTACGTCCCCAAACCTAAGCTGAGTTTGTGTTTTCAGACTTCTGTCCTCAAAGTCTTGGGCCACACACCCTCCAGGCTGGACCCCGGGAGACACACATTAGGACTGGGACTACCAATCCATGGGAATTCTGCCCATTCCATGGTCCAAAATCATACAAATTAGGAGAAACCTCCAAAGTCCCTGAGGCCATCCCAATAGTGTAGGTCGCCTGGAAAAAAATTGCTCTCTGACACCAGCTGATAATCGACCTCCACTCATACCATAGATGGATGTCCCCAGAGAAGAAGATTGAACCAGAAAGGACTGTAGGCCATAATAGGATCCATTGATTTGGGTTACAGGCATGTGTCCTCAAAAGCCTGATTCCAATACGAGCATAGGGGTTTTCCTGAGGCACCCATCAGAACTCATCTCGTCTCCACAAGGAAACCTGTGCATGGGAGCCATGTCCAAAGCTTAGGAGAGTACTTCAGGGTCCCGGTGCCACCGCCCCATTCCAAGGCCCTCATGGACACAAAAACACATTAGGACCCATCCTCAGGAAAGTCCATTTCAACTCAGCCATCCCGGTTGCTCCGGCAGAGCCATCAGATCTAAACTGTGTTGTTGCTAGGAGACAATTGGAATGCGAGGCGGGCTTCCCAGGCATCCATCCGCGAACGGTGCTCTGGAGTCATTCCATATGGGATGTCCTGGAGCTGTCCAACAGGTCTCAATTGTCCCGCAGAAGGAATCCTTGAAGGGGGCATCCCACAACTCCCAACGTGGGAAAACCTCAATGACCCCGAGATTCCGCTCCCTTCATGAAGCGGCCGTCATGCACAGAAACTCCAAACTGAGCCAACGTCTGATCCTTGCCCTGACTTCAGATGCATGAGATATTTGTTCAGATCTGCAGGGGGTACCTGCCATGCCCTCACCCTGAAACACAAGTCTAGCTTGTCTTCTCAGACTTCCGTCCTCACACTCCTAGCCCCGAAGCCCTCTAGTTTGTCAATTCCGGACCCACAATGCAGCACTCTGCCTGCCCTCTAGAAAAAAAATTATTGCCTCATGAGCTGCCCAGGCACCTTAAATGAGGATAAACCTACACAGCACTCGACGTTACCCAAATTATATAGTCTAACCTGGGCACTAATGCACTGTCGAACACAACCTGAGCCCGGACCGCCTGACCAACACCCCGAAAGCTGACCGCACACTGAGCACATAAAACCCGCCATGGCCTTAGGTCATCATCTCTTCCCTACCTCAGTTTTCAGGCTTCAGAACCGAGACCTTATCTCCAATCACTGCCCAGGGGTGAGTGTGATGCAGATATCAGAACTCCTCCTTACCCATGGCAAGAACCCTTGTGGTTCGCACGTTGTCCAACGTTCATTGTAGGAGAAACCAGCATTCACCCTGAGGCCCCGCCCATTCTTGCGTGCGACGAGGGCATACATACGCATTGTGACGCTCAGCATGAGTCCTGTCCTCTAGTAAGTCCTCTTAGTGGCTGGACCATTAGATGTTATAATGGGCTTGACATGTCCCTAGGCCCCATTTTTAACCAGATTTCTGATTGTCCAGTCGCCCCACCCCAGGGCTCTACTCTGGAATCCCTCATTTGGAGGGACACCTGAAATTAAAAAAGAAAACAACAACAACAACAAAAAATGGACTTCTTCCAGCCTATAATTGACCCCAAACTCTTTGGACGGGGCCAAACCACCAGAGAGTAAGACTCGTCCATTTCCCATGAAGTCACCCAGAAATTCCACGACCATGAGTGACACGATATCCAGAGACAAAAACTTGAGCAGGAGCCTCACACTCGCCCTTTTTTCAAATCGAAGAGTTCTCCTCATGGTCTGTAGGTCAGTCCTGCCATACCTATGACCCCAAACATAAGCCGAGTTTGTGTTTTCAGACAACTGTCCAAACAGCCCTGGCCTACACAGCCTACAGGCTCAGGCCCCTGGAGCCAAACCTGAGGACTATACTTGCCCTCTCCAAGGGAATTGTGTGTGCCCATTCCAATGGCCACAACCCTTCTAATAGGATAAACCTCCATAGTCCCTGATCCATCTCAATAGTGTTGGCTTCCCAGGAAATACAGGGGCAATCTGAGCCCAACTGAGCACCTACCTGCACTCAGACCCATAGACAGATGTCTCCAGAGGTAAAAAGGAAAGAACAGGCCCCTAGGCACTAATCAGATCCATTGCTTTGGTTTCCAGGCATCTCTCCTCAGAGGCCTGGATTTCAAAAGCAGCATATAGCTGTTTCTTGACTCACCCATCAGAAAACATCTCATCTACACATGGGAAACTTGCACGTTGGAGCTGTGTCAAAGCCTCTGTTTAGGAGAACCCTTTAGGGCCCCAGTGCCACCGCTTCATTCCAAGGTCTCCATAGACACAAAAGCACATTAGGACCCATCCCCAGGGGTGTCCATTTCAACTCAGCGTCCTCGGTTGGTCCCCACAGATCCAGGAGATCTATCCTGTCTTGTTGCTAGGAGACAATTGGAATGCGAGGTGGGCTACCCATCCATCCATCCTTAGAACCCTGCTCAGAATCATTGGCCTGGACCCAAACAACAGGTCTCAATTGTTCTGCAGAACACTCTCTGCAGTTTGGAGCTTCTCACAACTCCCATCGTGGGAAAACTCCCATGGCCTCGTGATGCCCCCCCATTCATGAAGGGGCCATCAGGGACAGAAACTCCAACCTGAGCGATCGTCTGATCCTCGCCCTGACTTCAGATGCACGAGATCTCGATTCAGGTCTGTAGATTGTGCCTGCCATGGCCTCACCCAGAAACCTAAGCCTAGCTTGTGTTCTCAGACTTTCGTCGTCAGACTACTGGCCCACAAGCCCTCCAGTTTGGCAATCCAGAAATACAATGCAGCACCCTGCCCGCCCTCCAGAAGAAAAACATTGTCCTCTGGGGCTACCCAGTAACCCCAAATGAGGATCAACCTGCACCGACTTTGGCTGTACCCCAAATACATAGGCTGACCAGGGCGCTAATGCCCTTTCTGACACAGGCTTAGCCTGGACCCCTGGCCCCTCCCAGACAGCTGGCCGCACACTGAGCACATCGAGCCACTGTGGACTTAGGTCCTCATCTCTACCCAACATCGGTTTTCAGGTTTCAGAACCTAGACCTTATCTCCAATCACTGACCAGGGTTGAAGGTGATGCAGAAATCAGAACTCCTTCCCCATGGCAAGAAACTTTGTGGTTGGCATGTTGTCCAACGTTCAGTGTAGTTGAAACCAGTGTGGCCCATGAGGCCCCGCCCATGCTCGCCGGCCACATTGGTCACAAACGCACATTGTGACCCTCAGGCTCAGCCCAGTCCTCAAGTAAGGCCACTCAGTGGCTGGATGAAGAGATAGCATATTGGGCTTGCCTTGCCCCTAGGCCCCAATTTTTAACCATAGTTCGGGTTGTCCCTTCAGTCTTCCCCACGGCTTTGCTTTGGAATTCCTCTTTTGGTGGGAAACCTGAGGAAACAAGACTGAAATGAGTCGTCCCATCCCACAGATTGACGAAAAGCAATTGGGAATCGGGCCAAATCCTCAGAGAGGAAGATTCGTCCATGGCCCATGAGGCCTCCCCGACATTCCACGGCCATCGCTGATACAAAATCCAGAGACAAAAGCCTGAGCAAGCGCCTCAGACTCGCACTTTCTTCATTTCCTGAAGAGTTCTTCACATGGTTTGTAGATCGGGCCTGCCATACGTACGTCCCCAAACCTAAGCTGAGTTTGTGTTTTCAGACTTCTGTCCTCAAAGTCTTGGGCCACACACCCTCCAGGCTGGACCCCGGGAGACACACATTAGGACTGGGACTACCAATCCATGGGAATTCTGCCCATTCCATGGTCCAAAATCATACAAATTAGGAGAAACCTCCAAAGTCCCTGAGGCCATCCCAATAGTGTAGGTGGCCTGGAAAAAAATTGCTCTCTGACACCAGCTGATAATCGACCTCCACTCATACCATAGATGGATGTCCCCAGAGAAGAAGATTGAACCAGAAAGGACTGTAGGCCATAATAGGATCCATTGATTTGGGTTACAGGCATGTGTCCTCAAAAGCCTGATTCCAATACGAGCATAGGGGTTTTCCTGAGGCACCCATCAGAACTCATCTCGTCTCCACAAGGAAACCTGTGCATGGGAGCCATGTCCAAAGCTTAGGAGAGTACTTCAGGGTCCCGGTGCCACCGCCCCATTCCAAGGCCCTCATGGACACAAAAACACATTAGGACCCATCCTCAGGAAAGTCCATTTCAACTCAGCCATCCCGGTTGCTCCGGCAGAGCCATCAGATCTAAACTGTGTTGTTGCTAGGAGACAATTGGAATGCGAGGCGGGCTTCCCAGGCATCCATCCGCGAACGGTGCTCTGGAGTCATTCCATATGGGATGTCCTGGAGCTGTCCAACAGGTCTCAATTGTCCCGCAGAAGGAATCCTTGAAGGGGGCATCCCACAACTCCCAACGTGGGAAAACCTCAATGACCCCGAGATTCCGCTCCCTTCATGAAGCGGCCGTCATGCACAGAAACTCCAAACTGAGCCAACGTCTGATCCTTGCCCTGACTTCAGATGCATGAGATATTGGTTCAGATCTGCAGGGGGTACCTTCCGTGCCCTCACCCTGAAACCCAAGTCTAGCTTGTCTTCTCAGACTTCCGTCCTCACACTCCTGGCCCCGAAGCCCTCTAGTTTTTCAATTCCGGACCCACAATGCAGCACACTGCCTGCCCTCTAGAAAAAAAATTATTGCCTCATGAGCTGCCCAGGCACCTTAAATGAGGATAAACCTACACAGCACTCGACGTTACCCAAATTATATAGTCTAACCTGGGCACTAATGCACTGTCGAACACAACCTGAGCCCGGACCTCCTGACCAACACCCAGAAAGCTGACCGCACACTGAGCACATAAAACCTGCCATGGCCTTAGGTCATCATCTCTTCCCTACCTCCGTTTTCAGGCTTCAGAACCGAGACCTTATCTCCAATCACTGCCCAGGGGTGAGTGTGATGCAGAAATCAGAACTCCTCCTTACCCATGGCAAGAACCCTTGTGGTTGGCACGTTGTCCAACGTTCAGTGTAGGAGAAACCAGCATTCACACTGAGGCCCCGCCCATTCTTGCGTGCGACTAGGGCATACATACGCATTGTGACCCTCAGCATGAGTCCTGTCCTCTAGTAAGTCCTCTCAGTGGCTGGACCATTAGATGTCATAATGGGCTTGACATGTCCCTAGACCCCAATTTTTAACCAGATTTCTGACTGTCCAGTCGCCCCTCCCCAGGGCTCTACTCTGGAATCCCTCATTTGGTGGGACACCTGAGGTTAAAAAAGAAAACAACAACAACAACAACAAAAAAAAAAAAAAAACGGACTTCTTCCAGCCCATAGATTGACCCCAAACTCTTTGGACGGGGCCAAACCACCAGAGAGTAAGAATCGTCCATTTCCAATGAAGTCACCCAGAAATTCCACGACCATGAGTGTCACGATATCCAGAGACAAAAACTTGAGCAGGAGCCTCACACTCGCCCTTTTTTCAAATTCCGAAGAGTTCTCCTCATGGTCTGTAGGTCAGTCCTGCCATTCCTATGACCCGAAACATAAGCCGAGTTTGTGTTTTCAGACAACTGTCCAAACAGCCCTGGCCTACACAACCTTCAGGCTCAGGCCCCTGGAGCCAAACCTGAGGACTATACTTGCCCTCCTCAAGGGAATTGTGTGTGCCCATTCCAATGGCCACAACCCTTCAAATAGGATAAACCTCCAAAGTCCCTGATCCATCTCAATAGTGTTGGCTTCCCAGGAAAAACAGGGGAAATCTGAGCCCAACTGCGCACCTACCTGCACTCAGACCCATAGACAGATGTCTCCAGAGGTAAAAAGGAAAGAACAGGCCCCTAGGCACTAATCAGATCCATTGCTTTGGTTTCCAGGCATCTCTCCTCAGAGGCCTGGATTTCAAAAGCAGCATATAGCTGTTTCTTGACTCAGCCATCAGAAAACATCTCATCTACACATGGGAAACTTGCACGTTGGAGCTGTGTCAAAGCCTCTGTTTAGGAGAACCCTTTAGGACCCCAGTGCCACCGCTTCATTCCAAGGTCTCCATAGACACAAAAGCACATTAGGACCCATCCCCAGGGGTGTCCATTTCAACTCAGCGTCCTCGGTTGGTCCCCACAGATCCAGGAGATCTATCCTGTCTTGTTGCTAGGAGACAATTGGAATGCGAGGTGGGCTACCCATCCATCCATCCTTAGAACCCTGCTCAGAATCATTGGCCTGGACCCAAACAACAGGTCTCAATTGTTCTGCAGAACACTCTCTGCAGTTTGGAGCTTCTCACAACTCCCATCGTGGGAAAACTCCCATGGCCTCGTGATGCCCCCCCATTCATGAAGGGGCCATCAGGGACAGAAACTCCAACCTGAGCGATCGTCTGATCCTCGCCCTGACTTCAGATGCACGAGATCTCGATTCAGGTCTGTAGATTGTGCCTGCCATGGCCTCACCCAGAAACCTAAGCCTAGCTTGTGTTCTCAGACTTTGGTCGTCAGACTACTGGCCCACAAGCCCTCCAGTTTGGCAATCCAGAAATACAATGCAGCACCCTGCCCGCCCTCCAGAAGAAAAACATTGTCCTCTGGGGCTACCCAGTAACCCCCAATGAGGATCAACCTGCACCGACTTTGGCTGTACCCCAAATACATAGGCTGACCAGGGCGCTAATGCCCTTTCTGACACAGGCTTAGCCTGGACCCCTGGCCCCTCCCAGACAGCTGGCCGCACACTGAGCACATCGAGCCACTGTGGACTTAGGTCCTCATCTCTACCCAACATCGGTTTTCAGGTTTCAGAACCTAGACCTTATCTCCAATCACTGACCAGGGTTGAAGGTGATGCAGAAATCAGAACTCCTTCCCCATGGCAAGAAACTTTGTGGTTGGCATGTTGTCCAACGTTCAGTGTAGTTGAAACCAGTGTGGCCCATGAGGCCCCGCCCATGCTCGCCGGCCACATTGGTCACAAACGCACATTGTGACCCTCAGGCTCAGCCCAGTCCTCAAGTAAGGCCACTCAGTGGCTGGATGAAGAGATAGCATATTGGGCTTGCCTTGCCCCTAGGCCCCAATTTTTAACCATAGTTCGGGTTGTCTCTTCAGTCTTCCCCACGGCTTTGCTTTGGAATTCCTCTTTTGGTGGGAAACCTGAGGAAACAAGACTGAAATGAGTCGTCCCATCCCACAGATTGACGAAAAGCAATTGGGAATCGGGCCAAATCCTCAGAGAGGAAGATTCGTCCATGGCCCATGAGGCCTCCCCGACATTCCACGGCCATCGCTGATACAAAATCCAGAGACTAAAGCCTGAGCAAGCGCCTCAGACTCGCACTTTCTTCATTTCCTGAAGAGTTCTTCACATGGTTTGTAGATCGGGCCTGATATACCTACGTCCCCAAACCTAAGCTGAGTTTGTGTTTTCAGACATCTGTCCTCAAAGTCTTGGGCCACACACCCTCCAGGCTGGACCCCGGGAGACACACATTAGGACTGGGACTACCAATCCATGGGAATTCTGCCCATTCCATGGTCCAAAATCATACAAATTAGGAGAAACCTCCAAAGTCCCTGAGGCCATCCCAATAGTGTAGGTCGCCCGGAACAAACAAGGGCTGTCTGACACCAGCTGATAATCGACCTCCACTCATACCATAGATGGATGTCCCCAGAGAAGAAGATTGAACCAGACAGGACCCTAGGCCATAATAGGATCCATTGCTTTGGGTTACAGGCATGTGTCCTCAAAAGCCTGATTCCAATACGAGCATAGGGGTTTTCCTGAGGCACCCATCAGAACTCATCTCGTCTCCACAAGGAAACCTGTGCATGGGAGCCATGTCCAAAGCTTAGGAGAGTACTTCAGGGTCCCGGTGCCACCGCACCATTCCAAGGCCCTCATGGACACAAAAACACATTAGGACCCATCCTCAGGAAAGTCCATTTCAACTCAGCCACCCCGGTTGCTCTGGCAGAGCCATCAGATCTAAACTGTCTTGTTGCTAGGAGACAATTGGAATGCGAGGCGGGCTTTCCAGGCATCCATCCGCGAACGGTGCTCTGGAGTCATTCCATAAGGGATGTCCTGGAGCTGTCCAACAGGTCTCAATTGTCCCGCAGAAGGAATCCTTGAAGGGGGCATCTCACAGCTCCCAACGTGGGAAAACCTCAATGGCCCCGAGATTCCGCTCCCTTCATGAAGCGGCCCTCATGCACAGAAACTCCAACCTGAGCCAACGTCTGATCCTCGCCCTGACTTCAGATGCATGAGATATTTGTTCAGATCTGCAGGGGGTACCTGCCATGCCCTCACCCTGAAACACAAGTCTAGCTTGTCTTCTCAGACTTCCGTCCTCACACTCCTAGCCCCGAAGCCCTCTAGTTTGTCAATTCCGGACCCACAATGCAGCACTCTGCCTGCCCTCTAGAAAAAAAATTATTGCCTCATGAGCTGCCCAGGCACCTTAAATGAGGATAAACCTACACAGCACTCGACGTTACCCAAATTATATAGTCTAACCTGGGCACTAATGCACTGTCGAACACAACCTGAGCCCGGACCGCCTGACCAACACCCCGAAAGCTGACCGCACACTGAGCACATAAAATCCGCCATGGTCTTAGGTCATCATCTCTTCCCTACCTCCGTTTTCAGGCTTCAGAACCGAGACCTTATCTCCAATCACTGCCCAGGGGTGAGTGTGATGCAGATATCAGAACTCCTCCTTACCCATGGCAAGAACCCTTGTGGTTCGCATGTTGTCCAACGTTCATTGTAGGAGAAACCAGCATTCACCCTGAGGCCCCGCCCTTTCTTGCGTGCGACGAGGGCATACATACGCATTGTGACCCTCAGCATGAGTCCTGTCCTCTAGTAAGTCCTCTTAGTGGCTGGACCATTAGATGTTATAATGGGCTTGACATGTCCCTAGGCCCCATTTTTAACCAGATTTCTGATTGTCCAGTCGCCCCACCCCAGGGCTCTACTCTGGAATCCCTCATTTGGAGGGACACCTGAAATTAAAAAAGAAAACAACAACAACAACAACAACAACAAAAAATGGACTTCTTCCAGCCCATAATTGACCCCAAACTCTTTGGACGGGGCCAAACCACCAGAGAGTAAGACTCGTCCATTTCCCATGAAGTCACCCAGAAATTCCACGACCATGAGTGACACGATATCCAGAGACAAAAACTTGAGCAGGAGCCTCACACTCGCCCTTTTTTCAAATCGAAGAGTTCTCCTCATGGTCTGTAGGTCAGTCCTGCCATACCTATGACCCCAAACATAAGCCGAGTTTGTGTTTTCAGACAACTGTCCAAACAGCCCTGGCCTACACAGCCTACAGGCTCAGGCCCCTGGAGCCAAACCTGAGGACTATACTTGCCCTCTCCAAGGGAATTGTGTGTGCCCATTCCAATGGCCACAACCCTTCTAATAGGATAAACCTCCATAGTCCCTGATCCATCTCAATAGTGTTGGCTTCCCAGGAAATACAGGGGCAATCTGAGCCCAACTGAGCACCTACCTGCACTCAGACCCATAGACAGATGTCTCCAGAGGTAAAAAGGAAAGAACAGGCCCCTAGGCACTAATCAGATCCATTGCTTTGGTTTCCCAGCATCTCTCCTCAGAGGCCTAGATTTCAAAACAGCATATACCTGTTTCTTGACTCACCCATCAGAAAACATCTCATCTACACATGGGAAACTTGCAAGTTGGAGCTGTGTCAAAGCCTCTGTTTAGGAGAACCCTTTAGGGCCCCAGTGCCACCGCTTCATTCAAGGTCTCCATAGACACAAAAGCACATTAGGACCCATCCCCAGGGGTGTCCATTTCAACTCATCGTCCTCTGTTGCTCCCCACAGATCCAGGAGATCTATCCTGTCTTGTTGCTAGGAGACAATTGGAATGCGAGGTGGGCTACCCAGCCATCCATCCTTAGAACCCTGCTCAGAATCATTGGCCTGGACCCATACAACAGGTCTCAATTGTTCTGCAGAAGACTCTCTGCAGTTTGGAGCTTCTCACAACTCCCATCGTGGGAAAACCCCCATGGCCTCGTGATGCCCCCCCATTCATGAAGAGGCCATCAGGGACAGAAACTCCAACCTGAGCGATCGTCTGATCCTCGCCCTGACTTCAGATGCACGAGATCTCGATTCAGGTCTGTAGATTATGCCTGCCATGGCCTCACCCAGAAACCTAAGCCTAGCTTGTGTTCTCAGACTTTGGTCGTCAGACTACTGGCCCACAAGCCCTCCAGTTTGGCAATCCAGATCTAAAATGCAGCACCCTTCCCTCCCTCCAGAAGAAAAAACATTGTCCTCCGGGACTACCCAGTAACCCCAAATGAGGATCAACCTGCACCGACTTTGGCTGTACCCCAAATACATAGGCTGACCAGGGCGCTAATGCCCTTTCTGACACAGGCTGAGCCTGGACCCCTTGCCCCTCCCAGACAGCTGGCCGCACACTGAGCACATCGAGCCGCCTTGGCCTTAGGTCGTCACCTCTTCCCAACCTCGGTTTTCAGGTTTCAGAACTTAGACCTTATCTCCAATCACTGCCCAGTGTTGAAGGTGATGCAGAAATCAGAACTCCTTCCCCATGGCAAGAAACCTTGTGGTTGGCATGTTGTCCAACGTTCAGTCTAGTTGAAACCAGTGTGGCCCATGAAGCCTCGCCCATCTCGCCGGCCACATTGGTCACAAACGCACATTGTGACCCTCAGGCTGAGCCCAGTCCTCAAGTAAGGCCACTCAGTGGCTGGATGAAGAGATAGCATATTGGGCTTGCCATTCCCCTAGACCCAATTTTTAACCATAGTTCGGGTTGTCCCTTCAGTCTTCCTCACGGCTTTACTTTGGAATTCCTCTTTTGGTGGGACACCTGAGGTAACAAAACTGAAATGAGTCGTCCCATCCCACAGATTGACGAAAAGCAATTGGTAATCGGGCCAAATCCTCAGAGAGGAAGATTCGTCCATGGCCCATGAGGCCTCCCCGACATTCCACGGCCATCGCTGATACAAAATCCAGAGACAAAAGCCTGAGCAAGCGCCTTAGACTCGCACTTTCTTCATATCCTGAAAAGTTCTTCTCATGGTTTGTAGATCGGGCCTGCCATACCTACGTCCCCAAACCTAAGCTGAGTTTGTGTTTTCAGACTTCTGTCCTCAAAGTCTTAGGCCACACACCCTCCCGGCTGGGCCCCTGGAGACACACATTAGGACTAGGACTACCAATCCATGGGAATTCTGCCCATTCCATGGTCCAAAATCATACAAATTAGGAGAAACCTCCAAAGTCCCTGAGGCCATCCCAATAGTATAGGTCGCCCGGAACAAACAAGGGCTGTCTGACACCAGCTGATAATCGACCTCCACTCATACCATAGATGGATGTCCCCAGAGAAGAAGATTGAACCAGAAAGGACCCTAGGCCATAATAGGATCCATTGCTTTGGGTTACAGGCATGTGTCCTCAAAAGCCTGATTCCAATACGAGCATAGGGGTTTTCCTGAGGCACCCATCAGAACTCATCTCGTCTCCACAAGGAAACCTGTGCATGGGAGCCATGTCCAAAGCTTAGGAGAGTACTTCAGGGTCCCGGTGCCACTGCCCCATTCCAAGGCCCTCATGGACACAAAAACACATTAGGACCCATCCTCAGGAAAGTCCATTTCAACTCAGCCACCCCGGTTGCTCTGGCAGAGCCATCAGATCTAAACTGTCTTGTTGCTAGGAGACAATTGGAATGCGAGGCGGGCTTCCCAGGCATCCATCTGCGAACGGTGCTCTGGAGTCATTCCATAAGGGATGTCCTGGAGCTGTCCAACAGGTCTCAATTGTCCCGCAGAAGGAATCCTTGAAGGGGGCATCCCACAACTCCCAACGTGTGAAAACCTCAATGGACCCGAGATTCCGCTCCCTTCATGAAGCGGCCGTCATGCACAGAATAGCCAACCTGAGCCAACGTCTGATCCTCGCCCTGACTTCAGATGCATGAGATATTGGTTCAGATCTGCAGGGGGTACCTGCCATGCCCTCACCCTGAAACACAAGTCTAGCTTGTCTTCTCAGACTTCCGTCCTCACACTCCTAGCCCCGAAGCCCTCTAGTTTGTCAATTCCGGACCCACAATGCAGCACTCTGCCTGCCCTCTAGAAAAAAAATTATTGCCTCATGAGCTGCCCAGGCACCTTAAATGAGGATAAACCTACACAGCACTCGACGTTACCCAAATTATATAGTCTAACCTGGGCACTAATGCACTGTCGAACACAACCTGAGCCCGGACCGCCTGACCAACACCCCGAAAGCTGACCGCACACGGAGCACATAAAACCCGCCATGGCCTTAGGTCATCATCTCTTCCCTACCTCCGTTTTCAGGCTTCAGAACCGAGACCTTATTTCCAATCACTGCCCAGGGGTGAGTGTGATGCAGATATCAGAACTCCTCCTTACCCATGGCAAGAACCCTTGTGGTTGGCACGTTGTCCAACGTTCAGTGTAGGAGAAACCAGCATTCACCCTGAGGCCCCGCCCATTCTTGCGTGCGACGAGGGCATAAATACGCATTGTGACCCTCAGCATGAGTCCTGTCCTCTAGTAAGTCCTCTCAGTGGCTGGACCATTAGATGTTATAATGGGCTTGACATGTCCCTAGGCCCCAATTTTTAACCAGATTTCTGACTGTCCAGTCGCCCCTCCCCAGGGCTCTACTCTGGAATCCCTCATTTGGTGGGACACCTGAGGTTAAAAAAGAAAACAACAACAACAACAACAACAACAAAACGGACTTCTTCCAGCCCATAGATTGACCCCAAACTCTTTGGACGGGGCCAAACCACCAGAGAGTAAGAATCGTCCATTTCCAATGAAGTCACCCAGAAATTCCACGACCATGAGTGTCACGATATCCAGAGACAAAAACTTGAGCAGGAGCCTCACACTCGCCCTTTTTTCAAATTCCGAAGAGTTCTCCTCATGGTCTGTAGGTCAGTCCTGCCATTCCTATGACCCGAAACATAAGCCGAGTTTGTGTTTTCAGACAACTGTCCAAACAGCCCTGGCCTACACAACCTTCAGGCTCAGGCCCCTGGAGCCAAACCTGAGGACTATACTTGCTCTCCTCAAGGGAATTGTGTGTGCCCATTCCAATGGCCACAACCCTTCAAATAGGATAAACCTCCAAAGTCCCTGATCCATCTCAATAGTGTTGGCTTCCCAGGAAAAACAGGGGAAATCTGAGCCCAACTGCGCACCTACCTGCACTCAGACCCATAGACAGATGTCTCCAGAGGTAAAAAGGAAAGAAAAGGCCCCTAGGCACTAATCAGATCCATTGCTTTGGTTTCCAGGCATCTCTCCTCAGAGGACTGGATTTCAAAAGCAGCATATAGCTGTTTCTTGACTCACCCATCAGAAAACATCTCATCTACACATGGGAAACTTGCACGTTGGAGCTGTGTCAAAGCCTCTGTTTAGGAGAACCCTTTAGGTCCCCAGTGCCACCGCTTCATTCCAAGGTCTCCATAGACACAAAAGCACATTAGGACCCATCCCCAGGGGTGTCCATTTCAACTCAGCGTCCTCTGTTGCTCCCCACAGATCCAGGAGATCTATCCTGTCTTGTTGCTAGGAGACAATTGGAATGCGAGGTGGGCTACCCAGCCATCCATCCTTAGAACCCTGCTCAGAATCATTGGCCTGGACCCAAACAACAGGTCTCAATTGTTCTGCAGAACACTCTCTGCAGTTTGGAGCTTCTCACAACTCCCATCGTGGGAAAACTCCCATGGCCTCGTGATGCCCCCCCATTCATGAAGGGGCCATCAGGGACAGAAACTACAACCTGAGCGATCGTCTGATCCTCGCCCTGACTTCAGATGCACGAGATCTCGATTAAGGTCTGTATATTGTGCCTGCCATGGCCTCACCCAGAAACCTAAGCCTAGCTTGTGTTCTCAGACTTTGGTCGTCAGACTACTGGCCCACAAGCCCTCCAGTTTGGCAATCCAGAAATACAATGCAGCACCCTGCCCGCCCTCCAGAAGAAAAACATTGTCCTCTGGGGCTACCCAGTAACCCCTAATGAGGATCAACCTGCACCGACTTTGGCTGTACCCCAAATACATAGGCTGACCAGGGCGCTAATGCCCTTTCTGACACAGGCTTAGCCTGGACCCCTGGCCCCTCCCAGACAGCTGGCCGCACACTGAGCACATCGAGCCACTGTGGACTTAGGTCCTCATCTCTACCCAACATCGGTTTTCAGGTTTCAGAACCTAGACCTTATCTCCAATCACTGACCAGGGTTGAAGGTGATGCAGAAATCAGAACTCCTTCCCCATGGCAAGAAACTTTGTGGTTGGCATGTTGTCCAACGTTCAGTGTAGTTGAAACCAGTGTGGCCCATGAGGCCCCGCCCATGCTCGCCGGCCACATTGGTCACAAACGCACATTGTGACCCTCAGGCTCAGCCCAGTCCTCAAGTAAGGCCACTCAGTGGCTGGATGAAGAGATAGCATATTGGGCTTGCCTTGCCCCTAGGCCCCAATTTTTAACCATAGTTCGGGTTGTCCCTTCAGTCTTCCCCACGGCTTTGCTTTGGAATTCCTCTTTTGGTGGGAAACCTGAGGAAACAAGACTGAAATGAGTCGTCCCATCCCACAGATTGACGAAAAGCAATTGGGAATCGGGCCAAATCCTCAGAGAGGAAGATTCGTCCATGGCCCATGAGGCCTCCCCGACATTCCACGGCCATCGCTGATACAAAATCCAGAGACAAAAGCCTGAGCAAGCGCCTCAGACTCGCACTTTCTTCATTTCCTGAAGAGTTCTTCACATGGTTTGTAGATCGGGCCTGCCATACGTACGTCCCCAAACCTAAGCTGAGTTTGTGTTTTCAGACTTCTGTCCTCAAAGTCTTGGGCCACACACCCTCCAGGCTGGACCCCGGGAGACACACATTAGGACTGGGACTACCAATCCATGGGAATTCTGCCCATTCCATGGTCCAAAATCATACAAATTAGGAGAAACCTCCAAAGTCCCTGAGGCCATCCCAATAGTGTAGGTCGCCTGGAAAAAAATTGCTCTCTGACACCAGCTGATAATCGACCTCCACTCATACCATAGATGGATGTCCCCAGAGAAGAAGATTGAACCAGAAAGGACTGTAGGCCATAATAGGATCCATTGATTTGGGTTACAGGCATGTGTCCTCAAAAGCCTGATTCCAATACGAGCATAGGGGTTTTCCTGAGGCACCCATCAGAACTCATCTCGTCTCCACAAGGAAACCTGTGCATGGGAGCCATGTCCAAAGCTTAGGAGAGTACTTCAGGGTCCCGGTGCCACCGCCCCATTCCAAGGCCCTCATGGACACAAAAACACATTAGGTCCCATCCTCAGGAAAGTCCATTTCAACTCAGCCATCCCGGTTGCTCCGGCAGAGCCATCAGATCTAAACTGTGTTGTTGCTAGGAGACAATTGGAATGCGAGGCGGGCTTCCCAGGCATCCATCCGCGAACGGTGCTCTGGAGTCATTCCATATGGGATGTCCTGGAGCTGTCCAACAGGTCTCAATTGTCCCGCAGAAGGAATCCTTGAAGGGGGCATCCCACAACTCCCAACGTGGGAAAACCTCAATGACCCCGAGATTCCGCTCCCTTCATGAAGCGGCCGTCATGCACAGAAACTCCAAACTGAGCCAACGTCTGATCCTTGCCCTGACTTCAGATGCATGAGATATTGGTTCAGATCTGCAGGGGGTACCTTCCGTGCCCTCACCCTGAAACCCAAGTCTAGCTTGTCTTCTCAGACTTCCGTCCTCACACTCCTGGCCCCGAAGCCCTCTAGTTTTTCAATTCCGGACCCACAATGCAGCACACTGCCTGCCCTCTAGAAAAAAAATTATTGCCTCATGAGCTGCCCAGGCACCTTAAATGAGGATAAACCTACACAGCACTCGACGTTACCTAAATTATATAGTCTAACCTGGGCACTAATGCACTGTCGAACACAACCTGAGCCCGGACCTCCTGACCAACACCCAGAAAGCTGACCGCACACTGAGCACATAAAACCCGCCATGGCCTTAGGTCATCATCTCTTCCCTACCTCCGTTTTCAGGCTTCAGAACCGAGACCTTATCTCCAATCACTGCCCAGGGGTGAGTGTGATGCAGAAATCAGAACTCCTCCTTACCCATGGCAAGAACCCTTGTGGTTGGCACGTTGTCCAACGTTCAGTGTAGGAGAAACCAGCATTCACACTGAGGCCCCGCCCATTCTTGCGTGCGACTAGGGCATACATACGCATTGTGACCCTCAGCATGAGTCCTGTCCTCTAGTAAGTCCTCTCAGTGGCTGGACCATTAGATGTCATAATGGGCTTGACATGTCCCTAGACCCCAATTTTTTCCAGATTTCTGACTGTCCAGTCGCCCCACCCCAGGGCTCTACTCTGGAATCCCTCATTTGGTGGGACACCTGAGGTTAAAAAAGAAAACAACAACAACAACAACAACAACAAAAAAACGGACTTCTTCCAGCCCATAGATTGACCCCAAACTCTTTGGACGGGGCCAAACCACCAGAGAGTAAGAATCGTCCATTTCCAATGAAGTCACCCAGAAATTCCACGACCATGAGTGTCACGATATCCAGAGACAAAAACTTGAGCAGGAGCCTCACACTCGCCCTTTTTTCAAATTCCGAAGAGTTCTCCTCATGGTCTGTAGGTCAGTCCTGCCATTCCTATGACCCGAAACATAAGCCGAGTTTGTGTTTTCAGACAACTGTCCAAACAGCCCTGGCCTACACAACCTTCAGGCTCAGGCCCCTGGAGCCAAACCTGAGGACTATACTTGCCCTCCTCAAGGGAATTGTGTGTGCCCATTCCAATGGCCACAACCCTTCAAATAGGATAAACCTCCAAAGTCCCTGATCCATCTCAATAGTGTTGGCTTCCCAGGAAAAACAGGGGAAATCTGAGCCCAACTGCGCACCTACCTGCACTCAGACCCATAGACAGATGTCTCCAGAGGTAAAAAGGAAAGAACAGGCCCCTAGGCACTAATCAGATCCATTGCTTTGGTTTCCAGGCATCTCTCCTCAGAGGCCTGGATTTCAAAAGCAGCATATAGCTGTTTCTTGACTCACCCATCAGAAAACATCTCATCTACACATGGGAAACTTGCACGTTGGAGCTGTGTCAAAGCCTCTGTTTAGGAGAACCCTTTAGGGCCCCAGTGCCACCGCTTCATTCCAAGGTCTCCATAGACACAAAAGCACATTAGGACCCATCCCCAGGGGTGTCCATTTCAACTCAGCGTCCTCGGTTGGTCCCCACAGATCCAGGAGATCTATCCTGTCTTGTTGCTAGGAGACAATTGGAATGCGAGGTGGGCTACCCATCCATCCATCCTTAGAACCCTGCTCAGAATCATTGGCCTGGACCCAAACAACAGGTCTCAATTGTTCTGCAGAACACTCTCTGCAGTTTGGAGCTTCTCACAACTCCCATCGTGGGAAAACTCCCATGGCCTCGTGATGCCCCCCCATTCATGAAGGGGCCATCAGGGACAGAAACTCCAACCTGAGCGATCGTCTGATCCTCGCCCTGACTTCAGATGCACGAGATCTCGATTCAGGTCTGTAGATTGTGCCTGCCATGTCCTCACCCAGAAACCTAAGCCTAGCTTGTGTTCTCAGACTTTGGTCGTCAGACTACTGGCCCACAAGCCCTCCAGTTTGGCAATCCAGAAATACAATGCAGCACCCTGCCCGCCCTCCAGAAGAAAAACATTGTCCTCTGGGGCTACCCAGTAACCCCCAATGAGGATCAACCTGCACCGACTTTGGCTGTACCCCAAATACATAGGCTGACCAGGGCGCTAATGCCCTTTCTGACACAGGCTTAGCCTGGACCCCTGGCCCCTCCCAGACAGCTGGCCGCACACTGAGCACATCGAGCCACTGTGGACTTAGGTCCTCATCTCTACCCAACATCGGTTTTCAGGTTTCAGAACCTAGACCTTATCTCCAATCACTGACCAGGGTTGAAGGTGATGCAGAAATCAGAACTCCTTCCCCATGGCAAGAAACTTTGTGGTTGGCATGTTGTCCAACGTTCAGTGTAGTTGAAACCAGTGTGGCCCATGAGGCCCCGCCCATGCTCGCCGGCCACATTGGTCACAAACGCACATTGTGACCCTCAGGCTCAGCCCAGTCCTCAAGTAAGGCCACTCAGTGGCTGGATGAAGAGATAGCATATTGGGCTTGCCTTGCCCCTAGGCCCCAATTTTTAACCATAGTTCGGGTTGTCCCTTCAGTCTTCCCCACGGCTTTGCTTTGGAATTCCTCTTTTGGTGGGAAACCTGAGGAAACAAGACTGAAATGAGTCGTCCCATCCCACAGATTGACGAAAAGCAATTGGGAATCGGGCCAAATCCTCAGAGAGGAAGATTCGTCCATGGCCCATGAGGCCTCCCCGACATTCCACGGCCATCGCTGATACAAAATCCAGAGACAAAAGCCTGAGCAAGCGCCTCAGACTCGCACTTTCTTCATTTCCTGAAGAGTTCTTCACATGGTTTGTAGATCGGGCCTGCCATACGTACGTCCCCAAACCTAAGCTGAGTTTGTGTTTTCAGACTTCTGTCCTCAAAGTCTTGGGCCACACACCCTCCAGGCTAGATCCCGGGAGACACACATTAGGACTGGGACTACCAATCCATGGGAATTCTGCCCATTCCATGGTCCAAAATCATACAAATTAGGAGAAACCTCCAAAGTCCCTGAGGCCATCCCAATAGTGTAGGTCGCCTGGAAAAAAATTGCTCTCTGACACCAGCTGATAATCGACCTCCACTCATACCATAGATGGATGTCCCCAGAAAAGAAGATTGAACCAGAAAGGACTGTAGGCCATAATAGGATCCATTGATTTGGGTTACAGGCATGTGTCCTCAAAAGCCTGATTCCAATACGAGCATAGGGGTTTTCCTGAGGCACCCATCAGAACTCATCTCGTCTCCACAAGGAAACCTGTGCATGGGAGCCATGTCCAAAGCTTAGGAGAGTACTTCAGGGTCCCGGTGCCACCGCCCCATTCCAAGGCCCTCATGGACACAAAAACACATTAGGACCCATCCTCAGGAAAGTCCATTTCAACTCAGCCATCCCGGTTGCTCCGGCAGAGCCATCAGATCTAAACTGTGTTGTTGCTAGGAGACAATTGGAATGCGAGGCGGGCTTCCCAGGCATCCATCCGCGAACGGTGCTCTGGAGTCATTCCATATGGGATGTCCTGGAGCTGTCCAACAGGTCTCAATTGTCCCGCAGAAGGAATCCTTGAAGGGGGCATCCCACAACTCCCAACGTGGGAAAACCTCAATGACCCCGAGATTCCGCTCCCTTCATGAAGCGGCCGTCATGCACAGAAACTCCAAACTGAGCCAACGTCTGATCCTCGCCCTGACTTCAGATGCATGAGATATTGGTTCAGATCTGCAGGGGGTACCTTCCGTGCCCTCACCCTGAAACCCAAGTCTAGCTTGTCTTCTCAGACTTCCGTCCTCACACTCCTGGCCCCGAAGCCCTCTAGTTTTTCAATTCCGGACCCACAATGCAGCACACTGCCTGCCCTCTAGAAAAAAAATTATTGCCTCATGAGCTGCCCAGGCACCTTAAATGAGGATAAACCTACACAGCACTCGACGTTACCCAAATTATATAGTCTAACCTGGGCACTAATGCACTGTCGAACACAACCTGAGCCCGGACCTCCTGACCAACACCCAGAAAGCTGACCGCACACTGAGCACATAAAACCCGCCATGGCCTTAGGTCATCATCTCTTCCCTACCTCCGTTTTCAGGCTTCAGAACCGAGACCTTATCTCCAATCACTGCCCAGGGGTGAGTGTGATGCAGAAATCAGAACTCCTCCTTACCCATGGCAAGAACCCTTGTGGTTGGCACGTTGTCCAACGTTCAGTGTAGGAGAAACCAGCATTCACACTGAGGCCCCGCCCATTCTTGCGTGCGACTAGGGCATACATACGCATTGTGACCCTCAGCATGAGTCCTGTCCTCTAGTAAGTCCTCTCAGTGGCTGGACCATTAGATGTCATAATGGGCTTGACATGTCCCTAGACCCCAATTTTTACCAGATTTCTGACTGTCCAGTCGCCCCTCCCCAGGGCTCTACTCTGGAATCCCTCATTTGGTGGGACACCTGAGGTTAAAAAAGAAAACAACAACAACAACAACAACAACAACAAAAAAACGGACTTCTTCCAGCCCATAGATTGACCCCAAACTCTTTGGACGGGGCCAAACCACCAGAGAGTAAGAATCGTCCATTTCCAATGAAGTCACCCAGAAATTCCACGACCATGAGTGTCACGATATCCAGAGACAAAAACTTGAGCAGGAGCCTCACACTCGCCCTTTTTTCAAATTCCGAAGAGTTCTCCTCATGGTCTGTAGGTCAGTCCTGCCATTCCTATGACCCGAAACATAAGCCGAGTTTGTGTTTTCAGACAACTGTCCAAACAGCCCTGGCCTACACAACCTTCAGGCTCAGGCCCCTGGAGCCAAACCTGAGGACTATACTTGCCCTCCTCAAGGGAATTGTGTGTGCCCATTCCAATGGCCACAACCCTTCAAATAGGATAAACCTCCAAAGTCCCTGATCCATCTCAATAGTGTTGGCTTCCCAGGAAATACAGGGGAAATCTGAGCCCAACTGCGCACCTACCTGCACTCAGACCCATAGACAGATGTCTCCAGAGGTAAAAAGGAAAGAACAGGCCCCTAGGCACTAATCAGATCCATTGCTTTGGTTTCCAGGCATCTCTCCTCAGAGGCCTGGATTTCAAAAGCAGCATATAGCTGTTTCTTGACTCACCCATCAGAAAACATCTCATCTACACATGGGAAACTTGCACGTTGGAGCTGTGTCAAAGCCTCTGTTTAGGAGAACCCTTTAGGGCCCCAGTGCCACCGCTTCATTCCAAGGTCTCCATAGACACAAAAGCACATTAGGACCCATCCCCAGGGGTGTCCATTTCAACTCAGCGTCCTCGGTTGGTCCCCACAGATCCAGGAGATCTATCCTGTCTTGTTGCTAGGAGACAATTGGAATGCGAGGTGGGCTACCCATCCATCCATCCTTAGAACCCTGCTCAGAATCATTGGCCTGGACCCAAACAACAGGTCTCAATTGTTCTGCAGAACACTCTCTGCAGTTTGGAGCTTCTCACAACTCCCATCGTGGGAAAACTCCCATGGCCTCGTGATGCCCCCCCATTCATGAAGGGGCCATCAGGGACAGAAACTCCAACCTGAGCGATCGTCTGATCCTCGCCCTGACTTCAGATGCACGAGATCTCGATTCAGGTCTGTAGATTGTGCCTGCCATGTCCTCACCCAGAAACCTAAGCCTAGCTTGCGTTCTCAGACTTTGGTCGTCAGACTACTGGCCCACAAGCCCTCCAGTTTGGCAATCCAGAAATACAATGCAGCACCCTGCCCGCCCTCCAGAAGAAAAACATTGTCCTCTGGGGCTACCCAGTAACCCCCAATGAGGATCAACCTGCACCGACTTTGGCTGTACCCCAAATACATAGGCTGACCAGGGCGCTAATGCCCTTTCTGACACAGGCTTAGCCTGGACCCCTGGCCCCTCCCAGACAGCTGGCCGCACACTGAGCACATCGAGCCACTGTGGACTTAGGTCCTCATCTCTACCCAACATCGGTTTTCAGGTTTCAGAACCTAGACCTTATCTCCAATCACTGACCAGGGTTGAAGGTGATGCAGAAATCAGAACTCCTTCCCCATGGCAAGAAACTTTGTGGTTGGCATGTTGTCCAACGTTCAGTGTAGTTGAAACCAGTGTGGCCCATGAGGCCCCGCCCATGCTCGCCGGCCACATTGGTCACAAACGCACATTGTGACCCTCAGGCTCAGCCCAGTCCTCAAGTAAGGCCACTCAGTGGCTGGATGAAGAGATAGCATATTGGGCTTGCCTTGCCCCTAGGCCCCAATTTTTAACCATAGTTCGGGTTGTCCCTTCAGTCTTCCCCACGGCTTTGCTTTGGAATTCCTCTTTTGGTGGGAAACCTGAGGAAACAAGACTGAAATGAGTCGTCCCATCCCACAGATTGACGAAAAGCAATTGGGAATCGGGCCAAATCCTCAGAGAGGAAGATTCGTCCATGGCCCATGAGGCCTCCCCGACATTCCACGGCCATCGCTGATACAAAATCCAGAGACAAAAGCCTGAGCAAGCGCCTCAGACTCGCACTTTCTTCATTTCCTGAAGAGTTCTTCACATGGTTTGTAGATCGGGCCTGCCATACGTACGTCCCCAAACCTAAGCTGAGTTTGTGTTTTCAGACTTCTGTCCTCAAAGTCTTGGGCCACACACCCTCCAGGCTAGATCCCGGGAGACACACATTAGGACTGGGACTACCAATCCATGGGAATTCTGCCCATTCCATGGTCCAAAATCATACAAATTAGGAGAAACCTCCAAAGTCCCTGAGGCCATCCCAATAGTGTAGGTCGCCTGGAAAAAAATTGCTCTCTGACACCAGCTGATAATCGACCTCCACTCATACCATAGATGGATGTCCCCAGAAAAGAAGATTGAACCAGAAAGGACTGTAGGCCATAATAGGATCCATTGATTTGGGTTACAGGCATGTGTCCTCAAAAGCCTGATTCCAATACGAGCATAGGGGTTTTCCTGAGGCACCCATCAGAACTCATCTCGTCTCCACAAGGAAACCTGTGCATGGGAGCCATGTCCAAAGCTTAGGAGAGTACTTCAGGGTCCCGGTGCCACCGCCCCATTCCAAGGCCCTCATGGACACAAAAACACATTAGGACCCATCCTCAGGAAAGTCCATTTCAACTCAGCCATCCCGGTTGCTCCGGCAGAGCCATCAGATCTAAACTGTGTTGTTGCTAGGAGACAATTGGAATGCGAGGCGGGCTTCCCAGGCATCCATCCGCGAACGGTGCTCTGGAGTCATTCCATATGGGATGTCCTGGAGCTGTCCAACAGGTCTCAATTGTCCCGCAGAAGGAATCCTTGAAGGGGGCATCCCACAACTCCCAACGTGGGAAAACCTCAATGACCCCGAGATTCCGCTCCCTTCATGAAGCGGCCGTCATGCACAGAAACTCCAAACTGAGCCAACGTCTGATCCTCGCCCTGACTTCAGATGCATGAGATATTGGTTCAGATCTGCAGGGGGTACCTTCCGTGCCCTCACCCTGAAACCCAAGTCTAGCTTGTCTTCTCAGACTTCCGTCCTCACACTCCTGGCCCCGAAGCCCTCTAGTTTTTCAATTCCGGACCCACAATGCAGCACACTGCCTGCCCTCTAGAAAAAAAATTATTGCCTCATGAGCTGCCCAGGCACCTTAAATGAGGATAAACCTACACAGCACTCGACGTTACCCAAATTATATAGTCTAACCTGGGCACTAATGCACTGTCGAACACAACCTGAGCCCGGACCTCCTGACCAACACCCAGAAAGCTGACCGCACACTGAGCACATAAAACCCGCCATGGCCTTAGGTCATCATCTCTTCCCTACCTCCGTTTTCAGGCTTCAGAACCGAGACCTTATCTCCAATCACTGCCCAGGGGTGAGTGTGATGCAGAAATCAGAACTCCTCCTTACCCATGGCAAGAACCCTTGTGGTTGGCACGTTGTCCAACGTTCAGTGTAGGAGAAACCAGCATTCACACTGAGGCCCCGCCCATTCTTGCGTGCGACTAGGGCATACATACGCATTGTGACCCTCAGCATGAGTCCTGTCCTCTAGTAAGTCCTCTCAGTGGCTGGACCATTAGATGTCATAATGGGCTTGACATGTCCCTAGACCCCAATTTTTACCAGATTTCTGACTGTCCAGTCGCCCCTCCCCAGGGCTCTACTCTGGAATCCCTCATTTGGTGGGACACCTGAGGTTAAAAAAGAAAACAACAACAACAACAACAACAACAACAAAAAAACGGACTTCTTCCAGCCCATAGATTGACCCCAAACTCTTTGGACGGGGCCAAACCACCAGAGAGTAAGAATCGTCCATTTCCAATGAAGTCACCCAGAAATTCCACGACCATGAGTGTCACGATATCCAGAGACAAAAACTTGAGCAGGAGCCTCACACTCGCCCTTTTTTCAAATTCCGAAGAGTTCTCCTCATGGTCTGTAGGTCAGTCCTGCCATTCCTATGACCCGAAACATAAGCCGAGTTTGTGTTTTCAGACAACTGTCCAAACAGCCCTGGCCTACACAACCTTCAGGCTCAGGCCCCTGGAGCCAAACCTGAGGACTATACTTGCCCTCCTCAAGGGAATTGTGTGTGCCCATTCCAATGGCCACAACCCTTCAAATAGGATAAACCTCCAAAGTCCCTGATCCATCTCAATAGTGTTGGCTTCCCAGGAAATACAGGGGAAATCTGAGCCCAACTGCGCACCTACCTGCACTCAGACCCATAGACAGATGTCTCCAGAGGTAAAAAGGAAAGAACAGGCCCCTAGGCACTAATCAGATCCATTGCTTTGGTTTCCAGGCATCTCTCCTCAGAGGCCTGGATTTCAAAAGCAGCATATAGCTGTTTCTTGACTCACCCATCAGAAAACATCTCATCTACACATGGGAAACTTGCACGTTGGAGCTGTGTCAAAGCCTCTGTTTAGGAGAACCCTTTAGGGCCCCAGTGCCACCGCTTCATTCCAAGGTCTCCATAGACACAAAAGCACATTAGGACCCATCCCCAGGGGTGTCCATTTCAACTCAGCGTCCTCGGTTGGTCCCCACAGATCCAGGAGATCTATCCTGTCTTGTTGCTAGGAGACAATTGGAATGCGAGGTGGGCTACCCATCCATCCATCCTTAGAACCCTGCTCAGAATCATTGGCCTGGACCCAAACAACAGGTCTCAATTGTTCTGCAGAACACTCTCTGCAGTTTGGAGCTTCTCACAACTCCCATCGTGGGAAAACTCCCATGGCCTCGTGATGCCCCCCCATTCATGAAGGGGCCATCAGGGACAGAAACTCCAACCTGAGCGATCGTCTGATCCTCGCCCTGACTTCAGATGCACGAGATCTCGATTCAGGTCTGTAGATTGTGCCTGCCATGGCCTCACCCAGAAACCTAAGCCTAGCTTGCGTTCTCAGACTTTGGTCGTCAGACTACTGGCCCACAAGCCCTCCAGTTTGGCAATCCAGAAATACAATGCAGCACCCTGCCCGCCCTCCAGAAGAAAAACATTGTCCTCTGGGGCTACCCAGTAACCCCCAATGAGGATCAACCTGCACCGACTTTGGCTGTACCCCAAATACATAGGCTGACCAGGGCGCTAATGCCCTTTCTGACACAGGCTTAGCCTGGACCCCTGGCCCCTCCCAGACAGCTGGCCGCACACTGAGCACATCGAGCCACTGTGGACTTAGGTCCTCATCTCTACCCAACATCGGTTTTCAGGTTTCAGAACCTAGACCTTATCTCCAATCACTGACCAGGGTTGAAGGTGATGCAGAAATCAGAACTCCTTCCCCATGGCAAGAAACTTTGTGGTTGGCATGTTGTCCAACGTTCAGTGTAGTTGAAACCAGTGTGGCCCATGAGGCCCCGCCCATGCTCGCCGGCCACATTGGTCACAAACGCACATTGTGACCCTCAGGCTCAGCCCAGTCCTCAAGTAAGGCCACTCAGTGGCTGGATGAAGAGATAGCATATTGGGCTTGCCTTGCCTCTAGGCCCCAATTTTTAACCATAGTTCGGGTTGTCTCTTCAGTCTTCCCCACGGCTTTGCTTTTGAATTCCTCTTTTGGTGGGAAACCTGAGGAAACAAGACTGAAATGAGTCGTCCCATCCCACAGATTGACGAAAAGCAATTGGGAATCGGGCCAAATCCTCAGAGAGGAAGATTCGTCCATGGCCCATGAGGCCTCCCCGACATTCCACGGCCATCGCTGATACAAAATCCAGAGACTAAAGCCTGAGCAAGCGCCTCAGACTCGCACTTTCTTCATTTCCTGAAGAGTTCTTCACATGGTTTGTAGATCGGGCCTGATATACCTACGTCCCCAAACCTAAGCTGAGTTTGTGTTTTCAGACATCTGTCCTCAAAGTCTTGGGCCACACACCCTCCAGGCTGGACCCCGGGAGACACACATTAGGACTGGGACTACCAATCCATGGGAATTCTGCCCATTCCATGGTCCAAAATCATACAAATTAGGAGAAACCTCCAAAGTCCCTGAGGCCATCCCAATAGTGTAGGTCGCCCGGAACAAACAAGGGCTGTCTGACACCGGCTGATAATCGACCTCCACTCATACCATAGATGGATGTCCCCAGAGAAGAAGATTGAACCAGACAGGACCCTAGGCCATAATAGGATCCATTGCTTTGGGTTACAGGCATGTGTCCTCAAAAGCCTGATTCCAATACGAGCATAGGGGTTTTCCTGAGGCACCCATCAGAACTCATCTCGTCTCCACAAGGAAACCTGTGCATGGGAGCCATGTCCAAAGCTTAGGAGAGTACTTCAGGGTCCCGGTGCCACTGCCCCATTACAAGGCCCTCATGGACACAAAAACACATTAGGACCCATCCTCAGGAAAGTCCATTTCAACTCAGCCATCCCGGTTGCTCTGGCAGAGCCATCAGATCTAAACTGTCTTGTTGCTAGGAGACAATTGGAATGCGAGGCGGGCTTCCCAGGCATCCATCTGCGAACGGTGCTCTGGAGTCATTCCATAAGGGATGTCCTGGAGCTGTCCAACAGGTCTCAATTGTCCCGCAGAAGGAATCCTTGAAGGGGGCATCTCACAGCTCCCAACGTGGGAAAACCTCAATGGCCCCGAGATTCCGCTCCCTTCATGAAGCGGCCCTCATGCACAGAAACTCCAACCTGAGCCAACGTCTGATCCTCGCCCTGACTTCAGATGCATGAGATATTTGTTCAGATCTGCAGGGGGTACCTGCCATGCCCTCACCCTGAAACCCAAGTCTAGCTTGTCTTCTCAGACTTCCGTCCTCACACTCCTAGCCCCGAAGCCCTCTAGTTTGTCAATTCCGGACCCACAATGCAGCACTCTGCCTGCCCTCTAGAAAAAAAATTATTGCCTCATGAGCTGCCCAGGCACCTTAAATGAGGATAAACCTACACAGCACTCGACGTTACCCAAATTATATAGTCTAACCTGGGCACTAATGCACTGTCGAACACAACCTGAGCCCGGACCGCCTGACCAACACCCCGAAAGCTGACCGCACACTGAGCACATAAAACCCGCCATGGCCTTAGGTCATCATCTCTTCCCTACCTCCGTTTTCAGGCTTCAGAACCGATACCTTATCTCCAATCACTGCCCAGGGGCGATTGTGATGCAGATATCAGAACTCCTCCTTACCCATGGCAAGAACCCTTGTGGTTCGCACGTTGTCCAACGTTCATTGTAGGAGAAACCAGCATTCACCCTGAGGCCCCGCCCATTCTTGCGTGCGACGAGGGCATACATACGCATTGTGACCCTCAGCATGAGTCCTGTCCTCTAGTAAGTCCTCTCAGTGGCTGGACCATTAGATGTCATAATGGGCTTGACATGTCCCTAGGCCCCATTTTTAACAAGATTTCTGATTGTCCAGTCGCCCCACCCCAGGGCTCTACTCTGGAATCCCTCATTTGGAGGGACACCTGAAATTAAAAAAGAAAACAACAACAACAACAACAACAACAAAAAATGGACTTCTTCCAGCCCATAATTGACCCCAAACTCTTTGGACGGGGCCAAACCACCAGAGAGTAAGACTCGTCCATTTCCCATGAAGTCACCCAGAAATTCCACGACCATGAGTGACACGATATCCAGAGACAAAAACTTGAGCAGGAGCCTCACACTCGCCCTTTTTTCAAATCGAAGAGTTCTCCTCATGGTCTGTAGGTCAGTCCTGCCATACCTATGACCCCAAACATAAGCCGAGTTTGTGTTTTCAGACAACTGTCCAAACAGCCCTGGCCTACACAGCCTACAGGCTCAGGCCCCTGGAGCCAAACCTGAGGACTATACTTGCCCTCTCCAAGGGAATTGTGTGTGCCCATTCCAATGGCCACAACCCTTCTAATAGGATAAACCTCCATAGTCCCTGATCCATCTCAATAGTGTTGGCTTCCCAGGAAATACAGGGGCAATCTGAGCCCAACTGAGCACCTACCTGCACTCAGACCCATAGACAGATGTCTCCAGAGGTAAAAAGGAAAGAACAGGCCCCTAGGCACTAATCAGATCCATTGCTTTGGTTTCCCAGCATCTCTCCTCAGAGGCCTAGATTTCAAAACAGCATATAGCTGTTTCTTGACTCACCCATCAGAAAACATCTCATCTACACATGGGAAACTTGCAAGTTGGAGCTGTGTCAAAGCCTCTGTTTAGGAGAACCCTTTAGGGCCCCAGTGCCACCGCTTCATTCAAGGTCTCCATAGACACAAAAGCACATTAGGACCCATCCCCAGGGGTGTCCATTTCAACTCAGTGTCCTCTGTTGCTCCCCACAGATCCAGGAGATCTATCCTGTCTTGTTGCTAGGAGACAATTGGAATGCGATGTGGGCTACCCATCCATCCATCCTTAGAACCCTGCTCAGAATCATTGGCCTGGACCCATACAACAGGTCTCAATTGTTCTGCAGAAGACTCTCTGCAGTTTGGAGCTTCTCACAACTCCCATCGTGGGAAAACCCCCATGGCCTCGTGATGCCCCCCCATTCATGAAGAGGCCATCAGGGACAGAAACTCCAACCTGAGCGATCGTCTGATCCTCGCCCTGACTTCAGATGCACGAGATCTCGATTCAGGTCTGTAGATTATGCCTGCCATGGCCTCACCTAGAAACCTAAGCCTAGCTTGTGTTCTCAGACTTTGGTCTTCAGACTACTGGCCCACAAGCCCTCCAGTTTGGCAATCCAGATCTAAAATGCAGCACCCTTCCCGCCCTCCAGAAGAAAAAACATTGTCCTCCGGGACTACCCAGTAACCCCAAATGAGGATCAACCTGCACCGACTTTGGCTGTACCCCAAATACATAGGCTGACCAGGGCGCTAATGCCCTTTCTGACACAGGCTGAGCCTGGACCCCTTGCCCCTCCCAGACAGCTGGCCGCACACTGAGCACATCGAGCCGCCTTGGCCTTAGGTCTTCACCTCTTCCCAACCTCGGTTTTCAGGTTTCAGAACTTAGACCTTATCTCCAATCACTGCCCAGTGTTAAAGGTGATGCAGAAATCAGAACTCCTTCCCCATGGCAAGAAACCTTGTGGTTGGCATGTTGTCCAACGTTCAGTCTAGTTGAAACCAGTGTGGCCCATGAAGCCTCGCCCATCTCGCCGGCCACATTGGTCACAAACGCACATTGTGACCCTCAGGCTGAGCCCAGTCCTCAAGTAAGGCCACTCAGTGGCTGGATGAAGAGATAGCATATTGGGCTTGCCATTCCCCTAGACCCAATTTTTAACCATAGTTCGGGTTGTCCCTTCAGTCTTCCCCACGGCTTTACTTTGGAATTCCTCTTTTGGTGGGACACCTGAGGTAACAAAACTGAAATGAGTCGTCCCATCCCACAGATTGACGAAAAGCAATTGGTAATCGGGCCAAATCCTCAGAGAGGAAGATTCGTCCATGGCCCATGAGGCCTCCCCGACATTCCACGGCCATCGCTGATACAAAATCCAGAGACAAAAGCCTGAGCAAGCGCCTTAGACTCGCACTTTCTTCATATCCTGAAAAGTTCTTCTCAAGGTTTGTAGATCGGGCCTGCCATACCTACGTCCCCAAACCTAAGCTGAGTTTGTGTTTTCAGACTTCTGTCCTCAAAGTCTTAGGCCACACACCCTCCCGGCTGGGCCCCTGGAGACACACATTAGGACTAGGACTACCAATCCATGGGAATTCTGCCCATTCCATGGTCCAAAATCATACAAATTAGGAGAAACCTCCAAAGTCCCTGAGGCCATCCCAATAGTATAGGTCGCCCGGAACAAACAAGGGCTGTCTGACAACAGCTGATAATCGACCTCCACTCATACCATAGATGGAAGTCCCCAGAGAAGAAGATTGAACCAGAAAGGACCCTAGGCCATAATAGGATCCATTGCTTTGGGTTACAGGCATGTGTCCTCAAAAGCCTGATTCCAATACGAGCATAGGGGTTTTCCTGAGGCACCCATCAGAACTCATCTCGTCTCCACAAGGAAACCTGTGCATGGGAGCCATGTCCAAAGCTTAGGAGAGTACTTCAGGGTCCCGGTGCCACTGCCCCATTCCAAGGCCCTCATGGACACAAAAACACATTAGGACCCATCCTCAGGAAAGTCCATTTCAACTCAGCCACCCCGGTTGCTCTGGCAGAGCCATCAGATCTAAACTGTCTTGTTGCTAGGAGACAATTGGAATGCGAGGCGGGCTTCCCAGGCATCCATCCGCGAACGGTGCTCTGGAGTCATTCCATAAGGGATGTCCTGGAGCTGTCCAACAGGTCTCAATTGTCCCGCAGAAGGAATCCTTGAAGGGGGCATCCCACAACTCCCAACGTGTAAAAACCTCAATGGACCCGAGATTCCGCTCCCTTCATGAAGCGGCCGTCATGCACAGAATAGCCAACCTGAGCCAACGTCTGATCCTCGCCCTGACTTCAGATGCATGAGATATTGGTTCAGATCTGCAGGGGGTACCTGCCATGCCCTCACCCTGAAACACAAGTCTAGCTTGTCTTCTCAGACTTCCGTCCTCACACTCCTAGCCCCGAAGCCCTCTAGTTTGTCAATTCCGGACCCACAATGCAGCACTCTGCCTGCCCTCTAGAAAAAAAATTATTGCCTCATGAGCTGCCCAGGCACCTTAAATGAGGATAAACCTACACAGCACTCGACGTTACCCAAATTATATAGTCTAACCTGGGCACTAATGCACTGTCGAACACAACCTGAGCCCGGACCGCCTGACCAACACCCCGAAAGCTGACCGCACACGGAGCACATAAAACCCGCCATGGCCTTAGGTCATCATCTCTTCCCTACCTCCGTTTTCAGGCTTCAGAACCGAGACCTTATTTCCAATCACTGCCCAGGGGTGAGTGTGATGCAGATATCAGAACTCCTCCTTACCCATGGCAAGAACCCTTGTGGTTGGCACGTTGTCCAACGTTCAGTGTAGGAGAAACCAGCATTCACCCTGAGGCCCCGCCCATTCTTGCGTGCGACGAGGGCATAAATACGCATTGTGACCCTCAGCATGAGTCCTGTCCTCTAGTAAGTCCTCTCAGTGGCTGGACCATTAGATGTTATAATGGGCTTGACATGTCCCTAGGCCCCAATTTTTAACCAGATTTCTGATTGTCCAGTCGCCCCACCCCAGGGCTCTACTCTGGAATCCCTCATTTGGTGGGACACCTGAGGTTAAAAAAGAAAACAACAACAACAAAAAAAAAAAACGGACTTCTTCCAGCCCATAGATAGACCCCAAACTCTTTGGACGGGGCCAAACCACCAGAGAGTAAGACTCGTCCATTTCCCATGAAGTCACCCAGAAATTCCACGACCATGAGTGACACGATATCCAGAGACAAAAACTTGAGCAGGAGCCTCACACTCGCCCTTTTTTCAAATTCCGAAGAGTTCTCCTCATGGTCTGTAGGTCAGTCCTGCCATACCTATGACCCGAAACATAAGCCGAGTTTGTGTTTTCAGACAACTGTCCTAACAGCCCTGGCCTACACAACCTACAGGCTCAGGCCCCTGGAGCCAAACCTGAGGACTATACTTGCCCTCTCCAAGGGAATTGTGTGTGCCCATTCCAATGGCCACAACCCTTCTAATAGGATAAACCTCCAAAGTCCCTGATCCATCTCAATAGTGGTGGCTTCCCAGGAAAAACAGGGGCAATCTGAGCCCAACTGAGCACCTACCTGCACTCACACCCATAGACAGATGTCTCCAGAGGTAAAAAGTAAAGAACAGGCTTTGGTTTCCCGTCATCTCTCCTCAGAGGCCTGGATTTCAAAACAGCATATAGCTGTTTCTTGACTCACCCATCAGAAAACATCTCATCTACACATGGGTAACTTGCACGTTGGAGCTGTGTCAAAGCCTCTGTTTAGGAGAACCCTTTAGGGCCCCAGTGCCACCGCTTCATTCAAGGTCTCCATAGACACAAAAGCACATTAGGACCCATCCCCAGGGGTGTCCATTTCAACTCAGCGTCCTCTGTTGCTCCCCACAGATCCAGGAGATCTAACCTTTCTTGTTCCTAGGAGACAATTGGAATGCGAGGTGGGCTACCCAGCCATCCATCCTTAGAACCCTGCTCAGAATCATTGGCCTGGACCCATACAACAGGTCTCAATTGTTCTGCAGAAGACACTCTGCAGTTTGGAGCTTCTCACAACTCCCATCGTGGGACAACCCCCATGGCCTCGTGATGCCCATTCATGAAGAGGCCATCAGGGACAGAAACTCCAACCTGAGCGATCGTCTGATCCTCGCCCTGACTTCAGATGCACGAGATCTCGATTCAGGTCTGTAGATTGTGCCTGCCATGGCCTCACCCAGAAACCTAAGCCTAGCTTGTGTTCTCAGACTTTGGTCGTCAGACTACTGGCCCACAAGCCCTCCAGTTTGACAATCCAGATCTAAAATGCAGCACCCTTCCCGCCCTCCAGAAGAAAAAACATTGTCCTCTGGGGCTACGAGGTAACCCCAAATGAGGATCAACCTGCACCGACTTTGGCTGTACCCCAAATACATAGGCTGACCAGGGCGCTAATGCCCTTTCTGACACAGGCTGAGCCTGGACCCCTTGCCCCTCCCAGGCAGCTGGCCGCACACTGAGCACATCGAGCCACCTTGGCCTTAGGTCGTAATCTCTTCCCAACCTCGGTTTTCAGGTTTCAGAACTTAGACCTTATCTCCAATCACTGCCCAGGGTTGAAGGTGATGCAGAAATCAGAACTCCTTCCCCATGGCAAGAAACCTTGTGGTTGGCATGTTGTCCAACGTTCAGTGTAGTTGAAAGAAGTGTGGCCCATGAGGCCCCGCCAATGCTCGCCGGCCACATTGGTCACAAACGCACATTGTGACCCTCAGGATGAGCCAGGTCCTCAAGTAGGGCCACTCAGTGGCTGGATGAAGAGATAGCATATTGGGCTTGCCATGCCCCTAGGCCCCAATATTAACCATAGTTCGGGTTGTCCCTTCAGTCTTCCCCACGGCTTTGCTTTGGAATTCCTCTTTTGGTGGGACACCTGAGGAAACAAAATTGAAATGAGTCGTCCCATCCCACAGATTGACGAAAAGCAATTGGGAATCGGGCCAAATCCTCAGAGAGGAAGATTCGTCCATGTCCCATGAGGCCTCCGCGACATTCCACGGCCATCGCTGATACAAAATCCAGAGACATAAGCCTGAGCAAGCGCCTCAGACTCGCACTTTCTTCATATCCTGAAGAGTTCTTCTCATGGTTTGTAGATCGGGCCTGCCATACCTACGTCCCCAAACCTAAGCTGAGTTTGTGTTTTCAGACTTCTGTCCTCAAAGTCTTAGGCCACACATCCTCCCGGCAGGGCCCCTGGAGACACACATTAGGACTAGGACTACCAATCGATGGGAATTCTGCCCATTCCATGGTCCAAAATCATACAAATTAGGAGAAACCTCCAAAGTCCCTGAGGCCATCCCAATAGTGTAGGTCGCCCGGAACAAACAAGGGCTGTCTGACACCAGCTGATAATCGACCTCCACTCATACCATAGATGGATGTCCCCAGAGAAGAAGATTGAACCAGAAAGGACCGTAGGCCATAATAGGATCCATTGATTTGGGTTACAGGCAGGTGTCCTCAAAAGCCTGATTCCAATACGAGCATAGGGGTTTTCCTGAGGCACCAATCAGAACTCATCTCGTCTCCACAAGGAAACCTGTGCATGGGAGCCATGTCCAAAGCTTAGGAGAGTACTTCAGGGTCCCGGTGCCACCGCCCCATTCCAAGGCCCTCATGGACACAAAAACACATTAGGACCCATCCTCAGGAAAGTCCATTTCAACTCAGCCACCCCGGTTGCTCCGGCAGAGCCATCAGATCTAAACTGTGTTGTTGCTAGGAGACAATTGGAATGCGAGGCGGGCTTCCCAGGCATCCATCCGCGAACGGTGCTCTGGAGTCATTCCATATGGGATGTCCTGGAGCTGTCCAACAGGTCTCAATTGTCCCGCAGAAGGAATCCTTGAAGGGGGCATCCCACAACTCCCAACGTGGGAAAACCTCAATGACCCCGAGATTCCGCTCCCTTCATGAAGCGGCCGTCATGCACAGAAACTCCAAACTGAGCCAACGTCTGATCCTTGCCCTGACTTCAGATGCATGAGATATTGGTTCAGATCTGCAGGGGGTACCTTCCGTGCCCTCACCCTGAAACCCAAGTCTAGCTTGTCTTCTCAGACTTCCGTCCTCACACTCCTGGCCCCGAAGCCCTCTAGTTTGTCAATTCCGGACCCACAATGCAGCACTAGGCCTGCCCTCTAGAAAAAAAAATTATTGCCTCATGAGCTGCCCAGGCACCTTAAATGAGGATAAACCTACACAGCACTCGACGTTACCCAAATTATATAGTCTAACCTGGGCACTAATGCACTGTCGAACACAACCTGAGCCCTGACCTCCTGACCAACACTAAGAAAGCTGACCGCACACTGAGCACATAAAACCCGCCATGGTCTTAGGTCATCATCTCTTCCCTACCTCCGTTTTCAGGCTTCAGAACCGAGACCTTATCTCCAATCACTGCCCAGGGGTGAGTATGATGCAGAAATCAGAACTCCTCCTTACCCATGGCAAGAACCCTTGTGGTTGGCACGTTGTCCAACGTTCAGTGTAGGAGAAACCAGCATTCACCCTGAGGCCCCGCCCATTCTTGCGTGCGACGAGGGCATAAATACGCATTGTGACCCTCAGCATGAGTCCTGTCCTCTAGTAAGTCCTCTCAGTGGCTGCACCATTAGATGTCATAATGGGCTTGACATGTCCCTAGACCCCAATTTTTAACCAGATTTCTGACTTTCCAGTCGCCCCTCCCCAGGGCTCTACACTGGAATCCCTCATTTGGTTGGACACCTGAGGTTAAAAAAGAAAACCACAACAACAACAACAAAAAAAAAAACGGACTTCTTCCAGCCAATAGATTGACCCCAAACTCTTTTGACGGGGCCAAACCACCAGAGAGTAAGACTCATCCATTTCCCTTGAAGTCACCCAGAAATTCCACGAACATGAGTGACACGATATCCAGAGACAAAAACTTGAGCAGGAGCCTCACACTCGCCCTTTTTTCAAATTCCGAAGAGTTCTCCTCATGCTCTGTAGGTCAGTCCTGCCATACCTATGACCCGAAACATAAGCCGAGTTTGTGTTTTCAGACAACTGTCCAAACAGCCCTGGCCTACACACCCTACAGGCTCAGGCCCCTGGAGCCAACCCTGAGGACTATACTTGCCCTCTCCAAGGGAATTTTGTGTGCCCATTCCAATGGCCAAAACGCTTCTAATAGGATAAACCTCTAAAGTAATTGATCCATCACAATAGTGGTGGCTTCCCAGGAAAAACAGGGGCAATCGGAGCCCAACTGAGCACCTACCTGCACTCAGACCCATAGACAGATGTCTCCAGAGGTAAAAAGGAAAGAACAGGCCCCTAGGCACTAATCAGATCCATTGCTTTGGTTTCCAGGCATCTCTCCTCAGAGGCTTGGATTTCAAAACAGCATATAGCTGTTTCTTGACTCACCCATCAGAAAACATCTCATCTACACATGGGAAACTTGCACGTTGGAGCTGTGTCAAAGCCTCTGTTTAGGAGAACCCTTTAGGGCCCCAGTGCCACCGCTTCATTCCAAGCTCTCCATAGACACAAAAGCACATTAGGACCCATCCCCAGGGGTGTCCATTTCAACTCAGCGTCCTCGGTTGGTCCCCACAGATCCAGGAGATCTATCCTGTCTTGTTGCTAGGAGACAATTGGAATGCGAGGTGGGCTTCCCAGCCATCCATCCTTAGAACCCTTATCAGAATCATTGGCCTGGACCCAAACAAAAGGTCTCAATTGTTCTGCAGAAGACTCTCTGCAGTTTGGAGCTTCTCACAACTCCCATCGTGGGAAAACCCCCATGGCCTCGTGATGCCCCCCCATTCATGAAGGGGCCATCAGGGACAGAAACTCCAACCTGAGCGATCGTCTGATCCTCGCCTTGACTTCAGATGCACGAGATCTCGATTCAGGTCTGTAGTTGTGCCTGCCATGGCCTCACCCAGAAACCTAAGCCTAGCTTGTGTTCTCAGACTCTGGTCGTCAGACTACTGGCCCACAAGCCGTCCAGTTTGGCAATCCAGAACTACAATGCAGCACCCTGCCAGCCCTCCAGAAGAAAAACATTGTCCTCTGGGGCTACCCAGTAAGCCCAAATGAGGATCAACCTGCACCGACTTTGGCTGTACCCCAAATACATAGGCTGACCAGGGCGCTAATGCCCTTTCTGACACAGGCTGAGCCTGGACCCCTGGCCCCTCCCAGACAGCTGGCCACACAGTGAGCACATCGAGCCGCCGTGGACTTAGGTCCTCATCTTTACCCAACCTCGGTTTTCAGGTTTCAGAACCTAGAACTTATCTCCAATCACTGCCCAGGGTTGAAGGTGATGCAGAAATCAGAACTCCTTCCCCATGGCAAGAAACCTTGTGGTTGGCATGTTGTCCAACGTTCAGTGTAGTTGAAACCAGTGTGGCCCATGAGGCCCCGCCCATGCTCGCCGGCCACATTGGTCACAAACGCACATTGTGACCCTCAGGCTGAGCCCAGTCCTCAAGTAAGGCCACTCAGTGGCTGGATGAAGAGATAGCATATTGGGCTTGCCTTGCCCCTAGGCACCAAGTTTTAACCATAGTTCGGGTTGTCCCTTCAGTCTTCCCCACGGCTTAGCTTTGAAATTCCTCTTTTGGTGGGACACCTGAGGAAACAAAATTGAAATGAGTCATCCCATCCCACAGATTGACGAAAATCAATTGGGAATCGGGCCAAATCCTCAGAGAGGAAGATTCGTCCATGGCCCATGAGGCCTCCCCGACATTCCACGGCCATCGCTGATACAAAATCCAGAGACAAAAGCCTGAGCAAGCGCCTCAGACTCGCACTTTCTTCATTTCCTGAAGAGTTCTTCTCATGGTTTGTAGATCGGGCCTGCCATACCTACGTCCCCAAACCTAAGCTGAGTTTGTGTTTTCAGACTTCTGTCCTCAAAGTCTTGGGCCACACACCCTCCAGGCTGGACCCCTGGAGACACACATTAGGACTGGGACTACCATCCATGGGAATTCTGCCCATTCCATGGTCCAAAATCATACAAATTAGGAGAAATCTCCAAAGTCCCTGAGGCCATCCCAATAGTGTAGTTCGCCCGGAAAAAAAAGTGCTCTCTGACACCAGCTGATAATCGACCTCCAGTCATACCAATGGATGTCCCCATAGAAGAAGATTGAACCAGAAAGGACCGTAGGCCATAATAGGATCCGTTGATTTGGGTTACAGGCATGTGTCCTCAAAAGCCTGATTCCAATACGAGCATAGGGGCTTTCCTGAGGCACCCATCAGAACTCATCTCGTCTCCACAAGGAAACCTGTGCATGGGAGCCATGTCCAAAGCTTAGGAGAGTACTTCAGGGTCCCGGTGCCACCGCCCCATTCCAAGGCCCTCATGGACACAAAAACACATTAGGACCCATCCTCAGGAAAGTCCATTTCAACTCAGCCACCCCGGTTGCTCCGGCAGAGCCATCAGAACTAAACTGTCTTGTTGCTAGGAGACAATTGGAATGTGTGGCGGGCTTCCCAGGGTCCATCCGCGAACGGTGCTCTGGAGTCATTCCATATGGGATGTCCTGGAGCTGTCCAACAGGTCTCAATTGTCCCGCAGAAGGAATCCTTGAAGGGGGCATCCCACAACTCCCAACGTGGGAAAACCTCAATGGCCCCGAGATTCCGCTCCCTTCATGAAGCGGCCGTCATGCACAGAATAGCCAACCTGAGCCAACGTCTGATCCTCGCCCTGACTTCAGATGCATGAGATATTGGTTCAAATCTGCAGGGGGTACCTTCCGTGCCCTCACCCTGAAACCCAAGTCTAGCTTGTCTTCTCAGACTTCCGTCCTCACACTCCTGGCCCCGAAGCCCTCTAGTTTGTCAATTCCGGACCCACAATGCAGCACTCTGCCTGCCCTCTAGAAAAAAAATTATTGCCTCATGAGCTGCCCAGGCACCTTAAATGAGGATAAACATACACAGCACTCGACGTTACCCAAATTATATAGTCTAACCTGGGCACTAATGCACTGTCGAACACAACCTGAGCCCGGACCGCCTGACCAACACCCCGAAAGCTGACCGTACACTGAGCACATAAAACCCGCCATGGCCTTAGGTCATCATCTCTTTCCTACCTCCGTTTTCAGGCTTCAGAACCGAGACCTTATCTCCAATCACTGCCCAGGGGTGAGTGTGATGCAGAAATCAAAACTCCTCCTACCAATGGCAAGAACCCTTGTGGTTGGCACGTTGTACAACGTTCAGTGTAGGAGAAACCAGCATTCACCCTGAGGCCCCGCCCATTCTTGTGTGCCATGAGGGCATACATACGCATTGTGACCCTCAGCATGAGTCCTGTTCTCTAGTAAGTCCTCTCAGTGGCTGGACCATTAGATGTCATAATGGGCTTGACATGTCCCTAGGCCCCAATTTTTAACCAGATTTCTGATTGTCCAGTCGCCCCTCCCCAGGGCTCTACTCTGGAATACCTCATTTGGTGGGACACCTGAGGTTAAAAAAGAAAACAAAACAAAAAAAAAAAACGGACTTCTTCCAGCCCACAGATTGACCCTAAGCTCTTTAGACGGGGCCAAACTGCCAGAGAGTAAGACTCGTCCATTTCCCATGAAGTCACCCAGAAATTCCACGACCATGTGTGACACGATATCCAGTGACAAAAACTTGAGCAGGAGCCTCACACTCGCCCTTCTTTCAAATCCCGAAGAGTTCTCCTCATGGTCTGTAGGTCAGTCCTGCAATACCTATGACCCGAAACATAAGCCGAGTTTGTGTTGTCAGACAACTTTCCAAACATCCCTGGCCTACACAACCTACAGGCTCAGGCCCCTGGAGCCAAACCTGAGAACTGTACTTGCCCTCTCTAAGGGAATTGTGTGTGCCCATTCCAATGGCCACAACCCTTCTAATAGGATAAACCTCCAAAGTCCATGATCCATCTCAATAGTGGTGGCTTCCCAGGAAACACAGGGGCAATCTGAACCCAACTGAGCACCTACCTGCACTCAGACCCATAGACAGTTGTCCCCAGAGGTAAAAAGGAAAGAACAGGGCCCTAGGTACTAATCAGATCCATTGCTTTGGTTTCCAGGCATCTCTCCTGAGAGGCCTGGATTTCAAAACAGCATCTAGCGGTTTCTTGACTCACCCATCAGAAAACATCTCATCTACACGAAAAACTTGCACGTTGGAGCTGTGTCAAAGCCTCTGTTTTGAAGAATTCTTTAGGGCCCCAGTGATACCGCTTCATTCCAAGGTCTCCATAGACACAAAAGCACATTACGACCCATCCCCATGGGTTTCCATTTCAACTAGCCTCCTCCATTGCTTCCCAAAGATCAAGGATATCTAACCTTTCTTGTTGCTAGGAGACAATTGGAATGCGAGTTGGGCTACCCAGCCATCCATCCTTAGAACCCTGCTCAGAATCATTGGAATGGAGCCAAACAACAGGTCTCAGTTGTCCTGCAGAAGACTCTCTGCAGTTTGGAGCTTCTCACAACTCCCATCGTGAAAAAACCCCCATGGCCTCGTGATGCCCCCCCATTCATGAGGGGCCATCAGGGACAGAAACTCCAACCTGAGCGATCGTCTGATCCTATCCCTGACTTATCCTCATGGTCTGTAGATCAGTCCTGCCATACCTATGACCCGAAACATAAGCCGAGTTTGTGTTTTCAGACAGCTGACCAAACAGCTCTGGCATACACACCCTACAGGCTCAGGGCCCTGGAGCCAAACCTGAGGACTGTACTTGCCCTCTACAAGAGAATTGTATGTGCCCATTCCAATGGCCAATGCCCTACTAATAGTATAAACCTCCAAAGTCCCTGAGGCCATCCCAATAGTTGTGGCTTCCCAGGACAAACATGGGCAATCTGAGCCCATCGGAGCACCTACCTGCACTCAGACCCGTAGACTGATGTCCCCAGAGGTAAAAAGGAACGAACAGGACCCTAGGCACTAATCGGATCCATTGTTTTGGTTTCCAGGCATCTCTCCTCCGAGGCCTGGATTTCAATACCAGCATATGGCTGTTTCTAGACTCACCCATCAGAACAAATCTCATCTACACATGGGAAACATGCACGTTGGAGCTGTTTAAAAGCCTCTGTTTAGGATAATGCTTCAGGGCCCCAGTGCCCCCACTTCATTCCTAGGTCTCCATAGACACAAAAACATATTAGGACACATCCACAGGAGAGTCCATTTCAACTCAGCCTCCTCGGTTGCTCCCCCACATCCAGCAGATCTAACCTGTCTTGTTGCTTGGAGACAATTGGAATGCGAGGAGGTCTACCCAGCCATCCATCCTTAGAACCCTGCTTGGAATCGTTGGCCTGGAGGCAACCAACAGGTCTCAATTGTCCTGCAGAAGAATCTTTGCAGTTGGGATCTTCTCACAACTCCCATCGTTGGAAAACACTTATGGCCTCGTGATCCACCCCCCCTTCAAGAAGGGACAGAAAGTCCAACAGGAGCAATCGCCTGACTTTGCCCTGACTTCAGATGCATGAGATCTTGATTGAGGTCTGTAGATTGTGCCTGCCATATTCTCACCCATAAACATAGGCCTAGTTTGGGTTCTCAGACTTCCGTCCTCAGACTACTAGCCCACAAGCCCTCCAGTTTGGCAAACCAGAACTACAATGCTGCACTCTGCTTGCCCTTCAGAAGAAAAACATTGCCCTCTGGGGCTACCCAGAATCCCCAAATGAGGATCAACTTGCACGCCATTCGGCTGTACCCCAAATATGTAGGCTGACCTGGGCACTATTGCCCTTTCTGACCCAGACTGAGCCTGGACCTCCTGGCCCCACCCAGACAGCTGGCCGCATACTGAGCACATCAGACCCGCCATGGCCTTGTGTCGTCATCTCTTCTCATCCTCGGTCCAGGCTTCAGAACCTAGACCTGATCTCCAATCACTGCCCTGGTTTGAAAATGATGCATAAAACAGAACTCTTTTCCCATGGCAAGAAACCTTGTGGTTGGCATGTTGTCCAACGTTCAGTGTAGTTGAAACCAGTGTGGCCCATGAGGCCCCGCCCATGCTTGCGGGCCACATTGGTCACAAACACACATTGTGACCCTCAGCCTGAGCCCAGTCCTCAGGTAATGCCTCTGAGTGGCTGGATCCAGAGACGGCCATCGCTGATACAAAATCCAAAGACAAAAGCCTGAGAAAGCCCCTTAGACTCGCTCATTCTTCGTATCCTGAAGAGTTCTTCTCATGGTTTGTAGATCGGGCGTGCCATACCTAAGTTCCCAATCCTAAGCTGAGTTTGTGTTTTCAGACTTCTGTCCTTAAAGTCCTGGGCCACACTCCCTCCAGCTGGGGCCCCTGGAGCCACACATTAGGAATGCGCCCACCCAATCCTTGGGAATTCTGCCCATTCCATTGTCAAAAATCGTACAAATCAGGAGAACCCTCCAAAGTCCCTGAGGCCATCCCTCTACTGTAGGTCGCCCGGGACAAAAAAAAAAAAAAACGGTTTATACCAGCTGAGCATCTACCTCCACTCATACCAGAGATGGTTGTCCCCAGAGAAGAAGATTGAACCAGACAGGACCTGAGGCATTATCGGATCCATTGCTTTGGTTTACAGGCATGTCTCCTCAAACCCTGGATTCCAATACCAGCAGAGGGGATTTCCTGAGGCACACATCAGAACAAAACTGGTCTCCACAAGGAAACTTGTGCATGGGAGCTATGTCCAAAGCTTAGGAGAATACTTCAGGGCCCCGGTGCCACCGCCCCATTCCAAGGCCCTCATGGACACAAACACACATTAGGACCCATCCTCAGGAATGTCCATTTCAACTCAGGCACCCCGGTTGCTCCCGCAGATCCATTAGATCTAAACTGTCTTGTTGCTAGGAGACAATTGGAATGTGAGGCAGACTTCCCAGGCATCCATCCTCAAACGGTGCTCAGGAGTCGTTCCATATGGGATGTCCTGGAGCTGTCCAATAGGTCTCAATTGTCCCGCAGAAGGAATCCTTGAAGGGGGCATCCCACATCTCCCAACGTGGAAAAACTCCATGGCCTCGAGATTAGGCCCCCTTCATGAAGGGACGTCATGCACAGAAACTCCAACCTGAGCCAACGTCTGATCCTCGCCCTCACTTCAGATGCATGAGATATTGGTTCAGATCTGCAGGGGGTACCTGCCGTGCCCTCACCCTGAATCCGAAGTCTAGCTTTTGTTCTCAGACTTCCGTCCTCACTCTCCTGGACCCCAAGCCCTCAAGTACGGCAATTCCTGACCAACAATGAAGCACTCTGCCTGCCCTCTAGACAAATATATTGCCTAATGAGCTGCCCAGGCAGCTTAAATGAGGATCAACATACACGGCACTCGAATGTACCCAAATTATATAGTCTAACCTGGGCACGAATGCACTGTCTGACACAACCTGAGCCCGGACCTCCTGACCAACACCCAGACAGCTGACCGCACACTGAGCACCTCAGTCCCGCCATGGCCTTAGGTCATCATTTCTTCCCTACCTCAGTTTTCAGGCTTCGGGGCCGAGTCCTTATCTCCAATCCATGTTCAGGGGTGAGTGTGATGCAGAAATCAGAACTCCTCCTTACCCATGGCAAGAAACCTTGCGGTTGGCATGTTGTCCAACGTTCAGTGTAGGAGAAAACAGCATTCACCCTTAGGCCCCGCCCATTCTTGAGTGCGACGAGAGCATAAACACGCATTGTGACCTGAGCTGAGTCCTGTCCTCTAGTAAGTACTCTCAGTGGCTGGATCATTAGATATCATAATGGGCTTGACATTTCCCTAGGCCCCAATTTTTAACCAGATTTCTGGTTGTCCAGTCGCCACTCCCCAGGGCTCTACTCTGGAATCCCTCATTTGGTGGGACATCTGAGGTTGAAAAACAAAACAAAACAAAACAACAACAACAACAAAACGGACTTCTTCCATCCCCAGAATGACCCCAAACTCTTTCGACGGGGCCGAAATACCAGAGAGTAAGACTCGTCCCTTTCCCATTGAGTCACCCGGAAATTTCACGACCAAGAGTGACACGATATCCAGAGACAAAAACTTGAGCAAGAGCCTCACACTCGACCTCTTTTCATATCGCGAAGGCTTCTCCTCATGGTCTGTATATCAGTCCTGCAATACCTATGACCCGAAACATAAGCCGAGTTTGTGTTTTCAGACAACTGACCAAACAGCTCTGGCCTACACACCCTACAGGCTCAGGCCCCTGGAGCCAAACCTGAGGACTGTACTTGCCCTCTACAAGAGAATTGTATGTGCCCATTCCAATGGCCAAAGCCCTACTAAAAGTATAAACCTCCAAAGTCCCTGAGGCCATCTCAATAGTTGTGGCTTCCCAGGATAAACAGGGGTAATCTGAGCCCATCTGAGCACCTACCTGCACTCAGACCCGTAGACTGATGTCCCCAGAAGTAAAAAGGAACGAACAGGCCCCTAGGCACTAATCGGATCCATTGTTTTGGTTTCCAGGCATCTCTCCTCCGAGGCCTGGATTTCAATACCAGCTATGGCTGTTTTTTGACTCACCCATCAGAACAAATCTCATCTACACATGGGAAACATGCACGTTGGAGCTGTTTCAAAGCCTCTGTTTAGGATAATGCTTCAGGGCCCCAGTGCCCCCACTTCATTCCTAGGTCTCCATAGACACAAAAACATATTAGGACACATCCACAGGAGAGTCCTTTCAACTCAGCCTCCTCGGTTGCCCCCCACATCCAGCAGATCTAACCTGTCTTGTTGCTTGGAGACCATTGGAATGCGAGGTGGGCTACCCAGCCATCCATCCTTAGAACCCTGCTCGGAATCATTGGCCTGGAGCCAACCAACAGGTCTCAATTGTCCTGCAGAAGAATCTTTGCAGCTGGTAGCTTCTCACAACTCCCATCGTGGGAAAACACCCATGGCCTCGTGATCCAACACCCCCTTCAAGAAGGGGCCATCAGGGACAGAAAGTCCAACAGGAGCGATCGTCTGACCTTTGCCCTGACTTCAGATGCACGAGGTCTCGATTGAGGTCTGTAGATTGTGCCTTCCATATCCTCACCCAGAAACCTAGGCCTAGCTTGGGTTCCTAGACTTCCGTCCTCAGACTACTGGCCCACAAGCCCTCCAGTTTGGCAAACCAGAACTACAATGCTGCACTCTGCCTGCCCCCCAGAAGAAAAACCTTGCCCTCTGGGGCTACCCAGAATCCCCAAATGAGGATCAACTTGCACGCCATTCGGCTGTACCCCAAATTTGTAGGCTGACCTGGGCACTATTTCCCTTTCTGACCCAGCCTGAGCCTGGACCTCCTGGCCCCACCCAGACAGCTGGCAGCACACTGAGCACATTAAACCCATCATGGCCTTAGGTCGTCATCTCATCTCAACCTCGGTTTCCAGGCTTCAGAACCTAGACCTGATCTCCAATGACTGCCCTAGTTTGAAAATGATGCATAAATCAGAACTCTTTTCCCATGCAAGAAACCTTGTGGTTGGCATGTTGTCCAACCTTCAGTGTAGTTGAAACCAGTGTGGCCCATGAGGGCCCGCCCATGATTGCGGGCCATATTGGTCACAAACACACATTGTGACCCTCAGCCTGAGCCCAGTCCTCAGGTAAGGCCTCTCAGAGGCTGGATGCAGAGACAGCATATTGGGCTTGCCATGCCCCTAGCCCCAATTTTTATCCATAGTTCGGGATGTCCCTTCACTCTTCCTTAGAGCTCTGCTTTGGAATTCCTCTTTTGGTGGGACACCTGATTTAACAAACCTGAAAGTAGTCCTCCCATCCCACAGATTGACGAAAAGCAACTGGGATCACGCCAAATACACAGAGAGGAAGATTCGTCCACGGCCCATGAGGACTCCCCAACATTCCACGGCCATCGCTGAAACAAAATCCAGAGACAAAAGCCAGAGCAAGCGCCTCAGACTCGCTCATTCTTCATTTCCTGAAGAGTTCTTCTCATGGTTTGTAGATCGGGCGTGCCTGACCTAAGTCCCCAAACCTAAGCTGAGTTTGTCTTTTCAGTCTTCTGTCCTCAAAGTCCTGGGCCACACTCCCTCCAGCTGGGGCCCCTGGAGCCACACATTAGGACTGCCCCCACCCAATCCATGGGAAATCTGCCCATTCCATTGTCAAAAATCGTTCAAATTAGGAGAACCCTCCAAAGTCCCTGAGGCCATCCCTATAGTGTAGGTCGACCGGGACAAAAAAAAAAAAAAAAAAAAAAAGTTGATACCAGCTGAGCATCTACCTCCACTCATACCAGAGATGGATATCCCCAGAGAAGAAGATTGAACCAGACACAACCTGAGGTATATCGGATCCATTGCTTTGGTTTACAGGCATGTCTCCTCAAAAGCCTGGATTCCAATACAAGCAGAGGGGATTTCCTGAGGCACCCATCAGAACAAATCTCGTCTCCACAAGGAAACTTGTGCATGGGAGCTATGTCCAAAGCTTAGGAGAATACTTCAGGGTCCCGGTGCCACTGCCCCATTCCATAGCCCACATGGACACAAACACACATTAGGACCCATCCTCAGGAAAGTCCATTTCAACTCAGCCACCCCGGTTGCTCCCGCAGATCCATTAGATCTAAACTGTCTTGTTGCTAGGAGACAATTGGAATGTGAGGGGGACTTCCCAGGCATCCATCCTCGAACGGTGCTCAAGGGTCGTTCCATATGGGATGTCCTGGAGCTGTCCAATATGTCTCAATAGTCCCGCAGAAGGAATCCTTGAAGGTGGCATCCCACATCTCCCAACGTGGAAAACCTCCATGGCCTCGAGATTCCGCTCCATTCATGAAGGGGCCGTCATGCACAGAAACTCCAACCTGAGCCAACGTCTGATCCTCGCCCTGACTTCCGATGCATGAGATATTGCTTCAGATCTGCAGGGGGTACCTGCCGTGCCCTCACCCTGAATCCGAAGACTAACTTGTGTTCTCAGACTTCCGTCCTCACTCTCCTGGCCCCGAAGCCCTCAAGTTTGGCAATTCCGGACCGACAATGAAGCACTCTGCCTGCCCTCTAGAAAAAATATATTGCCTAATGAGCTGCCCAGGCAGCTTAAATGAGGTTAAACCTACACGGCATTCGAATATACCCAAATTATATAGTCTAACCTGGGCACTAATGCACTGTCTGACACAACCTGAGCCCGGACCTGCTGACCAACACCAAGAGAGCTGACCGCACTCTGAGCACATCAGACCCGCCATGGCCTTAGGTCATCATCTCTTCCCTACCTCAGTTTTCAGGCTTCAGAACCTAGACCTTATCTCCAATCACTGCCCACGGGTGACTGTGATGCAGAAATCAGAACTCTTCCTGACCCATGGCAAGAAACCTTGTGGTTGGCATGTTGTCCAACGTTCAGTGTAGGAGAAAACAGCATTCACCCTGAGGCCCCGCCCATTCTTGAGTGCGACGAGAGCATAAACACGCATTGTGACTTCAGCGTGAGTCCTGTCCTCTAGTAAGTCCTCTCAGTGGCTGGACCATTAGATGTCATAATGGCCTTGACATGTCCGAAGGCCCCAATTTTTAACCAGATTTCTGGTTGTCCAGTCGCCCCTCCCCAGGGCTCTACTCTGGAATCCCTCATTTGGTGGGACATCTGAGGTTGAAAAACAAAATGAAACAAATCAACCACAACAAAAAAATGGACTTCTTCCATCCCCAGAATGACCCCAAACTCTTTGGACGGGACCGAAACCCCAGAGAGTAAGACTCGTCCATTTCCCATGAAGTCACCCGGCAATTTCACGACCATGAGTGACACGATACCCAGAGACAAAAAACTTGAGCAAGAGCCTCTCACTCGCCCTTTTTTCATATCCCGAAGTGTTCTCCTCATGGTCTGTAGATCAGTCCTGCCATACCTATGACCCAAAACATAAGCCGAGTTTGTGTTTTCAGACAACTGTCCAAACAGCTCTGGCCTACACACCCTACAGGCTCAGGGCCATGGAGCCAAACCTGAGGACTGTACTTGCCCTCTCCAAGGGAATTGTATGTGCCCATTCCAATGGCCACAACCCCACTAATAGGATAACCTCCAAAGTCCCTGAGGCCATCCCAAGAGTTGTGGCTTCCCAGGACAAAAAGGGGCAATCTGAGCCCATCTGAGCACCTACCTGCACTCAGACCCGTAGACTGATGTCCCCAGAGGTAAAAAGGAACGAACAGGCCCCTAGGCACTAATCGGATCCATTGCTTTGGTTTCCAGGCATCTCTCCTCAGAGGCCTGGATTTCAATACCAGCATATGGCTGTTTCTTGACTCACCCATCAAAACAAATCTCATCTACACATGGGAAACATGCACGTTGGAGCTGTGTCAAAGCCTCTGTTTAGGGGAACCCTTCAGGGCCCCAGGACCACCGCTTCATTCCAAGGTCTCCATAGACACAAAAACATATTAGGACACATCCACAGGAGAGTCCATTTCAACTCAGCCTCCTCGGTTGCCCCCCACATCCAGCAGATCTAACCTGTCTTGTTGCTTGGAGACAATTGGAATGCGAGGTGGGCTACCCAGCCATCCATCCTTAGAACCCTGCTCAGAATCGTTGGCCTGGAGCCAACCAACAGGTCTCAATTGTCCTGCAGAAGAATCTTTGCAGCTGGTAGCTTCTCACAACTCCCATCGTGGGAAAACACCCATGGCCTCGTGATCCAACCCCCCCTTCCAGAAGGGGCCATCATGGACAGAAAGTCCAACATGAGCGATCGTCTGACCTTTGCCCTGACTTCAGATGCACGAGGTCTCGATTGAGGTCTGTAGATTGTGCCTGCCATATCCTCACCCAGAAACCTAGGCCTAGCTTGGGTTCTCAGTCTTCCATCCTCAGAAACTGGCCCACAAGCCCTCCAGTTTGGCAAACCAGAACTACAATGCTGCACTCTGCCTGCCCCCCAGAAGAAAAACCTTGCCCTCTGGGGCTACCCAGAATCCCCAAATGAGGATCAACTTGCACGCCATTCGGCTGTACCCCAAATATGTAGGCTGACCTGGGCACTATTGCCTTTCTGACCCAGCCTGAGCCTGGACCTCCTGGCCCCACCCAGACAGCTGGCAGCACACTGAGCACATTAGACCTGCCATGGCCTTAGGTCGTCATCTCATCTCAACCTCGGTTTCCAGGCTTCAGAACCTAGACCTGATCTCCATCACTGCCCTGGTTTGAAAATGATGCATAAATCAGAACTCCTTCCCCATGGCAAGAAACCTTGTGGTTGGCATGTAGTCCAACGTTCAGTGTAGTTGAAACCAGTGTGGCCCATGAGGCCACGCCCATGCTAGCGGGCCACATTGGTCACAAACACACATTGTGACCCTCAGCCTGAGCCCAGTCCTCAGGTAAGGCCTCTGGATGGCTGGATGCAGAGACAGCATATTGGGCTTGCCATGCCCCTAGGCCCCAATTTTTATCCATAGTTCGGGTTGTCCCTTCACTCTGCCCCAGAGCTCTGCTTTGGAATTCCTCTTTTGGTGGGACACCTGAGGTAACAAAACTGAAATGAGTCCTCCCATCCCACAGATTTACGAAAAGCAATTGGGATCACGCCAAATCCACAGAGAGGAAGATTCGTCCACGGCCCATGAGGACTCCCCAACATTCCATGGCCATCGTTGATACAAAATCCAGAGACAATAGCCTGAGCAAGGGCCTCAGACTCGCTCATTCTTCATATCCTGAAGAGTTCTTCTCATGGTTTGTAGATCGGGCGTGCCATACCTAAGTCCCCACACCTAAGCTGAGTTTGTGTTTTCAGACTTCTGTCCTCAAAGTCCTGGGCCACACTCCCTCCAGCTGGGGCCCCTGGAGCCACACATTAAGACTGTGCCCACCCAATCCATGGGAATTCTGCCCATTCCATTGTCAAAAATCGTACAAATTAGGAGAACCCTCCAAAGTCCCTGAGGCCATCCCTATAGTGTAGGTCGCCCGGGACAAAAAAAAAAAAAAAAAAGTTGATACCAGCTGAGCATCTACCTCCACTCATACCAGAGATGGATATCCCCAGAGAAGAAGATTGAACCAGACACAACCTGAGGTATATCGGATCCATTGCTTTGGTTTACAGGCATGTCTCCTCAAAAGCCTGGATTCCAATACCAGCAGAGGGGATTTCCTGAGGCACCCATCAGAACAAATCTCGTCTCCACAAGGAAACTTGTGCATGGGAGCTATGTCCAAAGCTTAGGAGAATACTTCAGGGTCCCGGTGCCACCGCATCATTCCAAGGCCCTCATGGACACAAACACACATTAGGACCCATCCTCAGGAAAGTCCATTTCAACTCAGCCACCCCGGTTTCTCCCGCATATCCATTAGATCTAAACTGTCTTGATGCGAGGAGACAATTGGAATGTGAGGCGGACTTCCCAGGCATCCATCCTCGAACGGTGCTCAGGAGTCGTTCCATAAGGGATGTCCTGGAGCTGTCCAATAGGTCTCAATTGTCTCGCAGAAGGAATCCTTGAAGGGGGCATCCCACATCTCCCAACGTGGAAAACCTCCATGGCCTCGAGATTCCGCTACCTTCATGAAGGGGCCGTCATGCACAGAAACTCCAACCTGAGCCAACGTCGGATCCTCGCCCTGACTTCAGATGCATGAGATATTGGTTCAGATCTGCAGGGGGTACCTGCCATGCCCTCACCCTGAATCCGAGGTCTAACTTGTGTTCTCAGACTTCCGTCCTCACTCTCCTGGCTTCCAAGCCCTCAAGTTTGGCAATTCCGGACCAACAATGAAGCACTCTGCCTGCCCTCTAGCAAAAATATATTGCCTAATGAGATGCCCAGGCAGCTTAAATGAAGATGAACCTACCCGGAACGCGAATGTACCCAAATTATATAGTCTAACCTGGGCAAGAATGCACTGTCTGACACAACCGGAGCCCGGACCTCCTGACCAACACCCAGACAGCTGACCGCACACTGAGCACATCAGACCCGCCATGGCCTTAGGTCATCATCTCTTCCCTACCTCAGTTTTCAGGCTTCGGGGCATAGTCCTTATATCCAGTCCATGTCAAGAAGTGAGTGTGATGCAGAAATCAGAACTCCTCCTTACCCATGGCAAGAAACCTTGTGGTTGGCATGTTGTCCAACGTTCAGTGTAGTTGAAACCAGTGTGGCCCATGAGGCCCCGCCCATGCTAGCGGGCCACATTGGTCACAAACACACATTGTGACCCTCAGCCTGAGCCCAGTCCTCAGGTAAGGCCTCTGGATGGCTGGATGCAGAGACAGCATATTGGGCTTGCCATGCCCCTAGGCCCCAATTTTTATCCATAGTTCGGGTTGTCCCTTCACTCTGCCCCAGAGCTCTGCTTTGGAATTCCTCTTTTGGTGGGACACCTGAGGTAACAAAACTGAAAGGAGTCCTCCCATCCCACAGATTGACGAAAAGCAATTGGGATCACGCCAAATCCACAGAGAGGAAGATTCGTCCACGGCCCATGAGGACTCCCAAACATTCCACAGCCATCGTTGTTACAAAATCCAGAGACAATAGCCTGAGCAAGGGCCTCAGACTCGCTCATTCTTCATATCCTGAAGAGTTCTTCTCATGGTTTGTAGATTGGGCGTGCCATACCTAAGTCCCCACACCTAAGCTGAGTTTGTGTTTTCAGACTTCTGTCCTCAAAGGCCTGGGCCACACTCCCTCCAGCTGGGGCCCCTGGAGCCACACATTAGGACTGCGCCCACCCAATCCATGGGAATTCTGCCCATTCCATTGTCAAAAGTCGTACAAATTAGGAGAACCCTCCAAAGTCCCTGAGGCCATCCCATTAGTGTAGGTCGCCCGGGACAAAAAAAAAAAAAAAAACGGTTGAAAACAGCTGAGCATTTACCTCCACTCATACCATAGATGGATGTCCCCAGAGATGAAGATGGAACCAGACAGGACCTGAGGCATTATCAGATCCATTGCTTTGGTTTACAGGCATTTCTCCTCAAAAGCCTGGATTCCAATACCAGCAGAGGGGATTTCCTGAGGCACCCATCAGAACAAATCTCGTCTCCACAACGAAACTTGTGCATGGGAGCTATGTCCAAAGCTTAGGAGAATACTTCAAGGTCCCGGTGCCACTGCCCCATTCCATAGCCCACATGGACACAAACACACATTAGGACCCATCCTCAGGAAAGTCCATTTCAACTCAGCCACCCCGGTTGCTCCCGCAGATCCATTAGATCTAAACTGTCTTGTTGCTAGGAGACAATTGGAATGTGAGGGGGACTTCCCAGGCATCCATCCTCGAACGGTGCTCAAGGGTCGTTCCATATGGGATGTCCTGGAGCTGTCCAATATGTCTCAATTGTCCCGCAGAAGGAATCCTTGAATGTGGCATCCCACATCTCCCAACGTGGAAAACCTCCAAAGCCTCGAGATTCCGCTCCATTCATGAAGGGGCCGTCATGCACAGAAACTCCAACCTGAGCCAACGTCTGATCCTCGCCCTGACTTCCGATGCATGAGATATTGCTTCAGATCTGCAGGGGATACCTGCCGTGCCCTCACCCTGAATCCGAAGACTAACTTGTGTTCTCAGACTTCCGTCCTCACTCTCCTGGCCCCGAAGCCCTCAAGTTTGGCAATTCCGGACCGACAATGAAGCACTCTGCCTGCCCTCTAGAAAAAATATATTGCCTAATGAGCTGCCCAGGCAGCTTAAATGAGGTTAAACCTACACGGCACTCGAATGTACCCAAATTATATAGTCTAACCTGGGCACTAATGCACTGTCTGACACAACCTGAGCCCGGACCTGCTGACCAACACCAAGAGAGCTGACCGCACTCTGAGCACATCAGACCCGCCATGGCCTTAGGTCATCATCTCTTCCCTACCTCAGTTTTCAGGCTGCAGAACCTAGACCTTATCTCCAATCACTGCCCACGGGTGACTGTGATGCAGAAATCAGAAGTCTTCCTGACCCATGGCAAGAAACCTTGTGGTTGGCATGTTGTCCAACGTTCAGTGTAGGAGAAAACAGCATTCACCCTGAGGCCCCGCCCATTCTTGAGTGCGACGAGAGCATAAACACGCATTGTGACTTCAGCGTGAGTCCTGCCCTCTAGTAAGTCCTCTCAGTGGCTTGACCATTAGATGTCATAATGGCCTTGACATGTCCGAAGGCCCCAATTTTTAACCAGATTTCTGGTTGTCCAGTCGCCCATCCCCAGGGCTCTACTCTGGAATCCCTCATTTGGTGGGACATCTGAGGTTGAAAAACAAAATGAAACAAATCAACCACAACAAAAAAATGGACTTCTTCCATCCCCAGAATGACCCCAAACTCTTTGGACGGGACCGAAACCCCAGAGAGTAAGACTCGTCCATTTCCCATGAAGTCACCCGGCAATTTCACGACCATGAGTGACACGATACCCAGAGACAAAAAACTTGAGCAAGAGCCTCTCACTCGCCCTTTTTTCATATCCCGAAGTGTTCTCCTCATGGTCTGTAGATCAGTCCTGCCATACCTATGACCCAAAACATAAGCCGAGTTTGTGTTTTCAGACAACTGTCCAAACAGCTCTGGCCTACACACCCTACTGGCTCAGGGTCCTGCAGCCAAACCTGAGAACTGTACTTGCCCTCTCCAAGGAGGAATAGTATGTGCCCATTCCAATGGCCACAACCCCACTAATAGGATAACCTCCAAAGTCCCTGAGGCCATCCCAATAGTTGTGGCTTCCCAGGACAAACAGGGGCAATCTGAGCCCATCTGAGCACCTACCTGCACTCAGACCTGTAGACTGATGTCCCCAGAGGTAAAAAGGAAAGAACAGGCCCTTAGGCACTAATCGGATCCATTGCTTTGGTTTCCAGGCATCTCTCCTCAGAGGCCTGGATTTCAATACCAGCATATGGCTGTTTCTTGACTCACCCATCAGAACAAATCTCATCTACACATGGGCAAGATGCACGTTGGAGCTGTGTCAAAGCCTCTGTTTAGGGGAACCCTTCAGGGCCCCAGGGCCACCGCTTCATTCCAAGGTCTCCATAGACACAAAAACATATTAGGACACATCCACAGGAGAGTCCATTTCAACTCAGCCTCCTCGGTTGCCCCCCACATCCAGCAGATCTAACCTGTCTTGTTGCTTGGAGACAATTGGAATGCAGGGTGGGCTACCCAGCCATCCATCCTTAGAACCCTGCTCGGAATCGTTGGCCTGGAGCCAACCAACAGGTCTCAATTGTCCTACAGAAGAATCTTTGCAGTTTGGAGCTTCTCACAACTCCCATCGTGCGAAAACCCCCATGTCCTCGTGATCCAACCCCCTTCAAGAACGGGCCATCAGGGCAGAAAGTCCAACCTGAGCGATCGTCTGATCCTTGCCCTGACTTCAGATGCAGGAGATCTCTATTGAGGTCTGTAGATTGTGCCTGCCATTTCCTCACCCAGAAACCTAGGCCTAGCTTGGGTTCTCGAACTCCGTCCTCAGACTACTGGCCCACAAGCCCTCCAGTTTGGCAATCCAGAACTACAATGCCGCACTCTGCCTGCCCTACAGAAGTAAAACATTGCCCTCAGGGCTACCCCGAAACCCCAAATGAGGATCAACCTGCACGCCATTCGGCTGTACCCCAAACATATAGGCTGACCTGGGCACTATTTCCCCTTCTGACCCAGCCTGAGCCTGGACCTCCTGGTCCCACCCAGACAGCTGGCCGCACACTGAGCACATCGGTCCCGCATGGCCTTAGGTCGTCATCTCTTCCCAACTGCGGTTTTCTGGCTCCAGAACCTAGACCTTATCTCCAACCACTGCCCAGGGTTGAAAATGATGCAGAAATCAGAACTCTTTCCCCATGGCAAGAAACCTTGTGCTTGGCATGTTGTCCAACATTAAGTGTAGTTGAAACAAGCGTGGCCCATGAGGCCCAGCCCATGCTTGCGGGCCACATTGGTCACAAACACACATTGTGACCCTCAGCCTGAGCCCAGTCCTCAGGTAAGGCCTCTCAGGGCCTATATGAAGAGACAGCATATTGGGCTTGCCATGCCCCTAGGCCGCAATTTTTAACCATAGTTCGGGGTGTCCCTTCACTCTTCCCCAGGGCTCTGCTTTGGAATTCCTCTTTTGGTGGGACACCTGAGGTAACAAACCTGAAAGGAGTCCTCCCATCCCACAGATTGACGAAAAACAATTGGGATCGGGCCAAATCCACAGAGAGGAAGATTCGTCCATGGCCCATGAGACCTCCCCAACATTCCACGGCCATCGCTGAAACAAATTCCAGAGACAAAAGCCTGACCAAGCGCCTCAGACTCGCTCATTCTTCATATCCTGAAGAGTTCTTCTCATGGTTTGTAGATCGGGCGTGCCATACCTACGTCCCCAAACTTAAGCTGAGTTTGTGTTTTCAGTCTTCTGTCCTCAAAGTCCTGGGCCACACTCCCTCCAGGCTGGGGCCCTTGGAGCCACACATTAGGACTGCCCCCACCCAATCCATGGGAATTCTGCCCATTCCATTGTCAAAAATCGTACAAATTAGGAGAACCCTCCAAAGTCCCTGAGGCCATCCCAATAGTGTAGGTCGATCGGGAAAAAAAAGGGCGGTTGATACCGGCTGAGCATATACCTCCACTCATCTAACTCCACTCATACCAAGAAGATTGAACCAGACAGGACCCGAGGCCATTATTGGATCCATTGCTTTGGTTTACAGGCATGTCTCCTCAAAAGTCTGGATTCCAATACCAGCAGAGGGGATTTCCTGAGGCACCCATCAGAACAAATCTCGTCTCCACAAGGAAACTTGTGCATGGGAGCTATGCCAAAGCTTAGGAGAATACTTCAGGGTCCCGGTGCCACCTCCCCATTCCAAGGCCCTCATGGACACAAACACACGTTAGGACCCATCTTCTGGAAAGTGCATTTCAACTCAGCCACCCCGGTTGCTCCCGCAGATCCATTAGATCTAAACTGTCTTGTTGCTAGGAGACAATTGGAAGGTGAGGCAGACTTCCCAGGCATCCATCCTCGAACGGTGCTCTGGAGTCATTCCATATGGGATGTCCTGGAGCTGTCCAACAGGTCTCAATTGTCCTGCAGAAGGAATCCTTGAAGGGGGCATCCCACATCTCCTAACGTGGAAAACCTCCATGGCCTCGAGATTCCGCTCCCTTCATGAAGGGGCCGTCATACACAGAAACTCCAACCTGAGCCAACGTCGGATCCTCGCCCTGACTTCAGATGCATGAGATATTGGTACAGATCTGCAGGGGGTACCTGCCGTGCCCTCACCATGAATCCGAAGTCTAGCTTGTGTTCTCAGACTTCCGTCCTCACTCTCCTGGCCCCGAAGCCCTCAAGTTTGGCAATTCCGGACCGACAATGAAGCACTCTGCCTGCCCTCTAGAAAATATATATTGCCTAATGAGCAGCCCAGGCAGCTTAAATGAAGATAAACCTACACGGCACTCGAATGTACCCAAATTATATAGTCTTCCTGGGCAATAATGCACTGTCTGACACAACCTGAGCCCGGACCTGCTGATCAACACCCAGACACCTGACCGCACGCTGAGCACATCAGACCCGCCATGGCCTTAGGTCATCATCTCTTCCCTACCTCAGTTTTCAGGCTTCAGAACCTAGACCTTATCTCCAATCACTGCCCACGGGTGACTGTGATGCAGAAATCAGAACTCTTCCTTACCCATGGCAAGAAACCTTGTGGTTGGCATGTTGTCCAACGTTCAGTGTAGGAGAAACAAGCATTCACCCTGAGGCCCCGCCCATTCTTGAGTGCGATGAGAGCATAAACACGCATTGTGACCTCAGCGTGAGTCCTGTCCTCTAGTAAGTCCTCTCAGTGGCTGGACCATTAGATGTCATAATGGGCTTGACATGTCCCTAGTCCCCAATTTTTAACCAGATTTCTGGTTGTCCAGTCGCCCCACCCCAGGGCTCTACTCTGGAATCCCTCATTTGGTGGGACATCTGAGGTTGAAAAACAAAATGAAACAAATCGACAACAACAACAAAAAAACGGACTTCTTCCATCCCCAGAATGACCCCAAACTCTTTGGACGGGACCGAACCCCCAGAGAGTAAGACTCGTCCATTTCCCATGATGTCACCCGTCAATTTCACGACCATGAGTGACACGATATCCAGAGACAAAAACTTGAGCAAGAGCCTCACACTCGCCCTTTTTTCATATCCCTAAGTGTGCTCCTCATGGTCTGTAGATCTGTCCTGCCATACCTATGACACAAAACACAAGCCGAGTTTGTGCTTTCAGACAACTGTCCAAACAGCTCTGGCCTACACACCCTACAGGCTCAGGGCCCTGGGGCCAAACCTGAGGACTGTACTTGCCCTCTCCAAGGGAATTGTATGTGCCCATTCCAATGGCCACAACCCTACTAATAGGATAACCTCCAAAGTCCCTGAGGCCATCCCAATAATTGTGGCTTCCCAGGACAAACAGGGGCAATCTGAGCCCATTAGAGCACCTACCTGCACTCAGACCCGTAGACTGATGTCCCCAGAGGTAAAAAGGATCGAACAGGCCCCTAGGCACTAATCGGATCCATTGCTTTGGTTTCCAGGCATCTCTCCTCAGAGGCCTGGATTTCAATACCAGCATATGGCTGTTTCTTGACTCACCCATCAGAACAAATCTCATCTACACATGGGAAACATGCACGTTGGAGTTGTGTCAAAGCCTCTGTTTGGGAGAACCCTTCAGGGCCCCAGGGCCACCGCTTCATTCCAAGGTCTCCATAGACACAAAAACATATTAGGACACATCCACAGGAGAGTCCATTTCAACTCAGCCTCCTCTGTTGCCCCCCACATCCAGCAGATCTAACCTGTCTTGTTGCTTGGAGACCATTGGAATGCGAGGTGGGCTACCCAGCCATCCATCCTTATAACCCTGCTCGGAATCGTTGGCCTGGAGCCAACCAACAGGTCTCAATTGTCCTGCAGAAGAATCTTTGCAGTTTGGAGCTTCTCACAATCCCATCGTGGGAAAACCCCCATGTCCTCGTAATCCAACCCCCTTCAAAAAAGGGCCATCAGGGCAGAAAGTCCAACCTGAGGGATCGTCTGATCCTTGCCCTGACTTCAGATGCACGAGATCTCGATTTAGGTCTGTAGATTGTGCCTGCCATATCCTCACCCAGAAACCTAGGCCTAGCTTGGGTTCTCAGACTCCGTCCTCAGACTACTGGCCCACAAGCCCTCCAGTTGGGCAATCCAGAACTACAATGCCGCACTCTTCCTGCCCTAGAGAAGTCAAATATTGCCCTCAGGGCTACCCCGAAACCCCAAATGAGGATCAACCTGCACGCCATTCGGCTGTACCCCAAACATATAGGCTGACCTGGGCACTATTTCCCTTTCTGACCCAGCCTGAGCCTGGACCTCCTGGTCCCACCCAGACAGCTGGCCGCACACTGAGCACTTTGGACCCGCCATGGCCTTAGGTCGTCATCTCTTCCCAACTGCGGTTTTCAGGCTCCAGAACCTAGACCTTATCTCCAACCACTGCCCAGGGTTGAAAATGATGCAGAAATCAGAACTCTTTCCCCATGGCAAGAAACCTTGTGCTTGGCATGTTGTCTAACGTTCAGTGTAGTTGAAACAAGCGTGGCCCATGAGGCCCAGCCCATGCTTGCGGGCCACATTGGTCACAAACACACATTGTGACCCTCAGCCTGAGCCCAGGCCTCAGGTAAGGCCTCTCAGGGCCTATATGAAGAGACAGCATATTGGGCTTTTCATGCCCCTAGGCCGCAATTTTTAACCATAGTTCGGGGTGTCCCTTCACTCTTCCCCAGGGCTCTGCTTTGGAATTCCTCTTTTGGTGGGACACCTGAGGTAACAAACCTGAAAGGAGTCCTCCCATCCCACAGATTGACGAAAAACAATTGGGATCGGGCCAAATCCACAGAGAGGAAGATTCGTCCATGGCCCATGAGACCTCCCCAACATTCCACGGCCATCGCTGAAACAAAATCCAGAGATAAAAGCCTGACCAAGCGCCTCAGACTCGCTCATTCTTCATATCCTGAAGAGTTCTTCTCATGGTTTGTAGATCGGGCGTGCCATACCTACGTCCCCAAACTTAAGCTAAGTTTGTGTTTTCAGTCTTCTGTCCTCAAAGTCCTGGGCCACACTCCCTCCAGGCTGGGGCCCCTGGAGCCACACATTAGGACTGCCCCCACCCAATCCATGGGAATTCTGCCCATTCCATTGTCAAAAATCGTACAAATTAGGAGAAACCTCCAAAGTCCCTGAGGCCATCCCAATAGTGTAGGTCGCCCGGGACAAAAAAGGGCGGTTGATACCAGCTGGGCATCTACCTCCACTCATCTACCTCCAATCATACCAAGAAGATTGAACCAGACAGGACCCGAGGCCATTATCGGATCCATTGCTTTGGTTTACAGGCATGTCTCCTCAAAAGCCTGGATGCCAATACCAGCAGAGGGGATTTCCTGAGGCACCCATCAGAACAAATCTCGTCTCCACAAGGAAACTTGTGCATGGGAGCTATGCCAAAGCTTAGGAGAATACCTCAGGGTCCCGGTGCCACCTCCCCATTCCAAGGCCCTCATGGACACAAACACACGTTAGGACCCATCCTCTGGAAAGTGCATTTCAACTCAGCCACCCCGGTTGCTCCCGCAGATCCATTAGATCTAAACTGTCTTGTTGCTAGGCGACAATTGGAAGGCAAGGCGGACTTCCCAGGCATCCATCCTCGAACGGTGCTCTGGAGTCATTCCATATGGGATGTCCTGGAGCTGTCCAACAGGTCTCAATTGTCCCGCAGAAGGAATCTTTGAAGGGGGCATCCCACATCTCCCAACGTGGAAAACCTCCATGGCCTCGAGATTCCGCTCCCTTCATGAAGGGGCCGTCATGCACAGAAATTCCAACCTGAGCCAACGTCGGATCCTCGCCCTGACTTCAGATGCATGAGATATTGGTTCAGATCTGCAGGGGGTACCTGCCGTGCCCTCACCCTGAATCCGAAGTCTAGCTTGTGTTCTCAGACTTCCGTCCTCACTCTCCTGGCCCCGAAGCCCTCAAGTTTGGCAATTCCGGACCGACAATGAAGCACTCTGCCTGCCCTCTAGAAAATATATATTGAATAATGAGCAGCCCAGGCAGCTTAAATGAGGATAAACCTACACGGCACTCGAATGTACCCAACTTATATAGTCTAACCTGGGCACTAATGCACTGTCTGACACAACCTGAGCCCGGACCTGCTGACCAACACCCAGACAGCTGACCGCACGCTGAGCACATCAGACCCGCCATGGCCTTAGGTCATCATCTCTTCCCTACCTCAGTTTTCAGGCTTCAGAACCTAGACCTTATCTCCAATCACTGCCCACGCGTGACTGTGATGCAGAAATCAGAACTCTTCCTGACCCATGGCAAGAAACCTTGTGGTTGGCATGTTGTCCAACGTTCAGTGTAGGAGAATCCAGCATTCACCCTGAGGCCCCGCCCATTGTTGCGTGCGACGAGAGCATAAACACGCATTGTGACATCAACGTGAGTCCTGTCCTCTAGTAAGTCCTCTCAGTGGCTGGACCATTAGATGTCATAATGGTCTTGATATGTCCCTAGTCCCCAATTTTTAACCAGATTTCTGGTTGTCCAGTCGCCCCACCCCAGGGCTCTACTCTGGAATCCCTCATTTGGTGGGACATCTGAGGTTGAAAAACAAAATGAAACAAATCGACAACAACAAAAAAACGGTCTTCTTCCATCCCCAGAATGACCCCAAACTCTTTGGATGGGACCGAACCCCCAGAGAGTAAGACTCGTCCATTTCCCATGAAGTCACCCGGCAATTTCACGACCATGAGTGACACGATATCCAGAGACAAAAACTTGAGCAAGAGCCTCACACTCGCCCTTTTTTCATATCCCTAAGTGTTCTCCTCATGGTCTGTAGATCAGTCCTGCCATACCTATGACCCAAAACACAAGCCGAGTTTGTGCTTTCAGACAACTGTCCAAACAGCTCTGGCCTACACACCCTACAGGCTCAGGGCCCTGGAGCCAAACCTGAGGACTGTACTTGCCCTCTCCAAGGGAATTGTATGTGCCCATTCCAATGGCCACAACCCTACTAGTAGGATAACCTCCAAAGTCCCTGAGGCCATCCCAATAGTTGTGGCTTCCCAGGACAAACAGGGGCAATCTGAGCCCATCTGAGCACCTACCTGCACTCAGACCCGTAGACTGATGTCCCCAGAGGTAAAAAGGAACGAACAGGCCCCTAGGCACTAATCGGATCCATTGCTTTGGTTTCCAGGCATCTCTCCTCAGAGGCCTGGATTTCAATACCAACATATGGCTGTTTCTTGACTCACCCATCAGAACAAATCTCATCTACACATGGGAAACATGCACGTTGGAGCTGTGTCAAAGCCTCTGTTTGGGAGAACCCTTCAGGGCCCCAGGGCCACCGCTTCATTCCAAGGTCTCCATAGACACAAAAACATATTAGGACACATCCACAGGAGAGTCCATTTCAACTCAGCCTCCTCGGTTGCCCCCCACATCCAGCAGATCTAACCTCTCTTGTTGCTTGGAGACAATTGGAATGCGAGGTGGGCTACCCAGCCATCCATCCTTAGAACCCTGCTCGGAATCGTGGGCCTGGAGCCAACCAACAGGTCTCAATTGTCCTGCAGAAGAATCTTTGCAGTTTGGAGCTTCTCACAACTCCCATCGTGGGAAAACCCCCATGTCCTCGTGATCCAACCCCCTTCAAGAAAGGGCCATCAGGGCAGAAAGTCCAACCTGAGCGATCGTCTGATCCTTGCCCTGACTTCAGATGCACGAGATCTTGATTGAGGTCTGTAGATTGTGCCTGCCATATCCTCACCCAGAAACCTAGGCCTAGCTTGGGTTCTCAGACTCCGTCCTCAGACTACTGGCCCACAAGCCCTCCAGTTGGGCAATCCAGAACTACAATGCCGCACTCTGCCTGCCCTACAGAAGTAAAACATTGCCCTCAGGGCTACCCCGAAACCGCAAATGAGGATCAACCTGCACGCCATTCGGCTGTACCCCAAACATATAGGCTGACCTGGGCACTATTTCCCCTTCTGACCCAGCCTGAGCCTGGACCTCCTGGTCCCACCCAGACAGCTGGCCGCACACTGAGCACATCGGACCCGCATGGCCTTAGGTCGTCATCTCTTCCCAACTGCGGTTTTCTGGCTCCAGAACCTAGACCTTATCTCCAACCACTGCCCAGGGTTGAAAATGATGCAGAAATCAGAACTCTTTCCCCATGGCAAGAAACCTTGTGGTTGGCATGTTGTCCAACGTTCAGTGTAGTTGAAACAAGCGTGGCCCATGAGGCCCAGCCCATGCTTGCGGGCCACATTGGTCACAAACACACATTGTGACCCTCAGCCTGAGCCCAGTCCTCAGGTAAGGCCTCTCAGGGCCTATATGAAGAGACAGCATATTGGGCTTGCCATGCCCCTAGGCCCCAATTTTTAACCATAGTTCGGGTTGTCCCTTCACTCTTCCCCAGGGCTCTGCTTTGGAATTCCTCTTTTGGTGGGACACCTGAGGTAACAAACCTGAAAGGAGTCCTCCCATCCCACAGATTGACGAAAAACAATTGGGATCGGGCCAAATCCACAGAGAGGAAGATTCGTCCATGGCCCATGAGACCTCCCCAACATTCCACGGCCATCGCTGAAACAAATTCCAGAGACAAAAGCCTGACCAAGCGCCTCAGACTCGCTCATTCTTCATATCCTGAAGAGTTCTTCTCATGGTTTGTAGATCGGGCGTGCCATACCTACGTCCCCAAACTTAAGCTGAGTTTGTGTTTTCAGTCTTCTGTCCTCAAAGTCCTGGGCCACACTCCCTCCAGGCTGGGGCCCCTGGAGCCACACTTTAGGACTGCCCCCACCCAATCCATGGGAATTCTGCCCATTCCATTGTCAAACATCGTACAAATTAGGAGAACCCTCCAAAGTCCCTGAGGCCATCCCAATAGTGTAGGTCGCCCGGGACAAAAAAGGGCGGTTGATACCGGCTGGGCATCTACCTCCACTCATTTACCTCCACTCATACCAAGAAGATTGAACCAGACAGGACCCGAGGCCATTATCGGATCCATTACTTTGGTTTACAGGCATGTCTCCTCAAATGCCTGGATTCCAATACCAGCAGAGGGGATTTCCTGAGGCACCCATCAGAACAAATCTCGTCTCCACAAGGAAACTTGTGCATGGGAGCTAAGCCAAAGCTTAGGAGAATACTTCAGGGTCCCGGTGCCACCTCCCCATTCCAAGGCCCTCATGGACACAAACACACGTTAGGACCCATCCTCTGGAAAGTGCATTTCAACTCAGCCACCCCGGTTGCTCCCGCAGATCCATTAGGTCTAAACTGTCTTGTTGCTAGGCGACAATTGGAAGGCGAGGCGGACTTCCCAGGCATCCATCCTCGAACGGTGCTCTGGAGTCATTCCATATGGGATGTCCTGGAGCTGTCCAACAGGTCTCAATTGTCCTGCAGAAGGAATCCTTGAAAGGGGCATCCCACATCTCCCAACGTGGAAAACCTCCATGGCCTCGAGATTCTGCTCCCTTCATGAAGGGGCCGTCATGCACAGAAACTCCAACCTGAGCCAACGTGGGATCCTCGCCCTGACTTCAGATGCATGAGATATTGGTTCAGATCTGCAGGGGGTACCTGCCGTGCCCTCGCCCTGAATCCGAAGTCTAGCTTGTGTTCTCAGACTTCCGTCCTCACTCTCCTGGCCCCGAAGCCCTCAAGTTTGGCAATTCCGGACCGACAATGAAGCACTCTGCCTGCCCTCTAGAAAATATATATTGTCTAATGAGCAGCCCAGGCAGCTTAAATGAGGATAAACCTACACGGCACTCGAATGTAACCAACTTATATAGTCTAACCTGGGCACTAATGCACTGTCTGACACAACCTGAGCCCGGACCTGCTGACCAACACCCAGACAGCTGACCGCACGCTGAGCACATCAGACCCGCCATGGCCTTAGGTCATCATCTCTTCCCTACCTCAGTTTTCAGGCTTCAGAACCTAGACCTTATCTCCAATCACTGCCCACACGTGACTGTGATGCAGAAATCAGAACTCTTCCTGACCCATGGCAAGAAACCTTGTGGTTGGCATGTTGTCCAACGTTCAGTGTAGGAGAATCCAGCATTCACCCTGAGGCCCCGCCCATTGTTGCGTGCGACGAGAGCATAAACACGCATTGTGACCTCAACGTGAGTCTTGTCCTCTAGTAAGTCCTCTCAGTGGCTGGACCATTAGATGTCATAATGGGCTTGACATGTCCCTAGTCCCCAATTTTTAACCAGATTTCTGGTTGTCCATTCGCCACACCCCAGGGCTCTACTCTGGAATCCCTCATTTGGTGGGACATCTGAGGTTGAAAAACAAAATGAAACAAATCGACAACAACAAAAAAACGGACTTCTTCCATCCCCAGAATGACCCCAAACTCTTTGGACGGGACCGAACCCCCAGAGAGTAAGACTCGTCCATTTCCCATGAAGTCACCCGGCAATTTCACGACCATGAGTGACACGATATCCAGAGACGAAAACTTGAGCAAGAGCCTCACAATCGCCCTTTTTTCATATCCCGAAGTGTTCTCCTCATGGTCTGTAGATCAGTCCTGCCATACCTATGACCCAAAACATAAGCCGAGTTTGTGTTTTCAGACAACTGTCCAAACAGCTCTGGCCTACACAACCTACAGGCTCAGGGCCCTGGATCCAAACCTGAGGACTGTACTTGCCCTCACCAAGGGAATTGTATGTGCCCTTTCCAATGGCCACAACCCTACTAGTAGGATAACCTCCAAAGTCCCTGAGGCCATCCCAATAGTTGTGGCTTCCCAGGACAAACAGGGGCAATCTGAGCCCATCTGAGCACCTACCTGCACTCAGACCCGTAGACTGATGTCCCCAGAGGTAAAAAGGAACGAACAGGCCCCTAGGCACTAATCGGATCCATTGCTTTGGTTTCCAGGCATCTCTCCTCAGAGGCCTGGATTTCAATACCAGCATATGGCTGTTTCTTGACTCACCCATCAGAACAAATCTCATCTACACATGGGAAACATGCACTTGGAGCTGTGTCAAAGCCTCTGTTTAGGAGAACCCTTCAGGGCCCCAGGGCCACCGCTTCATTCCAAGGTCTCCATAGACACAAAAACATATTAGGACACATCCACAGGAGAGTCCATTTCAACTCAGCCTCCTCGGTTGCCCCCCACATCCAGCAGATCTAACCTCTCTTGTTGCTTGGAGACAATTGGAATGCGAGGTGGGCTACCCAGCCATCCATCCTTAGAACCCTGCTCGGAATCGTGGGCCTGGAGCCAACCAACAGGTCTCAATTGTCCTGCAGAAGAATCTTTGCAGTTTGGAGCTTCTCACAACTCCCATCGTGGGAAAACCCCCATGTCCTCGTGATCCAACCCCCTTCAAGAAAGGGCCATCAGGGCAGAAAGTCCAACCTGAGCGATCGTCTGAACCTTGCCCTGACTTCAGATGCACGAGATCTTGATTGAGGTCTGTAGATTGTGCCTGCCATATCCTCACCCAGAAACCTAGGCCTAGCTTGGGTTCTCAGACTCCGTCCTCAGACTACTGGCCCACAAGCCCTCCAGTTGGGCAATCCAGAACTACAATGCCGCACTCTGCCTGCCCTACAGAAGTAAAACATTGCCCTCAGGGCTACCCCGAAACCGCAAATGAGGATCAACCTGCACGCCATTCGGCTGTACCCCAAACATATAGGCTGACCTGGGCACTATTTCCACTTCTGACCCAGCCTGAGCCGGGACCTCTTGGTCCCACGCAGATAGCTGGCCGCACACTGAGCACATCGGACCCGCCATGGCCTTAGGTCGTCATCTCTTCCCAACTGCGGTTTTCTGGCTCCAGAACCTAGACCTTATCACCAACCACTGCCGAGGTCTGAAAATGATGCAGAAATCAGAACTCTTTCCCCATGGCAAGAATCCTTGTGGTTGGCATGTTGTCCAACGTTCAGTGTAGTTGAAACAAGCGTGGCCCATGAGGCCGAGCCCATGCTTGCGGGCCACATTGGTCACTAACACACATTGTGACCCTCAGCCTGAGCCCAGTCCTCAGGTAAGGCCTCTCAGGGCCTATATGAAGAGACAGCATATTGGGCTTGCCATGCCCCTAGGCCCCAATTTTTAACCATAGTTCGGGTTGTCCCTTCACTCTTCCCCAGGGCTCTGCTTTGGAATTCCTCTTTTGGTGGGACACCTGAGGTAACAAACCTGAAAGGAGTCCTCCCATTCCACAGATTGACGAAAAACAATTGGGATCGGGCCAAATCCACAGAGAGGAAGATTCGTCCATGTCCCATGAGACCTCCCCAACATTCCACGGCCATCGCTGAAACAAAATCCAGAGACAAAAGCCTGACCAAGCGCCTCAGACTCGCTCATTCTTCATATCCTGAAGAGTTCTTCTCATGGTTTGTAGATCGGGCGTGCCATACCTACGTCCCCAAACTTAAGCTGAGTTTGTGTTTTCAGTCTTCTGTCCTCAAAGTCCTGGGCCACACTCCCTCCAGGCTGGGGCCCCTGGAGCCACACATTAGGACTGCCCCCACCCAATCCATGGGAATTCTGCCCATTCCATTGTCAAAAATCGTACAAATTAGGAGAACCCTCCAAAGTCCCTGAGGCCATCCCAATAGTGTAGGTCGCCCGGGACAAAAAAGGGCGGTTGATACCGGCTGGGCATCTACCTCCACTCATTTACCTCCACTCATACCAAGAAGATTGAACCAGACAGGACCCGAGGCCATTATCGGATCCATTGCTTTGGTTTACAGGCATGTCTCCTCAAATGCCTGGATTCCAATACCAGCAGAGGGGATTTCCTGAGGCACCCATCAGAACAAATCTCGTCTCCACAAGGAAACTTGTGCATGGGAGCTAAGCCAAAGCTTAGGAGAATACTTCAGGGTCCCGGTGCCACCTCCCCATTCCAAGGCCCTAATGGACACAAACACACGTTAGGACCCATCCTCTGGAAAGTGCATTTCAACTCAGCCACCCCGGTTGCTCCCGCAGATCCATTAGGTCTAAACTGTCTTGTTGCTAGGCGACAATTGGAAGGCGAGGCGGACTTCCCAGGCATCCATCCTCGAACGGTGCTCTGGAGTCATTCCATATGGGATGTCCTGGAGCTGTCCAACAGGTCTCAATTGTCCCGCAGAAGGAATCCTTGAAGGGGGCATCCCACATCTCCCAACGTGGAAAACCTCCATGGCCTCGAGATTCCGCTCCCTTCATGAAGGGGCCGTCATGCACAGAAACTCCAACCTGAGCCAACGTGGGATCCTCGCCCTGACTTCAGATGCATGAGATATTGGTTCAGATCTGCAGGGGGTACCTGCCGTGCCCTCACCCTGAATCCGAAGTCTAGCTTGTGTTCTCAGACTTCCGTCCTCACTCTCCTGGCCCCGAAGCCCTCAAGTTTGGCAATTCCGGACCGACAATGAAGCACTCTGCCTGCCCTCTAGAAAATATATATTGTCTAATGAGCAGCCCAGGCAGCTTAAATGAGGATAAACCTACACGGCACTCGAATGTACCCAACTTATATAGTCTAACCTGGGCACTAATGCACTGTCTGACACAACCTGAGCCCGGACCTGCTGACCAACACCCAGACAGCTGACCGCACGCTGAGCACATCAGACCCGCCATGGCCTTAGGTCATCATCTCTTCCCTACCTCAGTTTTCAGGCTTCAGAACCTAGACCTTATCTCCAATCACTACCCACGCGTGACTGTGATGCAGAAATCAGAACTCTTCCTGACCCATGGCAAGAAACCTTGTGGTTGGCATGTTGTCCAACGTTCAGTGTAGGAGAATCCAGCATTCACCCTGAGGCCCCGCCCATTGTTGCGTGCGACGAGAGCATAAACACGCATTGTGACCTCAACGTGAGTCCTGTCCTCTAGTAAGTCCTCTCAGTGGCTGGACCATTAGATGTCATAATGGGCTTGACATGTCCCTAGTCCCCAATTTTTAACCAGATTTCTGGTTGTCCAGTCGCCCCACCCCAGGGCTCTACTCTGGAATCCCTCATTTGGTGGGACATCTGAGGTTGAAAAACAAAATGAAACAAATCGACAACAACAAAAAAACGGTCTTCTTCCATCCCCAGAATGACCCCAAACTCTTTGGACGGGACCGAACCCCCAGAGAGTAAGACTCGTCCATTTCCCATGAAGTCACCCGGCAATTTCACGACCATGAGTGACACGATATCCAGAGATGAAAACTTGAGCAAGAGCCTCACACTCGCCCTTTTTTCATATCCCGAAGTGTTCTCCTCATGGTCTGTAGATCTGTCCTGCCATACCTATGACCCAAAACATAAGCCGAGTTTGTGTTTTCAGACAACTGTCCAAACAGCTCTGGCCTACACACCCTACAGGCTCAGGGCCCTGGAGCCAAACCTGAGGACTGTACTTGCCCTCTCCAAGGGAATTGTATGTGCCCATTCCAATGGCCACAAACCTACTAGTAGGATAACCTCCAAAGTCCCTGAGGCCATCCCAATAGTTGTGGCTGCCCAGGACAAACAGGGGCAATCTGAGCCCATCTGAGCACCTACCTGCACTCAGACCCGTAGACTGATGTCCCCAGAGGTAAAAAGGAACGAACAGGCCCCTAGGCACTAATCGGATCCATTGCTTTGGTTTCCAGGCATCTCTCCTCAGAGGCCTGGATTTCAATACCAGCATATGGCTGTTTCTTGACTCACCCATCAGAACAAATCTCATCTACACATGGGAAACATGCACGTTGTAGCTGTGTCAAAGCCTCTGTTTAGGAGAACCCTTCAGGGCCCCAGGGCCACCGCTTCATTCCAAGGTCTCCATAGACACAAAAAATATTAGGACACATCCACAGGAGAGTCCATTTCAACTCAGCCTCCTCGGTTGCCCCCCACATCCAGCAGATCTAACCTGTCTTGTTGCTTGGAGACAATTGGAATGCCAGGTGAGCTACCTAGCCATCCATCCTTAGAACCCTGCTCGTAGTCGTTGGCCTGGTGCCAACCAACAGGTCTCAATTGTCCTTTAGAAGAATCTTTGCAGTTTGGAGCTTCTCAAAACTCCCATCGTGGGAAAACCCCCATGTCCTCGTGATCCAATCCCCTTCAAGAAAGGGCCATCAGGGCAGAAAGTCCAACCTGAGCGATCGTCTGAACCTTGCCCTGACTTCAGATGCACGAGATCTCTATTGAGGTCTGTAGATTATGCCTGCCATATGCTCCCCCAGACACCTAGGCCTAGCTTGGTTTCTCAGACTCCGTCCTCAGACTACTGCCCCACATGCCCTCCAGTTTGGCAATCGAGAACTACAATGCCGCACTCTGCCTGCCCTATAGATGTAAAATATTGCCCTCAGGGCTACCCCGAAACCCCAAATGAGGATCAACCTGCACGCCATTCGGCTGTACCCCAAACATATAGGCTGACCTGGGCACTATTTCCCCTTCTGACCCAGCCTGAGCCTGGACCTCCTGGTCCCACCCAGACAGCTGGCCGCACACTGAGCACATCGGACCCGCCATGGCCTTAGGTCGTCATCTCTTCCCAACTGCGGTTTTCAGGCTCCAGAACCTAGACCTTATCTCCAACCACTGCCCAGGGTTGAAAATGATGCAGAAATCAGAACTCTTTCCCCATGGCAAGAAACCTTGTGCTTGGCATGTTGTCCAACGTTCAGTATAGTTGAAACAAGCGTGGCCCATGAGGCCCAGCCCATGCATGCGGGCCACATTGGTCACAAACACACATTGTGACCCTCAGCCTGAGCCCAGTCCTCAGGTAAGGCCTCTCAGGCCTATGTGAAGAGACAGCATATTGGGCTTGCTATGCCCCTAGGCCCCAATTTTTTAACCATAGTTCGGGTTGTCCCTTCACTCTTCCCCAGGGCTCTGCTTTGGAATCCCTCTTTTGGTGGGACACCTGAGATAACAAACCTGAAAGGAGTCCTCCCATCCCACAGATTGACGAAAAACAATTGGGATCGGGCCAAATCCACAGAGAGGAAGATTCGTCCATGGCCCATGAGACCTCCCCAACATTCCACAGCCATCGCTGAAACAAAATCCAGAGACAAAAGCCTGAGCAAGCGCCTCAGACTCGCTCATTCTTCATATCCTGAAGAGTTCTTCTCATGGTTTGTAGATCGGGCGTGCCATACCTACGTCCCCAAACTTAAGCTGAGTTTGTGTTTTCAGTCTTCTGTCCTCAAAGCCCTGGGCCACACTCCCTCCAGGCTGGGGCCCCTGGAGCCACACATTAGGACTGCCCCCACCCAATCCATGGCAATTCTGCCCATTCCATTGTCAAAAATCTTACAAATTAGGAGAACCCTCCAAAGTCCCTGAGGCCATCCCAATAGTGTAGGTCGCCCGGGACAAAAAATGGGTGGTTGATACCGGCTGAGCATCTACCTCCACTCATCTACCTCCATTCATACCAAGGAGATTGAACCAGACAGGACCCGAGGCCATTATCGAATCCATTGCTTTGGTTTACAGGCATGTCTCCTCAAAAGCCTGGATTCCAATACCAGCATAGGGGATTTCCTGAGGCACTCATCAGAACAAATCTCGTCTCCACAAGGAAACTTGTGCATGGTAGCTAAGCCAAAGCTTAGGAGAATACTTCAGGGTCCCGGTGCCACCTCCCCATTCCAAGGTCCTCATGGACACAAATACACGTTAGGACCCATCCTCTGGAAAGTGCATTTCAACTCAGCCACCCCTGTTGCTCCCGCAGATCCATTAGATCTAAACTGTCTTGTGCTAGGAGACAATTGGAAGGCGAGGCGGACTTCCCTGGCATTCATTCTGGAACGGTGCTCTGGAGTCATTCCATATGGGATGTCATGGAGCTGTACAACAGGTCTCAATGGTCCCGCAGAAGGAATTCTTGAAGGGAACATCCCACATCTCCCAACGTGGAAAACCTCCATGGCCTCGAGATTCCGCTCCCTTCATGAAGGGGCCGTCATGCACAGAAACTCCAACCTGAGCCAACGTCGGATCCTCGCCCTGACTTCAGATGCATGAGATATTGGTTCAGATCTGCAGGAGGTACCTGCCGTGCCCTCACCCTGAATCCGAAGTCTAGCTTGTGTTCTCAGACTTCCGTCCTCACTCTCCTGGCCCCGAAGCCCTCAAGTTTGGCAATTCCGGACCGACAATGAAGCACTCTGCCTGCCCTCTAGAAAAAATATATTGCCTAATGAGCTGCCCAGGTAGCTTAAATGAGGATAAACCTAAACGGCACTCGAATGTACCCAAATTATATAGTCTAACCTGGGCACTAATGCACTGTCTGACACAACCTGAGCCCGGACCTGCTGACCAACACCCAGACAGCTGACCGCACGCTGAGCACATCAGACCCGCCATGGCCTTAGGTCATCATCTCTTCCCTACCTCAGTTTTCAGGCTTCAGAACCTAGACCTTACCTCCAATCACTGCCCACGGGTGACTGTGATGCAGAAATCAGAACTCTTCCTAACCCATGGCAAGAAACATTGTGGTTCGCATGTTGTCCAACGTTCAGTGTAGGAGAAACCAGCATTCACCCTGAGGCCCCGCCCATTCTTTTGTGCGACGAGAGCATAAACACGCATTGTGACCTCAGCGTGAGTCCTGTCCTCTAGTAAGTCCTCTCAGTGGCTGGACCATTAGATGTCATAATGGGCTTGACATGTCCCTTGTCCCCAATTTTTAGCCAGATTTCTGGTTGTCCAGTCGCCCCACCCCAGGGCTCTACTTTGGAATCCCTCATTTGGTGGGACATCTGAGGTTGAAAAACAAAATGAAACAAATCGACAACAACAAAAAAACGGACTTCTTCCATCCCCAGAATGACCCCAAACTCTTTGGACGGGACCGAACCCCCAGAGAGTATGACTCGTCCATTTCCCATGAAGTCACCTGGCAATTTCACGACCATGAGTGACACGATATCCAGAGACAAAAACTTGAGCAAGAGCCTCACACTCGCCCTTTTTTCATATCCCGAAGAGTTCTCCTCATGGTCTGTAGATCAGTCCTGCCATACCTATGACCCAAAACATAAGCCGAGTTTGTGTTTTCAGACAACTGTCCAAACAGCTCTGGCCTACACACCCTACAGGCTCAGGGCCCTGGAGCCAAACCTGAGGACTGTACTTGCCCTCTCCAAGGGAATTGTATGTGCCCATTCCAATGGCCACAACCCTACTAGTAGTATAACCTCCAAAGTCCCTGAGGCCATCCCAATAGTTGTGGCTTCCCAGGACAAACAGGGGCAAACTGAGCCCATCTGAGCACCTACCTGCACTCAGACCCGTAGACTGATGTCCCCAGAGGTAAATAGGAACGAACAGGCCCCTAGGCACTAATCGGATCCATTGCTTTGGTTTCCAGGCATCTCTCCTCAGAGGCCTGGATTTCAATACCAACATATGGCTGTTTCTTGACTCACCCATTAGAACAAATCTCATCTACACATGGGAAACATGCATGTTGGAGCTGTGTCAAAGCCTCTGTTTGGGAGAACCCTTCAGGGCCCCAGGGCCACCGCTTCATTCCAAGGTCTCCATAGACACAAAAACATATTAGGACACATCCACAGGAGAGTCCATTTCAACTCAGCCTCCTCGGTTGCCCCCCACATCCAGCAGATCTAACCTGTCTTGTTGCTTGGAGACAATTGGAATGCGAGGTGGGCTACCCAGCCATCCATCCTTAGAACCCTGCTCGGAATCGTGGGCCTGGAGCCAACCAACAGGTCTCAATTGTCCTGCAGAAGAATCTTTGCAGTTTGGAGCTTCTCACAACTCCCATCGTGGGAAAACCCCAATGTCCTCGTGATCCAACCCCCTTCAAGAAAGGGCCATCAGGGCAGAAAGTCCAACCTGAGCGATCGTCTGATCCTTGCCCTGACTTCAGATGCACGAGATCTTGTGAGGTCTGTAGATTATGCCTGCCATATCCTCACCCAGAAACCTAGGCCTAGCTTGGGTTCTCAGACTCCGTTCCCAGACTACTGGCCCACAAGCCCTCCAGTTGGGCAATCCAGAACTACAATGCCACACTCTGCCTGCCCTACAGAAGTAAAACATTGCGCTCAGAGCTACCCAGAAACCGCAAATGAGGATCAACCTGCACGCCATTCGGCTGTACCCCAAACATATAGGCTGACCTGGGCACTATTTCCCCTTCTGACCCAGCCTGAGCCTGGACCTCCTGGTCCCACCCAGACAGCTGGCCGCACACTGAGCACATCGGACCCGCCATGGCCTTAGGTCGTCATCTCTTCCCAACTGCGGTTTTCAGGCTCCAGAACCTAGACCTTATCTCCAACCACTGCCCAGGGTTGAAAATGATGCAGAAATCAGAACTCTTTCCCCATGGCAAGAAACCTTGTGGTTGGCATGTTGTCCAACGTTCAGTGTAGTTGAAACAAGCGTGGCCCATGAGGCCCAGCCCATGCTTGCGGGCCACATTGCTCACAAACACACATTGTGACCCTCAGCCTGAGCCCAGTCCTCAGGTAAGGCCTCTCAGGGCCTATATGAAGAGACAGCATATTAGGCTTGCCATGCCCCTAGGCCCCAATTTTTAACGATAGTTCGGGTTGTCCCTTCACTTTTCCCCAGGGCTCTGCTTTGGAATTCCTCTTTTGGTGGGACACCTGAGGTAACAAACCTGAAAGGAGTCCTCCCATCCCACAGATTGACGAAAAACAATTGGGATCGGGCCAAATCCACAGAGAGGAAGATTCGTCCATGGCCCATGAGACCTCCCCAACATTCCACGGCCATCGCTGAAACAAAATCCAGAGACAAAAGCCTGAGCAAGCGACTCAGACTCGCTCATTCTTCATATCCTGAAGAGTTCTTCTCATGGTTTGTAGATCGGGCGTGCCATACCTACGTCCCCAAACTTAAGCTGAGCTTGTGTTTTCAGTCTTCTGTCCTCAAAGTCCTGGGCCACACTCCCTCCAGGCTGGGGCCCCTGGAGCCACACATTAGGACTGCCCCCACCCAATCCATGGGAATTCTGCCCATTCCATTGTCAAACATTGTACAAATTAGGAGAACCCTCCAAAGTCCCTGAGGCCATCCCAATAGTGTAGGTCGCCCGGGACATAAAAGGGCGGTTGATACCGGCTGAGCATCTACCTCCACTCATCTACCTCCACTCATACCAAGAAGATTGAACCAGACAGGACCCGAGGCCATTATCGGATCCATTGCTTTCGTTTACAGGCATGTCTCCTCAAAAGCCTGGATTTCAATACCATCAGAGGGGCTTTCCTGAGGCACCCATCAGAATAAATCTCGTCTCCTCAAGGAAACTTGTGCATGGGAGCTAAGCCAAAGCTTAGGAGAATACTTCAGGGTCCCGGTGCCACCTCCCCATTCCAAGGCCCTCATGGACACAAACACACGTTAGGACCCATCCTCTGGAAAGTGCATTTCAACTCAGCCACCCCGGTTGCTCCCGCAGATCCATTAGGTCTAAACTGTCTTGTTGCTAGGCGACAATTGGAAGGCGAGGCGGACTTCCCAGGCATCCATCCTCGAACGGTGCTCTGGAGTCATTCCATATGGGATGTCCTGGAGCTGTCCAACAGGTCTCAATTGTCCCGCAGAAGGAATCCTTAAAGGGGGCATCCCACATCTCCCAACGTGGAAAACCTCCATGGCCTCGAGATTCCTCTCCCTTCATGAAAGGGCCGTCATGCACAGAAACTCCAACCTGAGCCAACGTGGGATCCTCGCCCTGACTTGAGATGCATGAGATATTGGTTCAGATCTGCAGGGGGTACCTGCCGTTCCCTCACCCTGAATCCGAAGTCTAGCTTGTGTTCTCAGACTTCCGTCCTCACTCTCCTGGCCCCGAAGCCCTCAAGTTTGGCAATTCCGGACCGACAATGAAGCACTCTGCCTGCCCTCTAGAAAATATATATTGTCTAATGAGCAGCCCAGGCAGCTTAAATGAGGATAAACCTACACGGCACTCGAATGTACCCAACTTATATAGTCTAACCTGGGCACTAATGCACTGTCTGACACAACCTGAGCCCGGACCTGCTGACCAACACCCAGACAGCTGACCGCACGCTGAGCACATCAGACCCGCCATGGCCTTAGGTCATCATCTCTTCCCTACCTCAGTTTTCAGGCTTCAGAACCTAGACCTTATGTCCAATCACTGCCCACGCGTGACTGTGATGCAGAAATCAGAACTCTTCCTGACCCATGGCAAGAAACCTTGTGGTTGGCATGTTGTCCAACGTTCAGTGTAGGAGAATCCAGCATTCACCCTGAGGCCCCGCCCATTGTTGCGTGAGACGAGAGCATAAACACGCATTGTGACCTCAACGTGAGTCCTGTCCTCTAGTAAGTCCTCTCAGTGGCTGGACCATTAGATGTCATAATGGGCTTGACATGTCCCTAGTCCCCAATTTTTTTTTTTTTAAAGATTTTATTTATTTATTTGACAGAGAGAAATCACAAGCGGGCAGAGAGGCAGAGAGAGAGAGAGGAGGAAGCAGGCTCCCTGCTGAGCAGAGAGCCCGATGCGGGACTCGATCCCAGGACCCCGAGATCATGACCTGAGCCGAAGGCAGCGGCTTAACCCACTGAGCCACCCAGGCGCCCCCTAGTCCCCAATTTTTAACCAGATTTCTGGTTGTCCAGTCGCCCCACCCCAGGGCTCTACTCTGGAATCCCTCATTTGGTGGGACATCTGAGGTTGAAAAACAAAATGAAACAAATCAACAACAACAAAAAAACGGTCTTCTTCCATCCCCAGAATGACCCCAAACTCTTTGGACGGGATCGAACCCCCAGAGAGTAAGACTCGTCCATTTCCCCTGAAGTCACCCGGCAATTTCACGACCATGAGTGACACGATATCCAGAGACGAAAACTTGAGCAAGAGCCTCACACTCGCCCTTTTTTCATATCCCGAAGTGTTCTCCTCATGGTCTGTAGATCAGTCCTGCCATACCTATGACCCAAAACATAAGCCGAGTTTGTGTTTTCAGACAAATGTCCAAACAGCTCTGGCCTACACACCCTACAGGCTCAGTGCCCTGGAGCCAAACCTGAGGACTGTACTTGCCCTCTCCAAGGGAATTGTATGTGCCCATTCCAATGGCCACAACCCTACTAGTAGGATAACCTCCAAAGTCCCTGAGGCCATCCCAATAGTTGTGGCTTCCCAGGACAAACAGGGGCAATCTGAGCCCATCTGAGCACCTACCTGCACTCAGACCCGTAGACTGATGTCCCCAGAGGTAAAAAGGAACGAACAGGCCCCTAGGCACTAATCGGATCCATTGCTTTGGTTTCCAGGCATCTCTCCTCAGAGGCCTGGATTTCAATACCAACATATGGCTGTTTCTTGACTCACCCATCAGAACAAATCTCATCTACACATGGGAAACATGCACGTTGGAGCTGTGTCAAAGCCTCTGTTTAGGAGAACCCTTCAGGGCCCCAGGGCCACCGCTTCATTCCAAGGTCTCCATAGACACAAAAACATATTAGGACACATCCACAGGAGAGTCCATTTCAACTCAGCCTCCACGGTTGCCCCCCACATCCAGCAGATCTAACCTCTCTTGTTGCTTGGAGACAATTGGAATGCGAGGTGGGCTACCCAGCCATCCATCCTTAGAACCCTGCTTGGAATCGTTGGCCTGGAGCCAACCAACAGGTCTCAATTGTCCTGCAGTAGAATCTTTGCAGTTTGGAGCTTCTCACAACTCCCATCGTGGGAAAACCCCCATGTCCTCGTGATCCAACCCCCTTCAAGAAAGGGCCATCAGGGCAGAAAGTCCAACCAGAGCGATCGTCTGATCCTTTCCCTGACTTCAGAAGCACGAGATCTTGATTGAGGTCTGTAGATTGTGCCTGCCATATCCTCACCCAGAAACCTAGGCCTAGCTAGGGTTCTCAGACTCCGTCCTCAGACTACTGGCCCACAAGCCCTCCAGTTGGGCAATCCAGAACTACAATGCCGCACTCTGCCTGCCATACAGAAGTAAAACATTGCACTCAGGGCTACCCCGAAACCACAAATGAGGATCAACCTGCACGCCATTCGGCTGTACCCCAAACATATAGGCTGACCTGGGCACTATTTCACCTTCTGACCCAGCCTGAGCCTGGACCTCCTGGTCCCACCCAGACAGCTGGCCGCACACTGAGCACATCGGACCCGCCATGGCCTTAGGTCGTCATCTCTTCCCAACTGCGGTTTTCAGGCTCCAGAACCTAGACCTTATCTCCAACCACTGCCCTGGGTTGAAAATGATGGAGAAATCAGAACTCTTTCCCCATGGCAAGAAACCTTGTGGTTGGCATGTTGTCCAACGTTCAGTGTAGTTGAAACAAGCGTGGCCCATGAGGCCCAGCCCATGCTTGCGGGCCACATTGGTCACAAACACACATTGTGACCCTCAGCCTGAGCCCAGTCCTCAGGTAAGGCCTCTCAGGGCCTATGTGAAGAGACAGCATATTGGGCTTGCTATGCCCCTAGGCCCCAATTTTTTAACCATAGTTCGGGTTGTCCCTTCACTCTTCCCCAGGGCTCTGCTTTGGAATCCCTCTTTTGGTGGGACACCTGAGATAACAAACCTGAAAGGAGTCCTCCCATCCCACAGATTGACGAAAAACAATTGGGATCGGGCCAAATCCACAGAGAGGAAGATTCGTCCATGGCCCATGAGACCTCCCCAACATTCCACGGCCATCGCTGAAACAAAATCCAGAGACAAAAGCCTGAGCAAGCGCCTCAGACTCGCTCATTCTTCATATCCTGAAGAGTTCTTCTCATGGTTTGTAGATCGGGCGTGCCATACCTACGTCCCCAAACTTAAGCTGAGTTTGTGTTTTCAGTCTTCTGTCCTCAAAGTCCTGGGCCACACTCCCTCCAGGCTGGGGCCCCTGGAGCCACACATTAGGACTGCCCCCACCCAATCCATGGCAATTCTGCCCATTCCATTGTCAAAAATCTTACAAATTAGGAGAACCCTCCAAAGTCCCTGAGGCCATCCCAATAGTGTAGGTCGCCCGGGACAAAAAATGGGTGGTTGATACCGGCTGAGCATCTACCTCCACTCATCTACCTCCATTCATACCAAGGAGATTGAACCAGACAGGACCCGAGGCCATTATCGAATCCATTGCTTTGGTTTACAGGCATGTCTCCTCAAAAGCCTGGATTCCAATACCAGCAGAGGGGATTTCCTGAGGCACTCATCAGAACAAATCTCGTCTCCACAAGGAAACTTGTGCATGGTAGCTAAGCCAAAGCTTAGGAGAATACTTCAGGGTCCCGGTGCCACCTCCCCATTCCAAGGTCCTCATGGACACAAATACACGTTAGGACCCATCCTCTGGAAAGTGCATTTCAACTCAGCCACCCCTGTTGCTCCCGCAGATCCATTAGATCTAAACTGTCTTGTTGCTAGGAGACAATTGGAAGGCGAAGCGGACTTCCCTGGCATTCATCCTGGAACGGTGCTCTGGAGTCATTCCATATGGGATGTCATGGAGCTGTACAACAGGTCTCAATTGTCCCGCAGAAGGAATTCTTGAAGGGAACATCCCACATCTCCCAACGTGGAAAACCTCCATGGCCTCGAGATTCCGCTCCCTTCATGAAGGGGCCGTCATGCACAGAAACTCCAACCTGAGCCATCGTCGGATCCTCGCCCTGACTTCAGATGCATGAGATATTGGTTCAGATCTGCAGGAGGTACCTGCCGTGCCCTCACCCTGAATCCGAAGTCTAGCTTGTGTTCTCAGACTTCCGTCCTCACTCTCCTGGCCCCGAAGCCCTCAAGTTTGGCAATTCCGGACCGACAATGAAGCACTCTGCCTGCCCTCTAGAAAAAATTGATTGCCTAATGAGCAGCCCAGGCAGCTTAAATGAGGATACACCTACACGGCACTCGAATGTACCCAAATTATATAGTCTAACCTGGGCACTAATGCACTGTCTGACACAACCTGAGCCCGGACCTGCTGACCAACACCCAGACAGCTGACCGCACGCTGAGCACATCAGACCCGCCATGGCCTTAGGTCATCATCTCTTCCCTACCTCAGTTTTCAGGCTTCAGAACCTAGACCTTATCTCCAATCACTGCCCACGGGTGACTGTGATGCAGAAATCAGAACTCTTCCTGACCCATGGCAAGAAACCTTGTGGTTCGCATGTTGTCCAACGTTCAGTGTAGGAGAAACCAGCATTCACCCTGAGGCCCCGCCCATTCTTGAGTGCGACGAGAGCATAAACACGCCTTGTGACCTCAGCGTGAGTCCTGTCCTCTAGTAAGTCCTCTCAGTGGCTGAACCATTAGATGTCATAATGGGCTTGACATGTCCCTAGTCCCCAATTTTTAACCAGATTTCTGGTTGTCCAGTCGCCCCACCCCAGGGCTCTACTCTGGAATCCCTCATTTGGTGGGACATCTGAGGTTGAAAAACAAAATGAAACAAATCGACAACAACAAAAAAACGGACTTCTTCCATCCCCAGAATGACCCCAAACTCTTTGGACGGGACCGAACCCCCAGATAGTATGACTCGTCCATTTCCCATGAAGTCACCCGGCAATTTCACGACCATGAGTGACACGATATCCAGAGACAAAAACTTGAGCAAGAGCCTCACACTCGCCCTTTTTTCATATCCCGAAGTGTTCTCCTCATGGTCTGTAGATCAGTCCTGCCATACCTATGACCCAAAACATAAGCCGAGTTAGTGTTTTCAGACAACTGTCCAAACAGCTCTGGCCTACACACCCTACAGGCTCAGTGCCCTGGAGCCAAACCTGAGGACTGTACTTGCCCTCTCCAAGGGAATTGTATGTGCCCATTCCAATGGCCACAACCCTACTAGTAGGATAACCTCCAAAGTCCCTGAGGCCATCCCAATAGTTGTGGCTTCCCAGGACAAACAGGGGCAATCTGAGCCCATCTGAGCATCTACCTGCACTCAGACCCGTAGACTGATGTCCCAGAGGTAAAAAGGTACGAACAGGCCCCTAGGCACTAATAAGATCCATTGCTTTGGTTTCCAGGCATCTCTCCTCAGAGGCCTGGATTTCAATACCAGCATATGGCTGTTTCTTGACTCACCCATCAGAACAAATCTCATCTACACATGGGAAACATGCACGTTGGAGCTGTGTCAAAGCCTCTGTTTAGGAGAACCCTTCAGGGCCCCAGGGCCACCGCTTCATTCCAAGGTCTCCATAGACACAAAAACATATTAGGACACATCCCCAGGAGAGTCCATTTCAACTCAGCCTCCACGGTTGCCCCCCAAATCCAGCAGATCTAACCTGTCTTGTTGCTTGGAGACCATTGGAATGCGAGGTGGGCTACCCAGGCATCCATCCTTAGAACCCTGCTCGGAATCGTTGGCCTGGAGCCAACCAACAGGTCTCAGTTGTCCTGCAGAAGAATCTTTGCAGTTTGGAGCTTCTCACAACTCCCATCGTGGGAAAACCCCCATGTCCTCGTGATCCAACCCCCTTCAAGAAAGGGCCATCAGGGCAGAAAGTCCAACCTGAGCGATCGTCTGATCCTTGCCCTGACTTCAGATGCACGAGATCTCGATTGAGGTCTGTAGATTGTGCCTGCCATATCCTCACCCAGAAACCTAGGCCTAGCTTGGGTTTTCAGACTCCGTCCTCAGACTACTGGCCCACAAGCCCTCCAGTTTGGCAATCCAGAACTACAATGCCGCACTCTCCTGCCCTACAGAAGTAAAACATTACCCTCAGGGCTACCCCGAAACCCCAAATGAGGATCAACCTGCACGCCATTAGGCTGTACCCCAAACATATAGGCTGACCTGGGCACTATTTCCCCTTCTGACCCAGCCTGAGCCTGGACCTCCTGGTCCCACCCAGACAGCTGGCCGCACACTGAGCACATCGGACACGCCATGGCCTTAGGTCGTCATCTCTTCCCAACTGAGGTTTTCTGGCTCCAGAACTTAGACCTTATCTCCAACCACTGCCCAGGGTTGAAAATGATGGAGAAATCAGAACTCTTTCCCCATGGCAAGAAACCTTGTGGTTCGCATGTTGTCCAACGTTCAGTGTAGTTGAAACAAGCGTGGCCCATCAGGCCCAGCCCATGCTTGCGGGCCACATTGGTCACAAACACACATTGTGACCCTCAGCCTGAGCCCAGTCCTCAGGTAAGGCCTCTCAGGGCCTATATGAAGAGACAGCATATTGGGCTTGCCATGCCCCTAGGCCGCAATTTTTAACCATAGTTCGGGTTGTCCCTTCACTATTCCCCAGGGCTCTGCTTTGGAGTTCCTCTTTTGGTGGGACACCTGAGGTAACAAACCTGAACGGAGTCCTCCCATCCCACAGATGGACGAAAAACAATTGGGATCTGGCCAAATCCACAGAGAGGAAGATTCGTCCATGGCCCATGAGACCTCCCCAACATTCCACGGCCATCGCTGAAACAAAATCCAGAGACAAAAGCCTGAGCAAGCGCCTCAGACTCGCTCATTCTTCATATCCTGAAGAGTTCTTCTCATGGTTTGTAGATCGGGCGTGCCATACCTACGTCCCCAAACTTAAGCTGAGTTTGTGTTTTTAGTCTTCTGTCCTAAAGTCCTGGGCCACACTCCCTCCAGGCTGGGGCCCCTGGAGCCACACATTAGGACTGCCCCCACCCAATCCATGGGATTTCTGCCCATTCCATTGTCAAAAATCGTACAAATTACGAGAACCCTCCAAAGTCCCTGAGGCCATCCCAATAGTGTCGGTCGCCCGGGACAAAAAAGGGCGGTTGATACCGGCTGAGCATCTACCTCCACTCATCTACCTCCACTCATACCAAGAAGATTGAACCAGACAGGACCCGAGGCCATTATCGGATCCATTGCTTTGGTTTACAGGCATGTCTCCTCAAAAGCCTGGATTCCAATACCAGCAGAGGGGATTTCCTGAGGCACCCATCACAACAAATCTCGTCTCCACAAGGAAACTTGTGCATGGGAGCTATGCCAAAGCTTAGGAGAATACTTCAGGGTCCCGGTGCCACCTCCCCATTCCAACGCCCTCATGGACACAAACACACGTTAGCACCCATCCTCTGGAAAGTGCATTTCAACTCAGTTACCCCGGTTGCTCCCGCAGATCCATTAGATCTAAACTGTATTGTTGCTAGGAGACAATTGGAAGGCGAGGCGGACTTCCCAGGCATCCATCCTCGAACGGTGCTCTGGAGTCATTCCATATGGGATGTCCTGGAGCTTTCCAATAGGTCACAATTGTCCCGCAGAAGGATTCCTTGAAGGGGGCATCCCACATCTCCCAACGTGGAAAACCTCCATGGCCTCGAGATTCCGCTCCCTTCATGAAGGGGCCGTCATGCACAGAAACTCCAACCTGAGCCAACGTCGGATCCTCGCCCTGACTTCAGATGCATGAGATATTGGTTCAGATCTGGAGGGGGTACCTGCCGTGCCCTCACCCTGAATCCGAAGTCTAGCTTGTGTTCTCAGACTTCCGTCCTCACTCTCCTGGCCCCGAAGCCCTCAAGTTTGGCAATTCCGGACCGACAATGAAGCACTCTGCCTGCCCTCTAGAAAAAATTGATTGCCTAATGAGAAGCCCAGGCAGCTTAAATGAGGATAAACCTACACGGCACTCGAATGTACCCAAATTATATAGTCTAACCTGGGCACTAATGCACTGTCTGACACAACCTGAGCCCGGACCTGCTGACCAACACCCAGACAGCTGACCGCACGCTGAGCACATCAGACCCGTCATGGCCTTAGGTCATCATCTCTTCCCTACCTCAGTTTTCAGGCTTCAGAACCTAGACCTTATCTCCAATCACTGCCCACGGGTGACTGTGATGCAGAAATCAGAACTCTTCCTGACCCATGGCAAGAAACCTTGTGGTTGGCATGTTGTCCAACGTTCAGTGTAGGAGAAACCAGCATTCACCCTGAGGCCCCGCCCATTCTTGAGTGCGACGAGAGCATAAACACGCATTGTGACCTCAGCGTGAGTCCTGTCCTCTAGTAAGTCCTCTCAGTGGCTGGACCATTAGATGTCATAATGGGCTTGACATGTCCCTAGTCCCCAATTTTTAACCAGATTTCTGGTTGTCCAGTCGCCCCACCCCAGGGCTCTCCTCTGGAATCCCTCATTTGGTGGGACATCTGAGGTTGAAAAACAAAATGAAACAAATCGACAACAACAACAAAACGGACTTCTTCCATCCCCAGAATGACCCCAAACTCTTTGGACGGGACCGAACCCGCAGAGAATAAGACTCGTCCATTTCCCATGAAGTCACCCGCAATTTCACGACCATGAGTGACACGATATCCAGAGACAAAAACTTGAGCAAGAGCCTCAGCTCGCCCTTTTTTCATATCCCGAAGTGTTCTCCTCATGGTCTGTAGATCAGTCCTGCCATACCTATGACCCAAAACATAAGCCGAGTTTGTGTTTTCAGACAACTGTCCAAACAGCTCTGGCCTACACACCCTACAGGCTCAGGGCCCTGGAGCCAAACCTGAGGACTGTACTTGCCCTCTCCAAGGGAATTGTATGTGCCCATTCCAATGGCCACAACCCTACTAGTAGGATAACCTCCAAAGTCCCTGAGGCCATCCCAATAGTTGTGGCTTCCCAGGACAAACAGGGGCAATCTGAGCCCATCTGAGCACCTACCTGCACTCAGACCCGTAGACTGATGTCCCCAGAGGTAAAAAGGAACGAACAGGCCCCTAGGCACTAATCGGATCCATTGCTTTGGTTTCCAGGCATCTCTCCTCAGAGGCCTGGATTTCAATACCAGCATATGGCTGTTTCTTGACTCACACATCAGAACAAATCTCATCTACACATGGGAAACATGCACTTGGAGCTGTGTCAAAGCCTCTGTTTAGGAGAACCCTTCAGGGCCCCAGGGCCACCGCTTCATTCCAAGGTCATCATAGACACAAAGACATATTAGGACACATCCCCAGGAGAGTCCATTTCAACTCAGCCTCCTCGGTTGCCCCCCACATCCAGCAGATCTAACCTGTCTTGTTGCTTGGAGACAATTGGAATGCGAGGTGGGCTACCCAGCCATCCATCCTTAGAACCCTGCTCGGAGTTGTTGGCCTGGAGCCAACCAACAGGTCTCAATTGTCCTGCAGAAGAATCTTTGCAGTTTGGAGCTTCTCACAACTCCCATCGTGGGAAAACCCCCATGTCCTCGTGATCCAACCCCCTTCAAGAAAGGGCCATCAGGGCAGAAAGTCCAACCTGAGCGATCGTCTGATCCTTGCCCTGACTTCAGATGCACGAGATCTCTATTGAGGTCTGTAGATTGTGCCTGCCATATGCTCACCCAGACACCTAGGCCTAGCTTGGTTTCTCAGACTCCGTCCTCAGACTACTGCCCCACAAGCCCTCCAGTTTGGCAATCGAGAACTACAATGCCGCACTCTGCCTGCCCTATAGATGTAAAATATTGCCCTCAGGGCTACCCCGAAACCCCAAATGAGGATCAAACTGCACGCCATTCGGCTGTACCCCAAACATATAGGCTGACCTGGGCACTATTTCCCCTTCTGACCCAGCCTGAGCCTGGACCTCCTGGTCCCACCCAGACAGCTGGCCGCACACTGAGCACATCGGACCCGCCATGGCCTTAGGTCGTCATCTCTTCCCAACTGCGGTTTTCAGGCTCCAGAACCTAGACCTTATCTCCAACCACTGCCCAGGGTTGAAAATGATGAAGAAATCAGAACTCTTTCCCCATGGCAAGAAACCTTGTGCTTGGCATGTTGTCCAACGTTCAGTATAGTTGAAACAAGCGTGGCCCATGAGGCCCAGCCCATGCATGCGGGCCACATTGGTCACAAACACACATTGTGACCCTCAGCCTGAGCCCAGTCCTCAGGTAAGGCCTCTCAGGCCTATGTGAAGAGACAGCATATTGGGCTTGCTATGCCCCTAGGCCCCAATTTTTTAACCATAGTTCGGGTTGTCCCTTCACTCTTCCCCAGGGCTCTGCTTTGGAATCCCTCTTTTGGTGGGACACCTGAGATAACAAACCTGAAAGGAGTCCTCCCATCCCACAGATTGACGAAAAACAATTGGGATCGGGCCAAATCCACAGAGAGGAAGATTCGTCCATGGCCCATGAGACCTCCCCAACATTCCACGGCCATCGCTGAAACAAAATCCAGAGACAAAAGCCTGAGCAAGCGCCTCAGACTCGCTCATTCTTTATATCCTGAAGAGTTCTTCTCATGGTTTGTAGATCGGGCGTGCCATACCTACGTCCCCAAACTTAAGCTGAGTTTGTGTTTTCAGTCTTCTGTCCTCAAAGTCCTGGGCCACACTCCCTCCAGGCTGGGGCCCCTGGAGCCACACATTAGGACTGCCCCCACCCAATCCATGGCAATTCTGCCCATTCCATTGTCAAAAATCGTACAAATTAGGAGAACCCTCCAAAGTCCCTGAGGCCATCCCAATAGTGTAGGTCGCCCGGGACAAAAAATGGGTGGTTGATACCGGCTGAGCATCTACCTCCACTCATCTACCTCCATTCATACCAAGGAGATTGAACCAGACAGGACCCGAGGCCATTATCGAATCCATTGCTTTGGTTTACAGGCATGTCTCCTCAAAAGCCTGGATTCCAATACCAGCAGAGGGGATTTCCTGAGGCACTCATCAGAACAAATCTCGTCTCCACAAGGAAACTTGTGCATGGTAGCTAAGCCAAAGCTTAGGAGAATACTTCAGGGTCCCGGTGCCACCTCCCCATTCCAAGGTCCTCATGGACACAAATACACGTTAGCACCCATCCTCTGGAAAGTGCATTTCAACTCAGCCACCCCTGTTGCTCCCGCAGATCCATTAGATCTAAACTGTCTTGTTGCTAGGAGACAATTGGAAGGCGAGGCGGACTTCCCAGGCATTCATCCTGGAACGGTGCTCTAGAGTCATTCCATATGGGATGTCATGGAGCTGTACAACAGGTCTCAATTGTCCCGCAGAAGGAATTCTTGAAGGGAGCATCCCCCATCTCCCAACGTGGAAAACCTCCATGGCCTCGAGATTCCGCTCCCTTCATGAAGGGGCCGTCATGCACAGAAACTCCAACCTGAGCCAACGTCAGATCCTCGCCCTGACTTCAGATGCATGAGATATTGGTTCAGATCTGCAGGAGGTACCTGCCGTGCCCTCACCCTGAATCCGAAGTCTAGCTTGTGTTCTCAGACTTCCGTCCTCACTCTCCTGGCCCCGAAGCCCTCAAGTTTGGCAATTCCGGACGACAATGAAGCACTCTGCCTGCCCTCTAGAAAAAATATATTGCCTAATGAGCAGCCCAGGCAGCTTAAATGAGGATAAACCTACACGGCACTCGAATGTACCCAAATTATATAGTCTAACCTGGGCACTAATGCACTGTCTGACACAACCTGAGCCCGGACCTGCTGACCAACACCCAGACAGCTGACCGCACGCTGAGCACATCAGACCCGCCATGGCCTTAGGTCATCATCTCTTCGCTACCTCAGTTTTCAGGCTTCAGAACCTAGACCTTATCTCCAATCACTGCGCACGGGTGACTGTGATGCAGAAATCAGAACTCTTCCTGACCCATGGCAAGAAACCTTGTGGTTGGCATGTTGTCCAACGTTCAGTGTAGGAGAAACCAGCATTCACCCTGAGGCCCCGCCCATTCTTGAGTGCGACGAGAGCATAAACACGCATTGTGACCTCAGCGTGAGTCCTGTCTTCTAGTAAGTCCTCTCAGTGGCTGGACCATTAGATGTCATAATGGGCTTGATATGTCCCTAGTCCCAAATTTTTAACCAGATTCCTGGTTGTTCAGTCGCCCCACCCCAGGGCTCTACTCTGGAATCCCTCATTTGGTGGGACATCTGAGGTTGAAAAACAAAATGAAACAAATCGACAACAACAACAAAACGGATTTCTTCCATCCCCAGAATGACCCCAAACTCTTTGGACGGGACCGAACCCCCAGAGAGTAAGACTCGTCCATTTCCCATGAAGTCACCCGGCAATTTCACGACCATGAGTGACACGATATCCAGAGACAAAAACTTGAGCAAGAGCCTCAGCTCGCCCTTTTTTCATATCCCGAAGTGTTCTCCTCATGGTCTGTAGATCAGTCCTGCCATAACTATGACCCAAAACATAAGCCGAGTTTGTGTTTTCAGACAACTGTCCAAACAGCTCTGGCCTACACACCCTACAGGCTCAGGGCCCTGGAGCCAAACCTGAGGACTGTACTTGCCCTCTCCAAGGGAATTGTATGTGCCCATTCCAATGGCCACAACCCTACTAGTAGGATAACCTCCAAAGTCCCTGAGGCCATCCCAATAGTTGTGGCTTCCCAGGACAAACAGGGGCAATCTGAGCCCATCTGAGCACCTACCTGCACTCAGACCCGTAGACTGATGTCCCCAGAGGTAAAAAGGAACGAACAGGCCCCTAGGCACTAATCGGATCCATTGCTTTGGTTTCCAGGCATCTCTCCTCAGAGGCCTGGATTTCAATACCAGCATATGGCTGTTTCTTGACTCACCCATCAGAACAAATCTCATCTACACATGGGAAACATGCACGTTGAAGCTGTGTCAAAGCCTCTTTTTAGGAGAACCCTTCAGGGCCCCAGGGCCACCGCTTCATTCCAAGGTCTCCATAGACACAAAAACATATTAGGACACATCCCCAGGAGAGTCCATTTCAACTCAGCCTCCTCGGTTGCCCCCCACATCCAGCAGATCTAACCTGTCTTGTTGCTTGGAGACAATTGGAATGCGAGGTGGGCTACCCAGCCATCCATCCTTAGAACCCTGCTCGGAGTTGTTGGCCTGGAGCCAACCAACAGGTCTCAATTGTCCTGCAGAAGAATCTTTGCAGTTTGGAGCTTCTCACAACTCCCATCGTGGGAAAACCCCCATGTCCTCGTGATCCAACCCCCTTCAAGAAAGGGCCATCAGGGCAGAAAGTCCAACCTGAGCGATCGTCTGATCCTTGCCCTGACTTCAGATGCACGAGATCTCTATTGAGGTCTGTAGATTGTGCCTGCCATATGCTCACCCAGACACCTAGGCCTAGCTTGGTTTCTCAGACTCCGTCCTCAGACTACTGCCCCACAAGCCCTCCAGTTTGGCAATCGAGAACTACAATGCCGCACTCTGCCTGCCCTATAGATGTAAAATATTGCCCTCAGGGCTACCCCGAAACCCCAAATGAGGATCAAACTGCACGCCATTCGGCTGTACCCCAAACATATAGGCTGACCTGGGCACTATTTCCCCTTCTGACCCAGCCTGAGCCTGGACCTCCTGGTCCCACCCAGACAGCTGGCCGCACACTGAGCACATCGGACCCGCCATGGCCTTAGGTCGTCATCTCTTCCCAACTGCGGTTTTCAGGCTCCAGAACCTAGACCTTATCTCCAACCACTGCCCAGGGTTGAAAATGATGAAGAAATCAGAACTCTTTCCCCATGGCAAGAAACCTTGTGCTTGGCATGTTGTCCAACGTTCAGTATAGTTGAAACAAGCGTGGCCCATGAGGCCCAGCCCATGCATGCGGGCCACATTGGTCACAAACACACATTGTGACACTCAGCCTGAGCCCAGTCCTCAGGTAAGGCCTCTCAGGCCTATGTGAAGAGACAGCATATTGGGCTTGCTATGCCCCTAGGCCCCAATTTTTTAACCATAGTTCGGGTTGTCCCTTCACTCTTCCCCAGGGCTCTGCTTTGGAATCCCTCTTTTGGTGGGACACCTGAGATAACAAACCTGAAAGGAGTCCTCCCATCCCACAGATTGACGAAAAACAATTGGGATCGGGCCAAATCCACAGAGAGGAAGATTCGTCCATGGCCCATGAGACCTCCCCAACATTCCACGGCCATCGCTGAAACAAAATCCAGAGACAAAAGCCTGAGCAAGCGCCTCAGACTCGCTCATTCTTTATATCCTGAAGAGTTCTTCTCATGGTTTGTAGATCGGGCGTGCCATACCTACGTCCCCAAACTTAAGCTGAGTTTGTGTTTTCAGTCTTCTGTCCTCAAAGTCCTGGGCCACACTCCCTCCAGGCTGGGGCCCCTGGAGCCACACATTAGGACTGCCCCCACCCAATCCATGGCAATTCTGCCCATTCCATTGTCAAAAATCGTACAAATTAGGAGAACCCTCCAAAGTCCCTGAGGCCATCCCAATAGTGTAGGTCGCCCGGGACAAAAAATGGGTGGTTGATACCGGCTGAGCATCTACCTCCACTCATCTACCTCCATTCATACCAAGGAGATTGAACCAGACAGGACCCGAGGCCATTATCGAATCCATTGCTTTGGTTTACAGGCATGTCTCCTCAAAAGCCTGGATTCCAATACCAGCAGAGGGGATTTTCTGAGGCACTCATCAGAACAAATCTCGTCTCCACAAGGAAACTTGTGCATGGTAGCTAAGCCAAAGCTTAGGAGAATACTTCAGGGTCCCGGTGCCACCTCCCCATTCCAAGGTCCTCATGGACACAAATACACGTTAGCACCCATCCTCTGGAAAGTGCATTTCAACTCAGCCACCCCTGTTGCTCCCGCAGATCCATTAGATCTAAACTGTCTTGTTGCTAGGAGACAATTGGAAGGCGAGGCGGACTTCCCAGGCATTCATCCTGGAACGGTGCTCTGGAGTCATTCCATATGGGATGTCATGGAGCTGTACAACAGGTCTCAATTGTCCCGCAGAAGGAATTCTTGAAGGGAGCATCCCCCATCTCCCAACGTGGAAAACCTCCATGGCCTCGAGATTCCGCTCCCTTCATGAAGGGGCCGTCATGCACAGAAACTCCAACCTGAGCCAACGTCGGATCCTCGCCCTGACTTCAGATGCATGAGATATTGGTTCAGATCTGCAGGAGGTACCTGCCGTGCCCTCACCCTGAATCCGAAGTCTAGCTTGTGTTCTCAGACTTCCGTCCTCACTCTCCTGGCCCCGAAGCCCTCAAGTTTGGCAATTCCGGACCGACAATGAAGCACTCTGCCTGCCCTCTAGAAAAAATATATTGCCTAATGAGCAGCCCAGGCAGCTTAAATGAGGATAAACCTACACGGCACTCGAATGTACCCAAATTATATAGTCTAACCTGGGCACTAATGCACTGTCTGACACAACCTGAGCCCGGACCTGCTGACCAACACCCAGACAGCTGACCGCACACTGAGCACATCAGACCCGACATGGCCTTAGGTCATCATCTCTTCGCTACCTCAGTTTTCAGGCTTCAGAACCTAGACCTTATCTCCAATCACTGCCCACGGGTGACTGTGATGCAGAAATCAGAACTCTTCCTGACCCATGGCAAGAAACCTTGTGGTTGGCATGTTGTCCAACGTTCAGTGTAGGAGAAACCAGCATTCACCCTGAGGCCCCGCCCATTCTTGAGTGCGACGAGAGCATAAACACGCATTGTGACCTCAGCGTGAGTCCTGTCCTCTAGTAAGTCCTCTCAGTGGCTGGACCATTAGATGTCATAATGGGCTTGACATGTCCCTAGTCCCCAATTTTTAACCAGATTTCTGGTTGTCCAGTCGCCCCACCCCAGGTCTCTACTCTGGAATCCCTCATTTGGTGGGACATCTGAGGTTGAAAAACAAAATGAAACAAATCGACAACAACAACAAAAAAACGGACTTCTTCCATCCCCAGAATGACCCCAAACTCTTTGGACGGGACCGAACCCCCAGAGAGTAAGACTCGTCCATTTCCCATGATGTCACCCGGCAATTTCACGACCATGAGTGACACGATATCCAGAGACAAAAACTTGAGCAAGAGCCTCACACTCGCCCTTTTTTCATATCCCGAAGTGTTCTCCTCATGGTCTGTAGATCAGTCCTGTCATACCTATAACCCAAAACATAAGCCGAGTTTGTGTTTTCAGACAACTGTCCAAACAGCTCTGGCCTACACACCCTACAGACTCTGGGCCCTGGAGCCATACCTGAGGACTGTATTTGCCCTCTCCAAGGGAATTGTATGTGCCCATTCCAATGGCCACAACCCTACTAGTAGGATAACCTCCAAAGTCCCTGAGGCCATCCCAATAGTTGTGGCTTCCCAGGACAAACAGGGGCAATCTGAGCCCATCTGAGCACCTACCTGCACTCAGACCCGTAGACTGATGTCCCCAGAGGTAAAAAGGAACGAACAGGCCCCTAGGCACTAATCGGATCCATTGCTTTGGTTTCCAGGCATCTCTCCTCAGAGGCCTGGATTTCAATACCAGCATATGGCTGTTTCTTGACTCACACATCAGAACAAATCTCATCTACACATGGGAAACATGCACGTTGAAGCTGTGTCAAAGGCTCTGTTTAGGAAAACCCTTCAGGGCCCCAGGGCCACCGCTTCATTCCAAGGTCATCATAGACACAAAAACATATTAGGACACATCCCCAGGAGAGTCCATTTCAACTCAGCCTCCTCGGTTGCCCCCCACATCCAGCAGATCTAACCTGTCTTGTTGCTTGGAGACAATTGGAATGCGAGGTGGGCTACCCAGCCATCCATCCTTAGAACCCTGCTCGGAGTTGTTGGCCTGGAGCCAACCAACAGGTCTCAATTGTCCTGCAGAAGAATCTTTGCAGTTTGGAGCTTCTCACAACTCCCATCGTGGGAAAACCCCCATGTCCTCGTGATCCAACCCCCTTCAAGAAAGGGCCATCATTGCAGAAAGTCCAACCTGAGCGATCGTCTGATCCTTGCCCTGACTTCAGATGCACGAGATCTCTATTGAGGTCTGTAGATTGTGCCTGCCATATGCTCACCCAGACACCTAGGCCTAGCTTGGTTTCTCAGACTCCGTCCTCAGACTACTGCCCCACAAGCCCTCCAGTTTGGCAATCGAGAACTACAATGCCGCACTCTGCCTGCCCTATAGATGTAAAATATTGCCCTCAGGGCTACCCCGAAACCCCAAATGAGGATCAAACTGCACGCCATTCGGCTGTACCCCAAACATATAGGCTGACCTGGGCACTATTTCCCCTTCTGACCCAGCCTGAGCCTGGACCTCCTGGTCCCACCCAGACAGCTGGCCGCACACTGAGCACATCGGACCCGCCATGGCCTTAGGTCGTCATCTCTTCCCAACTGCGGTTTTCAGGCTCCAGAACCTAGACCTTATCTCCAACCACTGCCCAGGGTTGAAAATGATGAAGAAATCAGAACTCTTTCCCCATGGCAAGAAACCTTGTGCTTGGCATGTTGTCCAACGTTCAGTATAGTTGAAACAAGCGTGGCCCATGAGGCCCAGCCCATGCATGCGGGCCACATTGGTCACAAACACACATTGTGACCCTCAGCCTGAGCCCAGTCCTCAGGTAAGGCCTCTCAGGCCTATGTGAAGAGACAGCATATTGGGCTTGCTATGCCCCTAGGCCCCAATTTTTTAACCATAGTTCGGGTTGTCCCTTCACTCTTCCCCAGGGCTCTGCTTTGGAATCCCTCTTTTGGTGGGACACCTGAGATAACAAACCTGAAAGGAGTCCTCCCATCCCACAGATTGACGAAAAACAATTGGGATCGGGCCAAATCCACAGAGAGGAAGATTCGTCCATGGCCCATGAGACCTCCCCAACATTCCACGGCCATCGCTGAAACAAAATCCAGAGACAAAAGCCTGAGCAAGCGCCTCAGACTCGCTCATTCTTTATATCCTGAAGAGTTCTTCTCATGGTTTGTAGATCGGGCGTGCCATACCTACGTCCCCAAACTTAAGCTGAGTTTGTGTTTTCAGTCTTCTGTCCTCAAAGTCCTGGGCCACACTCCCTCCAGGCTGGGGCCCCTGGAGCCACACATTAGGACTGCCCCCACCCAATCCATGGCAATTCTGCCCATTCCATTGTCAAAAATCGTACAAATTAGGAGAACCCTCCAAAGTCCCTGAGGCCATCCCAATAGTGTAGGTCGCCCGGGACAAAAAATGGGTGGTTGATACCGGCTGAGCATCTACCTCCACTCATCTACCTCCATTCATACCAAGGAGATTGAACCAGACAGGACCCGAGGCCATTATCGAATCCATTGCTTTGGTTTACAGGCATGTCTCCTCAAAAGCCTGGATTCCAATACCAGCAGAGGGGATTTCCTGAGGCACTCATCAGAACAAATCTCGTCTCCACAAGGAAACTTGTGCATGGTAGCTAAGCCAAAGCTTAGGAGAATACTTCAGGGTCCCGGTGCCACCTCCCCATTCCAAGGTCCTCATGGACACAAATACACGTTAGCACCCATCCTCTGGAAAGTGCATTTCAACTCAGCCACCCCTGTTGCTCCCGCAGATCCATTAGATCTAAACTGTCTTGTTGCTAGGAGACAATTGGAAGGCGAGGCGGACTTCCCAGGCATTCATCCTGGAACGGTGCTCTAGAGTCATTCCATATGGGATGTCATGGAGCTGTACAACAGGTCTCAATTGTCCCGCAGAAGGAATTCTTGAAGGGAGCATCCCCCATCTCCCAACGTGGAAAACCTCCATGGCCTCGAGATTCCGCTCCCTTCATGAAGGGGCCGTCATGCACAGAAACTCCAACCTGAGCCAACGTCAGATCCTCGCCCTGACTTCAGATGCATGAGATATTGGTTCAGATCTGCAGGAGGTACCTGCCGTGCCCTCACCCTGAATCCGAAGTCTAGCTTGTGTTCTCAGACTTCCGTCCTCACTCTCCTGGCCCCGAAGCCCTCAAGTTTGGCAATTCCGGACGACAATGAAGCACTCTGCCTGCCCTCTAGAAAAAATATATTGCCTAATGAGCAGCCCAGGCAGCTTAAATGAGGATAAACCTACACGGCACTCGAATGTACCCAAATTATATAGTCTAACCTGGGCACTAATGCACTGTCTGACACAACCTGAGCCCGGACCTGCTGACCAACACCCAGACAGCTGACCGCACGCTGAGCACATCAGACCCGCCATGGCCTTAGGTCATCATCTCTTCGCTACCTCAGTTTTCAGGCTTCAGAACCTAGACCTTATCTCCAATCACTGCCCACGGGTGACTGTGATGCAGAAATCAGAACTCTTCCTGACCCATGGCAAGAAACCTTGTGGTTGGCATGTTGTCCAACGTTCAGTGTAGGAGAAACCAGCATTCACCCTGAGGCCCCGCCCATTCTTGAGTGCGACGAGAGCATAAACACGCATTGTGACCTCAGCGTGAGTCCTGTCCTCTAGTAAGTCCTCTCAGTGGCTGGACCATTAGATGTCATAATGGGCTTGACATGTCCCTAGTCCCCAATTTTTAACCAGATTTCTGGTTGTCCAGTCGCCCCACCCCAGGTCTCTACTCTGGAATCCCTCATTTGGTGGGACATCTGAGGTTGAAAAACAAAATGAAACAAATCGACAACAACAACAAAAAAACGGACTTCTTCCATCCCCAGAATGACCCCAAACTCTTTGGACGGGACCGAACCCCCAGAGAGTAAGACTCGTCCATTTCCCATGATGTCACCCGGCAATTTCACGACCATGAGTGACACGATATCCAGAGACAAAAACTTGAGCAAGAGCCTCACACTCGCCCTTTTTTCATATCCCGAAGTGTTCTCCTCATGGTCTGTAGATCAGTCCTGTCATACCTATAACCCAAAACATAAGCCGAGTTTGTGTTTTCAGACAACTGTCCAAACAGCTCTGGCCTACACACCCTACAGACTCTGGGCCCTGGAGCCATACCTGAGGACTGTATTTGCCCTCTCCAAGGGAATTGTATGTGCCCATTCCAATGGCCACAACCCTACTAGTAGGATAACCTCCAAAGTCCCTGAGGCCATCCCAATAGTTGTGGCTTCCCAGGACAAACAGGGGCAATCTGAGCCCATCTGAGCACCTACCTGCACTCAGACCCGTAGACTGATGTCCCCAGAGGTAAAAAGGAACGAACAGGCCCCTAGGCACTAATCGGATCCATTGCTTTGGTTTCCAGGCATCTCTCCTCAGAGGCCTGGATTTCAATACCAGCATATGGCTGTTTCTTGACTCACACATCAGAACAAATCTCATCTACACATGGGAAACATGCACGTTGAAGCTGTGTCAAAGGCTCTGTTTAGGAAAACCCTTCAGGGCCCCAGGGCCACCGCTTCATTCCAAGGTCATCATAGACACAAAAACATATTAGGACACATCCCCAGGAGAGTCCATTTCAACTCAGCCTCCTCGGTTGCCCCCCACATCCAGCAGATCTAACCTGTCTTGTTGCTTGGAGACAATTGGAATGCGAGGTGGGCTACCCAGCCATCCATCCTTAGAACCCTGCTCGGAGTTGTTGGCCTGGAGCCAACCAACAGGTCTCAATTGTCCTGCAGAAGAATCTTTGCAGTTTGGAGCTTCTCACAACTCCCATCGTGGGAAAACCCCCATGTCCTCGTGATCCAACCCCCTTCAAGAAAGGGCCATCATTGCAGAAAGTCCAACCTGAGCGATCGTCTGATCCTTGCCCTGACTTCAGATGCACGAGATCTCTATTGAGGTCTGTAGATTGTGCCTGCCATATGCTCACCCAGACACCTAGGCCTAGCTTGGTTTCTCAGACTCCGTCCTCAGACTACTGCCCCACAAGCCCTCCAGTTTGGCAATCGAGAACTACAATGCCGCACTCTGCCTGCCCTATAGATGTAAAATATTGCCCTCAGGGCTACCCCGAAACCCCAAATGAGGATCAAACTGCACGCCATTCGGCTGTACCCCAAACATATAGGCTGACCTGGGCACTATTTCCCCTTCTGACCCAGCCTGAGCCTGGACCTCCTGGTCCCACCCAGACAGCTGGCCGCACACTGAGCACATCGGACCCGCCATGGCCTTAGGTCGTCATCTCTTCCCAACTGCGGTTTTCAGGCTCCAGAACCTAGACCTTATCTCCAACCACTGCCCAGGGTTGAAAATGATGAAGAAATCAGAACTCTTTCCCCATGGCAAGAAACCTTGTGCTTGGCATGTTGTCCAACGTTCAGTATAGTTGAAACAAGCGTGGCCCATGAGGCCCAGCCCATGCATGCGGGCCACATTGGTCACAAACACACATTGTGACCCTCAGCCTGAGCCCAGTCCTCAGGTAAGGCCTCTCAGGCCTATGTGAAGAGACAGCATATTGGGCTTGCTATGCCCCTAGGCCCCAATTTTTTAACCATAGTTCGGGTTGTCCCTTCACTCTTCCCCAGGGCTCTGCTTTGGAATCCCTCTTTTGGTGGGACACCTGAGATAACAAACCTGAAAGGAGTCCTCCCATCCCACAGATTGACGAAAAACAATTGGGATCGGGCCAAATCCACAGAGAGGAAGATTCGTCCATGGCCCATGAGACCTCCCCAACATTCCACGGCCATCGCTGAAACAAAATCCAGAGACAAAAGCCTGAGCAAGCGCCTCAGACTCGCTCATTCTTTATATCCTGAAGAGTTCTTCTCATGGTTTGTAGATCGGGCGTGCCATACCTACGTCCCCAAACTTAAGCTGAGTTTGTGTTTTCAGTCTTCTGTCCTCAAAGTCCTGGGCCACACTCCCTCCAGGCTGGGGCCCCTGGAGCCACACATTAGGACTGCCCCCACCCAATCCATGGCAATTCTGCCCATTCCATTGTCAAAAATCGTACAAATTAGGAGAACCCTCCAAAGTCCCTGAGGCCATCCCAATAGTGTAGGTCGCCCGGGACAAAAAATGGGTGGTTGATACCGGCTGAGCATCTACCTCCACTCATCTACCTCCATTCATACCAAGGAGATTGAACCAGACAGGACCCGAGGCCATTATCGAATCCATTGCTTTGGTTTACAGGCATGTCTCCTCAAAAGCCTGGATTCCAATACCAGCAGAGGGGATTTCCTGAGGCACTCATCAGAACAAATCTCGTCTCCACAAGGAAACTTGTGCATGGTAGCTAAGCCAAAGCTTAGGAGAATACTTCAGGGTCCCGGTGCCACCTCCCCATTCCAAGGTCCTCATGGACACAAATACACGTTAGCACCCATCCTCTGGAAAGTGCATTTCAACTCAGCCACCCCTGTTGCTCCCGCAGATCCATTAGATCTAAACTGTCTTGTTGCTAGGAGACAATTGGAAGGCGAGGCGGACTTCCCAGGCATTCATCCTGGAACGGTGCTCTAGAGTCATTCCATATGGGATGTCATGGAGCTGTACAACAGGTCTCAATTGTCCCGCAGAAGGAATTCTTGAAGGGAGCATCCCCCATCTCCCAACGTGGAAAACCTCCATGGCCTCGAGATTCCGCTCCCTTCATGAAGGGGCCGTCATGCACAGAAACTCCAACCTGAGCCAACGTCAGATCCTCGCCCTGACTTCAGATGCATGAGATATTGGTTCAGATCTGCAGGAGGTACCTGCCGTGCCCTCACCCTGAATCCGAAGTCTAGCTTGTGTTCTCAGACTTCCGTCCTCACTCTCCTGGCCCCGAAGCCCTCAAGTTTGGCAATTCCGGACGACAATGAAGCACTCTGCCTGCCCTCTAGAAAAAATATATTGCCTAATGAGCAGCCCAGGCAGCTTAAATGAGGATAAACCTACACGGCACTCGAATGTACCCAAATTATATAGTCTAACCTGGGCACTAATGCACTGTCTGACACAACCTGAGCCCGGACCTGCTGACCAACACCCAGACAGCTGACCGCACGCTGAGCACATCAGACCCGCCATGGCCTTAGGTCATCATCTCTTCGCTACCTCAGTTTTCAGGCTTCAGAACCTAGACCTTATCTCCAATCACTGCCCACGGGTGACTGTGATGCAGAAATCAGAACTCTTCCTGACCCATGGCAAGAAACCTTGTGGTTGGCATGTTGTCCAACGTTCAGTGTAGGAGAAACCAGCATTCACCCTGAGGCCCCGCCCATTCTTGAGTGCGACGAGAGCATAAACACGCATTGTGACCTCAGCGTGAGTCCTGTCTTCTAGTAAGTCCTCTCAGTGGCTGGACCATTAGATGTCATAATGGGCTTGATATGTCCCTAGTCCAAAATTTTAACCAGATTCCTGGTTGTTCAGTCGCCCCACCCCAGGGCTCTACTCTGGAATCCCTCATTTGGTGGGACATCTGAGGTTGAAAAACAAAATGAAACAAATCGACAACAACAACAAAACGGATTTCTTCCATCCCCAGAATGACCCCAAACTCTTTGGACGGGACCGAACCCCCAGAGAGTAAGACTCGTCCATTTCCCATGAAGTCACCCGGCAATTTCACGACCATGAGTGACACGATATCCAGAGACAAAAATTGAGCAAGAGCCTCAGCTCGCCCTTTTTTCATATCCCGAAGTGTTCTCCTCATGGTCTGTAGATCAGTCCTGCCATAACTATGACCCAAAACATAAGCCGAGTTTGTGTTTTCAGACAACTGTCCAAACAGCTCTGGCCTACACACCCTACAGGCTCAGGGCCCTGGAGCCAAACCTGAGGACTGTACTTGCCCTCTCCAAGGGAATTGTATGTGCCCATTCCAATGGCCACAACCCTACTAGTAGGATAACCTCCAAAGTCCCTGAGGCCATCCCAATAGTTGTGGCTTCCCAGGACAAACAGGGGCAATCTGAGCCCATCTGAGCACCTACCTGCACTCAGACCCGTAGACTGATGTCCCCAGAGGTAAAAAGGAACGAACAGGCCCCTAGGCACTAATCGGATCCATTGCTTTGGTTTCCAGGCATCTCTCCTCAGAGGCCTGGATTTCAATACCAGCATATGGCTGTTTCTTGACTCACCCATCAGAACAAATCTCATCTACACATGGGAAACATGCACGTTGAAGCTGTGTCAAAGCCTCTGTTTAGGAGAACCCTTCAGGGCCCCAGGGCCACCGCTTCATTCCAAGGTCTCCATAGACACAAAAACATATTAGGACACATCCCCAGGAGAGTCCATTTCAACTCAGCCTCCTCGGTTGCCCCCCACATCCAGCAGATCTAACCTGTCTTGTTGCTTGGAGACAATTGGAATGCGAGGTGGGCTACCCAGCCATCCATCCTTAGAACCCTGCTCGGAATCGTTGGCCTGGAGCCAACCAACAGGTCTCAATTGTCCTGCAGAAGAATCTTTGCAGTTTGGAGCTTCTCACAACTCCCATCGAGGGAAAACCCCCATGTCCTCGTGATCCAACCCCCTTCAAGAAAGGGCCATCAGGGCAGAAAGTCCAAACTGAGCGATCGTCTGATCCTTGCCCTGACTTCAGATGCACGAGATCTCTATTGAGGTCTGTAGATTGTGCCTGCCATATGCTCACCCAGACACCTAGGCCTAGCTTGGTTTCTCAGACTCCGTCCTCAGACTACTGCCCCACAAGCCCTCCAGTTTGGCAATCGAGAACTACAATGCCGCACTCTGCCTGCCCTATAGATGTAAAATATTGCCCTCAGGGCTACCCCGAAACCCCAAATGAGGATCAAACTGCACGCCATTCGGCTGTACCCCAAACATATAGGCTGACCTGGGCACTATTTCCCCTTCTGACCCAGCCTGAGCCTGGACCTCCTGGTCCCACCCAGACAGCTGGCCGCACACTGAGCACATCGGACCCGCCATGGCCTTAGGACGTCATCTCTTCCCAACTGCGGTTTTCAGGCTCCAGAACCTAGACCTTATCTCCAACCACTGCCCAGGGTTGAAAATGATGAAGAAATCAGAACTCTTTCCCCATGGCAAGAAACCTTGTGCTTGGCATGTTGTCCAACGTTCAGTATAGTTGAAACAAGCGTGGCCCATGAGGCCCAGCCCATGCATGCGGGCCACATTGGTCACAAACACACATTGTGACACTCAGCCTGAGCCCAGTCCTCAGGTAAGGCCTCTCAGGCCTATGTGAAGAGACAGCATATTGGGCTTGCTATGCCCCTAGGCCCCAATTTTTTAACCATAGTTCGGGTTGTCCCTTCACTCTTCCCCAGGGCTCTGCTTTGGAATCCCTCTTTTGGTGGGACACCTGAGATAACAAACCTGAAAGGAGTCCTCCCATCCCACAGATTGACGAAAAACAATTGGGATCGGGCCAAATCCACAGAGAGGAAGATTCGTCCATGGCCCATGAGACCTCCCCAACATTCCACGGCCATCGCTGAAACAAAATCCAGAGACAAAAGCCTGAGCAAGCGCCTCAGACTCGCTCATTCTTTATATCCTGAAGAGTTCTTCTCATGGTTTGTAGATCGGGCGTGCCATACCTACGTCCCCAAACTTAAGCTGAGTTTGTGTTTTCAGTCTTCTGTCCTCAAAGTCCTGGGCCACACTCCCTCCAGGCTGGGGCCCCTGGAGCCACACATTAGGACTGCCCCCACCCAATCCATGGCAATTCTGCCCATTCCATTGTCAAAAATCGTACAAATTAGGAGAACCCTCCAAAGTCCCTGAGGCCATCCCAATAGTGTAGGTCGCCCGGGACAAAAAATGGGTGGTTGATACCGGCTGAGCATCTACCTCCACTCATCTACCTCCATTCATACCAAGGAGATTGAACCAGACAGGACCCGAGGCCATTATCGAATCCATTGCTTTGGTTTACAGGCATGTCTCCTCAAAAGCCTGGATTCCAATACCAGCAGAGGGGATTTCCTGAGGCACTCATCAGAACAAATCTCGTCTCCACAAGGAAACTTGTGCATGGTAGCTAAGCCAAAGCTTAGGAGAATACTTCAGGGTCCCGGTGCCACCTCCCCATTCCAAGGTCCTCATGGACACAAATACACGTTAGCACCCATCCTCTGGAAAGTGCATTTCAACTCAGCCACCCCTGTTGCTCCCGCAGATCCATTAGATCTAAACTGTCTTGTTGCTAGGAGACAATTGGAAGGCGAGGCGGACTTCCCAGGCATTCATCCTGGAACGGTGCTCTGGAGTCATTCCATATGGGATGTCATGGAGCTGTACAACAGGTCTCAATTGTCCCGCAGAAGGAATTCTTGAAGGGAGCATCCCCCATCTCCCAACGTGGAAAACCTCCATGGCCTCGAGATTCCGCTCCCTTCATGAAGGGGCCGTCATGCACAGAAACTCCAACCTGAGCCAACGTCGGATCCTCGCCCTGACTTCAGATGCATGAGATATTGGTTCAGATCTGCAGGAGGTACCTGCCGTGCCCTCACCCTGAATCCGAAGTCTAGCTTGTGTTCTCAGACTTCCGTCCTCACTCTCCTGGCCCCGAAGCCCTCAAGTTTGGCAATTCCGGACCGACAATGAAGCACTCTGCCTGCCCTCTAGAAAAAATATATTGCCTAATGAGCAGCCCAGGCAGCTTAAATGAGGATAAACCTACACGGCACTCGAATGTACCCAAATTATATAGTCTAGCCTGGGCACTAATGCACTGTCTGACACAACCTGAGCCCGGACCTGCTGACCAACACCCAGACAGCTGACCGCACGCTGAGCACATCAGACCCGACATGGCCTTAGGTCATCATCTCTTCGCTACCTCAGTTTTCAGGCTTCAGAACCTAGACCTTATCTCCAATCACTGCCCACGGGTGACTGTGATGCAGAAATCAGAACTCTTCCTGACCCATGGCAAGAAACCTTGTGGTTGGCATGTTGTCCAACGTTCAGTGTAGGAGAAACCAGCATTCACCCTGAGGCCCCGCCCATTCTTGAGTGCGACGAGAGCATAAACACGCATTGTGACCTCAGCGTGAGTCCTGTCCTCTAGTAAGTCCTCTCAGTGGCTGGACCATTAGATGTCATAATGGGCTTGACATGTCCCTAGTCCCCAATTTTTAACCAGATTTCTGGTTGTCCAGTCGCCCCACCCCAGGTCTCTACTCTGGAATCCCTCATTTGGTGGGACATCTGAGGTTGAAAAACAAAATGAAACAAATCGACAACAACAACAAAAAAACGGACTTCTTCCATCCCCAGAATGACCCCAAACTCTTTGGACGGGACCGAACCCCCAGAGAGTAAGACTCGTCCATTTCCCATGATGTCACCCGGCAATTTCACGACCATGAGTGACACGATATCCAGAGACAAAAACTTGAGCAAGAGCCTCACACTCGCCCTTTTTTCATATCCCGAAGTGTTCTCCTCATGGTCTGTAGATCAGTCCTGTCATACCTATGACCCAAAACATAAGCCGAGTTTGTGTTTTCAGACAACTGTCCAAACAGCTCTGGCCTACACACCCTACAGACTCTGGGCCCTGGAGCCATACCTGAGGACTGTATTTGCCCTCTCCAAGGGAATTGTATGTGCCCATTCCAATGGCCACAACCCTACTAGTAGGATAACCTCCAAAGTCCCTGAGGCCATCCCAATAGTTGTGGCTTCCCAGGACAAACAGGGGCAATCTGAGCCCATCTGAGCACCTACCTGCACTCAGACCCGTAGACTGATGTCCCCAGAGGTAAAAAGGAACGAACAGGCCCCTAGGCACTAATCGGATCCATTGCTTTGGTTTCCAGGCATCTCTCCTCAGAGGCCTGGATTTCAATACCAGCATATGGCTGTTTCTTGACTCACCCATCAGAACAAATCTCATCTACACATGGGAAACATGCACGTTGAAGCTGTGTCAAAGCCTCTGTTTAGGAGAACCCTTCAGGGCCCCAGGGCCACCGCTTCATTCCAAGGTCTCCATAGACACAAAAACATATTAGGACACATCCCCAGGAGAGTCCATTTCAACTCAGCCTCCTCGGTTGCCCCCCACATCCAGCAGTTCTAACCTGTCTTGTTGCTTGGAGACAATTGGAATGCGATGTGGGCTACCCAGCCATCCATCCTTAGAACCCTGCTCGGAATGGTTGGCCTGGAGCCAACCAACAGGTCTCAATTGTCCTGCAGAGGAATCTTTGCAGTTTGGAGCTTCTCACAACTCCCATCGCGGGAAAACCCCCATGTCCTCGTGATCCAACCCCCTTCAAAAAAGGGCCATAAGGGCAGAAAGTACAACCTGAGGGATCGTCTGATCCTTTCCCTGACTTCAGATGCACGAGATCTCTATTGAGGTCTGTAGATTGTGCCTGCCATATCCTCACCCAGAAACCTAGGCTTAGCTTGGGTTCTCAGACTCCGTCCTCAGACTACTGGCCCACAAGCCCTCCAGTTTGGCAATCCAGAACTACAATGCCGCACTCTGCCTGCCCTACAGAAGTAAAACATTGCCCTCAGGGCTACCCCGAAATCCCAAATGAGGATCAACCTGCACGCCATTCCGCTGTACCCCAAACATAAAGGCTAATCTGGGCACTATATCCCCTTCAGACCCAGCCTGAGCCTGGACCTCCTGGTCCCACCCAGACAGCTGGCCGCACACTGAGCACATCGGACCCGCCATGGCCTTAGGTCGTCATCTCTTCCCAACTGCGGTTTTCAGGCTCCAGAACCTAGACCTTATCTCCAACCACTGCCCAGGGTTGAAAATGATGCAGAAATCAGAACTCTTTCCCCATGGCAAGAAACCTTGTGGTTGGCATGTTGTCCAACGTTCAGTGTAGTTGAAACAAGCGTGGCCCATGAGGCCCAGCCCATGCTTGTGGGCCACATTGGTCACAAACACACATTGTGACCCTCAGCCTGAGCCCAGTCCTCAGGTAAGGCCTCTCAGGGCCTATATGAAGAGACAGCATATTGGGTTTGCCATGTCCCTAGGCCCCAATTTTTAACCATAGTTCGGGTTGTCCCTTCACTCTTCCCCAGGGCTCTGCTTTGGAATTCCTAGTTTGGTGGGACACCTGAGGTAACAAACTTGAAAGGAATCCTCCCATCCCACAGATTGACGAAAAACAATTGGGATCGGGCCAAATCCACAGAGAGGAAGATTCGTCCATGGCCCATGAGACCTCCCCAACATTCCACGGCCATCCTTGAAACAAAATCCAGAGACAAAAGCCGAGCAAGCGCCTCAGACTTGCTCATTCTTCATACCCTGAAGAGTTCTTCTCACGGTTTGTAGATCGGGCGTGCCATACCTACGTCCCCAAACTTAAGCTGAGTTTGTGTTTTTAGTCTTCTGTCCTCAAAGCCCTGGGCCACACTCCCTCCAGGCTGGGGCCCCTGGAGCCACACATTAGGACTGCCCCCACCCAATTCAGGGAATTCTGCCCATTCCATTGTCAAAAATCATACAAATTAGGGGAAGCCTCCAAAGTCCCTGAGGCCATCCCAATAGTGTCGGTCGCCCGGGACAAAAAAGGGCGGTTGATACCGGCTGAGCATCTACCTCCACTCATCTACCTCCACTCATACCAAGAAGATTGAACCAGACAGGACCCGATGCCATTATCGGATCCATTGCTTTGGTTTACAGGCATGTCTCCTCAAAAGCCTGGATTCCAATACCAGCAGAGGGGATTTCCTGAGGCACCCATCAGAACAAATCTCGTCTCCACAAGGAAACTTGTGCATGGGAGCTATGCCAAAGCTTAGGAGAATACTTCAGGGTCCCGGTGCCACCTCCCCATTCCAACGCCCTCATGGACACAAACACACGTTAGGACCCATCCTCTGGAAAGTGCATTTCAACTCAGTTACCCCGGTTGCTCCCGCAGATCCATTAGATCTAAACTGTATTGTTGCTAGGAGACAATTGGAAGGCGAGGCGGACTTCCCAGGCATCCATCCTCGAACGGTGCTCTGGAGTCATTCCATATGGGATGTCCTGGAGCTTTCCAATAGGTCACAATTTTCCCGCAGAAGGATTCCTTGAAGGGGGCATCCCACATCTCCCAACGTGGAAAACCTCCATGGCCTCGAGATTCCGGTCCGTTCATGAAGGGGCCGTCATGCACAGAAACTCCAACCAGAGCCAACGTCGGATCCTCGGCCTGACTTCCGATGCATGAGATATTGGTTCAGATCTGCAGGGGGTACATGCCGTGCCCTAACCCTGAATCCGAAGTCTAGCTTGTGTTCTCAGACTTCCGTCCTCACTCTCCTGGCCCCGAAGCCCTAAGGTTTGGCAATTCCGGACCGACAATGAAGCACTCTGCCTGCCCTCTAGAAAAAATATATTGCCTAATGAGCTGCCCAGGCAGCTTAAATGAAGATATACCTACACGGCACTCGAATGTACCCAAATTATATAGTCTAACCTGGGCACTAATGCACTGTCTGACACAACCTGAGTCCGGACCTGCTGACCAACACCCAGACAGCTGACCGCAAGCTGAGCACATCAGACCCGCCATGGCCTTAGGTCATCATCTCTTCCCTACCTCAGTTTTCAGGCTTCAGAACCTAGACCTTAACTCCAATCACTGACCACGGGTGACTGTGATGCAGAAATCAGAACTCTTCCTGACCCATGGCAAGAAACCTTGTGGTTGGAATGTTGTCCAACGTTCAGTGTAGGAGAATCCAGCCTTCACCCTGAGGCCCCGCCCATTCTTGAGTGCGACGAGAGCATAAACACGCATTGTGACCTCAGCGTGAGTCCTGTCCTCTAGTAAGTCCTCTCAGTGGCTGGACCATTAGATGTCATAATGGGCTTGACATCTCCCTAGTCCCCAATTTTTAACCAGATTTCTGGTTGTCCAGTCGCCCCACCCCAGGGCTCTACTCCGAAATCCCTCATTTGGTGGGACATCTGAGGTTGAAAAACAAAATGAAACAAATCGACAACAACAAAAAAACGGACTTCTTCCATCCCCAGAATGACCCCAAACTCTTTGGACGGGACCGAACCCCCAGAGAGTAAGACTCGTCCATTTCCCATGAAGTCACCCGGCAATTTCACGACCATGAGTGACACGATATCCAGAGACAAAAACTTGAGCAAGAGCCTCACACTCGCCCTTTTTTCATATCCCGAAGTGTTCTGCTCATGGTCTGTAGATCAGTCCTGCCATACCTATGACCCAAACATAAGCCGAGTTTGTGTTTTCAGACAACTGTCCAAACAACTCTGGCCTACACACCCTACAGGATCAGGGCCCTGGAGCCAAACCTGAGGACTGTACTTGCCCTCTCCAAGGGAATTGTATGTGCCCATTCCAATGGCCACAACCCTACTAGTAGGATAACCTCCAAAGTCCCTGAGGCCATCCCAATAGTTGTGGCTTCCCAGGACAAACAGGGGCAATCTTAGCCAATCTGAGCACCTACCTGCACTCAGACCCGTAGACTGATGTCCCCAGAGGTAAAAAGGAACGAACAGGCCCCTAGGCACTAATCAGATCCATTGCTTTGGTTTCCAGGCATCTCACCTCAGAATCCTGGATTTCAATACCAGCATATGGCTGTTTCTTGACTCACCCATCAGAAGAAATCTCATCTACACATGGGAAACATGCACGTTGGAGCTGTGTCAAAGCCTCTGTTTAGGAGAACCCTTCAGGGCCCCAGGGCCACCGCTTCATTCCAAGGTCTCCATAGACACAAAAACATATTAGGACACATCCACAGGAGAGTCCATTTCAACTCAGCCTCCTCGGTTGCCCCCCACATCCAGCAGATCTAACCTGTCTTGTTGCTTGGAGACAATTGGAATGCGAGGTGGGCTACCCAACCATTCATCCTTAGAACCCTGCTCGGAATCGTTGGCCTGAAGCCAACCAGCAGGTCTCAATTGTCCTGCAGAAGAATCTTTCAGTTTGGAGCTTCTCACAACTCCCATCGTGGGAAAACACCCATGTCCTCGTGATCCAACTGCCTTCAAGAAAGGGCCATCAGGGCAGAAAGTCCAACCTGAGCGATCGTCTGATCCTTGCCCTGACTTCAGATGCACGAGATCTCTATTGAGGTCTGTAGATTGTGCCTGCCATATCCTCACCCAGACACCTAGGCCTAGCTTGGGTTCTCAGACTCCGTCCTCAGACTACTGGCCCACAAGCCCTCCAGTTTGGCAATCCAGAACTACAATGCCGCACTCTCCTGCCCTACAGAAGTAAAACATTACCCACAGGGCTACCCCGAAACCGCAAATGAGGATCAACCTGCACGCCATTCGGCTGTACCCCAAACATATAGGCTGACCTGGGCACTATTTCCCCTTCTGACCCAGCCTGAGCCTGGACCTCCTGGTCCCACCCAGACAGCTGGCCGAACACTGAGCACATCGGACACGCCATGGCCTTAGGTCGTCATCTCTTCCCAACTGCGGTTTTCTGGCTCCAGAACCTAGACCTTATTTCCAACCACTGCCCAGGGTTGAAAATAATGGAGAAATCAGAACTCTTTCCCCATGGCAAGAAACCTTGTGGTTGGCATGTTGTCCAACGTTCACTGTAGTTGAAACAAGCGTGGCCCATGAGGCCCAGCCCATGCTTGCGGGCCACATTGCTCACAAACTCACATTGTGACCCTCAGCCTGAGCCCAGTCCTCAGGTAAGGCCTCTCAGGGCCTATATGAAGAGACAGCATATTGGGCTTGCCATGCCCCTAGGCCCCAATTTTTAATCATAGTTCGGGTGGTCCCTTCACTCTTTCCCAGGGCTCTGCTTTGGAATTCCTCTTTTGGTGGGACACCTGAGGTAACAAACCTGAAAGGAGTCCTCCCATCCCACATATTGACGAAAAACAATTGGGATCGGGCCAAATCCACAGAGAGGAAGATTCGTCCATGGCCCATGAGACCTCCCCAACATTCCACGGCCATCGCTGAAACAAAATCCAGAGACAAAAGCCTGAGCAAGCGCCTCAGACTCGCTCATTCTTCATATCCTGAAGAGTTCTTCTCATGGTTTGTAGATCGGGCGTGCCATACCTACGTCCCCAAACTTAAGCTGAGTTTGTGTTTTTAGTCTTCTGTCCTCAAAGTCCTGGGCCACACTCCCTCCAGGCTGGGGCCCCTGGAGCCACACATTAGGACTGCCCCCACCCAATTCAGGGAATTCTGCCCATTCCATTGTCAAAAATCATACAAATTAGGGGAAGCCTCCAAAGTCCCTGAGGCCATCCCAATAGTGTCGGTCGCCCGGGACAAAAAAGGGCGGTTGATACCGGCTGAGCATCTACCTCCACTCATCTACCTCCACTCATACCAAGAAGATTGAACCAGACAGGACCCGAGGCCATTATCGGATCCATTGCTTTGGTTTACAGGCATGTCTCCTCAAAAGCCTGGATTCCAATACCAGCAGAGGGGATTTTCTGAGGCACTCATCAGAACAAATCTCGTCTCCACAAGGAAACTTGTGCATGGTAGCTAAGCCAAAGCTTAGGAGAATACTTCAGGGTCCCGGTGCCACCTCCCCATTCCAAGGTCCTCATGGACACAAATACACGTTAGGACCCATCCTCTGGAAAGTGCATTTCAACTCAGCCACCCCTGTTGCTCCCGCAGATCCATTAGATCTAAACTGTCTTGTTGCTAGGAGACAATTGGAAGTCGAGGCGGACATCCCAGGCATTCATCCTCGAACGGTGCTCTGGAGTCATTCCATATGGGATGTCATGGAGCTGTACAACAGGTCTCAATTGTCCCGCAGAAGGAATTCTTGAAGGGAGCATCCCACATCTCCCAACGTGGAAAACCTCCATGGCCTCGAGATTCCGCTCCCTTCATGAAGGGGCCGTCATGCACAGAAACTCCAACCTGAGCCAACGTCGGATCCTTGCCCTGACTTCAGATGCATGAGATATTGGTTCAGATCTGCAGGAGGTACCTGCCGTGCCCTCACCCTGATTCCGAAGTCTAGCTTGTGTTCTCAGACTTCCGTCCTCACTCTCCTGACCCCGAAGCCCTCAAGTTTGGCAATTCCGGACCGACAATGAAGCACTCTGCCTGCCCTCTAGAAAAAATATATTGCCTAATGAGCAGCCCAGGCAGCTTAAATGAGGATAAACCTAAACGGCACTCGAATGTACCCAAATTATATAGTCTAACCTGGGCACTAATGCACTGTCTGACACAACCTGAGCCCGGACCTGCTGACCAACACCCAGACAGCTGACCGCACGCTGAGCACATCAGACCCGCCATGGCCTTAGGTCATCATCTCTTCCCTACCTCAGTTTACAGGCTTCAGAACCTAGACCTTATCTCCAATCACTGCCCACGGGTGACTGTGATGCAGAAATCAGAACTCTTCCTGACCCATGGCAAGAAACCTTGTGGTTGGCATGTTGTCCAACGTTCAGTGTAGGAGAAACCAGCATTCACCCTGAGGCCCCGCCCATTCTTGAGTGCGACGAGAGCATAAACACGCATTGTGACCTCAGCGTGAGTCCTGTCCTCTAGTAAGTCCTCTCAGTGGCTGGACCATTAGATGTCATAATGGGCTTGACATGTCCCTAGTCCCCAATTTTTAACCAGATTTCTGGTTGTCCAGTCGCCCCACCCCAGGGCTCTACTCTGGAATCCCTCATTTGGTGGGACATCTGAGGTTGAAAAACAAAATGAAACAAATCGACAACAACAACAAAAAAACGGACTTCTTCCATCCCCAGAATGACCCCAAACTCTTTGGACGGGACCGAACCCCCAGAGAGTAAGACTCGTCCATTTCCCATGATGTCACCCGCCAATTTCACGACCATGAGTGACACGATATCCAGAGACAAAAACTTGAGCAAGAGCCTCACACTCGCCCTTTTTTCATATCCCGAAGTGTTCTCCTCTTGGTCTGTAGATCAGTCCTGCCATACCTATGACCCAAAACATAAGCCTAGTTTGTGTTTTCAGACAACTGTCCAAACAGCTCTGGCCTACACACCCTACAGGATCAGGGCCCTGGCGCCAAACCTGAGGACTGTACTTGCCCTCTCCAAGGGAATTGTATGTGCCCATTCCAAAGGCCACAACCCTACTAGTAGGATAACCTCCAAAGTCCCTGAGGCCATCCCAATAGTTGTGGATTCCCAGGACAAACAGGGGCAATCTGTGCCCATCTGAGCACCTACCTGCACTCAGACCCGTAGACTGATGTCCCCAGAGGTAAAAAGGAACGAACAGGCCCCTAGGCACTAATCGGATCCATTGCTTTGGTTTCCAGGCATCTCTCCTCAGAGGCCTGGATTTCAATACCAGCATATGGCTGTTTCTTGACTCACCCATCTAACAAATCTCATCTACACTTTGGAAACATGCACGTTGGAGCTGTGTCAAAGCCTCTGTTTAGGAGAACCCTTCAGGGCCCCAGGGCCACCGCTTCATTCCAAGGTCTCCATAGACACAAAAACATATTAGGACACATCCACAGGAGAGTCCATTTCAACTCAGCCTCCTCGGTTGCCCCCCACATCCAGCAGATCTAACCTGTCTTGTTGCTTGGAGACAATTGGAATGCGAGGTGGACTACCCAGCCATCCATCCTTAGAACCCTGCTCGGAATCGTTGGCCTGGAGCCAACCAACAGGTCTCAATTGTCCTGCAGAAGAATCTTTGCAGTTTGGAGCTTCTCACAACTCCCATCGTGGGAAAACCCCCAAGTCCTCGTGATCCAACCCCCTTCAAGAAAGGGCCATCTGGGCAGAAAGTCCAACCTGAGCGATCGTCTGATCCTTGCCCTGACTTCAGATGCACGAGATCTCTATTGAGGTCTGTAGATTGTGCCTGCCATATCCTCACCCAGACACCTGGCCTAGCTTGGGTTCTCAGACTCCGTCCTCAGACTGCTGGCCCACAAGCCCTCCAGTTTGGCAATCCAGAACTACAATGCCGCACTCTGCCTGCCCTACAGAAGTAAAATATTGCCCTCAGGGCTACCCCGAATCCCCAAATGAGGATCAACCTGCACGCCATTCGGCTGTACCCCAAACATATAGGCTGACCTGGGCACTATTTCCCCTTCTGACCCAGCCTGAGCCTGGACCTCCTGGTCCCACCCAGACAGCTGGCCGCACACTGAGCACATCACCCGCCATGGCCTTAGGTCGTCAATCTTCCCAACTGCGGTTTTTAGGCACCAGAACCTAGACCTTATCTCCAACCACTGCTCAGGGTTGAAAATGATGCAGAAATCAGAACTCTTTCCCCATGGCAAGAAACCTTGTGGTTGGCATGTTGTCCAATGTTCAGTGTAGTTTAAACAAGCGTGGCCATGAGGCCCAGCCCATGCTTGCGGACCACATTGGTCACAAACACACATTGTGACCCTCAGCCTGAGCCCAGTCCTCAGGTAAGGCCTCTCAGGGCCTATATGAAGAGACAGCATATTGGGCTTGTCATGCCCCTAGGCCCCAATTTTTAACCATAGTTCGGGTTGTCCCTTCACTCTTCCCCAGGGCTCTGCTTTGGAATTCCTCTTTTGGTGGGACACCTGAGGTAACAAACCTGAAAGGAGTCCTCCCATTTCACAGATTGACGAAAACCAATTGGGATCGGGCTAAATCCACAGAGAGGAAGATTCGTCCATGCCCCATGAGACCTCCCCAACATTCCTCGGCCATCGCAGAAACAAAATCCAGAGAAAAAAGCCTGAGCAAGCGCCTCAGACTCGCTCATTCTTCATATTATGAAGAGTTCTTCTCATGGTTTGTAGATCGTGCGTGCCATACCTACGTCCCCAAACTTAAGCTGAGTTTGTGTTTTCAGTCTTCTGTCCTCAAAGTCCTGGGCCACACTCCCTCCAGGCTGGGGCCCCTGGAGCCACACATTAGGACTGCCCCCACCCAATCCATGGGAATTCTGCCCATTCCATTGTCAAAAATCGTGCAAATTAGGAGAACCCTCCAATGTCCCTGAGGCCATCCCAATAGTGTAGGTCGCCCGGGACAAAACATGGGCGGTTGATACCGGCTGAGCATTTACCTGAACTAATCTACCTCCACTCATCTACCTCCACTCATACCAAGAAGATTGAACCAGACAGAACCTGAGGCCATTATCGGATCCATGGCTTTGGTTTACAGGCATGTCTCCTCAAAAGCCTGGATTCCAATACCAGCAGAGGGGATTTCCTGAGGCACCCATCCGAACAAATCTCGTCTCCACAAGGAAACTTGTGAATGGGTGCTATGCCAAAGCTTAGGAGAATACTTCAGGGTCCCGGTGCCACCTCCCCATTCGAAGGCCCTCATGGACACAAACACACGTTAGGACCCATCCTCTGGAAAGTGCATTTCAACTCACCCACGCTGGTTGCTCCCGCAGATCCTTTAGATCTAAACTGTCTTGTTGCTAGGAGACAATTGGAAGGCGAGGCGGACTTCCCAGGCATCCATCCTCGAACGGTGCTCTGGAGTCATTCCATATGGGATGTCCTGGAGCTGTCCAACAGGTCTCAATTGTCCCGCAGAAGGAATCCTTGAAGGGGGCATCCCACATCTCCCAACGTGGAAAACCTCCATGGCCTCGAGATTCCGCTCCCTTCATGAAGGGGCCGTCATGCACAGAAACTCCAACCTGAGCCAACGTCCGATCCTCGCCCTGACTTCAGATGCATGAGATATTGGTTCAGATCTGCAGGGGGTACCTGCCGTGCCCTCACCCTGAATCCGAAGTCTAGCTTGTGTTCTCAGACTTCCGTCCTCACTCTCCTGGCCCCGAAGCCCTCAAGTTTGGCAATTCCGGACCGACAATGAAGCACTCTGCCTGCCCTCTAGAAAAAATATATTGCCTAATGAGCAGCCCAGGCAGCTTAAATGAGGATAAACCTAAACGGCACTCGAATGTACCCAAATTATATAGTCTAACCTGGACACTAATGCACTGTCTGACACAACCTGAGCCCGGACCTGCTGACCAACACCCAGACAGCTGACCGCACGCTGAGCACATCAGACCCGCCATGGCCTTAGGTCATCATCTCTTCCCTACCTCAGTTTTCAGACTTCAGAACCTAGACCTTATCTCCAATCACTGCCCACGGGTGACTGTGATGCAGAAATCAGAACTCTTCCTGACCCATGGCAAGAAACCTTGTGGTTGGCATGTTGTCCAACGTTCAGTGTAGGAGAAACCAGCATTCACCCTGAGGCCCCGCCCATTCTTGAGTGCGACGAGAGCATAAACACGCATTGTACCTCAGCGTGAGTCCTGTCCTCTAGTAAGTCCTCTCAGTGGCTGGACCATTAGATGTCATAATGGGCTTGACATGTCCCTAGTCCCCAATTTTTAACCAGATTTCTGGTTGTCCAGTCGCCCCACCTCAGGGCTCTACTCTGGAATCCCTCATTTGGTGGGACATCTGAGGTTGAAAAACAAAATGAAACAAATCGAAAACAACAACAACAAAAAAACGGACTTCTTCCATCCCAAGAATGACCCCAAACTCTTTGGACGGGACCGAATCCCCAGAGAGTAAGACTCGTCCATTTCCCATGAAGTCACCCGGCAATTTCACGACCATGAGTGACACGATATCCAGAGACAAAAACTTGAGCAAGAGCCTCACACTCGCCCTTTCTTTATATCCCGAAGTGTTCTCCTCATGGTCTGTAGATCAGTCCTGCCATACCTATGACCCAAAACATAAGCCGAGTTTGTGTTTTCAGACAACTGTCCAAACAGCTCTGGCCTACACACCCTACAGGCTCAGGGCCCTGGAGCCAAACCTGAGGACTGTACTTGCCCTCTCCAAGGGAATTGTATGTGCCCATTCCAATGGCCACAACCCTACTAGTAGGATAACCTCCTAAGTCCCTGAGGCCATCCCAATAGTTGTGGCTTCCCAGGACAAACAGGGGCAATCTGAGCCCATCTGAGCACCTACCTGCACTCAGACCCGTAGACTGATGTCCCCAGAGGTAAACGGAACGAACAGGCCCCTAGGCACTAATCGGATCCATTGCTTTGGTTTCCAGGCATCTCTCCTCAGAGGCCTGGATTTCAATACCAGCATATGGCTGTTTCTTGACTCACCCATCGGAACAAATCTCATCTACACATGGGAAACATGCACGTTGGAGCTGTGTCAAAGCCTCTGTTTAGGAGAACCCTTCAGGGCCCCAGGGCCACCGCTTCATTCCAAGGTCTCCATAGACACAAAAACATATTAGGACACATCCACAGGAGAGTCCATTTCAACTCAGCCTCCTCGGTTGCCCCCCACATCCAGCAGATCTAACCTGTCTTGTTGCTTGGAGACAATTGGAATGCGAGGTGGGCCTCCCAGCCATCCATCCTTAGAACCCTGCTCGGAATCGTGGGCCTGGAGCCAATCAACAGGTCTCAATTGTCCTGCAGAAGAATCTTTGCAGATTGGAGCTTCTCACAACTCCCATCGTGGGAAAACCCCCATGTCTTCGTGATCCAACCCCCTTCAAGAATGGGCCATCATGGCAGAAAGTCCAACCTGAGTGATCGTCTGATACTTGCCCTGACTTCAGATGCACGAGATCTCTATTGAGGTCTGTAGATTGTGCCTGCCATATCCTCACCCAGAAACCTAGGCCTAGGTTGGGTTCTCAGACTCCGTCCTCAGACTACTGGCCCACAAGCCCTCCAGTTTGGAAATCCAGAACTACAATGCCGCACTCTGCCTGCCCTACAGAAATAAAACATTGCCCTCAGGGCTACCCCGAAACCCCAAATGAGGATCAACCTGCACGCCATTCGGCTGTACCCCAAACATATAGGCTGACCTGGGCACTATTTCCCCTTCTGACCCATCCTGAGCCTGGACCTCCTGGTGCCACCCAGACAGCTGGCCGCACACTGAGCACATCGGGCCCGCCATGGCCTTAGGTCGTCATCACTTCCCAACTGCGGTTTTTTAGGTTCCAGAACCTAGATCTTATCTCCAAACACTGCCCAGGGTTGAAAATGATGCAGAAATCAGATCTCTTTCCCCATGGCAAGAAACCTTGTGCTTGGCATGTTGTCCAACGTTCAGTGTAGTTGAAACAAGCGTGGCCCATGAGGCCCAGCCCATGCTTGCGTGCCACATTGGTCACAAACACACATTGTGACCCTCAGCCTGAGCCAGTCCTCAGGTAAGGCCTCTCAGGGCCTATATGAAGAGACAGCATATTGGGCTTGCCATGCCACTAGGCCCCAATTTTTAACCATAGTTCGGGTTGTCCCTTCACTCTTCCCCAGGGCTCTGCTTTAGAATTCCTCTTTTGGTGGGACACCTGAGGTAACAAACCTGAAAGGAGTCCTCCCATCCCACAGATTGACAAAAAACAATTGGGATCGGGCCAAATCCACAGAGAGGAAGATTCGTCCATGGCCCATGAGACCTCCCAACATTCCACAGCCATCGCTGAAACAAAATCCAGAGACAAAAGCCTGAGCAAGCGACTCGACTGGCTCATTCTTCATATCCTGAAGAGTTCTTCTCATGGTTTGTAGATCGGGCGTGCCATACCTACGTCCCCAAACTTAAGCTGAGTTTGTGTTTTCAGTCTTTTGTCCTCAAAGTCCTGGGCCACACTCCCTTTAGGCTGTGGTTCCTGGAGCCACACATTAGGACTGCCCCCACCCAATCCATGGCAATTCTGCCCATTCCATTGTCAAACATCGTACAAATTAGGAGAACCCTCCAAAGTCCCTGAGGCCATCCCAATAGTGTCGGTCGCCCGGGACAAAAAAGGGTGGTTGATACCGGCTGAGCATCTACCTCCACTCATCTACCTCCACTCATACCAAGAAGATTGAACCAGAAAGGACCCGAGGCCATTATCGGATCCATTGCTTTGGTTTACAGGCATGTCTCCTCCAAAGCCTGGATTCCAATACCAGCAGAGGGGATTTCCTGAGGCACCCATCAGAACAAATCTCGTCTCCACAAGGAAACTTGTGCATGGGAGCTATGCCAAAGCTTAGGAGAATACTTCAGGGTCCCAGTGCCACCTCCAAATTCCAAGGCCCTCATGGACACAAACACACGTTAGGACCCATCCTCTGGAAAGTGCATTTCAACTCAGCCACCCCGGTTGCTCCCGCAGATCCATTATATCTAAACTGTCTTGTTGTGAGGAGACAATTGGAAGGCGAGGCGGACTTCCAGGGTTCCATCCTCGAAAGGTGCTCTGGAGTCATTCCATATGGGATGTCCTGGAGCTGTCCAACAGGTCTCAATTGTCCCGCAGAAGGAATCCTTGAAGGGGGCATCCCACATCTCCCAACGTGGAAAACCTCCATGGCCTCGAAATTCTGCTCCCTTCATGAAGGGGCCATCATGCACAGAAAGTCCAACCTGAGCCAACGTCGGATCCTCGCCCTGACTTCAGATGCATGAGATATTGGTTCAGATCTACAGGGGGTACCTGCCGTGCCCTCACCCTGAATCCGAAGTCTAGCTTGTGTTCTCAGACTTCCGTCCTCACTCTCCTGGCCCCGAAGCCCTCAAGTTTGGCAATTCCGGACCGACAATGAAGCACTCTGCCTGCCCTCTAGAAAAAATATATTGCCTAATGAGCAGCCCAGGCAGCTTAAATGAGGATAAACCTACACGGCACTCGAATGTACCCAAATTATATAGTCTAACCTGGGCACTAATGCACTGTCTGACACAACCTGAGCCCGGACCTGCTGACCAACACCCAGACAGCTGACCGCACGCTGAGCACATCAGACCCGCCATGGCCTTAGGTCATCATCTCATCCCTACCTCAGTTTTCAGGCTTCAGAACCTAGACCTTATCTCCAATCACTGCCCACGGGTGACTGTGATGCAGAAATCAGAACTCTTCCTGACCCATGGCAAGAAACCTTGTGGTTGGCATGTTGTCCAACGTTCAGTGTAGGAGAAACCAGCATTCACCCTGAGGCCCCGCCCATTCTTGAGTGCGACGAGAGCATAAACACGCATTGTGACCTCAGCGTGAGTCCTGTCCTCTAGTAAGTCCTCTCAGTGGCTGGACCATTAGATGTCATAATGGGCTTGACATGTCCCTAGTCCTCAATTTTTAACCAGATTTCTGGTTGTCCAGTCGCCCCACCCCAGGGCTCTCCTCTGGAATCCCTCATTTGGTGGGACATCTGAGGTTGAAAAACAAAATGAAACAAATCGACAACAACAACAAAAAAACGGACTTCTTCCATCCCCAGAATGACCCCAAACTCTTTGGACGGGACCGAACCCCCAGAGAATAAGACTCGTCCATTTCCCATGAAGTCACCTGGCAATTTCACGACCATGAGTGACACGATATCCAGAGACAAAAACTTGAGCAAGAGCCTCACACTCGCCCTTTTTTCATATCCCGAAGTGTTCTCCTCATGGTCTGTAGATCAGTCCTGCCATACCTATGACCCAAAACATAAGCCGAGTTTGTGTTTTCAGACAACTGTCCAAACAGCTCTGGCCTACACACCCTACAGGCTCAGGGCCCTGGAGCCAAACCTGAGGACTGTACTTGCCCTCTCCAAGGGAATTGTATGTGCCCATTCCAATGGCCACAACCCTACTAGTAGGATAACCTCCAAAGTCCCTGAGGCCATCCCAATAGTTGTGGCTTCCCAGGACAAACAGGGGCAATCTGAGCCCATCTGAGCACCTACCTGCACTCAGACCCGTAGACTGATGTCCCCAGAGGTAAAAAGGAACGAACAGGCCCCTAGGCACTAATCGGATCCATTGCTTTGGTTTCCAGGCATCTCTCCTCAGAGGCCTGGATTTCAATACCAGCATATGGCTGTTTCTTGACTCACCCATCAGAACAAATCTCTTCTACACATGGGAAACATATACGTTGGAGCTGTGTCAAAGCCTCTGTTTAGGAGAACCCTTCAGGGCCCCAGGGCCACCGCTTCATTCCAAGGTCTCCATAGACACAAAAACATATTAGGACACATCCACAGGAGAGTCCATTTCAACTCAGCCTCCTCGGTTGCCCCCCACATCCAGCAGATCTAACCTGTCTTGTTGCTTGGAGACAATCGGAATGCGAGGTGGGCTACCCAGCCATCCATCCTTAGAACCCTGCTCGGAATCGTTGGCCTAGAGCCAACCAACAGGTCTCAATTGTCCTGCAAAAGAATCTTTGCAGTTTGGAGCTTCTCACAACTCCCATCATGGGAAAACCCCCATGTCCTCGTGATCCAACCCCCTTCAAGAAAGGGCCATCAGGGCAGAAAGTCCAACCTGAGCGATCGTCTGATCCTTGCCCTGACTTCAGATGCACGAGATCTCGATTGAGGTCTGTAGATTGTGCCTGCCATATCCTCACCCAGACACCTAGGCCTAGTTTGGGTTCTCAGACTCCGTCCTCAGACTACTGGCCCACAAGCCCTCCAGTTGGGCAATCCAGAACTACAATGCCGCACTCTGCCTGCCCTACAGAAGTAAAACATTGCCCTCAGGGCTACCCCGAAACCGCAAATGAGGATCATCCTGCACGCCATTCGGCTGTACCCCAAACATATAGGCTGACCTGGGCACTATTTCCCCTTCTAACCCAGCCTGAGCCTGGACCTCCTGGTCCCACCCAGACAGCTGGCCGCACACTGAGCACATCGGACCCGCCATGGCCTTAGGTCGTCATCTCTTCCCAACTGCGGTTTTCAGGCTCCAGAACCTAGACCTTATCTCCAACCACTGCCCAGGGTTGAAAATGATGCAGAAATCAGAACTCTTTCCCCATGGCAAGAAACCTTGTGGTTGGCATGTTGTCCAACGTTCAGTGTAGTTGAAACAAGCGTGGCCCATGAGGCCCAGCCCATGCTTGCGGGCAACATTGGTCACAAACACACATTGTGACCCTCAGCCTGAGCCCAGTCCTCAGGTAAGGCCTCTCAGGGCCTATATGAAGAGACAGCATATTGGGCTTGCCATGCCCCTAGGCCCCAATTTTTAACCATAGTTCGGGTTGTCCCTTCACTCTTCCCCAGGGCTCTGCTTTGGAATTCCTCTTTTGGTGGGACACCTGAGGTAACAAACCTGAAAGGAGTCCTCCCATCCCACAGATTGACGAAAAACAATTGGGATCGGGCCAAATCCACAGAGAGGAAGATTCGTCCATGGCCCATGAGACCTCCCCAACATCCAAGGCCATCGTTGAAACAAATTCCAGAGACAAAAGCCTGACCAAGCGCCTCAGACTCGCTCATTCTTCGTATCCTGAAGAGTTCTTCTCATGGTTTGTAGATCGGGCGTGCCATACCTACGTCCCCAAACTTAAGCTTAGTTTGTGTTTTCAGTCTTCTGTCCTCAAAGTCCTGGGCCACACTCCCTCCAGGCTGGGGCCCCTGGAGCCACACATTAGGACTGCCCCCACCCAATCAATGGGAATTCTGCATGTTCCATTGTCAAAAATCGTACAAATTAGGAGAACCCTCCAAAGTCCCTGAGGCCATCCCAATAGTGTAGGTCGCCCGGGACAAAAAAGGGCGGTTGATACCGGCTGAGCATCTACCTCCACTCATCTACCTCCACTCATACCAAGAAGATTGAACTAGACAGGACCCGAGGCCATTATCGGATCCATTGCTTTGGTTTACAGGCATGTCTCCTCAAAAGCCTGGATTCCCATACCAGCAGAGGGGATTTCCTGAGGCACCCATCAGAACAAATCTCATCTCCACAAGGAAACTTGTGCATGAGAGCTAAGCCAAAGCTTAGGAGAATACTTCAGGGTCCCGGTGCCACCTCCCCATTCCAAGGCCCTCATGGACACAAACACACGTTAGGACCCATCCTCTGGAAAGTGCATTTCAACTCAGCCACCCCGGTTGCTCCCGCAGATCCATTAGATCTAAACTCTCTTGTTGCTAGGAGATAATTGGACGGTGAGGCGGACTTCCCAGGCATCCATCCTCGAACGGTGCTCTGGAGTCATTCCATATGGGATGTCCTGGAGCTGTCCAACAGGTCTCAATTGTCCCGCAGAAGGAATCCTTGAAGGGGGCATCCCACATCTCCCAACGTGGAAAACCTCCATGGCCTCGAGATTCCGCTCCCTTCATGAAGGGGCCGTCATGCACAGAAACTCCAAACTGAGCCAACGTCGTATCCTCGCCCTGGCTTCAGATGCATGAGATATTGGTTCAGATCTGCAGGGGGTACCTGCCGTGCCCTCACCCTGAATCCGAAGTCTAGCTTGTGTTCTCAGACTTCCGTCCTCACTCTCCTGGCCCCGAAGCCCTCAAGTTTGGAAATTCCGGACCGACAATGAGGCACTCTGCCTGCCCTCTAGAAAAAATATATTGCCTAATGAGCAGCCCAGGCAGCTTAAATGAGGATAAACCTACACGGCACTCGAATGTACCCAAATTATATAGTCTAACCTGGGCACTAATGCACTGTCTGACACAACCTGAGCCCGGACCTGCTGACCAACACCCAGACAGCTGACCGCACGCTGAGCACATCAGACCCGCCATGGCCTCAGGTCATCATCTCTTCCCTACCTCAATTTTCAGGCTTCAGAACCTAGACCTTATCTCCAATGACTGCCCACGGGTGACTGTGATGCAGAAATCAGAACTCTTCCTGACCCATGGTAAGAAACCTTGTGGTTGGCATGTTGTCCAACGTTCAGTGTAGGAGAAACCAGCATTCACCCTGAGGCCCCGTCCATTCTTGAGTGCGACGAGAGCATAAACACGCATTGTGACCTCAGCGTGAGTCCTGTCCTCTAGTAAGTCCTCTCAATGGCTGGACCATTAGATGTCATAATGGGCTTGACATGTCCCTAGTCCCCAATTTTTAACCAGATTTCTGGTTGTCCAGTCGCCCCACCCCAGGGCTCTACTCTGGAATCCCTCATTTGGTGGGACATCTGAGGTTGAAAAACAAAATGAAACAAATCGACAACAACAAAAAAACGGACTTCTTCCATCCCCAGAATGACCCCAAACTCTTTGGAAGGGACCGAACCCCCAGAGAGTAAGACTCGTCCATTTCCCATGAAGTCACCCGGCAATTTCACGACCATGAGTGATACGATATCCAGAGACAAAAACTTGAGCAAGAGCCTCACACTCGCCCTTTTTTCATATCCCGAAGTGTTCTCCTCATGGTCTGTAGATCAGTCCTGCCATACCTATAACCCAAAACATAAGCCGAGTTTATGTTTTCAGACAACTGTCCAAAGAGCTCTGGCCTACACACCCTACAGGCTCAGGGCCCTGGAGCCAAACCTGAGGACTGTACTTGCCCTCTCCAAGGGAATTGTATGTGCCCATTCCAATGGCCACAACCCTACTAGTAGGATAACCTCCAAAGTCCCTGAGGCCATCCCAATAGTTGTGGCTTCCCAGGACAAACAGGGGCAATCTGAGCCCATCTGAGCACCTACCTGCACTCAGACCCGTAGACTGATGTCCCCAGAGGTAAAAAGGAACGAACAGGCCCCTAGGCACTAATCCGATCCATTGCTTTGGTTTCCAGGCATCTCTCCTCAGAGGCCTGGATTTCAATACCAGCATATGGCTGTTTCTTGACTCACCCATCAGAACAAATCTCATCTACACATGGGAAACATGCACGTTTGAGCTGTGTCAAATCCTCTGTTTAGGAGAACCCTTCAGGGCCCCAGGGCCACCGCTTCATTCCAAGGTCTCCATAGACACAAAAACATATTAGGACACATCCACAGGAGAGTCCATTTCAACTCAGCCTCCTCGGTTGCCCCCCACATCCAGCAGATCTAACTTGTCTTGTTGCTTGGAGACAATTGGAATGCGAGGTGGGCTACACAGCCATCCATCTTTAGAACCCTGCTCGGAATCGTTGGCCTGGAGCCAACCAACAGGTCTCAATTGTCCTGCAGAAGAATCTTTGCAGTTTGAAGCTTCTCACAACTCCCATCGTGGGAAAACCCCCATGTCCTCGTGATCCAACCCCTTCAAGAAAGGGCCATCAGGGCAGAAAGTCCAACCTGAGCGATAGTCTGATCCTTGCCCTGACTTCAGATGCACGAGATCTCGATTGAGGTCTGTAGATTGTGCCTGCCATATCCTCACCCAGATACCTAGGCCTAGCTTGGGTTCTCAGACTCCGTCCTCAGACTACTGGCCCACAAGCCCTCCAGTTGGGCAATCCAGAACTACAATGCCGCACTCTGCCTGCCCTACAGAAGTAAAACTTTGCCCTCAGGGCTACCCCGAAACCGCAAATGAGGATCAACCTGCAAGCCATTCGGCTGTACCCCAAACATATAGGCTGACCTGGGCACTATTTCCCCTTCTGACCCAGCCTGAGCCTGGACCTCCTGGTCCCACCCAGACAGCTGGCCGCACACTGAGCACATCGGACCCGCCATGGCCTTAGGTCGTCATCTCTTCCCAACTGCGGTTTTCAGGCTCCAGAACCTAGACCTTATCTCCAACTACTGCCCAGGGTTGAAAATGATGCAGAAATCAGAACTCTTTCCCCATGGCAAGAAACCTTGTGCTTGGCATGTTGTCCAACGTTCAGTTTTGTTGAAACAAGCGTGGCCCATTAGGCCCAGCCCATGCTTGCGGGCAACATTGGTCACAAACACACATTGTGACCCTCAGCCTGAGCCCAGTCCTCAGGTAAGGCCTCTCAGGGCCTATATGAAGAGACAGCATATTGGGCTTGCCATGCCCCTAGGCCCCAATTTTTAACCATAGTTCGGGTTGTCCCTTCACTCTTCCCCAGGGCTCTGCTTTGGAATTCCTCTTTTGGTGGAACACCTGAGGTAACAAACCTGAAAGGAGTCCTCCCATCCCACAGATTGACAAATAACAATTGGGATCGGGCCAAATCCACAGAGAAGAAGATTCGTCCATGGCCCATGAGACCTCCCCAACATTCCATGGCCATCACTGAAACAAAATCCAGAGACAAAAGCCTGAGCAAGCGACTCAGACTCGCTAATTCTTCATATCCTGAAGAGTTCTTCTCATGGTTTGTAGATCGGGCGTGCCATACCTACGTCCCCAAACTTAAGCTGAGTTTGTGTTTTCAGTCTTCTGTCCTCAAAGTCCTGGGCCACACTCCCTCCAGGCTGGGGCCCCTGGAGCCACACATTAGGACTGCCCCCACCCAATCCATGGCAATTCTGCACATTCCATTGTCAAAAATCGTACAAATTAGGAGAACCCTCCAAAGTCCTTGAGGCCATCCAAATAGAGTTGGTCGCCCGGGACAAAAAAGGGTGGTTGATACCGGCTGAGCATCTACCTCCACTCATCTACCTCCACTCATACCAAGAAGATTGAACCAGACAGGACCCAAGACCATTATCGGATCCATTGCTTTGGTTTACAGGCATGTCTCCTCAAAAGCCTGGATTCCAATACCAGCAGAGGGGATTTCCTGAGGCACCCATCAGAACAAATCTCGTCTCCACAAGGAAACTTGTGCATGGGAGCTATGCCAAAGCTTAGGAGAATACTTCAGTGTCCCGGTGCCACCTCCCCATTCCAAGGCCCTCATGGACACAAACACACGTTAGGACCCATCCTCTGGAAAGTGCATTTCAACTCAGCCACCCCGGGTGCTCCCGCAGATCCATTAGATCTAAACTGTCTTGTTGCTAGGAGACAATTGGAGGGGAGGCGGACTTCCCAGGCATCCATCCTGGAACGGTGCTCTGGAGTCATTTCGTATGGGATGTCCTGGAGCTGTCCAAAAGGTCTCAATTGTCCCGCAGAAGGAATCCTTGAAGGGGGCATTCCACATCTCCCAACGTGGAAAACCTCCATGGCCTCGAGATTCCGCTCCCTTCATGAAGGGGCCGTCATGCACAGAAACTCCAACCTGAGCCAACGTCGGATCCTCGCCCTGACTTCAGATGCATGAGATATTGGTTCAGATCTGCAGGGGGTACCTGCCGTGCCCTCACCCTGAATCCGAAGTCTAGCTTGTGTTCTCAGACTTCCGTCCTCACTCTCCTGGCCCCGAAGCCCTCAAGTTTGGCAATTCCGGACTGAAAATGAAGCACTCTGCCTGCCCTCTAGAAACAATATATTGCCTAATGAGCTGCCCAGGCAGCTTAAATGAAGATAAACCTACACGGCACTCGAATGTACCCAAATTATATAGTCTAACCTGGGCACTAATGCACTGTCTGACACAACCTGAGCCCGGACCTGCTGACCAACACCCATACAGCTGACCGCATGCTGAGCACATCAGACCCGCCATGGCCTTAGGTCATCATCTCTTCCCTACCTCAGTTTTCAGGCTTCAGAACCTAGACCTTATCTCCAATCACTGCCCACGGGTGACTGTGATGCAGAAATCAGAACTCTTCCTGACCCATGGCAAGAAACCTTGTGGTTGGCATGTTGTCCAACGTTCAGTGTAGGAGAAACCAGCATTCACCCTGAGGCCCCGCCCATTCTTGAGTGCGACGAGAGCATAAACACGCATTGTGACCTCAGCGTGAGTCCGGTCCTCTAGTAAGTCCTCTCAGTGGCTGGACCATTAGATGTCATAATGGGCTTGACATGTCCCTAGTCCCCAATTTTTAACCAGATTTCTGGTTGTCCAGTCGCCCCACCCCAGGGCTCTACTCTGGAATCCCTCATTTGGTGGGACATCTGAGGTTGAAAAACAAAATGAAACAAATCGACAACAACAACAAAAAAACGGACTTCTTCCATCCCCAGAATGAGCCCAAACTCTTTGGACGGGACCGAACCCCCAGAGAGTAAGACTCGTCCATTTCCCATGAAGTCACCCGGCAATTTCACGACCATGAGTGACACGATATCCAGAGACAAAAACTTGAGCAAGAGCCTCACACTCGCCCTTTTTTCATATCCCGAAGTGTTCTCCTCATGGTCTGTAGATCAGTCCTGCCATACCTATGACGCAAAACATAAGCCGAGTTTGTGTTTTCAGACAACTGTCCAAACAGCTCTGGCCTACACACCCTACAGGCTCAGGGCCCTGGAGCCAAACCTGAGGACTGTACTTGCACTCTCCAAGGGAATTGTATGTGCCCATTCCAATGGCCACAACCCTACTAGTAGGATAACCTCCAAAGTCCTTGAGGCCATCCCAATAGTTGTCGCTTCCCAGGACAAACAGGGGCAATCTGAGCCCATCTGAGCACCTACCTGCACTCAGAACCGTAGACTGATGTCCCCAGAGGTAAAAAGGAACGAACAGGCCCCTAGGCACTAATCGGATCCATTGCTTTGGTTTCCAGGCATCTCTCCTCAGAGGCCTGGATTTCAATACCAGCATATGGCTGTTTCTTGACTCACCCATCAGAACAAATCTCATCTACACATGGGAAACATGCACGTTGGAGCTGTGTCAAAGCCTCTGTTTAGGAGAACCCTTCAGGGCCCCAGGGCCACCGCTTCATTCCAAGGTCTCCATAGACACAAAAACATATTAGGACACATCCACAGGAGAGTCCATTTCAACTCAGCCTCCATGGTTGCCCCCCACATCCAGCAGATCTAACCTGTCTTGTTGCTTGGAGACAATTGGAATGCGAGGTGGGCTACCCAGCCATCCACCTTAGAACCCTGCTCGGAATTGTTGGCCTAGAGCCAACCAACAGGTCTCAATTGTCCTGCAGAGGAATCTTTGCAGTTTGGAGCTTCTCACAACTCCCATCGTGCGAAAACCCCCATGTCCTCGTGATCCAACCCCCTTCAAGAAAGGGCCATCAGGGCAGAAAGTCCAACCTGAGCGATCGTCTGATTCTTGCCCTGATTCAGATGCACGAGATCTCTATTGAGGTCTGTAGATTGTGCCTGCCATATCCTCACCCAGACACCTAGGACTAGCTTGGGTTCTCAGACTCCGTCCTCAGACTACTGGCCCACAAGCCCTCCAGTTGGGCAATCCAGAACTACAATGCCGCACTCTGCCTGCCCTACAGAAGTAAAACATTGCCCTCAAGGCTACCCCGAAACCGCAAATGAGGATCAACCTGCACGCCATTCGGCTGTACCCCAAACATATAGGCTGACCTGGGCACTATTTCCCCTTCTGACCCAGCCTGAGCCTGGACCTCCTGGTCCCACCCAGACAGCTGGCCGCACACTGAGCACATCGGACCCGCCATGGCCTTAGGTCGTCATCTCTTCCCAACTGCGGTTTTCAGGCTCCAGAACCTAGACCTTATCTCCAACCACTGCCCAGGGTTGAAAATGATGCAGAAATCAGAACTCTTTCCCCATGGCAAGAAACCTTGTGGTTGGCATGTTGTCCAACGTTCAGTGTAGTTGAAACAAGCGTGGCCCATGAGGCCCAGCCCATGTTTGCGGGCAACATTGGTCACAAACACACATTGTGACCCTCAGCCTGAGCCCAGTCCTCAGGTAAGGCCTCTCAGGGCCTATATGAAGAGACAGCATATTGGGCTTGCCATGCCCCTAGGCCCCAATTTTTAACCATAGTTCGGGTTGTCCCTTCACTCTTCCCCAGGGCTCTGCTTTGGAATTCCTCTTTTGGTGGAACACCTGAGGTAACAAACCTGAAAGGAGTCCTCCCATCCCACAGATGGACGAAAAACAATTGGGATCGGGCCAAATCCACAGAGAGGAAGATTCGTCCATGGCCCATGAGACCTCCCCAACATCCAAGGCCATCGTTGAAACAAAAGTCAGAGACAAAAGCCTGAGCAAGCGCCTCAGACACGCTCATTTTTCGTATCCTGAAGAGTTCTTCTCATGGTTTGTAGATCGGGCGTGCCATACCTACGTCCCCAAACTTAAGCTGAGTTTTTGTTTTCAGTCTTCTGTCCTCAAAGTCCTGGGCCACACTCCCTCCAGGCTGGGGCCCCTGGAGCCACACATTAGGACTGCCCCCACCCAATCCATGGGAATTCTGCCTGTTCCATTGTCAAAAATCGTACAAATTAGGAGAACTCTCCAAAGTCCCTGAGGCCATCCCAATAGTGTAGGTCGCCCGGGACAAAAAAGGGCGGTTGATACAGGCTGAGCATGTACCTCCACTCATCTACCTCCACCCATACCAAGAAGATTGAACTAGACAGGACCCGAGGCCATTATCGGATCCATTCCTCGGTTTACAGGCATGTCTCCTCAAAAACCTGGATTCCCATACCAGCAGAGGGGATTTCCTGAGGCACCCATCAGAACAAATCTCATCTCCACAAGGAAACTTGTGCATGGGAGCTAGGCCAAAGCTTAGGAGAATACTTCAGGGTCCCGGTGCCACCTCCCCATTCCAAGGCCCTCATGGACACAAACACACGTTAGGACCCATCCTCTGGAAAGTGCATTTCAACTCAGCCACCCCGGTTGCTCCCGCAGATCCATTAGATCTAAACTGTGTTGTTGCTAGGAGATAATTGGACGGTGAGGCGGACTTCCCAGGCATCCATCCTCGAACGGTGCTCTGGAGTCATTCCATATGGGATGTCCTGGAGCTGTCCAACAGGTCTCAATTGTCCCGCAGAAGGAATCCTTGAAGGGGGCATCCCACATCTCCCAACGTGGAAAACCTCCATGGCCTCGAGATTCCGCTCCCTTCATGAAGGGGCCGTCATGCACAGAAACTCCAACCTGAGCCAACGTCGGATCCTCGCCCTGACTTCAGATGCATGAGATATTGGTTCAGATCTGCAGGGGGTACCTGCCGTGCCCTCACCCTGAATCCGAAGTCTAGCTTGTGTTCTCAGACTTCCGTCCTCACTCTCCTGGCCCCGAAGCCCTCAAGTTTGGCAATTCCGGACCGACAATGAGGCACTCTGCCTGCCCTCTAGAAAAAATATATTGCCTAATGAGCAGCCCAGGCAGCTTAAATGAGAATAAACCTCCACGGCACTCGAATGTACCCAAATTATATAGTCTAACCTGGGCACTAATGCACTGTCTGACACAACCTGAGCCCGGACCTGCTGAACAATACCCAGACAGCTGACCGCACGCTGAGCACATCAGACCCGCCATGGCCTTAGGTCATCATCTCTTCCCTACCTCAGTTTTCAGGCTTCAGAACCTAGACCTTATCTCCAATCACTGCCCACGGGTGACTGTGATGCAGAAATCAGAACTCTTCCTGACCCATGGTAAGAAACCTTGTTGTGGCATGTTGTCCAACGTTCAGTGTAGGAGAAACCAGCATTCACCTTGAGGCCCCGCCCATTCTTGAGTGCGATGAGAGCATAAACACGCAATGTGACCTCAGTGTGAGTCCTGTCCTCTAGTAAGTCCTCTCAGTGGCTGGACCATTAGATGTCATAATGGGCTTGACATGTCCCTAGTCCCCAATTTTTAACCAGATTTCTGGTTGTCCAGTCGCCCCACCCCAGGGCTCTACTATGGAATCCCTCATTTGGTGCGACATCTGATGTTGAAAAACAAAATGAAACAAATCGACAACAACAAAAAAAACGGACTTCTTCCATCCCCAGAATGACCCCAAACTCTTTGGACGGGACCGAACCCCCAGAGAGTAAGACTCGTCCATTTCCCATGATGTCACCCGGCAATTTCACGACCATGAGTGACACGATATCCAGAGACAAAAACTTGAGCAAGAGCCTCACACTCGCCCTTTTTTCATATCCCGAAGTGTTCTCCTCATGGTCTGTAGATCAGTCCTGCCATACCTATGACCCAAAACATAAGCCGAGTTTGTGTTTTCAGACAACTGTCCAAACAGCTCTGGCCTACACACCCTACAGGATCAGGGCCCTGGAGCCAAACCTGAGGACTGTACTTGTCCTCTCCAAGGGAATTGTATGTGCCCATTCCAATGGCCACAACCCTACTAGTAGGATAACCTCCAAAGTCCCTGAGGCCATCCCAATAGTTGTGGCTTCCCAGGACAAACAGGGGCAATCTGAGCCCATCTGAGCACCTACCTGCACTCAGACCCGTAGACTGATGTCCCCAGAGGTAAAAAGGAACGAACAGGCCCCTAGGCACTAATCGGATCCATTGCTTTGGTTTCCAGGCATCTCTCCTCAGAGGCCTGGATTTCAATACCAGCATATGGCTGTTTCTTGACTCACCCATCAGAACAAATCTCATCTACACATGGGAAACATGCACGTTGGAGCTGTGTCAAAGCCTCTGTTTAGGAGAACCCTTCAGGGCCCCAGGGCCACCGCTTCATTCCAAGGTCTCCATAGACACAAAAACATATTAGGACACATCCACAGGAGAGTCCATTTCAACTCAGCCTCCATGGTTGCCCCCCACATCCAGCAGATCTAACCTGTCTTGTTGCTTGGAGACAATTGGAATGCGAGGTGGGCTACCCAGCCATCCACCTTAGAACCCTGCTCGGAATTGTTGGCCTAGAGCCAACCAACAGGTCTCAATTGTCCTGCAGAGGAATCTTTGCAGTTTGGAGCTTCTCACAACTCCCATCGTGCGAAAACCCCCATGTCCTCGTGATCCAACCCCCTTCAAGAAAGGGCCATCAGGGCAGAAAGTCCAACCTGAGCGATCGTCTGATTCTTGCCCTGATTCAGATGCACGAGATCTCTATTGAGGTCTGTAGATTGTGCCTGCCATATCCTCACCCAGACACCTAGGACTAGCTTGGGTTCTCAGACTCCGTCCTCAGACTACTGGCCCACAAGCCCTCCAGTTGGGCAATCCAGAACTACAATGCCGCACTCTGCCTGCCCTACAGAAGTAAAACATTGCCCTCAAGGCTACCCCGAAACCGCAAATGAGGATCAACCTGCACGCCATTCGGCTGTACCCCAAACATATAGGCTGACCTGGGCACTATTTCCCCTTCTGACCCAGCCTGAGCCTGGACCTCCTGGTCCCACCCAGACAGCTGGCCGCACACTGAGCACATCGGACCCGCCATGGCCTTAGGTCGTCATCTCTTCCCAACTGCGGTTTTCAGGCTCCAGAACCTAGACCTTATCTCCAACCACTGCCCAGGGTTGAAAATGATGCAGAAATCAGAACTCTTTCCCCATGGCAAGAAACCTTGTGGTTGGCATGTTGTCCAACGTTCAGTGTAGTTGAAACAAGCGTGGCCCATGAGGCCCAGCCCATGTTTGCGGGCAACATTGGTCACAAACACACATTGTGACCCTCAGCCTGAGCCCAGTCCTCAGGTAAGGCCTCTCAGGGCCTATATGAAGAGACAGCATATTGGGCTTGCCATGCCCCTAGGCCCCAATTTTTAACCATAGTTCGGGTTGTCCCTTCACTCTTCCCCAGGGCTCTGCTTTGGAATTCCTCTTTTGGTGGAACACCTGAGGTAACAAACCTGAAAGGAGTCCTCCCATCCCACAGATGGACGAAAAACAATTGGGATCGGGCCAAATCCACAGAGAGGAAGATTCGTCCATGGCCCATGAGACCTCCCCAACATCCAAGGCCATCGTTGAAACAAAAGTCAGAGACAAAAGCCTGAGCAAGCGCCTCAGACACGCTCATTTTTCGTATCCTGAAGAGTTCTTCTCATGGTTTGTAGATCGGGCGTGCCATACCTACGTCCCCAAACTTAAGCTGAGTTTTTGTTTTCAGTCTTCTGTCCTCAAAGTCCTGGGCCACACTCCCTCCAGGCTGGGGCCCCTGGAGCCACACATTAGGACTGCCCCCACCCAATCCATGGGAATTCTGCCTGTTCCATTGTCAAAAATCGTACAAATTAGGAGAACTCTCCAAAGTCCCTGAGGCCATCCCAATAGTGTAGGTCGCCCGGGACAAAAAAGGGCGGTTGATACAGGCTGAGCATGTACCTCCACTCATCTACCTCCACCCATACCAAGAAGATTGAACTAGACAGGACCCGAGGCCATTATCGGATCCATTCCTCGGTTTACAGGCATGTCTCCTCAAAAACCTGGATTCCCATACCAGCAGAGGGGATTTCCTGAGGCACCCATCAGAACAAATCTCATCTCCACAAGGAAACTTGTGCATGGGAGCTAGGCCAAAGCTTAGGAGAATACTTCAGGGTCCCGGTGCCACCTCCCCATTCCAAGGCCCTCATGGACACAAACACACGTTAGGACCCATCCTCTGGAAAGTGCATTTCAACTCAGCCACCCCGGTTGCTCCCGCAGATCCATTAGATCTAAACTGTGTTGTTGCTAGGAGATAATTGGACGGTGAGGCGGACTTCCCAGGCATCCATCCTCGAACGGTGCTCTGGAGTCATTCCATATGGGATGTCCTGGAGCTGTCCAACAGGTCTCAATTGTCCCGCAGAAGGAATCCTTGAAGGGGGCATCCCACATCTCCCAACGTGGAAAACCTCCATGGCCTCGAGATTCCGCTCCCTTCATGAAGGGGCCGTCATGCACAGAAACTCCAACCTGAGCCAACGTCGGATCCTCGCCCTGACTTCAGATGCATGAGATATTGGTTCAGATCTGCAGGGGGTACCTGCCGTGCCCTCACCCTGAATCCGAAGTCTAGCTTGTGTTCTCAGACTTCCGTCCTCACTCTCCTGGCCCCGAAGCCCTCAAGTTTGGCAATTCCGGACCGACAATGAGGCACTCTGCCTGCCCTCTAGAAAAAATATATTGCCTAATGAGCAGCCCAGGCAGCTTAAATGAGAATAAACCTCCACGGCACTCGAATGTACCCAAATTATATAGTCTAACCTGGGCACTAATGCACTGTCTGACACAACCTGAGCCCGGACCTGCTGAACAATACCCAGACAGCTGACCGCACGCTGAGCACATCAGACCCGCCATGGCCTTAGGTCATCATCTCTTCCCTACCTCAGTTTTCAGGCTTCAGAACCTAGACCTTATCTCCAATCACTGCCCACGGGTGACTGTGATGCAGAAATCAGAACTCTTCCTGACCCATGGTAAGAAACCTTGTTGTGGCATGTTGTCCAACGTTCAGTGTAGGAGAAACCAGCATTCACCTTGAGGCCCCGCCCATTCTTGAGTGCGATGAGAGCATAAACACGCAATGTGACCTCAGTGTGAGTCCTGTCCTCTAGTAAGTCCTCTCAGTGGCTGGACCATTAGATGTCATAATGGGCTTGACATGTCCCTAGTCCCCAATTTTTAACCAGATTTCTGGTTGTCCAGTCGCCCCACCCCAGGGCTCTACTATGGAATCCCTCATTTGGTGCGACATCTGATGTTGAAAAACAAAATGAAACAAATCGACAACAACAAAAAAAACGGACTTCTTCCATCCCCAGAATGACCCCAAACTCTTTGGACGGGACCGAACCCCCAGAGAGTAAGACTCGTCCATTTCCCATGATGTCACCCGGCAATTTCACGACCATGAGTGACACGATATCCAGAGACAAAAACTTGAGCAAGAGCCTCACACTCGCCCTTTTTTCATATCCCGAAGTGTTCTCCTCATGGTCTGTAGATCAGTCCTGCCATACCTATGACCCAAAACATAAGCCGAGTTTGTGTTTTCAGACAACTGTCCAAACAGCTCTGGCCTACACACCCTACAGGATCAGGGCCCTGGAGCCAAACCTGAGGACTGTACTTGTCCTCTCCAAGGGAATTGTATGTGCCCATTCCAATGGCCACAACCCTACTAGTAGGATAACCTCCAAAGTCCCTGAGGCCATCCCAATAGTTGTGGCTTCCCAGGACAAACAGGGGCAATCTGAGCCCATCTGAGCACCTACCTGCACTCAGACCCGTAGACTGATGTCCCCAGAGGTAAAAACGAACGAACAGGCCCCTAGGCACTAATCGGATCCATTGCTTTGGTTTCCAGGCATCTCTCCTCAGAGGCCTGGATTTCAATACCAGCATATGGCTGTTTCTTGACTCACCCATCAGAACAAATCTCATCTACACATGGGAAACATGCACGTTGGAGCTGTGTCAAAGCCTCTGTTTAGGAGAACCCTTCAGGGCCCCAGGGCCACCGCTTCATTCCAAGGTCTCCATAGACACAAAAACATATTAGGACACATCCCCAGGAGAGTCCATTTCAACTCAGCCTCCTCCGTTGCCCCCCACATCCAGCAGATCTAACCTGTCTTGTTGCTTGGAGACCATTGGAATGCGAGGTGGGCTACCCAGCCATCCATCCTTAGAACCCTGCTCGGAATCGTTGGCCTGGAGCCAACCAACAGGTCTCAATTGTCCTGCAGAAGAATCTTTGCAGTTTGGAGCTTCTCACAACTCCCATCGTGGGAAAACCCCCATGTCCTCGTGATCCAACCCCCTTCAAGAAAGGGCCATCAGGGCAGAAAGTCCAACCTGAGGGATCGTCTGATCCTTGCCCTGACTTCAGATGCACGAGATCTCGATTGAGGTCTGTAGATTGTGCCTGCCATATCCTCACCCAGAAACCTAGGCCTAGCTTAGGTTCTCAGACTCCGTCCTCAGACTACTGGCCCACAAGCCCTCCAGTTGGGCAATCCAGAACTACAATGCCGCACTCTGCCTGCCCTACAGAAGTAAATCATTGCCCTCAGGGCTACCCCGAAACCGCAAATGAGGATAAACCTGCACGCCATTCGGCTGTACCCCAAACATATAGGCTGACCTGGGCACTATTTCCCCTTCTGACCCAGCCTGAGCCTGGACCTCCTGGTCCCACCCAGACAGCTGGCCGCACACAGAGCACATCGGACCCGCCATGGCCTTAGGTCGTCATCTCTTCCCAACTGCGGTTTTCAGGCTCCAGAACCTAGACCTTATCTCCAACCACTGCCCAGGGTTGAAAATGATGCAGAAATCCGAACTCTTTACCCATGGCAAGAAACCTTGTGGTTGGCATGTTGTCCAACGTTCAGTGTAGTTGAAACAAGCGTGGCCCATGAGGCCCAGCCCATGCTTGCGGGCCACATTGGTCACAAACACACATTGTGACCCTCAGCCTGAGCCCAGTCCTCAGGTAAGGCCTCTCAGGGCCTATATGAAGAGACAGCATATTGGGCTTGCCATGCCCCGAGGCCCCAATTTTTAACCATAGTTCGGGTTGTCCCTTCACTCTTCCCCAGGGCTCTGCTTTGGAATTCCTCTTTTGGTGGGACACCTGAGTTAACAAACCTGAAAGGAGTCCTCCCATCCCACAGATGGACCAAAAACAATTGGGATCGGGCCAAATCCACAGAGAGGAAGATTCGTCCATGGCCCATGAGACCTCCCCAACATTCAACGGCCATGGCTGAAACAAAAGTCAGAGACAAAAGCCTGAGCAAGCGCCTCAGACTCGCTCATTCTTCATATCCTGAAGAGTTCTTCTCATGGTTTGTAGATCGGGCGTGCCATACCTACGTCCCCAAACTTAAGCTGAGTTTGTGTTTTCAGTCTTCTGTCCTCAAAGCCCTGGGCCACACTCCCTCCAGGCTGGGGCCCCTGGAGCCACACATTACGACTGCCCCCACCCAATCCATGGGAATTCTGCCCGTTCCATTGTCAAAAATCGTACAAATTAGGAGAACCCTCCAAAGTCCCTGAGGCCATCCCAATAGTGTAGGTCGCCCGGGACAAAAAAGGGCGGTTGATACCGGATGAGCATCTACCTCCACTCATCTACCTCCACTCATACCAAGAAGATTGAACCAGAAAGGACCCGAGGCCATTATCGGATACATTGCTTTGGTTTACAGGCATGTCTCCTCAAAAGCCTGGATTCCAATACCAGCAGAGGGGATTTCCTGAGGCACCCATCAGAACAAATCTCGTCTCCACAAGGAAACTTGTGCATGGGAGCTAAGCCAAAGCTTAGGAGAATACTTCAGGGTCCCGGTGCCACCTCCCCATTCCAAGGCCCTCATGGACACAAAAACACGTTAGGACCCATCCTCTGGAAAGTGCATTTCAACTCAGCCACCCCGGTTGCTACCGCAGATCCATTAGATCTAAACTGTCTTGTTGCTAGGAGACAATTGGAAGGTGAGGCGGACTTCCCAGGCATCCATCCTCGAACGGTGCTCTGGAGTCATTCCATATGGGATGTCCTGGAGCTGTCCAACAGGTCTCAATTGTCCCGCAGAAGGAATCCTTGAAGGGGGCATCCCACATCTCCCAACGTGGAAAACCTCCATGGCCTCGAGATTCCGCTCCCTTCATGAAGGGGCCGTCATGCACAGAAACTCCAACCTGAGCCAACTTCGGATCCTCGCCCTGACTTCAGATGCATGAGATATTGGTTCAGATCTGCAGGGGGTACCTGCCGTGCCCTCACCCTGAATCCGAAGTCTAGCTTGTGTTCTCAGACTTCCGTCCTCACTCTCCTGGCCCCGAAGCCCTCAAGTTTGGCAATTCCGGACCGACAATGAGGCACTCTGCCTGCCCTCTAGAAAAAATATATTGCCTAATGAGCAGCCCAGGCAGCTTAAATGAGGATAAACCTACACGGCACTCGAATGTACCCAAATTATATAGTCTATCCTGGGCACTAATGCAATGTCTGACACAACCTGAGCCCGGACCTGCTGACCAACACCCAGACAGCTGACCGCACGCTGAGCACATCAGACCCGCCATGGCCTTAGGTCATCATCTCTTCCCTACCTCAGTTTTCAGGCTTCAGAACCTAGACCTTATCTCCAACCACTGCCCAGGGTTGAAAATGATGCAGAAATCAGAACTCTATACCCATGGCAAGAAACCTTGTGGTTGGCATGTTGTCCAACGTTCAGTGTAGTTGAAACAAGCGTGGCCCATGAGGCCCAGCCCATGCTTGCGGGCCACATTGGTCACAAACACACATTGTGACCCTCAGCCTGAGCCCAGTCCTCAGGTAAGGCCTCTCAGGGCCTATATGAAGAGACAGCATATTGGGCTTGCCATGCCCCGAGGCCCCAATTTTTAACCATAGTTCGGGTTGTCCCTTCACTCTTCCCCAGGGCTCTGCTTTGGAATTCCTCTTTTGGTGGGACACCTGAGGTAACAAACCTGAAAGGAGTCCTCCCATCCCACAGATGGACGAAAAACAATTGGGATCGGGCCAAATCCACAGAGAGGAAGATTCGTCCATGGCCCATGACCTCCCCAACATTCAATGGCCATGGCTGAAACAAAAGTCAGAGACAAAAGCCTGAGCAAGCGCCTCAGACTCGCTCATTCTTCATATCCTGAAGAGTTCTTCTCATGGTTTGTAGATCGGGCGTGCCATACCTACGTCCCCAAACTTAAGCTGAGTTTGTGTTTTCAGTCTTCTGTCCTCAAAGTCCTGGGCCACACTCCCTCCAGGCTGGGGCCTCTGGAGTCACACATTACGACTGCCCCCACCCAATCCATGGGAATTCTGCCCGTTCCATTGTCAGAAATCGTACAAATTAAGAGAACCCTCCAAAGTCCCTGAGGCAATCCCAATAGTGTAGGTCGCCCGGGACAAAAAAGGGCGGTTGATACCGGCTGAGCATCTACCTCCACTCATCTACCTCCATTCATACCAAGAAGATTGAACCAGACAGGACCCGAGGCCATTATCGGATCCATTGCTTTGGTTTACAGGCATGTCTCCTCAAAAGCCTGGATTCCAATACCAGCAGAGGGGATTTCCTGAGGCACCCATCAGAACAAATCTCGTCTCCACAAGGAAACTTGTGCATGGGAGCTAAGCCAAAGCTTAGGAGAATACTTCAGGGTCCCGGTGCCACCTCCCCATTCCAAGGCCCTCATGGACACAAACACACGTTAGGACCCATCCTCTGGAAAGTGCATTTCAACTCAGCCACCCCGGTTGCTCCCGCAGATCCATTAGATCTAAACTGTCTTGTTGTAGGAGACAATTGGAAGGTGAGGCGGACTTCCCAGGCATCCATCCTCGAACGGTGCTCTGGAGTCATTCCATATGGGATGTCCTGGAGCTGTCCAACTGGTCTCAATTGTCCCGCAGAAGGAATCCTTGAAGGGGGCATCCCACATCTCCCAACGTGGAAAACCTCCATGGCCTCGAGATTCCGCTCCCTTCATGAAGGGGCCGTCATGCACAGAAACTCCAACCTGAGCCAACGTCGGATCCTCGCCCTGACTTCAGATGCATGAGATATTGGTTCAGATCTGCAGGGGGTACCTGCCGTGCCCTCACCCTGAATCCGAAGTCTAGCTTGTGTTCTCAGACTTCTGTCCTCACTCTCCTGGCCCCGAAGCCCTCAAGTTTGGCAATTCCGGACCGACAATGAGGCACTCTGCCTGCCCTCTAGAAAAAATATATTGCCTAATGAGCAGCCCAGGCAGCTTAAATGAGGATAAACCTACACGGCACTCGAATGTACCCAAATTATATAGTCTATCCTGGGCACTAATGCACTGTCTGACACAACCTGAGCCCGGACCTGCTGACCAACACCCAGACAGCTGACCGCACGCAGAGCACATCAGACCCGCCATGGCCTTAGGTCATCATCTCTTCCCTACCTCAGTTTTCAAGCTTCAGAACCTAGACCTTATCTCCAATCACTGCCCACGGGTGACTGTGATGCAGAAATCAGAACTCTTCCTGACCCATGGTAAGAAACCTTGTGGTTGGCATGTTGTCCAACGTTCAGTGTAGGAGAAACCAGCATTCACCCTAAGGCCCCGCCCATTCTTGATTGCGAAGAGAGCATAAACACGCATTGTGACCTCAGCGTGAGTCCTGTCCTCTAGTAAGTCCTCTCAGTGGCTGGACCATTAGATGTCATAATGGGCTTGACATATCCCTAGTCCCCAATTTTTAACCAGATTTCTGGTTGTCCAGTCGCCCCACCCCAGGGCTCTACTATGGAATCCCTCATTTGGTGCGACATCTGAGGTTGAAAAACAAAATGAAACAAATCGACAACAACAAAAAAACGGACTTCTTCCATCCCCAGAATGACCCCAAACTCTTTGGACGGGACCGAACCCCCAGAGAGTAAGACTCGTCCATTTCCCATGAAGTCACCCGGCAATTTCACGACCATGAGTGACACGATATCCAGAGACAAAAACTTGAGCAAGAGCCTCACACTCGCCCTTTTTTCATATCCCGAAGTGTTCTCCTCATGGTCTGTAGATCAGTCCTGCCATACCTATGACCCAAAACATAAGCCGAGTTTGTGTTTTCAGACAACTGTCCAAACAGCTCTGGCCTACACACCCTACAGGCTCAGGGCCCTGGAGCCAAACCTGAGGACTGTACTTGCCCTCTCCAAGGGAATTGTATGTGCCCATTCCAATGGCCACAACCCTACTAGTAGGATAACCTCCAAAGTCCCTGAGGCCATCCCAATAGTTGTGGCTTCCCAGGACAAACAGGGGCAATCTGAGCCCATCTGAGCACCTACCTGCACTCAGACCCGTAGACTGATGTCCCCAGAGGTAAAAAGGAACGAACAGGCCCCTAGGCACTAATCGGATCCATTGCTTTGGTTTCCAGGCATCTCTCCTCAGAGGCCTGGATTTCAATACCAGCATATGGCTGTTTCTTGACTCACCCATCAGAACAAATCTCATCTACACATGGGAAACATGCACGTTGGAGCTGTGTCAAAGCCTCTGTTTAGGAGAACCCTTCAGGGCCCCACGGCCACCGCTTCATTCCAAGGTCTCCATAGACACAAAAACATATTAGGACACATCCACAGGAGAGTCCATTTCAACTCAGCCTCCTCGGTTGCCCCCCACATCCAGCAGATCTAACCTGTCTTGTTGCTTGGAGACCATTGGAATGCGAGGTGTGCTACCCAGCCATCCATCCTTAGAACCCTGCTCGGAATCGTTGGCCTGGAGCCAACCAACAGGTCTCAATTGTCCTGCATTAGAATCTTTGCAGTTTGGAGCTTCTCACAACTCCCATCGTGGGAAAACCCCCATGTCCTCGTGATCCAACCCCCTTCAAGAAAGGGCCATCAGGGCAGAAAGTCCAACCTGAGCGATCGTCTGATCCTTGCCCTGACTTCAGATGCACGAGATCTCGATTGAGGTCTGTAGATTGTGCCTGCCATATCCTCACCCAGAAACCTAGGCCTAGCTTGGGTTCTCAGACTCCGTCCTCAGACTACTGGCCCACAAGCCCTCCAGTTTGGCAATCCAGAACTACAATGCCGCACTCTGTCTGCCTTACAGAAGTAAAACATTGCCCTCAGGGCTACCCCGAAACCGCAAATGAGGATCAACCTGCACGCCATTCGGCTGTACCCCAAACATATAGGCTGACCTGGGCACTATTTCCCCTTCTGACCCAGCCTGAGCATGGACCTCCTGGTCCCACCCAGACAGCTGGCCGCACACTGAGCACATCGGACCCGCCATGGCCTTAGGTCGTCATCTCTTCCCAACTGCGGTTTTCAGGCTCCAGAACCTAGACCTTATCTCCAACCACTGCCCAGGGTTGAAAATGATGCAGAAATCAGAACTCTTTCCCCATGGCAAGACACCTTGTGTTTGGCATGTTGTCCAACGTTCAGTGTAGTTGAAACAAGCGTGGCCCATGAGGCCCAGCCCATGCTTGCGGGCCACATTGGTCACAAACACACATTGTGACCCTCAGCCTGAGCCCAGTCCTCAGGTAAGGCCTCTCAGGGCCTATATGAAGAGACAGCATATTGGGCTTGCCATGCCCCTAGGCCCCAATTTTTAACCATAGTTCGGGTTGTCCCTTCACTCTTCCCCAGGGCTCTGCTTTGGAATTCCTCTTTTGGTGGGACACCTGAGATAACAAACCTGAAAGGAGTCCTCCCATCCCACAGATTGACGAAAAACAATTGGGATCGGGCCAAATCCACAGAGAGGAAGATTCGTCCATGGCCCATGAGACCTCCCCAACATTCCACGGCCATCGCTGAAACAAAATCCAGAGACAAAAGCCTGAGCAAGCACCTCAGACTCGCTCATTCTTCATATCCTGAAGAGTTCTTCTCAGGGTTTGTAGATCGGGCGTGCCATACCTACGTCCCCAAACTTAAGCTGAGTTTGTGTTTTCATCTTCTGTCCTCAAAGTCCTGGGCCACACTCCCTCCAGGCTGGGGCCCCTGGAGCCACACATTAGGACTGCCCCCACCCAATCCATGGGAATTCTGCCCATTCCATTGTCAAAAATCATACAAATTAGGAGTACCCTCCAAAGTCCCTGAGGCCATCCCAATAGTGTAGGTCGCCCGGGACAAAAAAGGGCGGTTGATACTGGCTGAGCATCTACCTCCACTCATCTACCTCCACTCATACCAAGAAGATTGAGCCAGACAGGACCCGAGGCCATTATCGGATCCATTGCTTTGGTTTACAGGCATGTCTCCTCAAAAGCCTGGATTCCAATACCAGCAGAGGGGATTTCCTGAGGCACCCATCAGAACAAATCTCGTCTCCACAAGGAAACTTGTGCATGGGAGCTATGGCAAAGCTTAGGAGAATACTTCAGTGTCCCGGTGCCACCTCCCCATACCAAGGCCCTCATGGACACAAACACACGTTAGGACCCATCCTCTGAAAAGTGCATTTCAACTCAGCCACCCCGGTTGCTCCCGCAGATCCATTAGATCTAAACTGTCTTGTTGCTAGGAGACAATTGGAAGGCGAGGCGGAATTCCCAGGCATCCATCCTGGAACGGTGCTCTGGAGACATTCCGTATGGGATGTCCTGGAGCTGTCCAACAGGTCTCAATTGTCCCGCAGAAGGAATCCTTGAAGGGGGCATCCCACATCTCCCAACGTGGAAAACCTCCATGGCCTTGAGATTCCGCTCCCTTCATGAAGGGGCCGTCATGCACAGAAACTCCAACCTGAGCCAACGTCGGATCCTCGCCCTGACTTCAGATGCATGAGATGTTGGTTCAGATCTGCAGGGGGTACCTGCCGTGCCCTCACCCTGAATCCGAAGTCTAGCTTGTGTTCTCAGACTTCCGTCCTCACTCTCCTGGCCCCGAAGCCCTCAAGTTTGGCAATTCCGGACCGACAATGAAGCGCTCTGCCTGCCCTCTAGAAAAAATATATTGTCTAATGAGCAGCCCAGGCAGCTTAAATGTGGATAAACCTACACGGCACTCGAATGTACCCAAATTATATAGTCTAACCTGGGCACTAATGCACTGTCTGACACAACCTGAGCCCAGACCTGCTGACCAACACCCAGACAGCTGACCGCAGGTTGAGCACATCAGAACCGCCATGGCCTTAAGTCATCATCTTCTCCCTACCTCAGTTTTCAGGCTTCAGAACCTAGACCTTATCTCCAATCACTGCCCACGGGTGACTGTGATGCAGATATCAGAACTCTTCCTGACCCATGGCAAGAAACCTTGTGGTTGGCATGTTGTCCAACGTTCAGTGTAGGAGAAACTAGCCTTCACACTGAGGCCCCGCCCATTCTTGCGTGCGACGAGAGCATAAACACGCATTGTGACCTCAGCGTGAGTCCTGTCCTCTAGTAAGTCCTCTCAGTGGCTGGACCATTAGATGTCATAATGGCCTTGACATGTCCCTAGTCCCCAAATTTAACCAGATTTCTGGTTGTCCAGTCGCCCCACCCCAGGGCTCTACTCTGGAATCCCTCATTTGGTGGGACATCTGAGGTTGAAAAACAAAATGAAAAAAATCGACAACAACAAAAAACGGACTTCTTACATCCCCAGAATGACCCCAAACTCTTTGGACGGGACCGAACCCCCAGAGAGTAAGACTCGTCCATTTCCCATGAAGTCACCCGGCAATTTCACGACCATGAGTGACATGATATCCAGAGACAAAAACTTGAGCAAGAGCCTCAAATCGCCCTTTTTTCATATCCCGAAGTGTTCTCCTCATGGTCTGTAGATCAGTCCTGCCATACCTATGAACCAAAACATGAGCCGAGTTTGTGTTTTCAGACAACTGAACAAACAGCTCTGGCCTACACACCCTACAGGCTCAGGGCCCTGGAGCCAAACCTGAGGACTGTACTTGCCCTCTCCAAGGGAATTGTATGTGCCCATTCCAATGGCCACAACCCTACTAGTAGGATAACCTCCAAAGTCCCTGAGGCCATCCCAATAGTTGTGGCTTCCCAGGACAAACAGGGGCAATCTGAGCCCATCTGAGCACCTACCTGCACTCAGACCCGTAGACTGATGTCCCCAGAGGTAAAAACGAACGAACAGGCCCCTAGGCACTAATCGGATCCATTGCTTTGGTTTCCAGGCTTCTCTCCTCAGAGGCCTGGATTTCAATACCAGCATATGGCTGTTTCTTGACTCACCCATCAGAACAAATCTCATCTACACATGGGAAACATGCACGTTGGAGCTGTGTCAAAGCCTCTGTTTAGGAGAACCCTTCAGGGCCCCAGGGCCACCGCTTCATTCCAAGGTCTCCATAGACACAAAAACATATTAGGACACATCCACAGGAGAGTCCATTTCAACTCAGCCTCCTCGGTTGCCCCCCACATCCAGCAGATCTAACCAGTCTTGTTGCTTGGAGACCATTGGAATGCGAGGTGGGCTACCCAGCCATCCATCCTTAGAACCCTGCTCGGAATCGTTGGCCTGGAGCCAACCAACAGGTCTCAATTGTCCTGCAGAAGAATCTTTGCAGTTTGGAGCTTCTCACAACTCCCATCGTGGGAAAACCCCCATGTCCTCGTGATCCAACACCCTTCAAGAAAGGGCCATCAGGGCAGAAAGTCCAACCTGAGCGATCGTCTGGTACTTGCCCTGACTTTAGATGCACGAGATCTCGATTGAGGTCTGTAGATTGTGCCTGCCATATCCTCACCCAGAAACCTAGGCCTAGCTTGGGTTCTCAGACTCCGTCCTCAGACTACTGGCCCACAAGCCCTCCATTTTGGCAATCCAGAACTACAATGCCGCACTCTGCCTGCCCTACAGAAGTAAAACATTGCCCTCAGGGTTACCCCGAAACCGCAAATGAGGATCAACCTGCACGCCATTCGACTGTACCCCAAACATATAGGCTGACCTGGGCACTATTTCCCCTTCTGACCCAGCCTGAGCATGGACCTCCTGGTCCCACCCAGACAGCTGGCCGCACACTGAGCACATCGGACCCGCCATGGCCTTAGGTCGTCATCTCTTCCCAACTGCGGTTTTCAGGCTCCAGAACCTAGACCTTATCTCCAACCACTGCCAAGGTTTGAAAATGATGCAGAAATCAGAACTCTTTCCCCATGGCAAGAAACCTTGTGGTTGGCATGTTGTCCAACGTTCAGTGTAGTTGAAACAAGCGTGGCCCATGAGGCCCAGCCCATGCTTGCGGGCCACATTGGTCACAAACACACATTGTGACCCTCAGCCTGAGCCCAGTCCTCAGGTAAGGCCTCTCAGGGCCTATATGAAGAGACAGCATATTGGGCTTGCCATGCCCCTAGGCCCAAATTTTTAACCATATTTCGGGTTGTCCCTTCACTCTTCCCCAGGGCTCTGCTTTGGAATTCCTCTTTTGGTGGGACACCTGAGGTAACAAACCTGAAAGGAGTCCTCCCATCCCACAGATTGATGAAAAACAATTGGGATCGGGCCAAATCCACAGAGAGGAAGATTCGTCCATGGCCCATGAGTCCTCCCCAACATTCCACGGCCATCGCTGAAACAAAAGTCAGAGACAAAAGCCTGAGCAAGCGCCTCAGACTCGGTCATTCTTCATATCCTGAAGAGTTCTTCTCATGGTTTGCAGATCGGGCATGCCATACCTACGTCCCCCAACTTAAGCTGAGTTTGTGTTTTCAGTCTTCTGTCCTCAAAGTCCTGGGCCACACTCCCTCCAGGCTGGGGCCCCTGGAGCCACACATTAGGACTGCCCCCCGCAATCCCTGGGAATTCTGCCCATTCCATTGTCAAAAATCGTACAAATTAGGAGAACCCTCCAAAGTCCCTCAGGCCATCCCAATAGTGTCGGTCGCCCGGGACAAAAAAGGGCGGTTGATACCGGCTGAGCATCTACCTCCACTCATCTACCTCCACTCATACCAAGAAGATTGAACCAGACAGGACCCGAGGCCATTATCGGATCCATTGCTTTGGTTTACAGGCATGTCTCCTCAAAAGCCTGGATTCCAATACCAGCAGCGGGGATTTCCTGAGGCACCCATCAGAACAAATCTCGTCTCCACAAGGAAACTTGTGCATGGGAGCTAAGCCAAAGCTAAGGAGAATACTTCAGGGTCCCGGTGCCACCTCCCCATTCCAAGGCCCTCATGGACACAAACACACGTTAGGACCCATCCTCTGGAAAGTGCATTTCAACTCAGCCACCCCGGTTGCTCCCGCAGATCCATTAGATCTAAACTGTCTTGTTGCTAGGAGACAATTGGAAGGCGAGGCGGACTTCCCAGGCATCCATCCTCGAACGGTGCTCTGGAGTCATTCCATATGGGATGTCCTGGAGCTGTCCAACAGGACTCAATTGTCCCGCAGAAGGAATCCTTGAAGGGGGCATCCCACATCTCCCAACGTGGAAATCCTCCATGGCCTCGAGATTCCGCTCCCTTCATGAAGGGGCCGTCATGCACAGAAACTCCAACCTGAGCCAACGTCGGATCCTCGCCCTGACTTCAGATGCATGAGATGTTGGTTCAGATCTGCAGGGGGTACCTGCCGTGCCCTCACCCTGAATCCGAAGACTAGCTTGTTTTCTCAGACTTCCGTCCTCACTCTCCTGGCCCCGAAGCCCTCAAGTTTGGCAATTCTGGACCGACAATGAAGCACTCTGCCATTTCCTCTAGAAAAAATATATTGCCTAATGAGCAGCCCAGGCAGCTTAAATGAGGATAAACCTACACGGCACTCGAATGTACCCAAATTATATAGTCTAACCTGGGCACTAATGCACTGTCTGACACAACCTGAGCCCGGACCTGCTGAACAACACCCAGACAGCTGACCGCACGCTGAGCACATCAGACCCGCCATGGCCTTAGGTCATCATCTCTTCCCTTCCTCAGTTTTCAGGCTTCAGAACCTAAACCTTATCTCCAATCACTGCCCACGGGTGACTGTGATGCAGAAATCAGAACTCTTCCTGACCCATGGCAAGAAACCTTGTGGTTGGCATGTTGTCCAACGTTCAGTGTAGGAGAAACCAGCATTCACCCTGAGGCCACACCCATTCTTGAGTGCGACGAGAGCATAAACACGCATTGTGACCTCAGCGTGAGTCCTGTCCTCTAGTAAGTCATCTCAGTGGCTGGACCATTAGATGTCATAATGGGCTTGACATGTCCCTAGTCCCCAATTTTTAACCAGATTTCTGGTTGTCCAGTCACCCCACCCCAGGGCTCTACTCTGGAATCCCTCATTTGGTGGGACATCTGAGGTTGAAAAACAAAATGAAACAAATCGACAACAACAACAAAAAAACGGACTTCCTCCATCCCCAGAATGACCCCAAACTCTTTGGACGGGACCGAACCCCCAGAGAGTAAGACTCGTCCATTTCCCATGATGTCACCCGGCAATTTCACGACCATGAGTGACACGATATCCAGAGACAAAAACTTGAGCAAGAGCCTCACACTCGCCCTTTTTTCATATCCCGAAGTGTTCTCCTCATGGTCTGTAGATCAGTCCTGCCATACCTATGACCCAAAACATAAGCCGAGTTTGTGTTTTCAGACAACTGTCCAAACAGCTCTGGCCTACACACCCTACAGGCTCAGGGCCCTGGAGCCAAACCTGAGGACTGTACTTGCCCTCTCCAAGGGAATTGTATGTGCCCATTCCAATGGCCACAACCCTACTAGTAGGATAACCTCCAAAGTCCCTGAGGCCATCCCAATAGTTGTGGCTTCCCAGGACAAACAGGGGCAATCTGAGCCCATCTGAGCACCTACCTGCACTCAGACCCGTAGACTGATGTCCCCAGAGGTAAAAAGGAACGAACAGGCCCCTAGGCACTAATCGGATCCATTGCTTTGGTTTCCAGGCATCTCTCCTCAGAGGCCTGGATTTCAATACCAGCATATGGCTGTTTCTTGACTCACCCATCAGAACAAATCTCATCGACACATGGGAAACATGCACGTTGGAGCTGTGTCAAAGCCTCTGTTTAGGAGGACCCTTCAGGGCCCCAGGGCCACCGCTTCATTCCAAGGTCTCCATAGACACAAAAACATATTAGGACACATCCCCAGGAGAGTCCATTTCAACTCAGCCTCCTCGGTTGCCCCCCACATCCAGCAGATCTAACTTGTCTTGTTGCTTGGAGACAATTGGAATGCGAGGTGGGCTACCCAGCCATCCATCCTTAGAACCCTGCTCGGAATCGTTGGCCTGGAGCCAACCAACAGGTCTCAATTGTCCTGCAGAAGAATCTTTGCAGTTTGGAGCTTCTCACAACTCCCATCGTGGGAAAACCCCCATGTCCTCGTGATCCAACCCCCTTCAAGAAAGGGCCATCAGGGCAGAAAGTCCAACCTGAGCGATCGTCTGATCCTTGCCCTGACTTCAGATGCACGAGATCTCGATTGAGGCCTGTAGATTGTGCCTGCCATATCCTCACCCAGAAACCTAGGCTTAGCTTGTGTTCTCAGACTCCGTCCTCAGACTACTGGCCCACAGGCCCTCCATTTTGGCAATCCAGAACTACAATGCCGCACTCTGCCTGCCCTACAGAAGTAAAATATTGCCCTCAGGGCTACCCCGAATCCCCAAATGAGGATGAACCTGCACGCCATTTGGCTGTACCCCAAACATATAGGTTGACCTGGGCACTATTTCCCCTTCTGACCCAGCCTGAGCCTGGAACTCCTGGTCCCACCCAGACAGCTGGCCGCACACTGAGCACATCGGACCCGCCATGGCCTTAGGTCGTCATCTCTTCCCAACTGCGGTTTTCAGGCTCCAGAACCTAGACCTTATCTCCAACCACTGCCCAGGGTTGAAAATGATGCAGAAATCAGAACTCTTTCCCCATGGCAAGACACCTTGTGTTTGGCATGTTGTCCAACGTTCAGTGTAGTTGAAACAAGCGTGGCCCATGAGGCCCAGCCCATGCTTGCGGGCCACATTGGTCACAAACACACATTGTGACCCTCAGCCTGAGCCCAGTCCTCAGGTAAGGCCTCTCAGGGCCTATATGAAGAGACAGCATATTGGGCTTGCCATGCCCCTAGGCCCCAATTTTTAACCATAGTTCGGGTTGTCCCTTCACTCTTCCCCAGGGCTCTGCTTTGGAATTCCTCTTTTGGTGGGACACCTGAGGTAACAAACCTGAAAGGAGTCCTCCCATCCCACAGATTGACGAAAAACAATTGGGATCGGGCCAAATCCACAGAGAGGAAGATTCGTCCATGGCCCATGAGACCTCCCCAACATTCCACGGCCATCGCTGAAACAAAATCCAGAGACAAAAGCCTGAGCAAGCACCTCAGACTCGCTCATTCTTCATACCCTGAAGAGTTCTTCTCAGGGTTTGTAGATCGGGCGTGCCATACCTACGTCCCCAAAGTTAAGCTGAGTTTGTGTTTTCATCTTCTGTCCTCAAAGTCCTGGGCCACACTCCCTCCAGGCTGGGGCCCCTGGAGCCACACATTAGGACTGCCCCCACCCAATCCATGGGAATTCTGCCCATTCCATTGTCAAAAATCATACAAATTAGGAGTACCCTCCAAAGTCCCTGAGGCCATCCCAATAGTGTAGGTCGCCCGGAACAAAAAAGGGCGGTTGATACTGGCTGAGCATCTACCTCCACTCATCTACCTCCACTCATACCAAGAAGATTGAGCCAGACAGGACCCGAGGCCATTATCGGATCCATTGCTTTGGTTTACAGGCATGTCTCCTCAAAAGCCTGGATTCCAATACCAGCAGAGGGGATTTCCTGAGGCACCCATCAGAACAAATCTCGTCTCCACAAGGAAACTTGTGCATGGGAGCTATGGCAAAGCTTAGGAGAATACTTCAGTGTCCCGGTGCCACCTCCCCATACCAAGGCCCTCATGGACACAAACACACGTTAGGACCCATCCTCTGAAAAGTGCATTTCAACTCAGCCACCCCGGTTGCTCCCGCAGATCCATTAGATCTAAACTGTCTTGTTGCTAGGAGACAATTGGAAGGCGAGGCGGAATTCCCAGGCATCCATCCTGGAACGGTGCTCTGGAGTCATTCCGTATGGGATGTCCTGGAGCTGTCCAACAGGTCTCAATTGTCCCGCAGAAGGAATCCTTGAAGGGGGCATCCCACATCTCCCAACGTGGAAAACCTCCATGGCCTTGAGATTCCGCTCCCTTCATGAAGGGGCCGTCATGCACAGAAACTCCAACCTGAGCCAACGTCGGATCCTCGCCCTGACTTCAGATGCATGAGATGTTGGTTCAGATCTGCAGGGGGTACCTGCCGTGCTCTCACCCTGAATCCGAAGTCTAGCTTGTGTTCTCAGACTTCCGTCCTCACTCTCCTGGCCCCGAAGCCCTCAAGTTTGGCAATTCCGGACCGACAATGAAGCGCTCTGCCTGCCCTCTAGAAAAAATATATTGCCTAATGAGCAGCCCAGGCAGCTTAAATGTGGATAAACCTACACGGCACTCGAATGTACCCAAATTATATATTCTAACCTGGGCACTAATGCACTGTCTGACACAACCTGAGCCCAGACCTGCTGACCAACACCCAGACAGCTGACCGCAGGTTGAGCACATCAGAACCGCCATGGCCTTAAGTCATCATCTTCTCCCTACCTCAGTTTTCAGGCTTCAGAACCTAGACCTTATCTCCAATCACTGCCCACGGGTGACTGTGATGCAGATATCAGAACTCTTCCTGACCCATGGCAAGAAACCTTGTGGTTGGCATGTTGTCCAACGTTCAGTGTAGGAGAAACTAGCCTTCACACTGAGGCCCCGCCCATTCTTGCGTGCGACGAGAGCATAAACACGCATTGTGACCTCAGCGTGAGTCCTGTCCTCTAGTAAGTCCTCTCAGTGGCTGGACCATTAGATGTCATAATGGCCTTGACATGTCCCTAGTCCCCAAATTTAACCAGATTTCTGGTTGTCCAGTCGCCCCACCCCAGGGCTCTACTCTGGAATCCCTCATTTGGTGGGACATCTGAGGTTGAAAAACAAAATGAAAAAAATCGACAACAACAAAAAACGGACTTCTTACATCCCCAGAATGACCCCAAACTCTTTGGACGGGACCGAACCCCCAGAGAGTAAGACTCGTCCATTTCCCATGATGTCACCCGGCAATTTCACGACCATGAGTGACACGATATCCAGAGACAAAAACTTGAGCAAGAGCCTCACACTCGCCCTTTTTTCATATCCCGAAGTGTTCTCCTCATGGTCTGTAGATCAGTCCTGCCATACCTATGAACCAAAACATAAGCCGAGTTTGTGTTTTCAGACAACTGTCCAAACAGCTCTGGCCTACACACCCTACAGGCTCAGGGCCCTGGAGCCAAACCTGAGGACTGTACTTGCCCTCTCCAAGGGAATTGTATGTGCCCATTCCAATGGCCACAACCCTACTAGTAGGATAACCTCCAAAGTCCCTGAGGCCATCCCAATAGTTGTGGCTTCCCAGGACAAACAGGGGCAATCTGAGCCCATCTGAGCACCTACCTGCACTCAGACCCGTAGACTGATGTCCCCAGAGGTAAAAAGGAACGAACAGGCCCCTAGGCACTAATCGGATCCATTGCTTTGGTTTCCAGGCATCTCTCCTCAGAGTCCTGGATTTCAATACCAGCATTTGGCTGTTTCTTGACTCACCCATCAGAACAAATCTCATCGACACATGGGAAACATGCACGTTGGAGCTGTGTCAAAGCCTCTGTTTAGGAGAACCCTTCAGGGCCCCAGGGCCACCGCTTCATTCCAAGGTCTCCATAGACACAAAAACATATTAGGACACATCCCCAGGAGAGTCCATTTCAACTCAGCCTCCTCGGTTGCCCCCCACATCCAGCAGATCTAACTTGTCTTGTTGCTTGGAGACAATTGGAATGCGAGGTGGGCTACCCAGCCATCCATCCTTAGAACCCTGCTCGGAATCGTTGGCCTGGAGCCAACCAACAGGTCTCAATTGTCCTGCAGAAGAATCTTTGCAGTTTGGAGCTTCTCACAACTCCCATCGTGGGAAAACCCCCATGTCCTCGTGATCCAACCCCCTTCAAGAAAGGGCCATCAGGGCAGAAAGTCCAACCTGAGCGATCGTCTGATCCTTGCCCTGACTTCAGATGCACGAGATCTCGATTGAGGTCTGTAGATTGTGCCTGCCATATCCTCACCCAGAAACCTAGGCTTAGCTTGGGTTCTCAGACTCCGTCCTCAGACTACTGGCCCACAGGCCCTCCATTTTGGCAATCCAGAACTACAATGCCGCACTCTGCCTGCCCTACAGAAGTAAAACATTGCCCTCAGGGCTACCCCGAATCCCCAAATGAGGATGAACCTGCACGCCATTCGGCTGTACCCCAAACATATAGGTTGACCTGGGCACTATTTCCCCTTCTGACCCAGCCTGAGCCTGGAACTCCTGGTCCCACCCAGACAGCTGGCCGCACACTGAGCACTTCGGACCCGCCATGGCCTTAGGTCGTCATCTCTTCCCAACTGCGGTTTTCAGGCTCCAGAACCTAGACCTTATCTCCAACCACTGACCAGGGTTGAAAATGATGCAGAAATCAGAACTCTTTCCCCATGGCAAGACACCTTGTGTTTGGCATGTTGTCCAACGTTCAGTGTAGTTGAAACAAGCGTGGCCCATGAGGCCCAGCCCATGCTTGCGGGCCACATTGGTCACAAACACACATTGTGACCCTCAGCCTGAGCCCAGTCCTCAGGTAAGGCCTCTCAGGGCCTATATGAAGAGACAGCATATTGGGCTTGCCATGCCCCTAGGCCCCAATTTTTAACCATAGTTCGGGTTGTCCCTTCACTCTTCCCCAGGGCTCTGCTTTGGAATTCCTCTTTTGGTGGGACACCTGAGTTAACAAACCTGAAAGGAGTCCTCCCATCCCACAGATTGACGAAAAACAATTGGGATCGGGCCAAATCCACAGAGAGGAAGATTCGTCCATGGCCCATGAGACCTTCCCAACATTCCACGGCCATCGCTGAAACAAAATCCAGAGACAAAAGCCTGAGCAAGCACCTCAGACTCGCTCATTCTTCATATCCTGAAGAGTTCTTCTCAGGGTTTGTAGATCGGGCGTGCCATACCTACGTCCCCGAACTTAAGCTGAGTTTGGGTTTTCATCTTCTGTCCTCAAAGTCCTGGGCCACAATCCCTCCAGGCTGGGGCCCCTGGAGCCACACATTAGGACTGCCCCCACCCAATCCATGGGAATTCTGCCCATTCCATTGTCAAAAATCATACAAATTAGGAGTACCCTCCAAAGTCCCTGAGGCCATCCCAATAGTGTAGGTCGCCCGGGACAAAAAAGGGCGGTTGATACTGGCTGAGCATCTACCTCCACTCATCTACCTCCACTCATACCAAGAAGATTGAGCCAGACAGGACCCGAGGCCATTATCGGATCCATGGCTTTGGTTTACAGGCATGTCTCCTCAAAAGCCTGGATTCCAATACCAGCAGAGGGGATTTCCTGAGGCACCCATCAGAACAAATCTCGTCTCCACAAGGAAACTTGTGCATGGGAGCTATGGCAAAGCTTAGGAGAATACTTCAGTGTCCCGGTGCCACCTCCCCATACCAAGGCCCTCATGGACACAAACACACGTTAGGACCCATCCTCTGAAAAGTGCATTTCAACTCAGCCACCCCGGTTGCTCCCGCAGATCCATTAGATCTAAACTGTCTTGTTGCTAGGAGACAATTGGAAGGCGAGGCGGAATTCCCAGGCATCCATCCTGGAACGGTGCTCTGGAGTCATTCCGTATGGGATGTCCTGGAGCTGTCCAACAGGTCTCAATTGTCCCGCAGAAGGAATCCTTGAAGGGGGCATCCCACATCTCCCAACGTGGAAAACCTTCATGGCCTCGAGATTCCGCTCCCTTCATGAAGGGGCCGTCATGCACAGAAACTCCAACCTGAGCCAACGTCGGATACTCGCCCTGACTTCAGATGCATGAGATGTTGGTTCAGATCTGCAGGGGGTACCTGCCGTGCCCTCACCCTGAATCCGAAGTCTAGCTTGTGTTCTCAGACTTCCGTCCTCACTCTCCTGGCCCCGAAGTCCTCAAGTTTGGCAATTCCGGACCGACAATGAAGCGCTCTGCCTGCCCTCTAGAAAAAATATATTGCCTAATGAGCAGCCCAGGCAGCTTAAATGAGGATAAACCTACACGGCACTCGAATGTACCCAAATTATATAGACTAACCTGGGCACTAATGCACTGTCTGACACAACCTGAGCCCAGACCTGCTGAGCAACACCCAGACAGCTGACCGCAGGTTGAGCACATCAGAACCGCCATGGCCTTAAGTCATCATCTTCTCCCTACCTCAGTTTTCAGGCTTCAGATCCTAGACCTTATCTCCAATCACTGCCCACGGGTGACTGTGATGCAGAAATCAGAACTCTTCCTGACCCATGGCAAGAAACCTTGTGGTTGGCATGTTGTCCAAAGTTCAGTGTAGGAGAAACTAGCCTTCACACTGAGGCCCCGCCCATTCTTGCGTGCGACGAGAGCATAAACACGCATTGTGACCTCAGCGTGAGTCCTGTCCTCTAGTAAGTCCTCTCAGTGGCTGGACCATTAGATGTCATAATGGCCTTGACATGTCCCTAGTCCCCAAATTTAACCAGATTTCTGGTTGTCCAGTCGCCCCACCCCAGGGCTCTACTCTGAAATCCCTCAATTGGTGGGACATCTGAGGTTGAAAAACAAAATGAAACAAATCGACAACAACAAAAAACGGACTTCTTACATCCCCAGAATGACCCCAAACTCTTTGGACGGGACCGAACCCCCAGAGAGTAAGACTCGTCCATTTCCCATGAAGTCACCCGGCAATTTCACGACCATGAGTGACACGATATCCAGAGACAAAAACTTGAGCAAGAGCCTCACACTCGCCCTTTTTTCATATCCCGAAGTGTTCTCCTCATGGTCTGTAGATCAGTCCTGCCATACCTATGACCCAAAACATAAGCCGAGTTTGTGTTTTCAGACAACTGTCCAAACAGCTCTGGCCTACACACCCTACAGGCTCAGGGCCCTGGAGCCAAACCTGAGGACTGTACTTGCCCTCTCCAAGGGAATTGTATGTGCCCATTCCAATGGCCACAACCCTACTAGTAGGATAACCTCCAAAGTCCCTGAGGCCATCCCAATAGTTGTGGCTTCCCAGGACAAACAGGGGCAGTCTGAGCCCATCTGAGCACCTACCTGCACTCAGACCTGTAGACTGATGTCCCCAGAGGTAAAAAGGAACGAACAGGCCCCTAGGCACTAATCGGATCCATTGCTTTGGTTTCCAGGCATCTCTCCTCAGAGGCCTGGATTTCAATACCAGCATATGGCTGTTTCTTGACTCACCCATCAGAACAAATCTCATCTACACATGGGAAACATGCACGTTGAAGCTGTGTCAAAGCCTCTGTTTAGGAGAACCCTTCAGGGCCCCAGGGCCACCGCTTCATTCCAAGGTCTCCATAGACACAAAAACATATTAGGACATATCCACAGGAGAGTCCATTTCAACTCAGCCTCCTCGGTTGCCCCCCACATCCAGCAGATCTAACCTGTCTTGTTGCTTGGAGACAATTGGAATGCGAGGTGGGCTACCCAGCCATCCATCCTTAGAACCCTGCTCGGAGTTGTTTGCCTGGAGCCAACCAACAGGTCTCAATTGTCCTGCAGAAGAATCTTTGCAGTTTGGAGCTTCTCACAACTCCCATCGTGGGAAAACCCCCATGTCCTCGTGATCCAACCCCCTTCAAGAATGGGCCATCAGGGCAGAAAGTCCAACCTGAGCGATCGTCTGATCCTTGCCCTGACTTCAGATGCACGAGATCTCTATTGAGGTCTGTAGATTGTGCCTGCCATATGCTCACCCAGACACCTAGGCCTAGCTTGGTTTCTCAGACTCCGTCCTCAGACTACTGCCCCACAAGCCCTCCAGTTTGGCAATCGAGAACTACAATGCCGCACTCTGCCTGCCCTATAGATGTAAAATATTGCCCTCAGGGCTACCCCGAAACCCCAAATGAGGATCAAACTGCACGCCATTCGGCTGTACCCCAAACATATAGGCTGACCTGGGCACTATTTCCCCTTCTGACCCAGCCTGAGCCTGGACCTCCTGGTCCCACCCAGACAGCTGGCCGCACACTGAGCACATCGGACCCGCCATGGCCTTAGGTCGTCATCTCTTCCCAACTGCGGTTTTCAGGCTCCAGAACCTAGACCTTATCTCCAACCACTGCCCAGGGTTGAAAATGATGAAGAAATCAGAACTCTTTCCCCATGGCAAGAAACCTTGTGCTTGGCATGTTGTCCAACGTTCAGTATAGTTGAAACAAGCGTGGCCCATGAGGCCCAGCCCATGCATGCGGGCCACATTGGTCACAAACACACATTGTGACCCTCAGCCTGAGCCCAGTCCTCAGGTAAGGCCTCTCAGGGCCTATATGAAGAGACAGCATATTGGGCTTGCCATGCCCCTAGGCCCCAATTTTTAACCATAGTTCGGGTTGTCCCTTCACTCTCCCCAGGGCTCGGCTTTGGAATTCCTCTTTTGGTGGGACACCTGAGGTAACAAAACTGAAAGGAGTCCTCCCATCCCACAGATGGACGAAAAACAATTGGGATCGGGCCAAATCCACAGAGGGGAAGATTCGTCCATGGCCCATGAGACCTCCCCAACATTCCACGGCCATCGCTGAAACAAAATCCAGAGACAAAAGCCTGAGCAAGCACCTCAGACTCGCTCATTCTTCATATCCTGAAGAGTTCTTCTCAGGGTTTGTAGATCGGGCGTGCCATACCTACGTCCCCAAACTTAAGCTGAGTTTGTGTTTTTAGTCTTCTGTCCTCAAAGTCCTGGGCCACACTCCCTCCAGGCTGGGGCCCCTGGAGCCACACATTAGGACTGCTCCCACCCAATCCATGGGAATTCTGCCCATTCCATTGTCAAAAATCGTACAAATTAGGAGAACCCTCCAAAGTCCCTGAGGCCATCCCAATAGTGTCGGTCGCCCGGGACAAAAAAGGGCGGTTGATACCGGCTGAGCATCTACCTCCACTCATCTACCTCCACTCATACCAAGAAGATTGAACCAGACAGGTCCCGAGGACATTATCGGATCCATTGCTTTGGTTTACAGGCATGTCTCCTCAGAATCCTGGATTCCAATACCAGCAGAGGGGATTTCCTGAGGCACCCATCAGAACAAATCTCGTCTCCACAAGGAAACTTGGGCATGGGAGCTAAGCCAAAGCTTAGGAGAATACTTCAGGGTCCCGGTGCCACCTCCCCATTCCAACGCCCTCATGGACACAAACACACGTTAGGACCCATCCTCTGGAAAGTGCATTTCAACTCAGTTACCCCGGTTGCTCCCGCAGATCCATTAGATCTAAACTGTCTTGTTGCTAGGAGACAATTGGAAGGCGAGGCGGACTTCCCAGGCATACATCCTCGAACGGTGCTCTGGAGTCATTCCATATGGGATGTCCTGGAGCTGTCCAACAGGTCTCAATTGTCCCGCAGAAGGAATCCTTGAAGGGGGCATCCCACATCTCCCAACGTGGAAAACCTCCATGGCGTCGAGATTCCGCTCCCTTCATGAAGGGGCCGTCATGCACAGAAACTCCAACCTGAGCCAACGTCGGATCCTCCCCTGACTTCAGATGCATGAGATATTGGTTCAGATCTGCAGGGGGTACCTGCCGTGCCCTCATCCTGAATCCGAAGACTAGCTTGTGTTCTCAGACTTCCGTCCTCACTCTCCTGGCCCCGAAGCTCTCAAGTTTGGCAATTCCGGACCGACAATGAAGCACTCTGCCATGTCGTCTAGAAAAAATATATTGCCTAATGAGCAGCCCAGGCAGCTTAAATGAGGATAAACCTACACGGCACTCGAATGTACCCAAATTATATAGTCTAACCTGGGCTTAATGCACTGTCTGACACAACCTGAGCCCGGACCTGCTGACCAACACCCAGACAGCTGACCGCACGCTGAGCACATCAGACCCGCCATGGCCTTAGGTCATCATCTCTTCCCTTCCTCAGTTTTCGGGCTTCAGAACCTAGACCTTATCTCCAATCACTGCCCACGGGTGACTGTGATGCAGAAATCAGAACTCTTCCTGACCCATGGCAAGAAACCTTGTGGTTGGCATGTTGTCCAACGTTCAGTGTAGGAAAAAGCAGCATTCATCCTGAGGCCCCGCCCATTCTTGAGTGCGACGAGAGCATAAACACGCATTGTGACCTCAGCGTGAGTCCTGTCCTCTAGTAAGTCCTCTCAGTGGCTGGACCATTAGATGTCATAATGGGCTTGACATGTCCCTAGTCCCCACTTTTTAACCAGATTTCTGGTTGTCCAGTCGCGCCACCCCAGGGCTCTACTCTGGAATCCCTCATTTGGTGGGACATCTGAGGTTGAAAAACAAAATGAAACAAATCGACAACAACAACAAAAAAACGGACTTCTTCCATCCCCAGAATGACCCCAAACTCTTTGGACGGGACCGAACCCCCAGAGAGTAAGACTCGTCCATTTCCCATGAATTCACCCGGCAATTTCACGACCATGAATGACACGATATCCAGAGACAAAAACTTGAGCAAGAGCCTCACACTCGCCCTTTTTTCATATCCCGAAGTGTTGTCCTCATGGTCTGTAGATCAGTCCTGCCATACCTATGACCCAAAACATAAGCCGAGTTTGTGTTTTCAGACAACTGTCCAAACAGCTCTGGCCTACACACCCTACAGGCTCAGGGCCCTGGATCCAAACCTGAGGACTGTACTTGCCCTCTCCAAGGGAATTGTATGTGCCCATTTCAATGGCCAAAACCTTACTAATCAAATAACCTCCAAAGTCCCTGAGGCCATCCCAAGAGTTGTGGCTTCCCAGGACAAAGAGGGGCAATCTGAGCCCATCTGAGCACCTACCTGCACTCAGATCCGTGGACTGATGTCCCCAGAGGTAAAAGGGAATGAACAGGCCCCTAGGCACTAATCGGATCCATTGCTTTGGTTTCCAGGCATCTCTCCTCAGAGGCCTGGATTTCAATACCAGCATATGGCTTTTTCCTGACTCACCCATCAGAACAAATCTCATCTACACATGGGAAACATGCACGTTGGAGCTGTGTCAAAGCCTCTGTTTAGGAGAACCCTTCAGGGCCCCAGGGCCACCGCTTCATTCCAAGGTCTCCATAGACACAAAAACATATTAGGACACATCCACAGGAGAGTCCATTTCAACTCAGCCTCCTCGGTTGCCCCCCACATCCAGCAGATCTAACCTGTCTTGTTGCTTGGAGACAATTGGAATGCGAGGTGGGCTACCCAGCCATCCATCCTTAGAACCCTGCTCGGAATCGTTGGTCTGGAGCCATCCAACAGGTCTCAATTGTCCTGCAGAAGAATCTTTGCAGTTTGGAGCTTCTCACAACTCCCATCGTGGGAAAACCCCCATGTCCTCGTGATCCAACCCCCTTCAAGAAAGGGCCATCAGGGCAGAAAGTCCAACCTGAGCGATCGTCTGATCCTTGCCCTGACTTCAGATGCACGAGATCTCTATTGAGGTCTGTGGATTGTGCCTGCCATATCATCACCCAGAAACCTAGGCTTAGCTTGGGTTCTCAGACTCCGTCCTCAGACTACTGGCCCACAAGCCCTCCATTTTGGCAATCCAGAACTACAATGCCGCACTCTGCCTGCCCTACAGAAGTAAAACATTGCTCTCAGGGCTACCCCGAAACCCCAAATGAGGATCAACCTGCACACCATTCGGCTGTACCCCAAACATATAGGCTGTCCTGGGCACTATTTCCCCTTCTGACCCAGCCTGAGCCTGGACCTCCTGGTCCCACCCAGACAGCTGGCCGCACACTGAGCACATCGGACCCGCCATGGCCTTAGGTCGTCATCTCTTCCCAACTGCGGTTTTCAGGCTCCAGAACCTAGACCTTATCTCCAACCACTGCCCAGGGTTGAAAATGACACAGAAATCAGAACTCTTTCCCAATGGCAAGAAACCTTGTGGTTGGCATGTTGTCCAACGTTCAGTGTAGTTGAAACAAGCGTTGCCCATGAGGCCGAGCCCATGTTTGCGGGCCACATTGGTCACAAACACACATTGTGACCCTCAGCCTGAGCCCAGTCTTCAGGTAAGGCCTCTCAGGGCCTATATGAAGAGACAGCATATTGGGCTTGCCATGCCCCTATGCCCCAATTTTTAACCATAGTTCGGGTTGTCCCTTCACTCTCCCCAGGGCTCTGCTTTGGAATTCCTCTTTTGGTGGGACACCTGAGGTAACAAAACTGAAAGGAGTCCTCCCATCCCACAGATGGACGAAAAACAATTGGGATCGGGCCAAATCCACAGAGGGGAAGATTCGTCCATGGCCCATGAGACCTCCCCAACATTCCACGGCCATCGCTGAAACAAAATCCAGAGACAAAAGCCTGAGCAAGCGCCTCAGACTCGCTCATTCTTCATATCCTGAAGAGTTCTTCTCATGGTTTGTAGATCGGGCGTGCCATACCTACGTCCCCAAACTTAAGCTGAGTTTGTGTTTTCAGTCTTCTGTCCTCAAAGTCCTGGGCCACACTCCCTCCAGGCTGGGGCCCCTGGAGCCACACATTAGGACTGCCCCCACCCAATCCATGGGAATTCTGCCCATTCCATTGTCAAAAATCGTACAAATTAGGAGAACCCTCCAAAGTCCCTGAGGCCATCCCAATAGTGTCGGTCTCCCGGGACATAAAAGGGCGGTTGATACCGGCTGAGCATCTACCTCCACTCATCTACCTCCACTCATACCAAGAAGATTGAAACAGACAGGACCCGAGGCCATTATCAGATCCATTGCTTTGGTTTACAACCATGTCTCCTCAAAAGCCTGGATTCCAATACCAGCAGAGGGGGTTTTGTGAGGCACCCATCAGAACAAATCTCGACTCCACAAGGAAACTTGGGCATGGGAGCTAAGCCAAAGCTTAGGAGAATACTTCAGGGTCCCGGTGCCACCTCCCCATTCCAAGGCCCTCATGGACACAAACACACGTTAGGACCCATTCTCTGGAAAGTGCATTTCAACTCAGCCACCCCGGTTGCTCCCGCAGATCCATTCGATCTAAACTGTCTTGTTGCTAGGAGACAATTCGAAGGCGAGGCGGACTTCCCAGGCATCCATCCTCGAACGGTGCTCTGGAGTCATTCCATATGGGCTGTCCTGGAGCTGTACATCAGGTCTCAATTGTCCCGCAGAAGGAATCCTTGAAGGGGGCATCCCACATCTCCCAACGTGGAAAACCTCCATGGCCGCGAGATTCCGCTCCCTTCATGAAGGGGCCGTCATGCACAGAAACTCCAACCTGAGCCAACGTCGGATCCTCGCCCTGACTTCAGATGCATGAGATATTGGTTCAGATCTGCAGGGGGTACCTGCCGTGCCCTCACCCTGAATCCGAAGTCTAGCTTGTGTTCTCAGACTTCCGTCCTCACTCTCCTGGCCCCGAAGCCCTCAAGTTTGGCAATTCCGGACCGACAATGAAGCACTCTGCCTGCCCTCTAGAAAAAATTGATTGCCTAATGAGCAGCCCAGGCAGCTTAAATGAGGATAAACCTACACGGCACTCGAATGTACCCAAATTATATAGTCTAACCTGGGCACTAATGCACTGTCTGACACAACCTGAGCCCGGACCTGCTGACCAACACCCAGACAGCTGACCGCACGCTGAGCACATCAGACCCGCCATGGCCTTAGGTCATCATCTCTACCCTACCTCAGTTTTCAGGCTTCAGAACCTAGACCTTATCTCCAATCACTGCCCACGGGTGACTGTGATGCAGAAATCAGAACTCTTCCTGACCCATGGCAAGAAACCTTGTGGTTGGCATGTTGTCCAACGTTCAGTGTAGGAGAAACCAGCATTCACCCTGAGGCCCCGCCCATTCTTGAGTGCGACGAGAGCATAAACACGCATTGTGACCTCAGCGTGAGTCCTGTCCTCTAGGAAGTCCTCTCAGTGGCTGGACCATTAGATGTCATAATGGGCTTGATATGTCCCTACTCCCCAATTTTTAACCAGATTTCTGGTTGTCCAGTCGCCGCACTCCAGGGCTCTTCTCTAAAATCCCTCATTTGGTGGGACATCTGAGGTTGAAAAACAAAATGAAACAAATCGACAACAACAAAAAAACGGACTTCTTCCATCCCCAGAATGACCCCAAACTCTTTGGACGGGACCGAACCCGCAGAGAATAAGACTCGTCCATTTCCCATGAATTCACCCGGCAATTTCACGACCATGAGTGACACGATATCCAGAGACAAAAACTTGAGCAAGAGCCTCACACTCGCCCTTTTTTCATATCCCGAAGTGTTCTCCTCATGGTCTGTAGATCAGTCCTGCCATACCTATGACCCAAAACATAAGCCGAGTTTGTGTTTTCAGACAACTGTCCAAACAGCTCTGGCCTACACACCCTACAGGCTCAGGGCCCTGGAGCCAAACCTGAGGACTGTACTTGCCCTCTCCATGGGAATTGTATGTGCCCATTTCAATGGCCAAAACCTTACTAATCGAATAACCTCCAAAGTCCCTGAGGCCATCCCAAGATTTGTGGCTTCCCAGGACAAAGAGTGGCAATCTGAGCCCATCTGAGCACCTACCTGCACTCAGATCCGTGGACTGATGTCCCCAGAGGTAAAAGGGAATGAACAGGCCCCTAGGCACTAATCGGATCCATTGCTTTGGTTTCCAGGCATCTCTCCTCAGAGGCCTGGATTTCAATACCAGCATATGGCTGTTTCCTGACTCACCCATCAGAACAAATCTCATCTACACATGGGAAACATGCACGATGGAGCTGTGTCAAAGCCTCTGTTTAGGAGAACCCTTCAGGGCCCCAGGGCCACCGCTTCATTCCAAGGTCTCCATAGACACAAAAACATATTAGGACACATCCCCAGGAGAGTCCATTTCAACTCAGCCTCCTCGGTTGCCCCCCACATCCAGCAGATCTAACCTGTCTTGTTGCTTGGAGACAATTGGAATGCGAGGTGGTCTACCCAGCCATCCATCCTTAGAACCCTGCTCGGAATCGTTGGTCTGGAGCCAACCAACAGGTCTCAATTGTCCTGCAGAAGAATCTTTGCAGTTTGGAGCTTCTCACAACTCCCATCGTGGGAAAACCCCCATGTCCTCGTGATCCAACCCCCTTCAAGAAAGGGCCATCAGGGCAGAAAGTCCAACCTGAGCGATCGTCTGATCCTTGCCCTGACTTCAGATGCACGAGATCTCTATTGAGGTCTGTAGATTGTGCCTGCCATATCATCACCCAGAAACCTAGGCTTAGCTTGGTTTCTCAGACTCCGTCCTCAGACTACTGGCCCACAAGCCCTCCAGTTTGGCAATCCAGAACTACAATGCCGCACTCTGCCTGCCCTACAGAAGTAAAACTTGCTCTCAGGGCTACCCCGAAACCCCAAATGAGGATCAACATGCACGCCATTCGGCTGTACCCCAAACATATAGGCTGACCTGGGCACTATTTCCCCTTCTGACCCAGCCTGAGCCTGGACCTCCTGGTCCCACCCAGACAGCTGGCCGCACACTGAGCACATCGGACCCGCCATGGCCTTAGGTCGTCATCTCTTCCCAACTGCGGTTTTCAGGCACCAGAACCTAGACCTTATCTCCAACCACTGCCAGGGTTGAAAATGATACAGAAATCAGAACTCTTTCCCAATGGCAAGAAACCTTGTGGTTGGCATGTTGTCCAACGTTCAGTGTAGTTGAAACGAGCGTTGCCCATGAGGCCGAGCCCATGTTTGCGGGCCACATTGGTCACAAACACACATTGTGACCCTCAGCCTGAGCCCAGTCCTCAGGTAAGGCCTCTCAGGGCCTATATGAAGAGACAGCATATTGGGCTTGCCATGCCCCTAGGCCCCAATTTTTAACCATAGTTCGGGTTGTCCCTTCACTCTCCCCAGAGATCTGCTTTGGAATTCCTCTTTAGGTGGGACACCTGAGGTAACAAAACTGAAAGGAGTCCTCCCATCCCACAGATTGACGAAAAACAATTGGGATCGGGCCAAATCCACAGAGGGGAAGATTCGTCCATGTCCCATGAGACCTCCCCAACATTCCACGGCCATCGCTGAAACAAAATCCAGAGACAAAAGCCTGAGCAAGCGCCTCAGACTCGCTCATTCTTCATATCCTGAAGAGTTCTTCTCATGGTTTGTAGATCGGGCGTGCCATACCTACGTCCCCAAACTTAAGCTGAGTTTGTGTTTTCAGTCTTCTGTCCTCAAAGTCCTGGGCCACACTCCCTCCAGGCTGGGGCCCCTGGAGCCACACATTAGGACTGCCCCCACCCAATCCATGGGAATTCTGCCCATTCCATTGTCAAAAATCGTACAAATTAGGAGAACCCTCCAAAGTCCCTGAGGCCATCCCAATAGTGTAGGTCGCCCGGGACATAAAAGGGCGGTTGATACCGGCTGAGCATCTACCTCCACTCATCTACCTCCACTCATACCAAGAAGATTGAACCAGACAGGACCCGAGGCCATTATCGGATCCATTGCTTTCGTTTACAGGCATGTCTCCTCAAAAGCCTGGATTTCAATACCATCAGAGGGGCTTTCCTGAGGCACCCATCAGAATAAATCTCGTCTCCTCAAGGAAACTTGTGCATGGGAGCTATGCCAAAGCTTAGGAGAATACTTCAGGGTCCCGGTGCCACCTCCCCATTCCAAGGCCCTCATGGACACAAACACACGTTAGGACCCATCCTCTGGAAAGTGCATTTCAACTCAGCCATCCCGGTTGCTCTCGCAGATCCATTAGATCTAAACTGTCTTGTTGCTAGGAGACAATTGGAAGGCGAGGCGGACTTCCCAGGCATCCATCCTCGAAAGGTGCTCTGGAGTCATTCCATATGGGATGTCCTGGAGCTGTCCAACAGGTCTCAAATGTCCCGCAGAAGGAATCCTTGAAGGGGGCATCCCACATCTCCCAACGTGGAAAACCTCCATGGCCTCGAGATTCCGCTCCCTTCATGAAGGGGCCGTCATGCACAGAAACTACAACCTGAGCCAACATCGGATCCTCGCCCTGACTTCAGATGCATGAGATATTGGTTCAGATCTGCAGGGGCTACCTGCCGTGCCCTCACCCTGAATCCGAAGACTAGCTTGTGTTCTCAGACTTCCGTCCTCACTCTCCTGGCCCCGAAGCCCTCAAGTTTGGCAATTCCGGGCCGACAATGAAGCACTCTGCCTGCCCTCTAAAAAAAATATATTGCCTAATGAGCTGCCCAGGCAGCTTAAATGAAGATAAACCTACACGGCACTCGAATGTACCCAAATTATATAGTCTAACCTGGGCACTAATGCACTGTCTGACACAACCTGAGCCCCGACCTGCTGACCAACACCCAGACAGCTGACCGCAACCAGAGCACATCAGACCCGCCATGGCCTTAGGTCTTCATCTCTTCCCTACCTCAGTTTTCAAGCTTCAGTACCTAGACCTTATCTCCAATCACTGCCCACAGGTGACTGTGATGCAGAAATCAGAACTCTTCCTGACCCATCGCAAGAAACCTTGTGGTTGGCATGTTGTCCAACGTTCAGTGTAGGAGAAACCAGCATTCACCCTGAGGCCCCGCCCATTCTTGAGTGCGACGAGAGCATAAACACGCATTGTGACCTCAGCGTGAGTCCTGTCCTCTAGTAAGTACTCTCAGTGGATGGACCATTAGATGTCATAATGGGCTTGACATGTCCCTACTCCCCAATTTTTAACCAGATTTCTGGTTGTCCAGTCGCCGCACCACAGGGCTCTTCTCTAAAATCCCTCATTTGGTGGGACATCTGAGGTTGAAAAACAAAATGAAACAAATCGACAACAACAAAAAAACGGACTTCATCCATCCCCAGAATGACCCCAAACTCTTTGGACGGGACCGAACCCCCAGAGAGTAAGACTAGTCCATTTCCCATGAAGTCACACGGCAATTTCACGACCATGAGTGACACGATATCCAGAGACAAAAACTTGAGCAAGAGCCTCACACTCGCCCTTTTTTCATATCCCGAAGTGTTCTCCTCATGGTCTGTAGATCAGTCCTGCCATACCTATGACCCAAAACATAAGCCGAGTTTGTGTTTTCAGACAACTGTCCAAACAGCTCTGGCCTACACACCCTACAGGCTCAGGGCCCTGGAGCCAAACCTGAGGACTGTACTTGCCCTCTCCAAGGGAATTGTATGTGCCCATTCCAATGGCCACAACCCTACTAGTAGGATAACCTCCAAAGTCCCTGAGGCCATCCCAATAGTTGTGGCTTCCCAGGACAAACAGGGGCAATCTGAGCCCATCTGAGCACCTACCTGCACTCAGACCCGTAGACTGATGTCCCCAGAGGTAAAAAGGAACGAACAGGCCCCTAGGCACTAATCGGATCCATTGCTTTGGTTTCCAGGCATCTCTCCTCAGAGGCCTGGATTTCAATACCAGCATATGGCTGTCTCCTGATTCATCCATCAGAACAAATCTCATCTATCCATGGGAAACATGCACGTTGGAGCTGTGTCAAAGCCTCTGTTTAGGAGAACCCTTCAGGGCCCCAGGGCCACCGCTTCATTCCAAGGTCTCCATAGACACAAAAACTTATTAGGACACATCCACAGGAGAGTCCATTTCAACTCAGCCTCCTCGGTTGCCCCCCACATCCAGCAGATCTAACCTGTCTTGTTGCTTGGAGACAATTGGAATGCGAGGTGGGCTACCCAGCCATCCATCCTTAGAACCCTGCTCGGAATCGTTGGCCTGCAGCCAACCAACAGGTCTCAATTGTCCTGCAGAAGAATCTTTGCAGTTTGGAGCTTCTCACAACTCCCATCGTGGGAAAACCCCCATGTCCTCGTGATCCAACCCCCTTCAAGAAAGGGCCATCAGGGCAGAAAGTCCAACCTGAGCGATCGTCTGATCCTTGCCCTGACTTCAGATGCACGAGATCTCGATTGAGGTCTCTAGATTGTGCCTGCCAATTCCTCACCCAGAAACCTAGGCCTAGCTTGGGTTCTCAGACTCCGTCCTCAGACTACTGGCCCACAGGCCCTCCATTTTGGCAATCCAGAACTACAATGCCGCAATCTGCCTGCCCTACAGAAGTAAAACATTGCCCTCAGGGCTACCTCGAAACCCCAAATGAGGATCAACCTGCATGCCAATCGGCTGTACCCCAAACATATAGGCTGACCTGGGCACTATTTCCCCTTCTGACCCAGCCTGAGCCTGGACCTCCTGGTCCCACCCAGACAGCTGGCCGCACACTGAGCACATCATACCCGCCATGGCCTTAGGTCGTCATCTCTTCCCAACTGCGGTTTTCAGGCTTCAGAACCTAGACCTTATCTCCAATCACTGCCCACGGGTGACTGTGATGCAGATATCAGAACTCTTCCTGACCCATGGCAAGAAACCTTGTGGTTGGCATGTTGTCCAACGTTCAGTGTAGGAGAAACCAGCATTCACCCTGAGGCCCCGCCCATTCTTGAGTGCGACGAGAGCATAAACACGCATTGTGACCTCAGCGTGAGTCCTGTCCTCTAGTAAGTCCTCTCAGTGGCTGGACCATTAGATGTCATAATGGGCTTGATATGTCCCTACTCCCCAATTTTTAACCAGATTTCTGGTTGTCCAGTCGCCGCACCCCAGGGCTCTTCTCTAAAATCCCTCATTTGGTGGGACATCTGAGGTTGAAAAACAAAATGAAACAAATCGACAACAACAAAAAAACGGACTTCTTCCATCCCCAGAATGACCCCAAACTCTTTGGACGGGACCGAACCCGCAGAGAATAAGACTCGTCCATTTCCCATGAATTCACCCGGCAATTTCACGACCATGAGTGACACGATATCCAGAGACAAAAACTTGAGCAAGAGCCTCACACTCGCCCTTTTTTCATATCCCGAAGTGTTCTCCTCATGGTCTGTAGATCAGTCCTGCCATACCTATGACCCAAAACATAAGCCGATTTTGTGTTTTCAGACAACTGTCCAAACAGCTCTGGCCTACACACCCTACAGGCTCAGGGCCCTGGAGCCAAACCTGAGGACTGTACTTGCCCTCTCCAAGGGAATTATATGTGCCCATTCCAATGGCCACAACCCTACTAGTAGGATAACCTCCAAAGTCCCTGAGGCCATCCCAATAGTTGTGGCTTCCCAGGACAAACAAGGGCAATCTGAGCCCATCTGAGCACCTACCTGCACTCAGACCCGTAGACTGATGTCCCCAGAGGTAAAAAGGAACGAACAGGCCCCTAGGCACTAATCGGATCCATTGCTTTGGTTTCCAGGCATCTCTCCTCAGAGGCCTGGATTTCAATACCAGCATATGGCTGTTTCTTGACTCACCCATCAGAACAAATCTCATCTACACATGGGAAACATGCACGTTGAAGCTGTGTCAAAGCCTCTGTTTAGGAGAACCCTTCAGGGCCCCAGGGCCACCGCTTCATTCCAAGGTCTCCATAGACACAAAAACATATTAGGACACATCCACAGGAGAGTCCATTTCAACTCAGCCTCCTCGGTTGCCCCCCACATCCAGCAGATCTAACCTGTCTTGTTGCTTGGAGACAATTGGAATGCGAGGTGGGCTACCCAGCCATCCATCTTTAGAACCCTGCTCGGAATCGTTGGCCTGGAGCCAACCAACAGGTCTCAATTGTCCTGCAGAAGAATCTTTGCAGTTTGGAGCTTCTCACAACTCCCATCGTGGGAAAACCCCCATGTCCTCGTGATCCAACACCCTTCAAGAAAGGGCCATCAGGGCAGAAAGTCCAACCTGAGCGATCGTCTGATCCTTGCCCTGACTTCAGATGCACGAGATTTCTATTGAGGTCTGTAGATTGTGCCTGCCATATGCTCACCCAGAAACCTAGGCCTAGCTTGGGTTCTCAGACTCCGTCCTCAGACTACTGGCCCACAAGCCCTCCAGTTTGGCAATCGAGAACTACAATGCCGCACTCTGCCTGCCCTATAGAAGTAAAATATTGCCCTCAGGGCTACCCCGAAACCCCAAATGAAGATCAACCTGCACGCCATTCGGCTGTACCCCAAACATATAGGCTGACCTGGGCACTATTTCCCCTTCTGACCCAGCCTGAGCCTGGAACTCCTGGTCCCACCCAGACAGCTGGCCGCAAACTGAGCACAGCGGACGCGACATGGCCTTAGGTCGTCATCTCTTCCCAACTGCGGTTTTCAGGCACCAGAACCTAGACCTTATCTCCAACCACTGCCCAGGGTTGAAAATGATGCAGAAATCAGAACTCTTTCCCCATGGCAAGAAACCTTGTGCTTGGCATGTTGTCCAACGTTCAGTATAGTTGAAACAAGCGTGGCCCATGAGGCCCAGCCCATGCATGCGGGCCACATTGGTCACAAACACACATTGTGACCCTCAGCCTGAGCCCAGTCCTCAGGTAAGGACTCTCAGGGCCTATGTGAAGAGACAGCATATTAGGCTTGCTATGCCCCTAGGCCCCAATTTTTTAACCATAGTTCAGGTTGTCCCTTCACTTTTCCCCAGGGCTCTGCTTTGGAATTCCTCTTTTGGTGGGACACCTGAGATAACAAACCTGAAAGGAGTCCTCCCATCCCACAGATTGACGAAAAACAATTGGGATCGGGCCAAATCCACAGAGAGGAAGATTCGTCCATGTCCCATGAGACCTCCCCAACATTCCACGGCCATCGCTGAAACAAAATCCAGAGACAAAATCCTGAGCAAGCGCCTCAGACTCGCTCATTCTTCATATCCTGAAGAGTTCTTCTCATGGTTTGTAGATCGGGCGTGCCATACCTACGTCCCCCAACTTAAGCTGAGTTTGTGTTTTCAGTCTTCTGTCCTCAAAGTCCTGGGCCACACTCCCTCCAGGCTGGGGCCCCTGGAGCCACACATTAAGACTGCCCCCACCCAATCCATGGGAATTCTGCCCATTCCATTGTCAAAAATCGTACAAATTAGGAGAACCTTCCAAAGTCCCTGAGGCCATCCCAATAGTGTAGGTTGCCCGGGACAAAAAGGGCGGTTGATACCGGCTGAGCATCTACCTCCACTCATCTACCTCCACTCATACCAAGAAGATTGAACCAGACAGGACCCGAGACCATTATCGGATCCATTGCTTTGGTTTACAGGCATGTCTCCTCAAAAGCCTGGATTCCAATACCATCAGAGGGGATTTCCTGAGGCACTCATCAGTCAAATCTCGTCTCCACAAGGAAACTTGTGCATGGGAGCTATGCCAAAGCTTAGGAGAATACTTCAGGGTCCCGGTGCCACCTCCCCATTCCAAGTCCCTCATGGACACAAACACACGTTAGGACCCATCCTCTGGAAAGTGCATTTCAACTCAGCCACCCCGGTTGCTCCCGCAGATCCATTAGATCTGAACTGTCTTGTTGCTAGGAGACAATTGGAAGGCGAGGCGGACTTCCCAGGCATCCATCATCGAACGGTGCTCTGGAGTCATTCCATATGGGATGTCCTGGAGCTGTCCAACAGGTCTCAATTGTCCCGCAGAAGGAATCCTTGAAGGGGGCATCCCACATCTCCCAACGTGGAAAACCTCCATGGCCTCGAGATTCCGCTCCCTTCATGAAGGGGCCGTCATGCACAGAAACTCCAACCTGAGCCAACATCGGATCCTCGCCCTGACTTCAGATGCATGAGATATTGGTTCAGATCTGCAGGGGGTACCTGCCGTGCCCTCACCCTGAATCCGAAGACTAGCTTGTGTTCTCAGACTTCCGTCCTCACTCTCCTGGCCCCGAAGTCTCAAGTTTGGCAATTCCGGACCGACAATGAAGAACTCTGCCTGCCCTCTAGAAAAAATATATTGCCTAATGAGCGGCCCAGGCAGCTTAATGAAGATAAACCTACACGGCACTCGAATGTACCCAAATTATATAGTCTAACCTGGGCACTAATGCACTGTCTGACACAACCTGAGCCCGGACCTGCTGACCAAAACCAGACAGCTGACCGAACCCTGAGCACATCAGACCCGCCATGGCCTTAGGTCATCATCTCTTCCCTACCTCAGTTTTCAGGCTTCAGAACCTAGACCTTATCTCCAATCACTGCCCACGGGTGAACTGTGATGCAGAAATCAGAACTCTTCCTGACCCATGGCAAGAAACCTTGTGGTTGGCATGTTGTCCAACGTTCAGTGTAGGAGAAACCAGCCTTCACCCTGAGGCCCCGCCCATTCTTGAGTGCGAGGAGAGCATAAACACGCATTGTGACCTCAGCGTGAGTCCTGTCCTCTAGTAAGTCCTCTCAGTGGCTGGACCATTAGATGTCATAATGGGCTTGACATGTCCCTAGTCCCCAATTTTTAAAAAGATTTCTGGTTGTCCAGTCGCCGCACCCCAGGGCTCTTCTCTGGAATCCCTCATTTGGTGGGACATCTGAGGTTGAAAAACAAAATGAAACAAATCGACAACAACAAAAAAACGGACTTCTTCCATCCCCAGAATGACCCTAAACTCTTTGGACGGGACCGAACCCCCAGAGAGTAAGACTCGTCCATTTCCCATGAAGTCACCCGGCAATTTCACGACCATGAGTGACACGATATCCAGAGACAAAAACTTGAGCAAGAGCCTCACACTCGCCCTTTTTTCATATCCCGAAGTGTTCTCCTCATGGTCTGTAGATCAGTCCTGCCATACCTATGACCCAAAACATAAGCCGAGTTTGTGTTTTCAGACAACTGTCCAAACAGCTCTGGCCTACACACCCTACAGGCTCAGGGCCCTGGAGCCAAACCTGAGGACTGTACTTGCCCTCTCCATGGGAATTGTATGTGCCCATTTCAATGGCCAAAACCTTACTAATCGAATAACCTCCAAAGTCCCTGAGGCCATCCCAAGATTTGTGGCTTCCCAGGACAAAGAGTGGCAATCTGAGCCCATCTGAGCACCTACCTGCACTCAGATCCGTGGACTGATGTCCCCAGAGGTAAAAGGGAATGAACAGGCCCCTAGGCACTAATCGGATCCATTGCTTTGGTTTCCAGGCATCTCTCCTCAGAGGCCTGGATTTCAATACCAGCATATGGCTGTTTCCTGTCTCACCCATCAGAACAAATCTCATCTACACATGGGAAACATGCACGATGGAGCTGTGTCAAAGCCTCTGTTTAGGAGAAACCTTCAGGGCCCCAGGGCCACCGCTTCATTCCAAGGTCTCCATAGACACAAAAACATATTAGGACACATCCACAGGAGAGTCCATTTTAACTCAGCCTCCTCGGTTGACCCCCACATCCAGCAGATCTAACCTGTCTTGTTGCTTGGAGACAATTGGAATGCGAGGTGGGCTACCCAGCCATCCATCCTTAGAACCCTGCTCGGAATCGTTGGTCTGGAGCCAACCAACAGGTCTCAATTGTCCTGCATTAGAATCTTTGCAGTTTGGAGCTTCTCACAACTCCCATCGTGGGAAAACCCCCATGTCCTCGTGATCCAACCCCCTTCAAGAAAGGGCCATCAGGGCAGAAAGTCCAACCTGAGCGATCGTCTGATCCTTGCCCTGACTTCAGATGCACGAGATCTCTATTGAGGTCTGTAGATTGTGCCTGCCATATCATCACCCAGAAACCTAGGCTTAGCTTGGTTTCTCAGACTCCGTCCTCAGACTACTGGCCCACAAGCCCTCCAGTTTGGCAATCCAGAACTACAATGCCGCACTCTGCCTGCCCTACAGAAGTAAAACTTGCTCTCAGGGCTACCCTGAAACCCCAAATGAGGATCAACATGCACGCCATTCGGCTGTACCCCAAACATATAGGCTGACCTGGGCACTATTTCCCCTTCTGACCCAGCCTGAGCCTGGACCTCCTGGTCCCACCCAGACAGCTGGCCGCACACTGAGCACATCGGACCCGCCATGGCCTTAGGTCGTCATCTCTTCCCAACTGCGGTTTTCAGGCGCCAGAACCTAGACCTTATCTCCAACCACTGCCCAGGGTTGAAAATGATACAGAAATCAGAACTCTTTCCCAATGGCAAGAAACCTTGTGCTTGGCATGTTGTCCAACGTTCAGTGTAGTTGAAACAAGCGTTGCCCATGAGGCCGAGCCCATGTTTGCGGGCCACATTGGTCACAACACACATTGTGACCCTCAGCCTGAGCCCAGTCCTCAGGTAAGGCCTCTCAGGGCCTATATGAAGAGACAGCATATTGGGCTTGCCATGCCCCTAGGCCCCAATTTTTAACCATAGTTCGGGTTGTCCCTTCACTCTCCCCAGAGCTCTTCTTTGGAATTCCTCTTTAGGTGGGACACCTGAGGTAACAAAACTGAAAGGAGTCCTCCCATCCCACAGATTGACGAAAAACAATTGGGATCAGGCCAAATCCACAGAGGGGAAGATTCGTCCATGGCCCATGAGACCTCCCCAACATTCCACGGCCATCGCTGAAACAAAATCCAGAGACAAAAGCCTGAGCAAGCGCCTCAGACTCGCTCATTCTTCATATCCTGAAGAGTTCTTCTCATGGTTTGTAGATCGGGCGTGCCATACCTACGTCCCCAAACTTAAGCTGAGTTTGTGTTTTCAGTCTTCTGGCCTCAAAGTCCTTGGCCACACTCCCTCCAGGCTGGGGCCCCTGGAGCCACACATTAGGACTGCCCCCACCCAATCCATGGGAATTCTGCCCATTCCATTGTCAAAAATCGTACAAATTAGGAGAACCCTCCAAAGTCCCTGAGGCCATCCCAATAGTGTAGGTCGCCCGGGACATAAAAGGGCGGTTGATACCGGCTGAGCATCTACCTCCACTCATCTACCTCCACTCATACCAAGAAGATTGAACCAAACAGGACCCGAGGCCATTATCGGATCCATTGCTTTGGTTTACAGGCATGTCTCCTCAAAAGCCTGGATTTCAATACCATCAGAGGGGCTTTCCTGAGGCACCCATCAGAATAAATCTCGTCTCCTCAAGGAAACTTGTGCATGGGAGCTATGCCAAAGCTTAGGAGAAATCTTCAGGGTCACGGTGCCACCTCCCCATTCCAAGGCCCTCATGGACACAAACACACGTTAGGACCCATCCTCTGGAAAGTGCATTTCAACTCAGCCATCCCGGTTGCTCCCGCAGATCCATTAGATCTAAACTGTCTTGTTGCTAGGAGACAATTGGAAGGCGAGGCGGACTTCCCAGGCATCCATCCTCGAAAGGTGCTCTGGAGTCATTCCATATGGGATGTCCTGGAGCTGTCCAACAGGTCTCAAATGTCCCGCAGAAGGAATCCTTGAAGGGGGCATCCCACATCTCCCAACGTGGAAAACCTCCATGGCCTCGAGATTCCGCTCCCTTCATGAAGGGGCCGTCATGAACAGAAACTCCAACCTGAGCCAACATCGGATCCTCGCCCTGACTTCAGATGCATGAGATATTGGTTCAGATCTGCAGGGGCTACCTGCCGTGCCCTCACCCTGAATCCGAAGACTAGCTTGTGTTCTCAGACTTCCGTCCTCACTCTCCTGGCCCCGAAGTCTCAAGTTTGGCAATTCCGGGCCGACAATGAAGCACTCTGCCTGCCCTCTAAAAAAAATATATTGCCTAATGAGCTGCCCAGGCAGCTTAAATGAAGATAAACCTACACGGCACTCGAATGTACCCAAATTATATAGTCTAACCTGGGCACTAATGCACTGTCTGACACAACCTGAGCCCCGACCTGCTGACCAACACCCAGACAGCTGACCGCACCCTGAGCACATCAGACCCGCCATGGCCTTAGGTCTTCCTCTCTTCCCTACCTCAGTTTTCAGGCTTCAGAACCTAGACCTTATCTCCAATCACTGCCCACAGGTGACTGTGATGCAGAAATCAGAACTCTTCCTGACCCATCGCAAGAAACCTTGTGGTTGGCATGTTGTCCAACGTTCAGTGTAGGAGAAACCAGCATTCACCCTGAGGCCCCGCCCATTCTTGAGGGCGACGAGAGCATAAACACGCATTGTGACCTCAGCGTGAGTCCTGTCCTCTAGTAAGTCCTCTCAGTGGATGGACCATTAGATGTCATAATGGGCTTGACATGTCCCTACTCCCCAATTTTTAACCAGATTTCTGGTTGTCCAGTCGCCGCACCACAGGGCTCTTCTCTAAAATCCCTCATTTGGTGGGACATCTGAGGTTGAAAAACAAAATGAATCAAATCGACAACAACAAAAAAACGGACTTCATCCATCCCCAGAATGACCCCAAACACTTTGGACGGGACCGAACCCCCAGAGAGTAAGACTCGTCCATTTCCCATGAAGTCACCCGGCAATTTCACGACCATGAGTGACACGATATCCAGAGACAAAAACTTGAGCAAGAGCCTCACACTCGCCCTTTTTTCATATCCCGAAGTGTTCTCCTCATGGTCTGTAGATCAGTCCTGCCATACCTATGACCCAAAACATAAGCCGAGTTTGTGTTTTCAGACAACTGTCCAAACAGCTCTGGCCTACACACCCTACAGGCTCAGGGCCCTGGAGCCAAACCTGAGGACTGTACTTGCCCTCTCCAAGGGAATTGTATGTGCCCATTCCAATGGCCACAACCCTACTAGTAGGATAACCTCCAAAGTCCCTGAGGCCATCCCAATAGTTGTGGCTTCCCAGGACAAACAGGGGCAATCTGAGCCCATCTGAGCACCTACCTGCACTCAGACCCGTAGACTGATGTCCCCAGAGGTAAAAAGGAACGAACAGGCCCCTAGGCACTAATCGGATCCATTGCTTTGGTTTCCAGGCATCTCTCCTCAGAGGCCTGGATTTCAATACCAGCATATGGCTGTCTCCTGATTCATCCATCAGAACAAATCTCATCTATACATGGGAAACATGCACGTTGGAGCTGTGTCAAAGCCTCTGTTTAGGAGAACCCTTCAGGGCCCCAGGGCCACCGCTTCATTCCAAGGTCTCCATAGACACAAAAACTTATTAGGACACATCCACAGGAGAGTCCATTTCAACTCAGCCTCCTCGGTTGCCCCCCACATCCAGCAGATCTAACCTGTCTTGTTGCTTGGAGACAATTGGAATGCGAGGTGGGCTACCCACCCATCCATCCTTAGAACCCTGCTCGGAATCGTTGGCCTGGAGCCAACCAACAGGTCTCAATTGTCCTGCAGAAGAATCTTTGCAGTTTGGAGCTTCTCACAACTCCCATCGTGGGAAAACCCCCATGTCCTCGTGATCCAACCCCCTTCAAGAAAGGGCCATCAGGGCAGAAAGTCCAACCTGAGCGATCGTCTGATCCTTGCCCTGACTTCAGATGCACGAGATCTCGATTGAGGTCTGTAGATTGTGCCTGCCATATCCTCACCCAGAAACCTAGGCGTAGCTTGGGTTCTCAGACTCCGTCCTCAGACTACTGGCCCACAAGCCCTCCAGTTGGGCAATCCAGAACTACAATGCCGCACTCTGCCTGCCCTACAGAAGTAAAACATTGCCCTCAGGGCTACCCCGAAACCGCAAATTAGGATCAACCTGCACGCCATTCGGCTGTACCCCAAACATATAGGCTGACCTGGGCACTATTTCCCCTTCTGACCCAGCCTGAGCCTGGAACTCCTGGTCCCACCCAGACAGCTGGCCGCACACTGAGCACATCGGACCCGCCATGGCCTTAGGTCGTCATCTCTTCCCAACTGCGGTTTTCAGGCTCCAGAACCTAGACCTTATCTCCAACCACTGCCCAGGGTTGAAAATGATGCAGAAATCAGAACTCTTTCCCCATGGCAAGAAACCTTGTGCTTGGCATGTTGTCCAACGTTCAGTGTAGTTGAAACAAGCGTGGCCCATGAGGCCCAGCCCATGCTTGCGGGCCACATTGGTCACAAACACACATTGTGACCCTCAGCCTGAGCCCAGTCCTCAGGTAAGGCCTCTCAGGGCCTATATGAAGAGACAGCATATTGGGCTTGCCATGCCCCTAGGCCCCAATTTTTAACCATAGTTCGAGGTGTCCCTTCACTCTTCCCCAGGGCTCTGCTTTCGAATTCCTCTTTTGGTGGGACACCTGAGGTAACAAACCTGAAAGGAGTCCTCCCATCCCACAGATTGACGAAAAACAATTGGGATTGGGCCAAATCCACAGAGAGGAAGATTCATCCATGGGCCATGAGACCTCCCCAACATTCCCCGGCCATCGCTGAAACAAAATCCAGAGACAAAAGCCTGAGCAAGCTCCTCAGACTCGCTCATTCTTCATATCCTGAAGAGTTATTCTCATGGTTTGTAGATCGGGCGTGCCATACCTACGTCCCCCAACTTAAGCTGAGTTTGTGATTTCAGTCTTCTGTCCTCAAAGTCCTGGGCCACACTCCCTCCAGGCTGGGGCCCCTGGAGCCACACATTAGGACTGCCCCCACCCAATCCATAGGAATTCTGCCCATTCCATTGTCAAAAATCGTACAAATTAGGAGAACCCTCCAAAGTCCCTGAGGCCATCCCAATAGTGTAGGTCGCCCGGGACAAAAAAGGGCGGTTGATACCGGCTGAGCATCTACCTCCACTCATCTACCTCCACTCATACCAAGAAGATTGAACCAGACAGGACCCGAGGCCATTATCGGATCCATTGCTTTGGTTTACAGGCATGTCTCCTCAAAAGCCTGGATTCCAATACCAGCAGAGGGGATTTCCTGAGGCACTCATCAGTACAAATCTCGTCTCCACAATGAAACTTGTGCATGGGAGCTATGCCAAAGCTTAGGAGAATACTTCAGGGTCCCGGTGCCACCTCCCCATTCCAACGCCCTCATGGACACAAACACACGTTAGGATCCATCCTCTGGAAAGTGCATTTCAACTCAGCCACCCCGGTTGCTCCAGCAGATCCATTAGATCTAAACTGTCTTGTTGCTAGGAGACAATTGGAAGGCGAGGCGGACTTCCCAGGCATCCATCCTCGAACGGTGCTCTGGAGTCATTCCATATGGGATGTCCTGGAGCTGTCCAACAGGTCTCAATTGTCCCGCAGAAGGAATCCTTGAAGGGGGCATCCCACATCTCCCAAGGTGGAAAACCTCCATGGCCTCGAGATTCTGCTCCCTTCATGAAGGGGCCGTCATGCACAGAAACTCCAACCTGAGCCAACGTCGGATCCTCGCCCTGACTTCAGATGCAGGAGATATTGGTTCAGATCTGCAGGGGGTACCTGCCGTGCCCTCACCCTGAATCCGAAGACTAGCTTGTGTTCTCAGACTTCCGTACTCACTCTCCTGGCCCCGAAGCCCTCAAGTTTGGCAATTCCGGACCGACAATGAAGCACTCTGCCTGCCCTCTAGAAAAAATATATTGCCTAATGAGCTGCCCAGGCAGCTTAAATGAAGATAAACCTACACGGCACTCGAATATACCCAAAGTATATAGTCTAACCTGGGCACTAATGCACTGTCTGACACAACCTGAGCCCGGACCTGCTGACCAACACCCAGATAGCTGACCGCACCCTGAGCACATCTAACCCGCCATGGCCTTAGGTCATCATCTCTTCCCTACCTCAGTTTTCAGGCTTCAGAACCTAGACCTTATCTCCAATCAATGCCCACGGGTGACTGTGATGCAGAAATCAGAACTCTTCCTGACCCATGGCAAGAAACCTTGTGGTTGGCATGTTGTCCAACGTTCAGTGTAGGAGAAACCAGCATTCACCCTGAGGCCCCGCCCATTCTTGAGTGCAACGAGAGCATAAACACGCATTGTGACCTCAGCGTGAGTCCTGTCCTCTAGTAAGTCCTCTCAGTGGCTGGACCATTAGATGTCATAATGGGCTTGACATGTCCCTAGTCCCCAATTTTTAACCAGATTTCTGGTTGTCCAGTCGCCGCACCCCAGGGTTCTTCTCTGGAATCCCTCATTTGGTGGGACATCTGAGGTTGAAAAACAAAATGAAACAAATCGACAACAACAAAAAAACGGACTTCTTCCATCCCCAGAATGACCCCAAACTCTTTGGACGGGACCGAACACCCAGAGAGTAAGACTCGTCCATTTCCCATGAAGTCACCCGGCAATTTCACGACCATGAGTGACACGATATCCAGAGACGAAACTTGAGCAAGACTCACACTCGCCCTTTTTTCATATCCCGAAGTGTTCTCCTCATGGTCTGTAGATCAGTCCTGCCATACCTATGACCCAAAACACAAACCGAGTTTGTGTTTTCAGACAACTGTCCAAAGAGCTCTGGCCTACACACCCTACAGGCTCAGGGCCCTGGAGCCAAACCTGAGGACTGTACTTGCCCTCTCCAAGGGAATTGTATGTGCACATTCCAATGGCCACAACCCTACTAATAGGATAACCTCCAAAGTCCCTGAGGCCATCCCAATAGTTGTGGATTCCCAGGACAAACAGGGGCAATCTGAGACCATCTGAGCACCTACCTGCACTCAGATCCGTGGACTGATGTCCCCAGAGGTAAAAAGGAACGAACAGGCCCCTAGGCACTAATCGGATCCATTGCTTTGGTTTCCAGGCATCTCTCCTCAGAGGCCTGGATTTCAATACCAGCATATGCCTGTCTCCTGACTCACCCATCAGAACAAATCTCATCTATACATGGGATACATGCCCGTTGGAGCTGTGTCAAAGCCTATGTTTAGGAGAACCCTTCAGGGTCCCAGGGCCACCGCTTCATTCTAAGATCTCCATAGACACAAAAACATATTAGGACACATCCACAGGAGAGTCCATTTCAACTCAGCCTCCTCGGTTGCCCCCCACATCCAGCAGATCTAACCTGTCTTGTTGCTTGGAGACAATTGGAATGAGAGGTGGGCTACCCAGCCATCCATCCTTAGAACCCTGCTCGGAATCGTTGGCCTGCAGCCAACCAACAGGTCTCAATTGTCCTGCAGAAGAATCTTTGCAGTTTGGAGCTTCTCACAACTCCCATCGTGGGAAAACCCCCATGTCCTCGTGATCCAACCCCCTTCAAGAAAGGGCCATCAGGGCAGAAAGTCCAACCTGAGCGATCGTCTGATCCTTGCCCTGACTTCAGATGCACGAGATCTCTATTGAGGTCTGTAGATTGTGCCTGCCATTTCCTCACCCAGAAACCTAGGCCTAGCTTGGGTTCTCAGACTCCGTCCTCAGACTACTGGCCAGAAGCCCTCCAGTTTGGCAATCCAGAACTACAATGCCGCACTCTGCCTACCCTACAGAAGTAAAACAATGCCCTCAGGGCTACCCCGAAACCGCAAATGAGGATCAACCTGCACGCCATTCGGCTGTACCCCAAACATATAGGCTGACCTGGGCACTATTTCCCCTTCTGACCCAGCCTGAGCCTGGAACTCCTGGTCCCACCCAGACAGCTGGCCGCACACTGAGCACATCGGACCCGCCATGGCCTTAGGTCGTCATCTCTTCCCAACTGCGGTTTTCAGGCTCCAGAAACTAGATCTTATCTCCAACCACTGCCCAGGTTTGAAAATGATGCAGAAATCAGAACGCTTTCCCCATGGCTAGAAACCTTGTGGTTGGCATGTTGTCCAACGTTCAGTGTAGTTGAACCAAGCGTGGCCCATGAGGCCCAGCCCATGCTTGCGGGCCACATTGGTCACAAACACACATTGTGACCCTCAGCCTGAGCCCAGTCCTCATGTAAGGCCTCTCAGGGCCTATATGAAGAGACAGCATATTGGGCTTGCCATGCCCCTAGGCCCCAATTTTTAACCATAGTTCGGGTTGTCCCTTCACTCTCCCCAGGGCTCTGCTTTGGAATTCCTCTTTAGGTGGGACTCCTGAGGTAACAAACCTGAAAGGAGTCCTCCCATCGCACAGATGGACGAAAAACAATTGGGATCGGGCCAAATCCACAGAGAGGAAGATTCGTCCATGGCCCATGATAACTCCCCAACATTCCACGGCCATCGCTGAAACAAAATCCAGAGACAAAAGCCTGAGCAAGCGCCTCAGACTCGCTCATTCTTCATATCCTGAAGAGTTCTTCTCATGGTTTGTAGATCAGGCGTGCCATACCTAGGTCCCCAAACTTAAGCTGAGTTTGTGTTTTCAGTCTTCTGTCCTCAAAGTCCTGGGCCACACTCCCTCCGGGCTGGGGACCCTGGAGCCACACATTAGGACTGCCCCCACCCAATCCACGGCAATTCTGCCCATTCCATTTTCAAAAATCGTACAAATTAGGAGAACCCTCCAAAGTCCCTGAGGCCATCCCAATAGTGTAGGTCGCCCGGGACAAAAAAGGGCGATTGATACCGGATGAGCATCTACCTCCACTCATCTACCTCCACTCATACCAAGAAGATTGAACCAGACAGAACCCGAGGCCATTATCGGATCCATTGCTTTGGTTTACAGGCATGTCTCCTCAAAAGCCTGGATTCCAATACCAGCAGAAGGGATTTCCTGAGGCACCCATCAGAACAAATCTCGTCTCCACAAGGAAACTTGTGCATGGGAGCTATGCCAAAGCTTAGGGGAATAGTTCAGGATCCCGGTGCCACCTCCCCATTCCAAGGCCCTCATGGACACAAACACACGTTAAGACCCATCCTCTGGAAAGTGCATTTCAACTCAGCCACTCCGGTTGCTCCGGCAGATCCATTAGATCTAAACTGTCTTGTTGCTAGGAGACAATTGGAAGGCGAGGCGGACTTCCCAGGCATCCATCCTCGAACGGTGCTCTGGAGTCATTCCATATGGGATGTCCTGGAGCTGTCCAACAGGTCTCAATGGTCCCGCGAAGGAATCCTTGAAGGGGGCATCCCACATCTCCCAACCAGGAAAACCTCCATGGCCTCGAGATTCCGCTCCCTTCATGAAGGGGCCGTTATGCACAGAAACTCCAACCTGAGCCAACGTCGGATCCTCGCCCTGACTTCAGATGCATGAGATATTGGTTCAGATCTGCAGGGGGTACCTGCCGTGCCCTCACCCTGAATCCGAAGACTAGCTTGTGTACTCAGACTTCCGTCCTCACTATCCTGGCCCCAAAGCCCTCAAGTTTGGCAATTCCGGACCGACAATGAAGCACTCTGCCTGCCCTCTAGAAAAAATTGATTGCCTAATGAGCAGCCCAGGCAGCTTAAATGAGGATAAACCTACACGGCACTCGAATGTACCCAAATTATATAGTCTAACCTGGGCACTAATGCACTGTCTGACACAACCTGAGCCCGGACCTGCTGACCAACACCCAGACAGCTGACCGCACGCTGAGCACATCAGACCCGCCATGGCCTTAGGTCATCATCTCTTCCCTACCTCAGTTTTCAGGCTTCAGAACCTAGACCTTATCTCCAATCACTGCCCACGGGTGCCTGTGATGCAGAAATCAGAACTCTTCCTGAGCCATGGCAAGAAACCTTGTGGTTGGCATGTTGTCCAACGTTCAGTGTAGGAGAAACCAGCATTCACCCTGAGGCCCCGCCCATTCTTGAGTGCGACGAGAGCATAAACACGCATTGTGACCTCAGCGTGAGTCCTGTCCTCTAGGAAGTCCTCTCAGTGGCTGGACCATTAGATGTCATAATGGGCTTGACATGTCCCTAGTCCCCAATTTTTAACCAGATTTCTGGTTGTCCAGTCGCCCCACCCCAGGGCTCTACTCTGGAATCCCTCATTTGGTGGGACATCTGAGGTTGAAAAACAAAATGAAACAAATCGACAACAACAACAACAAAACGGACTTCTTCCATCCCCAGAATGACCCCAAACTCTTTAGACGGGACCGAACCCCCAGAGAGTAAGACTCGTCCATTTCCCATGAAGTCACCTGGCAATTTCACGACCATGAGTGACACGATATCCAGAGACAAAAACTTGAGCAAGAGCCTCACACTCGCCCTTTTTTCATATCCCGAAGTGTTCTCTTCATGGTCTGTAGATCAGTCCTGCCATACCTATGACCCAAAACATAAGCCGAGTTTGTGTTTTCAGACAACTGTCCAAACAGCTCTGGCCTACACACCCTACAGGCTCAGGGCCCTGGAGCCAAACCTGAGGACTGTACTTGCCCTCTCCAAGGGAATTGTATGTGCCCATTCCAATGGCCACAACCCTACTAATAGGATAACCTCCAACGTCCCTGAGGCCATCCCAATAGTGTAGGTCGCCCGGGACAAAAAAGGGCGGTTGATACCGGCTGAGCATCTACCTCCACTCATCTACCTCCACTCATACCAAGAAGATTGACCAGACAGGACCCGAGGCCATTATCGGATCCATTGCTTTGGTTTACAGGCATGTCTCCTCAAAAGCCTGGATTCCAATACCAGCAGAGGGGATTTCCTGAGGCACTCATCAGTACAAATCTCGTCTCCACAAGGAAACTTGTGCATGGGAGCTATGCCAAAGCTTTGGAGAATACTTCAGGGTCCCAGTGCCACCTCCCCATTCCAAGGTTCTCATGGACACAAACACACGTTAGGACCCATCCTCTGGAAAGTGCATTTCAACTCAGCCACCCCAGTTGCTCCCGCAGATCCATTAGATCTAAACTGTCTTGTTGCTAGGAGACAATTGGAAGGCAAGGCGGACTTCCCAATCATCCATCCTCGAACGTTGCTCTGGATTATTCCATATTGGATGTCCTCGCGCTGTCCAACAGGTCTCAATTGTCCCGCAGAAGGAATCCTTGAAGGGGGCATCCCACATCTCCCAACGTGGAAAAGCTCCATGGCCTCAAGATTCCGCTCCCTTCATGAAGGGGCCGTCATGCACAGAAACTCCAACCTGAGCCAACGTCGGATCCTCGCCCTGACTTCAGATGCATGAGATATTGGTTCAGATCTGCAGGGGGTACCTGCCGTGCCCTCACCCTGAATCCGAAGACTAGCTTGTGTTCTCAGACTTCCGTCCTCACTCTCCTGGCCCCGAAGCCCTCAAGTTTGGCAATTCCGGACGGACAATGAAGCACTCTGCCATGTCCTCTAGAAAAAATATATTGCCTAATGAGCAGCCCAGGCAGCTTAAATGAGGATAAACCTACACGGCACTCGAATGTACCCAAATTATATCGTCTAACCTGGGCACTAATGCACTGTCTGACACAACCTGAGCCCAGACCTGCTGACCAACACCCAGACTACTGACCGCACGCTGAGCACATCAGACCCGCCATGGCCTTAGGTCATCATCTCTTCCCTACCTCAGTTTTCAGGCTTCAGAACCTAGACCTTATCTCTAATCACTGCCCACGGGTGACTGTGATGCAGAAATCAGAACTCTTCCTGACCCATGGCAAGAAACCTTGTGGTTGGCATGTTGTCCAACGTTCAGTGTAGGAGAAACCAGCATTCACCCTGAGGCCCCGCCCATTCTTGCCCGCGACGAGAGCATAAACACGCACTGTGACCTCAGCGTGAGTCCTGTCCTCTAGTAAGTCCTCACAGTGGCTGGAACATTAGATGTCATAATGGGCTTGACATGTCCCTAGTCCCCAATTTTTAACCAGATTTCTGGTTGTCCAGTCGCCCCACCCCAGGGCTCTACTCTGGAATCCCTCATTTGGTGGGACATCTGAGGTTGAAAACAAAATGAAACAAATCGACAACAACAAAAAAACGGACTTCTTCCATCCACAGTATGACCCCAAACTCTTTGGACGGGACCGAACCCCCAGAGAGTAAGACTCGTCCATTTCCCATGAAGTCGCCCGGCAATTTCACGACCATGAGTGACACGATATCCAGAGACAAAAACTTGAGCAAGAGCCTCACACTCGCCCTTTTTTCATATCCCGAAGTGTTCTCCTCATGGTCTGTAGATCAGTCCTGCCATACCTATGACCCAAAACATAAGCCGAGATTGTGTTTTCAGACAACTGTCCAAACAGCTCTGGCCTACACACCCTACAGGCTCAGGGCCCTGGAGCCAAACCTGAGGACTGTACTTGCCCTCTCCAAGGGAATTGTATGTGCCCATTCCAATGGCCACAACCCTACTAGTAGGATAACCTCCAAAGTCCCTGAGGCCATCCCAATAGTTGTGGCTTCCCAGGACAAACAGGGGCAATTGAGCCCATCTGAGCACCTACCTGCACTCAGACCCGTAGACTGATGTCCCCAGAGGTAAAAAGGAACGAACAGGCCCCTAGGCACTAATCGGATCCATTGCTTTGGTTTCCAGGCATCTCTCCTCAGAGGCCTGGATTTCAATACCATCATATGGCTGTTTCTTGACTCACCCATCAGAACAAATCTCATCTACACATGGGAAACATGCACGTGGGAGCTGTGTCAAAGCCTCTGTTTAGGAGAACCCTTCAGGGCCCCAGGGCCACCGCTTCATTCCAAGGTCTCCATAGACACAAAAACATATTAGGACACATCCACAGGAGAGTCCATTTCAACTCAGCCTCCTCGGTTGCCCCCCACATTCAGCAGATCTAACCTGTCTTGTTGCTTGGAGACTATTGGAATCTGAGGTGGGCTACCCAGCCATCCATCCTTAGAACCCTGCTCGGAATCGTTGGCCTAGAGCCAACCAACAGGTCTCAATTGTCCTACAGAAGAATCTTTGCAGTTTGGAGCTTCTCACAACTCCCATCGTGGGAAAACCCCCATGTCCTCGTGATCCAACCCCCTTCAAGAAAGGGCCATCAGGGCAGAAAGTCCAACCTGAGCGATCGTCTGATCCTTGCCCTGACTTCAGATGCACGAGATCTCGATTGAGGTCTGTAGATTGTGCCTGCCATATCCTCACCCAGAAACCTAGGCCTAGCTTGGGTTCTCAGACTCCATCTTCAGACTACTGGCCCACAAGCCCTCCAGTTTGGCAATCCAGAACTACAATGCCGCACTCTGCCTGCCCTACAGAAGTAAAACATTGCCCTCAGGGCTACCCCGAAACCGCAAATGAGGATCAACCTGCACGCCATTCGGCTGTACCCCAAACATATAGGCTGACCTGGGCACTATTTCCCCTTCTGACCCAGCCTGAGCCTGGACCTCCTGGTCCCACCCAGACAGCTGGCCGCACACTGAGCACATCGGACCCGCCATGGCCTTAGGTCGTCATCTCTTCCCAACTGCGGTTTTCAGGCTCCAGAACCTAGACCTTATCTCCAACCACTGCCCAGGGTTGAAAATGATGCAGAATCAGAACTCTTTCCCCATGGCAAGAAACCTTGTGGTTGGCATGTTGTCCAACGTTCAGGGTAGTTGAAACAAGCGTGGCCCATGAGGCCCAGCCCATGCTTGCGGGCCACATTGGTCACAAACACACATTGTGACCCTCAGCCTGAGCCCAGTCCTCAGGTAAGGCCTCTCAGGGCCTATATGAAGAGACAGCATATTGGGCTTGCCATGCCCCTAGTCCCCAATTTTTAACCATAGTTCGGGTTGTCCCTTCACTCTTACCCAGGGCTATGCTTTGGAATTCCTCTTTTGGTGGGACACCTGAGTAACAAACCTGAAAGGTGTCCTCCCATCCCACAGATTGACGAAAAACAATTGGGATCGGGTCAAATCCACAGAGAGGAAGATTCGTCCATGGCCCATGAGACCTCCCCAACATCCACGGCCATCGCTGAAACAAAATCCAGAGACAAAAGCCTGAGCAAGCTCCTCAGACTCGCTCATTCTTCATATCCTGAAGAGTTCTTCTCATGGTTTGTAGATCGGGCGTGCCATACCTACGTCCCCACACTTAAGCTGAGTTTGTGTTTTCAGTCTTCTGTCCTCAAAGTCCTGGGCCACACTCCCTCCAGCTGGGCCCCTGGAGCCACACATTAGGACTGCCCCCACCCAATCCATGGGAATTCTGCCCATTCCATTGTCAAAAATCGTACAAATTAGGAGAACCCTCCAAAGTCCCTGAGGCCATCCCAATAGTGTAGGTCGCCCAGGACAAAAAGGGGCGGTTGATACCGGCTGAGCATCTACCTCCACTCATCTACCTCCACTCATACCAAGAAGATTGAACCAGACAGGACCCGGGGCCATTATCGGATCCATTGCTTTGGTTTACAGGCATGTCTCCTCAAAAGCCTGCATTCCAATACCAGCAGAGGGGATTTCCTGAGGCACCCATCAGAACAAATCTCGTCTCCACAAGGAAACTTGTGCATGGGAGCTAAGCCAAAGCTTAGGAGAATACTTCAGGGTCCTGGTGCCACCTCCCCATTCCAAGGCCCTCATGGACACAAACACACGTTAGGACCCATCCTCTGGAAAGTGCATTTCAACTCAGCCACCCCGGTTGCTCCCGCAGATCCATTAGATCTAAACTGTCTTGTTGCTAGGAGACAATTGGAAGGCGAGGCGGACTTCCCAGGCATCCATCCTGGAACGGTGCTCTGGAGTCATTCCATATGGGATGTCCTGGAGCTGTCCAACAGGTCTCAATTGGCCCTCAGAAGGAATCCTTGAAGGGGGCATCCCACATCTCCCAACGTGGAAAACCTCCATGGCCTCGAGATTCCTCTCCCTTCATGAAGGGGCCGTCATGCACAGAAACTCCAACCTGAGCCAACGTGGGATCTTCGCCCTGACTTCAGATGCATGAGATGTTGGTTCAGATCTGCAGGGGGTACCTGCCGTGCCCTCACCCTGAATCCGAAGTCTAGCTTGTGTTCTCAGACTTCCGTCCTCACTCTCCTGGCCCCGAATCCCTCAAGTTTGGCAATTCCGGACCGAAAAGAAGCACTCTGCCTGCCCTCTAGAAAAAATATATTGCCTAATGAGCAGCCCAGGCAGCTTAAATGAGGATAAACCTATACGGCACTCGAATGTACCCAAATTATATAGTCTAACCTGGGCACTAATGCACTGTCTGACACAACCTGTGCCCGGACCTGCTGACCAACACCCAGACAGCTGACCGCACGCTGAGCACATCAGTCCCGCCATGGCCTTTGGTCATCATCTCTTCCCTACCTCAGTTTTCAGGCTTCAGAACCTAGACCTTATCTCCAATCACTGCCCACGGGTGACTGTGATGCAGAAATCAGAACTCTTCCTGACCCATGGCAAGAAACCTTGTGGTTGGCATGTTGTCCAACGTTCAGTGTAGGAGAAACCAGCATTCACCCTGAGGCCCCGCCCATTCTTGAGTGCGAGGAGAGCATAAACACGCATTGTGACCTCAGCGTGAGTCCTGTCCTCTAGTAAGTCCTCTCAGTGGCTGGACCATTAGATGTCATAATGGGCTTGACATGTCCCTAGTCCCCAATTTTTAACCAGATTTCCGGTTGTCCAGTCGCGCCACCCCAGGGCTCTACTCTGGAATCCCTCATTTGGTGGGACATCTGAGGTTGAAAAACAAAATGAAACAAATCGACAACAACAACAAAAAAACGGACTTCTTCTATCCCCAGAATGACCCCAAACTCTTTGGACGGGACCGAACCCCCAGAGAGTAAGGCTAGTCCATTTACCATGATGTCACCCGGCAATTTCACGACCATGAGTGACACCATATCCAGAGACAAAAACTTGAGCAAGAGCCTCACACTCGCCCTTTTTTCATATCCCGAAGTGTTCTCCTCATGGTCTGTAGATCAGTCCTGCCATACCTATGACCCAAAACATAAGCCGAGTTTGTGTTTTCACACAACTGTCCAAACAGCTCTGGCCTACACACCCTACAGGCTCAGGGCCCTGGAGCCAAACCTGAGGACTGTACTTGCCCTCTCCAAGGGAATTGTATGTGCCCATTCCAATGGCCACAACCCTACTAGTAGGACAACCTCCAAAGTCCCTGAGGCCATCCCAATAGTTGTGGCTTCCCAGGACAAACAGGGGCAATCTGAGCCCATCTGAGCACCTACCTGCACTCAGACCCGTAGACTGATGTCCCCAGAGGTATAAAGGAACGAACAGGCCCCTAGGCACTAATCGGATCCATTGCTTTGGTTTCCAGGCATCTCTCCTCAGAGGCCTGGATTTCAATACCAGCATATGGCTGTTTCTTGACTCACCCATCAGAACAAATCTCATCTACACATGGGAAACATGCACGTTGGAGCTGTGTCAAAGCCTCTGTTTAGGAGAACCCTTCAGGGCCCCAGGGCCACCGCTTCATTCCAAGGTCTCCATAGACACAAAAACATATTAGGACACATCCACAGGAGAGTCCATTTCAACTCAGCCTCCTCGGTTGCCCCCCACATCCAGCAGATCTAACCTGTCTTGTTGCTTGGAGACAATTGGAATGCGAGGTGGGCTACACAGCCATCCATCCTTAGAACACTGCTCGGAATCATTGTCCTGGAGCCAACCAACAGGTCTCAATTGTCCTGCAGAAGAATCTTTGCAGTTTGGAGCTTCTCACAACTCCCATCGTGGGAAAACCCCCATGTCCTCGTGATCCAACCCCTTCAAGAAAGGGCCATCAGGGCAGAAAGTCCAACCTGAGCGATCGTCTGATCCTTGCCCTGACTTCAGATGCACGAGATCTCTATTGAGGTCTGTAGATTGTGCCTGCCATATCCTCACCCAGAAACCTAGGCCTAGCTTGGGTTCTCAGACTCCGTCCTCAGACTACTGGCCCACAAGCCCTCCAGTTTGGCAATCCAGAACTACAATGCCGCACTCTGCCTTCCCTACAGAAGTAAAACATTGCCCTCAGGGCTACCCCGAAACCGCAAATGAGGATCAACCAGCACGCCATTCGGCTGTACCCCAAACATATAGGCTGACCTGGGCACTTTTACCCTTCTGACCCAGCCTGAGCCTGGACCTCCTGGTCCCACCCAGACAGCTGGCCGCACATTGAGCACATGGGACTCGCCATGGCCTTAGGTCGTCATCTCTTCCCAACTGCGGTTTTCAGGCTCCAGAACCTAGACCTTATCTCCGACCACTGCCCAGGGTTGAAAATGATGCAGAAATCAGAACTCTTTCCTTATGGCAAGAAAACTTGTGGTTGGCATGTTGTCCAACGTTCAGTGTAGTTGAAACAAGCGTGGCCCATGAGGCCCAGCCCATGCTTGTGGGCCACATTGGTCACAAACACACACTGTGACCCTCAGCCTGAGACCAGTCCTCAGGTAAGGCCTCTCAGGGCCTATATGAAGAGACAGCATATTGGGCTTGCCATGCCCCTAGGCCCCAATTTTTAACCATAGTTCGGGTTGTCCCTTCACTATTCCCCAGGGCTCTGCTTTAGAATTCCTCTTTTGGTGGGACACCTGAGGTAACAAACCTGAAAGGAGTCCTCCCATCCCACAGATTGACGAAAAACAATTGGGATCGGGCCAAATCCACAGAGAGGAAGATTCGTCCATGGCCCATGAGACCTCCCCAACATTCCACGGCCATCGCTGAAACAAAATCCAAAGATAAAAGCCTGAGCAAGCACCTCAGACTCGCTCATTCTTCATATCCTAAAGAGTTCTTCTCATGGTTTGTAGATCGGGCGTGCCATACCTACGTCCCCAAACTTAAGCTGAGTTTGTGTTTTCAGTCTTCTGTCCTCAAAGTCCTGGGCCACACTCCCTCCAGGCTGGGGCCCCTGGAGCCACACATTAGGACTGCCCCCACCCAATCCATGGGAATTCTGCCCATTCCATTGTCAAAAATCGTACAAATTAGGAGAACCCTCCAAAGTCCCTGAGGCCATCCCAATAGTGTAGGTCGCCCGGGACAAAAAATGGGCGGTTGATACCGGCTGAGCATCTACCTCCACTCATCTACCTCCACTCATACCAAGGAGATTGAACCAGACAGGCCCCAAGGCCATTATCGGATCCATTGCTTTGGTTTACAGGCATGTCTCCTCAAAAGCCTGCATTCCAATACCAGCAGAGGGGATTTCCTGAGGCACCCATCAGAACAAATCTCGTCTCCACAAGGAAACTTGTGCATGGAAGCTAAGCCAAAGCTTAGGAGAATACTTCAGGGTCCCGGTGCCACCTCCCAATTCCAAGGCCCTCATGGACACAAACACACGTTAGGACCCATCGTCTGGAAAGTGCATTTCAACTCAGCCACCCCGGTTGCTCCCGCAGATCCATTAGATCTAAACTGTCTTGTTGCTAGGAGACAATTGGAAGGCGAGGCGGACTTCCCAGGCATCCATCCTGGAACGGTGCTCAGGAGTCATTCAATATGGGATGTCCTGGAGCTGTCCAACAGGTCTCAATTGTCCTGCAGAAGGAATACTTGAAGGGGGCATCCCACATCTCCCAACGTGGAAAACCTCCATGGCCTCGAGATTCTGCTCCCTTCATGAAGGGGCCGTCATGCACAGAAACTCCAACCTGAGCCAACGTCGGATCCTCGCCCTGAATTCAGATGCATGAGATATTGGTTCAGATCTGCAGGGGGTACCTGCCGTGCCCTCACCCGTAATCCGAAGTCTAGCTTTTGTTCTCAGACTTACGTCCTCACTCTCCTGGCCCCGAAGCCCTCAAGTTTGGCAATTCCGGACCGAAAAGAAGCACTCTGCCTGCCCTCTAGAAAAAATATATTGCCTAATGAGCAGCCCAGGCAGCTTAAATGAGGATAAACCTATACGGCACTCGAATGTACCCAAATTATATAGTCTAACCTGGGCACTAATGCACTGTCTGACACAACCTGTGCCCGGACCTGCCGACCAACACCCAGACAGCTGACCGCACGCTGAGCACATCAGTCCCGCCATGGCCTTTGGTCATCATCTCTTCCCTACCTCAGTTTTCAGGCTTCAGAACCTAGACCTTATCTCCAATCACTGCCCACGGGTGACTGTGATGCAGAAATCAGAACTCTTCCTGACCCATGGCAAGAAACCTTGTGGTTGGCATGTTGTCCAACGTTCAGTGTAGGAGAAACCAGCATTCACCCTGAGGCCCCGCCCATTCTTGAGTGCGAGGAGAGCATAAACACGCATTGTGACCTCAGCGTGAGTCCTGTCCTCTAGTAAGTCCTCTCAGTGGCTGGACCATTAGATGTCATAATGGGCTTGACATGTCCCTAGTCCCCAATTTTTAACCAGATTTCCGGTTGTCCAGTCGCGCCACCCCAGGGCTCTACTCTGGAATCCCTCATTTGGTGGGACATCTGAGGTTGAAAAACAAAATGAAACAAATCGACAACAACAACAAAAAAACGGACTTCTTCTATCCCCAGAATGACCCCAAACTCTTTGGACGGGACCGAACCCCCAGAGAGTAAGGCTCGTCCATTTACCATGATGTCACCCGGCAATTTCACGACCATGAGTGACACCATATCCAGAGACAAAAACTTGAGCAAGAGCCTCACACTCGCCCTTTTTTCATATCCCGAAGTGTTCTCCTCATGGTCTGTAGATCAGTCCGGCCATACCTATGACCCAAAACATAAGCCGAGTTTGTGTTTTCAGACAACTGTCCAAACAGCTCTGGCCTACACACCCTACAGGCTCAGGGCCCTGGAGCCAAACCTGAGGACTGTACTTGCCCTCTCCAAGGGAATTGTATGTGCCCATTCCAATGGCCACAACCCTACTAGTAGGACAACCTCCAAAGTCCCTGAGGCCATCCCAATAGTTGTGGCTTCCCAGGACAAACAGGGGCAATCTGAGCCCATCTGAGCACCTACCTGCACTCAGACACGTAGACTGATGTCCCCAGAGGTAAAAAGGAACGAACAGGCCCCTAGGCACTAATCGGATCCATTGCTTTGGTTTCCAGGCATCTCTCCTCAGAGGCCTGGATTTCAATACCAGCATATGGCTGTTTCTTGACTCACCCATCAGAACAAATCTCATCTACACATGGGAAACATGCACGTTGGAGCTGTGTCAAAGCCTCTGTTTAGGAGAACCCTTCAGGGCCCCAGGGCCACCGCTTCATTCCAAGGTCTCCATAGACACAAAAACATATTAGGACACATCCACAGGAGAGTCCATTTCAACTCAGCCTCCTCGGTTGCCCCCCACATCCAGCAGATCTAACCTGTCTTGTTGCTTGGAGACAATTGGAATGCGAGGTGGGCTACCCAGCCATCCATCCTTAGAACCCTGCTCGGAATCATTGGCCTGGAGCCAACCAACAGGTCTCAATTGTCCTGCAGAAGAATCTTTGCAGTTTGGAGCTTCTCACAACTCCCATCGTGGGAAAACCCCCATGTCCTCGTGATCCAACCCCTTCAAGAAAGGGCCATCAGGGCAGAAAGTCCAACCTGAGCGATCGTCTGATCCTTGCCCTGACTTCAGATGCACGAGATCTCTATTGAGGTCTGTAGATTGTGCCTGCCATATCTTCACCCAGAAACCTAGGCCTAGCTTGGGTTCTCAGACTCCGTCCTCAGACTACTGGCCCACAAGCCCTCCAGTTTGGCAATCCAGAACTACAATGCCGCACTCTGCCTTCCCTACAGAAGTAAAACATTGCCCTCAGGGCTACCCTGAAACCGCAAATGAGGATCAACCAGCACGCCATTCGGCTGTACCCCAAACATATAGGCTGACCTGGGCACTATTTACCCTTCTGACCCAGCCTGAGCCTGGACCTCCTGGTCCCACCCAGACAGCTGGCCGCACATTGAGCACATGGGACTCGCCATGGCCTTAGGTCGTCATCTCTTCCCAACTGCGGTTTTCAGGCTCCAGAACCTAGACCTTATCTCCGACCACTGCCCAGGGTTGAAAATGATGCAGAAATCAGAACTCTTTCCTTATGGCAAGAAAACTTGTGGTTGGCATGTTGTCCAACGTTCAGTGTAGTTGAAACAAGCGTGGCCCATGAGGCCCAGCCCATGCTTGCGGGCCACATTGGTCACAAACACACACTGTGACCCTCAGCCTGAGACCAGTCCTCAGGTAAGGCCTCTCAGGGCCTATATGAAGAGACAGCATATTGGGCTTGCCATGCCCCTAGGCCCCAATTTTTAACCATAGTTCGGGTTGTCCCTTCACTATTCCCCAGGGCTCTGCTTTAGAATTCCTCTTTTGGTGGGACACCTGAGGTAACAAACCTGAAAGGAGTCCTCCCATCCCACAGATTGACGAAAAACAATTTGGATCGGGCCAAATCCACAGAGAGGAAGATTCGTCCATGGCCCATGAGACCTCCCCAACATTCCACGGCCATCGCTGAAACAAAATCCAAAGATAAAAGCCTGAGCAAGCACCTCAGACTCGCTCATTCTTCATATCCTAAAGAGTTCTTCTCATGGTTTGTAGATCGGGCGTGCCATACCTACGTCCCCAAACTTAAGCTGAGTTTGTGTTTTCAGTCTTCTGTCCTCAAAGTCCTGGGCCACACTCCCTCCAGGCTGGGGCCCCTGGAGCCACACATTAGGACTGCCCCCACCCAATCCATGGGAATTCTGCCCATTCCATTGTCAAAAATCGTACAAATTAGGAGAACCCTCCAAATTCCCTGAGGCCATCCCAATAGTGTAGGTCGCCCGGGACAAAAAATGGGCGGTTGATACCGGCTGAGCATCTACCTCCACTCATCTACCTCCACTCATACCAAGAAGATTGAACCAGACAGGACCCGAGGCCATTATCGGATCCATTGCTTTGGTTTACAGGCATGTCTCCTCAAAAGCCTGCATTCCAATACCAGCAGAGGGGATTTCCTGAGGCACCCATCAGAACAAATCTCGTCTCCACAAGGAAACTTGTGCATGGAAGCTAAGCCAAAGCTTAGGAGAATACTTCAGGGTCCCGGTGCCACCTCCCAATTCCAAGGCCCTCATGGACACAAACACACGTTAGGACCCATCGTCTGGAAAGTGCATTTCAACTCAGCCACCCCGGTTGCTCCCGCAGATCCATTAGATCTAAACTGTCTTGTTGCTAGGAGACAATTGGAAGGCGAGGCGGACTTCCCAGGCATCCATCCTGGAACGGTGCTCAGGAGTCATTCAATATGGGATGTCCTGGAGCTGTCCAACAGGTCTCAATTGTCCTGCAGAAGGAATACTTGAAGGGGGCATCCCACATCTCCCAACGTGGAAAACCTCCATGGCCTCGAGATTCTGCTCCCTTCATGAAGGGGCCGTCATGCACAGAAACTCCAACCTGAGCCAACGTCGGATCCTCGCCCTGAATTCAGATGCATGAGATATTGGTTCAGATCTGCAGGGGGTACCTGCCGTGCCCTCACCCGTAATCCGAAGTCTAGCTTTTGTTCTCAGACTTACGTCCTCACTCTCCTGGCCCCGAAGCCCTCAAGTTTGGCAATTCAGGACCGAAAAGAAGCACTCTGCCTGCCCTCTAGAAAAAATATATTGCCTAATGAGCAGCCCAGGCAGCTTAAATGAGGATAAACCTATACGGCACTCGAATGTACCCAAATTATATAGTCTAACCTGGGCACTAATGCACTGTCTGACACAACCTGAGCCCGGACCTGCTGACCAACACCCAGACAGCTGACCGCACGCTGAGCACATCAGTCCCGCCATGGCCTTTGGTCATCATCTCTTCCCTACCTCAGTTTTCAGGCTTCAGAACCTAGACCTTATCTCCAATCACTGCCCACGGGTGACTGTGATGCAGAAATCAGAACTCTTCCTGACCCATGGCAAGAAACCTTGTGGTTGGCATGTTGTCCAACGTTCAGTGTAGGAGAAACCAGCATTCACCCTGAGGCCCCGCCCATTCTTGAGTGCGACGAGAGCATAAACACGCATTGTGACCTCAGCGTGAGTCCTGTCCTCTAGTAAGTCCTCTCAGTGGCTGGACCATTAGATGTCATAATGGGCTTGACATGTCCCTAGTCCCCAATTTTTAACCAGATTTCCGGTTGTCCAGTCGCGCCACCCCAGGGCTCTACTCTGGAATCCCTCATTTGGTGGGACATCTGAGGTTGAAAAACAAAATGAAACAAATCGACAACAACAACAAAAAAACGGACTTCTTCTATCCCCAGAATGACCCCAAACTCTTTGGACGGGACCGAACCCCCAGAGAGTAAGGCTCGTCCATTTACCATGATGTCACCCGGCAATTGCACGACCATGAGTGACACCATATCCAGAGACAAAAACTTGAGCAAGAGCCTCACACTCGCCCTTTTTTCATATCCCGAAGTGTTCTCCTCATGGTCTGTAGATCAGTCCGGCCATACCTATGACCCAAAACATAAGCCGAGTTTGTGTTTTCAGACAACTGTCCAAACAGCTCTGGCCTACACACCCTACAGGCTCAGGGCCCTGGAGCCAAACCTGAGGACTGTACTTGCCCTCTCCAAGGGAATTGTATGTGCCCATTCCAATGGCCACAACCCTACTAGTAGGACAACCTCCAAAGTCCCTGAGGCCATCCCAATAGTTGTGGCTTCCCAGGACAAACAGGGGCAATCTGAGCCCATCTGAGCACCTACCTGCACTCAGACCCGTAGACTGATGTCCCCAGAGGTAAAAAGGAACGAACAGGCCCCTAGGCACTAATCGGATCCATTGCTTTGGTTTCCAGGCATCTCTCCTCAGAGGCCTGGATTTCAATACCAGCATATGGCTGTTTCTTGACTCACCCATCAGAACAAATCTCATCTACACATGGGAAACATGCACGTTGGAGCTGTGTCAAAGCCTCTGTTTAGGAGAACCCTTCAGGGCCCCAGGGCCACCGCTTCATTCCAAGGTCTCCATAGACACAAAAACATATTAGGACACATCCACAGGAGAGTCCATTTCAACTCAGCCTCCTCGGTTGCCCCCCACATCCAGCAGATCTAACCTGTCTTGTTGCTTGGAGACAATTGGAATGCGAGGTGGGCTACACAGCCATCCATCCTTAGAACCCTGCTCGGAATCATCGGCCTGGAGCCAACCAACAGGTCTCAATTGTCCTGCAGAAGAATCTTTGCAGTTTGGAGCTTCTCACAACTCCCATCGTGGGAAAACCCCCATGTCCTCGTGATCCAACCCCTTCAAGAAAGGGCCATCAGGGCAGAAAGTCCAACCTGAGCGATCGTCTGATCCTTGCCCTGACTTCAGATGCACGAGATCTCTATTGAGGTCTGTAGATTGTGCCTGCCATATTTTCACCCAGAAACCTAGGCCTAGCTTGGGTTCTCAGACTCCGTCCTCAGACTACTGGCCCACAAGCCCTCCAGTTTGGCAATCCAGAACTACAATGCCGCACTCTGCCTTCCCTACAGAAGTAAAACATTGCCCTCAGGGCTACCCCGAAACCGCAAATGAGGATCAACCAGCACGCCATTCGGCTGTACCCCAAACATATAGGCTGACCTGGGCACTATTTACCCTTCTGACCCAGCCTGAGCCTGGACCTCCTGGTCCCACCCAGACAGCTGGCCGCACATTGAGCACATGGGACTCGCCATGGCCTTAGGTCGTCATCTCTTCCCAACTGCGGTTTTCAGGCTCCAGAACCTAGACCTTATCTCCAACCACTGCCCAGGGTTGAAAATGATGCAGAAATCAGAACTCTTTCCTTATGGCAAGAAAACTTGTGGTTGGCATGTTGTCCAACGTTCAGTGTAGTTGAAACAAGCGTGGCCCATGAGGCCCAGCCCATGCTTGCGGGCCACATTGGTCACAAACACACACTGTGACCCTCAGCCTGAGACCAGTCCTCAGGTAAGGCCTCTCAGGGCCTATATGAAGAGACAGCATATTGGGCTTGCCATGCCCCTAGGCCCCAATTTTTAACCATAGTTCGGGTTGTCCCTTCACTATTCCCCAGGGCTCTGCTTTAGAATTCCTCTTTTGGTGGGACACCTGAGGTAACAAACCTGAAAGGAGTCCTCCCATCCCACAGATTGACGAAAAACAATTGGGATCGGGCCAAATCCACAGAGAGGAAGATTCGTCCATGGCCCATGAGACCTCCCCAACATTCCACGGCCATCGCTGAAACAAAATCCAAAGATAAAAGCCTGAGCAAGCACCTCAGACTCGCTCATTCTTCATATCCTAAAGAGTTCTTCTCATGGTTTGTAGATCGGGCGTGCCATACCTACGTCCCCAAACTTAAGCTGAGTTTGTGTTTTCAGTCTTCTGTCCTCAAAGTCCTGGGCCACACTCCCTCCAGGCTGGGGCCCCTGGAGCCACACATTAGGACTGCCCCCACCCAATCCATGGGAATTCTGCCCATTCCATTGTCAAAAATCGTACAAATTAGGAGAACCCTCCAAAGTCCCTGAGGCCATCCCAATAGTGTAGGTCGCCCGGGACAAAAAATGGGCGGTTGATACCGGCTGAGCATCTACCTCCACTCATCTACCTCCACTCATACCAAGAAGATTGAACCAGACAGGACCCAAGGCCATTATCGGATCCATTGCTTTGGTTTACAGGCATGTCTCCTCAAAAGCCTGGATTCCAATACCAACAGAGGGGATTTCCTGAGGCACCCATCAGAACAAATCTCGTCTCCACAAGGAAACTTGTGCATGGGAGCTATGCCAAAGCTTAGGAGAATACTTTAGGTTCCCAGTGCCACCTCCCAATTCCAAGGCCCTCATGGACACAAACACACGTTAGGACCCATCCTCTGGAAAGTGCATTTCAACTCAGCCACCCCGGTTGCTCCCGCAGATCCATTAGATCTAAACTGTCTTGTTGCTAGGAGACAATTGGAAGGCGAGGCGGACTTCCCAGGCATCCATCCTGGAACGGTGCTCAGTAGTCATTCAATATGGGATGTCCTGGAGCTGTCCAACAGGTCTCAATTGTCCTGCAGAAGGAATACTTGAAGGGGGCATCCCACATCTCCCAACGTGGAAAACCTCCTTGGCCTCGAGATTCTGCTCCCTTCATGAAGGGGCCGTCATGCACAGAAACTCCAACCTGAGCCAACATCGGATCCTCGCCCGGAATTCAGATGCATGAGATATTGGTTCAGATCTGCAGGGGGTACCTGCCGTGCCCTCACCCGTAATCCGAAGTCTAGCTTTTGTTCTCAGACTTACGTCCTCACTCTCCTGGCCCCGAAGCCCTCAAGTTTGGCAATTCCGGACCGAAAAGAAGCACTCTGCCTGCCCTCTAGAAAAAATATATTGCCTAATGAGCAGCCCAGGCAGCTTAAATGAGGATAAACCTATACGGCACTCGAATGTACCCAAATTATATAGTCTAACCTGGGCACTAATGCACTGTCTGACACAACCTGAGCCCGGACCTGCTGACCAACACCCAGACAGCTGACCGCACGCTGAGCACATCAGACCCGCCATGGCCTTAGGTCATCATCTCTTCCGTACCTCAGTTTTCAGGCTTCAGAACCTAGACCTTATCTCCAATCACTGCCCACGGGTGACTGTGATGCAGAAATCAGAACTCTTCCTGACCCATGGCAAGAAACCTTGTGGTTGGCATGTTGTCCAACGTTCAGTGTAGGAGAAACCAGCATTCACCCTGAGGCCCCGCCCATTCTTGAGTGCGACGAGAGCATAAACACGCATTGTGACCTCAGCGTGAGTCCTGTCCTCTAGTAAGTCCTCTCAGTGGCTGGACCATTAGATGTCATAATGGGCTTGACATGTCCCTAGTCCCCAATTTTTAACCAGATTTCTGGTTGTCCAGTCGCCCCACCCCAGGGCTCTACTATGGAATCCCTCATTTGGTGCGACATCTGAGGTTGAAAAACAAAATGAAACAAATCGACAACAACAACAAAAAACGGACTTCTTCCATCCCCAGAATGACCCCAAACTCTTTGGACGGGACCGAACCCCAAGAGAGTAAGACTCGTCCATTTCCCATGAAGTCACCCGGCAATTCCACGACCATGAGTGACACGATATCCAGAGACAAAAACTTGAGCAAGAGCCTCACACTCGCCCTTTTTTCATATCCCGAAGTGTTCTCCTCATGGTCTGTAGATCAGTCCGGCCATACCTATGACCCAAAACATAAGCCGAGTTTGTGTTTTCAGACAACTGTCCAAACAGCTCTGGCCTACACACCCTACAGGCTCAGGGCCCTGGAGCCAAACCTGAGGACTGTACTTGCCCTCTCCAAGGGAATTGTATGTGCCCATTCCAATGGCCACAACACTACTAGTAGGACAACCTCCAAAGTCCCTGAGGCCATCCCAATAGTTGTGGCTTCCCAGGACAAACAGGGGCAATCTGAGCCCATCTGAGCACCTACCTGCACTCAGACCCGTAGACTGATGTCCCCAGAGGTAAAAAGGAACGAACAGGCCCCTAGGCACTAATCGGATCCATTGCTTTGGTTTCCAGGCATCTCTCCTCAGAGGCCTGGATTTCAATACCAGCATATGGCTGTTTCTTGAATCACCCATCAGAACAAATCTCATCTACACATGGGAAACATGCACGTTGGAGCTGTGTCAAAGCCTCTGTTTAGGAGGACCCTTCAGGGCCCCAGGGCCACCGCTTCATTCCAAGGTCTCCATAGACACAAAAACATATTAGGACATAACCACAGGAGAGTCCATTTCAACTCAGCCTCCTCGGTTGCCCCCCACATCCAGCAGATCTAACCTGTCTTGTTGCTTGGAGACAATTGGAATGCGAGGTGGGCTACCCAGCCATCCATCCTTAGAACCCTGCTCGGAATCGTTGGCCTGGAGCCAACCAACAGGTCTCAATTGTCCTGCAGAAGAATCTTTGCAGTTTGGAACTTCTCACAACTCCCATCGTGGGAAAACCCCCATGTCCTCGTGATCCAACCCCCTTCAAGAAAGGGCCATCAGGGCAGAAAGTCCAACCTGAGCGATCGTCTGATCCTTGCCCTGACTTCAGATGCACGAGATCTCTATTGAGGTCTGTAGATTTGCCTGCCATATCCTCACCCAGAAACCTAGGCCTAGCTTGGTTTCTCAGACTCCGTCCTCAAACTACTGGCCCACAAGCCCTCCAGTTGGGCAATCCAGAACTACACTGCCGCACTCTGTCTGCCCTACAGAAGTAAAACATTGCCCTCAGGGCTACCCCGAAACCGCAAATGAGGATCAACCTGCACGCCATTCGGCTGTACCCCAAACATATAGGCTGACCTGGGCACTATTTCCCCTTCTGACCCAGCCTGAGCCTGGACCTCCTGGTCCCACCCAGACAGCTGGCCGCACACTGAGCACATCGGACCCGCCATGGCCTTAGGTCGTCATCTCTTCCCAACTGCGGTTTTCAGGCTCCAGAACCTAGACCTTATCTCCAACCAATGCCCAGGGTTGAAAATGATGCAGAAATCAGAACTCTTTCCCCATGGCAAGAAACCTTGTGGTTGGCATGTTGTCCAACGTTCAGTGTAGTTGAAACAAGCGTGGCCCATGAGGCCCAGCCCATGCTTGCGGGCCACATTGGTCACAAACACACATTGTGACCCTCAGCCTGAGCCCAGTCCTCAGGTAAGGCCTCTCAGGGCATATATGAAGAGACAGCATATTGGGCTTGCCATGCCCCTAGGCCCCAATTTTTAACCATAGTTCGGGTTGTCCCTTCACTCTTCCCCAGGGCTCTGCTTTGGAATTCCTCTTTTGGTGGGACACCTGAGGTAACAAACCTGAAAGGAGTCCTCCCATCCCACAGATTGACGAAAAACAATTGGGATCGGGCCAAATCCACAGAGAGGAAGATTCGTCCATGGCCCATGAGACCTCCCCAACATTCCACGGCCATCGCTGAAACAAAATCCAGAGACAAAAGCCTGAGCAAGCGCCTCAGACACGCTCATTCTTCATATCCTGAAGAGTTCTTCTCATGGTTTGTAGATCGGGCGTGCCATACCTATGTCCCCAAACTTAAGCTGAGTTTGTGTTTTCAGTCTTCTGTCCTCAAAGTCCTGGGCCACACTCCCTCCAGGCCTGGGCCCCTGGAGCCACACATTAGGACTGCCCCCACCCAATCCATGGGAATTCTGCCCATTCCATTGTCAAAAATCGTACAAATTAGGAGAACCCTCCAAAGTCCCTGAGGCCATCCCAATAGTGTAGGTCGACCGGACAAAAAATGGGCGGTTGATACCGGCTGAGCATCTACCTCCACTCATCTACCTCCACTCATACCAAGGAGATTGAACCAGACAGGACCCGAGGCCATTATTGAATCCATTGCTTTGATTTACAGGCATGTCTCCTCAAAAGCCTGGATTCCAATACCAGCAGAGGGGATTTCCTCAGGCACCCATCAGAACAAATCTCGTCTCCACAAGGAAACTTGTGCATGGGAGCCAAGCCAAAGCTTAGGAGAATACTTCAGGGTCCCGGTGCCACCTTCCCATTCCAAGGCCCTCATGGACACAAACACACGTTAGGACCCATCCTCTGGAAAGTGCATTTCAACTCAGCCACCCCGGTTGCTCCCGCAGATCCATTAGATCTAAACTGTCTTGTTGCTAGGAGACAATTGGAAGGCGAGGGGGACTTCCCAGGCATCCATCCTTTAACGGTGCTCTGGAGTCATTCCATATGGGATATCCTGGAGCTGTCCAACAGGTCTCAATTGTCCCACAGAAGGAATCCTTGAAGGGGGCATCCCACATCTCCCAACGTGGAAAACCTCCATGGCCTCGAGATTCCGCTCGCTTCATGAAGGGGCCGTCATGCACAGAAACTCCAACCTGAGCCAACGTCGGATCCTCGCCCTGACTTCAGATGCATGAGATATTGGATCAGATCTGCAGGGGGTACCTGCCGTGCCCTCACCCTGAATCCGAAGTCTAGCTTGTGTTCTCAGACTTCCGTCCTCACTCTCCTGGCCCCGAAGCCCTCAAGTTTGGCAATTCCGGACCGACAATGAAGCACTCTGCCTGCCCTCTAGAAAAAATATATTGCCTAATGAGCAGCCCAGGCAGCTTAAATGAGGATAAACCTACAAGGCACTCGAATGTACCCAAATTATATAGTCTAACCTGGGCACTAATGCACTGTCTGACACAACCTGAGCCCGGACCTGCTGACCAACACCCAGACAGCTGACCGCACGCTGAGCACATCAGACCCGCCATGGCCTTAGGTCATCATCTCTTCCCTACCTCAGTTTTCAGGCTTCAGAACCTAGACCTTATCTCCAATCACTGCCCACGGGAGACTGTAATGCAGAAATCAGAACTCTTCCTGACCCATGGCAAGAAACCTTGTGGTTGGCATGTTGTCCAACGTTCAGTGTAGGAGAAACCAGCATTCACCCTGAGGCCCCGCCCATTCTTGAGTGCGACGAGAGCATAAACACGCATTGTGACCTCAGCGTGAGTCCTGTCCTCTAGTAAGTCCTCTCAGTGGCTGGACCATTAGATGTCATAATGGGCTTGACATGTCCCTAGTCCCCAATTTTTAACCAGATTTCTGGTTGTCCAGTCGCGCCACCCCAGGGCTCTACTCTGGAATCCCTCATTTGGTGGGACATCTGAGGTTGAAAAACAAAATGAAACAAATCGACAACAACAACAAAAAACGGACTTCTTCCATCCCCAGAATGACCCCAAACTCTTTGGACGGGACCGAACCCCCAGAGAGTAAGACTCGTCCATTTCCCATGATGTCACCCGGCAATTTCACGACCATGAGTGACACGATATCCAGAGACAAAAACTTGAGCAAGAGCCTCACACTCGCCCATTTTTAATATCCCGAAGTGTTCTCCTCATGGTCTGTAGATCAGTCCGGCCATACCTATGACCCAAAACATAAGCCGAGTTTGTGTTTTCAGACAACTGTCCAAACAGCTCTGGCCTACACACCCTACAGGCTCAGGGCCCTGGAGCCAAACCTGAGGACTGTACTTGCCCTCTCCAAGGGAATTGTATGTGCCCATTCCAATGGCCACAACACTACTAGTAGGACAACCTCCAAAGTCCCTGAGGCCATCCCAATAGTTGTGGCTTCCCAGGACAAACAGGGGCAATCTGAGCCCATCTGAGCACCTACCTGCACTCAGACCGGTAGACTGATGTCCCCAGAGGTAAAAAGGAACGAACAGGCCCCTAGGCACTAATCGGATCCATTGCTTTGGTTTCCAGGCATCTCGCCTCAGAGGCCTGGATTTCAATACCAGCGTATGGCTGTTTCTTGACTCACCCATCAGAACAAATCTCATCTACACATGGGAAACATGCACGTTGGAGCTGTGTCAAAGCCTCTGTTTAGGAGAACCCTTCAGGGCCCCAGGGCCACCGCTTCATTCCAAGGTCTCCATAGACACAAAAACATATTAGGACACATCCACAGGAGAGTCCATTTCAACTCAGCCTCCTCGGTTGCCCCCCACATCCAGCAGATCTAACCTGTCTTGTTGCTTGGAGACAATTGGAATGCGAGGTGGGCTACCCAGCCATCCATCCTTAGAACCTTGCTCGGAAACCTTGGCCTGGAGCCAACCAACAGGTCTCAATTGTCCTGCAGAAGAATCTTTGAAGTTTGGAGCTTCTCACAACTCCCATCGTGGGAAATCCTCCATGTCCTCGTGATCCAACCCCCTTCAAGAAAGGGACATCAGGGCAGAAAGTCCAACCTGAGCGATCGTCTGATCCTTGCCCTGACTTCAGATGCAAGAGATCTCGATTGAGGTCTGTAGATTGTGCCTGCCATAACCTCACCCAGAAACCTAGGCCTAGCTTGGGTTCTCAGACTCCCTCCTCAAACTACTGGCCCACAAGCCCTCCAGTTGGGCAATCCAGAACTACAATGCCGCACTCTGCCTGCCCTACAGAAGTAAAACATTGCCCTCAGGGCTACCCCGAATCCGCAAATGAGGATCAACCTGCACGCCATTCGGCTGTACCCCAAACATATAGGCTGACCTGGGCACTATTTCCCCTTCTGACCCAGCCTGACCCTGGACCTCCTGGTCCCACCCAGACAGCTGGCCGCACACTGAGCACATCGGACCCGCCATGGCCTTAGGTCCTCATCTCTTCCCAACTGCGGTTTTCAGGCTCCAGAACCTAGACCTTATCTCCAACCAATGCCCAGGGTTGAAAATGATGCAGAAATCAGAACTCTTTCCTTATGGCAAGAAACCTTGTGGTTGGCATGTTGTCCAACGTTCAGTGTAGTTGAAATAAGCGTGGCCCATGAGGCCCAGCCCATGCTTGTGGGCCACGTTGGTCACAAACACACATTGTGACCCTCAGCCTGAGCCCAGTCCTCAGGTAAGGCCTCTCAGGGCCTATATGAAGAGACAGCATATTGGGCTTGCCATGCCCCTAGGCCTCAATTTTTAACCATAGTTCGGGTTGTCCCTTCACTCTTCCCCAGGGCTCTGCTTTGGAATTCCTCTTTTGGTGGGACACCTGAGGTAACAAACCTGAAAGGAGTCCTCCCATCCCACAGATTGACGAAAAACAATTGGGATCGGGCCAAATCCACAGAGAGGAAGATTCGTCCATGGCCCCTGAGGACTCCCCGACATTCCACGGCCATCGCTGAAACAAAATCCAGAGAAAAAAGCCTGAGCAAGCGCCTCAGACCCGCACATTCTTCATATCCTGAAGAGTTCTTCTCATGGTTTGTAGATCGGGCGTGCCATACCTACGTCCCCAAACTTAAGCTGAGTTTGTGTTTTCAGTCTTCTGTCCTCAAAGTCCTGGGCCACACTCCCTCCAGGCTGGGGCCCCTGGAGCCACACATTAGGACTGCCCCCACCCAATCCATGGGAATTCTGCCCATTCCATTGACAAAAATCGTACAAATTAGGAGAACCCTCCAAAGTCCCTGAGGCCATCCCAATAGTGTAGGTCGCCCGGACAAAAAATGGGCGGTTGATACCGGCTGAGCATCTACCTCCACTCATCTACCTCCACTCATACCAAGGAGATTGAACCAGACAGGACCCGCGGCCATTATCGAATCCAATGCTTTGGTACAGGCATGTCTCCTCAAAAGCCTGGATTCCAATACCAGCAGAGGGGATTTCCTGAGGCACCCATCAGAACAAATCTCGTCTCCACAAGGAAACTTGTGCATGGGAGCTAAGCCAAAGCTTAGGAGAATACTTCAGGGTCCCGGTGCCACCTCCCCATTCCAAGGCCCTCATGGACACAAACACACGTTAGGACCCATCCTCTGGAAAGTGCATTTCAACTCAGCCACCCCGGTTGCTCCCGCAGATCCATTAGATCTAAACTGTCTTGTTGCTAGGAGACAATTGGAAGGTGAGGCGGACTTCCCAGGCATCCATCCTCGAACGGTGCTCTGGAGTCATTCCATATGGGATGTCTTGGAGCTGTCCAACAGGTCTCAATTGTCCCGCAGAAGGAATCCTTGAAGGGGGCATCCCACATCTCCCAACGTGGAAAACCTCCATGGCCTCGAGATTCCGCTCCCTTCATGAAGGGGCCGTCATGCACAGAAACTCCAACCTGAGCCAACGTCGGATCCTCGCCCTGACTTCAGATGCATGAGATATTGGTTCAGATCTGCAGGGGGTACCTGCCGTGCCCTCACCCTGAATCCGAAGTCTAGCTTGTGTTCTCAGACTTCCGTCCTCACTCTCCTGGCCCCGAAGCCCTCAAGTTTGGCAATTCCGGACCGACAATGAAGCACTCTGCCTGCCCTCTAGAAAAAATATATTGCCTAATGAGCAGCCCAGGCAGCATAAATGAGGATAAACCTACATTGCACTCGAATGTACCCAAATTATATAGTCTACCTGGGCACTAATGCACTGTCTGACACAACCTGAGCTTGGACCTGCTGACCAACACCCAGACAGCTGACCGCACGCTGAGCACATCAGACCCGCCATGGCCTTAGGTCATCATCTCTTCCCTACCTCAGTTTACAGGCTTCAGAACCTAGACCTTATCTCCAATCACTGCCCACGGGTGACTGTGATGCAGAAAAAGAACTCTTCCTGACCCATGGCAAGAAACCTTGTGGTTGGCATGTTGTCCAACGTTCAGTGTAGGAGAAACCAGCATTCACCCTGAGGCCCCGCCCATTCTTGAGTGCGACGAGAGCATAAACACGCATTGTGACCTCAGCGTGAGTCCTGTCCTCTAGTAAGTCCTCTCAGTGGCTGGAATATTAGATGTCATAATGGGCTTGACATGTCCCTAGTCCCCAATTTTTAACCAGATTTCTGGTTGTCCAGTCGTGCCACCCCAGGGCTCTACTCTGGAATCCCTCATTTGGTGGGACATCTGAGGTTGAAAAACAAAATGAAACAAATCGACTACAACAACAAAAAACGGACTTCTTCCATCCCCCGAATGACCCCAAACTCTTTGGACGGGACCGAACCCCCAGAGAGTAAGACTCGTCCATTTCCCATGAAGTCACCCGGCAATTTCACGACCATGAGTGACACGATATCCAGAGACAAAAACTTGAGCAAGAGCCTCACACTCGCCCTTTTTTCATATCCCGAAGTGTTCTCCTCATGGTCTGTAGATCAGTCCTGCCATACCTATGACCCAAAACATAAGCCGAGTTTGTGTTTTCAGACAACTGTTCAAACAGCTCTGGCCTACACACCCTACAGGCTCAGGGCCCTGGAGCCAAACCTGAGGACTGTACTTGCCCTCTCCAAGGGAATTGTATGTGCCCATTCCAATGGCCACAACCCTACTAGTAGGATAACCTCCAAAGTCCCTGAGGCCATCCCAATAGTTGTGGCTTCCCAGGACAAACAGGGGCATTCTGAGCCCATCTGAGCACCTACCTGCACTCAGACCCGTAGACTGATGTCCCCAGAGGTAAAAAGGAACGAACAGGCCCCTAGGCACTAATCGGATCCATTGCTTTGGTTTCCAGGCATCTCGCCTCAGAGGCCTGGATTTCAATACCAGCATATGGCTGTTTCTTGACTCACCCATCAGAACAAATCTCATCTACACATGGGAAACATGCATGTTGGAGCTGTGTCAAAGCCTCTGTTTAGGAGAACCCTTCAGGGCCCCAAAGCCACCGCTTCATTCCAAGGTCTCCATAGACACAAAAACATATTAGGACACATCCACAGGAGAGTCCATTTCAACTCAGCCTCCTCGGTTGCCCCCCACATCCAGCAGATCTAACCTGTCTTGTTGCTTGGAGACAATTGGAATGCGAGGTGGGCTACCCAGCCATCCATCCTTAGAACCCTGCTCGGAATCGTTGGCCTGGAGCCAACCAACAGGTCTCAATTGTCCTGCAGAAGAATCTTTGCAGTTTGGAGCTTCTCACAACTCCCAACGTGGGAAAACCCCCATGTCCTCGTGATCCAACAACCTTCAAGAAAGGGCCATCAGGGCAGAAAGTCCAACCTGAGCGATCGTCTGATCCTTGCCCTGACTTCAGATGCACGAGATCTCGATTGAGGTCTGTAGATTGTGCCTGCCATTTCCTCACCCAGAAACCTAGTCCTAGCTTGGGTTCTCAGACTCCGTCCTCAGACTACTGGCCCCCAAGCCCTCCAGTTGGGCAATCCAGAACTACAATGCCGCACTCTGCCTGCCCTACAGAAGTAAAACATTGCCCTCAGGGCTACCCCGAAACCGCAAATGAGGATCAACCTGCACGCCATTCGGCTGTACCCCAAACATATAGGCTGACCTGGGCACTATTTCCCCTTCTGACCCAGCCTGAGCCTGGACCTCCTGGTCCCTCCCAGACAGCTGGCCGCACACTGAGCACATTGGACCCGCCATGGCCTTAGGTCGTCATCTCTTCCCAACTGCGGTTTTCAGGCTCCAGAACCTAGACCTTATCTCCAACCACTGCCAAGGTTTGAAAATGATGCAGAAATCAGAACTCTTTCCCCATGGCAAGAAACCTTGTGGTTGGCATGTTGTCCAACGTTCAGTGTAGTTGAAACAAGCGTGGCCCATGAGGCCCAGCCCATGCTTGCGGGCCACATTGGTCACAAACACACATTGTGACCCTCAGCCTGAGCCCAGTCCTCAGGTAAGGCCTCTCAGGGCCTATATGAAGAGACAGCATATTGGGCTTGCCATGCCCCTAAACCCAAATTTTTAACCATAATTCGGGTTGTCCCTTCACTCTTCGCCAAGGCTCTGCTTTGAAATTCCTCTTTTGGTGGGACACCTGAGGTAACAAACCTGAAAGGAGTCCTCCCATCCCACAGATTGACGAAAAACAATTGGGATCGGGCCAAATCCACAGAGAGGAAGATTCGTCCATGGCCCATGAGGCCTCCCCGACATTCCACGGCCATCGCTGAAACAAAATCCAGAGAAAAAAGCCTGAGCAAGCGCCTCAGACTCGCTCATTCTTCTTATCCTGAAGAGTTCTTCTCATGGTTTGTAGATCGGGCGTGCCATACCTACGTCCCCAAACTTAAGCTGAGTTTGTGTTTTCAGTCTTCTGTCCTCATAGTCCTGGGCCACACTCCCTCTAGGCTGGGGCCCCTGGAGCCACACATTAGGACTGCCCCCACCCAATCCATGGGAATTCTGCCCATTCCATTGTCAAAAATCGTACAAATTAGGAGAACCCTCCAAAGTCCCTGAGGCCATCCCAATAGTGTAGGTCGCCCGGGACAAAAAATGGACGGTTGATACCGGCTGAGCATCTTCCTCCACTCATATACCTCCACTCATACCAAGGAGATTGAACCAGACAGGACCCGAGGCCATTATCGGATCCATTGCTTTGGTTTACAGGCATGTCTCCTCAGAAGCCTGGATTCCAATACCAGCAGAGGGGATTTCCTGAGGCACCCATCAGAACAAATCTCGTCTCCACAAGGAAACTTGTGCATGGGAGCTAAGCCAAAGCTTAGGAGAATACTTCAGGGTCCCGGTGCCACCTCCCCATTCCAAGGCCCTCATGGACACAAACACACGTTAGGACCCATCCTCTGGAAAGTGCATTTCAACTCAGCCACCCCGGTTGCTCCCACAGATCCATTAGATCTAAACTGTCTTGTTGCTAGGAGACAATTGGAAGGCGAGGCGGACTTCCCAGGCATACATCCTGGAACGGTGCACTGGAGTCATTCCATATGGGATGTCCTGGAGCTGTCCAACAGGTCTCAATTGTCCCGCAGAAGGAATCCTTGAAGGGGGCATCCCACATCTCCCAACGTGGAAAACCTCCATGGCCTCGAGATTCCTCTCCCTTCATGAAGGGGCCGTCATGCACAGAAACTCCAACCTGAGCCAACGTCGGATCCTCGCCCTGACTTCAGATGCATGAGATATTGGTTCAGATCTGCAGGGGGTACCTGCCGTGCCCTCACCCTGAATCCGAAGTCTAGCTTGTGTTCTCAGACTTCCGTCCTCACTCTCCTGGCCCCGAAGCCCTCAAGTTTGGCAATTCCGGACCGACAATGAAGCACTCTGCCTGCCCTCTAGAAAAAATATATTGCCTATGAGCAGCCCAGGCAGCTTAAATGAGGATAAACCTACAAGGCACTCGAATGTACCCAAATTATATAGTCTAACCTGGGCACTAATGCACTGTCTGACACAACCTGAGCCCGGACCTGCTGACCAACACCCAGACAGCTCACCGCACGCTGAGCACATCAGACCCGCCATGGCCTTAGGTCATCATCTCTTCCCTACCTCAGTTTTCAGGCTTCAGAACCTAGACCTTAACTCCAATCACTGCCCACGGGTGACTCTGATGCAGAAATCAGAACTCTTCCTGACCCATGGCAAGAAACCTTGTGGTTCGCATGTTGTCCAACGTTCAGTGTAGGAGAAACCAGCATTCACCCTGAGGCCCCGCCCATTCTTGAGTGCGACGAGAGCATAAACACGCATTGTGACCTCAGCGTGAGTCCTGTCCTCTAGTAAGTCCTCTCAGTGGCTGGACCATTAGATGTCATAATGGGCTTGACATGTCCCTAGTCCCCAATTTTTAACCAGATTTCTGGTTGTCCAGTTGCGCCACCCCAGGGCTCTACTCTGGAATCCCTCATTTGGTGGGACATCTGAGGTTGAAAAACAAAATGAAACAAATCGACAACAACAACAAAAAACGAACTTCTTCCAACCCAAGAATGATCCCAAACTCTTTGGACGGGACCAAACCCCAAGAGAGTAAGACTCGTCCATTTCCCATGATGTCACCCGGCAATTTCACGACCATGAGTGACACGATATCCAGAGACAAAAACTTGAGCAAGAGCCTCACACTCGCCCTTTTTTCATATCCCGAAGTGTTCTCTTCATGGTCTGTAGATCAGTCCTGCCATACCTATGACCCAAAACATAACCCGAGTTTGTGTTTTCAGACAACTGTCCAAACAGCTCTGGCCTACACACCCTACAGGCTCAGGGCCCTGGAGCCAAACCTGAGGACTGTATTTGCCCTCTCCAAGGGAATTGTATGTGCCCATTCCAATGGCCAAAACCCTACTAGTAGGACAACCTCCAAAGTCCCTGAGGCCATCCCAATAGTTGTGGCTTCCCAGGACAAACAGGGGCAATCTGAGCCCATCTGAGCACCTACCTGCACTCAGACCCGTAGACTGATGTCCCCAGAGGTAAAAAGGAACGAACAGGCCCCTAGGCACTAATCGGATCCATTGCTTTGTTTTCCAGGCATCTCTCCTCAGAGGCCTGGATTTCAATACCAGCCTATGGCTGTTTCTTGACTCACCCATCAGAACAAATCTCATCTACACATGGGAAACATGCACGTTGGAGCTGTGTCAAAGCCTCTGTTTAGGAGAACCCTTCAGGGCCCCAGGGCCACCGCTTCATTCCAAGGTCTCCATAGACACAAAAACATATTAGGACACATCCACAGGAGAGTCCATTTCAACTCAGCCTCCTCGGTTGCCCCCCACATCCAGCAGATCTAACCTGTCTTGTTGCTTGGAGACAATTGGAATGCGAGGTGGGCTACCCAGCCATCCATCCTTAGAACCCTGCTCGGAATCGTTGGCCTGGAGCCAACAAACAGGTCTCAATTGTCCTGCAGAAGAATCTTTGCAGTTTGGAGCTTCTCACAACTCCCATCGTGGGAAATCCGCCATGTCCTCGTGATCCAACCCCCTTCAAGAAAGGGCCATCAGGGCAGAAAGTCCAACCTGAGCGATCGTCTGATCCTTGCCCTGACTTCAGATGCATGAGATCTCTATTGAGGTCTGTAGATTGTGCCTGCCATATCCTCACCCAGAAACCTAGGCCTAGCTTGGGTTCTCAGACTCCGTCCTCAAACTACTGGCCCACAAGCCCTCCAGTTGGGTAATCCAGAACTACAATGCCGCACTCTGCCTGCCCTACAGAAGTAAAACATTGCCCTCAGGGCTACCCCGAAACCGCAAATGAGGATCAACCTGCACGCCATTCGGCTGTACCCCAAACATATAGGCTGACCTGGGCACTATTTCCCCTTCTGACCCAGCCTGAGCCTGGACCTCCTGGTCCCACCCAGACAGCTGGCCGCACACTGAGCACATCGGACCCGCCATGGCCTTAGGTCGTCATCTCTTCCCAACTGCGGTTTTAAGGCTCCAGAACCTAGACCTTATCTCCAACCAATGCCCAGGGTTGAAAATGATGCAGAAATCAGAACTCTTTCCTTATGGCAAGAAACCTTGTGGTTGGCATGTTGTCCAACGTTCAGTGTAGTTGAAATAAGCGTGGCCCATGAGGCCCAGCCCATGCTTGCGGGCCACGTTGGTCACAAACACACATTGTGACCCTCAGCCTGAGCCCAGTCCTCAGGTAAGGCCTCTCAGGGCCTATATGAAGAGACAGCATATTGGGCTTGCCATGCCCCTAGGCCTCAATTTTTAACCATAGTTCGGGTTGTCCCTTCACTCTTCCCCAGGGCTCTGCTTTGGAATTCCTCTTTTGGTGGGACACCTGAGGTAACAAACCTGAAAGGAGTCCTCCCATCCCACAGATGGACGAAAAACAATTGGGATCGGGCCAAATCCACAGAGAGGAAGATTCGTCCATGGCCCATGAGGCCTCCCCGACATTCCACGGCCATCGCTGAAACAAAATCCAGAGAAAAAAGCCTGAGCAAGCGCCTCAGACCCGCACATTCTTCATATCCTGAAGAGTTCTTCTCATGGTTTGTAGATCGGGCGTGCCATACCTACGTCCCCAAACTTAAGCTGAGTTTGTGTTTTCAGTCTTCTGTCCTCAAAGTCCTGGGCCACACTTCCTCCAGGCTGGGGCCCCTGGAGCCACACATTAGGACTGCCCCCACCCAATCCATGGGAATTCTGCCCATTCCATTGATAAAAATCGTACAAATTAGGAGAACCCTCCAAAGTCCCTGAGGCCATCCCAATAGTGTAGGTCGCCCGGACAAAAAATGGGCGGTTGATACCGGCTGAGCATCTACCTCCACTCATCTACCTCCACTCATACCAAGGAGATTGAACCAGACAGGACCCGAGGCCATTATCGGATCCATTGCTTTGGTTTACAGGCATGTCTCCTCAAAAGCCTGGATTCCAATACCAGCAGAGGGGATTTCCTGAGGCACCCATCAGAACAAATCTCGTCTCCACAAGGAAACTTGTGCATGGGAGCTAAGCCAAAGCTTAGGAGAATACTTCAGGGTCCCGGTGCCACCTCCCCATTCCAAGGCCCTCATGGACACAAACACACGTTAGGACCCATCCTCTGGAAAGTGCATTTCAACTCAGCCACCCCGGTTGCTCCCGCAGATCCATTAGATCTAAACTGTCTTGTTGCTAGGAGACAATTGGAAGGTGAGGCGGACTTCCCAGGCATCCATCCTCGAACGGTGCTCTGGAGTCATTCCATATGGGATGTCCTGGAGCTGTCCAACAGGTCTCAATTGTCCCGCAGAAGGAATCCTTGAAGGGGGCATCCCACATCTCCCAACGTGGAAAACCTCCATGGCTTCGAGATTCCGCTCCCTTCATGAAGGGGCCGTCATGCACAGAAACTCCAACCTGAGCCAACGTCGGATCCTCGCCCTGACTTCAGATGCATGAGATATTGGTTCAGATCTGCAGGGGGTACCTGCCGTGCCCTCACCCTGAATCCGAAGTCTAGCTTGTGTTCTCAGACTTCCGTCCTCACTCTCCTGGCCCCGAAGCCCTCAAGTTTGGCAATTCCGGACCGACAATGAAGCACTCTGCCTGCCCTCTAGAAAAAATATATTGCCTAATGAGCAGCCCAGGCAGCTTAAATGAGGATAAACCTACATTGCACTCGAATGTACCCAAATTATATAGTCTAACCTGGGCACTAATGCACTGTCTGACACAACCTGAGCCCGGACCTGCTGACCAACACCCAGACAGCTGACCGCACGCTGAGCACATCAGACCCGCCATGGCCTTAGGTCATCATCTCTTCCCTACCTCAGTTTACAGGCTTCAGAACCTAGACCTTATCTCCAATCACTGCCCACGGGTGACTGTGATGCAGAAATCAGAACTCTTCCTGACCCATGGCAAGAAACCTTGTGGTTGGCATGTTGTCCAACGTTCAGTGTAGGAGAAACCAGCATTCACCCTGAGGCCCCGCCCATTCTTGAGTGCGACGAGAGCATAAACACGCATTGTGACCTCAGCGTGAGTCCTGTCCTCTAGTAAGTCCTCTCAGTGGCTGGACCATTAGATGTCATAATGGGCTTGACATGTCCCTAGTCCCCAATTTTTAACCAGATTTCTGGTTGTCCAGTCGCCGCACACCAGGGCTCTACTCTGGAATCCCTCATTTGGTGGGACATCTGAGGTTGAAAAACAAAATGAAACAAATCGACAACAACAACAAAAAAACGGACTTCTTCCATCCCCAGAATGACCCCAAACTCTTTGGACGGGACCGAAACCCCAGAGAGTAAGACTCGTCCATTTCCCATGAAGTCACCCGGCAATTTCACGACCATGAGTGACACGATATCCAGAGACAAAAACTTGAGCAAGAGCCTCACACTCGCCCTTTTTTCATATCCCGAAGTGTTCTCCTCATGGTCTGTAGATCAGTCCTGCCATACCTATGACCCAAAACATAAGCCGAGTTTGTGTTTTCAGACAACTGTCCAAACAGCTCTGGCCTACACACCCTACAGGCTCAGGGCCCTGGAGCCAAACCTGAGGACTGTACTTGCCCTCTCCAAGGGAATTGTATGTCCCCATTCCAATGGCCACAACCCTACTAGTAGGATAACCTCCAAAGTCCCTGAGGCCATCCCAATAGTTGTGGCTTCCCAGGACAAACAGGGGCAATCTGAGCCCATCTGAGCACCTACCTGCACTCAGACCCGTAGACTGATGTCCCCAGAGGTAAAAAGGAACGAACAGGCCCCTAGGCACTAATCGGATCCATTGCTTTGGTTTCCAGGCATCTCGCCTCAGAGGCCTGGATTTCAATACCAGCATATGGCTGTTTCTTGACTCACCCATCAGAACAAATCTCATCTACACATGGGAAACATGCATGTTGGAGCTGTGTCAAAGCCTCTGTTTAGGAGAACCCTTCAGGGCCCCAGGGCCACCGCTTCATTCCAAGGTCTCCATAGACACAAAAACATATTAGGACACATCCACAGGAGAGTCCATTTCAACTCAGCCTCCTCGGTTGCCCCCCACATCCAGCAGATCTAACCTGTCTTGTTGCTTGGAGACCATTGGAATGCGAGGTGGGCTACCCAGCCATCCATCCTTAGAACCCTGCTCGGAATCGTTGGCCTGGAGCCAACCAACAGGTCTCAATTGTCCTGCAGAAGAATCTTTGCAGTTTGGAGCTTCTCACAACTCCCATCGTGGGAAAACCCCCATGTCCTCGTGATCCAACCCCCTTCAAGAAAGGGCCATCAGGGCAGAAAGTCCAACCTGAGCGATCGTCTGATCCTTGCCCTGACTACAGATGCATGAGATCTCGATTGAGGTCTGTAGATTGTGCCTGCCATATCCTCACCCAGAAACCTAGTCCTAGCTTGGGTTCTCAGTCTCCGTCCTCATACTACTGGCCCACAAGCCCTCCAGTTGGGCAATCCAGAACTACAATGCCGCACTCTGCCTGCCCTACAGAAGTAAAACATTGCCCTCAGGGCTACCCCGAAACCCTAAATGAGGATCAACCTGCACGCCATTCGGCTGTACCCCAAACATATAGGCTGACCTGGGCACTATTTCCCCTTCTGACCCAGCCTGAGCCTGGACCTCCTGGTCCCACCCAGACAGCTGGCCGCACACTGAGCACATCGGACCCGCCATGGCCTTAGGTCGTCATCTCTTCCCAACTGCGGTTTTCAGGCTCCAGAACCTAGACCTTATCTCCAACCACTGCCAAGGTTTGAAAATGATGCAGAAATCAGAACTCTTTCCCCATGGCAAGAAACCTTGTGGTTGGCATGTTGTCCAACGTTCAGTGTAGTTGAAACAAGCGTGGCCCATGAGGCCCAGCCCATGCTTGCGGGCCACATTGGTCACAAACACACATTGTGACCCTCAGCCTGAGCCCAGTCCTCAGGTAAGGCCTCTCAGGGCCTATATGAAGAGACAGCATATTGGGCTTGCCATGCCCCTAAACCAAAATTTTTAACCATAGTTCGGGTTGTCCCTTCACTCTTCGCCAAGGCTCTGCTTTGAAATTCCTCTTTTGGTGGGACACCTGAGGTAACAAACCTGAAAGGAGTCCTCCCATCCCACAGATTGACGAAAAACAATTGGGATCGGGCCAAATCCACAGAGAGGAAGATTCGTCCATGGCCCATGAGGCCTCCCCGACATTCCACGGCCATCGCTGAAACAAAATCCAGAGAAAAAAGCCTGAGCAAGCGCCTCAGACTCGCTCATTCTTCTTATCCTGAAGAGTTCTTCTCATGGTTTGTAGATCGGGCGTGCCATACCTACGTCCCCAAACTTAAGCTGAGTTTGTGTTTTCAGTCTTCTGTCCTCAAAGTCCTGGGCCACACTCCCTCTAGGCTGGGGCCCCTGGAGCCACACATTAGGACTGCCCCCACCCAATCCATGGGAATTCTGCCCATTCCATTGTCAAAAATCGTACAAATTAGGAGAACCCTCCAAAGTCCCTGAGGCCATCCCAATAGTGTAGGTCGCCCGGGACAAAAAATGGACGGTTGATACCGGCTGAGCATCTTCCTCCACTCATATACCTCCACTCATACCAAGGAGATTGAACCAGACAGGACCCGAGGCCATTATCGGATCCATTGCTTTGGTTTACAGGCATGTCTCCTCAGAAGCCTGGATTCCAATACCAGCAGAGGGGATTTCCTGAGGCACCCATCAGAACAAATCTCGTCTCCACAAGGAAACTTGTGCATGGGAGCTAAGCCAAAGCTTAGGAGAATACTTCAGGGTCCCGGTGCCACCTCCCCATTCCAAGGCCCTCATGGACACAAACACACGTTAGGACCCATCATCTGGAAAGTGCATTTCAACTCAGCCACCCCGGTTGCTCCCACAGATCCATTAGATCTAAACTGTCTTGTTGCTAGGAGACAATTGGAAGGCGAGGCGGACTTCCCAGGCATACATCCTGGAACGGTGCACTGGAGTCATTCCATATGGGATGTCCTGGAGCTGTCCAACAGGTCTCAATTGTCCCGCAGAAGGAATCCTTGAAGGGGGCATCCCACATCTCCCAACGTGGAAAACCTCCATGGCCTCGAGATTCCTCTCCCTTCATGAAGGGGCCGTCATGCACAGAAACTCCAACCTGAGCCAACGTCGGATCCTCGCCCTGACTTCAGATGCATGAGATATTGGTTCAGATCTGCAGGGGGTACCTGCCGTGCCCTCACCCTGAATCCGAAGTCTAGCTTGTGTTCTCAGACTTCCGTCCTCACTCTCCTGGCCCCGAAGCCCTCAAGTTTGGCAATTCCGGACCGACAATGAAGCACTCTGCCTGCCCTCTAGAAAAAATATATTGCCTAATGAGCAGCCCAGGCAGCATAAATGAGGATAAACCTACAAGGCACTCGAATGTACCCAAATTATATAGTCTAACCTGGGCACTAATGCACTGTCTGACACAACCTGAGCCCGGACCTGCTGACCAACACCCCGACAGCTCACCGCACGCTGAGCACATCAGACCCGCCATGGCCTTAGGTCATCATCTCTTCCCTACCTCAGTTTTCAGGCTTCAGAACCTAGACCTTATCTCCAATCACTGCCCACGGGTGACTCTGATGCAGAAATCAGAACTCTTCCTGACCCATGGCAAGAAACCTTGTGGTTCGCATGTTGTCCAACGTTCAGTGTAGGAGAAACCAGCATTCACCCTGAGGCCCCGCCCATTCTTGAGTGCGACGAGAGCATAAACACGCATTGTGACCTCAGCGTGAGTCCTGTCCTCTAGTAAGTCCTCTCAGTGGCTGGACCATTAGATGTCATAATGGGCTTGACATGTCCCTAGTCCCCAATTTTTAACCAGATTTCTGGTTGTCCAGTTGCGCCACCCCAGGGCTCTACTCTGGAATCCCTCATTTGGTGGGACATCTGAGGTTGAAAAACAAAATGAAACAAATCGACAACAACAACAAAAAACGAACTTCTTCCAACCCAAGAATGATCCCAAACTCTTTGGACGGGACCGAACCCCAAGAGAGTAAGACTCGTCCATTTCCCATGATGTCACCCGGCAATTTCACGACCATGAGTGACACGATATCCAGAGACAAAAACTTGAGCAAGAGCCTCACACTCGCCCTTTTTTCATATCCCAAAGTGTTCTCTTCATGGTCTGTAGATCAGTCCTGCCATACCTATGACCCAAAACATAACCCGAGTTTGTGTTTTCAGACAACTGTCCAAACAGCTCTGGCCTACACACCCTACAGGCTCAGGGCCCTGGAGCCAAACCTGAGGACTGTACTTGCCCTCTCCAAGGGAATTGTATGTGCCCATTCCAATGGCCAAAACCCTACTAGTAGGACAACCTCCAAAGTCCCTGAGGCCATCCCAATAGTTGTGGCTTCCCAGGACAAACAGGGGCAATCTGAGCCCATCTGAGCACCTACCTGCACTCAGACCCGTAGACTGATGTCCCCAGAGGTAAAAAGGAACGAACAGGCCCCTAGGCACTAATCGGATCCATTGCTTTGTTTTCCAGGCATCTTTCCTCAGAGGCCTGGATTTCAATACCAGCCTATGTCTGTTTCTTGACTCACCCATCAGAACAAATCTCATCTACACATGGGAAACATGCACGTTGGAGCTGTGTCAAATCCTCTGTTTAGGAGAACCCTTCAGGGCCCCAGGGCCACCGCTTCATTCCAAGGTCTCCATAGACACAAAAACATATTAGGACACATCCACAGGAGAGTCCATTTCAACTCAGCCTCCTCGGTTGCCCCCCACATCCAGCAGATCTAACCTGTCTTGTTGCTTGGAGACAATTGGAATGCGAGGTGGGCTACCCAGCCATCCATCCTTAGAACCCTGCTCGGAATCGTTGGCCTGGAGCCAACAAACAGGTCTCAATTGTCCTGCAGAAGAATCTTTGCAGTTTGGAGCTTCTCACAACTCCCATCGTGGGAAATCCGCCATGTCCTCGTGATCCAACCCCCTTCAAGAAAGGGCCATCAGGGCAGAAAGTCCAACCTGAGCGATCGTCTGATCCTTGCCCTGACTTCAGATGCATGAGATCTCTATTGAGGTCTGTAGATTGTGCCTGCCATATCCTCACCCAGAAACCTAGGCCTAGCTTGGGTTCTCAGACTCCGTCCTCAAACTACTGGCCCACAAGCCCTCCAGTTGGGTAATCCAGAACTACAATGCCGCACTCTGCCTGCCCTACAGAAGTAAAACATTGCCCTCAGGGCTACCCCGAAACCGCAAATGAGGATCAACCTGCACGCCATTCGGCTGTACCCCAAACATATAGGCTGACCTGGGCACTATTTCCCCTTCTGACCCAGCCTGAGCCTGGACCTCCTGGTCCCACCCAGACAGCTGGCCGCACACTGAGCACATCGGACCCGCCATGGCCTTAGGTCGTCATCTCTTCCCAACTGCGGTTTTAAGGCTCCAGAACCTAGACCTTATCTCCAACCAATGCCCAGGGTTGAAAATGATGCAGAAATCAGAACTCTTTCCTTATGGCAAGAAACCTTGTGGTTGGCATGTTGTCCAACGTTCAGTGTAGTTGAAATAAGCGTGGCCCATGAGGCCCAGCCCATGCTTGCGGGCCACGTTGGTCACAAACACACATTGTGACCCTCAGCCTGAGCCCAGTCCTCAGGTAAGGCCTCTCAGGGCCTATATGAAGAGACAGCATATTGGGCTTGCCATGCCCCTAGGCCTCAATTTTTAACCATAGTTCGGGTTGTCCCTTCACTCTTCCCCAGGGCTCTGCTTTGGAATTCCTCTTTTGGTGGGACACCTGAGGTAACAAACCTGAAAGGAGTCCTCCCATCCCACAGATTGACGAAAAACAATTGGGATCGGGCCAAATCCACAGAGAGGAAGATTCGTCCATGGCCCATGAGGCCTCCCCGACATTCCACGGCCATCGCTGAAACAAAATCCAGAGAAAAAAGCCTGAGCAAGCGCCTCAGACTCGCTCATTCTTCATATCCTGAAGATTTCTTCTCATGGTTTGTAGATCGGGCGTGCCATACCTACGTCCCCAAACTTAAGCTGAGTTTGTGTTTTCAGTCTTCTGTCCTCAAAGTCCTGGGCCACACTCCCTCCAGGCTGGGGCCCCTGGAGCCACACATTAGGACTGCCCCCACCCAATCCATGGGAATTCTTCCCATTCCATTGTCAAAAATCGTACAAATTAGGAGAACCCTCCAAAGTCCCTGAGGCCATCCCAATAGTGTAGGTCGCCCGGACAAAAAATGGGCGGTTGATACCGGCTGAGCATCTACCTCCACTCATCTACCTCCACTCATACCAAGGAGATTGAACCAGACAGGACCCGCGGCCATTATCGAATCCAATGCTTTGGTACAGGCATGTCTCCTCAAAAGCCTGGATTCCAATACCAGCAGAGGGGATTTCCTGAGGCACCCATCAGAACAAATCTCGTCTCCACAAGGAAACTTGTGCATGGGAGCTAAGCCAAAGCTTAGGAGAATACTTCAGGGTCCCGGTGCCACCTCCCCATTCCAAGGCCCTCATGGACACAAACACACGTTAGGACCCATCCTCTGGAAAGTGCATTTCAACTCAGCCACCCCGGTTGCTCCCGCAGATCCATTAGATCTAAACTGTCTTTTTGCTAGGAGACAATTTGAAGGTGAGGCGGACTTCCCAGGCATCCATCCTCGAACGGTGCTCTGGAGTCATTCCATATGGGATGTCCTGGAGCTTTCCAACAGGTCTCAATTGTCCCGCAGAAGGAATCCTTGAAGGGGGCATCCCACATCTCCCAACGTGGAAAACCTCCATGGCTTCGAGATTCCGCTCCCTTCATGAAGGGGCCGTCATGCACAGAAACTCCAACCTGAGCCAACGTCGGATCCTCGCCCTGACTTCAGATGCATGAGATATTGGTTCAGATCTGCGGTGGGTACCTGCCGTGCCCTCACCCTGAATCCGAAGTCTAGCTTGTGTTCTCAGACTTCCGTCCTCACTCTCCTGGCCCCGAAGCCCTCAAGTTTGGCAATTCCGGACCGACAATGAAGCACTCTGCCTGCCCTCTAGAAAAAATATATTGCCTAATGAGCAGCCCAGGCAGCTTAAATGAGGATAAACCTACATTGCACTCGAATGTACCCAAATTATATAGTCTAACCTGGGCACTAATGCACTGTCTGACACAACCTGAGCCCGGCCCTCTGACCAACACCCAGACAGCTGACCGCACGCTGAGCACATCAGACCCGCCATGGCCTTAGGTCATCATCTCTTCCCTACCTCAGTTTACAGGCTTCAGAACCTAGACCTTATCTCCAATCACTGCCCACGGGTGACTGTGATGCAGAAATCAGAACTCTTCCTGACCCATGGCAAGAAACCTTGTGGTTGGCATGTTGTCCAACGTTCAGTGTAGGAGAAACCAGCATTCACCCTGAGGCCCCGCCCATTCTTGAGTGCGACGAGAGCATAAACACGCATTGTGACCTCAGCGTGAGTCCTGTCCTCTAGTAAGTCCTCTCAGTGGCTGGACCATTAGATGTCATAATGGGCTTGACATGTCCCTAGTCCCCAATTTTTAACCAGATTTCCGGTTGTCCAGTCGCCGCACCCCAGGGCTCTACTCTGGAATCCCTCATTTGGTGGGACATCTGAGGTTGAAAAACAAAATGAAACAAATCGACAACAACAACAAAAAAACGGACTTCTTCCATCCCCAGAATGACCCCAAACTCTTTGGACGGGACCGAACCCCCAGAGAGTAAGACTCGTCCATTTCCCATGAAGTCACCCGGCAATTTCACGACCATGAGTGACACGATATCCAGAGACAAAAACTTGAGCAAGAGCCTCACACTCGCCCTTTTTTCATATCCCGAAGTGTTCTCCTCATGGTCTGTAGATCAGTCCTGCCATACCTATGACCCAAAACATAAGCCGAGTTTGTGTTTTCAGACAACTGTCCAAACAGCTCTGGCCTACACACCCTACAGGCTCAGGGCCCTGGAGCCAAACCTGAGGACTGTACTTGCCCTCTCCAAGGGAATTGTATGTGCCCATTCCAATGGCCACAACCCTACTAGTAGGATAACCTCCAAAGTCCCTGAGGCCATCCCAATAGTTGTGGCTTCCCAGGACAAACAGGGGCAATCTGAGCCCATCTGAGCACCTACCTGCACTCAGACCCGTAGACTGATGTCCCCAGAGGTAAAAAGGAACGAACAGGCCCCTAGGCACTAATCGGATCCATTGCTTTGGTTTCCAGGCATCTCGCCTCAGAGGCCTGGATTTCAATACCAGCATATGGCTGTTTCTTGACTCACCCATCAGAACAAATCTCATCTACACATGGGAAACATGCACGTTGGAGCTGTGTCAAAGCCTCTGTTTAGGAGAACCCTTCAGGGCCCCAGGGCCACCGCTTCATTCCAAGGTCTCCATAGACACAAAAACATATTAGGACACATCCACAGGAGAGTCCACTTCAACTCAGCCTCCTCGGTTGCCCCCAACATCCAGCAGATCTAACCTGTCTTGTTGCTTGGAGACCATTGGAATGCGAGGTGGGCTACCCAGCCATCCATCCTTAGAACCCTGCTCGGAATCGTTGGCCTGGAGCCAACCAACAGGTCTCAATTGTCCTGCAGAAGAATCTTTGCAGTTTGGAGCTTCTCACAACTCCCATCGTGGGAAAACCCCCATGTCCTCGTGATCCAACCCCCTTCAAGAATGGGCCATCAGGGCAGAAAGTCCAACCTGAGCGATCGTCTGATCCTTGCCCTGACTACAGATGCATGAGATCTCGATTGAGGTCTGTAGATTGTGCCTGCCATATCCTCACCCAGAAACCTAGTCCTAGCTTGGGTTCTCAGTCTCCGTCCTCATACTACTGGCCCACAAGCCCTCCAGTTGGGCAATCCAGAACTACAATGCCGCACTCTGCCTGCCCTACAGAAGTAAAACATTGCCCTCAGGGCTACCCCGAAACCCTAAATGAGGATCAACCTGCACGCCATTCGGCTGTACCCCAAACATATAGGCTGACCTGGGCACTATTTCCCCTTCTGACCCAGCCTGAGCCTGGACCTCCTGGTCCCACCCAGACAGCTGGCCGCACACTGAGCACATCGGACCCGCCATGGCCTTAGGTCGTCATCTCTTCCCAACTGCGGTTTTCAGGCTCCAGAACCTAGACCTTATCTCCAACCACTGCCCAGGTTTGAAAATGATGCAGAAATCAGAACTCTTTCCCGATGGCAAGAAACCTTGTGGTTGGCATGTTGTCCAACGTTCAGTGTAGTTGAAACAAGCGTGGCCCATGAGGCCCAGCCCATGCTTGCGGGCCACATTGGTCACAAACACACATTGTGACCCTCAGCCTGAGCCCAGTCCTCAGGTAAGGCCTCTCAGGGCCTATATGAAGAGACAGCATAATGGGCTTGCCATGCCCCTAAACCCAAATTTTTAACCATAGTTCAGGTTGTCCCTTCTCTCTTCGCCAGGGCTCTGCTTTGGAATTCCTCTTTTGGTGGGACACCTGAGGTAACACACCTGAAAGGTGTCCTCCCATCCCACAGATTGACGAAAAACAATTGGGATCGGGCCAAATCCACAGAGAGGAAGATTCGTCCATGGCCCATGAGACCTCCCCAACATTCCACGGCCATCGCTGAAACAAAATCCAGAGACAAAAGCCTGAGCAAGCTCCTCAGACTCGCTCATTCTTCATATCCTGAAGAGTTCTTCTCATGGTTTGTAGATCGGGCGTGCCATACCTACGTCCCCACACTTAAGCTGAGTTTGTGTTTTCAGTCTTCTGTCCTCAAAGTCCTGGGCCACACTCCCTCCAGGCTGGGGCCCCTGGAGCCACACATTAGGACTGCCCCCACCCAATCCATGGGAATTCTGCCCATTCCATTGTCAAAAATCGTACAAATTAGGAGAACCCTCCAAAGTCCCTGAGGCCATCCCAATAGTGTAGGTCGCCCAGGACAAAAAAGGGCGGTTGATACCGGCTGAGCATCTACCTCCACTCATCTACCTCCACACATACCAAGAAGATTGAACCAGACAGGACCCGAGGCCATTATCGGATCCATTGCTTTGGTTTACAGGCATGTCTCCTCAAAAGCCTGGATTCCAATACCAGCAGAGGGTATTTCCTGAGGCACCCATCAGAACAAATCTCGTCTCGAAAAGGAATTTTGTGCATGGGAGCTAAGCCAAAGCTTAGGAGAATACTTCAGGGTCCTGGTGCCACCTCCCCATTCCAAGGCCCTCATGGACACAAACACACGTTAGGACCCATCCTCTGGAAAGTGCATTTCAACTCAGCCACCCCGGTTGCTCCCGCAGATCCATTAGATCTAAACTGTCTTGTTGCTAGGAGACAATTGAAAGGCGAGGCGGACTTCCCAGGCATCCATCCTGGAACGGTGCTCTGGAGTCATTCCATATGGGATGTCCTGGAGCTGTCCAACAGGTCTCAATTGTCCCGCAGAAGGAATCCTTGAAGGGGGCATCCCACATCTCCCAACGTGGAAAACCTCCATGGCCTCGAGATTCCTCTCCCTTCATGAAGGGGCCGTCATGCACAGAAACTCCAACCTGAGCCAACGTGGGATCCTCGCCCTGACTTCAGATGCATGAGATGTTGGTTTCGATCTGCAGGGGGTACCTGCCGTGCCCTCACCCTGAATCCGAAGTTTAGCTTGTGTTCTCAGACTTCCGTCCTCACTCTCCTGGCCCCGAAGCCCTCAAGTTTGGCAATTCCGGACCGACAATGAAGCACTCTGCCATGTCCTCTAGAAAAAATATATTGCCTAATGAGCAGCCCAGGCAGCTTAAATGAGGATAAACCCACACGGCACTCGAATGTACCCAAATTATATAGTCTAACCTAGGCACTAATGCACTGTCTGACACAACCTGAGCCCAGACTTGCTGACCAACACCCAGACAGCTGACCGCACGCTGAGCACATCAGACCCGCCATGGCCTTAGGTCATCATCTCTTCCCTACCTCAGTTTTCAGGCTTCAGAACCTAGACCTTATCTCCAATCACTGCCCACGGGTGACTGTGATGCAGAAATCAGAACTCTTCCTGACCCATGGCAAGAAACCTTGTGGTTCGCATGTTGTCCAACGTTCAGTGTAGGAGAAACCAGCATTCACCCTGAGGCCCCGCCCATACTTGCGTGCGACGAGAGCATAAACACGCATTGTGACCTCAGCGTGTGTCCTGTCCTCTAGTAAGTCCTCTCAGTGGCTGGACCATTAGATGTCATAATGGGCTTGACATGTTCCTAGTCCCCAATTTTTTTAACCAGATTTCTGGTTGTCCAGTCGCCCCACCCCAGGGCTCTACTCTGGAATCCCTCATTTGGTGGGACATCTGAGGTTGAAAAACAAAATGAAACAAATCGACAACAACAAAAAAAGGACTTCTTCCATCCCCAGAATGACCCCAAACTCTTTGGACGAGACCGAACCCCCAGAGAGTAAGACTCGTCCATTTCCCATGAAGTCACACGGCAATTTCACGACCATGAGTGACACGATATCCAGAGACAAAAACTTGAGCAAGAGCCTCACACTCGCCCTTTTTTCATATCCCGAAGTGTTCTCCTCATGGTCTGTAGATCAGTCCTGCCATACCTATGACCCAAAACATAAGCCGAGTTTGTGTTTTCAGACAACTGTCCAAACAGCTCTGGCCTACACACCCTACAGGCTCAGGGCCCTGGAGCCAAACCTGAGGACTGTACTTGCCCTCTCCAAGGGAATTGTATGTGCCCATTCCAATGGCCACAACCCTACTAGTAGGATAACCTCCAAAGTCCCTGAGGCCATCCCAATAGTTGTGGCTTCCCAGGACAAACAGGGGCAATCTGAGCCCATCTGAGCACCTACCTGCACTCAGACCCATAGACTGATGTCCCCAGAGGTAAAAGGGAACGAACAGGCCCCTAGGCACTAATCGGATCCATTGCTTTGGTTTCCAGGCATCTCTCCTCGGAGGCCTGGATTTCAATACCAGCATATGGCTGTTTCTTGACTCACCCATCAGAACAAATCTCATCTACACATGGGAAACATGCACGTTGGAGCTGTGTCAAAGCCTCTGTTTAGGAGAACCATTCAGGGCCCCAGGGCCACCGCTTCATTCCAAGGTCTCCATAGACACAAAAACATATTAGGACACATCCACAGGAGAGTCCATTTCAACTCAGCCTCCTCGGTTGCCCCCCACGTCCAGCAGGTCTAACCTGTCTTGTTGCTTGGAGACAATTGGAATGCGAGGTGGGCTACCCAGCCATCCATCCTTAGAACCCTGCTCGGAATCGTTGGCCTGGAGTAAACCAACAGGTCTCAATTGTCCTGCAGAAGAATCTTTGCAGTTCGGAGCTTCTCACAACTCCCATCGTGGGAAAACGCCCATGTCCTCGTGATCCAACCCCCTTCAAGAAAGGGCCATCAGGGCAGAAAGTCCAACCTGAGCGATCGTCTGATCCTTGCCCTGACTTCAGATGCACGAGATCTCGATTGAGGTCTGTAGATTGTGCCTGCCATATCCTCACCCAGAAACCTAGGCCTAGCTTGGGTTCTCAGACTCCGTCCTCAGACTACTGACCCCCAAGCCCTCCAGTTTGGCAATCCAGAACTACAATACCGCACTCTGCCTGCCCTACAGAAGTAAAACATTGCCCTCAGGGCTACCCCGAAACCGCAAATGAGGATCAACCTGCACGCCATTCGGCTGTACCCCAAACATATAGGCTGACCTGGGCACTATTTCCCCTTCTTACCAGCCTGAGCCTGGACCTCCTGGTCCCACCCAGACAGCTGGCCGCACACTGAGCACTTCGGACCCGCCATGGCCTTAGGTCGTCATCTCTTCCCAACTGCGGTTTTCAGGCTCCAGAACCTAGACCTTATGTCCAACCACTGTCCAGGGTTGAAAATGATGCAGAAATCAGAACTCTTTCCCCATGGCAAGAAACCTTGTGGTTGGCATGTTTTCCAACGTTCAGGGTAGTTGAAACAAGCGTGGCCCATGAGGCCCAGCCCATGCTTGCGGGCCACATTGGTCACAAACACACATTGTGACCCTCAGCCTGAGCCCAGTCCTCAGGTAAGGCCTCTTAGGGCCTATATGAAGAGACAGCATATTGGGCTTGCCATGCCCCTAGGCCCCAATTTTTAACCATAGTTCGGGTTGTCCCTTCACTCTTCCCCAGGGCTCTGCTTTGGAATTCTTCTTTTGGTGGTACACCTGAGGTAACAAACCTGAAAGGAGTCCTCCCATCCCACAGATTGTCGAAAAACAATTGGGATCGGGCCAAATCCACAGAGAGGAAGATTATTCCATGGCCCATGAGATCTCCCCAACATTCCACGGCCATCGCTGAAACAAAAGTCAGAGACAAAAGCCTGAGCAAGCGCCTCAGACTCGCTCATTCTTCATATCCTGAAGAGTTCTTCTCAGGGTTTGTAGATCGGGCGTGCCATACCTACGTCCCCAAACTTAAGCTGATTTTGTGTTTTCAGTCTTCTGTCCTCAAAGTCCTGGGCCACACTCCCTCCAGGCTGGGGCCCCTGGAGCCACACATTAGGACTGCCCCCACCCAATCCATGGGAATTCTGCCCATTCCATTGTCAAAAATCGTACAAATTAGGAGAACCCTCCAAAGTCCCTGGGGCCATCCCTATAGTGTAGGTCGCCCGGGACAAAAAAGGGCGGTTGATACCGGCTGAGCATCTACCTCCACTCATCTACCTCCACTCATACCAAGAAGATTGAACCAGACAGGACCCGAGGCCATTATCGGATCCATTGCTTTGGTTTACAGGCATGTCTCCTCAAAAGCCTGGATTCCAATACCAGCAGAGGGGATTTCCTGATGCACCCATCAGAACAAATCTCGTCTCCACAAGGAAACTTGTGCATGGGAGCTATGCCAAACTTAGGAGAATACTTCAGGGTCCCGGTGCCACCTCCCCATTCCAAGGCCCTCATGGACACAAACACACGTTAGGACCCATTCTCTGGAAAGTGCATTTCAACTCAGCCACCCCGGTTGCTCCCGCAGATCCATTAGATCTAAACTGTCTTGTTGCTAGGAGACAATTGGAAGGCGAGGCGGACTTCCCAGGCATCCATCCTGGAACGGTGCTCTGGAGTCATACCATATGGGATGTCCTGGAGCTTTCCAACAGGTCTCAATTGTCCCGCAGAAGGAATCCTTGAAGGAGGCATCCCACATCTCCCAACGTGGAAAACCTCCATGGCCTCGAGATTCCGCTCCCTTCATGAAGGGGACGTCATGCACAGAAACTCCAACCTGAGCCAATGTCGGATCCTCGCCCTGACTTCAGATGCATGAGATATTGGTTCAGATCTGCGGTGGGTACCTGCCGTGCCCTCACCCTGAATCCGAAGTCTAGCTTGTGTTCTCAGACTTCCGTCCTCACTCTCCTCGCCCCGAAGCCCTCAAGTTTGGCAATTCCGGACTGACAATGAAGCACTCTGCCTGCCCTCTAGAAAAAATATGTTGCCTCATGAGCAGCCCAGGCAGCTTAAATGAGGATATACCTACACGGCACTCGAATGTACCCAAATTATATAGTCTAACCTGGGCACTAATGCACTGTCTGACACAACCTGAGCCCGGACCTGCTGACCAACACACAGAAGCTGACCACACGCTGAGCACATCAGACCCGCCATGGCCTTAGGTCATCATCTCTTCCCTACCTCAGTTTTCAGGCTTCAGAACCTAGACCTTATCTCCAATCACTGCCCACGGGTGACTGTGATGCAGAAATCAGAACTCTTCCTGACCCATGGCAAGAAACCTTGTGGTTTGCATGTTGTCCAACGTTCAGTGTAGGAGAAACCAGCATTCACCCTGAGGCTCCGCCCATTCTTGTGTGCGACGAGAGCATAAACATGCACTGTGACCTCAGCGTGAGTCCTGTCCTCTAGTAAGTCCTCTCAGTGGCTGGAACATTAGATGTCATAATGGGCTTGACATGTCCCTAGTCCCCAATTTTTAACCAGATTTCTGGTTGTCCAGTCGCCCCACCCCAGGGCTCTACTCTGGAATCCCTCATTTGGTGGGACATCTGAGGTTGAAAAACAAAATGAAACAAATCGACAACAACAACAAAACGGACTTCTTCCATCCCCAGTATGACCCCAAAGTCTTTGGACGGGACCGAACCCCCAGAGAGTAAGACTCGTCCATTTCCCATGAAGTCACCCGGCAATTTCACGACCATGAGTGACACGATATCCAGAGACAAAAACTTGAGCAAGAGCCTCACACTCGCCCTTTTTTCATATCCCGAAGTGTTCTCCTCATGGTCTGTAGATCAGTCCTGCCATACCTATGACCCAAAACATAACCCGAGTTTGTGTTTTCAGACAACTGTCCAAACAGCTCTGGCCTACACACCCTACAGGCTCAGGGCCCTGGAGCCAAACCTGAGGACTGTACTTGCCCTCTCCAAGGGAATTGTATGTGCCCATTCCAATGGCCACAACCCTACTAGTAGGATAACCTCCAAAGTCCCTGAGGCCATCCCAATAGTTGTGGCTTCCCAGGACAAACAGGGGCAATCTGAGCCCATCTGAGCACCTACCTGCACTCAGACCCGTAGACTGATGTCCCCAGAGGTAAAAAGGAACGAACAGGCCCCTAGGCACTAATCGGATCCATTGCTTTGGTTTCCAGGCATCTCTCCTCAGAGGCCTGGATTTCAATACCAGCATATGGCTGTTTCTTGACTCACCCATCAGAACAAATCTCATCTACACATGGGAAACATGCACGTTGGAGCTGTGTCGAAGCCTCTGTTTAGGAGAACCCTTCAGGGCCCCAGGGCCACCGCTTCATTCCAAGGTCTCCATAGACACAAAAACATATTACGACACATCCACAGGAGAGTCCATTTCAACTCAGCCTCCTCGGTTGCCCCCCACATCCAGCAGATCTAACCTGTCTTGTTGCTTGGAGACAATTGGAATGCGAGGTGGGCTACCCAGCCATCCATCCTTAGAACCCTGCTCGGAATCGTTGGCCTAGAGCCAACCAACAGGTCTCAATTGTCCTGCAGAAGAATCTTTGCAGTTTGGAGCTTCTCACAACTCCCATCGTGCGAAAACAACCATGTCCTCGTGATCCAACCCCCTTCAAGAAAGGGCCATCAGGGCAGAAAGTCCAACCTGAGCGATCGTCTGATCCTTGCCCTGACTTCAGATGCACGAGATCTCGATTGAGGTCTGTAGATTGTGCCTGCCATATCCTCACCCAGAAACCTAGGCCTAGCTTGGGTTCTCAGACTCCATCTTCAGACTACTGGCCCACAAGCCCTCCAGTTTGGCAATCCAGAACTACAATGCCGCACTCTGCCTGCCCTACAGAAGTAAAACATTGCCCTCAGGGCTACCCCGAAACCGCAAATGAGGATCAACCTGCACGCCATTCGGCTGTACCCCAAACATATAGGCTGACCTGGGCACTATTTCCCCTTCTGACCCAGCCTGAGCCTGGACCTCCTGGTCCCACCCAGACAGCTGGCCGCACACTGAGCACATCGGACCCGCCATGGCCTTAGGTCGTCATCTCTTCCCAACTGCGGTTTTCAGGCTCCAGAACCTAGACCTTATCTCCAACCACTGCCCAGGGTTGAAAATGATGCAGAAATCAGAACTCATTCCCCATGGCAAGAAACCTTGTGGTTGGTATGTTGTCCAACGTTCAGTGTAGTTGAAACAAGCGTGGCCCATGAGACCCAGGCCATGCTTGCGGGCCACATTGGTCAAAAAACACACATTGTGACCCTCAGCCTGAGCCCAGTCCTCAGTTAAGGCCTCTCAGGGCCTATATGAAGAGACAGCATATTGGGCTTGCCATGACCCTAGTCCCCAATTTTTAACCATAGTTCGGGTTGTCCCTTCGCTCATCCCCAGGGCTCTGCTTTGGAATTCCTCTTTTGGTGGGACACCTGAGTAACAAACCTGAAAGGTGTCCTCCCATCCCACAGATTGACGAAAAACAATTGGGATCAGGTCAAATCCACAGAGAGGAAGATTCGTCCATGGCCCATGAGACCTCCCCAACATTCCACGGCCATCGCTGAAACAAAATCCAGAGACAAAAGCCTGAGCAAGCGCCTCAGACTCGCTAATCTTCATATCCTGAAGAGTTCTTCTCATGGTTTGTAGATCGGGCGTGCCATACCTACGTCCCCACACTTAAGCTGAGTTTGTGTTTTCAGTCTTCTGTCCTCAAAGTCCTGGGCCACACTCCCTCCAGGCTGGGGCCCCTGGAGCCACACATTAGGACTGCCCCCACCCAATCCATGGGAATTCTGCCCATTCCATTGTCAAAAATTGTACAAATTAGGAGAACCCTCCAAAGTCCCTGAGGCCATCCCAATAGTGTAGGTCGCCCGGGACAAAAAAGGGCGGTTGATACCGGCTGAGCATCTACCTCCACTCATCTACCTCCACTCATACCAAGAAGATTGAACCAGACAGGACCCGAGGCCATTATCGGATCCATTGCTTTGGTTTACAGGCATGTCTCCTCAAAAGCCTGCATTCCAATACCAGCAGAGGGGATTTCCTGAGGCACCCATCAGAACAAATCTCGTCTCGACAAGGAAACTTGTGCATGGGAGCTATGCCAAAGCTTAGGAGAATACTTCAGGGTCCCGGTGCCACCTTCCCATTCCAAGGCCCTCATGGACACAAACACACGTTAGGACCCATCCTCTGGAAAGTGCATTTCAACTCAGCCACCCCGGTTGCTCTCGCAGATCCATTAGATCTAAACTGTCTTGTTGCTAGGAGACAATTGGAAGGCGAGGCGGACTTCCCAGACATCCATCCTGGAACGGTGCTCTGGAGTCATTCCATGAGGGATGAACTGGAGCTGTCCAACAGGTCTCAATTGTCCCGCAGAAGGAATCCTTGAAGGGGGCATCCCACATCTCCCAACGTGGAAAACCTCCATGGCTTCGAGATTCCGCTCCCTTCATGAAGGGGCCGTCATGCACAGAAACTCCAACCTGAGCCAACGTCGGATCCTCGCCCTGACTTCAGATGCATGAGATGTTGGTTCAGATCTGCAGGGGGTACCTGCCGTGCCCTCACCCTGAATCCGAAGTCTAGCTTGTGTTCTCAGACTTCCGTCCTCACTCTCCTGGCCCAGAAGCCCTCAAGTTTGGGAATTCCGGACCGACAATGAAGCACTCTGCCTGCCCTCTAGAAAAAATATATTGCCAATGAGCAGCCCAGGCAGCTTAAATGAGGATAAACCTACACGGCACTCGAATGTACCCAAATTATATAGTCTAACCTGGGCACTAATGCACTGTCTGACACAACCTGAGCCCGGACCTGCTGACCAACACCCAGACAGCTGACCGCACGCTGAGCACATCAGACCCGCCATGGCCTTAGGTCATCATCTCTTCCCTACCTCAGTTTTCAGGCTTCAGAACCTAGACCTTATCTCCAATCACTGCCCACGGGTGACTGTGATGCAGAAATCAGAACTCTTCCTGACCCATGGCAAGAAACCTTGTGGTTGGCATGTTGTCCAACGTTCAGTGTAGGAGAAACCAGCATTCACCCTGAGGCCCCGCCCATTCTTGAGTGCGACGAGAGCATAAACACGCATTGTGACCTCAGCGTGAGTCCTGTCCTCTAGTAAGTCCTCTCAGTGTCTGGACCATTAGATGTCATAATGGGCTTGACATGTCCCTAGTCCCCAATTTTTAACCAGATTTCTGGTTGTCCAGTCGCCCCACCCCAGGGCTCTACTCTGGAATCCCTCATTTGGTGGGACATCTGAGGTTGAAAAACAAAATGAAACAAATCGACAACAACAACAAAGAAACGGACTTCTTCCATCCCCAGAATGACCGCAAAATCTTTGGACGGGACCGAACCCCCAGAGAGTAAGACTCGTCCATTTCCCATGAAGTCACACGGCAATTTCACGACCATGAGTGACACGATATCCAGAGACAAAAACTTGAGCAAGAGCCTCACACTCGCCCTTTTTTCATATCCCGAAGTGTTCTCCTCATGGTCTGTAGATCAGTCCTGCCATACCTATGACCCAAAACATAAGCCGAGTTTGTGTTTTCAGACAACTGTCCAAACAGCTCTGGCCTACACACCCTACAGGCTCAGGGCCCTGGAGCCAAACCTGAGGACTGTACTTGCCCTCTCCAAGGGAATTGTATGTGCCCATTCCAATGGCCACAACCCTACTAGTAGGATAACCTCCAAAGTCCCTGAGGCCATCCCAATAGTTGTGGCTTCCCAGGACAAACAGGGGCAATCTGAGCCCATCTGAGCACCTACCTGCACTCAGACCCGTAGACTGATGTCCCCAGAGGTAAAAAGGAACGAACAGGCCCCTAGGCACTAATCGGATCCATTGCTTTGGTTTCCAGGCATCTCTCCTCAGAGGCCTGGATTTCAATACCAGCATATGGCTGTTTCTTGACTCACCCATCAGAACAAATCTCATCTACACATGGGAAACATGCACGTTGGAGCTGTGTCAAAGCCTCTGTTTAGGAGAACCCTTCAGGGCCCCAGGGCCACCGCTTCATTCCAAGGTCTCCATAGACACAAAAACATATTACGACACATCCACAGGAGAGTCCATTTCAACTCAGCCTCCTCGGTTGCCCCCCACATCCAGCAGATCTAACCTGTCTTGTTGCTTGGAGACAATTGGAATGCGAGGTGGGCTACCCAGCCATCCATCCGTAGAACCCTGCTCGGAATCGTTGGCCTAGAGCCAACCAACAGGTCTCAATTGTCCTGCAGAAGAATCTTTGCAGTTGGGAGCTTCTCACAACTCCCATCGTGGGAAAACGCCCATGTCCTCGTGATCCAACCCCCTTCAAGAAAGGGCCATCAGGGCAGAAAGTCCAACCTGAGCGATCGTCTGATCCTTGCCCTGATTTCAGATGCACGAGATCTCGATTGAGGTCTGTAGATTGTGCCTGCCATATCCTCACCCAGAAACCTAGGCCTAGCTTGGGTTCTCAGACTCCGTCTTCAGACTACTGGCCCACAAGCCCTCCAGTTGGGCAATCCAGAACTACAATGCCGCACTCTGCCTGCCCTACAGAAGTAAAACATTGCCCTCAGGGCTACCCCGAAACCGCAAATGAGGGTCAACCTGCACGCCATTCGCTGTACCCCAAACATATAGGCTGACCTGGGCACTATTTCCACTTCTGACCCAGCCTGAGCCTGGACCTCCTGGTCCCACCCAGACAGCTGGCCGCACACTGAGCACATCGGACCCGCCATGGCCTTAGGTCGTCATCTATTCCCAACTGCGGTTTTCAGGCTCCAGAACCTAGACCTTATCTCCAACCACTGCCCAGGGTTGAAAATGATGCAGAAATCAGAACTCTTTCCCCATGGCAAGAAACCTTGTGGTTGGCATGTTGTCCAACGTTCAGTGTAGTTGAAACAAGCGTGGCCCATGAGGCCCAGCCCATGCTTGCGGGCCACATTGGTCACAAACACACATTGTGACCCTCAGCCTGAGCCCAGTCCTCAGGTAAGGCCTCTCAGGGCCTATATGAAGAGACAGCATATTGGGCTTGCCATGCCCCTAGGCCCCAATTTTTAACCATAGTTCGGGTTGTGCCTTCACTCTTCCCCAGGGCTCTGCTATGCAATTCCTCTTTTGGTGGGACACCTGAGTTAACAAACCTGAAAGGAGTCCTCCCATCCCACAGATTGACGAAAAACAATTGGGATCGTGTCAAATCCACAGAGAGGAAGATTCGTCCATGGCCCATGAGACATCCACAACATTCCACGGCCATCGCTGAAACAAAATCCAGAGACAAAAGCCTGAGCAAGCTCCTCAGACTCGCTCATCTTCATATCCTGAAGAGTTCTTCTCATGGTTTGTAGATCGGGCGTGCCATACCTACGTCCCCAAACTTAAGCTGAGTTTGTGTTTTCAGTCTTCTGTCCTCAAAGTCCTGGGCCACACTCCCTCCAGGCTGGGGCCCCTGGAGCCACACATTAGGACTGCCCCCACCCAATCCATGGGAATTCTGCCCATTCCATTGTCAAAAATTGTACAAATTAGGAGAACCCTCCAAAGTCCCTGAGGCCATCCCAATAGTGTAGTTCGCCCAGGACAAAAAAGGGCGGTTGATACCGGCTGAGCATCTACCTCCACTCATCTACCTCCACTCATACCAAGAAGATTGAACCAGACAGGACCCGAGGCCATTATCGGATCCATTGCTTTGGTTTACAGGCATGTCTCCTCAAAAGCCTGCATTCCAATACCAGCAGAGGGGATTTCCTGAGGCACCCATCAGAACAAATCTCGTCTCGACAAGGAAACTTGTGCATGGGAGCTATGCCAAAGCTTAGGAGAATACTTCAGGGTCCCGGTGCCACCTTCCCATTCCAAGGCCCTCATGGACACAAACACACGTTAGGACCCATCCTCTGGAAAGTGCATTTCAACTCAGCCACCCCGGTTGCTCCCGCAGATCCATTAGATCTAAACTGTCTTCTTGCTAGGCGACAATTGAAAGGCGAGGCGGACTTCCCAGGCATCCATCCTCGAACGGTGCTCTGGAGTCATTCCATATGGGATGTCCTGGAGCTGTCCAACAGGTCTCAATTGTCCCGCAGAGAAAATCCTTGAAAGGAGCATCCCAATTCTCCCAACGTGTAAAACCTGCATGACCTCGAGATTCCGCTCCCTTCATGAAGGGGCCGATATGCACAGAAACTCCAACCTGAGCCAACGTCGGATCCTCTCCCTGACTTCAGATGCATGAGATGTTGGTTCAGATCTGCAAGGGGTACCTGCCGTGCCCTCACCCTGAATCCGAAGTCTAGCTTGTGTTCTCAGACTTCCGTCCTCACTCTCCTGGCCCCGAAGCCCTCAAGTTTGGGAATTCCGGACCGACAATGAAGCACTCTGCCTGCCCTCTAGAAAAAATATATTGCCTAATGAGCAGCCCAGGCAGCTTAAATGAGGATAAACCTACACGGCACTCGAATGTACCCAAATTATATAGTCTAACCTGGGCACTAATTCACTGTCTGACACAACCTGAGCCCGGACCTGCTGACCAACACCCAGACAGCTGACCACACGCTGAGCACATCAGACCCGCCATGGCCTTAGGTCATCATCTCTTCCCTACCTCAGTTTTCAGGCTTCAGAACCTAGACGTTATCTCCAATCACTGCCCACGGGTGACTGTGATGCAGAAATCAGAACTCTTCCTGACCCATGGCAAGAAACCTTGTGGTTGGCATGTTGTCCAACGTTCAGTGTAGGAGAAACCAGCATTCACCCTGAGGCCCCGCCAATTCTTGCGTGCGACGAGAGCATAAACACGCATTGTGACCTCAGCGTGAGTCCTGTCCTCTAGTAAGTCCTCTCAGTGGCTGGACCATTAGATGTCATAATGGGCTTGACATGTCCCTAGTCCCCAATTTTTAACCAGATTTCTGGTTGTCCATTCGCCCCACCCCAGGGCTCTACTCTGGAATCCCTCATTTGGTGGGACATCTGAGGTTGAAAAACAAAATGAAACAAATCGACAACAACAACAAAGAAACGGACTTCTTCCATCCCCAGAATGACCGCAAAATCTTTGGAAGGGACCGAACCCCCAGAGAGTAAAACTCGTCCATTTCCCATGAAGTCACACGGCAATTTCACGACCATGAGTGACACGATATCCAGAGACAAAAACTTGAGCAAGAGCCTCACACTCGCCTTTTTTTCATATCCCGAAGTGTTCTCCTCATGGTCTGTAGATCAGTCCTGCCATACCTATGACCCAAAACATAAGCCGATTTTGTGTTTTCAGACAACTGTCCAAACAGCTCTGGCCTACACACCCTACAGGCTCAGGGCCCTGGAGCCAAACCAGAGGACTGTACTTGCCCTCTCCAAGGGAATTGTATGTGCCCATTCCAATGGCCACAACCCTACTAGTAGGATAACCTCCAAAGTCCCTGAGGCCATCCCAATATTTGTGGCTTCCCAGGACAAACAGGGGCAATCTGAGACCATCTGAGCACATACCTGCACTCAGACCCGTAGACTGATGTCCCCAGAGGTAAAAAGGAACGAACAGGCCCCTAGGCACTAATCGGATCCATTGCTTTGGTTTCCAGGCATCTCTCCTCAGAGGCCTGGATTTCAATACCAGCATATGGCTGTTTCTTGACTCACCCATCAGAACAAATCTCATCTACACATGGGAAACATGCACGTTGGAGCTGTGTCAAAGCCTCTGTTTAGGAGAACCCTTCAGGGCCCCAGGGCCACCACTTCATTCCAAGGTCTCCATAGACACAAAAACATATTAGGACACATCCACAGGAGAGTCCATTTCAACTCAGCCTCCTCGGTTGCCCCCCACATCCAGCAGATCTAACCTGTCTTGTTGCTTGGAGACAATTGGAATGCGAGGTGGGCTACCCAGCCATCCATCCTTAGAACCCTGCTCGGAATCGTTGGCCTGGAGCCAACCAACAGGTCTCAATTGTCCTGCAGAAGAATCTTTGCAGTTTGGAGCTTCTCACAACTCCCATCGTGCGAAAACACCCATGTCCTCGTGATCCAACCCCCTTCAAGAAAGGGCCATCAGGGCAGAAAGTCCAACCTGAGCGATAGTCTGATCCTTGCCCTGACTTCAGATGCACGAGATCTCGATTGAGGTCTGTAGATTGTGCCTGCCATATCCTCACCCAGAAACCTAGGCCTAGCTTGGGTTCTCAGACTCCGTCTTCAGACTACTGGCCCACAAGCCCTCCAGTTTGGCAATCCAGAACTACAATGCCGCACTCTGCCTGCCCTACAGAAGTAAAACATTGCCCTCAGGGCTACCCCGAAACCGCAAATGAGGATCAACCTGCACGCCATTCGGCTGTACCCCAAACATATAGGCTGACCTGGGCACTATTTCCCCTTCTGACCCAGCCTGAGCCTGGACCTCCTGGTCCCACCCAGACAGCTGGCCGCACACTGAGCACATCGGACCCGCCATGGCCTTAGGTCGTCATCTCTTCCCAACTGCGGTTTTCAGGCTCCAGAACCTAGACCTTATCTCCAACCACTGCCCAGGGTTGAAAATGATGCAGAAATCAGAACTCTTTCCCCATGGCAAGAAACCTTGTGGTTGGCATGTTGTCCAACGTTCAGTGTAGTTGAAACAAGCGTGGCCCATGAGGCCCAGGCCAGGCTTGCGGGCCACATTGGTCACAAACACACATTGTGACCCTCAGCCTGAGCCCAGTCCTCAGGTAAGGCCTCTCAGGGCCTATATGAAGAGACAGCATATTGGGCTTGCCATGCCCCTAGGCCCCAATTTTTAACCATAGTTCGGGTTGTCCCTTCACTCTTCCCCAGGGCTCTGCTTTGGAATTCCTCTTTTGGTGGGACACCTGAGTAACAAACCTGAAAGGTGTCCTCCCATCCCACAGATTGACGAAAAACAATTGGGATCGGGTCAAATCCACAGAGAGGAAGATTCGTCCATGGCCCATGAGACCTCCCCAACATTCCACGGCCATCGCTGAAACAAAATCCAGAGACAAAAGCCTGAGCAAGCGACTCAGACTCGCTCATTCTTCATATCCTGAAGTGTTCTTCTCATGGTTTGTAGATCGGGCGTGCCATACCTACGTCCCTACACTTAAGCTGAGTTTGTGTTTTCAGTCTTCTGTCCTCAAAGTCCTGGGCCACACTCCCTCCAGGCTGGGGCCCCTGGAGCCACACATTAGGACTGCCCCCACCCAATCCATGGGAATTCTGCCCATTCCATTGTCAAAAATCGTACAAATTAGGAGAACCCTCCAAAGTCCCTGAGGCCATCCCAATAGTGTAGGTCGCCCGGGACAAAAAAGGGCGGTTGATACCGGCTGAGCATCTACCTCCACTCATCTACCTCCACTCATACCAAGAAGATTGAACCAGACAGGACCCGAGGCCATTATCGGATCCATTGCTTTGGTTTACAGGCATGTCTCCTCAAAAGCCTGCATTCCAATACCAGCAGAGGGGATTTCCTGAGGCACCCATCAGAACAAATCTCGTCTCGACAAGGAAACTTGTGCATGGGAGCTATGCCAAAGCTTAGGAGAATACTTCAGGGTCCCGGTGCCACCTCCCCATTCCAAGGCCCTCATGGACACAAACACACGTTAGGACCCATCCTCTGGAAAGTGCATTTCAACTCAGCCACCCCGGTTGCTCTCGCAGATCCATTAGATCTAAACTGTCTTGTTGCTAGGAGACAATTGGAAGGCGAGGCCGACTTCCCAGGCATCCATCCTCGAACGGTGCTCTGGAGTCATTCCATGAGGGATGAACTGGAGCTGTCCAACAGGTCTCAATTGTCCCGCAGAAGAAATCCTTGAAGGGGGCATCCCACATCTCCCAACGTGTAAAACCTCCATGGCCTCGAGATTCCGCTCCCTTCATGAAGGGGCCGTCATGCACAGAAACTCCAACCTGAGCCAACGTCGGATCCTCGCCCTGACTTCAGATGCATGAGATATTGGTTCAGATCTGCAGGGGGTACCTGCCGTGCCCTCACCCTGAATCCGAAGTCTAGCTTGTGTTCTCAGACTTCCGTCCTCACTCTCCTGGCCCAGAAGCCCTCAAGTTTGGGAATTCCGGACCGACAATGAAGCACTCTGCCTGCCCTCTAGAAAAAATATATTGCCAATGAGCAGCCCAGGCAGCTTAAATGAGGATAAACCTACACGGCACTCGAATGTACCCAAATTATATAGTCTAACCTGGGCACTAATTCACTGTCTGACACAACCTGAGCCCGGACCTGCTGACCAACACCCAGACAGCTGACCACACGCTGAGCACATCAGACCCGCCATGGCCTTAGGTCATCATCTCTTCCCTACCTCAGTTTTCAGGCTTCAGAACCTAGACGTTATCTCCAATCACTGCCCACGGGTGACTGTGATGCAGAAATCAGAACTCTTCCTGACCCATGGCAAGAAACCTTGTGGTTGGCATGTTGTCCAACGTTCAGTGTAGGAGAAACCAGCATTCACCCTGAGGCCCCGCCAATTCTTGCGTGCGACGAGAGCATAAACACGCATTGTGACCTCAGCGTGAGTCCTGTCCTCTAGTAAGTCCTCTCAGTGGCTGGACCATTAGATGTCATAATGGGCTTGACATGTCCCTAGTCCCCAATTTTTAACCAGATTTCTGGTTGTCCAGTCGCCCCACCCCAGGGCTCTACTCTGGAATCCCTCATTTGGTGGGACATCTGAGGTTGAAAAACAAAATGAAACAAATCGACAACAACAACAAAAAAACGGACTTCTTCCATCCCCAGAATGACCGCAAAACCTTTGGAAGGGACCGAACCCCCAGAGAGTAAGACTCGTCCATTTCCCATGAAGTCACACGGCAATTTCACGACCATGAGTGACACGATATCCAGAGACAAAAACTTGAGCAAGAGCCTCACACTCGCCTTTTTTTCATATCCCGAAGTGTTCTCCTCATGGTCTGTAGATCAGTCCTGCCATACCTATGACCCAAAACATAAGCCGATTTTGTGTTTTCAGACAACTGTCCAAACAGCTCTGGCCTACACACCCTACAGGCTCAGGGCCCTGGAGCCAAACCAGAGGACTGTACTTGCCCTCTCCAAGGGAATTGTATGTGCCCATTCCAATGGCCACAACCCTACTAGTAGGATAACCTCCAAAGTCCCTGAGGCCATCCCAATATTTGTGGCTTCCCAGGACAAACAGGGGCAATCTGAGACCATCTGAGCACATACCTGCACTCAGACCCGTAGACTGATGTCCCCAGAGGTAAAAAGGAACGAACAGGCCCCTAGGCACTAATCGGATCCATTGCTTTGGTTTCCAGGCATCTCTCCTCAGAGGCCTGGATTTCAATACCAGCATATGGCTGTTTCTTGACTCACCCATCAGAACAAATCTCATCTACACATGGGAAACATGCACGTTGGAGCTGTGTCAAAGCCTCTGTTTAGGAGAACCCTTCAGGGCCCCAGGGCCACCGCTTCATTCCAAGGTCTCCATAGACACAAAAACATATTAGGACACATCCACAGGAGAGTCCATTTCAACTCAGCCTCCTCGGTTGCCCCCCACATCCAGCAGATCTAACCTGTCTTGTTGCTTGGAGACAATTGGAATGCGAGGTGGGCTACCCAGCCATCCATCCTTAGAACCCTGCTCGGAATCGTTGGCCTGGAGCCAACCAACAGGTCTCAATTGTCCTGCAGAAGAATCTTTGCAGTTTGGAGCTTCTCACAACTCCCATCGTGCGAAAACACCCATGTCCTCGTGATCCAACCCCCTTCAAGAAAGGGCCATCAGGGCAGAAAGTCCAACCTGAGCGATAGTCTGATCCTTGCCCTGACTTCAGATGCACGAGATCTCGATTGAGGTCTGTAGATTGTGCCTGCCATATCCTCACCCAGAAACCTAGGCCTAGCTTGGGTTCTCAGACTCCGTCTTCAGACTACTGGCCCACAAGCCCTCCAGTTTGGCAATCCAGAACTACAATGCCGCACTCTGCCTGCCCTACAGAAGTAAAACATTGCCCTCAGGGCTACCCCGAAACCGCAAATGAGGATCAACCTGCACGCCATTCGGCTGTACCCCAAACATATAGGCTGACCTGGGCACTATTTCCCCTTCTGACCCAGCCTGAGCCTGGACCTCCTGGTCCCACCCAGACAGCTGGCCGCACACTGAGCACATCGGACCCGCCATGGCCTTAGGTCGTCATCTCTTCCCAACTGCGGTTTTCAGGCTCCAGAACCTAGACCTTATCTCCAACCACTGCCCAGGGTTGAAAATGATGCAGAAATCAGAACTCTTTCCCCATGGCAAGAAACCTTGTGGTTTGCATGTTGTCCAACGTTCAGTGTAGTTGAAACAAGCGTGGCCCATGAGGCCCAGGCCAGGCTTGCGGGCCACATTGGTCACAAACACACATTGTGACCCTCAGCCTGAGCCCAGTCCTCAGGTAAGGCCTCTCAGGGCCTATATGAAGAGACAGCATATTGGGCTTGCCATGCCCCTAGGCCCCAATTTTTAACCATAGTTCGGGTTGTCCCTTCACTCTTCCCCAGGGCTCTGCTTTGGAATTCCTCTTTTGGTGGGACACCTGAGTAACAAACCTGAAAGGTGTCCTCCCATCCCACAGATTGACGAAAAACAATTGGGATCGGGTCAAATCCACAGAGAGGAAGATTCGTCCATGGCCCATGAGACCTCCCCAACATTCCACGGCCATCGCTGAAACAAAATCCAGAGACAAAAGCCTGAGCAAGCGACTCAGACTCGCTCATTCTTCATATCCTGAAGTGTTCTTCTCATGGTTTGTAGATCGGGCGTGCCATACCTACGTCCCTACACTTAAGCTGAGTTTGTGTTTTCAGTCTTCTGTCCTCAAAGTCCTGGGCCACACTCCCTCCAGGCTGGGGCCCCTGGAGCCACACATTAGGACTGCCCCCACCCAATCCATGGGAATTCTGCCCATTCCATTGTCAAAAATCGTACAAATTAGGAGAACCCTCCAAAGTCCCTGAGGCCATCCCAATAGTGTAGGTCGCCCGGGACAAAAAAGGGCGGTTGATACCGGCTGAGCATCTACCTCCACTCATCTACCTCCACTCATACCAAGAAGATTGAACCAGACAGGACCCGAGGCCATTATCGGATCCATTGCTTTGGTTTACAGGCATGTCTCCTCAAAAGCCTGCATTCCAATACCAGCAGAGGGGATTTCCTGAGGCACCCATCAGAACAAATCTCGTCTCGACAAGGAAACTTGTGCATGGGAGCTATGCCAAAGCTTAGGAGAATACTTCAGGGTCCCGGTGCCACCTCCCCATTCCAAGGCCCTCATGGACACAAACACACGTTAGGACCCATCCTCTGGAAAGTGCATTTCAACTCAGCCACCCCGGTTGCTCTCGCAGATCCATTAGATCTAAACTGTCTTGTTGCTAGGAGACAATTGGAAGGCGAGGCCGACTTCCCAGGCATCCATCCTCGAACGGTGCTCTGGAGTCATTCCATGAGGGATGAACTGGAGCTGTCCAACAGGTCTCAATTGTCCCGCAGAAGAAATCCTTGAAGGGGGCATCCCACATCTCCCAACGTGTAAAACCTCCATGGCCTCGAGATTCCGCTCCCTTCATGAAGGGGCCGTCATGCACAGAAACTCCAACCTGAGCCAACGTCGGATCCTCGCCCTGACTTCAGATGCATGAGATATTGGTTCAGATCTGCAGGGGGTACCTGCCGTGCCCTCACCCTGAATCCGAAGTCTAGCTTGTGTTCTCAGACTTCCGTCCTCACTCTCCTGGCCCCGAAGCCCTCAAGTTTGGGAATTCCGGACCGACAATGAAGCACTCTGCCTGCCCTCTAGAAAAAATATATTGCCAATGAGCAGCCCAGGCAGCTTAAATGAGGATAAACCTACACGGCACTCGAATGTACCCAAATTATATAGTCTAACCTGGGCACTAATTCACTGTCTGACACAACCTGAGCCCGGACCTGCTGACCAACACCCAGACAGCTGACCACACGCTGAGCACATCAGACCCGCCATGGCCTTAGGTCATCATCTCTTCCCTACCTCAGTTTTCAGGCTTCAGAACCTAGACGTTATCTCCAATCACTGCCCACGGGTGACTGTGATGCAGAAATCAGAACTCTTCCTGACCCATGGCAAGAAACCTTGTGGTTCGCATGTTGTCCAACGTTCAGTGTAGGAGAAACCAGCATTCACCCTGAGGCCCCGCCAATTCTTGCGTGCGACGAGAGCATAAACACGCATTGTGACCTCAGCGTGAGTCCTGTCCTCTAGTAAGTCCTCTCAGTGGCTGGACCATTAGATGTCATAATGGGCTTGACATGTCCCTAGTCCCCAATTTTTAACCAGATTTCTGGTTGTCCAGTCGCCCCACCCCAGGGCTCTACTCTGGAATCCCTCATTTGGTGGGACATCTGAGGTTGAAAAACAAAATGAAACAAATCGACAACAACAACAAAAAAACTGACTTCTTCCATCCCCAGAATGACCGCAAAATCTTTGGAAGGGACCGAACCCCCAGAGAGTAAAACTCGTCCATTTCCCATGAAGTCACACGGCAATTTCACGACCATGAGTGACACGATATCCAGAGACAAAAACTTGAGCAAGAGCCTCACACTCGCCTTTTTTTCATATCCCGAAGTGTTCTCCTCATGGTCTGTAGATCAGTCCTGCCATACCTATGACCCAAAACATAAGCCGATTTTGTGTTTTCAGACAACTGTCCAAACAGCTCTGGCCTACACACCCTACAGGCTCAGGGCCCTGGAGCCAAACCAGAGGACTGTACTTGCCCTCTCCAAGGGAATTGTATGTGCCCATTCCAATGGCCACAACCCTACTAGTAGGATAACCTCCAAAGTCCCTGAGGCCATCCCAATATTTGTGGCTTCCCAGGACAAACAGGGGCAATCTGAGACCATCTGAGCACATACCTGCACTCAGACCCGTAGACTGATGTCCCCAGAGGTAAAAAGGAACGAACAGGCCCCTAGGCACTAATCGGATCCTTTGCTTTGGTTTCCAGGCATCTCTCCTCAGAGGCCTGGATTTCAATACCAGCATATGGCTGTTTCTTGACTCACCCATCAGAACAAATCTCATCTACACATGGGAAACATGCACGTTGGAGCTGTGTCAAAGCCTCTGTTTAGGAGAACCCTTCAGGGCCCCAGGGCCACCGCTTCATTCCAAGGTCTCCATAGACACAAAAACATATTAGGACACATCCACAGGAGAGTCCATTTCAACTCAGCCTCCTCGGTTGCCCCCCACATCCAGCAGATCTAACCTGTCTTGTTGCTTGGAGACAATTGGAATGCGAGGTGGGCTACCCAGCCATCCATCCTTAGAACCCTGCTCGGAATCGTTGGCCTGGAGCCAACCAACAGGTCTCAATTGTCCTGCAGAAGAATCTTTGCAGTTTGGAGCTTCTCACAACTCCCATCGTGCGAAAACACCCATGTCCTCGTGATCCAACCCCCTTCAAGAAAGGGCCATCAGGGCAGAAAGTCCAACCTGAGCGATAGTCTGATCCTTGCCCTGACTTCAGATGCACGAGATCTCGATTGAGGTCTGTAGATTGTGCCTGCCATATCCTCACCCAGAAACCTAGGCCTAGCTTGGGTTCTCAGACTCCGTCTTCAGACTACTGGCCCACAAGCCCTCCAGTTTGGCAATCCAGAACTACAATGCCGCACTCTGCCTGCCCTACAGAAGTAAAACATTGCCCTCAGGGCTACCCCGAAACCGCAAATGAGGATCAACCTGCACGCCATTCGGCTGTACCCCAAACATATAGGCTGACCTGGGCACTATTTCCCCTTCTGACCCAGCCTGAGCCTGGACCTCCTGGTCCCACCCAGACAGCTGGCCGCACACTGAGCACATCGGACCCGCCATGGCCTTAGGTCGTCATCTCTTCCCAACTGCGGTTTTCAGGCTCCAGAACCTAGACCTTATCTCCAACCACTGCCCAGGGTTGAAAATGATGCAGAAATCAGAACTCTTTCCCCATGGCAAGAAACCTTGTGGTTGGCATGTTGTCCAACGTTCAGTGTAGTTGAAACAAGCGTGGCCTATGAGGCCCAGGCCAGGCTTGCGGGCCACATTGGTCACAAACACACATTGTGACCCTCAGCCTGAGCCCAGTCCTCAGGTAAGGCCTCTCAGGGCCTATATGAAGAGACAGCATATTGGGCTTGCCATGCCCCTAGGCCCCAATTTTTAACCATAGTTCGGGTTGTCCCTTCACTCTTCCCCAGGGCTCTGCTTTGGAATTCCTCTTTTGGTGGGACACCTGAGTAACAAACCTGAAAGGTGTCCTCCCATCCCACAGATTGACGAAAAACAATTGGGATCGGGTCAGATCCACAGAGAGGAAGATTCGTCCATGGCCCATGAGACCTCCCCAACATTCCACGGCCATCGCTGAAACAAAATCCAGAGACAAAAGCCTGAGCAAGCGACTCAGACTCGCTCATTCTTCATATCCTGAAGTGTTCTTCTCATGGTTTGTAGATCGGGCGTGCCATACCTACGTCCCTACACTTAAGCTGAGTTTGTGTTTTCAGTCTTCTGTCCTCAAAGTCCTGGGCCACACTCCCTCCAGGCTGGGGCCCCTGGAGCCACACATTAGGACTGCCCCCACCCAATCCATGGGAATTCTGCCCATTCCATTGTCAAAAATCGTACAAATTAGGAGAACCCTCCAAAGTCCCTGAGGCCATCCCAATAGTGTAGGTCGCCCGGGACAAAAAAGGGCGGTTGATACCGGCTGAGCATCTACCTCCACTCATCTACCTCCACTCATACCAAGAAGATTGAACCAGACAGGACCCGAGGCCATTATCGGATCCATTGCTTTGGTTTACAGGCATGTCTCCTCAAAAGCCTGCATTCCAATACCAGCAGAGGGGATTTCCTGAGGCACCCATCAGAACAAATCTCGTCTCGACAAGGAAACTTGTGCATGGGAGCTATGCCAAAGCTTAGGAGAATACTTCAGGGTCCCGGTGCCACCTCCCCATTCCAAGGCCCTCATGGACACAAACACACGTTAGGACCCATCCTCTGGAAAGTGCATTTCAACTCAGCCACCCCGGTTGCTCTCGCAGATCCATTAGATCTAAACTGTCTTGTTGCTAGGAGACAATTGGAAGGCGAGGCCGACTTCCCAGGCATCCATCCTCGAACGGTGCTCTGGAGTCATTCCATGAGGGATGAACTGGAGCTGTCCAACAGGTCTCAATTGTCCCGCAGAAGAAATCCTTGAAGGGGGCATCCCACATCTCCCAACGTGTAAAACCTCCATGGCCTCGAGATTCCGCTCCCTTCATGAAGGGGCCGTCATGCACAGAAATTCCAACCTGAGCCAACGTCGGATCCTCTCCCTGACTTCAGATGCATGAGATATTGGTTCAGATCTGCAGGGGGTACCTGCCGTGCCCTCACCCTGAATCCGAAGTCTAGCTTGTGTTCTCAGACTTCCGTCCTCACTCTCCTGGCCCAGAAGCCCTCAAGTTTGGGAATTCCGGACCGACAATGAAGCACTCTGCCTGACCTCTAGAAAAAATATATTGCCAATGAGCAGCCCAGGCAGCTTAAATGAGGATAAACCTACACGGCACTCGAATGTACCCAAATTATATAGTCTAACCTGGGCACTAATGCACTGTCTGACACAACCTGAGCCCGGACCTGCTGACCAACACCCAGACAGCTGACCGCACGCTGAGCACATCAGACCCTCCATGGCCTTAGGTCATCATCTCTTCCCTACCTCAGTTTTCAGGCTTCAGAACCTAGACCTTATCTCCAATCACTGCCCACGGGTGACTGTGATGCAGAAATCAGAACTCTTCCTGACCCATGGCAAGAAACCTTGTGGTTGGCATGTTGTCCAACGTTCAGTGTAGGAGAAACCAGCATTCACCCTGAGGCCCCGCCCATTCTTGAGTGCGACGAGAGCATAAACACGCATTGTGACCTCAGCGTGAGTCCTGTCCTCTAGTAAGTCCTCTCAGTGGCTGGACCATTAGATGTCATAATGGGCTTGACATGTCCCTAGTCCCCAATTTTTAACCAGATTTCTGGTTGTCCAGTCGCCCCACCCCAGGGCTCTACTCTGGAATCCCTCATTTGGTGGGACATCTGAGGTTGAAAAACAAAATGAAACAAATCGACAACAACAACAAAAAAACGGACTTCTTCCATCCCCAGAATGACCCCAAACTCTTTGGACGGGACCGAACCCCCAGAGAGTAAGACTCGTCCATTTCCCATGAAGTCACCCGGCAATTTCACGACCATGAGTGACACGATATCCAGAGACAAAAACTTGAGCAAGAGCCTCACACTCGCCCTTTTTTCATATCCCGAAGTGTTCTCCTCATGGTCTGTAGATCAGTCCTGCCATACCTATGACCCAAAACATAAGCCGAGTTTGTGTTTTCAGACAACTGTCCAAACAGCTCTGGCCTACACACCCTACAGGCTCAGGGCCCTGGAGCCAAACCTGAGGACTGTACTTGCCCTCTCCAAGGGAATTGTATGTGCCCATTCCAATGGCCACAACCCTACTAGTAGGATAACCTCCAAAGTCCCTGAGGCCATCCCAATAGTTGTGGCTTCCCAGGACAAACAGGGGCAATCTGAGCCCATCTGAGCACCTACCTGCACTCAGACCCGTAGACTGATGTCCCCAGAGGTAAAAAGGAACGAACAGGCCCCTAGGCACTAATCGGATCCATTGCTTTGGTTTCCAGGCATCTCTCCTCAGAGGCCTGGATTTCAATACCAGCATATGGCTGTTTCTTGACTCACCCATCAGAACAAATCTCATCTACACATGGGAAACATGCACGTTGGAGCTGTGTCAAAGCCTCTGTTGAGGAGGACCCTTCAGGGCCCCAGGGCCACCGCTTCATTCCAAGGTCTCCATAGACACAAAAACATATTAGGACACATCCACAGGAGAGTCCATTTCAACTCAGCCTCCTCGGTTGCCCCCCACATCCAGCAGATCTAACCTGTCTTGTTGCTTGGAGACAATTGGAATGCGAGGTGGGCTACCCAGCCATCCATCCTTAGAACCCTGCTCGGAATCGTTGGCCTGGAGCCAACCAACAGGTCTCAATTGTCCTGCAGAAGAATCTTTGCAGTTGGGAGCTTCTCTCAACTCCCATCGTGGGAAAACGCCCATGTCCTCGTGATCCAACCCCCTTCAAGAAAGGGCCATCAGGGCAGAAAGTCCAACCTGAGCGATCGTCTGATCCTTGCCCTGACTTCAGATGCACGAGATCTCGATTGATGTCTGTAGATTGTGCCTGCCATATCCTCACCCAGAAACCTAGGCCTAGCTTGGGTTCTCAGACTCCGTCTTCAGACTACTGGCCCACAAGCCCTCCAGTTGGGCAATCCAGAACTACAATGCCGCACTCTGCCTGCCCTACAGAAGTAAAACATTGCCCTCAGGGCTACTCCGAAACCGCAAATGAGGATCAACCTGCACGCCATTCGGCTGTACCCCAAACATATAGGCTGACCTGGGCACTATTTCCCCTTCTGACCCAGCCTGAGCCTGGACCTCCTGGTCCCACCCAGACAGCTGGCCGCAAACTGAGCACATCGGACTCGCCATGGCCTTAGGTCGTCATCTATTCCCAACTGCGGTTTTCAGGCTCCAGAACCTAGACCTTATCTCCAACCACTGCCCAGGGTTGAAAATGATGCAGAAATCAGAACTCTTTCCCCATGGCAAGAAACCTTGTGGTTGGCATGTTGTCCAACGTTCAGTGTAGTTGAAACAAGCGTGGCCCATGAGGCCCAGCCCATGCTTGCGGGCCACATTGGTCACAAACACACATTGTGACCCTCAGCCTGAGCCCAGTCCTCAGGAAAGGCCTCTCAGGGCCTATATGAAGAGACAGCATATTGGGCTTGCCATGCCCCTAGGCCCCAATTTTTAACCATAGTTCGGGTTGTGCCTTCACTCTTCCCCAGGGCTCTGCTTTGGAATTCCTCTTTTGGTGGGACACCTGAGGTAACAAACCTGAAAGGAGTCCTCCCATCCCACAGATTGACGAAAAACAATTGGGATCGGTTCAAATCCACAGAGAGGAAGATTCGTCCATGGCCCATGAGACCTCCCCAACATTCCACGGCCATCGCTGAAACAAAATCCAGATCAAAAGCCTGAGCAAACTCCTCAGACTCGCTCATCTTCATATCCTGAAGAGTTCTTCTCATGGTTTGTAGATCGGGCGTGCCATACCTACGTCCCCAAACTTAAGCTGAGTTTGTGTTTTCAGTCTTCTGTCCTCAAAGTCCTGGGCCACACTCCCTCCAGGCTGGGGCCCCTGGAGCCACACATTAGGACTGCCCCCACCCAATCCATGGGAATTCTGCCCATTCCATTGTCAAAAATTGTACAAATTAGGAGAACCCTCCAAAGTCCCTGAGGCCATCCCAATAGTGTAGTTCGCCCAGGACAAAAAAGGGCGGTTGATACCGGCTGAGCATCTACCTCCACTCATCTACCTCCACTCATACCAAGAAGATTGAACCAGACAGGACCCGAGGCCATTATCGGATCCATTGCTTTGGTTTACAGGCATGTCTCCTCAAAAGCCTGCATTCCAATACCAGCAGAGGGGATTTCCTGAGGCACCCATCAGAACAAATCTCGTCTCCACAAGGAAACTTGTGCATGGGAGCTATGCCAAAGCTTAGGAGAATACTTCAGGGTCCCGGTGCCACCTCCCCATTCCAAGGCCCTCATGGACACAAACACACGTTAGGACCCATCCTCTGGAAAGTGCATTTCAACTCAGCCACCCCGGTTGCTCCCGCAGATCCATTAGATCTAAACTGTCTTGTTGCTAGGCGACAATTGAAAGGCGAGGCGGACTTCCCAGGCATCCATCCTCGAACGGTGCTCTGGAGTCATTCCATATGGGATGTCCTGGAGCTGTCCAACAGGTCTCAATTGTCCCGCAGAGAAAATCCTTGAAAGGGGCATCCCACTTCTCCCAACGTGTAAAACCTGCATGACCTCGAGATCCCGCTCCCTTCATGAAGGGGCCGTCATGCACAGAAACTTCAACCTGAGCCAACGTCGGATCCTCTCCCTGACTTCAGATGCATGAGATGTTGGTTCAGATCTGCAGGGGGTACCTGCCGTGCCCTCACCCTGAATCCGAAGTCTAGCTTGTGTTCTCAGACTTCCGTCCTCACTCTCCTGGCCCCGAAGCCCTCAAGTTTGGCAATTCCGGACCGACAATGAAGCACTCTGCCTGCCCTCTAGAAAAAATATATTGCCTAATGAGCAGCCCAGGCAGCTTAAATGAGGATAAACCTACACGGCACTCGAATGTACCCAAATTATATAGTCTAACCTGGGCACTAATTCACTGTCTGACACAACCTGAGCCCGGACCTGCTGACCAACACCCAGACAGCTGACCACACGCTGAGCACATCAGACCCTCCATGGCCTTAGGTCATCATCTCTTCCCTACCTCAGTTTTCAGGCTTCAGAACCTAGACGTTATCTCCAATCACTGCCCAAGGGTGACTGTGATGCAGAAATCAGAACTCTTCCTGACCCATGGCAAGAAACCTTGTGGTTGGCATGTTGTCCAACGTTCAGTGTAGGAGAAACCAGCATTCACCCTGATGCCCCGCCCATTCTTGAGTGCGACGAGAGCATAAACACGCATTGTGACCTCAGCGTGAGTCCTGTCCTCTAGTAAGTCCTCTCAGTGGCTGGACCATTAGATGTCATAATGGGCTTGACATGTCCCTAGTCCCCAATTTTTAACCAGATTTCTGGATGTCCAGTCGCGCCACCCCAGGGCTCTACTCTGGAATCCCTCATTTGGTGGGACATCTGAGGTTGAAAAACAAAATGAAACAAATCGACAACAACAACAAAAAAACGGACTTCTTCCATCCCCAGAATGACCCCAAACTCTTTGGAAGGGACCGAACCCCCAGAGAGTAAAACTCGTCCATTTCCCATGAAGTCACACGGCAATTTCACGACCATGAGTGACACGATATCCAGAGACAAAAACTTGAGCAAGAGCCTCACACTCGCCTTTTTTTCATATCCCGAAGTGTTCTCCTCATGGTCTGTAGATCAGTCCTGCCATACCTATGACCCAAAACATAAGCCGAGTTTGTGTTTTCAGAAAACTGTCCAAACAGCTCTGGCCTACACACCCTACAGGCTCAGGGCCCTGGAGCCAAACCTGAGGACTGTACTTGCCCTCTCCAAGGGAATTGTATGTGCCCATTCCAATGGCCACAACCCTACTAGTAGGACAACCTCCAAAGTCCCTGAGGCCATCCCAATAGTTGTGGCTTCCCAGGACAAACAGGGGCAATCTGAGCCCATCTGAGCACCTACCTGCACTCAGACCCGTAGACTGATGTCCCCAGAGGTAAAAAGGAACGAACAGGACCCTAGGCACTAATCGGATCCATTGCTTTGGTTTCCAGGCATCTCTCCTCAGAGGCCTGGATTTCAATACCAGCATATGGCTGTTTCTTGACTCACCCATCAGAACAAATCTCATCTACACATGGGAAACATGCACGTTGGAGCTGTGTCAAAGCCTCTGTTTAGGAGAACCCTTCAGGGCCCAAGGGCCACCGCTTCATTCCAAGGTCTCCATAGACACAAAAACATATTAGGACACATCCACAGGAGAGTCAATTTCAACTCAGCCTCCTCGGTTGCCCCCCACATCCAGCAGATCTAACCTGTCTTGTTGCTTGGAGACAATTGGAATGCGAGGTGGGCTACCCAGCCATCCATCCTTAGAACCCTGCTCGGAATCGTTGGCCTGGAGCCAACCAACAGGTCTCAATTGTCCTACAGAAGAATTTTTGCAGTTTGAGCTTCTCACAACTTCCATCGTGCGAAAACCCCCATGTCCTCGTGATCCAACCCCCTTCAAGAAAGGGCCATCAGGGCAGAAAGTCCAACCTGAGCGATCGTCTGATCCTTGCCCTGACTTCAGATGCACGAGATCTCGATTGAGGTCTGTAGATTGTGCCTGCTATATCCTCACCCAGAATCCTAGGCCTAGCTTGGGTTCTCAGACTCCGTCCTCAGACTACTGGCCCACAAGCCCTCCAGTAGTGCAATCCAGAACTACAATGCCACACTCTGCCTGCCCTACAGAAGTAAAACATTGCTCTCAGGGCTACCCCGAAACCGCAAATGAGGATCAACCTGCACGCCATTCGGCTGTACCCCAAACATATAGGCTGACCTGGGCACTATTTCCCCTCTGACCCAGCCTGAGCCTGGACCTCCTGGTCCCACCCAGACAGCTGGCCGCACACTGAGCACATCGGACCCGCCATGGCCTTAGGTCGTCATCTCTTCCCAACTGCGGTTTTCATGCTCCAGAACCTAGACCTTATCTCCAACCACTGCCCAGTTTGAAAATGATGAAGAAATCAGAACTCTTTCCCCATGGCAAGAAACCTTGTGGTTGGCATGTTGTCCAACGTTCAGTGTAGTAGAAACAAGCGTGGCCCATGAGGCCCAGCCCATGTTTGCGGGCCACATTGGTCACAAACACACATTGTGACCCTCAGCCTGAGCCCAGTCCTCAGGTAAGGCCTCTCAGGGCCTATATGAAGAGACAGCATATTGGGCTTGCCATGCCCCTAGGCCCCAATTTTTAACCATAGTTCGGGTTGTCCCTTCACTCTTCCCCAGGGCTCTGCTTTGGAATTCCTCTTTTGGTGGGACACCTGAGGTAACAAACCTGAAAGGAGTCCTCCCATCCCACAGATTGACGAAAAACAATTGGGATCGGGCCAAATCCACAGAGAGGAAGATTCGTCCATGGCCCATGAGACCCCCCTACATTCCACGGCCATCGCTGAAACAAAATCCAGAGACAAAAGCCTGAGCAAGCGCCTCAGAGTCGCTCATTCTTCATATCCTGAAGAGTTCTTCTCATGGTTTGTAGATCGGGCGTGCCATACCTACGTCCCCAAAGTTAAGCTGAGTTTGTGTTTTCATCTTCTGTTCAAAGTCCTGGACCACACTCCCTCCAGGCTGGGGCCCCTGGAGCCACACATTAGGACTGCCCCCACCCAATCCATGGGAATTCTGCCCATTCCATTGTCAAAAATCGTACAAATTAGGAGAACCCTCCAAAGTCCCTGAGGCCATCCCAATAGTGTAGGTAGTCCGGGACAAAAAAGGGCGGTTGATACCGGCTGAGCATCTACCTCCACTCATCTACCTCCACTCATACCAAGAAGATTGAACCAGACAGGACCCGAGGCCATTATCGGATCCATTGCTTTGGTTTACAGGCATGTCTCCTCAAAAGCCTGGATTCCAATACCAGCAGAGGTGATTTCCTGAGGCACCCATCAGAACAAATCTCGTCTCCACAAGGAAACTTGTGCATGGGAGCTATGCCAAAGCTTAGGAGAATACTTCAGGGTCCTGGTGCCACCTCCCCATTCCAAGGCCCTCATGGACACAAACACACGTTAGGACCCATTCTCTGGAAAGTGCATTTCAACTCAGCCACCCCGGTTGCTCCCGCAGATCCATGAGATCTAAACTGTCTTGTTGCTAGGAGACAATTGGAAGGCGAGGCGGACTTCCCAGGCATCCATCCTGGAACGGTGCTCTGGAGTATTTCCATAAGGGATGAACTGGAGCTGTCCAACAGGTCTCAATTGTCCCGCAGAAGGAATCCTTGAAGGGGGCATCCCACATCTCCCAACGTGGAAAACCTCCATGGCCTCGAGATTCCGCTCCCTTCATGAAGGGGCCGTCATGCACAGAAACTCCAACCTGAGCCAACGTCAGATCCTCGCCTTGACTTCAGATGCATGAGATATTGGTTCAGATCTGCAGGGGGTACCTGCCGTGCCCTCACCCTGAATCCGAAGTCTAGCTTGTGTTCTCAGACTTCCGTCCTCACTCTCCTGGCCCCGAAGCCCTCAAGTTTGGCAATTCCGGACCGACAATGAAGCACTCTGCCTGCCCTCTAGAAAAAATATATTGCCTAATGAGCAGCCCAGGCAGCTTAAATGAGGATAAACCTACACGGCACTCGAATGTACCCAAATTATATAGTCTAACCTGGGCACTAATTCACTGTCTGATACAACCTGAGCCCGGACCTGCTGACCAACACCCAGACAGCTGACCGCACGCTGAGCATATCAGACCCGCCATGGCCTTAGGTCATCATCTCTTCCCTACCTCAGTTTTCAGGCTTCAGAACCTAGACGTTATCTCCAATCACTGCCCACGGGTGACTGTGATGCAGAAATCAGAACTCTTCCTGCCCCATGGCAAGAAACCTTGTGGTTGGCATGTTGTCCAACGTTCAGTGTAGGAGAAACCAGCATTCTCCCTGAGGCCCCGCCCATTCTTGAGTGCGAGGAGAGCATAAACACGCATTGTGACCTCAGCGTGAGTCCTGTCCTCTCGTAAGTCCTCTCAGTGGCTGGACCATTAGATGTCATAATGGGCTTGACATGTCCCTAGTCCCCAATTTTTAACCAGATTTCTGGTTGTCCAGTCGCCCCACCCCAGGGCTCTACTCTGGAATCCCTCATTTGGTGGGACATCTGAGGTTGAAAAACAAAATGAAACAAATCGACAACAACAACAAAAAAACGGACTTCTTCCATCCCCAGAATGACCGCAAAATCTTTGGAAGGGACCGAACCCCCAGAGAGTAAGACTCGTCCATTTCCCATGAAGTCACCCGGCAATTTCACGACCATGAGTGACACGATATCCAGAGACAAAAACTTGAGCAAGAGCCTCACACTCGCCTTTTTTTCATATCCCGAAGTATTCTCCTCATGGTCTGTAGATCAGTCCTGCCATACCTATGACCCAAAACATAAGCCGAGTTTGTGTTTTCAGACAACTGTCCAAACAGCTCTGGCCTACACACCCTACAGGCTCAGGGCCCTGGAGCCAAACCTGAGGACTGTACTTGCCCTCTCCAAGGGAATTGTATGTGCCCATTCCAATGGCCACAACCCTACTAGTAGGATAACCTCCAAAGTCCCTGAGGCCATCCCAATAGTTGTGGCTTCCCAGGACAAACAGGGGCAATCTGAGCCCATCTGAGCACCTACCTGCACTCAGACCCGTAGACTGATGTCCCCAGAGGTAAAAAGGAACGAACAGGCCCCTAGGCACTAATCGGATCCATTGCTTTGGTTTCCAGGCATCTCTCCTCAGAGGCCTGGATTTCAATACCAGCATATGGCTGTTTCTTGACTCACCCATCAGAACAAATCTCATCTACACATGGGAAACATGCACGTTGGAGCTGTGTCAAAGCCTCTGTTTAGGAGAACCCTTCAGGGCCCCAGGGCCACCGCTTCATTCCAAGGTCTCCATAGACACAAAAACATATTAGGACACATCCACAGGAGAGTCCATTTCAACTCAGCCTCCTCGGTTGCCCCCCACATCCAGCAGATCTAACCTGTCTTGTTGCTTGGAGACAATTGGAATGCGAGGTGGGCTACCCAGCCATCCATCCTTAGAACCCTGCTCGGAATCGTTGGCCTGGAGCCAACCAACAGGTCTCAATTGTCCTGCAGAAGAATCTTTGCAGTTTGGAGCTTCTCACAACTCCCATCGTGGGAAAACCCCCATGTCCTCGTGATCCAACACCGTTCAAGAAAGGGCCATCAGGGCAGAAAGTCCAACCTGAGCGATCGTCTGATCCTTGCCCTGACTTCAGATGCACGAGATCTCGATTGAGGTCTGTAGATTGTGCCTGCCATATCCTCACCCAGAAACCTAGGCCTAGCTTGGGTTCTCAGACTCCGTCCTCAGACTACTGGCCCACAAGCCCTCCAGTTGGGCAATCCAGAACTACAATGCCGCACTCTGCCTGCCCTACAGAAGTAAAACATTGCCCTCAGGGCTACCCCGAAACCGAAAATGAGGATCAACCTGCACGCCATTCGGCTGTACCCCAAACATATAGGCTGACCTGGGCACTATTTCCCCTTCTGACCCAGCCTGAGCCTGGACCTCCTGGTCCCACCCAGACAGCTGGCCACACACTGAGCACATCGGACCCGCCATGGCCTTAGGTCGTCATCTCTTCCCAACTGCGGTTTTCAGGCTCCAGAACCTAGACCTTATGTCCAACCATTGCCCAGGGTTGAAAATGATGCAGAAATCAGAACTCTTTCCCCATGGCAAGAAACCTTGAGGTTGGCATGTTGTCCAACGTTCAGTGTAGTTGAAACAAGCGTGGCCCATGAGGCCCAGCCCATGCTTGCGGGCCACATTTGTCACAAACACACATTGTGACCCTCAGCCTGAGCCCAGTCCTCAGGTAAGGACTCTCTGGGCCTATATGAAGAGACAGCATATTGGGCTTGCCATGCCCCTAGGCCCCAATTTTTAACCATAGTTCGGGTTGTCCCTTCACTCTTCCCCAGGGCTCTGCTTTGGAATTCCTCTTTTGGTGGGACACCTGAGGTAACAAACCTGAAAGGAGTCCTCCCATCCCACAGATTGACGAAAAACAATTGGGATCGGGCCAAATCCACAGAGAGGAAGATTCGTCCATGGCCCATGAGACCTCCCCAACATTCCACGGCCATCGCTGAAACAAAATCCAGACACAAAAGCCTGAGCAAGCGCCTCAGACTCGCTCATTCTTCCTATCCTGAAGAGTTATTCTCATGGTTTGTAGATCGGGCGTGCCATACCTACGTGCCCACACTTAAGCTGAGTTTGTGTTATCAGTCTTCTGTCCTCAAAGTCCTGGGCCACACTCCCTCCAGGCTGGGGCCCCTGGAGCCACACATTAGGACTGCCCCCAACCAATCCATGGGAATTCTGCCCATTCCATTGTCAAAAATCGTACAAATTAGGAGAACCCTCCAAAGTCCCTGAGCCATCCCAATAGTGTAGTTCCCCCGGGACAAAAAAGGGCGGTTGATACCGGCTGAGCATCTACCTCCACTCATCTACCTCCACTCATACCAAGGAGATTGAACCAGACAGGACTCGAGGCCATTATCGGATCCATTGCTTTGGTTTAATGGCATGTCTCCTCAAAAGCCTGCATTCCAATACCAGCAGAGGGGATTTCCTGAGGCACCCATCAGAACAAATCTCGTCTCCACAAGGAAACTTGTGCATGGGAGCTATGCCAAAGCTTAGGAGAATACTTCAGGGTCCCGGTGCCACCTCCCCATTCCAAGGCCCTCATGGACACAAACACACGTTAGGACCCATCCTCTGGAAAGTGCATTTCAACTCAGCCACCCCGGTTGCTCCCGCAGATCCATTAGATCTAAACTGTCTTGTAGCTAGGAGACAATTGGAAGGCGAGGCGGACTTCCCAGGCATCCATCCTGGAACGGTGCTCTGGAGTCATTCCATAAGGGATGAACTGGAGCTGTCCAACAGGTCTCAATTGTCCCGCAGAAGGAATCCTTGAAGGGGGCATCCCACATCTCCCAACGTGGAAAACCTCCATGGCCTCGAGATTCCGCTCCCTTCATGAAGGGGCCGTCATGCACAGAAACTCCAACCTGAGCCAACGTCGGATCCTCGCCCTGACTTCAGATGCATGAGATATTGGTTCAGATCTGCAGGGGGTACCTGCCGTGCCCTCACCCTGAATCCGAAGTCTAGCTTGTGTTCTCAGACTTCCGTCATCACTCTCCTGGCCCCGAAGCCCTCAAGTTTGGCAATTCCGGACCGACAATGAAGCACTCTGCCTGTCCTCTAGAAAAAATATATTGCCTAATGAGCAACCCAGGCAGCTTAAATGAGGATATACCTACACGGCACTCGAATGTACCCAAATTATATAGTCTAACCTGGGCACTAATTCACTGTCTGACACAACCTGAGCCCGGACCTGCTTACCAACACCCAGACAGCTGACCGCACGCTGAGCATATCAGACCCGCCATGGCCTTAGGTCATCATCTCTTCCTTACCTCAGTTTTCAGGCTTCAGAACCTAGACGTTATCTCCAATCACTGCCCACGGGTGACTGTGATGCAGAAATCAGAACTCTTCCTGACCCATGGCAAGAAACCTTGTGGTTGGCATGTTGTCCAACGTTCAGTGTAGGAGAAACCAGCATTCTCCCTGAGGCCCCGCCCATTCTTGAGTGCGACGAGAGCATAAACACGCATTGTGACCTCAGCGTGAGTCCTGTCCTCTAGTAAGTCCTCTCAGTGGCTGGACCATTAAATGTCATAATGGGCTTGACATGTCCCTAGTCCCCAATTTTTAACCAGATTTCTGGTTGTTCAGTCGCCCCACCCCAGGGCTCTACTCTGGAAACCCTCATTTGGTGGGACATCTGAGGTTGAAAAACAAAATGAAACAAATCGACGACAACAACAACAAAAAAACGGACTTCTTCCTTGCCCAGAATGACCCCAAACTCTTTGGACGGGACCGAACCCCCAGAGAGTAAGACTCGTCCATTTCCCATGAAGTCACCCGGCAATTTCACGACCATAAGTGACACGATATCCAGAGACAAAAACTTGAGCAAGAGCCTCACACTCGCCCTTTTTTCATATCCCGAAGTGTTCTCCTCATGGTCTGTAGTTCAGTCCTGCCATACCTATGACCCAAAACATAAGCCGAGTTTGTGTTTTCAGACAACTGTCCAAACAGCTCTGGCCTACACACCCTACAGGCTCAGGGCCCTGGAGCCAAACCTGAGGACTGTACTTGCCCTCTCCAAGGGAATTGTATGTGCCCATTCCAATGGCCACAACCCTACTAGTAGGACAACCTCCAAAGTCCCTGAGGCCATCCCAATAGTTGTGGCTTCCCAGGACAAACAGGGGCAATCTGAGCCCATCTGAGCACCTACCTGCACTCAGACCCGTAGACTGATGTCCCCAGAGGTAAAAAGGAAAGAACAGACCCCTAGGCACTAATCGGATCCATTGCTTTGGTTTCCAGGCATCTCTCCTCAGAGGCCTGGATTTCAATACCAGCATATGGCTGTTTCTTGACTCACCCATCAGAACAAATCTCATCTACACATGGGAAACATGCACGTTGGAGCTGTGTCAAAGCCTCTGTTTAGGAGAACCCTTCAGGGACCCAGGGCCACCGCTTCATTCCAAGGTCTCATAGACACAAAAACATATTAGGACACATCCACAGGATAGTCCATTTCAACTCAGCCTCCTCGGTTGCCCCCCACATCCAGCAGATCTAACCTGTCTTGTTGCTTGGAGAGAACTGGAATGCGAGGTGGGCTACCCAGCCATCCATCCTTAGGACCCTGCTCGGAATCGTTGGCCTGGAGCCAACCAACAGGTCTCAATTGTCCTGCAGAAGAATCTTTGCAGTTTGGAGCTTCTCACAACTCCCATCGTGGGAAAACCCCCATGTCCTCGTGATCCAACCCCTTCAAGAAAGGGCCATCAGGGCAGAAAGTCCAACCTGAGCGATCGTCTGATCCTTGCCCTGACTTCAGATGCACGAGATCTCGATTGAGGTCTGTAGATTGTGCCTGCCATATCCTCACCCAGAAACCTAGGCCTAGCTTGGGTTCTCAGACTCCGTCCTCAGACTACTGGCCCACAAGCCCTCCAGTTTGGCAATCCAGAACTACAATGCCCCACTCTGCCTTCCCTACAGAAGTAAAACCTTGCCCTCAGGGCTACCCCGAAACCGCAAATGAGGATCAACCAGCACGCCATTCGGCTGTACCCCAAACATATAGGCTGACCTGGGCACTATTTCCCCTTCTGACCCAACCTGAGCCTGGACCTCCTGGTCCCACCCAGACAGCTGGCCGCACACTGAGCACATGGGACCCGCCATGGCCTTAGGTCGTCATCTCTTCCCAACTGCGGTTCTCAGGCTCCAGAACCTAGACCTTATCTCCAACCAATGCCCAGGGTTGAAAATGATGCAGAAATCAGAACTCTTTCCTTATGGCAAGAAACCTTGTGGTTGGCATGTTGTCCAACGTTCAGTGTAGTTGAAACAAGCGTGGCCCATGAGGCCCAGCCCATGCTTGCGTGCCACATTGGTCACAAACCACATTGTGACCCTCAGCCTGAGACCAGTCCTCAGGTAAGGCCTCTCAGGGCCTATATGAAGAGACAGCATATTGGGCTTGCCATGCCCCTAGGCCCCAATTTTTAACCATAGTTCGGGTTGTCCCTTCACTCTTCCCCAGGGCTCTGCTTTGGAATTCCTCTTTTGGTGGGACACCTGAGGTAACAAACCTGAAAGGAGTCCTCCCATCCCACAGATTGACGAAAAACAATTGGGATCGGGCCAAATCCACAGAGAGGAAGATTCGTCCATGGCCCATGAGACCTCCCCAACATTCCACGGCCATCGCTGAAACAAAAGTCAGAGACAATAGCCTGACCAAGCGCCTCAGACTCGCTCATTCTTCATATCCTGAAGAGTTCTTCTCATGGTTTGTAGATCGGGCGTGCCATACCTACGTCCCCAAACTTAAGCTGAGTTTGTGTTTTCAGTCTTCTGTCCTCAAAGTCCTGGGCCACACTCCCTCCATGCTGGGGCCCCTGGAGCCACACATTAGGACTGCCCCCACCCAATCCATGGGAATTCTTCCCATTCCATTGTCAAAAATCGTACAAATTAGGAGAACCCTCCAAAGTCCCTGAGGCCATCCCAATAGTGTAGGTCGCCCGGGACTAAAAAGGGCGGTTGATACCGGCTGCATCTACCTCCACTCATCTACCTCCACTCATACCAAGAAGATTGAACCAGACAGGACCCAAGGCCATTATCGGATCCATTGCTTTGGTTTACAGCATGTCTCCTCAAAAGCCTGCATTCCAATACCAGCAGAGGGGATTTCTTGAGGCACCCATCAGAACAAATCTCGTCTCCACAAGGAAACTTTTGCATGGGAGCTATGCCAAAGCTTAGGAGAATACTTCAGGGTCCCGGTGCCACCTCCCCATTCCAAGGCCCTCATGGACACAAACACACGTTAGGACCCATCCTCTGGAAAGTGCATTTCAACTCAGCCACCCCGGTTGCTCCCGCAGATCCATTAGATCTAAACTGTCTTGTTGCTAGGAGACAATTGGAAGGCGAGGCGGACTTCCCAGGCATCCATCCTGGAACAGTGCTCTGGAGTCATTCCATATGGGATGTCCTGGAGCTGTCCAACAGGTCTCAATTGTCCCGCAGAAGGAATCCTTGAAGGGGGCATCCCACATCTCCCAACGTGGAAAACCTCCATGGCCTCGAGATACCGCTCCCTTCATGAAGGGGCCGTCAGGCACAGAAACTCCAACCTGAGCCAACGTCGGATCCTCGCCCTGACTTCAGATGCATGAGATATTGGTTCAGATCTGCAGGGGGTACCTGCCGTGCCCTCACCCTGAATCCGAAGACTAGCTTGTGTTCTCAGACTTCCGTCCTCACTCTCCTGGCCCCGAAGCCCTCAAGTTTGGCAATTCCGGACCGACAATGAAGCACTCTGCCTGCCCTCTAGAAAAAATGTATTGCCTAATGAGCTCCCCAGGCAGCTTAAATGAGGATAAACCTACACGGCACTCGAATGTACCCAAATTATATAGTCTAACCTGGGCACTAATGCACTGTCTGACACAACCTGAGCCCGGACCTGCTGACCAACACCCAGACAGCTGACCGCACCCTGAGCACATCAGACCCGCCATGGCCTTAGGCCATCATCTCTTCCCTACCTCAGTTTTCAAGCTTCAGAACCTAGACCTTATCTCCAATCACTGCCCACGGGTGACTGTGATGCAGAAATGAGAACTCTTCCTGACCCATGGCAAGAAACCTTGTGGTTCGCATGTTGTGCAACGTTCAGTGTAGGAGAAACCAGCATTCACCCTGAGGCCCCGCCCATTCTTGAGTGCGACGAGAGCATAAACACGCATTGTGACCTCAGCGTGAGTCCTGTCCTCTAGTAAGTCCTCTCAGTGGCTGGACCATTAGATGTCATAATGGGCTTGACATGTCCCTAGTCCCCAATTTTTAACCAGATTTCTGGTTGTCCAGTCGCCCCACCCCAGGGCTCTACTCTGGATTCCCTCATTTGGTGGGACATCTGAGGTTGAAAAACAAAATGAAACAAATCGACAACAACAACAAAAAAACTAACTTCTTCCAACCCCAGAATGACCGCAAACTCTTTGGACGGGACCGAACCCCCAGAGAGTAAGACTCGTCCATTTCCCATGAAGTCACTCGGCAATTTCACGACCATGAGTGACACGATATCCAGAGACAAAAACTTGAGCAAGAGCCTCACACTCGCCCTTTTTTCATATCCCGAAGTGTTCTCCTCATGGTCTGTAGATCAGTCCTGCCATACCTATGACCCAAAACATAAGCCGAGTTTGTGTTTTCAGACAACTGTCCAAACAGCTCTGGCCTACACACCCTACAGGCTCAGGGCCCTGGAGCCAAACCTGAGGACTATACTTGCCCTCTCCAAGGGAATTGTATGTGCCCATTCCAATGGCCACGACCCTACTAATAGGATAACCTCCAAAGTCGCTGAGGCCATCCCAATAGTTGTGGCTTCCCAGGACAAACAGGGGCAATCTGAGCCCATCTGAGCACCTACCTGCACTCAGACCCGTAGACTGATGTCCCCAGAGGTAAAAAGGAACGAACAGGCCCCTAGGCACTAATCGGATCCATTGCTTTGGTTTCCAGGCATCTCTCCTCAGAGGCCTGGATTTCAATACCAGCATATACCTGTCTCCTGACTCACCCGTCAGAACAAATCTCATCTACACATGGGAAACATGCACGTTGGAGCTGTGTCAAAGCCTCTGTTTAGGAGAACCCTTCAGGGCCCCAGGGCCACCGCTTCATTCCAAGGTCTCCATAGACACAAAAACATATTAGGACACATCCACAGGAGAGTCCATTTCAACTCAGCCTCCTCGGTTGCCCCCCACATCCAGCAGATCTAACCTGTCTTGTTGCTTGGAGACCATTGGAATGCGAGGTGGGGTACCCAGCCATCCGTCCTTAGAACCCTGCTTGGAATCGTTGGCCTAGGGCCAACCAACAGGTCTCAATTGTCCTGCAGAAGAATCTTTGCAGTTTGGAGCTTCTCACAACTCCCATCGTGGGAAAACCCCCATGTCCTCGTGATCCAACCCCCTTCAAGGAAGGGCCATCAGGGCAGAAAGTCCAACCTGAGCGATCGTCTGATCCTTGCCCTGACTTCAGATGCATGAGATCTCTATTGAGGTCTGTAGATTGTGCCTGCCATATCCTCACCCAGAAACCTAGGCCTAGCTTGGGTTCTCAGACTGCGTCCTCAGACTACTGGCCCACAAGCCCTCCAGTTGGGCAATCCAGAACTACAATGCCGCACTCTGCCTGCCCTACAGAAGTAAAACATTGCCCTCAGGGCTACCCCGAAACCGCAAATGAGGATCAACCTGCACGCCATTCGGCTGTACCCCAAACATATAGGCTGACCTGGGCACTATTTCCCCTTCTGACCCAGCCTGAGCCTGGACCTCCTGGTCCCACCCAGACAGCTGGCCGCACACTGAGCACATCGGACCCGCCATGGCCTTAGGTCGTCATCTCTTCCCAACTGCGGTTTTCAGGCTCCAGAACCTAGACCTTATCTCCAACCACTGCCCAGGGTTGAAAATGATGCAGAAATCAGAACTCTTTCCCCATGGCAAGAAACCTTGTGGTTGGCATGTTGTCCAACGTTCAGTGTAGCTGAAACAAGCGTGGCCCATGAGGCCCAGCCCATGCTTGCGGGCCACATTGGTCACAAACACACATTGTGACCCTCAGCCTGAGCCCAGTCCTCAGGTAAGGCCTCTCAGGGCCTATATGAAGAGACAGCATATTGGGCTTGCCATGCCCCTAGGCCCCAATTTTTAACCATAGTTCGGGTTGTCCCTTCACTCTTCCCCAGGGCTCTGCTTTGGAATTCCTCTTTTGGTGGGACACCTGAGGTAACAAAACTGAAAGGAGTCCTCCCATCCCACAGATTGACGAAAAACAATTGGGATCGGGCCAAATCCACAGAGAGGAAGATTCGTCCATGGCCCATGAGACCTCCCCTACATTCCACGGCCATCGCTGAAACAAAATCCAGAGACAAAAGCCTGAGCAAGCGCCTCAGACTCGCTCATTCTTCATATCCTGAAGAGTTCTTCTCATGGTTTGTAGATCGGGCGTGCCATACCTACGTCCCCAAACTTAAGCTGAGTTTGTGTTTTCAGTCTTCTGTCCTCAAAGTCCTGGGCCACACTCCCTCCAGGCTGGGGCCCCTGGAGCCACACATTAGGACTGCCCCCACCCAATCCATGGGAATTCTGCCCATTCCATTGTCAAAAATCGTACAAATTAGGAGAACCCTCCAAAGTCCCTGAGGCCATCCCAATAGTGTAGGTCGCCCGGGACAAAAAAGGGCGGTTGATACCGGCTGAGCATCTACCTCCACTCATCTACCTCCACTCATACCAAGAAGATTGAAGCAGACAGGACCCGAGGCCATTATCGGATCCATTGCTTTGGTTTACAGGCATGTCTCCTCAAAAGCGTGGATTCCAATACCAGCAGTGGGGATTTCCTGAGGCACCCATCAGAACAAATCTCGTCTCCACAAGGAAACTTGTGCATGGGAGCTATGCCAAAGCTTAGGAGAATACTTCAGGGTCCCGGTGCCACCTCCCCATTCCAAGGCCCTCATGGACACAAACACACGTTAGGAACCATCCTCTGGAAAGTGCATTTCAACTCAGCCACCCCGGTTGCTCCCGCAGATCCATTAGATCTAAACTGTCTTGTTGCTAGGAGACAATTGGAAGGCGAGGCGAACTTCCCAGGCATCCATCATGGAACAGTGCTCTGGAGTCATTCCATATGGGATGTCCTGGAGCTGTCCAACAGGTCTCAATTGTCCCGCAGAAGGAATCCTTGAAGGGGGCATCCCACATCTCCCAACGTGTAAAACCTCCATGCCCTCGAGATTCCGCTCCCTTCATGAAGGGGCCGTCATGCACAGAAACTCCAACCTGAGCCAACGTCGGATCCTCGCCCTGATTTCAGATGCATGAGATATTGGTTCAGATCTGCAGGGGGTACCTGCCGTGCCCTCACCCTGAATCCGAAGACTAGCTTGTGTTCTCAGACTTCCGTCCTCACTCTCCTGGCCCCGAAGCCCTCAAGTTTGGCAATTCCGGACCGACAATGAAGCACTCTGCCTGCCCTCTAGAAAAAATGTATTGCCTAATGAGCTCCCCAGGCAGCTTAAATGAGGATAAACCTACACGGCACTCGAATGTACCCAAATTATATAGTCTAACCTGGGCACTAATGCACTGTCTGACACAACCTGAGCCCGGACCTGCTGACCAACACCCAGACAGCTGACCGCACCCTGAGCACATCAGACCCGCCATGGCCTTAGGCCATCATCTCTTCCCTACCTCAGTTTTCAAGCTTCAGAACCTAGACCTTATCTCCAATCACTGCCCACGGGTGACTGTGATGCAGAAATGAGAACTCTTCCTGACCCATGGCAAGAAACCTTGTGGTTCGCATGTTGTCCAACGTTCAGTGTAGGAGAAACCAGCATTCACCCTGAGGCCCCGCCCATTCTTGAGTGCGACGAGAGCATAAACACGCATTGTGACCTCAGCGTGAGTCCTGTCCTCTAGTAAGTCCTCTCAGTGGCTGGACCATTAGATGTCATAATGGGCTTGACATGTCCCTAGTCCCCAATTTTTAACCAGATTTCTGGTTGTCCAGTCGCCCCACCCCAGGGCTCTACTCTGGATTCCCTCATTTGGTGGGACATCTGAGGTTGAAAAACAAAATGAAACAAATCGACAACAACAACAAAAAAACTAACTTCTTCCAACCCCAGGATGACCGCAAACTCTTTGGACGGGACCGAACCCCCAGAGAGTAAGACTCGTCCATTTCCCATGAAGTCACTCGGCAATTTCACGACCATGAGTGACACGATATCCAGAGACAAAAACTTGAGCAAGAGCCTCACACTCGCCCTTTTTTCATATCCCGAAGTGTTCTCCTCATGGTCTGTAGATCAGTCCTGCCATACCTATGACCCAAAACATAAGCCGAGTTTGTGTTTTCAGACAACTGTCCAAACAGCTCTGGCCTACACACCCTACAGGCTCAGGGCCCTGGAGCCAAACCTGAGGACTGTACTTGCCCTCTCCAAGGGAATTGTATGTGCCCATTCCAATGGCCACGACCCTACTAATAGGATAACCTCCAAAGTCGCTGAGGCCATCCCAATAGTTGTGGCTTCCCAGGACAAACAGGGGCAATCTGAGCCCATCTGAGCACCTACCTGCACTCAGACCCGTAGACTGATGTCCCCAGAGGTAAAAAGGAACGAACAGGCCCCTAGGCACTAATCGGATCCATTGCTTTGGTTTCCAGGCATCTCTCCTCAGAGGCCTGGATTTCAATACCAGCATATACCTGTCTCCTGACTCACCCGTCAGAACAAATCTCATCTACACATGGGAAACATGCACGTTGGAGCTGTGTCAAAGCCTCTGTTTAGGAGAACCCTTCAGGGCCCCAGGGCCACCGCTTCATTCCAAGGTCTCCATAGACACAAAAACATATTAGGACACATCCACAGGAGAGTCCATTTCAACTCAGCCTCCTCGGTTGCCCCCCACATCCAGCAGATCTAACCTGTCTTGTTGCTTGGAGACCATTGGAATGCGAGGTGGGGTACCCAGCCATCCGTCCTTAGAACCCTGCTTGGAATCGTTGGCCTAGGGCCAACCAACAGGTCTCAATTGTCCTGCAGAAGAATCTTTGCAGTTTGGAGCTTCTCACAACTCCCATCGTGGGAAAACCCCCATGTCCTCGTGATCCAACCCCCTTCAAGGAAGGGCCATCAGGGCAGAAAGTCCAACCTGAGCGATCGTCTGATCCTTGCCCTGACTTCAGATGCACGAGATCTCTATTGAGGTCTGTAGATTGTGCCTGCCATATCCTCACCCAGAAACCTAGGCCTAGCTTGGGTTCTCAGACTGCGTCCTCAGACTACTGGCCCACAAGCCCTCCAGTTGGGCAATCCAGAACTACAATGCCGCACTCTGCCTGCCCTACAGAAGTAAAACATTGCCCTCAGGGCTACCCCGAAACCGCAAATGAGGATCAACCTGCACGCCATTCGGCTGTACCCCAAACATATAGGCTGACCTGGGCACTATTTCCCCTTCTGACCCAGCCTGAGCCTGGACCTCCTGGTCCCACCCAGACAGCTGGCCGCACACTGAGCACATCGGACCCGCCATGGCCTTAGGTCGTCATCTCTTCCCAACTGCGGTTTTCAGGCTCCAGAACCTAGACCTTATCTCCAACCACTGCCCAGGGTTGAAAATGATGCAGAAATCAGAACTCTTTCCCCATGGCAAGAAACCTAGTGGTTGGCATGTTGTCCAACGTTCAGTGTAGCTGAAACAAGCGTGGCCCATGAGGCCCAGCCCATGCTTGCGGGCCACATTGGTCACAAACACACATTGTGACCCTCAGCCTGAGCCCAGTCCTCAGGTAAGGCTTCTCAGGGCCTATATGAAGAGACAGCATATTGGGCTTGCCATGCCCCTAGGCCCCAATTTTTAACCATAGTTCGGGTTGTCCCTTCACTCTTCCCCAGGGCTCTGCTTTGGAATTCCTCTTTTGGTGGGACACCTGAGGTAACAAAACTGAAAGGAGTCCTCCCATCCCACAGATTGACGAAAAACAATTGGGATCGGGCCAAATCCACAGAGAGGAAGATTCGTCCATGGCCCATGAGACCTCCCCAACATTCCACGGCCATCGCTGAAACAAAATCCAGAGACAAAAGCCTGAGCAAGCGCCTCAGACTCGCTCATTCTTCATATCCTGAAGAGTTCTTCTCATGGTTTGTAGATCGGGCGTGCCATACCTACGTCCCCAAACTTAAGCTGAGTTTGTGTTTTCAGTCTTCTGTCCTCAAAGTCCTGGGCCACACTCCCTCCAGGCTGGGGCCCCTGGAGCCACACATTAGGACTGCCCCCACCCAATCCATGGGAATTCTGCCCATTCCATTGTCAAAAATCGTACAAATTAGGAGAACCCTCCAAAGTCCCTGAGGCCATCCCAATAGTGTAGGTCGCCCGGGACAAAAAAGGGCGGTTGATACCGGCTGAGCATCTACCTCCACTCATCTACCTCCACTCATACCAAGATGATTGAAGCAGACAGGACCCGAGGCCATTATCGGATCCATTGCTTTGGTTTACAGGCATGTCTCCTCAAAAGCGTGGATTCCAATACCAGCAGTGGGGATATCCTGAGGCACCCATCAGAACAAATCTCGTCTCCACAAGGAAACTTGTGCATGGGAGCTATGCCAAAGCTTAGGAGAATACTTCAGGGTCCCGGTGCCACCTCCCCATTCCAAGGCCCTCATGGACACAAACACACGTTAGGAACCATCCTCTGGAAAGTGCATTTCAACTCAGCCACCCCGGTTGCTCCCGCAGATCCATTAGATCTAAACTGTCTTGTTGCTAGGAGACAATTGGAAGGCGAGGCGAACTTCCCAGGCATCCATCATGGAACAGTGCTCTGGAGTCATTCCATATGGGATGTCCTGGAGCTGTCCAACAGGTCTCAATTGTCCCGCAGAAGGAATCCTTGAAGGGGGCATCCCACATCTCCCAACGTGGAAAACCTCCATGGCCTCGAGATTCCGCTCCCTTCATGAAGGGGCCGTCATGCACAGAAACTCCAACCTGAACCAACGTGGGATCCTCGCCCTGACTTCAGATGCATGAGATAGTGGTTCAGATCTGCAGGGGGTACCTGCCGTGCCCTTACCCTGAATCCGAAGACTAGCTTGTGTTCTCAGACTTCCGTCCTCACTCTCCTGGCCCCGAAGCCCTCAGGTTTGGCAATTCCGGACCGACAATGAAGCACTCTGCCTGCCCTCTAGAAAAAATGTATTGCCTAATGAGCTCCTCAGGCAGCTTAAATGAGGATAAACCTACGCGGCACTCGAATGTACCCAAATTATATAGTCTAACCTGGGCACTAATGCACTGTCTGACACAACCTGAGCCCGGACCTGCTGACCAACACCCAGACAGCTGACCGCACCCTGAGAACATCAGACCCGCCATGGCCTTAGGTCATCATCTCTTCCCTACCTCAGTTTTCAGGCTTCAGAACCTAGACCTTATCTCCAATCACTGCCCACGGGTGACTGTGATGCAGAAATCAGAACTCTTCCTGACCCATGGCAAGAAACCTTGTGGTTGGCATGTTGTCCAACGTTCAGTGTAGGAGAAACCAGCATTCACCCTGAGGCCCCGCCCATTCATGAGTGCGACGAGTGCATAAACACGCATTGTGACCTCAGCGTGAGTCCTGTCCTCTAGTAAGTCCTTTCAGTGGCTGGACCATTAGATGTCATAATGGGCTTGACATGTCCCTAGTCCCCAATTTTTAACCAGATTTCTGGTTGTCCAGTCGCCCCACCCCAGGGCTCTACTCTGGAATCCCTCATTTGGTGGGACATCTGAGGTAGAAAAACAAAATGAAACAAATCGACAACAACAACAACAACAAAACGGACTTCTTCCAACCCCAGAATGACCGCAAACTCTTTGGAGGGGACCGAACCCCCAGAGAGTAAGACTCGTCCATTTCCCATGAAGTCACCCGGCAATTTCACGACCATGAGTGACACGATATCCAGAGACAAAAACTTGAGCAAGAGCCTCACACTCGCCCTTTTTTCTATCCCGAAGTGTTCTCCTCATGGTCTGTAGATCAGTCCTGCCATACCTATGACCCAAAACATAAGCCGAGTTTGTGTTTTCAGACAACTGTCCAAACAGCTCTGGCCTACACACCCTACAGGCTCAGGGCCCTGGAGCCAAACCTGAGGACTGTACTTGCCCTCTCCTAGGGAATTGTATGTGCCCATTCCAATGGCCATAACCCTACTAATAGGATAACCTCCAAAGTCCCTGAGGCCATCCCAAGAGTTATGGCTTCCCAGGACAAACAGGGGCAATCTGAGCCCATCTGAGCACCTACCTGCACTCAGACCCGTAGACTGATGTCCCCAGAGGTAAAAGGAACGAACAGGCCCCTAGGCACTAATCGGAACCATTGCTTTGGTTTCCAGGCATCTCTCCTCAGAGGCCTGGATTTCAATACCAGCATATGGCTGTTTATTGACTCACCCATCAGAACTAATCTCATCTACACATGGGAAACATGCACCTTGGAGCTGTGTCAAAGCCTCTGTTTAGGAGAACCCTTCAGGGCCCCAGGGCCACCGCTTCATTCCAAGGTCTCCATAGACACAAAAACATATTAGGACACATCCACAGGAGAGTCCATTTCAACTCAGCCTCCTCGGTTGCCCCCACATCCAGCAGATCTAACCTGTCTTGTTGCTTGGAGACAATTGGAATGCGAGGTGGGCTACCCAGCCATCCATCCTTAGAACCCTGCTCGGAATCGTTGGCCTGGAGCCAACCAACAGGTCTCAATTGTCCTGCAGAAGAATCTTTGCAGTTTGGAGCTTCTCACAACTCCCATCGTGGGAAAACCCCCATGTCCTCGTGATCCAACCCCCTTCAAGAAAGGGCCATCAGGGCAGAAAGTCCAACGTGAGCGATCGTCTGATCCTTGCCCTGACTTCAGATGCACGAGATCTCTATAGAGGTCTGTAGATTGTGCCTGCCATATCCTCACCCAGAAACCTAGGCCTAGCTTGGGTTCTCAGACTCCGTCCTCAGACTACTGGCCCACAAGCCCTCCAGTTGGGCAATCCAGAACTACAATGCCGCACTCTGCCTGCCCTACAGAAGTAAAACATTGCCCTCAGGGCTACCCCGAAACCGCAAATGAGGATCAACCTGCACGCCATTCGGCTGTACCCCAAACATATAGGCTGACCTGGGCACTATTTCCCCTTCTGACCCAGCCTGAGCCTGGACCTCCTGGTCCCACCCAGACAGCTGGCCGCACACTGAGCACATCGGACCCGCCATGGCCTTAGGTCGTCATCTCTTCCCAACTGCGGTTTTCAGGCTCCAGAACCTAGACCTTATCTCCAACCACTGCGCAGGGTTGAAAATGATGCAGAAATCAGAACTGTTCCCCATGGCAAGAAACCTTGTGCTTGGCATGTTGTCCAATGTTCAGTGTAGTTGAAACAAGCGTGGCCCATGAGGTCCAGCCCATGCTTGCGGGCCACATTGGTCACTAACACACATTGTGACCCTCAGCCTGAGCCCAGTCCTCAGGTAAGGCCTCTCAGGGCCTATATGAAGAGACAGCATATTGGGCTTGCCATGCCCCTAGGTCCCAATTTTTAACCATAGTTCGGGTTGTCCCTTCACTCTTCCCCAGGGCTCTGCTTTGGAATTCCTCTTTTGGTGGGACACCTGAGGTAACAAACCTGAAAGGAGTCCTCCCATCCCACAGATTGACGAAAAACAATTGGGATCGGGCCAAATCCACAGAGAGGAAGATTCGTCCATGGCCCATGAGACCTCCCCAACATTCCACGGCCATCGCTGAAACAAAATCCAGAGAAAAAAGCCTGAGCAAGCGCCTCAGACTCGCTCATTCTTCATATCCTGAAGAGTTCTTCTCATGGTTTGTAGATCGGGCGTGCCATACCTACGTCCCCAAACTTAAGCTGAATTTGTGTTTTCAGTCTTCTGTCCTCAAAGTCCTGGGCCACACTCCCTCCAGGCTGGGGCCCCTAGAGCCACACATTAGGACTTCCCCCTCCCAATCTATGGGAATTCTGCCCATTCCATTGTCAAAAATCGTACAAATTAGGAGAACCCTCCAAAGTCCCTGAGGCCATCCCAATAGTGTAGGTCGCCCGGGACAAAAAAGGGCGGTTGATACCGGCTGAGCATCTACCTCCACTCATCTACCTCCACTCATACCAAGAAGATTGAACCAGACAGGACCCGAGGCCATTATCGGATCCATTGCTTTGGTTTACAGGCATGTCTCCTCAAAAGCCTGGATTCCAATACCAGCAGAGGGGATTTCCTGAGGCACCCATCAGAACAAATCTCGTCTCCACAAGGAAACTTGTGCATGGGAGCTATGCCAAAGCTTAGGAGAATACTTCAGGGTCCCGGTGCCACCTCCCCATTCCAAGGCCCTCATGGACACAAACACACGTTAGGACCCATCCTCTGGAAAGTGCATTTCAACTCAGCCACCCCGGTTGCTCCCGCAGATCCATTAGATCTAAACTGTCTTGTTGCTAGGAGACAATTGGAAGGCGAGGCGGACTTCCCAGGCATCCATCATGGAACAGTGCTATGGAGTCATTCCATATGGGATGTCCTGGAGCTGTCCAACAGGTCTCAATTGTCCCGCAGAAGGAATCCTTGAAGGGGGCATCCCACATCTCCCAACGTGGAAAACCTCCATGGCCTCGAGATTCCGCTCCCTTCATGAAGGGGCCGTCATGCACAGAAACTCCAACCTGAACCAACGTCGGATCCTCGCCCTGACTTCAGATGCATGAGATATTTGTTCAGATCTGCAGGGGGTACCTGCCGTGCCCTTACCCTGAATCCGAAGACTAGCTTGTGTTCTCAGACTTCCGTCCTCACTCTCCTGGCCCCGATGCCCTCAGGTTTGGCAATTCCGGACCGACAATGAAGCACTCTGCCTGCCCTCTAGAAAAAATGTATTGCCTAATGAGCTCCCCAGGCAGCTTAAATGAGGATAAACCTACACGGCACTCGAATGTACCCAAATTATATAGTCTAACCTGGGCACTAATGCACTGTCTGACACAACCTGAGCCCGGACCTGCTGACCAACACCCAGACAGCTGACCGCACCCTGAGAACATCAGACCCGCCATGGCCTTAGGTCATCATCTCTTCCCTACCTCAGTTTTCAGGCTTCAGAACCTAGACCTTATCTCCAATCACTGCCCACGGGTGACTGTGATGCAGAAATCAGAACTCTTCCTGACCCATGGCAAGAAACCTTGTGGTTGGCATGTTGTCCAACGTTCAGTGTAGGAGAAACCAGCATTCACCCTGAGGCCCCGCCCATTCTTGAGTGCGACGAGTGCATAAACACGCATTTTGACCTCAGCGTGAGTCCTGTCCTCTAGTAAGTCCTTTCAGTGGCTGGACCATTAGATGTCATAATGGGCTTGACATGTCCCTAGTCCCCAATTTTTAACCGGATTTCTGGTTGTCCAGTCGCCCCACCCCAGGGCTCTACTCTGGAATCCCTCATTTGGTGGGACATCTGAGGTTGAAAAACAAAATGAAACAAATCGACAACAACAACAACAAAAAAACGGACTTCTTCCAACCCCAGAATGACCGCAAACTCTTTGGAGGGGACCGAACCCCCAGAGAGTAAGACTCGTCCATTTCCCATGAAGTCACCCGGCAATTTCACGACCATGAGTGACACGATATCCAGAGACAAAAACTTGAGCAAGAGCCTCACACTCGCCCTTTTTTCATATACCGAAGTGTTCTCCTCATGGTCTGTAGATCAGTCCTGCCATACCTATGACCTAAAACATAAGCCGAGTTTGTGTTTTCAGACAACTGTCCAAACAGCTCTGGCCTACACACCCTACAGGCTCAGGGCCCTGGAGCCAAACCTGAGGACTGTACTTGCCCTCTCCTAGGGAATTGTATGTGCCCATTCCAATGGCCATAACCCTACTAATAGGATAACCTCCAAAGTCCCTGAGGCCATCCCAAGAGTTATGGCTTCCCAGGACAAACAGGGGCAATCTGAGCCCATCTGAGCACCTTCCTGCACTCAGACCCGTAGACTGATGTCCCCAGAGGTAAAAGGAACGAACAGGCCCCTAGGCACTAATCGGAACCATTGCTTTGGTTTCCAGGCATCTCTCCTCAGAGGCCTGGATTTCAATACCAGCATATGGCTGTTTATTGACTCACCCATCAGAACTAATCTCATCTACACATGGGAAACATGCACCTTGGAGCTGTGTCAAAGCCTCTGTTTAGGAGAACCCTTCAGGGCCCCAGGGCCACCGCTTCATTCCAAGGTCTCCATAGACACAAAAACATATTAGGACACATCCACAGGAGAGTCCATTTCAACTCAGCCTCCTCGGTTGTTCCCCACATGCAGCAGATCTAACCTGTCTTGTTGCTTGGAGACAATTGGAAAGCGAGGTGGGCTACCCAGCCATCCATCCTTAGAACCCTGCTCGGAATCGTTGGCCTGGAGACAACCAACAGGTCTCAATTGTCCTGCAGAAGAATCGTTGCAGTTTGGAGCTTCTCACAACTCCCATCGTGGGAAAACCCCCATGTCCTCGTGATCCAACCCCCTTCAAGAAAGGGCCATCAGGGCAGAAAGTCCAACCTGAGCGATCGTCTGATCCTTGCCCTGACTTCAGATGCACGGGATCTCTATTGAGGTCTGTGGATTGTGCCTGCCATATCCTCACCCAGAAACCTAGGCCTAGCTTGGGTTCTCAGACTCCGTCCTCAGACTACTGGCCCACAAGCCCTCCAGTTGGGCAATCCAGAACTACAATGCCGCACTCTGCCTGCCCTACAGAAGTAAAACATTGCCCTCAGGGCTACCCCGAAACCGCAAATGAGGATCAACCTGCACGCCATTCGGCTGTACCCCAAACATATAGGCTGACCTGGGCACTATTTCCCCTTCTGACCCAGCCTGAGCCTGGACCTCCTGGTCCCACCCAGACAGCTGGCCGCACACTGAGCACATCGGACCCGCCATGGCCTTAGGTCGTCATCTCTTCCCAACTGCGGTTTTCAGGCTCCAGAACCTAGACCTTATCTCCAACCACTGCCAAGGGTTGAAAATGATGCAGAAATCAGAACTCTTTCCCCATGGCAAGAAACCTTGTGGTTGGCATGTTGTCCAACATTCAGTGTAGTTGAAACAAGCGTGGCCCATGAGGCCCAGCCCATGCTTGCGGGCCACATTGGTCACAAACACACATTGTGACCCTCAGCCTGAGCCCAGTCCTCAGGTAAGGCCTCTCAGGGCCTATATGAAGAGACAGCATATTGGGCTTGCCATGCCCCTAGGCCCCAATTTTTAACCATAGTTCGGGTTGTCCCTTCACTCTTCCCCAGGGCTCTGCTTTGGAATTCCTCTTTTGGTGGGACACCTGAGGTAACAAACCTGAAAGGAGTCCTCCCATCCCACAGATTGACGAAAAACAATTGTGATCAGGCCACATCCACAGAGAGGAAGATTCGTCCATGGCCCATGAGACCTCCCCAACATTCCACGGCCATCGCTGAAACAAAATCCAGAGACAAAAGCCTGAGCAAGCGCCTCAGACTCGCTCATTCTTCATATCCTGAAGAGTTCTTCTCATGGTTTGTAGATCGGGCGTGCCATACCTACGTCCCCAAACTTAAGCTGAGTTTGTGTTTTCAGTCTTCTGTCCTCAAAGTCCTGGGCCACACTCCCTCCAGGCTGGGGCCCCTGGAGCCACACATTAGGACTGCCCCCACCCAATCCATGGGAATTCTGCCCATTCCATTGTCAAAAATCGTACAAATTAGGAGAACCCTCCAACGTCCCATAGGCCATCCCAATAGTGTAGGTCACCCGGGACATAAAGGGCGGTTGATACCGGCTGAGCATCTACCTCCACTCATCTACCTCCACTCATACCAAGAAGATTGAACCAGACAGGACCCGAGGCCATTATCGGATCCATTGCTTTGGTTTACAGGCATGTCTCCTCAAAAGCCTGGATTCCAATACCAGCAGAGGGGATTTCCTGAGGCACCCATCAGAACAAATCTCGTCTCCACAAGGAATCTTTTGCATGGGAGCTATGCCAAAGCTTAGGAGAATACTTCAGGGTCCCGGTGCCACCTCCCCATTCCAAGGCCCTCATGGACACAAACACACGTTAGGACCCATCCTCTGGAAAGTGCATTTCAACTCAGCCACCCCGGTTGCTCCCGCAGATCCATTAGATCTAAACTGTCTTGTTGCTAGGAGACAATTGGAAGGCGAGGCGGACTTCCCAGGCATCCATCATGGAACAGTGCTCTGGAGTCATTCCATATGGGATGTCCTGGAGCTGTCCAACAGGTCTCAATTGTCCCGCAGAAGGAATCCTTGAAGGGGGCATCCCACATCTCCCAACGTGGAAAACCTCCATGGCCTCGAGATTCCGCTCCCTTCATGAAGGGGCCGTCATGCACAGAAACTCCAACCTGAGCCAACGTCGGATCCTCGCCCTGACTTCAGATGCATGAGATATTGGTTCAGATCTGCAGGGGGTACCTGTCGTGCCCTTACCCTGAATCCGAAGACTAGCTTGTGTTCTCAGACTTCCGTCCTCACTCTCCTGGCCCCGAAGCCCTCAGGTTTGGCAATTCCGGACCGACAATGAAGCACTCTGCCTGCCCTCTAGAAAAAATGTATTGCCTAATGAGCTCCCCAGGCAGCTTAAATGAGGATAAACCTACACGGCACTCGAATGTACCCAAATTATATAGTCTAACCTGGGCACTAATGCACTGTCTGACACAACCTGAGCCCGGACCTGCTGACCAACACCCAGACAGCTGACCGCACCCTGAGAACATCAGACCCGCCATGGCCTTAGGTCATCATCTCTTCCCTACCTCAGTTTTCAGGCTTCAGAACCTAGACCTTATCTCCAATCACTGCCCACGGGTGACTGTGATGCAGAAATCAGAACTCTTCCTGACCCATGGCAAGAAACCTTGTGGTTGGCATGTTGTCCAACGTTCAGTGTAGGAGAAACCAGCATTCACCCTGAGGCCCCGCCCATTCTTGAGTGCGACGAGTGCATAAACACGCATTGTGACCTCAGCGTGAGTCCTGTCCTCTAGTAAGTCCTTTCAGTGGCTGGACCATTAGATGTCATAATGGGCTTGACATGTCCCTAGTCCCCAATTTTTAACCAGATTTCTGGTTGTCCAGTCGCCCCACCCCAGGGCTCTACTCTGGAATCCCTCATTTGGTGGGACATCTGAGGTTGAAAAACAAAATGAAACAAATCGACAACAACAACAAAAAAACGGACTTCTTCCAACCCCAGAATGACCGCAAACTCTTTGGAGGGGACCGAACCCCCAGAGAGTAAGACTCGTCCATTTCCCATGAAGTCACCCGGCAATTTCACGACCATGAGTGACACGATATCCAGAGACAAAAACTTGAGCAAGAGCCTCACACTCGCCCTTTTTTCATATCCCGAAGTGTTCTCCTCATGGTCTGTAGATCATTCCTGCCATACCTATGACCCAAAACATAAGCCGAGTTTGTGTTTTCAGACAACTGTCCAAACACCTCTGGCCTACACACCCTACAGGCTCAGGGCCCTGGAGCCAAACCTGAGGACTGTACTTGCCCTCTCCAAGGGAATTGTATGTGCCCATTCCAATGGCCACAACCCTACTAATAGGATAACCTCCAAAGTCCCTGAGGCCATCCCAAGAGTTATGGCTTCCCAGGACAGACAGGGGCAATCTGAGCCCATCTGAGCACCTACCTGCACTCAGACCCGTAGACTGATGTCCCCAGAGGTAAAAGGAACGAACAGGCCCCTAGGCACTAATCGGAACCATTGCTTTGGTTTCCAGGCATCTCTCCTCAGTGGCCTGGATTTCAATACCAGCATATGGCTGTTTCTTGACTCACCCATCAGAACAAATCTCATCTACACATGGGAAACATGCACCTTGGAGCTGTGTCAAAGCCTCTGTTTAGGAGAACCCTTCAGGGCCCCAGGGCCACCGCTTCATTCCAAGGTCTCCATAGACACAAAAACATATTAGGACACATCCACAGGAGAGTCCATTTCAACTCAGCCTCCTCGGTTGTTCCCCACATGCAGCAGATCTAACCTGTCTTGTTGCTTGGAGACAATTGGAAAGCGAGGTGGGCTACCCAGCCATCCATCCTTAGAACCCTGCTCGGAATCGTTGGCCTGGAGACAACCAACAGGTCTCAATTGTCCTGCAGAAGAATCGTTGCAGTTTGGAGCTTCTCACAACTCCCATCGTGGGAAAACCCCCATGTCCTCGTGATCCAACCCCCTTCAAGAAAGGGCCATCAGGGCAGAAAGTCCAACCTGAGCAATCGTCTGATCCTTGCCCTGACTTTAGATGCACGAGATCTCTATTGAGGTCTGTGGATTGTGCCTGCCATATCCTCACCCAGAAACCTAGGCCTAGCTTGGGTTCTCAGACTGCGTCCTCAGACTACTGGCCCACAAGCCCTCCAGTTGGGCAATCCAGAACTACAATGCCGCACTCTGCCTGCCCTACAGAAGTAAAACATTGCCCTCAGGGCTACCCCGAAACCCCAAATGAGGATCAACCTGCACGCCATTCGGCTGTACCCCAAACATATAGGCTGACCTGGGCACTATTTCCCCTTCTGACCCAGCCTGAGCCTGGACCTCCTGGTCCCACCCAGACAGCTGGCCGCACACTGAGCACATCGGACCCGCCATGGCCTTAGGTCGTCATCTCTTCCCAACTGCGGTTTTCAGGCTCCAGAACCTAGACCTTATTTCCAACCACTGCCCAGGGTTGAAAATGATGCAGAAATCAGAACTCTTTCCCCATGGCAAGAAACCTTGTGGTTGGCATGTTGTCCAACGTTCAGTGTAGTTGAAACAAGCGTGGCCCATGAGGCCCAGCCCATGCTTGCGGGCCACATTGGTCACAAACACACATTGTGACCCTCAGCCTGAGCCCAGTCCTCAGGTAAGGCCTCTCAGGGCCTATATGAAGAGACAGCATATTGGGCTTGCCATGCCCCTAGGCCCCAATTTTTAACCATAGTTCGGGTTGTCCCTTCACTCTTCCCCAGGGCTCTGCTTTGGAATTCCTCTTTCGGTGGGACACCTGAGGTAACAAACCTGAAAGGAGTCCTCCCATCCCACAGATTGACGAAAAACAATTGGGATCGGGCCAAAACACAGAGAGGAAGATTCGTCCATGGCACATGAGACCTCCCCAACATTCCACGGCCATCGCTGAAACAAAATCTAGAGACAAAAGCCTGAGCAAGCTCCTCAGACTCGCTCATTCTTCATATCCTGAAGAGTTCTTCTCATGGTTTGTAGATCGGGCGTGCCATACTTACGTCCCCAAACTTAAGCTGAGTTTGTGTTTTCAGTCTTCTGTCCTCAAAGTCCTGGGCCACACTCCCTCCAGGCTGGGGCCCCTGGAGCCACACATTAGGACTGCCCCCACCCAATCCATGGGAATTCTGCCCATTCCATTGTCAAAAATCGTACAAATTAGGAGAAATCTCCAAAGTCCCAGAGGCCATCCCAATAGTGTAGGTCGCCCGGGACAAAAAAGGGCGGTTGATACCGGCTGAGCATCTACCTCCACTCATCTACCTCCACTCATACCAAGAAGATTGAACCAGACAGGACCCGAGGCCATTATCGGATCCATTGCTTTGGTTTACAGGCATGTCTCCTCAAAAGCCAGGATTCCAATAACAACAGAGGGGATTTCCTGAGGCACCCATCAGAACAAATCTCGTCTCCACAAGGAATCTTTTGCATGGGAGCTATGCCAAAGCTTAGGAGAATACTTCAGGGTCCCGGTGCCACCTCCCCATTCCAAGGCCCTCATGGACACAAACACACGTTAGGACCCATCCTCTGGAAAGTGCATTTCAACTCAGCCACCCCGGTTGCTCCCGCAGATCCATTAGATCTAAACTGTCTTTTTGCTAGGAGACAATTGGAAGGCGAGGCGGACTTCCCAGGCATCCATCCTGGAATGGTGCTCTGGAGTCATTCCATATGGGATGTCCTGGAGCTGTCCAACAGGTCTCAATTGTCCCGCAGAAGGAATCCTTGAAGGGGGCATCCCACATCTCCCAACGTGGAAAACCTCCATGGCCTCGAGATTCCGCTCCCTTCATGAAGGGGCCGTCATGCACAGAAACTCCAACCTGAGCCAACGTCGGATCCTCGCCCTGACTTCAGATGCATGAGATATTGGTTCAGATCTGCAGGGGGTACCTGCCGTGCCCTTACCCTGAATCCAAAGACTACCTTGTGTTCTCAGACTTCCGTCCTCACTCTCCTGGCCCCGAAGCCCTCAGGTTTGGCAATTCCGGACCGACAATGAAGCACTCTGCCTGCCCTCTAGAAAAAATGTATTGCCTAATGAGCTCCCCAGGCAGCTTAAATGAGGATAAACCTACACGGCACTCGAATGTACCCAAATTATATAGTCTAACCTGGGCACTAATGCACTGTCTGACACAACCTGAGCCCGGACCTGCTGACCAACACCCAGACAGCTGACCGCACCCTGAGAACATCAGACCCGCCATGGCCTTAGGTCATCATCTCTTCCCTACCTCAGTTTTCAGGCTTCAGAACCTAGACCTTATCTCCAATCACTGCCCACGGGTGACTGTGATGCAGAAATCAGAACTCTTCCTGACCCATGGCAAGAAACCTTGTGGTTGGCATGTTGTCCAACGTTCAGTGTAGGAGAAACCAGCATTCACCCTGAGGCCCCGCCCATTCTTGAGTGCGACGAGTGCATAAATACGCAGTGTGACCTCAGCGTGAGTCCTGTCCTCTAGTAAGTCCTCTCAGTGGCTGGACCATTAGATGTCATAATGGGCTTGACATGTCCCTAGTCCCCAATTTTTAACCAGATTTCTGGTTGTCCAGTCGCCCCACCCCAGGGCTCTACTCTGGAATCCCTCATTTGGTGGGACATCTGAGGTTGAAAAACAAAATGAAACAAATCGACAACAACAACAAAAAAACGGACTTCTTCCATCCCCAGAATGACCCCAAACTCTGTGGACGGGACCGAACTCCCAGAGAGTAAGACTCGTCCGTTTCCCATGAAGTCACCCGGCAATTTCACGACCATGAGTGACACGATATCCAGAGACAAAAACTTGAGCAAGAGCCTCACACTCGCCCTTTTTTCATATCCCGAAGTGTTCACCTCATGGTCTGTAGATCAGTCCTGCCATACCTATGACCCAAAACATAAGCCGAGTTTGTGTTTTCAGACAACTGTCCAAACAGCTCTGGCCTACACACCCTACAGGCTCAGGGCCCTGGAGCCAAACCTGAGGACTGTACTTGCCCTCTCCAAGGGAATTGTATGTGCCCATTCCAATGGCCACGACCCTACTAATAGGATAACCTCCAAAGTCCCTGAGGCCATCCCAAGATTTGTGGCTTCCCAGGACAAACAGGGGCAATCTGAGCCCATCTGAGCACCTACCTGCACTCAGACCCGTAGACTGATGTCCCCAGAGGTAAAAAGGAACGAACAGGCCCCTAGGCACTAATCGGATCCATTGCTTTGGTTTCCAGGCATCTCTCCTCAGAGGCCTGGATTTCAATACCAGCATATGGCTGTTTCTTGACTCACCCATCAGAACAAATCTCATCTACACATGGGAAACATGCACGTTGGAGCTGTGTCAAAGCCTCTGTTTAGGAGAACCCTTCAGGGCCCCAGGGCCTCCGCTTCATTCCAAGGTCTCCATAGACACAAAAACATATTAGGACACATCCACAGGAGAGTCCATTTCAACTCAGCCTCCTCGGTTGCCCCCCACATCCAGCAGATCTAACCTGTCTTGTTGCTTGGAGACAATTGGAATGCGAGGTGGGCTACCCAGCCATCCATCCTTAGAACCCTGCTCGGAATCGTTGGCCTGGAGCCAACCAACAGGTCTCAATTGTCCTGCAGAAGAATCTTTGCAGTTTGGAGCTTCTCACAACTCCCATCGTGGGAAAACCCCCATGTCCTCGGGTTCCAACCCCCTTCAAGAAAGGGCAATCAGGGCAGAAAGTCCACCCTGAGCGATCGTCTGATTCTTGCCCTGACTTCAGATGCACGGGATCTCGATTGAGGTCTGTAGATTGTGCCTGCCATATCCTCACCCAGAAACCTAGGCCTAGCTTGGGTTCTCAGACTCCGTCCTCAGACTACTGGCCCACAAGCCCTCCAGTTGGGCAATCCAGAAATACAATGCCACACTCTGCCTGCCCTACAGAAGTAAAACATTGCCCTCAGGGCTACCCCGAAACCCCAAATGAGGATCAACCTGCACGCCATTCGGCTGTACCCCAAACATATAGGCTGACCTGGGCACTATTTCCCCTTCTGACCCAGCCTGAGCCTGGACCTCCTGGTCCCACCCAGACAGCTGGCCGCACACTGAGCACATCGGACCCGCCATGGCCTTAGGTCGTCATCTCTTCCCAACTGCGGTTTTCAGGCTCCAGAACCTAGACCTTATCTCCAAACACTGCCCAGGGTTGAAAATGATGCAGAAATCAGAACTCTTTCCCCATGGCAAGAAACCTTGTGGTTGGCATGTTGTCCAACGTTCAGTGTAGTTGAAACAAGCGTGGCCCATGAGGCCCAGCCCATGCTTGCGGGCCACATTGGTCACAAACACACATTGTGACCCTCAGCATGAGCCCAGTCCTCAGGTAAGGCCTCTCAGGGCCTATATGAAGAGACAGCATATTGGGCTTGCCATGCCCCTAGGCCCCAATTTTTAACCATAGTTCGGGTTGTCCCTTCACTCTTCCCCAGGGCTCTGCTTTGGAATTCCTCTTTCGGTGGGACACCTGAGGTAACAAACCTGAAAGGAGTCCTCCCATCCCACAGATTGACGAAAAACAATTGGGATCGGGCCAAAACACAGAGAGGAAGATTCGTCCATGGCCCATGAGACCTCCCCAACATTCCACGGCCATCGCTGAAACAAAATCTAGAGACAAAAGCCTGAGCAAGCTCCTCAGACTCGCTCATTCTTCATATCCTGAAGAGTTCTTCTCATGGTTTGTAGATCGGGCGTGCCATACCTACGTCCCCAAACTTAAGCTGAGTTTGTGTTTTCAGTCTTCTGTCCTCAAAGTCCTGGGCCACACTCCCTCCAGGCTGGGGCCCCTGGAGCCACACATTAGGACTGCCCCCACCCAATCCATGGGAATTCTGCCCATTCCATTGTCAAAAATCGTACAAATTAGGAGAAATCTCCAAAGTCCCTGAGGCCATCCCAATAGTGTAGGTCGCCCGGGACAAAAAAGGGCGGTTGATACCGGCTGAGCATCTACCTCCACTCATCTACCTCCACTCATACCAAGAAGATTGAACCAGACAGGACCCGAGGCCATTATCGGATCCATTGCTTTGGTTTACAGGCATGTCTCCTCAAAAGCCTGGATTCCAATACCAGCAGAGGGGATTTCCTGAGGCACCCATCAGAACAAATCTCGTCTCCACAAGGAAACTTGTGCATGGGAGCTATGCCAAAGCTTAGGAGAATACTTCAGGATCCCGGTGCCACCTCCCCATTCCAAGGCCCTCATGGACACAAACACACGTTAGGAACCATCCTCTAGAAAGTGCATTTCAACTCAGCCACCCCGGTTGCTCCCGCAGATCCATTAGATCTAAACTGTCTTGTTGCTAGGAGACAATTGGAAGGCGAGGCGGACTTCCCAGGCATCCATCCTGGAACGGTGCTCTGGAGTCATTCCATATGGGATGTCCTGGAGCTGTCCAAAAGGTCTCAATTGTCCCGCAGAAGGAATCCTTGAAGGGGGCATCCCACATCTCCCAACGTGGAAAACCTCCATGGCCTCGAGATTCCGCTCCCTTCATGAAGGGGCCGTCATGCACAGAAACTCCAACCTGAGCCAACGTCGGATCCTCGCCCTAACTTCAGATGCATGAGATATTGGTTCAGATCTGTAGGGGGTACCTGCCGTGCCCTCACCCTGAATCCGAAGTCTAGCTTGTGTTCTCAGACTTCCGTCCTCACTCTCCTGGCCCTGAAGCCCTCATGTTTGGCAATTCCGGACCGACAATGAAGCACTCTGCCTGCCCTCTAGAAAAATATATTGCCTAATGAGCTGCCCAGGCAGCTTAAATGAAGATAAACCTACACGGCACTCGAATGTACCCAAATTATATAGTCTAACCTGGGCACTAATGCACTGTCTGACACAACCTGAGCCCGGACCTGCTGACCAACACCCAGACAGCTGACCACACCCTGAGCACATCAGACCCGCCATGGCCTTAGGTCATCATCTCTTCCCTACCTCAGTTTTCAGGCTTCAGAACCTAGACCTTATCTCCAATCACTGCCCACGGGTGACTGTGATGCAGAAATCAGAACTCTTCCTGACCCATGGCAAGAAACCTTGTGGTTGGCATGTTGTCCAACGTTCAGTGTAGGAGAAACCAGCATTCACCCTTAGGCCCCGCCCATTCTTGAGTGCGACGTGTGCATAAACACGCATTGTGACCTCAGCGTGAGTCCTGTCCTCTAGTAAGTCCTCTCAGTGGCTGGACCATTAGATGTCATAATGGGCTTGACATGTCCCTAGTCCCCATTTTTAACAAGATTTCTGGTTGTCCAGTCGCCCCACCCCAGGGCTCTACTCTGGAATCCCTCATTTGGTGGGACATCTGAGGTTGAAAAACAAAATGAAACAAATCGACAACAACAACAAAAAAACTAACTTCTTCCATCCCCAGAATGACCCCAAACTCTGTGGACGGGACCGAACCCCCAGAGAGTAAGACTCGTCCTTTTCCCATGAAGTCACCCGGCAATTTCACGACCATGAGTGACACGATATCCAGAGACAAAAACTTGAGCAAGAGCCTCACACTCGCCCTTTTTTCATATCCCGAAGTGTTCTCCTCATGGTCTGTAGATCAGTCCTGCCATACCTATGACCCAAAACATAAGCCGAGTTTGTGTTTTCAGACAACTGTCCAAACAGCTCTGGCCTACACACCCTACAGGCTCAGGGCCCTGGAGCCAAACCTGAGGACTGTACTTGCCCTCTCCAAGGGAATTGTATGTGCCCATTCCAATGGCCACGACCCTACTAATATGATAACCTCCAACGTCTCTGAGGCCATCCCAAGAGTTGTGGCTTCCCAGGACAAACAGGGGCAATCTGAGCCCATCTGAGCACCTACCTGAACTCAGACCCGTAGACTGATGTCCCCAGAGGTAAAAAGGAACGAACAGGCCCCTAGGCACTAATCGGATCCATTGCTTTGGTTTCCAGGCATCTCTCCTCAGAGGCCTGGATTTCAGTACCAGCATATGGCTGTTTCTTGACTCACCCATCAGAACAAATCTCATCTACACATGGGAAACATGCACGTTGGAGCTGTGTCAAAGCCTCTGTTTAGGAGTACCCTTCAGGGCCCCAGGGCCACCGCTTCATTCCAAGGTCTCCATAGACACAAAAACATATTAGGACACATCCACAGGAGAGTCCATTTCAACTCAGCCTCCTCGGTTGCCCCCCACATGCAGCAGATCTAACCTGTCTTGTTGCTTGGAGACAATTGGAATGCGAGGTGGGCTACCCAGCCATCCATCCTTAGAACCCTGCTCGGAATCGTTGGCCTGGAGCCAACCAACAGGTCTCAATTGTCCTGCAGAAGAATCTTTGCAGTTTGGAGCTTCTCACAACTCCCATCGTGGGAAAACCCCCATGTCCTCGTGATCCAACCCCCTTCAAGAAAGGGCCATCAGGGCAGAAAGTCCAACCTGAGCGATCGTCTGATCCTTGCCCTGACTTCAGATGCACGAGATCTCTATTGAGGTCTGTAGATTGTGCCTGCCATATCCTCACCCAGAAACCTAGGCCTAGCTTGGGTTCTCAGACTCCATCCTCAGACTACTGGCCCACAAGCCCTCCAGTTGGGCAATCCAGAACTACAATTCCGCACTCTGCCTGCCCTACAGAAGTAAATCATTGCCCTCAGGGCTACCCCGAAACCCGAAATGAGTATCAACCTGCACGACATTCGGCTGTACCCCAAACATATAGGCTGACCTGGGCACTATTTCCCCTTCTGACCCAGCCTGAGCCTGGACCTCCTGGTCCCACCCAGATAGCTGGCCGCACACTGAGCACATCGGACCCGCCATGGCCTTAGGTCGTCATCTCTTCCCAACTGTGGTTTTCAGGCTCCAGAACCTAGACCTTATCTCCAACCACTGCCCAGGGTTGAAAATGATGCATAAATCAGAACTCTTTCCCCATGGCAAGAAACCTTGTGGTTGGCATGTTGTCCAACATTCAGTGTAGTTGAAACAAGCGTGGCCCATGAGGCCCAGCCCATGCTTGCGGGCCACATTGGTCACAAACACACATTGTGACCCTCAGCCTGAGCCCAGTCCTCAGGTAAGGCCTCTCAGGGCCTATATGAAGAGACAGCATATTGGGCTTGCCATGCCCCTAGGCCCCAATTTTTAACCATAGTTCGGGTTGTCCCTTCACTCTTCCCCAGGGCTCTGCTTTGGAATTCCTCTTTTGGTGGGACACCTGAGGTAACAAACCTGAAAGGAGTCCTCCCATCCCACAGATTGACGAAAAACAATTGGGATCGGGCCACAACACAGAGAGGAAGATTCGTCCATGGCCCATGAGACCTCCCCAACATTCCCCGGCCATCCCTGAAACAAAATCTAGAGACAAAAGCCTGAGCAAGCTCCTCAGTCTCGCTCATTCTTCACATCCTGAAGAGTTCTTCTCATGGTTTGTAGATCGGGCGTGCCATACGTACGTCCCCAAACTTAAGCTGAGTTTGTGTTTTCAGTCTTCTGTCCTCAAAGTCCTGGGCCACACTCCCTCCAGGCTGGGGCCCCTGGAGCCACACATTAGGACTGCCCCCACCCAATCCATGGGAATTCTGCCCATTCCATTGTCAAAAATCGTACAAATTAGGAGAACCCTCCAAAGTCCCTGAGGCCATCCCAATAGTGTAGGTCGCCCGGGACAAAAAAGGGCGGTTGATACCGGCTGAGCATCTACCTCCACTCATCTACCTCCACTCATACCAAGAAGATTGAACCAGACAGGACCCGAGGCCATTATCGGATCCATTGCTTTGGTTTACAAGCATGTCTCCTCAAAAGCCTGGATTCCAATACCAGCAGAGGGGATTTCCTGAGGCACCCATCAGAACAAATCTCGTCTCCACAAGGAAACTTGTGCATGGGAGCTCTGCCAAAGCTTAGGAGAATACTTCAGGGTCCCTGTGCCACCTCCCCATTCCAAGGCCCTCATGGACACAAACACATGTTAGGAACCATCCTCTGGAAAGTGCATTTCAACTCAGCCACCCCGGTTGCTCCCGCAGATCCATTAGATCTAAACTGTCTTTTTGCTAGGAGACAATTGGAAGGCGAGGCCGACTTCCCAGGCATCCATCCTGGAACGGTGCTCTGGAGTCATTCCATATGGGATGTCCTGGAGCTGTCCAACAGGTCTCAATTGTCCCGCAGAAGGAATCCTTGAAGGGGGCCTCCCACATCTCCCAACGTGGAAAACCTCCATGGCCTCGAGATTCCGCTCCCTTCATGAAGGGGCCGTCATGCACAGAAACTCCAACCTGAGCCAACGTCGGATCCTCGCCCTGACTTCAGATGCATGAGATATTGGTTCAGATCTGCAGGGGGTACCTGCCGTGCCCTCACCCTGAATCCGAAGTCTAGCTTGGGTTCTCAGACTTCCGTCCTCACTCTCCTGGCCCCGATGCCCTCAGGTTTGGCAATTCCGGACGACAATGAAGCACTCTGCCTGCCCTCTAGAAAAAATGTATTGCCTAATGAGCTCCCCAGGCAGCTTAAATGAGGATAAACCTACACGGCACTCGACTGTACCCAAATTATATAGTCTAACCTGGGCACTAATGCACTGTCTGACACAACCTGAGCCCGGACCTGCTGACCAACACCCAGACAGCTGACCGCACCCTGAGAACATCAGACCCGCCATGGCCTTAGGTCATCATCTCTTCCCTACCTCAGTTTTCAGGCTTCAGAACCTAGACCTTATCTCCAATCACTGCCCACGGGTGACTGTGATGCAGAAATCAGAACTCTTCCTGACCCATGGCAAGAAACCTTGTGGTTCGCATGTTGTCCAACGTTCAGTGTAGGAGAAACCAGCATTCACCCTGAGGCCCCGTCCATTCTTGAGTGCGACGAGAGCATAAACACGCATTGTGACCTCAGCGTGAGTCCTGTCCTCTAGTAAGTCCTCTCAGTGGCTGGACCATAAGATGTCATAATGGGCTTGACATGTCCCTAGTCCCCAATTTTTAACCAGATTTCTGGTTGTCCAGTCGCCCCACCCCAGGGCTCTACTCTGGAATCCCTCATTTGGTGGGACATCTGAGGTAGAAAAACAAAATGAAACAAATCGACAACAACAACAAAAAAACGGACTTCTTCCATCCCCAGAATGACCCCAAACTCTTTGGACGGGAACGAACCCCCAGAGAGTAAGTCTCGTCCATTTCCCATGAAGTCACCCGGCAATTTCACGACCATGAGTGACACGATATCCAGAGACAAAAACTTGAGCAAGAGCCTCACACTCGCCCTTTTTTCATATCCCGAAGTGTTCTCCTCATGGTCTGTAGATCAGTCCTGCCATACCTATGACCCAAAACATAAGCCGAGTTTGTGTTTTCAGACAACTGTCCAAACAGCTCTGGCCTACACACCCTACAGGCTCAGGGCCCTGGAGCCAAACCTGAGGACTGTACTTGCCCTCTCCAAGGGAATTGTATGTGCCCATTCCAATGGCCACAACTCTACTAATAGGATAACCTCCAAAGTCCCTGAGGCCATCCCAAGAGTTGTGGCTTCCCAGGACAAACAGGGGCAATCTGAGCCCATCTGAGCACCTACCTGCACTCAGACCCGTAGACTGATGTCCCCAGAGGTAAAAAGGAACGAACAGGCCCCTAGGCACTAATCGGAACCATTGCTTTGGTTTCCAGGCATCTCTCCACAGAGGCCTGGATTTCAATACCAGCATATGGCTGTTTCTTGACTCACCCATCAGAACTAATCTCATCTACACATGGGAAACATGCACGTTGGAGCTGTGTCAAAGCCTCTGTTTAGGAGAACCCTCCAGGGCCCCAGGGGCACCGCTTCATTCCAAGGTCTCCATAGACACAAAAACATATTAGGACACATCCACAGGAGAGTCCATTTCAACTCAGCCTCCTCGGTTGCCCCCCACATCCAGCAGATCTAACCTGTCTTGTTGCTTGGAGACAATTGGAATGCGAGGTGGGCTACCCAGCCATCCATCCTTAGAACCCTGCTCGGAATCGTTGGCCTGGAGCCAACCAACAGGTCTCAATTGTCCTGCAGAAGAATCTTTGCAGTTTGGAGCTTCTCACAACTCCCATCGTGGGAAAACCCCCATGTCCTCGTGATCCAACCCCCTTCAAGAAAGGGCCATCAGGGCAGAAAGTCCAACCTGAGCGATCGTCTGATCCTTGCCCTGACTTCAGATGCACGGGATCTCTATTGAGGTCTGTGTTTGTGCCTGCCATATCCTAACCCAGAAACCTAGGCCTAACTTGGGTTCTCAGACTCCGTCCTCAAACTACTGGCCCACAAGCCCTCCAGTTGGGCAATGCAGAACTACAATGCCGCACTCTGCCTGCCCTACAGAAGTAAAACATTGCCCTCAGGGCTACCCCGAAACCCCAAATGAGGATCAACCTGCACGCCATTCGGCTGTACCCCAAACATATAGGCTGACCTGGGCACTATTTCCCCTTCTGACCCAGCCTGAGCCTGGACCTCCTGGTCCCACCCAGACAGCTGGCCGCACACTGAGCACATCGGACCCGCCATGGCCTTAGGTCGTCATCTCTTCCCAACTGCGGTTTTCAGGCTCCAGAACCTAGACCTTATCTCCAACCACTGCCCAGGGTTGAAAATGATGAAGAAATCAGAACTCTTTCCCCATGCCAAGAAACCTTGTGGTGGGCATGTTGTCCAACGTTCAATGTAGTTGAAACAAGCGTGGCCCATGAGGCCCAGCCCATGCTTGCGGGCCACATTGGTCACAAACACACATTGTGACCCTCAGCCTGAGCCCAGTCCTCAGGTAAGGCCTCTCAGGGCCTATATGAAGAGACAGCATATTGGGCTTGCCATGCCCCTAGGCCCCAATTTTTAACCGTAGTTCGGGTAGTCCCTTCACTCTTCTCCAGGGCTCTGCTTTGGAATTCCTGTTTTGGTGGGACATCTGAGGTAACAAACCTGAAAGAGTCCTCCCATCCCACAGATTGACGAAAAACAATTGGGATCGGGCCAAATCCACAGAGAGGAAGATTCGTCCATGGCCCATGAGACCTCCCCAACATTCCACGGCCATCGCTGAAACAAAATCCAGAGACAAAAGCCTGAGCAAGCGCCTCAGACTCGCTCATTCTTCATATCCTGAAGAGTTCTTCTCATGGTTTGTAGATCGGGCGTGCCATACCTACGTCCCCAAACTTAAGCTGAGTTTGTGTTTTCAGTCTTCTGTCCTCAAAGACCTGGGCCACACTCCCTCCAGGCTGGGGCCCCTGGAGCCACACATTAGGACTGACCCCACCCAATCCATGCGAATTCTGCCCATTCCATTGTCAAAAATCGTACAAATTAGGAGAACCCTCCAAAGTCCCTGAGGCCATCCCAATAGTGTAGGTCACCGGGGACATAAAGGGCGGTTGATACCGGCTGAGCATCTACCTCCACTCATCTACCTCCACTCATACCAAGAAGATTGAACCAGACAGGACCCGAGGCCATTAGCGGATCCATTGCTTTGGTTTACAGGCATGTCTCCTCAAAAGCCTGGATTCCAATACCAGCAGAGGGGATTTCCTGAGGCACCCATCAGAACAAATCTCGTCTCCACAAGGAAACTTGTGCATGGGAGCTATGCCAAAGCTTAGGAGAATACTTCAGGGTCCCGGTGCCACCTCCCCATTCCAAGGCCCTCATGGACACAAACACACGTTAGGAACCATCCTCTGGAAAGTGCATTTCAACTCAGCCACCCCGGTTGCTCCCGCAGATCCATTAGATCTAAACTGTCCTGTTGCTAGGAGACAATTGGAAGGCGAGGCAGACTTCCCAGGCATCCATCCTGGAACAGTGCTCTGGAGTCATTCCATATGGGATGTCCTGGAGCTGTCCAACAGGTCTCAATTGTCCCGCAGAAGGAATCCTTGAAGGGGGCATCCCACATCTCCCAACGTGGAAAACCTCCATGGCCTCGAGATTCCGCTCCCTTCATGAAGGGGCCGTCATGCACAGAAACTCCAACCTGAGCCAACGTCGGATCCTCGCCCTGACTTCAGATGCATGAGATATTGGTTCAGATCTGCAGGGGGTACCTGCTGTGCCCTCACCCTGAATCCGAAGTCTAGCTTGTGTTCTCAGACTTCCGTCCTCACTCTCCTGGCCCCGAAGCCCTCAAGTTTGGCAATTCCGGACCGACAATGAAGCACTCTGCCTGCACTCTAGAAAAAATGTATTGCCTAATGAGCTGCCCAGGCAGCTTAAATGAGGATAAACCTACACGGCACTCGAATGTACCCAAATTATATAGTCTAACCTGGGCACTATGCACTGTCTGACACAACCTGAGCCCGGACCTGCTGACCAACACCCAGACAGCTGACCGCACCCTGAGCACATCAGACCCGCCATGGCCTTAGGTCATCATCTCTTCCCTACCTCAGTTTTCAGGCTTCAGAACCTAGACCTTATCTCCAATCACTGCCCACGGGTGACTGTGATGCAGAAATGAGAACTCTTCTTGACCCATGGCAAGAAACCTTGTGGTTGGCATGTTGTCCAACGTTCAGTGTAGGAGAAACCAGCATTCACCCTGAGGCCCCGCCCATTCTTGAGGGCGACGAGTGCATAAACACGCATTGTGACCTCAGCGTGAGTCCTGTCCTCTAGTAAGTCCTCTCAGTGGCTGGACCATTAGATGTCATAATGGGCTTGACATGTCCCTAGTCCCCAATTTTTAACCAGATTTCTGGTTGTCCAGTCGCCCCACCCCAGGGCTCTCCTCTGGAATCCCTCATTTGGTGGGACATCTGAGCTTGAAAAACAAAATGAAACAAATCGACAACAACAACAAAAAAACGGACTTCTTCCATCCCCAGAATGACCGCAAACTCTTTGGACGGGACCGAACCCCCAGAGAGTAAGACTCGTCCATTTCCCATGAAGTCACCCGGCAATTTCACGACCATGAGTGACACGATATCCAGAGACAAAAACTTGAGCAAGAGCCTCACACTCGCCCTTTTTTCATATCCCGAAGTGTTCTCCTCATGGTCTGTAGATCAGTCCTGCCATACCTATGACCCAAAACATAAGTCGAGTTTGTGTTTTCAGACAACTGTCCAAACAGCTCTGGCCTACACACCCTACAGGCTCAGGGCCCTGGAGCCAAACCTGAGGACTGTACTTGCCCTCTCCAAGGGAATTGTATGTGCCCATTCCAATGGCCACAACCCTACTAATAGGATAACCTCCAAAGTCCCTGAGGCCATCCCAAGTGTTGTGGCTTCCCAGGAAAAACAGGGGCAATCTGAGCCCATCTGAGCACCTACCTGCACTCAGACCCGTAGACTGATGTCCCCAGAGGTAAAAAGGAACGAACAGGCCCCTAGGCACTAATCGGATCCATTGCTTTGGTTTCCAGGCATCTCTCCTCAGAGGCCTGGATTTCAGTACCAGCATATGGCTGTTTCTTGACTCACCCATCAGAACAAATCTCATCTACACATGGGAAACATGCACGTTGGAGCTGTGTCAAAGCCTCTGTTTAGGAGAGCCCTTCAGGGCCCAGGGCCACCGCTTCATTCCAAGGTCTCCATAGACACAAAAACATATTAGGACACATCCACAGGAGAGTCCATTTCAACTCAGCCTCCTCGGTTGCCCCCCACATCCAGCAGATCTAACCTGTCTTGTTGCTTGGAGACAATTGGAATGCGAGGTGGGCTACCCAGCCATCCATCCTTAGAACCCTGCTCGGAATCGTTGGCCTGGAGCCAACCAACAGGTCTCAATTGTCCTGCAGAAGAATCTTTGCAGTTTGGAGCTTCTCACAACTCCCATCGTGGGAAAACCCCCATGTCCTCGTGATCCAACCCCCTTCAAGAAAGGGCCATCAGGGCAGAAAGTCCAACCTGAGCGATCGTCTGATCCTTGCCCTGACTTCAGATGCACGAGATCTCTATTGAGGTCTGTAGATTGTGCCTGCCATATCCTCACCGAGAAACCTAGGCCTAGCTTGGGTTCTCAGACTCCGTCCTCAGACTACTGGCCCACAAGCCCTCCAGTTGGGCAATCCAAATTACAATGCCGCACTCTGCCTGCCCTACAGAAGTAAAACATTGCCCTCAGGGCTACACCTAAACCGCAAATGAGGATCAACCTGCACGCCATTCGGCTGTACCCCAAACATATAGGCTGACCTGGCACTATTTCCCCTTCTGACCCAGCCTGAGCCTGGACCTCCTGGTCCCACCCAGACAGCTGGCCGCACACTGAGCGCATCGGACCCGCCATGGCCTTAGGTCGTCATCTCTTCCCAACTGCGGTTTTCAGGCTCCAGAACCTAGAACTTATCTCCAACCACTGCCCAGGGTTTAAAATGATGCAGAAATCAGAACTCTTTCCCCATGGCAAGAAACCTTGTGCTTGGCATGTTGTCCAACGTTCGGTGTAGTTGAAACAAGCGTGGCCCATGAGGCCCAGCCCATGCTTGCGGGCCACATTGGTCACAAACACACATTGTGACCCTCAGCCTGAGCCCAGTCCTCAGGTAAGGCCTCTCAGGGCCTATATGAAGAGACAGCATATTGGGATTGCCATGCCCCTAGGCCCCAATTTTTAACCATAGTTCGGGTTGTCCCTTCACTCTTCCCCAGGGCTCTGCTTTGGTATTCCTCTTTTGGTGGGACACCTGAGGTAACAAACCTGAAAGGAGTCCTCCCATTCCACAGATTGACGAAAAACAATTGGGATCGGGCCAAAACACAGAGAGGAAGATTCGTCCATGGCACATGAGCCCTCCCCAACATTCCACGGCCATCGCTGAAACAAAATCTAGAGACAAAAGCCTGAGCAAGCGCCTCAGACTCGCTCATTCTTCATATCCAGAAGAGTTCTTCTCATGGTTTGTAGATCGGGCGTGCCATACCTACGTCCCCAAACTTAAGCTGAGTTTGTGTTTTCAGTCTTCTGTCCTCAAAGTCCTGGGCCACACTCCCTCCAGGCTGCGGCCCCTGGAGCCACACATTAGGACTGCCCCCACCCAATCCATGGGAATTCTGCCCATTCCATTGTCAAAAATCGTACAAATTAGGAGAAACCTCCAAAGTCCCTGAGGCCATCTCAATAGTGTAGGTCGCCCAGGACAAAAAAGGGCGGTTGATACCGGCTGAGCATCTACCTCCACTCATCTACCTCCACTCATACCAAGGAGATTGAACCAGACAGGACCCGAGGCCATTAGCGGATCCATTGCTTTGGTTTACAGGCATGTCTCCTCAAAAGCCTGGATTCCAATACCAGCAGAGGGGATTTCCTGAGGCACCCATCAGAACAAATCTCGTCTCCACAAGGAAACTTGTGCATGGGAGCTATGCCAAAGCTTAGGAGAATACTTCAGGGTCCCGGTGCCACCTCCCCATTCCAAGGCCCTCATGGACACAAACACACGTTAGGACCCATCCTCTGGAAAGTGCATTTCAACTCAGCCACCCCGGTTGCTCCCGCAGATCCATTAGATCTAAACTGTCTTGTTGCTAGGAGACAATTGGAAGGCGAGGCAGACTTCCCAGGCATCCATCCTGGAACAGTGCTCTGGAGTCATTCCATATGGGATGTCCTGGAGCTGTCCAACAGGTCTCAATTGTCCCGCAGAAGGAATCCTTGAAGGGGGCATCCCACATCTCCCAACGTGGAAAACCTCCATGGCCTCAGATTCCGCTCCCTTCATGAAGGGGCCGTCATGCACAGAAACTCCAACCTGAGCCAACGTCGGATCCTCGCCCTGACTTCAGATGCATGAGATATTGGTTCAGATCTGCAGGGGGTACCTGCCGTGCCCTCACCCTGAATCCGAAGTCTAGCTTGTGTTCTCAGACTTCCGTCCTCACTCTCCTGGCCCCGAAGCCCTCATGTTTGGCAATTCCGGACCCTCAATGAAGCACTCGGCCTGCCCTCTAGAAAAAATATATTGCCTAATGAGCTGCCCAGGCAGCTTAAATGAAGATAAACCTACACGGCACTCGAATGTAACCAAATTATATAGTCTAACCTGGGCACTAATGCACTGTCTGACACAACCTGAGCCCGGACCTGCTGACCAACACCCAGAGAGCTGACCGCACCCTGAGCACATCAGACCCGCCATGACCTTAGGTCATCATCTCTTCACTACCTCAGTTTTCAGGCTTCAGAACCTAGACCTTATCTCCAATCACTGCCCACGGGTGACTGTGATGCAGAAATCAGAACTCTTCCTGACCCATGGCAAGAAACCTTGTGGTTGGCATGTTGTCCAACGTTCAGTGTAGGAGAAACCAGCATTCACCCTGAGACCCGCCCATTCTTGAGTGCGACGAGAGCATAAACACGCATTGTGACTTCAGCGTGAGTCCTGACCTCTAGTAAGTCCTCTCAGTGGTTGGATCATAAGATGTCATAATGGGCTTGACATGTCCCTAGTCCCCAATTTTTAACCAGATTTCTGGTTGTCCAGTCGCCCCACCCCAGGGCTCTACTCTGGAATCCCTCATTTGGTGGGACATCTGAGGTTGAAAAACAAAATGAAACAAATCGACAACAACAACAAAAAAACGGACTTCTTCCATCCCCAGAATGACCCCAAACTCTTTGGATGGGACCGAACCCCCAGAGAGTAAGACTCGTCCATTTCCCATGAAGTCAACCGGCAATTTCACGACCATGAGTGACACGATATCCAGAGACAAAAACTTGAGCAAGAGCCTCACACTCGCCCTTTTTTCATATCCCGAAGTGTTCTCCTCATGGTCTGTAGATCAGTCCTGCCATACCTATGACCCAAAACATAAGCCGAGTTTGTGTTTTCAGACAACTGTCCAAACAGCTCTGGCCTACACACCCTACAGGCTCAGGGCCCTGGAGCCAACCCTGAGGACTGTACTTGCCCTCTCCAAGGGAATTGTATGTGCCCATTCCAATGGCCACAACCCTACTAATAGGATAACCTCCAAAGTCCCTGAGGCCATCCCAAGAGTTGTGGCTTCCCAGGACAAACAGGGGCAATCTGAGCCCATCTGAACACCTACCTGCACTCAGACCCGTAGACTGATGTCCCCAGAGGTAAAAAGGAACGAACAGGCCCCTAGGCACTAATCGGATCCATTGCTTTGGTTTCCAGGCATCTCTCCTCAGAGGCCTGGATTTCAATACCAGCATATGGCTGTTTCTTGACTCACCCATCAGAACAAATCTCATCTACACATGAGAAACATGCACGTTGGAGCTGTGTCAAAGCCTCTGTTTAGGAGAACCCTTCAGGGCCCCAGGGCCACCGCTTCATTCCAAGGTCTCCATAGACACAAAAACATATTAGGACACATCCACAGGAGAGTCCATTTCAACTCAGCCTCCTGGGTTGCCCCCCACATCCAGCAGATCTAACCTGTCTTGTTGCTTGGAGACAATTGGAATGCGAGGTGGGCTACCCAGCCATCCATCCTTAGAACCCTGCTCGGAATCGTTGGCCTGGAGCCAACCAACAGGTCTCAATTGTCCTGCAGAAGAATCTTTGCAGTTTGGAGCTTCTCACAACTCCCATCGTGGGAAAACCCCCATGATCTCGTGATCCAACCCCCTTCAAGAAAGGGCCATCAGGGCAGAAAGTCCAACCTGAGCGATCGTCTGTCCTTGCCCTGACTTCAGATGCACGAGATCTTGATTGAGGTCTGTAGATTGTGCCTGCCATATCCTCACCCAGAAACCTAGGCCTAGCTTGGGTTCTCAGACTCCGTCCTCAGACTACTGGCCCACAAGCCCTCCAGTTGGGCAATCCAGAACTACAATGCCGCACTCTGCCTGCCCTACAGAAGTAAAACATTGCCCTCAGGGCTACCCCGAAACCCCAAATGAGGATCAACCTGCACGCCATTTGGCTGTACCCCAAACATATAGGCTGACCTGTGCACTATTTCCCCTTCTGACCCAGCCTGAGCCTGGACCTCCTGGTCCCACCCAGACAGCTGGCCGCACACTGAGCACATCGGACCCGCCATGGCCTTAGGTCGTCATCTCTTCCCAACTTCGGTTTTCAGGCTCCAGAACCTAGACCTTATTTCCAACCACTGCCCAGGGTTGAAAATGATGCAGAAATCAGAACTCTTTCCCCATGGCAAGAAACCTTGTGGTTGGCATGTTGTCCAACGTTCGGTGTAGTTGAAACAAGCGTGGCCCATGATGCCCAGCCCATGCTTGCAGGCCACATTGGTCACAAACACACATTGTGACCCTCAGTCTGAGCCCAGTCCTCAGGTAAGGCCTCTCAGGGCCTATATGAAGAGACAGCATATTGGGCTTGCCATGGCCCTAGGCCCCAATTTTTAACCATAGTTCGTATTGTCCCTTCACTCTTCCCCAGGGCTCTGCTTTGGAATTCCTCTTTTGGTGGGACACCTGAGGTAACAACCCTGAAAGGAGTCCTCCCATCCCACAGATTGACGAAAAACAATTGGGATCGGGCCAAAACACAGAGAGGAAGATTCGTCCATGGCACATGAGCCCTCCCCAACATTCCACGGCCATCGCTGAAACAAAATCTAGAGACAAAAGCCTATGCAAGCGCCTCAGACTCGCTCATTCTTCATATCCTGAAGAGTTCTTCTCATGGTTTGTAGATCGGGCGTGCCATACCTACGTCCCCAAACTTAAGCTGAGTTTGTGTTTTCAGTCTTCTGTCCTCAAAGTCCTGGGCCACACTCCCTCCAGGCTGGGGCCCCTGGAGCCACACATTAGGACTGCCCCCACCCAATCCATGGGAATTCTGCCCATTCCATTTTCAAAAATCGTACAAATTAGGAGAACCCTCCAAAGTCCCTGAGGCCATCCCAATAGTGTAGGTCGCCCGGGACAAAAAAGGGCGGTTGATACCGGCTGAGCATCTACCTCCACTCATCTACCTCCACTCATACCAAGAAGATTGAACCAGACAGGACCCGAGGCCATTATCGGATCCATTGCTTTGGTTTACAGGCATGTCTCCTCAAAAGCCTGGATTCCATTACCAGCAGAGGTGATTTCCTGAGGCACCCATCAGAACAAATCTCGTCTCCACAAGGAAACTTGTGCATGGGAGCTATGCCAAAGCTTAGGAGAATACTTCAGGGTCCCGGTGCCACCTCCCCATTCCAAGGCCCTCATGGACACAAACACACGTTAGGACCCATCCTCTGGAAAGTGCATTTCAACTCTGCCACCCCGGTTGCTCCCGCAGATCCATTAGATCTAAACTGTATTGTTGCTAGGAGACAATTGGAAGGCGAGGCGGACTTCCCAGGCATCCATCCTGGAACAGTGCTCTGGAGTCATTCCATATGGGATGTCCTGGAGCTGTCCAACAGGTCTCAATTGTCCCGCAGAAGGAATCCTTGAAGGGGGCATCCCACATCTCCCAACGTGGAAAACCTCCATGGCCTCGAGATTCCGCTCCCTTCATGAAGGGGCCGTCATGCACAGAAACTCCAACCTGAGCCAACGTCGGATCCTCGCCCTGACTTCAGATGCATGGGATATTGGTTCAGATCTGCAGGGGGTACCTGCCGTGCCCTCACCCTGAATCCGAAGTCTAGCTTGTGTTCTCAGACTTCCGTCCTCACTCTCATGGCCCCGAAGCCCTCATGTTTGGCAATTCCGGACCGACAATGAAGCACTCTGCCTGCCCTCTAGAAAAAATATATTGCCTAATGAGCTGCCCAGGCAGCTTAAATGAATATAAACCTACACGGCACTCGAATGTACCCCAATTATATAGTCTAACCTGGGCACTAATGCACTGTCTGACACAACCTGAGCCCGGACCTGCTGACCAACACCCAGACAGCTGACCGCACGCTGAGCACATCAGACCCGCCATGGCCTTAGGTCATCATCTCTTCACTACCTCAGTTTTCAGGCTTCAGAACCTAGACCTTATCTCCAATCACTGCCCACGGGTGACTGTGATGCAGAAATCAGAACTCTTCCTGACCCATGGCAAGAAACCTTGTGGTTGGCATGTTGTCCAATGTTCAGTGTAGGAGAAACCAGCATTCACCCTGAGGCCCCGCCCATTCTTGAGTGCGACGGGTGCATAAACACGCATTTTGACCTCAGCGTGACTCCTGTCCTCTAGTAAGTCCTCTCAGTGGCTGGACCATAAGATGTCATAATGGGCTTGACATGTCCCTAGTCCCCAATTTTTAACCAGATTTCTGGTTGTCCAGTCGCCCCACCCCAGGGTTCTACTCTGGAATCCCTCATTTAGTGGAACATCTGAGGTTGAAAAACAAAATGAAAAAAATCGACAACAACAACAAAAAAACGGACTTCTTCCATCCCCAGAATGACCCCAAACTCTTTGGACGGGACCGAACCCCCAGAGAGTAAGACTCGTCCCTTTCCCATGAAGTCACCCGGCAATTTCACGACCATGAGTGACACGATATCCAGAGACAAAAACTTGAGCAAGAGCCTCACACTCGCCCTTTTTTCATATCCCGAAGTGTTCTCCTCATGGTCTGTAGATCAGTCCTGCCATACCTATGACCCAAAACATAAGCCGAGTTTGTGTTTTCAGACAACTGTCCAAACAGCTCTGGCCTACACACCCTACAGGCTCAGGGCCCTGGAGCCAAACCTGAAGACTGTACTTGCCCTCTCCAAGGGAATTGTATGTGCCCATTCCAATGGCCACGACCCTACTAATAGGATAACCTCCAAAGTCCCTGAGGCCATCCCAAGTGTTGTGGCGTCCCAGGACAAACAGGGGCAATCTGAGCCCATCTGAGCACCTACCTGCACTCAGACCCGTAGACTGATGTCCCCAGAGGTAAAAAGGAACGAACAGGCCCCTAGGCACTAATCGGATCCATTGCTTTGGTTTCCAGGCATATCTCCTCAGAGGCCTGGATTTCAATACCAGCATATGGCTGTTTCTTGACTCACCCATCAGAACAAATCTCATCTACACATGGGAAACATGCACGTTGGAGCTGTGTCAAAGCCTCTGTTTAGGAGAACCCTTGAGGGCCCCAGGTCCACCGCTTCATTCCAAGGTCTCCATAGACACAAAAACATATTAGGACACATCCACAGGAGAGTCCATTTCAACTCAGCCTCCTCGGTTGCCCCCCACATCCAGCAGATCTAACCTGTCTTGTTGCTTGGAGACAATTGGAATGCGAGGTGGGCTACCCAGCCATCCATCCTTAGAACCCTGCTCGGAATCGTTGGCCTGGAGCCAACCAACAGGTCTCAATTGTCCTGCAGAAGAATCTTTGCAGTTTGGAGCTTCTCACAACTCCCATCGTGGGAAAACCCCCATGTCCTCGTGATCCAACCCCCTTCAAGAAAGGGCCATCAGGGCAGAAAGTCCAACCTGAGCGATCGTCTGATCCTTGCCCTGACTTCAGATGCACGAGATCTCTATTGAGGTCTGTAGATTGTGCCTGCCATATCCTCACCCAGAAACCTAGGCCTAGCTTGGGTTCTCAGACTCCGTCCTCAGACTACTGGCCCACAAGCCTTCCAGTTTGGCAATCCAGAACTACAATGCCGCACTCTGCCTGCCCTACAGAAGTAAAACATTGCCCTCAGGGCTACCCCGAAACCCCAAATGAGTATCAACCTGCACGACATTCGGCTGTACCCCAAACATATAGGCTGACCTGGCACTATTTCCCCTTCTGACCCAGCCTGAGCCTGGACCACCTGGTCCCACCCAGACAGCTGGCCGCACACTGAGCACATCGGACCCGCCATGGCCTTAGGTCGTCATCTCTTCCCAACTGCGGTTTTCAGGCTCCAGAAACTAGACCTTATCTCCAACCACTGCCCAGGGTTGAAAATGATGCAGAAATCAGAACTCTTTCCCCATGGCAAGAAACCTTGTGGTTGGCATGTTGTCCAACGTTCGGTGTAGTTGAAACAAGCGTGGCCCATGAGGCCCAGCCCATGCTTGCGGGCCACATTGGTCACAAACACACATTGTGACCCTCAGCCTGAGCCCAGTCCTCAGGTAAGGCCTCTCAGGGCCTATATGAAGAGACAGCATATTGGGCTTGCCATGCCCCTAGGCCCCAATTTTTAACCATAGTTCGGGTTGTCCCTTCACTCTTCCCCAGGGCTCTGCTTTGGTATTCCTCTTTTGGTGGGACACCTGAGGTAACAAACCTGAAAGGAGTCCTCCCATCCCACAGATTGACGAAAAACAATTGGGATCGGGCCAAAACACAGAGAGGAAGATTCGTCCATGGCACATGAGCCCTCCCCAACATTCCACGGCCATCGCTGAAACAAAATCTAGAGACAAAAGCCTGAGCAAGCGCCTCAGACTCGCTCATTCTTCATATCCAGAAGAGTTCTTCTCATGGTTTGCAGATCGGGCGTGCCATACCTACGTCCCCAAACTTAAGCTGAGTTTGTGTTTTCACTCTTCTGTCCTCAAAGTCCTGGGCCACACTCCTTCCAGGCTGCGGCCCCTGGAGCCACACATTAGGACTTCCCCCACGCAATCCATGGGAATTCTGCCCATTCCATTGTCAAAAATCGTACAAATTAGGAGAACCCTCCAAAGTCCCTGAGGCCATCCCAATAGTGTAGGTCGCCCAGGACAAAAAAGGGCGGTTGATACCGGCTGAGCATCTACCTCCACTCATCTACCTCCACTCATACCAAGAAGATTGAACCAGACAGGACCCGAGGCCATTATCAGATCCATTGCTTTGGTTTACAGGCATGTCTCCTCAAAAGCCTGGATTCCAATACCAGCAGAGGGGATTTCCTGAGGCACCCATCAGAACAAATCTCGTCTCCACAAGGAAACTTGTGCATGGGAGCTATGCCAAAGCTTAGGAGAATACTTCAGGGTCCCGGTTCCACCTCCCCATTCCAAGGCCCTCATGGACACAAACACACGTTAGGACCCATCCTCTGGAAAGTGCATTTCAACTCAGCCACCCCGGTTGCTCCCGCAGATCCATTAGATCTAAACTGTCTTGTTGCTAGGTGACAATTGGAAGGCGAGGCGGACTTCCTAGGCATCCATCCTGGAACAGTGCTCTGGAGTCATTCTATATGGGATGTCCTGGAGCTGTCCAACAGGTCTCAATTGTCCCGCAGAAGGAATCCTTGAAGGGGGCATCCCACATCTCCCAACGTGGAAAACCTCCATGGCCTCGAGATTCCGCTCCCTTCATGAAGGGGCCATCATGCACAGAAACTCCAACCTGAGCCAACGTCGGATCCTCGCCCTGACTTCAGATGCATGAGATATTGGTTCAGATCTGCAGGGGGTACCTGCCGTGCCCTCACCCTGAATCCGAAGTCTAGCTTGTGTTCTCAGACTTCCGTCCTCACTCTCCTGGCCCCGAAGCCCTCATGTTTGGCAATTCCGGACCGACAATGAAGCACTCTGCCTGCCCTCTAGAAAAAATATATTGCCTAATGAGCTGCCCAGGCAGCTTAAATGAAGATAAACCTACAGGGCACTCGAATGTAACCGAATTATATAGTCTAACCTGGCCACTAATGCACTGTCTGACACAACCTGAGCCCGGACCTGCTGACCAACACCCAGACAGCTGACCGCACCCTGAGCACATCAGACCCGCCAGGGCCTTAGGTCATCATCTCTTCCCTACCTCAGTTTTCAGGCTTCAGAACCTAGACCTTAACTCCAATCACTGCCCACGGGTGACTGTGATGCAGAAATCAGAACTCTTCCTGACCCATGGCAAGAAACCTTGTGGTTGGCATGTTGTCCAACGTTCAGTGTAGGAGAAACCAGCATTCACCCTGAGGCCCCGCCCATTCTTGAGTGCGACGAGAGCATAAACACGCATTGTGACCTCAGCGTGAGTCCTGTCCTCTAGTAAGTCCTCTCAGTGGCTGGAAAAACAATTGGGATCGGGCCAAATCCACAGAGAGGAAGATTCGTCCATGGCCCATGAGACCTCCCCAACATTCCACGGCCATCGCTGAAACAAAATCCAGAGACAAAAGCCTGAGCAAGCGCCTCAGACTCGCTCATTCTTCATATCCTGAAGAGTTCTTCTCATGGTTTGTAGATCGGGCGTGCCATACCTACGTCCCCAAACTTAAGCTGAGTTTGTGTTTTCAGTCTTCTGTCTTCAAAGTCCTGGGCCACACTCCCTCCAGGCTGGGGCCCCTGGAGCCACACATTAGGACTGCCCCCACCCAATCCATGGGAATTCTGCCCATTCCATTGTCAAAAATCGTACAAATTAGGAGAACCCTCCAAAGTCCCAGAGGCCATCCCAATTGTGTAGGTCGCCCGGGACAGAAAAGGGCGGTTGATACCGGCTGAGCATCTACCTCCACTCATACCAAGAAGATAGAACCAGACAGGACCCGATACCATTATCGGATCCATTGCTTTGGTTTACAGGCAAGTCTCCTCAAAAGCATGGATTCCAATACCAGCATAGCGGATTTCCTGAGGCACCCATCAGAACAAAGCTAGTCTCCACAAGGAAACTTGTGCATGGGAGCTATGCCAAAGCTTAGGAGAATACTTCAGGGTCCCGGTGCCACCTCCCCATTCCAAGGACCTCACGGACACAAACACACATTAGGACCCATCCTCTGGAAAGTGCATTTCAACTCAGCCACCCCGGTTGCTCCCGCAGATCCATTAGATCTAAACTGTCTTGTTGCTAGGAGACAATTGGAAGGCGAGGCGGACTTCCCAGGCATCCATCCTCGAATGGTGCTCTGGAGTCATTCCAAATGGGATGTCCTGGAGCTGTCCAACAGGTCACAATTGTCCCGAGAAGGAATCCTTGAAGGGGGCATCCCACATCTCCCAACGTAGAAAACCTCCATGGCCTCGAGATTCTGCTCCCTTCATGAAGGGGCCGTCATGCACAGAAACTCCAACCTGAGCCAACGTCGGATCCTCGCCCTGACTTCAGATGCATGAGATATTGGTTCAGATCTGCAGGGGGTACCTGCCGTGCCCTCACCCTGAATCCGAAGTCTAGCTTGTGTTCTCAGACTTCCGTCCTCACTCTCCTGGCCCCGAAGCCCTCATGTTTGGCAATTCCGGACCGACAATGAAGCACTCTGCCTGCCCTCTAGAAAAAATATATTGCCTAATGAGCTGACCAGGCAGCTTAAATGAAGATAAACCTACACGGCACTCGAAAGTACCCAAATTATATAGTCTAACCTGGGCACTAACGCACTGTCTGACACAACCTGAGCCCGGACCTGCTGACCAACACCCAGACAGCTGACCGCACCCTGAGCACATCAGACCCGCCCTGGCCTTAGGTCATCATCTCTTCCCTACCTCAGTTTTCAGGCTTCAGAACCTAGACCTTAACTCCAATCACTGCCCAAGGGTGACTGTGATGCAGAAATCAGAACTCTTCTTGACCCATGGCAAGAAACCTTGTGGTTGGCATGTTGTCCAACGGTCAGTGTAGGAGAAAACAGCAATCACCCTGAGGCCCCGCCCATTCTTGAGTGCGACGAGAGCATAAACACGCATTGTGACCTCAGCGTGAGTCCTGTCCTCTAGTAAGTCCTCTCAGTGGCTGGACCATTAGATGTCATAATGGGCTTTACATGTCCCTAGTCCCCAATTTTTAACCAGATTTCTGGTTGTCCAGTCGCCCCACCCCAGGGCTCTACTCTGGAATCCCTCATTTGGTGGGACATCTGAGGTGGAAAAACAAAATGAAACAAATCGACAACAACAAAAAAACGGACTTCTTCCATCCCCAGAATGACCGCAAACTCTTTGGACGGGACCGAAACCCCAGAGAGTAAGACTCGTCCATTTCCCATGAAGTCACCCGGCAATTTCACGACCATGAGTGACACGATATCCAGAGACAAAAACTTGAGCAAGTGCCTCACACTCGCCCTTTTTTCCTATCCCGAAGTGTTCTCCTCATGGTCTGTAGATCAGTCCTGCCATACATATGACCCAAAACATAAGCCGAGCTTGTGTTTTCAGACAACTGTCCAAACAGCTCTGGCCTACACACCCTACAGGCTCAGGGCCCTGGAGCCAAACCTGAGGACTGTACTTGCCCTCTCCAAGGGAATTGTATGTGCCCATTCCAATGGCCACAACCCTACTAATAGGATAACCTCCAAAGTCCCTGAGGACATCCTAATAGTTGTGGCTTCTCAGGACAAACAGGGGGCAATCTGAGCCCATCTGAGTACCTACCTGCACTCAGACCCGTAGACTGATGTCCCCAGAGGTAAAAAGGAACGAACAGGCCCCTAGGCACTAATCGGATCCATTGCTTTGGTTTCCAGGCATCTCTCCTCAGAGGCCTGGATTTCAATACCACCATATGGCTGTTTCTTGACTCACCCATCAGAACAAATCTCATCTACACATGGGATACATGCACGTTGGAGCTGTGTCAAAGCCTCTGTTTAGGAGAACCCTTCAGGGCCCCAGGGCCACCGCTTCATTCGAAGGTCTCCATAGACACAAAAACATATTAGGACACACCCACAGGAGAGTCCTTTTCAACTCAGCCTCCTCGGTTGCCCGCCACATGCAGCAGATCTAACCTGTCTTGTTGCTTGGAGACAATGGGAATGCGAGGTGGGCTACCCAGCCATCCATCCTTAGAACCCTGCTCGGAATCGTTGGCCTGGAGCCAACCAACAGGTCTCAATTGTCCTGCAGAAGAATCTTTGCAGTTTGGAGCTTCTCACAACTCCCATCGTGGGAAAACCCCCATGTCCTCGTGATCCAACCCCCTTCAAGAAAGGGCCATCAGGGCAGAAAGTCCAACCTGAGCGATCGTCTGATCCTTGCCCTGACTTCAGATGCACGAGTTCTCTATTGAGGTCTGTAGATTGTGCCTGCCATATCCTCACCCAGAAACCTAGGACTAGCTTGGGTTCTCAGACTCCGTCCTCAGACTACTGGCCCACAAGCCCTCCAGTTTGGCAATCCAGAACTACAATGCCGCACTCTGCCTGCCCTACAGAAGTAAAACATTGCCCTCAGGGCTACCCCGAAACCCCAAATGAGGATCAACCTGCATGCCAATCGGCTGTACCCCAAACATATAGGCTGAACTGGGCACTATTTCCCCTTCTGACCCAGCCTGAGCCTGGACCTCCTGGTCCCACCCAGACAGCTGGCCGCAACTGAGCACATCGGACCCGCCATGGCCTTAGGTCGTCATCTCTTCCCAACTGCGGTTTTCAGGCTCCAGAACCTAGACCTTATCTCCAACCACTGCCCAGGGTTGAAAATGATGCAGAAATCAGAACTCTTTCCCCATGGCAAGAAACCTTGTGCTTGGCATGTTGTCCAACGTTCAGTGTAGTTGAAACAAGCGTGGCCCATGAGGCCCAGCCCATGCTTGCGGGCCACATTGGTCACAAACACACATTGTGACCCTCAGCCTGAGCCCAGTCCTCAGGTAAGGCCTCTCAGGGCCTATATGAAGAGACAGCATATTGGGCTTGCCATGCCCCTAGGCCCCAATTTTTAACCATAGTTCGGGGTGTCCCTTCACTCTTCCCGGAGCTCTGCTTTGGAATTCCTCTTTTGGTGGGACACCAGAGGTAACAAACCTGAAAGGAGTCCTCCCATCCCACAGATTGACGAAAAACAATTGGGATCGGGCCAAATCCACAGAGAGGAAGATTCGTCCATGGCCCATGAGACCTCCCCAACATTCCACGGCCATCGCTGAAACAAAATCCCGAATCAAAAGCCTGAGCAAGCGACTCCGACTCGCTCATTCTTCATATCCTGAAGAGTTCTTCTCATGGTTTGTAGGTCGGGCGTGCCATACATACGTCCCCAAACTTAAGCTGAGTTTGTGTTTTCAGTCTTCTGTCCTCAAAGTCCTAGGCCACACTCCCTCCAGGCTGTGGCCCGTGGAGCCACACATTAGGACTGCCCCCACCCAATCCATGGTAATTCTGCCCATTCCATTGTCAAAAATCGTACAAATTAGGAGAACCCTCCAAAGTCCCTGAGGCCATCCCAATTGTGTAGGTCGCCCGGGACAAAAAAGGGCGGTTGATACGAGCTGAGCATCTTCCTCCACTCATCTACCTCCACTCATACCAAGAAGATTGAACCAGACAGGACCCGAGGCCATTATCGGATCCATTTCTTTGGTTTACAGGCATGTCTCCTCAAAAGCCTGGATTCCAATACCAGCAGAGGGGATTTCCTGAGGCACCCATCAGAACAAATCTCGTCTCCACAAGGAAACTTGTGCATGGGAGCTATGCCAAAGCTTAGGAGAATACATCAGGGTCCCGGTGCCACCTCCCCATTCCAAGGCCCTCATGGACACAAACACACATTAGGACCCATCCTCTGGAAAGTGCATTTCAACTCAGCCACCCTGGTTGCTCCCGCAGATCCATTAGATCTAAACTGTCTTGTTGCTAGGAGCAATTGGAAGGCGAGGCGGACTTCCCAGGCATCCATCCTCGAACGGTGCTCTGGAGTCATTTCATATGGGATGTCCTGGAGCTGTCCAACAGGTCTCAATTGTCCCGCAGAAGGAATCCTTGAAAAGGGCAACCCACATCTCCCAACGTGGAAAACCTCCATGGCCTCGAGATTCCGCTCCCTTCATGAAGGGGCCGTCATGCACAGAAACTCCAACCTGAGCCAACGTCGGATCCTCGCCCTGACTTCAGATGCATGAGATATTGGTTCAGATCTGCAGGGGGTACCTGCCGTGCCCTCACCCTGAATCCGAAGTCTAGCTTGTGTTCTCAGACTTCCGTCCTCACTCTCCTGGCCCCGAAGCCCTCATGTTTGGCAATTCCGGACCGACAATGAAGCACTCTGCCTGCCCTCTAGAAAAAATATATTGCCTAATGAGCTGACCAGGCAGCTTAAATGAAGATAAACCTACACGGCACTCGAATGTACCCAAATTATATAGTCTATCCTGGGCACTAATGCACTGTCTGACACAACCTGAGCCCGGACCTGCTGACCAACACCCAGAGAGCTGACCACACCCTGAACACATCAGACCCGCCCTGGCCTTAGGTCATCATCTCTTCCCTACCTCAGTTTTCAGGCTTCAGAACCTAGACCTTATCTCCAATCACTGCCCACGGTTGACTGTGATGCAGAAATCAGAACTCTTCCTGACCCATGGCAAGAAACCTTCTGGTTGGCATGTTGTCCAACGTTCAGTGTAGGAGAAACCAGCATTCACCCTGAGGCCCCGCCCATTCTTGAGTGCGACGAGAGCATAAACACGCATTGTGACCTCAGCGTGAGTCCTGTCCTCTAGTAAGTCCTCTCAGTGGCTGGACCATTAGATGTCATAATGGGCTTGACATGTCCCTAGTCCCCATTTTTAACCAGATTTCTGGTTGTCCAGTTGCCCCACCCCAGGGCTCTACTTTGGAATCCCTCATTTGGTGGGACATCTGAGGTTGAAAAACAAAATGAAACAAATCGACAACAACAACAACAAAAAAACAGACTTCTTCCATCCCCAAAATGACCGCAAACTCTTTGGACGGGACCGAACCCCCAGAGAGTAAGACTCGTCCATTTCCCATGAAGTCACCCAGCAATTTCACGACCATGAGTGACACGATATCCAGACACAAAAACTTGAGCAAGAGCCTCACACTCGCCCTTTTTTCATATCCCGAAGTGTTCTCCTCATGGTCTGTAGATCAGACCTGCCATACCTATGACCCAAAACATAAGCCGAGTTTGTGTTTTCAGACAACTGTCCAAACAGCTCTGGCCTACACACCCTACAGGCTCAGGGCCCTGGAGCCAAACCTGAGGACTGTACTTGCCCTCTCCAAGGGAATAGTATGTGCCCATTACAATGGCCACAACCCTACTAATAGGATAACCTCCAAAGTCCCTGAGGCCATCCCAATAGTTGTGGCTTCCCAGGACAAACAGGGGGCAATCTGAGCCCATCTGAGTACCTACCTGCACTCAGACCCGTAGACTGATGTCCCCAGAGGTAAAAAGGAACGAACAGGCCCCTAGGCACTAATCGGATCCATTGCTTTGGTTTCCAGGAAACTCTCCTCAGAGGCCTGGATTTCAATACCAGCATATGGCTGTTTATTGACTCACCCATCAGAACAAATCTCATCTACACATGGGAAACTTGCACGTTGGAGCTGTGTCAAAGCCTCTGTTTAGGAGAACCCTTCAGGGCCCCAGGGCCACCGCTTCATTCCAAGGTCTCCATAGACACAAAAACATATTAGGACACATCCACAGGAGAGTCCATTTCAACTCAGCCTCCTCGGTTGCCCCCCACATCCAGCAGATCTAACCTGTCTTGTTGCTTGGAGACAATTGGAATGCGAGGTGGGCTACACAGCCATCCATCCTTAGAACCCTGCTCGGCATCGTTGGCCTGGAGCCAACCAACAGGTCTCAATTGTCCTGCAGAAGAATCTTTGCAGTTTGGAGCTTCTCACAACTCCCATCGTGGGAAAACCCCCATGTCCTCGTGATCCAACCCCCTTCAAGAAAGGGCCATCAGGGCAGAAAGTCCAACCTGAGCGATCGTCTGATCCTTGCCCTGACTTCAGATGCACGAGATCTCTATTGAGGTCTGTAGATTGTGCCTGCCATATCCTCACCCAGAAACCTAGGCCTAGCTTGGGTTCTCAGACTGCGTCCTCAGACTACTGGCCCACAAGCCCTCCAGTTTGGAAATCCAGAACTACAATGCCGCACTCTGCCTGCCCTACAGAAGTAAAACATTGCCCTCAGGGCTACCCCGAAACCCCAAATGAGGATCAACCTGCATGCCAATCGGCTGTACCCCAAACATATAGGCTGACCTGGGCACTATTTCCCCTTCTGACCCAGCCTGAGCCTGGACCTCCTGGTCCCACCCAGACAGCTGGCCGCACACTGAGCACATCGGACCCGCCATGGCCTTAGGTCGTCATCTCTTCCCAACTGCGGTTTTCAGGCTCCAGAACCTAGACCTTATCTCCAACCACTGCCCAGGGTTGAAAATGATGGAGAAATCAGAACTCTTTCCCCATGGCAAGAAACCTTGTGCTTGGCATGTTGTCCAACGTTCAGTGTAGTTGAAACAAGCGTGGCCCATGAGGCCCAGCCCATGCTTGCGGGCCACATTGGTCACAAACACACATTGTGACCCTCAGCCTGAGCACAGTCCTCAGGTAAGGCCTCTCAGGGCCTATATGAAGAGACAGCATATTGGGCTTGCCATGCCCCTAGGCCCCAATTTTTAACCATAGTTCGGGGTGTCCCTTCACTCTTCCCCAGGGCTCTGCTTTGGAATTCCTCTTTTGGTGGGACACCTGAGGTAAGAAACCTGAAAGGAGTCCTCCCATCCCACAGATTGTCGAAAAACAATTGGGATCGGGCCAAATCCACAGAGAGGAAGATTCGTCCATGGCCCATGAGACATCCCCAACATTCCACGGCCATCACTGAAACAAAATCCAGAGACAAAAGCCTGAGCAAGCGCCTCAGACTCGCTCATTCTTCATATCCTGAAGAGTTCTTCTCATGGTTTGTAGATCGGGCGTGCCATACCTACGTCCCCAAACTTAAGCTGAGTTTGTGTTTTCAGTCTTCTGTCCTCAAAGTACTGGGCCACACTCCCTCCAGGCTGGGGCCCCTGGAGCCACACATTAGGACTGTCCCCACCCAATCCATGGGAATTCTGCCCATTCCATTGTCAAAAATCGTACAAATTAGGAGAACCCTCCAAAGTCCCTGAGGTCATCCCAATAGTGTAGGTCGCCCGGGACAAAAAAGGGCGGTTGATACCAGCTGAGCATCTTCCTCCACTCATCTACCTCCACTCATACCAAGAAGATTGAACCAGACAGGACCCGAGGCCATTATCGGATCCATTGCTTTGGTTTACGGGCATGTCTCCTCAAAAGCCTGGATTCCAATACCAGCAGAGGGGATTTCCTGAGGCACCCATCAGAACAAATCTCGTCTCCACGAGGAAACTTGTGCATGGGAGCTATGCCAATGCTTAGGAGAATACAATAGGGTCCCGGTGCCACCTCCCCATTCCAAGGCCCTCATGGACACAAACACACATTCGGACCCATCCTCTGGAAAGTGCATTTCAACTCAGCCACCCCGGTTGCTCCCTCAGATCCATTAGATCTAAACTGTCTTGTTGCTAGGAGACAATTGGAAGGCGAGGCGGACTTCCCAGGCATCCATCGTCGAATGTTGCTCTGGAGTCATTCCATATGGGATGTCCTGGAGCTGTCCAACAGGTCTCAATTGTCCCGCAGAAGGAATCCTTGAAGGGGGCATCCCACATCTCCCAACGTGGAAAACCTCCATGGCCTCGAGATTCCGCTCCCTTCATGAAGGGGCCGTCAGGCACAGAAACTCCAACCTGAGCCAACGTCGGATCCTCGCCCTGACTTCAGATGCATGAGATATTGGTTCAGATCTGCAGGGGGTACCTGCCGTGCCCTCACCCTGAATCTGAAGTCTAGCTTGTGTTCTCAGACTTCCGTCCTCACTCTCCTGGCCCCGAAGCCCTCATGTTTGGCAATTCCGGACCGACAATGAAGCACTCTGCCTGCCCTCTAGAAAAAATATATTGCCTAATGAGCTGACCAGGCAGCTTAAATGAAGATAAACCTACACGGCACTCGAATGTACCCAAATTATATAGTCTAACCTGGGCACTAATGCACAGTCTTACACAACCTGAGCCCGGACCTGCTGACCAACACCCAGACAGCTGACCGCACCCTGAGCACATCAGACCCGCCCTGGCCTTAGGTCATCATCTCTTCCCTACCTCAGTTTTCAGGCTTCAGAACCTAGACCTTATCTCCAATCACTGCCCACGGGTGACTGTGATGCAGAAATCAGAACTCTTCCTGACCCATGGCAAGAAACCTTGTGGTTGGCATGTTGTCCAACGTTCAGTGTAGGAGAAAACAGCATTCACCCTGAGGCCCCGCCCATTCTTGAGTGCGACGAGAGCATAAACACGCATTGTGACCTCAGCGTGAGTCCTGTCCTCTAGTAAGTCCTCTCAGTGGCTGGACCATTAGATGTCATAATGGGCTTGACATGTCCCTAGTCCCCAATTTTTAAACAGATTTCTGGTTGTCCAGTCGCCCCACCCCAGGGCTCTACTCTGGAATCCCTCATTTGGTGGGACATCTGAGGTTGAAAAACAAAATGAAACAAATCGACAACAACAACAAAAAAACGGACTTCTTCCATCCCCAGAATGACCCCAAACTCTTTGGACGGAACCGAACCCCCAGAGAGTAAGACTCGTCCATTTCCCATGAAGTCACCCGGCAATTTCACGACCATGAGTGACACGATATCCAGAGACAAAAACTTGAGCAAGAGCCTCACACTCGCCCTTTTTTCATATCCCGAAGTGTTCTCCTCATGGTCTGTAGATCAGTCCTGCCATACCTATGACCCAAAACATAAGCCGAGTTTGTGTTTTCAGACAACTGTCCAAACAGCTCTGGCCTACACACCCTACAGGCTCAGGGCCCTGGAGCCAAACCTGAGGACTGTACTTGCCCTCTCCAAGGGAATTGTATGTGCCCATTCCAATGGCCACAACCCTACTAATAGGATAACCTCCAAAGTCCCTGAGGCCATCCCAAAAGTTGTGGCTTCCCAGGACAAACAGGGGCAATCTGAGCCCATCTGAGCACCTACCTGCACTCAGACCCGTAGACTGATGTCCCCAGAGGTAAAAAGGAACGAACAGGCCCCTAGGCACTAATTGGATCCATTGCTTTGGTTTCCAGGCATCTCTCCTCAGAGGCCTGGATTTCAATACCAGCATATGGCTGTTTCTTGACTCACATATCAGAACAAATCTCATCTACACATGGGAAACATGCACGTTGGAGCTGTGTCAAAGCCTCTGTTTAGGAGAACCCTTCAGGGCCCCAGGGCCACCGCTTCATTCCAAGGTCTCCATAGACACAAAAACATATTAGGACACATCCACAGGAGAGTCCATTTCAACTCAGCCTCCTCGGTTGCCCCCCACATCCAGCAGATCTAACCTGTCTTGTTGCTTGGAGACAATTGGAATGCGAGGTGGGCTACCCAGCCATCCATACTTAGAACCCTGCTAGGAATCGTTGGCCTGGAGCCAACCAACAGGTCTCAATTGTCCTGCAGAAGAATCTTTGCAGTTTGGAGCTTCTCACAACTCCCATCGTGGGAAAACCCCCATGTCCTCGTGATCCAACCCCCTTCAAGAAAGGGCCATCAGGGCAGAAAGTCCAACCTGAGCGATCGTCTGATCCTTGCCCTGACTTCAGATGCACGAGATCTCTATTGAGGTCTGTAGATTGTGCCTGCCATATCCTCACCCAGAAACCTAGGCCTAGCTTGAGTTCTCAGACTCCGTCCTCAGACTACTGGCCCACAAGCCCTCCAGTTTGGCAATCCAGAACTACAATGCCGCACTCTGCCTGCCCTACAGAAGTAAAACATTGCCCTCAGGGCTACCCCGAAACCGCAAATGAGGATCAACCTTCACGCCATTCGGCTGTACCCCAAACATATAGGCTGACCTGGGCACTATTTCCCCTTCTGACCCAGCCTGAGCCTGGACCTCCTGGTCCCACCCAGACAGCTGGCCGCACACTGAGCACATCGGACCCGCCATGGCCTTAGGTCGTCATCTCTTCCCAACTGCGGTTTTCAGGCACCAGAACCTAGACCTTATCTCCAACCACTGCCCAGGGTTGAAAATGATGCAGAAATCAGAACTCTTTCCCCATGGCAAGAAACCTTGTGCTTGGCATGTTGTCCAACGTTCAGTGTAGTTGAAACAAGCGTGGCCCATGAGGCCCAGCCCATGCTTGCGGGCCACATTGGTCACAAACACACATTGTGACCCTCAGCCTGAGCCCAGTCCTCAGGTAAGGCCTCTCAGGGCCTATATGAAGAGACAGCATATTGGGCTTGCCATGCCCCTAGGCCCCAATTTTTAACCATAGTTCGGGGTGTCCCTTCACTCTTCCCCAGGGCTCTGCTTTGGAATTCCTCTTTTGGTGGGACACCAGAGGTAACAAACCTGAAAGGAGTCCTCCCATCCCACAGATTGACGAAAAACAATTGGGATCGGGCCAAATCCACAGAGAGGAAGATTCGTCCATGGCCCATGAGACCTCCGCAACATTCCACGGCCATCGCTGAAACAAAATCCAGAGACAAAAGCCTGAGCAAGCTCCTCAGACTCGCTCATTCTTCATATCCTGAAGAGTTCTTCTCATGGTTTGTAGATCGGGCGTGCCATACCTACGTCCCCAAACTTAAGCTGAGTTTGTGTTTTCAGTCTTCTGTCCTCAAAGTCCTGGGCCACACTCCCTCCAGGCTGGGGCCCCTGGAGCCACACATTAGGACTGCCCCCACCCAATCCATGGGAATTCTGCCCATTCCATTGTCAAAAATCGTACAAATTAGGAGAACCCTCCAAAGTCCCTGAGGCCATCCCAATAGTGTAGGTCGCCCGGGACAAAAAAGGGCGGTTGATACCAGCTGAGCATCTTCCTCCACTCATCTACCTCCACTCATACTAAGAAGATTGAACCAGACAGGACCCGAGGCCATTATCGGATCCATTGCTTTGGTTTACAGGCATGTCTCCTCAAAAGCCTGGATTTCAATACAAGCAGAGAGAATTTCCTGAGGCACCCATCAGAACAAATCTCGTCTCCACAAGGAAACTTGTGCATGGGAGCTATGCCAAAGCTTAGGAGAATACTTCAGGGTCCCGGTGCCACCACCCCATTCCAAGGCCCTCATGGACACAAACACACATTAGGACCCATCCTCTGGAAAGTGCATTTCAACTCAGCCACCCCGGTTGCTCCCGCAGATCCATTAGATTTAAACTGTCTTGTTGCTAGGAGATAATTGGAAGGCGAGGCGTACTTCCCAGGCATCCATCCTCGAACGGTGCTCTGGAGTCATTCCATATGGGATGTCCTGGAGCTGTCCAACAGGTCTCAATTGTCCCGCAGAAGGAATCCTTGAAGGGGGCATCCCACATCTCCCAACGTGGAAAACCTCCATGGCCTCGAGATTCCGCTCCCTTCATGAAGGGGCCTTCATGCACAGAAACTCCAACCTTAGTCAACGTCGGATCCTCGTGCTGACTTCAGATGCTTGAGATATTGGTTCAGATCTGCAGGGGGTACCTGCAGTGCCCTCGGCCAGAAGCCCAAGTCGAGCTTGTGTTCTCAGGGTTCTGTCCTCACACTCCTGGCCCAGAAGCCCTCAAGTTTGGCCATTCCGGACCTACAATGCAGCACTCTGCCTGCCCTCTAGAAAAAATATCTTCCCTAATGAGCTGCCTGGACACCTCAAATGAGGATAAACCTACAAGGCATTCGAATGTACCTATATTATATAGTCTAACCTGGGCACTAATGCACTGTCTGACACAACCTGAGCCAGAACCTCCTGACCAACACCCAGGCAGCTGACCACACAGTGAGCCTATCAGACCCGCCATGGCCTTAGGTGGTCATCTCTTCCCAACAGCGGTTTTTCGGGCTTCAGAACCTAGGCCTTATCTCCAACCACAGTCCATGGTTGAAAATGATGCAGAAATCAGAACACTTTTCCCATGGTGAGAGACCTTGTGATTGGCAAGTTGTCCAAAGTCCAGTGTAGTTGAAACCAGTGTGGCCCATGAGGTCCCGCCCTTGCTCGCAAAACCACATTGGTCACAAACACACATTGTGACCCTCAGCCTGAGCCCAGTCCTCAAGTACGGCCTCTCAGTGGCTGGATGAAGAGACAGCATATTGGGCGTGCCATGCCCCTAGGCCCCAATTTTTAAACATAGTTTGGGTTGTCCCTTCACTCTTCCCCAGCGCTCTGTTTTGGAATTCCTCTTATGTTCGGACACCTGAGGTAATAAACCTGAAAGGAGACCTCCCATTCCACAGATTGACGAAAAACAATTGGGACTGGGCCAAATCCACAGAGAGGAAGATTCGTCCATGGGCCATGAGGCCTCCCCAAATTCCACGGCCATCATTGATACAAAATCCAAAGACAAAAGCCTGAGCAAGTACCTCAGACTCGCTCTTTCTTCATATCCTGAAGAGTTCTTCTCATGGTTTGTAGATTACGCCTGCCATACCTACGTCCCCAAACCTAAGCTGAGTTTCTCTTTTCAATCTTCTGTCCTCAAAGTCCTGGGCCACACACCCTCCAGGCTGGGGCGCCAGGAGCCACACATTAGGACTGTGCCTACACAATCCATGGGAATTCTGCCCATTCCATTGTCCCAAATCGTACAAATTAGGAGAACCCTCCAAAGTCCCCGAGGCCCTCCCAATAGTGTATGTCTCCGGGGACAAACAGGGCGGTCTGACACCAGGTGATCATCTACCTCCACTCATTCCATAGATGGAGAACCCCAGAGAAGAAGATTGAACCAGACAGGACCCTAGGCCATAATCGGGTCCATTGCTTTGGTTTACAGGCATGTGTCCTCAAAAGCCTGGATTCCAATACCAGCATAAGGGGTTTCCTGAGGCACCCATTAGAAAAAATCTCGTCTCCACAAGGAAACTTTTGCATGGGAGCTATGTCAAAAGCTTAGGAGAATACTTCAGGGTCCCGGTGCCACCGCCCTAATCCAAGGCCCTCATGGACACAACACACATTAGGCCCCATCCTCAGGAAAATCCATTTCAACTCAGCCACCTCGGTTTCTCCCACAGAGCCACCGATCTCAACGCTATTGTTGCTAGGAGACAATTGTAATGCGAGGCGGGCTTCCCTGGCATCCATCCTCCAACGGTGCTCTGGAGTCATTCCATATGGGATGTCCTGGAGCTGCCCAACAGGTCTCAATTGTCCCACAGAAGGAATCCTTGAAGAGGGCATCCATAAACTCCCAACGTGGGAAAACCTCCATGGCCTTGAGATTCCTCTCCGTTCATGAAGGGGCAGGCATGCACAGAAACTCCAACCTGAGCCAACGTCTGATCCTCGCCTTGGCTTCAGATGCTTGAGATATTGGATCCGATCTGCAGGGGGTACATGCCGTGCCCTCGGCCTGAAGCCCAATCTAGCTTGTGTTCTCAGACTTCTGTCCTCACACTCCTGGCCCAGAAGCTCTCAAGTTTGGCAATTCCGGACCCACAATGCAGCACTCTGCCTGCCCTCTAGAAAAAACATCTTGCCTAATGAGCTGCCCAGGAACCTAAAAGGGGGATAAACCTACACGGCACTCGACTGTACCCAAATTATATAGTCTAACCTGGTCACTAATGCACTGTCTGACACACCCTGAGCTAGAACCTCCTGACCAAAACCCAGGCAGATGAATGCACACTGAGCGTATGAGACCCACCATGGCCTTAGGTCGTCATCTCTTCCCAACTGCGATTTTTCAGGCTTCAGAACCTAGACCTTATCTCCAACCACCGCCCAGGGTTGAAAATGATGCAGAAATCAGAACACCTTCCCCATGGCAAGAGACCTTGTGATTGGCATGTTGTTCAAATCCAGTGTAGTTGAAACCAGTGTGGCCCATAAGGCCCCGCCCATGCTCGCAGGCCATATTGGTCACAAACTCACATTGTGACCCTCAGCATGAGCCCAGTCCTCAAGTCAGGCCTCTCAGTGGCTGGATGAAGAGACAGCATATTGGGCCTGCCATGCCACTAGTCCCCAATTTTTAACCATAGTTTGGGTTGTCCCTTCACTCTTTCCCAAGGCTCTGCTTTGGAATTCCTCTTTTGTTCGGACACCTGAGTTAATAAACAGGAAAGGAGACCTCCCATCCCACAGATTGTCGAAAAACAATTGGGATCGGGCCAAATCCACAGAGAGGAAGATTCGTCCATGGCCCATGAGACATCCCCAACATTCCACGGCCATCACTGAAACAAAATCCAGAGACAAAAGCCTGAGCAAGCGCCTCAGACTCGCTCATTCTTCATATCCTGAAGAGTTCTTCTCATGGTTTGTAGATCGGGCGTGCCATACCTACGTCCCCAAACTTAAGCTGAGTTTGTGTTTTCAGTCTTCTGTCCTCAAAGTACTGGGCCACACTCCCTCCAGGCTGGGGCCCCTGGAGCCACACATTAGGACTGTCCCCACCCAATCCATGGGAATTCTGCCCATTCCATTGTCAAAAATCGTACAAATTAGGAGAACCCTCCAAAGTCCCTGAGGTCATCCCAATAGTGTAGGTCGCCCGGGACAAAAAAGGGCGGTTGATACCAGCTGAGCATCTTCCTCCACTCATCTACCTCCACTCATACCAAGAAGATTGAACCAGACAGGACCCGAGGCCATTATCGGATCCATTGCTTTGGTTTACGGGCATGTCTCCTCAAAAGCCTGGATTCCAATACCAGCAGAGGGGATTTCCTGAGGCACCCATCAGAACAAATCTCGTCTCCACGAGGAAACTTGTGCATGGGAGCTATGCCAATGCTTAGGAGAATACAATAGGGTCCCGGTGCCACCTCCCCATTCCAAGGCCCTCATGGACACAAACACACATTCGGACCCATCCTCTGGAAAGTGCATTTCAACTCAGCCACCCCGGTTGCTCCCTCAGATCCATTAGATCTAAACTGTCTTGTTGCTAGGAGACAATTGGAAGGCGAGGCGGACTTCCCAGGCATCCATCGTCGAATGTTGCTCTGGAGTCATTCCATATGGGATGTCCTGGAGCTGTCCAACAGGTCTCAATTGTCCCGCAGAAGGAATCCTTGAAGGGGGCATCCCACATCTCCCAACGTGGAAAACCTCCATGGCCTCGAGATTCCGCTCCCTTCATGAAGGGGCCGTCAGGCACAGAAACTCCAACCTGAGCCAACGTCGGATCCTCGCCCTGACTTCAGATGCATGAGATATTGGTTCAGATCTGCAGGGGGTACCTGCCGTGCCCTCACCCTGAATCTGAAGTCTAGCTTGTGTTCTCAGACTTCCGTCCTCACTCTCCTGGCCCCGAAGCCCTCATGTTTGGCAATTCCGGACCGACAATGAAGCACTCTGCCTGCCCTCTAGAAAAAATATATTGCCTAATGAGCTGACCAGGCAGCTTAAATGAAGATAAACCTACACGGCACTCGAATGTACCCAAATTATATAGTCTAACCTGGGCACTAATGCACAGTCTTACACAACCTGAGCCCGGACCTGCTGACCAACACCCAGACAGCTGACCGCACCCTGAGCACATCAGACCCGCCCTGGCCTTAGGTCATCATCTCTTCCCTACCTCAGTTTTCAGGCTTCAGAACCTAGACCTTATCTCCAATCACTGCCCACGGGTGACTGTGATGCAGAAATCAGAACTCTTCCTGACCCATGGCAAGAAACCTTGTGGTTGGCATGTTGTCCAACGTTCAGTGTAGGAGAAAACAGCATTCACCCTGAGGCCCCGCCCATTCTTGAGTGCGACGAGAGCATAAACACGCATTGTGACCTCAGCGTGAGTCCTGTCCTCTAGTAAGTCCTCTCAGTGGCTGGACCATTAGATGTCATAATGGGCTTGACATGTCCCTAGTCCCCAATTTTTAAACAGATTTCTGGTTGTCCAGTCGCCCCACCCCAGGGCTCTACTCTGGAATCCCTCATTTGGTGGGACATCTGAGGTTGAAAAACAAAATGAAACAAATCGACAACAACAACAAAAAAACGGACTTCTTCCATCCCCAGAATGACCCCAAACTCTTTGGACGGAACCGAACCCCCAGAGAGTAAGACTCGTCCATTTCCCATGAAGTCACCCGGCAATTTCACGACCATGAGTGACACGATATCCAGAGACAAAAACTTGAGCAAGAGCCTCACACTCGCCCTTTTTTCATATCCCGAAGTGTTCTCCTCATGGTCTGTAGATCAGTCCTGCCATACCTATGACCCAAAACATAAGCCGAGTTTGTGTTTTCAGACAACTGTCCAAACAGCTCTGGCCTACACACCCTACAGGCTCAGGGCCCTGGAGCCAAACCTGAGGACTGTACTTGCCCTCTCCAAGGGAATTGTATGTGCCCATTCCAATGGCCACAACCCTACTAATAGGATAACCTCCAAAGTCCCTGAGGCCATCCCAAAAGTTGTGGCTTCCCAGGACAAACAGGGGCAATCTGAGCCCATCTGAGCACCTACCTGCACTCAGACCCGTAGACTGATGTCCCCAGAGGTAAAAAGGAACGAACAGGCCCCTAGGCACTAATTGGATCCATTGCTTTGGTTTCCAGGCATCTCTCCTCAGAGGCCTGGATTTCAATACCAGCATATGGCTGTTTCTTGACTCACATATCAGAACAAATCTCATCTACACATGGGAAACATGCACGTTGGAGCTGTGTCAAAGCCTCTGTTTAGGAGAACCCTTCAGGGCCCCAGGGCCACCGCTTCATTCCAAGGTCTCCATAGACACAAAAACATATTAGGACACATCCACAGGAGAGTCCATTTCAACTCAGCCTCCTCGGTTGCCCCCCACATCCAGCAGATCTAACCTGTCTTGTTGCTTGGAGACAATTGGAATGCGAGGTGGGCTACCCAGCCATCCATACTTAGAACCCTGCTAGGAATCGTTGGCCTGGAGCCAACCAACAGGTCTCAATTGTCCTGCAGAAGAATCTTTGCAGTTTGGAGCTTCTCACAACTCCCATCGTGGGAAAACCCCCATGTCCTCGTGATCCAACCCCCTTCAAGAAAGGGCCATCAGGGCAGAAAGTCCAACCTGAGCGATCGTCTGATCCTTGCCCTGACTTCAGATGCACGAGATCTCTATTGAGGTCTGTAGATTGTGCCTGCCATATCCTCACCCAGAAACCTAGGCCTAGCTTGAGTTCTCAGACTCCGTCCTCAGACTACTGGCCCACAAGCCCTCCAGTTTGGCAATCCAGAACTACAATGCCGCACTCTGCCTGCCCTACAGAAGTAAAACATTGCCCTCAGGGCTACCCCGAAACCGCAAATGAGGATCAACCTTCACGCCATTCGGCTGTACCCCAAACATATAGGCTGACCTGGGCACTATTTCCCCTTCTGACCCAGCCTGAGCCTGGACCTCCTGGTCCCACCCAGACAGCTGGCCGCACACTGAGCACATCGGACCCGCCATGGCCTTAGGTCGTCATCTCTTCCCAACTGCGGTTTTCAGGCACCAGAACCTAGACCTTATCTCCAACCACTGCCCAGGGTTGAAAATGATGCAGAAATCAGAACTCTTTCCCCATGGCAAGAAACCTTGTGCTTGGCATGTTGTCCAACGTTCAGTGTAGTTGAAACAAGCGTGGCCCATGAGGCCCAGCCCATGCTTGCGGGCCACATTGGTCACAAACACACATTGTGACCCTCAGCCTGAGCCCAGTCCTCAGGTAAGGCCTCTCAGGGCCTATATGAAGAGACAGCATATTGGGCTTGCCATGCCCCTAGGCCCCAATTTTTAACCATAGTTCGGGGTGTCCCTTCACTCTTCCCCAGGGCTCTGCTTTGGAATTCCTCTTTTGGTGGGACACCAGAGGTAACAAACCTGAAAGGAGTCCTCCCATCCCACAGATTGACGAAAAACAATTGGGATCGGGCCAAATCCACAGAGAGGAAGATTCGTCCATGGCCCATGAGACCTCCCCAACATTCCACGGCCATCGCTGAAACAAAATCCAGAGACAAAAGCCTGAGCAAGCGATTCAGACTCGCTCATTCTTCATATCCTGAAGAGTTCTTCTCATGGTTTTTAGATCGGGCGTGCCATACCTACGTCCCCAAACTTAAGCTGAGTTTGTGTTTTCAGTCTTCTGTCCTCAAAGTCCTGGGCCACACTCCCTCCAGGCTGGGGCCCCTGGAGCCACACATTAGGACTGCCCCCACCCAATCCATGGGAATTCTGCCCATTCCATTGTCAAAAATCGTACAAATTAGGAGAACCCTCCAAAGTCCCTGAGGCCATCCCAATAGTGTAGGTCGCCCGGGACAAAAAAGGGCGGTTGATACCAGCTGAGCATCTTCCTCCACTCATCTACCTCCACTCATACTAAGAAGATTGAACCAGACAGGACCCGAGGCCATTATCGGATCCATTGCTTTGGTTTACAGGCATGTCTCCTCAAAAGCCTGGATTTCAATACAAGCAGAGAGAATTTCCTGAGGCACCCATCAGAACAAATCTCGTCTCCACAAGGAAACTTGTGCATGGGAGCTATGCCAAAGCTTAGGAGAATACTTCAGGGTCCCGGTGCCACCACCCCATTCCAAGGCCCTCATGGACACAAACACACATTAGGACCCATCCTCTGGAAAGTGCATTTCAACTCAGCCACCCCGGTTGCTCCCGCAGATCCATTAGATTTAAACTGTCTTGTTGCTAGGAGATAATTGGAAGGCGAGGCGTACTTCCCAGGCATCCATCCTCGAACGGTGCTCTGGAGTCATTCCATATGGGATGTCCTGGAGCTGTCCAACAGGTCTCAATTGTCCCGCAGAAGGAATCCTTGAAGGGGGCATCCCACATCTCCCAACGTGGAAAACCTCCATGGCCTCGAGATTCCGCTCCCTTCATGAAGGGGCCTTCATGCACAGAAACTCCAACCTTAGTCAACGTCGGATCCTCGTGCTGACTTCAGATGCTTGAGATATTGGTTCAGATCTGCAGGGGGTACCTGCAGTGCCCTCGGCCAGAAGCCCAAGTCGAGCTTGTGTTCTCAGGGTTCTGTCCTCACACTCCTGGCCCAGAAGCCCTCAAGTTTGGCCATTCCGGACCTACAATGCAGCACTCTGCCTGCCCTCTAGAAAAAATATCTTCCCTAATGAGCTGCCTGGACACCTCAAATGAGGATAAACCTACAAGGCATTCGAATGTACCTATATTATATAGTCTAACCTGGGCACTAATGCACTGTCTGACACAACCTGAGCCAGAACCTCCTGACCAACACCCAGGCAGCTGACCACACAGTGAGCCTATCAGACCCGCCATGGCCTTAGGTGGTCATCTCTTCCCAACAGCGGTTTTTCGGGCTTCAGAACCTAGGCCTTATCTCCAACCACAGTCCATGGTTGAAAATGATGCAGAAATCAGAACACTTTTCCCATGGTGAGAGACCTTGTGATTGGCAAGTTGTCCAAAGTCCAGTGTAGTTGAAACCAGTGTGGCCCATGAGGTCCCGCCCTTGCTCGCAAAACCACATTGGTCACAAACACACATTGTGACCCTCAGCCTGAGCCCAGTCCTCAAGTACGGCCTCTCAGTGGCTGGATGAAGAGACAGCATATTGGGCGTGCCATGCCCCTAGGCCCCAATTTTTAAACATAGTTTGGGTTGTCCCTTCACTCTTCCCCAGCGCTCTGTTTTGGAATTCCTCTTATGTTCGGACACCTGAGGTAATAAACCTGAAAGGAGACCTCCCATTCCACAGATTGACGAAAAACAATTGGGACTGGGCCAAATCCACAGAGAGGAAGATTCGTCCATGGGCCATGAGGCCTCCCCAAATTCCACGGCCATCATTGATACAAAATCCAAAGACAAAAGCCTGAGCAAGTACCTCAGACTCGCTCTTTCTTCATATCCTGAAGAGTTCTTCTCATGGTTTGTAGATTACGCCTGCCATACCTACGTCCCCAAACCTAAGCTGAGTTTCTCTTTTCAATCTTCTGTCCTCAAAGTCCTGGGCCACACACCCTCCAGGCTGGGGCGCCAGGAGCCACACATTAGGACTGTGCCTACACAATCCATGGGAATTCTGCCCATTCCATTGTCCCAAATCGTACAAATTAGGAGAACCCTCCAAAGTCCCCGAGGCCCTCCCAATAGTGTATGTCTCCGGGGACAAACAGGGCGGTCTGACACCAGGTGATCATCTACCTCCACTCATTCCATAGATGGAGAACCCCAGAGAAGAAGATTGAACCAGACAGGACCCTAGGCCATAATCGGGTCCATTGCTTTGGTTTACAGGCATGTGTCCTCAAAAGCCTGGATTCCAATACCAGCATAAGGGGTTTCCTGAGGCACCCATTAGAAAAAATCTCGTCTCCACAAGGAAACTTTTGCATGGGAGCTATGTCAAAAGCTTAGGAGAATACTTCAGGGTCCCGGTGCCACCGCCCTAATCCAAGGCCCTCATGGACACAACACACATTAGGCCCCATCCTCAGGAAAATCCATTTCAACTCAGCCACCTCGGTTTCTCCCACAGAGCCACCGATCTCAACGCTATTGTTGCTAGGAGACAATTGTAATGCGAGGCGGGCTTCCCTGGCATCCATCCTCCAACGGTGCTCTGGAGTCATTCCATATGGGATGTCCTGGAGCTGCCCAACAGGTCTCAATTGTCCCACAGAAGGAATCCTTGAAGAGGGCATCCATAAACTCCCAACGTGGGAAAACCTCCATGGCCTTGAGATTCCTCTCCGTTCATGAAGGGGCAGGCATGCACAGAAACTCCAACCTGAGCCAACGTCTGATCCTCGCCTTGGCTTCAGATGCTTGAGATATTGGATCCGATCTGCAGGGGGTACATGCCGTGCCCTCGGCCTGAAGCCCAATCTAGCTTGTGTTCTCAGACTTCTGTCCTCACACTCCTGGCCCAGAAGCTCTCAAGTTTGGCAATTCCGGACCCACAATGCAGCACTCTGCCTGCCCTCTAGAAAAAACATCTTGCCTAATGAGCTGCCCAGGAACCTAAAAGGGGGATAAACCTACACGGCACTCGACTGTACCCAAATTATATAGTCTAACCTGGTCACTAATGCACTGTCTGACACACCCTGAGCTAGAACCTCCTGACCAAAACCCAGGCAGATGAATGCACACTGAGCGTATGAGACCCACCATGGCCTTAGGTCGTCATCTCTTCCCAACTGCGATTTTTCAGGCTTCAGAACCTAGACCTTATCTCCAACCACCGCCCAGGGTTGAAAATGATGCAGAAATCAGAACACCTTCCCCATGGCAAGAGACCTTGTGATTGGCATGTTGTTCAAATCCAGTGTAGTTGAAACCAGTGTGGCCCATAAGGCCCCGCCCATGCTCGCAGGCCATATTGGTCACAAACTCACATTGTGACCCTCAGCATGAGCCCAGTCCTCAAGTCAGGCCTCTCAGTGGCTGGATGAAGAGACAGCATATTGGGCCTGCCATGCCACTAGTCCCCAATTTTTAACCATAGTTTGGGTTGTCCCTTCACTCTTTCCCAAGGCTCTGCTTTGGAATTCCTCTTTTGTTCGGACACCTGAGTTAATAAACAGGAAAGGAGACCTCCCATCCCACAGATTGACGAAAAACAATTGGGACCGGGCCAAATCCACAGAGAGGAAGATTCGTCCATGGCCCATGAGGCCTCCCCACATTCAACGGCCATTGTTGATATAAAATGCAGAGGCAAAACCTGATCAAGTGCCTCAGACTCGCTCTTTCTTCATATCCTGAAGAGTTCTTCTCATGGTTTGTAGATTGGGCCTGCATACCTACGTCCCCAAACCTGAGCTGAGTTTGTGTTTTTGGAATACTGTCCTCAAAGTCCTTTGCCACACATCCTCCAGGCTGGGTCCCCTGGAGCCACCCATTAGGACTGTGCCTACTCAATCCATGGGAATTCTTCTCATCCATTGTCCAAAATCGTACAAATTAGGAGAACTCTCCAAAGTCCCCGAGGCCATCCCAATAGTGTAGGTTTCCGGGGACAAACAAGGGCGGTCTGACACCAGGTGAGCATGTACCTCCACTCATACCATACATGGATGTCCCCAGAGAAGAAGATTGAACCAGAGAGTACGCTAGGCCATAATCAGATCCATTGCTTTGGTTTACAGGCATATCTCCTCAAAAGCCTGGATTCCAATAGAAGCATAAGTGGTTTGCTGAGGCACCCATCAGAACAAATCTTGTCTCCACAAAGAAACTTGTGCATGGGATCTATGTCAAAAGCTTAGGAGAATACTACAGGGTCCCGGTGCCACCGCCCCATTCCAAGGCCCTCATGGACACAAACACACATTAGGCCCCATTCTCAGGAAAGTCTATTTCAACTAAGCCACCCAGGTTGCTCCCGCAGAGTCATCCGATCTCAAATGTATTGTTGCTAGGAGACAATTGGAATGCGAGGCGGGCTTCCCTGGCATCCATCTTCCAACGGTGCTCTGGAGTTAATCCATATGGGATGTCCTGGAGCTGCCCAACATGTCTCAATTGTCCCCAGAAGGAATCCTTGAAGGGGGCACCCCATAACTCCCAACAGGGGAAAAACTCCATGGCCTTGAGATTCCGCTCCGTTCATGAAGGGGCAGTCATGCACAGAAACTCCAACCTGAGCCAACGTCTGATCCTCGCCGTGACTTCAGATGTATGAGATATTGGTTCAGATCTGCAGGGGGTACCTGCCGCGCCCTCGGCCTGATGTCCAAGTCAACTTGTGTTCTCAAACTTTTGTCCTCACACTCCTGGCCGAGAAGACCGCAAGTTTGGCAATTCCGGACCCACAATGCAGCACTCTGCCTGCACTCTAGAAAAAATATCTTGCCTAATGAGCTGCCCAGGCACCTCAAATGTGGATAAACCTACACGGCACTCGACTGTACCCAAATTATATAGTCTAACCTGAGCTCTAATGCACTCTCTGACACAACCTGAGCCTGAACCTCCAGATCAACATCCAGGCAGCTGACCACACAGTGAGCCTATCAGACCCGCCATGGCCTTAGGTGGTCATCTCTTCCCAACAGCGCTTTTTCGGGCTTCAGAACCTAGGCCTTATCTCCAACCACAGTCCATGGTTGAAAATGATGCAGAAATCAGAACACTTTTCCCATGGTTAGAGACCTTGTGATTGGCAAGTTGTCCAAAGTCCAGTGTAGTTGAAACCAGTGTGGCCCATGAGGCCCCGCCCATGCTCGCAAAACCACATTGGTCACAAACACACATTGTGACCCTCAGCCTGAGCCCAGTCCTCAAGTACGGCCTCTCAGTGGCTGGATGAAGAGACAGCATATTGGGCGTGCCATGCCCCTAGGCCCCAATTTTTAAACATAGTTTGGGTTGTCCCTTCACTCTTCCCCAGCGCTCTGTTTTGGAATTCCTCTTATGTTCGGACACCTGAGGTAATAAACCTGAAAGGAGACCTCCCATTCCACAGATTGACGAAAAACAATTGGGACTGGGCCAAATCCACAGAGAGGAAGATTCGTCCATGGGCCATGAGGCCTCCCCAAATTCCACGGCCATCATTGATACAAAATCCAAAGACAAAAGCCTGAGCAAGTACCTCAGACTCGCTCTTTCTTCATATCCTGAAGAGTTCTTCTCATGGTTTGTAGATTACGCCTGCCATACCTACGTCCCCAAACCTAAGCTGAGTTTCTGTTTTCAATCTTCTGTCCTCAAAGTCCTGGGCCACACACCCTCCAGGCTGGGGCACCAGGAGCCACACATTAGGACTGTGCCTACCCAATCCATGGGAATTCTGCCCATTCCATTGTCCCAAATCGTACAAATTAGGAGAACCCTCCAAAGTCCCCGAGGCCCTCCCAATAGTGTATGTCTCCGGGGACAAACAGGGCGGTCTGACACCAGGTGATCATCTACCTCCACTCATTCCATAGATGGAGAACCCCAGAGAAGAAGATTGAACCAGACAGGACCCTAGGCCATAATCGGGTCCATTGCTTTGGTTTACTGGCATGTGTCCTCAAAAGCCTGGATTCCAATACCAGCATAAGGGGTTTCCTGAGGCACCCATCAGAAAAAATCTCGTCTCCACAAGGAAACTTTTGCATGGGAGCTATGTCAAAAGCTTAGGAGAATACTTCAGGGTCCCGGTGCCACCGCCCTAATCCAAGGCCCTCATGGACACAACACACATTAGGCCCCATCCTCAGGAAAATCCATTTCAACTCAGCCACCTCGGTTGCTCCCACAGAGCCACCGATCTCAACGCTATTGTTGCTAGGAGACAATTGTAATGCGAGGCGGGCTTCCCTGGCATCCATCCTCCAACGGTGCTCTGGAGTCATTCCATATGGGATGTCCTGGAGCTGCCCAACAGGTCTCAATTGTCCCACAGAAGGAATCCTTGAAGAGGGCATCCATAAACTCCCAACGTGGGAAAACCTCCATGGCCTTGAGATTCCTCTCCGTTCATGAAGGGGCAGGCATGCACAGAAACTCCAACCTGAGCCAACGTCTGATCCTCGCCTTGGCTTCAGATGCTTGAGATATTGGATCCGATCTGCAGGGGGTACATGCCGTGCCCTCGGCCTGAAGCCCAATCTAGCTTGTGTTCTCAGACTTCTGTCCTCACACTCCTGGCCCAGAAGCTCTCAAGTTTGGCAATTCCGGACCCACAATGCAGCACTCTGCCTGCCCTCTAGAAAAAACATCTTGCCTAATGAGCTGCCCAGGAACCTAAAAGGGGGATAAACCTACACGGCACTCGACTGTACCCAAATTATATAGTCTAACCTGGTCACTAATGCACTGTCTGACACACCCTGAGCTAGAACCTCCTGACCAAAACCCAGGCAGATGAATGCACACTGAGCGTATGAGACCCACCATGGCCTTAGGTCGTCATCTCTTCCCAACTGCGATTTTTCAGGCTTCAGAACCTAGACCTTATCTCCAACCACCGCCCAGGGTTGAAAATGATGCAGAAATCAGAACACCTTCCCCATGGCAAGAGACCTTGTGATTGGCATGTTGTTCAAATCCAGTGTAGTTGAAACCAGTGTGGCCCACAAGGCCCCGCCCATGCTCGCAGGCCATATTGGTCACAAACTCACATTGTGACCCTCAGCATGAGCCCAGTCCTCAAGTCAGGCCTCTCAGTGGCTGGATGAAGAGACAGCATATTGGGCCTGCCATGCCCCTAGTCCCCAATTTTTAACCATAGTTTGGGTTGTCCCTTCACTCTTTCCCAAGGCTCTGCTTTGGAATTCCTCTTTTGTTCGGACACCTGAGTTAATAAACAGGAAAGGAGACCTCCCATCCCACAGATTGACGAAAAACAATTGGGACCGGGCCAAATCCACAGAGAGGAAGACTCGTCCATGGCCCATGAGGACTCCCCACATTCAACGGCCATTGTTGATATAAAATGCAGAGGCAAAACCTGATCAAGTGCCTCAGACTCGCTCTTTCTTCATATCCTGAAGAGTTCTTCTCATGGTTTGTAGATTGGGCCTGCATACCTACGTCCCCAAACCTGAGCTGAGTTTGTGTTTTTGGAATACTGTCCTCAAAGTCCTTTGCCACACATCCTCCAGGCTGGGTCCCCTGGAGCCACCCATTAGGACTGTGCCTACTCAATCCATGGGAATTCTTCTCATCCATTGTCCAAAATCGTACAAATTAGGAGAACTCTCCAAAGTCCCCGAGGCCATCCCAATAGTGTAGGTTTCCGGGGACAAACAAGGGCGGTCTGACACCAGGTGAGCATGTACCTCCACTCATACCATACATGGATGTCCCCAGAGAAGAAGATTGAACCAGAGAGTACGCTAGGCCATAATCAGATCCATTGCTTTGGTTTACAGGCATATCTCCTCAAAAGCCTGGATTCCAATACAAGCATAAGTGGTTTGCTGAGGCACCCATCAGAACAAATCTTGTCTCCACAAGGAAACTTGTGCATGGGATCTATGTCAAAAGCTTAGGAGTGGGCGCCTGGGTGGCTCAGTGGGTTAAGCCGCTGCCTTCAGCTCAGGTCATGATCTCAGGGTCCTGGGATCTAGTCCCGCATCGGCTCTCTGCTGGGCAGGGAGCCTGCTTCCTCCTCTCTCTCTCTCTCTCTCTGCCTGCTTCTCTGCCTGCTTGTGATCTCTCTCTGTCAAATAAATAAATAAAATCTTTAAAAAAAAAAAAAAAAAGCTTAGGAGAATACTACAGGGTCCCGTTGCCACCGCCCCATTCCAAGGCCCTCATGGACACAAACACACATTAGGCCCCATTCTCAGGAAAGTCTATTTCAACTACGCCACCCAGGTTGCTCCCGCAGAGTCATCCGATCTCAAATGTATTGTTGCTAGGAGACAATTGGAATGCGAGGCGGGCTTCCCTGGCATCCATCTTCCAACGGTGCTCTGGAGTTAATCCATATGGGATGTCCTGGAGCTGCCCAACATGTCTCAATTGTCCCCAGAAGGAATCCTTGAAGGGGGCATCCAATAATTCCAACAGGGGAAAAACTCCATGGCCTTGAGATTCCGCTCCGTTCATGAAGGGGCAGTCATGCACAGAAACTCCAACCTGAGCCAACGTCTGATCCTCGCCGTGACTTCAGATGTATGAGATATTGGTTCAGATCTGCAGGGGGTACCTGCCGCGCCCTCGGCCTGATGTCCAAGTCAACTTGTGTTCTCAAACTTTTGTCCTCACACTCCTGGCCGAGAAGACCGCAAGTTTGGCAATTCCGGACCCACAATGCAGCACTCTGCCTGCACTCTAGAAAAAATATCTTGCCTAATGAGCTGCCCAGGCACCTCAAATGTGGATAAACCTACACGGCACTCGACTGTACCCAAATTATATAGTCTAACCTGAGCTCTAATGCACTCTCTGACACAACCTGAGCCTGAACCTCCAGATCAACATCCAGGCAGCTGACCACACACTGAGCACATCAGACCCGCCATGGCCTTAGGTGGTCATCTCTTCCCAACAGCGCTTTTTCGGGCTTCAGATCCTAGGCCTTATCTCCAACCACAGCCCATGGTTGAAAATGATGCAGAAATCAGAACACTTTTCCAATGGTTAGAGACCTTGTGATTGGCAAGTTGTCCAAAGTCCAGTGTAGTTGAAACCAGTGTGGCCCATGAGGCCCCGCCCATGCTCGCAAAACCACATTGGTCACAAACACACATTGTGACCCTCAGCCTGAGCCCAGTCCTCAAGTACGGCCTCTCAGTGGCTGGATGAAGAGACAGCATATTGGGCGTGCCATGCCCCTAGGCCCCAATTTTTAAACATAGTTTGGGTTGTCCCTTCACTCTTCCCCAGCGCTCTGTTTTGGAATTCCTCTTATGTTCGGACACCTGAGGTAATAAACCTGAAAGGAGACCTCCCATTCCACAGATTGACGAAAAACAATTGGGACTGGGCCAAATCCACAGAGAGGAAGATTCGTCCATGGGCCATGAGGCCTCCCCAAATTCCACGGCCATCATTGATACAAAATCCAAAGACAAAAGCCTGAGCAAGTACCTCAGACTCGCTCTTTCTTCATATCCTGAAGAGTTCTTCTCATGGTTTGTAGATTACGCCTGCCATACCTACGTCCCCAAACCTAAGCTGAGTTTCTGTTTTCAATCTTCTGTCCTCAAAGTCCTGGGCCACACACCCTCCAGGCTGGGGCGCCAGGAGCCACACATTAGGACTGTGCCTACCCAATCCATGGGAATTCTGCCCATTCCATTGTCCCAAATCGTACAAATTAGGAGAACCCTCCAAAGTCCCCGAGGCCCTCCCAATAGTGTATGTCTCCGGGGACAAACAGGGCGGTCTGACACCAGGTGATCATCTACCTCCACTCATTCCATAGATGGAGAACCCCAGAGAAGAAGATTGAACCAGACAGGACCCTAGGCCATAATCGGGTCCATTGCTTTGGTTTACTGGCATGTGTCCTCAAAAGCCTGGATTCCAATACCAGCATAAGGGGTTTCCTGAGGCACCCATCAGAAAAAATCTCGTCTCCACAAGGAAACTTTTGCATGGGAGCTATGTCAAAAGCTTAGGAGAATACTTCAGGGTCCCGGTGCCACCGCCCTAATCCAAGGCCCTCATGGACACAACACACATTAGGCCCCATCCTCAGGAAAATCCATTTCAACTCAGCCACCTCGGTTGCTCCCACAGAGCCACCGATCTCAACGCTATTGTTGCTAGGAGACAATTGTAATGCGAGGCGGGCTTCCCTGGCATCCATCCTCCAACGGTGCTCTGGAGTCATTCCATATGGGATGTCCTGGAGCTGCCCAACAGGTCTCAATTGTCCCACAGAAGGAATCCTTGAAGAGGGCATCCATAAACTCCCAACGTGGGAAAACCTCCATGGCCTTGAGATTCCTCTCCGTTCATGAAGGGGCAGGCATGCACAGAAACTCCAACCTGAGCCAACGTCTGATCCTCGCCTTGGCTTCAGATGCTTGAGATATTGGATCCGATCTGCAGGGGGTACATGCCGTGCCCTCGGCCTGAAGCCCAATCTAGCTTGTGTTCTCAGACTTCTGTCCTCACACTCCTGGCCCAGAAGCTCTCAAGTTTGGCAATTCCGGACCCACAATGCAGCACTCTGCCTGCCCTCTAGAAAAAACATCTTGCCTAATGAGCTGCCCAGGAACCTAAAAGGGGGATAAACCTACAAGGCACTCGACTGTACCCAAATTATATAGTCTAACCTGGTCACTAATGCACTGTCTGACACACCCTGAGCTAGAACCTCCTGACCAAAACCCAGGCAGATGAATGCACACTGAGCGTATGAGACCCACCATGGCCTTAGGTCGTCATCTCTTCCCAACTGCGATTTTTCAGGCTTCAGAACCTAGACCTTATCTCCAACCACCGCCCAGGGTTGAAAATGATGCAGAAATCAGAACACCTTCCCCATGGCAAGAGACCTTGTGATTGGCATGTTGTCCAAATCCAGTGTAGTTGAAACCAGTGTGGCCCATAAGGCCCCGCCCATGCTCGCAGGCCATATTGGTCACAAACTCACATTGGGACCCTCAGCATGAGCCCAGTCCTCAAGTCAGGCCTCTCAGTGGCTGGATGAAGAGACAGCATATTGGGCCTGCCATGCCCCTAGTCCCCAATTTTTAACCATAGTTTGGGTTGTCCCTTCACTCTTTCCCAAGGCTCTGCTTTGGAATTCCTCTTTTGTTCGGACACCTGAGTTAATAAACAGGAAAGGAGACCTCCCATCCCACAGATTGACGAAAAACAATTGGGACCGGGCCAAATCCACAGAGAGGAAGATTCGTCCATGGCCCATGAGGCCTCCCCACATTCCACGGCCATCGTTGATATAAAATGCAGAGGCAAAACCTGATCAAGTGCCTCAGACTCGCTCTTCATATCCTGAAGAGTTCTTCTCATGGTTTGTAGATTGGGCCTGCATACCTACGTCCCCAAACCTGAGCTGAGTTTGTGTTTTTGGAATACTGTCCTCAAAGTCCTATGCCACACATCCTCCAGGCTGGGTCCCCTGGAGCCACCCATTAGGACTGTGCCTACCTAATCCATGGGAATTCTTCTCATCCATTGTCCAAAATCGTACAAATTAGGAGAACTCTCTAAAGTCCCCGAGGCCATCCCAATAGTGTAGGTTTCCGGGGACAAACAAGGGCGGTCTGACACCAGGTGAGCATCTACCTCCACTCATACCATACATGGATTTCCCCAGAGAAGAAGATTGAACCAGAGAGTACGCTAGGCCATAATCAGATCCATTGCTTTGGTTTACAGGCATGTCTCCTCAAAAGCCTGGATTCCAATACAAGCATAAGTGGTTTGCTGAGGCACCCATCAGAACAAATCTCGTCTCCACAAGGAAACTTGTGCATGGGATCTATGTCAAAAGCTTAGGAGAATACTACAGGGTCCCGGTGCCACCGCCCCATTCCAAGGCCCTCATGGACACAAACACACATTAGGCCCCATTCTCAGGAAAGTCTATTTCAACTAAGCCACCCAGGTTGCTCCCGCAGAGTCATCCGATCTCAAATGTATTCTTGCTAGGAGACAATTGGAATGCGAGGCGGGCTTCCCTGGCATCCATCTTCCAACGGTGCTCTGGAGTTAATCCATATGGGATGTCCTGGAGCTGCCCAACATGTCTCAATTGTCCCCAGAAGGAATCCTTGAAGGGGGCATCCCATAATTCCAACAGGGGAAAAACTCCATGGCCTTGAGATTCCGCTCCGTTCATGAAGGGGCAGTCATGCACAGAAACTCCAACCTGAGCCAACGTCTGATCCTCGCCGTGACTTCAGATGTATGAGATATTGGTTCAGATCTGCAGGGGGTACCTGCCGCGCCCTCGGCCTGATGTCCAAGTCAACTTGTGTTCTCAAACTTTTGTCCTCACACTCCTGGACGAGAAGACCGCAAGTTTGGCAATCCCGGACCCACAATGCAGCACTCTGCCTGCACTCTAGAAAAAATTACTTGCCTAATGAGCTGCCCAGGCACCTCAAATGTGGATAAACCTACACGGCACTCGACTGTACCCAAATTATATAGTCTAACCTGAGCTCTAATGCACTCTCTGACACAACCTGAGCCTGAACCTCCAGATCAACATCCAGGCAGCTGACCACACACTGAGCACATCAGACCCGCCATGGCCTTAGGTGGTCATCTCTTCCCAACAGCGGTTTTTCGGGCTTCAGAACCTAGGCCTTATCTCCAACCACAGCCCATGGTTGAAAATGATGCAGAAATCAGAACACTTTTCCAATGGTTAGAGACCTTGTGATTGGCAAGTTGTCCAAAGTCCAGTGTAGTTGAAACCAGTGTGGCCCATGAGGCCCCGCCCATGCTCGCAAAACCACATTGGTCACAAACACACATTGTGACCCTCAGCCTGAGCCCAGTCCTCAAGTACGGCCTCTCAGTGGCTGGATGATGAGACAGCATATTGGGCGTGCCATGCCCCTAGGCCCCAATTTTTAAACATAGTTTGGGTTGTCCCTTCACTCTTCCCCAGCGCTCTGTTTTGGAATTCCTCTTATGTTCGGACACCTGAGGTAATAAACCTGAAAGGAGACCTCCCATTCCACAGATTGACGAAAAACAATTGGGACTGGGCCAAATCCACAGAGAGGAAGATTCGTCCATGGGCCATGAGGCCTCCCCAAATTCCACGGCCATCATTGATACAAAATCCAAAGACAAAAGCCTGAGCAAGTACCTCAGATTCGCTCTTTCTTCATATCCTGAAGAGTTCTTCTCATGGTTTGTAGATTACGCCTGCCATACCTACGTCCCCAAACCTAAGCTGAGTTTCTCTTTTCAATCTTCTGTCCTCAAAGTCCTGGGCCACACACCCTCCAGGCTGGGGCGCCAGGAGCCACACATTAGGACTGTGCCTACCCAATCCATGGGAATTCTGCCCATTCCATTGTCCCAAATCGTACAAATTAGGAGAACCCTCCAAAGTCCCCGAGGCCCTCCCAATAGTGTATGTCTCCGGGGACAAACAGGCCGGTCTGACACCAGGTGATCATCTACCTCCACTCATTCCATAGATGGAGAACCCCAGAGAAGAAGATTGAACCAGACAGGACCCTAGGCCATAATCGGGTCCATTGCTTTGGTTTACAGGCATGTGTCCTCAAAAGCCTGGATTCCAATACCAGCATAAGGGGTTTCCTGAGGCACCCATCAGAAAAAATCTCGTCTCCACAAGGAAACTTTTGCATGGGAGCTATGTCAAAAGCTTAGGAGAATACTTCAGGGTCCCGGTGCCACCGCCCTAATCCAAGGCCCTCATGGACACAACACACATTAGGCCCCATCCTCAGGAAAATCCATTTCAACTCAGCCACCTCGGTTGCTCCCACAGAGCCACCGATCTCAACGCTATTGTTGCTAGGAGACAATTGTAATGCGAGGCGGGCTTCCCTGGCATCCATCCTCCAACGGTGCTCTGGAGTCATTCCATATGGGATGTCCTGGAGCTGCCCAACAGGTCTCAATTGTCCCACAGAAGGAATCCTTGAAGAGGGCATCCATAAACTCCCAACGTGGGAAAACCTCCATGGCCTTGAGATTCCTCTCCGTTCATGAAGGGGCAGGCATGCACAGAAACTCCAACCTGAGCCAACGTCTGATCCTCGCCTTGGCTTCAGATGCTTGAGATATTGGATCCGATCTGCAGGGGGTACATGCCGTGCCCTCGGCCTGAAGCCCAATCTAGCTTGTGTTCTCAGACTTCTGTCCTCACACTCCTGGCCCAGAAGCTCTCAAGTTTGGCAATTCCGGACCCACAATGCAGCACTCTGCCTGCCCTCTAGAAAAAACATCTTGCCTAATGAGCTGCCCAGGAACCTAAAAGGGGGATAAACCTACAAGGCACTCGACTGTACCCAAATTATATAGTCTAACCTGGTCACTAATGCACTGTCTGACACACCCTGAGCTAGAACCTCCTGACCAAAACCCAGGCAGATGAATGCACACTGAGCGTATGAGACCCACCATGGCCTTAGGTCGTCATCTCTTCCCAACTGCGATTTTTCAGGCTTCAGAACCTAGACCTTATCTCCAACCACCGCCCAGGGTTGAAAATGATGCAGAAATCAGAACACCTTCCCCATGGCAAGAGACCTTGTGATTGGCATGTTGTCCAAATCCAGTGTAGTTGAAACCAGTGTGGCCCATAAGGCCCCGCCCATGCTCGCAGGCCATATTGGTCACAAACTCACATTGGGACCCTCAGCATGAGCCCAGTCCTCAAGTCAGGCCTCTCAGTGGCTGGATGAAGAGACAGCATATTGGGCCTGCCATGCCCCTAGTCCCCAATTTTTAACCATAGTTTGGGTTGTCCCTTCACTCTTTCCCAAGGCTCTGCTTTGGAATTCCTCTTTTGTTCGGACACCTGAGTTAATAAACAGGAAAGGAGACCTCCCATCCCACAGATTGACGAAAAACAATTGGGACCGGGCCAAATCCACAGAGAGGAAGATTCGTCCATGGCCCATGAGGCCTCCCCACATTCCACGGCCATCGTTGATATAAAATGCAGAGGCAAAACCTGATCAAGTGCCTCAGACTCGCTCTTTCTTCATATCCTGAAGAGTTCTTCTCATGGTTTGTAGATTGGGCCTGCATACCTACGTCCCCAAACCTGAGCTGAGTTTGTGTTTTTGGAATACTGTCCTCAAAGTCCTATGCCACACATCCTCCAGGCTGGGTCCCCTGGAGACACCCATTAGGACTGTGCCTACCTAATCCATGGGAATTCTTCTCATCCATTGTCCAAAATCGTACAAATTAGGAGAACTCTCTAAAGTCCCCGAGGCCATCCCAATAGTGTAGGTTTCCGGGGACAAACAAGGGCGGTCTGACACCAGGTGAGCATCTACCTCCACTCATACCATACATGGATTTCCCCAGAGAAGAAGATTGAACCAGAGAGTACGCTAGGCCATAATCAGATCCATTGCTTTGGTTTACAGGCATGTCTCCTCAAAAGCCTGGATTCCAATACAAGCATAAGTGGTTTGCTGAGGTACCCATCAGAACAAATCTCGTCTCCACAAGGAAACTTGTGCATGGGATCTATGTCAAAAGCTTAGGAGAATACTACAGGGTCCCGGTGCCACCGCCCCATTCCAAGGCCCTCATGGACACAAACACACATTAGGCCCCATTCTCAGGAAAGTCTATTTCAACTAAGCCACCCAGGTTGCTCCCGCAGAGTCATCCGATCTCAAATGTATTCTTGCTAGGAGACAATTGGAATGCGAGGCGGGCTTCCCTGGCATCCATCTTCCAACGGTGCTCTGGAGTTAATCCATATGGGATGTCCTGGAGCTGCCCAACATGTCTCAATTGTCCCCAGAAGGAATCCTTGAAGGGGGCATCCCATAATTCCAACAGGGGAAAAACTCCATGGCCTTGAGATTCCGCTCCGTTCATGAAGGGGCAGTCATGCACAGAAACTCCAACCTGAGCCAACGTCTGATCCTCGCCGTGACTTCAGATGTATGAGATATTGGTTCAGATCTGCAGGGGGTACCTGCCGCGCCCTCGGCCTGATGTCCAAGTCAACTTGTGTTCTCAAACTTTTGTCCTCACACTCCTGGACGAGAAGACCGCAAGTTTGGCAATCCCGGACCCACAATGCAGCACTCTGCCTGCACTCTAGAAAAAATTACTTGCCTAATGAGCTGCCCAGGCACCTCAAATGTGGATAAACCTACACGGCACTCGACTGTACCCAAATTATATAGTCTAACCTGAGCTCTAATGCACTCTCTGACACAACCTGAGCCTGAACCTCCAGATCAACATCCAGGCAGCTGACCACACACTGAGCACATCAGACCCGCCATGGCCTTAGGTGGTCATCTCTTCCCAACAGCGGTTTTTCGGGCTTCAGAACCTAGGCCTTATCTCCAACCACAGCCCATGGTTGAAAATGATGCAGAAATCAGAACACTTTTCCAATGGTTAGAGACCTTGTGATTGGCAAGTTGTCCAAAGTCCAGTGTAGTTGAAACCAGTGTGGCCCATGAGGCCCCGCCCATGCTCGCAAAACCACATTGGTCACAAACACACATTGTGACCCTCAGCCTGAGCCCAATCCTCAAGTACGGCCTCTCAGTGGCTGGATGATGAGACAGCATATTGGGCGTGCCATGCCCCTAGGCCCCAATTTTTAAACATAGTTTGGGTTGTCCCTTCACTCTTCCCCAGCGCTCTGTTTTGGAATTCCTCTTATGTTCGGACACCTGAGGTAATAAACCTGAAAGGAGACCTCCCATTCCACAGATTGACGAAAAACAATTGGGACTGGGCCAAATCCACAGAGAGGAAGATTCGTCCATGGGCCATGAGGCCTCCCCAAATTCCACGGCCATCATTGATACAAAATCCAAAGACAAAAGCCTGAGCAAGTACCTCAGATTCGCTCTTTCTTCATATCCTGAAGAGTTCTTCTCATGGTTTGTAGATTACGCCTGCCATACCTACGTCCCCAAACCTAAGCTGAGTTTCTCTTTTCAATCTTCTGTCCTCAAAGTCCTGGGCCACACACCCTCCAGGCTGGGGCGCCAGGAGCCACACATTAGGACTGTGCCTACCCAATCCATGGGAATTCTGCCCATTCCATTGTCCCAAATCGTACAAATTAGGAGAACCCTCCAAAGTCCCCGAGGCCCTCCCAATAGTGTATATCTCCGGGGACAAACAGGCCGGTCTGACACCAGGTGATCATCTACCTCCACTCATTCCATAGATGGAGAACCCCAGAGAAGAAGATTGAACCAGACAGGACCCTAGGCCATAATCGGGTCCATTGCTTTGGTTTACAGGCATGTGTCCTCAAAAGCCTGGATTCCAATACCAGCATAAGGGGTTTCCTGAGGCACCCATCAGAAAAAATCTCGTCTCCACAAGGAAACTTGTGCATGGGAGCTATATCAAAAGCTTAGGAGAATACTTAGGGTCCTGGAACCACCGCCCCATTCCAAGGCCCTAATGGACACAAACACACATTAGGCCCCATCCTCAGGAAAGTCCATTTCAACTCAGCCACCCCGGTTGCTCCCGCAGAGTCATCCGATTTCAATTGTCTTGTTGCTACGAGACAATTGGAATGCGAGGCAGGCTTCCCTGGCATCCATCCTCCAACTGTGCTCTGCAGTCATTCCATATGGGATGTCCTGGAGCTGCCCGACTGGTCTCAATTGTCCCGCAGAAGGAATCCTTGAAGGGGGCATCCCACAACTCCCAACGTGGGAAAACCTCCAGGCCCTTGAGATTCCGCTCCGTTCATGAAGGATAGTCATGCACAGAAACTCCAACCTGAGCCAACGTCTGATACTCGCCGTGATTTCAGATGCTTGAGATATTGGTTCAGATCTGCAGGGGGTACCTGCAGTGCCCTCGGCCAGAAGCCCAAGTCGAGCTTGTGTTCTCAGACTTCTGTCCTCACACTCCTGGCCCAGAAGCCCTGAAGTTTGGCAATTCCGGACCCACAATGCAGCACTCTGCCTGCCCTCTAGAAAAAATATCTTCCCTAATGAGCTGCCTGGACACCTCAAATGAGGATAAACCTACAAGGCGCTCGAATGTACCCAAATTATATAGTCTCACCTGGGCACTAATGCACTGTCTGACACAACCTGAGCCAGAACCTCCTGACCAACACCCAGGCAGCTGACCACACAGTGAGCCTATCAGACCCGCCATGCCCTTAGGTGGTCATCTCTTCCCAACAGCGGTTTTTCGGGCTTCAGAACCTAGGCCTTATCTCCAACCACGGCCCATGGTTGAAAATGATGCAGAAATCAGAACACCCTTCCCATGGTTAGAGACCTTGTGATTGGCAAGTTGTCCAAAGTCCAGTGTAGTTGAAACCAGTGTGGCCCATGAGGCCCCGCCCATGCTCGCAAAACCACATTGGTCACAAACACACATTGTGACCCTCAGCCTGAGCCCAGTCCTCAAGTACGGCCTCTCAGTGGCTGGATGAAGAGACAGCATATTGGGCGTGCCATGCCCCTAGGCCCCAATTTTTAAACATAGTTTGGGTTGTCCCTTCACTCTTCCCCAGCGCTCTGTTTTGGAATTCCTCTTATGTTCGGACACCTGAGGTAATAAACCTGAAAGGAGACCTCCCATTCCACAGATTGACGAAAAGCAATTGGGACTGGGCCAAATCCACAGAGAGGAAGATTCGTCCATGGGCCATGAGGCCTCCCCAAATTCCACGGCCATCATTGATACAAAATCCAAAGACAAAAGGCTGAGCAAGTACCTCAGACTCGCTCTTTCTTCATATCCTGAAGAGTTCTTCTCATGGTTTGTAGATTACGCCTGCCATACCTACGTCCCCAAACCTAAGCTGAGTTTCTGTTTTCAATCTTCTGTCCTCAAAGTCCTGGGCCACACACCCTCCAGGCTGGGGCGCCAGGAGCCACACATTAGTACTGTGCCTACCCAATCCATGGGAATTCTGCCCATTCCATTGTCCCAAATCGTACAAATTAGGAGAACCCTCCAAAGTCCCCGAGGCCCTCCCAATAATGTATGTCTCCGGGGACAAACAGGCTGGTCTGACACCAGGTGATCATCTACCTCCACTCATTCCATGGATGGAGAACCCCAGAGAAGAAGATTGAACCAGACAGGACCCTAGGCCATAATCGGGTCCATTGCTTTGGTTTACAGGCATGTGTCCTCAAAAGCCTGGATTCCAATACCAGCATAAGGGGTTTCCTGAGGCACCCATCAGAAAAAATCTCGTCTCCACAAGGAAACTTTTGCATGGGAGCTATGTCAAAAGCTTAGGAGAATACTTCAGGGTCCCGGTGCCACCGCCCTAATCCAAGGCCCTCATGGACACAACACACATTAGGCCCCATCCTCAGGAAAATCCATTTCAACTCAGCCACCTCGGTTGCTCCCACAGAGCCACCGATCTCAACTCTATTGTTGCTAGGAGACAATTGTAATGCGAGGCGGGCTTCCCTGGCATCCATCCTCCAACGGTGCTCTGGAGTCATTCCATATGGGATGTCCTGGAGCTGCCCAACAGGTCTCAATTGTCCCACAGAAGGAATCCTTGAAGAGGGCATCCATAAACTCCCAACGTGGGAAAACCTCCATGGCCTTGAGATTCCTCTCCGTTCATGAAGGGGCAGTCATGCACAGAAACTCCAACCTGAGCCAACGTCTGATCCTCGCCTTGGCTTCAGATGCTTGAGATATTGGTTCCGATCTGCAGGGGGTACATGCCGTGCCCTCGGCCTGAAGCCCAAGTCTAGCTTGTGTTCTCAGACTTCTGTCCTCACACTCCTGGCCCAGAAGCTCTCAAGTTTGGCAATTCCGGACCCACAATGCAGCACTCTGCCTGCCCTCTAGAAAAAACATCTTGCCTAATGAGCTGCCCAGGAACCTAAAAGGGGGATAAACCTACACGGCACTCGACTGTACCCAAATTATATAGTCTAACCTGGTCACTAATGCACTGTCTGACACACCCTGAGCTAGAACCTCCTGACCAAAACCCAGGCAGATGAATGCACACTGAGCGTATGAGACCCACCATGGCCTTAGGTCGTCATCTCTTCCCAACTGCGATTTTTCAGGCTTCAGAACCTAGACCTTATCTCCAACCACCGCCCAGGGTTGAAAATGATGCAGAAATCAGAACACCTTCCCCATGGCAAGAGACCTTGTGATTGGCATGTTGTCCAAATCCAGTGTAGTTGAAACCAGTGTGGCCCATAAGGCCCCGCCCATGCTCGCAGGCCATATTGGTCACAAACTCACATTGGGACCCTCAGCATGAGCCCAGTCCTCAAGTCAGGCCTCTCAGTGGCTGGATGAAGAGACAGCATATTGGGCCTGCCATGCCACTAGTCCCCAATTTTTAACCATAGTTTGGGTTGTCCCTTCACTCTTTCCCAAGGCTCTGCTTTGGAATTCCTCTTTTGTTCGGACACCTGAGTTAATAAACAGGAAAGGAGACCTCCCATCCCACAGATTGACGAAAAACAATTGGGACCGGGCCAAATCCACAGAGAGGAAGATTCGTCCATGGCCCATGAGGCCTCCCCACATTCAACGGCCATTGTTGATATAAAATGCAGAGGCAAAACCTGATCAAGTGCCTCAGACTCGCTCTTTCTTCATATCCTGAAGAGTTCTTCTCATGGTTTGTAGATTGGGCCTGCATACCTACGTCCCCAAACCTGAGCTGAGTTTGTGTTTTTGGAATACTGTCCTCAAAGTCCTTTGCCACACATCCTCCAGGCTGGGTCCCCTGGAGCCACCCATTAGGACTGTGCCTACTCAATCCATGGGAATTCTTCTCATCCATTGTCCAAAATCGTACAAATTAGGAGAACTCTCCAAAGTCCCCGAGGCCATCCCAATAGTGTAGGTTTCCGGGGACAAACAAGGGCGGTCTGACACCAGGTGAGCATGTACCTCCACTCATACCATACATGGATGTCCCCAGAGAAGAAGATTGAACCAGAGAGTACGCTAGGCCATAATCAGATCCATTGCTTTGGTTTACAGGCATATCTCCTCAAAAGCCTGGATTCCAATAGAAGCATAAGTGGTTTGCTGAGGCACCCATCAGAACAAATCTTGTCTCCACAAAGAAACTTGTGCATGGGATCTATGTCAAAAGCTTAGGAGAATACTACAGGGTCCCGGTGCCACCGCCCCATTCCAAGGCCCTCATGGACACAAACACACATTAGGCCCCATTCTCAGGAAAGTCTATTTCAACTAAGCCACCCAGGTTGCTCCCGCAGAGTCATCCGATCTCAAATGTATTGTTGCTAGGAGACAATTGGAATGCGAGGCGGGCTTCCCTGGCATCCATCTTCCAACGGTGCTCTGGAGTTAATCCATATGGGATGTCCTGGAGCTGCCCAACATGTCTCAATTGTCCCCAGAAGGAATCCTTGAAGGGGGCACCCCATAACTCCCAACAGGGGAAAAACTCCATGGCCTTGAGATTCCGCTCCGTTCATGAAGGGGCAGTCATGCACAGAAACTCCAACCTGAGCCAACGTCTGATCCTCGCCGTGACTTCAGATGTATGAGATATTGGTTCAGATCTGCAGGGGGTACCTGCCGCGCCCTCGGCCTGATGTCCAAGTCAACTTGTGTTCTCAAACTTTTGTCCTCACACTCCTGGCCGAGAAGACCGCAAGTTTGGCAATTCCGGACCCACAATGCAGCACTCTGCCTGCACTCTAGAAAAAATATCTTGCCTAATGAGCTGCCCAGGCACCTCAAATGTGGATAAACCTACACGGCACTCGACTGTACCCAAATTATATAGTCTAACCTGAGCTCTAATGCACTCTATGACACAACCTGAGCCTGAACCTCCAGATCAACATCCAGGCAGCTGACCACACACTGAGCACATCAGAGCCGCCATGGCCTTAGGTCATCATCTCTACCCAACTGTGGTTTTCAGGCTTCAGAACCTAGTCCTTATCTCCAATCACTGCCCAGGCTTGAAAATGATATAGAAATCACACCTTCCCCATGGAAAGAGACCTTGTGATGGGCATGTTGTCCAAAGTCCCGTGTAGTTGAAATTAGTGTGGCCCATGAGGCCCCGCCCATGCTCGCGGGCCACATTGGTCACAAACACACATTGTGACCCTCAGCCTGAGCCGAGACCTCAAGTAAGGCCTCTCAGTGGCTGGATGAAGAGACAGCATATTGGGCGTGCCATGCCCCTAGGCCCCAATATTTAACCATAGTTTGGGTTGTCCCTTCACTCTTCCCCAGGTCTCTGCTTTGGAATTCCTCTTTTGTTCGGACACTTGAGGTAATAAACCTGAAAGGAGACCTCCCATCCCACAGATTGACGAAAAACAATTGGGACTGGGCCAAAACCACAGAGAGGAAGATTCGTCCATGGCCCATGAGGCCTCCCCACATTCCACGGCCATCGTTGATACAAAATACAGATACAAAAGCCTGAGCAAGTGCCTCAAACTCGATCTTTCTTCATATCCTGAAGAGTTCTTCTCATGGTTTGTAGATTGGGCCTGCCATTCCTACGTCCCCAAACCTAAGCTGAGTTTGTGTTTTCAGACTTCTGTCCTCAAAGTCCTGGGCCAAACACCCTCCAGGCTGGGGCCCCTGGAGCCACACATTAGGACTGTGCCTACCCAATCTATGGGAATTCTGCCCATTCCATTGTCCCAAATCGTACAAATTAGGAGAACTCTCCAAAGTCCCAGGGGCCATCCCAATAGTGTAGGACTCCGGGGACAAACAAGGGTGGTCTGACAACAGGTGAACATCTACCTCCACTCATTCCATAGATGGATATCCCCAGAGAAGAAGATTGAACCAGACAGGACCCTAGGCCATAATTGGATCCATTGCTTTGGTTTGCAGGCATGTCTCCTCAAAAGCCTGGTATCCAATACGAGCATAAGGGGTTTCTGGAGGCACCCATCAAAACAAATCTAGTCTCCACAAGGAAACTTGTGCATGGGAGCTATATCAAAAGCTTAGGAGAATACTTAGGGTCCCGGAACCACCGCCCCATTCCAAGGCCCTAATGGACACAAACACACATTAGGCCCCATCCTCAGGAAAGTCCATTTCAACTCAGCCACCCCGGTTGCTCCCGCAGAGCCATCCGATTTCAACTGTCTTGCTGCTAGGAGACAATTGGAATGCGAGGCAGGCTTCCCTGGCATCCATCCTCCAACTGTGCTCTGCAGTCATTCCATGTGGGATGTCCTGGAGCTGCCCGACTGGTCTCAATTGTCCCGCAGAAGGAATCCTTGAAGGGGGCATCCCACAACTCCCAACGTGGGAAAACCTCCAGGCCCTTGAGATTCCGCTCCGTTCATGAAGGATAGTCATGCACAGAAACTCCAACCTGAGCCAACGTCTGATACTCGCCGTGATTTCAGATGCTTGAGATATTGGTTCAGATCTGCAGCGGGTACCTGCAGTGCCCTCGGCCAGAAGCCCAAGTCGAGCTTGTGTTCTCAGACTTCTGTCCTCACACTCCTGGCCCAGAAGCCCTCAAGTTTGGCAATTCCGGACCCACAATGCAGCACTCTGCCTGCCCTCTAGAAAAAATATCTTCCCTAATGAGCTGCCTGGACACCTCAAATGAGGATAAACCTACAAGGCACTCGAATGTACCCAAATTATATAGTCTAACCTGGGCACTAATGCACTGTCTGACACAACCTGAGCCAGAACCTCCTGACCAACACCCAGGCAGCTGACTACACAGTGAGCCTATCAGACCCGCCATGCCCTTAGGTGGTCATCTCTTCCCAACAGCGGTTTTTCGGGCTTCAGAACCTAGGCCTTATCTCCAACCACGGCCCATGGTTGAAAATGATGCAGAAATCAGAACACCCTTCCCATGGTTAGAGACCTTGTGATTGGCAAGTTGTCCAAAGTCCAGTGTAGTTGAAACCAGTGTGGCCCATGAGGCCCCGCCCATGCTCGCAAAACCACATTGGTCACAAACACACATTGTGACCCTCAGCCTGAGCCCAGTCCTCAAGTACGGCCTCTCAGTGGCTGGATGAAGAGACAGCATATTGGGCGTGCCATGCCCCTAGGCCCCAATTTTTAAACATAGTTTGGGTTGTCCCTTCACTCTTCCCCAGCGCTCTGTTTTGGAATTCCTCTTATGTTCGGACACCTGAGGTAATAAACCTGAAAGGAGACCTCCCATTCCACAGATTGACGAAAAGCAATTGGGACTGGGCCAAATCCACAGAGAGGAAGATTCGTCCATGGGCCATGAGGCCTCCCCAAATTCCACGGCCATCATTGATACAAAATCCAAAGACAAAAGCCTGAGCAAGTACCTCAGACTCGCTCTTTCTTCATATCCTGAAGAGTTCTTCTCATGGTTTGTAGATTACGCCTGCCATACCTACGTCCCCAAACCTAAGCTGAGTTTCTGTTTTCAATCTTCTGTCCTCAAAGTCCTGGGCCACACACCCTCCAGGCTGGGGCGCCAGGAGCCACACATTAGTACTGTGCCTACCCAATCCATGGGAATTCTGCCCATTCCATTGTCCCAAATCGTACAAATTAGGAGAACCCTCCAAAGTCCCCGAGGCCCTCCCAATAATGTATGTCTCCGGGGACAAACAGGCTGGTCTGACACCAGGTGATCATCTACCTCCACTCATTCCATGGATGGAGAACCCCAGAGAAGAAGATTGAACCAGACAGGACCCTAGGCCATAATCGGGTCCATTGCTTTGGTTTACAGGCATGTGTCCTCAAAAGCCTGGATTCCAATACCAGCATAAGGGGTTTCCTGAGGCACCCATCAGAAAAAATCTCGTCTCCACAAGGAAACTTTTGCATGGGAGCTATGTCAAAAGCTTAGGAGAATACTTCAGGGTCCCGGTGCCACCGCCCTAATCCAAGGCCCTCATGGACACAACACACATTAGGCCCCATCCTCAGGAAAATCCATTTCAACTCAGCCACCTCGGTTGCTCCCACAGAGCCACCGATCTCAAATCTATTGTTGCTAGGAGACAATTGTAATGCGAGGCGGGCTTCCCTGGCATCCATCCTCCAACGGTGCTCTGGAGTCATTCCATATGGGATGTCCTGGAGCTGCCCAACAGGTCTCAATTGTCCCACAGAAGGAATCCTTGAAGAGGGCATCCATAAACTCCCAACGTGGGAAAACCTCCATGGCCTTGAGATTCCTCTCCGTTCATGAAGGGGCAGTCATGCACAGAAACTCCAACCTGAGCCAACGTCTGATCCTCGCCTTGGCTTCAGATGCTTGAGATATTGGTTCCGATCTGCAGGGGGTACATGCCGTGCCCTCGGCCTGAAGCCCAAGTCTAGCTTGTGTTCTCAGACTTCTGTCCTCACACTCCTGGCCCAGAAGCTCTCAAGTTTGGCAATTCCGGACCCACAATGCAGCACTCTGCCTGCCCTCTAGAAAAAACATCTTGCCTAATGAGCTGCCCAGGAACCTAAAAGGGGGATAAACCTACACGGCACTCGACTGTACCCAAATTATATAGTCTAACCTGGTCACTAATGCACTGTCTGACACACCCTGAGCTAGAACCTCCTGACCAAAACCCAGGCAGATGAATGCACACTGAGCGTATGAGACCCACCATGGCCTTAGGTCGTCATCTCTTCCCAACTGCGATTTTTCAGGCTTCAGAACCTAGACCTTATCTCCAACCACCGCCCAGGGTTGAAAATGATGCAGAAATCAGAACACCTTCCCCATGGCAAGAGACCTTGTGATTGGCATGTTGTCCAAATCCAGTGTAGTTGAAACCAGTGTGGCCCATAAGGCCCCGCCCATGCTCGCAGGCCATATTGGTCACAAACTCACATTGTGACCCTCAGCATGAGCCCAGTCCTCAAGTCAGGCCTCTCAGTGGCTGGATGAAGAGACAGCATATTGGGCCTGCCATGCCACTAGTCCCCAATTTTTAACCATAGTTTGGGTTGTCCCTTCACTCTTTCCCAAGGCTCTGCTTTGGAATTCCTCTTTTGTTCGGACACCTGAGTTAATAAACAGGAAAGGAGACCTCCCATCCCACAGATTGACGAAAAACAATTGGGACCGGGCCAAATCCACAGAGAGGAAGATTCGTCCATGGCCCATGAGGCCTCCCCACATTCCACGGCCATCGTTGATATAAAATGCAGAGGCAAAACCTGATCAAGTGCCTCAGACTCGCTCTTTCTTCATATCCTGAAGAGTTCTTCTCATGGTTTGTAGATTGGGCCTGCATACCTACGTCCCCAAACCTGAGCTGAGTTTGTGTTTTTAGAATACTGTCCTCAAAGTCCTTTGCCACACACCCTCCAGGCTGGGTCCCCTGGAGCCACCCATTAGGACTGTGCCTACTCAATCCATGGGAATTCTTCCCATCCATTGTCCAAAATCGTACAAATTAGGAGAACTCTCCAAATTCCCCGAGGCCATCCCAATAGTGTAGGTTTCCGGGGACAAACAAGGGCCGTCTGACACCAGGTGAGCATCTACCTCCACTCATACCATACATGGATGTCCCCAGAGAAGAAGATTGAACCAGAGAGTACGCTAGGCCATAATCAGATCCATTGCTTTGGTTTACAGGCATGTCTCCTCAAAAGCCTGGATTCCAATACAAGCATAAGTGGTTTGCTGAGGCACCCATCAGAACAAATCTCGTCTCCACAAGGAAACTTGTGCATGGGATCTATGTCAAAAGCTTAGGAGAATACTACAGGGTCCCTGTGCCACCGCCCCATTCCAAGGCCCTCATGGACACAAACACACATTAGGCCCCATTCTCAGGAAAGTCTATTTCAACTAAGCCACCCAGGTTGCTCCCGCAGAGTCATCCGATCTCAAATGTATTGTTGCTAGGAGACAATTGGAATGCGAGGCGGGCTTCCCTGGCATCCATCTTCCAACGTTGCTCTGGAGTTAATCCATATGGGATGTCCTGGAGCTGCCCAACATGTCTCAATTGTCCCCAGAAGGAATCCTTGAAGGGGGCATCCCATAACTCCCAACATGGGAAAAACTCCATGGCCTTGAGATTCCGCTCCGTTCATGAAGGGGCAGTCATGCACAGAAACTCCAACCTGAGCCAACGTCTGATCCTCGCCGTGACTTCAGATGTATGAGATATTGGTTCAGATCTGCAGGGGGTACCTGCCGCGCCCTCGGCCTGATGTCCAAGTCAACCTGTGTTCTCAAACTTTTTTCCTCACACTCCTGGCCGAGAAGCCCGCAAGTTTGGCAATTCCGGACCCACAATGCAGCACTCTGCCTGCACTCTAGAAAAAATATCTTGCCTAATGAGCTGCCCAGGCACCTCAAATGTGGATAAACCTACACGGCACTCGACTGTACCCAAATTATATAGTCTAAACTGAGCTCTAATGCACTCTCTGACACAACCTGAGCCTGAACCTCCAGATCAACATCCAGGCAGCTGACCACACACTGAGCACATCAGAGCCGCCATGGCCTTAGGTCATCATCTCTACCCAACTGTGGTTTTCAGGCTTCAGAACCTAGTCCTTATCTCCAATCACTGCCCAGGGTTGAAAATGATGCAGAAATCACACCTTCCCCATGGAAAGAGACCTTGTGATTGGCATGTTGTCCAAAGTCCCGGGTAGTTGAAATTAGTGTGGCCCATGAGGCCCCGCCCATGCTCGCGGGCCACATTGGTCACAAACACACATTGTGACCATCAGCCTGAGCCGAGTCCTCATAAGGCCTCTCAGTGGCTGGATGAAGAGACAGCTTATTGGGCGTGCCATGCCCCTAGGCCCCAATTTTTAACCATAGTTGGGTTGTCCCTTCACTCTTCCCCAGGTCTCTGCTTTGGAATTCCTCTTTTGTTCGGACACTTGAGGTAATAAACCTGAAAGGAGACCTCCCATCCCACAGATTGACGAAAAACAATTGGGACTGGGCCAAAACCACAGAGAGGAAGATTCGTCCATAGCCCATGAGGCCTCCCCACATTCCACGGCCATCGTTGATACAAAATACAGATACTAAAGCCTGAGCAAGTGCCTCAGACTCGCTCTTTCTTCATATCCTGAAGAGTTCTTCTCATGGTTTGTAGATTGGGCTTGCCATTCCTACGTCCCCAAACCTAAGCTGAGTTTGTGTTTTCAGACTTCTGTCCTCAAAGTCCTGGGCCAAACACCCTCCAGGCTGGGGCCCCTGGAGCCACACATTAGGACTGTGCCTACCCAATCTATGGGAATTCTGCCCATTCCATTGTCCAAAATCGTACAAATTCGGAGAACGCTCCAAAGTCCCAGGGGCCATCCCAATAGTGTAGGACTCCGGGGACAAACAAGGGTGGTCTGACAACAGGTGAGCATCTACCTCCACTCATTCCATAGATGGATATCCCCAGAGAAGAAGATTGAACCAGACAGGACCCTAGGCCATAATTGGATCCATTGCTTTGGTTTGCAGGCATGTCTCCTCAAAAGCCTGGATCCAATACGAGCATAAGGGGTTTCCGGAGGCACCCATCAAAACAAATCTAGTCTCCACAAGGAAACTTGTGCATGGGAGCTATGTCAAAAGCTTAGGAGAATACTTAGGGTCCCGGTGCCACCGCCCCATTCCAAGGCCCTAATGGACACAAACACACATTAGGCCCCATCCTCAGGAAAGTCCATTTCAACTCAGCCACCCCGGTTGCTCCCGCAGAGCCATCCGATTTCAACTGTCTTGTTGCTAGGAGACAATTGGAATGCGAGGCAGGCTTCCCTGGCATCCATCCTCCAACTGTGCTCTGCAGTCATTCCATATGGGATGTCCTGGAGATGCCCAACAGGTCTCAATTGTCCCGCAGAAGGAATCCTTGAAGGGGGCATCCCACAACTCCCAACGTGGGAAAACCTCCAGGCCCTTGAGATTCCACTCCGTTCATGAAGGATAGTCATGCACAGAAACTCCAACCTGAGCCAACGTCTGATACTCGCCGTGATTTCAGATGCTTGAGATATTGGTTCAGATCTGCAGGGGGTACCTGCAGTGCCCTCGGCCAGAAGCCCAAGTCGAGCTTGTGTTCTCAGACTTCTGTCCTCACACTCCTGGCCCATAAGCCCTCAAGTTTGGCAATTCCCGACCCACAATGCAGCACTCTGCCTGCCCTCTAGAAAAAATATCTTCCCTAATGAGCTGCCTGGACACCTCAAATGAGGATAAACCTACAAGGCACTCGAATGTACCCAAAGTATATAGTCTAACCTGGGCACTAATGCACTGTCTGACACAACCTGAGCCAGAACCTCCTGACCAACACCCAGGCAGCTGACCACACACAGTGAGCCTATCAGACCCGCCATGGCCTTAGGTGGTCATCTCTTCCCAACAGCGGTTTTTCGGGCTTCAGAACCTAGGCCTTATCTCCAACCACGGCCCATGGTTGAAAATGATGCAGAAATCAGAACACCCTTCCCATGGTTAGAGACCTTGTGATTGGCAAGTTGTCCAAAGTCCAGTGTAGTTGAAACCAGTGTGGCCCATGAGGCCCCGCCCATGCTCGCAAAACCACATTGGTCACAAACACACATTGTGACCCTCAGCCTGAGCCCAGTCCTCAAGTACGGCCTCTCAGTGGCTGGATGAAGAGACAGCATATTGGGCGTGCCATGCCCCTAGGCCCCAATTTTTAAACATAGTTTGGGTTGTCCCTTCACTCTTCCCCAGCGCTCTGTTTTGGAATTCCTCTTATGTTCGGACACCTGAGGTAATAAACCTGAAAGGAGACCTCCCATTCCACAGATTGACGAAAAACAATTGGGACTGGGCCAAATCCACAGAGAGGAATATTCGTCCATGGGCCATGAGGCCTCCCCAAATTCCCCGGCCATCATTGATACAAAATCCAAAGACAAAAGCCTGAGCAAGTACCTCAGACTCGCTCTTTCTTCATATCCTGAAGAGTTCTTCTCATGGTTTGTAGATTACGCCTGCCATACCTACGTCCCCAAACCTAAGCTGAGTTTCTGTTTTCAATCTTCTGTCCTCAAAGTCCTGGGCCACACACCCTCCAGGCTGGGGCGCCAGGAGCCACACATTACTACTGTGCCTACCCAATCCATGGGAATTCTGCCCATTCCATTGTCCCAAATCGTACAAATTAGGAGAACCCTCCAAAGTCCCCGAGGCCCTCCCAATAGTGTATGTCTCCGGGGACAAACAGGGCGGTCTGACACCAGGTGATCATCTACCTCCCATCATTCCATAGATGGAGAACCCCAGAGAAGAAGATTGAACCAGACAGGACCCTAGGCCATAATCGGGTCCATTGCTTTGGTTTACAGGCATGTGTCCTCAAAAGCCTGGATTCCAATACCAGCATAAGGGGTTTCCTGAGGCACCCATCAGAAAAAATCTCGTCTCCACAAGGAAACTTTTGCATGGGAGCTATGTCAAAAGCTTAGGAGAATACTTCAGGGTCCCGGTGCCACCGCCCTAATCCAAGGCCCTCATGGACACAACACACATTAGGCCCCATCCTCAGGAAAATCCATTTCAACTCAGCCACCTCGGTTGCTCCCACAGAGCCACCGATCTCAACGCTATTGTTGCTAGGAGACAATTGTAATGCGAGGCGGGCTTCCCTGGCATCCATCCTCCAACGGTGCTCTGGAGTCATTCCATATGGGATGTCCTGGAGCTGCCCAACAGGTCTCAATTGTCCCACAGAAGGAATCCTTGAAGAGGGCATCCATAAACTCCCAACGTGGGAAAACCTCCATGGCCTTGAGATTCCTCTCCGTTCATGAAGGAGCAGGCATGCACAGAAACTCCAACCTGAGCCAACGTCTGATCCTCGCCTTGCCTCAGATGCTTGAGATATTGGTTCCGATCTGCAGGGGGTACATGCTGTGCCCTCGGCCTGAAGCCCAAGTCTAGCTTATGTTCTCAGACTTCTGTCCTCACACTCCTGACCCAGAAGCTCTCAAGTTTGGCAATTCCGGACCCACAATGCAGCACTCTGCCTGCCCTCTAGAAAAAACATCTTGCCTAATAAGCTGCCCAGTAACCTAAAAGTGGGATAAACCTACACGGCGCTCGACTGTACCCAAATTATATAGTCTAACCTAGTCACTAATGCACTGTCTGACACACCCTGAGCTAGAACCTCCTGACCAAAACCCAGGCAGATGAATGCACACTGAGCGTATGAGACCCACCATGGCCTTAGGTCGTCATCTCTTCCCAACTGCGATTTTTCAGGCTTCAGAACCTAGACCTTATCTCCGACCACCGCCCAGGGTTGAAAATGATGCAGAAATCAGAACACCTTCCCCATGGCAAGAGACCTTGTGATTGGCATGTTGTCCAAATCCAGTGTAGTTGAAACCAGTGTGGCCCATAAGGCCCCGCCCATGCTCGCAGGCCATATTGGTCACAAACTCACATTGTGACCCTCAGCATGAGCCTAGTCCTCAAGTCAGGCCTCTCAGTGGCTGGATGAAGAGACAGCATATTGGGCCTGCCATGCCCCTAGTCCCCAATTTTTAACCATAGTTTGGGTTGTCCCTTCACTCTTTCCCAAGGCTCTGCTTTGGAATTCCTCTTTTGTTCGGACACCTGAGTTAATAAACAGGAAAGGAGACCTCCCATCCCACAGATTGACGAAAAACAATTGGGACCGGGCCAAATCCACAGAGAGGAAGATTCGTCCATGGCCCATGAGGCCTCCCCACATTCCACGGCCATCGTTGATATAAAATGCAGAGGCAAAACCTGATCAAGTGCCTCAGACTCGCTCTTTCTTCATATCCTGAAGAGTTCTTCTCATGGTTTGTAGATTGGGCCTGCATACCTACGTCCCCAAACCTGAGCTGAGTTTGTGTTTTTAGAATATTGTCCTCAAAGTTCTTTGCCACACACCCTCCAGGCTGGGTCCCCTGGAGCCACACATTAGGACTGTGCCTACTCAATCCATGGGAATTCTTCCCATCCATTGTCCAAAATCGTACAAATTAGGAGAACTCTCCAAAGTCCCCGAGGCCATCCCAATAGTGTAGGTTTCCGGGGACAAACAAGGGCGGTCTGACACCAGGTGAGCATCTACCTCCACTCATACCATACATTGATGTCCCCAGAGAAGAAGATTGAACCAGAGAGTACGCTAGGACATAATCGGATCCATTGCTTTGGTTTACAGGCATGTCTCCTCAAAAGCCTGGATTCCAATACAAGCATAAGTGGTTTGCTGAGGCACCCATCAGAACAAATCTCGTCTCCACAAGGAAACTTGTGCATGGGATCTATGTCAAAAGCTTAGGAGAATACTACAGGGTCCCTGTGCCACCGCCCCATTCCAAGGCCCTCATGGACACAAACACACATTAGGCCCCATTCTCAGGAAAGTCTATTTCAACTAAGCCACCCAGGTTGCTCCCGCAGAGTCAACCGATCTCAAATGTATTGTTGCTAGGAGACAATTGGAATGCGAGGCGGGCTTCCCTGGCATCCATCTTCCAACGGTGCTCTGGAGTTAATCCATATGGGATGTCCTGGAGCTGCCCAACATGTCTCAATTGTCCCCAGAAGAAATCCTTCAAGGGGGCATTCCACAACTCCCAACATGGGAAAAACTCCATGGCCTTGAGATTCCGCTCCGTTCATGAAGGGGCAGTTATGCACAGAAACTCCAACCTGAGCCAACGTCTGATCCTCGCCGTGACTTCAGATGTATGAGATATTGGTTCAGATCTGCAGGGGGTACCTGCCGCGCCCTCGGCCTGATGTCCAAGTCAACTTGTGTTCTCAAAATTTGTCCTCACACTCCTGGCCGAGAAGACCGCATATTTGGCAATTCCGGACCCACAATGCAGCACTCTGCCTGCCCTCTAGAAAAAATATCTTGCCTAATGAGCTGCCCAGGCACCTCAAATGTGGATAAACCTACACGGCACTCGACTGTACCCAAATTATATAGTCTAACCTGAGCTCTAATGCACTCTCTGACACAACCTGAGTCTGAACCTCCAGATCAACATCCAGGCAGCTGACCACACACTGAGCACATCAGAGCCTCCATGGCCTTAGGTCATCATCTCTACCCAACTGCGGTTTTCAGGCTTCAGAACCTAGTCCTTATCTCCAATCACTGCCAAGGGTTGAAAATGACGCAGAAATCACACCTTACCCATGGAAAGAGACCTTGTGATTGGCATGTTGTCCAAATCCCGTGTAGTTGAAATTAGTGTGGCCCATGAGGCCCCGCCCATGCTCGCGGGCCACATTGGTCACAAACACACATTGTGACCCTCAGCCTGAGCCGAGTCTTCAAGTAAGGCCTCTCAGTGGCTGGATGAAGAGACAGCATATTGGGCGTGCCATGCCCCTAGGCCCCAATTTTTAACCCTAGTTTGGGTTGTCCCTTCACTCTTCCCCAGGGCTCTGCTTTGGAATTCCTCTTTTGTTCCGATAACTGATGTAATAAACCCAAAAGGAGACCCTCCATCGCACAGATTGACGAAAAACAATTGGGACCGGGCCAAATCCACAAAGAGGAAGATTCGTCCATGGCCCATGAGGCCTCCCCACATTCCATGGCTACCGTTGATAAAAATCCAGAGACAAAATCCTGAGCAAGCGCCTAAGACTCGATCTTTCTTCATTTCCTGAAAAGTTCTTCTCATGGATTGTATATTGGACCTGCCATACCTACATCCCCAAACCTAAGCTGTGTTTGTGTATTCTGACTTCAGTCCTCAATGTCCTGGGCCAGACACCCTCCAGGCTGGGGCCCCTGGAGCCACACATTAGGACTGTGCCTACCAAATACATGGGAATTCTGCCTACTCCATTTTCCAAATTCGTAGAAATTAGGAGAACTCTCCAAAGTCCCCGAGGCCATCCCAATAGTGTAGGTCTCCGGGGACAAACAAGTGCGGTCTGACACCAGGGGAGCATCTACCTCCACTCATTCCATAGATGGATATCCCCTGAGAAGAAGATTGAACCAGACAGGACCCTAGGCCATAATCGCATCCATTGCTTTTGTTTACAGGCATGTCTCCTCAAAGCCTGGATTCCAATACCAGCATAGGGGGTTTACTGAGGCACCCATCAGAACAAATCCCGTCTCCACTAGGAAACCTGTGCTTGGGAGCTATGTAAAAGCTTAGGAGAATACTTCAGGGTCCCGAATCAACCGCCCCATTCCAAGGCCATCATGGACACAAACACACATTAGGCCCCATCCTCAGGAAAGTCCATTTCAACTCAGCCACCCCGGTTGCTCCCACATAGCCATCCGATCTCAACTGTCTTGTTGCTAGGAGACAATTGGAATGCAAGGCGGCTTCCCTGGCATCCATCCTCCAAGGGTGCTCTGGAGTCATTCCATATGGGATGTCCTGGACCTGCCCAACAGGTGTCAATTGTCCAGCAGAAGGAATCCTTGAAGGGGGCATCCCACAACTCCCAACGTGGGAAAACCTTCATAGACTTGAGATTTTGCTCCGTTCAAGAAGGGGCAATCCTGCACACAAACTCCAACCTGAGCCAACGTTTAATCCTCGCCGTGACTTCAGATGCATGAGATATTGGTTCAGATCTGCAAGGGGTACCTGCCGTGCCCTCGGCCCGAAGCCCAAGTCTAGCTTGTGTTCTCAGACTTCTGTCCTCACCCTCCTGGCCCAGAAGCCCTCACGTTTGGCAATTCCGGACCCACAATACAGTACTCTTCCTGCCCTCTAGAAAAAATATCTTGCCTAATGAGCTGCCCAGGCACCTCAATGAGGATAAACCTACACGGCACTCGACTGTACCCAAATTATATAGTTTAACCTGAGCTCTAATGCACTCTCTGACACAAACTGAGCCCAAACCTCCTGACCAACACCCAGCCAGCTGACCGCACAGTGAGCACATCAGACCCGCCATGGCCTAGGTCATGATCTCATCCCAATTGCGGTTTTCAGGCTTCAGAACTAGACCTTATCTCGAAACACTGCCCAGGGTTGAAAATGTTGCAGAAATCAGAACTCCTTCCCCATGGCAAGAGACCTTGTGATTGGCATGTTGTCCAAAGTTCAGTGTAGTTGAAACCAGTGTGGCCCATGAGGCCCCGCCCATGCTCACAGGCCAAATTGGTCACAAACACACATTGTGGCCCTCAGCCTGAGCCGAGTCCTCAAGTAAGGCCTCTCAGTGTCTGGATGAAGAGAAAGCTATTGGGCCTGACATGCCCCTAGGCTCCAATTTTTAACCATAGTTTGGGTTGTCCCTTCACTCTTCCCCAGGGCTCTGCTTTGGAATTCTTCTTTGTTTGGGACACATTAGATAACAAACCCGAAAGGAGACATCCATCCCACAGATTGACAGAAAACAAATGGGACCGGGCCAAATCCACAGAGAGGAAGATTCATCCATGGCGCATGAGGCCTCCACACATACCACGGCATTCGTTGAATCAAAATCCAGAGACAAAAGCCTGAGCAAGGGCCTCAGACTCTATCTTTCTTCATTTCTTGAAGAGTTCTTCTCATGGTTTGTAGATTGGGCCTGCCATCCCTACGTCCCCATGCTTAAGCTGAGTTTGTGTTTTCAGACTTCTGTCCTCAAAGTCATGAGCCACACCCCTACAGGCTGGGTCCCCTGGAGCCACAAATAGGACTGTGCCTACCCAATCCATGAGACTTCTGCCCATTCCATTTTCCAAAATCGTACAAATTAGGAGTAACCTCCAAATTCCGAGGCCATCTCAATTGTGTAGGTCTCCGGGGAAAAACAAGGGCGGTGTGATACCAGCTGAGCACCTACCTCCACTCATACCATAGATGGATATACCCAGAGAAGAAGATTGAACCAGACAGTACGCTAGGCCATAATCGGATCCATTGCTTTGGTTTACAGACATGTCTCCTCAAAAGCCTGGATTCCAATACAAGCATAAGTGGTTTGCTGAGGCACCCATCAGAACAAATCTCGTCTCCACAAGGAAACTTGTGCATGGGATCTATGTCAAAAGCTTAGGAGAATACTTCAGGGTCCCGGTGCCACAGCCCCATTCCAAGGCCCTCATGGACACAAACACACATTAGGCCCCATTCTCAGGAAAGTCTATTTCAACTAAGCCACCCAGGTTGCTCCCGCAGAGTCATCCGATCTCAACTGTATTGTTGCTAGGAGACAATTGGAATGCGAGGCTGGCTTCCCTGGCATCCATCTTCCAACGGTGCTCTGGAGTTAATCCATATGGGATGTCCTGGAGCTGCCCAACATGTCTCAATTGTCCCCCAAAAGGAATCCTTGAAGGGGGCATCCCACAACTCCCAACATGGTAAAACCTCCATGGCCTTGAGATTCCGCTCCGTTCATGAAGGGGCAGTCATGCACAGAAACTCCAACCTGAGCCAACGTCTGATCCTCGCCGTGACTTCAGATGTATGAGATATTGGTTCAGATCTGCAGGGGGTACCTGCCGTGCCCTCGGCCTGATGTCCAAGTCAACTTGTGTTCTCAAACTTTTGTCCTCACACTCCTGGCCGAGAAGACCGCAAGTTTGGCAATTCCGGACCCACAATGCAGCACTCTGCCTGCACTCTAGATAAAATATCTTTCCTAATAGGCTGCCCAGGCACCGCAAATTTGGATAAACCTACACGGCACTCGACTGTACCCAAATTATATAGTCTAACCTGAGCTCTAATGCACTCTCTGACAAAACCTGAGCCTGAACCTCCAGATCAACATTCAGGCAGCTGACCACACACTGAGCACATCAGACCCGCCATGGGCTTAGGTCATCATCTCTACCCAACTGCGGTTTTCAGGCTTCAGAACCTAGACCTTATCTCCAACCACTGCCCAGGGTTGAAAATGATGCAGAAATCACACCTTCCCCATGGAAAGAGACCTGTGATTGGCATGTTGTCCAAAGTCCCGTGTAGTTGAAATCAGTGTGGCCCATGAGGCCCCGCCCATGCTCGTGGGCCACATTGGTCATAAACACACATTGTGACCCTCAGCCTGAGCCGAGTCCTCAAGTAAGTACACTCAGTGGCTGGATGAAGAGACAGCATATTGGGCGTGCCATGCCCCTAGGCCCCAATTTTTAACCCTAGTTTGGGTTGTCCCTTCACTCTTCCCCAAGGCTCTGCTTTGGAATTCCTCTTTTGGTGGGACACCTGAGGTAATAAACCTGAAAGTAGACCTCCCATCCCACAGATTGACGAAAAACAATTGGGACCGGGGCATATCCACAGAGAGGAAGATTCATCCATGACCCATGAGGTCTCCCCACATTCCACGGCCACCGTTGATACAAAATCCAGAGACAAAATCCTGAGCAAGCGCCTAAGACTCGCTCTTTCTTCATTTCCTGAAAAGTTCTTCTCATGGTTAGTATATTGGGCCTGCCATACCTACGTCCCCAAACCTAAGCTGAGTTTGTGTATTCTGACTTCAGTCCTCAAAGTCCTGGGCCACACAACCTCCAGGCTGGGGCCCCTGGAGCCACACATTAGGTCTGTGCCTACCAAATACATAGGAATTCTGCTCACTCCATTTTCAAAAATCGTACAAATTAGGAGAACTCTCCAAATTCCTCGAGGCCATCCCAATAATGTAGGTCTCCGGGGACAAACAAGGGCGGTCTGACACCACTGAGCATCTCCCTCCACTCATACCATAGATGGATGTCCCCAGAGAAGAAGTTTGAACCAGACAGGACCCTAGGACATAAACGGATCCATTGCTTTGGTTTACAGGCATGTCTCCTCAAAAGTCTGGATTCCATGACCAGCTTAGGGGTTTTTCTGAGGCACCCATCAGAACAAATCTCGTCTCCACTAGGAAACTTGTGCATGGGAACTATATCAAAAGCTTAGGAGAACACTTCATGGTCCCGGTGCCACTGCCCTATTCCAAGGCCCTCATGGACACAAACAAACTTTAGGCCCCATTCTCAGGAAAGTCCATTTCAACTCAGCCACCCCGGTTGCTCCGGCAGAGCCATCCGATCTCAAGTGTCTTGTTGCTAGGAGACAATTAGAATGCGAGGCAGGCTTCCCTGGCATCCATCCTTGAACGGTGCTCTGGATTCGTTCCATATCGGATGTCCTGGAGCTGCCCAACATGTCTCAATTGTCCCGCAGAAGGAATACTTGAAGGGGGTATCCCACAACTCCCAAAGTGGGAAAACCTCCATGGCCTTGAGATTCCGCTCCGTTCATGAAGGGGCAGTCATGCACCCGATACTCCAATCTGAGCCAACGTCTGATCCTCGCCGTGACTTCAGATGCATGAGATATTGTTTCAGATCTGCAGGAGTACCTGCCGTGCCCTGGCCGAAGGCCAATCTAGCTTGTGTTCTCAGACTTCTGTCCTCACACTCCTGGCCCAGAAGACCTCACGTTTGGCAATTCCAAACCCACAATGCAGCACTCTGTCTGTCCTCTAGAAAAAATACTTTGCCTAATGAGCTGCCCAGGTACCTCAAATGAGGATAAACCTACACGGCACTCGACTATACCCAAATTATATAGTCTAACCTGAGCACTAATGCACTCTCTGACACAACCTGAGCCCGAACCTCCTGACCAACACCCAGGCAGCTGACCGCACAGTGAGCACATCAGACCCACCAAGGCCTTAGGTCGTCATCTATTCCCATTTGCGGTTTTCATGCTTCAGAACCTACACCATATCGAAAACCACTGATCAGGGTTGAAAATGATGCAGAAATCAGAACTCTTTCTCCATGGCAAGAGAGCTTGTGCTTGGAATGTTGTCCAAAGTTCAGTGTCGTTGAAACCAATGTGGCCCATGAGACCCCGCCCATGATCGCGGGCCACTATGGTCACAAACACACATTGTGACCCTCAGCCTGAGCCCAGTCCTCAAGTAAGGCCTCTCAGTGGCTGGATGAAGAGACAGCATATAGGTCCTGCCATGCCCCAAGCCACAATTTTTAACCATAGTTTGGGTTGTCCCTCCACTGTTCCCCAGGGCTCTGCTTTGGAATTCCTTTTTGGTTGGGACACCTGAGGTAACAAACCTGAAAGGAGACCTCCCATCCCAGAGATTGATGAAAAAGAATTCTGACCTGACCAAATCCACAGAGAGGAAGATTTGTCCATGGCCCATGAGGCCTCCCCACTTTCCACGGCCATCGTTGATTCAAAATCCATAGACAAAATCCTGAGCAAGCGCCTCTGACTCGCTCTTTCTTCATACCCTGAAGAGTTCTTCTCATGGGTTTTTAAATTGGGCCTGCCATATCTACGTCCCAAACCTAAGCCGAGATTGTATTTTCAGGTTTCTTTCCTCAAAGTCCTGGGGCACACCCTCCCGGCAGGAACCCCTGGAGCCACACATTAGACTGTGCCTACCCAATCCATGGGAATTCTGCCCATTCCATTGTCCAGAATCGTACAAATCAGGAGATCCCTCCAAAGTCCCGGAGGCCATCCCAATATTGTAGGTCTCCTGGGACAAACAAGGGTGGTCTGAAAGCAGCTGAGCATCTACCTCCACTCATATCATAGATGGATGTCCCCAGAGAAGAAGATTGAACCAGACAGGAACCTAGGCCATAATCGGATCCATTGCTTTGGTTTACAGGCATGTCTCCTCAAAAGCCTGGATTCCAATACAAGCATAGGGGGTTTTCTGAGGCACCCATCAGAACAAATTTCAACTCCACAAGGAAACTTGTGCTTGGGAGCTATGTCAAAAGCTTAGGAGAATAATTCAGGGTCCCGGTGCCACCACCCCATTCCAAGGCCCTCATGGACACAAACACACATTAGGCCCAATCCTCAGGAAAGTCCATTTCAACTCAGCCACCCCGGTTGCTCCCGCAGAGCTATCCGATCTCAACTGTCTTGTTGTTAGGAGAAAATTGTAATGCGAGGCAGGCTTCCCTGGCATCCATCCTCGAACGGTGCTCTGGAGTCATTCCATATTGGATATCCTGGAGGTGCCCAACAGGTCTCAATTGTCCCGCAGAAGGAATCCTTAAAGGGGGCATCCCAAAACTCCCAACGTGGGAAAACCTCCATGGCCTTGAGATTCTGCTCCGTTCATGAAGGGGAAGTCATGCACAGAAACTCCAACCTGAGCCATCGTCTGATCCTCGCTGATACTTCAGATACTTGAGATATTAGTTCAGATCTGCAGGGGGTAACTGCCATGCCGTCGGCCTGAAGCCCAAGTCTAGCTTGTATTCTCAGACTTCTGTCCTCACGCTCCTGACCTAGAAGTCCTCAAGTTTGGCAATTCTGGACCCACAATGCAGCACTCTGCCTGCCCTCAAAAAAAAAATATCTTGCCTAATGAGCTGCCCAGGCACCTCAAATGAGCATAAACCTACACGGCACTTGACTGTACCCAAGTTATATAGTCTATCCTGACCACTAATGTACTCTCTGACACAACCTGAGCGCAAACCTCCTGACCAACACCCAGTCAGCTGACTGCACAGTGAGCATATCAGACCCGCCATGGCCTTATGTCGTCATCTATACCCAAATGCGGATTTCAGGCTTTAGAACCTAGACCTTATCTCCAACCACTGCCCAGGGTTGAAAATGATGCAGAAATCAGAACTCTTTTCCCATGGCAAGAGAGCTTGTGCTTGGAATGTTGTCCAAAGTTCAGTATTTGAAACCAGTGCGGCCCATTAGGCCCCGCCCATGCTCACGGGCCACATTGGTCACAAACACACATTTTGACCCTCAGCCTGAGCCCAGTACTCAAGTAAGGCCTCTCAGTGGCTAGATGAAGAGAGAGCATATTGGGCCTGCCATGCCACTAGGCCCCAATTTTTAACTATAATTTGGGTTGTCCCTTCACTCTTCCCCAAGGCTCTGCTTTGGAATTCCTCTTTGTTTGGGACACCTAAGGTAACAAACCGGAAAGGAGACCTCCCATCCCACAGCTTGACGAAAAACAATTGGGACCGGGCCAAATCCACACAGAGGAAGATTCGTCCATGGCCCATGAGGCCTCCCCACAGTTCACGGCCATCGTTGATATAAAATCCAGAGACAAAAGCCTGAGCAAGCACCTCAAACTCGCTCTTTCTTCATATCCTGAAGAGTTCTTCTCATGGATTGTAGATTGGGCCTGCCCTACCTACGTCCCCAAACCTAAGCTGAGTTTGTGTTTTCAGATTCTGTCCTCAAAGTCCTGGGCCACACACCCTCCAGGCTGGGGCCCCTGGAGCCACACATTAGGACTGTACCTACCCAATCCATGGGAATTCAGCCCATTCCACTGTCCAAAATTGTACAAATTTGGACAACACTCCAAAGTCCCCGAGGCCATCCCAATAGTGTAGGATTCCAGGAAAAACAAGGGCGGTCTGACACCAGCTGAGCATCTACCTCCACTCATACCATAGATAGATGTTCCCAGAGAAGAATATTGAACCAGACTGGACCCTAGGCCTTAATCGGATCCATTGCTTTGGTTTACAGGCATGTCTCCTCAAAAGCCTGGATTCCAATATCAGCATAGTGGGTTTTCTGAGCCACCCATCAGAACAAATCTCGTCTCCACAAGGAAACTTGAGCATGGGAGATATGTCAAAAGCTTAGGAGAATACTTCAGTGTCCTGGTGCCACCGCCCCATTCCAAGGCCCTCATGGACACACACACACACATTAGGCCCCATCCTCAGGAAAGTCCATTTCAATTCAGGCACCCCGGTTGCTCTCACAGAGCTATCCGATCTCAACTGTCTTGTTGCTAGGATAAATTGGAATGAGAGGCTGCCTTTCCTGGCATCCATTCTCGAACGGCGCTCTGGAGTCATTCCATATGGGATGTCCTGGAGCTCCCCAACAGGTCTCAAATGTCGCACAGGAGGAATCCTTAAAGGGGGAATCACACAACTCACAACGTGGGAAAACCTCCATGGCCTTGAGATTCCACTCCGTTCATGATGGGGCAGTCATGCACAGAAACTCCAACCTGAGCCAACGTCTGATAATCGCCATTACTTCAGATACTTGAGATATTAGTTCAGATCTGCAGGGGGTACCTACCGTGCCCTCGGCCTGAAGCCCAAGTCTAGCTTGTATTCTCAAACTTCTGTCCTCACACTCCTGACCTAGAAGTCCTCAAGTTTGTATATTCCGGACCCACAATGCAGCACTCTGCCTGCCCTCTAGAAAAAATATCTTGCCTAATGAGCTGCCCAGGCACCTCAAATGAGCATAAACCTACAGGGCACTCGACTGTACCCAAATTATATAGTCTAACCTGACCACTAATGTACTCTCTGACACAACCTGAGCGCAAACCTCCTAACCAACACCCAGGCAGCTGACCGCACAGTGAGCATATCAGACCCGCCATGGCCTTATGTCGTCATCTATACCCAACTGCAGTTTTCAGGCTTCAGAACCTACACCTTATCTCCAACCACTGCCCAGGGTTGAAAATGATGCAGAAATCAGAACTCTTTTCCCATGGCAAGAGAGCTTGTGCTTGGAATGTTGTCCAAAGTTCAGTGTAGTTGAAACCAGTGTGGCCCATGAGACCCCGCCCATGATCGCGGGTCACATTGGTCACAAACACAGCCTGAGCCCAGTCCTCAAGTAAGGCTTCTCAGTGGCTGGATGAAGAGACAGCATATAGGGCCTGCCATGCCCCTAGCCACAATTTTTAACCATAGTTTGGGTTGTCCCTTCACTCTTCCCCAGGGCTCTGCTTTGGAATTCCACTTTGGTTGGGACACCTGAGGTAACAAACCTGAAAGGAGACCTCCCATCCCACAGATTGATGAAAAAGAATTCGGACCGGACCAAATCCACAGAGAGGAAGATTCATCCATGGCCCATGAGGCCTCCAACATTCCACGGCCATCGTTGATAAAAAATCCAGAGACAAAATCCTGAGCAAGCACCTCTGACTCGCTCTTTTTCATATTCTGAAGAGTTCTTCTCATGGGTTTTTAGTTTGGGCCTGCCATACCTTCGTCCCAAACCTAAGCCGAGTTTGTGTTTTCAGATTTCCGTCCTCAAAGACCTGGGGCAAACCCTCCCGGCTGGAGCCTCTGGAGCCACACATTAGACTGTGCCTACCAATCCATGGGAATTCTGCCCATACCATTGCCAAGAATCGTACAAATCAGGAGATCCCTCCAATGTCCCAAAGGCCATCCCAATAGTGTAGGTCTCCTGGGACAAACAAGGGCAGTCTGACAGCAGCTGAGCATCTACATCCACTCATATCATAGATGGATGTCCCCAGAGAAGAAGATTGAACCAGACAGGACCCTAGGCCATAATCGGATCCATTGCTTTGGTTTACAGTCATGTCTCCTCAAAAGCCTGGATTCCAATACGAGCATAGGGGGTTTCCTGAGGCACCCATCAGAACAAATCTCGCCTCTACAAGGAAACTTGTCCATGGGAGCTATGTCAAAGCTTAGGAGAATACTTCAGGTTCCTCTTGCCACCGCCCCATTCCAAGGCCCTCATGGACACAAACACACATTAGGCCCCATCCTCAGGAAAGTCCATTTCAACTCAGCCACCCCGGTTGCTCCCGCAGAGCTATCCGATCTCAACTGCCTGTTGTTAGGAAAAAATTGGAATGCGAGGCTGGCTTCCCTGGCATTCATCCTCGAACGGTGCTCTGGAGTCATTCCATATTGGATATCCTGGAGCTGCCCAACAGGTCTCAATTGTCCCGCAGAAGGAATCCTTGAAGGGGGCATCCCAGAACTCCCAACGTGGGAAAACCTACATGGCCTTGAGATTCCATTCCGTTCATGAAGGGGCAGTCATGCACAGAAACTCCAACCTGAGCCAAAGTCTGATCCTCGCCATTACTTCAGATACTTGAGATATTAGTTCAGATCTGCAGGGGGTACCTACCGTGCCCTCGGCCTGAAGCCCAAGTCTAGCTTGTATTCTCAAACTTCTGTCCTCACACTCCTGACCTAGAAGTCCTCAAGTTTGTATATTCCGGACCCACAATGCAGCACTCTACCTGCCCTCTAGAAAAAATATCTTGCCTAATGAGCTGCCTGGACACCTCAAATGAGGATAAACCTACACGGCACTCGACTGTACCCACATTATATAGTCTAACCTGAACACTAATGCACTGTCTGACACAACCTGAGCCCGAACCTCCTGACCCACACCCAGGCAGCTGACCGCACAGTGAGCACATCAGACCCGTCATGGCCTTAGGTTGTCATCTCTTCCCAACTGCCGTTTTCATGCTTCAGAACCTCGACCTTATCTCCAACCACTGCCCAGGGTTGAAAATGATGCAGAAATCAGAACACCTTCCCCATGGCAAGAGACCTTGTGATTGGCATCTTGTCCAAAGTTCAGTGTAGTTGAAACCAGTGTAGCCCATGAGGCCCCGGCCATGCTCGTGGGCCACATTGGTCACAAACATACATTGTGACTCTCAGCCTGAGCCCAGTCTTCAAGTAGACCTCTCAGTGGCTGGATAAAGAGACAGCATATTGGGCCTGCCATGCCCCTAGGCCCCAATTTTAACCATAGTTTGGGTTGTCCCTTCACTCATCCCTAGGGCTCTGCTTTGGATTTCCTCTTTGGTTGTTACACTTGAGGTAACCAACCTTAAAGGAGACCTCCCATCCCACTGCTTGACGAAAAACAATTGGGACCAGAACAAATCCACAGAGAGGAAGATTCATCCATGGCCCATGAGGCCTCCCCACATTCGACGGCCATCGTTGATACAAAATCCAGAGACGAAAGCCTGAGCAAGCGCCTCAGATTAATTCTTTCTTCATATCCTGAAGAGTTCTTCTCATGGTATGTAGATTGGGCCTGCCATACCCACGTCCCCAAACATATGCTGAGTTTGTGTTTCAGACTTCTGTCCTCAAAGTCCTGGGCCAAACACCCTCCTGGCTGGGGCCCCTAGAGCCACTAATTAGGACTGTGTCTACCCAATCCATGGGAATTCTGCCCATTCCATTGTTGAAATCGTACAAATTAGGAGAACCCCCCAAAATCCCCGAGGCCATCCCAATAGTATAGGTCTCCGGGGACAAAAAAGGGCGGTCTGACAGCAGGTGAGCATCTACCTCCACTCATACCATAGATGGAGGTCCCCAGAGAAGAAGATTGAACCATACAGGACCCTAGGCCATTATCGGATCCATTGCTTTGGTTTACAGGCATGTCTCCTCAAAAGCCTGGATTCCAATACCAGCATAAGGGGTTTCCAAGGCACCCATCAGAACAATTATCCTCTCCACAAGGAAACTTGTGCATGGGAGCTATGCCAAAAGCTTAGGAGAATACTTCAGGGTCCCGGTGCCACCGCCCTATTCCAAGGCCCTCATGGACACAAACACACATTAGGTCCCATCATCAGGAAAGTCCATTTCAACTCAGCCACCCCGGTTGCTCGCCCAGAGCCATCTGATCTCAACTGTCTTGTTGCTAGGAGACAATTGTAATGGGATGCGGCTACCCTGGCATCCATCCTCGAAAGGTGCTCTGGAGTCATTCCAAATGGGATATCCTGGAGCTGCTCAACAGATCTCAAATGACCCACAGATATAATTCTTAAAAGGGGCATCCCACAACTCCCAACGTGGGAAAACCTCCATGGCCTTGAGATTCCGCTCCGTTCATGAAGGGGCAGTCATGCACAGAAACTCCAACCTGAGCCAACGTCTGTTCCTCGCGGTGACTTCAGATGCATGAGATATTGGTTCAGATATGCAGGGGGTACCTGCCGTGCCCTCGCCCTGAAGCCCAAGTCTAGCTTGTGTTCTCAGACTTCTGTCCTCACACTCCTGGCCCAGAAGCCCTCAAGTTTGGCAATTCCGGACCCACAATGCAGCACTCTGCCTGCACTCTATGAAAAATATCTTGCCTAATGAGCTGCCCAGGCACCTCAAAAGAGGATAAACCTACACGGCACTCGACTGTACCCAAATTATATAGTCTAACCTGAACACTAATGCACTGTCTGACACAACCTGAGCCCGAACCTCCTGACCAACACTCAGGCAGCTGACCGCACAGTGAGCACATCGGACTTGCCATGGCCTTCGGTCGTCATCCCTTCCCAACTGCGGTTTTCAGGTTTCAGAACCTAGACCTTATCTCCAACCACTGCCCAGGGTTGAAAATGATGCAGAAATCAGAACTCCTTCCCCATGGCAAGAAACCTTGTTATTGGCATGTTGTCCAAAGTTCAGTGAAGTTGAAACCAGTGTGGCCCATGAGGCCCCGCCCATGCTCGTGGGCTACATTGGTCATAAACACACATTGTGACCCTCAGCTTTAGACCAGTCCTCAATTAAGGGCTCTCAGAAGCTGGATGTATAGACAGCATATTGGGCCTGCCATGCCACTAGGCCCCAATTTTTAACCATAGATTGGCTTGTCCCTTCACTCTTCCTGTTGGCTCTGCTTTGGAATGCCTCTTTTGTTGGGACACCTGAGGTAACAAACCTGAAAGGAGACCCCCCATCCCACAGCTTGACGAAAAACAATTGGGACCGGGCCAAATCCACAGAGAGGAAGATTCGTCCATGGCCCATTAGACCTCCCCACATTCCACGGCCATCGTTGATACAAAATCCAGATACAAAAGCATGAGCAAGCGCCTCAGATTTGGTCTTTCTTAATATCCTGAGGAGTTCTTCTAATGGTTTGTAGATTGGGCCACCCATACGTACGTCCCCAACCTATGCTGAGTTTGTGTTTTCAGACTTCTGTCCTCAAAGTCCTGGGTCACACACCCTCCAGGCTAGGGCCCCTGGAGCCACTCATTAGGACTGTTCCTAACCAATCCATGGGAATTCTGCACATTCCATTGTCTAAAATCGTACAAAATAAGAGGACCCTACAAATTCCTGAGTCCCTGCTTATAGTGTAGGTCTCCCGGGACAAACAAGGGGGATCTGACACCAGCTGAGCATCTACCTCCACTCATATCATAGATGGATGTCCCCAGAGTTAAAGATTGAACCAGACAGGGCCTAGGGCATAATCGGATCCATTGCTTTGGTTTACAGGCATATCACCTCAAAAGCCTGGATTCCAATACGAGCATAGGGGGTTTCCTGAGGCACCCATCAGAAAAATCTCGTCTCCACAAGGAAACTTGTGCATGGGAGCTATGTCAAAAGCTTAGGAGAATACTTCAGGGTCCTGGTGCCCCCTCCCCATTCCAAGGCCCTCATTTTCACAAACACACATTGGGCCCCATCCTCAGGAAGTCCATTTCAACTGGGCCAATTGGTTACTCATGCAGAGCCATCCGTACTCAACTCTCTTGTTACTAGGAGACAATTGGAATGCGAGGCGGGCTTCCCTGGCATACATCCTCCAACGGTGCTCTGGCGTCATTCCATATGGGATATCCTGGAGCTCCCAGCAGGTCTCTATTGTCCCGCAGAAGGAATCCTTGAGGAGGCTTCCCACAACTCCGACGTGGGGAAAACCTCCATGGCCTGAGATTCCGCTTCGTTCATGAAGGGGCAGTCATGCACAGAAACTCCAAATGAGCCAACGTCTGATCTTCGCCGTGACTTCAGATGCATGACATATTGGTTCAGATCTGCAGGGGGTACCTGCCGTGCCCTCGGCCTGAAGCCCAAGTCTAGCTTGTGTTCTCAGACTTCTGTCCTCACACTCCTGCCCCAGAAGCCATCAAGTTTGGCAATTCCGGACCCACAATGCAGCACTCTGCCTGCCCTCTAAAAAAATATCTTTCCTAATGAGCAGCCCAGGCAACTCAAATGAGGATAAACCTACACGGCACTCGACTGTACCCAAACTATATAGTCTAACCTGAGCACTAATGCACTGTGTGACACAATCTGAGTCCCAACCTCCTGACCAACACCCAGGCAGCGGACCGCACAGTGAGCAAATCAGACCCGCCAAGGCCTTAGGTTGTCATCTCTTCCCAAATGCCGTTTTTTAGGCTTCAGAAGCTATACCTTATCTCCAACCACTGCCCAGGGTTAAAAATGATGCAGAAATCAGAACACCTTAACCATGCAAGAGATCTTGTGATTGGCATCTTCTCCAAAGTTCAGTTTAGTTGAAACCAGTGTAGCCCATGAGGCCCCGGCCAGGCTCGCAGGCCACAATGGTCACAAACATACATTGTGACTCTCAGCCTGAGCCCAGTCTTCAAGTAAGACCTCTCAGTGGCTGGATGAACAGACAGCATATTGGGCCTGCCATGCCCCTAGGCCCCTAATTTAAACCATAGTTTGGGTTGTCCCTTCACTCTTCCCTAGGGCTATGCTTTGGAATTCCTCTTTGGTTGGGACACTTGAGGTAACAAACCTGAAAGGAGACTTCCCATCCCACAGCTTGACGAAAAACAATTGGGAACAAACCAAATCCAAAGAAAGGAAGATTCGTCCATTGCCCATGAGGCCTCCCCACATTCGACGGCCATCGTTGATACAAAATCCAGAGACAAAAGCCTGAGCAAGCGCCTCAGATTAATTCTTTCTTCATATCCTGAAGAGTTCTTCTCATGGTTTGTAGATTGGGCCTGCCATACCTACGTCCTCAAAGCTAAGCTGAGTTTGTGTTCTCAGACTTTTGTCCTCAAAGACCTGGGCCACACACCCTCCCGGCTGGGGCCCCTGCAGCCACTAATTAGGACAGTGTCTACCCAATCGATGGGAATTTTGCCCATTCCTTTGTCGAAATCGTACAAATTAGGAGAACCTTCCAAAATCCCCGAGGCCATCCCAATAGTGTAGTTCGCCGGGGACAAACAAGGGCGGTCTGACAACAGGTGAGCATCTACCTCCACTCATTCCATAGATGGATAACCCAGAGAAGTAGCTTGAACCAGACAGGACCCTAGGCCATAATCGCATCCATTGCTTTGGTTTACAGGCTTGTCTCCTCAAAAGCCTGAATTCCAATACAAGCATAGGGGGTTTCCTGACACCCATCAGAAAAATCTCGTCTCCACAAGGAAACTTGGGCATGGGAGCTATTTCAAAAGTTTAGGAGAATACTTCAGTGTCCTGGTGCCACCTCCCCATTCCAAGGTACTCATGGACACAAACACACATTAGGCCCCATCCTCAGGAAAGTCCATTTCAACTCAGCCACCCCGGTTGCTCCCGCAGAACCATCCGATCTCAACTCTCTTGTTGCTAGGAGACAATTGGAATGCGAGGCGGGCTTCCCTGGCATCCATCCTCCAACGGTGCTCTGGCATCATTCCATATGGGATGTCCTGGAGCTGCCCAACAGATCTCAATTGTCCTGCAGAAGGAATCATTGAAGGTGGCATCCCAAAACTCCCAACGTGGGAAAACCTCCATGGCCTTGAGATTCCGCTCCGTTCATGAAGGGGCAGTCATGCACAGAAACTCCAACCTGAGCCAACGTCTGTTCCTCGCGGTGACTTCAGATGCATGAGATATTGGTTCAGATATGCAGGGGGTACCTGCCGTGCCCTCGCCCTGAAGCCCAAGTCTAGCTTGTGTTCTCAGACTTCTGTCCTCACACTCCTGGCCCAGAAGCCCTCAAGTTTGGCAATTCCGGACCCACAATGCAGCACTCTGCCTGCACTCTATGAAAAATATCTTGCCTAATGAGCTGCCCAGGCACCTCAAAAGAGGATAAACCTACACGGCACTCGACTGTACCCAAATTATATAGTCTAACCTGAACACTAATGCACTGTCTGACACAACCTGAGCCCGAACCTCCTGACCAACACTCAGGCAGCTGACCGCACAGTGAGCACATCGGACTTGCCATGGCCTTCGGTCGTCATCCCTTCCCAACTGCGGTTTTCAGGTTTCAGAACCTAGACCTTATCTCCAACCACTGCCCAGGGTTGAAAATGATGCAGAAATCAGAACTCCTTCCCCATGGCAAGAAACCTTGTTATTGGCATGTTGTCCAAAGTTCAGTGAAGTTGAAACCAGTGTGGCCCATGAGGCCCCGCCCATGCTCGTGGGCTACATTGGTCATAAACACACATTGTGACCCTCAGCTTTAGACCAGTCCTCAATTAAGGGCTCTCAGAAGCTGGATGTATAGACAGCATATTGGGCCTGCCATGCCACTAGGCCCCAATTTTTAACCATAGATTGGCTTGTCCCTTCACTCTTCCTGTTGGCTCTGCTTTGGAATGCCTCTTTTGTTGGGACACCTGAGGTAACAAATCTGAAAGGAGACCCCCCATCCCACAGCTTGACGAAAAACAATTGGGACCGGGCCAAATCCACAGAGAGGAAGATTCGTCCATGGCCCATGAGGCCTCCCCACATTCCACGGCCATCGTTGATACAAAATCCAGATACAAAAGCATGAGCAAGCGCCTCAGATTTGGTCTTTCTTAATATCCTGAGGAGTTCTTCTAATGGTTTGTAGATTGGGCCACCCATACGTACGTCCCCAACCTATGCTGAGTTTGTGTTTTCAGACTTCTGTCCTCAAAGTCCTGGGTCACACACCCTCCAGGCTGGGGCCCCTGGAGCCACTCATTAGGACTGTTCCTAACCAATCCATGGGAATTCTGCACATTCCATTGTCTAAAATCGTACAAAATAAGAGGACCCTACAAATTCCTGAGTCCCTGCATATAGTGTAGGTCTCCCGGGACAAACAAGGGGGATCTGACACCAGCTGAGCATCTACCTCCACTCATATCATAGATGGATGTCCCCAGAGTTAAAGATTGAACCAGACAGGGCCTAGGGCATAATCGGATCCATTGCTTTGGTTTACAGGCATATCACCTCAAAAGCCTGGATTCCAATACGAGCATAGGGGGTATCCTGAGGCACCCATCAGAAAAATATCGTCTCCACAAGGAAACTTGTGCATGGGAGCTATGTCAAAAGCTTAAAAGAATACTTCAGGGTCCTGGTGCCCCCTCCCCATTCCAAGGCCCTCATTTTCACAAACACACATTAGGCCCCATCCACAGGAAGACCATTTCAACTGGGCCAATCGGTTACTCATGCAGAGCCATCCGATCTCAACTCTCTTGTTGCTAGGAGACAATTGGAATGCGAGGCGGGCTTCCCTGGCATCCATCCTCCAATGGGGCTCTGGCGTCATTCCATATGGGATATCCTGGAGCTCCCAACAGGTCTCTATTGTCCCGCAGAAGGAATCCTTGAGGAGGCTTCCTACAACTCCCAACGTGGGGAAAACCTCCATGGCCTTGAGATTCCGCTTCGTTCATGAAGGGGCAGTCATGCACAGAAACTCCAAATGAGCCAACGTCTAATCTTCGCCGTGACTTCAGATGCATGACATATTGGTTCAGATCTGCAGGGGGTACCTGCCGTGCCCTCGGCCTGAAGCCCAAGTCTAGCTTGTGTTCTCAGACTTCTGTCCTCACACTCCTGCCCCAGAAGCCATCAAGTTTGGCAATTCCGGACCCACAATGCAGCACTCTGCCTGCCCTCTAAAAAAATATCTTTCCTAATGAGCAGCCCAGGCAACTCAAATGAGGATAAACCTACACGGCACTCGACTGTACCCAAACTATATAGTCTAACCTGAGCACTAATGCACTGTGTGACACAATCTGAGCCCCAACCTCCTGACCAACACCCAGGCAGCGGACCGCACAGTGAGCAAATCAGACCCGCCAAGGCCTTAGGTTGTCATCTCTTCCCAAATGCCGTTTTTTAGGCTTCAGAAGCTATACCTTATCTCCAACCACTGCCCAGGGTTAAAAATGATGCAGAAATCAGAACACCTTAACCATGCAAGAGATCTTGTGATTGGCATCTTCTCCAAAGTTCAGTTTAGTTGAAACCAGTGTAGCCCATGAGGCCCTGGCCAGGTTCGCAGGCCACAATGGTCACAAACATACATTGTGACTCTCAGCCTGAGCCCAGTCTTCAAGTAAGACCTCTCAGTGGCTGGATGAACAGACAGCATATTGGGCCTGCCATGCCCCTAGGCCCCTAATTTAAACCATAGTTTGGGTTGTCCCTTCACTCTTCCCTAGGGCTCTGCTTTGGAATTCCTCTTTGGTTGGGACACTTGAGGTAACAAACCTGAAAGGAGACTTCCCATCCCACAGCTTGACGAAAAACAATTGGGAACAAACCAAATCCAAAGAAAGGAAGATTCGTCCATTGCCCATGAGGCCTCCCCACATTCGACGGCCATCGTTGATACAAAATCCAGAGACAAAAGCCTGAGCAAGCGCCTCAGATTAATTCTTTCTTCATATCCTGAAGAGTTTTTCTCATGGTTTGTAGATTGGGCCTGCCATACCTACGTCCTCAAAGCTAAGCTGAGTTTGTGTTCTCAAACTTTTGTCCTCAAAGACCTGGGCCACACACCCTCCCGGCTGGGGCCCCTGCAGCCACTAATTAGGACAGTGTCTACCCAATCGATGGGAATTCTGCCCATTCCTTTGTCGAAATCGTACAAATTAGGAGAACCTTCCAAAATCCCCGAGGCCATCCCAATAGTGTAGTTCGCCGGGGACAAACAAGGGCGGTCTGACAACAGGTGAGCATCTACCTCCACTCATTCCATAGATGGATATCCCCAGAGAAGTAGCTTGAACCAGACAGGACCCTAGGCCATAATCGCATCCATTGCTTTGGTTTACAGGCTTGTCTCCTCAAAAGCCTGAATTCCAATACAAGCATAGGGGGTTTCCTGACACCCATCAGAAAAATCTCGTCTCCACAAGGAAACTTGGGCATGGGAGCTATTTCAAAAGTTTAGGAGAATACTTCAGTGTCCTGGTGCCACCTCCCCATTCCAAGGTACTCATGGACACAAACACACATTAGGCCCCATCCTCAGGAAAGTCCATTTCAACTCAGCCACCCCGGTTGCTCCCGCAGAACCATCCGATCTCAACTCTCTTGTTGCTAGGAGACAATTGGAATGTGAGGCGGGCTTCCCTGGCATCCATCCTCCAACGGTGCTCTGGCGTCATTCCATATGGGATGTCCTGGAGCTGCCCAACAGATCTCAATTGTCCTGCAGAAGGGATCATTGAAGGGGGCATCCCAAAACTCCCAACGTGGGAAAACCTCCATGGCCTTGAGAATCCGCTCCGTTCATGAAGGGGCAGTCATGCACAGAAACTCCAACCTGATCCAACGTCTGATCCTTGCCGTGACTTCAGATGCATGAGATATTGTTTCAGAACTGCAAGGGGTACCTGCCGTGCCCTCGGCCTGAAGCCCAAGTCTAGCTTGTCTTCTCAGACTTCTGTCCTCACACTCCTGGCCCAGAAGCCCTCATGTTTGGCAATTCCGGACACACAATGCAGCACTCTGCCTGCCCTCTAGAAAAAATATCTTTCCTAATGAGCAGCCCAGGCTCCTCAAATGAGAATAAATCTACACGGCACTCGACGGTACCCAAATTATATAGTCTAACCTGGGTACTAATGCACTGTGACACAATCTGAGCCCGAAATTCCTGACCAAGACCCAGCAGCTGACCGCACAGTGAGCACATCACACCCGCCAAGGCCTAGGTCGTCATCTCTTCCCAACTGCGGTTTTCAGGCTTCAGAACCTAGACCTTATCTCCAACCACTGCCCAGGGTTGAAAATGATGCAGAAATCAGAACTCCTTCACCATGGCAAGAGACCTTCTGATTGGCATCTTGTCCAAAGTTCAGTGTAATTGTAACCAGTGTAGCCCATGAGCACCCGGCCATGCTCGCGGGCCACATTGGTCACAAATACACATTGTGACTCTCAGCTCAGCCCAGTCCTCAAGTAAGTCCTCTCAGTGGCTGGATGGAGAGACAGCATATTGGGCCTGCCATGCCCATATGCCCCAATTTTTAACCATAGTTTGGGTTGTCCCTTCACTCTTCCCTAGGTCTCTGGTTTGCAATTCCTCTTTGGTGGGGGCACATTAGGTAACAACACTGAGAGGAGACCTCCCATCCCACAGCTTGACGAAAAACAATTGGGACTGGACCAAATCCACAGATAGGAAGATTCGTCCATGGACCATGAGGCCTCCCCACATTCCACTGCCATCGTTGATACAAAATCCAGAGACAATAGCCTGAGGAATCGCCGCAGATTCGCTCTTTCTTCATATCCTGAAGAGTTCTTCTCATGGTTTGTAGATTCGGCCTGTCATACCTACATCCCCAAACCTAAGCTGAGTTTGTGTTTTCAGATTTCTGTCCTCAAAGTCCTGGGCCACACACCCTCCAGGCTGGGGCCCCTGGAGCCACATATTAGGACTGTGCCTACCCAATACGTGGGAATTCTGCCCACTTCATTTTCCAAAATCGTACAAATTAGCAGAACTCTCCAATGTACCCGAGGCCATCCCAATAGTATAGGTCTCCCAGCACAAACAAGGGCGGTCTGACACCAGCTGAAATCTACCTCCACTCATACCATAGATGGATGTCCCCAGAAAAGAAATTGAACTACACAGGACCCTAGGCCATAATCGGAACCATTGCTTTGGTTTACAGGCATGTCTCCTCAAAAGTCTGGAATCCAATACCAGCATAGGGGGTTTCCGGAGGCACCCATCAGAACAAATCTCGTCTCCACAAGGAAACTTGTGCATTGGAGCTATGTCAAAAGCTTGGGAGAATACTTCAGGGTCCCGGTGCCACCGCCCCATTCCAAGGCCCTCATGGACACAAACACACATTAGGACCCATCCTCAGGAATGTCCATTTCAACAGCCACCCTTGTTGTTCCCGCAGAGGTATCCGATCTCAACTGTATTGTTGCTAGGAGACAATTGGAATGCGAGGCGGGCTTCCCTGGCATCCATCCTCCAATGCTGCTCTGGAGTCATTCCATATGGCATGTCCTGGAGCTGCCCAACAGGTCTCAATTGTCAGGCAGAAGGAATCCTTGAAGGGGGCATCCCAAAACTCCCTACGTGGGAAAACCTCCAAGGCCTTGAGATTCCGCTCCGTTCATGAAGGGGCAGTCATGCACAGAAACTCCAACCTGAGCCAACGTCTGATCCTTGCCGTAACTTCAGATGCTTGAGATATTGGTTCAGATCTGCGGGTGTACCTTCTGTGTCCTCGGCCTGAAGCCCAATTCGAGCTTGTGTTCTCAGACTTCTGTCCTCACACTCCTGGCCCAGAAGCCCTCAGGTTTGGCAATTCCGGACCCACAATGCAGCACTCTGCCTGCCCTCTAGAAAAAATATCTTTCCTAATGAGCAGCCCAGACTCCTCAAATGAGAATAAATCTACACGGCACTCGACGGTACCCAAATTATATAGTCTAACTAGGGCACTAATACACTGTCTGACACAACCTGAAGCTGAGCCTCCTGACCAAGACCCAGCAGCTGACCGCACAGTGAGCACATCAGTCCCGCCAAGGCCTAGGTCGTCATCTCTTCCCAACTGCGGTTTTCAGGCTTCAGAACCTAGACCTTATCTCCAACCACTGCTCAGGGTTGAAAATGATGCAGAAATCAGAACTCCTTCACCATGGCAAGAGACCTTCTGATTGGCATCTTGTCCAAAGTTCAGTGTAGTTGAAACCAGTGTAGCCCATGAGCACCCGGCGATGCTCGCGGGCCACATTGGTCACAAACACACATTGTGACTCTCAGCTCAGCCCAGTCCTCAAGTAAGTCCTCTCAGTGGCTGGATGGAGAGACAGCATATTGGGCCTGCCATGCCCATATGCCCCAATTTTTAACCATAGTTTGGGTTGTCCCTTCACTCTTCCCTAGGTCTCTGGTTTGCAATTCCTCTTTGGTGGGGGCACATTAGGTAACAACACTGAGAGGAGACCTCCCATCCCAAAGCTTGACGAAAAACAATTGGGACTGGACCAAATCCACAGATAGGAAGATTCGTCCATGGACCATGAGGCCTCCCCACATTCCACTGCCATCGTTGATACAAAATCCAGAGACAAAAGCCTGAGGAAGCGCCGCAGATTCGCTCTTTCTTCATATCCTGAAGAGTTCTTCTCATGGTTTGTAGATTCGGCCTGCCATACCTACGTCCCCAAACCTAAGCTGAGTTTGTGTTTTCAGACTTCTGTCCTCAAAGTCCTGGGCCACACACCCTCCAGGCTGGGGCCCCTGGAGCCACATATTAGGACTGTGCCTACCCAATACGTGGGAATTCTGCCCACTACATTTTCCAAAATCGTACAAATAAGCAGAACTCTCCAATGTACCCGAGGCCATCCCAAAAGTATAGGTCTCCCAGCATAAACATGGGCGGTCTGACACCAGCTGAAATCTACCTCCACTCATACCATAGATGGATGTCCCCAGAGAAGAAATTGAACTACACAGGACCCTAGGCCATAATCGGAACCATTGCTTTGGTTTACAGGCATGTCTCCTCAAAAGTCTGGAATCCAATACCAGCATAGGGGGTTTCCGGAGGCACCCATCAGAACAAATCTCGTCTCCACAAGGAAACTTGTGCATTGGAGCTATGTCAAAAGCTTGGGAGAATACTTCAGGGTCCCGGTGCCACCGCCCCATTCCAAGGCCCTCATGGACACAAACACACATTAGGACCCATCCTCAGGAATGTCCATTTCAACAGACACCCTTGTTGTTCCCGCAGAGCTATCCGATCTCAACTGTATTGTTGCTAGGAGACAATTGGAATGCGAGGCGGGCTTCCCTGGCATCCATCCTCCAACGCTGCTCTGGAGTCATTCCATATGGCATGTCCTGGAGCTCCCCAACAGGTCTCAATTGTCAGGCAGAAGGAATCATTGAAGGGGGCATCCCACAACTCCCTACGTGGGAAAACCTCCAAGGCCTTGAGATTCCGCTCCGTTCATGAAGGGGCAGTCATGCACAGAAACTCCAACCTGAGCCAACGTCTGATCCTCGCTGTGACTTCAGATGCTTGAGATATTGGTTCAGATCTGCGGGTGTACCTTCTGTGTCCTCGGCCTGAAGCCCAATTCGAGCTTGTGTTCTCAGACTTCTGTCCTCACACTCCTGACCCAGAAGCCCTCAAGTTTGGCAATTACGGACCCACAATGCAGCACTCTGCCTGCCCTCTAGAAAAAATATCTTGCCTATTGAGCTGCCCAGGCACCTCAAATGAGGATAAACCTACACGGAACTCGACTGTACCCAAATTATATAGTCTATCCTGGGCACTAATACACTGTCTGACACAACCTGAAGCTGAGCCTCCTGACCAAAACCCAGGCAGCTGACCGCACAGTGAGCAAATCAGACCTGCCATGGTTTTAGTTCGTCATCTCTTCCTAACTACGTTTCAGGACTCAGAATCTAGACATTATCTACAACCACTGCCCAGGGTTGAAAATAATGCAGAAATCAGAACTCCTTCCCCATGGCAAGAGACCTTTTGATTGGCATGTTGTTCAAAGTTCAGTGTAGTTGAAAAAAGTGTGGCCCATGAGGCCCCGCCCATGCTCGCGGGGAAAATTGATCACAAACAAACATTGTGACCCTCAGCCTTAGCTCAGTCCTCAAGTAAGGCCTCTCAGTGGCTGGATGAAGAGACAGCATATTGGGCCTGCCATGCCCCTAGGCCGCAATTTTTACCATAGTTTGGGTTGTACCTTCACTCTTTTACAGGGCTCTGCTTTGGAATTCCTCTTTTGTTCGACACCTGAGGTAATGAAACTGAAAGGAGTCTTCCCATTCCACAGATTGACGTAAAACAATTTGGACCGGGCCAAATCCACAGAGAGGAAAATTCGTCCATGGCCCATGAGGACTCCCCACATTCCACGGCCATCGATGATACAAAATCCAGAGACTAAAGGCTGAGCAAGTTCCTCAGAATCACTCTTTCTTCATATCCTGAAGAGTTCTTCTCATGGTTTGTAGATTGGGCTGCCATACCTACGTCCCCAAACCTAACCTGAGTTTGGGTTTTCAGACTTCTGTCCTCAAAGTCCTGGGCCACACACCGTCAAGGCTGGGGCCCCTGGAGCCACACATTAGGACTGTGCCTGCCCAATCCATGGGAATTCTCCCCATTCCATTGTCCAAAATCTTAAAAATTAAGAGAACTCTCCAAAGACCCCGAGGCCATCCCAATAGTGTAGGTCTCCGGGGACAAACAAGGGAGGTCTGACACCAGTTGAGCATCTACCTCCACACATTCCATCGATGGATATCACCAGAGAATAAGATTGAACCAGACAGGACCCTAGGCCATAATCGGATCCATTGATTTGGTTTACAGGCATGTCTCCTCAAAAGCCAGGATTCCAATACCAGCATAAGGGGTTCCCGAGGCACCCATCAGAACAAATCTCGTCTCCACAAGGAAACTTGTGCATGGGAGCTATGTCAAAAGCTTAGGAGAATACTTCAGGGTCCCGGTGCCACCACCCCATTCCAAGGCCCCCATGGACACAAACACACATTAGACCCCAAGCTCAGGAAAGTCCATTTCATCTAGGCCACCCCGGTTGCTCCCACAGAGCCATCCGATCGCAAATGTATTGCTAGGAGACAATTGGAATGCGAGGCAGGCTTCCGGCCATCCATCCTCCAATGGTGCAATGGAGTCATTCCATATGGGATGTCCTGGAGCTGCCCAACAGGTCTCAATTGTCCTGCAGAAGGAATCCTTGAAGGGGGCATCCCACAACTCCCAACGTGGGAAAACCTCCATGGCCTTGAGATTCCGCTCCGTTCATGAAGGGTCAGTCATGCAGAGAAACTCCAACCTGAGCCAACGTCTGATCCTCGCCGTGACTTCAGATGCTTGAGATATTTGTTCAGATCTGCGGGTGTACCTGCCGTGTCCTCGGCCTGAAGCCAAAGTCGAGCTTGTGTTCTCAGACTCCTGTCCTAACACTCCTGGCCCAGAGGCCCTCACTTTTGGCAATTTCGGAACCACAATGCAGCACTCTGCCTGCCCTCTAGAAAAAATATCGTGCCTAATGAGCTGCCCAGGCACCGCAAATGAGGATAAACCTACACGGCACTCGACTGTACCAAATTTTATAGTCTAACCTGGGCACTAATGCACTGTCTGACACAACCTGAGCCAGAACCTCCTGACCAAAACCCAGGCAGCTGACCGCTCACTGAGCTTATCAGACCCGCCATGGCCTTAGGTCGTCATCTCTTCCCAACTGCTGCTTTTCAGGCTTCAGGACCTAGACGTTATCTCCAACCACTGCTCAGGGTTGAAAATGATGCAGAAATCAGAACACCTTCCCCATGGCAAGAGACCTTGTGATTGGCATGTTGTCCAAATTCCAGTGAGTTGAAACCAGTGTGGCCCATGAGCCGCGCCCATGCTCGCGGGCCACATTGGTCACAAACACACATTGTGACCCTCAGCCTGTGCCCAGTTATCAAGTAAGGCCTCAGTTGCTGGATGAAGAGACAGCATATTGGGCCTGCCATGCCCGTAGGCCCCAATTTTTAACCATAGTTTGGTTTGTCCCTTCACTCTTCCCCAGGCCTCCTCTTTGGAATTCCTCTTTGGTTCGGACACCTGAGGTAATAAACCTGAAAGGAAACCTCCCATCCCACAGATTGACGAAAAAAATTGGGACTGGGCCAAATCCACAGAGAGGAAGATTCGTCCATGGCCCATGAGGCCTACCAACATTCCACGGCCATCGTTGATACAAAATCCAGAGACAATAGCCTGAGCAATTCCTCAGAATCGCTCTTTCTTCATCAACTGAAGAGTTCTTCTCATGGTTTGTAGATTGGGCCTGCCAAACCTACGTCCCCAAACCTAAGCTGAGTTTGTGTTTTCAGAATTCTGTCCTCAAAGTCCTGGGCCACACACCCTCCAGGCTGGGGCCCCTGGAGCCACACATTAGGACTGTGCCTACCCAATCCATGGGAATTCTGCCCATTCCATTGTCCAAAATCATACGAATTAGGAGAACTCTCCAAAGTCCCCGAGGCCATCCCAATACTGTAGGTCTCCGGGGACAAACAAGGGCGGTCTGACACCAGGTGAGCATCTACCTCCACTCATTCCATAGATGGATATCCCCAGAGAAGAAGATTGAACCAGACAGGCCGTAGGCCATAATCGGATCCATTGCTTTCGTTTACAGGCATGTCTCCTCAAAAGCCTGAATTCCAATACCATCATAAGGGGTTTCCTGAGGCACCCATCAGAACAAATCTCGTCTCCAAATTGAAACTTGTGCATGGGAGCTATGTCAAAAGCTTAGGAGAATACTTCAGGGTCCTGGTGCCACCTCCCCATTCCAAGGCCCTCATGGACACAAACACATATTAGGCCTCATCCTCAGGAAAGTCCATTTCAACACAGCCACCAAGGTTTCTCCCGCAGAGCCATCCGATCTCAACTCTCTTGTTGCTAGGAGACAATTGGAATGCGAGGCGGGCTTCCCTGGCATCCATCCTCCAAAGTTGCTCTGGCGTCATTCCATATGGGATGTCCTGGAGCTGCCCAACAGGTCTCTATTATCCCGCAGAAGGAATCCTTGAAGGGGGCATCCCACAACCCCAACGTTGGAAAACCTGCATGGCCTTGAGATTCCGCTCTGTTCATGAAGGGGCAGTCTTGCACAGAAACTCCAATCTGATCCAACGTCTGATCCTTGCCGTGACTTCAGATGCATGAGATATTGGTTCAGATCTGCAGGGGGGTAACTGCCATGCCCTCGGCCTGAAGCCCAAGTGTAGCTTGTGTTCTCAAACTTCTGTCCTCACACTCCTGGCCCAGAAGCCCTCAAGTTTGGCAATTCCGGACCCACAATGCAGCACTCTGCCTGTCCTCTAAAAAAATATCTGGCCTAATGAACAGCCCAGGCACCTCAAATGAGGATAAACCTACACGGCACTCGACTGTACCCAAAATATATAGTCTAACCTGAGCACTAATGCACTGTGTGACACAAATGAGCCCGAACCTCCTGACCAACACCCAGGCGGCTGACCGCACAGTGAGCACTTCAGACCCGCCATGGCCTTTGGTCGTCATCTCTTCCCAAGTGCGGTTTTCATGCTTCGGAACCTAGACCTTATTTCCAACCACTGCCCAGGTTTGAAAATGATGCAGAAATCAGAAATCCTTACCCATGGCAAGAGAGCTTGTGATTGGTATGTTGTCCAAAGTCCAGTGCAGTTGAAATCAGTGTGGCCCATGAGGCCCCGCCCATGCTCCCGGGACACATTGGTCACAAACACACATTGTGACCCTCAGCCTCAGACCAGTCTTCAAGTAAGGTCTCTCAGTGGCTGATGAAGAGACAGCATATTGGGCCTTGCATGCCCCTAGGCCCAAATTTTTAACCATATTTGGGTTGTCCCTTCTCACTTCCCTAGGGCTCTGCTTGGAATTCCTCTTTCTTTGGGACACCTAAGGTAACAAACCTGAAAGGGGACCTCCATCCCACAGCTTGACGAAAAACAATTGGGACCGGGCCATATCCACAGAGAGGAATATTCGTCCATGTCCCATGATGCCTCCCCATATACCACGGACATCGTTGATACAAAATCCAGAGACAAAAGCCTGAGCAAGCGCCTCAGACTCGCTCTTTCTTCATATCCTGAAGAGTTCTTCTCATGGTTTGTAGATTGGTCCTGCCATACCTACGTCCCCAAACCTAAGCTGAGTTTGTGTTTTCAGACGTCTGTCCTCAAAGTCCTGGGCCACACACCCTCCAGGCTGGGGCCCCTGGAGCCACACATTAGGACTGTGCCTACCAATCCATGAGAATTCTGCCCATTCCATTGTCCAAAATCGTACAAATTAGGAGAAACCTCCAAAGTCCCTGAGGCCATCCCAATTGTGTAGGTCGCCCGGAACAAAGATGGGCTGTCTGACACCAGCTGATAATCTACCACCACTCAGACTATACATGGATGTCCCCAGAGGAGAAGATTGAACCACACAGGACCCTAGGCTATAATAGGATCCAATGCCTTGGTTTACAGGCATGTCTCCTCAAAAGCCTGATTCCAATATGAGCATAGGGGTTTTGCTGAGGCACCTAGCAGAACTCATCTCGTCTCCACAAGGAAACCTGTGCATGGGAGCCATCCAAAGCATAGGAGAGTACTCAGGGTCCCGGGGTCACCGCCCCATTCCAAGGCCCTCATGGACACAAAAACACATTAGGAACCATCCTCAGGAAAGTCCAATTCAACTCAGCCACCCCGGTTGCTCCCACAGAGCCATCAGCTCTAAACTGTCTTGTTGCCAGGAGACAATTGGAATGCGAGGCGGGCTTCCCAGGCATCCATCCTCGAACGGTGCTCTGGAGTCATTCCATATGGGATGTCCTGGAGCTGTCCAACAAGTCTCAATTGTCCCGCAGAAGGAATCCTTGAAGGGGGCATCCCACAACTCCCAACGTGGGAAAACTTCAGTGGCCTCGAGATTCCGCTCCCTTCATGAAGCAGCCGTCATGCACGGAAACTCCGAACTGAGCCAACGTCTGATCCTCGCCCTGATTTCAGATGCATGAGTATTGGTTCAGATCTGCAGGGAGTACCTGCCGTGCCCTGGGCCTGAAACCCAAGTCTAGCTTGTCTTCTAAGACTTCCGTCCTTACACTCCTGCCCCCGAAGCCCTCAAGTTTGGCAATAACGGACCCACAATGCAGCAATCTGCCTGCCCTCTAGAAAAAAATTATTGCCTCATGAGCTGCCCAGGCACCTTCAATGAGGATAAACCTCCACAGCACTCGACTTCACCCAAATTATATAGTCTAACCTGGGCACTAATGCACTGTCGGACACAACCTGAGCCCGGACCTCCTGACCAACACCCAGAAAGCAGGCCGCACACTGAGCACATAAGACCCGCCATGGCCTTAGGTCATCATCTCTTCCCTACCTCAGATTTCAGTCCTCAGAACCGAGACCTTATCTCCAATCACTGCCCAGAGGTGAGTGTGATGCAGAAATCAGAACACCTCCTTACCCATGGTAAGAAACCTTGTGGTTGGCACGTCGTCCAACGTTCAGTGTAGGAGAAACCAGCATTCACCCTGAGGCCCCGCCCATTCTTGAGTGCGACAAGGGCATAAACACTCATTGTGACCCTCAGCAAGAGTCCTGTCCTCTAGTAAGTCCTCTCAGTGACTGGACCATTAGATGTGATAATGGGCTTGATATGTCCCTAAGCCCTAATTTTTGACCAGATTTCTGATTGTGCCGTCACCCGCCCCCCCAGGGCTCTACTCTGGAATCCCTCATTCGGTGGGACTCCTGAGGTTAAAAAGAAAACAACATCAAAAAATAAACAACAAAAAAACCGGACTTCTTCCATCCCACAGAGTGACTCCAAACGCTTTGCACTGGGCCTAACCACCAGGGAGTAAGACTCGTCCATTTCCCATGAAGTCATCCAGAAATTTCACGACCATGAGTGACACGATATCCAGAGACAAAAACTTGAGCAAGAGCCTCACACTCGCCCTTTTCTCAAATCCCGAAAAGTTCTCCTCATGGTCTGTAGATAAGTCCTGCCATACCTATGACCTGAAACATAAGCCAAGTTTGTGTTTTCAGACAACTGTCCAAACAGCCCTGGCCTACACAACCTACAGGCTCAGGCCCCTGAGGCAAACCTGAGGACTGTACTTGCCCTCTCCAAGGGAATTGTGTGTGCCTATTCCAATGGCCACATCCCTTCTAATAGGATAAACCTCCAAAGTCCCTGATCGATCTCATTAGTGGTGGCTTCCCAGGTAAAACAGGGGCAATCTGAGCCCATCTGAGCACCTACCTGTACTCAGACCCATAGACAGATGTCCCCAGAGGTAAAAAGGAAAGAACAGGCCCCTAGGCACTAATCATATCCAGTGCTTTGGTTTCCAGGCATCTCTCCTCAGAGGCCTGGATTTCAATACCAGCTTATGGCTGTTTCTTGACTCACCCATCAGAAAACATCTCATCTACACATGGAAAACTTGCACGTTGGAGCTGTGTCAAAGCCTCTGTTTAGGAGAACCCTTCAGGGCCCCAGTGCCACCGCTTCATTCCAAGGTCTCCATAGACACAAAAGCACATTAGGACCCATCCATAGGAGAGTCCATTTCAACTCAGCCTCCTCGGTTGATCCCCCAGATCCAGCAGATCTAACCTGTCTTGTATCTAGGAGACAATTGGAATGCGAGGTGGGCTACCCAGCCATGCATCCTTAGAACCCGGCTCAGAATCATTGGCCTGGAGCCAAACAACAGGTCTCAATTGTCCTGCAGAAGACACTTTGCAGTTTGGAGCTTCTCACAAATCCCATCGTGGGAAAACTCCATGGCCTCGTGATGCCTCCCCTTCGTGAAGGGGCCATCAGGGACAGAAACACCAACTTGAGCGATCGTCTGATCCTCGCCCTGACTTCAGATGCACGAGATCTCGATTCAGGTCTGTAGATTGTGCCATCGATGATACAAAATCCAGAGACAAAAACCTGAGCAAGCGCCTCAGACTCGCACTTTCTTTATATCCTGAAGAGTTCTTCTCATGTTTTGTTGATCGTGCCTGCCATACCAACGTCCCCAAACCTAAGCTGAGATTGTGTTTTCAGACTTCAGTCCTCAATGTCCAGGGCCACACACCCTCCAGGCTGGGGCCCCTGGAGCCACACATTAGGACGGTACCTACCAATCCATGGGAATTCTGCCCATTCCATTGTCCAAAATCGTACAAATTAGGAGAAACCTCCAAAGTCCCTGAGGCCATCCCATTCGCGTAGGTCGCCCGGAACAAACAAGGGCTGTCTGACACCAGCTGATAATCTACCTCCACTCATACCATAAATGGATGTCCCCAGAGGAGAAGATTGAACCAGACAGGACCCTAGGCCATAATAGGATCCATTGCCTTGGTTTACAGGCATGTCTCCTCAAAAGCCTGATTCCAATACGAGCATAGGGGTTTTGCTGAGGCACCCAGCAGAACTCATCTCGTCTCCACAAGGAAATCTGTGCATGGGAGCCATGTCCAAAGCATTGGAGAGTACTTCAGGGTCCCGGTGCCACAGCCCCATTCCAAGGCCCTCATGGACACAAAAACACATTAGGACCCATCCTCAGGGGAGTCCATTTCAACTCAACCACCCCGGTCACTCCCGCAGAGCCATCAGATCAAAACTGTCTTGTTGCTGGGAGACAATTGGAATGCGAGGCGGGCTTCCCAAGCATCCATCCTCGAACGGTGCTCTGGAGTTATTCCATATGGGATGTCCTGGAGCTGTCCAACAGGTCTCAATTTTCCCGCAGAAGGAATCCTTGAAGGGGACATCCCACAACTCCCAACCTGGGAATACTTCAGTGGCCTCGAGATCCCGCTCCCTTTATGAAGCGGCCGTCATGCACGGAAACTCCAACCTGAGCCAACGTATGATCCTCGCCCTGACTTCAGATGCATGAGTATTGGTTCAGATCTGCAGGGAGTACCTGCCGTGCCCTCGGCCTGAAACCCAAGTCTAGCTTGTCTTCTCAGACTTCCGTCCTCACACTCCTGCCCCCGAAGCCCTCAAGTTTGGCAATTCCGGACCCAAAATGCAGCACTCTGCCTGCCCTCTAGAAAAAAATTATTGCCTCATGAGCTGCCCAGCCACCTTCAATGAGGAAAAACCTCCACAGCACTCGACTTCACCCAAATTATATAGTCTAACCTGGGCACTAATGCACTGTCGGACACAACCTGAGCCCGGACCTTCTGACCAACACCCGGAAAGCAGACCACACACTGAGCACATAAGACCCGCCATGGCCTTAGGTCATCATCTCTTCCCTACCTCAGATTTCAGGCCTCAGAACCGAGACCTTATCTCCAATCACTGCCCAGGGGTGAGTGTAATGCAGAAATCAGAACACCTCCTTACCCATGGTAAGAAACCTTGTGGTTGGCACGTCGTCCAACGTTCAGTGTAGGAGAAACCAGCATTCACCCTGAGGCCCCGCCCATTCTTGAGTGCGACAAGGGCATAAACACGCATTGTGACCCTCAGCATGTGTCCTGTCCTCTAGTAAGTCCTCTCAGTGACTGGACCATTAGATGTGATAATGGGCTTGATATGTCCCTAAGCCCCAATTTTTAACCAGATTTCTGATTGTCCAGTCACCCCCCCTCCAGGGCTCTACTCTGGAATTCCTCATTCGGTGGGACACCTGAGGTTAAAAAGAAAACAACATAAAAAAAGAAAAAACCGGACTTCTTCCATCCCACAGAGTGACCCCAAACGCTTTGGACTGGGCCAAACCACCAGGAAGTACTACTCGTCCATTTCCCATGAAATCATCCAGAAATTTCACGACCATGAGTGACACGATATCCAGAGACAAAAACTTGAGCAAGAGCCTCACACTCGCCCTTTTCTCAAATCCCGAAAAGTTCTCCTCATGGTTTGTAGATAAGTCCTGCCATACCTCTGACCTGAAACATAAGCCAAGTTTGTGTTTTCAGACAACTATCCAAACAGCCCTTGCCTACACAACCTACAGGCTCAGGCCCCTGGAGCCAAACCTGAGGACTGTACTTGCCCTCTCCAAGGGAATTGTGTGTGCCTATTCCAATGGCCACATCCTTTCTAATAGGATAAACCTCCACAGTCCCTGATCCCTCTCATTATTGGTGGCTTTCCAGGTAAAACAGGGGCAATCTGAGCCCATCTGAGCACCTACCTGTACTCAGACCCATAGACAGATGTCCCCAGAGGTAAAAAGGAAAGAACAGGCCCCTAGGCACTAATCATATCCAGTGCTTTGGTTTCCAGGCATCTCTCCTCAGAGGCCTGGATTTCAAAACCAGCATATGGCTGTTTCTTGACTCACCCATCAGAAAACATCTCATCTACACATGGGAAACTTGCACGTTGGAGCTGTGTCAAAGCCTCTGTTTAGGAGAACCCTTCTGGGCCCCAGTGCCACCGCTTCATTTCAAGGTCTCCATAGACACAAAAGCACATTAGGACCCATCCATAGGAGAGTCCATTTCAACTCAGCCTCCTCGGTTGATCCCCCAGATCCAGCAGATCTAACCTGTCTTGTTTCTAGGAGACCATTGGAATGCGAGGTGGGCTACCCAGCCATGCATCCTTAGAACCCTGCTCAGAATCATTGGCCTGGAGCCAAACAACAGGTCTCAATTGTCCTGCAGAAGACACTTTGCAGTTTGGAGCTTCTCACAAATCCCATCGTGGGAAAACCCCCATGGCCTCGTGATGCCGCCCCTTCGTGAAGGGGCCATCAGGGACAGAAACACCAACTTGAGCGATCGTCTGATCGTCGCCCTGACTTCAGATGCACGAGATCTCAATTCAGGTCTGTAGATTGTGCCATCGCTGATACAAAATCCAGAGACAAAAACCTGAGCAAGCGCCTCAGACTCGCACTTTCTTTATATCCTGAAGAGTTCTTCTCATGCTTTGTAGATCGGGCCTGCCATACCTACGTCCCCAAACCTAAGCTGAGTTTGTGTTTTCAGACTTCTGTGCTCAAAGTCCAGAGCCACACACCCTCCAGGCTGGGGCCCCTAGAGCCACACATTAGGACTGTGCCTACCAATCCATGGGAATTCTGCCCATTCCATTGTCCAAAATCGTACAAATTAGGAGAAACCTCCAAAGTCCCTGAGGCGATCCCAATCGTGTAGGTCGCCCGGAACAAACAAGGGCTGTCTGACACCAGCTGATAATCTACCACCACTCAGACTATACATGGATGTCCCCAGAGGAGAAGATTGAACCACACAGGACCCTAGGCCATAATAGGATCCAATGCCTTGGTTTACAGGCATGTCTCCTCAAAAGCCTGATTCCAATACGAGCATAGGGGTTTTGCTGAGGCACCTAGCAGAACTCATCTCGTCTCCACAAGGAAACCTGCACATGGGAGCCATCCAAAGCATAGGAGAGTACTCAGGGTCCCGGGGCCACCGCCCCATTCCAAGGCCCTCATGGACACAAAAACACATTAGGAACCATCCTCAGGAAAGTCCATTTCAACTCAGCCACCCCGGTTGCTCCCGCAGAGCCATCAGATCTAAACTGTCTTGTTGCTAGGAGACAATTGGAATGCGAGGCGGGCTTCCCAGGCATCCATCCTCGAACGGTACTCTGGAGTCATTCCATATGGGATGTCCTGGAGCTGTCCAACAGGTCTCAATTGTCCCGCAGAAGGAATCCTTGAAGGGGGCATCCCACAACTCCCAACGTGGGAAAACTTCAGTGGCCTAGAGATTCCGCTCCCTTAATGAAGTGGCCGTCATGCACGGAAACTCCGACCTGAGCCAACGTCTGATCCTCGCCCTGACTTCAGATGCATGAGTATTGGTTCAGATCTGCAGGGGGTACCTGCCGTGCCCTCGGCCTGAAACCCAAGTCTAGCTTGTCTTCTCAGACTTCCGTCCTCACACTCCTGTCCCCGAAGCCCTCAAGTTTGGCAATTCCGGACCCAAAATGCAGCACTCTGCCTGCCCTCTAGAAAAAATTATTGCCTCATGAGCTGCCTAGGCACCTTCAATGAGGATAAACCTCCACAGCACTCGAATTCACCCAAATTATATAGTCTAACCTGGGCACTAATGCACTGTCGGACACAACCTGAGCCCGGACCTCCTGACCAACACCCAGAAAGCAGGCCGCACACTGAGCACATAAGACCCGCCATGGCCTTAGGTCATCATCTCTTCCCTACCTCAGATTTCAGTCCTCAGAACCGAGACCTTATCTCCAATCACTGCCCAGAGGTGAGTGTGATGCAGAAATCAGAACACCTCCTTACCCATGGTAAGAAACCTTGTGGTTGGCACGTCGTCCAACGTTCAGTGTAGGAGAAACCAGCATTCACCCTGAGGCCCCGCCCATTCTTGAGTGCGACAAGGGCATAAACACTCATTGTGACCCTCAGCAAGAGTCCTGTCCTCTAGTAAGTCCTCTCAGTGACTGGACCATTAGATGTGATAATGGGCTTGATATGTCCCTAAGCCCTAATTTTTGACCAGATTTCTGATTGTGCCGTCACCCGCCCCCCCAGGGCTCTACTCTGGAATCCCTCATTCGGTGGGACTCCTGAGGTTAAAAAGAAAACAACATCAAAAAATAAACAACAAAAAAACCGGACTTCTTCCATCCCACAGAGTGACTCCAAACGCTTTGCACTGGGCCTAACCACCAGGGAGTAAGACTCGTCCATTTCCCATGAAGTCATCCAGAAATTTCACGACCATGAGTGACACGATATCCAGAGACAAAAACTTGAGCAAGAGCCTCACACTCGCCCTTTTCTCAAATCCCGAAAAGTTCTCCTCATGGTCTGTAGATAAGTCCTGCCATACCTATGACCTGAAACATAAGCCAAGTTTGTGTTTTCAGACAACTGTCCAAACAGCCCTGGCCTACACAACCTACAGGCTCAGGCCCCTGAGGCAAACCTGAGGACTGTACTTGCCCTCTCCAAGGGAATTGTGTGTGCCTATTCCAATGGCCACATCCCTTCTAATAGGATAAACCTCCAAAGTCCCTGATCGATCTCATTAGTGGTGGCTTCCCAGGTAAAACAGGGGCAATCTGAGCCCATCTGAGCACCTACCTGTACTCAGACCCATAGACAGATGTCCCCAGAGGTAAAAAGGAAAGAACAGGCCCCTAGGCACTAATCATATCCAGTGCTTTGGTTTCCAGGCATCTCTCCTCAGAGGCCTGGATTTCAATACCAGCTTATGGCTGTTTCTTGACTCACCCATCAGAAAACATCTCATCTACACATGGAAAACTTGCACGTTGGAGCTGTGTCAAAGCCTCTGTTTAGGAGAACCCTTCAGGGCCCCAGTGCCACCGCTTCATTCCAAGGTCTCCATAGACACAAAAGCACATTAGGACCCATCCATAGGAGAGTCCATTTCAACTCAGCCTCCTCGGTTGATCCCCCAGATCCAGCAGATCTAACCTGTCTTGTATCTAGGAGACAATTGGAATGCGAGGTGGGCTACCCAGCCATGCATCCTTAGAACCCGGCTCAGAATCATTGGCCTGGAGCCAAACAACAGGTCTCAATTGTCCTGCAGAAGACACTTTGCAGTTTGGAGCTTCTCACAAATCCCATCGTGGGAAAACTCCATGGCCTCGTGATGCCTCCCCTTCGTGAAGGGGCCATCAGGGACAGAAACACCAACTTGAGCGATCGTCTGATCCTCGCCCTGACTTCAGATGCACGAGATCTCGATTCAGGTCTGTAGATTGTGCCATCGATGATACAAAATCCAGAGACAAAAACCTGAGCAAGCGCCTCAGACTCGCACTTTCTTTATATCCTGAAGAGTTCTTCTCATGTTTTGTTGATCGTGCCTGCCATACCAACGTCCCCAAACCTAAGCTGAGATTGTGTTTTCAGACTTCAGTCCTCAATGTCCAGGGCCACACACCCTCCAGGCTGGGGCCCCTGGAGCCACACATTAGGACGGTACCTACCAATCCATGGGAATTCTGCCCATTCCATTGTCCAAAATCGTACAAATTAGGAGAAACCTCCAAAGTCCCTGAGGCCATCCCATTCGCGTAGGTCGCCCGGAACAAACAAGGGCTGTCTGACACCAGCTGATAATCTACCTCCACTCATACCATAAATGGATGTCCCCAGAGGAGAAGATTGAACCAGACAGGACCCTAGGCCATAATAGGATCCATTGCCTTGGTTTACAGGCATGTCTCCTCAAAAGCCTGATTCCAATACGAGCATAGGGGTTTTGCTGAGGCACCCAGCAGAACTCATCTCGTCTCCACAAGGAAATCTGTGCATGGGAGCCATGTCCAAAGCATTGGAGAGTACTTCAGGGTCCCGGTGCCACAGCCCCATTCCAAGGCCCTCATGGACACAAAAACACATTAGGACCCATCCTCAGGGGAGTCCATTTCAACTCAACCACCCCGGTCACTCCCGCAGAGCCATCAGATCAAAACTGTCTTGTTGCTGGGAGACAATTGGAATGCGAGGCGGGCTTCCCAAGCATCCATCCTCGAACGGTGCTCTGGAGTTATTCCATATGGGATGTCCTGGAGCTGTCCAACAGGTCTCAATTTTCCCGCAGAAGGAATCCTTGAAGGGGACATCCCACAACTCCCAACCTGGGAATACTTCAGTGGCCTCGAGATCCCGCTCCCTTTATGAAGCGGCCGTCATGCACGGAAACTCCAACCTGAGCCAACGTATGATCCTCGCCCTGACTTCAGATGCATGAGTATTGGTTCAGATCTGCAGGGAGTACCTGCCGTGCCCTCGGCCTGAAACCCAAGTCTAGCTTGTCTTCTCAGACTTCCGTCCTCACACTCCTGCCCCCGAAGCCCTCAAGTTTGGCAATTCCGGACCCAAAATGCAGCACTCTGCCTGCCCTCTAGAAAAAAATTATTGCCTCATGAGCTGCCCAGCCACCTTCAATGAGGAAAAACCTCCACAGCACTCGACTTCACCCAAATTATATAGTCTAACCTGGGCACTAATGCACTGTCGGACACAACCTGAGCCCGGACCTTCTGACCAACACCCGGAAAGCAGACCACACACTGAGCACATAAGACCCGCCATGGCCTTAGGTCATCATCTCTTCCCTACCTCAGATTTCAGGCCTCAGAACCGAGACCTTATCTCCAATCACTGCCCAGGGGTGAGTGTAATGCAGAAATCAGAACACCTCCTTACCCATGGTAAGAAACCTTGTGGTTGGCACGTCGTCCAACGTTCAGTGTAGGAGAAACCAGCATTCACCCTGAGGCCCCGCCCATTCTTGAGTGCGACAAGGGCATAAACACGCATTGTGACCCTCAGCATGTGTCCTGTCCTCTAGTAAGTCCTCTCAGTGACTGGACCATTAGATGTGATAATGGGCTTGATATGTCCCTAAGCCCCAATTTTTAACCAGATTTCTGATTGTCCAGTCACCCCCCCTCCAGGGCTCTACTCTGGAATTCCTCATTCGGTGGGACACCTGAGGTTAAAAAGAAAACAACATAAAAAAAGAAAAAACCGGACTTCTTCCATCCCACAGAGTGACCCCAAACGCTTTGGACTGGGCCAAACCACCAGGAAGTACTACTCGTCCATTTCCCATGAAATCATCCAGAAATTTCACGACCATGAGTGACACGATATCCAGAGACAAAAACTTGAGCAAGAGCCTCACACTCGCCCTTTTCTCAAATCCCGAAAAGTTCTCCTCATGGTTTGTAGATAAGTCCTGCCATACCTCTGACCTGAAACATAAGCCAAGTTTGTGTTTTCAGACAACTATCCAAACAGCCCTTGCCTACACAACCTACAGGCTCAGGCCCCTGGAGCCAAACCTGAGGACTGTACTTGCCCTCTCCAAGGGAATTGTGTGTGCCTATTCCAATGGCCACATCCTTTCTAATAGGATAAACCTCCACAGTCCCTGATCCCTCTCATTATTGGTGGCTTTCCAGGTAAAACAGGGGCAATCTGAGCCCATCTGAGCACCTACCTGTACTCAGACCCATAGACAGATGTCCCCAGAGGTAAAAAGGAAAGAACAGGCCCCTAGGCACTAATCATATCCAGTGCTTTGGTTTCCAGGCATCTCTCCTCAGAGGCCTGGATTTCAAAACCAGCATATGGCTGTTTCTTGACTCACCCATCAGAAAACATCTCATCTACACATGGGAAACTTGCACGTTGGAGCTGTGTCAAAGCCTCTGTTTAGGAGAACCCTTCTGGGCCCCAGTGCCACCGCTTCATTTCAAGGTCTCCATAGACACAAAAGCACATTAGGACCCATCCATAGGAGAGTCCATTTCAACTCAGCCTCCTCGGTTGATCCCCCAGATCCAGCAGATCTAACCTGTCTTGTTTCTAGGAGACCATTGGAATGCGAGGTGGGCTACCCAGCCATGCATCCTTAGAACCCTGCTCAGAATCATTGGCCTGGAGCCAAACAACAGGTCTCAATTGTCCTGCAGAAGACACTTTGCAGTTTGGAGCTTCTCACAAATCCCATCGTGGGAAAACCCCCATGGCCTCGTGATGCCGCCCCTTCGTGAAGGGGCCATCAGGGACAGAAACACCAACTTGAGCGATCGTCTGATCGTCGCCCTGACTTCAGATGCACGAGATCTCAATTCAGGTCTGTAGATTGTGCCATCGCTGATACAAAATCCAGAGACAAAAACCTGAGCAAGCGCCTCAGACTCGCACTTTCTTTATATCCTGAAGAGTTCTTCTCATGCTTTGTAGATCGGGCCTGCCATACCTACGTCCCCAAACCTAAGCTGAGTTTGTGTTTTCAGACTTCTGTGCTCAAAGTCCAGAGCCACACACCCTCCAGGCTGGGGCCCCTAGAGCCACACATTAGGACTGTGCCTACCAATCCATGGGAATTCTGCCCATTCCATTGTCCAAAATCGTACAAATTAGGAGAAACCTCCAAAGTCCCTGAGGCGATCCCAATCGTGTAGGTCGCCCGGAACAAACAAGGGCTGTCTGACACCAGCTGATAATCTACCACCACTCAGACTATACATGGATGTCCCCAGAGGAGAAGATTGAACCACACAGGACCCTAGGCCATAATAGGATCCAATGCCTTGGTTTACAGGCATGTCTCCTCAAAAGCCTGATTCCAATACGAGCATAGGGGTTTTGCTGAGGCACCTAGCAGAACTCATCTCGTCTCCACAAGGAAACCTGCACATGGGAGCCATCCAAAGCATAGGAGAGTACTCAGGGTCCCGGGGCCACCGCCCCATTCCAAGGCCCTCATGGACACAAAAACACATTAGGAACCATCCTCAGGAAAGTCCATTTCAACTCAGCCACCCCGGTTGCTCCCGCAGAGCCATCAGATCTAAACTGTCTTGTTGCTAGGAGACAATTGGAATGCGAGGCGGGCTTCCCAGGCATCCATCCTCGAACGGTACTCTGGAGTCATTCCATATGGGATGTCCTGGAGCTGTCCAACAGGTCTCAATTGTCCCGCAGAAGGAATCCTTGAAGGGGGCATCCCACAACTCCCAACGTGGGAAAACTTCAGTGGCCTAGAGATTCCGCTCCCTTAATGAAGTGGCCGTCATGCACGGAAACTCCGACCTGAGCCAACGTCTGATCCTCGCCCTGACTTCAGATGCATGAGTATTGGTTCAGATCTGCAGGGGGTACCTGCCGTGCCCTCGGCCTGAAACCCAAGTCTAGCTTGTCTTCTCAGACTTCCGTCCTCACACTCCTGTCCCCGAAGCCCTCAAGTTTGGCAATTCCGGACCCAAAATGCAGCACTCTGCCTGCCCTCTAGAAAAAATTATTGCCTCATGAGCTGCCTAGGCACCTTCAATGAGGATAAACCTCCACAGCACTCGAATTCACCCAAATTATATAGTCTAACCTGGGCACTAATGCACTGTCGGACACAACCTTAGCCCGGACCTCCTGAACAACACCTGGAAAGCAGACCGCACACTGAGCACATAAGACCCGCCATGGCCTTAGGTCATCATCTCTTCCCTACCTCAGGTTTCAGGCCTCAGAACCGAGACATTATCTCCAATCACTGCCCAGGGGTGAGTGTGATGCAGAAATCAGAACACCTCCTTACCCATGGTAAGAAACCTTGTGGTTGGCACGTCGTCCAACGTTCAGTGTAGGAGAAACCAGCATTCACCCTGAGGCCCCGCCCATTCTTGAGTGCGACAAGGGCATAAACACGCATTGTGACCCTCAGCATGAGTCCTGTCCTCTAGTAAGTCCTCTCAGTGACTGGACCATTAGATGTGATAATGGACTTGATATGTCCCTAAGCCCCAATTTTTAACCAGATTTCTGATTGTCCAGTCACCCCCCCGCCCAGGGCTCTACTCTGGAATCCCTCATTCGGTGGGACACCTAAGGTTAAAAAGAAAACAACCTCAAAAAAAAAAACAAAAAAAACAGAATTCTTCCATCCCACAGAGTGACCCCAAATGCTTTGGACTGGGTCAAACCACCAGGAAGTACTACTCGTCCATTTCCCATGAAGTCATCCAGAAATTTCACGACCATGAGTGACACGATATCCAGAGACAAAAACTTGAGCAAGAGCCTCACACTCGCCCTTTTCTCAAATCCCGAAATGTTCTCCTCATGGTCTGTAGATAAGTCCTGCCATACCTATGACCTGAAACATAAGCCAAGTTTGTGTTTTCAGACAACTGTCCAAACAGCCCTGGCCTACACAACCTACAGACTCAGGCCCCTGGAGCCAAACCTGAGGACTGTACTTGCCCTCTCCAAGGGAATTGTTGTGCCTATTCCAATGGCCACATCCCTTCTAATAGGATAAACCTCCAAAGTCCCTGATCCATGTCATTAGTGGTGGCTTCCCAGGTAAAACAGGGGCAATCTGAGCCCATCTGAGCACCTACCTGTACTCAGACCCATAGACAGATGTCCCCAGAGGTAAAAAGGAAAGAAAAGGCCCCTAGGCACTAATCATATCCATTGCTTTGGTTTCCAGGCATCTCTCCTCAGAGGCCTGGATTTCAAAACCAGCATATGGCTGTTTCTTGACTCACCCATCAGAAAACATCTCATCTACACATGGGAAACTTGCACGTTGGAGCTGTGTCAAAGCCTCTGTTTAGGAGAATCCTTCTGGGCCCCAGTGCCACCTCTTCATTCCAAGGTCTCCATAGACACAAAAGCACATTAGGACCCATCCATAGGAGAGTCCATTTCAACTCAGCCTCCTCGGTTGCTCCCCCAGATCCAGCAGATCTAACCTGTCTTGTTTCTAGGAGACCATTGGAATGCGAGGTGGGCTACCCAGCCATGCATCCTTAGAACCCTGCTCAGAATTATTGGCCTGGAGCCAAACAACAGGTCTCAATTGTCCTGCAGAAGACACTTTGCAGTTTGGAGCTTCTCACAAATCCCATCGTGGGAAAACTCCCATGGCCTCGTGATGCCGCCCCTTCGTGAAGGGGCCATCAGGGACAGAAACACCAACTTGAGCGATCGTCTGATCCTCGCCCTGACTTCAGATGCACGAGATCTCGATTCAGGTCTGTAGATTGTGCCATCGCTGATACAAAATCCAGAATCAAAAACCTGAGCAAGCGCCTCAGACTCGCACTTTCTTCATATCCTGAAGAGTTCTTCTCATGGTTTGTAGATCGGATCTGCCATACCAACGTCCCCAAACATAAGCTGAGTTTGTGTTTTCAGACTTCTGTCCTCAAAGTCCAGGGCCACACACCCTCCAGGCTGGGGCCCCTGGAGCTACACATTAGGACTGTGCCTACCAATCCATGGGAATTCTGCCCATTCCATTGTCCAAAATCGTACAAATTAGGAGAAACCTCCAAAGTCCCTGAGGCCATCCCAATCGCGTAGGTCGCCCGGAACAAACAAGGGCTGTCTGACACCAGCTGATAATCTACCTCCACTCATACCATAAATGGATGTCCCCAGAGGAGAAGATTGAACCAGACAGGACCCTAGGCCATAATAGGATCCATTGCCTTGGTTTACAGGCATGTCTCCTCAAAAGCCTGATTCCAATACGAGCATAGGGGTTTTGCTGAGGAACCCAGAGAACTCATCTCGTCTCCACAAGGAAACCTGTGCATGGGAGCCATGTCCAAAGCATAGGAGAGTACTTCAGGGTCCCGGTGCCACCGCCCCATTCCAAGGCCCTCATGGACACAAAAACACATTAGGACCCATCCTCAGGGGAGTCCATTTCAACTCAGCCACCCCGGTCGCTCCCGCAGAGCCATCAGATCTAAACTGTCTTGTTGCTAGGAGACAATTGGAATGCGAGGCGGGCTTCCCAAGCATCCATCCTCGAACGGTGCGCTGGATTCATTCCATATGGGATGTCCTGGAGCTGTCCAACAGGTCTCAATTGTCCCGCAGAAGGAATCCTTGAAGGGGGCATCCCACAACTCCCAACGTGGGAAAACTTCAGTGGCCTCGAGAATCCGCTCCCTTCATGAAGCGGGGGTCATGCACGGAAACTCCGACCTGAGCCAAGGTCTGATCCTCGCCCGGACTTCAGATGCATGTGTATTGGTTCAGATCTGGAAGGGGTACCTGCCGTGCCCTCGGCCTGAAACCCAAGTCTAGCTTGTCTTCTAAGACTTCCGTCCTCACACTCCTGCCCCGGAAGCCCTCAAGTTTGGCAATTCCAGACCCAAAATGCAGCACTCTGCCTGCCCTCTAGAAAAAAATTATTGCCTCATGAGCTGCCCATGCACCTTCAATGAGGAAAACCTCCACAGCACTCGATTTACCCAAATTATATAGTCTAACCTGGGCACTAATGCACTGTCGGACACAACCTGAGCCCGGACCTCCTTACCAACACCCGGAAAGCAGACCGCACACTGAGCACATAAGACCCGCCATGGCCTTAGGTCATCATCTCTTCCCTACCTCAGTTTTCAGGCCTCAGAACCGAGACATTATCTCCAATCACTGCCCAGGGGTGAGTGTGATGCAGAAATCAGAACACCTCCTTACCCATGGTAAGAAAGCTTGTGGTTGGCACTCGTCCAATGTTCAGTGTAGGAGAAACCAGCATTCACCCTGAGGCCCCGCCCATTCTTGAGTGCGACAAGGGCATAAACACGCATTGTGACCCTCAGCATGAGTCCTGTCCTCTAGTAAGTCCTCTCAGTGACTGGACCATTAGATGTCATAATGGGCTTGATATGTTCCTAGGCCCCAATTTTTAACCAGATTTCTGATTGTCCAGTCACCCCCACCCCAGCGCTCTACTCTGGAGTCCCTCATTTGGTGCGACACCTGAGGTTAAAAAGAAAACAACATCAAAAAAAAAAAAAACGGACTTCTTCCATCCCACAGTGTGACCCCAAACCCTTTGTCGGACCAAACCACCAGGGAGTAAGACTCGTCCATTTCCTATGAAGTCACCCAGAAATTTCACGACCATGAGTGACACGATATCCAGAGACAAAAACTTGAGCAAGAGCCTCACACTCGCCCTTTTCTCAAATCCCAAAAAGTTTTCCTCATGGTCTGTAGATAAGTCCTGCCATCCCTATGACCTGAAACATAAGCCAAGTTTGTGTTTTCAGACAACTGTCCAAACAGTCCTGGCCTACTCAACCTACAGGCTCAGGCCCCTGGAGCCAAACCTGAGGACTGTACTTGCCCTCTCCAAGGGAATTGTGTGTGCCCATTCCAATGGCTACATCCCTTCTAATAGGATAAACCTCCAAAGTCCCTGATCCATCTCATTAGTGGTGGCTTTCCAGGTAAAACAGGGGCAATCTGAGCCCATCTGAGCACCTACCTGTACTCAGACCCATAGACAGATGTCCCCAGAGGTTAAAAGGAAAGAACAGGCCCCTAGGCACTAATCATATCCATTGCTTTTGTCTCCAGGCATCTCTCCTCAGAGGCCTGGATTTCAAAACCATCATATGGCTGTTTCTTGACTCACCCATCAGAAAATATCTCATCTACACATGGGAAACTTGCACGTTGGAGCTTTTTTAAAGCCTCTGTTTAGGAGAACCCTTCAGAGCCCCAGTGCCACCGCTTCATTCCAAGGTCTCCAAAGACACAAAAGCACAATAGGACCCATCTACAGGAGAGTCCATTTCAACTCAGCTTCCACGGTTTCTCCTCTAGATCCAGCAGAACTAACCTGTCTAGTTGCTAGGAGACAATTAGAATGCGAGGTGGGCTACCCAGCCATCCATCCTTAGAACCCTGCTCAGAATCATTAGTCTGGAGCCAACAACAGGTCTCAATTGTCCTGCAGAAGACACTTTGCAGTTTGGACCTTCTCACAATTCCCATTGTGGGAAAACCGCCATGGCCTCGTGATCCCCCCCTTCATGAGGGGGCTATCAGGGTCAGAAACTCCAACCTGAGCGATCATCTGATCCTCGCCATGACTTCAGATGCAAGAGATCTCTATTCAGTTCTGTAGATTGTGCCTGCCATGTCCTCACCCAGAAACCTAAGCCTAGCTTGTGTTCTCAGACTTCTTTCCTCAGACTACTGACCCAGAAGCCCTCCAATTTGGCAATCCAGAACTACAAAGCAGCACTCTGCCTGCCCTCCAGAAGAAACACATTGCCCTCTGGGGCTACCAAGTAACCCCATTGAGGATCAACCTGCACCTACCTTGGCTGTACCCCAAATACATAGGCTGACCAGGGCACTAATGCCCTTTCTGACACAGCCTGAGCCTAGAACGCCTGGCCCCACCAAGACAGCTGGCCGCACACTGAGCACATCGAGCCGCCATGGCCTTAGAACGTCATCTCTTTCCACCTCGGTTTTCAGGCTTCAGAACCTAGACCTTATCTCTATTCACTGCCTAGGTCTGAACGTAATGCAGAAATCAGAAATCCTTCCCCAGGGCAAGAAACCTTGTGGTTGGCATGTTGTGCAACGTTCAGTGTAGTTGAAACCAGTGTGGCCCATGAGGCCCCGCGCATGCTTGCTTTCCAAGCCCCCATACACCCAATCCTCACCAGTGTTTGAGTTTAACGGTCACCCCGCCCGTACCTGGGGCTCTCCTCTGGAATCCCTTTCTTGAGGAGACACATGAGCCAGAAAACCCAACTCCACCCTTCCCACAAAATGACCCCAAACTCTTGGGAGCTGGGACAAATACCCAGAGAGGGATACTCGTCCATAGTCCCTGAGGCATCCCCTCCTATCCACGGCTATCCCGGACACAACATCCAGAGACAAAAGCCTGAAAGAACGCCTCCCACTCGCCCTTGTTTCAGAGGCCCAGGCGCTCCCTCTCGGGCTGTACATCCGGCCTGCCATACGCTAGGCGCCACGCATAAGCTGAGTTTGTGTTTTCAGACTTCTGTGCCCACAGCCTGGACCCACACAACCTCCAGGCTAGGGCCTCTGGAGCCACAGCGAAAGATTGTGCCTGCATACTCCAAGGAAATTGTGCCCAATCCATTGACCACAACCCTACAGGTTAGGGAAAAGCTCCAAGGCCCCTGAGGTCATCAATAGTGTAGGCCACCCTGGACTAAGAGGGGCTCTCTGACACCAGCGGAGCATCTATATCCACTTAGACTCTCAGACAGTGTCCCCAGAGACAGAAGGTTGAAATGGAAAGGCCTCCAGGCCCCCGCTTCATGAAGGTGCCATCATAGACACATACGCCAACCTCAGCCAACATCTGATCCTCAGCCTGACTTCAGATGCAGGAGATTTTGATTCAGCCTCTGCAGAGTGGGCCTGCTCTGCCCTTGGCTCCAATCCTCACCCTAGCTTGTGTTTTCAGACTTCCGTCCTCACACTCCTGGCCCACAAACCCTCCCTACTGGGAATTCTGGGGCCACAATGAAGCACTCTGCCTGCCACCCAGGAGAAAAACATTGTCTATGGTGCTGCCCAGAAACCCCAAATGAAGATCAAACTGTTTGGCCCTCGGCAACACCCCAATTGCATAGGCTACCTTAAACACTAATGCTCTTTCGAAAATAGCCTGAGCCCAGACCTTCCAACAGACACCGAAACAGCTGGCTGCACACCCAGCACATTGGACCCGCCACTGCCTTAGTCCACCATCCATTCCCAACCTGGGTTTTCAGTCTTCGGATCCTAGACTTATCTCCAATCCCTGCACAGGGGGGAACCTGATGCACAAGTCAGAACCCCTCCTTCCCCATGGCAAGAAACCTTGCTGCTGGCAGTGAGTCCAACCTTCAGTGTAGAAGAAAACGGCATGGCCCATGAGGCCACGACCATGCGTGAGCGCCGCCTTGGGCACCAACACACATTGTAACCCTCAGCGTGAGTTCCTTATTCAAGTAACGCCTCTCAGTGACTGGACCAAGAGCCCGCATATGTGGCTTGCCATGCCCATAGGCACCCAGGACAAACTAGAAGGTGTGTATTCCAGTTGAGGGATCCCATTGCTTTGCTCTAGAGTCCCTCTCTTGGGGGGTCCCTTGTGGCAAAAAACAGTACTCTTCCCTTCCCACAGAATGAACCAAAACACTTGGGAGCTTGGACAATCCCCCGAGAGGAAGGGTCTTCCTCAGCCCCTGAAGCAACCCCTACCCTGAACGGCCACTGTGAACGCAACACCCAGAGACAAAAGCCTGAGCAACTGCCTCCCACTTGCCCTCCTTTGATATCCAGAGGATCTCCCCTCACGGAGTGGTGATCAGGCCTGCCATTACCTTGGCCCCTACCTGAGCCAAGTTTGCTTTTTCAGACATCTGTCCCCACAGCCCTGGCAAACACAGCCTCTAGGCTGGGTCCTCTGGAGCATTACCACAGGACCGTGCCTGCTCTCTCCTGGAAAACTGTGTCCATTCCTTTGGCGTCACACCTCCAGAATATGATTAACCTCAAGGCCCCCGAGGACATCCCACTACTGGGAGCCTCCCTGGACACACAGAGGCATTCTGACACAAGCTGAGCAGCTACCTCCACGAAGGCATGCATACAGATGTCAACAGAGATAGAAGGTTGAGCCGGACAGGCCCTTAGGCCCTAATCTCAACTCTTGCTTTGTTTTCCAGGTGTCACTCCTCAGAGGCTTTGGTTCGAAGAACAGGATATGGGGCTTTCCTGAGGCACTGAACAGAACTTCTCTCGTCTCCACATGGGAAGCTTCCTTGTTGGAGCCGTGTCAAACACCTCAGGTTGGAGAATCCTGCAGAGTCCCTGAGCCACTTCCACATTCCAAGGTCTCCCAGGCCACCAAGCCACAGTAGGACTCATCTTCAGGAGAGTCCATTTCAACTCTCCCCTCTGGGTAGCTCACCCAGGAGCCCATAGATTGAGCCAACCTTGTCCTGACTAAACAGTGGGAATATGAGGTGGCGTTCCCAGGCATCCATGCTTAGACACCTGCTCTCGAGTCTTTCCGTATGGGGCCTCCTGGAACCATCCAAGAGGACTCGACAGTCGTGCAGAAGGAAACCTTGAGGTTTGGAGTAGTTCACAAATCCCATCGTAGGCAAACATCCCTGGCCTCATGAAAAACCCACACCCTTCAGGAAGAGGCCATGCTGGACAAAAACTCTAGCCTGAGGCACGTCTCATATTTGACATGACCTCAAAGCAGGAGATATCGATTCAGCCTCTGCAGTGTGGGCCTGCCATGCCCTCGGTCCCAAACCTCACGCTAGCTTGTGTTTTCAGACTTGCTTCCTCACGCTCCTGGCAAACAAGCCCTCCGGACTATGTACTCCAGAACCACAACCCAGCCCAGTGTCTGCCCAATGGAAGAAAAACGTTTCCCTCTTGGGTTCTCCAGAAAACCCAGATGAGGATCAACCTGCTCGGGCCTCGACCGTCCCCGAAATGGATAGGCTGCTCTGGGCACTCATGCTCTGTCTGACACAGCCTGAAGCCAGATGTCCAGACAGACAAGGAGACAGCTGGCCGCATACCCAGCACTTCGGACAGGCCATGGTCTTATGCCGTCAATTCTTCCTAACCTTAGTTTTCAGATATCTGAACCTAGACATTATATCAATTCTCCACACAACTGGGTATCGCAGGCACAAAACAGAACTCCTCCTTGCCCATGGTTGTAAAGCTTGCTCTTGGCATGGAATCACAACTTCAGGGTGGGAGAAACCTTTATGGCCCCTGATGCCACGCCCAGACTTGAGTGCTGCTTGGGCACAAATTCACACTGTGACCCTCAGCATGAGCCCCATGTCAAAGAAAGGCCTGTCAGGGCCTGGACCAAGAGCCCACATATGGGGCTTGCAAAGGCCATATGCTCCCAATCCTCACCAGTGTTTGAGTTTACCAGTCGCCCAGCCCATACCAGGGGCTCTGCTCTGGAATCCCTTTCTTGGAGAGACACATGAGCCAGAAAACACGACTCCACCCTTCCCACAAAATGACCCCAAACTCTTGGGAGCTGGGACAAATCCCCAAAGAGAGATACTCGTGCACAGTCCCTGAGGCCATCCCTCCTATCCACGGCTATCCCGGACACAACATCCAGAGACAAAGGCCTGAAGGAACGCCTCCCACTCGCCCTTGTTTCAGAGGCCCAGGAGCTCCCTCTCGGGCTGTACATCCGGCCTGCCATACGCTAGGCGCCACGCATAAGCTGAGTTTGTGTTTTCAGACTTCTGTGCCCACAGCCTGGACCCACACAACCTCCAGGCTAGGGCCTCTGGAGCCACAGCGAAAGATTGTGCCTGCCCTCTCCAAGGAAATTGTGCCCAATCCATTGACCACAACCCTACAGGTTAGGGAAAAGCTCCAAGGCCCCTGAGGTCATCAATAGTGTAGGCCACCCTGGACTAAGAGGGGCTCTCTGACACCAGCGGAGCATCTATATCCACTTAGACTCTCAGACAGTGTCCCCAGAGACAGAAGGTTGAAATGGACAGGCCCCCAGGCCCTAATCTGAACCTTAGATTTGGTTTCCATGTGTCCGTCCTCAGAGGACTGTTTTCGTAGACCAGCAGACGGGGCTTTTCTGAGGCACCAAAGAAACCTCTCTCGTCTCCACATGGGGGGCTTTCTTACTGGGGACGTATCAAACCCTTCAGGTAGGAGAGTTCCGCAGGGCCACTGAACAACCTGCACATTCCAAGGTCTCCATGGGCACAAACGCAAATTACGACGCATCCTCAGGAGAGGCCATTTCAACGTAGCCCCCTGGGTAGCGTGCCCCAGAGGCAGCAGATCAAACATATCTTGTGGCTAATGGCCAATGGGAATGCGAGGCATGCTGTTCAGGGATCCATCCTTCGAACCCTGCTCTCCACTACTTCCGTATCCTATGTCCTGGAGCCATGCAACAGGACTCGAATGTCCCGCAGAAGGAAACCTTGTGGTTGGGGTAACCTCCAAACTCAGCGTGGGAAAACTTCCTTGGCCTCATGAGGCCCCTGCTTCATGTAGGTGCCATCATGGACACATACTCCAGCCTCAGCCAACGTCTGATCCTCAGCCTGACTTCAGATGAAGTAGATTTTGATTCAGCCTCTGCAGAGTGGGCCTGCTCTGCCCTTGGCTCCAATCCTCACCCTAGCTTGTGTTTTCAGACTTCTGTCCTCACATTCCGGGCCCACTAACCCACCCTCCTGGGAATTCTGGGGCCACAATGAAGCACTCTGCCTGCCTCCCAGGAGAAAAATATTGTCTATGGTGCTGCCCAGAAACCCCAAATGAGGACCAAAGAGCTTGGCCGTCGGCAACACCCCAATTGCATAGGCTACCTTAAACACTGATGCTCTGTCGCAAATAGCCTGAGCCCAGACCTCCAACAGACACCGACACAGCTGGCTGCACACCTAGCACATTGGACCACAGGACCGTGCCTGCTCTCTCCTGGAAAACTGTGTCCATTCCTTTGGCGTCACACCTCCAGAATATGAGAAACCTCAAGGACATCCCACTACTGGGAGCCTCCCTGGAGAAACAGGGGCATTCGGACACAAGCTGAGCAGCTACTTCCACCAAGGCATGCACACAGATGTCAACAGAGATAGAAGGTTGAGCCGGACAGGCCCTTAGGCCCTAATCTCAACTCTTGCTTTGGTGTCCAGGTGTCACTCCTCAGAGGCTTTGGTTTGAAGAACAGGATATGGGGCTTTCCTGAGGCACTGAACATAACACCTCTCGACTCCACATGGAAGCTTCCTTGTTGGAGCCATGTTAAACACCTCAGGTTGGAGAATCCTGCAGAGTCCTGAGCCCCCTCCACATTCCAAGGTCTCCCAGGCCACCAAGCCACAATAGGACTCATCTTCAGGAGAGTCCATTTCAACTCTCCCCTCTGGGTAGCTCACCCAGGAGCCCGCAGATTGAGCCTGACTTGTCCTGACTAAAGAGTGGGAATATGAGGTGGCGTTCCCAGGCATCCATGCTTAGACACCTGCTCTCGAGTGTTTCCATATGGGACCTCCTGGAACCATCCAATAGGACTCGACTGTCGTGCAGAAGGAAACCTTGAGGTTTGGAGTAGTTCACAAATCCCATCGTAGGCAAACCTCCCTGGCGTCATGAAGCCCCCACACCCTTAAGGAAGAGGCCATGCTGGACAAAAACTCTAGCCTGAGGCACGTCTCATATATGACATGACCTCAGTGCAGGAGATCTCGATACAGCCTCTGCAGAGTGGGCCTGCTCTGCCCTTGGTCCCAAACATCAGGCTAGCTTGTGTTTTCAGACTTCCTTCCTCACACTCCTGGCAAACAAGCCCTCCGGACTAGGAACTCCAGAACCACAATCCAGCCCAGGGTCTGCCCAACGGAAGAACAACGTTTCCCTGTGGGGTTCTCCAGAAAACCCAGATGAGGATCAACCTGCTCGGGCCTCGACGGTACCCGAACTGGATAGGCTGCTCTTGGCACTTATGCTCCATCTGACACAGCCTGATGCCACACGTCGAGACAGACAAGGAGACAGCTGGCCACACACCCAGCACTTCGGACACGCCATGGTCTTATACCGTCACCTCTTCCTAACCTTGGTTTTCAGATATCTGAACCTAGACATTATATCAATTCTCCACACAGCTGGGTATAGCAAGCACAAAAGAGAACTCCTCCTTCCCCATGGTTGTAAAGCTTGCTCTTGGCATGGAGTCACACCTTCAGGTTGAGAGAAACCTTCATGGCCCCTGATTCCACGCCCAACCGTGAGTGCTGCAGCACAAATTCACACTGTGACCCTCAGTGTGAGCCCCATGTCAAAGTAAGGCCTGTCAGGGCCTGGACCAAGAGCCCATATATGGGGCTTGCCAGGCCGCTATGCACCCAATCCTCACCTTGTTTGAGTTTTCCAGTCTCCCCGCCCGTACCTGGGGCTCTGCTCTCGAATCCCTTTCTTGGAGAGACACATGAGCCAGACAACACGACTCTACCCTTCCCACAAAATGACCCCAAACTCTTGGGAGCTGGGACAAATACCCAGAGAGGGATACTCGTCCATATTCCCTGAGGCCACCCGTCCAATCCACGGCTATCCCGGACACAACATCCAGAGACAAAAGCCTGAAGGAATGCCTCCCACTCGCCCTTGTTTCAGAGGCCCAGGAGCTCCCTCTTGGGCTGTACATCCGGCCTGCCATACCCTAGGCGCCACTCATAAGCTGAGTTTGTGTTTCCAGACATCTGTGCCCACAGCCTGGACCCAAACAACCTCCAGGCTAGCCTCCATTACAAGGCCCTCATGGACACAAACACACATTAGGCCCCATCCTCAAGAAAGTCCATTTCAACTCAGCCACCCCGGTTTCCTCCGCAGAGCCATCAGATCTCAACTGTCTAGTCCCTTCTCTCTTCCCCAGGGCTCTGCTTTGGAATTCCTATTTGTTTGGGGCACCTGAGGTATCAAACCTGAAAGGAGACCTCCCATCCCACAGATTGAAGAAAAATCATTGGGACCGGGCCATATCCACAGAGAGGAAGATTTGTCCATGGCCCAGGAGGCCTCCCCACATTCCAAGGCCATGGTTGATACAAAATCCAGAGACAAAAGCCTGAGCAAGCGCCTCAGACTCGCTCTTTCTTCATATCCTGAAGTTTTATTCTCATGGTTTGTAGATTGGGCCTGCCATACCGACGTCCCCAAACCTAAGCTGAGTTTGTGTTTTCAGCTTTCTGTCCTCAAATTCCAGGGCCACACACCCTCCAGGATGGGGCCCCTGGAGCCACACATTAGGACTGTGCTTACCCCATGCATGGAAATTCTGCCCATTCCATTGTTCAATATCGTACATATTAGGAGAACCCTGCAAAGTCCCCGAGGCCATCCCAAGAGTGTAGGTCTCCCGGGACAAACAAGGGCTGTCTGACACCAGCTGAGCATCTATCTCCACACATGACATAGATGGATGTCCCCAGAGAAGAAGATGGAACCAGACATGACCCTAGGCATAATCGGATCCAAGCTTTGGTTTACAATCATGTCTCCTCAAAAGCCTGAATTCCAATACAAGCATAGGGGGTTTCCTGAGGCACCCATCAGAACAAACCTCATCTGCACAAGGAAACTTGAGCATGGGAGCTATGTCAAAAGTTTAGGAGAATACTTCAGGGTCCCGGTGCCACCGCTCCATTCCAAGGCCCCCATGGACACAAACACACTTTAGGACCTTACCTCGGGAAAGTCCATTTCAACTCAGCCTTCCCGGTGTCTCCCGCAGAGCCATCAGATCTCAACTTTCTTGTTGTTAGGAGACAATTGGAATGCGAGGCAATCTTCCCTGGCATCCATCCTCGAACGATGCTCTGGAGTCCTTCCATAGGAAATGTCCTGGAGCTGCCCAACAGGTCTCAAATGTCCCGAATAAGGAATCCTTGAAGGGGGCATCGAACTACTCCCAACGTGGGAAAACGTTAACAGCCTTAAGACTTTGCTTCGTTCATGAAGGGGCAGTCATGCACAGAAACTCCAACCTGAGCCAAGTCTGATCCACGCCGTGACTTCAGATGCATGAGATATTGGTTCATATCTGCAGGGGGTACCTGCCCTGCCCTCGGCCTGACATCGGAGTCTAGCTGGTGTTCTCAGATTTCTGTCCTCACACTACTGGCCCCGAAGCCCTCACTTTTGGCAATTCTGGACCCACAATGCAGCACTCTGCCTGCCCTCTAGAAAAAATATCTTGCGTACTTAGCTGCCCAGGCACCACAAATGAGGATAAAACTACACGGCACTCGACTGTAACAAAATTATAAAGTCGAACCTGGACACTAATGCAATGTCTGACACAACCTGAGCCCGAACCTCCTGACCAACAACCAGGCAGCTGACCGCACACTGAGCATATCAGACCCACCATGGCCTTAGGTCATCATCTCTTCCCAACTGCGGTTTTCAGGATTTAGAACCTAGACCTTAAATCCACCCACTGCCCAGGGTTGAAAATGATGCAGAAATCAGACCTCCTTCCCCATGGCAAGAAACCTTGTGATTGGCATGTTGTCCAAAGTTCAGTGAAGTTGAAAACAGTGTGGCCCATGGGGCCCCGCCCATGCTCGCAGGCCAATTGGTCACAAATACACATTTTGACTCTCAGCCCGAGTCCAGTCCTAAAGTAAGGCCTCTCAGTGGCTGGATGAAGAGACAGCATATTGGGCCTGCCATGCCCCTAGGCCCAAATTTTTAACCATAATTGGGTTGTCCCTTCACTCTTCCCCAGGGCTCTGCTTTGGAATTCCTCTTTGGTTGAGACACCTGAGGTAACAAACCTGAAAGGACACCTCCCATCCCACAGATTGTCGAAAAACCACTGGGACCGGGCCATATCCACAGAGAGGAAGATTCGCCCATGGCCCATGAGGCCTCCCCACTTTCCACGGCCATAGTTGATACAAAATCCAGAGACAAAAGCCTGAGCAAGCGCCTCAGACTCACTCTTTCTTCATATCCTGAAGAGTTGTTCTCATGGTTTGAGATTGGGCCTGCCATACCTACGTCCCCAAACCTAAGCTGAGTTTGTGTTTTCAGACTTCTGTCCGCAAAGTCCTGGGCCACACACCCTCCAGGCTGGGGCCTCTGGAGCCTCACATTAGGACTGTGCTTACCCCATGAATGGGAATTCTGCCCATTCCATTGTCCAAAATCGTACATATTAGGAGAACCCTCCAATTCCCCGAGGCCATCCCAATAGTGTAGGTCTCCCGGGACAAACAAGGGCGGTCTGACACCAGCTGAGCATCTACCTCCACTCATACCATAGATGGATGCCCCAGAGAAGAAGATTGAACCAGACAGGTCCCTAGGCCATAATCGGATCAGTTGCTTTGGTTTACAGGCATGTATCCTCAAAATCCTGGACTCCAATAACAGCATAGGGGGTTTCCTGAGGCACCCATCAGGTTAAATCTCGTCTCCACGAGGAAACTTGTGCATGGGAGCTATGTCAAAAGCTAAGGAGAATACTTCAGGGTCCCGGTGCCACCGCCCCATTCCAAGGCCCTCGTGGACACAAACACACATTAGGCCACATCCTCATGAAAGTCCATTTCAACTCAGCCAACCTGGTTGCTCCCGCAGAGCCAGAAGATCTCAACTGTCTTGTTGCTAGGAGACAATTGGAATGCGAGGCGGGCTTCCCTGGCATCCATCCTCGAACGATGCTCTGGAGTCTTTCCATATGGGACGTCCTGGAGCTGCCCAACAGGTCTCAATTGTCCCGCAGAAGGAATCCTTGAAGGGGGCATCCCACAACTCCCAACGTGGGAAAACCTCCATGGCCTCGAGATTCCGCTCCCTTCATGAAGGGGCCGTCATGCACAGAAACTCAAACCTGAGCCAACGTCTGATCCTCGCCGAGAGTTCAGATGCATGAGATAATGGTTCAGATCTGAAGGGGGTACCTGCCGTGCCCTCGGCCTGAAGCCCAAGTCTAGCTTCTGTTCTCAGACTTCTGTCCTCACACTCCTGGCCCAGAATCCCTCAAGTCTGGCAATTCCGGACACATATGCAGCACTCTGCTTGACCTCTAGAAAAAATTTATTGCTTAAGAGCTGCCCAGGCACCTTAAATGAGGATAAACCTACACGGCACTCGACTGTACTCAAATATATAGTCTAACATGGGCATAATGCACTGTCTGACACAACCTGAGCCCAACATGCTGACCAACACCCAGACAGCTGACTGCACACTGAGCAAATCAGACCCGCCAAGGCCTTAAGTCCTCATCTCTACCCAACTGCGGTTTTCAGGTTTCAGAACCTAGACCTTATCTCCAACCACTGCCCAGGGTTGAAAATGATGCAGAAATCAGAATTCCTTCCCCATGGCTAGACACCTTGTGATTGGAATGTGGTCCAATGTACAGTGTAGATGAAACCAGTGTTGCCCATGTGGCCCCGCCCATGTACGCAGGCCACATTGGTCACAAACACACATTGTGACCCTCAGCCTGAACCCAGTCCTCAAGTAAGGCTTCTAAGTGGCTATTGAAGGGACAGCATGTTGGGCCTGCCCTGCCCCTAGGCCCCAATTTTTAAGCAGAGTTTGGGTAGCCCCTTCACTCTTCCACAGTGCTCTGCTTTGGAATTCCTCTTTGGTTGGGACACCTGAGGTAACAAACCTGAAAGGAGACCTCCCATCCAACAGATTGACGAAAAACAATTGGGCCGTGCCTAATCCACAGAGATGAAGATTCGTCCATGGCCCATGAGGTCTCCGCACATTCCACGGCTATTGATACATAATCCAGAGACAAAAGCCTGAGCAAGCGCCTCAGACTCGTTCTTGCTTCACATACTGAAGTGTTCTTCACATGGTTTGTAGATTTGGCCTGCCATACCTACGTCCCCAAACCTAAGCTGAGTTTTTGTTTTCAGACTTCTGTCCTCAAAGTCCTTGGCCACAAACCCTCCAGGCTGTGGCCCCTGAGTCACATATTAGGACTGTGCCTACACAATCCTTTGGAATTCTGCCCATTCCATTGTCCAAAATCGTACAAATCAGGAGAACCCTCCAAAGTCCCCGAGGCCATCCCAATAGTATAGGTCTCCCGGGACAAACAAGGGCGGTCTGACACCAGCTGAGCATCTACCTCCACTCATACCATAGATGGATATCCCCAAAGAAGAAGATTGAACCAGACAGGACCCTAGGCCATAATCGGATGCATTGCTTTGGTTTACAGGCATGTCTCCTCAAAGGACTGGATTCCAATACCAGCAAAGCGGGTTTCCTGAGGCACCCATGAGAACAAATCTCATCTCCACAAGGAAACTTGTGCATGGGAGCTATGTCAAAAGCTTAGGAGAATACTTCAGGGTCACTGTGCCACCGCCCCAAACCAAGGCCCTCATGGACCCAAACACACATTATGCCCCATCCTCAGGAAAGACCATTTCTTTTTTTTTTTTCTATTTAAGATTTCTTTTATTTATTTGACAGACAAAGATCACAAGCAGGCAGAGAGGCAGGCAGAGAGAGAGTAGGAGGTAGGCTCCCTGCTAAGCAGAGAGCCTGATATGAGGCTTGATCGAGAACTCTGAGATCATGACTTCAGCCAAAGGCAGCAGCTTAACCCACTGAGCCACCCAGGAGACCCAGGATAGTCCATTTCAATTCAGCCACCCCGGTTGCTCCCGCAGAGCCATCTGATCTACACTGTCTTGTTGCTATTAGCCAATTGGAATGCGAGGCGGGCTTCCCTGGAATCCATCCACGAACGGTGCTCTGGAGTCATTTCATATGAGATGTACTGGATCTGCCCAACAGGTCTCAATTGTCCCGCAGAAGGAATCCTTGAAGGTGGCATCCCACAACTACCAACGTGGAAAAACCCCCATGGCCTTGAGATTCCGCTCCGTTCATGAAGGGGCAGTCATGCACAGAAATTCCAACCTGAGCCAACGTCTGATCCTCGCCGTGACTTCAGATGCATGAGATATTGGTTCAGATCTGCAGGGGGTACCTGCCGTGCCCTCGGCCTGAAGCCCAAGTCTAGCTTGTGTTCTCAGACTACTGTCCTCACACTACTACCCAGAACCCCTCAAGTCTAGCAATTCCGGACCCACAATGCACCAGACTGCCAGCACTCTAGAAAAAATATATTTCCAAATGAGTTTCCGAGGAATCTCAAATGATGATAAACATACACGGCACTCGACTGTACACAAATTATGTAGGCTAACCTGGGCAGTAATGCACTCTGGCCCAACCTGTGCCTGAACCTCTTGACCAACACCCAGGCAGCTGACCGTACACTGAGCACATCAGACCCGACATGGCCTTAGGTCTTCATCTCCTCCCAACTGCGATTTTCAGGCTTCAGAACCTAGACATTATCTCCAACCACTGCCCAGGGTTGAAAATGATGCAGAAATCAGAACTCCTTTCCCATGGCAAGAATCCATGTGATTGGCATGTTGTCCAAAGTTCAGTGTAGTTGAAACCAGTGTGGCCCATGATCCCCGGGGATGCTTGTTGGCCACATTGGTCACAAACACACATTGTGACCCTCAGCCTGAGCCAAGTCCTCAAGTAAGGCCTCTTAGTGGCTGGATGAAGTGACAGTATATTGGGCCTGCCATGCCCCAAGGCACCAATTTTAGCCATAGTTTGGGTTGTCCCTTCACTCTTCCCCAGGGCTCTGCTTTGGATTTCCTCTTTTGTTGGGACACTGAGTTAACAAACCTGAAAGGAGACCTCCCATCCCAGAGATTGACGAAAAACCATTGGGACTGGGCCAAATCCACAAAGAGGAAGATTCGTCCATGGCACATGAGGAATCCCCACATTCCACGGCCACCGTTGATACAAAATCCAGAGACAAAAGCCTGAGCAAGCGCCTCAGACTAGCTTTTTCTTCATACCCTGAAGATTTCTTCTCATGGTCTGTAGATTGGGCCTGCCATTCCTACGTCCCCAAACCTAAGGTGAGTTTGTGTTTTCAGACTTGTGTCCTCAAAGTCCTGGGACACACACCGTAAAGGCTGGTGCCCCTGGAGCCACACAGTAGGACTGGGCCTACCCAATCCATGGGAATTCTGCACATTCCATTGTTCAAAATCTTACAAATCAGGAGAACCCTCCAAAGTCCCCGAGGCCATCCCAATAGTGTAGGTCTCCTGGGACAAACAAGGGCGGTCTGACACCGGCTGAGCATCTACCTCCACTCATAACATAGATGGATGTCCCCAGAGAAGAAGATGGAACCAGACAGGACCCTAGCCCATAATCGGATGCATTGATTTGGTTTACAGGCATGTCTCCTCAAAGGACTGCATTCTAATACCAGCAAAAATGGTTTCCTCAGGCACCGATCAGAACAAATCTATCTCCACAAGGAAACTTGTGCATGGGAGTTATGTCAAAACCTTAGGAGAATACTTCATGGGCCCTGTGCCACCGCCCCAATCCAAGGCCCTCATGGACACAATCACACATTAGGCCCCATCCTCAGGAAAATCCAATTCAACTCAGCCACCCCGGTTCCACCCGCAGAGCCATCCAATCTAAACTGCTTGGTGCTAGGAGACAATTGGAATGCGAGGCGGGCTTCCCTGGCATCGATCTTGAACGGTGCTCTGGAGTCATTCCATATGGGATGTCTGGAGCTGCCAAACAGGTCTCAATTGTCCTGATCAGACTTCTCTCCTCACACTCCTGGCCCAGAAGCCCTCAAATTTGGCAATTCCGGACCCACAATGCAGGACTCTGCCAGCCCTCTAGAAAAAAAATATATATATATTGTGACCCTCAGCCTGAGCAGAGTCCTCAAGTAATGCCTCTCAGCGGCTGGATGAAGAGACAGCATATTGGGCCTGCCATGATCCTAGGCCCCAATTTTTAACCACAGTTTGGGTTGTCCATTCACTCTTCCCCGGGGCTCTACTTTGGAATTCCTCTTTGGTTGAGACACTGAGGTAACAAACCTGAAAGGAGACCTCCCATCCCACAGCTTGACGAAAAACAATTGGGAACGGGTCAAATCCGCAGAGAGGAAGATTCATCCACGGCCCATGAGGCCTCCCCACATTCCACGGCCATCGTTGATACAAAATCCAGAGACAAAGCCTGAGCAAGTGCCTCAGACTCGCTCTTTCTTCATATCCTGAAGAATTCTTTACATGGTTTATAGATTGGACCTGCCATACCTACGTCCCCAAACCTAAGCTGAGTTTGTGTTTTCAGACTTCTGTCCTCAAAGTCCTGGGCCACACACCCTCCAGGCTGGGGCCCCTGGAGCCATACATATAGGACTGTGCCTACCCAATCCATGGGTTCTGCGCATTCCATTGTCCAAAATCGTACACATTAGGAGAACCATCCAAAGTACCCGAGGCCATCCCAATAATGTAGGTCTCCGGGGACAAACAAGGGCGGTCTGACACCAGCTGAGCATCTACCTCCAATTATACCATAGATGGATGTCCCTAGAGAAGAAGATTGAACCAGACAGGACCCTAGGCCATAATCGGATCCATTGCTTTGGTTTACAGTCATGTCTCATCAAAAGCCTGGATTCCAATACCAGAATAAGGGGCTTCCTGTGGCACCCATCAGAACAAATCTCGTCTCCACAAGGAAATTTGTGCATGGGAGCTATGTCAAAAGCTTAGGAGAATACTTCAGGGTCCCGGTGCCACCGCCCCATTCCAAGGCCTTCATGGACACAAACACACATTAGGCACCATCCTCAGGCAGTCCATTTCTTTTTTTTGTTTAAAGATTTTATTTATTTATAAGACAGACAGAGATCACAAGCAGGCAGAGAGGCAGGCAGAGAGATAGAAGGAAGCAGGCCCGATATGAGGCTCGAAACCAGGACTCTGAGATCATGACCTGAGCCTAAGGAAGCGGCTTAACCCACTGAGCCACCCAGGAGCCACAGGAAAGTCCATTTCAACTCAGCCACCCCGTTTGCCCCCGCAGAGCCATCCGACCTAAACTGTCTTGTTCCTAGGAGACAATTGGAATGCGAGGTGGGCTTCCCTGGCATCCATCCTCGAACGGTGCTCTGGAGTCATTCCATATGGGATGTCCTGGAGCTGCCCAACAGGTCTTAATTGTCCCGCAGAAGGAATCCTTGAAGGGGGCAGCCCCTTGAAGGGGGCAGCCCACAACTCCCAACGTGGGAAAACCTCCATGGCCTTTAGAACTGCTCCGTTCATGAAGAGGCAGTCATGCACAGAAACTCCAAACTGAGCCAACGTCTGATCCTCGCCCTGACTTCATACGCATGAGACATTGGGTCAGATCTGCAGGGGGTACCTGCTGTGGCCTCGGCCTGAAGTCCAAGTCTAGCTTGTGTTCTCAGACTTCTGTCCTCACACTCCTGGCCTAGAAGCCCTCAAGTTTGTCAATTCCGGACCCACAATGCAGCACTCTGCCAGCCCTCTAAAAAAACATATCTTGCCTAATGAGCTGCCCAAGCACCTTAAATGAGTATAAACCTACACGGCACTCGACTGTACCCAAATTATATAGTCTAACCTGGGCACTAATGCACCATCAGCACCAACTGAGCACGAACCTCCTGACCAAAACCCAGGCAGCTGACCGCACACTGAGCACATCAGACCCGCCATGGCCTTAGGTCAGTGTAGTTGAAAGCAGTGTTGCCAATGTTGCCCCGCCCATGCTCGCGGGCCACATAGGTCACACACACACTTAGGTCGTCATCTCTTCCCTACTGCGGTTTTCAGGCTTCAGAACCTAGACCTTATCTCAAACCACTGCCCAGGGTAAAAATGATCAAGAAATCAGAACTCTTTCCCCGTGGTAAGAAACCTTGTAATTGGCATGTTGTCCAAAGTTCAGTGTAGTTGAAATCAGTGTGGCCAATTAGGCCCCGCCCATGCTCGCGGGGCACATTGGTCACAAACGCATATTGTGACCCTCAGCCTGAGCCCAGTCCTCAAGTAAGGCCTCTCAGTGTCTGGATGAAGTGACAGCATATTGGGCATGCCATGCCCCTAGGCCCCAATTTTTAACCATAGTTTGGGTTTTCCCTTCACTCTTCCCCAGGGCTCTGCTTGGAATTCCTCTTTTGTTGGGACACCTGAGGTAGCAAACCTGAAAGAGACCTCCCATCCCACAGATTGACGAAAAATATTTGGGACCGGGCCAAATCCACAAAGAGGGAGATTCGTCCATGGCCCATGAGGCCTCCCCATCTTCCACGGCCATCGTTGATACAATATCCAGAGACAAATGTCTGAACAAGCACCTCAGACTAGCTCTTTCTTCATATCCTGAAGAATTCTTCTCATGGTTTGTAGATTGGGCCTGCCATACCTACCTCCCACAACCTAAGATGAGTTTGTGTTATCAGACTTCTGTCCCCAAAGTCCTGGGCCACACACCCTCCAGGCTGGGGCCCCTGAAGCCACACATTAGGACTGTGACTACCCAATCCATGGGAAGAAGATTGAACCAGACAGGACACTAGGCCATAATCGGATCCATTGCTTTGGTTTACAGGCATGTCTACTCAAAACCCTGGAAACCAAACCAGCAAAGGGGGTTTCCTGAGTCACCCATCAGAACAAATCTCGTCTTCACAAGGAAACTTGTGCATGGGAGCTAGTCAAAAACTTAGGAGAATACTTCAGGGTCCCGGTGCCACCCCCCCATTCCAAGGCCCTCATGGACAAAAACACACATTAGGCCCCATTCTCAGGAAAGTCCATTTCAACTCAGCCACCCCGGTTGCTCCCGCAGAGCCATCCATTCTAAACTGTCTTTGTGCTAGGAGAAAATTGGAATGCGAGGCGGGCTTCCCTGGCATTCATCTTTCAACGGTGCTCTGGAGTCATTCCATATGTGATGTCCTGGAGCTGCCCAACAGGTCTCAATTGTCCCGCACATGAATCCTTGAAGGGGGCATCCCACAACTCCCAACGTGGAAAAACCTCCATGGCCTTGAGATTCCGCACCGTTCATGAAGGGGCTGTCATGCACAGAAACTCCAACCTGAGCCAACGTCTGATCCTCACCGTGACATCAGATGCATGAGATATAGGTTCAGATCTGCAGGGGGTACCAGCTTCCCCTCGGCCTGAAGCCCAAGTCTAGCTTGTGTTCTCAGACTTCTGTCCTCACACTCCTAGGCAAGAATCCCTCAAGTTTTGCAATTCCGGACCCACAAGGCAAGACTCTGCCTGACCTCTTCAAAAAATTTTATTGCCTAATGAGCTGCCCAGGCACCTTAAATGAGGATAAACCTAAACGGCACTCCACTGCACCCAAATTATATAGTCTAAGCTGGGCACTAATGCACTGTCTGTCACCACCTGAGCCCGAACCTCTCCTGACCAACACCCAGGTAGCTGACCTCATACTGAGCACATCAACATGCCATGGCCTAAGGTCGTCATCTCTTCCCAACTGTGGTTATCAGGCTTCAGAACCTAGACCTTATCTCCAACCACTGCCCAGGGTTGATAATGATGCAGAAAGCAGAACTCTTTCCCCATGGCAAGAAACCTTGTGATTGGCATGTTGTCCAAAGTTCAGTGTAGCTGAAACCAGTGTGGCCCATGAGGCCCCGCTCATGCTCGAGGGCCACATACTTCAGGTTCCCGGTCCCACCGCCCCATTCCAAGGCCCTCATGGACACAAACACACATTAGGCCCCATCCTCAGGAAAGACCATTTCAACTCAGCCACCCAGGTTGCTCCTGCAGAGCCATCCGATCTCCACTGTCTTGTTGCGAGGAGACAATTGGAAAGCGAGGTGGGCTTCCTTGGCATTCATCCTCGAACGGTGCTCTGGCGTCATTCCATATGGGAGGTCCTGGAGCTGCCCAACAGGTCTCAATTGTCCCGCAGAAGGAATCCTTGAAGGGGGCATCCCACAACTCCCAACGTGGGAGAAACTCCATGGCCTTGAGATTCTGCTCCATTCATGAAGGTGCAGTCATGGACAGAAACTCCAAACTGAGCCAACGTCTCATCCTCGCCATGACTTCCGATGCATGAGATATTGGTTCAGATCTGCAGGGGGTACCTGCCGTGCCCACAGCCTGAAGTCCAAGTCTAGCTTGTGTTCTCAGAATTCTGTCCTCACACACCTGGCCCAGAAGCCCTCAACTCTGGCAATTCCTGACCCACAATGCAGCACTGACAGCCCTCTCGAAAAATATTTTGCCTAATGTGCCTCCCAGGCACCTTAATGAGGATAAACCTACACGGCTCCGACTATACCCAAATTATATAGTCTAACCAGAACACTAATGCACTGTCTGACACAACCTGAGCCCGAACATCCTGACCAACACCCAGACAGCTGACCGCACACTGAGCACATCAGACCCGCCATGGCCTTAGGTCATCATCTCTTCCCAACTGCGGTTCAGGCTTCAGAACCTAGACTTTATATCCAACCTCTGCCCAGGGTTGAAAATGATGCAGAAATCAGAACTCCATCCCCATGGCAAGAGACCTTGTGATTGGCATGTTGTCCAAAGTTCAGTGTAGTTGAAACCAATGTGGCCAATGAGGCCCCACCCAAGCTCGAGGGCCCCATTGGTCACAAACACACATTCTGTCCCTCAGCCTAAGCCCAGTCCTCAAGTAAGGCCTATCAGCGGCTGGATGATGAGATAGCATATTGGGCCTGCCCTGCCCATAGGCCCCAATTTTTAACCATAGTTTGGGTTGTCCCTTCACTCTTTCCCAGGCCTCTGCTTAGGATTCCTCTTTGGTTGGGACACCTGAGGTAACAAACCTGAAAGCAGACCTCCCATCCAACAGATTGACGAAAAACAATTGGGACCGGGACTAATCCACAGAGAGGAAGATTCATCCATGGCCCATGTGGCCTCCCCACATTCCACGGCCATCGTTGATACAAAATCCAGAGACAAAAGCCTGAGCAAGCGCCTCAGACTTGCTCTTTCTTCATATCCTGAAGAGTTCTTCCTACGGTTTGTAGATTGGGCCTGCCATACCTACGTCCCCAAACCTAAGCTAAGTTTGTGTTTTCAGAATTCTGTCCTCAAAGTCCTGGGCCACACACCCTCTAGGCTAGGGCCACTGGAGCCACACATGAGCACTGTGTCTACCCAATCTATGGGAATTCTGCCCATTCCATTGTCGAAAATCGCACAAATAAGGAGAACCCTCTATAGTCCCCGAGGCCATCCCAATTGTGTAAGTCTCCCAGGACAAACAAGGGCGGTCTCACACCAGCTGAGCATCTACCTCCACTCATACCACAGATGGATGTCCCCAGAGAAGAAAATTGAACCAGACAGGACGCTAGGCCATAAACGGATCCATTGCTTTGGTTTACAGGCATGTCTCCTCAAAAGCTTGGATTCCAATACCAGCGTAGGGGGTTTCCTGAGGCACCCATTAGAACAAATCTCATCTCCACAAGGAAACTTGCGCATGGGAGCTATGTCCAAATCTTAGGAGAATACTTCAGGGTCCCGGTGCCCCCGCCCCATTCCAAGGCCCTCATGGACACAAACACACCTTAGACCCCAACCTCAGAAAGTCCATTACTTTTTTTTTTAAGATTTTATTTATTTATTTGACAGTCATAGATCACAAGCAGGCAGAGAGAGAGTAGGAAGCAGGCTCCCTGCTGAGCAGAGTGCCTGATGTGAGGCTCGATCCAAGGACTCTGAGATCATGACCTGAGTTGAAAGAAGTGGCTTAACACACTGAGCCACCCAGGAGCCCCACGAAAGTCCCATTCAACTCAGTCACACCGGTAGCTCCCGCAGAACCATCCAATCTAAACTGTCTTGGTGCTAGCAGACTATTGGAATGCGAGGCGGGCTTTCCTGGCATCCATCCTCGAACGGTGCTCCGGAATCATTCCATATGGGATGTCCTGGAGCTGCCCAACAGGTCTGAAATGTCCCGCCGAAAAAACCCATGAAGGGGGCATCCCACAACTTCCAACTTGGGAAAACCACCAAAGCCTTGAGTTTCCGCTTCGTTCCTGAAGGGACAGTCATGCACAGAAACTCCAACATGAGCCAACGTCTAATCATCGCCGTGACTTCAGAAGCATGAGATATTGGTTTAGTTTGGGTTGTCCCTTCACTCTTCCCCAGGGCTCTGCTTTGGAATTCCTCTTTGGTTGGGACACCTGAGGTAACAAACCTGAAAGGTGACTTCCCATCACACAGATTGACGAATAACAATGGGGACCGCGCCAAATCCACAGAGAGGAAGATTCATCCATGGCCCATGAGGCCTCCCCACATTCCACGGCCATCGTTGATACAAAATCAAGAAATAGCCTGAGCAGGCGCCTCAGACTCGCACTTTCTTCATATCCTGAAGAGTTCTTTTCATGGTTTGTAGATTGGGCCTGCCATACCTACGTCCCAAACCTTGGCTGAGTTTGTGTTTTCAGTCTTCTGTCCTAGAAATCCTGGGCCACACACCCTCCAGGCTGGGCACCTGGAGCCACATATTAGGACTGTGCCTACACAATACATGGGAATTCTGCCCATTCCATTGTTCCAAATCGTACAAATTAGGAGAACCCTACAAAGTACCCGTGGACATCACAATTGTGTGGTCTCCCGGGACAAACAAGGGCCGTCTGACACCAGCTGAGCATCTACCTCCACTCATACCATAGATATATGTCCTCAGAGAAGAAGATTGAACCAGACAGGACACTAGGCCATAATCGGATCCATTGCTTTGGTTTACAGGCATGTCTCCTCAAAAGCCTGGATTCCAATACAAGCATAGGGGTTTTCCTGAGGCACCCATGAGAACAATTCTCGTCTCCATGAGGAAACTTGTGCATGTAAGCTATGTCAAAAGCTTAGGAGAATACTTCAGGGTCCCAGTGACACCGCCCATTCCAAGGTCCTCATGGACACAAACACACATTAGGCCCCATCCTCAGGAAAGTCCATTTCAACTCAGCCACCCCGGTTGCTCCCACAGAGCCATCCGATTTCAAATGTCTTGTTGCGAGGAGACAATTGGAATGCGAGGCGGGCTTCCTTGGCATCCATATTCGAACTGTGCTCTGGAGTCATTCCATATGGGAAGTCCTGGAGCTGCCCAAAAGGTCTCAATTGTCCCGCAGAAGAAATCCTGGAAAGGGGCATCCCACAAGTCCCAACGTGTTGAAAACCTCCATGGTCGTGAGAGTCAGCCATGTTCATGAAGGTGCAGTCATGCACAGAAACTCCAAACTGAGCCAACGTCTGATCCTCGCCGTGACTTCAGATGCATGAGATATTGGTTCAGAACTTCAGGGGGTACCTGCCCTGCCCTCGGCCTGAAGCTCAAGTCTAGCTTGTGTTCTCAGACTTCTGTCCTCACACTACTGGCCCAGAATTCCTCAAGTTTGGCAATTCTGGACCCACAATGCAGCACTCTGCCTACCCTCTAGAAAAAAATATATTGCCTAATGAGGTGCCCAGGCAACTTAAAGGAGGATAAAACTACAAGGCACTCGACTGTACCCAAATTATACAGTCTAACCTGGGCACTAATGCACTGTCTGACACAACCTGAGCCCGAACTGGCTGACCAACACCCAGGCAGCTGACCGCACACTGAGCACATCAGACCCGCCATGGACTTAGGTCGTCATCTCTTCCCAACTGCGGTTTTCAGGATCAAGAACCTAGACCTTATCTCCAACCACTGCCCAGGTTTGAAAATGATGCAGAAAGCAGAACTCCTTCCCAATGGCAAGAAACCTTGTGATTGGCATGTTGTCCAAAGTTCAGTGTAGTTGAAACCAGTGTGGCCCATGAGGCCCCGCCCATGCTCGCGGGCCACATTGGTCACAAACACACATTGTGACCCTCAGCCTGAGCCCAGTCCTCAAGTAAGGCCTCTCAGTGGCTGGATGAAGAGACAGCATATGGGGCCTGCCATGCCACTAGGCCCAAATTTTTAACCATAGTTTGGGTTGTCTCTTCACTCTTCCCCAGGTCTCTGCTTTGGAATTCCTCTTTGGTTCGGACACCTGAGGTAACATACCTGAAGGCAACATCCCAGCCCACAGATTTACGAAAAACAATTGGGACCGGGCAAAATTCACAGAGAGGAAGATTCGTCCATGGCCCATGAGGCCTCCTCACATTCGACGGCCTTCGTTGATACAAAATACAGAGACCATAGCCTGAGCAAGCGCCTCAGACTCGCTCTTTCTTCATATCCTGAAGAGTTCTTCTCATGGTTTGTAGATGGGGCCTGATATACCTACGTCCCCAAACCAAGCTGAGTTTGTGTTTTCAGACATCTGTCCTCAAAGTACTGGGCCACACACACTCCAGGCTGGGGCCACTGGAGCCACACATTAGGACTGTGCCTACCCCATGCCCATTCCATTGTATAATTTCGTACAAATTAGGAGAACCCTCCAAAGACCCTAGGCCATCCCAATAGTGTAGGTCTCTGTGGACAAACAAGGGCGGTCTGACAACATAATCGGATCCATTGCTTTGGTTTATAGGCATGTCTCCTCAAAATCCTGGATTCCTATTCCAGCATAGGGGGTTTCCTGAGGCACCCATCAGAAATAATCTCGTCTCCACGAAGAAACTTGTGCATGGGACCTATGTAGGTCATGAAGGGGCAGTCATGCACAGAAACTACAACCTGAGCCCGAACCTCCTGACCAACAACCAGGCAGCTGACCGCACACTGAGCACATCAGACCCACCATGGCCTTAGGTCATCATCTCTTCCCAACTGCGGTTTTCAGGATTCAGAACCTAGCTGAGTTTGTGTTTTCCGACTTCTGTCCTCAAAGTCCTGGGCAACACACCCTCCTGGCTGGGGCCCCTGGAGCCACATATTAGGACTGTGCCTACTTCATGCATGGGAATTCTGCCCATTCCATTGTCCAAAATTGTACAAATTAGGAGAACCCTCAAAGTCCCCGAGGCCATCCCAATATGTAGGTCTCTTTGGACAAACAAGGGCGGTCTGACACCAGCTGAGCATCTACCTCCACTCATACCATAGATGGATGTCCCAAGAGAAGGAGATGGAACCAGACAGGACCCTAGGCCATAATCGGATCCATTGCTTTGGTTTACAGGCATGTCTCCTCAAAATCCTGGATTCCAATACCAGCATAGGGGGTTTCCTGAGGCACCCATCAGAAAACATCTCGTCTCCACGAGGAAACTTGTGCATGGGACCTATGTCAAAATCTTAGGAGAATACTTCAGAGCCGGTGCCACCGCCCCATTCCAAGGTCCTCATGGACACAAACACACATTAGGCCCCATGCTCACGAAAGTCCATTTCAAATCAGCCACCCCGGTTGCTCCCGCAGAGCCATCCGATCTCCACTGTCTTGTTGCTAGGAGACAATTGGAATGTGAGGCGGGCATCCCTGGCATCCATCCTCGAACGGTACTCTGGAGTCATTCCATATGGGATGTTTTGGGGCTGCCCAACAGGTCTCAATTGTCCCGCAGAAGGAATCCTTGAAGGGGGCATCCCACAACTCCCAACGAGGCAAAACCTCCATGGCATTGAGATTCCTCTCCGTTCATGAAGGGCAGTCATGCACAGAAACTACAACCTGAGTCAACGTCTGATCCTGCCGTGACTTCAGATGCATGAGATATGGGTTCAGATGTGCAGGGGGTACCTGCCTTGCACTCGGCCTGACGCCCAAGTCTAGCTTGTGGTCTCAGACTTCTGTCCTCACACTACTGGCCCAGAAGCCCTCACGTTTGGCAATTCCGGACCCACAATGCAGTACTCTGCCTGCCCTCTAGAAAAAATATCTTGCCTAATGAGCTTCACAGGCACCACAAGATGATCAACCTTCACGGAACTCGACTGTACCCAAATTATACAGTCTAACCTGGGCACTAATGCACTGTCTGACACAACCTGAGCCCGAAACTCCTGACCAACAACCAGGCAGCTGACCGCACACTGAGCACATCAGACCCACTATGGCCTTAAGTCATCATCTCTTCCCAACTGCGGTTTTCAGGCTTCCGAACCTAGACCTTATCTCCAACCACTTCCCAGGGTTGAAAATGATGCAGAAATCAGAACTCCTTCCCCATTGCAAGAGACCGTGTGATTGGCATGTTGTCCAAAGTTCAGTGTAGTTGAAACCAGTGTGGCCCATGAGGCTCGGACCCTGCTCGCGGGACACATTGGTCACAAACACACATTGTGACCCTCAGCCTGAGCCCAGTCCTCAAGTAAGGCCTCTCAGTGGCTGGATGAAGAGATAGCATATGGGGCCTGCCATGCCCCTAGGCCCCAAATTTTAACCATAGTTTGAGTTGTCCCTTCACTCTTCCCAGGGCTCTGCTTTGGAATTCCTCTTTGGTTCGGACACCTGAGGTAACAAACCTGAAAGGAGACCTCCCATCCCACAGATTGACGAAAAACAATTGGGACCGGGCCAAATCCCAAGAGAGGAAGTTCGTCCATGGCCCATGAGGCCTCCCCTCATTCCATGGCCATCGTTGACACAAAATCCAGACACCAAAGCCTGAGCAAGCGCCTCAGACTCGTTCTTTCTTCGTATCCTGAAGATTTCTTCTCATGGTTTGTAGATTGGGCCTGCCATACCTACGTCCCCAAACCTAAGCTGCCTTTGTGTTTTCCGACCTCTGTCCTCAAAGTCCTGTGCCACACACCCTCCAGGCAGGGGCCTCTGGAGCCACACATTAGGACTGTGCCTACCCCATGCATGGGGATTCTGCCCATTCCATTGTCCAAAATCGTACAAATTAGGAGAACCCTCCAAAGTCCCCGAGGCCATCCCAATATGTAGGTGTCTGTGGACAAACAAGGGCGGTCTGACACCAGCTGAGCATCTACCTCCACTCATACCATAGATGGATGTCCCCAGAGAAGGATATGGTACCAGACAGGACCCTAGGCCATAATCGGATCCATTGCTTTGGTTTAAAGGCATGTCTCCTCAAAATCCTGGATTCCTATACCAGCATAGGGGCTTTCCTGAGGCACCCATCAGAAAAAATCTCGTCTCCACGAGGAAACTTGTGCATGGGACCTATGTCAAAATCTTAGGAGAATAATTCAGAGTCCCGGTGCCACCGCCCCATTCCAAGGTCCTCATGGACACAAACCCACATTAGGCCCCATGCTCAGGAAAGTCCATATCAACTCAGCCAACCAGGTTGCTCCCGCACAGCCATCCGAACTCAACTGTCTTGTTGCTAGGAGACAATTGGAGAGCGAGGTGGGCTTCCCTGGAATCCATCCTCGAACGGTGCTCTGGAGTCATTCCATATGGCATGTTTTGGAGCTGCCCAACAGGTCTCAATTGTCCCGCAGAAGGAATCCTTGAAGGGGCCATCCCACAACTCCCAACGTGGGAAAAACTCCATGGCCTTGAGATTCCTCTCCGTTCATGAAGGGGCAGTCATGCACAGAAACTACAACCTAGGCCAACGTCGGATCCTCGCCGTGACTTCGGATGAATGAGATATTGGTTCAGATGTGTAGGGGGTACCTGCCTCGCCCTCGGCCTGAAGCCCAAGTCTAGCTTGTGGTCTCAGACTTCTGTCCTCACACTGCTGGCCCAGAAGCTCTCACGTTTGGCAATTCCGGAACCACAATGCAGCACTCTACCTGCCCTCTAGAAAAAATATCTTGTCTAAGGAACTGCCCGGGTACCTCAAATAAGGATCAACATAAACGGCAATCGACTGTATCCAAATTATATAGTCTAACCTGGGCACTAATGCACTGTCTGACACAACCTGAGCCCGAAACTCCTGACCAACAACCAGGCAGCTGACCGCACACTGAGCACATCAGACCCACCATGGCCTTAGGTCATCATCTCTTCCCAACTGCAGTTTTCGTCTTCCGAACCTAGACCTTATCTCCAACCACGGCCCAGGGTTGAAAATAATGCAGAAATCAGAACTCCTTCACCATGGCAAGAGACCTTGTGATTGGCATGTTGTCCAAAGTTCAGTGTAGATGAAACCGGTGTGGCCCATGAGGCCACGCCCACTCTCCCGGGCCACATTGGACACAAACACACATTGTGACCCTCAGCCTGAGCCCAGTTCTCAAGTAAGGCCTCTCAGTGGCTGGTGAAGAGACAGCATATGGGGCCTGACATGCCCCTAGGCCCCAAATTTTAACCATAGTTTGGGTTGTCCCTTCACTCTTCCCCAGGGCTCTGCTTTGGAATTCCTCTTTGGTTGGGACACCTGAGGTTACAAACCTGAAAGGAGACCTCCCATCCCACAGATTGACGAAATACAATTGGGACCGGTCCAGATCCACAGAGAGGAAGAATCGTCCATGGCCCATGAAGTCTCCCCACATTCCACGGCCATCGTTGATACAAAATCCAGAGACCAAAGCCTGAGCAAGCGCCTCAGACTCGCTCTTTCTTCATATCCTGAAGAATTCTTCTCATGGTTTGTAGATTGGGCCTGCCATACCTACGTCCCCAAACCTAAGCTGTGTCTGTGTTTTCAGACTTCTGTCCTCAAAGTCCTGGGCCACACACCCTCCAGGCTGGGGCCCCTGGAGCCACACATTAGGACTGTGCCTACCCAATCTATGGGAATTCTGCCCATTCCATTGTCCAAAATTGTACAAATTAGGAGAACCCTCCAAAGTCCCCGAGGCCATCCCAATATGTAGGTGTCTGTGGACAAACAAGGGCAGTCTGACACCAGCTGAGCATCTACCTCCACTCATACCATAGATGGATGTCCCCAGAGAAGGAGATGGAAACAGACAGGACCCTAGGCCATAATCGGATCCACTTCTTTGGTTTACAGGCATGTCTCCTCCAAATCCTGGATTCTAATACCAGCATAGGGTGTTTCCTGAGGCACCCACAGAAAAAATCTCGTCTCCACGAGGAAACTTGTGCATGGGACCTATGTCAAAAACTTAGGAGCATACTTCCGAGTCCCGGTGCCACCGCCCCATTCCAAGGTCCTCATGGAAACAAATACACATTAGGCCCCATGCTCGGGAACGTCAATTTCAACTCAGCCACCCCGGTGTCTCCCGCAGAGCCATCCGATCTCCACTGTCTTGTTGCTAGGAGACAATTGGAATGCGAGGCGGGCTTCCCTGGCATCCATCCTCGAACAGTGCTCTGGAGTCATTCCATATGGGATATTTTGGAGCTGCCAAACAGGTCTCAATTGTCCCGCAGAAGGAATCCTTGAAGGGGGCATCCCACAACTCCCAACGTGGGAAAAACTCCATGGCCTTGAGATTCATCTCCGTTCATGAAGGGGCAGTTATGCACAGAAACAACAACCTGAGCCAAAGTCTGATCCTCGCCGTGACATCAGATGCATGAGATATTGGTTCAGATGTGCAGGGGGTACCTGCCTTGCCCTCGGGACTGAAGCCCAAGCCTAGCTTGTGGTCTCAGACTTCTGTCATCACACTACTGGCCCAGAAGCCCTCAAGTTTGGCAATTACGGACCCACAATGCAGCACTCTGCCTGCCCTCTAGAAAAAATATCTTGCCTAATGAGCTGCCCAGGCACCTCAAATGAGGATCAACCTACACGGCACTCGACTGTACCCAAATTACATAGTCTAACCTGGGCACTAATGCACTGTCTGACACAACCTGAGCCTAAAACTCCTGACCAACAACCAGGCAGCTGGCCGCACACTGAGCACATCAGAACCACCATGGCTTTAGGTTATCATCTCTTCCCAACTGCGGATTTCAGGCTTCAGAACCTAGACCTTATCTCCATCCACTGCCCAGGGTTGAAAATGATGCAGAAATCAGAACTCCTTCACCATGGCAAGAGACCTTGTGATTGGCATGTTGTCCAAAGTTCAGTGTAGTTGAAACCAGTGTGGCCCATGAGGCCCCGCCCAAGCTCGCGGGCCACATTGGTCACAAGCACACATTGTGAACCTCAGCCTGAGCCCAGTCCTCAAGTAAGGCCTCTCAGTGGCTGGATGAAGGGACAGCATATGGGGCCTGCCATGCCCCTAGGCCCCAAATTTTAACCACAGTTTGGGTTGTCCCTTCACTCTTCCCAGGGCTCTGTTTGGAATTCCTCTTTGGTTGGGACACCTGAGGTAACAAACCTGAAAGGAGACCTTCCATCCCACAGATTGACGAAAAACAATTAGGCAGATCCAAATCCACAGAGAGGAAGATTCGTCCATGGCCCATGAGGCCTCCCCACATTCCACGGCCATCTTTGACACAAAATCCAGAGACCAAAGCCTGAGCAAGCGCCTCAGACTCGCTCTTTCTTTGTATCCTGAAGATTTCTTCTCATGGTTTGTAGATTGGGCCTGCCATACCTACGTCCCCAAACCTAAGCTGCGTTTGTGTTTTCCGACTTCTGTCCTCACAGTCCTGGGCCACACACCCTCCAGGGTCTGGCCACTGGTGCCACACATTAGGACTGTGCCTACCCCATGCATGGGAATTCTGCCCATTCCATTGTCCAAAATTGTACAAATTAGGAGAACCCTCCAAAGTCCCCGAGGCCATCCCAATAATGTAGGTCTCTGTGAACAAAGAAGGGCGGTCTGACACCAGCTGAGCATCTACCTCCACTCATACCATAGATGGATGTCCCCAGAGAAGGAGATGGAACCAGACAGGACCGTAGGCCATAATCGGATCCATTGCTTTGGTTTACAGGCATGTCTCCTCAAAAGCCTGGATACCAATACCAGCATAGGGGGTTTCCTGAGGCACCCATCAGAAAACATCTCGTCTCCACGAGGAAACTTGTGCATGGGACCTATGTCAAAATCTTAGGAGAATACTTCAGAGTCCCATTGCCACCGCCCCATTCCAAGGTCCTCATGGACACAAACACATATTAGGCCCCATGCTCGGGAACGTCCATTTGAACTCAGCCACCCCGGTTGCTCCCGCAGAGCCATCCGATCTCCACTGTCTTGTTGCTAGGAGACAATTGGAATGCGAGGCGGGCTTCCCTGGCATCCATCCTCGAACGGTACTCTGGGTCATTCCATATGGGATGTTTTGGAGCTGCCAAACAGATCTCAATTGTCCCGCAGAAGGAATCCTTGAAGGGGGCATCCCACAACTCCCAATGTGGGAAAACCTCCATGGCCTTGAGATTCCTCTCCGTTCATGCAGGGGCAGTCATGCACAGAAACTACAACCTGAGCCAACGTCTGATCTTTGCCGTGACATCAGATGCATGAGATATTGGTTCAGATGTGCAGGGGGTACCTGCCTTACCCTCGGGCCTGAAGCCCAAGTCTAGTTGTGGTCTCAGACTTCTGTCCACATCTGTCTATGGGTCTGAGTGCAGGTAGGTGCTCAGTTGGGCTCAGATTGCCCCTGTTTTTCCTGGGAAGCCACCACTATTGAGATGGATCAGGGACTTCGGAGGTTTATCCTATTAGAAGGGTTGTGGCCATTGGAATGGGCACACACAATTCCCTAGGAGAGGGCAAGTACAGTCCTCAGGTTTGGCTCCAGGGTCCTGAGCCTGTAGGTTTTGTAGGCCAGGGCTGTTTGGACAGTTGTCTGAAAACACAAACTCGGCTTATGTTTCGGGTCATAGGTATGGCAGGACTGATCTACAGACCATGAAGAGAACACTTCGGGATTTGAAAGAAGGGCGAGTGCGAGGCCCCTGCTCAAGTTTTTGTCTCTGGATATCGTTTCACTCATGGTCGTGAAATTTCTGGGGGACTTCATGGGAAATGGACGAGTCTTACTCTCTTGTGGTTTGGCCCCGTCCAAAGAGTTTGGGGGCATTCTATGGGCTGGAAGAAGTCCGTTTTTTGTTGTTGTTGTTGTTGTTGTTGTTTTCTTTTTTAACCTCAGGTGTCCCACCAAATGAGGGATTCCAGAGTAGAGCCCTGGGGAGGGGCGACTGGACAATCAGAAATCTGGTTAAAAATTGGGGACTAGGGACATGTCAAGCCCATTATGACACCTAATGGTCCAGCAACTGAGAGGACTTACTAGAGGACAGGACTCATGCTGAGGGTCACAATGCGTGTGTATGCCCTCGTCGCACTCAAGAATGGGCGGGGCCTCAGGGTGAATGCTGGTTTCTCCTACACTGAACGTTGGACAACGTGCCAACCACAAGGGTTCTTGCCATGGGTAAGGAGGAGTTCTGATTTCTGCATCACACTCACCCCTGGGCAGTGATTGGAGATAAGGTCTCGGTTCTGAAGCCTGAAAACTGAGGTAGGAAAGAGATGATGACCTAAGGCCATGGCGGGTTTTATGGGCTCAGTGTGCGGTCAGCTTTCTGGGTGTTGGTCAGGAGGTCCGGGTTCAGGTTGTGTTCGACAGTGCATTAGTGCCCAGGATAGACTATATAATTTGGGTAAAGTCGAGTGCTGTGTAGGTTGATCCTCATTTAATGTGCCTGGGCAGCTCATGAGGCAATAATTTTTTTTCTAGAGGGCAGGCAGAGTGCTGCATAGTGGGTCGGGAATTGCCAAACTTGAGGGCTTCGGGGCCAGGAATGTGAGGACGGAAGTCTGAGAAGACAAGCTAGACTTGGGTTTCAGGGCGAGGGCACGGCAGGTACCCCCTGCAGATCTGACCCAATATCTTATACATCTGAAGTCAGGGCGAGGATCAGACGTTGGCTCAGGTTGGAGTTTCTGTGCATGACGGCCGCTTCATGTAGGGAGCGGAATCTCGAGGCCATTGAGGTTTTCCCACGTTGGGAGTTGTGGGATGCCCCCTTCAAGGATTCCTTCTGCAGGACAATTGAGACCTGTTGGACGTCTCCAGGACATCCCATATGGAATGACTCCAGTGCACCATTCGCGGATGGATGCCTGGGAAGCCTGCCTCGCATTCCAATTGTCTCCTAGCAACAAGACAGTTTAGATATGATGGCTCTCCCGGAGCAACCGGTGTGGCTGAGTTGAAATGGACTTTCCTGATCATGGGTCCTAATGTGTTTTTGTGTCCATGAGGGCCTTGGAATGGGGCGGTGGCACCGGGAACCTGAAGTACTCTCCTAAGCTTTGGACATGGCTCCCATGCACAGGTTTCCTTGTGGAGACGAGATGAGTTCTGATGGGTGCCTCAGGAAAACCCCTATGCTCGTATTGGAATCAGGCTTTTGAGGACACATGCCTGTAACCCAAAGCAATGGATCCTATTATGGCCTAGGGTCCTGTCTGGTTCAATCTTCTTCTCTGGGGACATCCATCTATGGTATGAGTGGAGGTCGATTATCAGCTGGTGTCAGACAGCCCTTTTTTGTTCCGGGCGACCTACACTATTGCGATGGCCTCAGGGACTTTGGAGGTTTCTCCTAATTTGTACGATTTTGGACAATGGAATGAGCAGAATTCCCATGGATTGGTAGGCACAGTCCTAATGTGTGGCTCCAGGGTGTGTGGCCCAAGACTTTGAGGACAGAAGTCTGAAAACACAAACTCAGCTTAGGTTTGGGGACGTAGGTATGGCAGGCACGATCTATAAGCTATGAGAAGAACTCTTCAGGATATGAAGAAAGTGCGAGTCTGCGGCGCTTGCTCAGGCTTTTGTCTCTGGATTTTGTATCAGCGATGGCCGTGGAATGTCGGGGAGGCCTCCTGGGCCATGGACGAATCTTCCTCTCTGAGGATTTGGCCCGATTCCCAATTGCTTTTCGTCAATCTGTGGGATGGGAGGACTCATTTCAGTTTTGTTACCTCAGGTGTCCCTCAAAAGAGGAATTCCAAAGCAAAGCCGTGGGGAAGACTGAAGGGACAACCCGAACTATGGTTAAAAATTGGGGCCTAGGGGCATGGCAAGCCCAATATGCTATCTTTTCATCTAGCCAGTGAGTGGCCTTACTTGAGGACTGACTCAGCCTGAGGGTCACAATGTGTGTTTGTGACCAATGTGGCCCGCGAGCATGGGCGGGGCCTCATGGGCCACACTGGTTTCAACTACACTGAACGTTGGACAACATGCCAACCACAAGGTTTCTTGCCATGGGGAAGGAGATCCGATTTCTGTATCACCTTCAACCCTGGGCAGTGATTGGAGATAAGGTCTAGGTTCTGAAACCTGAAAACCGAGTTTGGGAAGAGATGACGACCTAATGCCATGGCGGCTCCATGTGCTCAGTGTGTGGCCAGCTGTCAGGGAGGGGCCAGGGGTCCAGGCTCAGACTGTGTCAGAAAGGGCATTAGTGCCCTGGTCAGCCTATGTATTTGGGGTACAGCCAAGGTCGGTGCAGGTTGATCCTCATTTGGGGTTACTGGTTAGCCCCAGAGGACAATGTTTTTCTTCTGGAGGGCAGGCAGAGTGCTGCATTTTAGTTCTGGATTGCCAAACTGGATGGCTTGTGGGCCAGTAGTCTGACGACAAAATTCTGAGAACACAAGCTAGGCTTAGGTTACTGGGTGAGGCCATGGCAGGCACAATCTACAGACCTGAATCGAGATCTCGTGCATCTGAAGTCAGGGCGAGGATCAGACGATCGCTCAGGTTGGAGTTTCTGCCCCTGATGGCCCCTTCATGAATGTGGGGGCATCACGAGGCCATGGGGGTTTTCCCACGATGGGAGTTATGAGAAGCTCCAAACTGGAGAGAGTCTTCTGCAGGACAATTGAGACCTGTTGTTTGGGTCCAGGCCAATGATTCTGAGCACAGTTCTAAGGATGGATGGCTGGGTAGCCCACCTCGCATTCCAATTGTCTCCTAGCAACAAGAGAGTTTAGATGCTGGATCTTGTCGAGCAACCGAGGAGGCTGAGTTGAAATGGACTCGCCTGTGGATGGCTCCTAATGTGCTTTTGTGTCTATGCAGACCTTGGAATGAAGCAGTGGCACTGGGGCCCTGATCGTTCTCCTAAACAGATGCATTGACACAGCTCCAACGTGCAAGTTTCCCATGTGTAGATGAGATGTTTTCTGATGGCTGAGTCAAGAAACAGCCATATGCTGGTTTTGAAAACCAGGCCTCTGAGGAGAGATGCCTGGAAACCAAAGCAATGGATCTGATTAGTGCCTAGGTTCCAGTTCTTTCCTTTGGACCTCTGGGGACATCTGTCTATTGGTCTGAGTGTAGATAAGTGCTCAGATGGCCTCAGATTGCCCCTGATTTTCCTGGGAAGCCACCACTAGTGAGATGGATCAGGGACGTTGGCGATTATTCCTATTAGAAGTGTTGTGGCCATCGGAATGGGCACACACAATCCCCTTGGAGAGGGCAAGTATAGTCCTTAGGTTTGGCTCCAGGGACCTGAGCCTGTAGGTTGTGTAGGCCAGGGCTGTTTGGACAGTTGTCTGAAAATACAAACTCGGCTTATGTTTCGGGTCATAGGTATGGCAGGACTGATCTACAGACTTGAGGAGAACTCTTCGTGATTTGAGAAAAGGGCGAGTGTGAGGCTCTTGAGCAAGTTTTTGTCTCTGGATATAGTGTCAATCATGGTGGTGAAATTTCTGCGTGACTTCATGGGAAATGGTCGAGTCTTACTTTCTGGTGGTTTGGCCCTGTACAAAGAGTTTGTGGTCATACTGTGGGATGGAAGAAGTCCGTTATTATGTTGTTGTTGCTTTCTTTTTTAACCTCAGGTGTCCCACCAAATGAGGGATTCCAGAGTAGAGCCCTGGGTAGGGACGACTGGACAATCAGAAATCGGGTTAAAAATTGGGGCCTAGGGACATGTCAAGCCCATTATGATATCTAATGGTCCAGCCACTGAGAGGACTTACTAGAGGACAAAACTCATGCTGAGGGTCACAATGCGTGTTTATGCCCTCGTCGCACTCAAAATGGGTGAGGCATCAGGGTGAATGCTGGTTTCTCCTCTACTGAACGTTGGACAAGTGCCAACCACAAGGTTTCTTGCCATGGGTAAGGGGGAGTTCTGATTTCTGCATCACACTCACCCCTGGGCAGTGATTGCAGATAAGGTCTCGTTTTGAAGCCTGAACTGAGGTAGGGAAGAGAAGGCGACCTAAGGCCATGGCAGGTCTGATGTGCTCAATGTGCGGTCAGCTGCCTGATGTTGGTCCGGAGGTTCGGGCTCAGGTTTTGTCAGAGAGTGCATTAGTGCTCTGGTTAGACTATATAATTTGGGTACAGTCGAGTGCCGTGTAGGTTTATCCTCATTTGAGGTGCCTGGGCAGCTCATTAGGCAAGATATTTTTTCTAGAGGGCTGGTAGAGTGCTGCATTGTGGGTCCGGAATTGCCAAACCTGAGGTCTCCTGGGCCAATAGTGTGAGGACAGAAGTCTTAGAACACAAGCTAGACTTGGGCTTCAGGCCGATGGCACGGCAGTTACCCCCTGCAGATCGGAACCAATATCTAATGCATCTGAATTCACGGCGAGGATCAGACGTTGGCTCAGGTTGGATTTTCTGTGCATGACTGCCCCTTCATGAACGGACCGGAATCTCAAGGCCATGGAGGTTTTCCCACGTTGGGAGTTGTGGGATTCCCCCTTCATGGATTCCTTCTGATGGACAATCGAGACTGGTTGGGCAGCTCCACGACATCCCATAAGGAATGACTCCAGATCACCATTGGAGGATGGATGCCAGGGAAGCCCGCCTCGCATTCCAATTGTCTTTTAGCAACAAGACAGGTGAGATCGGATGGCTATGCTGGAGCAACCGGGGTGGCTGAGTTGAATTGGATTTTTCCTCAGAATGGAGCCTAAGGTGTGTTTGTGTCCATGAGGGCCTTGGAGGATGGATGCCCAGGTAGACCGCCTCGCATTCCAATTGTCTCCTAGCAACAAGACAGTTGAGATCGAATGGCCTGCGGGAGCAACCTTGGTGGCTGAGTTGAAATGGACTTTCCTGAGGATGGGGCCTAATGTGTTTTTGTGTCCATGAGGGCGTTGGAATGGGGGGGTGGCACCGGGACCCTGAAGTATTCTCCTAACCTTTGGACATAGCTCCCAAGCACAAGTTTCCTTGTGAAGACGATTTTTGTTCTGATGGGTGCCTCAGGAAACCCCCTTTGCTGGTATTGGAATCCGGGATTTTGAGGAGACATGCCTGTAAACCAAATAATGGATCCGATTATGGCCTAGGGTCCTGTCTGGTTCAATCTTCTTCTCTGGGGACATCCATCTATGGTATGAATGGAGGTAGATGCTCAGCTGGTGGCAGACCACCCTTGTTTGTCCCTGGAGACTTACACTATTGGGATGGCTTCCGGGATGTTGGAGTGTTCTCCTAATTTGTACGATTTTGGACAATGGTATGGGCAGAATTCCCATGGATTGGGTAGGCACAGTCCTAATTTGTGGCTCCAGAGGCCCCAGCCTGGAGTGTGTGTGGCCCAGGAATTTGAAGACAGAAGTCTGAAAACACAAAGTCAGCTTAGGTTAGGGGACATAGGTATGGCAGGTCCAATCTACAACCATGAGAAGAACTCTTCAGGATATGAAAAAAGAGTGATTCTGAGGTGCTTCCTCAGGCATTTGTCTGTGGATTTTGTATCAAAGATGGGCGTCAAATGTGGGAAGACCTCATGGGCCATGGACGAATCTTCCTCTCTGTGGATTTGGCCCGGTCCCAATTTCTTTTCGTGAATCTGTGGGATGGGAGGTCTCCTCTCAGGTTTGTTACCTCAGGTGTACAACCAAAGAGGAATTCCTAAGGAGAGCCCTGGGGAAGAGTGAAGGGACAACCCAAATTATGGTTAAAAAATGGGGCCTAGGGGCATGGCAGGCCCAATATGCTGTCTCTTCTTCCAGCCACTGAGTGGCCTTACTTGAGGACGGGGTTCAGGCTGAGGGTCACAATGTGTGTTTGTGACTAATGTGGCCTGCGAACAGGGGAGGGGCCTCATGTGCCACACTGGTTTCATCTACTTTGAATTTTGGACAACATGCTAATCACAAGGTCTCTTGCCATGTTGAAGGAGCTCTGATTTCTTCATCATTTTCAACCCTGGGCAGTGGTTGGAGATAAGGTCTAGGTTCTGAAGCCTGGAAACCGCAGTTGGGAAGAGATGACGAACTAAGGCCATGGCGGGTCTGATGTGCTCAGTGTGCGGTCAGCTGCCTGGGTGTTGGTCCGGAGGTTCTCTTTCAGGTTGTGTCAGACAGTGCATTAGTGCCCAGGTTAGATATATAATTTAGGTACATTCTAGTGCCGTGTAGGTTTATCATCATTTGAGGTGCCTGGGCAACACTTTAGGCAATATATTTTTTCTAGAGGGCAAGCAGAGTGCTGCATTGTGGGTCCGGTATTGCCGAACATGAGGGATTCTGGACCAGGAGTGTGAGGACAAGTCTGAGAACAGAAGCTAGACTTGGGCTTCAGGCCGAGGGCATGGCTGGTACCCCTTGCAGATCTGAACGAATATCTCATGCGTCTGAAGTTACGGCGAGGTTCAGACGTTGACTCAAGTTGGAGTCTGTGCTGACTGCCCCTTCATGAACGGAGCGGAATTTCAAGGCCATGGAGGTTTTTCCACGTTGGGAGTTTTGGGATGCCCCCTTCAAGGATTCCTTCTGCGGGACAATTGAGACCTGGTGGGCAGCTCCAGGATATCCGATATGGAATGACACCAGAGCACCGTTCGGGGATGGATGCCAGGGAAGCCGGCCTCGCATTCTAATTGTCTCCTAGCAACAAGACAGTTGAGATCTGAAGGCCATGCCGGAGCAACCGGGGTGGCTGAGTTGAAATGGACTTTCCCGAGGATGTGGCCTAATATGTCTTTGTGTCCATGAGAACTTGCAATGGGGCGGTGGCACCGGGACCCTGAAGTATTCTCCTAAGCTTTTGACATAGGTCCCATGCACAAGTTTCCTTGTGGAGACGAGATTTGTTCTGATGGGTGCCTCAGGAAGCCCCCTGCTGGTCTTGGAATCCAGGCTTTTGAGGAGACATGCCTGTAAACAAAAGCAATGGACCCGATTATGGCCTAGGGTACTGTCTGGTTCCATCTTCTTCTCTGGGGACATCCATCTATGGTATGAGTGTAGGTAGATGCTCAGCTGGTGTCAGACCGCCCTTGTTTGTCCCGGGAGACCTACACTATTGGGATGGCCTCGGGAACTTTGGAGGGCTCTCCTAATTTGTACGATTTTGGACAATGGAATGGGCAGAATTCCCATGGATTGGGTAGACACAGTCCTAATGTGTGGCTCCAGGGGACCCAGGTTGGAGGGTGTGTGGCCCAGGAATTTGAGGACAGAGGTCTGAGAACACAAACTCAGCTTAGGTTTTGGGACGTAGGTATGGCAGGTCCAATCTACAAATCATGTGAAGAACTCTTCAGGATATGAAGAAAGAGCGAGTCTGAGGCACTTGCTCAGGCTTTTGTCTCTGGATTTTTTATCAAAGATGGGCGTGGAATGTGGGGAGGCCTCATGGGCCATGGACGAAACTTCCTATCTGTGGATTTGGCCCGGTCCCAATTTCTTTCCGTCAATCTGTGGGATGGGAGGTCTCCTCTCAGGTTTGTTACCTCAGGTGTCCCAACCAAAGAGGAATTCCTAAGCAGAGCCCTGGGGAAGAGTGAAGTGACAACCCAAATTATCGTTAAAAAATGGGGCTTAGGGGCATGGCAGGCCAAATATGCTGTCTCTTCTTCCAGCCACTGAGTGGCCTTACGTGAGGACGGGATTCAGGCTGAGGGTCACAATGTGTGTTTGTGACTAATGTTGCCCGCCAGCAGGGGCGGGGCCTCATGTGCCACACTGTTTTCATCTACACTGAACTTTGGACAACATGCCAATCACAAGGTCTCTTGCCATGGGGAAGGAGCTCTGATTTCTGCATCATTTTCAACCCTGGGCAGTGGTTGGAGATAAGGTCTAGTTTCTGAAGCCTGGAAACCGCAGTTGGGAAGAGATGACGACCTAAGGCCATGGCGGGTCTGATGTGCTCAGTTTGCGGGCAGCTGCCTGGGTGTTGGTCCAGAGTTTCGGGTTCAGGTTGTGTCAGACTGTGCATTAGTGCCCAGGTTAGATATATAATTTAGGTACATTCTAGTGCCGTGTAGGTTTATCCTCATTTGATGTGCCTGGGCAACTCATTAGGCAATATATTTTTTTCTAGAGGGCAAGCAGAGTGCTGAATTGTGGGTCCGGTATTGCCGAACATGAGGGATTCTGGACCAGGAGTGTGAGGACAAGTCTGAGAACAGAAGCTAGACTTGGGCTTCAGGCCGAGGGCATGGCTGGTACCCCTTGCTGATCTGAACGAATATCTCATGCTTCTGAAGTTATGGCGAGGTTCAGACGTTGGCTCAGGTTGGAGTTTCTGTGCTGACTGCCCCTTCATAAATGGAGCGGAATCTCAAGGCCATGGAGGTTTTCCCACGTTTGGAGTTTTGGAATGCCCCCTTCAAGGATTCCTTCTGCGGGCCAATTGAGACCTGTTGGGCAGCTCCATGTTATCCCATATAAAATGAGTCCAGAGCACCGTTCGGGGATGGATGCCAGGGAAGCCGGCCTCGCATTCTAATTGTCTCCTAGCAACAAGACAGTTGAGATCTGAAGGCTCTGCGGGAGCAACCAGGGTGGCTGAGTTGAAATGGACTTTCCCGAGCATGGGGCCTAATATGTGTTTGTGTCCATGAGGGCCTTGGAATGGGGCGGTGGCACCGGGACTCTGAAGTTTTCTCCTAAGCTTTTGACATAGGTCCCATGCACAAGTTTCCTTGTGGAGACGAGATTTGTTCTGATGGGTGCCTCTGGAAACCCGCTTTGCTGGTCTTGGAATCCAGGCTTTTGAGGAGACATGCCTGTAAACCAAAGCAATGGATCTGATTATGGCCTAGGGTCCTGTCTGGTTCCATCTTCTTCTCTGGGGACATCCATCTATGGTATGAGTGTAGGTAGATGCTCAGGTGGTGTCAGACCGCCCTTGTTTGTCCCGGGAGACCTACACTATTGGGATGGCCTCGGGAACTTTGGAGGGTTCTCCTAATTTGTACGATTTTGGACAATGGAATGGGCTGAATTCCCATGGATTGGGTAGGCACATTCCTAATGTGTGGCTCCAGGGGCCCCAGGTTGGAGGGTGTGTGGCACAGGAATTTGAGGACAGAGGTCTGAAAACACAAACTCAGCTTAGGTTGGGAACGAAGGTATGGCAGGTCCAATCTACAAATCATGTGAAGAACTCTTCAGGATATGAAGAAAGAGCGAGTCTGAGGCACGTGCTCAGGCTTTTGTCTCTGGATTTTGTATCAAAGATGGGCATGGGATGTGGGGAGGCCTCATGGTCCATGGACGAATCTTCCTCTCTGTGGATTTGGCCCGGTCCCAATTTCTTTCCGTCGTTCTGTGGGATGGGAGGTCTCCTCTTAGGTTTGTTAATTCAGGTGTCCCAACCAAAGAGGAATTCCAAAGCAGAGCCCTGGGGAAGAGGGAAGGGACAACCCAAACAATGGTTATAAATTGGGGCCTAGGGGCATGGCAGACCCAATATGCTGTCTCTTCATCCAGCCACTGAGTGGCCTTACTTAAAGACTGGGCACAGGCTGAGGGTCAGCATGTGTGTTTGTGACCAATGTGGCCTGCGAGCATGGGCGGGGCCTCAAGGGCCACACTGGTTTCAACTACAAGAACTTTGGATAACATGCCAATCACAAGGTCTCATGCCATGGGGAAGGAGCTCTGATTTCTGCATCATTTTCAATCCTGGGCAGTGTTTGGAGATAAGGTCTACGTTCTGAAGACTGAAAACCGCAGTTGGGAAGAGATGACGACCTAAGGCCATGGCGGGTCTGATGTGCTCAGTGTGCGGTCAGCTGCCTGGTTGTTGGTCCGGAGGTTCGGGTTCATGTTGTGTCAGACAGTGAATTAGTACCCAGGTTAGACTATATAATTCAGGTACAGTCGAGAGCCGTGTAGGTTTATCCTCATTTGAGGTGCCTGGGCTACTCATTAGGCAATATACTTTTTCTAGAGGCAGGCAGAGTGCTGCATTGTGGGTCCGGTATTGCCAAACATGAGGGATTCTGGACCAGGAGTGTGAGGACAAGTCTGAGAACAGAAGCTAGACTTGGGCTTCAGGCCGAGGGCACGGCTGGTACCCCCTGCAGATCTGAACGAATATCTCATGCTTCTGAAGTCACGGCGAGGATCAGACGTTGGCTCGGGTTGGAGTTTCTGTGCATGACTGCCCCTTCATGAACGGAGCGGAATCTCAAGGCCATGGAGGTTTTCCCACATTGGGAGTTGTGGGATGCCCCCTTCAAGGCTTCCTTCTGCGGGACAATTGAGACCTGTTGGGCAGCTCCAGGATATCGCATATGGAAGGACTCCAGAGCACCGTTCGGGGTGGATGCCTGGGAAGCGGGCCTCGCATTCCAAATGTTTCCTAGCAACAAGACAGTTGAGATCGGATAGCTCTGCGGGAGCAACCCGCGTGGCTGAGTTGAAATGGACTTTTAGGATCGGGCCCATTGTGTGTTTGTGTCCATGAGGGCCTTGGAATGGGGCGTTGGCACCGGGACCCTGAAGTATTCTCCTAAGCTTTTGACATACCTCCCATGCACAAGTTTCCTTGTGGAGATGAGATTTGTTCTGAGGGGTGCCTCAGGAAACCCCCTATGCTGGTATTGGAATCCAGGCTTTTGAGGAGACATGCCTGTAAACCAAAACAATGGATCCGATTATGGCCTAGGGTCCTGTCTGGTTCAATCTTCTTCTCTGGTGATATCCATCTATGGAATGAGTGGAGGGAGATGCTCACCTGGTGTCACACCGCCCTTGTTTGTCCCTGGAGACCTACACTATTGGGATGGCCTCGGGGAATTTGGAGAGTTTTCTTAATTGGTGAGATTTTGGACAATGGAATGGGCAGAATTCCCATGGATTGGGTAGGCACAGTCCTAATGTGTGGCTCCAGGGGCCCCAGCCTGGAGGGTGTGCGGCCCAGGACTTTGAGGACAGAAGTCTGAAAACACAAACTCAGCTAAGGTTTTGGGACGTAGGTATGGGACGCCCAATCTACAAACCATGAGAAGTACCCCTCAGGATATGAAGAAAGAGCGAGTCTGAGGCACTTACTCAGGCTTTTGTTTCTGGACAAAAGAACAATGGCTGTAGAATGTGGGGAGGTCTCATGGGATATGGACGAATCTTCCTCTCTGTGGATTTGGCCCGGTCCCAATAGTTTTTCTTCAATTGTCGGATGGGAGGTCTCCTTTCAGGTTTATTACCTCAGGTGTCCGAACAAAATAGGAATTCCAAAGCAGAGCCCTGGGGAAGAGTGAAGGGACAACCCAAACTATGGTTAAAAATTGGGGCCTAGGTGCATGGCAGGCCCAATATGCTGTCTCTTCATCCAGCCACTGAGAGGCCTTACTTGAGGACTGGGCTCATGCTGAGGGTCACAATGTGTGTTTGTGACCAATGTGGCCCGCGAGCATGGGCGGGGCCTCATGGGCCACACTGGTTTCAACTACACTGGACTTTGGACAACCTGCCAAACACAAGGTCTCTGGCCATGGGGAATGTGTTCTGATATCTGCATCATTTTCAACCCTGGGCAGTCGTTGGAGATAAGGTCTAGGTTCTGAAGCCTGAAAAACCGAAGTTGGGAAGAGATGACGACCTAAGGACATGGCGGGTCTGATATGCTCAGTGTGCGGTCAGCTGCCTGGGTGTTGGTCAGGAGGTTCGGGCTCAGGTTGTGTCAGTCAGTGCATTAGTCCCAGGTTAGACTATATGATTTGGGTACAGTCGAGTGCCGTATAGGTTTATCCTCATTTGAGGTGCCTGGGGAGCTCAATAGGCAAGATATTTTTTCTAGAGGGCAGGCAGAGTGCTGCACTTTGGTTCCAGAATTGCCAAACTTGAGGGCTTCTGGGCCAGGAGTGTGAGGACAGAAGTCTGAGAACACAAGCTAGACTTGGGCTTCAGGCCGAGGGCACGGCAGGTACCTCCTGCAGATCTGAACCAATATTTCATGCATCTGAAGTCACGGCGAGGATCAGACGTTGGCTCGGGTTGGAGTTTCTGTGCATGACTGCCCCTTCATGAACGGAGCGGAATCTCAAGGCCATGGAGGTTTTCCCACGTTGGGAGTTGTGGGATGCCCCCTTCAAGGATTCCTTCTGCGGGACAATTGAGACCTGTTGGGCAGCTCCAGGACATCCCATAGGGAATGACTCCAGAGCACCGTTCGAGGATCGATGCCAGGGAATCCCGCCTCGTATTCCAATTTTCTCCCAGCAACAAGACAGTTGAGATTTGATGGCTCTGCGGGAGCAATCGGGGCGGCTGTGTTGAAATGGACTTTCCCGAGGTTGGGGCCTAATGTGTGTTTGTGTCCATGAGGGCCTTGGAATGGGGCGGTGACACCGGAACCCTGAAGTATTCTCCTAAGCTTTTGACATAGGTCCCATGCACAAGTTTCCTTGTGGAAACGAGATTTGTTCTGAGGGGTGCCTCAGAAACCCCCTATGCTGGTCTTGGAATTCAGGCTTTTGAGGAGACATGTCTGTAAACCAAAGCAATGGATCCGAATATGGCCTAGGGTCCTGTCTGGTTCCATCTTCTTCTCTGGGGACATCCATTTATGATATGAGTGGAGGTAGATGCTCGGCTGGTGTCAGACCGCCCTTGTTTGTCCCCGGAGACCTACACTATTGGGATGGCCTCGGGGACTTTGGAGAGTTTTCCTAATTTGTACGATTTTGGATAATGGAATGGGCAGAATTCCCATGTATTGGGTAGGCACAGTCCTAATGTTTGGCTCCAGAGGCCCCAGACTGGAGGGTGTGTGGCCCAGGAATCTGAGGACAGAAATCTGAAAACACAAACTCAGCTTAGGTTGGGAACGTAGGTATGGCAGGGCCAATCTACAAACCATGAGAAGCACTCTTCAGGATATGAAGAAACAGCGAGTCTGAGGCGCTTGCTCAGGCTTTTTTCTCTGGATTTTGTATCAAAGATGGGCGTGGAACGTGGGGAGGCCTCATGGGCCATGGACGAATCTTCCTCTCTGTGGATTTGGCCCGGTCCCAATTTCTTTCCATCAATCTGTGGGATGGGAGGTCTCCTCTCAGGTTTGTTACCTCAGGTGTCCCAACCAAAGAGGAATTCCAAAGCAGAGCCCTGGGGAAGAGTGAAGGGACAACCCAAACGATGGTTATAAATTGGGGCCTAGGGGCATGGCAGACCCAATATGCTGTCTCTTCATCTAGCCACTGAGTGGCCTTACTTAAAGACTGGGCACAGGCTGAGGGTCAGCATGTGTGTTTGTGACCAATATGGCCCGCGAGCATGGGCGGGGCCTCATGGGCCACACTGGTTTCAACTACACTGAACTTTGGATAACATGCCAATCACAAGGTCTCTTGCCATGGGGAAGGAGCTCTGATTTCTGCATCATTTTCAACCCTGGGCAGTGTTTGGAGATAAGGTCTACGTTCTGAAGACTGAAAACCGCAGTTGGGAAGAGATGACGACCTAAGGCCATGGCGGGTCTGATGTGCTCAGTGTGCGGTCAGCTGCCTGGTTGTTGGTCCGGAGGTTCGGGTTCATGTTGTGTCAGACAGTGAATTAGTACCCAGGTTAGACTATATAATTCAGGTACAGTCGAGAGCCGTGTAGGTTTATCCTCATTTGAGGTGCCTGGGCTACTCATTAGGCAATATATTTTTTCTAGAGGCAGGCAGAGTGCTGCATTGTGGGTCCGGTATTGCCAAACATGAGGGATTCTGGACCAGGAGTGTGAGGACAAGTATGAGAACAGAAGCTAGACTTGGGCTTCAGGCCGAGGGCACGGCTGGTACCCCCTGCAGATCTGAATGAATATCTCATGCTTCTGAAGTCACGGCGAGGATCAGACGTTGGCTCGGGTTGGAGTTTCTGTGCATGACTGCCCCTTCAAGAACGGAGCGGAATCTCAAGGCCATGGAGGTTTTCCCACGTTGGGAGTTGTGGGATGCCCCCTTCAAGGATTCCTTCTGCGGGACAATTGAGACCTGTTGGGCAGCTCCAGGATATCCCATATGGAAGGACTCCAGAGCACCGTTCGGGGTGGATGCCTGGGAAGCGGGCCTCGCATTCCAAATGTCTCCTAGCAACAAGACAGTTGAGATCGGATAGCTCTGCAGGAGCAACCGGCGTGGCTGAGTTGAAATGGACTTTTAGGATCGGGCCCATTGCGTGTTTGTGTCCATGAGGGCCTTGGAATGGGGCCTTGGCACCGGGACCCTGAAGTATTCTCCTAAGCTTTTGACATACCTCCCATGCACAAGTTTCCTTGTGGAGATGAGATTTGTTCTGAGGGGTGCCTCAGGAAACCCCCTATGCTGGTATTGGAATCCAGGCTTTTGAGGAGACATGCCTGTAAACCAAAACAATGGATCCGATTATGGCCTAGGGTCCTGTCTGGTTCAATCTTCTTCTCTGGTGATATCCATCTATGGAATGAGTGGAGGGAGATGCTCACCTGGTGTCACACCGCCCTTGTTTGTCCCTGGAGACCTACACTATTGGGATGGCCTCGGGGACTTTGGAGAGTTTTCTTAATTGGTGAGATTTTGGACAATAGAATGGGCAGAATTCCCATGGATTGGGTAGGCACAGTCCTAATGTGTGGCTCCAGGGGCCCCAGCCTGGAGGGTGTGCGGCCCAGGACTTTGAGGACAGAAGTCTGAAAACACAAACTCAGCTAAGGTTTTGGGACGTAGGTATGGGACGCCCAATCTACAAACCATGAGAAGTACCCCTCAGGATATGAAGAAAGAGCGAGTCTGAGGCACTTGCTCAGGCTTTTGTCTCTGGATTTTGTATCAACAATGGCTGTAGAATGTGGGGAGGCCTCATGGGATATGGACGAATCTTCCTCTCTGTGGATTTGGCCCGGTCCCAATAGTTTTTCTTCAATTGTCGGATGGGAGGTCTCCTTTCAGGTTTATTACCTCAGGTGTCCGAACAAAATAGGAATTCCAAAGCAGAGCCCTGGGGAAGAGTGAAGGGACAACCCAAACTATGGTTAAAAATTGGGGCCTAGGTGCATGGCAGGCCCAATATGCTGTCTCTTCATCCAGCCACTGAGAGGCCTTACTTGAGGACTGGGCACATGCTGAGGGTCACAATGTGTGTTTGTGACCAATGTGGCCCGCGAGCATGGGCGGGGCCTCATGGGCCACACTGGTTTCAACTACACTGGACTTTGGACAACCTGCCAAACACAAGGTCTCTGGCCATGGGGAATGTGTTCTGATATCTGCATCATTTTCAACCCTGGGCAGTCGTTGGAGATAAGGTCTAGGTTCTGAAGCCTGAAAAACCGAAGTTGGGAAGAGATGACGACCTAAGGACATGGCGGGTCTGATATGCTCAGTGTGCGGTCAGCTGCCTGGGTGTTGGTCAGGAGGTTCGGGCTCAGGTTGTGTCAGTCAGTGCATTAGTCCCAGGTTAGACTATATGATTTGGGTACAGTCGAGTGCCGTATAGGTTTATCCTCATTTGAGGTGCCTGGGGAGCTCAATAGGCAAGATATTTTTTCTAGAGGGCAGGCAGAGTGCTGCACTTTGGTTCCAGAATTGCCAAACTTGAGGGCTTCTGGGCCAGGAGTGTGAGGACAGAAGTCTGAGAACACAAGCTAGACTTGGGCTTCAGGCCGAGGGCACGGCTGGTACCTCCTGCAGATCTGAACCAATATTTCATGCATCTGAAGTCACGGCGAGGATCAGACGTTGGCTCGGGTTGGAGTTTCTGTGCATGACTGCCCCTTCATGAACGGAGCGGAATCTCAAGGCCATGGAGGTTTTCCCACGTTGGGAGTTGTGGGATGCCCCCTTCAAGGATTCCATCTGCGGGACAATTGAGACCTGTTGGGCAGCTCCAGGATATCCCATATGGAAGGACTCCAGAGCACCGTTCGGGGTGGATGCCTGGGAAGCGGGCCTCGCATTCCAAATGTCTCCTAGCAACAAGACAGTTGAGATCGGATAGCTCTGCGGGAGCAACTGGCGTGGCTGAGTTGAAATGGTCTTTTAGGGTCGGGCCCATTGTGTGTTTGTGTCCATGAGGGCCTTGGAATGGGGCATTGGCACCGGGACCCTGAAGTATTCTCCTAAGCTTTTGACATACCTCCCATGCACAAGTTTCCTTGTGGAGATGAGATTTGTTCTGAGGGGTGCCTCAGGAAACCCCCTATGCTGGTATTGGAAACCAGGCTTTTGAGGAGACATGCCTGTAAACCAAAACAATGGATCCGATTATGGCCTAGGGTCCTGTCTGGTTCAATCTTCTTCTCTGGTGATATCCATCTATGGAATGAATGGAGGGAGATGCTGACCTGGTGTCACACCGCCCTTGTTTGTCCCTGGAGACCTACACTATTGGGATGGCCTCGGGGACTTTGGAGAGTTTTCTTAATTGGTGAGATTTTGGACAATGGAATGGGCAGAATTCCCACGGATTGGGTAGGCACAGTCCTAATGTGTGGCTCCAGGGGCCCCAGCCTGGAGGGTGTGCGGCCCAGGACTTTGAGGACAGAAGTCTGAAAACACAAACTCAGCTAAGGTTTTGGGACGTAGGTATGGGACGCCCAATCTACAAACCATGAGAAGTACCCCTCAGGATATGAAGAAAGAGCGAGTCTGAGGCACTTGCTCAGGCTTTTGTCTCTGGATTTTGTATCAACAATGGCTGTAGAATGTGGGGAGGCCTCATGGGATATGGACGAATCTTCCTCTCTGTGGATTTGGCCCGGTCCCAATAGTTTTTCTTCAATTGTCGGATGGGAGGTCTCCTTTCAGGTTTATTACCTCAGGTGTCCGAACAAAATAGGAATTCCAAAGCAGAGCCCTGGGGAAGAGTGAAGGGACAACCCAAACTATGGTTAAAAATTGGGGCCTAGGTGCATGGCAGGCCCAATATGCTGTCTCTTCATCCAGCCACTGAGAGGCCTTACTTGAGGACTGGGCTCATGCTGAGGGTCACAATGTGTGTTTGTGACCAATGTGGTTTTGCGAGCATGGGCGGGGCCTCATGGGCCACACTGGTTTCAACTACACTGGACTTTGGACAACCTGCCAAACACAAGGTCTCTGGCCATGGGGAATGTGTTCTGATATCTGCATCATTTTCAACCCTGGGCAGTCGTTGGAGATAAGGTCTAGGTTCTCAAGCCTGAAAAACCGAAGTTGGGAAGAGATGACGACCTAAGGCCATGGCGGGTCTGATATGCTCAGTGTGCGGTCAGCTGCCTGGGTGTTGGGCAGGAGGTTCGGGCTCAGGTTGTGTCATTCAGTGCATTAGTCCCAGGTTAGACTATATAATTTGGGTACAGTCGAGTGCCGTATAGGTTTATCCTCATTTGAGGTGCCTGGGGAGCTCAATAGCAAGATATTTTTTCTAGAGGGCAGGCAGAGTGCTGCACTTTGGTTCCAGAATTGCCAAACTTGAGGGCTTCTGGGCCAGGAGTGTGAGGACAGAAGTCTGAGAACACAAGCTAGACTTGGGCTTCAGGCCGAGGGCACGGCAGGTACCTCCTGCAGATCTGAACCAATATTTCATGCATCTGAAGTCACGGCGAGGATCAGATGTTGGCTCGGGTTGGAGTTTCTGTGCATGACTGCCCCTTCATGAACGGAGCGGAATCTCAAGGCCATGGAGGTTTTCCCACGTTGGGAGTTGTGGGATGCCCCCTTCAAGGATTCCTTCTGCGGGACAATTGAGACCTGTTGGTCAGCTCCAGGACATCCCATATGGAATGACTCCAGAGCACCGTTCGAGGATCGATGCCAAAGAATCCCGCCTCGCATTCCAATTTTCTCCTAGCAACAAGACAGTTGAGTTTTGATGGCTCTGCGGGAGCAATCGGGGCGGCTGTGTTGAAATGGACTTTCCCGAGGTTGGGGCCTAATGTGTGTTTATTTGTCCATGAGGGCCTTGGAATGGGGCGGTGACACCGGGACCCTGAAGTATTCTCCTAAGCTTTTGACATAGGTCCCATACACAAGTATCCTTGTGGAAACGAGATTTGTTCTGATGGGTGCCTCAGGAAACCCCCTATGCTGGTCTTGGAATCCAGGCTTTTAAGGAGACATGTCTGTAAACCAAAGCAATGGATCCGAATATGGCCTAGGGTCCTGTCTGGTTCCATCTTCTTCTCTGGGGACATCCATTTATGATATGAGTGGAGGTAGATGCTCAGCTGGTGTCAGACCGACCTTGTTTGTCCCCGGAGACCTACACTATTGGGATGGCCTCGGGGACTTTGGAGAGTTCTCCTAATTTGTACGATTTTGGATAATGGAATGGGCAGAATTCCCATGGATTGGGTAGGCACAGTCCTAATGTTGGCTCCAGGGGCCCCAGCCTGTAGGGTGTGTGGCCCAGGAATCTGAGGACAGAAGTCTGAAAACACAAACTCAGCTTAGGTTGGGAACGTAGGTATGGCAGGGCCAATCTACAAACCATGAGAAGCACTCTTCAGGATATGAAGAAAGAGCGAGTCTGAGGCGCTTGCTCAGGTTTTGGTCTCTGGATCTTGTGTCAACGATGGCCGTGGAATGTGGGGAGGCCTATGGGCCATGGACAAATCTTCCTTTCTGTGGATTTGGCCCAGTTCCAATTGTTTTCGTCAATCTGTGGGATGGGAGGTCTCCTTTCAGGTTTGTTACCTCGGGTGTCCCAACCAAAGAGGAATTCCAAAGAAGCGCCCTGGGGAAGAGTGAAGGGACAACCCAAACTATGGTTAAAATTTGGGGCCTAGGGGCATGGCAGGCCCCATATGCTGTCTCTTCATCCAGCCACTGAGAGGCCTTACTTGAGGACTGGGCTCAGGCTGAGGGTCACAATGTGTGTTTGTGACCAATGTGGCTTGCGAGCATGGGCGGGGCCTCAAGGGCCACACTGGTTTCAACTACACTGAACTTTGGACAACATGCCAATCACAAGGTCTCTTGCCATGGGGAAGGAGTTCTTATTTCTGCATCATTTTCAACCCTGGGCAGTGGTTGGAGATAAGGTCTAGGTTTGGAAGCCTTAAAACCGCAGTTGGGAGAGGTGATGACATAAGGCCATGGTGGGTCTGATATGCTCAGTGTGCGGTCAGCTGCCTGGTTGTTGGTCAGTAGGTTCGGGCTCAGGTTGTGTCAGACAGTGCATTTGTGCCCAGGTTAAACTCTATAATTTGGGTACAGTCGAGTGCCGTGTAGGTTGATCCTCATTTGAGGTGCCTGGGCAACTCATTAGGCAAGATATTTTTTCTCGAGGGCAGGCAGAGTGCTGCATTGTGGGCCCGGAATTGCCAAACTTGAGGGATTCTGGGCCAGTAGTGTGAGGACAGAAGTCTGAGAACACAAGCTAGACCATGGCTACAGGCCGAGGGCAAGGCAGGTACCCCCTGCACATCTGAACCAATATGATCATGCATCTGAAGTCACGGCGAGGATCAGATGTTGGCTCAGGTTGTAGTTTCTGTGCATGACTGCCCCTTCATGAACGGAGATGAATCTCAAGGCCATGGAGGTTTTCCCACGTTGGGAGTTCTTGGATGCCCCCTTCAAGGATTCCTTCTGCGGGACAATTGAGACCTGTTTGGCAGCTCCAAAATATCCCATATGGAATGACTCCAGAGCACCGTTCAAGGATGGATGCCAGGGAAGCCCGCCTCGCATTCCAATTGTCTCCTAGCAACAAGACAGTTGAGATCGGATGGCTCTGCAGGAGCAAACGGGGTGGCTGGGTTGAAATGGACTTTCCTGAGCATGGGGCCTAATGTGTGTTTGTGTCCATTAGGACCTTGGAATGGGGCGGTGGCACCGGGACTCTGACGTATTCTCCTAATATTTTGACAGGTCCCATGCACAAGTTTCCTCGTGGAGATGAGATTTCTTCTGATGGGTGCCTCATGAAACCCCCTATGCTGGTATTGGAATCCAGGATTTTGAGGAGACATGTCTGTAAACCAAAGCAATGGATCCGATTATGGCCTAGGGTCCTGTCTGGTACCATATCCTTCTCTGGGGACATATCTTGGAATGAGTGGAGGTTGATTCTCAGCTGCTGTCAGACCGCCCTTGTTTGTCCACTGAGACCTACATATTGGGATGGCCTCGGGGACTTTGGAGATTTCTCCTAATTTGTACAATTTTGGACAATGGAATGCGCAGAATTACCATCCATGGGGTAGGCACAGTCCTAATGTGTGGCTCCAGGGGCCCCAGCCTCGAGAGTGTGTGGCCCAGGACTTTGAGGACAGAAGTCTGAAAACACAAACTCAGCTTAGGTTTGGGGACGTAGGTATGGCAGGCCCAATCTACAAACCATGAGAAGAACTGTTCAGGATATGAAGAAAGAGCGAGTCTGAGGCGCTTGCTCAGGCTTTGGTCTCTGGATTTTGTGTCAACGATGGCCGTGGAATGTGGGGAGGCCTCATGGGCCATGGACGAATCTTCTTCTCTGTGGATTTGGCCCGGTCCCAATTGTTTTTCGTCAATCTGTGGGATGGGAGGTCTCCTTTCAGGTTTGTTACCTCAGGTGTCCCAACCAAAGAGGAATTCCAAAGCAGAGCCCTGGGGAAGAGTGAAGGGACAACCCAAACTATGGTTAAAATTTGGGGCCTAGGGGCATGGCAGGCCCCATATGCTGTCTCTTCATCCAGCCACTGAGAGGCCTTACTTGAGGACTGGGCTCAGGCTGAGGGTCACAATGTGTGTTTGTGACCAATGTGGCTCGCGAGCATGGGCGGGGCCTCATGGGCCACACTGGTTTCAACTACACTGAACTTTGGACAACATGCCAATCAAAAGGTCTCTTGCCATGGGGAAGGAGTTCTGATTTCTGCATCATTTTCAACCCTGGGCAGTGGTTGGACATAAGGTCTAGGTTCGGAAGCCTGAAAACCGCAGTTGAGAAGAGATGATGACCTAAGGCCATGGTGGGTCTGATGTGCTCAGTGTGCGGTCAGCTGCCTGGTTTTTGGTCAGGAAGTTCGGGCTCAGGTTGTGTCAGACAGAGCAATTGTGCCCAGGTTAGACTCTATAATTGGGTATAGTCGAGTGCCGTGTAGGTTGATCCTCATTTAAGGTGCCTGGGCAGCTCATTAGGCAAGATATTTTTTCTAGTGGACAGGCACAGTGCTGCATTGTGGGTCCGGAATTGCCAAACTTGAGGGCTTCTGGGCCAGTAGTGTGAGGACAGAAGTCTGAGACCACAAGCTAGACTTGGGCTTCAGGCCGAGGGCAAGGCAGGTACCTCCTGCACATCTGAACCAATATCTCATGCATCTGAAGTCACGACGAGGATCAGACGTTGGCTCAGATTGTAGTTGCTGTGCATGACTGCCCCTTCATGAACGGAGAGGAATCTCAAGGCCATGGAGGTTTTCCCACGTTGGGAGTTGTGGGATGCCCCCTTCAAGGATACCTTCTGAGGGACAATTGAAACCTGTTGGGCAGCTCCAAAACATCCCATATGGAATGACTCCAGAGCACCTTTCGAGGATGGATGCCAGGAAAGACCGCCTCGCATTCCAATTGTCTCCTAGTAACAATACAGTTGAGATCGGATGGCTCTGCGTGAGCAACCGGGGTGGCTGAGTAGAAATGGACTTTCCTGAGCATGGGGCATAATGTGTGTTTGTGTCCATGAGGACCTTGGAATGGGGTGGTGGCACCGGGACTCTGAAGTATTCTCCTAAGATTTTGACATAGGTGCAATGTACAAGTTTCCTGGTGGAGACGAGATATTTTCTGATGGGTTCCTCAGGAAACCCCCTATGCTGGTATTGGAATCCAGGATTTTGTGGATTCATGCCTGTAAAACAAAGCAATGGATCAGATTACGGCCTAGGGTCCTGTCTGGTTCCATCTCCTTCTCTGAGGACATCCATCTATGGTATGAGAGGAGGTAGATGCTCAGCTGGTGTCAGACCGCCCTTGTTTGTCCACTGAGAACTACATATTGGATGGCCTCGGGGACTTTGGAGGGTTCTCCTAATTTGTACAATTTTGGACAATGGAATGGGCAGAATTCCCATGCATTGGGTAGGCATTGTCCTAATGTGTGGCTCCAGGGACCCCAGCCTGGAGGGTGTGTGACCCAGGACTTTGAGGACAGAAGTCTGATAACACAAACTCAGCTTAGGTTTGGGGACGCAGGTATGGCAGGCCCAATCTACAAACCATGAGAAGAACTCTTCAGGACATGAAGAAAGAGCGATTCTGAGGCGCTTGCTCAGGCTTTGGTCTCAGGATTTTGTGTCAACAATGGCCGTGGAATGTGGGGAGGCCTCATGGGCCATGGACGAATCTTCCTCTCTGTGGATTTGGCCCGGTCCCCATTGTTTTTCGTCAATCTGTGGGATGGGAGGTCTCCTTTCAGGTTTGTTACCTCAGGTGTCCCAACCAAAGAGGAATTCCAAAGCAGAGCCTTTGGGAATAGTGAAGTGACAACCCAAACTATGGTTAAAATTTGGGGCCTAGGGGCATGGCAGGCCCCATATGCTGTCTCTACATCCATCCACTGAGAGACCTTACTTGAAGACTGGGCTCAGGCTGAGTGTCACAATGTGTGTTTGTGACCAATGTGGCTCGCGAGCATGGGCGGGGCCTCATGGGCCACATTGGTTTCAACTACACTGAACTTTGGACAACATGCCAACCACAAGGTTTCTTGCCATGGGGAAGGAGTTCTGATTTCTGCATCACCTTCAACCCTCGGCAGTGGTAGGAGATAAGGTCTAGGTTCGGAAGCCTGAAAACCGCAGTTTGGAAGAGATGATGACCTAAGGCCATGGTGGGTCTGATGTGCTCAGTGTGCGGTCAGCTGCCTGGTTGTTGGTCGGGAGGTTTGGGCTCAGGTTTTGTTAGACAGTGCTAGTGCCCAGGTTAGACTCTATAATTTGGGTACAGTCGAGTGCCGTGTAAGTTGATCCTCATTTGAGGTGCCTGCGCAGCTCATTAGGCATGATATTTTTTCTAGAGGGCAGGCACAGTGCTGCATTGTGGGTCTGGAATTGCCAAACTTGAGGGCTTCTGGGCCAGTAGTGTGAGGACAGAAGTCTGAGAACACAAGCTAGACTTGGGCTTCAGGCCGAGGGCAAGGCAGGTACCCCCTGCACATCTGAACCAATATCTCATGCATCTGAAGTCACGGCGAGGATCAGGCGTTGGCTCAGGTTGTAGTTTCTGTGCATGACTGCCCCTTCATGAACGGAGAGGTATCTCAAGGCCATGGAGGTTTTCCCACGTTAGGAGTTGTGGGATGCCCCCTTCAAGGATACCTTCTGCGGGACATGAGACCTGTTGGGCAGCTCCAACACATCCCATATGGAATGACTCCAGAGCACCGATCGAGGATGGATGCCAAGGAAGCCCGCCTCGCATTCCAATTGTCTCCTAGCAACAAGACAGTTGAGATCGGATGGCTATTGGGAGCAACCGGGGTGGCTGAGTTGAAATGGACTTTCCTGAGCATGGGGCCTAATGTGTGTTTGTGTCCATGAGGACCTTGGAATGGGGCGGTGACACCGGGACTCTGAATTATTTTTTAAGATTTTGACATAGGTCCCATGCACAAGTTTCCTCGTGGAGACGAGACTTTTTCTGATGGGTGCCTCAGGAAACCCCCTATGCTGGTATTGGAATCCAGGATTTTGAGGAGACATGCCTGTAAACCAAAGCAATGGATCCGATTATGGCCTCGGGTCCTGTCTGGTTCCATCTCATTCTCTGGGGACATCCATCTATGGTATGAGTGGAGGTAGATGCTCAGATGGTGTCAGACCGCCCTTGTTTGTCCACAGAGACCTACATATTGCGATGGCCTCGGGGAATTTGGAGGGTTATCCTAATTTGTACAATTTTGGACAATGTAATGGGCAGAATTCCCATGTATGGGGTAGGCATAGTCCTAATGTGTGGCTCCAGGGGCCCCAGCCTGGAGGGTTTGACCCAGGACTTTGAGGACAGAAGTCTGAAAACACAAACTCAGCTTAGGTTTGGGGACGTAGATATGGCAGGCCCAATCTACAAAACATGAGAAGAAGTCTTCAGGATTGAAGAAAGAGCGAGTCTGAGGCGCTTGCTCAGGCTTTGGTCTCTGGATTTTTTGTCAACGATGGCCGAAATGAGGGGAGGACTAATGGGCATGGACGAATCATCATCTCTTGGCATTTGGCCCGGTCCCAATTGTTTTTCGTCAATCTGTGGGATTGGAGGTCTCCTTTCATGTTTGTTACCTCAGGTGTCCCAACCAAAGAGGAATCCAAAGCAGAGCCCTGGGGAAGAGTGAGGGGACAACCAAAACAATGGTTAAAATTTGGGGCCTAGGGGCATGGCAGGCCCCATATGCTGTCTCTTCATCCAGCCCCTGAGAGGCCTTACTTGAGGACAGGGCTCAGGCTGAGGGTCACAATGTGTGTTTGTGACCAATGTGGCTCGCGAACATGGGCGGGGCCTCATGTGCCACACTGGTTTAAACTACACTGAACTTAGGACAACATGCCAATCACAAGGTCTCTTGCAATGGGGACGGAGTTCTGATTTCTGCATCATTTTCAACCCTGGGCAGGGGTTGGAGAATGGTTTAGGTTCGGAAGCCTGAAAGCCGCAGTTGGGATGAGATGATGACCTAAGGCCATGGTGGTTCTGATGTGCTCAGTGTGCGGTCAGCTGCCCGGTTGTTGGTCAGGAGGTTCGGGCTCAGGTTGTGTCAGACAGTGCATTAGTGCCCAGGTTAGACTATGTAATTTGGGTACAGTCGAGTGCCGTGTAGGTTGATCCTCATTTGAGGTGCCTGGGCAGCTCATTAGGCAAGATATTTTTTCTCGAGGGCAGGCAGAGTGCTGCATTGTGGGTCCGGAATTGCCAAACTTGAGGGCTTCTGGGCCAGTAGTGTGAGGACAGAAGTCTGAGACCACAAGCTAGACTTGGGCTTCAGGCCGAGGGCAAGGCAGGTACCCCTGCACATCTGACCAATATCTCATGCATCTGATGTCACGGCGAGGATCAGACGTTGGCTCAGGTTGTAGTTTCTGTGCATGACTGCCCCTTCATGAACGGAGAGGAATCTCAAGGCCATGGAGGATTTCCCACGTTGGGAGATGTGGGATGCCCCCTTCAAGGATACCTTCTGCGGGACAATTGAGACCTGTTGGGCAGCTCCAACACATCCCATATGGAATGACTCCAGAGCAACGTTCGAGGATGTATGCCAGGGAAGGCCGCCTCGCATTCCAAATGTCTCCTAGCAACAAGACAGTTGAGATCGGATGGCTCTGCGGGAGCAACCGGGATGGCTGAGTTGAAATGGACTTTCCTGAGCATGAGGCCTAATGTGTGTTTGTGTCCATGAGGACCTTGTTATGGAGCGGTGGCACCGGGACTCTGAATTATTCTCCTAAGATTTTGACATAGGTCCCAAGCACAAGTTTCCTCGTGGAGACGAGATGTTTTCTGATGGGTGCCTAAGGAAACCCCCTCTGCTGGCATTGGAATCCATGCTTTTGAGGAGACATGCCTGTAAACCAAAGCCATGGATCCGATTATGGCCTAGGTTCCTGTCTGGTACCATCTCCTTCTCTGGGGACATCCATGTATGTTATGAGTGGATGTAGATGCTCAGCTGGTGTCAGACCGCCCTTGTTTGTCCAAAGAGACCTACATATTGGGATGGCCTCGGGGACTTTGGAGGGTTCTCCTAATTTGTACAATTTTGGACAATGGAATGGGCAGAATTACCATGCATGGGGTAGGAACAGTCCTAATGTGTGGCTCAAGGGGCCCCAGCCTGGAGGGTGTGTGGCCCAGGACTTTGAGGACAGAAGTCTGAAAACACAAACTCAGCTGAGGTTTGGGGACGTAGGTGTGGCAGTCCCAATCTACAAACCATGAGAAGAACTCTTCAGGATACGAAGAAAGAGCGAGTCTGAGGCACTTGCTCAGGCTTTGGTCTCTGGATTTTGTGTCAACGATGGCCGTGGAATTTGGTGAAGCTCATGGGCCATGGACGAACCTTCCTCTCTGTGGATTTGGCACGGTCCCAATTGTTTTTCGTCAATCTGTGGGATGGGAGGTCTCCTTTCAGGTTTGTTACCTCAGGTGTCCCAACCAAAGAGGAATTCCAAAGCAGAGCCCTGGGGAAGAGTGAAGGGACAACCCAAACTATGGTTAAAATTTGGGGCCTAGTGGCATGGCAGGCCCCATATGCTGTCTCTTCATCCAGCCACTGAGAGGCCTTACTTGAGGACTGGGCTCAGGCTGAGGGTCACAATGTGTGTTTGTGACCAATGTGGCCCGCGAGCATGTGCGGGGCCTCATGGGCCACACTGGTTTCATCTACACAGAACTTTGGACAACATGCCAATCACAATGTCTCTTGCCATGGGGAAGGAGTTCTGATTTCTGCATCATTTTCAACCCTGGGCTGTGGTTGGATATAAGGTCTAGGTCTGAATCCTGAAAACCACAGTTGGGAAGAGATGATGACCTAAGGCCATGGTGGTTCTGATGTGCTCATTCTGTGGTCATCTGCCTGGTTGTTGGTCAGGAGGTTCGGGCTCAGGTTGTGTCAGACAGTGCATTAGTGCCCAGGTTAGACTCTATAATTGGGTAGAGTCGAGTGCCGTGTAGGTTGATCCTCATTTAAGGTGCCTGGGCAGCTCATTAGGCAAGATATTTTTTCTAGAGGGCAGGCACAGTGCTGCATTGTGGGTCCGGAATTGCCAAACTTGAGGGCTTCTGGGCCAGTAGTGTGAGGACAGAAGTCTGAGAAACAAGCTAGACTTGGGCTTCAGGTCGAGGGCAAGGCAGGTACCCCCTGAGCATCTGGACCAATATCTCATGCATCTGAAGTCACGGCGAGGATCAGACGTTGGCTCAGGTTGTAGTTTCCGTGCATGACTGCCCCTTCATGAACGGAGAGGAATCTCAAGGCCATGGAGGTTTTCCAACGTTGGGAGTTGTGGGATGCCCCCTTCAAGGATTCCTTCTGCGGGACAATTGAGACCTGTTGGGCAGCTCCAAAACATCCCATATGGAATGACTAGAGCACCGTTCGAGGATGGATGCCAGGAAAGAACGCCTCGCATTCCAATAGTCTCCTAGCTACAAGACAGTTGAGATGGATGGCTCTGCGGGAGCAACCGCGGTGTGCTGAGTTGAAATGGACTTTCCTGAGTATGGGGCCTAATATGTGTGTGTCCATGAGGACCTTGAAATGGGGCGGTGGCACCGGGACTCTGAAGTATTCTCATAATATTTTGACATAGTTCCCATGCATAAGTTTCCTAGTGGAGACGAGATTTTTTCTGATGGGTGCCTCAGGAAACCCCCTATGCTGGTATTGGAATCCAGGATTTTGAGGAGACATGCCTGTAAACCAAAGCAATGGATCCAATTACGGTCTAGGGTCCTGTCTGGTTCCATCTCCTTCTCTGAGGACATCCATCCATGGTATGAGTGGAGGTAGATGATCAGCTGGTGTCAGACCGCCCTTGTTTGTCCACTGAGAACTACATATTGGGATGGCCTCGGGGACTTTGGAGGGTTCACCTAATTTGTACAATTTTGGACAATGGAATGGGCAGAATTCCCATGCATTGGGGAGGCATTGTCCTACTGTGTGGCTCCAGGGACCCAGCCTAGAGGGTGTGTGGGCCAGGACTTTGAGGACAGAAGTCTGATAACACAAACTCAGCTTAGGTTAGGGGACGCAGGTATGGCAGGCCCAATCTACAAACCATGAGAACTCTTCAGGACATGAAGAAAGAGCGATTCTGAGGCGCTTGCTCAGGCTTTGGTCTCTGGATTTTGTGTCAATGAAGGCCGTGGAATGTGGGGAGGCCTCATGGGCCATGGACGAATCTTGCTCTATGTGGATTTGGCCCGGTCCCCATTGTTTTTCGTCAATCTGTGGGATGGGAGGTCTCCTTTCAGGTTTGTTACCTCAGGTGTCCCAACCAAAGAGGAATTCCAAAGCAGAGCCTTTGGGAATAGTGAAGTGACAACCCAAACTATGGTTAAAATTTGGGGCCTAGGGGCATGGCAGGCCCCATATGCTGTCTCTACATCCATCCACTGAGAGACCTTACTTGAAGACTGGGCTCAGGCTGAGTGTCACAATGTGTGTTTGTGACCAATGTGGCTCGCGAGCATGGGCGGGGCCTCATGGGCCACATTGGTTTCAACTACACTGAACTTTGGACAACATGCCAACCACAAGGTTTCTTGCCATGGGGAAGGAGTTCTGATTTCTGCATCACCTTCAACCCTGGGCAGTGGTAGGAGATAAGGTCTAGGTTCGGAAGCCTGAAAACCGCAGTTTGGAAGAGATGATGACCTAAGGCCATGGTGGGTCTGATGTGCTCAGTGTGCGGTCAGCTGCCTGGTTGTTGGTCGGGAGGTTCGGGCTCAGGTTTTGTTAGACAGTGCTAGTGCCCAGGTTAGACTCTATAATTTGGGTACAGTCGAGTGCCGTGTAGGTTGATCCTCATTTGAGGTGCCTGCGCAGCTCATTAGGCATGATATTTTTTCTAGAGGGCAGGCACAGTGCTGCATTGTGGGTCCGGAATTGCCAAACTTGAGGGCTTCTGGGCCAGTAGTGTGAAGACAGAAGTCTGAGAACACAAGCTAGACTTGGGCTTCAGGCCGAGGGCAAGGCAGGTACCCCCTGCACATCTGAACCAATATCTCATGCATCTGAAGTCACGACGAGGATCAGACGTTGGCTCAGGTTGTAGTTTCTGTGCATGACTGCCCCTTCATGAACGGAGAGGAATCTCAAGGCCATGGAGGTTTTCCCACGTTGGGAGATGTGGGATGCCCCCTTCAAGGATTCCTTCTGCGGGACAATTGAGACCTGTTGGGCAGCTCCAAAACATCCCATATGGAATGACTCCAGAGCACCGTTCGAGGATGGATGCCAGGAAAGATCGCCTCGCATTCCTATAGTCTCCTAGCTACAAGACAGTTGAGATCGGATGGCTCTGCGGGAGCAACCGAAGTGGCTGAGTTGAAATGGACTTTCCTGAGTATGGGGCCTAATATGTGTGTGTCCATGAGGACCTTGAAATGGGGCGGTGGCACCGGGACTCTGAAGTATTCTCATAATATTTTGACATAGTTCCCATGCATAAGTTTCCTAGTGGAGACGAGATTTTTTCTGATGGGTGCCTCAGGAAACCCCCTATGCTGGTATTGGAATCCAGGATTTTGTGGATTCATGCCTGTAAACCAAAGCAATGGATCCGATTACGGCCTAGGGTCCTGTCTGGTTCCATCTCCTTCTCTGAGGACATCCAACTATGGTATGAGTGGAGGTAGATGCTCAGCTGGTGTCAGACCGCCCTTGTTTGTCCACTGAGAACTACATATTGGGATGGCCTCGGGGACTTTGGAGGTTTTACTTAATTTGTACAATTTTGGACAATGGAATGTGCAGAATTCCCATGCATTGGGGAGGCATTGTCCTAATGTGTGGCTCCAGGGACCCCAGCCTAGAGGGTGTGTGGCCCAGGACTTTGAGGACAGAAGTCTGAAAACACAAACTCAGCTTAGGTTTGGGGACGCAGGTATGGCAGGCACAATCTACAAACCATGAGAAGAACTCTTCAGGACATGAAGAAAGAGCGAGTCTGAGACACTTGCTCAGGCTTTGGTCTCTGGATTTTGTGTCAACGATGGCCGTGGAATGTGGGGAGGCCTCATGGGCCATGGACGAATCTTCCTCTCTGTGGATTTGGCCCGGTCCCCATTGTTTTTCGTCAATCTGTGGGATGGGAGGTCTCCTTTCAGGTTTGTTACCTCAGGTGTCCCAACCAAAGAGGAATTCCAAAGCAGAGCCTTGGGGAATAGTGAAGTGACAACCCAAACTATGGTAAAATTTGGGGCCTAGGGGCATGGCAGGCCCCATATGCTGTCTCTTCATCCAACCACTGAGGGCCTTACTTGAGGACTGGGCTCAGGCTGAGTGTCACAATGTGTGTTTGTGACCAATGTGGCTCGCGAGCATGGGCGGGGCCTCATGGGCCACATTGGTTTCAACTACACTGAACTTTGGACAACATGCCAACCACAAGGTTTCTTGCCATGGGGAAGGAGTTCTGATTTCTGCATCACCTTCAACCCTGGGCAGTGGTAGGAGATAAGGTCTAGGTTCGGAAGCCTGAAAACCGCAGTTTGGAAGAGATGATGACCTAAGGCCATGGTGGGTCTGATGTGCTCAGTGTGCGGTCAGCTGCCTGGTTGTTGGTCGGGAGGTTCGGGCTCAGGTTTGTTAGACAGTGCTAGTGCCCAGGTTAGACTCTATAATTTGTGTACAGTCGAGTGCCGTGTAGGTTGATCCTCATTTGAGGTGCCTGCGCAGCTCATTAGGCATGATATTTTTTCTAGAGGGCAGGCACAGTGCTGCATTGTGGGTCCGGAATTGCCAAACGTGAGGGCATCTGGGCCAGTAGTGTGAGGACAGAAGTCTGAGAACACAAGCTAGACTTGGGCTTCAGGCCGAGGGCAAGGCAGGTACCCCCTGCACATCTGAACCAATATCTCATGCATCTGAAGTAACGGCGAGGATCAGGCGTTGGCTCAGGTTGTAGTTTCTGTGCATGACTGCCCCTTCATGAACGGAGAGGTATCTCAAGGCCATGGAGGTTTTCCCACGTTGGGAGTTGTGGGATGCCCCCTTCAAGGATACCTTCTGCGGGACAATTGAGACCTGTTGGGCAGCTCCAACACATCCCATATGGAATTACTCCAGAGCACCGATCGAGGATGGATGCCAAGGAAGCCCGCCTCGCATGCCAATTGTCTCCTAGCAACAAGACAGTTGAGACGGACGGCTATTGGGAGCAACCGGGGTGGCTGAGTTGAAATGGACTTTCCTGAGCATGGGGCCTAATGTGTGTTTGTGTCCATGAGGACCTTGGAAGGGGCGGTGACACCGCGACTCTGAATTATTTTTCTAAGATTTTGACATAGGTCCCATGCACAAGTTTCCTCGTGGAGACGAGACTTTTTCTGATGGGTGCCTCAGGAAACCCCCTATGCTGGTATTGGAATCCAGGATTTTGAGGAGACATGCCTGTAAAACAAAGCAATGGATCGGATTATGGCCTCGGGTCCTGTCTGGTTCCATCTCATTCATTGGGGACATCCATCTATGGTATGAGTGGAGGTAGATGATCAGCTGGTGTCAGACCGCCCTTGTTTGTCCCCAGAGACCTACATATTGTGATGGCCTCGGGGAATTTGGAGGGTTATCCTAATTTGTACAATTTTGGACAATGAAATGGGCAGAATTCCCATGTATGGGGTAGGCATAGTCCTAATGTGTGGCTCCAGGGGCCCCAGCCTGGAGGGTGTGTCCCAGGACATTGAGGACACAAGTCTGAAAACACAAACTCAGCTTAGGTTGGGGGACGTAGGTATGGCAGGCCCAATCTACAAACCATGAGAAGAAGTCTTCGGGATATGAAGAAAGAGCAAGTCTGAGGCGCTTGCTCAGGCTTTGGTTTCTGGATTTTTTGTCAACAATGGCTGTGGAATGAGGGGAGGACTAATGGGACATGGACGAATCTTCATCTCTTGGCATTTGGCCCGGTCCCAATTGTTTTTCGTCAATCTGTGGGATTGGAGGTCTCCTTTCAGGTTTGTTCCCTCAGGTGTCCCAACCAAAGAGGAATTCCAAAGCAGAGCCCTGGGGAAGAGTGAGGGGACAACCAAAACTATGGTTAAAATTTGGGGCCTACGGGCATGGCAGGCCCGATATGCTGTCTCTTCATCCAGCCCCTGAGAGGCCTTACTTGAGGACAGGGCTCAGGCTGAGGGTCACAATGTGTGTTTGTGACCAATGTGGCCCGCGAGCATGGGCGGGGCCTCATGGGCCACACTGGTATAAACTACACTGAACTTAGGACAACATGCCAATCACAAGGTCTCTTGCCATGGGGAAGGAGTTCTGATTTCTGCATCATTTTCAACCCTGGGCAGGGGTTGGAGATAAGGTTTAGGTTCGGAAGCCTGAAAGCCGCAGTTGGGAAGAGATGATGACCTAAGGCCATGGTGGGTCTGATGTGCTCAGTGTGCGGTCAGCTGCCTGGTTGTTGGTCAGGAGGTTCGGGCTCAGGTTGTGTCAGACAGTGCATTAGTGCCCAGGTTAGACTATGTAATTTGGGTACTTTCGAGTGCTGTGTAGGTTGATCCTCATTTGAGGTTCCTGGGCAGGTCGTTAAGCAAGATATTTTTTCTCGAGGGCAGGCAGAGTGCTGCATTGTGGGTCCGGAATTGCCAAACTTGAGGGATTCTGGCCCAGTAGTGTGAGGACAGAAGTCTGACCACAAGCTAGACTTGGGTTTCAGGCCGAGGGCAAGGCAGGTACCCCCTGCACATCTGACCAATATCTCATGCATCTGAAGTCACGGCGAGGATCAGACGTTGGCTCAGGTTGTAGTTTTTGTGCATGACTGCCCCTTCATGAACGGAGAGGAATCTCAAGTTCATGGAGGTTTTCCGACGTTGGGAGTTCTGGAATGCCCCCTTCAAGGATTCCTACTGCGGGACAATTGAGACCTGTTGGGCAGCTCCAACACATCCCATATGGAATGACTCCAGAGCAACGTTCCAGGATGTATGCCAGGGAAGCCCGCCTCGCATTCCAAATGTCTCCTAGCAACAAGACAGTTGAGATCGGATGGCTCTGCGGGTGCAACCGGGATGGCTGAGTTGAAATGGACTTTCCTGAGCATGGGGCCTAATGTGGGTTTGTGTCCATGAGGACCTTGGTATGGAGAGGTGGCACCGGGACTCTGAATTATTCTCCTAAGATTTTAACATAGGTCCCATGCACAGGTTTCCTCGTGGAGACGAGATGTTTTCTGATGGGTCCTCAGGAAACCCCCTCTGCTGGTATTGGAATCCATGCTTTTGAGGAGACATGCCTGTAAACCAAAGCCATGGATCCGATTATGGCCTAGGTTCCTGTCTGGTACCATCTCCTTCTCTGGGGATATCCATGTATGGTATGAGCGGAGGTAGATGCTCAGCTGCTGTCAGACCGCCCTTGTTTGTCCACAGAGACCTACATATTGGGAAGGCCTCGGGGACTTTAGAGGGTTCTCCTAATTTGTACAATTTTGGACAATGGAATGGGCAGAATTCCCATGCATGGGGTAGGCACAGTCCTAATGTGTGGCTCCAGGGGTGCCAGCCTGGAGTGTGAGTTGCCCAGGAATTTGAGGACAGAAATCTGAAAAAACAAACTCAGCTTAGGTTTGGGGACGTAGGTATGGCAGGCCCAATCTACAAACCATGAGAAGAACTCTTCAGGATATTTAGAAAGAGCGAGTCTGAGGCTCTTGCTCAGGCTTTGGTCTTTGGATTTTGTGTCAACGATGGTCGTGGAATGTGGGGAGGCCTCATGGGCCATGGACGAATCTTCCTCTCTGTGGATTTGGCCCGGTCCCCATTGTTTTTCCTCAATCTGTGGGATGGGAGGTCTCCTTTCAGGTTTGTTACCTCAGGTGTCCCAACCAAAGAGGAATTCCAAAGCAGAGACTTGGGGAATAGTGAAGTGACAACCCAAACTATGGTTAAAATTTGTGGCCTAGGGGCATGGCAGGCCCCATATGCTGTCTCTTCATCCAACCACTGAGAGGCCTTACTTGAGAACTGGGCTCAGGCTGAGTGTCACAATGTGTGTTTGTGACCAATGTGGCTCGCGAGCATGGGCGGGGCCTCATGGGCCACATTGGTTTCAACTACACTGAACTTTGGAAAACATGCCAATCACAAGGTCTCTTGCCATGGGGAAGGAGTTCTGATTTCTGCATCATTTTCAACCCTGGGCAGTGGTTGGAGATAAGGTCTAGGTTCGGAAGCCTGAAAACCGCAGTTTGGAAGAGATGATGACCTAACGCCATGTTGGGTCTGATGTGCTCAGTGTGTGGTCAGCTGCCTGGTTGTTGGTCAGGAGGTTCGGGCTCAGGATTTGTTAGACAGTGCTAGTGCCCAGGTTAGACTCTATAATTTGGGTACAGTCGAGTACCGTGTAGGTTGATCCTCATTTGAGGTGCCTGCGCAGCTCATTAGGCATGATATTTTTTCTAGAGGGCAGGCACAGTGCTGCATTGTGGGTCCGGAATTGCTAAACTTGAGGGCTTCTTGGCCAGTAGTGTGAGGACAGAAGTCTGAGAACACAAGCTAGACTTGGGCTTCAGGCCGAGGGCAAGGCAGGTACCCCCTGCACATCTGAACCAATATCTCATGATTCTGAAGTCACGGCGAGGATCAGGCGTTGGCTCAGGTTGTAGTTTCTGTGCATGACTGCCCCTTCATGAACGGAGAGGTATCTCAAGGCCATGGAGGTTTTCCCACGTTGGGAGTTGTGGGATGCCCCCTTCAAGGATACCTTCTGCGGGACAATTGAGACCTGTTGGGCAGCTCCAACACATCCCATATGGAATGACTCCAGAGCAACGTTCCAGGATGTATGCCAGGGAAGCCCGCCTCGCATTCCAAATGTCTCCTAGCAACAAGACAGTTGAGATCGGATGGCTCTGCGGGTGCAACCGGGATGGCTGAGTTGAAATGGACTTTCCTGAGCATGGGGCCTAATGTGTGTTTGTGTCCATGAGGACCTTGGTATGGAGCGGTGGCACCGGGACTCTGAATTATTCTCCTAAGATTTTGACATAGGTCCCATGCACAAGTTTCCTCGTGGAGACGAGATGTTTTCTGATGGGTGCCTCAGGAAACCCCCTCTGCTGGTATTGGAATCCATGCTTTTGAGGAGACATGCCTGTAAACCAAAGCCATGGATCCGATTATGGCCTAGGTTCCTGTCTGGTACCATCTCCTTCTCTGGGGATATCCATGTATGGTATGAGCGGAGGTAGATGCTCAGCTGCTGTCAGACCGCCCTTGTTTGTCCACAGAGACCTACATATTGGGATGGCCTCGGGGACTTTAGAGGGTTCTCCTAATTTGTACAATTTTGGACAATGAAATGGGCAGAATTCCCATGCATGGGGTAGGCACAGTCCTAATGTGTGGCTCCAGGGGTGCCAGCCTGGAGTGTGAGTTGCCCAGGAATTTGAGGACAGAAATCTGAAAAAACAAACTCAGCTTAGGTTTGGGGACGTAGGTATGGCAGGCACAATCTACAAACCATGAGAAGAACTCTTCAGGATATTTAGAAAGAGCGAGTCTGAGGCTCTTGCTCAGGCTTTGGTCTTTGGATTTTGTGTCAACGATGGTCGTGGAATGTGGGGAGGCCTCATGGGCCATGGACGAATCTTCCTCTCTGTGGATTTGGCCCGGTCCCCATTGTTTTTCCTCAATCTGTGGGATGGGAGGTCTCCTTTCAGGTTTGTTACCTCAGGTGTCCCAACCAAAGAGGAATTCCAAAGCAGAGACTTGGGGAATAGTGAAGTGACAACCCAAACTATGGTTAAAATTTGTGGCCTAGGGGCATGGCAGGCCCCATATGCTGTCTCTTCATCCAACCACTGAGAGGCCTTACTTGAGAACTGGGCTCAGGCTGAGTGTCACAATGTGTGTTTGTGACCAATGTGGCTCGCGAGCATGGGCGGGGCCTCATGGACCACATTGGTTTCAACTACACTGAACTTTGGACAACATGCCAATCACAAGGTCTCTTGCCATGGGGAAGGAGTTCTGATTTCTGCATCATTTTCAACCCTGGGCAGTGGTTGGAGATAAGGTCTAGGTTCGGAAGCCTGAAAACCGCAGTTTGGAAGAGATGATGACCTAAGGCCATGGTGGGTCTGATGTGCTCAGTGTGTGGTCAGCTGCCTGGTTGTTTGTCAGGAGGTTCGGGCTCAGGTTTTGTTAGACAGTGCTAGTGCCCAGGTTAGACTCTATAATTTGGGTACAGTCGAGTACCGTGTAGGTTGATCCTCATTTGAGGTGCCTGCGCAGCTCATTAGGCATGATATTTTTTCTAGAGGACAGGCACAGTGCTGCATTGTGGGTCCGGAATTGCCAAACTTGAGGGCTTCTGGGCCAGTAGTGTGAGGACAGAAGTCTGAGAACACAGGCTAGACTTGGGCTTCAGGCCGAGGGCAAGGCAGGTACCCCCTGCACATCTGAAACAATATCTCATGCATCTGAAGTCACGGCGAGGATCAGGCGTTGGCTCAGGTTGTAGTTTCTGTGCATGACTGCCCCTTCATGAAAGGAGAGGTATCTCAAGGCCATGGAGGTTTTCCCACGTTGGGAGTTGTGGGATGCCCCCTTCAAGGATACCTTCTCCGGGACAATTGAGACCTGTTGGGCAGCTCCAACACATCCCATATGGAATTACTCCAGAGCACCGATCGAGGATGGATGCCAAGGAAGCCCGCCTCGCTTGCCAATTGTCTCCTAGCAACAAGACAGTTGAGATCGGATGGCTATTGGGAGCAACCGGGGTGGCTGAGTTGAAATGGACTTTTATGAGCATGGGGCCTAATGTGTGTTTGTGTCCATGAGGACCTTGGAATGGGGCGGTGACACCGGGACTCTGAATTATTTTTCTAAGATTTTGACATAGGTCCCATGCACAAGTTTCCTCGTGGAGACGAGACTTTTTCTGATGGGTGCCTCAGGAAACCCCCTATGCTGGTATTGGAATCCAGGATTTTGAGGAGACATGCCTGTAAACCAAAGCAATGGATCGGATTATGGCCTCGGGTCCTGTCTGGTTCCATCTCATTCTCTGGGGACATCCATCTATGGTATGAGTGGAGGTAGATGCTCAGCTGGTGTCAGACCGCCCTTGTTTGTCCACAGAGACCTACATATTGCGATGGCCTCGGGGAATTTGGAGGGTTATCCTAATTTGTACAATTTTGGACAATGTAATGGGCAGAATTCCCATGTATGGGGTAGGCATAGTCCTAATGTGTGGCTCCAGGGGCCCAAGCCTGGAGGGTGTGTCCCAGGACTTTGAGGACAGAAGTCTGAAAACACAAACTCAGCTTAGGTTTGGGGACGTAGGTATGGCAGGCCCAATCTACAAACCATGAGAAGAAGTCTTCGGAATATGAAGAAAGAGGGAGTCTGAGGCGCTTGCTCAGGCTTTGGTCTCTGGATCTTTTGTCAACGATGGCCGTGGAATGAGGGGAGGACTAATGGGACATGGACGAATCTTCATCTCTTGGCATTTGACCCGGTCCCAATTGTTTTTCGTCAATCTGTGGGATGGGAGGTCTCCTTTCAGGTTTGTTAACTCAGGTGTCCCAACCAAAGAGGAATTCCAAAGCAGAGCCCTGGGGAAGAGTGAAGGGACAACCCAAACTATGGTTAAAATTTGGGGCCTAGGGGCATGGCAGGCTCATATGCTGTCTCTTCATCCAGCCACTGAGAGGCCTTACTTGAAGACTGGGCTCAGGCTGAGGTTCACAATGTGTGTTTGTGACCAATGTGGCTGGCGGGCATGGGCGGGGACTCATGGGCCACACTGGTTTCAACTAAACTGAACTTTGGAGAAGATGCCAATCACAAGGTCTCTTGCCATGGTGAAGGAGTTCTGATTTCTGCATCATTTTCAAACCTGGGCAGCGGTTGGAGATAAGGTTTAGGTTCGGAAGCCTGAAAGCCGCAGTTGGGAAGAGATGATGACCTAAGGCCATGGTGGGTCTGATGTGCTCAGTGTGCGGGCAGCTGCCTGGTTGTTGGTCAGGAAGTTCGGGCTCAGGTTGTGTCAAACAGTGCATTGGTGCCCAGGTTAGACTCTATAATTTGGGTACAGTCGAGTGCCGTGTAGGTTGATCCTCATTTAAGGTGACTGGGCAGCTCATTAGGCAAGATATTTTTTCTAGAGGGCAGGCACAGTGCTGCATTGTGGGTCTGGGATTGCCAAACTTGAGGGCTTCTGGGCCAGTATTGTGAGGACAGAAGTCTGAGACCACAAGCTAGACTTGGGCTTCAGGCCGAGGGCAAGGCAGGTACCCCCTGCACATCTGAACCAATATCTCATGCATCTGAAGTCACGGCGAGGATCAGACGTTGGCTCAGGTTGTAGTTTCTGTGCATGACTGCCCCTTCATGAACGGAGAGGAATCTCAAGGCCATGGAGGTTTTCCCACGTTGGGAGTTGTGGGATGCCCCCTTCAAGGATTCCTTCTGCGGGACAATTGAGACCTGTTGGGCAGCTCCAAAACATCCCATATGGAATGACTCCAGAGCACCGTTCGAGGATGGATGCCAGGAAAGATCGCCTCGCATTCCAATTGTCTCCTAGCTACAAGACAGTTGAGATCGGATGGCTCTGCGGGAGCAACCGGGGTGGCTGATTTGAAATGGACTTTCCTGAGTATGGGGCCTAATATGTGTGTGTCCATGAGGACCTTGAAATGGGGCGGTGGCACCGGGACTCTGAAGTATTCTCATAATATTTTGACATACTTCCCATGCATAAGTGTCCTAGTGGAGACGAGATTTTTTCTGATGGGTGCCTCAGGAAACCCCCTATGCTGGTATTGGAATTCAGGATTTTGAGGAGACATGCCTGTAAACCAAAGCAATGGATCCGATTACGGCCTAGGGTCCTGTCTGGTCCCATCTCCTTCTCTGAGGACATCCATCTATGGTATGAGTGGAGGTAGATGCTCAGCTGGTGTCAGACCGCCCTTGTTTGTCCACTGAGAACTACATATTGGACGGCCTCGGGGACTTTGGACAATGGAATGGGCAGAATTCCCATGCATTGGGGAGGCATTGTCCTAATGTGTGGCTCCAGGGACCCCAGCTAGAGGGTGTGTGGCCCAGGACTTTGAGGACAGAAGTCTGAAAACACAAACTCAGCTTAGGTTTGGGGACGCAGGTATGGCAGGCCCAATCTACAAACCATGAGAAGAACTCTTCAAGACATGAAGAAAGAGCGAGTCTGAGGCACTTGCTCAGGCTTTGGTCTCTTTATTTTGTGTCAACGATGGCCGTGGAATGTGGGGAGGCCTCATGGGCCATGGACGAATCTTCCTCTCTGTGGATTTTGCCCGGTCCCCATTGTTTTTCGTCAATCTGTGGGATGGGAGGTCTCCTTTCAGGAATGTTACCTCAGGTGTCCCAACCAAAGAGGAATTCCAAAGCAGAGCCTTGGGAAATAGTGAAGTGACAACCCAAACTATGGTTAAAATTTGGGGCCTAGGGGCATGACAGGCCCCATATGCTGTCTCTTCATCCAACCACTGAGAGGCCTTACTTAAGGACTGGGTTAGGCTGAGTGTCACAATGTGTGTTTGTGACCAATGTGGCTCGCGAGCATGGGCGGGGCCTCATGGGCCACATTGGTTTCAACTACACTGAACTTTGGACAACATGCCAACCACAAGGTTTCTTGCCATGGGGAAGGAGTTCTGATTTCTGCATCACCTTCAACCCTGGGCAGTGGTAGGAGATAAGGTCTAGGTTCGGAAGCCTGAAAACCGCAGTTTGGAAGAGATGATGACCTAAGGCCATGGTGGGTCTGATGTGCTCAGTGTGCGGTCAGCTGCCTGGTTGTTGGTGGGGAGGTTCGGGCTCAGGTTTTGTTAGACAGTGCTAGTGCCCAGGTTAGACTCTATAATTTGGGTACAGTCGAGTACCGTGTAGGTTGATCCTCATTTGAGGTGCCTGCGCAGCTCATTAGGCATGATATTTTTTCTAGAGGGCAGGCACAGTGCTGCATTGTGGGTCCGGAATTGCCAAACGTGAGGGCTTCTGGGCCAGTAGTGTGAGGACAGAAGTCTGAGAACACAAGCTAGACTTGGGCTTCAGGCCGAGGGCAAGGCAGGTACCCCCTGCACATCTGAACCAATATCTCATGCATCTGAAGTCACGGCGAGGATCAGACGTTGGCTCAGGTTGTAGTTTCTGTGCATGACTGCCCCTTCATGAACGGAGAGGAATCTCAAGGCCATGGAGGTTTTCCCACGTTGGGAGTTGTGGGATGCCCCCTTCAAGGATACCTTCTGCGGGAGAATTGAGACCTGTTGGGCAGCTCCAACACATCCCATATGGAATGACTCCAGAGCACCAATCGAGGATGGATGCCAGGGAAGCCCGCCTCGCATTCCAATTGTCTCCTAGCAACAAGACAGTTGAGATCGGATGGCTATTGGGAGCAATCAGGGTGGCTGAGTTGAAATGGACTTTCCTGAGCATGGGGCCTAATGTGTTTTTGTGTCCATGAGGACCTTGGAATGGGGCGGTGGCACCGGGACTCTGAAGTATTCTCCTAAGATTTTGACATAGGTCCCATGCACAAGATTTTCGTGGAGACGAGATTTTTTCTGATGGATGCCTCAGGAAACCTGCTATGCTGGTATTGGAATCCAGGATTTTGAGGAGACATGCCTGTAAACCAAAGCAATGGGTCCGATTATGGCCGAGGGTCCTGTCTGGTTCCATCTCCTTCTCTTGGTACATCCATTATGGTATGAGTGGAGGTAGATGCTCAGCAGGTGTCAGTCCGCCTTTGTTTGTCCACAGAGACCTACATATTGGGATGGCCTCAGGGACTTTGGAGGGTTCTCCTAATTTGTACAATTTTGGACAATGGAATGGGCAGAATTCCCATGCATGGGGTAGGCACAGTCCTAATGTGTAGCTCCAGGGGCCCCAGCATGGAGGGTGTGTGGCCCAGGACTTTGAGGACAGAAGTCTGAAAACACAAACTCAGCTTAGGTTTGGGGACGTAGGTATGGCAGGCCCAATCTCTAAACCATTAGCAGAACTCTTCAGGATATGATGAAAGAGCGAGTCTGAGGCGCTTGCTCAGGCTTTGGTCTCTGGATTTTTTGTCAACGATGGCCGTGGAATGTGGGGAGGCCTCATGGGCCATAGACGAATCTTCCTCTTTGTGGATTTGGCCCGGTCCCAATTGTTTTTCGTCAATCTTCTGGATGGGAGGTCTTCTTTCAGTTTTGTTACCTCAGGTGTCCCAACCAAAGAGGAATTCCAAAGCAGAGCCCTGGGGATGAGTGAAGGGACAACCCAAACTATGGTTAAAACTTGGGGCCTAGGGGCATGGCAGGCCCCATATGCTGTCTCTTCATCCAGCCACTGAGAGGCCTTACTTGAAGACTGGGCTCAGGCTGAGGGTCACAATGTGTGTTTGTGACCAATGTCCCTCCCGAGCATGGGCGGGGCCTCATGGGCCACACTGTTTTCAACTAAACTGAACTTTGGAGAAGATGCCAATCACAAGGTCTCTTGCCATGGTGAAGGAGTTCTTATTTCTGCATCATTTTCAACCCTGGGCAGTGGTTGGAGATAAGGTCTAGGTTCGGAAGCCTGAAAACTGCAGGTGGGAAGAGATGATGACCTAAGGCCATGGTGGGTCTGATGTGCTCAGTGTGTGGTCAGCTGCCTGGTTGTTGGTCAGGAGGTTCGGGCTCAGGTTGTGCAGACAGTGCATTAGTGCCCAGGTTAGACTATGTAATTTGGGTACAGTCGAGTGCCATGTATGTTGATCCTTATTTGAGGTGCATGGGCAGCTCATAGGCAAGATATTTTTACTCGAGGGCAGGCAGAGTGCTGCATTGTGGGTCGGGAATTGCCAAACTTGAGGGCTTCTGGGCCAATAGTGTGAGGACAGAAGTCTGAGACCACAAGCTAGTCTTGGGCTTCAGGCCGAGGGCAAGGCAGGTACCCCCTGCACATCTGAACCAATATCTCATGCATCTGAAGTCACGGCGAGGATCAGGCGTTGGCTCAGGTTGTCGTTTCGGTGCATGACTGCCCCTTCATGAACGGAGTGGAATCTCAAGGCCATGGAGGTTTTCCAACGTTGGGAGTTGCGGGATAACCCCTTCAAGGATTCCTTCTGCGGGACAATTGAAACCTGTTGGGCAGCTCCAACACATCCCATATGGAATGACTCCAGAGCACCAAACGAAGATGGATGCCACGGTAGCCCGCCTCTCATTCCAATTGTCTCCTAGCAACAAGACAGTTGAGATCGGAGGGCTCTACAGGAGCAACCGGGTTGGCTGAGTTGAAATGGACTTTCCTGAGCATGGGGCCTAATGTGTGTTTGTGTCCATGAGTACCTTGGAATGGGGCGGTGGCACCGGGACTCTGAAGTATGCTCCTATGATTTTGACATGGGTTCCATGCACAAGTTTCCTCGTGGAGACGAGATTTTTTTTGATGGGTGCCTCAGGAAAGCCCCTATGCTGGTATTGGAATCCAGGATTTTGAGGAGACATGCCTGTAACCAAAGCAATGGATCCGATTATGGCCTAGGGTCCTGTCTGGTACCATATCCTTCACTGGGGACATCCATGTATGGTATGAGTGGGCGTAGATGCTCAGCTGGTGTCAGACCGCCCTTGTTGTCCACCGAGACCTAGATAATGGGATGGCCACGGGGACTTTGGAGGGTTCTCCTAATTTGTACAATTTTGGACAATGGAATGGGCAGAATTCCCATGCATGGAATAGGCACAGTCCTAATGTGTGGCTCCGGGGTTGCCAGCCTGGAGTGTGTGTTGCCCAGGAATTTGAGGACAGAAGTCTGAAAACACAAACTCAGCTTAGGTTTGGGGACGTAGGTATGGCAGGCCCAATCTACAAACCATGAGCAAAACTCTTCAGGATGTGAAGAAAGAGCGAGTCTGAGGCGCTTGCTCAGGCTTTGGTCTCTGGATTTTGTGTCAACGATGGTCGTGGAATGTGGGAAGGCCTCATGTGCCAGGGACGAATCTTCCTCTCTGTGGATTTGGCCCGGTCCCAATTATTTTTCGTCAATCTGTGGGATGGGAGGTATCCTTTCAGGTTTGTTACCTTAGGTGTCCCAACCAAAGAGGAATTCCAAAGTAGAGCCCTGGGGAAGAGTGAAGGGACAACCCAAACTATGGTTAAAATTTGGGGCCTAGGGGCATGGCAGGCCCCATATGCTGTCTCTTCATCCAGCCACTGAGAGGCATTCCTTGAGGACTGGGCTCAGGCTGAGGGTCACAATGTGTGTTTGTGACCAATGTGGCTCGGGAGCTTGGGCGGGGCCTAATGGGCCACACTGGTTTCAACTTCACTGAACTTTGGACAACATGCCAATCACAAGGTCTCTTGCCATGGGGAAGGAGTTCTGATTTCTGCATCATTTTCAACCCTGGGAAGTGGTTGGAGATAAGGTCTAGGTTCGGAAGCCTGAAAACCGCAGTTGGGAAGAGATGATGACCTAAGGCCATGGTGGGTCTGATGTGCTCAGTGTGCGGTCAGCTGCCTGGTTTTTGGTCGGGAGGTTCGGACTCAGGTTGTGTCAGACAGTGCATTAGTGCCCAGGTTAGACTATGTAATTTGGGTACAGTCGAGTGCCGTGTAGGTTGATCCTCATTTGAGGTGCCTGGGCAGCTCATAGGCAAGATATTTTTTCTCGAGGGCAGGCAGAGTGCTGCATTGTGGGTCCGGAATTGCCAAACTTGAGGGCTTCTTGGCCAGTAGTATGAGGACGGAAGTCTGAGACCACAAGTTAGACTTGGGCTTCAGGCCGAGGGCAAGGCAGGTACCCCCTGCACATCTGAACCAATCTCATGCATCTGAAGTCACGGCGAGGATCAGACGTTGGCTCAGGTTGTAGTTTCTGTGCATGACTGCCCTTCATGAACGGAGTGGAATCTCAAGGCCATGGAGGTTTTCCCACTTTGGGAGTTGTGGGATAACCCCTTCAAGGATTCCTTCTGCAGGACAATTGAGACCTGTTGGACAGCTCCAACACATCCCATATGGAATGACTCCAGAGCACCATTCGAGGATGGATGCCAGGTTAGCCCGCCTCGCATTCCAATTGTCTCCTAGCAACAAGACAGTTGAGATCGGAGGGCTCTACAGGAGCAACCGGGTTGGCTGAGTTGAAATGGACTTTCCTGAGCATGGGGCCTAATGTGTGTTTGTGTCCATGAGTACCTTGGAATGGGGCGGTGGCACCGGGACTCTGAAGTATGCTCCTAAGATTTTGACATAGGTTCCATGCACAAGTTTTCTCGTGGAGACGAGATTTTTTCTGATGAGTGCCTCAGGAAAGCCCCTATGCTGGTATTGGAATCCAGGATTTTGAGGAGACATGCCTGTAAACCAAAGCAATGGATCCGATTATGGCCTAGGGTCCTGTCTGGTACTATATCCTTCACTGGGGACATCCATCTATAGTATGAGTGGACGTAGATGCTCAGCTGGTGTCAGACCGCCCTTGTTGTCCACTGAGACCTAGATATTGGGATGGCCTCGGGGACTTTGGAGGGTTCTCCTAATTTGTAAAATTTTGGACAATGGAATGGGCAGAATTCCCATGCATGGGGTAGGCACAGTCCTAATGTGTGGCTCCAGGGGCGCCAGCCTGGAGTGTGTGTTGCCCAGGAATTTGAGGACAGAAGTCTGAAAACACAAACTCAGCTTAAGTTTGGGGACGTAGGTATGGCAGGCCCAATCTACAAACCATGAGAAGAACTCTTCAAGATATTTAGAAAGAGCGAGTCTGAGGCTCATGCTCAGGCTTTGGTCTCTGGATTTTGTGTCAACGATGGTCGTGGAATGTGGGGAGGCCTCATGGGCCATGGACGAATCTTCCTCTCTGTGGAATTGGCCCAGTCCCAATTGTTTTTCGTCAGTCTGTGGGATGGGAGGTCTCCTTTCAGGTTTGTTACCTCAGGTGTCCCAACCAAAGAGGAATTCCAAAGCAGAGCCCTGGGGAAGAGTGAAGGGACAACCCAAACTATGGTTAAAATTTGGGGCCTAGGGGCATGGCAGGCCCCATATGCTGTCTCTTCATCCAGCCACTGAGAGGCATTCCTTGAGGACTGGGCTCAGGCTGAGGGTCACAATGTGTGTTTGTGACCAATGAGGCTCGGGAGCATGGGCGGGGCCTCATGGGCCACACTGGTTTCAACTTCACTGAACTTTGGACAACATGCCAATCACAAGGTCTCTTGCCATGGGGAAGGAGTTCTGATTCCTGCATCATTTTCAACCCTGGGCAGTGGTTGGAGATAAGGCCTAGGTTCGGAAGCCTGAAAATCGCAGTTTGGAAGAGATGATGACCTAAGTCCATGGTGGGTCTGAAGTGCTCAGTGTGCGTTCAGCTGCCTGGTTGTAGGTCAGGAGGTTCGTGCTCAGGTTGTGTCAGACAGTGCATTAATGCCCAGATTAGACTATGTAATTTGGGTACAGTCGAGTGCCGTGTATTTTGATCCTCATTTGAGGTTCCTGGGCAGCTCATTAGGCAAGATATTTTTTCTCGAGGGCAGGCAGAGTGCTGCATTGTGGGTCCGGATTTGCCAAACTTGAGGGCTTCTGGGCCGGTAGTGTGAGGACAGATGTCTGAGACCACAAGCTAGACTTGGGCTTCAGGCTGAGGGCAAGGCAGGTACCCCTTGCACATCTGAACCAATATCTCATGCATCTGAAGTCACGGCGAGGATCAGACGTTGGCTCAGGTTGTATTTTCTGTGCATGACTGAAGGTTGAGACGGACAGGCCCTTAGACCCTAATCTCAACTCTTGCTTTGTTTTCCAGGTGTCACACTCCTCAGAGGCTTTGGTTCGAAGAACAGTATATGGGGCTTTCCTGAGGCACTGAACAGAACTTCTCTCGTCTCCACATGGGAAGCTATCTTGTTAGAGCCGTGTCAAACACCTCCGGTTGGAGAATCCTGCAGAGTCCCTGAGCCACCTCCACATTCCAAGGTCTCCCAGGCCACCAAGCCACAGTAGGACTCATCTTCAGGAGAGTCCATTTCAACTCTCCCCTCTGGGTAGCTCACCCAGGAGCCCGCAGATTGAGCCTGCATTGTCCTGACTATAGAGTGGGAATATGAGGTGGCGTTCCCAGGCATCCATGCTTAGACACCTGCTCTCGAGTCTTTCCGTATGGGGCCTCCTGGAACCATCCAATAGCACTCGACTTTCGTGCAGAAGGAAACCTTGAGGTTTGGAGTAGTTCACAAATCCCATCATAGGCAAAACTTCCTGGCCTCATGAAGCCCCCACACCCTTCAGGAAGAGGCCATGCTGGACAAAAACTCTAGCCTGAGGCACGTCTCAGAGTTGACATGACCTCAGTGCAGGAGATATCGATTCAGCCTCTCAGAGTGGGCCTGCCGTGCCATCGGTCCCAAACCTCACGCTAGCTTGTGTTTTCAGACTTCCTTCCTCACACTCCTGGCAAACAAGCCCTCCGGACTAGGAACTCCAGAACCACAACCCAGCCCAGGGTCTGCCCAAGGGAAGAAAAACGTTTCCCTGTGGGGCCCTCTACAGAAAACCCAGATGAGGATCAACCTGCTCGGGCCTCGATGGTACCTGAACTGGATAGGCTGCTCTGGGCACTCATGCTCTGTCTGACACAGCCTGAAGCCAGACGTCCAGACAGTCAAGGAGACAGCTGGCCGCACACCCAGCACTTCGGACACGCCATGGTCTTATGCCGTCACCTCTTCCTAACCTTGGTTTTCAGATATCTGAACCTAGACATTATATCAATTCTCCACACAGCTGGGTATCGCAAGCACAACACAGAACTCCTCCTTCCCCGTGGCTGTAAAGCTTGCTCTTGGCATGGTGTCACACCTTCAGAGAGGGAGAAACCTTCATGGCCCCTGATGTCACGCCCAAAATTGAGTGCTGCTTGGGCACAAATTCACACTGTGACCCTCAGCATGAGACCCATGTCAAAGAAAGGCCTGTCAGGGCCTGGACCAAGAGCCCACATATGGGGCATGCCATGCCCATAGCCACCCAGGACTAACTAGATGGTGTGTATTCCAGTAGAGGGAACCCACAGCTGTGCTCTAGAGTCCCTCTCCTGGGGGGTCCCCTGTGGCAGAAAACAGTACTCTTCCCTTCCCACAGAATGAACCCAAACACTTGGGAGCTTGGACAATGCCCTGAGAGGAAGGCTCTTCCTCGGCCCCTGAAGCAACCCCTTCCCTGAATGGCCACTGTGAACGCAACACCCAGAGACAAAAGCCTGAGTGACTGCCTCCCACTTGCCCTCCTTTGATATCCAGAAGATCTCCCCTCTCGGACTGGAGATCAGGCCTGCCATTACCTTGGCCCCTACCTGAGCCAAGTTTGCTTTTTCAGACATCTGTCCCCACAGCCCTGGCAAACAAAGCCTCTAGGCTGGGGCCTCTGGAGCCATACCACAGGACCATGCCTGCTCTCTCCTGGGAAACTCTGTCCCTTCCTTTGGCCACACACCTCCAGAATATGAGAAACCTCAAGGCCCCCGAGGACATACCATTACCGGGAGCCTCCCTGCACACACGGGCCTTCGGACACAAGCTGAGCTGCTACCTCCATGAAGGCATGCACACAGATGTCAACAGAGATAGAAGGTTGAGCCCGACAGGCCCTTAGGCCCTAATCTCAACTCTTGCTTTGTTTTCCAAGTGTCACTCCTCAGAGGCTTTGGTTCGAAGAACCGGATATGGGGCTTTCCTGAGGCACTGAAGAACTTCTCTCGTCTCCACAAGGGAAGCTTCCTTGTTGGAGCCGTGTCAAACACCTCAGGTTGGAGAATCCTGCAGAGTCCCTGAGCCACCTCCGCATTCCAGGGTCTCCCAGGCCACCAAGCCACAGTAGGACTCATCTTCAGGAGAGTCCATTTCAACTCTCCCCTCTGCGTAGCTCACCCAGGAGCCCGCAGATTGAGCCTGCCTTGTCCTGACTAAAGAGTGGGAATATGAGGTGGCGTTCCCAGGCATCCATGCTTAGACACCTGCTCTCGAGTCTTTCCGTATGGGGCCTCCTGGAACCATCCAATAGCACTCGACTTTCGTGCAGAAGGAAACCTTGAGGTTTGGAGTAGTTCACAAATCCCATCGTAGGCAAACCTTCCTGGCCTCATGAGGCCCCCACACCATTCAGGAAGAGGCCATGCTGGACAAAAACTCTAGCCTGAGGCACGTCTCAGAGTTGAAATGACCTCAGTGCAGGAGATCTCGATTCAGCCTCTCAGAGTGGGCCTGCCGTGCCATCGGTCCCAAACCTCACGCTAGCTTGTGTTTTCAGACTTCCTTCCTAACACTCCTGGCAAACAAGCCCTCCGGACTAGGAACTCCAGAACCACAACCCAGCCCAGGGTCTGCCCAAGGGAAGAAAAACGTTTCCCTGTGGGGCTCTCTCCAGAAAACCCAGATGAGGATCAACCTGCTCGGGCCTCGACGGTACCCGAAATGGATCGGTTGCTCTAGGCACTCATGCTCTGTCTGACACAGCCTGAAGCCAGACGTCCAGACAGACAAGGAGACAGCTGGCCGCACACCCAGCACTTCGGACACGCCATGGTCTTATGCCGTCACCTCTTCCTAACCTTGGTTTTCAGATATCTGAACCTAGACATTATATCAATTCTCCACACAGCTGGGTATCGCAAGCACAACACAGAACTCCTCCTTCCCCGTGGCTGTAAAGCTTGCTCTTGGCATGGAGTCACACTTTCAGGGTGGGAGAAACCTTCCTGGTCCCTGATGCCACGCCCAAACTTGGGTGCTGCTTGGGCACAAATTCACACTGTGACCCTCAGCATGAGACCCATGTCAAAGAAAGGCCTGTCAGGGCCTGGGCCAAGAGCCCGCATATGGGGCTTGCCAAGCCCCTATGCACCCAATCCTCACCAGTGTTTGAGTTTTCCAGTCGCCCCCCCGAACCTGGGGCTCTGCTATGGAATCCCTTTCTTGGAGAGACACGTGAGCCAGACAACACTTTTCCACCCTTCCCACAAAATGACCCCAAGCTCTTGGGAGCTGGGACAAATCCCCAGAGAGGGATACTCGTCCACAGTCCCTGAGGCCACCCCTCCAATCCACGGCTATCTCGGACACAACATCCAGAGACAAAAGCCTGAAGGAACGCCTCCCACTCGCCCTTGTTTCAGAGGCCCAGGAGCTCCCTCTCGGGCTGTACATCCGGCCTGCCATACCCTAGGCGCCACTCATAAGCTGAGTTTGTGTTTTCAGACTTCTGTGCCCTCAGCCTGGACCCACACAACCGCCAGGCTAGGGCCTTTGGAGCCACAGCGAAAGATTGTGCCTGCCCTCTACAAGGAAATTGTGCCCAATCCATTGACCACAACCCTACAGGTTAGGGAAAAGCTCCAAGGCCCCTGAGGCCATCAATAGTGTAGGCCACCCTGGACTAAGAGGGGCTCTCTGACACCAGCGGAACAACTATCTCCACTTAGACTCTCAGACAGTGTCCCCAGAGACAGAAGGTTGAAATGGACAGGCCCCCAGGCCCTAATCTGAAACTTAGCTTTGGTTTCCATGTGTCCGTCCTCAGATGTCTGTTTAGTAGACCAGCACACGGGGCTTTTCTGAGGCACCAAACCAAACCTCTCTCGCCTCCACATGGGGAGCTTCCTTACTGGGGATGTATCAAACCCTTCACGTAGGAGAGTTCCGCAGGGCCACTGAACACCCAGCACATTCCAAGGTTTCCATGGACCCAAACGCACATTATGACGCATCCTCAGGAGAGGCCATTTCAACTCAGCCCCCTGGTTAGCGTGCCCCAGAGGCAGCAGATCAAACATATCTTGTGGCTAATGGCCAATGGGAATGCGAGGCATGCTGTACAGGGATCCATCCTTCGAACCGTGCTCTCCAGTCCTTCCGTATGGTATGTCCTGGAGCCATGCAACAGGACTCGAATGTCCCACAGAAGGAAACCTGGTGGTTTGGGGCAACTTCCAAACTCAGCGTGGGAAAACTTCCTTGGCCTCATGAGGCCCCCGCTTCATGAAGGTGCCATCATGGACACATACTCCAGCCTCAGCCAATGTCTGATCCTCAGCCTGACTTCAGATGCAGGAGATTTTGATTCAGCCTCTGCCTAGTGGGCCTGCTCTGCCCTTGGCTCCAATCCTCACTTTAGCTTGTGTTCCTAGACTTCCGTCCTCACACTCCTGGCCCACAAACCCTCCCTTCTGGGAATTCTGGGGCCACAATGAAGCACTCCGCCTGCCTCCTAGGAGAAAAACTTTGTCTATGGTGCTGCCCAGAAACCCCAAATGAGGATCAAACTGCTTGGCCCTCGGCAACACCCCAATTGCATAGGCTACCTTAAACACTGATGCTCTGTCGCAAATAGCCTGAGCCCAGACCTTCCAACAGACACCGACACAGCTGGCTGCACACCCAGCACATTGGACCCGCCACTGCCTTAGGCCACCATCCATTCCCAACCTGGGTTTTCAGTCATCAGAACCTATACCTTATCTCCAATCCCTGCACAGGGGGGAACCTGATGCACAAGTCAGAACCCCTCCTTCCCCATGGCAAGAAACCTTGCTGCTGGCAGTGAGTCAAACCTTCAGTTAGGAGAAAACGGCATGGCCCATGAGGCCACGCCCATGTGTGAGGGCCGCCTTGGGCACAAACACACATTGTGACCCTCAGCGTGAGTACCTTATTCAAGTAACGCCTCTCAGTGATTGGACCAAGAGCCCGCATATGTGGCTTGCCATGCCCATAGGCACGCAGGACTAACTAGATGGTGTGTATTCCAGTTGAGGGAACCCACTGCTGTGCTCTAGAGTCCCTCTCCTGGGGGGTCCCCTGTGGCAGAAAACAGTACTCTTCCCTTCCCACAGAATGAATCCAAACACTTGGGAGCTTGGAAAATCCCCCGAGAGGAAGGCTCTTCCTCGACCCCTGAAGCAACCCCTACCCTGAACGGCCACTGTGAACGCAACACCCAGAGACAAAAGCCTGAGGGACTGCCTCCCACTTGCCCTCCTTTGATATCCAGATGATCTCCCCTCTCGGACTGGAGATCAGGCCTGCCATTACCTTGGCCCCTACCTGAGCCAAGTTTGCTTTTTCAGACATCTGTCCCCACAGCCCTGGCAAACACAGCCCTAGGCTGGGTCCTCTGGAGCCATACCACAGGACCATGCCTGCTCTCTCCTGGGAAACTCTGTCCATTCCTTTGGCCACACACCTCCAGAATATGAGAAACCTCAAGGCCCCCGAGGACATACCATTATCGGGAGCCTCCCTGCACACACAGGGGCCTTCGGACACAAGCTGAGCTGCTACCTCCATGAAGGCATGCACACAGATGTCAACAGAGATAGAAGGTTGAGCCGGACAGGCCCTTAGGCCCTAATCTCAACTCTTGCTTTGTTTTCCAGGTGTCACTCCTCAGAGGCTTTGGTTCGAAGAACAGGATATGGGGATTTCCTGAGGCACTGAACAGAACTTCTCTCGTCTCCACATGGGAAGCTTCCTTGTTGGAGCCGTGTCAAACACCTCAGGTTGGAGAATCCTGCAGAGTCCCTGAGCCACCTCCACATTCCAAGGTCTCCCAGGCCACCAAGCCACAGTAGGACTCATCTTCAGGAGAGTCCATTTCAACTCTCCCCTCTGGGTAGCTCACCCAGGAGCCCGCAGATTGAGCCTGCCTTGTCCTGACTAAAGAGTGGGAATATGAGGTGGCGTTCCCAGGCATCCATGCTTAGACACCTGCTCTCGAGTCTTTCCGTATGGGGCCTCCTGGAACCATCCAATAGCACTCGACTTTCGTGCAGAAGGAAACCTTGAGGTTTGGAGTAGTTCACAAATCCCATCGTAGGCAAACCTTCCTGGCCTCATGAGGCCCCCACACCATTCAGGAAGAGGCCATGCTGGACAAAAACTCTAGCCTGAGGCACGTCTCAGAGTTGAAATGACCTCAGTGCAGGAGATCTCGATTCAGCCTCTCAGAGTGGGCCTGCCGTGCCATCGGTCCCAAACCTCACGCTACCTTGTGTTTTCAGACTTCCTTCCTCACACTCCTGGCAAACAAGCCCTCCGGACTAGGAAATCCAGAACCACAACCGAGCCCAGGGTCTGCCCAAGGGAAGAAAGACGTTTCCCTGTGGGGCTCTCTCCAGAAAACCCAGATGAGGATCAACCTGCTCGGTCCTCGACGGTACCCGAACTGGATAGGCTGCTCTGGGCACTCATGCTCTGTCTGACACAGCATGAAGGCAGACGTCCAGACAGACAAGGAGACAGCTGGCCGCACACCCAGCACTTCGGACACGCCATGGTCTTATGCCGTCACCTCTTCCTAACCTTGGTTTTCAGATATCTGAACCTAGACGTTATATCAATTCTCCACACAGCTGGGTATCGCAAGCACAACACAGAACTCCTCCTTCCCCGTGGCTGTAAAGCTTGCTCTTGGCATGGAGTCACACCTTCAGGGTGGGAGAAACCTTCCTGGTCCCTGATGCCACGCCCAAACTTGAGTGCTGCTTGGGCACAAATTCACACTCTGACCCTCAGCATGAGCCCCATGTCAAAGAAAGGCCTGTCAGGGCCTGGGCCAAGAGCCCGCATATGGGGCTTGCCAAGCCCCTATGCACCCAATCCTCACCAGTGTTTGAGTTTTCCAGTCGCCCCGCCCGTACCTGGGGCTCTGCTCTGGAATCCCTTTCTTGGAGAGACACATGAGCCAGACAACACGACTCCACCCTTCCCACAAAATGACCCCAAACTCTTCGGAGATGGGACATATCCACAGACAGGGATACTCGTCCACAGTCCCTGAGGCCACCCCTCCAATCCACGGCTATCTCGGACACAACATCCAGAGACAAAAGCCTGAAGGAACGCCTCCCACTCGCCCTTGTTTCAGAGGCCCAGGAGCTCCCTCTCGGGCTGTACATCCCGCCTGCCATACCCTAGGCGCCACTCATAAGCTGAGTTTGTGTTTTCAGACTTCTGTGCCCTCAGCCTGGACCCACACAACCGCCAGGCTAGGGCCTCTGGAGCCACAGCAAAAGATTGTGCCTGCCCTCTCCAAGGAAATTGTGCCCAATCCATTGACCACAACCCTACAGGTTAGGGAAAAGCTCCAAGGCCCCTGAGGCCATCAATAGTGTAGGCCACCCTGGACTAAGAGGGGCTCTCTGACACCAGTGGAGCAACTATCTCCACTTAGACTCTCAGACAGTGTCCCCAGAGACAGAAGGTTGAAATGGACAGGCCCCCAGGCCCTAATATGAACCTTAGCTTTGGTTTCCATGTGTCCGTCCTCAGAGTTCTGTTTTCGTAGACCAGCACACGGGGCTTTTCTGAGGCACCAAACCAAACCTCTCTCGTCTCCACATGGGGAGCTTACTTACTGGGGATGTATCAAACCCTTCAGGTAGGAGAGTTCCGCAGGGCCACTGAACAACCAGCACATTCCAAGGTTTCCATGGACCCAAACGCACATTATGACGCATCCTCAGGAGAGGCCATTTCAACTCAGCTTCCTGGTTAGCGTGCCCCAGAGGCAGCAGATCAAACATATCTTGTGGCTAATGGCCAATGGGAATGCGAGGCATGCTGTACAGGGATCCATCCTTCGAACCGTGCTCTCCAGTCCTTCCGTATGGTATGTCCTGGAGCCATGCAACAGGACTCGAATGTCCCACAGAAGGAAACCTGGTGGTTTGGGGCAACCTCCAAACTCAGCGTGGGAAAACTTCCTTGGCCTCATGAGGCCCCCGCTTCATGAAGGTGCCATCATGGACACATACTCCAGCCTCAGCCAACGTCTGATCCTCAGCCTGACTTCAGATGCAGGAGATTTTGATTCAGCCTCTGCCTAGTGGGCCTGCTCTGCCCTTGGCTCCAATCCTCACTTTAGCTTGTGTTCCTAGACTTCCGTCCACACACTCCTGGCCCACAAACCCTCCCTTCTGGGAATTCTGGGGCCACAATGAAGCACTCCGCCTGCCTCCCAGGAGAAAAACTTTGTCTATGGTGCTGCCCAGAAACCCCAAATGAGGATCAAACTGCTTGGCCCTCGGCAACACCCCAATTGCATAGGCTACCTTAAACACTGAGGCTCTGTCGCAAATAGCCTGAGCCCAGACCTTCCAACAGACACCGACACAGCTGGCTGCACACCCAGCACATTGGACCCGCCACTGCCTTAGGCCACCATCCATTCCCAACCTGGGTTTTCAGTCATCAGAACCTAGACCTTATCTCCAATCCCTGCACAGGGCGGAACCTGATGCACAAGTCAGAACCCCTCCTTCCCCATGGCAAGAAACCTTGCTGCTGGCAGTGAGTCAAACCTTCAGTGTAGGAGAAAACGGCATGGCCCATGAGGCCACGCCCATGTGTGAGGGCCGCCTTGGGCACAAACACACATTCTGACCCTCAGCGTGAGTACCTTATTCAAGTAACGCCTCTCAGTGATTGGACCAAGAGCCCGCATATGTGGCTTGCCAAGCCCATAGGCACGCAGGACTAACTAGATGGTGTGTATTCCAGTTGAGGGAACCCACTGCTGTGCTCTAGAGTCCCTCTCCTGGCGGGTCCCCTGTGGCAGAAAACAGTACTCTTCCCTTCCCACAGAATGAACCCAAACACTTGGGAGCTTGGACAATCCCCCGAGAGGAAGGCTCTTCCTCGGCCCCTGAAGCAACCCCTACCCTGAACGGCCACTGTGAACGCAACACCCAGAGACAAAAGCCTGAGCGACTGCCTCCCACTTGCCCTCCTTTGATATCCAGAGGATCTCCCCTCTCGGACTGGAGATCAGGCCTGCCATTACCTTGGCCACTACCTGAGCCAAGTTTGCTTTTTCAGACATCTGTCTCCACAGCCCTGGCAAACACAGCCTCTAGGCTGGGTCCTCTGGAGCCATACCACAGGACCATGCCTGCTCTCTCCTGGGAAACTCTGTCCATTCCTTTGGCCACACACCTCCAGAATATGAGAAACCTCAAGTCCCCCGAGGACATACCATTACCGGGAGCCTCCCTGCACACACAGGGGCCTTCGGACACAAGCTGAGCTGCTACCTCCATGAAGGCATGCACACAGATGTCAACAGAGATAGAAGGTTGAGCCCGACAGGCCCTTAGGCCCTAATCTCAACTCTTGCTTTGTTTTCCAGGTGTCACTCCTCAGAGGCTTTGGTTCGAAGAACAGGATATGGGGCTTTCCTGAGGCACTGAACAGAACTTCTCTCGTCTCCACATGGGAAGCTTCCTTGTTGGAGCCGTGTCAAACACCTCAGGTTGGAGAATCCTGCAGAGTCCCTGAGCCACCTCCACATTCCAAGGTCTCCCAGGCCACCAAGCCACAGTAGGACTCATCTTCAGGAGAGTCCATTTCAACTCTCCCCTCTGGGTAGCTCACCCAGGAGCCCGCAGATTGAGCCTGCCTTGTCCTGACTAAAGAGTGGGAATATGAGGTGGCGTTCCCAGGCATCCATGCTTAGACACCTGCTCTCGAGTCTTTCCGTATGGGGCCTCCTGGAACCATCCAATAGCACTCGACTTTCGTGCAGAAGGAAACCTTGAGGTTTGGAGTAGTTCACAAATCCCATCGTAGGCAAACCTTCCTGGCCTCATGAGGCCCCCACACCATTCAGGAAGAGGCCATGCTGGACAAAAACTCTAGCCTGAGGCACGTCTCAGAGTTGAAATGACCTCAGTGCAGGAGATCTCGATTCAGCCTCTCAGAGTGGGCCTGCCGTGCCATCGGTCCCAAACCTCACGCTAGCTTGTGTTTTCAGACTTCCTTCCTCACACTCCTGGCAAACAAGCCCTCCGGACTAGGAACTCCAGAACCACAACCCAGCCCAGGGTCTGCCCAAGGGAAGAAAAACGTTTCCCTGTGGGGCTCTCTCCAGAAAACCCAGATGAGGTTCAACCTGCTCGGGCCTCGACGGTACCCGAACTGGATAGGCTGCTCTGGGCACTCATGCTCTGTCTGACACAGCCTGAAGCCAGACGTCCAGACAGACAAGGAGACAGCTGGCCGCACACCCAGAACTTCGAACACGCCATGGTCTTATGCCGTCTCCTCTTCCTAACCTTGGTTTTCAGATATCTGAACCTAGACATTATATCAATTCTCCACACAGCTGGGTATCGCAAGACAACACAGAACTCCTCCTTCCCCGTGGCTGTAAAGCCTGCTCTTGGCATGGAGTCACACCTTCAGGGTGGGAGAAACCTTCCTGGTCCCTGATGCCACGCCCAAACTTGAGTGCTGCTTGGGCACAAATTCACACTCTGACCCTCAGCATGAGCCCCATGTCAAAGAAAGGCCTGTCAGGGCCTAGGCAAAGAGCCCGCATATGGGGCTTGCCAAGCCCCTATGAACCCAATCCTCACCAGTGTTTGAGTTTTCCAGTCGCCCCGCCCGTACCTGGGGCTCTGCTCTGGAATCCCTTTCTTGGAGAGACACGTGAGACAGACAACACTTTTCCACCCTTCCCACAAAATGACCCCAAACTCTTGGGAGCTGGGACAAATCCCCAGAGAGGGATACTCGTCCACAGTCCCTGAGGCCACCCCTCCAATCCACGGCTATCTCGGACACAACATCCAGAGACAAAAGCCTGAAGGAACGCCTCCCACTCGCCCTTGTTTCAGAGGCCCAAAGCTCCCTCTCGGGCTGTTCATCCGGCCTGCCATACCCTAGGCGCCACTCATAAGCTGAGTTTGTGTTTTCAGACTTCTGTGCCCTCAGCCTGGACCCACACAACCGCCAGGCTAGGGCCTCTGGAGCCACAGCGAAAGATTGTGCCTGCCCTCTCCAAGGAAATTGTGCCCAATCCATTGACCACAACCCTACAGGTTAGGGAAAAGCTCCAAGGCCCCTGAGGCCATCAATAGTGTAGGCCACCCTGGACTAAGAGGGGCTCTCTGACACCAGCGGAGCAACTATCTCCACTTAGACTCTCAGACAGTGTCCCCAGAGACAGAAGGTTGAAATGGACAGGCCCCCAGGCCCTAATCTGAAACTTAGCTTTGGTTTCCATGTGTCCGTCCTCAGAGTTCTGTTTTCGTAGACCAGCACACGGGGCTTTTCTGAGGCACCAAACCAAACCTCTCTCGCCTCCACATGGGGAGCTTACTTACTGGGGATGTATCAAACCCTTCAGGTAGGAGAGTTCCGCAGGGCCACTGAACAACCAGCACATTCCAAGGTTTCCATGGACCCAAACGCACATTATGACGCATTCTCAGGAGAGGCCATTTCAACTCAGCCCCCTGGTTAGCGTGCCCCAGAGGCAGCAGATCAAACATATCTTGTGGCTAATGGCCAATGGGAATGCGAGGCATGCTGTACAGGGATCCATCCTTCGAACCGTGCTCTCCAGTCCTTCCGTATGGTATGTCCTGGAGCCATGCAACAGGACTCGAATGTCCCACAGAAGGAAACTGGTGGTTTGGGGCAACCTCCAATCTCAACGTGGGAAAACTTCCTTGGCCTCATGAGGCCCCCGCTTCATGAAGGTGCCATCATGGACACATACTCCAGCCTCAGCCAACGTCTGATCCTCAGCCTGACTTCAGATGCAGGAGATTTTGATTCAGCCTCTGCCTAGTGGGCCTGCTCTGCCCTTGGCTCCAATCCTCACTTTAGCTTGTGTTCCTAGACTTCCGTCCTCACACTCCTGGCCCACAAACCCTCCCTTCTGGGAATTCTGGGGCCACAATGAAGCACTCCGCCTGCCTCCCAGGAGAAAAACTTTGTCTATGGTGCTGACCAGAAACCCCAAATGAGGATCAAACTGCTTGGCCCTCGGTAACACCCCAATTGCATAGGCTACCTTAAACACTGATGCTCTGTCGCAAATAGCCTGAGCCCAGACCTTCCAACAGACACCGACACAGCTGGCTGCACACCCAGCACATTGGACCTGCCACTGCCTTAGGCCACCATCCATTCCCAACCTGGGTTTTCAGTCATCAGAACCTAGACCTTATCTCCAATCCCTGCACAGGGCGGAACCTGATGCACAAGTCAGAACACCTCCTTCCCCATGGCAAGAAACCTTGCTGCTGGCAGTGAGTCAAACCTTCAGTTAGGAGAAAACGGCATGGCCCATGAGGCCACGCCCATGTGTGAGGGCCGCCTTGGGCACAAACACACATTGTGACCCTCAGCGTGAGTACCTTATTCAAGTAACGCCTCTCAGTGATTGGACCAAGAGCCCGCATATGTGGCTTGCCATGCCCATAGGCACGCAGGACTAACTAGATGGTGTGTATTCCAGTTGAGGGAACCCACTGCTGTGCTCTAGAGTCCCTCTCCTGGGGGGTCCCCTGTGGCAGAAAACAGTACTCTTCCCTTCCCACAGAATCAACCCAAACACTTGGGAGCTTGGACAATCCTCCGAGAGGAAGGCTCTTCCTCGGCCCCTGAAGCAACCCCTACCCTGAACGGCCACTGTGAACGCAACACCCAGAGACAAAAGCCTGAGCGACTGCCTCCCACTTGCCCTCCTTTGATATCCAGAGGATCTCCCCTTTCGGACTGGAGATCAGGCCTGCCGTTACATTGGCGCCTACCTGAGCCAAGTTTGCTTTTTCAGACATCTGTCTCCACAGCCCTGGCAAACACAGCCTCTAGGCTGGGTCCTCTGGAGCCATACCACAGGACCATGCCTGCTCTCTCCTGGGAAACTCTGTCCATTCCTTTGGCCACACTCCTCCAGAATATGAGAAACCTCAAGGCCCCGAGGACATACCATTACCGGGAGCCTCCCTGCACACACGGGGGCCTTCGGACACAAGCTGAGCTGCTACCTCCATGAAGGCATGCACACAGATGTCAACAGAGATAGAAGGTTGAGCCGGACAGGCCCTTAGGCCCTAATCTCAACTCTTGCTTTGTTTTCCAGGTGTCACTCCTCAGAGGCTTTGGTTCGAAGAACAGGATATGGGGCTTTCCTGAGGCACTGAACAGAACTTCTCTCGTCTCCACATGGGAAGCTTCCTTGTTGGAGCCGTGTCAAACACCTCAGGTTGGAGAATCCTGCAGAGTCCCTGAGCCACCTCCACATTCCAAGGTCTCCCAGGCCACCAAGCCACAGTAGGACTCATCTTCAGGAGAGTCCATTTCAACTCTCCCCTCTGGGTAGCTCACCCAGGAGCCCGCAGATTGAGCCTGCCTTGTCCTGACTAAAGAGTGGGAATATGAGGTGGCGTTCCCAGGCATCCATGCTTAGACACCTGCTCTCGAGTCTTTCCGTATGGGGCCTCCTGGAACCATCCAATAGCACTCGACTTTCGTGCAGAAGGAAACCTTGAGGTTTGGAGTAGTTCACAAATCCCATCGTAGGCAAACCTTCCTGGCCTCATGAGGCCACCACACCATTCAGGAAGAGGCCATGCTGGACAAAAACTCTAGCCTGAGGCACGTCTCATAGTTGAAATGACCTCAGTGCAGGAGATCTCGATTCAGCCTCTCAGAGTGGGCCTGCCGTGCCATCGGTCCCAAACCTCACGCTAGCTTGTGTTTTCAGACTTCCTTCCTCACACTCCTGGCAAACAAGCCCTCCGGACTAGGAACTCCAGAACCACAACCCAGCCCAGGGTCTGCCCAAGGGAAGAAAAACTTTTCCCTGTGGGGCTCTCTCCAGAAAACCCAGATGAGGATCAACCTGCTCGGGCCTCGACGGTACCCGAACTGGATAGGCTGCTCTGGGCACTCATGCTCTGTCTGACACAGCCTGAAGCCAGACGTCCAGCCAGACAAGGAGACAGCTGGCCGCACACCCAGCACTTCGGACACGCCATGGTCTTATGCCGTCACCTTTTCCTAACCTTGGTTTTCAGATATCTGAACCTAGACATTATATCAATTCTCCACACAGCTGGGTATCGCAAGCACAACACAGAACTCCTCCTTCCCCGTGGCTGTAAAGCCTGCTCTTGGCATGGAGTCACACCTTCAGGGTGGGAGAAACCTTCCTGGTCCCTGATGCCACGCCCAAACTTGAGTGCTGCTTGGGCACAAATTCACACTCTGACCCTCAGCATGAGCCCCATGTCAAAGAAAGTCCTGTCAGGGCCTGGGCCAAGAGCCCGCATATGGGGCTTGCCAAGCCCCTATGCACCCAATCCTCACCAGTGTTTGAGTTTTCCAGTCGCCCCGCCCGTACCTGGGGCTCTGCTCTGGAATCCCTTTCTTGGAGAGACACGTGAGCCAGACAACACTTTTCCACCCTTCCCACAAAATGACCCCAAACTCTTGGGAGCTGGGACAAATCCCCAGAGAGGGATACTCGTCCACAGTCCCTGAGGCCATCCCTCCAATCCACGGCTATCTCGGACACAACATCCAGAGACAAAAGCCTGAAGGAACGCCTCCCACTCGCCCTTGTTTCAGAGGCCCAGTAGCTCCCTCTCGGGCTGTACATCCGGCCTGCCATACCCTAGGCGCCACTCATAAGCTGAGTTTGTGTTTTCAGACTTCTGTGCCCTCAGCCTGGACCCACACAACCGCCAGGCTAGGGCCTCTTGAGCCACAGCGAAAGATTATGCCTGCCCTCTCCAAGGAAATTGTGCCCAATCCATTGACCACAACCCTACAGGTTAGGGAAAAGCTCCAAGGCCCCTGAGGCCATCAATAGTGTAGGCCACCCTGGACTAAGAGGGGCTCTCTGACACCAGCGGAGCAACTATCTCCACTTAGACTCTCAGACAGTGTCCCCAGAGACAGAAGGTTGAAATGGACAGGCCCCCAGGCCCTAATCTGAACCTTAGCTCTGGTTTCCATGTGTCCGTCCTCAGAGGTCTGTTTTCGTAGACCAGCACACGGGGCTTTTCTGAGGCACCAAACCAAACCTCTCTCGCCTCCACATGGGGAGCTTACTTACTGGGGATGTATCAAACCCTTCAGGTAGGAGAGTTCCGCAGGGCCACTGAACAACCAGCACATTCCAAGGTTTCCATGGACCCAAACGCACATTATGACGCATCCTCAGGAGAGGCCATTTCAACTCAGCCCCCTGGTTAGCGTGCCCCAGAGGCAGCAGATCAAACATATCTTGTGGCTAATGGCCAATGAGAATGCGAGGCATGCTGTACAGGGATCCATCCTTCGAACCGTGCTCTCCAGTCCTTCCGTATGGTATGTCCTGGAGCCATTCAACAGGACTCGAATGTCCCACAGAAGGAAACCTGGTGGTTTGGGGCAACCTCCAAACTCAGCGTGGGAAAACTTCCTTGGCCTCATGAGGCCCCCGCTTCATGAAGGTGCCATCATGGACACATACTCCAGCCTCAGCCAACGTCTGATCCTCAGCCTGACTTCAGATGCAGGAGATTTTGATTCAGCCTCTGCCTAGTGGGCCTGCTCTGCCCTTGGCTCCAATCCTCACTTTAGCTTGTGTTCCTAGACTTCCGTCCTCACACTCCTGGCCCACAAACCCTCCCTACTGGGAATTCTGGGGCCACAATGAAGCACTCCGCCTGCCTCCCAGGAGAAAAACTTTGTCTATGGTGCTGCCCAGAAACCCCAAATGAGGATCAAACTGCTTGGCCCTCGGCAACACCCCAATTGCATAGGCTACCTTAAACACTGAGGCTCTGTCGCAAATAGCCTGAGCCCAGACCTTCCAACAGACACCGACACAGCTGGCTGCACACCCAGCACATTGGACCCGCCACTGCCTTAGGCCACCATCCATTCCCAGCCTGGGTTTTCAGTCATCAGAACCTAGACCTTATCTCCAATCCCTGCACAGGGGGGAACCTGATGCACAAGTCAGAACCCCTCCTTCCCCATGGCAAGAAACCTTGCTGCTGGCAGTGAGTCAAACCTTCAGTGTAGGAGAAAACGGCATGGCCCATGAGGCCACGCCCATGTGTGAGGGCCGCCTTGGGCACAAACACACATTGTGACCCTCAGCGTGAGTACCTTATTCAAGTAACGCCTCTCAGTGATTGGACCAAGAGCCCGCATATGTGGCTTGCCATGCCCATAGGCACGCAGGACTAACTAGATGGTGTGTATTCCAGTTGAGGGAACCCACTGCTGTGCTCTAGAGTCCCTCTCCTGGGGGGTCCCCTGTGGCAGAAAACAGTACTCTTCCCTTCCCACAGAATGAACCCAAACACTTGGGAGCTTGGACAATCCCCCGAGAGGAAGGCTCTTCCTCGGCCCCTGAAGCAACCCCTACCCTGAACGGCCACTGTGAACGCAACACCCAGAGACAAAAGCCTGAGTGACTGCCTCCCACTTGCCCTCCTTTGATATCGAGAGGATCTCCCCTCTCGGACTGGAGATCAGGCCTGCCATTACCTTGGCCCCTACCTGAGCCAAGTTTGCTTTTTCAGACATCTGTCCCCACAGCCCTGGCAAACACAGCCTCTAGGCTGGGTCCTCTGGAGCCATACCACAGGACCATGCCTGCTCTCTCCTGGGAAACTCTGTCCATTCCTTTGGCCACACACCTCCAGAATATGAGAAACCTCAAGGCCCCCGAGGACATACCATTACCGGGAGCCTCCCTGCACACACAGGGGCCTTCGGACACAAGCTGAGCTGCTACCTCCATGAAGGCATGCACACAGATGTCAACAGAGATAGAAGGTTGAGCCGGACAGGCCCTTAGGCCCTAATCTCAACTCTTGCTTTGTTTTCCAGGTGTCACTCCTCAGAGGCTTTGGTTCGAAGAACAGGATATGGGGCTTTCCTGAGGCACTGAACAGAACTTCTCTCGTCTCCACATGGGAAGCTTCCTTGTTGGAGCCGTGTCAAACACCTCAGGTTGGAGAATCCTGCAGAGTCCCTGAGCCACCTCCACATTCCAAGGTCTCCCAGGCCACCAAGCCACAGTAGGACTCATCTTCAGGAGAGTCCATTTCAACTCTCCCCTCTGGGTAGCTCACCCAGGAGCCCGCAGATTGAGCCTGCCTTGTCCTGACTAAAGAGTGGGAATATGAGGTGGCGGTCCCAGGCATCCATGCTTAGACACCTGCTCTCGAGTCTTTCCGTATGGGGCCTCCTGGAACCATCCAATAGCACTCGACTTTCGTGCAGAAGGAAACCTTGAGGTTTGGAGTAGTTCACAAATCCCATCGTAGGCAAACCTTCCTGGCCTCATGAGGCCCCCACACCATTCAGGAAGAGGCCATGCTGGACAAAAACTCTAGCCTGAGGCACGTCTCAGAGTTGAAATGACCTCAGTGCAGGAGATCTCGATTCAGCCTCTCAGAGTGGGCCTGCCTTGCCATCGGTCCCAAACCTCACGCTAGCTTGTGTTTTCAGACTTCCTTCCTCACACTCCTGGCAAACAAGCCCTCCGGACTAGGAACTCCAGAACCACAACCCAGCCCAGGGTCTGCCCAAGGGAAGAAAAACGTTTCCCTGTGGGGCTCTCTCCAGAAAACCCAGATGAGGATCAACCTGCTCGGGCCTCGACGGTACCCGAACTGGATAGGCTGCTCTGGGCACTCATGCTCTGTCTGACACAGCCTGAAGCCAGACGTCCAGCCAGACAAGGAGACAGCTGGCCGCACACCCAGCACTTCGGACACGCCATGGTCTTATGCCGTCACCTCTTCCTAACCTTGGTTTTCAGATATCTGAACCTAGACATTATATCAATTCTCCACACAGCTGGGTATCGCAAGCACAACACAGAACTCCTCCTTCCCCGTGGCTGTAAAGCTTGCTCTTGGCATGGAGTCACACCTTCAGGGTGGGAGAAACCTTCCTGGTCCCTGATGCCACGCCCAAACTTGAGTGCTGCTTGGGCACAAATTCACACTCTGACCCTCAGCATGAGCCCCATGTCAAAGAAAGTCCTGTCAGGGCCTGGGCCAAGAGCCCGCATATGGGGCTTGCCAAGCCCCTATGCACCCAATCCTCACCAGTGTTTGAGTTTTCCCGTCGCCCCGCCCGTACCTGGGGCTCTGCTCTGGAATCCCTTTCTTGGAGAGACACGTGAGACAGACAACACTTTTCCACCCTTCCCACAAAATGACCCCAATCTCTTGGGAGCTGGGACAAATCCCCAGAGAGGGATACTCGTCCACAGTCCCTGAGGCCACCCCTCCAATCCACGGCTATCTCGGACACAACATCCAGAGACAAAAGCCTGAAGGAACGCCTCCCACTCGCGCTTGTTTCAGAGGCCCAGGAGCTCCCTCTCGGGCTGTTCATCCGGCCTGCCATACCCTAGGCGCCACTCATAAGCTGAGTTTGTGTTTTCAGACTTCTGTGCCCTCAGCCTGGACCCACACAACCGCCAGGCTAGGGCCTCTGGAGCCACAGCGAAAGATTGTGCCTGCCCTCTCCAAGGAAATTGTGCCCAACCATTGACCACAACCCTACAGGTTAGGGAAAAGCTCCAAGGCCCCTGAGGCCATCAATAGTGTAGGCCACCCTGGACTAAGAGGGGCTCTCTGACACCAGCGGAGCAACTATCTCCATTTAGACTCTCAGACAGTGTCCCCAGAGACAGAAGGTTGAAATGGACAGGCCCCCAGGCCCTAATCTGAACCTTAGCTCTGGTTTCCATGTGTCCGTCCTCAGAGGTCTGTTTTCGTAGACCAGCACACGGGGCTTTTCTGAGGCACCAAACCAAACCTCTCTCGCCTCCACATGGGGAGCTTACTTACTGGGGATGTATCAAACCCTTCAGGTAGGAGAGTTCCGCAGGGCCACTGAACAACCAGCACATTCCAAGGTTTCCATGGACCCAAACGCACATTATGACGCATCCTCAGGAGAGGCCATTTCAACTCAGCCCCCTGGTTAGCGTGCCCCAGAGGCAGCAGATCAAACATATCTTGTGGCTAATGGCCAATGAGAATGCGAGGCATGCTGTACAGGGATCCATCCTTCGAACCGTGCTCTCCAGTCCTTCCGTATGGTATGTCCTGGAGCCATGCAACAGGACTCGAATGTCCCACAGAAGGAAACCTGGTGGTTTGGGGCAACCTCCAAACTCAGCGTGGGAAAACTTCCTTGGCCTCATGAGGCCCCCGCTTCATGAAGGTGCCATCATGGACACATACTCCAGCCTCAGCCAACGTCTGATCCTCAGCCTGACTTCAGATGCAGGAGATTTTGATTCAGCCTCTGCCTAGTGGGCCTGCTCTGCCCTTGGCTCCAATCCTCACTTTAGCTTGTGTTCCTAGACTTCCGTCCTCACACTCCTGGCCCACAAACCCTCCCTACTGGGAATTCTGGGGCCACAATGAAGCACTCCGCCTGCCTCCCAGGAGAAAAACTTTGTCTATGGTGCTGCCCAGAAACCCCAAATGAGGATCAAACTGCTAGGCCCTCGGCAACACCCCAATTGCATAGGCTACCTTAAACACTGAGGCTCTGTCGCAAATAGCCTGAGCCCAGACCTTCCAACAGACACCGACACAGCTGGCTGCACACCCAGCACATTGGACCTGCCACTGCCTTAGGCCACCATCCATTCCCAACCTGGGTTTTCAGTCATCAGAACCTAGACCTTATCTCCAATCCCTGCACAGGGCGGAACCTGATGCACAAGTCAGAACACCTCCTTCCCCATGGCAAGAAACCTTGCTGCTGGCAGTGAGTCAAACCTTCAGTTAGGAGAAAACGGCATGGCCCATGAGGCCACGCCCATGTGTGAGGGCCGCCTTGGGCACAAACACACATTGTGACCCTCAGCGTGAGTACCTTATTCAAGTAACGCCTCTCAGTGATTGGACCAAGAGCCCGCATATGTGGCTTGCCATGCCCATAGGCACGCAGGACTAACTAGATGGTGTGTATTACAGTTGAGGGAACCCACTGCTGTGCTCTAGAGTCCCTCTCCTGGGGGGTCCCCTGTGGCAGAAAACAGTACTCTTCCCTTCCCACAGAATCAACCCAAACACTTGGGAGCTTGGACAATCCTCCGAGAGGAAGGCTCTTCCTCGGCCCCTGAAGCAACCCCTACCCTGAACGGCCACTGTGAACGCAACACCCAGAGACAAAAGCCTGAGCGACTGCCTCCCACTTGCCCTCCTTTGATATCCAGAGGATCTCCCCTTTCGGACTGGAGATCAGGCCTGCCGTTACATTGGCGCCTACCTGAGCCAAGTTTGCTTTTTCAGACATCTGTCTCCACAGCCCTGGCAAACACAGCCTCTAGGCTGGGTCCTCTGGAGCCATACCACAGGACCATGCCTGCTCTCTCCTGGGAAACTCTGTCCATTCCTTTGGCCACACTCCTCCAGAATATGAGAAACCTCAAGGCCCCGAGGACATACCATTACCGGGAGCCTCCCTGCACACACGGGGGCCTTCGGACTCAAGCTGAGCTGCTACCTCCATGAAGGCATGCACACAGATGTCAACAGAGATAGAAGGTTGAGCCCGACAGGCCCTTAGGCCCTAATCTCAACTCTTGCTTTGTTTTCCAGGTGTCACTCCTCAGAGGCTTTGGTTCGAAGAACAGGATATGGGGCTTTCCTGAGGCACTGAACAGAACTTCTCTCGTCTCCACATGGGAAGCTTCCTTGTTGGAGCCGTGTCAAACACCTCAGGTTGGAGAATCCTGCAGAGTCCCTGAGCCACCTCCACATTCCAAGGTCTCCCAGGCCACCAAGCCACAGTAGGACTCATCTTCAGGAGAGTCCATTTCAACTCTCCCCTCTGGGTAGCTCACCCAGGAGCCCGCAGATTGAGCCTGCCTTGTCCTGACTAAAGAGTGGGAATATGAGGTGGCGTTCCCAGGCATCCATGCTTAGACACCTGCTCTCGAGTCTTTCCGTATGGGGCCTCCTGGAACCATCCAATAGCACTCGACTTTCGTGCAGAAGGAAACCTTGAGGTTTGGAGTAGTTCACAAATCCCATCGTAGGCAAACCTTCCTGGCCTCATGAGGCCACCACACCATTCAGGAAGAGGCCATGCTGGACAAAAACTCTAGCCTGAGGCACGTCTCATAGTTGAAATGACCTCAGTGCAGGAGATCTCGATTCAGCCTCTCAGAGTGGGCCTGCCGTGCCATCGGTCCCAAACCTCACGCTAGCTTGTGTTTTCAGACTTCCTTCCTCACACTCCTGGCAAACAAGCCCTCCGGACTAGGAACTCCAGAACCACAACCCAGCCCAGGGTCTGCCCAAGGGAAGAAAAACTTTTCCCTGTGGGGCTCTCTCCAGAAAACCCAGATGAGGATCAACCTGCTCGGGCCTCGACGGTACCCGAACTGGATAGGCTGCTCTGGGCACTCATGCTCTGTCTGACACAGCCTGAAGCCAGACGTCCAGACAGACAAGGAGACAGCTGGCCGCACACCCAGCACTTCGGACACGCCATGGTCTTATGCCGTCACCTTTTCCTAACCTTGGTTTTCAGATATCTGAACCTAGACATTATATCAATTCTCCACACAGCTGGGTATCGCAAGCACAACACAGAACTCCTCCTTCCCCGTGGCTGTAAAGCCTGCTCTTGGCATGGAGTCACACCTTCAGGGTGGGAGAAACCTTCCTGGTCCCTGATGCCACGCCCAAACTTGAGTGCTGCTTGGGCACAAATTCACACTCTGACCCTCAGCATGAGCCCCATGTCAAAGAAAGTCCTGTCAGGGCCTGGGCCAAGAGCCCGCATATGGGGCTTGCCAAGCCCCTATGCACCCAATCCTCACCAGTGTTTGAGTTTTCCAGTCGCCCCGCCCGTACCTGGGGCTCTGCTCTGGAATCCCTTTCTTGGAGAGACACGTGAGCCAGACAACACTTTTCCACCCTTCCCACAAAATGACCCCAAACTCTTGGGAGCTGGGACAAATCCCCAGAGAGGGATACTCGTCCACAGTCCCTGAGGCCACCCCTCCAATCCACGGCTATCTCGGACACAACATCCAGAGACAAAAGCCTGAAGGAACGCCTCCCACTCGCCCTTGTTTCAGAGGCCCAGTAGCTCCCTCTCGGGCTGTACATCCGGCCTGCCATACCCTAGGCGCCACTCATAAGCTGAGTTTGTGTTTTCAGACTTCTGTGCCCTCAGCCTGGACCCACACAACCGCCAGGCTAGGGCCTCTTGAGCCACAGCGAAAGATTATGCCTGCCCTCTCCAAGGAAATTGTGCCCAATCCATTGACCACAACCCTACAGGTTAGGGAAAAGCTCCAAGGCCCCTGAGGCCATCAATAGTGTAGGCCACCCTGGACTAAGAGGGGCTCTCTGACACCAGCGGAGCAACTATCTCCACTTAGACTCTCAGACAGTGTCCCCAGAGACAGAAGGTTGAAATGGACAGGCCCCCAGGCCCTAATCTGAACCTTAGCTCTGGTTTCCATGTGTCCGTCCTCAGAGGTCTGTTTTCGTAGACCAGCACACGGGGCTTTTCTGAGGCACCAAACCAAACCTCTCTCGCCTCCACATGGGGAGCTTACTTACTGGGGATGTATCAAACCCTTCAGGTAGGAGAGTTCCGCAGGGCCACTGAACAACCAGCACATTCCAAGGTTTCCATGGACCCAAACGCACATTATGACGCATCCTCAGGAGAGGCCATTTCAACTCAGCCCCCTGGTTAGCGTGCCCCAGAGGCAGCAGATCAAACATATCTTGTGGCTAATGGCCAATGAGAATGCGAGGCATGCTGTACAGGGATCCATCCTTCGAACCGTGCTCTCCAGTCCTTCCGTATGGTATGTCCTGGAGCCATGCAACAGGACTCGAATGTCCCACAGAAGGAAACCTGGTGGTTTGGGGCAACCTCCAAACTCAGCGTGGGAAAACTTCCTTGGCCTCATGAGGCCCCCGCTTCATGAAGGTGCCATCATGGACACATACTCCAGCCTCAGCCAACGTCTGATCCTCAGCCTGACTTCAGATGCAGGAGATTTTGATTCAGCCTCTGCCTAGTGGGCCTGCTCTGCCCTTGGCTCCAATCCTCACTTTAGCTTGTGTTCCTAGACTTCCGTCCTCACACTCCTGGCCCACAAACCCTCCCTACTGGGAATTCTGGGGCCACAATGAAGCACTCCGCCTGCCTCCCAGGAGAAAAACTTTGTCTATGGTGCTGCCCAGAAACCCCAAATGAGGATCAAACTGCTTGGCCCTCGGCAACACCCCAATTGCATAGGCTACCTTAAACACTGAGGCTCTGTCGCAAATAGCCTGAGCCCAGACCTTCCAACAGACACCGACACAGCTGGCTGCACACCCAGCACATTGGACCCGCCACTGCCTTAGGCCACCATCCATTCCCAGCCTGGGTTTTCAGTCATCAGAACCTAGACCTTATCTCCAATCCCTGCACAGGGGGGAACCTGATGCACAAGTCAGAACCCCTCCTTCCCCATGGCAAGAAACCTTGCTGCTGGCAGTGAGTCAAACCTTCAGTGTAGGAGAAAACGGCATGGCCCATGAGGCCACGCCCATGTGTGAGGGCCGCCTTGGGCACAAACACACATTGTGACCCTCAGCGTGAGTACCTTATTCAAGTAACGCCTCTCAGTGATTGGACCAAGAGCCCGCATATGTGGCTTGCCATGCCCATAGGCACGCAGGACTAACTAGATGGTGTGTATTCCAGTTGAGGGAACCCACTGCTGTGCTCTAGAGTCCCTCTCCTGGGGGGTCCCCTGTGGCAGAAAACAGTACTCTTCCCTTCCCACAGAATGAACCCAAACACTTGGGAGCTTGGACAATCCCCCGAGAGGAAGGCTCTTCCTCGGCCCCTGAAGCAACCCCTACCC